>NC_056003.1:23413123-25883086 GCF_018446385.1 Zingiber officinale
GTTGGCACCTTCGTCGTACGATGGCGGCGGGGTTTCCATGTGTCACCAAGTTACTGGGTCGCATTTAATTAGCGCCATTACGCAGGCGTGGGCGCGTGCTCAGCCTTAATGGCGAGGATTTGCACGAATTCCGGGGAGATTCTAGGGACATCAGCATTGACCAATGTCGGGGCGGCGGGACAACCACTGGCAAACGAAACTTTCTAAGTGCCAGCAGGTGTCATGCCGAGCGGCATCGCCCACTTGCGCAGTTCCCGATCGGATAAACATTAACATCAATAGTAGAACGGCAGGCGTGTTACCAGGCCAATGGTCCAGTCAGTCGGACTTGCAGCCTCCTTCGACTAGACTTGAAGGGAAGGCACGTGATCCGGTGGTAAGGATCGGGGGCCCACATAGGAAGGGGTCAATGACACGGGAGAGTCAAAGTCAAGATCAAATTCGGGACCCGACCTTTCAGGGGGGTCACCTGGCCGACCGACCGGAGTAAATCCCAGGTCGGCATGAACATAGCTCGACCTTGGGTCGAGCTTCCGACGCTCACGAGTTCCCCTTATAGAGGAACCGTTGTGCCGAGCAGCCTATCCGCTCGGCCGAATTGCAGATCAACCAGTTCGTACTCCCGTCCGAGTGTGTGACCGAGCGGTCTTCTCGCCCGGTCCAATGCGTGTACATACCCGAGCGCCCTAGAGGCCGAGCGACCATCCCGTCCGACCCAGTAAGAAACAAAAGACTTAGAAGAGGATAAGAAGGGCAGCTAGTGATATCATTCTCGAGACACCTGCCGCCGACAAACAGCATGGTCGGCGGCCGGGCCCTACCAAGGATCGTACGGTGGAAGTTTCCACTGTCCAGTCAGAGATATGCTCGGACGATTGTGGTATGGCGTCAGACATGCTTTTCTGACATAACTATTCTGAGGTATGCTTCGAGAAGCGTGCACGCGCCTCTCCGGGGTCCTATATAAGGACCTCCAGACTTCGGCGGAGGTATGCATTCTCATCTACTGTAACTCTTGGCCTCGTTGTGCTGTTTCGATTTTCCCCTCGCCTGAGTTGTGCGTCGGAGGGTCGTCGCCGGGATCTCTTTCCCGACTCGATTTTGTTGCAGGTTCACCGGAGACCACGTCATCTCGAAGTATACGCGGAGTCAGCAGAGAGCGCCACGTCCCCAGCATCCATCGACTCAACTTTCGGACAGGATCACACACGTGTGTATATATATATATATTAGGGGTGTAGCTATATATGATCGAAATTTACTTGGGCCATCGAGCTTTGCTTAAACTCATATCTACAAATAATATGAAAATATCTCGGCAAATTTAAAATAATATTTAATAATGATAGTAACATAAAATTATAAGAAATAATTAAATTCAACTTGACAGATAGAATTGTAATCTCGCTGTATCAATAGATTTTCATTTCCTAGACAAGACATGAAAAAGAAAATAAGAAGAAAAAGAATTTGTTATTGGTTTGGCTAGAAGTAGAGAAGAAAACTATTATTCTTGTTTTAGTTAAAGGATAAATAAAATCTTACAAGAAGCGGTTGTTGGCCCAGCTAAAAGCTAGTTGTTATTGCTGTTGCAGTTGAAAGAGTGCAGCAAAGTATTTCTCGGTGGGAGAAGGTTGGGAGAGGGTACAATTGTTGCTATTTGGAGAGGGCTGATGCTGTTGCGTTTTAAAAACAAAAGAAAAAATAAGAAGAAGATTACATCTATGGGAGAAAAAGGAGTAGGCTGCGGTGAGGAAAAGAAAAAGAGGAGAGAGAAAAAAGAGAAGGAAAAAGAGAAAAGAGATAAAAGTCAGCGTTGTAGGCGGTGGGAGTTGCTTGCTGCGTAAATGGGTGAGAGAAAAAATAAAAAGAAAATGAGAAAAATAAGGGTGCGTTTGATATGTACATTTTTTTTTATTTTTTTTTTCTAAAAAATATGTATTTTTTGAAAAATGGTGTTTGATTTATATTTTTCGTGTCTGTTTTCTAAAAAAATAGATAGTGTTTTCTAGAAAAACAAAAAAGGATAAAAAGTCATTTTTTGTTTTCTAGAAAACGCACGTTTTTTAGAGAATGAAAATGAAAAACGCGCGTACCAAATGCACCCTAAATTTTCTTAACATAATATCTTAAATCATTATAATCAATTTAACTCATTAAATTTGGTTTGGTTTTAATTTAGCTATGTTAAATTAAAATAATTTCGATTTGAGCCAATGAAATTGAAGATAAGAGAAAAAAAATAGATTAATAGGGGCTCACGGGAATGATCCATGAATTAGTTATGGGGATAAAAGAAAAATATTAATTAATATCATAGTTATTATTATTTTTTTAGTGGGGCTAGAGCCCACCCTAGCCTAAGGTGGCTCCGTCCCTATATATATATACTTACTTTCATGCCTGTATTGCATGACTGAGTGAGTCGAGGCATCCGAGTCACCTCCGGACACCCTGACTCTCAGTTGCACAATGAAGGTGTGCACGAGACGGTGCGTAACATATCAAATCTCTATATAAGATGACCCCAGAGCTGATTCAGTTGGTAAGTGCATGAGAAATGATTATAGTGATCGAGGGGTCGAAGCTCGACAAAGGATTTCATCACCTTTGTTAGCCCGTGCTTATGTACTTGATAATTTGGGTTCATGTTGAACTACCTCTCAATGGCGTGAGACAATAGTAAGGGGTCGTTAATATGGCAATACCATATTCTATATATAGGATAATGATACTATGCACATCCCCTTCTACGTGCACGTGTGCACGCTTGAGGGGGATGAGTGCACGTGGTAGGTCAACAATCAACTTGCTACGCGTGCGAACCCTCTCAGGCGCGTACGCAAGCATGTAGGGAATCAAATCTATAGAGAGGAAATTGATACGTTGCGAACCCGCGTGCGCACCTGAGGGCCGACGCCTGCACAATATTTATGAAAACTATCTGGATATCTTGGTAATTTGGTATGGCATCTTCTCTCTAAGTCATTCTCTGATATATTATCTGAACATTTTTATAACGTGTGTTGGCCATCTTTGAATGATGTCCAGATTAGTACAAGGAAATGATTGTTGGTACTGCAAGGTTTAACTTCAAATGCTGTTTGGAAATTTGTGTTTATGCTTAGAGTATCTTTAGAGCTTCAAGAGTGCTAGATCTTTGCATTTGTAGCATACTCATCAAAAGTGCATATTGTAAATGATCATAGAATTAATGTAAGCAGATACTGAATGCTTGTGTTTGTACTGGAAAGCCATTTTAATTTTGATATTCTTGATTTTTAAATTACCTTAACTCGACAGAGATGCACACTAAATCATACAACTTAAAACGATGAGGAAGCATAGAACTAGAACATGAAACAAAAGGATCCACTCACAGGAAACAAATTCATGTGAAATTGAGTTGATAAGCGCAAATACTTTGAATCTAACAAAATATGTGGACGTGTGAAATAGCTTGTACATTTGATTGGTATGATCAGTATATGTTCAGGCTTCTCAGGAAGTTATGCAGATTTGAATTAACTATAGCACCAAATGATCAAGTTTATAAATTGAAAATTGAGGTAGAAATCAACAATATCTTTTTTGATAAAACTGACCAAAATTGCATTAAGTACATAAAAAAATTATATATCTCGAGAGCACATGTTATACTTCTCTCTGTATTTTCTACCAAACTAGAGAGGTTTCAAGATATCATCATCCTTGTCTCTATAAACCTTTCTGTATAATATTCAGCATATGCTATGTACGTATAGGTGGTGTTGCTTCCACTCTATCAAATAGTTAAAGCAGACCAACAACCGAAGATACCAAGAAAGTTGTCACCGCCGAGGAATGTGAACAATAGCTTCGCAATGGATAATTGCTTAAAATGTATCTCTGGAAGCTCTGGGTTCCTTAAACCAGCATGACTTGCTCTGCAGTAAGGTCAAACAATGTGATTTCAATAGAGATTCAGCCATTAATCCATATGGCCCATAACAAAGAAATCCTCCAGGTGTTGGACAGAGAAAAAACAAGATTTTTGTCATAAAGGAGTAGGGTGAGATTTGCGAAGAAACACGGTAATTAGTGAAATTCATGTCAATTTAGCAAGGAAATGGTATAAGAAATAAATGCCCATCAGTTAATTGGATTGATATCTTACTTGTAAAGCAGTCTCTTTCAAATTCTCCAGTGATTCTTCCAGTTGAACTTGTTTCTGTGAGGTCACTTTCACAACCTACATAACCCATAATGGAAAAATAAAACAAACAGATGAAATATGGTATAATGACTTTCAAATTGTGCAAATATCATCAGTAAATAGAAAAGGTCGAGAACTCACATCCTTTGTCTTCTTTAGGTCATGCTCTATAGACTGGATACGGTTCAGCGACTCCAAAATCATGTTGTCTTTATCTTGTGGGATCCTTGTAGGTTTCTTGTTTATCTCACTCACTAATTCTTCTAACTTCTGCAGCCTCTCCAAGTATGGCAGAACATTGATTGCTGCAACTCCATGTGTAGGCAGGTGGTTGACATAATCTGTTTTTGCTGGTTCTAATCTATGATGATCCGATAACAACATGCTAAGAAGAGTCAATGCTCCATTCCTTAGGTGACAAAATAAATACAAAATTGCAAGCAATTTCTTAATGAAGTTGCTGACAGCTCCTATCACTAATATAAAGAAATTGGAAGATGATGATGAAGATGATGACGATGATGATGACGAGGAAGAGTACTTTGATGTGGAATTATTAGTTGGACCATCTGCAAAGGAAAATACCACTAAATTTTAAAAGTCATTCAGACAAAGCGCATTAAACATGCCAGAACAAATAGATAGGGACACAGCTTATCTGCATTGTGATTATGTTGACGTTTTTAGCTAAGATCAATATCAGACAAACTAAAAAACCTATGTTTAATCCCTGTATATTTTATAAATGCAGGAAACGTGCTGCATGATATGAGAGATGCAGAGTAAAGCATGCAAGATCAAGATAACCTTTAGAATAGATGTTATGTAATGAGATTGAAATTTGTAAAAAGGTGAATGAAGATTACATGGAGCATTGTCATTGAGATACATGCATGTTTCAAAATGGCCATAGCTTCTAAGCATTGCTATGAAATTTGGACGTCCATTCAAATATTCACATTAGTCATCTGGTATAACTGACCTTAACATTTGTGGAAAGTTACATGTACTTAGTGGTAAAGTCAGAATAAAAAAAGGGCAGCCCGGTGCATGAAGCTTCCGCCATGCGGGTCCCGGGGAAGAATCCATTGTACGCAACCTTACCCTACTTTTTATAAGAGACTGTTTCCAGGATTCGAATCCGTGACCTTTTGGTCACATAGCAATAACTTTACCGTTGCGCCAAGGCTCCCCTTCTAGTGGTAAAGTCAAAATGAACTTAGAATTTATGTAGGATCATAGAGTGAGGTATGCTGGAAAATTGATTTTTCTCTTGTAATTAATTAGGTCTAATCAGTGTTTTGATGATTTTGCAATGTGTTTAAATTTAGGAGTTTGTATTTGATTATCTCCTTCAGTATGTAGCATTGGTCCTGTGGTTTTGATAATTAAAATGATCAAACTTTGATCATGGACTTAATCAAGCATGGAGCTATGTAGAGCTCCAATCTCAAGGATGATCACCAAGCTTGGAGATGGACCCGAAGACCTCTGGTGTTGAATTGTAATTTTTTGAGTTTGTTCAAGTAGAATGAATATGAAGAAAGGATTTAGTGTAAAACTAGGTATTATTATCTAGAGAGTTGTATCTTAGTGCTTAGACGATCTAGGACTTAGGTAGCCTTGACTAGACATTAAACCTTCCAGGTGAAAGAGACGATCTAGGACTTAGATAGCCTTGACTAGACATTTAACCTTCCAGGTGAAAGATGTGTAACATTTGCAAGGATGGTAGGTCAACCTAAGAAATATTTTAGTTTGGTCTAAGATACAGTCTAGGAATCTAACTTTAAGGTAGGTCGACCTATAGGTTTTTAGTAGGTTGACCTGGCTGAGGTGACCTAAGGATTGTTTTAGGGTTGATCTAAACTATTTGTTAAGTGTCAATGAACACAAATTCAAGGTTAAGTTTACCCACAAGTTTTGGTAGATCAATAGGCACCCTACAAATGACCATTGGGGCTTTGGTTAAAGTATCTTTAATGATTCTTTTGGTGTAAGAGTTCAAATGAAAATACTTTTGTTCTTCTTGTAACATTCCTAAAGTTCTCAAAAGCTTGAGAAGCAAACCCAAGGTTTTATGCTTGATTTAGAAGCTCTCTCACATAATCTTTTCCTCACCAAGGCTTAATTTTATCTATAGGGTGGGCTAAAGGTTAATTTTTCTGTTGTACTCAATTCATATCACCTTGAGAGGTTGGTTGCTTCTAGATCCCATCTAGAAGCAATCATTTGTCTTGTATCGTTCACTAAAAGGTCTAGCAATAAGCATTTTGGCGGTACAATTGAGATCACTAGAGGATAGTCAGTGAGTAGCTTGGCTAAGCAAAGTCTAACTTGAGCGTGTATCTTACTCTAGGGAAAGTCCAGATCAAGGGAGGACTCAATCTAGGGAAAGTCTAGATGGAGGGAAGTCACGAATAAAGAAAGTTTAGTTGAGGGAGCTTCCATTGAGTGTCTTAGTGAATGGTTATTGTGAATATATAGTAGTGGCATATCATACCCATTGTAGAGGGTTATTCCATTGCCTCCTATGAAGGAGTTTTTTTCTTAGTGGATTGCTTTAGAGGCGTCACACTGAATGCAACAAGAGAAGTGGACATAGAAGTTGAAGTCTCCGATACATAGTTGACGTCTCCGATACATCCTATACCATTCATGTTAACATTGTGATTGTTTATTTATTTTCTACTGAGTTTATCACTTTCATTAATTATAAATGCACACTTATCTAACATTTTGAATTGAGTTGTGATGTTGTAAGAATTTGGCACCAGTTATACACCCTCCTCTAGCCGGACGATTACCAAGCCCTCTTCAAGATACCCTATGGACATATTTCATATAATGAAATTGAAATTTGCAAAACAGTCAAATAAAAATTTAACATGTGGACTGTTACAATGACATCCGTGCATGTCCAAATAAATAAATGGCCACATTTTCTATGGTATGACATGAAATTTGGACCTTCATTCTGATCTCACAACATTAATCATGGAATAATGGACCTTAATATTGCACCTTATGGTAAAAATTTAGTGTTTATTAGTATACTTGGAATGAATTTTAATTCTTCAACAATTCCAATAATAAAAAAGTAGCACTTCAAGTTAAAAGGACCATTAGAATTAAAACTCATTGAAAATGAAAAGTGAATCAAGCATCATTATGAAATGGACTACCTCCAGATCTAGAGGATTTGGTTTGGCTAGATAAGCTGTTGGAAGCTTCATCCTCATTTGGCTTGATTGGCGATTGCTGATACAATTCAATCGTCAATAGATCAAAGTTAGCAGTTATCATCAGACAATCACATGCATACATTGAAAGGAAGTAGATAAAGTAGCTATTCCAGAATCACAAAAGAAGTTGGCTGTAGCCCTGGAATGTTTATAAAGTATGAGTTGTGGACTGAATCAAAGGAATTGAACTTTAAAGGATAATCAAACTCATTTCAGTTTTAATAGGGTCTTAAACATGTAGATTGGTCATTATATATATATATATATATATAGATAGATAGATAGATAGATATATACAGGTGATATAACATCACAACGCCCGTTAATCCGTTATAAACATTTTTCAGGTGATAACATTCCTTTTACATGGCAAAAAAATTCAAAAGTGAAATGTGTAATACAAAGAGAAAGGTTTATATACGAATTGCATAAAGCAGTCAAAAAGAAGATCATGAGAATGGAGTTATACCCAAATATAAATGTGATTTCAAGCATGAAAAAAACAAGCATATGCAATCCCATGTTATTCTTGCTTTATTAAAAAATTTATATGCCTACTTCTGAGGGTCTAGATTTCAATCAATTTAGCTAGTCTATGTACCTATCAAGTTTCAAGAAATATTTTGCACTGGTTTGGGTAGGTTTGGGAAGTGACAAGAGCTATAAAACATACACTTGAAGTTGAAAGTTGCTACTATTATATAATATTGGATTCTCTTGAAGAATGCAGCAAGCAACTCATCTTGTCATAAACACATCTGATATGATGCATGAAAGCATCATGAAATTAACTTTATACAGAAATCAAACATCTTAAAGCTAGAAGGTATTATAAGCAAAAAAAGAAAACTCAATGCATGCTTCAGTTTCAAAGAGATCACAACTCACAAACAGTCAAGGAGTCTCAACCTAAAAGTAGGGATGAAGGGTAACTAACATTTTCATGCTCTGGAATTGAATGTTGATCCAGTTGGGAGACAGACTGAATAGGAAAGCCCATATCTTTAAAACCTGATTCCGATTGACTGTTGTTGTTTTTGGACATTGCAACCTGCATCCATGGATTGATTTTTTCCATGATTAAGATACTATATTATCTAGAATAATGAAATTTGTCTGCCGCTTGATGATTAGAGAATTAACCTGGCGAACCAGCCTTTTCTCACCAAATGAACTGCTGCGACTTCTTGTGCTTAAGCTACCTGAATGAACTACCTGGAAGAGAAACAAACAGAATATGATAAAGGTAGCGTGAGGGAATGCCAGAGATAATAAAAATAATTGTTTACTAACTTCCATGACAAACGTACATCCAATGTTCTTACTTTCATTATATCAGGGTTGCTCCATGGACCTTTATTGGATCTAAGGCAGCCTCCCTCTTTTGAGCAAGTGCAAGAACCACCAAGAAAATCAGGTAGTTGACTGTCACCAAAGAAAAGAAATGTGTCCATCTTAGTTTAACACAAAATCAAAAATCAAAAAATGACTGACAAATATCATCAAATCTACTGAAGTAAGTACTTAAACCTCATCTCAATTAATTCAAGTAGTGTATTCTGGTATGCATCTCCAAGTACCTGCACAGTTATATGAGAAACTGAATTTCCGCATAAGTATATTTGAGTTTAAAAATCAAACAGAATCTACCACTATCTTTGCTGATGTCCTTGGATCAATTAAGCCTTTGATGGTGTTCCAAAGTAATCTGAAACCACTTCCAGCATTAACAATGAACAACTTATACAGTATCTGCAAAGAGGAATGTATTAAGCAGAAGAATCAAATTTAGCTGAAACTATTAAAACAAATCAGTCCTTGTCAACCATGACAAACACACCTCTGGGTAATTGTCACTGTCAATTTTCTGAATTTTCAGTACAACGTCGCGAGCTAACTTGCCAACACTTAACCAGTTCTGGGCAATCAAGCTAGTCAGGATACATAAATCACAGAACAGTTATGTTTGAATAGAAAGTAAGTTTAGTAAATACCACTCCTTGTACATCTAAAATTGTTGTCATTGTATCTATATGTCTTCCAGATGCAACAGAGCATGCTGGGTATTTTTCAGCAAGGACCTTCTCTATGCCCTGAACATGGTACTTTATAAATCTTTCAACACTAGTGACAGAAAGAAGTTTGTTGGGGTCAACTTTTCCAAGTCTTTCTATATACACAGGTCTACCTTCTTTGTCCACACCATGAAAACCATGTGGATAGCAATTAAGAACTTCATCTAATTCAGTGAACAAGAAGTCCTGGATAACAATATATGTTAGAAGAAATAAAAGGTCTGACTGAAATTATAGATATAGAGACCCTAGAAAAGTTGAAGATAATTTCTTCATGAAATTGTGGGTACTGACTTGGTTATTCTATAACAGGGAAGAATAGAACACACAATAATCATCACAAAACATCAATCAACTATAAAAAGAATAAATGACTAAATAATCATATCTGGACTGATAAATGGTTGCCCAATATACTCTATACAAAAAATTCCAGATATTGTTGCTTGAAGTACTGACCCATTTCAAGATATTTTTGCTTGCATTAATGAATTCAATGCTACCTCCGTAGTCAAATCCTAGATGAATTTTGCTTCTAACGATAACATGGACCTGAATGAGACTCCATACTCATGAACCACATATCATGCACACTTCAAAAACAGGAAAGGAACTGAACTGGTCTCAAATGCCTCATGGTTAAACAAACTTACTGGTTTCAGGTTTAAGATGAAATACAATGATAATTATGCATCAACAACACTTAAAATCAAGATTCAAGATATTATGTTGTGCAATCATAGAAGTATGAGTGCGCAAAAAAATCGCTCGTAGCGCAGACGGTGGGCGCATGGCATCTCTGGCGTAATGGCTAGGGGTCGATTCTCAAAGCTGACGACCTGGGGCTTACCCCACCATGCGCCTATGGCCTACATGCATGTACCTCCCTCCATATCCGTGGGGCCGGCACTAGGGGAGCCGCTAAGATAGCGGATTAATATGAGTGCACACAAAATCCTATTGCTACAACAAACCAATCATATAAGAAATTACCTGCATTTCTTTGGGTCAAAGGAGAAAACAACTTAACACCTTCCAATTAACTGATATATTGCAAGGTTTGGTTGGACCAAATTGTTACCGTGACAAAGGCTCACATTGGCTATATTTATATAGGTTTTACCAAACCATGAACACAAGGTGAGGATATTGGATGGTGCTTGGGATCTCTAATTTAAAAATGAAACTCACTACACTTAGGAAATGAAGATTTGCACCTGTGATAAGACACAGGAATATTGGATGACTCACATTTGTATCAACAATTCTGTTAAAAAAATGATGCATAAGCTAAACAAGATCCCAAGCGCTCTGAGTAGGCGAAGCTGTTGTCAACTTTCTTAGCATCAAAGTCAGGAGCATAGAAGTCATTTGAATATCAATTGCAGTAAAAGTGAACCCCCCTACAGCTAACAAAGATTATTATTTTTGCACTTTGGGCGGCATCAACTGGAGTATATACCACAGTGACCTGTCAAACCATGTAAAGCTACTTGTTCCCTAATTTTTTCTGTCAGAAAGCATGTCTTTTATCACTTTTATCAATGATGGAAAGAGAATGCATCAGTATGTCTGATGTGCCTCAAACAGGATAAAGACTTTGGTTCCATTTCCATGGTGAAGCTTCTTTCAATTCTTTTTCAACACTTGGTAGACCTTGTCCAAGAAACAAAAGTGAACATCCATTTTTATAAAAGAAGTGGTACATGGAGATTGTTGTGGAAGCCATTTTATACACAGATTAGAAAATTTGCTGTCCACTATTTATTAGATTTGGAGGTACTCTTGTTAGTCCAACTTATAGAATTAACACATATTTAATATGCTACCAAAGACTTAGAAGGGTGAAGGGCAGAAAGTTTTTTTAAAATACTAAAGTTTTAAGTTGTGATACTTTGATGAGGACCAAGACTGGAAAGTTGTCAGCTGGAAGAGCTAGAGAAATTTTTGTTGTGGATCTCCCACTAAACTACTATGTTACTTAGACTTAGGTGGAAGAGCTAGGAAAACTTTTGTTTGGCATATTATTTTCTGAAAAACATTTTACACATAAACAACAGGCATGTCAGTGTCATACTCGAAGTGTCAATATCAGGGTGATGGGAGAGTAAGATGGATACTAGGAAAGAGTCTGATTATCAAAGCTTGGTTGGGCCTAACATGTGCTAAGTTTAGGCTAAAGTTGAGATGCTTATTGTCATGATTAAAGGCTCTACCTGAAATCCCAAATTGGATGGGGAAGTTTTTTTTATGTATGTATATAAGGTTAATTTTGTCGATCCATACACATGAATGCACCCACTACCTACCATTTAATAACTTATGCATTTCAAGTCTGACACATACCATGTTAATAAGTTAGTTCTCCTGTAAAGTTGGAGGATTGAGAATAAATGTTCACACATGCAAATTCATACAATGGGCAATCAAATTTGTATCGTATTGGTTACTCTTACTTGTAAAATAGTATCAGTACTAAAGTCCATCCTCCACTTAATCATCTCTGTCCACATTTGAATAGCTTTTTCAATATTAAATCCGCGTGCCTTCAAAAATCTGCAGCAACGAATGGTCAAATAAATAGTGTAATGTGTATCAGAAGAATTAAAAGAGGGTCAACTGACTAATTGGTCCAAAGTAAATGTTCATGAGTATCATACAATAAGATGCATCTTATCATGTGATTCATGCGACAAGATGCATCTTATCAACTGACTAATAGTGTAATTCATGATTCATACACGATAAGATGCTTAATATGAATGGAAGTGAAAAGAACCAAAATGATTTGGTTCAATTCAAAATGATTAGATACAAATCCTATTTTTTACAATTCAGAAAATAAGAGAGAAAAATAAATCTAATCTATTAAGAAATTAAATTAAACCTAATATATTAGAAATTAAACTGACTTATTATAAAATAATATAAAAATGATGAATTTTATATTATACAATAGAAGTAAAATGGCCGACCATGATGAAATCTAAAAGAATGATGATATAGAAGAAACAATTTTATCTAAGGCACAAGTTGATAATAGTCAATGTGAGCCCGACATTGGATAATGATTAAGAAGAATATATCTTATAAGATTGATTCATAGAACAACAATAAGGGCAAAATCATCACTAACATAGAAGTCATATCATGCCAAACTTATCTTCCATTTTATGACAGGATTTTTCAATGTCAAAAGCATTTGACAAGAAAGTTTCTATTATTCATTTCATTTTAATTCTCAATAGAATGAAATAAGCAATATACATTTTCATAAGGATATGAACTTATATAATTTTTGTTATGAATCAATGTCAACTTTATTTGTTGTGTCATGCAATGAATAAAACATTATTTGATTTTATGTATTTTTAGATAGCAAAGCTATTATAAATAAAGTAGAATTATTTTCTAATATGCTTTAAAATTTGTACTTGAATCTTATGATTCAATTCAGTATTCAAAATGATTCATGATTGGATAATTCACACCACGGTATGAACCTCAATTTGACATTCTTGTCGAGTATAGGAAGATGGAAAATTAAAAAAAATAAAAATTCTGTTGATAGGGTACTGGGACTATAATAATAACAATCATTAATTTCAAAAACAGCTATTAGGAATTTCATTCACATGCTTTTGAGGAGAAACGGCATGTGATATTTTCCTACTGAAATTGCTAATCATCAAGAAGAACCCTAAGCAAATTCAAACATTCAGACCATCAACCGAACAGTTGAAGATCATGGGATTCAGATGCAAATGAAGAATTTATCTGATCACACTCTCATCTTTACTTGCATCCTCAAGTTGGAATTATTCCTCATATCCAGATCATAATAGGAGGAAAAACATTTGATTTGTTTCATTTTTATCTCTCAGTTAGTTCTGCAAAAAATGGAAACCTAAGACCAGACGTTAGGATAAAGGAAGAATCTCAATGTTGTAGAAGGATCATTTTACCAATTTGAGATTCATCAATAATACTAATAAGATTGACAGAATCTGATACAAAAGTATTCTGAAATCTTCCTATTCCAGAAATTATTAAAGATTTCAAGCTAAAAGCAGCTAATTTTATCTCATGTTGTGTCAATTCCAATAGTTCTTGTTGAGTAGCATGATATCCGTTCCAAGTAGTGAGGACTTAAAGATGTAAAATCAAGAGATGTGATGCAATCAAACCAATCACAGTCCAGATCTACTATTAATTCCATAATAGGTTATTAGGTGAGGAACTTTGAGAGATAATATGAAGCATATCTTTCACCTGCCAGCCTAGATGTCTTAACTACAGTAGAAAATAGTCTAATCATTTCTATGCACCAATACTGAATCTCTCTGCGTAAGATGGATTACCAAACACTTCTCTGCTGCCTAAAATGCATAAATTGGAAGGGCCACTAGCCGCTATGTTTTGTTCATTTCACAAATATAGTGGACTTGATCTAGGATATGGGACCATCTACAAAAGAAAATTAGTTCCACAAAGAATATCTATGATCTGATAATTCTTCAGCACACCTATGGAATCTGATCAGAAGAGAGAAAGAAAGCCCTTTCTGTTCAGATATGAGCTTCTAAGTATCTTTGTTGAGTTAGCTATCAACTTATAGGAGTCATGTCCTTTCACTTGAAGCATGTATTCAAATCACCGGTTGCAGGAAACACTATTTCATACTGACGCTTTAATTGACAATGGTTAGTAACAAACTGAAAAAACCTTTAATAACTTTGGCGAGGTGAAGCAGAGCTAAGAACAAGGAAAAGCTGGCGCCTTGCAACCATTGAGATTGCTGGAAATGCAAGTAATCACTATTCTTCCAGGCTAGAAATTTAATTTTGAGGTATGGTTGCTAATTCTTCATCAACATCAATCAACAACCGTCATAGTCAACGCAAGACCCTCATGCATCTTATTCGAGAAAGGTTAATCTGGAAGACAAGGGGATCGATTCCCAACGAATACTAACCGCCTCATGGTGTGATAATCGTCGTGGCGGTGCGGCAGCAGATTCCGATCGAGAAGAGCGGTCCGAAACGCCTCCACGGTGCTCTCCTCATCCGCTGCCGGAGCCAGCGCCAGCGCCGGCGCCGGCGCCTCGACCCGCTTCCCTCTGCTTCGCTTCCTCACGCCCTCCCCGGAGGCGCTGCTTATCTTCGATGAAGAGGCGATCATTTTTCCCCCCTTTTTCAATTTCAATCAATTCCTCTCTGGCCGATTCCAAACTCCACCTGCTCCGCTCTTCTTCCACCTCCGAATCGATCGGTGGGCGATCGAATCAATTCTCAATTCCTATTTCTTCTTCGCCATGGAATTGGATCGGTGTAGTCAGACGTGACGTGCGCCGGAGGAGAGTTTCACGTGGGCGCCAAATCGCGCCGTCGCCACGAACAAATCGAGCCAAACGATAGAAATAAATAAGAAGAAGAAGATGCAAAATAATAAGATATTTATTTATACAAGGGAAGCGAGATTACCGGACAAGCAACTAGGCACATTCAAACTTACCCAACCACGCACTTTGCTGCCCTGTAGCCCTCACCAGGGGCCCACTGTTCGGAGAATAAGGGTGGGATTGGAACCACATGCGAATGCCACGGGTCGAAGGTGCAGGTAAATGTCTTTTTATTTTATTTTATGATAAATGATAGAAAAAGTCTTTAAAGAATGTGGAATAAATACCAAGTTTGGATAAACAATAAAAACTAACCTTTTTATCTATCTCACAAGTGAGATTGGGATTTGATTTCATATTATATAAACGGTGATTTTTATTTTATTTTATCATTACTAATTGAGTTTTTTTTATCTCCTTTCATAAATTAATAAATATTTATCGATCATATATGAAAACAGCTGTTAGTTTGAACAATTTAATTAAAATAAATACTTTTTCAAAATAAAAAAAAAAACCCTTTATTTCCATATCCATTGCCGTGGTGTGATGGGCACGATAGGCATTAGGCAAGGAATATTTACAGTTGCCAGAAATTAAATTTTTTAATAAAAGCTCCACGTCGATAAGACTTGGCAGAATCATAAAAGTGGCTTAAAGTAAAATAAAATAAATATATTTTATTAAACTTTATTGTAAATTAATTAAAAAATATATATTTCTAACTTGCTAACTTTTTCCAATTGGAATGGGGATTCGAAAAAGTCAACTGGTTTGACTTTTTGGAGAATCTAGTAATTAATGAATAAATAATGCTTAAAGCGACATTATGAGGGCTGGCCACGTAATATAATCGACTTCTAGAGAAAAGTGTTTTTCTTTTGGAAGGTTTTAATTTTCTAAATGGAGTTTAATAATAAACTAATATTATAAAATTAATTATTTGCATCAATTATTACTTTCATTTATTTTAGTATACACTTTCCATTTATTTGAAATTTAACATATATATGTTTATTTATATTGAGAATAAATGCAATTTAAATATTCAATAAATTAAATATTTTGAAGTAAACTAAATATAGAATGTTTTTTTTTATTATGAAATCTTAAGTAGAAGGGAGGAAGAGTGTGAACTTCCCAAATTCTTTACAAGTTTCAAGTTTTAGAGTACTTCTTTGAAGTCTCTCTCTAAAGTCATGCTATGCTATACCAATATTTTCTAAATATCATAACAGAGGGATTTCATGTTTGAAATTTAATTAATTTTGATTTATTTAGTAGTTTTGATAAAAAAAAAATAGATAGTTTTTTAGACTCAAAAAACCAAATAGAGGTTTTAAAAGACACAATAAAAGAGATTCATTTTCAAAAGTTGATCAATTTAGACATGAAATCCTAAATCCCTATACATTTTGCATTAAACTTTGACAACTAATTTAACATTTCAGTTGATTGTCTAACATATTACTGATTGTGTATTAATTAGCTTGACAAAATCTTATCGGGTCGATGGTTAAAATATGATCAATATTTCTAAGTAATGTCTAAGTGATGGAGTGTATGTCAATGGTCTTACTTATACTCTGTTAAGGTAAATGGTAGTTTCTATTCTTCAAGGGAAAATTAGGGCTACGGCAAGGCAATCCTTTATCATCAGCATGGAGTGGCCTATTCAAGGTGCTGAAGTTGTGGATTAAAAACTCTAAGTTGAACTATCATGCATCCAAAATATGACAAGTTGATTTTTATGCCTAGAGGAGACATTACTTTAGTCGAGATCCTTCTTTAGGGGCAGTAGATTTTGGAACAACGTCGTCGGGGATGAATGTGAATGTCATGAAGTCCACCATATACTACGTACAGCAAGCATTGTGGGGTTGTAGATAGACCAAATTCATTCATTCACTCAAATTCCGATCGAGGGACGTGTACACTTCCACTTCATAAGGATAGCTAGCCTTATGAATGCATGGACTAGTAAAATTGTATCTTACGTACGCGGCTAGAGTTGAGTTGATTCAGGCGGTGTTGAAAGGTATTGGATCCTGTATGAGAACAGAGACGTATAACTTGTCAGTATGACACTGCTATTATGGGCGATTAGGAGGGTGGTGAAGCTTCCGTCCCGCGAGGAAGAATACTTAAAGAGAATGAATTAGAATGACAACTAGGGAAGTCCCCGGTAAGGCCACTCCAACACTCAAGTCAACCTTTGATAAAGAAGATTGTTCTGAAAATTAGGATTTGGAATGTTATGTGATCATATGTTTGTTCATGATAGTCGGCTATCTTTTATAGGATTAAAACTCTCCTCCACGTTCTTCCCATGCCTCCTCATTTCTCGCTATCATGGTCATGTTCCCTGAAATAAATGACCATTATGACTCATTTATGCCAGGGTAAATAGCTATGTTTTTTGCCTTTTCTCGCGATAACGATTGCATTAAAAGAACGATGACTCGTTTTAATTCTTGGCAACTTGGCCTGTTTTAGCTTAATTTGAGGAAATAGGAAATGTGAACTGCTGGGAGTCAAGAGTCGGGAGTAATAGGAGTCGAGGAGTAACAGCAAGCTAGGAGTCGGGAGTCGAGAGTAACGAGAGTCGGAGAATAGCTAGGAGTTGAGAGTCAGGAGTACTAACGGGAGTCAAGGAGTAGTTGGGAGATGAGAGCCGGGAGTAATGAGAGTTGGGGAATAGCTAGGAGTCGGAGTAACGGGAGTTGGGGAGTAGCCGGGAGCTTAGAGTCGGGAGTCGGGAGTTAGGAATAACGAGAGTCGGGAGTTGGAAATCAGGAGCTAGAGCTCGTTGACCACATTTGTCATCCTAACTTAATTATTGACTCTCTTGGCCACATGACCCTTGAGAAATATTCCTACATCAGTTTGGATTGTCTATGATACGGGAGGTAATTAGAGGGTACCACGTGGTCAAGAAGGTCAATAGTTATATTGAGGTGATGGTCAAAGTCAGAGAGTCGAGTCGCTCTCCGATTTTGCATACTTTGGTTATTTCATGTTGCTCCGACTCCACATAGCTTCCGGGTCAAGATCATCTCTAGATCCAAGCGACCCCGACTCCATGCATCCCCGACTCCATGTAGCCCCTACGTTGGGTGATTCTTAACTCTAGGTGATTTGCGACCATTAAGGTGATAAGCTGTGACTTACTGAAGATACAAACAATGTAGCCGTTATTCTCTTAAGAACGTGAAAAACGTAGCCGACAAGCAATATAGCCCCTATTGCAGAAAATGTGGATAATGCCCATGGGCATTCTGAGACAGGGAGCACAACCGCAACCCTATAAAAGACAACCCACTCCAACGGGCGGAGGTACGCACACACACGTATCCACAAACCCTAGTCTACTATTCATCTTCCCCTTCTTTCTTCCTCCTCCACTGGAGACAAACTTGAGCGCCAAAGTGACTATGCTAGGGAATCCCTCGGCCATTATTCTTGTTGAAATCAATAGGGAGAGAAAAGAAATAATATAAAGCTTTTTGATGATCTTATTATTAAAGCCAATTGACTTATTTATACAAATTGTCCAAAATAATAATGGAAAGATTAAATAAGGCATGCAATCATAATAATTATAAACATAGTAATATAATAGACTTAGAAATATGATTTTTCCTATTTGATTCATGTCGATCTTGATTGTGTGTCAAATATAATAAATCTCAATTGATTGAAATCAATTAGAGTTTATTTCCATTATTGTCATTACCCCCCAATAAACTCAACGGGAGTGCCTAAACGTTGAGTTTGAGTGCTAACTTGGTGAAACCTTTTCTAGATAATGGCTTAGTAAATATATCGGCAATTTGATCTTCCGTAGAGATAAAAGAAATCGAAAGTTGTCTAGTCACCACACGCTCGCGAACAAAATGAAAATCAATCTCTATATGCTTGGTACAAGCATGAGAAATAGAATTGCCGCAAGATAAGTTGCTCCAATATTATCACACCATATTTTAGGCGTAGCAGTTGGGAAAAAGTGTAATTATGAAAGAAGATATTGTAACCAAATAATTTATGATATTCCGTTAGCGATAGCTTTATATTGAGCTTTAGTACTCAAGCGAGAGACTGTAGGTTGCTTCTTTGAAAGACAGGAAACAAGATTTTGTCCAAGAAATATAACATATCTACTAGTAGAACGTCTATCTTCCAGAGATCCAGCACAATCTACATCACTATAGACAATCAACTCTTGTGAAGACTGACGGTATAAAAGAAAACCATGTAGAATAGTGCCTTTGAGATATCGAAGAATTCACTTAACACCTTTCCAATGATGTTCAATAGGAGCATGCATAAATTGACAAGCACGATTCATAACGAAAGCAATATTATGTCGTGTAATTGTGACATATTGTAGGGCACCAACAATACTACGATAGATCTGGGGTCAAACATCAAAGAGGAGGATGAAGGTGCAGTGAAACCACCCTCAATGATTGGTGTGGAGATAGGACGTGCACCATCCATTTTAGCTCGTTATAGGAGCCCAGTAATGTATTTGCTCTGAGAGAGAAGACATCATTCAGAATGTGAGAGAAACTCTATGCCAAAGAAAAAATGAGCATTGCCAAGATCCCGAATAGAAAACTCTTTGTAACGCCCGCCCTCCCTGCTAACTCTAAGGGACGGGGCTACGATACTCTATGTACAAATAACAGCGGAAGACTTAAAATAATTTTCTTAGTTTCATAAAAACTTTTCTTTTGTTTTCTTTTCATCAAAACCGAACTACACTATCATGGCCTCAATAACATGATATCAAAATTAGTAGAAACATAACATCAAGTCACACATAAGGTACTACAATTCATGATACCAAAGCGTAGTTCTTTAAAAGTTTTTAAAGAAGGTTCTTATTTGGTTGCCTAGCCACTGCCACACACATCTCCTTGGCCCTCCTGCTGCTCCTCTAGCTCATCCAGTTTTTTCCTTTATCTGTGGTACAAGGACAGTAAGCTGTGAGCACTCATGGCTCAGTAAGTTCCTTTCCTACTCACTAAAACCGAAAATCATAGTATAATCAAAGAATGTCTCAACATGGCATCATTTCAATTAGTCATGACATAATGTAACATACTCTTTTAAGCATATCATGCAACATGAAGAAATCATAACTAGTCATGGCATATCATAACGTAAGCATAGCATAAAGCATAACATAATCTTATCTAACTATGGCATATCATCATAAGGAGTCATGGCATATCATACACATGGACATATCATGAAACATAACATAATCATATCTAACCATGGCATATCATCATAAGGAGTCATGGCATATCATACACATGGACATATCATGAAACATAACATAATCATATCTAACCATGACATATCATCATAAGGAGTCATGGCATATCATACACATGGACATATCATGAAACATAACATAATCATATCTAACCATGGCATATCATAAATCATCATAAGGTATATGCAATATGATTTTGGAAAACATGTATCCGAAAAACATGTGTATGTCTCATGACCTTTAAAACCATTTCTTCTTACATATATATACTTGAACATAATCTCATCTTAAAGGGGATCCCGGCTATGTACCACTTACATATTGCGCGCAACCTATGTAGGTCCAAGGTAGCAAGTCTTGAACCCTACAAGGCAAACATACTAGGCCCGAGTCTTACTCCATCGACCTAGGGGCACTTAGGAGCCCATCCCTAACGAGGCCCGAGTCTTATTCCATCGACCCCGGGGCGCTTATGGAGCTCACCCTTGGTACAAGCCATATAAAGTAAAGTACATGTCATACTTATACATATCATACATCATAAAAGCATGAATCACTTAGGCACACATCATATCATAAAAGTATGCATCACTTAGGCATACATCATGTCATAAAAGTATGCATCACTTAGGCATACATCATATCATAAAGGTATGCATCACTTAGGCATACATCATGTCATAAAGGTATGCATCACTTAGGCATACATCATACCATAAAAATAAGCATCACTTAGGCATACATCATATCATAACAATATGCATCACTTAGGCATACATCATATCATAAAGGTATGCATCACTTAGGCATACATCATGTCATAAAGGTATGCATCACTTAGGCATACATCATACCATAAAAATATGCATCACTTAGGCATACATCATATCATAACAATATGCATCACTTAGGCATACATCAGATCATAACAATATGCATCACTTAGGCATAGATCATAAAAACATACATATTTTAAGCATAAATCATATCATCAAGCATGCATAATTTAACCACATAGCATATCATGAAAGCATGCATATTTTAAGCACTTAACATAGCATCAAAGCATGCATAATTTAACCACATATCATAACATAAAGCATGCATATTTTAAGCACTTAACATAGCATCAAAGCATGCATAATTTAACCACATATCATAACATAAAGCATGCATATTTTAAACTCATATCATATCATCAAAGCATGCATAATTTTCCCACATATCATAACATAAAGCATGCATATTCTAAACTCATAACATATCGTAGAAATTCTCATCTTGTATAGCTCACAAGCATACATGTCTAAGCATAAAAGTGTATCATGTGCTCATCCAATCATAAGGAACAATGTAACATGATTAACTTGGGTACTAAGTTTCCTAATCCCTTGGGTTCTTATCTTGGCCGAAACCCTCTTAGTGCTAATTTAGGTTTTAAACAACATCCAAGCATGTAGAACCTAATTCATCCACATATCATTTTCATAGGAAGTATTATAAACAAGATTTACTTGGACTCTAAGTTCTCCAAGTCCTTGAATCTCATTTGGCCGAACCTTAACAAATGTGAAACAAGGTTCTAAATGACATAAAGCATGGAAACCTTAACCATATTTATAGCATTTGTTTCAAGGAATATGGTAAGCACAATTGAGTTAGTTCCTAACTCCTTTAAGCCCTTAAAATTATGTCTTGGCCGAAACTTACAAGTACTCCTTTAGGGTTTCAAGCAAGCATACAAGCATGTGAACTTACTCTAACATCATGTATAAATTCATAAGTGGCCTCATACAAGTAGTCATGGCCGAAACTTCCCTTAGCATCAATTTAGGTCACTAACAACATATAGCATGTAAATTTTAGCTTTCTACATTTCATATTTCATGGAGAGTGACATGAGCATGTTCAAGTAAGTTCTAGGGTTTCTAAAGCATGTATTCCCTTCATGGCCGAGACTCAAAGGTGTCCACTTGAATCATAGTTAAATATATAAGCATGTGAACACAATCAACATGTTATCTCAATTTCATAAGAAGCATCTTTAACACATGAGGTCTAAATTTTAAGGTTTCTAGGTCTTTAAACCCTACATGGCCGAACCTCATCAAGCATGGAATTTGTTCAAATGACATAAAAGCATAGAAAGTCATAACACATTTCATAACATGTATAAAAGTCAAGCACTATAAGCATACATTCAAGTTGTGTCTTAGGTTTCCTAGGTTTTTCCTTTCTTTATCTCATAGCATATGTTTGGCCGAAACCTTTCAAGTCTTTAAACTAGGTTTTAGGTGGCCTAAGGTATGGAAAACCTAAACAAGTTTCATGGCAAAAATATTAAAGAAACTATACTTACAAGTTTGGTTCACAAACAAGCTAGGACCCTTGTGATCTTAATTAACATATATCATGCAACCAATTTTCCTATACTCTAATTAAGCATGGGAGCATCAAACAACTTTCATATATTATTGTCATGGAAGTTTTGAGCATGTTAAAAATCTGTTTAAGCTATTCTAAAGCATCCACCTTACCATGGCCGAAACTTTAGAAATGATGTTCATGAGTTTCTATCAACATACAAGCATGCAACTCTTTGAGAAACTCTATATTCTATCATATAAACATGGTAAGTTTAAATTCAAAGTCTTCCTAACCCTAAACCCTTCCTTGACCGAAACTTGTGAGTGAGATACTTTTGGTTCCAAGTAACCTTCAAGTATGAAAACGATAATGGATCCTTAACCATTTATTTAGAGGGTTTTGTGCAAGTTAGGTAAACAATTAAATTCCCTAGCCCTTACAAAACCTTTTTGGCCGAAACTCTAGGGTTAGATACATCCCTAATCCAACATCACATATATATATAAATATGAGAGAAAACCTTCTTACAAAGCATAGAAAACTTATCATGAATCAAAGCTTATATTAAACATTCCTAGGATCAACAAGTCCTTTCTTTGGCCGAATTTTCACAACTTTGTTTCTAGGTTTTAAAATCCTCATAAAATCCAAAAACACATTAAAATCCCTTGTACCACAGGTGAGGGGAAGCTTACATCCTTTTCGCTTGTGGTTCTAAAGTGTGGTGATGGAAGAAGAGGTCTCTTCTTCTTGTTCTCCTCCTTTGATTTCCCTTGGTAGCCTTCCTTGTATTCTAGGAGGAACCTTGTTTTTTTTTGGGAGCCGAAAATGGAGGAGAGGGGGCTGAGGTTCTCGGTGATGGAGAGGAGAGAATGAGAGAAATGAGAGAAAAATAAAATCTTCTCTTTACATACTCTCTTTTATGTTAAGGGGGAAGAGGTAGCAAAATTGGTTTTTGCTTTCCTTCTCCCTTAGCCCCTTTTTTTCATTTTTCTTTTTATTTTATTTATTTATTTGTTCTCATCATTCATGATGAAACAAAAGGGGAATGAATCCCCTTAATTCCCTTCTTTAAGTCACGGCAAAAGAAGAAGAAGAGGGAGAGAAAAGAAGGAAGGCAAGTTGCCTTTCTCTTGCTCTTTTCTTGTTTTCTTTTGGCTAGCTTTTACTCTCACCCTTATCATGAGTTTCCCTCCTTTGTTATCAATATATTATTCCTATCCCAATTGGTTATTACCCATTAATCCTATCATTTACATCATGAGAGGTTCAAGGTTCAATCCTTGACCATTCCCTATTTTTATTTCTTTTTATTTCTTTTTGGTTCAACATTCTACTAATATTTTTCTAAGGTAAATTCATCATTCTTATTTATCCTAAAAGCTTAGTGGGTGTTACACTCTTGACGGAGAAGATGTAGTAAAGTAGTAATGTCGTTTTGATCACTATCAGTTATTAATATATCATCCACATAAATCAAAACAAATATTGAAAATTCCTCATTACATTTGTAGAATAGGGAAGAGTCTATTTTTTAGCCAGAAAATCCTTGAGTATGAAGCCAGGTAGATAGACGATGAAACAATGCACGATGTGCTTGTCGAAGACCATATATAAACTTTTGAAATTGACACACATGTGTTGAAAGTTGCGGGTGGATGAATCCAGGAAGTTGCTCCATATAAACAGTTTCTTCAAGGCATCCATGAAGGAAAGCATTGGAAACATCTAATTGGCGTATTGGCTAATTGGAGCTTACAACTATAGATAGTAGCAATTTGATAGTTGTAATTTTGACGACTAGACTAAAAATATCATTAAAGTCAATATCTGGCTGCTGATTAAAGCATTTAGCAACAAGACGAGCTTTGTAGCGTTCAATAGAATCATCTGCACGATACTTAATTCGATAAACCTATTTAGAGCCCACAATATTCATAGATGGGGTACGAGGGACTAAGCTCCAGGTTGCATTACGAAGAAGAACATCAAATTCTATAGTCATCGCAGCACGCCAATTTGAATCTTTGACTGCCTGTGTAAAACTAGAAGGTTCAACAAAATTTGAAGAAACAATAAGAACACGTGGAAGAGGATAACGAGTGGAAACAGGTTGACATCGTACATAAATATCGCTTAGAGGAAGCATCCGCCGAGGAATATCATCATCAGAGCAACTCAAAGATGAGTGGTCAGACGGATGAGAATCAGAACTAGAGAGTGGATCATCACTAGCCGCTGAGTCTACAGGAACTTGTGGAGATGGAGTAGGACCCAAGATATCATCCCCCATTGTATTTTCAATTTGTCCTGATGAATCAACATGTGAGGCTTCTAGTATATTGCTTGATGATATTAGATAGTTGTCTTGATTATCTGAAGGAGAATCTGAGGTAGCAACTGCAAACGGAAATAGAGATTTATCAAAAGTAACATGTCGAGAAATATATATCCGACTGGTCGAAATATGGAGGCAACGGTACCCATGATGCAAATTACTATAACCAAGAAAAATGCATTGTAAAGAGCGAGAGTTTAACTTGTGCTTAAAGTAAGGTCGTAGCCAAGGATAACATGCACAACCAAAAATACGAAATAATGAGTAATCTGGAAGACAATTATAAATTTTTTCCAATGGACACTTATTTTGAAGTAGTGGAGTGGGTAAACGATTGATAAGGTAGACTGTGGTTTGGACGGCATCATCCCAAAATTTAAGTGGAACCAAGGCATGATTAAGAAGAGCTAAGACAGTTTCAACCACATGACGTTTTCTCTCGGCGGATCCGTTTTGTTCAAGAGTGTCGGGACAAAAGACTTGATGGATGGTGCTAGAGGAAGTAAGATGATGATGAAGTGTTTGATACTCTCCACCCCAATCAGAATGAAGGGAGAGGATTTTACGATCAAAATAACGCTCAACTTGTTTTTGAAAGCGACAAAAAATATCAAAGAGATCAGATTTTCTTTTCATAGGAAAATTCCAAGTAAATTTACTAAAATTATCAATAAAAATAATATAATAAAGAAAACCTTGATTAGATAGAATACGAGGAGGACCCCACACATCAGAGTGAATAATTTCTAAAGGAAAAACTAGAAGTGCGAAAAGAAGACACAAAAGGTAATTTATGAGATTTTGCTTTCATGCAAGCTTCGGATAAATGAGAAGAGGAGGCTAAAGAAATTGGTAAACCATACTGGTTAATAATATTCTGAACAACACGTAGAGACGGATGACCAAGACATGCATGTCAAGAGAATTTATCAGTGCGTTATACAACAAACGCATTAGTATAGGTGTGCTGAAGATGATAAAGACCGTCTTTAATATTTCCTCGAAGTAGAATATTTCCTGTTATAGGATCTTTCACAAGACAATGATGAGGATGAAATTCAAATAACACATTATTATCAAGAGCAAACTGACGGACGGAAAATAAATTTTTAGTAATAGAAGGAACATGAAGAGTATTGCAACATGAGTAAAAAAATATGTTTCCAATATGAGTAATTTGCAAACTTGAGTCATTACCTATTTGTACCATGTCGGGTCCATCATAAGGCAAAACTTGTGTCAGAATATTATATTTCGGTGTAACATGATGAGTTGCTCCAGAATCCGGATGTCATCCTGGGTTCTCAAGAGTCGATGAAACTATATTAAGAGAGATAGAATGCGGTCGATTTGAAGATGCATACTCTCCTTGTGAAATAGTTGTTTGTCCTAATGTTGCAGGACCACCAGCAAAATTTGAGTCAAATCTTTTAGGATATTGAATATCAATATGTCAAACTCTGAGACAAATTTGACATCTTTTCTGACTATAAAACCAATCAAACCTTCTAAAGCAATGAATACTGGTATGACCAACGATGTGACAAATTTGACATTGGTCTAACCTTTGCTTTTGGCCACCTTGATGACGTTGAGTATCAGACATCGAAAATAAATAACTCGTCACTTGATAGTAATAGACCTTGCTAGAAGAATTTTCGGTGGCTGGAAATAATACTTGGCACTGGAACCTTGCTGTTCAACGGAAGCGACAAATCAAAAGCTCGGTGGATGGTGACGACCACTTGTTGTGGGCGGCAGAGTAACTTTTCGATGGCCATAAGAAAGCAGAGGATTTTCTGCGTTGACTTAGGCAATTATTGATGATAAATAAAAGCACTTGCTACGATGGAGAGGAACATCAATAGAAAATAACGTTAGAAGAAAAGATAAAGAAAAGAGAGAAAAATAAGACTCGAGAAAAGATTTTTTTTTCTCTCTTGTGTTTTTTTTAAATTTTTTTTTGCTTTTTTTCCCTCTGTTTTTCTGCTTTTTTTTCTCTCTGTTTTTTTTCCGTTTTTTTTCTGCACGTTTTTTTCCCTTGTTTTTGCTCGGTTTTTTTTTGTTTTTGTTTTTTTTTTGCTAACAGAAACGGAAGAGAATAAAAACCGACAAGGGAAAAAAAAATACAGAAAAAAAAACGAACAAATAATAATTTTATCTTGCTACGATTAATATTGTCAAAGTTGCTACCGTCGATAAAAAAGAATTGTTGATGAAAGGAGAAGAAAAGTTGTTATTGCTGAAGTTGCCGTACTGTAGACGATGATATAAAACTTCGATGTAGAAATTTCTGTAGCTGTTGTAACAAAAATTTGAAAAAGGAAAATTAAGTAGAAGAAAAGATGACTTTGATACCATGTTGAAATCAATGGGGAGAGGAAAGAAATAATATAAAACTTTTTGATGATCTTATTATTAAAGCAAGACTTATTTATACAAATTGTCCAAAATAATAATGAAAAAAATTAAATAAGACATACAATCATAATAATTATAAACATAGTAATATAATAGACTTGGAAATATGATTTTCCCTATTTGATTTATCTTGATTATGTATCAAATATAATAAATCTCAATTGATTGAAATCAATTAGAATTTATTTCCATTATTATCATTAATTCTAACTCTCTTCCTAGTGCTCTCCCCCCATACTCCAGCAGAAAACCCTACGCCACTTCTCACCGTGCCAAGTTGAATGATGACAAAGTCAACATTGATATCAACTCACCGGTAGCTTATTCATGGACGACCTAAGACAGAACCGTCTATATTCTCAATTCCAACAATCAATATCATTATATTTTGCAAATTTTCCTATGGAGTCCAGGGAAATCCTTGATGGCATGAAAAAAATGTGTTATTCTAATTAAGGAGGGCTGGGGCCTCAACTATGAGGACTCTTAGAAGTTGGAATTGGGAACTACTAACGAAGGTACTAGAAAGGTCGACGACACGCAATGCGCGAAGTGAATCAATGAAGTTTACCTCCAATCTCAATCGTGTGCGAGAGTTGCAACTGCGGAAGGAAGACTCACCTCTACTCAAGCAACTGTGGAAATTCGAAACACAATTTTGGAAAGCACAAGTTCAGTTATCTCAGCAACTCAAATTCCATCAAGCAGATGGGAGATTGAGCATATGCAACAAAGGCGCCATATGACTTGTTTGGGTCAAACCGTCAAAGGGTAGACTACAATGTATGAAGACCATGTACTCACCGAAGCACTCTTTCACTCTATGGTTGGCTCCGAACCGCAATTAACCTGGGTAGAAATAAACGAGATGTGTGTGAATTCTATCTATACTCGGGAGTTGGAAACCTTGGACCAGGGGTTCTTTGATTGTCCTTAGACTAACAACTTTGGTAGGTGTATCGTACTTTATTTATTTAATATGCATACGTAAAATAATATGTTGATATGGCATCCTACCTAAACATATTCTCAATCCGTGAAATCCAACAACGAGATGCGACAAAATCCAACACATGACGATCACTTATTCACTTAGAATTGCAATATCAATGATTATCCTTAATTTTCAAAATGAAAGACTATTTTCAAGAGTTAGTTGATATTAATTTGTATGAATATTTACTTTGAGATCAATTTGTATGATTTACTTAATTATATTTTATCGTGGAACCGTCACTCAGGATGAGCTCTAATATATACATGCACCAAGCTGAACACGGACGGTGCATCATGTCTTCTCCCTCTCCATTCGTCTTGTCGTTTCATGGAGCAGCATCTTTCACATTCCATTCCACTGCAGCCATTTTCATGCCGAGGTCCAATTCAATTAATATTTTTAATCTCTTTTTGCAGACTTTTTCATACTGTTGCTAGCTGCATGCAAATGCGTTTCAAATCTCTTGACCTTGTAAAAAAACAAAAACACTTCATCCCCTGGCTGTTCTCTCTGTCCCTTGCTAGATGTCGAAGAAAGAGTTTGAATCCGTGAGATGGGCATGGTGTGGGTTCGATTGAGCAATAATGCACTGGGATGGTGTGGTTCACGGGGGAGCATGGGATTAGGGAACAGGACAGAGAAGCCTTTGCGTTGTGGGGCGGTTGCCATGATCCTGACACACCTTTTAAATAAATTATATTGTATATTAGGTAAGGTTTCTAAACTTCTTCTTAAATATATTCAAATGTATTTATTTATTTATAATTATTATTATTTATCAAACTCGAACTGAATTTAAATTTGTACGGGAATATTCTTCAAGCTTTTAATTAAGCTCGACTATCAATATTATTATTCTTATAATTTATATTATTTTTTTATTCATAAATTTTATGCTATTTTTTATTTTTAACATATTACGAATACTAATTTAAAAATAACATAAAAAATATATACAATATATTATTTTTAACAATTAAATTTGATATAAGTTTATATATATATATATATATATATATATATATATATATATATATATATATATATAAATGAATATAAATGAGTTTTACTGAACATCATCCTTGTTTATAAACTTCCGATTTCTTTACAATCCTATCTATCCGCCTCCTACTTATTATGTTAAGCACTCAATGAATGTATTACACTATGTTTTTAGAGTTTGAGTTAATTATATTTTAAATTTTAGGGTCGAATAAATAGAAAAATATTTAGTGTATGTCTAGTTTTATCTTGAGGAGAAGTTTTTTTAATTATTAATTCAAATATCCCGTTATTCAAACCAATTAATTTTGGAAGTGATTAATCCGATTCTATGAAAGTTTTTCATCGACCATTAGAGTAAATCCGGACAACACAAATGAGTCTTGGTGGTCAGCTCAGTATCACAAGTGGTTCAAACACCACGAACGACATATAAGTGTTAGTGCAATTATCCTCGGATCAAGGTTGACCAATTTGACTAAACTCAAGTTGGCTTGAACTTAAGTTTTGATGTTTAACAATATATGAGAGATACATCAAGTAGGTCAAGGAAGAACTGGATATTTGTCTGGGAAAGTCTTGACTGGAGGTTAAGTAACGAGAAGTCTTAGCTGGAGGTTAGACAATGAAAAGTCTTAGTAAGTGAAGCTAAACAGTGGAACTCTTAGCAGGACTAGACAGTGAAGACCTAATTAGAAACTAGACAATAAAAAATTCTAATGGAACTAGACAATGAAACCTAGTTGGGAACTAGGCAGTGGAAGTGTAGCAGGACTAGTCAAGTGAAAAGTTTAATTGGGTCAAAGATTGATGAACATTAACAGGAGTTGATACTAGATAAAAAGTCTAAGTAGATCAAAATTTAACCAAACACTTGGTGAAAAAGATTTGGTAGGTCAAGGTTGACCAGATATTGGGTAATGAAAGTTTTGGTAGATTAAGGTCAAGCGAATACCGAACAAGATGTGATTTCATCCTCTAAAAGGTTGAAATTAGGGTTAGTAATCGACGACTGTCAAAGAGTGGGGATGGGATCCTCTGGACCGCAACCCCTGGTCCGCTCCTGGACCAGGGGTTGTTGATAGGTGGGATCTCATGGACCTTACCTGTATAACAAGTAGGGTCCATGAATTTCCACCTATAAGTGAAGTGGTCCATCCTCTGGACCAGGGGCTGCGGTCCAGAGAATCCGACCTCCAAAGAGTGGAATCGATTGACAAACCCTAACCCCGAATCTTAGGATTTTGGTGCCAGAATTAATTAAGTAGTATGAATCAATCAAGGGCAGGAGATGCGATTCGAATAGAATGTACTGAATTGATTAGGTAGATTACCTAATCGATTGCAAATTGTTCCAATCAATTAAGCCGATTGTTAATCGATTGGGGGTTATTTTCGTGAAACACATAAAGATGCCAAATCAATTCAACATAGTCTAATCAATTAGGATAGTCGATTAGCAACTTTGTCGTGACAACACAAAAGGTGTTGCAGTTAAGCAATTAATTAATTAAGGTCAAATCAATCGATTGAAGGTCTTTTCACGACATCACAGAAGGCTTTGGAACCGATTGAGACAATCAATTAGAGGCTTCTTAATCGATTGGTATGACTCACGAATTAATTAAGCATTTGAAAAGAGTCGTTCTACATATTTTCGAATTGCCTGACGTGACAATCAATTAGGGATATAAGTCTATTTAATTAGGAGGCGTTGAAGTAACCCTAGAAAAAGGGGTTTCCCGAGATTTGAAGAAGTTTTGTTCACACCAATTCTTGGGTGTTTGAAGAAGAAGAAGTGATGCTACATTTTCCACCACCAAAAGACAATCTAAAGCAAGAAAAGAACAAGTAACACAAGATTCCTCATTGTAAAACTTAAAAGTCGTTCTCGATTATATTTTGTGTTTGTGTTTTTACTTTCTTATTGTATTCTCGTGTTTGATTTTTTACGAGATTTTTTCACTATGAAAATGAGGAGTGTACCTTTTGATTAGTCATCTCAAAGATGATTATCAAATAAAACAAATATATTAACATTGCTTTAAATTTTTTGATATAAATCATATTCAAAGAAGCGAACAAAAACTATCCCCTCAAGCTTTCTACCTGTGTTAACAATGAGGTGTCCTCAGTCAGTTTAGAACCGCTAATGTCTTAACAATGAGGTGTCCTTAGTGAGTCTAGAGCTGGCATTGTATTAGAGTCGGTCATATCGCTTACCTAATTGAAGATTTATCAGGTAGACAAGTTGAGTGGACTTCACATCTACTAGTCCATCAATCGGTCCATACTAGACAACTGATATTTGAATTACAGTAAGCGCCAAGGGAGATTTTGCCAGATGGTTAGCATGCACCGCACCTAGATAATTTTTTTTTTTCCATTAGGAGCCAAATTTTTATTGATTTTGGAAGTTTTTTTTCATACATTTTTTGAGATTCCTTTTTCTATCCATTCTATTTGAACATCAATTTTACACAAAAGTCCTAGAGATCCAAAATAATAATAATAATAATAATTAAAACATGCCATCTAAACATTACTCTTAATTTTACAAATGAATCCTTGGCTTTATTCTAATCTACCTATATTACCTCCTCTTCCTCCTCCTCCTCCTCCTCCACCTTCATCGGTAAGCCTTCTCTAGAACAACCCCTCCTCTCTAGCCGTTGCACGCGAGCCCTTGACTAGCTCATGAGTATGCACAAAGATAGAACTTACTTTGGACTATCTCGGATTATAACAATCCATTTTTTTTATTACTTGTATAAATTTATTATTTAGCCACTCCTTCCATCTCATTGAATTTTTTTAACAAAAAAAAAAAATCAAATTCTCAGCTCTTCTTCCGTCTTTCTTTCACCTTTATCATAGATTCGTAGTAGCACATAAAATGTTGTGATCATAAAATATAAGATTCGAATCTCAATATAGTCGAGATAAATATCTTCTTTATATATTAATTATTATTCTAAAGATTAATAATTATTCATAATTTATTTTTTTTTATATTAATCCTACGAATTGATAAAAATATCGGAATGAGTAACTTTTTACGATAATAGAAGACCCATTCTCCGCCTTACCATTGGGTTCAGAAGTAAACAGAGCGTTTGATAAGCAACATGCACTCAACTAAACCCAACGGTTCGATTCCATATGCGAGACCTGTGAGGAGTCAGAAATAGCTCTCTCTTCCTTTTTCAGTCAGGACCAGCAGCGCGCCCCTTCCCCCTTCCCCCTTCCCCCTTCCCCCTTCCCTTCCCTTCCCTTCCCTTCCTCGCAGGCGCAGCTACAAGACATGGACTCTACAGTCTCCCAGAACGTGACTCAATTTGTCTTTCCCTTTCCCTCCTTCCTAATTTGGAGTTATCTTCATGTCCAATCTCTTCCTCTTCCACGCCTAGACGCAATCCAAGCGCCGAGGCCGAGTATCTGGTTTTGCAGGGGCGATGGCGGTGAGATCGGTGAGCGCTCTGCTGCTCCTCTTTTCCTTCTTCTGCTTCCTGCCGGCTTTAGCCGGCGCGCTGGAGCTTCCGGTGCCGGTGAGCGAGGAGGTCCTCGGCCTCGTCGTGTTCAAGGCGGCGCTGCAGGACCCGACGGCCGCGCTGGCGTCGTGGAACGAGGCCGACGCCTCCCCCTGCGACTGGGCGCACGTCCGGTGCGACGCCGGGACCGGGCGCGTCGCCCGCCTCGCGCTCGATGCGCTCTCCCTCTCCGGCCCTCTCCCTCGCGGCCTCGACCGCCTCCCGGCGCTCGCCGCCCTCTCCCTCTCTGACAACAACCTCTCCGGCCCCATTCCGCCCGGGCTCTCCCTCCTCCCCAAGCTTCGCTTCCTCGACCTCAGCCGCAACGCCTTCTCCGGCCGCGTCCCGCAGGACCTCGCGCTCCTCCCCTCGCTCCTCTCCCTCGACCTCTCCTCCAACGCGTTCTCCGGTCCCCTCCCGGAGGCTCTCTTCTCGGCCGCCACATGCCGCTCGCTCCGCTTCCTCTCCCTCGCCGGCAACCGCCTCGATGGTCCCCTCCCCGTCGCCGCATTGTCCCGCTGCTCCCTCCTCCTCCACCTCAACCTCTCCTCCAACAGATTCTCCGGCTCGCCGGACTTCGCCTCCGGACTCTGGTCTCTCTCAAGGCTCCGCGTGCTCGACCTCTCCTTCAACGCCTTCTCCGGCGCAGTCCCCGAAGGCGTTGCCAATCTGCACAGCCTCAAGATCCTCCGGCTGAACTATAATCGCTTCTCGGGAGCCATTCCCTCCGGCGTTGGCCTCTGCCTACATCTCACCGCCCTGGACTTGAGCCACAACTCATTCGGCGGCTCCCTGCCAAGCTCCATGCGCTACCTCACTTCCTTAACATCTCTCAGGCTTTCCAACAACCAGTTGGTAGGCGACCTTCCCGAATGGCTTGGCAACCTGACGGCCATCCGACAACTGCACTTATCCAACAACAAGCTCACCGGAACCCTCCCGACGTCACTCGGAAACCTAAAGGAGCTCAACTATCTCGGCCTCTCAAGCAATCACTTCGCTGGGTCTATCCCTGACAAGATTGCGGAGTGCACGAAGCTCACGGAGCTACATCTCAAGGAAAACAAGTTGAACGGGAGCATTCCGCAAGGGCTATTCAATCTCAGCCTGCAAGTTCTCGACTTGGCGTCGAATGCTTTCACCGGGGCAGTGCCGGCGGGATCTTCGTGGATATCAGAGACCCTGCAATTTCTCGACCTGTCGGACAATAACCTCACCGGGACGATTCCGCCGGAGATGGCCTTGTTTTTCGGATTGAGATACTTGAACCTCTCTTGGAACGGATTCCGGTCGCAGCTGCCGCCGGAGCTGGGCTCGTTCAGGAACTTGTCGGTGTTGGATCTTCGTCGAAACGCGTTGTATGGGTCGATTCCCGTCGATCTGTGCAAGTCCGGCAGTCTCTACGTCCTGCAATTGGATGGAAATTCTCTCAGCGGTCCAATTCCTGAGGAGATGGGGAATTGTTCCTCCTTGTATCTCCTGTGAGTACTCTGAATCCCCTTTTTTCAATACTTCAAGATCGATTCTGACATTGTTGATGGCTTTCAGGAGCTTATCGCACAATAACCTGAATGGTTCGATTCCGCCCTCCATTTCCCGTCTGAAGAAGCTCGAAATCCTAAATCTGGAGTTTAACAACCTGAGCGGCGAGATTCCGCCGCAGCTGGGCGGCCTGGACAACCTCCTCGCCGTGAACATCTCCCACAACCGGCTCATCGGCCGGCTCCCCGTCGACGGCGTGTTCCAGAGCCTGGACCAGAGCGCGCTGCAGGGCAACCTAGGTCTGTGCACCCCTCTCGTCACCGAGCCCTGCAAGATGAACGTCCCCAAGCCCCTGGTGCTAGACCCCAACGCCTACCTCCCCGGCTTCGCCAACAATATGCCCAATTTATCCTACCCAGCATCGACGACGCCGGTCCGGCGCCGGCGGTTCCTCAGCGCGTCGTCCATCATCGCTATCTCCGCCGCGCTCATCATCGTGCTCGGCGTTCTGGTGGTCACGCTCCTCAATGTGTCGGCGAGGCGGAGAATGGGGCTCCCGGAGAAAGCCCCGGAGAGTACGTGCTCGAGCTCGAGTAGGTCAGCCGGACCGGCCGTAGGGCGGATGGTGGCGCTCGGCGCCGGATGCGCTCTGAAAATAGACGAACTCAACGGCGGCGCCGAGGCGTTGCTGGCCAAGGCAACGGAGCTCGGCAAGGGCGTGTTCGGCACGTCCTACAGAGCTCCGGCCGCCGGCGACGGAAGCATTATGGTGGTCAAGAGGCTGGTGACGGCCAACATAGTCCAGTACCACGAGGACTTCGACCGCGAGGTGCGGATTCTCGGCAAGGTAACGCACCCGAACGTGCTGCCGCCGAGGGGATACTACTGGACTCCGCATCTGCAGCTAGTGCTCTCCGACTACGCCCCCGGCGGAAGCTTGCACTCGAGGTTGCACGAGAGGGATGCATCGGTACCTCCCCTGTCATGGCCGGAGCGCTTCAAGGTCGTGCTCGGCGCGGCGAAGGGCGTGGCGCACTTGCACCAGGCCTTCCGGCCGCCCATAATCCACTACGACCTGAAGCCGACGAACATCCTCCTGGACGGAGACTGCGAGCCGAAGGTGTCGGACTTCGGGCTGGTGAGGCTGCTGCAGAAGCTGGACAAGCACGTGGCGAGCGGGCGGTTCCAGAGCTCGATGGGGTACATGGCGCCGGAACTGGCGTGCCAGAGCCTGAGGGTGAACGAGAAGTGCGACGTGTACGGGATGGGGGTGCTGATGCTGGAGGTGGTGACGGGGAGGAGGCCGGTGGAGTACGGGGAGGAGGACGTGGTGATACTGATCGACCAGGTGAGGGCGCTGCTGGAGCAGTGCAACGTGGCGGAGTGCGTGGACGCCAGCATGGGGGAGTTCCCGGAGGAGGAGGTGCTGCCGGTGCTGAAGCTGGGCTTGGTCTGCACCTCGCAGATTCCGTCGAGCCGGCCGTCCATGGCGGAGGTCGTGCAGATACTGGAGGTGATCAAGGCGCCGATTTAAGCAAGGATTTTTCTGCCGATTCTTCAATCGCATGGTTTCTATTTTGCATGATCCATCAGTCTCTGTAACTACAACGATCCGATCCGATTGAAAGTCCATATTTTGTATGGATTTCCGTTTTTTTTCTTCTGCTTTTACTGATGGAATTTCTCATTGATTTCGTTCCCTAGGTGACACAGATATATGACAAATTTTTTTTTAAATAACACCTTATTCGGTGGTAAGGTGGGGTCCGTCCGGTTGGAGGTTAAAGTGGTCAATATCCTAGGCATGAGATCGATCGGATGAGCTACCTTTCCGATCAGCATGAAGAATAGCCAATTCGACACTTTGATAGTTCGATCAGATATCGAGCTTCCGACGCTCATAAAGCTCAAGTAGGGAGGGACAAAAGTCGAGCGGTCGTCTCGCTCGGCAGGCAGAGCTCCCTCGCTCGGCAGGGCGGAACCGGGTAGCAGATCATTGGCCGAGCAGACGCTCAGCCTGACCATTGTATCACCCAGATGATGAACTGGGCGAGCGATTCTCCCGTTCAGTCCAATAACAGATAAAAGGGGCAGTTGGCGATATCTTCCTAGGGATTAGTGTCATCGAGGGGATGCATGGTTGGTGGCATAGTTGGGCAGAGAATCGTACGGTGGAAGCTTCCACTATCATGCTAGAGATATGCTCGGGATGTTCGGGTATGACGTCGGACATGTTTTTCTGATACGTCTTTTCCAGATATGTTTTGAAAAGCGTGCATGCCTTGGGAAGCGTGCATGCATCTCCTGGTAGCCCTATATAAGGATCTCCCGGCTTCGACGGAGGTATGAGCACTACTGTAGCTACAGTTACGTTACTGCTCCTTTCTTCTTCATTAGTTTGCCGCTGGTAACTGACTTGAGCGTCGGAGGGTCGTCGCCGGGAACCCCTCCCTGGCTCGGCATTAACGACTTGTGGTTGCAGGCTCAGCTCATTGGAGGTCCGCGTCATCTTCAGTCAACATCTAGTCAATGTGAGCGTCATCTCCCCAGCGTCCGTTGACTCACTCTCGGACAAGATCAAATTTGACGGCATCTGTGGGAACGCACCTGAATCTTAGCCGAGAAGATGGAAGAAGCTAAACGTCTCCACAGCGTGACGCTCGCGCAAGAGGAGCTCGACGCCCCATACAAGTACGAGCGGCAAAAATAGTTGAGCAGCAGCAACAAAAGGTGCTAGCCGATCGGCTGGCGCAGCAAGCAATATATGCCTCGGGAGGCCGAGCGACACAGGAAGATCGGCCGGAGCAACTCTCAATATGGGAACAGAATAAGCTGCCGACTGGCACTCCTGGAGAAGCTCCTCCTGCACCCATTTCGTTTCACCGGGTGTTGTTTCAAACACCCTCCGAAATAGCGCAAGCAAATCAAGAGCAAGGATCCACATCAGATGAAGCTCTCGTGCGGGACGTGCGAAAGGGCAAAGCGAGCCGAACTGGTCTTTCTCCCGAGCGGATTAATCGGCAATTCTCCGAGGCAATCATGCAAGATCCACTGCCAAGGCATTACACCCCCTTGGCGATCAAAAAATATAATGAGTCAGCCGACTCGGATGACCATCTCGATAAGTTTGATAACGCCGCTACTGTTTATAGTACACAGATGGAGTCAAGTGCTGAGTTTTACGCACTACGCTCTTCGGCTCGGTCCAACGGTGATTCCGAAGGCTGTCGGACGGGTCTATCCGAAGCTTCAAAGACTTCCGAATGGTTTTCCTCCATCACTTTGCGAGCAGCATGCGCTATCAGAAGACAATCGTCAGTCTATTCTCCATGAAGCAAGGGCCAAGAGAGGCTCTCCGAGCCTACATCCAGCGCTTCAACCAGGTGGCGATGGATATCCCCTTGGTCTCGTTTGAGACCATGATGAACGCATTCACACAAGGGCTCGTGGACGGGGACTTCTTCCGATAGCTCGTCAGGAAGCCACCCTCGCGACTAGGACCACATGTTGAAGAAGGCCAACGAGTATATCAATGTAGAAGAAGCTCAGGCAGCAAGAAAGAAGGAGGCACCATCGGAGCCACCCTCGGCGACCGAACGAAGGCCGTCGGTCAGCCATTAACCTCCGAGACGGCCTCGAGCCGAAGGAGTACACCCACACCAGGAAGCAAGGTCACACGCTGTCCAGCATGTTGCCGCCGAGCGGATGAGACCCAAGGGGAAGGTATAGACCCCTTTGTTCTGCTCATTCAATCAGTCTGCAACTCACAACACCTGCGACTGTTGCAGATTCAACCCGGTCGCCCAATCGACGCCTAAGAGTTATCATCGCCGGTCCCCTCTCCTGACAGACGACCCGAGCATCATCGTTTCGATCAGTGAGAGGACACAAGAAGATCCCCGCAACCACCTCGTCGGAGAAGCATCGATCTGACCAGAGCCGCATGTGACCGAAGCAGGTTGTCCGCTCGTGAGGAAGAAAATAAAAGTAACACCGCATGGGGCGAAATCAACATCATCGTTGTTGGGCTGACCAGCGGAGACTCCAACTGGGCCTGAAAGTCCTATGCTCGATGATTGGAGATCCATGCTGTAGGTTGCAGCAAGGAAAAGGCGAGCGGACCAGAGATCAGCTTCGACCCTAGTGATCTTGAAGGAGTTGAAGTGCTGCACGACGACGCTTTCATTATCCGAGCTGTAATCACTAACTATACCATTCATCGTGTATTTGTTGATACTGGCAGCTCAATCAACATCATCTTCAAAAAAGTGTTCGATCAACTCCAAATCGATCGCGGAGAGTTGATGCCGATGACAACCCCACTGTACGTGTTCACCGACAATGAGGTCCAACCGATCGACCAAATCAAGTTGGCCATATCACTTGGGGAGGAGCCGCTCAGAAGGACGAGGACCATGAACTTCATCGTGGTAAACGCCCCCTCTGCCTACAATGTCATTCTGGGGCGACTGACCCTCAATGACTTCCGAGTGGTCGTCTCGACCTTCTGCCAGAAAATTAAGTTCCCGATGGAGGATCGGGTTGGAGAAGTAAGAGGAGATCAATTGACCACTCAGTGCTGTAGGACCGTTGGGCCGGCTAGAAGGGTTGGTAAATAACCTGTCAATTAAAAACAGACAACCCTTCCTCGAATGATTAAACTAACACTTGTAAAATGAATTAAGCAGATAAATAAAAGCATAAAAGAAAAGACGAGGCGTCAGATGTTTACTTGGTTACAACCGATGTGGTTGTTAATCCAAGGAAGATTAAGCTCAAAAACTCCTTCAGGCGGAGAAGCCTCTTACAGCGTTTAGGTACAGAAAACAGAAGCTTAACTACAACTAAAGCATACAAGTGTTTGGAAATAGAATGATCGTGATTTGTTGAAAGGCTTCTGGACCAAGGCTATATTTATAGCCTTGGTCGGGGCACCTGGAAGGGTTCCAGGCGCCCTGGGGGGGATAAAATTTATCCCCCAACGGTTGGATCGAGTCAAAGCTCGATCCTGTGAAAAAGTCACTTCCGGGCGCCCCGGACAGCTCCGGGCGCCCCGGACAGTTCCGGGCGCCCCGGAGCCAAAAGTCAACCCAATTGACTTTTGGTCCGTGCTCTCTTCTCCGGTTCAGCTCGCCTCTGGTCCGGGTCTTTCTGCTCCGGCTCCGCTTGCTTGGGTGATCTCTGACATCCGGAATAGGGCTCACCCGAACCCATCTTCCGGTCTTCTCGAGCGTGCTTCCCTCCGGCTTCTCGTCCCTCGGAATTGCCGCGTGTCCCTTCTCGTCCACCAGCGTACTCATCCGCAGACTTCGTCCCTCGGTCGCACCCCGTGCCGACCTTCGCGCTAGCTGCGTCTCTTGCTCCCCGAGCAATCTTCCGCTCCGGCTTTCGTACCTCGGAACCACCGCGCGCACTTCCTTCTCGTCCGCCGGTGTACTCTTCCGCAGCACCTCGTCCCTCGGATGCACAGCGTGCCGTCCTTCTCGCTAGCTGCGTCTTCCGCTCGAGTACCTGTGTTCCTAAGCTCCTGCACACTTAGACACAAGGTTAAATACACACAGGACCTAACTTAACTTGTTGATCACACCAAAACTGTTGGTTGCTACTCGGAAAACCTAGAGGTTCCACTGTACAAAAATTTTGTACAAAGGTCTGAACCTTTTCCTAGCTACCATGTGTTCTTTTAAATTAAATTTTGGATCGCCTGCGGAACTTAACACGTTTGATCCAAAACTTAATCTATTTGTTCTTTAAGGTTTAGACTTGGATCTCCTGCGGAACTTAACACGTTTGATCCAAATCACCTAAGTTATTAATTTCATTAAATATTAATTTCCATAATTGGTTCCCAGTACTGACGTGGCGAGGCACATGACCTTCTTGGATATGGGAACAACTACCACCGACTAGACAAAACCTTTTATGGAAAGCTAATATTTAATTTCCTAAAATAACTTTAGGTCAACCAAAAAGAACAATCAAATCACAAGGAAAATAAAAATAAAAGAACACAACTTCGAAAAACATATTCGAAATACTAGAATCGTAAGCCTCTTGTATTTGGTATTATTTCCATAAATAACTAGCATGATGCGGAAAGGAAAAATTACTAGTTATACCTTCTAAAAAGACCTCTTGATCTTCTACTGTATTCCTCTTCTAACCTCGGACGTTGTGTGGGAAACGATCTTCCGAGATGAGAACCACCAAGCACCTTCTTCTTCCTTGCAAGTTTCGGCCACCACAATTCTCCAAGAGAAGTAGAGGTCCGGCCACCACCACCAAGCTCCAAGGGATGCAAGAAACAAAACCACCTTTCTCTCCTTCTTCTCCTAGCTAGAACCGGCCACCATCAAGAGCTCCAAGAGAGGTTGCCGCCGGCCATAAGAAGAAGAGAAGAGGAAGAAGCTAGGCCGCCACCAAGGAGGAAAAGAGGAGAAGAATAATAGAGTTGATCACCGTGAAGGCACCTCTACCCCTCTTTTATAATCCTTGGTCTTGATAAATAAGGAAATTTTAATAAAAATTCCTTAATTCTTTTGTCATAAAAAGAAAAATTATTTTAATTAAAAACAATTTTCTTCTTATAATAATAATGGTCGGCCACTTCTAATTCCCAAAACAAGGAAAATTTAATTCACACAAGAATTAAAACTTCCTAATTTGTTTCTAGAAATTTATAAAAATTTCTCCAATAATTTTATCCCTTCATGATTGGTTAATAAAAGGAAATTTTATAAATTAAAATCTTCTTCTAAACATGTGGATAATTTCCAAAGGAAAGTTATCTCTAAAAATTAAAATCTCTTTTCAATCTACAAATAAGGAAAATATCAAATCTTTTCTTAATCTTTTGTAGAAACTAATAAAAGAGAATATTTAATTTTAAACTTCTCTTTAAATTATTATCATGGTCAAAAGGAAAGTTTTTCTTAAAAATAAAATCTCCTTTCAATCTACAAATAAGGAAAGATTTCAAATTTTTCTTAATCTTTTGTAGAAAGCTTTAAAAGGAAAGATTTAATTTTTAAACTCTCTTTTAAAACTATGATATCCACATAAGAAATAATTTTAATAAAAATCCTTTTAATATGATGTGACCGGCCACCTAAACTTGGGCTCCAAGCTTATGGCCACCTTAAGGCCAACCTTTAGGCTTGGCCGGCCCTAAGCTTGAGCTTCAAGCTTAGCTTGGCCGGCTCCTATTGGTTGGGTAAGAAGGTGGGTATGTGGTGGGTATAAATCTCTATATACAAGAGGCTACGATAGGGACCGAGAGGAGGAATTGGTTTTGGTCTCCCGATGAAATTAAGCTTCCCGTGTTCGCCCCGAACACACAACTTAATTCCATCAATAATAATTCATTCCACTAAAGAACTATTATTGAACTACCGCACCAATCCCAAATTACATTTTGGGCTCCTTCTTATTATGAGTGTGTTAGTCTCCCTGTGTTTAAGATGTCAAATGTCCACTAATTAAGCGAGTTACTGACAACTCATTTAATTAATATCTTAGTCCAAGAGTAGTACCACTCAACCTTATCGTCATGTCGGACTAAGTCCACCTGCAGGGTTTAACATGACAATCCTTATGAGCTCCTCTTGAGGACATTCTCAACCTAGATCACTAGGACATAGTTTCCTTCTATAATCAACAACACACACTATAAGTGATATCATTTCCCAACTTATCGGGCTTATTGATTCATCGAACTAAATCTCACCCATTGATAAATTAAAGAAATAAATATCAAATATATGTGCTTGTTATTATATTAGGATTAAGAGCACACACTTCCATAATAACTGAGGTCTTTGTTTCTTTATAAAGTCAGTATAAAAGAAACAACCTCTAATGGTCCTACTCAATACACTCTAAGTGTACTAGTGTAATTATATAGTTAAGATAAACTAATACCTAATTACACTACGACCTTCCAATGGTTTGTTCCTTTCCATTATGGTCGTGAGTTACTGTTTATAATTTATAAGGTACTGATAACATGATCCTCTGTGTGTGACACCACACACCATGTTATCTACAATATAAATTAATTGAACAACTACATTTATCATAAATGTAGACATTTGACCAATGTGATTCTTATTTCTAGATAAATGTTTATACCAAAAACTAGGCTTTTAGTATACACTCTAACAATTAAAAAAAATAAATGTTTATTCCAAGAATCTCCCCCTTTTTGGTGTGATCAACCCAAGTTAAGCTAGGGAAAAAAAAATAGACATAAAACATAAACTAACTTATATTGCAATTAAGTGCAATAAGATAGAAAAAATTAAATTCCAATTGAAAATTTTAATTTTCAATTTTCTCTACCTCCCCCTAGACTTATACTTCTTTTTCTCCCCCTTTGATCACAATAAAAATGGGGTTTAAAATTCTAAGGGTTTAAAAACATAAAAAATTTTGAAAAGTTATCTGTTAAAATATTTCTAAGTCAACAATAGCTTTTTGAAAAGTCTCTAAGTTAAAAAAAACTTTCTAAGCCCAAAAGACTTTTATGCAAGAAAATTTAAACATTTTTAATAAAAAAATTCTATGCATTTATTTATTTATTTAGTTCTTAATTCTATTTATCAGAAAGTTTTAAATTTCCATTTTAGCTTATCATAATTTTTTAAATCAATCTTTTTTAGATTTAATGCCACAAAGATTATACATGCAGAAATTTGTATCATGTTAATTTCTATTTGAATTTCAATTTCACAGAAATATTCAGATGACATAGATTTTAACTTGATAGAATTTTTCGACAATATAAACAATTCTTTCGGCAATGTGCAAAATTCGTTTGAAGGAATATTTTATAATTTGCAAGAATTTTTTAACAATAAGAGTTTGCAGGAATCTATTAATAATAGATTTCTTAATCTGAAAATTTTGTTTGATGAATCAATTTCTAATTCACAAAACTTTTTCAGTAAAGTAATTTGTAATTCGAAATTTTTAGATCCGGGAAAAGTTTTCGATAATATTTCTAAGTTGCATAATTCTTTCGTAAAATTATTTTGTAATTTGCAACAATTATTCGACCGAAGATTTTCTAATCCGAAAAGTTCTTTCGATAATTCAAATTTTGGTTCGCAAAAATCTTCAGGTAATTTGATTAATTGAATCAGTTGTTCAGAGGGTAGAGGCCATACCTTACTTACCTCGTCGGCCGTTGGTTCTCCCCCTGTTGAATTAATTTCTTCCAAAGATTCTCCCCCTTTATCGATCTTGGGATGTACTTCGGCTGTTGGGGCTGTTTTGGTAATTTCTTCCGTCTCGGATTCTTCTGATGACGACTCGATGTCTATTGAGGAGACGACTTCAACCGGTTCTTCATAGAGCATTAAGAACTTTTCCCAAAGTTCTTTCGCTCTTTTGTACTCTCCGACTCTGTCGAAATCTTTAGTTGGTATTGCGCTTAGAATGTGAAACTCTGCCCGAGCATTTGCCATGGACTCTTCACGTTGCTTCTCGTTCCAGAGGCGTATGCCGATTTTCTCTCCGTTCGTGTCTTTCGGTGCTTCATAACCTGTTTTTATTATTAGAGAAATACCAATATCAGAGTTAAGGAATACCTTCATTTGTTGCTTCCATGAAGAAAGCTCCCCCTCGAATGCTGGTGGGTAGTCGCTAGCTCCGACCATTGTTGCTTCAGACGGTGATTAGTCCTTCTGAGGCGTCTCGGCTCTGATACCACTTGTAGGACCGTTGGACCGGCTAGAAGGGTTGGTAAATAACCTGTCAATTAAAAACAGACAACCCTTCCTCGAACGATTAAGCTAACAGTTGTAAAATGAATTAAGCAGATAAATAAAAGCATAAAAGAAAAGACGAGGCGCCAGATGTTTACTTGGTTACAACCGATGTGGTTGTTAATCCAAGGAAGATTAAGCTCAAAAACTCCTTCAGGCGGAGAAGCCTCTTACAGCGTTTAGGCACAGAAAACAGAAGCTTAACTACAACTAAAGCATACAAGTGTTTGGAAATAGAATGATTGTGATTTGTTGAAAGGCTTCTGGACCAAGGCTATATTTATAGCCTTGGTCGGGGCACCTGGAAGGGTTCCAGGCGCCCTGGGGGGGGATAAAATTTATCCCCCAACGGTTGGATCGAGTCAAAGCTCGATCCTGTGAAAAAGTCACTTCCGGGCGCCCGGAAGGGTTCCGGGTGCCCCGGACAGCTCCGGGCGCCCCGGAGCCAAAAGTCAACCCAATTGACTTTTGGTCCGTGCTCTCTTCTCCGGTTCAGCTCGCCTCTGGTCCGGGTCTTTCTGCTCCGGCTCCGCTTGCTTGGGTGATCTCTGACATCCGGAATAAGGCTCACTCGAACCCATCTTCCGGTCTTCTCGAGCGTGCTTCTCTCCGGCTTCTCGTCCCTCGGAATTGTCGCGTGTCCCTTCTCGTCCACCAACGTACTCATCCGCAGACTTCGTCCCTCGGTCGCACCCCGTGCCGACCTTCGCGCTAGCTGCGTCTCTTGCTCCCCGAGCAACCTTCCGCTCCGGCTTTCGTACCTCGGAACCACCGCACGCACTTCCTTCTCGTCCGCTGGTGTACTCTTCCGCAGCACCTCGTCCCTCGGACGCACAGCGTGCCGTCCTTCTCGCTAGCTGCGTCTTCCGCTCGAGTACCTGTGTTCCTAAGCTCTTGCACACTTAGACACAAGGTTAAATACACATAGGGCCTAACTTAACTTGTTGATCACACCAAAACAACCTTGGGGTTCCAAGAATCTCCCCCTTTTTGGTGTGATCAACCCAAGTTAAGCTAGGGAAAAAAAAATAGACATAAAACATAAACTAACTTATATTGCAATTAAGTGCAATAAGATAGAAAAAATTAAATTCCAATTGAAAATTTTAATTTTCAATTTTCTCTACCTCCCCCTAGACTTATACTTCTTTTTCTCCCCCTTTGATCACAATAAAAATGGGGTTTAAAATTCTAAGGGTTTAAAAACATAGAAAATTTTGAAAAGTTATCTGTTAAAATATTTCTAAGTCAACAATAGCTTTTTGAAAAGTTTCTAAGTTAAAAAAAACTTTCTAAGCCCAAAAGACTTTTATGCAAGAAAATTTAAACATTTTTTTAAAAAAAATTCTATGCATTTATTTATTTATTTATTTATTTAGTTCTTAATTCTATTTATCAGAAAGTTTTAAATTTCCATTTTAGCTTATCATAATTTCTTAAATCAATCTTTTTTAGATTTAATGCCACAAAGATTATACATGCAGAAATTTGTATCATGTTAATTTCTATTTGAATTTCAATTTCACAGCAGATGACATAGATTTTAACTTGATAGAATTTTTCGACAATATAAACAATTCTTTCGGCAATGTGCAAAATTCGTTTGAAGGACTATTTTGTAATTTGTAAGAATTTTTTAACAATAAGAGTTTGCAGGAATCTATTAATAATAGATTTCTTAATCTGAAAATTTTGTTTGATGAATCAATTTCTAATTCACAAAACTTTTTCAGTAAAGTAATTTGTAATTCGAAATTTTTAGATCCGGGAAAAGTTTTCGATAATATTTCTAAGTTGCATAATTCTTTCGTAAAATTATTTTGTAATTTGCAACAATTATTCGATCGAAGATTTTCTAATCCGAAAAGTTCTTTCGATAATTCAAATTTTGGTTCGCAAAAATCTTCAGGTAATTTGATTAATTGAATCAGTTGTTTAGAGGGTAGAGGTCATACCTTACTTACCTCGTCGGTCGTTGGTTCTCCCCTTGTTGAATTAATTTCTTCCAAAGATTCTCTCCCTTTATCGATCTCGGGATGTACTTCGGCTGTTGGGGCTGTCTTGGTAATTTCTTCCGTCTCGGATTCTTCTGATGACGACTCGATGTCTATTGAGGAGACGACTTCAACCGGTTCTTCATAGAGCATTAAGAACTTTTCCCAAAGTTCTTTCGCGCTTTTGTACTTTCCGACTCTGTCGAAATCTTTAGTTGGTATTGCGCTTAGAATGTGAAACTCTGCCCGAGCATTTGCCATGGACTCTTCACGTTGCTTCTCATTCCAGAGGCGTATGCCGATTTTCTCTCCGTTCGTGTCTTTCGGTGCTTCATAACCTGTTTTCATTATTAGAGAAATACCAATATCAGAGTTAAGGAATACCTTCATTTGTTGCTTCCATGAAGAAAGCTCCCCCTCGAATGCTGGTGGGTAGTCGCTAGCTCCGACCATTGTTGCTTCAGACGGCGGTTAGTCCTTCTGAGGCGTCTCGGCTCTGATACCACTTGTAGGACCGTTGGGCCGGCTAGAAGGGTTGGTAAATTGTTGGTGCAATATTCCTCAGGTCAAGGTTGACCTGGTTGACCAAGCTTGAGTCTTGGTTTGGATTTCGATGTTTGACAATGCAAGGTTGATTGAAGAAGAGTCAAGTAGGTCAAGGATGACCGGATACTTGACTGGGAAGTCCTAACTGGGATGTTAGGCAGGAGGAAAATCCTGGTGAGTGAAGCCAGGTGAAAGACCTAGTGAGTGAAGCTAGGCAATTGGGAAGTCCTAGTGAGTGAAGCTAGGCAGGAGAAAAATCCTGGTGAGTGAAGCCAGGTAAAAGACCTAGTGAGTAAAGCTAGGCAATTGGGAAAGTCCTGGTGAGTGAAGTCAGGCAAGAGAAATCCAGATGGGTCAAAGTTGACCAGACATCTGGTGAGAGTCCAAGTAGGTCAAAGGGATTGACTGGATACTTGGCACGAGGAAGAAAAGTCCAAGTAGGTCTTAGGGAGTGACCGGATACTTGGCAAGAAGAGAAAAGTCCAAGTGGGTCAAAGGGATTGACCAGACACTTGGTGAGAGAGTCCTAGCTGGTCAAGGGTGACCGGATGCTAGGTCTTATGTACCAACAAGTCATGGTTGACTAGATGTTGGTTTAGGGGGCTTTGGGCTTGGTTTTGGGAAAAAACCAAGATCTGGATTGATCAGCCGATTGATCCAGCAGGATTGGATTGATCCGTGGATTGATCCAGCAGGTTTAGATTGATCCGTGGATTGATCCAGCAGGTTTGGATTGATCCGTGGATCGATCCAGCAGATCTGGATCGATCAGTGGATCGATCCAGAAGATTTGGATCGATCCACCGATCGATCCGGTGAGTCCCCGCGAACAGAACCCCTCTGGATCGATCGGTGGATCGATCCAGAGGTCCCAATCGATCAGTGGATCGATTGGGACGCTGCTGCTTCGCGCGATAAGCGCTGGATCGATCCGTGGATCGATCCAGAAGTTTTTCCAGAGCACAGAGGCGCTCTGGATCGATCCGTGGATCGATCCAAAGCCTCCCCGATCGATTGGGAGCATTCCAATCGATCGGGATTTGACCGTTAGCGTCGATTTAAGCCGCATGCGTTCATTTCCTTCGGTAGAACTTCACCGATTCATTCTAGATTCATCACAGCTCCTCCCCAGCACTCTCTAAGCTCCTCACCGCCAGTTCTTGAAGGTTCTTGGAGGTTCATCCAAGTCAAGAGGCGAGTTGCAACAAGAAGAAGAAGAAGCTAGGGTTTTTACTGCATCTCTTGTAAGCTTTTGCTTATTCTTTACTACTCTTTCTTCTACTTGTATTGAGAGTCTTGTTGGGCTTCTCCGCCTTCGGTAGTTACCGAAAAGGAGTATTTATTAGTGGAGGTGTGTGTGTGTGCGTGGATCCTTGGACTAGTCACCTCTTGTGAGGTGGATACCAAGTAAAATCCTATTGTTAGCATTGTTGTAGTTTGTTTCTTTGTATTCCGCTGCGCATCACTTTGAAGAAACAAGCAACTAAGCACGACGAGCACACGTGAAGCTATTCACCCCCCCCCCCCTCTAGCTACTTTTCGGTCCTAACAGGTAAATAACCTGTCAATTAAAAACAGACAACCCTTCCTCGAACGATTAAGCTAACACTTGTAAAATGAATTAAGCAGATAAATAAAAGCATAAAAGAAAAGACGAGGCGCCAGATGTTTACTTGGTTATAACCGATGTGGTTGTTAATCCAAGGAAGATTAAGCTCAAAAACTCCTTCAGGCGGAGAAGTCTCTTACAGTGTTTAGGCACTGAAAACAGAAGCTTAACTACAACTAAAGCATACAAGTGTTTGGAAATAGAATGATCGTGATTTGTTGAAAGGCTTCTGGACCAAGGCTATATTTATAGCCTTGGTCGGGGCACCTGGAAGGGTTCCAGGCGCCCTGGGGGGGATAAAATTTATCCCCCAACGGTTGGATCGAGTCAAAGCTCGATCCTATGAAAAAGTCACTTCCGGGCGCCCGGAAGGGTTCCGGGTGCCCCGGACAGCTCCGGGCGCCCCGGACAGTTCCGGGCGCCCCAGAGCCAAAAGTCAACCCAATTGACTTTTGGTCCGTGCTCTCTTCTCCGGTTCAGCTCGCCTCTGGTCCGGGTCTTTCTGCTCCGGCTCCGCTTGCTTGGGTGATCTCTGACATCCGGAATAGGGCTCACCCGAACCCATCTTCCGGTCTTCTCGAGCGTGCTTCCCTCCGGCTTCTCGTCCCTCGGAATTGCCGCGTGTCCCTTCTCGTCCACCAGCGTACTCATCCGCAGACTTCGTCCCTCGGTCGCACCCCGTGCCGACCTTCGCGCTAGCTGCGTCTCTTGCTCCCCGAGCAATCTTCCGCTCCGGCTTTCGTACCTCGGAACCACCGCGCGCACTTCGTTCTCGTCCGCCGGTGTACTCTTCCGCAGCACCTCGTCCCTCGGACGCACAGCGTGCCGTCCTTCTCGCTAGCTGCGTCTTCCGCTCGAGTACCTGTGTTCCTAAGCTCATGCACACTTAGACACAAGGTTAAATACACACAGGACCTAACTTAACTTGTTGATCACACCAAAATAACCTTGGGGTTCCAACAAGTGCTGCTACGTCAAAATAGTCAAGACGGAAACAAAGTCAGCTCGGAAGATGCCCCGGCTAGAGTTAAGAGCCATAACCGAGAAGCCTCCTTTAGTTTACGAAGAAAAGGAGGAAGCACAGATACATCCGGGCCGAGCAGAAGCGACGACCTTTATAGCGTCTGACCTGGAAGCCGAGCAGAAGGCCGAGCTGATTAGATGCCTTTGGCAGAATCATGATGTTTTTGCATGGTCAACGCATGAGCTGCCCGACATTTCCCCGAGCGTCGCGCAGCATCAGCTCCACGTCAGACCGGACGCTCGGCCAGTGAAGCAGAGGAAGAGAGACTTTAGTGCTAAGTAGAATCTGATTATCCGGGCGGAGATTGAGAAGCTACTGGAGGTCAGCCACATACGCGAGGTTTAGTTCCCGAGCTGGCTCGCTAATGTTGTGCTGGTCTCCAAGCCGGGCAATAAATGGAGGGTTTGCATCGACTTCCGAGATCTTAACAAGGCGTGCCCAAAGGACTTCTATCCTTTGCCCAGGATAGATCAGATGGTAGACTCCACGGTCGGATGCGAGCTGATATGCATGCTGGACGTATATCAAAGGTACTATCAAGTGTCGCTCGCTCGTGAAGACCAAGAGAAAGTCAGCTTCATCACTACCGACGGTACATACTGCTACAATGTAATGTCGTTCGGCCTAAAGAATGCAGGAGCCACCTACTAGAGGCTGATGAACAAAGTATTCTGGTGGTAGATCGGCCGCAACATGGAGGTATATGTCGACGACATACTAATTAAATCCCCCGAGCTGCCGATCTCTGTGCAAATATCAAGGAGACCTGCCAGACCCTCCGGGCGTACGGAATCAAGTTAAATTCTCAAAAGTATCTGTTCGACACGAAAAGTGGGCGCTTCCTGGGATATATCGTCACCGAGCGGGGCATTGAGGCAAACCCCACCAAGGTAAAGGCAATTCAAGATATGCCACCACCAAGAAACATGAAGGCAGCTCAACGCCTCACCGACCTGATAACAACATTATCACGGTTCATCTCCAAGTCGTCCGACCGGAGCCTTCCTTTCTTCAAGATTCTGCGCCGAGCCACCAAGTTTCAGTGGGACGAGGAGTGTGACCAGACCTTCGAGGAACTCAAGGCGTATATGAACTCGCTGCCCGTACTAGCTAAGCCTACTGCCGGTGAACCACTCCGGATCTATCTGTCTTCGACCGAGCACGTTGTTAGCTCGGCGCTGGTTCGGCCGAACGACGAAGAACAACCAATGTACTTCTTGAGTCATATATTAAAGGATGCTGAATCTCGCTACACCGTTCTTGAGAAGCTTGCATTTGCATTGATACTCACTGCTCGGAGGCTCCGTCCTTATTTCCTCGCTCACATTATCATTGTGATGACCAACAATCCTCTGGGAAGAATCCTGTTTAGCCCAGAGGCGTTCGGTCAGTTGATCAAATGGACAACGGAGCTCAACGAGTTCGATATCCAATATCAACCCCGAACGGCCATCAAGGCGCAGTCCTTGGCGGATTTTGTCACGGAGGTACAAAACTCTAAACCTGACTCGATCTGGAAAGTATATGTGGATGGGTCGTCCACCCGGCAGGGCAGTGGGATCAACATACTGCTTATCTCCCTGCAAGAAGAGCGGGTGCAGTTGTCCGTTCGGCTAGAATACCGGGCAACTAACAACGAAGTTGAGTACGAGACGCTTATAGCCGGACTACAACCCACTCTGCATGTCGGCGCCGGCAAGGTGCTTTTCCACTCTGACTCTCAATTAGTCGCTCAACAGTTGTTTGGAGCATTCGAGATCAGTAACATGCGGCTCAAGTTGTACGCCGAAGCCTTCGAAAAGCTGAAGGCAAACTTTCAGGAGGTGATCATCCAGAAGATCCCCCGAGCAGAAAACCAAGCGACGGATGATCTGGCCAAATTAGCAAGCTCACTCTCGCCAGTCATCATTGCGCAGCCGATTGAGCAAGTATCTTTGGTGGCGCACGTCGATAGGATGAAGGGCCTCACTTTCCCTAGTGACTGGAGAACAACCATAGTCGAGTTTCTACGATCGGGAGCTACGTCGTTCGATCGGGAGGAAGCTCGCTTATTTAGAAGAAGAGCTAGTTGTTTCACCCTAGTCGTGGGACCAGCTCTACAAGAAAGCCTTCTCCAGACCATTGCTTAAATGTGTCGGATCGGGGGATGCCGACTATATACTGTAAGAAGTACATCAAGGCTCCTGTGGAGGGCATTCGGGCGGTCGGTCGCTAGCAAGGAAGATTCTATTGGCCGGGTACTTCTGGCCGACTCTATAGGAGGATGCTGCTCGGACAGTAGCTAACTGTCTGTCCTGCCAACAGTACCACCACCTCTCCCACCGGCTGACCGAAGAGATGAAGGCTTCCACTGTGTCATGCCCGTTCGACCAATGGGGCATGGATATCGTGGGACCCTTCCCCATGGCGACCAGGCAGCGAAAGTTTTTGCTCGTCGCAGTGGACTACTTCTCCAAGTGGGTTGAAGTCGAGCCGTTGGCGAGAATAACCGGGCAGATGATCCAAAAATTCATTTGCAACATATCATCTGTCAGTTCGGCATTCCGCACCGACTCGTCTCAAACAATGGTAGACAGTTCACCAGACGGAAACTCAAAGAGTGGTGCGAGGAGTATGACATCCAGCACACCTTCACCTCCGTAGCATACCCCTCAGAGCAACGGACAGGCTGAAGTCACCAATCGGGAGATCCTGCGGATTTTGCGAGTTCGGCTCGACCACAGCGAAGGGAGCTAGGTGGACAAGCTCTCCGACATGTTATGGGCAATCCGCACGACCCCTAAGGAAGCCATGGGGGTAACCCCGTTTCACCTGGTGTACGGCGGTGAAGCGGTCGTCCAGGTCGAGGTTGGAGTCGAGTCCAATCGAATACAACACTACATCGAAGACAACGCCGAGTGAAGGCTTCTGGACCTGGACTTTGTGGATGAGACGCGCGACAAAGCAGCCGTTCGGCTGATGGCTTATAGGCAGAGGATGAGATAGAACTACAATCGACGGGTGATCCCGAGGTCGTTCCAGGTTGGCGACCTTGTGTGGAAGAAGGTGAAGTCGGTCGACAACGTCACTAAACTAGAAGCTCCGTGGGCCGGACCATTCAAAGTCGTGGAGAAGCTCCATTCAGGCGTCTACTATCTAGAGGATGAAGATGGGCGGCAATTAGAACGTCCTTGGAGCGTGAACCATCTCCAGCCGTATCGAGCTGGATGAAAGGTGCGCCAATATAATTGAGGTGTACTCTCCATTTTTCCTGTTTCCTTTGAGTGCAGGATTGGAATGAAAAATGAAAGGTTATCAAAATTTTCGTCGAGCGGCGACGTTAAACCCAAGTCTCCACCGACGGTCGAGTGACAACCTTAAACCCCGGTCTTCACCAAATCGTCGAGCGGCGACGTTAAACTCAGGTCTCCATCGACGGTTGAGTGGCGACCTTAAACCCCGGTCTTCACCAAATCGTCGAGCGGAGACGTTAAACCCAGATCTCCACCGATAGTCGAGTGACGACCTTAAACCTCAGTCTTCACCAAATCGTCGAGTGGCGACGTTAAACCCAGGTCTCCACCGATGATCGAGCGGCGACCTTAAACCCCAGTCTTAACCAAATCGTCGAGCGGCGACTTTAAACCCCGGTCTTCACCAAATCGTCGAGCAGTGACGTTAAACCCCAGAGTCGAGCGACGACTATAAACCCAGGGTCGAGCGGCGACCTTAAACTCTCGCCTTAGAAGACCGTCGAGCGGCGACGTTAAATCCCAGAGTCGAGCGGTGACTATAAACCCCCGGGTCGAGCGGTGACCTTAAACCTAGGAGGTATGATTCTAGCGAATTTATCAATAATGAAAGTATGGTCGTAGTAGTCGTTCGAAATTATACAGCTAGATACTAGCAAAAAGACAACATATGAAGAAAAATCACAAAAAGACTTCATTGATAATAAGTCAAACACTGCCGAGCGACAGGAATACATTCAAGGCTTCCAAAAAAATACTATCTACAAACCCCTCGCTCACTCGATATAGTCAAAGGCTTCATCAGGAATAGAGTCGAGGAGCTGGACGTGGTTAACATCACTGTCGGACAGGGCTTCAGAGATGTGGTCGTTCGCCTTCAGTTGGCTGAGCGTCGCGTTGATGGCCAGCTCAAACGATCGGACAATCCGATTGGTCGCCTTTTTAAGGAATTGGTCTGAACGGAGATATTGTTGCTTTAGGACCGCAAAGCGGCCCGGTTTAGCCTCCTGGTAGGCTACCAGTGCAGCACGGGAGGCCTCCAGATCCTCTTCGAGGCGCTTCACCTGATCCTGAAGCTCAGCCTCCTTAGCCGAGCATCTCTCCCGCTCGGCAACCAGGGAGTTATCCGTATTCTTGAGCTTCTCGGCCAACTGACGAGTCTCCTGGTTCTTCAGCTCCAGGTCGGCGATGGCCCGCTGTTTCCTTTTGGAAGCCAGCTTGAGCTTCCGGTCATAAGTCTTCAGTTGCGCCTTGATCTGGCCCAACTTGCTGGCCTGGTCAGTCGACTTCTGCTGTTCCGCCGTGAGAAGTTGTCGGGCCTTTTCCAGGTCGGCCTGCACCTTCAGTGGCCCCTGGGAGGAAGAGGAAGCACCTCCAGAGATCTTGAGCCTCTTCAGCTCGTCCTCCACTTGAGCTAACCGCTGCCGCATGACAATATTCTCCACCCAGAACTGCAAGCAAGCATTAGTGCCGATCGGAGGTAACTCATGAATCGATAGTTGAGAATACTAACCCCGGTGGACATTTCCAGATGACTATCGATGAGCGCACTAGGGGGTTTCACCGCCGCTCGTGCCCTTGCTTCCTCCCAGATATGAGCGAGCTGACCACGAATATAGACCTGATGCTGGGGAGAGCTGGGTTGGTAGCCCGTCGCAAGAAGGTCCTCTGTCGGCAGGCGAAGCGTGGCATTGATGGATCGTCGCTCGCTTGGCACCGATTGAGAAGAGGCTGTTGGGCCGGAAGTTTGGGCAGGAGGGACTGGAAGAATAGCGGACCGTGTTATCCTCCGCTTAGCCGGAGGCAAGGAAGTGATCGGCTGAACGACGAGCGGCTCTGGTAGCTCAGCCAAAGACGAAGTTCGATTGGAGGAAGTAGCCTCTACTGTTTCGGGGGTGGCTGGAGTTGGGGTGCCTCCTCCCGCGGAAGCTTGTACGGCCGAAGTGGCGGAACGAGAGGGTGCGTCCGTTCGACGTCTCTTTCGAGTCAGCGGTACCTCATTGCTTGAAGACCCCGAGCCCTCAGTATGGACGGCGGGCGACACTTCTCGGACTGGGCACGGGTCAGCCGCCCCTCCTACGCTGGGCGTCCGTTCGGTGGTCCGCTCGCCCACAGTTGGAGTCTCCCCACCTTTGCCCTCCTGTGAGCCGACGGGGGTTAAACCGAGTCGTTCCATCTCCTTGCCTGCAGATGCTTCAATCTCAGCTTGCCTGACATTTATTATGTCAGCTGCCTGAGCGCGCATCATGATGTCAGCTGCAAAAGAAGAAAAGAATCAGTTAGACTCAAGGGAAGAAGGTTGAGAAATTGCATACCTAGGCTGCTCGGGAGCTTCGTTCGGATCAGACTCAGCTTGAACACGTACATCACACCCTCCGACAACAACTTATGGATGTCGAACTTCAGGCTGACCAGCGTGTTAGCAGCATGGAGGTAGTCCGACCGGGTCTTGTACTTCTTCAAATCGGGTTGAGAAGGAAGCCCGACCTGCCATTTGGTACGGTAGCTTGGCCGCTCGGGGAGTCTCAAAAAGAAGAAGTACTCCTTCCAGTGTTTGTTGGAAGTGGACATTTTGTCAAAAAAGACCAGACCGATCCGGGATTAGAAAAGGTAAGTGCCCAGCTCGGACTGTTTGGGATAATAGAAGTAGTGGAAGACCTGGAGGGTCAGTGGAATGTTGTGTACTCGGAACAACACTACCACGTTACACAGCAGGCAGAAGGAGTTAGGAATGAGCTGGGCGAGCGGGACACGGAAGTAATTGCAAACCTTGGTTATAAAAGGGTGGACGGAAAACTGAAGATGGGCCACGAATTGGTTTCGGAAGAAACAAATTGTGTCGATCGGCGAATCATTGGGTCGGTCGGATGGGGAGGCTAGAATTATTTCATGGTCAGAAGGGATGTCAAAGGTGTTTATCAGGCTCGCGGCGTCGCCCACATCGAACCAAGTCTCCATGGTATTATACCAGAGACCGGGAGCTGGGTCGGAAGGCTGAGAAGAACTTGCCATCGCCGCAAAACTGAAAAACAAAGAACTCGACCGACGAAGGGGATAAAAACGCAAAACAAACGCTAGACAGACGCCGGAACAGTGGTGGAGAAAGAGCAGCGGAAGAGCAGCGACAGAAAGGGAGAAGGAAAGCTTACGAGAGGGAGAGGACCGCCGCAGAGAACAGTGGATCGCCGTAGCAAAGAGCCGAGGTTCGTCGGAGCAACCAAACACACAATCGCCGGAGCACACAACAGATGCAAGACGATGGAACAGAAGTCGACACCGCGGCTTTATAAAGAATGGCTCGGTCGCTCGGAGCAGTCCAATCTAGGGCACGGGAATCGGAGCACACATTCAGCCGCTGAATTCAAACCGTCAAACGTCACATCAGCAGCTGTCACCTCGGACGTACGGCGACTGCGGCGACGACATGTGGCACCCTCCCATAGTGCAGCATTTAATGGGGCGTGGGCGCGTGTTCGGCTTTAATGGGAGTGATTTGCGTGTATCCCGAGGAGATTCGGGTGACGTCGGCATTGACCGCCCGGCTCGCGCCCCTCCAGGAACAATGAGGAAAAAATATCCAAGTACGAAGTATCAAAGTGTTGACCGGCAAAGAAAGATCAGTCCTACACGGGCCGATCGGGATCCAACCAACCCATTGACCGATTGGCCAATCGGTCGCTAGACTACTTGTCCAGTCAATCGGACTTGTAGCCTCCTTCGACTAGACTTGAGAGCAAGGCACATGATCCGGTGGTAAGGTGGGGTCTGTCCGACAGGAGGTTAAAGTGGTCAACATCCTAGGCATGAGGCCGATCGGACGAGCTACCTTCCCGGTCAGCATGAAGAATAGTCGATCCAACACTTCGACAGCTCGATCAGATACCTAGCTTCCGACGCTCATAAAGCTCAAGCAGAGAGGGACAAAGGTCAAGCGGTCGTCTCACTCGGCTAAATAGCGGACGCAGTCTCGACTCGGTAGGCAGGGCTCCCTCGCTCGGTAGGGCGGAGCCGGGTAGCAGATCATTGGCTGAGCGGACGCTCGACTCGACCATTGTATCACCCAGACGACGAACTGGCCGAGCGGCTCTCCCGCTCGACCCAATAACAGACAAAAGGGGCAGTTGACGATATCTTCCTAGGGACTAGTGTCACCGAGAGGCTGCATGATTGGCGGCATGGTCGGGCAGAGAATCGTACAATGGAAACTTCCACTGTCACGCCAGGGATATGCTCGGGCTGTTCGGGTATGGCATCAGGCACGCTTTTCTGACACATCCTTTCCAAGTATGCTTTGAGAAGAGCGCACACCTTAAGAAGCATGTATGTGCCTCCTGGTAGCCCTATATAAGGAGCCCCAGGCTTTGACGGAAGTATGGGCACTATGATAGCTACAGTTATGCTGCTGCTCCTTTCTTCTTCATTTGCTTGTCACCGGTAACTGACTTGAGCGTTGAAGGACAATCGCCGGGGAATCCCTCCCTGGCTCGATACTAACGACTTGTGGTTGCAGACTCAGCTCGTTGGAGGTCTGCGTCATCTTCAGTCAATATCTAGTCAATGTGAGCGTCATCTCCCCAACATCCGTCGACTCACTCTGGGACAGGATCAACACCCTTAATTATTTATATTGTGAAAAAATATTTTATTTATACTTTTCAACCCAACTTATTATTATTTTTTTTAACTGCAGGAATATAAAATGTTGCCTTGCTATTTTCGAACTGTTCTAAATTTGTGAAAGTAGCTTTAAGATAAAGCAGTTTGATTAAGGCTCTGCTCTAATAAAATGCATATAAAGATTTTTTAGATAATAGATTATAAATGAAAAATTACTCTTAATTTTTTTAATAAAGGACATTTTTTTGTAATATAGATAAAGCTAGCAAAAGAAGTTGTGCGCGCGCGGTGGCTGCTAGTGAAAGAAGCTGTGGTGTGTGGTGGCTGTAGGCCCCTGGTGGCGGCGGAAAGGAGACGAGCCCTCTCCGGTGGCGATGACCCAACCGCAGAAGGAAGAAGGGCCGGGGGCGGCGCATGAGGAGAGAAGTGGTGGTCGGAGGCATCTCCCAATGAGCGGAGAGGAAGAGAAGAGAAGAGAAGGAGAGACGGCACGACGACGACGGCGGCGGCGAGAGACGCAGAAGAAGCTTTCTTCCCTGTTTGTGCCGATGGAGGAGGTGGCATGAGGAGGCTGCGGTGCCGCTCGACGGCGTCCGCGTCGAGAAGGCTGGGGGCATCTGCCAATGAGAGGAGAGGGAGGACCGCTGGCTCGCCGACGATGAGAGAGGCGTCGGCGACGTGTGTGCGACCAGTGCCCCTCTTTTTTCCCCCTGGCGGCGGAGATGACGCGCCCCATGTCCTCTGCTGCAACACATGAACAGAGCATCTTCAAGCCTTAAGTAGCCATATGACAAAAATGCCCCTCTGTATCTCTATAATCTCTCTTATGCCCCTATGATACATCTGCATCACAAGCTTCCTCCTCAAGTCTAGTCGAAGGAGGCGTGAGTCCGACTGACTAGACAGTCTATCGCAAAAGCTGAATCACTCTTGATAACCGAATCAAATCGCTGAACTCATCGTATAATGCCACGCAAGCGGTCGCTATAGTAATGGTGTCGCATGAGATGGTAACGGTGTCGAGCGGACTATGAAAAATAGTACCAAGTTGATAACCGGACAGATGCTGAGCGAGCGGCAAGACGTCAAGTGAGCGATGAGTAAAATGATAGTCAACTGAGCAACAAGAGGGCTGTCGGGCGCATGACCGGGAGGATGTCGACCTGGCAATCAGAAGGATGCTGACTGAGCAATCGGAAGTACACTGATCAGGAGGAGAGACGCTGGGCAAGCGATGTCGAGCACGCAACTGTGGAGATGCTGACCAATGGATCGAGAGAATGCCAAGAGGGCCATCGAAAAACGTCAATCGAATAATCATAAAATGCGACTGGGCGACCCAAATGTCGACCGGGTGACCGTAAAATGCCGACTATGCGATCACAAGGATGTCAGAAACTACAAGCGAGTGGCTAAGCGGGCGGTTAGGAGACAGGGATCGAGCAGCGACGAAAGAGCTAATCGAGCGTTCCGAGAGAATGTCGGCCAGTCGCTCATAAACTGCTGACCCGACCATCTAGAGAATGTCGAGCGTTTGACCAAGTAGTTCAAGTGTGTGGCCGAACGGACGGCTGAGCGATACCGGTCGGACGACTTTGAGAGTGCTGAATGAGCGGCTCAGAGAATGCCGACCGGACAATCGTAAAATCTGGCCTGACAATTGAGTAGTACTGAGTGGGATGTTGCCGAGTGGGATAGGATCGCTAGAGCAAAAATCATGAAGTCGGTGTCCTGAGTGGGTGAGAGGCTCATGCGACCGAAGGGCATGGAATCCGCAGGATACCCTGATCTGAGACGAGTGAAAATACTTCAGTCTTAGACCAGTGACGATACGATGGTCCGAGATCAATGGGGATACTCTTGTCCGAGATCATTGGAGATAGCTCGACCCCGAATGGGGGAGATGAATGCTCTGACAAGCTGGTCTGTGACCGGTGGAGACTGTTCGACCTCGAACAGGGGAGATAGGAGATCCGATATTCTGGTTCGTGACCAGTGAAGATCGCTCAACCCCGAACGGGGGAGATAGGAGATCTGATATGCTGGTCCACGACCAATGAAGACTGCTCCACCCCGAATGGAGGAGATAGGAGATCTGATATGCTAGTCCGCGACCAGTGAAGACCGCTCGACCCCGAACGGGAGAGATAGGAGATCCGATATGCTGGTCCGCGACCAGTAAAGACCGCTCGACCCCGAACGGGGGAGATAAGAGAATCTACTAAGCTGGTCCCTGACCAGTGAAGACTGCTCGACCCCAAACGGGGGAGATAAGAGGATTTACTAAGCTGGTTCCCGACCAATGAAGACCGCTCGACCCCGAACGGGGGAGATAGGAGATCCGATATGCTGGTTCGCGACCAGTGAAGATCGCTCAACCCCGAACGGGGGAGATAGGAGATCAAATATGTTGGTCCGCGACCAGTGAAGACCGCTCGACCCCGAACGGGGGAGATAAGAGAATCTACTAAGTTGGTCCCCAACCAGTGAAGGCCGCTCGACCATGAACGAGGGAGATAGGAGATCCGATATGCTGGTTCGCGACCAGTGAAGACTGCTCGAACCCAAATAGGAGAGATAGGGATTTAAGGTTGCCGCTTGATCGTCGGTGGAGATCTGGGTTTAACGTCGCCGCTTGACGGTTGGTGGAGATCTGGGTTTAACGTCGCTGCTCGACGGTTGATGGAGACTTGGGTTTATAGTCGTCGCTCGACTTCTAGAGCTCGTGGCTCTAATATAACTCAAACTTGGCTGATTGGCACGGGAGTCTCTGACTCAAGGGTTTATAGTCGTCGCTCGACTTCTAGAGCCCTTGGCTCTAATATAGTGTAAACCCGGTCGAGCGGCACAGGAGTCTTTGATGATGAGCCCGTGGCTCAACTATAGTATAAATCCGGCCGATCGGCACATGAGTCTTTGACGTTGAGCCTGTGACTCTAATATAATATAACCCGGCCGATCGGAACAGGAGTCTTCGACATTGAGCCCGTGGCTCTAATATAATATAAATCCGGTAGATCGACATAGGAGTCTTCGACGTTGAACCCGTGACTTAACTATAATATAAACTCGGCTAATCTGCACGGGAATCTTCGACATTAAGCCCGTGACTCAAATATAATATAAACCCGACCGATCGGCACGGGAGTCTTCGACGTTGAACCCGTGGCTCAACTATAATATAAATCCTGCCGATCGGCACGGGAGTCTTCGAAATTGAGCCCGTGACTCTAATATAATATAAACCCGGCCGATCGGCACGGGAGTCTTCGACATTGAGCCCGTGACTTTGATATAATATAAACTCAGTCGATCAACATGGGAGTCTTCGACGTTGAACCCGTGGCTTAACTATAATATAAACCCGGTCGATCGGTACGGGAGTCTTCGACGTTGAGCCCGTGACTCAACTATTATATAAACTCGACTGATTGGCATGGGAGTCTTCGACGTTGAGACTGTGGCTCAACTATAATATAAACCCGGCCGATTGGCACGGGAGTCTTCGACGTTGAGCCCGTGACTCAACTATAATATAAACCCGGCCGATCAGCACGGGAGTCTTCGACGTTGAACCCGTGACTCAACTATAATATAAACTCGGCCGATTGACACGGGAGTCTTCGATTAGGGAATTGTGACGGATCTTATGACCAAACGAGAAAATATAACGGAAAAAATGACATGTCGACCAGCAGAGGATCTGACTCAGTTCCTCGACTCCCGAATATCCGTGGAGTGAGGGGAATATGATATGTTCGTCGAAACCCACCGAGGCCATGAGGATGGTAGAATTTTTCGGCATCATCCATCTTCACGTTCCAGATCAGGCGAAGTTCCCACAGACGACGCCAATATCATCCTGTCGGGAATATGAGAAGATGGAACTATCGATGTGACGTGGCTGGAATGTTGACCGCATCTCCATGACCTGGATGGTGAGCTATCTTCTGTGTTGACCAAGTCGTCAGAGGCCCTTTGGTCAACAGTACCCGCAGCAGCGACCGGGTTGCCCCGGTCCCCGATACCTCGATGCTCGAAGCGGGTCCCATGAATATGTAAGCAGCTGAATAATAATAGAACAACAAAATAAATACAGGATGAGTACAACGACGTATCCTGGCCCAGGGGACGCCCTCGGATGGATCGGTGAGCTGGTCACGATGCTGATCAAGTCGTCGTAATTCGGAAGGGTAGATGAATGTGTCAACTGAGGAGCCGAATCTGCCTACCTAGAGCTGAGCGCGACCTGGATCCGGAAAATGACATATCTGCCGAGAGATAATGGCGGCACGCAAGTCGGGAGATGACATCAGCACGCAGGTCGGGACATAATATGACACGCAGGCTGAAACACCACAAGGCGCGTAGGTCGAAACACAACAACAGGTTGCACTACGACTGTAGCTCGGGATACTACACACAAACTGGATTGGCACAGGGGTCGGAACACAATAGTGACACAGAATTGGAATTGAGGCAAAGTCGGCGAGTGGACTTCCGACACATGGATTGCCGGCACGTGGAGACTGCCGACAAGGGAGGTTGCGGCATGCAGTGGCTGTCGGTGGAAGAGGCTGTGGCGCGCGGTGACTACCGACGAAAGAGCCTATGGCGCGCGGTGGCTGCCGACGAAAGAGGATGCGGCTCACGGTGGCTGCCGGCGAAGGAAGCTGCGACGCGTGGTGGCTACTAGCGAAAAAACTGTGGCGCACGGTGGATGCTGGCGAAAGAAGCTACGACACGTGGGGGCTGCCGACGAAAGAGGCTATGGAGCACGGTAGCTACCAGCGAAGGAAGCTACGACGCGTGGTGGCTGTAGGCCCCTGGTGGTGGCAGAACGGAGACGAGCCCTCTCTGGTGGCGCTGACCCAACCGCAAAAGGAAGAAGGGGGTGACGCATGAGGAGAGAAGTGGTGGTCGGAGGCGTCTCCCAGCAAGCGGAGAGGGAGAGAGGAGAAGGAAAGACGGCGCGACGGCGAGAGACGTAGAAGAAGCTTTCTTCCCTGTTCGCGCCGACGGAGGTGGCGTGAGGAGGCTGCAGTGCCGCTCGACGATGTCCGCGTCGAGAAGGTTGGGGGCGTCTGCCAGTGAGAGGAGAGGGAGGACCGCTGGCTCGCCGACGAGAGAGGTGGTGACGGCGTGTGTGCGACCAGTGCCCCCCTTGTTTTCCCCGACGACAGAGAAGACGCGCCCCACCTCCTCGACTGCAACACATGAACCGTGCATCTTCAAGCCCTAAGCAACCAAATGACAAAAATATCTCTCTATATCTCTATAATCTCTCTTATGCACCTATGCTACATCCGCATCATATACCATTAGCCACCACCCATGCATCACTGAAGTCCTTAAAGCAACTATGACACAACAGTCACAAAATCCAATAAATATCATCAGATTGTAAGACATAATGGTGGGTACAACTTGAGACAACCATGATGAAATGATCCATTCCATGTCACTTGAGTCTAACAAATCACAACCAATAATAATTTATAGAAACACGAAATTTTCATACTATATATGCAGTCATATCTTAATAAACAATTGTTCCTTAATAAGTTGGAAATGTGCGATCAAGTATTTTATAGAAACACGAAATTTTCATACTATATATAGTCATATCTTAATAAACAATTGTTCCTTAATAAGTTGGAAATGTGCGATCAACATCTTGTGCCCAAGACTGAAGCCCCCCAACAATGTCCTTGGCAAGAGGAAAACCATTTTTGCTGAGAAAGTGAACAGCCCTCTGGGAATCGTTGCCTCTCCTACAAACTAAATACAAGCCAGCACATTTAGCGGAATCTTGCCCTGCTTCCTTCATAATTGAATCGATTGTAGAAAGCTTATCTTCTAGAGTGGACAGAGGTATGTTAATTGACTTGGGAATAGCTGTAATTTTGAAGTGATGTGCTGGCCTTACATCCACCAATACATGCGGCTCGCCATTGTTAACAATTTCATTATACTCTTTACTGCTGATCCGTGAAGTCTCAGGAATCAGGCTCAGTGTGTTGCTTGCCTGCAAGATAAATAATTATACCAGAAATATTGAGCTCTTCCCAACCATGTTGTCATATTGTCATGTGTCTTAGACTAATTAAAACTTTTCCTGAACTCATTCAACAAAATTCACCATTCTATTAATTCTCATTAAGAAATTTAGAACGTTTCCTCTTTTCCCTAGTAACCTTCTTCCATCTAAAAATTAAAAGAATAAAATTTGGCCTTCCCACATGAAATGGAGGGAAATACTTCCGTTTTAAATATATTTTAAACAATTTAACAGCGTTCATCATTTGCAAATGATAGTTGTTTATATATCATTATACTTCTACAGGAGCAGATATTAAGAATCATGCAAGACAACTATCTACAAGAATTGATAAAATAAAGCAACCAAACTACATCAGATGGAGAAGTAAACCGATACAAGTTGAAAACTTAAAAGTAACTCAATTAACTGAGATAATTAAATCCTACAACTTGCTGAATGTTATATTAACAATACAAAACATCATACATTACTATGTAAGTAGCAAGCTTACCTTGTCAGACATAGGGGATTGAGTGAAGTTCTCATAATCAAAACTTTCAAAAATTTCTGAAGTAAACACAGCATTTTCACCACAAACAGGACAAAGTGGAGATCTTCCTCTAATCTTGACCTAGAAAAAGTAGTGCAGCTTTGTGAGTATCAAATAATTCTATAAAGATTACCAATCTCATATACTAGAGAAGACCATGGAAAAAAATAATTTGTAAATGTCCTTAGTGACCTCCAACTTTTATTTAAATTAGAAGCTGTAAATATCTTAGAGGATAAAAGATAATTTGTAAATGTCCTAATCTTTTATTCTCTAGTAAATGTCCTTTGGTTTTTAGGTAGATGATGAAAACACGTTTGAAAAAATGTCCAGTAATGCAATATAGTGACAGCTACAAAGAAGATTCAGAGCTTCATCACCTGCACAGTGGGTATTTTCCATATGCAAAATACAAGATCAAACTGCCAAATTGCGAATATCTTTACATCTTAGGAGTGAAGCATCAAGCACCAAGGAAAAGATTCACGGTATACTAAATAATCCAAATCCAAAAAGAAAATTCAGTCAATAAGATTATTCATCATGCTCAAGTTGTTGATATGCATGCCCAGTTACATGTCTATCATAACATTACAAATAGTATACAAATAAAAATGAATTTGAAAAAACAAAAAAATGAGAGACAAGCTAAGTGGAATTTTTACTAGAGTCAAGTAACATACAGTGCGGAATCGAGAAGATAATGCATCAAAAAGAAGCATTCTTCCAGAGAGAGCTTCACCAACATTGCAGACAACTTTTATGGCCTCTAAAGCTTGGAGACAACCAATCACTCCCGGAACTAATTAGCCAATATAGACATGTTGCACCAGACCACCAAAAAAGTTCAGAGCAATAAATAGATTATTCATAATTATAGAGAAAAAGACAACAAAAAGTCTAAGCCACTTCAGAGGCATATCAATTACATTGGCAAATAGAAGAGAATTTCACCAACTAATAGTACTCTTTCGGTGATAATTACAAAGAAAAAAAATCTACATGGTTTCATAAGCATATCAATTGCATAAGAAAAAACACAATCAAAGAATTTTATCAACTAATGGTAGAAAGAAATAGTTGTACCACCGTACATCCAGTGTCATGTTGCAGTGATTCACACAACTGGTATTTGATCCGATAAAACTCATTTATGAACAAAGTTAATGAACCGCACATTCGAAGAAGCTTGGTTCGTTAACATTCATGAACAATTTATGAATAAGCTTTCTTATTAATTTGTGTAAAATTTATTTGTAAATTTTATTTCTTAATTTTTTATTCCAAAAAATAAAAATATAGTAATTTATAAATTTTTATAATATTAAATTATTCATAATATGTTAAAATAAAAAAATATATAATTTTCATGTATTAGATAACTGTTTAACCTAATTTATAAGGACAACAATTCTATTAATTAAGCTCGATAAATAGGGCTCGAGCTTGACTCGAGCTTTATAAGATTTTTATTAAATAAGCTTGAACAGAGCTAAAGCTCGGTTTGTTTACACCCATACCTTTTTCTCCAACCTCCCTCCCTCCAAGCACATAGAGAATAAAGAAAGGATGTTACAAAATCTCAAGTCATTTCGATATTGTGTTGATATTTCGATGCATGGTGTCGATAATGGATTAGAGTTGAAAAAGAAATGAGACATTATCTGTGCCAAGTATGGTTTTAAATATTGTACCATGACGGGAGAAACAATTGAAACATATCATTCCACTAAATTACCGAAACTCAATACCACTCAGCAAAGACAATGTATCCTCCTTTGCTTCATCTCTTTCCTCCTTCAACCTCTAATCTATCACCTACACTATACATCAGAGCGTCAACATGATACTGGAATAGTATCTTTCCGATTAAAGATTGAAACTACCTGACACAACTTGAGATTTTGAACTTTGGTATCGAGTGGTATCGAGTTTCAATGATTTATTAGAACGATATGTTTCGACCGTTTCGTCCAACACAGTATGAGATTTCAAACCATGATTTTGATTGCCAATGATACAACAGGACGTACTCGAACTAAGCAGATCTTTATGAAACTAAGCATGGATGGAAACTTGTGAGAGGTAAGAAAATCACTGGCAGAAACTGATTATATGATTTGCAACTCACCTATCCCAAGAACACCACTATCAGAACATCTTTGACATGCCGCAGCAGGTGGTGGGGTGGGAAAAAGACACCGGTAACAAGGACCTCCATTATGATGATAAACAGTGAGCTACATAAAAGTGAACTGTCTTAGAAATAACAGTTTGGAACTCAAATCTTTTAGGTTCTATACAATACAGCAATGCCATCCAAAGGAAGCAGATTTTTAGTATAAGACTACCTGACCTTCCAAGCCCAATGCTGCACCTGATATTAGAGGCTGCAAGGAAGAGCAAGCAACCAGTCATGAAGGATGCCATAACAAATTCAATGTCATATATATATATATATATATATATATATATATATATATATAGACGAAGCCGTGTTCAACACCTGTCTTCTCTAATATTTGCTGGTTAAGCCTTTTCTTTTATTTTGAATAACTGACCAGAAATTGCCATCTGTTTTCTAATTCTCGTATCATATTTTGACAGTTGCATTATTAATTTTATACATTCAAAATATCAAAAACAAATGCAAGCTTCAAATGGTATATTATCATCTGTTTGGGGGAATTATCCATTGAAAATTATGCAATTAACTGCCTTGAATAAAGGTTTCAATTGAATAGTCCTCATTCAAGATGGTTTGTAATAGATTTTGAATATTAACCATATGAAACTATGCAACTAATTACATAAAATGGAAATATTATTTCCCATTAATTAGTTCCTACTTCATCTCTAAAATTCACTTGATCACTGATCGAATTACTCTGCTCAAGCTTGCAGCTTCTCCTTCTGAACAATCCCATTCAACAATTGCCATGAAAACATTTCTAATATGTTCAATTGCCTATTTACTTTCTATGTTTCTTCTCCCTCAACCTTCAATCTTCCTGCGACCCCAAGATGTGTAGAACCCTTGCCTTTGCTTGCAAATCCACAAGCCACTTTAATGTGTCATTTGTATATTCCCATCACAACCTCTTCAATCTCTTATTTTCCATTTTGTGGATGTAGGCACCTCGTTGTAGTTGTCACCTACAATGTTTCATAGCTCTCTGAGATGCTCTAGCCCATGGGAAAATGGGTTTTGGCAGTGACCACACAAGTGACACTGACAAGAAAAAGAAGCTACATAAGGTGACCCTGCTCTTTTAGGGGCTTATAAATTATGTCATGGTTATAGTGAAGAAGATGACTTATTCAGGCTCACAACCTGCGTTAGCTACAAGGTGATTCTAATAGTATTAATTCTTAAATTCTTTATTCCCCTAATCAATATGTATAGATTCAATGCAAATATTTATTACATATCAGGGTTTAAAATATCACTTTGTGTCAGTTGGCACAAACAAAATTCATCTTCCACCCATCCATCAGCACACAATAACCTCTTGAGACACTAATGCCTTGTTTACTCCTAAGAATGGAAGAGGGAAAGGATGTATCGCATGAGTCGAGATTCCCTCGTTTACTTAATGAAACCCAAGGTCCTCTCATTTTTTGTCCACCCAAAAGGCGACTACCGCAACTTCTTCTCTGTGTGCCCCCAACAACATGCCAATATGACTGTATGAGGTGACAGACGAGGTCGTTAGTTCATGATGGCCAGGCCAAGTCACCAACCCCAACAACCCAACCCGAGTCAACCCGAAAAAAATCAGGTTCAGGTTGAGAATTTTTAGGTTCAGGTCCGGTTCGGGTTGGAGGGTTTCAAGTTTAAAATTTTCGGATCGGGCTGAGTCAACCTGAATTTAGGGTTTAGTGTGTTTTTTGGGGTTAAATCAAATTTTATTTTGAAAATTATACTTTTATGTATATTAATATCAATGTTAGTACAATAATGTTGATGTATTTAGATAAAAATAAATACTTATATGAAAAATAGCCAAAAAAAAAGTCGTTTTGAATCAGGTTTATCGGGTTATTCGGGTTGGGTTCAAGTTTAGGGTTTCAAGTTGAATTTGGGTTCTGATCGGATTTGGGTTGTGATTTAAAAAAAAAAAATTGACCTGACAAACCCGACCCGACCCACCTGAATTGACACCCCTAGGCCTCATAGAAGCCAGACCAGGTCAAGAAGTCTCCACAAGGCCACCTTAAGCTCAAGGCTGCAGAAGTTGGCCTAGCCGTAAGCTCGCAGCAGCCTCATGGCAGCTAGGCTTTGTCAAGAACTTACGACAGCCACACAATTGTAAGGCCTAATCATGAGCTCACAGTGGCCAAGCTCATGGCCTGGTGAGTTTCCCTTACTCACTGCTGATCCTTTCTCACTGATCTTTCCTTCCCACGGTTGCTGATCCACTGCTAATCCTTTCCTTTTCCACTGCATAAGTTTTGGGCCAAGACCTCAATTGTATTAAGATTATTCTATGAAATTGGAGGTTCATGGAAAGCTCTACTTCTTTCCAGGTAATACAAACATGAGATACAATTTGAGAAAGAGCAGAAATCAAGCTTAATTTTCAAAATATCAACCTCCACAAAAGAACTGATATTGCATCATAAAGCAAATATATTTTAATTTGCTTATAGAGGTAAGTAAGAATAAGATAATTGAGACTATTGATTTCAAGGCCTAAATTTGGATTACTCATGAGGACAATTTGCTTCAGTCATTTTGATCTCATAACCTAAGAAAATGGCTATTAGAGAATCAAACTCAAAGATGGACTGCTACATACCATAGGTATAGTATGGCATGAACCTTGATGACTGTTATATGTCAACAACACTATAAAGGTATAAACGATGTTGTTCATCACCTCACAGGACAACAGTACAGTACCCAAGCGGATGGATAAATATTAATAGGTAGGCTGCCCTATGGTATTCATAGCAAATTGTGAATTTAGACACTCAAATATTGACACTTCAGAAAATGTTTGATTTGAAACTTCAATTTTTCAACTGTCGTATTGATCCCCAATCAGAAGATAACAAAGGCTAACTCCCATATGCATGAACAGCAAGTGTCAAAGAGAATAATGTTGTAAATTGAATAAACACCAATAAGAATCCATCATATTTGGCTACACTGTAGCCGGAAACCAAGGTGTTGTAGTATCTTTATTTTGAACTTAGGCTTGAAGTTAAGAGTTTTATCCATCAATTTCTAGGTGGCATCAATTCTGTAATCACCATGAACTGCTGGCAAGTGATGAAATCTGAGTCTGATAGAACTAACAGCAAAACTTTGAAGGTTTCTTAGGAATTAGATTAACCAAACATTACCTTATCTAAAAAAACACAGCAATCACTGATCATGTAACGACTTGGAAGGTTATCTGTTGCATCAACAACAACATCATATCTTTGGAAATAACAGTAGCCTTGGAAAGCAAGATAATTTAGCCACTATTGAATGGAGAAGTGAAGTTTGAAAAATATATAGACTTTGTTAAGGATACTGTCTCACTATATCCAATGCATTCGCTGTCTTCAAAGCATCTTGGTGTTCAACCACCTTCACAGAGGAATTAATCCTGGAATCATATAACTCAATCTGATAAAGTCCTCAAATATAATTCGACACAGAGAAATTGGAAACTATTCATTGTGTTTATCGTGCGCACACGAAAAAAAGATATTCTCATATTAAACAGATCCAGCAAAGGGCATCTACATACGCGCGACAAGCAGAAGCTGCTGATTTCACTTTTGATTCACCCACATATGCTTCTTTGTGAATAATCTGAAATCAGAGTATCAGCAAGAATACAAACTCTAATAATGAAAATAAGAATCTAGTCATACGTGAAGTAAATAACAACAACAACCAAACCTTATCCCACTAGGTGGAATCGGCTATATAGATCCTTTTACACCATTGAACTCTATCTCTTAATATATCATCATCTATACTTAAATAAATTTTATCTTGTTTTATTGTTGCTAACCAAGTCTTTCTTGGTCTTCCTCGTTTGATATACATGCTTGTCATTTCACATCGCCGAACTGGAGTATTTATTGGTCGTCTAAGTCATGGTTTAAAGTGCCGTGCCGAAACGGTCGAAACGGGCGAAACGCCTCGTTCCGCTCGGCGACTGACATCGACACGACTCGGCACCAGACCCAGGACAAGTGCGACGTGTTGCGCGACCCCGTGGTCACAGCAGAGGGGTCACTCGACCATGCAACAGTAGCGGAGAGGTCGCATAACCCTTCCGCTATCACCGTGGAGTCATCGTTCGACCTTGCGCTCACTGCATAGGGGTCGCACGACCAACGTGGTCGCGCCGAAAGAGTCATGCAATCCCCGCGACCATGGCTGGTTGCGTAACCCTGCAACAGCACCGAAGTCGTGCGAGCTCGCGAGTGGTGTCAGATTTCAGATTTTTTTAAATTAAACTTAGGTTAATTTTTTTAATCAACTCCTAGTTATGGTAGAGATAATCTAAAGAGACTATTAATTAATATATTTTATATTTAAAAAATACCGAAACTATATCGGCACGACACGATACGGTACCGAAACTTTATCGTTTCAGTCTAGGACTGAAACCTCGGCACGGGTCAAAATTTTAAACCTTGGTCTAAGTACATGCCTATACCATCTTAAACGTGTCTCTCGAAGTTTTTCCTCGATAGATGCAACTTTCTCTCTAATGCTTTCATTTCTTATTCTGTTCATTTTCATATGTCCACACATCCACCTTAACATCCCCATCTCGGCAACTCTCATCTTTTGCTCATGTGCCCAACATTCAGCTCCATAAAGCATAGTAGGTCTAACTGCAGTTTTGTAGAATTTTCCTTTAAGTTTTAGAGATATTTTACAATCACATAAAACACCCGACGCTTTCCTCTATTTTAACCATCCTGTTTGTATTCTATATAAGACATCTCTCTCAATCCTTCCATCATTTTATAAAAATGATCCTAAATATCTAAAACTTTCGGTTCTGGGTAACTTGTCATCTCCTATATTAACAATTGTCTCATTATGTCTAATATTGTTAAACTTAAATTCCATATATTCCGTCTTTATTCTACTAAGCCTAAAACCTTTCCCTTCTAGTGTTTCCCACCAAGATTTTAGTTTAGCATTTACTTCTCCACGTGTTTCATTTATCAAAATAATATCATCTGCAAACAACATACACCACGATACTGTGTCTTGAATGTGTGTAGTGAGTTCGTCTATAATTAGTGTAAAAAGATAGGAACTTAGAGTTAATCATTGATGCAACCCCATCTTTATTGAAAATGCTTCGGTTACTCCGCTTGAAATTTTTACTCTAGTCATTACATCCTCGTGCGTACCCTTAATTAGTTCAATATATGTTACGATAACACCTCTCTTTTCTAAAATTCTCCCTATAATTTCTCTTGGAACTCTATGATAAACTTTTTTTAAGTCAATGAATACCATGTGTAGATATTATTTTTGTTCTCAATATTTTTCAATTAATTGTTTAAGAAGATGTATAACTTCTATTGTCAACCTTCTAGGCATGAACTCAAATTGATTTTCGGTCACCGTGGTCTCCTTAATATTTTTTCTATTATTTTTTTTCCAAAGTTTCATAGTATGGCTCATTAGTTTAATACCCTATAGTTTGCACAATTTTATATATCTCCTTTGTTCTTATATAAGGGAACTAGAAAACTTATCCTCTATTAATTAAGCATTTTTTTCGTTTTTAATATCATGTTAAATAATTTTGTAAGTCATTCAATACCTTGTTTCCCTAAGCACTTTTTCATTGTACATCCCATTTAAAGCTTATTCTACTTCTAAAGTTTGAATTCTACGATAAAATTTAAATTTTTATACTCATTTAACCTACTTAAATTACCTAAGTTAAGTTGGTTGTTTAAACCTTCATTAAAAATTGATAAAATACCTCTTCCATCATTTTTTTATTTCTCTAACGTTTACTAGTACCCTAATACATTCATCTTTAGTACATTTTATTTGGATAAAATCTCTTGTCTTTCTTTCTCTCACTTTAACTATTCTATAAATGTCTCTTTCTCCTTCTTTTGTATCCAATTTTTGATATAATCGTTCAAAAGTTTTATTTTTTGCTTTATTCACTACTCTTTTAGCTTCTTTCTTGGCTATTGTATATTTTTTTAAGTTTTCTTCGTTCTTACAATTATATAATTCTTTATAAGCTATTCATTTTTCTTTTACTTTCTCTTATACTTTCTCATTCCACCACCAAAATTCCTTACTTAGTGGTACATGTCCCCTCACCGAGTACACTCTTAGAATCACTGTACATTTCACCTAATGCTTGTACTCCTACCTTCTCCTTAAATATATTTTGCTTCTCATCCTTTAACTTCCACCACTTAATTCTAGAAGTTGTATATATATTTTTTTTATTAATACTATGTTTGAGGCAAATATTCAACATTACTAACCTAAGTTGGGTAGTTAAGCTTTCTTCAGGGATGACCTTACAATCTTTACAAATCTTTCTATCCTTCTTCCTAACCATAAGAAAGTCAATTTGTGATTTATTATTCCCACTTTTGAATGTGACTAAGTATTTTTTTTTAAAACATATTAGCTAATATAAGGGCATATGTTATTGCAGAATCTAATATAGTTTTTGTTGGTGCAATTTGCACTAACGGTCTAATCCGGATTTTGATGAATGACAAATAAGTTAAGTTAGATTCTGTTGTGATCTAACCACATTAAGTGTGCAGGAAATTCAACTAGGTTTACCGGATAGTTGGTACGAAATCCAACTAGGCCGACGGGCCGACCAGATAGCTGGCGCGAAGTCCAGATAGGTCGACCGACTGACCTGATATTTGGCAAGAAGTCGAGCTAGGTCAACGGGCCGACCAGATAGCTAGCATGAAGTCTAGACAGGTCGACGAGCTAACCGGATGTCTGGCAAACTGGTAAATTAAAGATAAATCACTGGAGGAGAGTGACCAACAGGATGTCTGGCAAACTGGCGTCGGTCCAGTTTAGGTCCATTTGAGATCCCTAAGTTGAGACCTTAACTAATTCTTGGTCCAGGAGGATAGTAACTAATTACTGCTCTTTAATTATAATTATGCTAACACTTGTCTTGCAGGTTTATTGGACTAACATTGTTTTGCAGGACAAAAAAGAAAAATTACCTTCGGGTGAACAGTGTCCCAAGGCGCCTTCCATGGCTATGGAAGGCGCCTTCGCACTGATCATAGAAGGTGCCTTCCATGGCCATGGAAGGCGCCTTCCGCAGGATAAACTTGGACGTCATCGCAGATAAGAGCCAAGTCGTTCGGGATAGAGTTTGACCAGTTGAAGGCGCCTTCCACGCCTATGGAAGGCGCCTTTCACAGCCTATATAAGACAGGCTCGACTAAGCAACCATCAACAACACATATTCGAGCTACTACGCGTTCTTTTGAGGTTCCGATTGCTCCGGGCTCCTGCTACGACTCTACTGCAAAGTTGTTACGCTCGACGATTGCTCCGAGAACTTTCGATGGCGGTCGGCAGATTGACATCGACACAAGCACTCCCACTTTAATCTCCAAGTGTCGATAATTTGCTTTTGTAATTAATTACTGCAAAAAGGACAAGTGCAGTATGTTGCACTTGTTCAACTTTCTTTATACTGAATTTCCTCTCCCGGAGGTACCGGAAGAGACCTTTAGTGGATTACCTGTCGATAGGTTCGCAGGATCTGAGTCTTGGAGTAGGAGTTGTCAAAGGCTCTGAACCAAGTAAACTGTCTGTGTCTTCTTGTATTCTCGTTCTTTTTAGTTTTTCCGCTGCATTCGTATACTTTGATTTCAAAACGAGAAAACGAGTTTTTGAAAACCACGTGATTCACACCCCCTTTCACCTTCTCACGTGCGATCGATCTAATAGTTTGCCTTCGTCAAGGCGCCTTCCACACCTATAACCCCTATGTACCTAAGATAGGCTCGACCAAGCAACCATCAACAACACATATTCGAGCTACTACGCGTTCTTTTGAGGTTCTGATTGCTCCGGGCTCCTGCTACGACTCTACTGCAAAGCTGTTACGCTCGACGACTGCTCCGAGAACTTCCGATCGCATTGACATCGACACAAGCACTCCCACTTTAATCTCTAAGTGTCGATAATTTACTTTTGTAATTAATTACTGCAAAAAGGACAAGTGCAGTGTGTTGCACTTGTTCAACTTTCTTTATACTCGATTTTCTCTTCTGGAGGTACCGGAAGAGACCTTTAGTGGATTACCCGTCGATAGGTCCGCAGGATCTGGGTCTTGGAGTAGGAGTCGTCAAAGGCTCTGAACCAAGTAAACTGTCTGTGTCTTCTTGTATTCTCGTTCTTTTTAGTTTTTCCGTTGCATTCGTATACTTTGATTTCAAAATGAGAAAACGAGTTTTTTGAAAACCACGTGATTCACCCCCCCCCCTTCTCACGTGCGATCGATCTAATAGTTTTCCTTCCTCATTTCTCGTTCCAAACCTATAACCCCTATGTACCCTCTCATATTCCTCATTTTTCACTCCGACATGTCCATTTAGATTGTCTCCTATTAAAATCATTTCATTTAGCGGAATGTTTTATAATATTTCATCTAAGTTGTCCCAAAACCTTAATTTGATAACTTAATCTAATCCTACTTGCGGTGCATTTACGGTAATTATGTTCATAATTTTTTTGCCACTATTATCTTAAGGGGTATAATTCTATCCTCTTTTTTAACTACTCTTACAACCTCATCCTTGAACGAACTATCTACAACAATACCCACTCCATTTCTTGCTTTACTCTTTCTTGTATATCATAACTTAAAACTCAAGTTCTCTACTAGTTTTGCCTTCTCGCCTACCCATTTTATCTCTTGTACACAAAATACTAATTTTTCTCCTAATCATCGTATCTACTACCTCCATTGATTTACCAATGAGGGTTCCTATGTTCCAAATCTTATATTATTAATTTTCCTATCATATTTATTCTTATCCAACCTATGGTGTGAGAACTCTTGCCTACTTAACACTACACCCAAGTTCTCGTGGAGATGTAGCGGTCCTTGCCGATACGTTACAGTCGGACCTTGCAACGCAAACTTTTACATATTTATACTACACCTGAGTTCTGGAGATGTAGCGGTCCTTGCCGAGACGTTACAATCGGATCTGCAACGTGTTCCTTCCAGGGAACAACATAGTACAATAGTTTAATGGATTCATTTATTGAATATTTGTCATAATTTTAACATTGACAAGCATTCTAACGCAACCCTCCTCCTTTATCCGGGATTGAGACCGACCATGACTGTCAGCCTAACGCAACCCTCCTCCTTTATTCGGACTTGGGATCGACCATGACTGGTTCGTCACGAGCTTCATACGTGAAGTAGCATAGCATAAAAAATATAAAATTTTATATCATTAAATTTCTTACAAATAAATAATTATTAACAAGATGAGGAATTTCCTAATATGTTCTTCATTTGTCCTATAATAGCACTATGATGAAGCCTAAGTAGAATAGTGTATGGTAAGAGATATACATGTTCGCAGAGGGAAAATAAAGAGGAAATGCAAAGAGGATATACATACTTGCCGATGTAGATTGTTTAACTCCACAATGTCGCCATCCACAATACCTAAGCAACCTACAGAAAACGAGATCAAGTCTAAACACAAGACACAAGCCATAGAAGTTAAGAAGATGCCTTTAAAGGAAAGCAAAATGGAAGTGGATGCAAATTTAGTGGAGGCATTTGAAAAAAAATAAAATGTTGTAGCCTGCAAATCAATCTTTTTCTGAAATATAAACATTGGCTTAACCTGTAAAAACCAATGAGGAGAAAATGCAGCATTAGATCAATGCAACAGCTGCATGCATGTTGTGCAGAAAATTTTCAAAAACCTACATACCAACACCACATGCGGCAAGGTACATAGCCGCAGGTGATCCCAACCCTCCAGCGCCAACCACCAAGATTGAAGACCTTGATAGTTTCAATTGCCCTGCATAGTATCACTGGAAAAGGTCAATGTTCCTCACCAAACTCCAAAATAAGCTACTAGATATTTTAAATATTCAAGAAAAAGGCACTAACTATTTCTTTTACAGCATGTTATCCACTATAGAATTATCAAGGTGAATATCATAAAAGAAAATTACCAATTGGTGGAAAGGTCAATGTTCCTCATTCGATGCCAAACAAGCCACTAGCTATGTCAAATATTTAACAAAAAGGTTACTGCCTAGTTCTTTTTTACTATAAAATTATCAAGATGAATACCAAAAAACAAAAACATCAATTTGTGATCTCCTCAATCCTAATACAGGCTAGGGATTTGGGAGTCGGACATGGTTTAAAATTTTGACCCGTATTGGAGTTTCAATTTATGACAAGAACAACAGGGTTTCGGTACTGTGTTGTGTCTGGTTTCAATATTTTTTAAATATAAAATATATTAATTAAAAATAAAAAAAATAACCTAAATGTTAAAAAAATTAAAAATACAAATAAAATAATTTTAAAAGAAAAAGAAAAAAATGAGGGATTGTAGCAAACCCCGTGGAGGTCACCGTGGCATCACGAAGCCTCCACAACCCCACAGTGGCCCGTTGTGCCAGTGCTGAGCGGTGGATGGAACGGCAAATTTTGCCCAACGCAGTATGAAATTTTAATCCATGAGTTGGGGCACATTAACTGATAGTCACCAATATTAAATGTGATTCTATATGAACCAACATCTGAACATAATGTAAAGCAGTTATACAGACTAAGGTAAAACACACAATAGGAAATAAAATATGTCACATACTTTGATTACTTTTCTATCAAGCATGGGATAAATAGACAACAAGAATTTAGATTTTGAGGTCACGATCACTGGACATGAATGAATTTCTGCAAACAACCAAAAATTATCAATGTGAACCGTATCATCGGGTTTACAGCTGAAGCGAAGACCAGTGCAGATCCAGCTTTGCAAAATTACAACACATGGGGAAAACAATGAAATTTTATGATCTCAGGTTCTCGACTGACTGAAAAACAAGAGGAAACGTCGAGAATCAGTTCCTCTGGTTCCACAGACGGATCATTTAACTGGAACTCTGATGGGAGGAAAGGTTCAGCAAAAAAAAGGTGGAGAATCCTTTTCTCCCAGCCCTTCTAAACCATTAAGAATCGTAACATGCTACACACCCACGATTAAATTCAAATTCAGAAGTTTTGGAAATAAAAAAAAGATTCCTTTGAGCAGAGAAAAATTATTACACTACTCACCAATGGTCCTAGTGATAACAAAATATATCTCCTAGGAATCTGCCTTTTCAGGAAAAAAATAGGATAGCATTCAATCCAGATAATTAAACCAAACGTCTAACCGACCTTCCACGCCAAAATCAGAAAGCAAGAGATGGCGGCTATATCTTTGGATCATCTCAGGGCTAAGGGCGCTGAGCGAATTGCCATTGATTTGAGGGCACAAAAAAGGGTTCAAACCGCAGTACGCGTTCTGGCGCTCCGGCGTGGCGTCCTGGGCTTCGAGCTCCGCCTCGAGAAGACGGATTCGGTTCTCAAGTTCCTCTCTCTCGGCGCGGAGCCTCTCGATCTCACGGGGGAGATCAGTGCCGGATGATCCGCTACCATTACTCATCGGCTCCATGTCCAGCCAGCCACGAGAGTAGCCGGAGAGTGGCTTGGCACACTTGCTTTCTCGGCAGCTTCTCCGGCTCTCCGCTCGTGTTTAGGGTTTCAGCAATTTGAATCTCCAAACCTCATGGGAAAAGTTAGTTTCACCCCCATAATTTACTTATTTTGTCGAAATGGCCCCGCTTCTCAACTTATCCCTTGTCTCAGCCGTGTTCTAAAAAGCGTCATTAAGCGTCGTTTAAGCGCACTTAAGCGCGAAGCAAGGAAGAAAAACTTCGCTTTAGGTGAAAGCGGGGAAAAAATGATCAAAGTATATTTGACCAAATTAAGCATGATTAAGTGCGCTTAATAGCGCTTAAGCACGATTTTTTATTTATAATTTTAATTGATTTGTAAATTTTTAAAAAACATAAGGAAAAAAATTTAGAGAAAACGAAGAGACACAACTTCTCTTAATTCTTGAGAGAAAAGTTATAATCTATCATAAACCCCCTATTTACCTGCTAATCGAGAAAACTAATGGATATTATAAACTTTGTGACTTTTACCTTTCTAAACATGTGAGAAATTTATACATGAACTTTAAATTTATCATGTTTAAGTATTATGTTTAAGTATTATTTGATCTATTTATTTGTTTAAAATAATTAAATTTTATTTAAAAATAAAAAATATTTTTTTACGCTTAAAATTATCCTAAGCTCGCTTAAACTTATAAAACTGGAAGCTTGGACTCGACACTTCGCCACGCTTAGCGCTTTTTAAAACATTGCTTGTCTGAAGACCCCCACTCAAGATCAACAGACTGGCAAATGCACCGCACGTGACGTAGAAACAGGTGACCAATTTCTATTGGATCAAGCTGATTTAAAAATCAATAGATAGATTTTTTGTCCGCTAGGATCCTCTAAACCATTTTTTACAGTCCAGGGGATGGTCCCTTGACGTGGATAAATGATCCCTACCTATTTTATGAATAGAGACCATTCATTTCACCAATCTATACTAAAAGACCATCCCCTAGACCGCAAAAAGTGATCCAGGATTTGCCCTCGTTTTTTTGGATCTACATATCAGAGAATACATTATTTATCGCCGCATCAGACGATACAATCGAAAAAGATATATACGTTTATTTTCTTTGTATATATCGGACGATACAATTCAAAGGACTACCGACAAAAGATGTAATAATTTTCATCTAGCGCTATTCATAATGAATGACGTTAAATTAATAGACAGTCGAGATGCCACTTTTAACTCCCTCAACTGTAGCTTCTCAACCTTGTCTTGTGTAAATATCAACCAACTTTCGATCAGTAGTGTGTACTACTATGCTACAGCTTCCGCTTTGTATATGCAACTGGATCTTGGAAATTTAGAAGCTCTCTGATGGTGGTACCGTCGATGTTTCTGCCATGCTTCCCTGCCGAGACGAGAAGCTAAAAGGATAGCCGGTTTTGGAGAGGGCCCATGATTACCATCCCATGAGTCTCTCAGGAGTCGGGCAGAACCAGTAAAGGGATGTCTCTGATTCTGTATCCAGTGCCCCAAAAGGATGCAAGGCTTAAACCCATTATTGCCATCACCACGACTGAGCAAGCTGCGGGAACTGCATGGCTGCCTCCTAGAAATTGTGTCGCAAGAAGCCCTGCGAGTGTGGAGCTCTGCATTCCGGTGCACAGTGAAATTGTTCTGCAAGCTGACTCCTCTTGCCTGGAAGAAGAGATTGAAAAAAGGTTTAAGGATTGAGGATAATTTCAACACCAAATGCAGTTCACAGACTAGAACTCAAGCGAAATGATGTCACAAGATGTCACAAGTAGATGCCAGCAATTGCTCGAGTAGAAAATTTAAAAAAAAAAATGCTGCTGTCGTGGTATATGTTTCAAACATCACACAGAATATGAGTAAATGGCAAATCCAGATACAAAGGAAGAATATGTATGAGCTTGGATGGAAGTTTCTGAAAGTCTATGATCAAAGAAAAGTGTGTATGAGTTTGTTTCATGAATATGTACGTCGAAGTTTGCTACACAGCTATAGAGTATTCAGTCCAACTCAATAGACTATTTGATATTTGTCCTCTCAATACAACAAAATGCTAAGTAGATATTGCAAAAATAGTAACCAGCCAACTATTAACACACAGGACAAATCCTAGTATGTCTTACACAACCAACAACAACAGCAACAATAACAATCAAGTCTTATCCCACTAGGTGGGGTCGGCTATATGAATCCTTCTATGTCATTGGGCTCTATCCCCTCCTATATCTTCATTTATATTTAAATAATTTTTTTCTTGTTTTATTGTTGTTAACCAAAACTTTTTATTTTTTCGTTTGATAGAGACATTTGTCATAGTTTCACATCCCCTAACTCAAGCATTTATTAGTCGTCTAAATACATGTCTGTATCATCTTAAACGTGTCTCCTGAGTTTTCTCTCAATTAGTACAACCCAACTTTCTCCTTAATATTTTCATTTTTTATTCTATTCATCCTTGTATGTCCGCACATTCACCTTAACATCCTCACTTTTGCAACTCTCATCTTCTATTCATGTGCTCACGATAGGGAGAAAGCACAACCCCGCCTCAACTAATTGACCAATGTAGCTCCATGAATATTGGAGTTTGGGAATCCCTCCCCTCACAAGGAGGTACGCATAAACAGCTTCCTTTGGAGCAAATAAATGCAAATGCACCCGGAAGGTCAAGTTTTCTTTTTTCAGAATTTTTTCCCTTGTAACAATTGGGAAAGTACTTTTCTTTAAGAGTGACTTCCTTGCCATAATGGCAAGGAAAGAGCATGTTTGGAATCATTTCCATCATGGGGAAAATACTTTTCTTATGAGGGATGGGCTTTTCCCCTCCCCCTTACCAATACTTAACTCTAAGCCTAAGGAAATTATATCACATGCTGCAAAAAGCAAATGCGAATAAACAAGTTAGCTCAGATAGAATAAATGATTAATAAAAAAAAAATGAAAGGGCTAAATGTATAAACACTAAGAATGGAGTTTACCTAAGCATGGGCAATTTAGCAAACCAGTAGCCCACCATGAAAGCAACAAGATGAAATGTTATAATTGGAAAAAGTAACATAAGTCCATTTGAAGACAGGATCTGACTCCGATTGATGGAAAGAGGGCTTCCAATGCACAATGATGTACAAAACATAGCAATGAAGGGCATTATAGGTCTGATGAGGTTCACAAAGGGCTTTGCGTAAGTGTTGAGAAGAAGTCCCAAGGCAACAGGAAATAGAACCACCTAGAAAACCAACAAAAATAGTCAGTAATACATTGGTTCTAACTGAACAATCAAAATGGTGGTATCAGAGATTCTAGAATTTGCATGTCTATATGGATATGCATAGACGAAAATATCTGTATAAGCACCTAGAATGCAATGGCTAGTAATCTAGACAGCGAGAAAAAAATTAACCCACATGGTAATGAACAAGGGACGCATTAAATATATCAAAAGTTGAAAATAACAAGCACATCCAATGACCCAAACATGGAAGAAGAAATATGTACCATAAAATGGTTTTTCCATGTGTCATGAAAACCATAATACTCTTGACCAGTGGAAGGTTGAAACAGATTATCTTCAAAACAGGCATGAATTCAGGAACAATTGCTTAAGGCCTAGAGTTTCTGGTCAAGCCCGTGTTTTTCAAAGTTGCTGAATGCATCAAGGTCCTTACATTATTAGAATGAACATTCAGGTGCTACATCAGATGTCATTTCCTGCAGATGCTGAAAGGAAGCTACAATGAAAATTTTCTGGTTAAGGGCCTGAGGCTTATAGCTGAACTGTCATTTCTAGACCAGACCCAGAAGTGTTAGATTTCTCAATAGCAGTGAAAATGAAGAAAGCTCATGTTTTAGGAAACAAATTTCAAATGATGAGATTATACATTTAGCAGCACAGAGCACAGAAAAAAAAAGGAGCTCTTGATGTGGTTTTAATCCACAGAAAAGAAGAGATTTAAATTGTATTTTGTTCTCTAAGTCCTCGCATGTTAGATAACAATAGCTCTGAAACAATCATGAGCTTTCATCAATTGACAAAATGTCTGAGATTTCTTTAATTTTGCACCACAAAGCAAAAAAGGTATCGTTTCTACTTTCTAAGGTTGGCTAATTTTGCACAACAAAAAAGCATCATTTCTACTTAAAGAAAAGGTAGGCTAAGTAGTGTATCTTCTTAACATCTATCGGGAATGTATGCCATCATACTCCAGAGATAAGCAACAAACTTATTTTAATAATAGCAATGGAAAAAATGATTCTGTAATCTCCATAGTTATGAAAAAATCTGTCTTTTTACCTGCAAAATGGACTTTGACATAGCAACTCCATCTACTGGAACCACAGAACCAATCAAAAGACCAGTGAGAAGAGGTGTAACAAGTACTGAGGAGATTGTTGTCGAGCTAGTAAGTAGAATGCTCAAAGCTACATCACTCTTACTCAAGAAGCTAGCATAACTAGAAAGCTGAGCGCCAGCAACACAGCAAGTAAGGATAAAGCCAGCATAGAACATAGTTGGAGTTCTGAATGCTTTTGCAATCAACAAACCTAAAAGTGGTTTAAGAGCATACTGTGCAATATATCCAACAGAGAGAGCTAAAGGCCTGCAACAGATGAGCCACAATGAAATACACAAGCAAGATTATTAATTGTACTATAACAGAAAGGGAAAAAGAAGAAGAACCTCTTAAAAGCAAGAGCAAAATCATCAATGGACAACCTGATACCAATGGATAGCATAATTCCACCAAGAGCAGGTGCATAATATTCTTTTGAAACCCTATTAAAAATTAGAAAGACATCACTTCTCAATGATCATAAGCTTTAAATGAATGCGACTGTACAATGCCCATCTATCCAGAGTTTATTGTTTTCTAAAGCACAATACCCTAAGCCAATGATGAGAAAACAAACATTTTCTTTTTTGTGTGTGCGCAAAAACATCAATAGAAGTTTGAGTAAATTCTCAAATCTAGTACATTGGTTTAACACCCATAATCCTTCTATCCATTGTGCCAAAGGTTCATGAAGCTTCACTTACGGACTCACTGAAAGACAATATATTATGCATCATAAATATACATTTTGTTAAACATGATTGGCTGATAATTTATCCCCAAAACCTTAACTTTTAGAAAATAGATAGATCATGTATTATTATTCTTAACACTCCCTCTTCAGAAGTGAGCGGGTTCATAAGCCTCACGAGATTCCTCTGACTCAAACCCAACACATTTAACTGATGGAGAACCAAGGAGGATTCAAAAACAAGACCTGCTCATGTATCGTGTTAAATTCATTGACCTCAGATTAATCACACATCTTCCCATTTTTTCAAGCTTTGAATTGAAAAACAGCAGTCATTGATCGAATTGGCATGCACATGAAAAAGGCTAGACTTCATCATATACATATTTGCTAAAGATTCATATCAGTTTAAATCCACTGCAAAGACGAAAGATTTACCCCTCTCCCCCTCTCATGAAATATTTTACCTCAAACACAGTCATTGGCTAATGCTACGTTTACAAAGAACAGAAAGAAAGAAAAATAAATTGATTTATTTCTTTCGTTTAGTTTGGAAAGAAATACAGAAAGGAAGAAATTTAATTGTATTCATTTTCTATTATTTTGTTTCCGCCAAATTAAACTAAATTTGCGTATTTTGTTCGTAAGTGAGACGATTTTTCTCCCTTCAATTCGATCTAAGCAAATAAGATAAATGTAAAAATATAGTTCTTCGCTTTACTTCCTCTTTTGTTTCGTCTCCACCGAGTAAATATAGCACGAGTCCTCGCAAACCAACACTTCACAGCAAACCCAAAAGAGTAGCGAAATTATCAACGCACCAGGAAAACGTGGCCGGGTTGACTAAGGCAGAGACTGCAGTAGCAGCGACGACAAAGGGGAGAAGCGCCGAGAGGGCCTGCGATAGGTCATCTGAGGCCTGGTTGCCTCCGCCACCGGCGAGGAGCTCCCCGGGCGCTGCCCCAAACGAGAGGAGCGAGGCGCTTCCCTCCCTGCGGTGCCACCCGACCCTCCCCAGCCTCGGGAACGACGTCGAGCACGCCGTCCAACCCCACCTAGTCCGCCGGCGGGCAGCCCTTAGTTTCAGGGATGGGGTCGTCGACAGCGCCGTCAGCGCCAAAGAAGGCAGAGGAAGCACCTTTACCTGTACATGATGCCGGGAACAGCGGCCGGCGCCGATGCCACCACGGCAGGCGGAGGGGGGCAGAGCGGCCATGTGTGGTGGTGGCGAGCAGTCCGTGAACGTCGGATAGATCAAAGGTGTTCGATCGAACAATCGAGGATTTTAAATTTAAAATTTAAGGAAAAATCAAACAATTGGTACGATATTTATTTCGTGAGGCCGATAAGTAAAGAAGTAGAGCATCATCGCGTGATTCGCGAACCGGCCACATGTAAATCATCACGCCGAACATACCCACAACTTCACCGGCATCTATGTTAGAGAAATGGGCGGGGCCCAACTCGCCATCTCCGTGAGAGCGGGGCAGGATTTGGGTGGCGTATGTTGTTGTTTCTTACAGAAAGGCTGGATTTCTATATCCGGTAGAGTCGGTTCTGCGTACGCTGACCCGCGGAGCATCAGACGTCAGATGAAGATTCTGGAGCTAGGCGTAATTGCGCCGGCATTTGTATTAGAAGGACACCTTGTTTTAATAATGCTATAATATTTTTTTTGTCCATTTTTGGTTTTTTACTTTCTAGACCTAAAAAAAATTTTAAACATGATTTTTTAAAAAACACTTGTTTATTATTTTATAATAAATAAAGCAAACCATAAATCAAATAAAGTGGGTAAGCGGTCCTTAATCTTAAACCCTAAACCTTAGTCAATCAGAATAGTGGGCTTTGCCATAAGTTGGGCCAGAGCGGGTGCTTACCGCGGTGTCGGAGCGCCACCTGCCGAGGAGGCTACGAAGGTGCTCGGAGAGCGGTGGGAAGGAAGGAGAGAGGGGTTACGAGACGATGGGTGGGTGGTCACAAATGACGAAGCGGATCGCGGAGATGGGGTTCAACGCCGGCGGCGGGGTCATCAACTGGTTCCCCGGGCATATGGCGGCCGCCACTCGAGCCATCCGCGAACGCCTCCGGCTCGCCGACCTCGTTATCGAAGTCCGCGATGCCCGAGTGAGTGTTTTTTTTTCCTTCAGTTGTTTAGGGTTTCTTTTGAGCCATTGCGATGTTGAGTTTTCGCAATCGAGTGAATTTTTTTAAAAGAAGAGCTGCCCACCGTCTGTTTGATAGAAAGACTAAGCAGTGAAGGTTAGAATTTTTGGTGTTTCAAGGATACTATTCTATTTGGCGAATATTTATTGTTGTCGTTGGATTTAATCAATAGGGCATAATCTCATTTTTGCATGATTTGCGAGATGACACTTCGATGCTACTGAGAAACTGTGCGGGCGGAGTTTAGGAACTAGTGTGACCTTGGCAATTTGTGATATTCTTTTCCTGTCAAAACTTAGTCTTTGTTTCTCCTTACTGTTTTTCGAGTTGATCATTGAGTTGCATCGAATTGAAACATCTCATCTGTATTGCCTTATGAAATCAGATATTGCTGCAGAATTGCAGCAACTCTTCATTCTATTTATGTTTCTTTAAGCTTATATACCTTATAAAACCTAGTGTTTCCTATCCAATTGTCCTGAATTGCCACACAATCTCCTAAATCATGTGATATATGATATATTGCCACACAATCTCCTAAATCATGTGATATATGATATACAACTATCTCATTGTCTCGTTCCGCTTTGTTTGCTTGAGAGAATTGCTGCATTTGTCAGGCGAAGGCTATGATGATGAAAGGACCATGACGCATGCCGTTGCCTTACTTTATTATACTTCTATGTGAAGAAGTATATTTTGCTTACTATTTTTTTTCCTTTTCCAGTGTTTGTTTTCAAACTTTTATTCTTTTTCTTTCTTTTCCAGACCGGTCATGGCCGGTCCTAAGCCCGGATAAAGGAGGGTTGCGTTAGGTTACTAACCAGCGTCAAACTATGACAAATATTCAATAAATGAATCCATTAAACTATTGTGCTAATGCTAGGTTGTTCCCCGGAAGGAACGCGTTACAGGGTCCGACTGTAACGTCTCAGCAAGGACCGCTACATCTCCATGAGAACTTGGGTGTAGTGTTAAATAGGTAAAAGTTCTCACACCATAGGTTAGATAAGAATAAATATGATAGGAAAACTAATAATCTAAGATTTGGAACATGGAATATAGGAACTCTCACTGGTAAATCAATGGAGGTAGTAGATATGATGATTAGGAGAAAATTAGTATTTTGTGTGTATAAGAGACAAAATGGATAGGCAAGAAGGCAAAGATGATGGAGAACTCGGGTTTTAAGTTATAGTATACTGGAAAAAGTAAAGCAAGAAATGGAGTGAGTATCATTGTAGATAGTTTGTTAATGGATGAAGTTGTAGGAGTAGTTAGAAAAGGGGATAGAATTATAGCCCTTAAGATAATAGTGGCGAAAGAAACTATGAACATAATTAACGTATATGCACCACAAGTAGGATTAAATGAAAATACTAAATCAAGGTTTTGGGAGGACTTAGATGAAATATTACAAAATATTCCACCAAATGAAATGATTTTAATAGGAGGTGATCTAAATGGGTATGTCGGAGTGAAAAATGAGGAATATGAGAGAGCACATGAGAATTATGGATTTAGAACGAGGAATGAGGAAGGGAAAATTATATTAGATTTTGTGATAGCATATGACCTTATATTATCTAATATGTTTTTAAGAAAAGAGAAGAACACTTAGTCACATTCAAAAGTGGGAATAATAAATCGTAAATTGATTTTTTTATGGTTAGGAACAATGATAGAAAGATTTGTAAAGATTGCAAAGTCATCACTGGAGAAAGGTTAACTACCCAACATACGTTAATAGTATTGGATATACGCCTCAAACATAGTATTAATAGAAAAAAAATATATACGATTCCTATAATTAAGTGGTGGAAGTTAAAGGATGAAAAGCAAAAACTATATTTAAAGAGAAAGTAGAAGTACAAATATTAGACGAAATATACGATGACTCTAATACAACATGAGATAAGATGATATCAAAGTTGAAAATAGTAATTATGAGTGTACTTGGTGAGTCAAAGGGGCATACACCACTAAGTAAAGAATCTTGGTGATGGAATGAGAAAGTACAAGAGAAAGTAAAGGAAAAACGAATAACTTATAAGGAACTATATATTTGTAAGAACAAGGAAAACTTAAAAAAAATATATAATAACTAAGAAAGAAGCTAAGAAAGTTGTGAGTGAAGTAAAAAATGAAAATTTTGAACGATTATATCAAAAATTGAATAAAAAAAAAAGAGGAAAGAGACATTTATAGAATAGCTAAAGTGAGAGAAAGGAAAACAAGAGATCTTAACCAAATAAAATGTATTAAAGATGAATGTAATAGAGTATTAGTAAATGATGGAGAAATAAAAGAGCTGGAAGAGGTATTTTCATCAACTTTTAATGAAGGTTTAGGTGACCAACTTAACTTAGGTAATTTAATTAGGTATGAGCATAGAAATTTTAATTTTTATCGTAGAATTCAAACTTCAAAAGTAAAACAAACTTTAAATAGATGAATGATGGAAAAGTCGTTGGACTAGATGATATTCTGATAGAGGTATGGAAGTGACTAGGGAAACAAGGTATCGAATGACTTACAAAATTATTTAATATGATGTTGAAAACGAAAAGAATGCCTGATCGATGGAGGATAAGTACTCTAGTTCCCTTATATAAGAACAAGGAGACATACAAAATTGTGCAAACTATAGGGTATTAAACTAATGAGACATACTATGAAACTTTGGGAAAAGTAATAAAAAAATTAAGGAAGGAGACAGTGACCAAAAATCAATTTGGGTTCATACATGGAAGGTCGATGATAGAAGCTATACATCTTAGACAATTAATTGAAAAATATCGGGAACAAAAACAAGATCTACACATGGTATTCATTGACTTAGAAAAAGCTTATAGAGTCCCAAGAGAAATTATATGGAGAATTTTAGAAAAGAGAGGTGTTAACGTAATATATATTGAACTAATTAAGGATATGTATGAGGATGTAAAGATTGAAGCATTTCCAATAAAGATAGGGTTACATCAAGGATCAGTCCTAAGTCCCTATCTTTTTACACTAATTATGGACGAACTCACTGCGCACATTCAAGACACAATACCGTGGTGCATGTTGTTTGCAGATGATATTATTTTGGTAGATGAGACACGTGAAGGAGTAAATGCTAAGCTAGAATCTTGGAGGGAAACACTAGAAGGGAAAGGTTTTAAGCTTAGTAGATTAAAGACAGAATATATGGAATTTAAGTTTAGCAATATTAGAAGTAATGAAACAATTGTTAAGATAGGAGAGGATGAGTTGCCTGGAACCGAGAGATTTAAATATTTAGGATCATTTTTACAAAATGATGGAGGGATTGAGAGAGATGTCTTACATAAAATACAAGCAGGATGAGTGAAATGGAGGGGAGCATCGGGTGTTTTATGTGACCGTAAAGTACCTCTTAAACTTAAAGGTAAGTTCTATAAAACCGCAGTTAGACCTGCTATGTTATATGGAGTTGAATGTTAGGTTATGACTCGAGCACATGAGCATAAGATGAGAGTTGCAGAGATGAGGATGTTAAGGTGGATGTGTGGACATACGAAGATGGACAAAATAAGGAATGAGAGCATTAGAGAGAAAGTCGGAGTTGCATCTATTGAGGACAAACTCCGAGAGACACGTTTAAGATGGTACGGGCATGTACTTAGACGACCAATAAATGCTCCAGTTAGGCGATGTGAAACTATGATAAACATGCATATCAAACGAGGAAGAGGAAGACCAAAAAAGACTTGGTTAGCAACAATAAAATAAGATAAAATTTATTTAAATATAGATGATGATATAATAGAAGATAGAGTTCAATGGCATAAAAGGATTCATACCGCCAACCCCACCTAGTGGGAAAAGACTTGGTTGTTGTTGTTGTTCTTACATTTTGCTGCTTACCCTACTGCAATGTACCACGGACTGCTACTATGACAAATCAACTGAAGCCCATTCATTGGAAATTTTTAGGTTCCACTATCATCAGCTAATGAGGATCTTCAACAAGCCCTTTCATCTAAAAGACGCATTATTGCCTTAAATAAAAAGGATCTAGCTAATCCTAATATAATTCATGTAAGTATTATTTTTTAGATAGCTATAAATTTGGTTGATACCCATTATTCTCTCTTGTCAACATTATTTGTTTCAATATTTATGTACAGAGATGGGTACAACATTTTGAGTTGGGCAAACAAGATTGCCTTTCAATAAATGCTCACAGCAAAAGTTCTGTTAGTCAGGTGTGTCCACTTTATCAAAGTTGTTATACATATTTTTTGGTAATTTTCCAACTATAATTCTTAATTATCACAGGAGGATCCATTTGGATGATTTTATCTTCTTTGATCTTCATTCATCTTTTCCCCTCGTGTAATTTGCTAACTGAAAATTAAGAGTAATATGAAATATTGGTGCTGCTTTGGTTTTTGTTGTTGGACTCCTGCAAAGACAGCATCATGACATTTGATATAATGTTGGAGGTGGATGCACTTAAAGTTGATGTAAATTATGTGCTATATCCTTCTTGAGAAGTTTTTCTGTGTCTAAAGGAAAAACTGTATTCCTGAAGAATTGCTCCCACTTTGTCCCTCCTGTCAATTAAGCAACTAGTTCATATGAGAATCATTTGCTTAAACTGATGAATTGAAGCTGGGTTGATTTTGGTAAAAATCAGCTAAGTCATATGCCCTTTAAAAATATTTTAACTAAGCAGAACTTCAAAAAGATTATGTAATTTACAATGTGTGTTTGTCTATAACAAGTGGCAGACAATCTATTTTTTCTTGCTCCTTTATTGTTAATCCATCCTTGAATAATAATAGAAAATTATTGGATATTCTAGATGCCTCATGCAATCTGTCGTGTACAGCTACATAGTGTGATAAACAAGTGGTTTTTTGAACCATGGCATATGATGATAGCAAGGAAGAGAATTAAAAGAAAAAAAAAGTCTGGTATCAGTAGGTTTCCAATGTACCAAAGTGCATTGCTGGAGTTAGACAAAAAATAAAAACATTCATGGCTAGTTATAAGTGGAACAATCTAGCACCAATTTTTTCTGGACCAAGAAATAGAGGATTTACCTGGAAATGACACAAGATTTAAAATAATATGCCTGCTTGGAAATCAGATGAAGCTAATCACAGTTCTTAATAAGCAACTATAATCTTCAGCCACCAATCAAGATGGATATTACGTTATTAGGCCAATACTAAAAACTGAAATACTGGCGTTTTACAAATCCTGCCAAATTCTCATATAAGATTTGTTTTATCATTTTTGTCACATTGGATGTCCATGGGCATGCCAACAAACTCTCTCTTTTTATGAAGGTACCAGCCTTTTCCCTGCTTTTCCTTATTTATTAGTAGGTAAACTCAGTACTCATTGCTTCCTTTGTGAACCTAAAGCTGAGCAGCTACAACCATAAACTTGTTCTGGCTTGAGATAATTGGTAATCTTTCTTAAGAACTGTCACTATGATTGTTTATAAGCTGAACATAGATTTTTTTTGTGTAAAAGCTTCTGACGCTTGTGGAGCTGAAACTCAAGGAAGTTATTTGTAAAGAACCTACACTTCTGGTCTTGGTTGTTGGTGTTCCAAATGTTGGCAAATCGGCTCTTATCAATTCTATTCATCGGATTGCAACTTCTCGCTTTCCAGGTGATACATGTCTAAGATTAGTTTTAGTTTCTCTATTTGGTTCTTTGGTTGCATTAATGTTTATAGTGGTGATCTCTCTAGTGCAGGAGAAGGTGAAGCATGCAACGGTCGGACCATTACCAGGAGTGACTAAGGACATTGCAGGATACAAGGTATCAATGTTACCAATTATTTACTCACTGGTTTAGTATTTATGTATTTTGAACTACAAATGCGAAATATTAAGAACAAAACACTTTGATTTTAGTGATAGTACATCATTCAATTTCATGATGATATGAATGACATGATGTTTATTTTGTTAATGTGAAAAAAGGGTTGTACCAATCAAATTTCAAATTTTGTTATTTTGTTAATGCGTTCATGATCTTTTGTCTTTCTATGTCATATGGAAATTAATTTGATTAATTTTGCGACTGAATTTTTAATTGAACTAAAAATAATGGTGAACAGATTGCAAACAGGCCTAGCATATATGTGCTGGATACACCAGGTGTTCTGGTGCCTAGCATTCCAGATATAGAGACAGGTTTGAGACTTGCTTTAACAGGTACTACCTATCTCATATCTGTAATTCGTTATCCACAGTTTTTTCTTTTGTTTGGAAATCAAGCCTTTGCACCATATAAAAAGAAAATCATTTGAGATTGAAAATCACATGTAGAGGTAAGAGGATTATGCTCATGAGCCAAAGGGTTTCGCAAATATAATGTGTCATTTTTTGCATCTTCCCTGCATTCTAATTACCAACCCAGCATGAGTGGCAGAAACAAGTGATCTGAGTAGTGTCCTCAGAGGCAGGAACAGGTCAAAGAGAACCTGGTCTATAAGCACGGTAATTGTACCAATCAGATTTCAAAATCTAATTAACTTAATTTTTTTGTCTGTCTAAGAATGTAAACCTAACTACAACTCATGTTATTAATCTGACAAAAGACAAGCTCTCTAGCCATCTCAAAACTCATTAATTACAATGATTGTAGTCTACTCAAAATACTTGATAATTGATTTTCTAAGTGGCTGAATGATTTATCTATCATGTGACCAATTGTCAGAGTTTGCTTTTTCGTTGACATGAACATCTGCTTGTCCTATGCTTGTTTTTTAATGTTTTTTTAGGAAAACATAGAATGACAAAGAGAAGCTCTTGCTATTAGATAATATATTAATATTATTCAAATACATACTTGAATAGTGCCCGAGCTAAATTACACTAGCCAACAGGCAACAACTAATAAAAAAGACTGCCAATTAACAAAAAAAAGGGCATTCCATCAAAACATAACAAAAGACTAAATAGATAACGAACACATATATCATATGAAGTCAAAGAGAAAACTAAGCCTGTGAGTCGGTTTATTTTCCTGACCCTCTATGTCACCAAGGAGACTCTTTATGTGGTTTCCAGAAAATTGCAGACTTTAAACTTAAATTTCCCTCCTCAAATTGCAAATTTATAAATAGAGAGATCTGTAAAAGGCTACCACTTTCTCTCTCCCAATCAAATAAATCTTCAAGGCTGCCATTTTTTCTCCGTATCAAATCAGCCTACCTCAATAACGTAACCAATCATAAATTAGTTTACGATTTAACTACTTGAACACTTGCTTCTTATGACCATTGGTTGAGCTCAAAAGGACCTACAAACAGCTACAAAAGTAGTCCATGTTAAAAAATGGAATTTTCTTCGCTGTTGGAACATGGAATTCACTGTAGCAATTAAGAAAATTTTGATGATAGAACTACTTAACGTATACCTTTGTTCACCAACCTTTCTACCAACCCTTCAACTCCCATAACAACGTGAGAGTCATCAGTAAGGATTCCACTGTGCTGCTTGTTTTCCCCTTAGAAATGCTTGTCGCGATTGCACAAGCTTGACCACACTTTTATCCATCTCCCAAAAGTTCACGTCCATTCCTTGTGTGTTCATTGAGATGCCCTAGCTGCGGTGTCACCCATGCCACCCTAACAGCTTCATGACCATCAAATATTTCAGTGACATCCTCAATGACTTTGTAGGCATGTCCTTCCCCATCTTCCAAACTACCTGCCATTTCCACGGCTATGCTTAGCTCCTCAACGCCAACAACCAATCATGTTGGCTCCACAAGTTCCATCACATCTTCACCAAGCTCGTGGACTTCCCCTCATCAACTACGATAACTACGACAGAAAGCACTACTTCATCCACACCCTCGTTGACACATGCACCAACAAAATGATTGATGCATCCAAGTCAACAGAGGGGGTGGCCTTGCTCAAGTTTGTCCACTTATCGTGTAATGTGTATTTACTTAGGCATGCCTAGCCATTGGCCGGTGATGGACTACCTCGGCTTTCTGCCAAGGCTCTCCCTCATAAAACTCTCCTCTTTCTCACTCGATAGATGAGAATTTGTTTTTTTTATGTTCCCTTGCCCATGTATTATCTATATTATTAGATCAAATATTTACGTAATTTATGTTGAACTCGTTATATACATCAGTTTGCTTGTTCTTGGCTATAACACATAATTCTTGCAAATATCATATATATTCTATCCTTGATTTTTATGTTGCTTTACCTATCTATTCTCTGTGCAGGGGCAATCAAAGACTCAGTAGTTGGTGAAGAACGAATTGCTCAATATTTATTGGCAGTTTTAAACAGTAGAAGAACACCTTTACATTGGGATCGCTTGGCTAATGAACGAATTCGATCGGCACCTGAGTTGGATAAAACCAATGCGGATGTTTTTCCTGATTCAACTGCAAGGAAGAGACGGCAATTGGATACGTCTGATGTGCTGTACATCAAGGTGTTTTCTCTTTCAATCCTATGGCATTTTAGTTGATTTTGGCATTTTAGTTTATTTTAGCGCAACTTTTATGACTCGTCTCTGAAACTCTTAAATATATCTGTTAAAACATATTACTTTTCGTTTTGTTGAAAGATCTCATTATGTGATCTATCCTCAACAAATATCTTTAGTTTTGTTTTAAAACTAGTAATGACAAAAGAATCTTGAGAATGTTCTTGTTGTCCTGGCTTATCCAGTCCATTACTGTCTAATATCTTTTAATATCATGTGGACAAGAGTTGCTTAGTGCTGCACTGTGCTTCTAGTATGTTAGCCAATGAAACCCATACACTCTACATAAGCCGCATCCCTCCGTGCTGATCCTTTTATTGTGTGGGCATATATTCCATGGCTTAGTATTTCCTTTCATGCCTGACTGCACAGCAAGAATCCATGGACAGTTGCTTGAGGTTAAAAAGATTCTACGCGCCATAAAAGTCCAATATAAAAGGAATCCCATATTTAAGAGAAAGAATGTCATTTTTAAGAGACAATTGCATGGCTGCACTTAGAAACAAGGTCTGAGGGTGCAGGCAAAGAAAAACAAAGATTAGACACTAATCAGCATGGCTTATATAGCTGGCTCAATGTGACCAAACATCCTCTTTTAGTATTTTTGCTTGTGTTTTTAATTCACGAACATATTCCACTTGTTAATTCTGTTACTAGCAGTCATAACAACTACCTGGAATAATTAAGTACACCTTTTCTTAGCATGTTCAATGATTTTTTTCCCCTGTTTGAAAGTTTTCAACCCCAAACTTGGGCACAGCCCTCCATTTAATTTGGAGAACTTGTTACTCAAACTTGGGTATAAGTGAAATGTCAATTTCATAATTTGTGTTGATGTCTTGTCAATATCTACCTTGAGTTCAGAGGGTTACCAAATATCAGAATCAGGAATTTCATTAGCAAAAAAGTTGTTTGGCAATTAATGTTTCTCTGACATATTTTTACCTCTCACATTATCCTTCAAGAAAATTCGTTTTTTGTTCTTTATGCCCCTAAGAAATTCTCTTTCTACCAATGGAGACAATCAAGATTTTCATTTGATGTAGGATCTTGCAAAAGAGGTCCAGCGTACTTTATATCTCACATTCAAAGAATTTGAGGGAAACTTGGAGGAAGAGGGTGAACTGGAAAGTCTGATTGACGCTCAGTTAACTGCACTTCGAAAATCATGCAGAATATCTCCTCAGAAGTCATACGATGAAGCTCAGGCTGCAGTCTCAAAGAAGCTACTAATCTTATTTAGGACCGGGAAACTTGGTCCTTTCATTCTTGACAATCTTCCAGATATTTCATCGTCCATTAATCTTAGGAAACAGTGAATTCAGTCCGAAGTGAGCTCACAAGAAAACTAATGGAGATCCTTATATCCTCATCGATCTCATTTCAACTTATGATGCCTTGGACGACATTTATTTACCTCTTAGTGTGCTACCATCTCATAGTTGTGATGCTACTTTGTAGCTTTTTTGTCTTAGATGGACAGTTTCGATATGCGGAGGATTTGTAAGCTTCTGCAACATGTACAATCGGAAATAGTAAGATGTGTTAGTTCATCATGTACTGAGAAAAATAAGTCTTTTTATAGTAATGGAGAATTTGTGTGTCAACTCTCCATACTAAATTTCTAATGGGTGTCTTCAAGGAGCAGTTAAGGATAGTTGTCTCGGGAGTTTAGGTGCCCCAATTTCAAGTTCGAATCAAGAAACAAACTTTCATCCCTTTATGCGTTTGGTTCTATATTTTCATGGCTGATTTATGGTATGTTGATGGCACACTTCAAATGAATGAGGGTGAACCGTGAAGTCTGAAGCTTATGCACATTTTAGGGTTTGAGCTCGTCCTAATGGTAGTAATAAAATCATAAACGAAACTTACATCTCTTGTTGGAACTTAGCAACACCGTCACGCTATTTTGGCAATTTAAATGATTCTCCGGAGACATCACTCTGTTCCCACTGCTTGATAGTGCTAGATTGATCAATGTTGTTCCCATTGCGTGATAGTGCTAGATTGATCAAATGTTTGTTCCCTTAGATGGGTCTAGTGTTTAACGCATAAGGTGTTGTCATCATGAGGTTTGAGGTTTGAATCTCGGTAAAGTCGAGGTAAATGTCTCCCTTATATGCTAGTTAGATGACGAGGAAATGGTAATGATGGTAAGAAGATTCAAGAAACTTTGTAAATCCAGATCTACTAACCATCCATAGGAAAGAAGAAAGAACGATCTGCTACCATCACATGACGTAAGAAGGGCATGTTAAGGACAATCACCAAGTCAAAGAACAGACAAGGAGAAGGGTAAGAAGTCTATCCAAAACGAAGGGCCCCGAAGGACGTGGACGTATCCGTCCGAAATGAGCATCGGCATTCTCGGACTCGACCGATGGCGAGTCATCAAGACGACGATCGCGATTCAAGCTCTTCCAAATGAGCATCGAGAGCAATGGCGAAGGGGAGACACGTAGGAAAGCAGAATTGGGAGAAACGACAACGAGATCGTAAAAAGCAGTACGATCTCTTCCTCCCGATAAAATGTTTAAGTTTGTTAAACTTTTAACAAAAGATTGTTGCATATTAGAAAGTGAAAATAAAAATTTAAAAGTAATTCTAGCTAAGTCTTGTCCCTTAGAAGAATTAGATAAATTAAAACTAACAAATGAAAAATTGAAACTTGAAAATGATGATTTGAAAATTAAGTAGATAACTTGAAAAACTATGCATGTTCATCTAAAACCAATTTTAGAAGATTTAATAATTTAAATTGGTACTTTAAATATCACCCGGGACAAATTAAGAACATTTCAAGAAAATATATCCCTAAAATTTTTTTGATTAATCCAGTAGGCTGGAACTTATATTGGATTCCGAAGTCATGCTTAAATTAATTTTAAAATTAAAATTAGCGCTTTAAGTGAGAAAATTAAACAAAGAATTTCTTTATGAGGCTTTGTCAAGGAAGTGGTTGTTACTCCAATAACAGCCTACTAGTGCCTCGCCACGACCTGGAAGTCAAAATATTGAAATAAATGTTTAATTAACTTACTAATAAAGTATTAATGCAATAATTAATTAATGCTTTAAAAAGGTTATTCAAAAAAAAAAATTTCAATTTAGAAATTTACTTACTTAAAAAAATTTTAAATTGACTAAGTCATTTTTTTTTACTTAGAAAAATTTTTCTTAAAAGTTCTCAAATGATTAAGTTAGAAATATTTCGTTCAAAAATAATCTTTACTTAGAAATTTTTTTAATATTTTTCTTAAGTTAAAAGATTTTCTAAAATTAGAAATTTATGTTCAAATTACTTAGAAATTTTTTAAAAATTGTCTAATTCAGATTTTCAAAACTTTACTTAGAATTATTTTTAACTTAAAATTTCTTTTAAATATTTATTTCAAATTTACTAAATTTTTAACCCTTAGATTGTTCTTCTTGGAACCCCATTTTTTTGTGATCAAAGGGGGAGAAGGGAAAGTATAAGTCTAGGGGAAGGTAGATAGATTTATTTTTTTTTCTATCTTTTTGTACTTAAATTGTAAATTAAGTTAATTTACTTAATTTTATTTAATGTCTATTCTAATACTAGCTTAACTTGGGTTGATCACACCAAAAAGGGGGAGATTGTTGGAACCCCAAGGTTGTTTTGGTGTGATCAACAAGTTAAGTTAGGTCCTGTGTGTTTCTAACTTTGTGTCTAAGTGTGCAGGAGCTTAGGAGCACAGGTAGTCAAGCGGAAGACGCAGCTAGCGAGAAGGACGACAGTTCGAGGGACGAGGTGCTGCGGAAGAGTACACCGGCGGACGAGAAGGAAGCGTGCGGTGGTTCCGAGGGACGAAAGCTGAAGCGGAAGATTGCTCGGGGAGCAAGAGACGCAACTAGCGAGGACGGCACGCGGTGCGTCCGAGGGATGAAGACTACGGATGAGTATGCCGGCGGACGAGAAGGAAACACGCGGCAATTCCGAGGGACGAGAAGTCGGAGGGAAGCCCGCTCGAGAAGACCGGAAGTTGGGTTCGGGTGAGCCCTTTTCCGGATGGCAAAGATCACCCAAGCGAGCGAATCCGGAGGAGAAGAACCGGACCGAGGCGGGACTAAACCAGAGAAGAGGTGCCGGATGAAAAAGTCAACATTTGTTGACTTTGGCTCCGGGCGCCCGGAGCAGTCCGGGGCGCCCGGAGCAGTCCGGGGCGCCCGGAGCAGTCCGGGGCGCCCGGACCAGCCTTTTGACTAGGATCGAGTTTTGACTCGATCTGATCATTGGGAGATAAAGTTTATTCCCATAGGGCGCCCGGAACCCTTCAGGGCGCCCCGACCAAGGCTATAAATATAGCCTTGGTCCAGAAGCTTTTTAACGAACTCTGAATTGTAATTCCAACGCTTGTAAGCTTTAGTCTAGAGTTGAGCTTCTGTTTTCTACGCTTCAACACTGTACGAGGCTTCTCCGCCTGAAGGAGTTTTTAGTGAGCTTAATTTTCCTTGGATTAACAACCACATCGGTTGTAACCAAGTAAATCCTTGTGCCTCGCTTTTTCTTTATGCTTTTAATTTATCATCTTACTTTATATATACAAGTGTTAGCTTAAAGAGTTCGAGGAAGGGTTGTTTTTTTTTATTTTATAAGACTATCCAACAACCCCCTTTCTAGCCGGCCCAACGGTCCTACATCATCAACGATCAAAACACGTGCTTCGCCGCTGATCCAGCAGTAAGGACGGGGGACCCCCTTTGTGGGGAGCCAATGACACGTGAAGGTCAGAAGTCAAAAGGGACAGCATGAGTTCCATCCGATCAGAGAAGGCTCGGGTCAATCGGTCGAATGGGTCCGGGCGGAATCAAAGAAAACCTGACGGGGAGTCGGGTTTCCGACGCTCATGGTAAACAGGGTCGTCGGGCCGAGCGGGTAGCCCGCTCGGCTGAGGCGTAAAACGGTAATGCTGTGAAGGAACAGTCTCAGCCGAGCACGCGGCCGGGAATCTTCCCGATCGGACCGATACCTATGCCCGGTCGGAAGTAATGTGCCTGCCGAGCGGCTGGACGCTCGGCGCAGGGAGAGAAGAGACAAAAGGACAAGGGGACATTGGGGAACATTTTCTGACAACAGGCATGTTCGACGACCAAGCCATACGCAAAATCCTACGACGGAAGGTTCTGATGTCCCATCAGAGAGGTGCTCAGACTGTAGCAGTATGGTGTCAGGCACGCTTCTCTGGTAAGCTCATACTAAGGTATGGTAAAGGACACGTGTACGCCTCGGTAGGTGTGCATAAGCCTCCCCACAGCTCTATATAAGAGCCCTCAGACTTCGCCGGAGGTACGTAATCTCTCATCTTTTGAGCCACTTCATCGTTTTCCTCTTGCCTGACTTGAGCGTCGGAGGGTCGTCGTCGGGAACCCCTTCCCAGCTCGACTTCCTTGCAGGTTCACCGGAGATCCATACGGCCGATCAGAGATCCACATCATCAGTTGGGAGAGCGCCACGTACCCAGAGTCCATCGACTCAGAGTTCGGACAGGATCAAATTGGCGTCGTCTGTGGGAACGCACCTGCATCCAAGCGAAAGAGATGGACGAAGCTGGACGACCGCACACCGTGATGCTCTCCCAGGAGGAGCTCGATGCTCTAATCGAGGCAAGAGCAGCTAAGCTCGTGGAGCAACAGAAGCAGAAGGCGCAAGCCGAGCGACTGGAGCAACAAGCGACGTCAGCGTCAGGAGGCCGAGCAGAAGCACCGCCTGCCCCGGTTCCATTTCATCGGGCCCCTTCAAAGTCATCGAAAAGCTCCGCTCGGGTGCCTATTATCTGGAGGATGTAGACGGACGGCAACTGGATCGACCATAGAGTGCGAACCACCTCCAGCCTTACCGGGCGGGGTAAAAGGTGCGCCAATGTAATGAATGTTGTATACTTTCCATTCGGCTGTATACTTGAAATGCAGGAGTAAAAAACCGAAAAATTAGCGCAAGTATAGGGCATCGTCAGCCGAATCGGAAGACCGTCGAGCTCCGATGTTAAATATCGAGAGTCGTACCGGAGACTATAAACCCTCCGGTCGGAAGACCGTCAAGCTCCGACGTTAAATATCGAGAGTCGTACCGGCGACTATAAACCCTCCGGCCGGAAGACCGTCGAGCTCCGACGTTAAATATCGAGAGTCAAACCGACGACTATAAACCCTCCGGCTGGAAGACCGTCGAGCTCCGACGTTAAATATCGAGAGTCGTACCAGCGACTATAAACCCTCCGGCCGGAACAAAAGGCACTTGAAGATAAGCGGCAAGGGAAAGTAGTGACAAGTCGTATGCCACCTATGCCCGCTCGGGAGGCCTAGTTGGCCAAGTTGTGTGTCATAGGCCCCGACCAATCACCCACAAGCATGCAAAGTAGAAACAAAGTTGCACAAAGATAAATTTTTCATTGAAATTAGAGAAATCAAGGCCGAGCAGCCGAATTACAAAAAAGGAAGTTTTTGGCCGAACGACCGAATTACATAAAGACTTCTATTCCAGAAAATCATAAAGGTCCTTAGGGATGGTGCTAAGGAACGCCGCATAGTCTTGGGCCGGGATGCTGGCGGAGTCAGGGAGCTGACCCTTGGACTTCAGATAGTCCGTTGTGGCGGTGATGGCAAGCTCAAAGGCATTATACATCCGCTCGCACACTTTTTCTGAAAATTCGGTCGAGCGGATGTGCTTCAGCCTTAGGGCTGCGACTCGACCGGGTTCCGCCTCTTGATATTCCTTGAAGGCAGCTTGAGAAGCTTCGAGAGACTCCTGCAAAGTCTTCAGTTCATCCTTATGTTTAATAGCCTCGGCCGAGCGGCTCGCCTTCTCGCCGGCCAGCTGATCCATCAGCTCCTTAACCCGTTGCTCTAGGCCCCGCGCCTCGACGTTTTTCTTCTCCAGGTCGGCGATGGCCGTCTTCTTCTGATCGGTGGCAAGACTTATCTTCCGATCGAGCGTCTTCACTTGTCTCTCAAGTTCTCCCAGAGTATAGGCCTGATCGGCCGTCTTCTTTTGCTCAGCCGCCAACAGATCTTAGGTCTTCTTGAGCTTTTTCTGCAGCTTGACATATGAAGGACCCTGGGAGGGCACGCCGCCCGAACTCCTTAGCCTCTTTAACTCTTCGTCCACCATGGCCAGACGATTGGAGATAGCGATCTCCTCTACCCATCTCTGACATAAATAAAATCATTAATAGCCGATCGGAATTACAGCATAAAAAACTTCGGAAGAAAACACACTTACCCCAGTGGCCTGCTGCATGTGGCTATTGGCCAGATTGCCGAGTGGAATCATCGCGACACGCGCCCGAGCGTCGGCCCACATCTCGGCTAGGGGCCCCTTCATGGTGATCATGTGCTCAGGCGCGGTTGGCCGATCGGACTCGGGCATCAACTCTTCGGTGGGGAGATGCAGGGAGACCCTGATGGTACGGCGCCGACCGGGAGTCGTCTGAGCGGAAGCTGGGGAAGGATCGGAGGCCGGTGCAGAAAACTGGGACAAAATGGCCGAGCGTTGGACTCGGCGGGGAGAGGGCGGAAGGGCGCTGACAGGTATGGCCTCGAGGGGGTCCGCGGACGCGTCCAGTTGGGACGGGGTCCGATCGGACGAGATCGCCTCCACTGCTACAGCGGAAGTGGCCGATCGAAGGGGTGTCTCCGTTAGGCGCCTCTTTTGTCGGAGAGGGCGCTCTTCCTCTTGAGCGGAGCCTTCCTCCTGAACTATTGGTCCCCTGCTGGGGGTGGCGCCTCTTGCCGCATCCCGGGGAGAGGCTTGAGCGGCCGACTCCTCGTGAGTCCCGCTCTCCCCTTCGTGTGAGCAGACCGGCTCAATGCCGAGCAACTCCATCTCCTTGGCAGCTGCGGCCTCGAGCGCCGCCGCTTTCCTCTTCAAAATCCCGGCTATCACGGACTCCATGACAATGTCCGCTGCAAAGGAAAAAGGAGAAAATCAGTTAGCAATCAAGGCGAATGTACAAGTAAAATTCTTACCGAAGCCGCTCAGGAGGGGAGTCCGGATCGGACTCAGGCCAAATATGTACATCACCCCTTCAGGTAAGAACTTGTTGATGTCGAACTTCAGACCGGCTAGCATGTTGGCAGCGTGAAGATAGTCCGGTCAGGTCTTGAACCTCTTTAGCTCAGGGGAGATTGGCGGTCCGACCTACCACTGGGTTCGGAAGGAGGCCCGTTCGGGAAGAAGAAGATAGAAGTAGTACTCTTTCCGATGTTTATTGGAAGAGGGCAGTTTATTAAAGAAGACTAAATCGAGTCGAGCCTGGAACATGTAAGTACCCAGCTCGGACTGTTTAGGATAATAAAAATAATAGAAGACCTCCGGTCGGAGGGGAATGTTGTGGATTTTGAACAAGACAACAACGCCACATAAAAGGCAGAAGGTGTTAGGGACTAAGCTTCCGAGCGGAATGCCGAAAAAATTACAGACTTCTACGATAAAGGGATGGATTGGAAATCGCAGACCGACTATGAACTGGTCGCGAAAAACACAGATAGCTCCGTGCGGTGGTTTGTGTGGCCGAGCGGAGGGGGAGGGTAAGATAAGTTCAAAATCAGAGGGTATGTCAAAATTGTCTATCAGAATATCGGCGTCGCGCCGATCGAAGCGCAACTCCATGGTGGTATACCACGGGCCGAGGGCTGCGTCTTGAGGCTGAGAGGAACTGGCCATTATCCGAACAGGCAAAACCACAAAAGGCGAGGAGAGGCAAATGATAGAAAGAAGAAAACGACAAATAATACAGCAACCAGAGAGCGAGAACTCGGCAAAAAACACGAGGATAACAGAGAAGGGGTAAGGACCTTACAAAGAAGCTGAGGATCGAAAGGAGGAGGCTGGAGATCACCGAAAACGGAAAAGTGGGATCGCCAGAAGTCTGAAACGCCAGAGGAAGCTGTGGTGCACGAGAAGGCACAGATGCGGTGAGGAGGGGGAGAAGGCGAAGGCTTTATAGGGTTGAGCCCGAGCGGCCTCCACCATTGGATGCAGGTCACGGGAACCGAAGCACACATTGGGCCGTCCATTTTAAACCTCCTCGGTCTCGTCGCCCGCGACGTCGCCGCCATACGATGACGGCAGCAGCACCAGGTGGCATTCGGTCACTGGAGTGCATTTAATGAGCGCCTTCACGAGGCACAGAGCGCATGCCCGGCCTTAATGTCGAAGATTGGCGCAAATTTAGAAGAGATCCGAGGAATGTTGGCGTTGACTAAGGTCATAGCTACCCCCGTGGGGGTCGAGCGGAGGATAGTTTCACAGAGACGCCGCTCGGCGTGACTGGCGGTCCAGTCAGTCAGACTAATCGCCTTCTTCGACTAGACTTAAAGGGGTGGCAAGTGATCCGGCAGTAAGGATGGGGGACCCCCTTTGTGGAGAGTCAATGACACGTGAAGGTCAGAAGTCAAAAGGGACAGCATGAGGTCCATCCGATCGAAGAAGGGTCGGGTCAACCGGCAAAATGGGTCCGGGCGGAATCAAAGACAACCCGACGGGGAGTCGGGTTTCCGACGCTCATGGTAAACAGGGTCGCCGGGCCGAGCGGGTAGCCCGCTCGGCCGAGGCGTAAAACGGTAATGTTGTGAAGGAACAGTCTCAGCCGAGCACGTGACCGGGAATCTTCCCGGTCGGACCGATACCTATGCCCGGTCGGAAGTAATGTGCCTGCCGAGCAGCTAGATGCTTGGCGCGGGGAGAGAAGAGACAAAAGGACAAGGGGACATTGGGGAACATCATCTGACAACAGGCATGTTCGACGACCAAGCCATACGCAAAATCCTACGACGGAAGGTTCTGCTGTCCCATCAGAGAGGTGCTCGGACTGTAGCAGTATGGTATCAGGCATGCTTCTCTAGTAAGCCCATACTAAGGTATGGTAAAGGACACGTGTACGCCTCGGTAGGTGTGCATAAGCCTCCCCACAGCTCTATATAAGAGCCCTCAGACTTCGCCGGAGGTACGCGATCTCTCATCTTTGGAGCCACTTCATCGTTTTCCTCTTGCCTGACTTGAGCGTCGGAGGGTCATCGCCGAGAACCCCTTCCCGGCTCGACTTCCTTGCAGATTCGCCAGAGATCCATACGGTCGATCAGAGATCCACATCATTAGTTGGGAGAGCGCCACGTACCCAGCGTCCATCGACTCAGCGTTCGGACAGGATCAGCCGCTATCATCTAATCAAGAAGATCATTAGTAGGAAAGAAATATAGCTCGAGAAAATTTTCACTGAAAGGAATCTAGCGGATCTTTTGACAAAGGCTCTACCACAAAGTAAGTTTAAGAGTCACGTCCATGCTTACGGTTTAGGATACCGTGGCGATTAGCATTAGGTCAAGTGAAAGTGTTAGATTTTGAGAGAAGTCCTAAGGCAATCGTCTTACGATTTTTACTAAATATAGATTCACTATTTGAGTGCATATTATATGTTTGATTATCTTAAATTCATTCATTGAATGTCCGCAATACAGTTCATAGCATGAGAGAAATTGTGATTGGATCATAAGAAGTGATTATCTCTATATGTACAATTATGAACATAGTAGAATATCCCTAGTCGTCGAATTGATGCATTCAGACATCATCAATTCTGTAAGACTAGCACAGATTTAGAATTAGTTCTAAGATCAACTATAATTTTTCGACTAATTCGGGTTCATGATATACTACTAGGTCCACTCATGATTATTCTATAATTAAGTAGTTAATTATGGATGATCAAGATAGATCGGGAACTTATTGGGTCATACGCACTAACGAGTCTCTAAAAGACGTAAAACAAGTTAAAGAATATGATTCTTAGATCAAGAGATAAATATTTGGTTGAACCATATATAAGATAAATATGGAAATATTTGTTATAATGGAAGCGTGGATGGTTACATCTCTTATGGTAGAGTTAAACAATATTTGGTTTAATCATGAATTAATCATGAAGCAACTTAGTTTAGTTGTGAACTAAACCAAGGAGTTAATGAACTAATTTTTTATTAAGGGATAATGGATTGGATTTAAACTTTCTAATCCAACTCATTAAAGACACTACAACAAAAACTCTCATAGACATCGGTGGAACAACAACGGTTTTAAGCAAAAACCGATGTTTTTGAGTATTTTACACCGGTTTTTCCAAAAACCGGTGTCTATGAGCGCAGATTTTCGCTCATAGACATAGGTTTTTTAGGCGATGTCTATGAGCGCCTTTTTTTTCGTTAATAGACACCGATTTTTACATCGGTTTTTTAAAACCCGATGTCTATGAACAAAAATAAAATAATATAACTTTTCCACCAATACTTAGCCAAAATTTGCAACACTTCACTCTTCCCTCCAAACCTAAACCTATATTGCATCGTCCACACCAAACCTACTCCGCCGTCTGCTACCGCCACCACCATATACAATCGCGATGCCACCACCACTCTCCTCCTCTCCGCCAGTCGTCCAACCATCTCTCTCAGCCTCATCTCCCTCTTCCCCTTTATAGATCGACACCCCTTCCTCTCCCAATCGGGATCGACGCACGACGCCCCTGCTGCTCCGTCCAACCACACCGCATCTCCTCCACCTCCTCCCTTTGGGTGAGAAGAGGAGCCCTTCTTCGCATTTCGAGAAAGGAGAGGTGACGAGTTGGTCTTGCTTTCTAGGGTTTTGTTGTCGTCGAATCTTAGATTAGTAGCAGCGGAGGGAGACAAGATGAAGACAACCAAAGGGGAAAAGGTGATGAACCCCACTGATGCCTACCGGAAGGAGATACAGAAGGAGGTCAAATGGGTAAGAAACACGAACTCTTTGGTTCCATTTCCGCTAGTTCATTCTTGACCTCAGGGTCTCCCTTCCTTGTAAAGTTGCATGCTGAATGTCATTATTGTGATGATCTCCTCGCTCCAGTTGACCTCGCTACGCTCGGCGATTTGTTTTTGGGGAAAAGGTGAGCCTCATCTGTGATAAGATAATCGGCGTTAGGGTTCTTGAGAATACTATATGTGTCAGCAGTTGTTTTCCTTTTTACTTGTATCCAACAGGTGGCGGGTGCCGATCCAGCTAGGAAGCTTTTTAGGGTTTTTTTTTTTTAAACCGGTGTTTCCTGCTCTGGAGTAACAAGGAGCGGGTCAATGGCAGACGAGAGAGAGTTGTTGGGTTCTCTCGTAGCTCTGGACTACAAAAGGAGGAGGAACGTTTGGATTTGCTTCTCTGAGAATTGTAGATGAGAGAGATGGGCGACGAGACTGGAAGCGAGTTCAAGCAGATTTGCGTCTTCTGCGGAAGCAACTCCGACAACCGAACCGTCTTCAGCGATGCGGCTGTGGAGCTGGGCCGTGAACTGGTACTCCCTCCCTCGAAGACGAATTAACTTCTACAATTTCACCTTCAATCAAGACATCATGAAACAAATATGCTGATTATTTCATGTGTTTGTAGGTGAAGAAGAGAATCAATTTAGTTTATGGAGGTGGAAGCGTGGGATTAATGGGGCTGATTTCTCAGACAGTTTATGATGGTGGATGTCATGTTCTTGGGTACTACTTACTTTTTTGTTTTTCGTCTTCTTTTCTTCTCTTGCGCTGTTGTTAGAAGAAAATTCTAATTTGGCGTGCGCAGGGTGATTCCTAAAGCTCTTGTTCCAATTGAGGTATGGTTTTTAGCCTTCTTTCTCCCATCTTTTGTCCATAGACTATGTTTAATCTGCTATTCCTTCATGAATATATGCTTTCAAATGACTTAACTTGTTGAACTTTGTTGTTTCTTTTGTATTTTAGAGTAAGTTTTTCCAGAAGGCCTTTCAACAGTAAATGAATTTTGTGATCAGTTCATGAGTATATAAGCCTCTTTAGATGTACTTTTGCATCTATCTATATGTATATATATAATGGTAGGAACAAATAAAAAAAAACTCGAGTAGGATTTCATTGTGTAGAAAATTATGCTAAGTTAATTTACAGGTTTCATTTTATCAAAGGAATGATAATTTGTGGTATTTTCTATCCTGTTTTTGTTTCAGATTTCAGGGGAAACAGTAGGTGAGGTAAAGGTAGTTTCTAATATGCATGAGAGAAAAGCTGTGATGGCTGGACAAGCTGATACATTCATTGCACTTCCTGGTAAGTGTTAAATAATTTCTCTTGTCATGTTTGCTTTTCTAAGATCTACCTAGTTCCCGAAAATAATTCGCAATGTTATTGTAGGAGGATATGGAACAATGGAAGAGGTGATGGAGATGATAACATGGTCACAACTTGGAATTCATAATAAACTAGTGAGTTTGCATCTTTTTCACAAAACTTCTGGAAAATGTCTGTTCATGTAAACATTTCTTCCTTTTTTGACACAGGTTGGTTTGTTAAATGTTGATGGCTACTACAATTCCTTGCTCGAACTATTTGACAATGGTGTGAGAGAAGGTTTTATTAAGCCGGCTTCTAGGCACATCGTTATTTCTTCTCCGAATGCAACTGAATTGCTTGCGAAAATGGAGGTTAGTTGTCTACTTGTCTCTATAATCTCAACCTTATTTTGTGGATGCGACTATAGTCACATTTTCCATCTGGTATTGAACAAAAACCATTATCTATTGGATATATGCTTGGTCGAGATTTAAACTCTTCACTGAAAATCTAACAGATGTTGTGAAGTGATACTTGAATGCAAAAGTTGACATCTATCAAAATTAAACATTGAAGAAACTATGGAGCACAAGCTTAGATGCTTTCCCCTACTAAGAAAAAGTTAATTTATTTTCTAAAATTTTGATTGTGAAACTTGAACTTGTCCATTGTTTCGAGTTGCAGCTATACACTCCCTTGCACCAAGAGGTTGTTCCGAGGCAGAGCTGGGAGGTTATGAATTTATGACTATATCTAGGGATCAAATTCGTTTGCTGTTGTTTTCAATAAGTTTCAATATCACATATTATTCTTTCCTTCAGTCTGTTTCTGGGGAACCTCATGGCTCTAAAAGTTTTTCATCAAGAATTGCAATCCCTTGTGACATTCTCAGTAAATGCAATATCAGTGTCTTATTATTATTGCAAGAAATGATCAAAATTTGTTTCTCCATTTGATCTTGTCCTCATGGATAGGGTGTTCTAAATTGGATAAAACTATGATGCTCTTGGAAAAGCAGTCTATAAAGCAACAGTGGATGTGTAAACATGTTTCCCTTCTAACTTTTGATGATCTGAAGAGTTAAAATTGAACAGCTCTACTGGAGCATGTTATTATTAGTTTAGTCTCATTAATTATTGCATGTTATTTTAAGGACGCTTACCAATTAAAATTGCCAACTGCTGGCTGAATTGGTATTCTTCAACAATGAAGCATTACTTTTTATTATTGCACTATCATAATAAAAACAACTCGTTAAGAAAAAAAGCAATAATAATAGGGCAATATTTGTGAGGTCAATCCTCTAGAGGATTATATATACATGTAATTTAGAGAGAATTAGATACAAGTTTCACTATTTGATTGATTGACTTTTGGAAACTCAATCCTCCTCTCCTTCTTCTCGCTCTCCCACCGCCAACAAGAGGGTGCTCCCTCTTGTTGCCATGACTACCACAAGGAAGAATAACTCTCCCATGTATGTTTCTCTTCTTCTTTCTCTTGATCCCTCTTCTTTACTCGTGGCTAGTATCTTTCGAATGAGAGACTTGTACTTACGGAGTTGTCTTGAGAAGTTTGGCGTGGATACGAATAGAGGCGAGGTTCGATAATGTCGCTATGGTTGATGCCCTTCTCGTTATAGGTCATCTGTAAGGTATACCTAGCGTAAATTTACTTCCCGTAAAATTTTAATTATGTGATAATATTTGGCATGTTGTATCCTTGTATGCATGTGGTGTATGTGATGTAATAATTAGGAATTATTATTGTTTTATATTCCATTGCGCGTGTTTAAGAAACATGTTCTAGTACACACCCGTATCAGGCATATCCCAAAAGTATCTGTATGAGCATTTGCTCTAATGGGTATTGTGGTTAATTTTTAACGGATGTAAAATATCTTATTGAGTGTCTAATCTCTCCTATATAAAGGGTTGTTATACTAAGATAAAATATCCTCGAGATTTATTTGTCTATATCTTGCTATGACGATATTAGACCATTTGAGGTGAGCAATGATATATTTTACTCTAATAAATTGATCAAATATTGTGTGGGATCGGCTAGATTGATCAAATGTCATAAATATAAGTTGGATATAGTATTGCTCAAGAGCCAACCATTTACCATGAGCGAGCCCAGCCTGGAATGGTAACAACTCAAAGGTATACGCGAAGTCGAGAGGTGTATCTGTATGAGCATTTGCTCTAATGGGTATTGTGGTTAATTTTTAACGGATGTAAAATGTCTTATTGAGTGTCTAATCTCTCCTATATAAAGGGTTGTTATACTAAGATAAAATATCCTCGAGATTTATTTGTCTATATCTTGCTATGACGATATTAGACTATTTGAGGTGAGCAATGATATATTTTACTCTAATAAATTGATCAAATATTGTGTGGGATCGGCTAGATTGATCAAATGTCATAAATATAAGTTGAATATAGTATAAAAAGATGATAAAATGCCCCTCAAAACTAGGTGTGATGATAAACAGACGAACGAATTTCTCAAGTAATGAGTATTCAATTTTCACGCAGCGCAAATAAATATTTGTCATGCTTGAATCACTCGTGATGTTTGGTCATCCCCATGGCCCATTTGCACTCATGAATGAAGGATAGAAACATTTGGATACTCCGATTTTTTTTAGATTGATAAAAGCATACGATATGACATCTTCTCAATCATTTTATTCAAGTGAGCCAACCAAATATCCCCAAAGCGTGTCTTGATTTTTCTTGTTAGCTGATTAAAAATTTCTATATGGCCTAACCGACCCCCTTTAGACTTAGTCGGTTCAAACAAAATTGAATATTTGAATTAAAAACCAAAAGTGAGCCAACCAAATGCCTCTATGTCAAGCCAGCCCTACAACCTAAAATATACATACACCACACAAATGATATTTATTATTTTAAATTTATTTACTTTTAAATCAAATTGATTATTTACCTACATTCTTGATTTTAGATGTCTTAAAAAATTATATCAATTCGTTATTAATTTAACTATCTAATTAATTTAAGGTAAACACTTAGGTACAAAAATTAATTTATTTGACACACTTTAACATATTCAAAGTAAATTAAATATCATTATAATAAAATTTTAATTTAACCGATCTTATTAATTAAAATATATTAAGTTAAAACACCAAATAAGTAAAATTCAATTAAATTTATCATTGAAGCAAGTATCCACATACAAAACACACATACCATAGTGTTGAAATCATTATGTTCTAATGAGAACTTAAACTCAGACAAAATGATACTTTCACCAAAAAAAATTAAAAAAATTGAATGTGTGCCACATGCACGAGAGAAGGATTTCGAAGCTGAATGCGTTTAGTTTAAATTATCTTGTTTAGTTTAAGTTATGATACATAATCTTAATTATATGATTATCTAAAGTTATACATAATCTTAATTATATGATTATCTAAGTAATCACATAACTAACATCATAAAAAATAAAATATAACGTGCCCTAAATGTTATCCTGGAATCTCCAAATCCTAATGAACTTCTCATTGTGGGTGGTGACAATCTTCTTCATCCCTACAGACAGACATGTAATGGGGGGCCGCAAGGATCGGGGAACGTTGTATAAGCAGGCGTTTTGGGGCAAACTCCTTGCCTTCTTTTCACTCACTTTCTGATTGTCATTGGCGGATTTGATTGATATTGCGGCATCATCCATCACCAAACTCGAAAGGATTTCACCAGTTCTCTGGTCCAGTATTCGAAGAACACCATCTAGTCCCCCAACAGCCAATGTAGATGTGTCAATTGACAGGTGATGAACAGTGTAGATAACATTAGGACTAACTCGAGTTTCCCATACTGATCTCATAGTCCTGACAATATCGAAAATCAAGTGATTAGCTACGATATTAATTCAACATAAAATAAAATGCAAAGATGCTTAAGAAATATCAAAGCAACTGGTGTGAGAATGGAGGATCGAAAGATCACAGTTTGCATGGCTAACCTGATATCCCAACAGTGAGCATAGCCAGAAGTCGATCCGGCAAATAACAAGTGGGAATTCATATTGTATGACAAGGTTTTCAGGCCTGCATCGGAGGGGGGAAAAATGCTAACTGCTAAGTGGTAGATTTTTGGTCATAAGGCCAACAACAAATTTTGAGATAAGTGGCGTATTGATGTTCAGAACTCTTAATCATTATAGGAAGTATTACCCCAAAGAAAATACATCTTCAACATTAATATCTGATAGTCTGATATGGAAACTAATTTTACGCTAGTAATGGTGAAAACCTCAAGCTTATGGAAAGTAAACTGAAGGATTTGCTATGATGTAGGACAGAAAAGAATCAATCCAATTTATAAATGTTGATCTGGTATCTACTTAGTGTCGATTCAGTCAACAGTGTTAGGCAACAACAAAAACATGAAGTTCTTCACGCAAATTATAAATTATAAGAAAAAAATGTAAAATTTCATTTTTGTATAGAGGTTTAAGTTAGAATCTCTCTCCTACGAATGTTGTGTAGGCAAGATAATCTTGCCTCATTCAACAAGAATATCTTGATAGACAAAATAACTCGACAAAGAATCAAAAAGTGTAATAATGAGGCAGACTTGCAATCCATTTGTTTAAATGTTGTCGTAAATATGTAAAACAATTTTTCATAAACCATTCTAACTGCAGAATTATGGTAGTTTCTTCAACTCACATGCTCGCGAACCATGATTACATTTTTGGGCTCTATATGACTGAGGTAATCAAACATTTAACAACAAAAACATGTCATTACTTATTTGAGACGACTTCACCTATGAACACACAGAAATTGTTAAGGATATGCAATTGAATTTCCAACTAGTTGTTGAGGGTAAACAACAACAAAAACGTAAATAGAAGAAATACCAATGTTATGTTTCATCATGCCACTATGCTGCAAGCCAACCTAGTTACTCAAAATGACTGTATTATGAAGTTACATTTGCAGGAAGATCACCTGTAGGACAATAGTTGGATCTTGCAAACGCCAACCTTTCTCCTGATGTTAAATCCACAACAGCTATATTCCCAAATGTGGATCCACCAATAATTAATTGATCATCAGTCAAAGCTAAGCAAGTTACTGGTCCAGAGTGAACCCTGCCAAAAATTAAACCCTTTATAGAATTAGCTGATGTAAGATCTTCTCATTTGTAATAAGGCCTACACAATAGAATTAGTAAACTACAAGATGAAATGCAAAACATAGAGAGATACTGTTGGTCTCAAAGGTTGCTAATTTTCTTCTAATTTTGTCCCACACGATACGTAAGCAAAGCAGTTGGTTGCACTTGTACCTGAAAATTCGAGAACACTTCCCACTATACATATCAAAGACACGAACTCTACCATCTTCACAACCTATGACTGCTTCTGGATCAATATAACTGCATAGTTAAGACAAGCATTGAAGCATACACAAAATGGAGGAAATCATGAAATAAATTCCACAAGGATTATAGGAATAATTGCAGACACACAAAGATGTCAATAACCACTATAAGAGGTACTTGAACAGGACTACTTTTTCATTGAATAGAATTGTAGAAAAAGAAGCTACCATGGTTTCAAAAAGCAGCCTCAATCAAATAGGTGGATGACTAGATTTTGAAGGGAACTGCAAAAAACTGTCATATGTGGCATGTCCTGCATATGCAATTGAAAAGAATATTATTTGTTCATTTTAACCAATTTGAAAGCCTTGCCACTGAACTCTCAGCGCGACATTTCCCCACACGAGCCATTATGCATGATCGTGAACAATGATCTCTATCGAAGAAACCTCAATGCTCGGGTTCCAAGTTCTCCACTAGATCCTCCTTGATAACATACGATGACCGCCTCACCTCGAGAGAGGGACCAAGCACGTGCCATTGCACGTGCTCGTGAGACATCTTGTATTCGTTGTGTGCATCACCACAGTCAGTACCTTCATAGATCCTAACCAACAGGAGTGATGGGAGAACTCGACAAGTGCCAACATGTTTCTATGTGAGCCTGACCACATCCAACCTCCTATTCACTGTCAAACCTTCCCAAATGACTTCAAAGCGCCATATTTGCCCTTATGTTGCTGACTGTACATCATCCGAGCCAATGCCACCACCAGTCATCCACTGTTACCTGACATTGGTCTTTCCTCTCACATCCTATGTAGAGGTTCTTCTCTTCGTTGACAACAATAGAGCAAGTTGCAAGAACTCACCAATTGTAGTTTTACCAGGTAACCTCATCTTTATTTTTGGCTTTCAATAGCACTCATTGATCTTCTTCCTTTTTTTCTTCCTGTTCTTTCTCGTCTTCCCCCTTCAACTTCTTTTTGTTGTTGATTCTTTTTTTTTTGCATCTACTTTCTACAGTCAAATCTATAAGCACTGTCTCCTTCTATTGATATCCTTCAGAATGTGACTCTAATAGCATGTTGTATATGTGCTGCCTAAAAAACAAAGAAGACCTGAATAGAGAAACATTATATTTTTATCTTGCTACGTCCAAGAAAAGGTAGAGTTTGGTTCTCATTTTACCAAGTCTAGCAGAGGATCAAATGGTGCAACTCCTCAAGTGTTTCCTTTTTCCCTTAGTCTATTGCATGTCGTTGTAATTACCACTTTAGGAAGAAACCCACTCAAAAGATTACTTCCTAAGACTCTTCTTCATTCTCTTTTTACTTTATCTTTATGTCCTCTCTGTGTTCTCATTGTTGATTTGCCGATTTGAGGCCAAAGACATCATTTATTGTGTTCTGATTTGTGATAAAAGGAATTGTCATCTGTATGCTCCAACTATCTTCAAAGCTTTTCTGATCTAATTGTAGCAAAAAGGTGATTACGTTCACCCCAAGTGTATCTCACGGCCCGCCCCCAGGTTATGTGAAGGGAGGTAAATCATGGGGTCAGCGTATAACCAACCAGCAAGTGGTTAGGGGATGGGAGGAGTTTTTGCCTGAGGGCATGTGCTCGTCGGGAATTAATCTCTGTCTCATTATAGCAAATCTATCACCCTCTAGCCAACTGGGTACCCCGTGGGGACAAGCTTTGCTGGTCTAATATATAATGGATTGTTGTTGCAAGCTTTGTTAACTCCAGCATGTTTTCATTTCATTATGGTCATCTTTTATCCTACATTTTCTAATTCATGTAATAAGTTAAGACATAGATAATATCTATGGTAAAGTTTGAGTGGGTGTTAAAGTTGGCAAAAGACGACTCGCCCCTGCTCCCCCACCAATCCGCCCAGGACCAACATGGAGGAGGTAAATCATGGGTAGCTACTAGCTCTTGGAATAGTGACTAGGGCATGAGGGAGACATGTATCTCGGCTATGCCGAGACTAGAACCCCAGACCTCAAGTTGGCAGCAACTCATACTAACCACTAGATCGTCACAAGGGACATTGAGTGGGTGTTAAAGGTATTAGGCGCGTTCAGTCCCACATTATTATTCTAGTATTAAGATAGATTTTATCACTGGTAGCCCATGCGAATTCATTATTCTCTTCTACAAAATCTACACCTTCATTTGATACAAATACACAAAAGAAGCAGCTGACTAAGTCAGTCACCCTCTTCTTGTGCACTCGCATAAAACCATAACATTAAGAACCACATCTGCTCAATATTATTTGAGTATACACGAAATATTATAGTACTTGCAATCATGATTTTAAGTATCATTCCATGTCGGACGGCACAATCGGAATGTATCGTGATAAATTACCAAAACTCGAAATTACATGGCACATATAACTAATCATGTGTTGTCGCCGATAAGTATTATATCATATTAATGTCCCACACCCCTTGACATGCTATAAAATGTGTCAAAATAAATTAAAATAATATTTGTTATATTTAAAATGGATCATGCAAATTGACTTTCTTATATTTAGGAAGAATGATATAAAGATTTGTAAAGATTAATTCTCGGAGAAACTTAATTGTCCAACATAGGTTAGTAGTGTTGGATATACACCTCAAGCATACTATTAATAAAAAGAAAATATTTACGACTCCTAGAATTAAGTGGTGGAAGTTGAAGGATGGGAAACAAAACATGTTTAAAGAGAGGGTAGGAGTACAAGTATTAGGAGAAATATACGACAACTCAAATACGACATGAGATAAGAAAGTACCAAAGTTGAAAATAGCAGCTAAGAGTGTACTCGATAAGTCAAAGGGGAGTGCACCACCAAATAAAGAATCTTGGTAGTGGAATGAGAAAGTACAAGAGAAAGTGAAAGTAAAACGAACAACCTATAAGACATTATATGCTTATAAGAGCAAGGAAAACTTAAACAAATCTACAGTAGCCAAGAAAATAGTGAATGAAGTAAAAATTAAAATTTTCGAATTATTATTGTAAAAGCGAAAGAGATAATATATTTCTCCTCACAATAATCCGCTTACATATAGATATTTATATACATAAGGAGGGAAAGAGGATACTAAAATTATAGTATGTCTATCAATCATTAACTATAATCAACCACAATCTCTATAATCTAAATCAAACTAATCTAAATCAATCATAATCCCTACAATTAAAGGAATTTTCAGAAGTATTGAACACTCTCCCTCAAGTTGGAATATACATGTCAATTATCACAAAGTTTCGAGAGTCATTTTCCTCCTAATGCTTTAGTGGAGACAACAACAACTTGGTTGGATGATGATATGAATGGAGTGACAAATTTTTTGCTCATTACACACTCGCAAATAAAGTGACAGTTAACCTCAATATGTTTAATCCTCTCATGAAAAATTGGGTTACTTGCAATGTGAATAGCTGCTTGGTTATCGCAATACATTTGCAGTGGTTTATTGTAGGTGAACCCTAATTCTTCAAGCAAATTCTCCAGCCATAACATCTCGGTTACCGTGTGAGTCATGGCTCTATACTCCGCTTCAGCAGTCGACCTAGCAACAACAGTTTGTTTTTTTTCTTCATCATGTTACTAGATTTCCCTCTACATAAGTGCAATACCCAGAAGTAGACCGTCTGTCGATCTTAGATCTAGCATAGTCGGCATTAGAATAAGCTTCGATCTTTAGGTGTTCATTTCTCAAAAATGACAACCATTTTCTTGAAGATTTCTTAATGTACTTGCGAATTATGATAGCGGTATCCCAATGAACTTACTTCAGATTATCCATAAAACGACTAACTATTCCAACTGCAAAAGAAATGTCAGGTATCGTTACTGTTAAGTAAATGAGTTTCCCAACAAGCCGTCTATATTTTGCCTTATCCTCGAAAAACTCTCCAGTATCATCCCAAACACTCGAATTGATATCCATAGGCGTATCAACTGGCTTCGTTCCAAGCAATCCAGTTTCTTTAAGTAAATCTATAACATACTTCCATTGGCATAATGAAACTCCAGATTTATTATGAGCACTTTCAATTCCCAAAAAAATACTTAGGACGTCCTATATCCTTCGTCACAAAGTGTTGCTGCAAATACTTTTTAGTTTTGTCTATCCCACATATATCACTGCCAGATATTAGGGTGTCATCTATATAAACAATAAGAATGATATTCTCTTATATGCTTTGTCGTAAACACAGAATGATCTGATTTACATTGTTTGAAGCCAACAACATTGATTATATTACTGAATTTAGCCTTTTTAAGTCTGCAAACCATAATAGCATTCTCCCCCTAGCAATATACCTGGAGGTTACTCTATAAACATGGTCTCGTGCAAATTGCCATAAAGAAAGGCATTCTTCACATCTAGCTGATACATTGGCCAAGATTGATTGACAGCCAAGGAGAACAGAATAGAATTCAGGTGAGCAATAAGAGAGAACGTCTCAAAGTAATCAACATCATAAGTCTGTGTAAATCCTTTGGCCACCAGACGAGCATTGTATCGATCAATAGTACCATCAACTTTAAATTTCAGAGTAAATACCCAACGACAGGCAACAAAAGGTGGTGCAGCCACCAACTCCCAAGTACCACGAGAGATAAGAGCAGACATTTTCTCATCCATTGCAGTCGCCAAACCAAGTGTTGATAAGCCTCAGAGTAGGAAGTTGAAACTTCTATAGATGATAAAGAAACAACAAAAGTGTGGAATGCAGGACTAAGATAATCAAACGAAATATGATTAGACAAAGGATGAGTAGTGCAAAACTGAATACCTTTACGAAGAGCCGCAGATCAATATCGAAGGGGCGAAGAGCATTAGGATCTGCAGGAATATGAGGTGAGGAACATGAATCTGGTTCTAGCCGAGCACGCCTCGTGTACACCTACAATGATTTAGGAAACAGAGCATCTGTAGTGGGAGACATGGATGGTGGGATAGGTAATGGAGGAGATGCTAATATATCATGTGACTAAGCTACATAGGAGAAAAGTATGATTAGGACTCAAAAAAATGTAACATCAGCACAGGAGTAACTGCATTTTGTGAGTGAGTCAAGACAACAATATCCTTTTTGTGTGCAAGAATATCAAAGCAGGATGCATTTAATGGAGCGAGGAGACAATTCATCCAAGCCAAGAGAAAAATTATGAACAAAACAAACATAATCAAATATGCAAGGCACAGAGAAAAGAGATTTGTCAGGATAAAGACAAGAGAAGGGAATAGGGAACACAATAGAAGGCATCATATTTATGAGAAAGCAAGCTGTGAGTACAGCATCACCCCACAAAAACTTGGGAGCATGCATGTGACAAAGAAGAGTACGAGCTACATCTAAAATATGACGTGTTTGCATTCAACAACTCCATTTTGTTGGGAAGTATATGAACAAGACGTTTAATGAATTATGCCATGAGAATTTCAGAATGTAGCCACTATCTTCTGAGTGAACTCAAGTGTATTATCGGTACGATGAATGTGCAAGGCAACATAATATTGATTTTTATTTCGTTATAAAATGATATTAACACCTCAGGAACCTCACTTCGAGTAAATATAACCAAGTCACGCGAGAATAATCATCAACAAAAATTATAAAATACTAAAATCTCCTCTTGACTCAAGTCTACTAGGTCCACAAACATCACAATGAACAAGTTCAAAAGTAAAAGAACTACATTTATCAACTCTAGAAGAAAAAAAGAAGTACGATGATATTTGTCGAACTCACATGACTCGCACTGGAAATCAATAGGTGGAACTGGAACTAAACTTTTGAGAAAGGAAGAAGATGGGTGACTTAGACAACAATGTCACTGATAAGTAGACACAGTTGCTGAGAGTGCCTGAGAACTTATAAGTTTAACCAAATCCAGATAATATAGGTCATCACTCTCATGTCCTCCACCAATTATCCTCTTCGTGTGCAGGTCCTGAATAATATAATAGGATGGATAAAAAGATACATAAGAGCTTTTGTTAGCTGGCTTATGGACAGTAAACTAACCGAAAATTTAGGTGCAAAGAGAATAATATCAAGAGTAATATTTGCAGTGGGTCCGACAATACCTCTTCCCGTAATCGAAGAATAGGTATCATTGGCTAAACGGACAAGGAATAAAGATGAGGGAACAAAAGATGAAGAGAAAATAGACTTGTTACTAGTAATATGAGCAGAAGCACCGAAATTCAGCATCCAAGACTTATCACGAGGCACAGCAAATGCACTTGGAGAGGATGAGGCGATAGTGACAGAGGGAATGCTAGCAAAAGAGCAAAGCAATTTCTCATAATCATAATGAGGAACAGATACCATATCATCATGACTACCTGTGTCTAGTGATGGAGTCGATATTTCGGTAGATGCATTATTAGTTAAATCAAGCTTACCAAACTTCGTCCAACACTTCTTAGAGGCATGGTTAGAACGACCACAGTAAACACACAAACAACTATTCCGGTATTAATTCCACGACCACGACCACGATCGTGACTACTATTATAACCCCGAAAGAACCCACAATCACGAGCAGTCATAGTCGAAGTGTCGGAAGATGAGGAAAAACTAGAGTCAGAACGGCCTGTGGTCACACAAAGAACCCGAGACAAAAAATGATGTCGGCGCAAAAATCGGCAGCACAGGGCATCGACACTGAAATCAATTTCTCCTCATAATAATCCGCTTATATGTAGGTATTTATACACATAAGAAGGGAAAGAGGATCCTATAATTATGATATGTCTATCAATCATTAATTACAATCAACACAATCTCTATAATCGAGCTAATCTAAATCAATCATAATTCCTATAATTAAGGGAATCTTCAGAAGTATTCAACACTTATATAGAAAATTAAATACAAAAGAAAGGAAAAGAGACATTACAGAATAGCAAAAACGTGAAAGAGGAAAACAAGAGATATTATCTAAATAAGATGTCTTAAAGATGAGTGCAATAGGGTACTAGTAAATGATGAGAAAATAAAAGAGCGGTGAAAGAGATATTTTTATCAACTTTTTAATAAAAGTTTAGATGACCAACTTAACTTAGATAATTTAAGTAGGTCAAATGAGTATAGAAATTTAAATTTTTATTGTAGAATTCAAACTTCAGAAATAGAACAAACTTTAAATGAAATGTAAAATGAAAAAACAATTGGACCATATGATATTCCAATAGAGGTATGGAAAGTACTTTAGTTTCCCCGTATAAGAACAAAGGAGACGTACAAAATTGTGCAAACTATTGAGTATTAAACTAATGAATCATATCATGAAACTTTGATAAAGAATAATAGAAAAAAGATTAAGAAAGGAAATCATACCAAAACTCAATTTGCATTCATACTTGGAAGGTCGATGATAGAAGTCATAATCTTGTTAGATAACTAATTGACAAGTATCGGGAACAAAAGTGAGATCTACAAATGGTATTCATAGACCTAGAAAAAACTTATAATAAAGTCTCAAGAGAAATTATATGGTGAATTCTAGAAAAGAGAGGTGTTAACGCAACATATATTGAACTAATTAAATATATGTAAAAGGATGTAACAACAAAAGTGAAGATTTCAAGCGAACTAACTAAAGCGTTTATCATAAAGATAAGGTTACATCAAAGATCAGCTCCGAGTCTCTATCTTTTTACACTAATCATGAATGAACTGACATCCAAGACATGATACCATGGTGCATGTTGTTTTCAGATGATATTGTTTTGTTAGATGAGACACGTGAAAGAGTAAATATTAAACTCGAATCTTTACAAGAAACAGTGGAAGTGAAAGCTTTTATGCTTAATAGAGGAAAAACAAAATATATAGAATTTAAGTTTATCAATATTAAAGATAATGAGACAATTGTTACGATAGTATACGAGTTATCTAGAACTAAGAGCTTTAATTATTTAGGATCCATTTTACAAAAAAAATAGAGGGATTGAAAGAGATGTCTTACATAAAATACAAGCGGGATGGTTGAAATGGAGGAGAGCGACGGGTGTTTTATGCGATCGTAAAGTATCTCTAAAATTTAAAAGGAAGTCATATAAAACGGTGGTTAGACCTGCTATGTTATATGAAGCTGAATATTGGGCTATGACTCAAGCACACGAGCATAAAATAAAGAGTTGCAAAGATGAAGATATTAAAGTGGATGTGTGACATACAAGGATGAACAGGATAAGAAATGAAAATATTAGAGAAAAAGTCGGGTTGCATCTATTGAGGAAAACTTCGAGAGACACATTTAAAATGGTACGGACATGAACTTAGACAACCAATAAATGTTCTAGTTAAATGATGTGAACTTATGATAAATATGCACATCAAATGAGGAAGATTAAAAAAGATTTGACTAGCAATACTAAAACAAGATAAAATTTATTTAAATATAGATGATGATATAGTAGGGAATAGAGCCTAATGACATAGAATGATTCATAAAGCCGACTTCACCTAGTGGAATAAGGCTTGGTCATTGTACATTTTTAGCTTTTGTCGATACAATGTTAAAAATATACCATACCATTCCATATGGATTGGAAGTTAGGTATATAGTTGTGTTCTATTCTTATTTTTCTTTTTCATCTCCTTCCACCTTCCCCATCCAATTCTCCATTGGCACCATACATTAAAACACCAATACGGTATCGAAACAATATCATTCTAGTCAAAATACAAAGCTTCGGCATGACTCAAGATTTAAATCCAGATGATAATTTTAGTGACTGAAGATGTCATTCTTCTAAGAGTTAAAAGCACAAGTAGTTTTATAATTGATGCCTTTGAAGACATAAATCCACATATGTCCTCAAGAGTATATAAACTATGTGTATATATCAATGGCATCAACAGGAATTTCATAAATATACACATGTATATATCAGCATTCTATCAACTGAACTTGTGGAAGTAAAAACTAATATCTAACAAACAACAATAATGATCCAAAGAAAAACATGCTTCTGCTCACCTCATACATAATCCACGTGTGAAGACACCTTCATGAGATTGAAAGATACCCCTTTGACCATGACGCCTCCAGATACATAATTTACTATTTGTCAAACCTACAATCTGTAGACAAAATAAAATGTCATAAAAAGTTCATTGAGAAAAAAAACTTGCTTTACCAACTTAAGGATACATGAACATATGATAGTGCATAAGACTTATGTCAACATACCACATAATAAAGTCAAATGAACTACTTTTAACCATTTATTTCATTCTGACATATATATGCAACTCCTAAAATTTTTGCCAAATTAGTGTATAAATTGCATCATGTGCACGACAATATTGACATGGGACCCACCACTATAACTTACTTTTCATAGCTTTATAGGATGCAGACGCAACCCTTCTTACAAAGACATTGAACTTCAACAATTTACCAAATTAGTGGTGTGTATACCCAACGTTTGAAATGTCGTTTCGTGCCGCCCGGCACGAACGGTTTTTACCGTTCCGCCGGGCGGCCGAAACCGGCACAGGAGGCGTCCCCGTCTCGGCGGCGCCGGAGGAGACGCGAGACGCCTCCGTCGGCACCGGAGGAGACGCGGGGCGCCTCCGGCGGCGTCCCGTGATGCCTTCGGCAACGAAGGAGTCGTGCGCGACGTCTTCAGAAGGCGTCGCGCACGATGACTTTTGCGGCGCCGGAAGCGTCCGGCGACGCTTCCGGCGTCGCCGGACGCCCCTCGAGGGATCGCGCCGCGATCTCGCGTACTGTCGCGAGTTTTTTTTTTCTTTTTCGGTTTTTAATAATTATTTATTTTATTTAATTAATTTAAAGTATTCTCAAGGAGGATGTACGGAGGATGTGTGATATTTCTAGGAGCCTTTTATAGATCCTAATTAAATATATAAAAAATATATTTAAAATTAAAATAAATTAAATAAATTTTATTAATTAATATTTTAAATTTCATTTAAAAATTTTAAAAAATATATAATAATTCTTATTTATATTCTAATATATTTTTTATTATTTTAAATTTCATTTAAATTTTCAAAAAAATTCTAAAAAATTTTAAAAAATTCTAATAAATTATATTTATATTCTGATATTTTTTTAAAAAAAAATTTACTTGATATTTTTTACTATTTAAAATATATATTATTTAATTAATAATTAATTAAATGAATAAATAGTTAATTTATATAATTATTATTAATATAAAGTAATATCTTGTATTAATTTATATACTTATTATTATTATTATTATTATTATTATTATTATAAATATTTCCATTTTAATTTGAATTATTAATATATCAATTCTATTTAAATAATTTTTTAATTATTATTTCTAATAATATTAAATTATTCAATAATTGAGAACTTATAATAAATCAATATACAACTTATTTTTATATATACAATAAACATATTTATCTTATAATTACTATAGATAAATAAAAAATACCGAAACTGTATCGGCACGGCACGATACGATACCGAAACTGTATCGTTCCGGTTTGAAACCGAAACCTTGGCACGGGTCGAAATTTTAAACCTTATGTATACCACATGTTGTGCAATTAGGTGCTAGGATGACGAAGAGGAAAGAGGATTTATTGCATAAGCCTGATTCCTCATGAGCGGATGGCACGGGTAAAGAATCAACTAGAAAATCAAAAACAACTACTTTAATAATAGGAGTGGAGCGAACAAGTACATAGCCTTCTTTATGGAACCGCATAAGTCGGCTACTGTTAATTAACAACTAGTGCGAAGCCAGCCTAAACCGGAAGAGAATCTATTCGTCTAGCTACGAGATCAATCGGGAATCATAAAACAATAGCAGCAGTTTCCGAACAAGTCTTTATAGGTTGCTTTCTAAGATTGGCTGCTTTTCAGTGGCGACATTATCATTCGCTCCTCTTGTTCATTAATTTCTAGCATTACCATGGTTGAGGCTAGGCTATTTATATCCAAACCACCTTCCAACATGCTATCTCTAAATGGCATCATGTGACCACTAGAACCTACTTTTCACCCTATTAAACCCTAGTCAGCAACCTACCCTAGCTCTACGAGGTGCAACGCATCGATTCTTATAAAGACAATGAGCTTTCAACAATTCTTACAAAGACGCGACGCTATTGTGTGGTGCGTGAGGCCTTCATGACTCTTCTAAATAAGGTGACATGGCATGAAGCAACGAGTTTTAATTCTTGCTTATCATCGATGTTTCGATGCTTCCTCTACAGTTCCCACTTCTCCTCACCTCTTCCCCCCTTGTTATCCTCTTCTAGTGTTTAACACCTTCTATATCGACACAGGGATCAAAACCTCAACTCAACTCAAGATTTGAAACTTTAGTCTAAAGTCTCTATAATATGAAGCACAAGCCACAAATTTTAAGAAAGAGTGGATTGAATCAGCTATTTTTTTTTTTTTTTGACAAAATCTAGAACATTTTTTATTTAAGGCATTGCAAGACATTGTTTTGGGTCATACATCACTCCATATATTGACTTGATAATTTTAAACATGTGGTTAAGAGATTTTCAAAAGAAGAGAGTTTTAATATTAAATTATATATAATGTTACAAAATTGAAAAAAAAAAAAAAAGGGTATCATACAACGTGTTAAATTGAAAGTGCATGTATAGATCCGTACACAAGTCTCTAGTTTGGTTAAAACCTTAAAATTTTATGTCAGATTTAGCAGCTATCCTCTTCAATTTGTTGCTCAACCTACATTATTGAAAAAGACACACTAAGCTACAGGGAGAAAGCATGTTGTATAGGAATCAAACACATTCAAATCAAGACACACAAGAAAATAAATAGAAAAATAAGCACTTTACCTTGTTTTCATCAAATTCATAATCAACTAGTTTGTCAGTTTCAGGAATGATGTATTCATCCATGTATTTGCAGCTTTTTGCAGACCACAGACGTAGCACCTATTGTAAGTTCCATGAGAAAAAGGACTACTGAATTTAGAGGGATATCAACCAAATGAGAAAACAAGGCCTCCAGACTCATTAAAATGAAAATGTGTTTCACAAATGCCTGAAAGTGTCAAAATTAATACACACTAACTTTTAAGTATAACAAACAAATCTTACAGTTAAAAGCACAAAAAAAATGAGCAAGAAATTACCAAAGCCTGCAATGAAAACATGTCAGGAACAAAGATAATTGATCTGAGATTCTCAAATCAGCCCTCCCTTGGTTATATATAAGACCGTGAAATTGTAAGGCACCTAGCCAAACTTCCTGAACAGAACAGAAAGGGTTTGAGCAACACCAAACATAGGTAAGACCTGTGTGCGCGCACACACATGAGCATGGGCATGGGTGTGGGCATGTGTGAGATGCATGCCTGTGTATGTGCATGGGCATGTGTGGGTGTGTTAAATCATAGCTGCAATATCTATCCTGTCTACAACCTGCATTGCCATTATATTATCCAAAGGCAATGACAAGAAGTTAGGACACACTATCTATAAAGAGCTATATGTTGCCATTCTCCTTGAACTCATGCAATTTATTAAAATTTTAACAACATGACCTTAATGAAGGAGATCATTTTAGAAATAACCCTTAAAAAGTACTCATTCTTGCATAAGTTAACTCAGCCGACAAGGTTGTCAATAGTACCAAAGTCTTGGGATTCATTCTAGTCTTAGGGTTCATACTAGTATAATTGACAGACAATATTGGTAAACCAGTAGTTTACAAGCACTATCCAAATAAATGAAAATTTTAAACCACAACAAATAGAAATAAAAATACGTACATGATCAAATAAAAGTATAAAACCATGTAAACTCATAACTTCAGATGAAGACAAAACCTTATCTCCAACTCCAGATAGGACAACTCCTCTCTTCATCCGACATATGTTCACCCTGATAAATATAGAAAACATGGGAATGCAATAAATAAAATGTAATGCATGATGTAAGAACTGAACATTCGGAATAAAAAGGTAAAGCATTATAGATTGGAATAAAAATTAGTTATTTCCTCAAAAATTATTAGCCAACAAACTTTTTCTAATACATCAGAGAATGTAATGCCTGGTTGGTTTTGAGCAAGTTCTCGATGGAAAATATAATTCCACTCTCATATTAAAAAATAAAATCATCAATGACTCCAACTTCAATTTTTATATTTGGATTCAAGTGGGGAAATGAATGGGAGTTTTGGCACAACGGTAAAGTTGTCATGTGACCTTGTGGTCACGGGTTCAAGTCGTGGAAATCGCCTTTTGCAATGCAGGGTAAGGCTGTGTACAAAGGATCCAATGTGGTCCGACCTTTTCCCAAGACCCCGCATTAGTGAGAGCTTCATGCACCGGACTGCCCATTATTCAAATGGGGAAATCAAAATCTGAACTCCATTCTTATATTTGGAATCATAGATATGAATATATACGATATGAAATTAAAATATTATTATCAGAGAATTGGCAACCAAGACTTTGACAAATTCTCATTGGATTTCAAACCCAAGTTTTTGAAATAAGAGATTTGATTCACCCTTTTATTTTACAAACATAAGCATCTGCTAAAATATTGGAGAAGGGACTCTAATTCAATAAAATTTTATGAATATGAAGTATGGACCATCCACCTAGGTAAGTATGCTACTATATCCCAGGTTGTTGAATGCATCAATTAATTAAGCAATTATTGAATAAAACACCAAAATAAACTACCCTAAGACGATAGTTGAGCTGCCACAAGTAGAATAGTTATACTTGTACTTAAATTGCACGTGGTATTACACCGCAAAGGCATAATTTTGTAAACTCAATGGGCACACCTATCCTTGTTACCCACAAGTTGACATGAGACATGCATTTGTTTTGTGGAATTAGCGTATAGAAGGTGCATCTTGAGATAGTACTTCAAGAAGTACAAGGTTAGTACTTGAAAAGTACAAGGTTGTGCATGACATGAGTAGTTGAGTTGCCTCTCCTCCCTTGAGTAGTAGGAAGAGCAGTTTAGTTTAGTTGCAGAATGAAGAATTGTATAGCTCATGTGACATGTGATTTTCTTACCTATGCAAGTTTTGCATAGAGCACTAGAGAAAGCCGATGATACTGCCATTTACGTGTAGGGAATATCATAGAGCATGAATGTGTGTGTATTTATAGGAGTTAACACAGTCATTGAAAGTGCATCGAGGCAGGATGAATGGGGAGAAGCGTTAAGGTTTCAGCATAGAGCATGGTTCTTTTATTCCTGAATATTCTCATCAATGATTTCTTATCGAGTTTGCTAGGATAGAAGACAGTAGGCAACTAGGTGTTACACAAGTTGAATCAAGAGAACAGCGTTAGCATCAATTGGATGACACTGTATTAGTTTTCTAGGGTGTATTATCAAAGTTGTAATCGAGGTTCCTTCATGTGATTTTTCAAAGGGATATTAATCTTGTTGATATCTATTGATGAGAATTGATTTCATGAGAAGAATTTTACATGGTTTCTGAGATTATTGTAGAGATATTTGTGTTTCATTTCAATAAATAAGATAATTTGAGAATGAGTTTCTTGTGCTTTGCTGGAATTTCATATGTTATGTTCTTGCTTTTTTTTAACTACCGACTTGCTGAAAAATAGTGAACTTCATGGCAGATTATATACTCAGGAGTTTGTAATTATAGCTTCTTTTTTGTGAGTATTTTATTCCAGGAAGATTTGATAGGATGTTGTATTATCAATTTTGTACTAGGATGGTGTTTGAGTTTTACTAGAGTTTTTCTATGAATTTGCAGTTATAATTGTTGTATTTTGAGGAGTTCATTCGAAAAAAGAGTTATTTCTTCATGCTTTCTTAGTTATGTAAATAGTTGATCGTATTACTCTTTCATAGTCAAGGGATCAGCCCCATGGTTGGATGGCAAGCTTTCTAGGATGATATTAAGGTTAGACATCATTAATGGGTGTTATTATGAGTGTCTTCAATTTTTCACAAAAACTTTTTTTTTTGACAGAAAGCAAACGAACATAAATTGAAAATGAGTAATATGTGGGCATCCAAGCATAAATGTGCAAAGAAGACACCAGCCTGTCCTAGCATTCTCCTGCCTGTTACTTTCTCTATATGAAAGAAAAACATTCTACCAACTGTTCATATGTATCAAGAAAAAATAAAAGGTATATCATCCATGTACTGAAACAAGCACCAATCACAAATCTACAGCTCACAGGAGGTAAGAATCAGATCAGAAGAAGTTAGCATCCGCTTGAGAAACCAACACCAGCATCTATCAAGCTTCCAGCATATAGTTTCCAGCCATCATAAGAATCCCCAGAAGCAAGACAGATGAGAGCAAGACAGCAAATCAGATTCTTCATCTTCAAGAACACCAAAATTAGCATGATCCGTGCCATCAAAGTCAAACCCATGTCCCCATTTTCCATAGAGCCTTCAACTGACCATCATTGCCAGATCGGCTGATCCGGATTTGAATTGGTGGTGGGAGGTTGTCTTACTCACTAAATAGTGTTATTTATTCTTATTCTTTCCATATTATTTTTCTTTTCTGAATTTTTATTTTATTTTTTACCAATTTCAATCCCATCAATTCGATAGGGCTAATACTTAGTTTTTCTGAGTTTTAGATACCAATATTGACCATGCTACCTATTGCTGCCCCCAAATAGAAACTGATCGAACAGTAGCGCCTAACTTTAGTCACCTGCTTCAAACAGTCAAGGTGATATATCCTAATTTTATTTTTTTGTTGATGTAGACCTCAGGTCTTAAATTGATTATTTCATGACAGAATGCAGCTGGTTGGGTTAGAGGCCATTTGGAGCCTTCCAAACCATACACAAGTCCACTTCCATGAAGAGCTTTTTGTGGGGACAGGAACCAGAAAGCTCCTACAGTTTTAAAGATATTTCCATATGTAATTTGCAGTCAAAATATTACCATAGTCGCATGTCTAGAATCATAAAAGATTTGATTTCTAAGGCAAAGCATTCTTGAGATCAGACTTTGATGGGGTAGAACTCTTTGCAGAAGACACTGTTTACAAATACTGCGACTAACAACAAATATGAAATATAAACGATTGTATAAATTACTTTAAGAATCACTTTAAAGTAATAATAGTAACATAAGAAGCAGAGTATATCAGGAAAAACTATAATACAAGTGGCATACCAATCATAGAGCATACCTTGTATGATGACCATTCCATTGATCAACTTTGGCCGATGCCCTTCGAAAAGACAGTTTATGTTCTTCCATAGCTAATTCCCCCAGATAGAGCTTAGTAGATATTTCCAGTGGAAGTGATTTTGCAGTGAGTTTAATACATGAATTCCTCTTTTCATATAGATCTCTCATCAATGAAGATGTGTAGACTACATGATACCTATAATATGATGACAGACAAACATTTAGTATTCAATCTTTTCAAAAAAATCAAAGCTATATTGTTCTGTGCCTCAAACTATTTTAAGGAAATATATTTTTATACCCACTGTTTTAGAGCATATTTACTAGCAAGAAATGGAGGGATAGGATACAGGAAAAGCAAGTTTGTGTTTACCCTTGCTTACTTGGAGAGTACCATGAAGAATGGAAGAGTTGTTTCTCTTATTTACTTGGAGAAAAATGGGAGGGAGGATAGCAAATATAATTTCTTATTGTTATGATCCTTGGAGATAGCTTTAACATCTCACCTTATAAATTGAACCAAAGTTTGGCAAATGCGTGTGAACTTAAGGCATGCTAAGAGGTGATATCCTAATGTTGATAATTGGTGATGATTAAAAGCTTGATAAATTATGATAACATAAAAATGGTTTATTGCTGATAATTTAAAATTGGTTAATCCGCAAAAGAACTTTGGCTCGCTATTATATTTGAATTCTCTCTAGAAAGTATAATTCATGCACATCTATCTTGAATCCTACTTTGCACATTTGTGCTCATTCTCTATTAATTTTGGCAGGTTGATTATTGAGTTGCTTATGCTATTAGTTGTAATTTCTCCTTAAAGGTATGCTGTTTAGTTATGTTCTTCACTCTAACATTAGTCAAATAATGCATGCCAAGAGAAGTTCACTCTTCAATGGGCCAAGCTCAAGCAAGGCGTGATCAATTAGGTGCCAAAATCATTACTTTTTGAGGGCATTTCACTCAACTAGGGTTTTGCAAATTCTGGTCCAAAGGACTGAGTATTTATAGGTGCCAAAGTCATTAAAATGTTATCATAACTTGAATAGTAGCCCAACATTATGGTGTTGTCGGCCATGTCATTGAGTTATTGTGTTGTGTTAGTCATGTTTAGGAAATTATAGTTTTAGTGACCATTAAAGTAGTACATAAGTATTAAACTTATCTCACCCGCACATCTAAAAAATTGTAATGCTTATGAATGGAACATGTGTGCGTGTATATATATAGGCATTGTAGGTCAGGTACTATTCCTGCACATGAAGAGGATTTATGCACCATCAGAAAGATTTACTTTTGTATGAGTATGAAATTGTAATTTTTAGCATGGGTCTGTTTTATTTTGAAGAATCAGTTTAAGGTTATGAACATGATGTTCGCTTATAGGCTTACGACTCAAAAACTAGAGATATGCTCCAAAAAAAAAAAGTACCCTTCATCCGAGCAAATTTACCATGATTTTGAAGGTAACAAAGCAATTGTGCGGCCCAATTTCAAGTTTCAAAAAGACCCTAACCCTAATCTAAGAATGAATTTTCGATTTTTCTTAGCAGCTGTTCGACTCACTATAGTAGGATAACGAAGAATTGGAGCAGAGATCGGAAAACGAACCAGGCCTTGCAGACGACGGAGCATCGGACCAGATCGAAATGGTCGAGAAGGGAAAAGATCGTGCAGAGGAGGTCGACGTCGAGAGAGTAAATCGAGCGGCTGCCTGTCAAGCTCCTTTTTCCACCGCTGCCTCCGCTTCCGCGTGACTCTGCGGCGAAGCCGCGGTGCCCATCGCTACCGGAAGGTTCTATCGTCAAGTTACTTTTGCCGCCGCCGCCGCCTGCCCTTGCATCAAAGTCGCTGTACCTGCCGCGGTGGGAGGCGTCCATCCGACTCTGGTCTTTTGTAAGCCACGCGGGGATACATCTAGAGCTCCTTTTATCTTTAGAAAATGTATGTATTCTCTGATACAATAATATGATTTTTTTTATGAAAAATATCGAGAATAATATGTGAGTCAAATATTATTTAAATAATATCAATTGAGTGTGATTTAAAAAATACAAAAAAAAATATAAAGGAACTATTACCATTATTATTCCTAACCAAAAAAATATATCAGATTAAATTCTAAATATTCCTGATATCAAATAAATAATTAACATTATTAAAACTATAATTAATACGATTCCAATTAGGAATCTTTTTCTTCATATAATTTAGAATAGATTATTCACTTCTATCTGTATGTCCAATACTATCAACATTATCTATTGATTTATTCGGCCCACATCTATGTTCTACCTTTCCTAGAATAAGAATCGGAATGAGAATCATAATATTGTGGAATGGGCATGAGTATGAGCATAAATATCACTCTTAAAAATAATATTTGGTTGGCTGAATATTTTCTATCGGAATAAATTAAAATTTCCTCTTTTACCCTTAAAGAAAAATAAGAAAAAAATTAGATGTAAGAGAAAGTTGAATGTGAGATAAAAATATGATGAGAGAGACTGATGAGAGAGAAAGTGTGATAAGAGAAAATGAGAAAAGATAGTGTAATGGAAAAGAGCATGATGATAGAAGATGAGAGAAAAAATATGATGAGAGAGGATGAAGAGAGACAGAGTGTAATGAGAAAAAATGATAAGAGAGTGTGTGATGGGAGAGATTGAGGAAAGAGAAAGAATGATGAGAGAGAAAGTATGATAAGAGAAAAAGTGTTATGAGAAAAAATAGGAAAGCGAATGTGATGGGAGAGATTGAGAAGAGAGAAAGTGTGTTGAGAAAAAAAGGGAGATAGTGTGATGGGAGAGATTGAGGAGAGAGAAAGTGTGATGAGATAGAAAGCATGATGAAAGAGAAAGTGTGATGAAAGAAAGAGAAAAGAGAGTGTGATGTGAGAGATTGAGGAGAGAGAAAGTATGATGAGAGAGAAAGTGTGATGAGAAAAAAAAATAGAAGATGAGAGTGTGATGGAAGATATTAAGGAGAGAGAAAGTGTGATGAGAGACAAAGTGTAATGAGAAAAAAAAAAGGAAAGTAAATGTGATGAGAGAGATTAAGAAGAGAGAAAGTGGGTGATAAAATGAGGAGAGAGAAAATATGATGAGAGAACAAGGAGAGAGAAAATGATATGAAAGAAAAATTAAATAAATATATTTTGATATTTGATATTAAGGGAAAAAATTTTAGTTCTGGGTCAAGGGTATTTTTGGAATAAAGGAATATTTTAATTGTTGAAAATAAAGTAATGACTCATTAAAGGGAGGAGATATGGGAATGAGTCATTACCCAATTATAAGGATTCATTCTCTTATTTGTATTTTCATTCCTATAATCCAAACATCAACAATGGTAATTAATGATTGTTATTCTTATTCATCACTCTTATTCCTTTAAACCAAACGCCTCCTAAATGATTAATTTAAAGACTTAGATGGACAATTTTAAATTGGGCAAAAATCGTCATTTGTCAAATAGGCCCTCTTTTAAAAATTAAATAAATAAATAAATCACGATCTGAAATACTTTTAACATAGGTCTGATTACCCAAAGGCATAGCACAAATAATAGGTATATGATATTTTTAACATAAGGATTAGGGGTTGATTTTTAAAAAATAATGATTTGAAGTTTATCCATCATGTGCCTAACATTTGTATACCCTGCATTTACTTCTCTTCATATTTGTGGAGCCAACACTAGGGGGTCTTTAAGATAGCAAACCTATTTTTTTTAATATAGGTCTAGTTCAAAATTTTATATTTCTAAATAGGGTTTAGTGCTTAGGATTTGAATCACAACCAACTGCTACACTTAGTAGAAGTTAGCAATCAACTACTATATATTACAGTAGATATATGTTAATTTTTATACAATCAATCATGATGTTCATTTAAAATTTATTGGTGTCATGGAATCCCCTTCATTTGTTTTTGCTTATTAAAATATTATTTTAACTATGTTGTTATTTTTCGATGAGCAAACATTAATATAGATAGTCATTCTATTGTAGAAACTAGCAATTAGCTGTTACATATTATAACAGCTACCTCCTATCTTTTATACGATTGATCATGATCATATAATATTCATTTGAAATATAATAAATGTCGTGGAGTTTTTTTCATTTGTTTTACTCATTGAAATATTATTTTAACTATATTATCACTCTCAGGCCAATAAGCAAAATAAACATAAGACAATGACACTGTTATAGAAGTTATCAACTAACTGCTACATGTTATAACAGTTACCTGCTAACTTTTACCCACCGATCGTGATCAGCTAATATTCATTTGAAATATAGTGGGTGTCATAAAGTCTCCTTTATTTTTTTACTCATTGAAATGTTATTTTAACTAGATTATCACTCTCCAATAAATGAAATCAACATAAGATAATAATACTTTTATAGAAGCAAGTGACCAGCATCTACCTGTTAACATCTACATAGTCGATCATAATTAGATAATATTGATTTCAAATGTAATATGTGTCATAGATGTAGGACCGTTGCACTTGAGAGGGGGTGAATTATGTGATTTTTAAAACTTTCTTTTTATTATGAAATTAAGTACGCAGCAAAAATAAAACTAAATAAAAATGGAAGCAAAACAAAGAGAAGCAATCTCTAACACATGTTTGTTTTATTTGGTTCGGAACCTTTGACGACTTCTACTCCAAGGCCCTACTCGTTGAGTGCTTTCATTGGATAATCACTATAAGCTCAGAAAAGTTACAAAAGTTTAAGTACAATGTAAGAAAAGCAAAGTTATACCAACAACAAAAGAAATGGATTTTTAGTTACGGGTTATCAGGGTAGCCTTTCGGTGTTGTAAGACTCTTTTGGGAGTAGCGCGCAAGTACGAAAGTTAGAGTGAGTGATGCATTAAAGCCTCTAGTCAAATTCCTTTTTATAGACTTTTTCTGAGCGCCCGAACCACCTCCGAGTGTCTGGATTGCTAACGTGGTTGTACCTCGATGAAAGTCTATCTCTGAAGATTTATCCATCTCTATGTGCCTGGACTCTGACATGTACCGACTTATTAGCATCTGTTACCTCAGCTAGACACCTCCCTTGGTTTGGGCCAATCCAGACACCTAGACTCGGTCCAAGTGCTTGGATCCTTTCCAGACGCCTAGAACCCCTTTTTCCAGCTAACTTAAACTTTAATTTCTGCACCATAATGTTAGCACTACAAGCAATAACATGGAAATGATAGTAGTAATATAGTTAACAGTCTCTGGAATGTCAGGTTTTAACTTTGAGCTTCGCCCTAAATTAGACTGACGTCAATTGTTTCCTCAACTAGTAATGTGTCCTCACTAGATTTCTCCTCAAGTTGTTTACCTTTATTTACAAGTTGCAATCAGTTAACTTGCCTCTTAACCTATCAGGTCTTCCTGCCAATTTCAGGTCCACAAATCCAACTGGACTTTGGTCAACTGTTAGGTCTTGGACAACTGACGTGTTTGCACCTTAGCGAAAGTCTATCTCTAAAGATTTATCCATCTTCAGGCGCTTGGACCTATTCAGGCGCTTGGACTCTGACGTGTATCGGCTTATCAGCGTCTACCACCTCAACTAGATGCCTCCCTAGGTTCGGGCCAATCCAAGTGCCTTGACCCGGTCTGGGTGCCCAGATCCTTCTCGGGCGCCTGGAGCCCCTTTTTCCAACCAACTTTGAACTTTAATTCCTGCACCATAATGTTAGCATACAAGCAATAACATGGAAATGAGAGTAATAATATATTTGATAATCTCCGGATTGTCCGGTCCTGACTAAGCTTCACTAAAAGCTTAGGTCGAACTGACGCCTATTGTTCCCTCAACAGGGAATTCATCCCCACTGGATCTCTTCTTCAATTGCTTACATTTATTTATCATTTGCAGACACTTGACTTACCTCTTGATCCACCAAGTCTTCCTATCAGTTGTCAGGTCCATAGACCCAAATGGATTTCGATCAACTGTTAGGTCCTACAGACCATCTGAACTTCATGTCAATTATCAGGTCACTCCTTGACATATCTGGACCGCGTGCCAATTATCAGGTCCTCGGACCTAATGAATTTCAGCCTAGTGTCAAGTTATCGAGACTCGTCAATTTCTGCACATTTGGTAACAAGGTTAAACAACACACCATCCAACTTTAATCGATTTGTTATTCATCAAAACCTAAGTTTGACTATTGGTACTAACTGCACCAACAATAAAGTCCCCTTCATTTGTTTTAATCATGTTATCACTCTCTAATAAACAAAATAAACCTAAGATAATGTTACTATTGTAGAAGCTAGCAACTAGTTGTTATACGTTGTAATAACTACTTGCTAGCTTCTACACAGCTGATAGTGATCAACTAATCTTAAAAAATATTTGAAATATAATAAATGCTATAGAGTCTCATTCCTTTGTTTTACTTATTAAAATATTATTTTAAACATGTATCACTCTTCATTAAACAAAATAAACATAAGATAATACCACTTTGTACAAACTAGCTAGCAATCAGCTGCTACATATTATAGCAGTTACCTACTAGCTTCTATATGATCAATCATAATCAAATAATATTTATTTAAAATGTAGTGGATGTCATGAAATCCCCTTCGTTTGTTTTACTTATTAAAATATTATTTTAACCATATTATCACTCTCTAATAAATAAAAGCAATATAGATAATGATACTGTTATCGAAACTAGCTAGTAACCAACTACTACCCGTTGTAGTAATTATCTGCTAACTTTTACGAGATCGATCGTAATCAAATAATATTCATTTGGGATATAGTGAATATCATGAAGTTTCCTTCATTTGACTCATCGAGAACACACTAACAACAAACACAGGAAATTGAACTAATCAAAATTTATAACAAGAAAACTTCTGAAATAAGAAAAATGAGAAGATGAAAAAAACTATCGTGCAAATATGATGCCCCTTTTTCAAAAAAAAAAAAACTACATGGGAAGGAAAAGTTAAACCTAAATTAAAGAAAGGAGGAAGAACAGAGAAGGTTTTTTTTTTTATTTTTGTTTTTGGAAGCTTAAACCAAAAGCACTGAACCAAATTCAGAAACATAAAATTTTTTAAATCAGATCTTATTAAGGATGCTAATACGATTATATATATAAAATTCGTCCCATTTAAGATTAGTTGTTCCTCCACTTTGGCAATCTGTAAACTGAAGAAGTGGGTCCTCATACAAATTTTTTTGCCAGACTAAAGACACAAAAAGCTCCTAGCAACATGTATGTTTAGTTCTTCATAGCCTCGGCATGCAGCTTCAATTGTAGCTTCAAACCCTCCTGGAAGAGGAGGATAGATGGAAGAGGCTCCTCAAGCTATTCTTGCTCTGTCTGCTACTCTTTTCGGTCCAGCTGATGGAATATTCAGGCGGTTCCAGATCAATCTCCTCCAGCTCTTCGACAGCGTCACGATCTCGTGCGAGTCCCACAGCGACTGTGCGAAATCCATATGAGCGCTACGGCGCCATCCAGTTTGAAGCGCGAGGGGCGGCAGTGGGTGGAGCTGCCCTGCGGGGCGTGGAACTCGTCGATCGGCTTGGGGTTGCTGGACTGCGCGTGCCACTGCCTTCAGCAGCTCCACCGGCGAGTCCTCCTCGTGCTGCTGCGCTCCGGAGAGCGTCTCATGGCGGCGCTCGGTGGGCGGTAGTAACGGGAGTGCGTACGTGGCACGTGAATCTGGTCGGCGAGGCTTCCTGCAGGCACTGTATCGATGGAGAAAGACCTCAAAATTATTGCAATAGAAATATAGAATATCTAACACTATGTTTGGGAGGGAGGGAGTGAGGGGAAGGAACGTGTTAAGGAGGGGAAGGGGAGAGAAGGGTAAATTTTACTCCTGCATGCACGGATTAGGTACAATTTATTACACCTCAAATGGGTATAAGGAAGGAGAAGAAAACTTGTTCTAATTTTATCCCATTCTATCCCTCCATTAATCGAAGAGGTTTGCGTGGTCAACCTTGACAAACTCGGCGTCCTAGGACTTGAGGTCCTCATCAGATATCCCAGATCTGACAATGTCCTCGGAGGAGGAATTAGAGGCGGCAACATCGACTTACAGTACTTAACCACATTGATTAGGATCTTGGAGGAGATGTTAGTTTAGAGGATGTCGTTGTGTGTCGACGATAGAATTTATATACTTTATTAATGATAATACGTGGTATACAAATATCATTACAAAGTTAAAAATAGAAAAACACATAAAATAGAAAAACATATAAAATAGTATAAAACAAATAAGTATTTTCTAATAATAATTATTCTCTAATAATTATGAAGCAAATAAGTATTTCATAATAATAATTATTCCCTAATAACTAGGAAACAAATAAAAATTTACTAATAATAATTATTTTCTAATACGTCTCTCAAGATGGTGTCCCAGAAATAACACCAATCTTGCTACAAATAACAAACAGCCGATGTTGAGAAAGTGACTTGGTAAGTACATCATGCAACTGATCCTCAGCCGAAATATGAGTAACTCGTAATTCAGAGGTCTGCACCAGATCACAAATAAAGTGATAGGTGGTACCCAGATGCTTCACCCGAGAGTCAAAAACAGAATTAGCTGAAAGATAGGTGGTACCCAAATTATCAGTGAAGAGCACAACAGACGTGGTAACCGGAAGAAACATGTCTATCAAATGTAACTTAATCCATTGGATCTCAGATGCCGCAAAGGCAATGGCGCGATATTCAGCCTCAGTCGAAGAACGCGCAACTGTGCGCTGTTTGGTAGATTTTCAGGAAATCGGATTAGCACCCACAAAAATAATAAATGCACTTATAGAACACCGATCATCTGGATCTCCTGCCCACTCTGCATCGGAGAAACCATGAAAAGTAAGAGGTGTATCTACAAGAAGACGAATGCCAAGATCCCTGGTACCATTGAGATATCGAAGTAGACACTTCACAGTGCCCAATGTGTCTCTAAAGGAGCATACATAAACTGTGACAGCTTGTTGACCACAAAGGAAATATCAGGACGAATTATACGAAGATGTTATAAGCTCCCAACCACTTGTCGGAACTTAGTCGCATCAAAAAACGAAGACTCATCATGTAAAGTAAGACAAGAGCCAACAGCAATAGGAGTAGAGACTGTCTTGGAGTCAAGTATGTGGTGTTTGGAGAAAAGATCAATGACATACTTTTGCTAAGACAAGAGAAGACCATTTGAAGTTGGGCAAACCTCAACACCGCAGAAGAGGGAAAGAGCCCCAAGATCCTTAATCATAAATTTTGCACGAAGTTTACATACTATGACGTCAACAGAAGAAACATCACTCCCTATAATGATTAGATCATCAACATATACAAGGAAATAGATAAGAGTATCATCCCGAAAATAAATAAATAAGGAGGTGTCAGCCCGAGATGCGACAAAGATAAGAGAGACCAAGAAAGCGCGAAGCTCCAAATACCAAGTGCACGGAGCCTGCTTCAGGTCATAAAGCGTCTTATGCAAATGACACACATGATCAGGAAACTCAGCACTGTGCATACCCGAAGGTTGCACCATATAAATCTCCTCTTCAAGGCGACCATTAAGAAATATATTGTTGACATCAAGTTGGCGAAGACACCACCCCTGATTCGCAGTCAGACTAAGAACAATCCGCATTATTACTGGATTAATAACATGGTTGAATATATCATGAAAGTCAACACTAGGATGCTGATGAAAATCATTGACAACAAGGCGAGCCTTATACCGATCAATTGAGCTATCAGAATTACGCTTAATGCGAAACACCCACCTGTTACCTACAAGATTTTGGTCTGGCGAAGGTGAGACAAGAGTCCAAGTCTGATTACGGAGAAGAGCATCATACTCTTCATGTATGATTTGTACCCAATTCGGATTTTTGAGCACCTGCGTGACAAAGGAGAGTTCATAGGATTGTGGAAGACTAGTATGAAGAAGATAATTTGGATTGGATTTGTAGATGACATTTTTGGAGCGAGTTTGCATGGGATGTTGGTTTTGAGAAGCGAGAGGGGATAGAGAGGCGGTGGGCTAGAAGGTCGGTCGCCACCAGATAGCGTGGACGACCCGACAACAAGAGGCGGTGATGGCGACGACCATAACAGCGGTGAAGAAGTCGGTTGCGAGCAGCTACGGCTAGTGGCAGGCTGCGGAACCGATGCCGGAGGGTCGCATGAGAGGACTGTGCAGTAGAGATCTCAGAATCAATGTCTATTACTGTGGAATCCAAAGAGGAGGTGATGACAAATGGAAAAACATGCTCCACAAACTTAATATGACAAGATACAAAAACTCTTTTGAGAGTGACATCATAGCACAGGAAGACACTCTAGGTGAGTGAATAACCAAGGAAGACACAAGAGGTTGACTTCGGATCAAGCTTGTGGTGAGAGTAGGGGCGCAACTACGGAAAGCATAGACACTCAAAAACTCGAAGCTTAGAAAGATCAGGAACGGTGGTAAACAATTTTTTAAAAGAGAACATGTGGTAAGGACGACCTTAGGCATGCAGTTAATCAAATAGACTGCCACAGCAAAAGCATAAAGCCAAAAAGTGAGTGGAATAAATGCTCTGTGCAATAAAGTGAGACCAGTTTCGACAATATGACGATGACGACGTTCAGAGTATCCATTGTGTTTAGGAGTGTGTGGAAGAGTGGTAAGGTGACTAATACCATAAGTAATACGAAAGGAGCGAAGGGCTAAGAATTCACCTCCATTGTCACTGAAGAGTGTTTTGATAGTCATCGAGAATCGATTTTTAACAAGAGTTTTAAATGCAATAAAGGTTTAGTATACATCCGATTTTTTACGTAAGGGATAAAGTCATATATACTTTGTAAAATGATCAACAAAGATAACATAATACTTGAGTCCATCAAATGATGATATAGGAGATATCTAAACATCAGAAAAGATAATATCCAAAGGAGCACCAGACGAAATACTAGATTTATGAAAGGGCAATTTATGACTCTTATTAATATTGCACGAAGTGCATGAAAAATTAAACAAAGTATCCGCAAAAAATGAAAGACCCAAGGATAACAAAAAACATTACAAAACATCTAATGACGGATGACCTAAATGACTATGCCATAAGGAAATAGATGACGAGACAGACACAGAAAAAGCGGAAGGGGATGATAGCGAAGACGTAAATTTTGGCCAGTAATAGACACCATCTCTATGGACCCCACTAACCAATGTCACTCTCATACGATGATCCAACACCTGAAAATAAGAATAAAAGAAAAGGAATATAATAGGATTAGTAGCATAAAGTGCAGTGCCAAAAATCAAATTTTTTGACATAGATGGCACAAATAAAACATTAGAGAAAACTAAAGGAAAAGATGGAGTGAAGAAAGAGAAAGAACCAGTGTATGTAATGGGTAGTCTAGAACCATTACCAATGACGACGCTATCATTCCTAGAGTAAGGGTCATGCAACAAGAGAGTAGTGAGATCAGTGGTGACATGATAAGAAGCGTCAGAGTCGACCACCCATTTCGGAGAATCAGACGAAGGTGTAAAATGAACAGTAGTGTACGTAAACGGTGCACTATACGCTGGAGGTAGAGCACGCGGAGGAGTCAGCGAAAGCGGAGCAAGCATCGAGGCAGTCATATGACCACACTGGTGAGCAGAGTGACCTTGAACACCACAGATCTGACAGCGCCCAAGATAACGATTGGGACTGGACACAGCTGAATGTGCAGGAGGACGTGCAGACAACCTAGGAGTAGATAGGCGCGGCTGATGGGACATCGACAGAACCTGCTGGCGACCACCATGATAGTTTGAATACAAATTACGAGAATTCCCTGCTGGAGCCACAAGAGCAGTCATTGGCGTCAAAGATGGAGATGTTGTCGAGACTTTTAATTGAGCTTCATAACTGAGGAGCTGCTCAAATAGCTCATCAAAAGTAATAGGGACATCACGAACTTGCAGAGCATGTGAGGTATTACAATAATCTTGGCTAAGATCATTCAAGACACGAATGGAGAGCTCATCAAAATCAACTTTGACATTCATTAGCGCAAGAGCGTCAATACTTCTTTTGATATCCTACATATAATCAGTGATAGATCTGTTACCCTGTTGAGGGCTGGCAAGATTTTGACGATGAGTCATAATCCTACCACATGAGGGAGCAACGTAGGTTCTCTCCAGCGTCTGTCATGCGTCTCTAGATGAATTTGATAAGGAAATAAACTACACAAGAGTAGGAGACATCAAACCTATAATAGCGTTGAGGAGAAGTTGATCCTGACGGAGCCAGAGAATATGATCAAGATTCGCCTAAGGGAGCGTGACGTTTGTAGGCATTATCTGCGCAAGGGCAGGGACATGAGCCATCAACGAAACCCAATAAGTCATATCCGAATAGAAGAGACGTGAACTGTAAGCGCCACGCAGAGTAATTGAATGTGGTGAATTTCAACAGTGCTTGAGCATTGATGTTGAGAACCACAAGGGCGGAAGGTGAATCAGGAGTATTTGTGAGAGATGGCCAGTGAGTGATGTCGTCGGCGGCAGTCATTGTAGAAGGCGGCTGGTGGATATTATGGAGAAAAGAAAAAAAGATTACTATTAAGTTTAACGCTCTAATACCATGTTGATGATAGAATTCATACACTTTATTAATGATAATATATAGTATATAAATACCATTACAAAATGAAAAATAGGAAAACATATAAAATACTATAAAGGAAATAAGTATTTCCTAATAATAATTATTCTCTAATACTTAGGAAACAAATAAGTATTTTCTAATAATAATTATTCCTTAATAACTAGGAAACAAATAAGTATTTACTAATAATAATTATTTCCTAATATTGTGGTCGTCCCCGATCATGTGCTTGATGGTCTGTAACTCCATCGTCACTGCCTCCTCCACCTCGAACACCTCATCGTCCGAGCTCTTCAATGTGATCATCCTCGCCATGCCTTCCACTATCCAAGAACAAAATCACACAAGAAGATTGAGGGAAGGAGAGATCAATAAAGGGAAAACAAGAGGCAAAAAAGTCATGGCATAGATAGGATGGGGGAGTGGAACGTGAAGACGTTGGGGCTAACCGATGATTCTTGTATCGAGGTCTCCATCGTCGTCATAATCGTCAGAGTTCACAACAAGAGAAAATACAAGCTATTATTATAATTTTATATATTTAACCTTCGTTACTCTCCCTATTAACAGTCCATCTTTTTCAAACAAAAGAAATATAAATATTTTACTTCCCTTTCTTTCCCTCTTTCCCTTCTCTTACTCTTAACTTTCTCATCCCATCCAAATAGTGGATAAGGAACTTCGAATACCATATTGAAAGACAATTTGTGCCTTCTCAAAAATATCATTTTCATATTTTAGTAAAATTGTGCCTTTTCAAATTTAGTTGGTGACAAAATTTGTTGTTTTTAAATTTTTAGAAAAAATAACAATAAAAAACTTCAGAGAAGATTGGTAAAAACCAAAATAGAGGATCTTGCAAAAGATGAAATTGGGAAAGTACACGCGCTTGAGCTCAATCGGCATATAACTTTTAGCTCAGATAAAATCATGAGACACATAATATATTAAATCAAAGATCTCTGAATGAGTTTCAATTCGATATATTGTGCATATTGTGGTTCAATCTAAATCTAATGTTATGACCTCTTATAGTTGTAGCAACTACAGTTTAATAACTGTTACAATGTGCATGCTCGGTAAATTTTGATATGTCATAACTTTGAGTCAGATTAAACCATAGGACACACAATATATCCAATCAAATATCTTTGAGTGAGCTTTCGTTTGATATACTGTGTTTTTTTAGTACAATCAGAGTCAAAAGTTATGACTTTTTAAAGTTAAACTTGTAATTGTAGCAATTACGATTTTGTACCTGCTACATTGTGTTGTTGGGTAAATTTTGAGATGTCATAATTTTTAACTCATGTTGAACCATAGAACATACAATCAAATTGAAAATCTCTGAATGAGTTTCAATTTGATATATTGTGAGTCCCGTGTTTCAACCTGAATCAAAAGTTATAATCTCTTAAAATTAAACTTGTAGTTATAGCAACTACAACTTCGTAACTGCTACAATGTGATCTACTTTAGGTGAAAATATAGGCGAAAGTGCTTATGTCAAAAGTATACAATGTGTCATAGCGTATTTGTGTTATTTTACAAGATGAAGCGCCCTTTTACAAAGTTTAAATATTCTTGCGTCAAAGGGTATTTAAGCTCAGAAACATTTCTCACTTTACCTTTTACTATTGCACTCTACCTTGTGGGATGTGAAGACCTTTTATTTTATTTATTTTTGATGTCCAAGTATCAGTTCTTACAATTCAATTAATCCTGAAGGTCACTAATACGATCTCATAAAAATTTTTCACCGATCATCAAAGTAAATCGGAAATCTTAGATGGGTCATAATAGACAACCCAACGTTACGTTAAAAGTAATTCGAACTCCTCAATGTAATGTATCCTGGGTTAGATTCGAAAACTTATTGTCTAGGGAGTCCATTCCACTGCTTACCATCGCACCATAGTAACAGGGGCAAAATAAATAAATAAAATTATATTATCAAGTTAAACAATCAATCAAATTTGTGAAGAATCCCCTTTTAAATTCATATCAACATTGAACCTCTTTGATATATAAAGAACGAGTCTCAATCACCTCCCACATTTATCTTTATAAATCCTTATACCTGACGAAATAAATAAGTTGTTTTTTCTATCTTTCATATATAATTTAGCAAAGATAATTACACTCACTAAGGGTGAAGACAGGTAATGAGTTACCTAGGTTGTAAACCGAGGTCTTTTTTTCCTAATTCCTAGTTAAAATTTTATTCCCTCTTTTAATATAGCTCGGGGCCCAATTTTTTTAAGTTGCATGCCCGGGGCATTCAAATTGTGCTGCTTTATCAAGTTTGGAATTATTATTTTTTTTCCTCCATGAATTGATATCGGATTTGGTGATTGAGACCGACCAAAATCTAATCATCCAGTTATCTCTTTAAATTTGTTAAACAGATACCTTATGGTTGAGAAGAACAAGCAACTCTTTGTGAAGCTATACCCTGAGGTTTCAAGCTTGACAAGGGAGACTGTAGCTAGAACGGTAATTCAAGTAATCTTTTGGCTGATTAGATACTTTGTCTCTTGTAGTTCAAATCATATATATCTAAAACATACCAAACTATGCTTTAACAGATGTTTTAGCAATGCGATTAGGATTAATGTACCACGATCTTGGTTTTTGCCATTGAAGGCAATATCTAATCTGCTTCTAGTGTAGGTATACATCCATCATCTTTTCTATAAGGAACAACATGATTTTAGCTTTTCTTTTTTGCTTTCTGTATCTTGCCTAACTTCCTATTTTTCTACTTGGACCTAAAATTAAGAAGGTAAAATAATGACCAAATGGTTTTAACTTTAATTAGTTTTTTGTTAGTGACAATTTGTTTGATTAATTTTGCTTCTCAACTTGTAGGTGGCAAACTTCCTTTTCCGTTTCAAGTCCATACCTAGTATTGTTGACCTTGACAACTTAAAGGTTTTCGGTGATGTTTGGCTTGGTTCAAGAATCATCTCGAAGGTATTTTTTCTAGATTTGATTTATCTATTTTCTGTTTTTTACTTGACAAATTATGCATGTGTTGCTTATGGAATCTATTTTAATTTCCTTTTTATTCTTAAAATTTAAAATTTTAGTAGATACTCTTACAGCTGCACATTGATTTCCTTTAGTTTCGCTTGGTACATAGTTACAAAACACTATGAAGAACTACCATATGCTTCATTTTATGATAAATCTTTTGTTGTTTCAGATTAACTCAACATGTGCCCTTCCATTCGTTTGAATCTAGTTGGTTACCTTGAAACTTTGTCAATTATCAAAATCAAAGTATCGCCTTTTGCTCCCAGAAAGCCTTAAGCATAATAAAAATCTTAATGCTTTCTATTATCAAGAAAGCATATATTGAAAATCCTAAAAGCTTTCATAGGAAGCCTAAAGGTGTATCTAGCAAACCCCAAGATTAATACTTCCTACGATTTTGACTTCATTTATGACTCATCTCATATCACTCTTCTTAATCTTATCTCCTGTAATGGGGGCTTTCAACGGATGGTGGTGGCAAATGAACCACTTCAATGATAAATTATCATCATCATCATCATCATCTACTTTGTTTATTCAACGCAACTTTTCACCTAAAGAAGATGGATGATATCTAAATACGATGATCCAGCAGTCACACCCTTTAGTGAGCACTATTCCATTCCTACAGGCTACACACAGCATGGATGATGAAATTTCCATGTTTGTCTCATTACTGCTATATATTTCATTTGTGATCATCTAATTTAATAGTTTTCTTTACACTATTTCATTAACTATTCCCTAATTCTCTTTTCCTAATTTTCTAATGTTAAGGGCAAGTTGACCATCAATCCAAAGTCTGGGGCGAAACTGGAGATTTTGGATGTATCTCTCCTTGGTAAAGCAACATATATATTGACTCTTCGTATTCTCTAAAGTTTTGAACTCTTAAGATTCGGAGATTAAATTTTATATCTTGTATCCGACCATCAATGATCGTGAAGACCTTTGAGAATCGACTAATTATTTGTTAATAATAGTATAGTGTTTTGTTAGATTTTGATTTTCTATCCGTTTCAAACGTAATTTTCTTTTGTAAAAATCAAAAAAGAAACATCATAGGAATTTGCATAACTTGACTTTGGCCACTCAACCTTTCAAAACATTTTATTTATTTGTGTTTGCTACGCCTAGTATTTGAGATTAATATGGTGAAGTTAGTTTTTCTTTTCATGCTTATTGAACTTTATATTGCTAACAAATTGACTTGTGTTCTCGTGTTTTGTAAGATTCGACCTACAAATATTTTGAGGTCATCGTTGTTGATACAACTCACAGTATTCTTATCCACAACGATCCAAGGATTAACTGTTGGATATTGGGTTTTAAAATGTTCAATATGATTTTGCAAGGAAAAATTGAGGTATTATCAATCGATGAAAGTCAGAATTGACTTCTAAATCAAAATCTACATTTTACGTAGATAAATTTAGACTATTAATTTGCTCAAAACTGATTATAGATGAATGAAAAATTAATTGTTTAAAGTTAAACCTAAAATAGCTTTAAGGAAGTAGATGGGGTATAGTCCCATATCTCAAATTTTCAAGAGTGATTGCTTTCTTATAAGTACTGCTGTGTTAATGGAATTAATACAAAAAGCATAGGTGCTCTCTTCCCATGGGCGCCTATGAGAAGGTTCGTCGGTTTCGAAATTTAAAGTGCTGCTATTTCAAGATAATGTCGTTGTATCTTGGGAAACGAATTGCTTCTATCCGTAAGTAGCTATAATGGAGCAATATCGTTTTACAGAGATAGTGTTGAACACTAGCCTCGACGATATTCAATATTAGTTTGCGTCCTCCTGGCGGCAATCCTCGGCAGTGCCGACAATCGTAAAGAGACTACAAGCACGAGCTCATTCAAGACCTAACAATCGTAAAACGATATTGTACAAATTGATGGCTGGAATCAACGACGGTTCGACTACCATTCCACACAGAGAAAAATCGGAGAAGTTCAACGAAATCGACTTCAAACGATGGCAGCAAAAGATGTTGTTCTACCTGACAATGCTAAACCTCATACGATTTTTGCATGAAGACCCGCCAGTTGCTACGGAAGGTAAGTCCAATAGTAAAGTTGCATGCGATATGTGGTCGTATGGAGATTTCCTGTGTCGCAACTACATTCTCAATGCATTGGACAACATGTTGTATAATGTATATTATTCGATAGAAATGACAAAATCTCTGTGGGAATTATTTGAAAAGAAATACAAAACCAAAAATGCCGAATTGAAGAAATTCATTGTCAGACGGTTTCTAGATTTCAAGATGATGGATTCTAAGAGTGTGGCGTCTCAAGTCCAAGACTTGCAACTGATACTACATGATCTGGATGCTGAAGGCATGAAGCTGAACGAGTCATTCAAAGCAGCCTCGGTAATCGAAAAATTCCCTCCGTCGTGAAAGGATTTCAAAAATTACCTGAAGCATAAGTAAAAGGAGATGAGACTTGAAGACCTAATCCTGAGGCTACGAATAGAGGAAGATAATCTAAAGTTATCCGACTCCAGAGGAACAAAACGGGCAGTCGATGAGATGTCCAACTTGGCTGAGGCAAACACCAAAAAGCCGAAGCAATCCAAAAAGAACGCTCAAGGCAAGAAATTCAAAGGTACATGCTATAACTGTGGAAAACCAGGACACATGTCTAAAGATTGCAGCCGTCCGAAGAAATCAACCAAAAGTCAGAAGGATGCTACGAACTAGGTCACAACTTCTGACGACATGAAATTGGATTTCACTACGGTCGTGTTTGAAACCAACACGGTAATGGACAACCCTAAATAGTGGTGGATCGATACTGGAGCAACACGTCATATCTGTTTTGTTAAGGTGATGTTCTCCAAGTATATTCCGATAAGTGGAAGAAAGCTTTATATGGGCAATTCCACGACATCCCCAATTGTCGGACTCGAGAAAGTTGTTCTAAAAATGATGTCTGGGAAAGAGCTAATGCTTATTGATGTGCTCTATGTTTCCGACATCAGGAAGAACCTAGTTTCTGGATCAACACTTGTAAGGTCGGTTTCAGACTAGTGTTCCAGTCAAATAACTTTGTACTTACAATGAATGATGTCTTCATAGGTAAAGGGTACTTAGAACAAAATCTGTTCAAAATGGTGGTAATGACTGTACACCGTGATTTTAATAGTAATAAAATAAAAGCTTCTAGCAACGTTGTTGAGTATTTTAATTTATGGCATGATCGACTTGGGCATGTCAATAATACTCTGAAACGTCTCGTTAAGTTAAATTTATTATCAAATGTCAATGTGGATGAAACACACAAATGTGAAGTGTGCGTGGAAGCAAAAATGATGAGACTACCTTTTTATTCAGTGAAAATGTTAACGACTCCTCTAGAGTTAATACATAGTGATCTATGTGACTTAAAATTCATGCAAACTAGAGGAGGTAAAAAGTATTTTATTACTTTTATCGATGACTACACGAGGTTCTGTTATGTTTTTCTTTTAAGAAGTAAAGACCAAGCCTTAGAAGCTTTCAGAACCTATAAAACAGAAGTTGAGAATCAACTTAATAAACGAATTAAAATAATTCATAACGATAGAGGTGGAGAATATAGTGCACCGTTTGATGAGTTTTGTTCAGAATCTGGCATTATCATTTAAAAAACGACACCTTATTCGCCTCAATCGAATGGTGTTGTTAAATGTAAAAATCAAACACTAAAGGAAATGATGAATACATTGCTGATAAATTTATGCTTACCCCAGAACTTGGGGGGGGGGGGAAGCTATATTATCGACAAATTACATTCTCAATAAAATCCCTCACAAGAAAAACGATAAACACCATATGAACTATGGAAAGGCCGCGAGACATCATACAAACACCTAAAAGTGTGGGGGTATTCAGCAAAGGTCGAAGTACCTAAGCCAAAGTAAGTAAAGATTGGACCTAAAAACGTTCAATGCGATATTGGTCGGATATGCCCATAACAGTAGTGCATATCGATTCATAGTTCACAAGTCAGACATTCCTGATATTCATGTGGGAATAACCATAGAATCTCGGAATGCGATATTCTTTGAAAATATATTCCCAAATAAAAAGAAAAATATTCAAAGTAATAACAATGGAAGTTCTAACGAAAATGATGTTTTTGAACTTAGTTGTCATAAAAGGACTATTGACAGTCAAAGCGAAGAGCCACGTCGGAGCAAACGACCTAGAGTTGAGAAATCGTTCGGTCCAGACTTCATGACTTTTATGTCAGAAATGGATCCAAGAACATTAAGTGAAGCTCTCTCTAGTCCCGACACTCCATTATGAAAAGAAGCTGTTAATAATGAAATCGAGTCTATCATGAATAACCATACTTGGGAATTAGTGGATCTTCTTTCTGATATTGAACCATTAGGTTGTAAATGGATACCAAAACACAAGTATAAAGCTGATGGATCAATTGACAAGTATAAGGCTAGACTTGTAGCCAAAGGATACAAGCAAAAGAAAAGTCATGATTACTTCGATACCTACTCACCGGTAACAAGGATTATGTCCATACGAGTGTTGATAGTCATCGCAACACTGTTTAACCTTGAAATACACCAAATGGATATTAAGACCACGTTCTTAAATGGTGAGTTGAAAGAAGAAATCTATATAGAGCAATCTGAGGGGTTCGTAGCTCCAGGAAAAGAGAAAAAGGTATGTCGACTTATTAAATCATTATACGAACTTAAACAAACGCCTAAATAATGGCACAAAAAATTTGACAAAACAATGCTGTCAAACGAATTCAAAATAAATGAATGTGACAAATGTATTTATGTCAAACACACACCTGAAGGTCATGTAATTATTTGTCTATATGTAGACGACATGCTTATTGTTGGGACCGAATGTGTAGATAGAGGGGGGTGAATAGCTCGGCACGATCTTGTGCTTGACGTTGCTTGTTTCTTCAAAGATATGCAGCGAAAATACAAGAAACAAAACATACAACGCTAACAAAAGGATTTACTTGGTATCCACCTCAAGATGAGGTGACTAATCCAAGGATCCACACACTCACGCACCCTCCACTATGTGAACACTCCTTTTCGGTAACTACCGAAGGCGGAGAAGCCCTACAATACTCTCAATACAACAAGAAAGCAAGGGAAGACAAATACAAGAAATATCTTACAAGATATGCAATGAAAGCCCTAACCCTAGCTTCTTCTTCTTGTCGTAGTCACGCCTCTTGACTTGGATGTCTCTCCAAGATCCTTCAAGAACTGGCGGTGAGAGTGGAAAACGCTGTGGAGAAGCTGCTGTGAAGATTGGAGCTAAACAGTGCGAGCAATGCCGAAGGAATCGCACGCCAACGGCTTTATCCAGCGCCAACGGTCGGATCCCGATCGATTGGATTGCTCCCAATCGATCGGGGAGGTTTTGGATCGATCGACCGATCGATCCAGAGTGCCTCTGTGCTCTCGGGAATTGCCTGGATCGATCAGCCGATTGATCCAGGGCTTATCGTGCGAAATCGCACCTCCCAATAAATCCACGATCGAAGGAGGCTCCCAATCGATCGGCTGATCGATTGGGAGGCTTTCTGTTCGCGCGACACTTCTCCCCAATCGATCCACTGATCGATTGGGAGGAGGCTTGTCGCGGGGACTCTCCCAATCGATCGGTCGATCGATTGGGCATGAGCCAATCGATCGGCTGATCGATCCAACTCTTGTTTTTGCCTAAAAACAAGTCCAAAGTCCCCTAAACCAACATCCGGTCAACCATGACCTGTTGGTGTTGGAGTGTATACTAAAAGCCTAGCTTTTGGTATAAACATTTATCTAGAAATAAGAATCACATTGGTCGAATGTCTACATTTATGATAAATGTAGTTGTTCAATTAATTTATATTGTAGATGACATGGTGTGTGGTGTCACACACAGAAGATCATGTTATCAGTAGCTTATAAATTATAAACAGTAGCTCACGACCATGATGGAAAGGAACAAACCATTGGAAGGTCGTAGTGTAATTAGGTATTAGTTTATCTTGACTATATAATTACACTAGTACACTCAGAGTGTATTGAGTAGGATCATTTGAGGTCGTTTCTTTTATACTGACTTTATAAAGAAACAAAGACCTCGGTTATTATGGGAGTGTGTGCTCTTAATCCTAATGTAATAACAAACACATATATTTGATATTTATTTCTTTAATTTATCAATGGGTGAGATTTAGTTCGTTGAATCAATAAACCCGATAAGTTGGGAAATGGTATCACTTATAGTGTGTGTTGTTGATTATAGAAGGAAACTGTGTCCTAGAGATACTAGATTGATAATGTCCTCAAGAGGAGCTCATAAAGATTGTCATGTTAAACCCTGCAGGTGGACTTAGTCCGACATGATAATAAGGTTGAGTGGTACTACTCTTGGACTTAGATATTAATTAAATGAGTTGTCAGTAACTCACTTAATTAGTGGACATTTGATATCTTAAACACAGGGAGACTAACACACTCATAATAAGAAGGAGCCCAAAAATGTAATTTGGGATTGGTGCGGTAGTTCAATGATAATTCTCTAGTGGAATGAATTATCATTGATAAAATTAAGTTGTGTGTTCGGGGCGAACACGGGATGCTTAATTTTATCGGGAGACCAAAACCAATTCCTCCTCTCGGTCCCTATCGTAGCCTCTTATTTGTAGAAGTTTTATACCCACCTATACCCACCTTCTATACCCACTAATAAGGGGCCGGCCAAGCTAGCTTGGGAACCAAGCTAGGGCCGGCCTAGGTATATTATTGGGTGGTCGGCCCTAGCTTGAACCCAAGCTAGTGGGGCCGGCCAAATTAAATTAAAAAGGGATTTTAATTTTAGTTTTTATTATGTGGAAGAAATAATTTTTTAAAGAGAATTAAAATTAAAATATCTCTCTTGTAAAAGATCTACAAAAGATTAAAGAAAGAGATTAGATCTCTTTCCTTATTTGTAGATTGATGAGTTATTTTATTTTCTCTTTAAATATTATCCACATGTTGATAAAATTAAAATTATAGAAATTTCCTTTTTATCAACCATGAAGGGATTTTGAAGAGAAATTAAATTTACAAGAACAAATAAGGAAATTTTTGTTGATTGGAAATTTTTCTTCTCTTTAAATTGTGGCCGGCCATATGAATTTAATGGGGAGTTTTTATTTTATTAATTCCTCATTAATTCATATTAAGGAAAGCTATTGATATTATTTTTAATAAGTTTCCTTAATTGTCAAGGCCAAGGATTATAAAAGAGGGGGTTAAGGTGCCTTGAAGAGAGACAATATTTTATTTTTCTCTCCCTCTTTTCTTCTTCTTGTGGCCGGCCCTAGCCTTTCTCCTTTCTTCTCTTTTGGTGGCCGAACCATACATCTCTTGGAGCTCTTGTTGGTGGCCGGACCTAGGAAGGAGAAGAAGAAAGAGGAGGAAGCCTCATCTTGAAGATCCTTTGGAGCATTGGTGGTGATCAAGTTCTTCTTCCTTGGAGGTGGTTCTTCTTGTGGCCGAACCTTGCTTGGAGAAGAAGAAGGTGCGTGGTGGTTTCTCATCTCGGAAGATCGTTGCCCACACAACGTCCGAGGTTAGAAGAGGAATACGGTAGAAGATCAAGAGGTTTTTCTACAAGGTATGACTAGTAAATTTTATTTCCGCATCATGCTAGTTATTTATGGAAATAATACCAAATACAAGAGGCTTACGTTCTAGAATTTCGAATATGTTTTTTCGAAGTTGTGTTCTTTTGTTTCTTTCTTTTCCTTGTGATTTGATTGTTCTCTTTGGTTAACCTATAGTTATTTTAGGAAATTAAATATTAGCTTTCTATTAAAGGTTTTGTCTAGTCGGTGGTGGTTGCTCCCATATCCAAGAAGGCCATGTGCCTCGCCACGTCAGTACTGGGAACCTTTTATGGAAATTAATATTTAATGGAATTAATAACTTAAGGAGACTTGGGTCGAACGTGTTAAGTTCCGCAGGAGATCCAAGTCAAAACCTAAAAGAACAAATAGATTAAGTTTTGGATCAAACGTGTTAAGTTCCGCAGGCGATCCAAAATTTAATTTAAAAGAACACATGGTAGCTAGGAAAAGGTTCAGACCTTTGTACAAAATTTTTGTACAGTGGAACCTCTAGGCTTTCCGAGTAGCAACCAACAATTGGTATCAGAGCTAGGGTTTTGCCTCTGTGTATTTGGTATTAGTTTAATTATGCACATGTCATACATAATTTAGGCAGGTTAATAGTAGGATGTGCTAACTTTGTGGATGCAGGATCCAACTATTATGGCTTTTAGTTATTATGTGTGTGATTGGACCCTTGGACATGTCAAGGGCATTTATATGTGTGTGCATGATTGTATTATAAAATACAACAGGAGCTGTATTTAGTTTTATTAGGATTTTATTTTTGATCTAGATACATGTACATTCCTTTTATGGAATATAGGATCAAAAATGTAAAATTCTATTTATGTCGCGGATCGAATCTTGCAAAGCGTGGAACCTTCTAAGGACCAGAGGCGCAGCGGAACTAGGAGCAAGATGGATGCGACAGCTAGACCCGGTGGCGGTGGCCAAATATGGCAGCAGCTTGGGATGACAACACACGGAGGACAACTAGAGATAAAAGCCATAATAGTTGAAAATTAGATTTTCTATTTATTGCTTTTATATTGTGCTGTGTGTGCATGTTGGTTTACATATTTAGTAGGCTAGCATAGTTAAAATTCCTCATTCATAAATAACTAAGTGGGAGAGGGATTTTTAAGTAAATCCCATGGTCTCCATTACTGGTTTGTAAGTGATGCAAACAAGCTTGCGCGTTGGCTCTGAGTGCCTTCCTCCATAACGGATGAGCTTGTTTGTGGATCACTAGAACAAACTTCCATTTTTGGATGACTATAGGAAGTTAATTAAGAGCATGTGTTCTTCCCCAACGGAAGGGGCATAATCTTATTAATGGACTTAGTGTCAAGTAATGGTATACACTTAGACACATCTAATAGTATCCTCCCCATCGGAGTCACTGCTATTATTTGTGTGACCAAATGAAACCAACTATTAATTTGTCATAAAACTAGGTTGACAAAATAATAAAATTAAAGGGTTAAAACCCCTCTTACAAATGATTGATTTTGTATACGTCCACACTAACGTGGCATACAAAATTAACGGTGTTTGAGATAATTTTATTTGTCATAAAGTTACGTTGACAAGATAATTAATGGGTAAAACCTTCCTCTTACAAATGTTGATTTTGTATACGTCCACACTAACGTGGCATGCAAAATTCACGGTGTTTTGAGGTGTTGGTAAATTTAAATAGTATTGTTAGAGGAATCAATATTATTTTAAATTTAGAGTCTTGACCAAATATTTGATTAAAGATAGACCAACTATTAATTTTATTCGTCATAAAGTAAAGTTGACGAGATAATAAAATTAATGAAATCTCCTCTTCAATTTTGTATACGCAAAATTTATGGAGATTTTAAGAAGTTGATCTTGACCAAATATTTTTGTGATTCTTAGGATGTTTGTCAATCCCTAGTAGTCATACTATAGAAAAAGACTTAGTAGTCCCAATTGTAATGATTGGAAATAGGACTTGGACATTAAGGTAGACTGTCTTCTTAGAACTAAGAACAATTTAGGTGTATTTAATTCATTAGTTGAAACATGTCTAGTGGTATTATCTACCAGAACCTGGAGTGTAGATACAAGATGTCATTAATCATGTCTGCAATTCATTGCAGGGTTCCAGGAAACCCGACAACTAAATGAAAGGTAAATCACCGTCCACATGGGCACTACTGTAAAAGTGGTAGCTATTGCAGTGGGAGATGTTTATCCTTTGATAAGAATAAAATATGGATTTTAAGTAATTGTCTTTACGTACCAAGTTTAGAAAGAACCTGACTTCAGTTTCTAAACTATTATAGATATTGTGTCTATTTTGATAACAAAGTTGTTATCAAGAAAAATAGGGAAGTTATCTATTCTGGTATGGTGGTTGACAATTTATAATCCAATAACTCCCACGATGCAACAAATGGAAATTAGTAACACATCTTCTAAATTTAAGAGAAAGTAACCTTCGGAAATGAACCAATTATATCTTTGACATCTAAAAGCTAGGTTATACTTGAGTAGGATTCATTGGTAGCTGATGAACTTTTGGGTTCATTAGTAGTGGAAATCTTTCCAAACCTGCGAGTCTTACTTGGAAGGAAAATAACCAAGGAGCTTTTAAGTCTAAGGGGTATGGAACCAAAGATATATAGGAATCGGTTCATTCTGATTTGTGTGATCCTATGATTATCCAGTCAAGAGGTAGTATTGAATATTTTGTCTAATTTATAGACAACTATTCAAGATACAAATAAATTTACTTAATGTACCGCAAGACTAAGTACTTTGATTAGTTCAAAGAGTACGAGGCTGATGTAGAGAAACGACAAAGTAAAAATATCAAGACACTACGGTAAGATCGTAGTGGCAAGTACCTCTTAGGAGAATTTAGGAGTCATTTATCAGAAGTAGGGATTCAATCCCAACTAACTACAGCTGGTACACTCCAACAGAATGGTGTAGTAGAAAGAAGGTAAAGGACTCTTATGGAATAATTAGATAGATGATGAGTTATTCAGAAAATTACCAAATTTGTTTTAAGGATAAACTCTGAAAACGAAAGTGAACATAGTACCTTCCAAGATAGAACTCTCTACTCATATAGAATTGCTGAATAGGTGAAAACCTATTTTGAAGCATATTCGGATTCGGGTAATCCAGCACATATGAGAGACAATGATAAGTTGGATAGGAGTTCACTTGTTTGTAAGTTATCCTAGATAAACAAAAGTAGGTTTATAGTTTTAAAAATCAGAAGGTCATTGATAACATCAATGACTGATTTTTAGAAAAGGACTATATAATGAACCACGTGCTCATAAGTAAATTTGTTCTTAAGAAAATAATAAAAGACATGTCTAATCTAGTACCAACTGTACAAGATGAGATACCACAAGAAAACTGCAACACGTATCACAAATGATACACAATTGCAGAAAATGCCTTGTCGTAGTGGGAGGGTTGTTAAGCAACCTTAAAAGATTCATGTTTTGGGAGAGTTTTTGAACTCGATCCCTGAAGGACATGAACCTAATCTCCGGACATATGACGAAGCACTCCAAGATAAATATGAAGCATCTTGGCATAGAGTAATGAATAATAGAATTAGAATATATGTATTCTAATAAAATCTGGAAGCTTGTAGAACCACCAAGTGGTGTAAAAGCCTTTGGGTGTAAAAGGTCTATAATAGAAAAAGAGGGATAGACAGGAAGGTAGAAACCTTCAAAGCAAGACTTGATGAAAAAGGAAACCTTTTTCACTGGTAGCCATGCTTAAGTCTATCCGGATTCTTTTATCTATTTGGCAAGTGGATGTCAAGACAGCATTCCTTAATAGAAGTCTTGAAGAAAGCATCCATATAAAGCAACCAGAAGGGTTCATTGCAAAGTGCTAAGAGCATCTTGTGTGCAAGCTCAATCAGTCTATGGACTGATACAAAGCTTCAAGGTCTTGGAACATCCAGTTTATCAAAGTAATCCACACCTATGGATTTATTGAGTAAACGGATAAAGTTTTGTGTATACAAAAGATGTGATGGAAACATGATGGTATTTCTTGTACTATACGTAGATAACATTTTTGGTAGTTGGAAACAATATCAAAATGTTGTCAGAAGTAGGGGTATGGTTGTCCAAATAATTCGATATAAAGGACTTGGGAGAATGTATATATTTTTTTTTAAGATCAAAGTAATAAGGGATCACAAGAAAAAATATATTTATTCCAAGCTTGATACATCGAAAAAATCCTTGCTCATTTTAAGCATGCAAAACTCCTCAAAAGGTTTCTTACTTTTTAAGCATGGAGTGTCTTTATCTAAAGAGATGTCTCCGATGACATTAAAGGAGATTGAGGACATGTAGGCAATTCTTTATGCTTCGGCAGTTAGACAACCTAATGTATGCTATGCACGAGATCAGAAGTCTGTTTTGCTAAGAGCATAGTTAGCAGATATCAAAGTAACCCAAGACAAGGACATTGGACTGCAGTAAAGTATATATTAAAGTACCTTAGAGGCACTAAAGATTATATGCTAGCTTACAAGGCAGTTAATTTAGTTCCTATGGGTTGTATGGATTTTGACCTCCAATCGGATAAGGACAATAATAAGTCAACCTCAGGGTTTTTGTGTTAGGAGGTAAAGTCATAACTATGGAAGAGTGATAAGCATAGGTGTTTTTCTGGACTCCACCATAGAAGCTTAGTATATGGCAAGCCTCTGAGGTAGCCATTAAAAGCTGTATGACTCAATAACCTCAAGATAGACTTAGATATGATTTCTGGTTTGTCCAAAGATTATTACAATTTATTGTAATAATGTTGGTGCAATAACTCGAAGAAACCATAAGTCTATAAGGCAAGTAAACACAATAGAGCGCAAGTACCACCCAATACGAGAAATCGTATAAACGAGGAGAAGTTGTTGCCGCCTAGATTGCATCAGGTAATGACCTATTGATCCTTCCACTGAGGTCCTTAAGGCAAGAGCTTTTGATGGGCATGTTGAAGGGTTAGGAATCAGATGTATGTCAGCAGATATAGCAGCTTAGTCTTTTAGTATAAGTGGGAGATTGTTGGAGTGTATACTAAAAGCCTAGCTTTTGGTATAAACATTTATCTAGAAATAAGAATCACATTGGTCGAATGTCTACATTTATGATAAATGTAGTTGTTCAATTAATTTATATTGTAGATGACATGGTGTGTGGTGTCACACACAGAAGATCATGTTATCAGTACCTTATAAATTATAAACAGTAGCTCACGACCATGATGGAAAGGAACAAACCATTGGAAGGTCGTAGTGTAATTAGGTATTAGTTTATCTTGACTATATAATTACACTAGTACACTCAGAGTGTATTGAGTAGGACCATTTGAGGTCGTTTCTTTTATACTGACTTTATAAAGAAACAAAGACCTCAGTTATTATGGAAGTGTGTGCTCTTAATCCTAATGTAATAACAATCACATATATTTGATATTTATTTCTTTAATTTATCAATGGGTGAGATTTAGTTCGTTGAATCAATAAACCCGATAAGTTGGGAAATGGTATCACTTATAGTGTGTGTTGTTGATTATAGAAGGAAACTGTGTCCTAGAGATACTAGGTTGATAATGTCCTCAAGAGGGGCTCATAAAGATTGTCATGTTAAACCCTGCAGGTGGACTTAGTCCGACATGATAATAAGGTTGAGTGGTACTACTCTTGGACTTAGATATTAATTAAATGAGTTGTCAATAACTCACTTAATTAGTGGACATTCGATATCTTAAACACAGGGAGACTAACACACTCATAATAAGAAGGAGCCCAAAAATGTAATTTGGGATTGGTGCGGTAGTTCAATGATAATTCTCTAGTGGAATGAATTATCATTGATAAAATTAAGTTGTGTGTTCGGGGCGAACACGGGATGCTTAATTTTATCGGGAGACCAAAACCAATTCCTCCTCTCGGTCCCTATCGTAGCCTCTTATTTGTAGAGTTCTATACCCACCTATACCCACCTTCTATACCCACCAATAAGGGGCCGGCCAAGCTAGCTTGGGAACCAAGCTAGGGCCGGCCTAGGTATATTATTGGGTGGCCGGCCCTAGCTTGAACCCAAGCTAGTGGGGCCGGCCAAATTAAATTAAAAAGGGATTTTAATTTTAGTTTTTATTATGTGGAAGAAATAATTTTTTAAAGAGAATTAAAATTAAAATATCTCTCTTGTAAAAGATCTACAAAAGATTAAAGAAAGAGATTAGATCTCTTTCCTTATTTGTAGATTGATGAGTTATTTTATTTTCTCTTTAAATATTATCCACATGTTGATAAAATTAAAATTATAGAAATTTCCTTTTTATCAACCATGAAGGGATTTTGAAGAGAAATTAAATTTACAAGAACAAATAAGGAAATTTTTGTTGATTGGAAATTTTTCTTCTCTTTAAATTGTGGCCGGCCATATGAATTTAATGGGGAGTTTTTATTTTATTAATTCCTCATTAATTCATATTAAGGAAAGCTATTGATATTATTTTTAATAAGTTTCCTTAATTGTCAAGGCCAAGGATTATAAAAGAGGGGGTTAAGGTGCCTTGAAGAGAGACAATATTTTATTTTTCTCTCCCTCTTTTCTTCTTCTTGTGGCCGGCCCTAGCCTTTCTCCTTTCTTCTCTTTTGGTGGCCGAACCATACATCTCTTGGAGCTCTTGTTGGTGGCCGGACCTAGGAAGGAGAAGAAGAAAGAGGAGGAAGCCTCATCTTGAAGATCCTTTGGAGCATTGGTGGTGATCAAGTTCTTCTTCCTTGGAGGTGGTTCTTCTTGTGGCCGAACCTTGCTTGGAGAAGAAGAAGGTGCATGGTGGTTTCTCGTCTCGGAAGATCGTTGCCCACACAACATCCGAGGTTAGAAGAGGAATACGGTAGAAGATCAAGAGGTTTTTCTACAAGGTATGACTAGTAAATTTTATTTCCGCATCATGCTAGTTATTTATGGAAATAATACCAAATACAAGAGGCTTACGTTCTAGAATTTCGAATATGTTTTTTCGAAGTTGTGTTCTTTTGTTTCTTTCTTTTCCTTGTGATTTGATTGTTCTCTTTGGTTAACCTATAGTTATTTTAGGAAATTAAATATTAGCTTTCTATTAAAGGTTTTGTCTAGTCGGTGGTGGTTGCTCCCATATCCAAGAAGGCCATGTGCCTCGCCACGTCAGTACTGGGAACCTTTTATGGAAATTAATATTTAATGGAATTAATAACTTAAGGAGACTTGGGTCGAACGTGTTAAGTTCCGCAGGAGATCCAAGTCAAAACCTAAAAGAACAAATAGATTAAGTTTTGGATCAAACGTGTTAAGTTCCGCAGGCGATCCAAAATTTAATTTAAAAGAACACATGGTAGCTAGGAAAAGGTTCAGACCTTTGTACAAAATTTTTGTACAGTGGAACCTATAGGTTTTCCGAGTAGCAACCAACAGTTGGTACATCATGCCTAGCATCCAGTCACCCTTGACCTACTAGAACTCCCTTACCAAGTGTCCGGTCAATCTCTTTGACCCACTTGGACTTTTCTCCCCGTGCCAAGTGTCCGGTCATCCTTGACCCACTTGGACTCATCTCCACCAGGTGTCCGATCAACCTTGATCCACCTGGATTTCTCGTGCCAAGTATCCGGTCAATCCCTTTAACCTACTTGGACTTCACAACACCAGATGTCTGATCAAACTTTATCCATCTGGATTTCCTGTGCCTGGCTTCACTCACTAGGACTTTCACCTAGCTTCACTCACTAGGATTTTCCTTCTGTCTAGCTTCACTCACTAGGACTTTCCTTTTACCTGGCTTCACTCACCAGGACTTCTCATTTGCCTGGCTTCACTCACTAGGACTTTCCATACTGCCTAGCTTCACTCACTAGGTCTTTCACCTGACTTCACTCACCAGAATTTTCCTTCTGCCTAGCTTCACTCACTAGGACTTTCCTTCTGCCTAGCTTCACTCACCAGGACTTTCCATACTGCCTAGCTTCACTCACCAGGACTTTCCATACTGCCTAGCTTCACTCACTAGGTCTTTCACCTGGCTTCACTCACCAGGATTTTCCAGTCAAGTATCCAGTCAACCTTGACCTACTTGACTCTCCTTCACAATCTCACCACATGAACAATTGCACCTGCAATCTCCATGTCTTGTCTTTATGTATTGTCAAACATTGAAACCTAAACATCAAGACTCGAGCTTGAACCAATTCAAGCTCAGTCAACCAGGTCAACTTTGACCTAGGGAATATTGCACTAACACTTATAATGGGCAGTAATCATGAGGTAATCATGAGTACAAAGAAAATGTTGACCAAGAATTTCGATATGAAAGATATGGGTCTATTAGATGTTATATTGGGAATTTAAATTCTCAGGACATCCAATGAGATAGTTTTGACACAATCCTATTATGTAGAGTCAGTGTTAAAAGGTTCAATGCATACAATCTCTCTACAGTAAAAATACCTATGGATCTAAGTCAAGACTTAGCGAAAAAACATTGTGAGCCCATGTCACAATTGGAATATTCTCGGTTAATAGGCAGCTTGATGTATCTCACAAACTGCACACGTCTAGATATTTCTTATGTGGTAAACAAGCTGAGTCATTTTACGAGTAATCCAAACGACACTCATTGGAAAGCACTAGTGCAAGTTCTTAGATATTTGAAATATACTATGAACTACGAATTACATTACGGAACATATCCCGCTGTCTTAGAGGGATATTGTGATGCTAATTGGATATCAGATACAAAAGATTCCAAATCCATTAGTGGGTATGTATTCACAATCGGTAGAGGATCAGTATTTTGGAAATCCATAAAATAGACATGCATTGCGTGGTCAACTATAGAATCTGAGTTTATAGCACTAGATAATGCAGCAGAAGAAGCTGAATGACTGAGGAATTTCTTGGAAGATATTCCGAGATGGACGAAACATGTGCCCACAGTACTTATACACTATGATAGTCAATTGACGATTGGAAGGACACAGAATAGTGTGTATAATGGTAAGTTACGACATATACATCGTAAACACAATACCATTATGTAGTTGATCTCGAACGGAGTGATTGCAATCAACCATGTCAAGTCAAAAGATAATTTGGCAGATCCTCTTACGAAGGGGCTAAGTCGAAATCAAGTATACTGCTCATCAAGAGGAATGAGATTAAAAATCTACAACTAAAATGAATGTAGTGGTAACCCAACCTTGTTGACTGAAGATCCCAAGATCTTGGTTCAATGGGACAAGGAAGTTACAGAAGTTGTGTTACAGCACATGAGATATATTATCTCTATCCCAATCCTAGGATGAACTTGTGCTATCCTACCACATGTAGTGAGGTTAAGCGTATGCTTTTAATGACTTCTATACCTTTATAAGGTGGAGTATGGTAGGAAACTCTTGATAGAAGTGTTACCTATGTGAGTGTGAAGATAGGTCGTTTTAATGAAACACTTATGAATCCAAGATGGTATCCATGGCCAAACGGAACCAACCATGAGAACCAAAAGTAGGTGAGATAAGTCTCTATGTGGGTGTTATTGTCTGAGTATATACACAAACAGCTGAGCAGTTCAAGACATCACGTTCATGTGCAGCCTAGTATGCTCGATAGCATTCCACTACGAAAGGTTCAAAGCTATAAGCTACCTCTCCTGATGTATTGACTTATCGATTGGACTCTTGTAAAGTGTCAGCATGCATACATGCATTAATTTCCATTTATGTAGGAGATTGTTGGATATTGGATCTTAAAATGCCCAATATGGTTTTGTAAGGAAAAATCAAGGTACCATCAATCAATGAAAGTTAGAATTGACTTCTAAATCGAAATATATGTTTTGCGTTGATGAGTCTAGACTATTAATTTGCTCAAAATCGATTACGAATGAATGAGAAATTAATTGTTTAAAGTTAAGCCCAAAATAACATTAAGCAAGTAGATGAGGAATAGTCCCACATCTGAAAATTCCAAGAGTGATTGTTTCCTTATAAGTACTGCTGTGTTAATGGAGTTAACGCAAAAAAAGTATAGGTGCTCTCTTCGCATGGGCGAGCAGGAGCCAATCGCCCGTACACGCGTACGTGCGCAATGATACTTTGTATGCGCACTTTGCACTTCGCATCGTCATGAGGAGCAATATCATTTTACGGAGATAGTGTTAAACACTAGCCTCAACGATATCCAATATCAGTTTGCATCCTCCCGGCGGCAATCCCCGACAATGCCGACAGTCGAGCTCATTCAAGACTTAACATTAACTCTAGAGTTACCGCTAAACTTGCTTTCTTGGTTACCTTTTGTTTACAATTTGAGATGATTTCTGCTCAGAGTTTTAGTTGTCTATTTGATGTGCTCGTCTAGTCTTATAAATTATGTAATTCTACTCAACTTTGGATTTCTATAAATCTTTAGATCATTTGTATTCTGTTATATTTTTAGTAACTATTATTTTCCTATTTGTTTGGTTGATAAATAAACTTTTGTATTGATTGGGTTGAAGTAAAAGATACAAGTTAGTTTTGTAAATAAATAAATTTTGAAATATTTTTGTATGATAAAATTTTGTTGAATATTTATTTTAAAAAAATATTAAGAAAATTAGCGATAGGAATATAATTCCGCCGCTAAATTTAACAATAGATATTAAATTCCATCGCTAAATTTAACGATGGATATTAAATTTTGTTGCTAAACAATGGATATTAAATTTTATTATTAAGCATTGAATATTAAATTTATCGCTAAATTTAGTGATTATTGACGAAATTAAACTTCCTTTGCAAAATACATTAGCGATTAAAATTTTTATAACTGATAATTCGGTGTTAATTTCTAATTATTTGTTTATGTCTAATCATATATATTATTTTATTTATCGCTAAACAATTTTAACCCGACTAGATTATAATTTCTAGCTCCATCATTGACGCTCACCCTTGACACCTCTCAAGTCCCTAGGTTATATGAAAGGAGATAAATCATGGAGCCAGCTTATATCTTATTACCAAGTGGTTATAGGTGAGAGAAGTTTTTTTTCTCTAAGGGCATATATCCACCGAGAATTGACCTCTTATCCCAGCAAAACTGTCACTTTCTAACTAATTAGACATCCCATGATACTATTTCATTGAGTATAGATGGTGACATTGTGTCCTCATTTTAAAGTAGCAAAATGCTTAGATGAAGGAGTTAATTCTCTCAACGGATGTATATCATTAGGGAAAAAATCTCTTCCATCATCTAATCAGTTAGAGATCAGTTATAAAGTAATCTCATAATTTTCATTTTTCATATGTGATCCTGTCTGAGATCTGCGGAAATGAGCGCTGGTTTTGATGGGTGACGATGACCTCCGATGAAGATGAACTCCGATGATCCGAAGAAACTCCTCCACGCTACTACACACAGTGAGACGAGCCAACAAAGCGTTAGTGACCTAAGATCAGGGTGGGGATCCCTAGCTATGCCCTTTGACGCTCAAGTCAGTTTCTCTCCAAGATGAAAGAAGAAGAAGAAGAGTAACTCAAGTGAAAAACAGAGTTTTGATGCTAGAATTTGCGTACCTTGCCAACCGAGAAGATCCTCCATTTTATACCACCTCACATGGCCTCCGTAGTCGTGAGGTGGTCCCCGGTTCATTAGGGTTTGTTAGAAGATGACATCATGTTCGATACTTCGTACAATAATCCTTTAAAGAATCTTTTCTATACCACAGATGTACCCGTTTTGTCGTTTATGACTCGTATTAATAATGGAGACACGTCATCATATTTGAAGAAGATTCTAGAAGATATTTCCCGTCAAATATTCTACCGAGCATATCTCGGCTAGCTGTTTAAACTAGTCATATATACTGCTAAGAATACTTCCTGCTGAATATATCTTGACCGGTCGTTCAAGCCGGTCGTATATACTGTTAAGAATGCTTCCTGCTGAATATATCTCGGCCGGTCGTTCAAGACGGTCATATATACTGTTAAGAATGCTTCCTGTTAAATAGATCTAGACCGGTCGTTCAAGTCGGCCATATATGCTTTTTAAGAATATTTTTTGTGGATCCTTTTCTTTATGCTCGGGTGGGCTTTGTCCGGTCGAGCCTATATGAGCGCGGGGCGCTCACTCGGCCTCTTGTCGGATGGTAAGGTGATGGGAATATTATATAAGGCTAAATGCCTTTATGCTCGGGCAAGTTTTACCCGGACGAACAAATACGAGCGCGAGGGCGCTTGCTTAGCCTGCGGTCGGCCGGTAAGATGGTGGGAATATTATATAAGGCTAAATGTCTTTATGCTCGGACGAGCTTTGTCCGATTGAGCGTACATGAGCGCGAGGGCACTCGCTCGGCCTGCTGTCGGACGGTACTAAGATGAGAATATTATATAAGGCTAAATATCTTTATGCTCGGGCGGATTTTACCCGGACGAGCATATATGAGCGTGAGGGCACTCGCTCGGCCTGCGGTCATCCGGTAAAATGGTGGGAATATTATATAGGGCTAAATGACTTTATGCTCAGACGGGCTTTGCTCGATCGAGCATACATGAGCGCGAGGGCAATCACTCGGTCTGCTGTCGGCCGATACTAAGATGAGAATATTATATAAGGCTAAATGCCTTTATGCTCGGGCGGATTTTACCCGGACGAGAATATACGAGCGCGAGGGCGCTCGCTCAGTCTGCGATCAGCCGGTAAGATGATGGGAATATTATATAAGGTTAAATGTCTTTATACTCGGGCGGGTTTTACCCGGACGAGCATATACGAGCGCGAGGGTGTTTGCTCGGCCTGCGGTCGGCCGGTAAGATGATGGGAATATTATATAAGGTTAAATACCTTTATGTTAGGGCAGGCTTTCCCCGGCCAAGTATACATGAGTGCGAGGGCGCTCGCTCAGCCTGCTGTCGGCCGGTACTAAGCTGAGAATATTAAATAAGGCTAAATGCCTTTATGATCGGGCGGATTTTACTCGGACGAGCATATACGAGCACGAGGGCGCTCGGTTGGCCTGCGGTCAGTCGATAAGATAATGGGAATATTATATAAGGTTAAATGTCTTTATGTTAGGGCGGGTTTTATCCGGACGAGCATATACGAGCGCAAGGGCACTCTCTTGGCCTGCGATCGACCGGTAAAATGATGGGAATATTATAAAAGATAAATTCCTTTATGCTCGGGCGGGCTTTGCCCAGCCGAGCATACATGAGCGCGAGGGCACTCGCTCGGCCTGCTGTCGGCCGGTACTAAGCTGAGAATATTATATAAGGCTAAATGTCTTTATGCCCGGGCAGACTTTGCCCGGTTGAACATATATAGACACAAAGATAGTCATTCGACTTTTGTTCGACCGGCCATTATACCTCTCCCATATTTCTGGACTTAAATTCCTCCTTCGTTTGCTTGACCCACTAGCATAACCCACATTACTAGTCTCCCCTTCAAGTCTGGTCGAAGGAGGTATAACTGATTGACTAGACCTAAGCCTGTTTTTGTCCTTCTATGATTCTCTATAGTGATCTCGTGACATCCTTTATAGTGATCTTGTGACTCCTGCTACAATGATCTCATGACACCTCCAGCAAATTAAATAGAGGTGTGATCCTACCCCCTTACAGCATCAACCTTTACTCTTTCTTGTTCTGTTGGTGCAGCGGAGACCGGCAAGAGCAAGGTGAATTGCTGAAAACAAAAAGTAACTATACCCTCCTCGTACTTTCAACTCAGTTAGTGCAATAGTTAACAAAATAATAAAACAGTAAAAGAAAGACACAGAAGAATTAACCTGGTTACAACCAAGGAGGTTGTTAATCCAGGGCAATAGAAGCGCACTAAAAGAAACTCTCCTTTGCTGAAGGCGGAGAAGCCTTTTACACTTTCAAAAGCTCAGAACTATTGCTAGAAAACACTACAGATTGAATGCTTGAGTTGTTGTTGAATTCCTAGCTCCAGGGGCCTTTATATAGGTCCTGGAAATCTTATCCCGAGAGTCCAAGGCGCCTCCAACAGGGTTCAAGGCGCCTCCAACTCGATCTGCGGATAAAACTTTATCCGCAGCGCAAACGGTCAAACTGGCCTGCTCAAGGCGCCTTGAACAGGCTTGAAGGCGCCTTCAAGGGCGCCTTCAAGCTTGTTTAAGGCGCCTTCAAGCTACAGTAACTTCTGCTACAGTAATTTCCAGCTTCTTTTGACTCCTTTTCTTCTTCGCTTTGGCTTCCGAAGCTCCGTTCTTTTGGGTGATTGCGGCCAACCGGAATAGGGCTCACCCGAACCCAATTCCCGGCCTTCTCCTCGAGCAGCCTTCCGTCCCGGTTTAACGTCCCTCGAACGCCGCACACGCTCTTCACGCCCACCGGAGTACTCTTCCGCAGCTCTCTCGTCCTTCGGACGCACCGAGCCCGTCGGCTCCCTTCCCCCGCCGTCCTTCTCGCTAGCTGCGTCTTCCGCTCGACTTCCTGCGCTCCTAAGCTCCTGCACACTTAGACACAGGGATCAAATACAACGCAGGACCTAACCAACTTGGTTGATCATATCAAAACTACCATGGGGTCCAACAATCTCCCCCTTTTTTATGTGCATCAACCCAAGTTCAAGTTAGGGATAACATAGACATAAATAGTAATTTTAAAGGTAAATTACTAAACTGACAAGTTAAACATAATTTTTGCAATTAGTAAAATTGCAACACTTTTTATAAAAATAATAACAGAAATTTTAAATTTTTTCTAACTCCCCCTAAACTTGTACTTCTGTCTCCCCCTTTGATCACAGCAAAAATGGGGTTTTAAGAATTTTCAAGTAAGATTGAAGTTTTTGAAAATTTTCTAAGTTAAAAATGAATTTTTGAAAAAATTGCTAAGTTAACATAAATTTTCCAAAAAAAAATTCTAAAAAAAATCCTAAGTAAATGTTAAAAAATTTCTAAGTTAAGTGCAATGAACTTTTAGAATTCTAAAAAAAAATTCTAACCCAAAAAAATTAGAAAAAAAAATCTCTTAGGAATTTTTGTTTATTTTAACAAATATTTGATAAACTTTCAAAGCATTATTTAATACTTGTTTAATGTTTTTTCAGAAAGTTAATTAAACATTTTCTTTCAATATTTTAGCTTCCAGGTCGTGGCGAGGCACTAGGCCTTCTTGGTTATTGGAGCAACAACCACTTCCTTAGACAAAGCTTCCATAAAGAATTTCAATGTTTAATTTTCTCACTGTAAGCTTTTTAATTTTTGAAAAATTAATTAAGCACAGATTTTGGAACCCAATAGAGGTTCCTTCCTATAGGATTATTCAAAAATCTAGGGGGTACATAGTTTCTTGGTATTTTTCTAAGTTGGTCTTAATGCTTCCTTATATACCAATTTAATTTACCATAAATTCTTAATTTTGAATTTGAAAATTGATTTAAGCATGCAGCATATTTCAGTTTTTCAATTTCTAATTTCAAATTTTCATTTTCTGATTTTAGATGATCATACATTTCTAACGGGCATGCTCTTGCTAGGTTCAACTTTAGTTCAGCATTCTCTTTTTCTAATTCATCCAATTCTTTAGAAAGAGACTTGATAAATTTAAAAGATTGAGTTGGGGTTAGATTGCGTACCTTACTTACCTGGTCTGGTGACGCTCCCCCTTCATTGCTGCTTTCTTCTGACGTTCCTCCCCCTTCGTCGATGCTCATCTGTGAGCTGGACGTTTCTTCTTGCTGATGGTTGGCCATCAGTGCTAGTCCCGAGAATTCTTCGACTTCCGATTCGGAGGATGACGAATCATCCCACGTTGCCTTTAGGTTCTTGTGTTTGGAGGGTTCTGGCTTCTTGTATTTTGGCTTTTCCCTTTCTTTCTCTTTTCTCTTTAGCTTTGGGCAGTCATCTTTGATGTGCCCCTCTTCGTTGCAGTTATAGCAGCGAACCGTCCTCTTCTTTCGATGATGCCTCTGCGGTTTAAATTTATTAGTACTGAAAAACTTATTGAAGCGTCTTACCAGTAGTGCCGCTTCGGATTCGTCGACTGAGGCTTCGGAGTCAGAACTGTTCATCTTTGCCTTTAAGGCAATATTCTGACTTGTCTTCTCTGCTCCGTTGGGTTCTGAAACTCCAGACTCGTGAAGTTCAAAAGTGGAAAATAATTGTTCTAACGTACTTACCTCGAGGTCCTTAGAGATGTAATACGCATCTACTAAGGAGGCCCACTCTGGAGTTCTCGGGAAGGCATTGAGCGCGTATCGGATAGAATCCCGGTTGGTTACCTCTTCTCCAAGGTTAGTTAGTTGCGTTATCAGCTCCTTGATTCTCGCTTGGAGTTGCGTTACCTTCTCGCCTTGGTTCATCCGGAGGTTCGTTAACTGGTTCCGGAGGATGTCGCGCTTTACTAGCTTCACTTCGGAAGTACCTTCATGAAGCTCCAGGAATTTCTCCCTGAGATCTTTCGCTGAGTCGTAGCTTCCGATCCGATTTACCTCCTGCGGCGGCAACACACTGAGCAGGTGGAACTCTGCCTTTCCGTTGGCGACGAAATCGGCTTGCTCCTTCTTGCTCCATGTGTTTTCTTCTTTGTCTTTCGGCGCTGCAAAACCATATTTCATTGTAATAAGAATATCAAAATCCATTTTAAAAAATACCTCCATTTTGCGCTTCCATGTGGCGAAGTCTCCGTCGAACTTCGGGGGATGGATGTTCGCTCCGGCCATCGTCTTGATCGTAGTGCTTCAGTTGGCGGTTAGTCCTTCTGAGGCGATCAGGCTCTGATACCACTTGTTGGTGCAGCGGAGACCGGCAAGAGGGGGGTGAATTGCTGAAAACAAAAAGTAACTATACCCTCCTCGTACTTTCAACTCAGTTAGTGCAATAGTTAACAAAATAATAAAACAGTAAAAGAAAGACACAGAAGAATTAACCTGGTTACAACCAAGGAGGTTGTTAATCCAGGGCAATAGAAGCGCACTAAAAGAAACCCTCCTTTGCTGAAGGCGGAGAAGCCTTTTACACTTTCAAAAGCTCAGAACTATTGCTAGGAAATACTACAGATTGAATGCTTGAGTTGTTGTTGAATTCCTAGCTCTAGGGGCCTTTATATAGGTCATGGAAATCTTATCCCGAGAGTCCAAGGCGCCTCCAACAGGGTTCAAGGCGCTTCCAACTCGATCTACGGATAAAACTTTATCCGCAGCGCAAACGGTCAAACTGGCCTGCACAAGGCGCCTCGAACAGGCTTGAAGGCGCCTTCAAGCTTGTTTAAGGCGCCTTCAAGCTACAGTAACTTCTGCTACAGTAATTTCCAGCTTCTTTTGACTCCTTTTCTTATTCGCTTTGGCTTCCGAACCTCCGTTCTTTTGGGTGATTGCGGCCAACCGGAATAGGGCTCACCCGAACCCAATTCCCGGCCTTCTCCTCGAGCAGCCTTCCATCCCGGCTTAACGTCCCTCGAATGCCGCGCACGCTCTTCACGCCCACCGGAGTACTCTTCCGCAGCTCTCTCGTCCTTCGGACGCATCGAGTCCGTCGGCTCCCTTCCCGTGCCGTCCTTCTCGCTAGCTGCGTCTTCCGCTCGACTTCATGCGCTCCTAAGCTCCTGCACACTTAGACACAGGGATCAAATACAACGCAGGACCTAACCAACTTGGTTGATCACATCAAAACTACCATGGGGTCCAACATGTTCTACTCCCTTCTAAGGATTTTACTGGGAATTATGGCTTCTGATCTTCCCCTCTGGGATCAATTGCTACATGAGAAGGAAACATCCTTAGTTGAGGCCATGCAAGCTCTGGATCTACATCGTTCACACCAAAGAGAACTAGAGGTACATTTATTAGCAGCTCAATCACAAGTCCAGTCAGAAGTGGCTTTGAGGAACAGAGCCTATTCAAAGTTGAAGCAAAAAATTAAGGAGTTGGATGATTTAAAAGCCTAGCATGCTTCATAGATAACCGTCTTGACCAGAAAAGTTCATGTAGATGGTTTACTGATATCACGACAACAACAAGATTTAGATCAGCAAAGGGCTAAGGTGGATCTTCTGCAAGCTGAGTTGGATCAGATTAGGCTAGAGATGACCTCTTAGTCACATGTTTTAGAGGGTGAATCATGCAAGCACCAGAGGACCGGACGAACTCCTTCCTCCTATCCAGGGTGTCATTCTACTACACACCCCCACTTGAGATGGGAAGAACAATATGGTGGTTCCTAATAAAAGTTAAATTCCGTTGGATGACAAATTTTCCTATCGGCAACCATATCGGACAAAATATTTCTGATTTAAAAAATTTATTTTCATCCCGCAGAACGTGATAATGAGTCAGCTTGTTCATCCCTTTTCTTCCAAAATTTATTCAGGTTGTCACTCTACCATACATCCCTACTTGGGAAGGATAGGACAACTCAGTAACTTCGGGAAGCAAAGTCAGTAAAAGTTTGTTTATTTGCTATATTTGTTTATGGAAGTTTAAGAGTTCTAGTTGTAACATTATTAATGTTAATGTAAAGTGCTATATTTAATTATATTTTTTTTCTTGTGGTTAACCGTGTGAAAATCAGTCAAGGGGTCCTACGTGTATGTCTGACCAAATATGAGTCCACCAGACTTATTTGTTCGCTCGGGATTACAATAAATTAGAACCTTTTTTCTTACTTATAAGTTTTGCTTATTCGTCTATATTTTAAGATTCGCTCGATTTTTTAAAGTGGTCTTACTGGTAATTGATTCTTTAACGGAAAGAGAATGTTCAAAGATATGGCGGCTCAGTATGTGATTTGATGTGTTCTGTCTATCATAAATGTCCTTCCTGGGCAAGCGCCAAGTATTCTTCTTTCTTCTTTTTTCTAAGTAACTCTCGGTATACTTTTTGCTCGTGTCCCATCGCACATTTTCCTTGACGAATCAACGACTCTTCTTTATCAACCCACCTTATTTGTATAGTGATCCTTAGATTATCCTAAAACCCTAAATCTTTTTTAACCTTTCGCTGTTTATCTTCTTCCTATCACTCTCTGGCGATTCCCTTTCTCTCGATTTCCCTCAGTGACCCGTGTTTCCTCTTCTCCCCTGTTTTTATCTCGTGACTTTTTCTCTCTTAGGATTCAGTAAGTCATTTACTCTCTAAGTACTTTAATTTCTTAACATGGCTGAAGAATCTTTACTCCCTTGGTACGCTCAAATTTGTTCCTCCTTCACCTCCACTGACCAAACTTCTATTCGCTTTCAGTATGAAATCCCTGAGGGATACCACATTAGGGTTCCGCCACCTGATGCTTACCCTTATCTTCCTCCTGATGATTGTATCACTTTTTTCAAGGATCAGCTAATCGCAGGCTTACGTTTTCCTGTTCCCAAGTTTTTAGTAGATATTAGCCAATATTTTGGTATCCCTCTTCAGCAATTTGCCCCAAGTGCTTTCAGATACCTATACGGATTATACATGGTGTTTCGCCTTTTCGATATATCTCCTACTCCTCAAAACTTTTTTATGTTTTCTTATCCCAAGAAAATCAGAACTAGGGGTTTTCCTCTTTCAATCTCGGCCAAAAATGGTATTTTTTGAAGAAATACCTTCTTCTATCAAGGGTTGGATATCCCGTTTTTTCTTTATCCATAGACGACGTCAAATTTAATCTTGTCTGAGATCTGCGGAGATGAACGTTGGTTCTAATGGATGACCATGACCTCCGATGATCCGAAGAAACTCCTCCACGCTCCTACGCACAGTGAGACGAGCCAACAAAGCATTAGTGACCTAAGACCGGAGTGGAGATCCCTGGCTAGGCCCTCCAACGCTAGAGTAACTCAAGTGAAAAACAGAGTTCTGATGCTAGAATTTGCGTACCTTGCCAACATAGAAGATCCCCCTTTTTATATCACCTCACGTGACCTCCGTAGTCATGAGGTGGTCCCCGGTTCATTAGGGTTTGTTAGGAGATGGCATCATATTCGATACTTCATGCAATAATCTTTTAAGAAATCTTTTCTATACCCTAGATGTACCCGTTTTATCGTTTATGACCCGTATTAACAATGAAGACATGTCATCATATTTGAAGAAACTTTTAGAAGATATTTTCCGCCAAATATTCTACCGAGCATGTCTCGGCTGGCTGTTTAAATTGGGCATATATACTACTAAGAATATTTCCTACTGAATATGTCTTGACCGGTCATTCAAGCCGGTCGGATATACTGTTAAGAATGCTTCCTGCTAAATATATCTCAGCCGATCATTCAAGCTGGTTGTATATACTATTAAGAATGCTTCTTGTTAAATAGATTTCGACCGGTCGTTCAAACCAGCCATATATGCTGTTTAAGAATATCTTTTGTGGATCCTTTTCTTTATGCTTGGGCGGGCTTTGCCCGGTCGAGCCTATATGAGCGCGGGGGCGCTCACTCGGCTTGTTGTCGGCCGGTAAGGTGATGAGAATATTATATAAGGCTAAATGCTTTATGCTCGGGCGATTTTTATCCGGACGAGCATATACGAACGCGAGGGCGGTCGCTCAGCCTGCGGTTGACCGATAAGATGGTGGGAATATTATATAAGGCTAAATGCTTTATGCTCGGACGGGTTTTGCCTGACCAAGCATACATGAGCGCGAGGACGCTCGCTCGGCCTGTTGTCGATCGGTACTAAGCTGAGAATATTATATAAGGCTAAATGTCTTTATGCTCAGGCGGGTTTTACCCGGACGAGCATATACGAGCGCGAGGGTGCTCGCTTGGCCTGCGGTCGGCCGATAAGATGGTGGGAATATTATATAAGGCTAAATGTCTTTATGCTCAGACGGGCTTTGCCCGACCGAGCATACATGAGCGCGAGGGCGCTCGCTCGGCCTGCTGTCGGCCGGTACTAAGCTGAGAATATTATATAAGACTAAATACCTTTATGCTCGGACGAGTTTTACCCAGACGAGCATATACGAGCACGAGGGCACTCGCTCGGCCTGTGGTCGGCTGGTAAGATGATGGGAATATTATATAAGGCTAAATGCCTTTATGCTCAGGCGGATTTTACCCGAACGAGCATATACGAGCGCGAGGGTGCTCGCTCGGCCTGCGGTCGGCCGGTAAGATGATGGGAATATTATATAAGGCTAAATGTCATTATGTTTGGGCGGGCTTTGTCCGACCGAGCATACATGAGTATGAGGGTGCTCGCTCGGCCTGCTGTCGGTCGGTACTAAGCTGAGAAGATTATATAAGACTAAATGTCTTTATGCTCGGGCGGATTTTATCCGCACGTGCATATACGAGCGCGAGGACGCTCGCTCGGCCTGTGGTTGGCCGGTAAGATGATGAGAATATTATATAAGGCTAAATATCTTTATGCTCGAGCGAGTTTTATCCGGATGAGCATATACGAGCGCAAGGGCGTTCACTCGGCCTGCGGTCGGCCGGTAAGATGATGGGAATATTATATAAGGCTAAATATCTTTATGCTCGAGCGGATTTTACCCGGATGAGCATATACGAGCGCAAGGGCGTTCGCTCGACCTGCGGTCGACCGGTACTAAGATAAGAATATTATATAATACTAAATGTCTTTATACTCAAACGAATTTTATCCAATCGAACATATATATAGACATAGAGGTAATCACCCTGCCCAGGGTCATCACGAGAGAGGTAAATCACGGTAGCTCGGTGACAAGTACGCAGTGGGCCGAGACTTTTTTTTTTGCACAGGGATAGGGAATAAATCCCCGTTGCCCTGCGGACTCGAACCCATGTTCTCAGTGACAAACTTCCACGCTTTTACCAGCCGAGATAATCCCGTGGGGCCTTTTTTTAATTAGGAAAGAGATACACTATGTGGAGGTTTAAAAAATATAGAATCAAAGGGCCGTTGAAAAATTTTTTAATAATAAAAACATACGTGAGATTTTTAATTTTTAATATAGTATGGATGTGATAGAGAGTTCTCCGAGAGATCTAACATTATAGATGTTTTAGAGATGAATCAAGAAGTTCTCGGGATGTAGCACAGATGATGAGTATATGTTCTCTCTAATATAATGATCAATGATCGAAATTGACGAAATGATATTTATCTCACTATATATTTGACGTTATCTATATTTTCAATAGACCAAGAAGAGGTAGTCCATCTTCCTTATTACTCGAACGAAGTTTGAATATCCAAATTATTAAAAATATATATAAGACAATTATATGTATTTTTCATAATGATCACAATCCACGAACCTAATTAGAAGAAAAGATTCTTCTCATTTCTTCTTAACTTCCTCTTCTCCCCCCACGAAGAAGAATATTACCAGCGCCCCCACCGAGACGGCCGAGAAGCATCCTGCGGCGACATCCAGCGACGCGTGGCGGCCGCTGATGCCCACCACCTCGAACAAGTTCGCCCTCTTCCCGTCGTCCGTCGTCTGCCCGTAGCCCACCTGGGTGCCGTCGGCGTTCAGCGCGTACGCCCTCACGAAGTAAGTGGCCGTGGGGATGCTGCGCTCCACAGTGTACGCATAGGAGTACTCGGCGCCGCCGCCTCCGTAGGCCTCGGTCGTCATCTTGAACTGGCACGTCTTGTCCTTCTTCAGGCTGTCGTAGGTCTTGCGCCACCCGCGGTCTATCTGGCTCGCCGGCGCGTAGCAGAGGAGGAACTTGACCATCTCGTAGCCTGAATCAACGCCGACCGGCAGGCTCCGGTTCAGCGACCACCGCACCGTGATCCGGTCTTCGCCGGCGTGCAACACTGCGACGCGCAGACAAGACTCATTCCGCTGACTCAAGAGGTATGCGGAAAAAGTTGAAGATCTTTAAGGACAAATTTCAAACCTTGGCCCGGATCTGGAGACGCAGTGACCACGATGGTCTTGGGAAGGGAGGAGAAGAGAACCGCCATGGAAGGTGTCAAAAAGTTTACCAGTTGGAGAAGAAGAGGAAGAAGAAGAGAAATCTGAGAGGAGAGAGAGACGGCCATTAATTCTCTTGTCCGTGTTTTCGTTGGGGGGAGGAATCAAAGAGGCGTAGACCTTGTAGCATTCATGCATGAGCCAAGGCGATGGAGATCTAAATTGTTGAGCTGTCTTTTGGGGCATTTATTGTGTGTGAGTGAATTAAGATTCAAATTGACTCCGTTATTTATCTTTCCTCCCGTAATCTGGAGACGGAACGTATACTGTGGACGTATCACGTAATAGGAAGAAGAGGGTTCACACGCAGATCAGCACTAAAACAAGCTGGGAAGGTCCAACTATTTAATACAATAGATTAATTCCGAAAATACACGATCTTTACCTACATAATTTATACACACTTTTGGATTAATTTTAAAATATGCATTCTATTAGATTCAAATCATATCCTCTTATTTATTCGCTCAACTATTTTTCCACATCATCAGTACGCTAAGGTCATATTTAATAACGTAGAATGAAATGATAGGAATAACTATGAGTATGAATTTGATAGTAGGGTAGAATGAGAATAAGAATAAAAATGTAACCTATCAAGTTATATGAGTTTAGTTGATTCCCATAAATCTAGTAATCATTCCCAAACCCATAATCCAAACACTATTTTTTACTATCATTCCATTCCCTCATTCCCAAACCCATTAACCAAACACCCCCTTAATGTCGTATCTCAAATCAAATACACGAGTTGACATTTATAGTTTTTGTCAAATCTTCACAAATACAATTTATCAAAGGACGCATGCAGATTTTTTTTTAATTTACCAAAAGATTATTTTAGTATTTAACAAAAATGTATCTTTTCAAGTACATTTTTGATTTTATCTTTTTGACAAATCTGATTTTTTCTTTTTCACTGTTGTTTGCCCGTCTCTCTTCTATTTACTCTCTCCTATGTATACAACCAATTTAATTTTTCCTCTTTACTCTTCTCTTTCCTAACTTTTTTTCCCATGTGTGCTTGCGTAACATAGGCCTGATATATAAATCATATTTTATATATCAGGCCCACAACGTTTAGAGTTTAGTTGATTTTTTGATAAATATTTAATACATTCGGAGAAGTCGAAATAATCAATAAATGACATTTGAATTCTTTACAACTCCAGAAATCAATAGAAACTAATCAATTATTTATTTCGGCTTACACGGAGGTATAACATTGTAATAATGATGAATTGACAAAAATCCTCATGTGTGGGCCTGAGCCCAACGTATGGAGATTATTTTGTTGATTCTTTCTTATTATCTTTGAATATCTTTTCGAAGTCTAAATAAATAATGGATAGTATATTTGAACTCCTTGCAATATCAGAAATCCATAGAAACTGAAATGAGTGCAATTGAAACTCTCTAGGTCCATCAGTGGTTTCGATCAAAACTCACTGATCGACCTAGAGACATCAGATTGCAACCATTTCAGGTCCTATGGATTTCTAAAATTGCAAGGAGCCTAAATATGCTCTCTATTTTTATTTTCGACATTTCTAATGATGGACAGAGGTTTTGAAAAAACTAAATCTCTTTTTTTTTTCTTTTTTTTTTCCTGTTGTTGGGCTTGATATCTCCCCATATCAGACCCACATTGGATTGATATAAAGAGATATCAGGCCTAACATGGGTATGATATCCTATAACAAGATTGAGAAAAAAATTACAAAAAAAAAAAAGAACAAGAAAGAGAAGATATGTTGCATGCATAGGAAGAAAGATAAGATAGAGAAATGACAAAGAAAAGAGAAAGGAAATCAGTTAAATTTATAAGGAGGGTAGAATGGGAAGATCACTGTAAAAAGGTGCACCCTTTAATAAATGCCAAAGTAGCGTGCACTTTTTGATAAATTCAAAAACCTAAATATGTCTTTTGGTAAATTACCGATCATTATTTCATTTACGATGGATCCCTTTCAACACCTCAACTAAATTTTTTAGATACTCACCCTTATATGATTCGATGATTATTTATTTATGATATACAGGTAAGTCGCTCAATTAAGATTTAATATAATAAACTTTCACTTATCTCCCTCCTAAAAAAACTAATGAATTAGGACGAAATTTAGGGATAAATATTTTCGTCTCAAATTGACAACAAATTTAACGATAAAATAAAAATTCATTCTAAATTAACAATGAACTTTGCAACCAAATATTTTTGTAGCAACCCAAATTTCCTCATTTCGAGTCCTAATAGTAATTAAAAATATTTAGAAATGCTTTAGAAATATTCTAGAGATTTTTAGAGTATTTTTATGTAATTTTTTGAGTTCGTTTAGTATTTTTATCAAAATAAACAAGTTGTAAAAATAAAGAAGTTGAGCTGAAGACCTCCAGTTAAGCAAAGTCTTAAGTTGTCTCGGATGACCAGGAACCCAGCAGGGCTGTGCTGATTAAATATATAGCGAAATAAACTTAAACAGTAATAGAAAACAGAAAATATTATGTATAAAAGAGTTTCGGCTGAGATTCGAACCCGTGACCTCCGACCCGGTCCGAGACCTAAACGAACTGTGCTAGCCAAGCATTCAATAGGTGTTTCATGAACAAATCAATAACGAATTGGTCTTAAGCAATAACCGAACCTGAAAATAACCCTAAGTTATAAAAAGGGGATAAGTTGGGGTTATGTTACTGTGACCTAAACCTTTTCCCTATCTCCCTCTCGCGCGGAATCGGTCTCAACTCAAGCGAGAACGCAAGGAGGAGTTAGGGCATCGTCTCCGGTGGTCGGCCAAGGTTCAATCCGAGGGATTCTTCACGCGGTTGTGACTCTCTCGGCAAGGTGAACGCGTAGGCACAAGAGGAGGCCGGTGCTCGAGCTAACCAGAAACCCTAGAGCTCTTCTTCTCGGTTTTGAGTCCAAGAAGCAAGGTAAGTTGCTTCTCACCTGCGGTAGGAGTAGTTTCGGATCTTGTTCTCCTTGAATTCGAAGTATGTTGTAAGATTTTTGGTGTTTTGGAATGTGCCGTGAGGAATTTTGGATTTGCTAGAGGGTTAAGAGTAGTTCCGAGATTTGCTTGCTTCTTTGTAGTTCTGTTGTAGCATGCTTAAAGAAGATTTGATTGCTCCTTTGTGTTCTGTTGTAGCGTGCTTAAAGAGGATTTGATTGTTCCTTTTAGTTCTGTTGTAGCAAGATTTAAGATCCTGTTGCTCAATAAAAGTATAAGTATTGCAGTTTATTTTAGCATTGTAGATTTAGATTCTTTTGCAATTAATCGGATTTCATTTAGCCTTGTAGTTGTAAGTTTTGTTACTGGGCAGTGAGTATGAAATGGTGTAGATTTATAGTTCTTGCTATTTTTTTCTCCTTGCTGCAATGAAAAATAACAACCCTTATAATTGGCCTTTCAAACTTAGATTTCCTTGTTACCTTAATGAGCATGATCGGATTTATATGTAGCCTTGAAATTTTAGTGTTTTTGTTATGCAGTGAGCATAAAATGATTTAGATTTGGAGCATGTAGTTTAATTTTATCGTGTAGCATTTTCAGAATTTCGGACCAGTAGCATGCCAAGTGCTTGCAGAAATGCCAGTTTTAGAGTTTATAGTACAGATTTTGATTTGTTTAGCATTGCAGATTTTGAATTTGTTTAGCATTGCAGTTTTGATGGTTTAGCATTGGAAGATCCAATTAGATCTCCAGTAGCTTAATTAGATTTGCAGATTTATGATTGTTCAGCATTACAGATTTAAGTCTCTTTATTCTAGCATGCGGTGTGATTTCTTTTGTTACCAGACCAAGCTTGAACTCTATTATGATTAGCATTGCAGTTTTTGTTAAGTATCATAGTGCAGATATTGTTAAGTATTACAGTATTTTGAGTTTAAGAAAAGTATAAGAAATATAAAGAAAAGAAAGAAAAAGGCCAAGGCCTTAAGTAGATCCCAAAGTCAAGACTTTAGGGATTTTGGCACACAAGGTGTTTGTTAAAATACCGAGGCATTATATATTAGAAGTAATAAAAGATAACAAGTATTTTATTTTTAAGAGGCTAGTACCCGACTTCCGAGGTTGTCGTTAAACAAATCCAGGTGACCGTTTCCGAGGTCTCGGCCCTAGTAAGACCGAGGTCTTTACCCTCGTAGGATTGATGGCTCGCTACCTCAGTTTCTATTAGGGAGCGCGCAATGGTACTAAGCATGGGCCCAAGAAGAAAGTTTATTATTATTTTGAAGTATTATAGTATAAGTTTTTAAACAAGTGAAATAAACTTCACATAAGTTTAAAATTCAGCAAGTTTAGTTTCTCTTATGCTAGCATGATGTTTAGATTTGCTTACTGTTATCTATTGTTAGATGAGCAGTTATACATGTTTAGCATTTCAGTATGTTTGATTCTTTTGTTATCAGATGAGCATGTGTAGTATTTCCTTTAAAGCATTCAGTTTTAGATTTATTCTTATTCACATGTATATTCGAGTTTTGTGAGTTAGATAGCGCTTACTAAGTAATTTTGCTTATAGTTGCATTTTCTCTTACTGCAGATAAAGGAAAGGAAAAGCTATAGCGAAGGAAGGCAACAAGGAGGTGCGGATGGATGTGTGATGTTTGGACTATGGAAGCCTTGGGAATTAGTTTAAAGTTCATTAAGATTTTGTAATGAAGATTTTATGTTTTAGAACTCTTCCTTTTAATTGTTATGAACATTAGTTTCATTATTTGAGTGGTATGATTGTTGCACGCATGATCAGATTTATATATATTTGTTGCATGCATGTTTAGATTAATTTATAGTTTTAGTTGAGAACAGATGCATGAGTTGAGTGTATAGATGAGTCATTTAGTTTTCCGCTGCTAGTTAATTGCATGTTTTGAGTTTTTGAGAGTTTTAAGTATTGATATTTACATGTGTGCAATATTAGATAAGAAAAGTTAGTAGATCAGTAGTGCTCCACCCTCACGGACTAGTAGCGAGGAGGGTGGGGTGTTACAATTTTCATCCTAAAATTAGCAACAAATAATATTTCGTTACAAAATTCGTTGACAAATTACAACGAAATTAAATTTCTACTTCAAATTTTAAGACAAATAAAATATTCATTAACAATTTTGCAACGAAAAAGAGATTCGTTGCAAATTACAAATTAATAATTCGTTGCATATTTTTCGATGAATTAAAAATTAGTCGTAAAAGCTTAGGGTGTGTTTGTTTTGTACGTTTTTCATTTTCATTTTTTTTTGGAAAATGCGCATTTATGAAAAATAGTGTTTTGTTTGCATTTTCTATGTCTATTTTTTTAAAAAATAAATAGTATTTTCTGAAAAAATGGAGAATGTCTAAAAGTTATTTTCTATTTTCTAGAAAATGCACGTTTTCCAGAAAATGAAAATGGATAACGCGCAAACCAAACACACCCTTAATATTTTAATAAAGTCAAATTTGGGACAAATCCAGAATTCATCCCCAAATCTGGAATGAATCTAGGATTCGTACCCAAATCTGGGACGAATCCAGGATTCGGCCCAGAATTATTTTTTTTAAAGAAAAAAAGAAAAAAGAAATGGAAGTCTTAAATATGGACCTCGAGATGTCGAAATTTCATGAAACAAGTTTTATGTGTTCATATTATTCTCTTGATCATAAAAATATCCTCATCTATAATTTTAGCATAATATATTGAGTGTTAGAATTTTTTAACCCGAATTTGACCTAATTCATGTTTAAAAAATCACTACATTCAATATATTAGGTTAAAATTATGGATGGGGATATTTTTATAATCAGGAGCATAGTAAGAACACAAAAAAAATATATTTTATGAAATTCTAACATCTCTAAGTCCATATTTAGGATTTCCAATTCTTTTTTTTTTATTTTTTTTTAATTCTAGGATGAATCCAGGGTTTATCCTAGAATTAAAAAAATTTAAAAAACAATCGAAAGCTTTAAATAAGAACCTAGAGATATTGAAATTTCATGAAATAAGTTTATATGTGTTCGTATTATTCGTCTAATCATAAAAATGTCCTCATTTATTATTTTGATATAATATATTGAGTGTGATGATTTTTTAACTAGAATTTAACCTAATTCATGTTAAAAAAATCATCATACTTAATATATTAGGTCAAAATTATGGATGTGGACACTGGAATGATCAGGAGAATAACACAAACATATAAAAACTTATTTCATAAAATTCTGATATTTCTAAGTCTATATTTAGTGAAACATATATAATTTACTACTAATTAAGAAAGTTAATGTTCACGCATGTTCGTATGTGTCTGAAACCTTAAATACGGACACAGAAATATAGAAATTTCATGAAATAAGTTTCTATGTATTCATATTATTCTCTTGATCATAAAAATATTCTCATCCATAATTTTGACCTAATATATTGAGTGTGGTAATTTTTTAACATGAATTAGGTCAAATTAGTATTAAAAAATTATCACACTCATTATATTAGGTAAAAATTATGGATGAAGATATTTTTATGATCAAGAGAATAATATGAACACATAAAAACTTGTTTCATGAAATTTTGACATGTTTAAGTCCATATTTAGGGTTTTCAATTTTTTTTTCCAATTCTGGGATGAATTTTAGATTCGTCCCAAATCTAGGACGAATCCATGATTCATCCCAAATCTAGGACGAATCTATAGATTCGTCCCAAATCTTGGACGAATCCATGGATTCGCCCCCAAATCTAGGATGAATCTATAGATTCGTCCCCAAATCGAAAAAATAAAAAATAAAAAAAGAAAAAGAAAAAAAATGGGAAGCCTTAAATAAGAACCTAGAGATGTCGAAATTTCATGAAACCAGTTTCTATGTGTTTGTATTAATCTTCTAATTAGAAAAATATCCTCATATCTAATTTTGACATAATATATTGAGTGTAGTGATTGTTTAACCATAGAAACATCCATATTATTCTCCATAATTTTAATAAGAATTTGACCTAATTTGTGTTAAAAAATCACCACACTCAGTATATTTGGTCAAAATTATGGATGAGAACATTATAATAATCAGGAGAACAATACAAAACATATAGAAACTAGTTTCATAAAATTTTGACATCATGGTTATTGTGAGTTTGAGATCCTATCGTCTATCTCCGGTCCTGGTCCTATCAGATTGAGCGCTGTCAATGAAATTGAATCGTTCTCCTCGGAAAGGCCTCCCTCTGACTGCTGCTTTCGGTGTCCTTACAGTATTTGATATCTGATCTGCCTCTCTCGCTATCGCTCGAGCTCTCAACTAGTCCACTATTCTATAGTCTATAGTCTATAGTCCCCCCTCTCCCCTCTCCCCTCTCCCCTCTTCCCTCTTCCCGGTTGTCGGTCGTGGTCGCGGCTGGCTATGGCTAGCCCCTATACCGTGGTTGACCACGATGTCCATAGCTGCATGCCCCGATGGCCATGGCTACCCCCAATGGTCGCACTACCTCAGGTGGTCGAGCCTGCCTCAGGTGGTCACGGCTGCCCCAAAAACATTCATATGCACTTGGTCAATATATTTCATAAATGGATATAATTTTCATACTCAAGAATATGGAATGAGGAAGAATACCATGAATAGTAAGGTGTGTGATTATGTTGGGTTGCAAGGTTATAAACAAAGTCCCATATTAAAAACATATGAGAAAGATCATGAGTTTATAAGGGAAAGATATCTCTATTGGTTTGAGGCCTTTTGGGTAGAGCCTAAAAATAAAGCCATGAGCATTTAGATTCAAAGTGGACAATATCATATAATTGTGGAGATATCCAAATCTCTTTTGGTCATAACAATTGATATCAGAGCCTGGACTACTAGAAGGTCTAACTGCCGACTGTGCACAAGAGCTATGGTCTAATTGAGCCAAGTGAGTAGAATATTGACCTTGAATAAAGGAAGTGGGGGTTCTCATGTCTACATCAAGAGGGTAAAACACCAAGCAAGAAGTCCTTTTTATGGCTAGGCAAGGAAGTCCTAGTAGGTTGGGTGGATTGAGGGATAAGAACACTCGATGGATAGAGGATCGGACGTGGAAAGTCTGTGGTCCTTCGTTTGAGAGGGGATTGTTGGGTTGTAAGATTGCAAACAAAGTCCCTCATTGAAAACACATGGGAAAGATCATGAGTTTATAAGGGAAAGATATCTCCATTGGTATGAGACATTTTGGGTACAATCCAAAAAAAAAATCATGAGGGCTTAGGCCCAAAGTGAACAATATCATATTATTGTGGAGATATCTAAATATCTTTTGGTCCTAACAGATCAGTCATCTAATGATGGAGGTACAAACAATGATTTTTATGATTTGTTGGATGAAATTATAGAGGTGGAATATCTAGGGTCAGAAATACGAGTTATCTTATTTATGTGTCATTGGTTTTGTTGGATCGTGAAAGTTGCTAGAGGGGGGTGGGGGTGAATAGTGATCAAAAATTCGTAGCGAGTTAGAGTAAGTAGCAGAAAAATTAGAGCAAAACAATGCTAACATGAACTAGTTTTACTTGGTTCAGAGCCTTTGTCGACTCCTACTCCAAGGTCTGCACTCGTCGAGTGCTTTCGTTGGGCAATCACTAATAGTTCAAAAAATCAGATTACAAATATAAGTACAAGAACTTAAGAGAGAAAATACCGACAACAATACAAAAAAAAACTTGAGCCGCAGGTTGTCAGAGAAGCTTTGCAGCGTCGCAGAAACATAGCGTAGTAGAGCAGTCGTTGGAAGACGTTGTTGTTGTATTTGATGCTCCGTGGAGGCCTTCTTTTATAGGCATGCTCCGAGCGCCCGGATCCCTTCTGGGTGCTTAGACCGTGACATCGATTGTCCAATCAGCGCTCGCGTAGCTGTCAAGATAACTTTTGCCTTCCAGGTGCCCGGACCGATTCCGGGCGCCTGGACCGATTTCGAGCGCCCGGATCCCTTCCAAGCGCCCGGACCACCTTTCTCCAGAAAGTCCTTTTCCTGCAAGAAAGTGTTAGTTTGATCCAAAATAAAAGATAAACTACCCTGTGTTAGTGCGGTTAGCACTAACGGTCTAACTTAGGTTTTAATGAATGACAAAGTAGGTTAAGTTAGTCTCGTTGTGATCTAATACTTTGAATAAGTGTGCAGGAGAAGTCCAGCTAGGTCTATGGGCTGACCTGATAGCTGGCACGAAGTCCAGCTGGTCGACAGATCGACCTGATAGCTGGCACGAAGCCCAGCTAGGTCGACGGGCTGACTTGATGGTTGGCACGAAGTCCAGACTGGTCGACAGGCTAACCTGATGTCTGGCACGAAGTCCAGCTAGGTCGACGGGTTGACCTGATAGCTGGCACGAAGTCCAGACAGGTCGACGGACTGATCGAACGTCTGGCAGGTAAATTAAGGTAAGTCACTGGAGGAGAGTGACTTGGTGAGGATGCATTCCCAGGTTTAAGGGAACAGTAGGTGTCAATCCAACTTAGAACCATTTCGAAAATCTAGGTTGAGATCGTGACTAGATTCCGGTCTCGGTGAAACGGAATCTAATTACTACTCTTTTATTATATTTGTGCTAACTTTTATTTTGCAGGGTAGTTTAGCTTTTATTTTTGCCTCGGACTAACACTTTCTTGCAGGAGAAAGACTTTCTGGAGAAAGGTGGTCCAGGCGCCTGGAAGGGATCCGGGCGCCCGGAGTTGGTCCGGGCGCTCGGAATCGGTCCGGGCGCTCGGAATCGGTCCGGGCGCTTGGAATCGGTGCAAGTGCCCTGAAGGCAAAAAATCTATCTTATCGTCATGAGGAGCACGCTGATTGGCCAGACCTACGTCAGAGTCCGGGCGCCCGGAAGGGATCTGGGTGCCCGGAGCATCGTATATAAGGAGGTCTTGCCCTAGAGCAAAATACACCAACGTCTTCCAACGACTGCTCTACTGCGTTGTGCTCCTACAACGCTGCTTCTCCGATAATGTGCTACTAAAGTGTCCTTTCTTTCTGTTGTCGATATTTATATTTAATTACACTTGTACTTAATTTTGTAATCATCTTTTTGAACTACTAGTGAATTGCCCAACGAAAGCACTTGACGAGTGCAGGCCTTGGAATAGGAGTCGACAAATGTTTCGAATCAAGTAAATTGGTTTATGTTAGTATTTGTGTTCTCTTTTATTTTTTCGCTGCTTACACTTACTTAACTACAATTTTTTCGATCGCTATTCACCCCCCTCTAGCACTTTCACGATCCAACAAGCGGTATCAAAGCAGGCACCGCTCTGATTTGGCGCAACCACCAATCAGACAAATGGGGTGAATTTTTTTTCTTTCTTTTTCAATTTTGAGTTTTTCGAAACAATCCAAACTGGTATTGTTACCTTTTTGGATTTTTTTTCATAGCAAGTTAAACTAAATTGGTGCAACACCAATTCTGACTTAAAATTTCTTTCTTTCTCCCACACTGCTAATCCAAGACCAAGTCTTGAGATTTCTCTTTTTTTTTTTTTTTTGTGTGCAAGGTCAAATGTCTCAAATCGAATGCTTCAGCACAGTCCATCCCCCTCTATTCAATGGTGACGATTTCTCCTACTGGAAGAAGCGAATGGAGGTCTATCTGAAGATCGACTTTGACCAGTGGTTTAGCGTCATCAGAGGATACAAGGCGCCAGTCGACAATTCCGGAAATCCATTGGACCCGGAACAATGGAATCTGGACATGAAGAAGAATGCCCAGACGAATTTTAAAGCACTCAACACTCTACAATGCGGGCTGACGAAGGAAGAGCTGAACCAGGTGGGCCCACACTAAAATGCGAAGGAACTATGGGACAAGCTCGTCGAACTACACGAATGAACGAGCGACGCCAAGGTAACTAAATGTGATCTTTTTCTAAATAGATTATTTAATATTAAAATGTAGGAAGGAGAAACAGCAAGTCAGCTCCATGCGAGAATCAAAGACATCCTCAACGGACTTCGTGTGATAGACCACCAAACGGAGAATTTGATCAGGTACGCTTTAAACGTGTTTCCTCAAAATGCGTTATGGGCATCCATCGTGAATGCCTACAAGATTTCGAAGAATCTTTCTAAGTTAAAATTAGATAAGCTGTTTTGCGAACTTGAGCTACATGAGCAAACTAACGTCAGAACTGAGAAAGGTATCACTTTGTTTGCAGGTTCCTCCAAGGAAAAGACAAAGACCAAGCCTAAACCAGAAGATGAGTCTGACCAAGATTCAGAAGATGAAGAGTACCTAGTGAACTTGGTAAGGAAGATGTTCATCAAGAGGAAGAAGAACTTCAACAGAAAAGATCTACAGAAGATCAACTCCACAACTGGACCAAGAAACGTGACCTACTTCGGGTGCAACAAGAAGTTGCTCCATTAATTGTTTCAAAAAATTAATTTAACTTAAAAATTATTTTAAAAAACTAATTTAACTTAAATCATTCCAAGTAAAATTAAATTCAAACTCAAACTAATCTTAATTCCTACCTATTGTAGGAAACCAAGTGGATCTTGGACAGTGGTTGCTTCAAATATATGACTGGGGATCACACCAAATTCACTGAACTAACCTACAGTAGCTTAAGAACAGTTGCCTTTGGGAATAACAGTAAACTCAAGGTAATTGGTATAGGTAACATTGAACTTAGAACTGACTTTATTATTACAAAAGTATTACTCATTAAAAATTTCAAGTATAATCTTCTTAGTATTAGTCAATTATGTGACACTGGATATAAGGTTAGGTTTTTATCTTCGGAATGTTTAATCAAGCACTTAGACAATCCTTCTATAAGTTTAAAAGGGTTTAGACAAGACAACATCTATACAATTAACCTAATCTCTTTTTCAATTAAGTGTTACTTAAGACAAAAAGAAGAAACTTGGTTATGGCATAGAAGAATGTCATACACTAACTTCAGAAATATAAGTAAATTAAATGGATTAGCTAGAGGATTACCAAAATTACCTAACTTAGACTCAATAATTTGTAATGCTTGTCAACAAGGAAAATAAATAAAATCTACTCGCAAGCCAACTAATCAACTTCAAATAAACTCAATACTAGAACTCTTACACTTAGACTTATTTGACTCCCATGGGGTCAAGTCAATAAATGGTAGCTTATATTGTCTAGTAATAATAGCCGATTATTCTAGATTCACCTGGGTAAAATTCTTAGAAAATAAAAATGAAATATTTTAAATCTTTACGAATTTTTATAAACAAGTTGAAAATGAAAAAGATTTAAAAATTAAAAGAATTAGAAGTGACAACGGAGGTGAATTTAAAAATCATAACTTTAACTAATTTTGTCTTAAAAACGAATACCATCACAAATTCTCCTATCCTAAAACACCTCAACAAAATGGAATTATAGAAAGAAAAAATAGAACACTACTTGAAGCCTCTAGGACAATGTTAAATGAATATAATTTACCTAAATATTTTTGGGCAGAAGCTGTTAGTACAGTCTACTATGTACAAAATAGAACCACACTGAATAAAACTCATAATAAAACCTTCTTTGAAATATATTATAATAAACAACTCAATATCAAATACTTTAAAGTATTTGGGTGCCCAACTTACATACTAAACACAAGAGAACACTTAGGAAAATTCACTTCTAAAATAGAAAATGAAATTTTTGTAGGATACTCACTGAACAGTAGGGGTTACAGAATATATAATAAGGTTACACTAAGAATTAAAGAAACCACAAATGTAAAATTTGAGGAGTTCAACCAAAACCTAGAACAAACCCAAATTTAGCCAATTGATTTTGTCCAAGGTAACAATAATCAAGAGGGAGCCAATGAATGTTTAAATCGCGAAGAGGAAGATCAACTACAAGTAAATCAAACCTCTAGAACCATAAGAGTCAACCCAAATCATCCAATTGACCAAATAATTGGTGATCCAGACCTAAGGGTTCAGACTAGGTCATCCTTTAGAAACGTAAGTCAAATATCTCTAATTTCAAAATTGAACCCAAAACTATAGATGAATCCTTACTTGACCCAGATTGGATCATAGCTATGCAAGAGGAACTAGCCCAATTTGTAAGAAACCAAGTCTGAGACTTAGTACCACCACCTAAAAATAAAAAGATAATAGAAACAAAATGGGTGTTCAGAAATAAACTAAGTGAAACTAGGAAAATCACTAGAAATAAAGCTATGCTAGTTGCTAAAGGGTTTAGTCAAGTAGAGGGACTTGACTACGATGAAACTTATGCCCTAGTAGCTAGACTAGAGTCCATTAGAATGTTACTTAGCTATGCAACCTATAAAGGGTTTAAATTATATCAAATGGATGTCAAATCTGTCTTTCTAAATGGACTAATAAAAGAAGAAGTCTATGTAGGACAACCACCTGGGTTTGAAATTTTAGATCATCCTGACTATGTCTTTAAGCTAAAGAAACCTTATACGAACTTAAGCAAGCACCTAGGGCATGGTATGAAAGGTTAACCTCTTACCTAATATCTAAAGGGTTCAACCAAGGTCAAATCGACCCAACCCTATTTGTTAAATCAATAAAAGAGGATATCTTTATAGCCCAAATCCATGTAGATGACATAATCTTTGGATCAACAAACTCAGAATTTTTACAAGAATTTACAACTCTAATGGAACAAGAATTTGAAATGAGTCTAGTAGGTAAATTAACTTACTTTTTAGGATTACAAATCAAACAAACAAATGAAGGTAATTACATTTATCAACAAAAATATACTAAAGAATTACTTAAAAAATTCGGGATGACAAATACTAAAGAAATAAAATACCTATGGTAGTTAACACAATCTTAGATGACGACCCTAATGGAAAATCAATTGACTCAAAATACTATAGGAGTGTCATAGGTATCCAATTATACTTAACTGCAAGTTGATCCGATATTTTATTTGCAGTTAGTATGTGTGCTAGATACCAAATCTGTGCTAAAGAATCTCATTTGACTCAAGTCAAGCAAATCTTTAGATATCTTAAAGGAACATCCAATGTAGGAATTTGGTATCCTAAAACTAACAATTTTGAACTAATAGGCTATTCTAACTCAGATTACGTTGGCTGTAAATTAGACCATAAAAGTACGAGTGGTGGATGTCAACTACTGGGCCCATCACTTGTTATCTGATTTAGTAGAAAGCAATACTGTGTTGCTCTATCTACTATTGAGTCAGAATACATAGCTATAGGAGAATGCATTGCACAACTATTATGGATGATACATACCTTAAAAGACTTTAATTTAAACCTTACAAATGTAAAAGTATTAATTGATAATGTTAGCTCAATTAATTTAACAAAAAATCCTGTGCATCATTCAAGAACCAAACACATTAAAATTAGACATCACTTTATCAGGGATCATGTTACTAAAGGAGATATTGAACTCAAATACATTGAGTCCAAGTCTAATTTAACTGACATACTCACTAAACCCCTCCCTGAAAGTGAGTTTAGTAATCTACGTCAAAAATTAGGAATGTGTTTAATAGAGTAGGATTCTTAAATTGTTTTCAAAAAGTGTCTTTTAAATTCTAGGATAAAACTTTTATGGTTTTAAAATTTCTCATTTATTTAGAATTTCAAAAATCCATTTTAGCCTTAGATTAGATCACTTCCTTAGAAAGCATGTTCTTATAGATCTAAGGTTTGAGCATTTCACCAACACATTAGGGCTAACTTGTTTGTGTATTTCTGAACCTAAAAAGGGGTGAGATGTATATGCAGATTGTCTGGATTTAAAGATGCTTATATCAGTGCATCGACGTAAGTCTGGGCATTAAAAATCAAACAAATATTAATCAGGTTAAGTATTTTAGCTTAGTCAAACACTAACTGAATACAATCAACTTAACTTGACTGACCAAGTGAAAACCGCTATCTGCTGATAGTCAGTAATTAACTTATAGTTAGACTGTTGAAGTTTTGTTAATGTTAGGTTCAGGGGGGATTAATTATTTTCATACTTAATATTTTATCTTCTTTGAAAATATTTTTGCAAAACTACTTTTGAAAAGTATTTTTCATTTCCTTAAAAATACTTTAGCAAAATTATTTTAAAAATTACTTTAATTTTGTAAATTTAATTTTTGAAAAATGACTTTCAAAATCTTATTTTATAACTTTCAAAAACTTTTTTTTAACCTTCAAAAACTTATTTTTGAAAATAGATTTCAAAAACTAATTTTTTTTTTTGAAAATGCCTTTCATAAACTTACTTTTGAAAATTACTTTTTATAAACTTATGTTTGAAAATTGATATAAAAATTTTTTTCGCCTTAATATTTCTGATAAAAAGTTAGCTATTTTTCAAAACCTTAGCTATTTTGAAAAAGTTAAAGAATGTTAAAAATTATTTCTAATCTCAAAGATCATATTTTTGCCTTAAACGACTTTTTCAAAATTTTCCTTTAACTTATTTTTCTAAGTTAACTCCCCCAGGTCAAATTTTAGTTAAATTTTATCAGAATTCTCTATTGTTAAATTTTAGTTTCAAAGTTAACTTATTTTTCTAAATTATTTTCTGTTGTTAATCTGAAAATTATCTATGATTGCCATGTTTTTTGATGAATGTCAAAGGGGGAGGGTTAGGTGGTTTAAGTTAGTTAGCAACAAAATACCAAACATAAAATAAGGCTAACTTAAAAACCATTTTTTTTTTGCATAATTTTCACTAACTTAAGTCAGGTTATCATTGCATCAAAAAGAGGGAGATTGTTGGTGTGGTTAGCACTGACGGTCTAACTCAGGTTTTGATGAATGATAAAGAAGGTTAAGTTAGTCTTGTTGTGATCTAATACTTTGAATAAGTGTGCAGGAGAAGTCCAACTAGGTCGACGGGTTGACCTGATAACTGGCATGAAACCCAGCAAGGTCGACGGACTGACCTGATAGTTGGCACGAAGCCCAGCTAGGTCGACGGGCCGACCTGATAGTTGGCATGAAGTCCAGACTAGTCGACAGGCTGATATGATGTCTGGCATGAAGTTCAACTAGGTCGATGGACTGACCTGATAGTTGACACGAAGTCCAGATGGGTTGTCGAAGAAGCTAGAGAGAAAATATCGACAATAATACCAAAAAAAACTTGAGCCGCAGGTTGTCGGAGAAGCTTCGCAGATTTGTAGCGTCGCAGATGTAACGACCACTCTTCTTACTACTACTACTCTCTAAGGATGACCGTTACTAAACTACTAACTCTACTTAACCGGTATGATTAAAAATCACATGGAAACCCTACCGAAAAATTCCGGCAAAGTCTCCCTTGTACCGGTGACCATAATCATTAATACATAACATACTATACACAGCCACAGGCGGCTGGAACACATATCAAACACACAAAAGGAATAACATCACCACGCAGTTTAATGAAATCAAATCATGTAAGTAATGAATAGCGGAAACAAAATGAAAACATACAATTAACTAACAGCGGAAGACTAAATGACTCATCTAATACATTCTTAATAAATGGCAATCTTAATAAATTCTTAAACTAAGTCCCAATGCTTCCATAGTCCTGGCATCACACACCATCCGCGCCACCTTGTCGCCTTCTTTGCTAAATCTTTTCTTTTCCTTTATCTGCAGTAAGAGGAAGTGTAGTCTATAAGCAAAATTTGCTTAGTAAGCGCTATCTAACTCACAAAATCACGAATGTGCATGTATACGAAAAGAACTAGAAACTATATGCTCTAAAAAGAAATAAAGCATAAACATAACTGCTCATATCAAACTAATAGCAATGAAAAGCTAAGGAATCTACTCATGTAATTCTAATAGTTAATCATGCTGCTCATCTAATAGGTAAACATGAAAACTACTCATCTACTAGATAAACATGGTAGAATAAAGAACTAAACTTACTGATTTTTAGAACTATATGAATCTTATTGCATTTGTTCTAAACTTAATCTTTAATACTTTATGTTTATGTAAAACTCGTTTTACTTGTTCAAAAACTTATACTTATAATACTTAAAAATAATAATCAACTTCTTCTTGGGCCCAGGCATAGTACCATCTTATGCGCGTTCCCTAATAGGTTGGGGTAGCGAGCCACCAATCCTAAAAGAGCAGACCTCGGTCTACCAGGGCCAAGACCTCGGAATTGGACACCTGGATTTGTTTAACGACAACCTCGGAAGTCGGGTACTAGCCTCTTTTTAAAAGTAAAATACTTATAATCTTAATTACTTCTTCTTTAAATGCCTCGGCATTTTAATAGACACCTTGTGTGTCAAAATCCCTAAAGTCTTGACTTTGGGATCTACTTAAGGCCTCGGCCTTTTCTTTCTTTTCTTTATCTTTCTTATACTTTTCTTTATCTTTCTTATACTTTTCTTAAACCCAAAATACTGTTAGGGTATCCTTCGTATGCATCTATGAATGAAACTAACTATGTAACACATAATCATGCGTAGAATACAAAAGAAATCTGCACATACAATACTTATCAAAATCTGCAAGTATTACTTATAAAAATCTGCATACTATACTTATAAAAATCTGCATGCTATACTTATAAAAATCTGCATACTAAAACTAACAAAATCTGCACTAAAACTTAACAGAAATCTGCTCAGTAAACTCCAAAGCAAACTAATCTTTCTGGAATTTACATACCTATGTAAACCTTGCTTTTATTGGTTCTAAGCTTGTACTTTTATTTTCTTCCTTTGTGATCCACGGCAATAAGTTTAAAGAAACAATCCTCAACTTCTCATCCTCTTTATACACTCACGGCATATACTATGGTAGATGGTGGACCATGCTAGTTATAATTGTTTTTCTGTGTTTCAACTGACCTATAACCATACATCCAAGAAATAATTCTAACTGTAGACAGTATTGATCAGATCATTACTAGAAAGTAGAGACTACGTTTCCATGATAGTATATAGGCAGAGGTCACTAGATGGAGTGCCAGTTATCAACCTTAACATGTTTGCTTTTAATATAGCAGTGTAGATCTCCCTGGGACTAGCAATCCAAGCTTCATAAGAATACCTTATGACAACAACTTTCTGCAATTACTATCTAGCAAAGTACATGCAATCTTTCTCATTAATTTCCCGTGATGGAATTAAATTAATAGTTATAGGTAATTCATTAACTTGTCTTCTTTAATTGTAGCACATCTTCCTGTACACACCCCTCTTTAGACACTAAAACGTGCCCATTCACCTCACTTCATCAATTTGATGTTGTTTAGACATGTCTTAACCATCTTAAGCATCCATGTGAATGCCCGAATTAAAAAAAAACGTAAGCATGTTGCATGTTAACAACCCAATGGTTAATCCCAAACAACATTTGAAATAAAAACGTCTAAATCTGAAATGCTAACATAAGGGCAGAAGGATCTAACTTACATACCTAACCTATACAAATTTTCTTTCTTTGTTCCCTTTTGTGACCCACGGCCACAACCTCAAAACAAGCTTCTTGCGGCATACATCAAAGAAAACCAAGAAACACCAAATCAAAATTCAGAACTACTCTTACCGCAGGTGAGTAGCAACTTACTTTGGGTTTCTTGGACTTACAGCCGAAGAAGAAAGCCTCCAATGCTTCTAGGGCTTGCGGAGGATCTCGCAAACTCGCCCTCTTCCTCGTGCCTACTGTTCCTTCTTGACGAGAGGAGCTCGAATCCGAGAAGAGCTCGCGGAGAAGTCCCCGTTGGCCGATCGTCGGAGAAGCCCAAGCTGCGGCTTCTGCGTTTTCGCCCGCAACGCCGTCGAGAGAGAAGAGAAAGGGTTTTGGGAGAAAATTAATTTCTCTCTTAACTTATCCCTTTTTATAACCTAGGGTTATTTCTGTTATCAACTATACCTTAAATAATTTTACTATCTATTCTTAAACAAAACCGCCCGCAGCACACTTGGTTAGCCAGGTTTTAACCAAGTCAAAGATCTCGGCTTCGAATCCTCAGCCGCGCACTTTTATTTCCAATTTATCTTACTGTTCCTAACTACTACTTAAATATATATCGCTCCATATATGATTAACAAAACAAGCGTAGCTCGACTGGTTGGCTGCGTCCGGTTAAAACTTGATTCGGGTTCGAGGTCTTGGGTTCAAAACCCGACTTCAACATATATATTTTTTATTATTTTTTTAAACTTCTTCCTCTTGGTAAAAATACCAAACGAACTCCAAAAATTACATAAAAATACTCTAAAAATCTCTAGAATTTTTCTAAAGCATTTCTAAATTTTTATAAGGACTTTTAGGACTCCAAATAGTGAAATTTAGGGTGTTACAGCAGAAACACAACACAGTAGAGTAGTCATTGGAAGACGTTGTTGTTATATTTGATGCTTCGTGGAGGCCTTCTTTTATAGGCATGCTCCGGGCGCTCGGATCCCTTCCAGCACCTGGACCATGACGTCGGCCGTCCAATCAACACTTGCCTACTGTCAGGATAACTTTTTCCTTCCGGGCGCCCTGATCGATTCCGGGCGCTCGGACCAACTTTCTCCCGAAAGTCATTTTCCTGCAAGAAAGTGTTAGTCTATGGCAAAATAAAAGCTAAACTATCCTGTGTTGGTGCGGTTAGCACTGACGGTCTAACTCAGGTTTTGATGAATGAAAAAGTAGGTTAGGTTAGTCTCGTTATGATCTAATACTTTGAATAAGTGTGCAGGAGAAGTCCAGCTAGGTTGATGGGCTGACCTGATAGCTGGCACGAAGCCCAGCTAGGTCGTTGGGCTGACCTGATAGCTAGCACGAAGCCCAGCTAGGTCAACAGGCCGACCTGATAGCTGGCACGAAGTCTAGACTAGTCGACAGGTTGACCTGATGTTTGGCACGAAGTCTAGCTAGGTCGACGGGCTAACATGATAGCTGGCACAAAGTCCAGACGGGTCTACGGGCTGACCGGATGTCTAGCAGATAAGTTAAGGTAAGTCACTGGAGGGAAGTGACTTGGTGAGGACGCGTTTCCCGTTTGAGGGAACAGTAGGTGTTGATCCAACTTAGAATCATTTCGGAAATCTAAGTTGAGATCGTGACTAGATTTCGGTCTCGGTGAGACGGAATCTAATTACTACTCTTTTATTATATTTGTGCCAACTTTTGTTTTGCAGGGTAGTTTAGCTTTTATTTTTGCCTAGGACTAACACTTTCTTGCAAGAGAAGGACTTTCTGGAGAAAGGTGATCAGGGCGCCCGGAAGGAATCCGAGCGCTCGAAGTTGGTCCAGGCGCCCGGAATCAGTCCGGGCGCCCGAATGGCAAAAATCTATCCTGTCGTCACGAGGAGCGCACTGATTGGCTGGGCCTACGTCACGGTCCGGGCGCCTGGAAAGGATTTGGGCGCCCAGAGCATCCTATATAAGGAGGTCTCGCCCTAGAGCAAAATACACTAACGTCTTCCAACGACTGCTCTACTGCGGTGTGCTCCTACAACGCTACTTCTCCGACAACATGCTGCTAAAGTGTCCTTTCTTTCTATTGTCGGTATTTCTATTTAATTACCCTTGTACTTAATTTTGTAATCATCTTTTTGAACTACTAGTGAATTGTCCAACGAAAGCACTCGATGAGTGCGGGCCTTGGAGTAGGAGTCGACGAAGGCTCCAAACCAAGTAAAGTGGTTTGTGTTAGCGTTTGTGTTCTCTTTTATTTTTCCGTTGCATACTCTTACTTAACTACGATTTTTTTTCCGATCGCTATTCACCCCCCCCTCTAGCGCTTTCACGATCAAACATCCTATAAAATAGAAGTTAGCACAATTATAGTAAAAAAGTAGTAATTAGATTTTGTCTCACCGAGACCGGAATCTGGTCACTATCTCAACTTAGATTCCTGAAACGGTTCTAAGTTGGATCGACGCCTACTATTCCCTCGAACGGGGAACGCGTCCTCACCAAGTCACTCCCCTCCAATGACTTACCTTAACTTACTTGCTAGACGTCCAGTCAGCCCATCGACCCGTCTGGACTTCGTGCCAGCTATCAGGTCAGTCCGTCGACCTAGCTAGACTTTATGTCAGACATTCAGTCAGTTCGTCGATCAGTTTGGACTTCGTGCCAGCTATCCGATCAGCCCGTCGATCTAGCTGGGCTTCTCTTGCACACTTCGTCAAAGTGTTAGATCACTATGAAACTAACTTAATCTACTTTGTCATTTATCAAAACCTGAGTTAGACCGTCAGTGCTAAACGCACCAACAATTTCCCTCTTTCTGATACAATGACAACCTGGGTTAAATTAGTGAAAATCCTACAAAACATAAGTAAGTATAAGATATGATTTTTAAGTTAGCATTGTTTTATGTTTGGTATTTTGTTTTTAATTAACTTAAACCACCTAACCCTCCCCTTGGCATTCATCAAAAAATGCAAGCATAGATAATTTTCAGGTTGACAACAGAAAATGAGTTAACTTTGAAATAAAATTTAATACCAGAGAATTATGATAATACAAAATATTCAAGTTGACCTGGGGGAGTTAACTTAGGAAAAATTAAGTTAAAGGAAAGTTCAAAAAAGTTGTTAAAAAGAGCAGAAATAGTTTTCAACATCCTTCATCTTTTCAAAATTGCTAAGTTTTTTTAAATAACTAACTTCTTATCAGAAATACTAAGGCAAAGACCTACTAACTTTGTAAAATAGGTTTGTAAAATTGAGGTATCTTTTAGAGTATCTTTCAAGCTTATAAAAATTAAACCAATTTTCAAACATAATTCCAATTTTTAGAAATAGGTTTATGAAAATCCTTTTTAAAAATAAGTTTTTTAAAGTCATTTTCAAAAATAAGTTTTTGAAGGTTATTTTTTTTAAAAAAAAAGTTTTTGAAAGTTATTTTTCAAAAATTGAATTTGCAAAATTAAATCAATTTTCAAAATAATTTTTTAAGGAAATGAAAAATACTTTTCAAAAATAATTTTGCAAAAATATTTTTGAAGAAGAGAAAATAATAAGTATGAAACCAATTAATCCTCCCTCTGAACCTGACATTAACAAAACTTCAACTGTCTAACCATAAGTTACTTACTCACTATCAAAAGATAGCAGCTTTTACTTGGTTAGTCAGGTTAAGTTGATTGTATTTAGTTAGTATTTGACTAAGCTAAAATACTTAACCTGATTAATATTTGTTTGGTTTATAACGCCCAGACTTGTGATGATGCACTGATATAAGCATCTTTTAAGTCCAGATAATTTGCTTATACATCTCACCCCTTTCTAAGTTCAGAAATACATAAACAAGTTAGCCCTAATGTGTTGGTGAGATGCTCAAACCTTAGATTTATAGGAGCATGCTTTCTAAGAGATTGATCTATTCTAAGGCTAAATCTGATTTTCAAAAATTCTAAAAATGGGGAATTTTGAGAAATATAAAAAGTTTTACCCTAGAATTTTAAAGACAATTTTTGAAAATAATTTTGCAATTTGAGAATTCTAGTCTATTCATGACACAACAATATATGAAGTTAAAGTCAATAACTCAAAATGTACTACAGTCAATATACTATAGTCATGGCGAAAATACAATAACGCCTAGTCTACTGGGATGATGAAGGAGGTGGTCCGGAGCCCAAGGAGCGTAACAACGCCATCAACTCAGAGTGACATGTCCGGTCATCTTCTCGAGAGCTGGATAGGTCACGTCGAAGGTCAGAGATCTCCTGCTGCACATCTCATCGTAAGTCGGAGACCTCCTGTCGCATATCCCGTCGTAAGTCGAAGACCTCCTCACGCATACCTCGGTGAAATCGAAGACCTCCTGGCGGATTCTCATCATAGATAGCTCTAGTCCGACAACTCGATTGCCTAGAGTGTGAGGAGCGGGACATGGTGCTCGTGCTGGGGGCGGTGGTGGGGCAGGAGCGGTCTCGCCGAATAGTGAGATCATAAACTCATCCTGCTCTGCCTCCTCCTCCTGGGTATCTGGCTCTACATCTGGGTTAGGCTGGTGCTATGCCCCCCTCTGCCAAGATAGGACACCCTCATCATCGATATGGACACCACCTAAAGAGAAATTCCTAGATCCTACAACGTCGAACTCAGTCAGAACTCGGACATCACCTATGGTGACGTCAATATGTATGGAGGCAATATATGCTGTCAAAATGTGGCAGTACGACATATGAACTTGCCCGCTGGTGGTGACTCCGGCTGAGTAGATAATAGCATGAAAGATATGCAGGCTAATATTTATATCTAATCTATGGAAAAAGGTATAAAGGAGAAAAGAGTGAAATGGACACATCATCGTGACGTCACGAGTGGTCAACAACAAAATACAGGAGACGAAAACTTTATAGAGGACATAGTCCTAGACTCGAAAGGAAATTGACCTAAACATGGTAACAGTGGGTACTCGCTCTCCCCTAAAAAAGTACGAAAAAATTATATCAAGAGTAATATGTGAGTAAGGATCACTAAATGGTAGATCCCTAGGAGGGTAGCACTGAAAAGTGAATGTAGATGGTTGGGGATAGCATGATATCAATACCAGCTATCCTAGTAGTGTATAGAAGGTCATCTACTCTAATTAGGTTGTTGTATAATTTAGAATATAAACCTACGTTAACTGAACTAGTACAATAAATAAGGCTCTGCAAACTATAGTAGTCAATGACCTCTACAGCTGGGATGCAAGAGCGCATAAAAAGTGGTCTATCTATACACCTAGTCCATATAGGCATATAAATGGTAGAGTTAAACCTAATTCTAAGTTCTTCAGTAGGGAACCTAGGATCGGTACTAGCAGTAGAGGGCCTAGCACCAATATTAGCACGTTTCCTACTTTACCAAAGAAAAACTAGACTAAGCAATAAATTATAGAAAATACTTGTTTGAGAAAATTTAGTAGAGGAAAGAAAAATTACCGATGCATCATGAAAGAAAATACTAAAAACGACGACCTCGGTTGTTTCGTAGCGGCGTAATAACCGAAGAAGGAACTAAATATTTAAGATTTAATCACTGTTGTGTTAAATCTCGGTGAGAGCCTTTGCAAGAGTGGAAAGGGGAGGTGCAAAGATTGGGGGCACTCCTGCAGCCCCTTACATAGGGCACTCCTTCCGGGCACCCGGAAGGTAATAGCGCCCGCCCCTGGTTTTGTTTTTGTTTTTGTTTTTATTAATGTTTTTAAATGGTTTTTTAAAAATAATTTTTAAGTTAAATTAATTTTTAAGTTAAATTAATATTTAAAGTTAAATTAATTTTAAAAATAATTTTTAGGTTAAATTAATTTTTAAAATAATTTTTAAGTTAAATTAATTTTTAAAATAATTTTTAAGTTAAATTAATCTTTAAAGTTAAATTAATTTTTAAAACAATTTTTAAGTTAAATTAATTTTTAAAATAATTTTTAAGTTAAATTAATTTTTAAGTTAATTTTTAAGTTAAATTAAATTTTTTTAAATAATTTTTAAATTAAATTAATATTTAAAATAGTTTTTAAGTCAAATTAATTTTTAAAATAATTTTTAAGTCAAATTAATTTTTAGGTTAAATTATTTTTTAAAAAAAAATAATTTTAAAGTAAAATTAATTTTTAAGTTAAATTAATTTTTATTTTTTTTAAAAAAATAATTTTTAATTTGATTTGGTTTAATTTAATTTTAAATTTAATTTAATTAGATTTAATTTAATTTGGTTCGATTTTATTCAATTCGATTTGATTCGATTTGATTCAAAGTCCTTAGTCATCTCACCCGATCTATGTTTTCAATCAGGGAAACCTATAATTTTGTGAGATGAAGTTAAGTTTAATTTTAGTGTTTGGTTTAACTTTGTGTTAGATTCATATTTAGCTTTGGGCTCAACAAATAGACATTCTTTGGACAAACTTCTGAGCTATGGTGTGCCACTTGGACATCATTAGAGTAACCATGCCTTTGATGTTTTTCAAATAATCCTATCCACAGAACTTAGTACAAAACATTGGCCTAACTAGTTAGGATCCGTAAAGGGTAGTTTCAATTAGTTCCACTCAGCCAAATGCACCAGGTCGAAATCATATCTTCCTAGACATGCATAAACTGAGATTCCCTAACCTACTATCATCCAAAACTTCACCAATATCGTAGGTCAAGTTAAACTGAGTCCCTTTTTAAACTAATCCTAATTACCCTGTCGAGTAAGTTAATTTTGGAGGTGCCAACTAATTTGGAGTCTCCCCCTGAATTATTGATCTGGGTTAAATTTTAGTCTTGTGTTTTTGTCGATTACTTTTATAATTGTAATCAACTTGATGATAATCTTGGTTTAAGTTGGTTTTATAGTTATTCCTATGGTTTGGTTTAGGTTTAGTTGATTTAGGTTTTTGCTTTGGTTTAATTGATTTCGCATAATATATTTTATTTTTAGGTACATAGTATTGATTTAATCCTACTTGCATATTTAGATATGCTTTCGGAACTCAAACTTTAATTTGTAGTTTGTTTTGAGTTATTAGAGATATAAATGATTTATTAGTATTTGACTTATATCCAAGTCTAGATTTATTGTAAACAACATTTTGACTGTTTAAGCTAAGGTCTAAATTTTTGGATCTATCTGTAAATTTTTCTAAAAGCCCTTTTAGTTTTATGATTTTAGTTTTTAGTGTTGAATTTTCCTCCTCAAGTGTTAAAACTTGATTTGGATTAGAATTTATAATTTGTTCCTTGAGGTGTTGGTTCTCCTCAACGAGCATTTTATTTTGATTTTCAATTTCAGTTAACTTTCTATCTAAACATGCGATAATTTTTTAAAATATTTTATTGAAACTAAGGTATACCTCTTCGGGACCTTTGGAAACGAGTACGGACTTGTGGCTCAATTCGGGTTCGGACCCGTCTTCCGATTCGTCCTCCGATTCTGATTCGTGGGTCATCAACGCGAGGTGGCTTTGATGCCTCTGCTCTTCGGCTTCTGATTCTTCTGACGACGAATTGTCTCACATTGCTTTAAGTGCCTTCTTCTTGGTTGCCTTTGACTTGTCGTTCTTCAATTTTGGGCACTCGTTCTTATAGTGACCCTTCTTATTGCATCTGAAGCAGGTCACGTTTCTTGGTTCAGTTGTGGAGTTGATCTTCTGCAGGTCCTTTCTGCTAAAGTTCTTCTTTCTCCTGGTGAACATCTTTCTTACCAAGTTCACCAGGTACTCTTCGTCTTTTGAATCTTGGTTAGACTCATCTTCAAGTTCAGGCTTGGCCTTCATCTTTTCCCTGGAAGAACCCGCAAACAAAGCGATACCTTTCTCGGTTCGGACTTTAATTTGCTTGTGTAATTCAAGTTCACAAAATAGCTCATCTAACTTTAATTTAGAAAGATTCTTCAAAATCTTGTAGGCATCCACAATGGATGCCCATAATGCATTTCGAGGAAACGCGTTTAGAGCGTACCTGATCAAGTTGCGGTTCTCCATTTGGTGCTCAATACCTTGAAGTCCGTTAAGGATATCCTTGATCCTCGTGTGAAGCTGACTCACGGATTCTCCTTCCTACATCTTAATATTAAATAATTTATTTAAAAGAAGGTCTCGCTTAGTTACCTTGGCGTCGTTGGTTCCCTCGTGAAGTTCGACGAGCTTGTCCCATAGTTCTTTTGCATTCTGGTGTGGTCCCACTTGGTTCAGTTCTTCCTTCGTCAGCCCACATTGCAGTGTGTTGAGCGCTTTGAAATCCGTCTGGGCTTTCTTCTTCATGTCTAAATTCCATTGTTTCGGGTCTAATGGATTTCTAGAGTTGTCAACAGGCGCCTTGTAGCCACGAGTGACACTGAACCACTAGTTGAAGTCAGTCTTCAAGTAGACCTCAATGCGTTTCTTCCAATAGGGGAAAATGTCACCGTTGAACAGAGGTGGACGAACTGTGCTAAAACCGTCGATTTAAGACATTGATTCTGCACACAAGGAGAGAAAAGGAAAACAAATCCCAAGACTTGGTCTTGGATTAGTAGTGCGGGATTAAATTAAAAAGTAAAATCTGAATTGGTGTTGTACCAGTTCAGCTTCCTTGCAACGAAAAAAATTTCCAAAAAGGTAATGATACCAGTTTGGATTATATCGTAAAATAATAAATTGAAAGAAAAAAAAACTTCAACCCCTTTGTCTGATTGATAGTTGCGCCAAATCAGAGTGGTACCTACTTTGATACCACTTGTTGAATCGTGAAAGTCGCTAGCGGGTGAATAACGATCAAAAATTAGTAGCGAGTTAGAGTAAGCAGCGAAAAAATAAGAGCAAAACAATGCTAACACGAACCGGTTTTACTTGGTTCGGAGCCTTCGTCGACTCCTACTCTAAGTCTCACACTCGTCGAGTGCTTTCATTGGGCAATCACTAATAGTTGTTAGAGAAGCTTCGCAGAGTCGCACGTCGCAGAAGCACAGTGCAATAGAGTAGTTGTTGGAAGACGTTGTTGTTATATTTGATGCTCCGTGGAGGCCTTCTTTTATAGGCATGCTCCGGTCGCCCGAATCCCTTTCAGGCGCCTGGATCGTGACGTCGGCCGTTTAATCAACGCTTGCCTAGCTATCAGGATAACTTTTACCTTCCGGGAGCCCGGACCAACTCCGGGCGCTCGGATCCCTTCCAAGCGCCCGGACCACCTTTCTCCAGAAAGTCCTTTTCCTACAAGAAAGTGTTAGTCCGAGGCAAAATAAAAACTAAACTACCCTGCAAAACAGAAGTTAGCATAATTATAGTAAAAGAGTAATAATTAGATTCCGTCTCACCGAGACCGGAATCTAGTCATGATCTCAACTTAGATTCCCAAAATGGTTCTAAGTTGGATCGACGTCTACTGTTCCCTCGAACGAGGAATGCGTCCTCATCAAGTCACTCCCCTCCAATGACTTACCTTAACTTACCCGTCAGACGTCCGGTCAGCCCGTCGACCTGTCTGGACTTCGTCCCAACTATCAGGTCAGCTCGTCGACCTAGCTAGACTTCATGCCAGACATCTGATCAATCCGTCGACTAGTCTGGACTTCGTGTCAGCTATCCAATCAGCGCGTCGAACTAGCTAGGCTTCATGCCAGCTATCCGGTCGGCCCGTCGACCTAGCTGGGCTTCTCCTGCACACTTCATCAAAGTGTTAGATCACTATGAAACTAACTTAACCTATTTTTTCATTCATCAAAACTTGAGTTAGACCGTTAGTGCTAACCACACCAACAGGTTTGACTCTGTCAAAGGGATGAAGGTGCATCCATATTACAATTTAGTTGAAATAAATCATAAAAGATTTTATAAGAGATATGAACCATTTGTGTTGGCACAATAGACAATTCAAATATTCTATTCTTTGTATCGTAGTTTGAAACATGATAAGATTAATTGGTGTGCTGTTTGTAAAATCAAAGAATGAAAAAAATTGAGGAACGTTGGGAAAACATTGCATATCAATAAGAGAAGTTGCGAACACCTTTCAGACTGAGGAATATTTTATTCCAATTTTACAAGATCCCAATGGTGTAGTAATAAACATGGATACAAGTGAAATTGATGATGATGATGATGAGGAGGAGGAGGAGGAGGAGGAGGAAAATGAGGATGAGGATGAGGATGATAATGATAATGAGGACTTTGATTTTTGTTAGGTTAATTTAAAAATTTTGCCCTATTTTTTTCCATGTGGCACTGGTTTTTTTACAAGCACATTTATCTTTTAATATACAAATTTACCAAACTCATAGCTTAAAGAGTTTTTCATATATTGTCTCATTTTTAATTTTATATATTTTATCTATTAATATACTGTATTTTTTCCTACAGGTCATTAGAGGTGACATATAATATCCCCCCCCCCCCCCCTTATTCTCTGAGCTTTTAGTAAATATGATAAGTTTTTTAATGTTTTTTTATGCATCAAATTGTAATTTACTTTATCTTATATTGGAATTTTCATAATATGTTTCGGCGGGGTGGGCGTAGATGGAGATCATAGGGTCAGTCGGATTCATCACCTATCAGTGTACCTACGCCACCCCACGATCAGGCTAGATCATCTCATGCACCTTCTCCAGCACCTTCTCATTCACCATCGCCAATACTATTGCAAGTGCAGTTACCAGTCCCCACAGATCTTCCTGACTCGACCAAAAACTATTGGGGAATGTCCGATGCGGGTGCGTGCTAGAACACATTTCGTAAACATGCACAGCAAAAATAAAATAATAATAATTCCTAATTATTACATCACACACACCACACACATATAAGGATATAACATGCCAAACATAATTAAAATTTTATAGAAAGTAAATTTACGCTAGGTATACTTTATAGAAGACCTGTAATGAGAAGGACATCAACTATAGCGACGTTATCAAACCTCGCCTCTATTTATATCTACATCAAGCTCCTCAAGACAACTCCTTAAGTACAAGTCTTTCCTACGGAAGTTACTATCTACGAGCGAAGAAGAGGGATCAAGAGGAAGAAGAGAAGCACACAAGGGAGAGTTTTTCTCCCTTGTGGTAGTCACGACAACAAGAGGGAGCACCCTCTTGTTGGCGACGGGAGAGAGAGAGAGGAGAGGGAGAGGAGGATTGGGTTTTCAAAAGTCAATGAACCAAATAATGAAACTTATGTCTAATTATCTTCCAATTATATCTATATATAATCCTCTTTAATGAGTTGGATTAGAAAGTCTATATCCAACCCATTATCCTTTAACAAAAAATTAGCCCATTTGTAGGACCCTTGGCAGTCGTCTAGAGGGAGGTGAATATCCCTGCAAACAAAAACAAACCTTCCTCCAACTTTTACAGCTTAATTAAACTTAACACTTGCATAAAAAATAAGAAACTAAAAATAAGAGGTACAATAGATTTACTTGGTTATATCTGGGGAGGTTGTTAATCCAAGGAAGATGAAAGCGCACTAAACTCTCCTTCGGGCGGAGAAGCCTCTTTACAACAATTAAAGCACTCGGTTACAGAAAAAGATTGAAAAGAAATAAATTACGAGTGTTGTTGTAGCTTCTGGGACGATATTTATAGCTCTGGTCGGGGTTCGTAGAAGGGTTCCAGGCTCCAGGGAGGGGATAAACTTTTATCCTCGTCGCAACGGAACACGCTACATCACGTTCCAAATAAAAGCTTGCTATGGGCGCCCAGACGCAAGTTAACATCATGTTAACTATTTGGTCCGGGTTCTTCCGCTCCGGCTCTGGATTCGCTTGGGTGATCTCGACCATCCGGAATAGGACTCACCCGAACCCAACTCCCGGTCTTCTAGAAAACTTCCGCTCTGGCTTATCGTCCCTCGAAAATGTCGCGTGCCTCCTCCTCGTCTGCCCGCGTATTCTTTCACAGCACCTCGTACCTCGGATGAACCAAGCCCGTCGGCTCTCTCCCATGCCATCCTTCTCGCTAGTTGTGTCTTTCGTTCGACTTCCTGCACTCCTAAGTTCCTGCACACTTAGACACAAGGGTTAAATACCAACAGAACTTAACCTGACTTGGTTGATCACATTAAAACTACCTTGGGGTACTTACAATCACCTCCTTTTTTATGTGAGAAAACCCAAGTTAAGTTAGGATAAACCACAGATTTAACAATTATAAAATTTGCAAGTAAAAGAATTTGCAAAAATTTGCAAGTACAAAACTTAAGAATTTGTACTACCTCCCCCTAGACTTAATTTTCACTACTCCTTCTTTTGATCACATAAAAATAGGGTTACTTTTAAAATGACTTTGGAAAAGTTAAATTAAAAATCTAAGGGAAAACCAAAATAAAAAAAAAACTCCTTAAAAAATTAACAAGGGTTGAACAGAAAAATTTTCTTTAATTTTAATCAAAATTAAAAAAAAATACATTTTGATAATTAATTCATAGAAAGTTTTCTAACAAAAAAAATATTTAGATAAAGTTTCATAGAAACATAACTTAAAATGATAAGAAATTTTGACAAACAATTTAAAGTATTTTTATAACCACTCAATGCTTAATAGTTAATCAATTAAATACTTATTTTAATAATGGGCTTCTAAGTTGTGGCGAGGCACTAGGCCTTCTTGGATATTGGAACAACAACCACTTTTAGACAGGAGGAAGAGATTGTACCTAACTTACCTTGTCAATTTAGTAATATGAAGCTCTCCCTGAAGTACTACTTTCTTCCGATGTCACTCCCCTTCATCGATGCTCTCGATGCGCTTTTCAGACGAGCTTGCTTCGTCTTTGTTTTCTTGGTGACTTGCTATTAGTGCAAGTCCAAATAGAGCTTCTATCTCCTATTTAGATGATGTGTCATCCCACACCACCTTTAGATTATACTTGGGTCAGGCTGACTTCTTGTTCTTTTCCTTGTTCTTGTCTTCGCTCTTCAATTTTGGACAGTTATCTTTGACGTGCCCTTCTTCATTGCAGTGGTAGCATCTTACTTTTATTTTTCTTTTTATACCCTGCACTTGATTAAATTTGTTAGATTTAAACAATTTTTAAAATTTTCTTACCATTAACGTTGTTTCGTCATTGTCAAGTGATGTATCGAAATCCGGTTCGTCCATTTTAGCTTTTAAGGCAATGTTTTGCCTTGATTCCATCTTTAGACTTACACATCTTGACTCATGAATTTCAAAAGTTAAAAAAAAATTCTTATAAAGTTCTTACCTTTAAATCCTTAGAGATGAAATACGCATCTACTAAGGTCGACCATTCCGGAGTCCTAGGAAATGCATTAAGTGCGTACCTTAGTGAATCTCGATTGGTTACCTTTTCTCCAAGATTCATGAGTCTGGTGATGGACTCCTTGATTTTTGAGTGGAGGTGTACGACGGTTTCACCTTCTTCTAACCGGAGGTTGTTGATCTAGTTCCAGAGTAGGTCCCGTCTCGCTAATTTTTCCTCCGAGGTCCCTTTGTGTAATTCTAGAAATTTCTCCCAAAGCTCCTTGGCTGACTCGTAGGCTCCTATTTGGATGACTTCTTGTGGCGGTAAGACACTCAGCAGATGAACTCTGCTTTGTCGTTTGTCACAAAGTCGGCTTGCTCCTTCTTCGTCTATTGATATTCTTCTTTATCTTTCAGAGCTACAAAAGCATATTTCATAATTATTAATAATTCAAAATCTGTTTTAAAAAATACCACCATCTTTTTCTTCCAACTCGCAAATTCCCCCTCAAACTTCGGTGGATTGATGCTCGGTCCGACCATCTCATGTGCTTCATTCGGTGGTTAGTCCTCCTGAAGTGAATGCACTCTGATACCACTTGTAGAACCCTTGGCGGCCAGCTAGAGGGGGGGGGGGGGGGGGGGATAGCCCTGCAAATAAAAATGAACCTTCCTCTAACTTTTACAGCTTAATTAAACTTAACACTTGCATAAACAAAAATAAGAAACTAGAAATTATTGGTGTGGTTAGCACTAACAGTCTAACTCAGGTTTTGATGAATGACAAAGTAGGTTAAATTAGTTTTATGGTGATCTAACACTTTGATGAAGTGTGCAGGAGAAGCCCAGCTAAGTCGATAGGCCGACCGGATAAATGGCACGAAGCCCAGCTAAGTCGACGGGCCGACCGAATAGTTGGCACGAAGCCCAGCTAGGTCGATGGGATGAACTGATAGCTGGCACGAAGTTCAGACTGGTCGAAGGACTGACCGGATGTCTAAAACGAAGTCCAGCTAGGTCGACGGGCTAACCTGATAGCTGGCACGAAGTCCCGACAGGTCGACGGGCTGACCGGATGTCTGGCAGGTAAGTTAAGGTAAGTCACTGGAGGATAGTGACTTGGTGAGGACGCGTTCCTCATTCAAGGGAACAGTAGGCATCGATCCAACTTAGAACCATTTCGAGAATCTAAGTTGAGATCGTGACTAGATTCCGATCTCGGTGAGACGAAATCTAATTACTACTCTTATACTATAATTGTGTTAACTTCAATTTTGTAGGGTAGTTTAGCTTTTATTTTGCCTCGAACAAACACTTTCTTGTAGGAAAAGGACTTTCCGGAGAAAGGTGATCCGGGCGCCTGGAAGGGATCCGGGTCACCGGGTGCCCAGAGTTGGTCGTGGCGCCAGAAAGGTAAAAATTATCCCGTCGCAGATTTGGAGCTCGCTGATTAGCCGAACCTACGTCACGGTCTGGGCGGCCAGAGCATGCCTATAAAAGAAGGCCTCCACGGAGCATCAAAGAACAACAAGAACAGCTTCTGCTAACAACTGCTTTGTTACGCTCTGCTCCTGCGACGATGCGAAGTCTCTCCGATAGCCTGCGTCTCAAGTTTTGTTTTCTTATTGTTGTCGATATTTTCCTTATAATAGTTCTTGTACTTACTATTGTAATCAATTTTCAAACTATTAGTGATTGCCCAACGAAAGCACTCGACGAGTGCGGGCCTTGGAGTAGGAGTCGACCAAGGCTCCGCATCAAGTAAAACTAGTTCGTGCAACTTTTGTGTACTAAGCTTTTAGCCATCCTACATTAACCACTATGCTACTATGATCTAATGTGCGGTAAGTGGGTAAAATAAAATTTTACTAATCAATTGAAGGGGGTTCCTTTTTTAAAAAAGAAAAATTAGATATCGATTTTTCTTAAAATATATTCTTACGCCTTTCATTTTTTCCCTCCAAAAGTATTTTTAAAAAATTCATTCTCTTTTTTTTCACCGTTGGCTAGTGTTGACAAAATATCACGTTTAACAAAATTCGTAATAATATTTTTTATTAATATTTTATTATTTTTTTTTAAAAAAAATACGCATAGTTCTTTATCTCCCACATTGCTTACCCCAAGACAAAGTCTTGGAAATTATTTCTTGTCTATTTTTTTTTGCAAATATACCAATGTCTATTCAAAAAGGACGGAGCATCCACGAACCATCACCATACGATCAAGAAGATTTCAACTACTAGAGGCGAGGAATGGAATGCTTCTTAGGAAGTCTAAATTTTGATAATTTGTTGATATTGAGAAAACCTTCTTGGAACTCAAAACTGAAAAAAAAAATGTAAGTAAACTTATTTGTAATATTTTACCTAACAATGTTTTATGTAGAATAGAAAAGTACAAGAATGCACATGAGCTTTGGACCCAGTTGATCAAGCTACACGAGGAGTCGTTAGAGCTAGAGGATCAAGTCAAAATCAAATCTGAACTTGAGTCAAATCCAATCGAAAAGCCTACTAAATTAGGGGATGTGATTAAGGTTAGTATAATTTATCAAAATATCTCTATCAGTAGTAGTTTAAATAATATGCATGATAACTTAGATAAGTATGAAAATATCTCAAGTATGCTACATGATAATCTAAATTTACATGATTCAAATTCAAAACCACAAAATAATCTAGATTTTATTCAAGACTTTGATCAAATTAGCATCAACCGTGACTTGGTCAAACAAAACATTAACCAAACCAATTCAAACACATTAATTAATTTAGAAATAATTAATTCAAACATTAAAGTAAAGTTTAATTCAAAAAAAAATGGAATAGATTTAGATAAAATTAATAAATACATTAATAAAGTATTTAATAACCTAGATAATATCAATTTAGAAAATTCTATCCAATACCAAGATAATTTAATTAACAAAAGATTAAATTTTAAAGATACGACTAATCTAATAAATTCAACTAATAATATAAACTTAAAGGACACAAAAAAAAGAAGGATAAATTCAAACATTTCAATAAAACAAAAACAGAATTTAATAAATTTAAAATTAAACATTAAAGAAAATTCAAAATTAAATATTAAAGAAAATTCAAAATTAACCGTTAATAGAAAATTATGTGATAAACCTTTAAAAAAATATAATTTAAATAGTTTAATCAATTCAAATTTAAAAACTAATGAAAACTTAAACGCCAATAATTTTAACATAATAAAATTAAAATTGAAAGAAAATTTAAATATTAATGACCAATTTAATTAATTGAAAATTAAAAGCTTAAATTTAAATTTTAAATTAAAAATCTTAAAAGGAAAATCAATAATTTAGGGAGAAACTCCAAACTAGTTGGCACCTCTAAAAATAACATACCCTGGCAGGATAATTAGGATTAGCTTAAAAAGTGACTCAGTTTAACTAGACCTACGGTACTGGTGAAGTTTTGGATGATAGTAGGTTAGGGAAACTCTGTCTATGCCTGTCTAGGAAGATATAACTTCGACCTGGTACATTTGGCTTAGTAAAACTAACTGAAGCTATCCATTACGGATCCTAACTAGTTAGACCAAGGTTTTGTACTACAGTGGATAGAATTATTTTAAAAACCTCGAAGGCATGATTACTCTAATGATGTCCAGGTGACTCACCATAATCCAGAAGTTTATCCAAAGAATGCATGTTTGTTGAGCCTAAATCTAAACCTAAATCTAACACAAAGTTAAACCAACCCCTAAAAATTAAACTTTATTTTATATCACAAAGATTATAGGTTTTTATAATTGAAAACATAGATCAGGTGAGATGACTAAGGATTTCAAATTAAATCGAATCGAATCGAATTAAATCGAATTATAGGTTTCTCTAATTGAAAAATTGGATCGATTGAGATGTCTAAGGATTTCGAATTAAATCGAATTGAATTGAATCAAATCAAATCGAATCGAATTTAATCCAATTGAATAGAATCGAATCAAATTAAATTAAATTAAATCAAATCGAATCAAATCGAATCGAATCGAATCAAATCAAATCAAATCAAATTAAATTCAAATTAAATTAAATTATATTAAAAATTAAATTAAAGAAAAATTAAATTAAATTTAAAACTTAAATTAAAATTTAAAATATTTCATAAATTATTTAAAAATATTTAAAAAAGTATTTTAAAAATTATTTTTACCATTAAAAGTATATTAAAATTATTCTTTTAAAAAAATATTTAAACTTAAAAAAATTATTTTTAACTTAAAAATTATTTTAAACAATTATTTTTAAATTATTCTTTGAAAAATTATTTTAAACTTAAAAAATTTATTCTTAAAAAAATTATTTTAATAATTATTAATTTAACTTTAAAAAGTTTCTTAAAAATTATTTTAGTATAAAAAGTATTTTAAAAGTTATTTTAACATAAAAATTATTTTAAAATAGAAATTATTTTAACATAAAATTTATTTTTAAAATTATTTTGATATAAAAATTATTTTAAAATAAAAATTATATGAGGAATGATATTTGCCGCGACAACTCGCCGCGACACATATCCGCGACACTGTTGGCAGCCCTGGTGGCCACCTCCACCTCAGCGCTCTCTCTCCGCGACGCGAATGAAATCCACTCGGGTCAAAACTTGTTCCTCGTGTGCCCTAACAAGCCCTCCCCTGCCGTTTTCTCTTCTCCCTCCCCAGCCCTAACTTCTTCGAAATCGCCGCAACCCCTTCTCCCTCCTCGCTGAAGCAGCAACGACACCCTCCCCAGCCCCAACTCCTTTGAAAGCGCCGCAACCCCTTCTTCCCCCTCGCTGAAGCAGCAACGACACCCTCCCCAGCCCCAACTCCTTCCAACAAGTTTTGTCCCTTCTTCCCCCTCGCTGAAGCAGCAACGGCACCCTCCCCTGTCGTTTTCTCTTCTCCCTCCCCTGCCCTAACTTCTTCTAAAGCGCCGCAGCCCCTTCTTCCCCTTCGCTGAAGCAACAACTGTTCTTCCTCAGCGAGGCTCGTCTCCCTCAGCGTTCGAAGAAGCAGTAGCAACAAAGAGCAGTAGTTTTGAGTACTCTTTGAGGTAATCAACTTCTTCTTATACATCTTTTCTTTCTTCAATTCGTGGTAACCAAATCTTGAGGGATTATCCAAGCAACTAGCAAGCAAATGAATCTTAGTTAATCGGTGGCACTCAACGGAATATTTAGGACAAGAATCAGACAATCAATATAGTAAAAAGGACATGTAGAATAACAAATAAAAGGTCTTACTTGCATAAATTTCAAGAGTATCAGATCCTCTTGCATATGATCTTAGTGGTTCAGCGTCCTTAGAGTATCAGATCCTCAACAGAGGCACTAGAAATGGATAGTTCATATTTTTAGTGCTATTTCATAGGAATTCAAGAATGCTATTCTAATGCAACTTGGTAAGCCTCAATTCCTGTTCTTTATGGGTGGGAAACACAACATGATCCTTTAGAACAATATGAACCAAAAGAAATTATTTTGTTAGTAGAAAGAAACTGATGATCTTGGATGTACATCAACTTCTGTTATTTGCTCCCACTTAATTAAACCATAAGTTAATTTTTAATCAACTCCCACTTAATTGGTTATTCCAAACAGGCTTTCCCCACACATAATAGCTCTATCCCCTTAAACGTGTTATACGGACTCCGTTTAAATCCTGAAAAAATTCTAAAAATTTCTGAAAAATCTAATAAAATTATTTATCAAATAATCTTATTATTTAATTAATATTTGAGCCAGGTCGACAAACTGACTTGATAGTTGGCACAAAGTCCAGACTGGTCGATGGGCTGACCGAATGTCTGGCATGAAGTCCAGCTAGGTCGACGGGCTAACCTGATAGCTGGCACGAAGTCCAGATGGGTTGACGGGCTGACGAGACGTCTGGCAGGTAAGTTAAGATAAGTCACTGGAGGGGAGTGATTTGGTGAGGACGCGTTCCCCATTCGAGGGAACAGTAGGCGTCGATCCAACTTAGAATCATTTCAGGAATCTAAGTTAAGATCGTGACAAAATTCTGGTCTCGGTGAGACGAAATCTAATTACTACTCATTTATTATAATTGTGCTAACTTCAGTTTTACAGGGTAGTTTAACTTTTATTTTACCTCGGACTAACACTTTCTTACAGGAAAAGAACCTTCTGGAGAAAGGTGGTATGTGCGCCCGGAAGGGATCCGAGCTCCCGAAGCATGCCTATAAAAGAAGGCCTCCACGGAGCATCAAAGAACAACAAGAACAACTTCTGCTAACAACTGCTCTATTACGATCTGCTCCTGCGACGCTGCGAAGTCTCTTCGACAGCCTGTGGCTCAAGTTTTATTTTCTTATTGTTGTCGGTATTGTCCTTATAATAGTTCTTGTACTTACTATTGTAATCAATTTTTGAACTATTAGTGATTTTCCAACGAAAGCACTCGACGAGTGCGGGCCTTGGAGTAGGAGTCGACCAAGGCTTCGAACCAAGTAAAATCGGTTCGTGTTAGCATTATTTTGTGCCTTTTCTACTGCGTACTTAATCTGAAACTTTAACTCGCTACTCGCTATTCACCCCCCCCCCCCTCTAGCGAGCTCTACGATTTAACGAAAATAAGAGGCACAACAAATTTACTTGGTTATAACCGGGGAGGTTGTTAATCCAAGGAAGATGAAAGCGCACTAAACTCTCCTTCGAGCAGAGAAGCATCTTTACAACAATTAAAATACTTAGTTACAAAACAAGATTGAAAAGAAATGAATTATAAGTGTTGTTGTAGGTTCTGGGACTAGGGCTATATTTATAGCTCTAGTTGGGGCACCTAGAAGGGTTCCATGTGCCTCGGAAGAGATAAACTTTTATCTTCGTCGCAACGGAACGCGCCACGACACGTTCTGGATAAAAGCTTGCTCCAAGCGCCCGGACCCAAGTTAACATCATGTTAACTATTTGGTCTGGGTTCTTCCGTTCCGGTTCCGCTTGCTTGGGTCCGGGCGTTCCGCTCTAGCTCTAGCTCTGTTTGGGTGATCTCTGTTTGGGTGATCTCGGTCATCCGGAATAGGCCTCACCCAAATCCAACTTTCAGCCTTCTAGCAAACTTCTGCTTTTGGCTTCTCATCCCTCGAAAATGACGCGCGCCTCCTTCTCATCGGCTCGTGTACTCTTTTGCAGCACCTCCTACCTCGGACACTGAGCCCGTCAACTCTCTCCCGTGTCATCCCTCTCACTAGCTGCATCTTTCGCTCGACTTCCTGCGCTCATAAGTTCCTGCACACTTAGACACAGGGGTTAAATACCAACTGGACCTAACCTGACTTTGTTGATCACATCAAAACTATCTTTGAGTACTTACACCATTAACCCCTTGGTTTGGTTCATAACTAAACTAAGTTGGTTCATGACTAATTCATGATTAAACCAAATATGATTCAACTCTACCATAAGAGATGTAGTCATCCGCGCTTCCATCATGACAAATATTTTCATATTTATCTTATGTATGGTCCAACCAAACATTTATCTCTTGATTTAAGAGTCTTATTCTTTAACTTATTTTACGTCTTTTAGAGACTCGTTAGTGCGTGTGCCCCAATAGGTTCCTGGTTTATCTTGACCGTCCATAATTAACTACTTAATTATAGAATTAATTATGAGTGATACCTAGTAGTATATCATGATCCCCAATTAGACAAAAAATCATAGTTGATCTTAGAATTAATTCTAAACCCTTCAGCAGTTGTAGTGAGTCATGTCTTGTTCCTTTCATTCGTCTTATACCCACTTGGTTCAAAATATGATCTATGTGTTTGTTCCCACTAGACTGATTACGTCACACCTAGCTCAACTAATACTTTCTCATTCTATGGATTCAAATTATTCATACATATGTACAAGAGTTTTGTACTCTTAACATGTGATGTTTTGGCCAAAGACTTTGAATAATAATCTTAATGAGTGGCTATAGGATATACGTATCCTCGCAAGGAGCGGTGAATCTTCTGTGGGATATCTAAGCATCTTCGAGTATTTCTGTTGGGATGTATACTATAAACCTAGCTTTTGTATGAACATCTGTTTTGAAATATTTTAAAATGAGAATCACTTTGGTCAAATGTTTGCATTTTATATTTATATATATGTCGATGCAGTTATCTATTTAATTTATATTGTAGATAACATGGTGTGTGGTGTCACACAGAAGATCATGTTATCGGTTCCTTATAAATTATAAATAACAGCTCACAATCGAGATGGATAGGGATAAACCATTGGAATGATTGTAGTGTAATTTGGTATTAGCTTGTCTTGACTATAAAATTACACTAGCACACTATGTGTGTATTGAGCAGGACCATTTGAGGTTGTTCGATTTATATTGACTATATAAAAGAACAGAACCTCTGTTATTATAGATGTGCATCCTCTTAATCCCTATATAATAACAAGCACGTATACTTAGTATTTATTTTTTAACTTATCAATGGGTGAGATTTATTCGTTAAATCAATTAGCCCGATAACTTGAGAAATAGTACTGTTTATATGGTGTGTTGTTGATTATAGAAGGAAACTGTATCCTAATTATTTAGGTTGATGATTTCCCCTTGAGGAGCTCATAAGGATTATCATGTAAATCCTGCAGGTGGACTTAGTCCGACATGATAATAAAGTTGAGTGGTACTACTCTTAGACTCGGATGTTAATTAACTGAGTTGTCAGTAACTTATTTAATTAACAGACATATGATATCTTAAACACGGGGAGATTAACACACTCATAATAAGAAGGAGCCCATATTGTAATATAGGATTGGTGCGGTAGTTCAATAATAATCCTTTAGTAGTATGGATTAATATTGATGGACTTGAGTTGGGTGTTCGGGGCGAACACGGGAAATCCAAGCCCATCAGGAGGCCTAAACCAATTCCTCCTCTAGGTCCCTGTTGTAGCCTCTATATAAAGCCTCGCATCCACCCATTCATAACCGGGTTTGGTTTAATTTGGTTTGGTTTAACTTAACTTGGTTTGGTTTAACATAGTTTGTTTAGATTTTTTTTAAACAAAATTTTATTAAATTTTCTTTCCTTGTAACCGATGACAAGTTTATAAAAAGGAGCAGGAAGTGACCCCTAAAACCTAACTTTCTAATTCTCCACAGCTCCCTTCTCTCCTTGTGGTTGTCGCCCTCTCTTCCCTTGCTAGGGTCGGTGGCACAACCAATTCTCTTCTCCCCTTGCGCCACCTTCTTCCCCACCTAGGGTCGGCGTCAACCTCTCCCTTGCAAAGGGCCGGTGGTTTCCTCCTCCAATTTGGCTAGGGTCGGCGATTCCCCTTCTCCCTTAGTGATCGGCGCCTCTTCCCATCCATTGGTGGCAAGCGGCTTGAAGAAGAGGAGGAAGAGAAGAAGAAGAGGAAGAGAAGGAAGAAGATTAGAAGGTGCCCCATCCTAGAGACTCCTTTTGTGGCTGCCGATTTGGAAGAGAAGAAAAAAAGGGTGGTGTTGTCTTGGTAGATCGTCGCCCACACGACGTTCAAGAAGAGTAGAAGAATACTGCAGAAGATCAAGAGGTATCTAGCTACGAAAAAAGGTACAATTAGTTCTTTAATTCCGCTGTGTAATTGGTTTTGTTTTCTTTGTGTCGATTTTGGATATCGATTTTTGAATACCAATACAAGAGGTTGGCGATCTTGTACTTCGATCTAGGTGTGCTTTGATCATTCAAGAACTTGTTTGATTGATCAAACACATGTCTGATCGAACGTGCGGGTTGCTAGGAATAGTTCTATACTTGTACAATTTTTGTACAGGAAATTTAAACAGAACGAAATTCCAGCGCCCTTCAATTTCGACTAATAATCAATCATCTCGGGTCCACATCTCAATGAAGTGCTTGCTTAAGATGTCAAAGTATAAGTCTTCATGACCAAGATGACTTGTATACTTCAAATCGAAGGAAATTTACACTCGAACTACAGTAAGAGCTTCATAGACATATCCATATATCTAGATAACCATATAAAATCTTACAGCATGTCACTCCAATGAACTAGTTACCATAACTAGCATCCACATTTAACTCTCGACATCCAAATATCTTCAGCCAGTGAGAAAATAGTTGCTTGATGAAATAACTCTGCTAGTCTTACAGAATTGATAATGTCCAAATGCATCAATTCGACGACTAGGAAAATTTCAATACGTTCATAATAACACATATAGAGATAATCACTAGTTGTGATCCAATCACAATTTCTCTCATGCTATGAATTGTATTACGGACATTCAATAAATGAGTTAAGATAATCAAACATATAATATACACTCAAATAGTGAATTTATTTTTAATAAAAATCGTAAGACGATTGCCTTAGGACATCCCTTAAAATCTAACAGAAACTCCGTTGATAAGTTTGGAAATGATAGAGATTTTGTAGTCCCCATCAGAGATTCGTAAATACTATAAAATATTTTATTTTTTGATCTATCTTAATTATTTAACATTGTTTATTTGTAATTTATTGCAGATTTGAAAATCTTGTAGGGTTATTCATGAAATTAATAGACTCATGAATAACCATTGGGGAGGTGAATCAATGACATATTCAAGACTCCAACAACCATAAAAGAACTATGGTGGAGCGAGTTTAAGGTATATTTTCTTGAGTTTATATTCAAATTTAAAGTGAATATATAATCAATTATTGTTTTTCATTTCAATAGCTAAATAATTGGGACTCAACTAATGAAATGGAGATCAAAAGAATATTTTAAAAAAATGTGACGATCACATCAGGCATGTACTGAATCATGCCAAGAGTCAGGGGAGAAAAGACAAACTTCATCACCAATGAAAATTGGGAGAGAATCACCAACTTTTGGGCAACAGAGGAGAGTAAACAAAGGAGTAACCTGAATATAATGAATCAATCTTACAATTCTAGTGTCTCATCTGCAATATATGCGGGATGCTCTATTAACATAGATGAGCATAGATGGAAATTGATAATTTTTTAACTATCTCAATAGTTTTTTATCTATATCAAATTATTTCATTATTTGTAACCATATGTTTTTAGATTAGGGAGATGGGGAAGGAGCCTGCTTTCATAGATATTTTCACCAACAGTTTTATAAAAAAAGATAAGACTTAGAGTGAGGCTAGAACAAAAGCAGTAAAGGTTGGAATTATTTTTTATTTGATCCTAATTTATACATCAGTCATATACTGAATCATGCCAAGAGTCAGGGGAAAAAACAATCTTCATCACCGATGAAAATTGGGAGAGGATCACCAACTTTTAGACAACGGAGGAGAGTAAGCAAAGGAGTAACCTAAATAGAATGAATCAATCTTACAATTCTGGTGACTCATCTACGATATATGCGGGTGACTCTATTAACATAGATCAGCATAGATGGAGATTGATAATTTTTAACTCTATCAATAGTTTTTTATCTATATCAAATTATTTTATTAATTGTAACCATATGTTTTTCGACTAGGGAGATGGGGAAGGAGCTTGCTTTCATAGATATTTTCACCCGCAGTTTTATAAAAGAAAGATAAGACTTAGAGTGAGGCTAGAACAAAAGCAGTAAAGGTTGGGATTATTTTTTATTTGATCTTAATTTATAATTTAGATTTTATTAGTTAAGTAATTTCTCTCTCTTAATATTATATGTGTTTCTATTATATCTAATCAATATCGTATGTGTTTTAAAAAATAAGAAAAATATGATGAGCTCGAGCTACCCTAGACATGCGCATAAGCTAGTGCCGATATTGATGGGTCTAAGTCCTCTATTGGTAATAATTTAAGTTTATGGTTGGAGACCAATGGAGGAACAAAAAGTGGAAGAATATTAGGGATGAGTTTCTTGAGTATAACCCAAAGAATAGCTAGTATATTTTCTTCCACCTCAGTAGTAGTAAGGACCCAAATAAATACCTTGACTGAAAAGGTTAGCAATCTGAAGGAAATATTATTGCAAAGAGATGAAGAAAGGGCCCAAAGGGATCAAGAAATGAGAGAGTTGCGCTGACAACAAAACTTTATCATGCGACATCTTCAGTTGAGCTCCTCTCTAAGTCAAATTCCTCCCTATGATGGTGATGATGGCGACGACGACAACGATGATGGTGGTGATGGTTCTTTATGATTTTAATTATGTATGAATGTTATTTGTCTTATAATTAGTGTTTTAAATATTAATCCATAGATTGTGAATCTTTCAATTTTTTATTTTAATTAATATTATTAATTTATTTTTAACAGGGTTGGTGAGGCAAAATCTATGTCGGAGAAAAAAGAAAATATTAAGTAACGCACCCTTAGTTGAACATGTTGTACTTGTAATTTTATTTATTTTATCAATTGCATTTGAAGAGTTAATGGAAGAGTTAAATATGGACATCATTCTTTTTACAAACTTTGAAATTTACAACTACTACATTATTAGCTAGAATTTTGAATTATTATTATAGTTTAACTAGCAACAAAGTAACCTTGAACACTAAAAGACTAATATGAACTAATTGATTTTGACTATTTTGTGTTTTCATCATTTGAGACATTTTCATATGATAAGAATTTTAAGAAGGCACCTCATGCTCTCCATGTAAGATTGAAGCCTAACAAGATATTTGTAGCTACAGTTTAATGTAGTGAAATAGGTTGTGATCCGGTGATAAGGGCCCACGCCTCAAGGGGTCGTGACCACGATGGAAGTCAAAGTCTAGGCGGTCAACGTCCCTGTGTCGCTGGCCGATCGGACAACTCACTCGCCCGACCAGAATAAAGAAGTACCGATATGATATCACTACAACTCGGCCAGGCACCAAGCTTCCGACGCTCAAAACAAGACATACATCGAGCGGCCAGCTCGGTCAGACTTACATTGAACCTCGGAACTGGTGAAAAAGGATCGCAGCACGACAACGGAGCTCTGACAGTGGAATGTTGGCTGAGCAGCCACTCCGCTCGACCAAAGGGCTAGAACACTTGAACGGCTAAGGGTTGGTCGAGCGACCATCCTGCTCGGTCACTAACAGACAAAAAGAGGATCAGTCGATATCCTCATGGAAACTCATGCCACCTATAGACGGTGTGGTTGGCGGCATGGACAGGCAGAGGATCGTACGGCGAAAGCTTCCACTGAAATGTCAGAGATATGCTCGGGTCATTGAGGTATGGTGTCAGGGACGCTTTCCTGACATATCCTTTCAGGGGAAGCTTTGAGAAGCGTGCACGTCTTGAGGAGCGTGCGTGCGCTTCCCCGCAACCCTATATAAAGGGCTCCAAGGTTCCACGGAGGTATGCATAATCTTTACTGTAGCTACTGTTACTCTGCTACTTTGTTTCCTCGCTTCTTCTACATCAACGGTGACTGACTTGAGCGTGGGAGGGCCATCACTGATGAACCCCTCCCTGGCTCGGCACTGACGCTGCTGTGATTGCAAGCCCCTTTGACTCGGAATCCACCAACAGTCAACAGGAGAGCCACGCCCCCCAGCATCCATCACCTCGACTCTCAGACAGGATCAAATTTGGCGCCGTCTGTGAGAACGCACCTGCATCCGAGCCGAGAAAATAGAAGAAGCTGAATGACTTCACACCGTGACCCTCACTCAAGAAGAACTTGATATTCTTGTATAAGCTCGAGCAGCCAAAATAGTCGAGTAGCAACAGCAAAAGGCGCTAGCCGATCGACTGGCACAACAAGCAACATCGACATCCGAGGGTCGAGCGGCGCGGGAGGACTAGCCGGAACAACTCTCCATCTGGGGAAAAAATAGAGGGCCAACTGACACGCAAGGAGAAGCACCCCCCGTGCCGATACCATTCCATCGGGCTCTGTTCCAGACGCCCTCGGAAATCGCGCAGGCGAATCAAGAGCATGGATCTTCATCGGATGAAGAGCCCATTCGAGATGCCGGAAGGGCAAAGTTCCCCCGAGCGGATCAATCACCAGTTCTCCGAAGCAATCTTACAAGATCTATTGCCGAGGCACTATGCCCCGCTAGCGATCGAAGAGTACAACAGATCGACCGATCCGGACAATCATTTGGGCAAGTTCGACAACGCAGCTACACTTCACCAATACATAGATGGGGTGAAGTGTCGGGTCTTCCTCATCACGCTCTCTAGCTCAGCGTAGCGTTGGTTCAGAAGGTTGTCGGACAGATCGATACGAAGCTTCAAGGATTTTCGAACGACTTTTCTACACCACTTCATGAGTAGTAGGCGCTACCAAAAAACGAGCGTCATCTTGTTTTCCTTGAAGCAAGGGTCGAGAGAGACCCTCCGAGCGTACATCCAACGCTTCAACCAGGTAGTAATGGATATCCCCTCGGTCTCATCCGAGACCATGATGAACGTCTTTATACAGGGGCTCATCGAGGGAGACTTCTTCCGATTGCTCATCAGGAAGCCTCCCCATGACTACGACCACGTGCTCAAGAAGGCTAATGTGTATATAAATGTGGAGGAGGCCCAGGCCGTAAGAAGGAAGGAGGTGCTAGCCGAACCCGTGGTGTCGATCTAACGACGACCGCTGAACAGCCACCAATCGCCAAGGGGGCCGAGAACTGAAGGCCAACCGCACCAAGAAACGCGTCACATGCCGTGCAACATATGGCCTCTGATTGGCCGAAGGCACCAAAGGACAAGGTATGAACACCTATGTTATGTTCCTTCCACTAGTCGGCATCACACAACACACGCGATTGTCACGGTCTGACTCCAATCGCTAGACCAACACCTAGGGGCTATCGTCTCCGATCTCCCTCTCCCAACCGACGACATGAGCATCAACCTACCGGACGGCGGTAGGAGGCAAGAAGATCACCCAGGCGATGACACCATCATCAGAGGGAAAGTGTCGATGATCCCCTAGCCTCTCGCGAGCAGCACATGCCATCCGCTCGGGAGGAGGAAAATAGAAGTAATGATGCTCGGGGAGAAATAAACATCATCGCTGGCGGACCGACCGACGGTGACTCCAACCGAGCCAAGAAGTCATACGCTCGTCGACTGGAGACACATGCAGTAGGTTGCAGCCGAGAAAAGGCGAGTGGGCCTAGATCAGCTTCGGGCCCCGAGATCTCGAGGGAGTGGAAGTCCCTCATAATGATGCTCTCATCATCTGAGCGGTAATCGCAAACTATACTATCCACCGAGTTTTTGTTGACACAAGGAGCTCAGTGAATATAATCTTCAAGAAGGCTTTCGATCAGCTCCAGATCGATCGAGGCGAGCTACTGCGAATGACGACCCCACGATATAGGTTCACTAGCAACGAGGTTCAGCCGATCGACCAAACTAAGTTGGTCATATCGCTCGGAGAGGAGCCAATCAGGAGGACCAGAACCACAAACTTCATTGTGGTGGACGCCCCCTCAGCCTACAACGTTATCTTGGGTCGACCGACCCTCAATGAATTTTAAGAAGTAGTTTCAACCTACTGTCAAAAGATCAAATTCTCAGTGGACGACTAAGTGGGAGAAGTAAAAGAGGATCAACTGGCCGCTCGACGATGCTATGTCGAGATGGTCAAAGTTGAGGCTAGGTCCACCCGGAAGACCTCGCAGTTAGAGGTTAGTGCTATTACTGAAAAGCCTCCTACCTTGGTCTATAAGGAAAAGGAGGAAGTCCAAATCCATCCTCGCCGAGCGGAAGCAACAACTTTCATAGCATCCGATCTGGAAGCTGAACAGAAGGCGGAGCTGATCACCTGTCTCCAACAAAACCATGACGTGTTTGCGTGGTCAACGCATGAGCTCCCTGGGATTGCCCCGAGCGTTGCACAACACGAACTTCATGTCCGACCTGACGCTCGGCCGGTAAAACAAAGGAAGAGAGACTTCAGCGCCGAACAAAATCTGATTATCCGGACAGAAATAGAGAAGCTGCTGGAGGCCGGCCATGTACGGGAAGTTCAATTCCCGAGCTGGCTCACAAATGTAGTACTGGTCTCGAAGCTTGGCAACAAGTGGTGAGTCTGCATCGACTTCCGAGAACTCAACAAGGCATGCCCAAAGGACTTCTACCCGCTGCCTCAGATTGATTATATGGTAGACTCCACTACTGGGTGTGAGCTGATATATATGCTGGACGTGTATCAAGGGTACCACCAAGTGCCGCTCGACAGGGAAGATCAAGAAAAGGTCAGCTTTATTACGGCCGATGGCACGTATTGTTATGATGTCATGCAGTTCGGATTGAAGAACGTCGGAGCCACCTATCAAATGCTGATGAACAAAGTATTCCGACGGCAGATAGGCCGCAACATGGAGGTATACGTTGACGACATATTAATTAAATCCCTCCGAGCAGCTGACCTATGTGCAGATATCAAGGAGACTTGCCAGACACTCAAGACGTACGGGATCAAATTGAATCCTAACAAGTGCCTGTTCAGCACGAAGAGCAGGCGATTCCTAGGTTACATTGTCACCGAGCGGGGCATTGAGGCAATCCTTGCAAAGTGAAAGCATTATAAGACATGTCGCCGCCAAGAAATTTGAAGGAAGCCAGTGTCTCACCGGTCGGATAACAGCACTGTCGTGGTTCATCTCCAAATCATCCGATCGAAGTTTACCATTCTTCAAGATATTACGCCGAGCCACCAAGTTTGAATGGGATCAGGAGTGAGACCGAGCATTCGAAGAGCTTAAGGAATACCTTAACTCATTGCCTGTACTAGCTAAGTCAATTGTCGGCGAGCCACTCCGAATTTATCTGTCCTCGACCAAGCACGCGATCGGCTCGGCACTGGTTCGGTAGAACGACGAGGAACAACCAGTGTATTTCCTGAGTCATATATTGAAAGATGTTGAGTCTCACTACACCGGTCTCAAGAAGTTGGCTTATGCATTGGTACTGATAGCTTGGAGGCTTTGCCCGTACTTTCTCGCTCACTCCATCGTCGTAATGACCAACAACCCCTTGGGTAGAGTCTTCCTCAACCCAGAGGCGTCCGGTTGGCTTATCAAATGGACGACGGAACTCAGCGAGTTTGACATCCAATATCAGCCCCGGACGACCATCAAAGCGCAATCCTTGGCGGATTTCATTACTGAGGTGCAGAATCCTGAGCCGTAAGCTGTTTGGAAGATATATGTAGATGACTCATCCACTCGGCAGGGCAGCGGGGTAGGCATATTGCTTATCTCACTCCACGAGGAGCAAATGCAGCTTTCTGTACAGTTGGATTACAGAGCCACGAATAATGAAGCCACGTACGATGCACTCATAGTCGACCTACAAGCTGCCCGACACGTTGGAGCCATCAAGGTCCTCATCCATTCAGACTCTCAATTGGCCACTTAGTAGCTGACCGGGACATTTGAGATAAGTAGTGCGCGACTCAAGCTCTACGTCAAAGCCTTTGAAAAACTAAAGGCCAACTTTTGGGAGGTCGTCATATATAAAATCCCTCGATCGAAAAACCAAGCTGCGGACGAGCTAGCCAAACTAGCCAATTCGTTATCGCCGATCGTCATAGCACAACCGATCGAGCAGGTATCTTTAGTGGCTCATGTTGATCGAATGGAGTAACTACCTTTCCAAATGACTGGAGAACGGCTCTAGTGGAATTCTTGCGGTCAGGAGCTGCACCGTCCAATCCAGAGGAGGCTCGCATATTGAGGAGGAGAGCCAGTAGGTTCACCCTGATTGGGGATCAGCTCTACAAGAAGGCCTTCTCTAGGCCTCTGCTTAAATGTGTAGGATCGGAGGACGCCGATTGCATACTGCGAGAGGTACATCAAGGGTCATGCGGGAGGCATCCGGGCGGACGCACACTGGCAAGAAAGATTCTATTGGCTGGATACTTCTGGCTGTCCAAGAGGATGCCGCCCGGACGATGGCCACCTGTCTGTCTTGCCAGAAGTACCATAGTCTCTCACACCAACCAACTGAGGAGATGAAGGCGTCCACGGCCTCTTGCCCGTTCGACCAGTGAGGCATGGACATTGTTGAGTCATTTCCCATGGCAACAGACCAATGGAAGTTCCTGCTCGTCGCAGTAGATTACTTCTCCAAATGGATCGAAACCGAGCCGTTGGCAATAATAACCAAGCAGATGATCATGAAGTTCATCTGGCAACATATCATCTGTCGATTCAGTATCCTGCGCCGGCTCATCTTGGATAAAGGGAGGCAGTTTGCCGGTCTGAGACTCAAAGAATGGTGCGGAGGATATGACATTTAGTAAGCCTTCACTTCAGTAGCCTACCCTCAGAGCAACGGGCAAGCAGAGGTCACCAATCGGGAAATCCTCCGAGTCCTATGCGCTTGACTCAATCATATGGGAGGTAGCTGGGTCGATGAGCTCCCCAACATACTGTGGGCGCTCCGCATGACTCCTAAGGAAGGGACCGGGGCAACTCCTTTTCACCTGGTGTATAGCGGCGAAGCAATCGTCCCCGTCGAAGTCGGAGTTGAATCGACCAGGTGCAACACTATAGCGAGGATAACGCCGAGCAGAGGCTTCTAGAGCTGGACTTGGTGGACGAAGCGCATGCAAAAGCTGCTATCCGGTTGATGGCCTGCCACCAGAGGATGAAGCAGAACTACAATCGGAGGGTGATCCTAAAGTCGTTCCAGGTCAGCGATTTGGTATGGAAGAAAGTAAAGTCGGTCGGCGACGTCACCAAGCTAGAAGCCCTGTGGGCTGGACCCTTCAAGGTCGTGGAGAAGCCCCGTTCGGGCGCCTATTACTTAGAAGATGGGGACGAACGACAACTGGAGCGGCATGGAGCGTGAAACATCTCCAGCCTTACCGAACCGGGTGAGAGGTGCGCCGATGTAGTAATCAATGTATCTTTTTATCCTTGTGCTCCTTGCATGCAGGGCAAAAATAAAGGATTCAAATTCTAAACTCTGTGTCTAACGGCACAACAAATCATCGAGAGGTGACGTTAAACCCCTGTCTTCATCGACGGTCGAGCGGCGACCTTAAACCCAAGTCTCCGTCAAATCGTCGAGCGATGACGTTAAACCCCTGTCTCCATCGACGGTTGAGCGACGACCTTAAACCCACGACTTCGGCAAATGGTCGAGCGGCGATGTTAAACCCCTGTCTCCATCGACGGTCGAGCGACGACCTTAAAACCACGACTTCATCAAATCATCGAGCGGCGACGTTAAACCCCTGTCTCCATCGACGATCAAGCGGCGACCTTAAATCCAAGTCTTCATCAAATCGTCGAGCGACGACATTAAACCTCTGTCTCCATCGACGGTCGAGCGACGACCTTAAATCCAAGTCTTCGTCAAATCGTTGAGCAGTGACGTTAAACCCCTGTCTTCATCGACAGTCGAGCGGCGACCTTAAGCTCAAGTCTCCATCAAATCGTTGAGCGGCGATGTTAAACCCCTGTCTCCATCAACGGTCGAGTGACGACCTTAAACCCAAGTCTCCATCAAATCGTCGAGCGGCGATGTTAAACCCCTATCTCCATCGATGGTCGAGCAGCGACCTTAAACCCACGACTTCGGCAAATCGTCGAGCGGCGACGTTAAACCCAAGTCTCCATCAATGGTCGAGCGGAGACCTTAAACCCATGACTTCGTCAAATCGTCGAGCGGTGACGTTAAACCCCTATCTCCATCGACGGTCGAGCGGCGACCTTAAACACAAGTCTTCGTCAAATCATCAAGCGGCGACATTAAACCCCTGTCTCCATCGACAGTTGAGCGGTGACCTTAAAATTGAGATCATAAATAGTATAGACAATAGTTATGGCCGAACGGGAGGATCAGGACTAGACATGCAAACAAATGAGGAACATTTCAAAGAAAAAGCCCGCCGAGAGGGTAGATAGTTCATTTAAGAAACATCGATCGGCGTACAAACAAGGAGACTTCAAAAAAGAACTTTTACAAGATAGACGCTCAGCCTCACTCTATATAATCATAAACATCGAGTCGTTCAGTTTGTTATGACTGACGATGTTGTCCATCGTCTCGGGAGGAAGGTGGTCGTCCTTCTTAAGCTGCTGGAGTGTCCCGTCGATCACCAACTCGAAGACGCAGATGATCCGCTGGACAACATTATCGGTAAACTAGTCCGAGCGAAGGTACGCCTTCTTCATCGCTTCGAACCTAGTCGGCTCGGCTTCCCGGTAGGTCACCAGAGCTAAGCGGGAGCCCTCCAGAGCGTCCTCAGCCTCCTTATGCTGCCCCTTCAGAGTAGCTCCTCTAGCCGAGCGGCAGTCCCGCTTGATCACAGCCGGACTGCCTTGTCGGCGGACTTCCTCTGCTCAGCCTCAAAGAATCTTCTGGGCCTTCTCCAGATCGGCCTTTAACTCGGCGACCGATGGCCCCTGGGAGGAAGAGGCGTCGCCCGAGATCTTGAGCTTCTTCAGCTCATCCTCCACAAAAGTTAGTCGCTAGCACATGGCCATGCTCTCCACCCAGTACTGCAGATGGCAAATGTTAAGCGCCGATCGAAGGTAAATTATGAATTGTTGATGAAATACGTACCTCGGTGGACATCTACAAGTGGTTGTTGCCGAGCGCCCCTGGTGACATCGTTGTCGCTCAGGTCCTCGCTTCCTCCTAAATACCAGCAAGTGGCGCGCGGATCAGAATCTTATGCTCGGGGATGTTCGGACGGGCACACTGCTCAAGGTAGTCCTCTGTTGGAAGGTTAAGGGTCGCTGTCATCGATCACCGGCCGCTCGGGTCCGATGAGGAGGAGACCACCGGACAGGAAGGAGCGGCAGCAGATGCAGGATCGATCCTGGACCGCAGTGGTCTCCGTTGGGTTCGGGTCGACGGTAGAGAGGCGATCGGCTGGGCGACAAGGGCCTCCGGTGGCAACTCGAACAACGACGAGGTTCGGTCAGATGAAGTAACCTCCATCATGGCCAGAAGGATTGCAAGAGAAGAGGCGCTGACCCGCTCGGTGACCCCTACAGCCGAGGTGGTAGAGCGGAGTGGATTGTCCGTACGGCACCTCTTGCACCTAGTGAGTAGTACTTCATCACCAGAAGACTCGGAGCCTCCGGTTTGAGTTGTGGGCGGCGCTTTAGGTGTTGAGAGCGGGTCACCAATCGCTTTAATACCGACCGTCTGGTCAGTGGTTCCTTCGCCCACAGCAGGCGTCTCACCAGTAGGCGTGCCCTCGTGGGAGCCGACCGACGCTAAGCCGAGGCTCGCCAACTCCTTGGCAGTGACCGCCTCGACCTCAGCATCCTTCAGCTTACTGTAGCTGGTCACCCGTGGTCGCATCATGATTTGGGCTGCAAAAGGAAAAGAGGAAATTAGTTAGACTCAAAGGAGAGAATCAAGAAGTTTCTTACCTAAGCCGTGCGGGAGTCGGGATCGGATTAGACTCAGGCCGAAGATATACATGACACCTTCCAGCAGCAACTTATGGATGTCAAACTTCTGGCCGGCCAACATTATCGCTGCGTGAATCAACCTTGCACTTGTCATACTTCGGAACCCAAACCAAGACTCAGACTTGGTCAACCAGGTCAGCATTGTGAGGGATGTGAGAAGAAGAAGTACTCCTTCCAGCATTTGTTGGAGGTTGGTATTTTATCGAAAAACACTAGACCGACCCGAGATTGAAAGAGGAAGGTTCCTAGTTCGGACTGCTTGGGGTAGTAAAAGTAATGGAAGGTTAAGGAGGGGTCAAGGGAATGTTGTGCGGCCGAAACAAAACTATAACGCCGCATAGCAAACAGAAAGAGTTCGCTACGAGTTACGAAAGGGGGACGCGGAAATAGTTACAGACTTCGATGATGAAAGGGTGGATCGGGAATTGGAGACCGACCACAAATTGGTCTCGAAAAAGATAAATAGTGTCGATTGACAGATCATTAGGCCGATCGGACGAGGAGGCCAGGATTATGTTATGGTCAGAGGGGATCTCAAAGACATTCCTAAGGTTCTCGGCGTCGCCTGCATCAAATCTGATCTCCATGGTACTGTACCAGAGACCAAGAGCGGGGTCAGACAGCCGAGAAGAGCTAGCCATGGTCGGAGAACAAGAACAGGATTTCGATAGAAGTAAAGATTGACAGAAAGTGTTATGAACATGAGAAAGAGGCGAAGATCCGAAAGAACTACAAGAAGATCGAAGAGAGATTACAAAGAGCAGAAAATGTTGCCACAGGAGAAGAAGGGAAGTCGCCGAAGCAACTGATTGCACAGGAATCGCTGGAGCAATGGATCGCACAGGGATCACCGGAACACTGATCGCAGAATGCAAAGGTAAAGGAGAGGGCAGCGTTGCGACGTTATAAGACCTCGGCTCGGCTGAGCAGAGCCGTCTGATTTAGGGCATGAAATCCAAGACGCAGATCCAGCCGTAGAATTCAAACCGCCAAGCGTCTCATCAGAGCCTGTCGCCTCAGGTAGGCGGCGGCTGCGGCTGCGGCAATGACGCATGGCATTCCCTTACTGGTTTACATTTAATGGGCGCATGCTCGACCTTAATGGGGGTGATCTACACGAATTTCGAAGAGATTCTGGTGATGTCAGCATTGACCGCACGCGTCCGACGGCATTGAAGGAGAAAGCCCAAGTGTAAATGCTTGGAGCGTCGATTGGCTACAAGGGTCGGTGTCAGGGCCGACCGGTACTGTTTGATGAACCGATCGAAGTTCTACCAATATGACGGCCGATCAACCAATCTCAATACTTCTTTTTGTTCAATCAGTCGGACTTGCAGCCTCCTTCGACTAGACTTGAGGGGGAGGCATGTGATCCAGTGATAAGGGCCCACCCCTCAGGGGGTCATGACCATGATGGAAGTCAAAGTCTAGGCGGTCAACATCCTTGTGTCGCTGGCCGGTCGGACAACTTACTCGCCCGACCGAGACAAAGAAGTACCTATCAGATATCACCATAGCTCGGCCAGACACCGAGCTTTCGACGCTCAAAACACGACATACGCCGAGCGGCCAGCTCGCTCAGACTTGCATCAAACCTCGAAATCGGTGAAAAAGAATCGTAACACGACAACAGAGCTCTGATAGCGGAATGTTGGCCGAGTAGCCACTCCGCTCGCACAAAGGGCTAGACCACCTGAACGGTTAAGGGCTGGTCGAGCGGTCATCCCGCTCGACCCACTAACAGACAAAAGGAGGATCAGCCAATATTCTCGTGGGAACTCGTGCCACCTACAAGCGGCGTGGTTAGCGGCATGGACAGGCAGAGGATCGTACGATGAAAGCTTGCACTGTCATATCAAAGATATGCTCGGGTCATTGAGGTATGGCGCCAAATACGCTTTCTTGACATATCTTTTCAAGGGAAGCTTTGATAAGCTGTATGCCTCGAGGAGCGTGTATGCGCTTCCCCGGAGCCCTATATAAATGTCTCCAAGCTTCGACGGAGGTATGCATAATCTTTACTGTAGCTACTGTTACTCTGCTACTTTGTTTCCTCGCTTCTTCTACATCGTCGGTGACTAACTTGAGCATCGGAGGGTCATCGCCGGGGAACCCCTCCTTGGCTCGGTACTGACGCTGTTGTGATTGCAAGTCTCTTTGACTCAGAATCCACCAACAGTCAACAGGAGCACCACACCCCCAACATCCATCGCCTCGACTCTCGGACAGAATCAGGTTGTATCATATTTAAGATACTTGTAATTATAATTTTATGTGGTGAAATAGGTTGTATCATATTTAGGATACTTGTAGTTACAATTTAATATGATGAAATAGGCTATATCATATTTAAGATACTTGTAGTTACAATTTAATATGATGAAATAGGTTATATCATATTTAGGATACTTGTAGTTACAATTTAATATGATGAAATAGGTTATATCATATTTAGGATACTTGTAGCTAGTGGAGAGGAAGGTGTTGAAATGCAGGACTTGCAAGCATAGTAGTGCTTGGCAAGGATTGCAGAGTAGAATGATGGTTTGAAAACACCCTTGGTTCAAAGTATGCTAAAAGCATTCCTTACTTGAGAACAAAAAATTAATTCCTTCAATCCTTAATGCAATAGTTATCAATTAAAACAATTGACGTTTCATTGTATATGAACTATAAGGGCAGAAAAAATAACAGATTGGTGACAAATGCATTCAAATTCATTGTGCTACATTATTTTTAAGTAGCAAGACATACACATTGACATTCAAGCTGGTCACCAACCTCTAATATCACTCTATCTTTATAATTTAAGTAATTATCTTTCTTGTTAGAAATGATCTAGTTAGTTTGTTTGTTTGTTTTTATGCAAGAAAAGAAGATTTGACGGGAAGAAAGTCTTTGTGAAAAAAGAAGATGAGTTGATGTATGTATAGTTTATTTTGAAAAAATAACTTATTTAACTTCTAGGAGTATTGGACTTTATGACTTCTTGAAGTCTTGAAGAATATAACATTTTGAGAACTTTAGATTTGTATTATTATAAAATTGATTTCAAATATTAATGGATGTGTATATATGTTAAATCGGATGTGATAATATTAATTAGGATGTGTTATTTAATCTTATTGTATACAAAGGTAGATCTGCTACCTTAGCGGTCCTCCTAGTGTCGGCCCCACGGATATGGAGGGAGGTTCATGCAGGTACACATGTCATAGGCGCATGGCGGGATAAACCCCAGATCATCAGTTCCTGAGACGAATATTATTGTAAAATAATATTCGTCGCAAAAATTATTTTTATTGTAGAGTTAACTATGACAATTTTACGATAAATATTATTTTTGTTACAGAATTGACGATGAATTTGGTGACGAAATTCCAATTCGTTGTCAATTTCATCACCGAATTCATCCTAAATTTTACAACAAAAAAATATTCGTCGTAAAAGTAGTTATTTTCGCGAATGGCAATGAGAATTTTGGGATGAAAATTTTTTCATCACAAAATTCATCCCAAAAATTTTTGTGATAAATTTTTTTTTATAAATTTGTCCCAAAATTTATCTCAGGTATAGTGCCTTTAAAATGTGTAAGATGATCTTGAAGACATCACTAAGGTGATAACTTCATATTTTTATAGTGCCTTTAAAATGTGTAAGATCATCTTGAAGACGTCACTAAGGTTGTAAGATCATCTTGAAGACGTCACTAAGGTGATAACTTCATATTTTATCACTAGATGATTATTCAATTAATTTATCTGGTGTCCACATCTAAGAAAGGCACTTAAGATTGAAAAGCTTTTATATTCCGTTTCAATTTGTGTGTCGCTTTGATTGCAAACGGATGATATTCAATTAATTTATTAATTTATCAGATTTATTTATTTATAGACATGGAGCATTCTAAGTTAAGTTTCAGAATATTCATCCATTTAAATCCAGATTTTCTTAAATGTTTTCCTATTATATAGTGAGAATTTTTAAATTCCTAAATTAGTTATTTTATTGTCCAAATCACTAAATTAAGTAATATTTATTCTAAAATATCAACCTCGTCTTTCCATTTATATGAACCAAGATCAGGGCCGGTCCTGGAGGAGGGCGATACTAGACGATGACCCTGAGCCCATGATTTGAGAGGGTTCAATTTTTTTTTTTAGTATTATATATTATAAGCATGTAATTAGGGCGTTGAATAGTTGGACTCAAATTCATATTTCAGAATCTTTTGATATTATCTTTTACTTTTATCTTTTTAGGTATGTAATTGGGATCTTGAGTTTTATTTTAGACATTTTTTTTTTCCACCCCGGACCTCCTCTGTAGAAGGACCGGAGCTGATCAAGATCAAAGGTTAAAAAAAACAAAGATTGAAGAGGAAAAACTAGAGATATCTTAACTAGCTTGCAAGTTGCAAAGAAGATATCAGACTAGACCTGACCACGGTTCGGAATCGACGGTTTGATGGTTCGGAATCGCCGGTTCGACGGTTCCAGACAGGTCGACCCTTAACCTTAACCGCCCAAGACGGTTACGGTTCACGGTTCAGAACCGCCAGTTCACGGTTCGGTTCACGGTTCGTCACGGTTCGTCACGGTTCGTCACGGTTCAAGATTAATATGTTAAAAAAAAATAAAAATTAAACATTAAACATTAAACATTAAAAATTAGAAATTAAAATTTATTTAAAAAAGGGCTTGCACTTATTTAAGTTGCCTACGTATCCCTTAAGGGGAATCAAAGCCCACGTAGTTCTTTTACATTTGTATCCTTTTACATTTTCATTCATTTCCATTTCCTCTTCCTGTCGTATTTGTTCCTTCAGTATCAAAATCTTCAACTTAGTCATCTGAAAGTTGCATTCCTTGGATTCTTTTCTCCGCTCTGGTCCAATCGTCCAGTAATGCTTGGGCTTCCAATGAGTCGGGAGACAAAGTTGATCGTCGTTCATCTAATATGTTGCCGCCGGCACTGAACGTCTGCTCCACAGCAACAGTTGACACTGGACAAGCTAAAATTTCTTTTGCGATCACGGAGAGAACGGGAAAGCTTTGAGCCTTCTGTGACCACCACTTTAAGATATCGAAGTTTTCACTATCTGCTTCATTAAAATCAAAATAAGTCGTAAAATAATTCTCAAGTTCCTGTGTGGAACTTGAGGATCCCCGTGGACGTTTTGTCCGTTCTTTTAATAAGAGTTGTGCTTTTGTAAGTTTTAAATTACTACTAGTAGTTTGTTGAATTTCAGAAATATTAATTTGTGTTCCATATTTTGCATAATATTGATTATAAATATCATATAAATAAATTCTAACATTATATATAATATTAGCTGGATCAGGGGAAGAAGAATCTTTAATTGGAATTAAAGCATCATAATATAAAGTTAACATTTCTTGTAAAACTTCTAATTTAAATCTAGGATCTAAAGCAAATGCAATTAAATAAATTTCAGGAATTAAATAAAAATATTTTTCCCATTTAGTTTTCATAGCTAAGATGCAAGGAGATAAAGATTCATTATTAATATGTTCATTTAAAACTAATACTATATTAGAAAAATTTTCTAAAACTAATTGAGCAGTGGGATAATAAACACCGGAAAGTTGTTCGGTTGCATCATAAATACTTTTAAAATTCACAAATACTACTACAAATATTCCATTGTTGTGAAAATAAATATATATTAGTATTAATGTTTTGTGCAAAAAATGAACATAATAATTCTTTATATTGAAATGAATCTTGTAATAATTGGTATGTTGAATTCCAACGTGTTGGTACATCACGTGGAAATTTTTTAGGTCTCATTCCATTAATTTTACAAAACCTACCCCATTGTTTCATTATAGATGGATGAGACCATAAATAAGAAATTACAATTTTAATTGGTTTAATATAACTTTCTAAAATTTTTAAACCATCTTGAACACATAAATTTAAAACATGGCATACACAACGAATATGAAAAAATAAACCTCCAATAATAGGTTGACAAACAAATTTTAGATCATCTATACAAGCGGTATTAGAACTAGCATTATCTAATGATATTGAAAATATTTTATGAGTTAAACCATATTCTTCTAAAATTAAACATAATAATTGTGTGATATTATGAGCATTATGTGATTCATCAAAAACTCTATAAGCTAATAATCTTTTTTTGGAGGTTCCAAGAGTTATCGATCCAATGGCAAGTCACACTCATATACGAATGTGTTTGCCAATGATCACTCCAAATATCGGAACATAAAGAAATTTTATTATCTAATTTACTAAATTCATCAATTAAATTCTTTTTTCCTTGTTTTAGTAATTTTTAAATTGTACGAGTAAGTGTAGTCCTAGGAACACGTTTAGCACATGGATTAAGAGATTCTTTACAAAAATCTTCAAATGTGCATTTAGATCCAAAACTAAAAGAAAGATGTTCTACGGAAACAAATTTAGCTAATGATTCTCTTAATTTATTATCCGAATATAAAAATAAACCGGAATCGGTACTACCGCTAGTTGAAGAAAATCTTGATAATTGTGTTTGAGAACGGTCGAGTCCATATTCCGTCGGGTGCTTCATTTCTGCATGTCGTTTCAACGACCCATAGCCACCGCCGGCTTGGAATTTGTAGGAAGCATTGCAGTGCTTACATTTTGCACGCATTTCTCCCGACGGAAGAGTGACCTTCTCAAAATGTTTAGCAAAAATAGAAGACTTTAGAGGAGGAAGTTCCCGAACCTTAGAAGTAATTGCATCGGTACTTCCTTGTGTGTCTGGTGTCGGATTCGGAAGATGCTCGATCTCATCATCGGTGGATTGAATGTTGGGGTCCTCCTCCCGCGGATTCATTATTTGCTTTCCCTTCCGAGCTCGAGATGATGCACCTCCGCGACCTCCTTCCATTGTAATTGAAAATTGAAAACGAAAGCGTGTAGAGATTAGAGAATATGAAAATGAGATTAAGAGTAGAGAAGATGTGTGTGAAAAATGATGAAATAAGCTCTCTATTTATAGAGTTTTGATAGTAACTGACACTAAATCATAGCCATTGATCAAAAAACGGTCAAATGATCCTAACCGTTGAAAAAAAATACCTAAAAAACCCTCCCAACGGCTACGAACCGCTATGAACCGCCGGTTAACCGGCGGTTCAAGCCGTTTAAAAAAATAATAATAATAATTTTTGCGGCTGAACCGCCGGTTCAACCCGCCGGTTAACCGGCGGTTCGCCGGTTTTTACACCCAATGAACCGGAACCGGCCCGGCAACTTGGCGAACCGGGTCAACGGGCAACCGGCCTGTTGACCCGGTTACGGGCCCGGGCCGGGTCCGGGCCAGACCCGGGCCGGGTCCGGGCCAGACCCGGCCCGGGGTCGGGTCTATATCAGACCTATTGTAAATAGAGTCCGCTATTAGTTGAGCAGCTGCCCCATCAGGGGCGGAGCTAGGATCTAGATTTAGGGTAGGCAACAAATATGATATAATTAATAAGGATGATCTCGTGTAAGAAACTCTCGTCAATCCAGGGTCCTGAGAAAGAGTCTATTGTATATAATCTTTTCCTACTTTATAGGAAGTTATTTTTGAAATTCGAATATGTGACCTCTATGTCACATAACTACTACCTCAACAGGTAGCACGAACGATAGTATCGCATTGGTCAAACATAACTTTTTTTCTGTTTAAAATTACCTTAGAGAAGAATTCCTTGTTTAGTGTAGAGAGGTAAGGAAATGAACAAGAAGTTTAGGTTTAGGGTAAAAAAATTAAATCAATTTAATAAGTTTAATTAATTATATATCAATATAATGACATTAAAAAAAATTATTTGTAAAACAAAAAAAAAATGATACCAAAAATATTAATGTCATGTTTAAATTTATAACTTATGGCATCGACTAATTAAATATCAAAAATCAAACACATGGAAATATTAGTTAAACGGATGGTCAAGATGATGCCTAGAAAAATTGTAATTTTCTAAATGATGGACATAAAATTGATGAGAAAATAGATTTTTGAGGCACATGGGTAGAGCTTTATCTGGCCCAGTGTGGGCAACTGCCCTCACTGGGCCAATGCTAGCTCCGCCCATGTGCCCCATCACTAGTGACATATATGTAAACGCACTCACGAGCCGACAAATTAACGATATTTGTATGTGGATCTATTCTCAATGTATGTAAACTACATCAAATGTCATCTAACCTTATCACTGCACTAAGTGAAATCTTTGTAATTTCTCTCCCTTTCGGTTCACATAAGGTGACATAGAAGAGCCCCGAGATGAGGAAGATTTTAGTTTTTTTCTCAATTTAGTTCGGGTAAAAGAAAAAATTAATAAAGAATATTTTGATAAATAAATTCTGCATAAAATTGTCTGCGTGTTGTCAATATTTTAACTATTTTTGACTTCGATATGGGAACACAATTCACAAGTCAAACCCCTTTTCCACGACCCCGGGCCCTTTCAGTTGGGGGCCGCATCCTTCCCCACCCGGCCTCCGGCGATCCCCCGACGCGGCCACCGCAAAGCCGACGGCGAGCGTGAGAAACACGACGAGGACGGCGAGCGCTGCCGCGCCAGCATAAACGCCGTCGTGCACTATGTAGCAATCGCCGTTCATCCAGCCTTTCCCGTACGGCTGCTCGCCGCTCATGCTCGACGCGGTGGCCAACAGGACCGCCGCCAGACCGTAGGCTGCCCTGTTCGTAATTCCCCAGTATCGCATCTGTCAGTCGACTCAACATGTAATTAAACCCGCACTATATATCGATGTGTATATACCACGAGGGAAGTAGAAGGGCGACGGAGATCATTCGGACGCCGCTTGCCTTCTTGTCGGTGGACAGAGCCACGGCGGTTCCGACGACCTGGGCAGTGGAGAGGCAAACGAGCGCGGCAACGCCCAGCCCAAACGCACGGCTGCGCGGCAGAGAGCACAGGCTTCCGTCCAGCTTCATGTCCTCCTCCTTCCATTTGAATCCAAATCAAACGCTGCTTTTGAAACATTCAAATTTTTTTTCTTTTCTGTTCCGTCCTACTTTACCTTCACTCTGCTGAACTCGGCGGCGATGCAGCAGGCGGAAGAAGCGACTCCTAGAACTACGACGGCGGCGCACAAAGGCAGCTTCTCGTCGCCTCGGTATCGTCGTTCCATTATTACTCAGGTTCCTTGATTGTCAAATGAAGCATCGCTCTGCTTGCGGATATCGAGTCGGCACGGGCGAGTCTGTAGCGTTGACTTGGAAAAGGAAGCGTCCCGGAAACTGGAATCCTTAGGCGGACCTCGCGCGTGAGCCGCCCCTAGTTATTCCTCTATCTCGGGCAGGAGTGATGGCGTTGCGTGCTCCTCGAGTGCCAGTCGTCTTCTTCAAAAGATACAGCCTCAATTTCCAAAAAATAATGCAATTGGATCCTTCCATTGACAAAAACAAGCAAAGAATTAAATGGCAACGATATCGTCGACGTAGAAATGCATTATAAGAATTCAATGACTCGAAGAGAAGCAAAAAGCAGCGAGTATCGAGGCTTAGAATAGGACAAAAACCCATCTAGAAGTGTTTGACTATTCCTCGAGCTGCCAGTCTTGTATAGTTTACCCATTATATTAAAAGTAAGAAGAGTCAATAGAACCAAAAGGTTATTCCATATAAATTGTCTAAAGATCGCCGGGAATAAATATATTCTGAATAACAAGTTTATGAATAAATTATTTGTGTCACTACAATGGTAATGGTAAGAACGTAACTATTCAATTTGTGTGAGATTTGGTAATCTGGTGGTAAAAAATGAATACGTATTTTTTTAGTGTTTTCATCAATTCGTCTTAGGACTAATACGGAGAAGATAAATTACGAACGACTACTAATCTTTGGAATAATGACTAGCACATAAGGGAGACATTTATCTCGATTTTTACCGAGATTCGAACCCCAGACCTCATGATAACAACACCTCATGAGATTTGGTAACATGATTAAACGTTTGAGTGCAGTCAATGGTTACAATTTGATGATACAAGACTTGTATCAATATCATAGGGTGTGTTATAAGTGGTCGTAAAGGTAATGTGGATAGATAATTAAAATGATTTGGTAGTTAACGACCAAAATGATATGGCGTTCAAAATAAAGATGGAATGACAATCTTATGGTAGGGATCCCAGTATAAATTCGGGTGGCCCTAGAGTTGGCCGGACATACGGGGTTTAGCTCGCCGCTTCTTAATCCTTATTTGAAGGGGATCATAATCGATCTCATGGCAAAGATCTCAGTATAAAGTCGGGCGACCCTAGAGCCTTCCGAACATACGGGGTTCAGCTCGTCGTTTTTCATGGATAAGGCTTCCAACAAAAATCTGGGCTGCCCTAGAACCGGCCCGATATATGAGGCTCAACTTCCTACTTCTCATGGGCAAATCTTCTAACATAAACTCGGGCGGCCCTAGAATCGGTCGGACATACGTGGCTTAGCTTCCCACTTCTCTTGGATGCGACTCCCATCGTAAAACCACTAGGCCCCAAAGTCGGTCGGGCATCCAGACTCAGTTCTTCACTTCTCCTAAGCGCGACTCCCAGCATATATCCGTTCAGCTCCAGAGTCGGTCGAGCATCGAGACTAGGTTCCTAACTTCTCTTGAGCACGACTCCCAACATATATCCGCCCAACCCTAGAGTCGGTCGGGCATCCAGACTTAGTTCCTCACTTCTCTTTGGCGTGACTCTCAGCATGTAGCTTGCCCGGCCTCAGAGCCGGTAGGACATTCAAACTTAGTTCCTCACTTCTCCTGGGTCGACTCCTAGCATATATCTACCCAATCCCAAAATCGGTCGGGTATCCAAACTTAGTTCCTCAATTCTCCTGGGCATGACTCCCAGCATATAGTCTCGCAGTCCCAAAGTCGATTGGGCATTCAGACTCAATTCCTCACTTCTCTTGGACGTGATCCCAACATATAGCCGACTGACCCTAGAGTTAGTTTCGTATTCAAACTCAGTTCCTCATCTTTCTGTTGAATATGTGTGAATAAAGAAGAGGTGGAAGATGATAGAAGAACTATTGTGAATGAGACTTTAGTCCCACAATGGGAGTTTCTTGGCATATTGGTTAGTTTATATTGATTGACATGCATTGAGGATGTGAACAAATGCATGGGGAGAGACTCTCTCTCATGCATGGGTGCGCAGGGGGGGTGTAAATGCAGGACCCGAATTGTACCGAACCATGTTGACTCGTGTGAGGGCACGACTTGCGTGCACCGAATGCCGAACTGATCGGGGCAAAATTTACCTAAGCGGAACAACCAACATTTTACCACGTAAACATTTTTGCTGCTTGTATAACAGATGCATTGAAGTAAGATTAATGCAACCAAGTGAAACGTTGGCGTTACACAGCTGACAAATAATGATAATTAAACGATCATTAACGATGTCCATTGGTCTGAGCTCCTATATAAGGAGGTTGAAGGGGTTGGAATTCCATTCTGTTTAAATTTCCCTGTACAAAAATTGTACAAGTACAGAACTTTTCCTAGCAACTCACATGTTCAATCAAACATGTGTTTGATCAATCAAGCAAGTTCTTAACGGATCAAAGCACACCTTGATCGAAGTACAAGATCGCTAGCTTCTTGTGTTGGTATTCCAAAAATAATACAAAGAAAACTAACTAATTACACAATGGAATTAAAAAACTAGTTGTACCTTTCCTATGTAGCTAAAGACCTCTTGATCTTCTGCCGTATTTCTCTCTTTTTCTTGGACGTCGTGTGGGTGACGATCTACCAAGACAAAATCACCCTTTCCTTCTTCTCTTCCAAACTGTCGGCCACCAAGGAAAGCTCTAGGATGGGACACCTTCTTCTCTTCTTATTTTTCTTCCTCTTCTTCAAGCCGCCGCCCACTAAGGGAGAAGGGGGCACCGACCCTAAGCAAGGAGGAGGGGGCGCCGACCCTAAGCAAGGAGGAGGGGAGGGGCGCCGGCCACAAGGAGGGAGGAGGTGAGGGGCACTGGCCACAAGGAGGAGGATGTGTGTCGTCGGCCCTAGGAGGAGAGAAGAGAATTGTGGGAAAATTAGGTTTTTGGGGCCACCACCTACTCCTTTTATAGCCTTGCCGTCGGCCCTAGGAAGGTAAGAAAAAACCAAACCAAAACAAAGTTGTGGATGGGTGGATGCGAGACTTTATATAGAGGCTACAACAGGGACCTAGAGGAGGAATTGGTTTAGGCCTCCTGATAGACTTGGGCTTCCTATGTTCGACCCGAACATCCAACCCAAGTCCATCAATAATAATTTCTTAGGGACATTTTTCTTTGAAATATTTCTAATTTGTCCCTTATGATATCGAAAGTACCAATTTAAATTGTTGTATTTTCTAAAATATGTTTTATTTGAACATGCATGATTTTTTAGACCATCTATTTGCATTTTCAAATTATTATTTTTTGATTTTAATTTTTTATTTTCTAATTTTGATTTATCTAAATCTTCTAGAGGACAAGATTTAGCTAGTATTACTTTTAAACTTTTATTTTCTTTTTCTAATTTGCAGCAGTCTTTTGTTAACAATTTAACAAATTTAAAGAGTTTATCGGGAGGAAGAGATCGTACCTGACTTACCTTGTCGATCTCGTTGTCCGTGTCTCCCCCTGAAGTGCTGCTTTCTTCCGACATAACTCGCCCTTTATCGATGCTCATTTTCGGAAGAGCTTGAATCGCAGTCGCCGTCTTGATGACTCGCCATTAATGCAAGCCCGGAGAACACCTCGACTTTCGATTCGGACGACGTTTCGTCCCACGTCGCTTTTAGGGCCTTGCGCTTTTGGACAGGCTTCTTACCTTTATCCTTGTCCTTGTTCTTTAGCTTAGGGCAGTTGTCCTTGACGTGTCATTCTTCGTCGCAGTGGTAGCAGCGGATGGTCCTTTTCTTTTTCCCCTGTGGATGGTTAGATTTCCTAGATTTACAAAGATTCTTAAACCGTCTTACCATCATTACCATTTCCTCGTCTTCGAGAGAAGACTCCGACTCAGGTTCGTCTTGGGCTCCTTCGTACTTGAGTTGGAGTCTTCTCTCGAAGACGAGGAAATGGTAATGATGGTAAGACGGTTTAAGAATCTTTGTAAATCTAGGAAATCTAACCATCCACAGGGGAAAAAGAAAAGGACCATCTGCTGCTACCACTGCGACTTCGAGATCTTGAGGATATGATCCCTTACGGGTGTCCCCTCAGTCATGGTGGTCGTCATTAAGTTTCTCATGGCCTCCTATCTGGCAGCCCGAGTCTGGTGTCCGAAGAGTTCCTTGAGATTGAGCATCATGTCATAGGCAGTGGGTAGGGTCTGATGCTGATGTTGCAGCACATTTGACATAGAAACCAAAATGTAACATCGCACCATCTCATCTGCCTTGACCCTTTCCTATGTCTCTCTATGTCCTCTTCACTAGAATCCTTATCAGACACGCTAGGACAGACCTCAAGAAGTACGAACTTGTATTCTTCAGCAATTAAGACAATGTCCAAGTTTCGTTTCCAATCAATATAATTTGGACCAGTAAGTTTATTTTCTTTTAAAATAACAACAAGAGGATTGAAAACCATTTTGAAATCTTGATAATCACAAAATAAATGGTCAAAACTTTAGAATTTAAAATAATATTGATTTCTTAAACAATATAATTTAAATTCACCAACACGTCAAAACACCGTAAATTTCGTATGTCACGATAGTGTGGACGTATACTAATTCAAACATTTGTAAGAGGAGGTTTTACCCATTAATTTTATTATCTTATCAACATAATTTTATGACAAATAAAATTAATAGTTGGCTCATCTTCGGCCACACATATAATAGCAGTGACTCCGATGGGGAGGATACTATTAAATGTGCCTAAGTATATGTCATTACTTGATACTTAGTCCATTAATTAGGATTGCGCCCCTTTAGATGGAGAAGATCACACATATCTAGATAATTTCTTATAATCATCCATAGAGGAGGTTTGATCTAGTGATCCACAAATAAACTCATCCGATATGGAGGAAGGCACTTAAAGCCAACGCTCAAGTTTGAATGCATCACTTACAAACTAGTAATGGAGACCGTGGAATTTATTTAAATAATCCCTCTCCTATTTAGTTATTTAAATTATGAAATTTTAACATGTACACATATCACAACACATAAAAACATCATCACAGCACACACAAACAGCATATAAAGACAATAAATATGAAAATAAAATTTCCAACTATTATGGCCGCATCCAACGTTGTCCTCCAATATGCCGCCAATGGATCAAGCCGTCGTGTCTATCTTGCTTCCTTCTTCGCCGCACCTCCGGTCCTCAAAATAGTACCATGCATAGCAAGGATACAAGCCGCAATAAAAAAAAATAAAAATTTACATTTATCGATCCTATATTCCACAAAGAAATTTACATGTAATCTAGATCAAACAAAATGTAAAAAATAATACGGCAACCGACCGTATTTTAATTATTACAATCATGCACACACAACACAACCTCGACATGCCCAAGGGTTCAAATCAGACATAAACACACAAAGCCATAATAGTTGGACTTAGGACGCCTGCAACCACAGAGTTAATCTTTCTTGCACATCCTACTATTATCCGACCTAAACTTATATATGAGTAGTGCATAATTTAACTGAAAACCAATCATACAGAACCAGAAAACTCACTTTGATACCACTTGAAGGTGCTGGAATTTCATTCTGTTTAAATTTTCCTGTACAAAAATTATACAAGTACAGAACTTTTCCTAGCAACCCGCATGTTCAATCAGACATGTGTTTAATCAATCAAGAAAGTTCTTGACGGATCAATGCACACCTTGATCGAAGTATAAGATCGCTGGCCTCTTGTGTTGGTATTCCAAAAATGATACAAAGAAAACTAACTAATTATGCAACGGAATTAAAAAACTGGTTGTACCTTTCCTTTGTAGCTAAAGACCTCTTGATGTTCTGCCGTATTCCTCTCCTCTTCTTGGACGTTATGTGAGCGACGATCTACCAAGACAAAATCACCCTTCCCTTCTTATCTTCTAAACCACCAGCCACCAAGGAAAGCTCTAGGATGGGGCACCTTCTTCTCTTCTTCCTTTTCTTCCTCTTCTTCAAGCCGCCACCCACCAAGGGAGAAGGGGGCACCGGACCTAAGCAAGGAGGAGGGGGGGCGCCAGCCCGAGCAAGGAGGAGGGAAGGGGCGCCGACCACAAGGAGGGAGGAGCTCCGACTCTAGGAGGAGAGAAGAGAATTATGGGAAAATTAGGTTTGTGGGGCCACCACCTACTCCTTTTATAGCCTTGTCGTCGGCCCTAGGAAGGTAAGAAAAAACCAAACCAAAACCAAGTTGTGGATGAGTGGATGCGAGACTTTATATAGAGGCTACAACAAGGACCTAGATGAAGAATTGGTTTATGTCTCCTAATGGGCTTGAGCTTCCTGTGTTCGGCCCGAACACCCAACCCAAGTCCATCAATAATAACTCATACCACTAAAGAGTTATTATTGAACTACCGCACCAATCCCATATTATAATATGGGCTCCTTCTTATCATGAGTGTGTTAATCTCCCTGTGTTTAAGATATCGTATGTCCGTTAATTAATTGAGTTACTGACAACTCAATTAATTAACATCTAATTCCAAGAGTAGTACCACTCAACTTTATTATCATGCCGGACTAAGTCCACCTGCAGGGTTTACATGATAATCCTTATGAGCTCCTCAAGGGGGCATCATCAGCCTAAGTAATTAGGACACAGATTCCTTCTATAATCAACAACACACCATATAAATAATACTATCTCCCAACTCATCGGACCTATTGATTTAACGAATAAATTTCACCCATTGATAAGTTAAAGAAATAAATACTAAGTATACGTACTTGTTATTATATAGGGATTAAGAGGATGCACATCCATAATAACAGATATTCTATTCTTTTATGTAGTCAGTACAAATCGAACAACCTTAAACGGTCCTGCTCAATACACACATAGTGTACTAGTGTAATTTTATAGTCAAGATAGACTAATACCAAATTACACTACAACCATTCCAATGGTTTGTCCAAATCCATCTTGGTTGTGAGCTAGTATTTATAACTTATAAGGAACCGATTACATTATCTTCTGTGTGACACCACACACCATGTTATCTATAATATAAATTAAATGGACAACTGCATTGACATATATAGAAATATAAAATGCAGACATTTGACCAAAGTGATTCTCATTTCAAAATATTTCAAAACAGATGTTCATACAAAAGCTAGACTTATAATATACATCCCAACAGAGGTACTACTCAGTTCGTCGTGACCATCAGTGATTGGTGGGAATCATAGTTTACCATTGTATCCTGGGAAACAGATGACCTAAGAAAGCCTCAAAGCACAGTCAGAGGTGGGTCGAATATGTTTTAAGGAAACTACATTCATCGTAGGTCTCGGTTAACTCAGTTCACTCGTCAGGTCGCTTTCTAGGCTTCGCCCGGCAGATCACTTCGCTCTTATGCTTGCTTGCTCGCTCGGTCACTCGGCAGCAACTCGCTCAACAGAAACCTTGGATTCTGTAACGCCCGAAAATTCTCAAAACTATTTTAGAAATATTCTATGATTTTTCTGGAATTTTAGGATATTTTTACAGAATTTTTAGAGTAGCGGAGGTAGCAAAAACAAATAGAAAACGAAAACGGCCTAAGCGGGAATTGAACCCAAGACCTATTGGGTCCTACGACTTATGGTAAACCATGGTAACCAAGTGAACCCAGCAGGGCCGTGCTGAAAGGAAAGGGAAACAATTTTATTTAAGTTGGAGTTGGGCCGGAATTATCACTTAATATAAATAGGAAATAATTAGGTGAAGAGTTATTTTTCTTGGATCGTAGCTTTCTCCACCCCAACCTAATTCCGCCGCCCACTTCTCCTCTCCCTCTCTCGGCGCCAACCACAAGGAAGGCTGAGGTTCAGCCCAAGGACACTTTCTGGTGACGACTTCTACACGAGGACGCTCCCCTCCGCGAGAGGAACGCAGAGACGCGAGAAGATCGTCGAAAGGATCGTCTCCTCCGGAAATCCAGCGATTAGAATCGTAAGAAAATCCAAACAGGAGGTAAGAAACCCCTCACCTGCAGTATAAGTAGCTTCCGTGTGAATTCCATGTTTTAGTTTAGTAATATGTAGACTTTCGGCACAAGGATGCGAATTAGTGCATACTAAGTGTTCGATTAAATTATTTAGCACAGAAAAATGCAACTTAGGCATTTTAATAGCTCAGTAAATGCAATAGAAGCATTTAAATAGTTTAGTTAGCTTTGCCACAGCATATATGGGACTACGGTCCAATGGGTGGGCACCCATAGTCGCCTCTAGGTTCAGATAACCTAGTAAAAGCAAGGTAAATTAATTAGCTATGATCCAGTATTTTACTTCCAGTAGTGGCACTGTACAGGATTAGATATCCATTGGGCTGGGCTCCCATAGTCGGTCCCTAGGTTTAGATAACCTAGTAAACCTTACTAAATTCGGGATTTGCAACCCCGGGTCTAGTTAAGGATGCGCGCATAGCATGTACAGTTGCCGGGCCCACTAGCAGTATGATTATGTATTTTAATCTATTATATTATAGTTTTTCAAAACTCACAAAGATCAGTTATGTTAGTTGAGTTTGAATTCAGTTCCAGACTAGCTTAATTCATGTTCAGCTCCGTTTTCTTTATTGTTACACATGATAGTTATGGTTAGCTTTGTATGCCATGCTTTGGTGTTCATGTTCAGTGATTTCAGTATGCCATGTTTTAACAAGTTTGACATATGTTTGATAGCATGTTTTTTTTAAAAGCATAAATGCATCGTATGCATGTTTTAGTGAGGTAGATGGTTTCTTACTAAGCGAAAGCTTATAGATACTTTCTTTTCCTTATACTGCAGATAAAGGTAAAGGAAAGATGGACTAGCGGAGGCTGGAGGGCAATGCTACGAAGATGTGTGTGGGCAGGAACTTGGAAAGAAGATCTTAGGGAACTCTAGCAAGCTTTGTTTAAACATTAGTACTTTTTAGTGTTTTAGCAATTTGTACTTTAGTATGTTGATCGCTATGAATTAGTTAACCATGCACTCTATTATGCTTAGAACATTGTTCTTTATGATGTTAGAATGTTAGTTGTGGTTGTTAGAGTGTTTCCTAGCCATCTTAGAACATGTAATGTGATTGAGGCACGAAATAGTGCTGAAATCGTTTCAGTTCGAAATCGAACCCGGATCGATCTGATCGATCGAATTGTTGTGCGATCGGTCCAGGTGACCAATCCAACCGTGAATCAGAGTTAGCGTCATATGGATCGGTCACCGACCGATCCGTATGCTAACGAGAGTAGAGCCACCGATCGGTCATCCGACCGATCGGTGAGTTAATCGGATCGGCCCACCGATCGATGTACTCGGATCGGTCAGAACGATCCACCGCATACGTATAATATAGCTTATGGATCGGTCAGCCGACCGATCCAGAGTTTTTCTCCGTGCCGGTATCAAGTTGGATCGATCACTGGATCGATCCGACAACCCAATCGATTCATGGATCGATTGAAATGCCTGATTACAGCTAGCAGGACATCCGAGAGGCATAGATTATCTTCCCTAGTATGTGTACAACTCCCAGGTACACCTAGAATATTAAGTTCAGATTTTATAGTAATCAGTTTAGTAAAATTTTACTCAATCCAGATTTTCGCAATAGTAATTTAGCACAGCATAATGTAGCGATCGGCCTCACAGCCTAGTCAGTAGAAGGTCGGTCGTTACAGAGTGGTATCAGAGCGAGGTTCCATACTTCCTACACACACATCAACATTGTACCTGCAGCTTCCAAGTAAGAATACCTCTCACTTTGTATGTTTATTGCTTTTCAGTTATAGATAACTAAAGCATGCTTGTTTATGATAGTAGTTAACATGATAACAATAGTTTCTCTATTATGCTTGTGTTAGTCATGTATGTCCTGCATGTCTTTAGAAATGGCACGAGGACGCCCAGCTAGAAGGGCACCAGCCACTGAGCCCCAGCATGAGGCAGGCAGTTCAGTGCCTCCCCCAGACCTTACAGCACTAGTGGCTCAGTTACAGCAACATGAAATAGCCACCTTAAAGGCTAGTCAGCAGAACACCCCACTGTCACCCCAGAGCCTAACTTAGCGACACGGTGGTCTTAGAGGTTCCACCAGTCCAGCCTACAGCCTGCAGCAGGGGCAAGGAGAGAAGCCTATCTGATCCAGTGGCAGAGAGTCAAGCCAGAGAATTTCTCAGGCAACAATGAACCATGGGATGCTCAGGCATGGTTCAAAACACTGGAAAGTACGATGGAGCTTCTGGACTAGCCAGAACATGAGAAGGTGAAGTGCGCCTCCTTCTGTCTGACAGGAGATGCACGTATATGGTGGGAGAGAATCAGAGCGAAGCGCCCAGTGAACCAGATGACATGGGCTGACTTCGAGAAGGAATTCTTCGAGGAGTTCTTTCACATGCGGGTCACCAACCGTCACTACGACGAGTTCACTGAGTTTCGTCAGGGCAATCTATCAGTTGAGGAAGCCGTGAAGAAATTCAACAGGTTGGCTCGTCTATGCCCTGAATTAGTCAGCACAGAAAGGGAACGAATCCGGTTGATGCTCAAGATGCTGAGGCCGGAAATAACAATGAATGTGGCTGGTGGCGTTCATAGGCCACGAACCACAGAAGAATTAGTGAGCAGTGCTCTAGTCATTGAGCATTACCAGAATAGCATCAAGCAACAGAAGCAAGTCCTCTCAGAAGCTAAAGGTCAAGGAGGCTCAGACACTCAGAAACAACAAGGCCACAGCTCCCATGGCTCTAACTGGAAAGGGAACTCCAGCAACAAGCGCAAACCAGGGAGTTACCCAAAAGGAGGGCCAGCCAGCCAGCAGCCCAGTTATCCAAAGTGTGCTACTTGTGGGAAATTCCATCCTGGAGTTTGTCGTAAGGGCACACGAGGATGCTTTGAATGCGGACAGGAAGGCCATATGGCCAAGCAGTGTCCAAACAAGACCAGTCTTTCTCACCACACCGATTCAAGATGGAGGCCACCACCGCTCGATACATCGATGCAGTCGCTTTAGATGGTCCACATATCAGCCAGGGCATATAGCCCCTCCAGCTACGACCAATGCGAGGATCTACTCACTCACCGGAGAGGACGCAGCAATGCCTCGGTTGTTACAGTCGATTAGTATTTTACAGCAAAGTACAACTGTCTTATTCGATACTGGGGCAACCCATTCATACATATCCAGGGCATTTGCTGAGAAGTTAGCAGTACCTCCAGAGGTACTCAGTAGCCAGTTCCTTACGACGTTACCCTCAGGAGAAATCATGGCGTCTACGCACTGGCTCAGAGCAGTGCCGGTCACTATAGAAGATAGAGAGCTCTTTTGCGATCTGATAGTGATTAATATGACCGACTACGACGTCATCTTCGAGATGGACTTCTTGATCAAATACGGTGCCTCCATCGAGTGCCGTAAACAGAAAGTCATATTCCAACCTAAAGCGGAAGCACAGTTCGAATTCGTCGGAGAACCAGGAGAAAGGCCAAGAAGTTTCTCTCAGCTATGAAGGCACAGAGGTTGATGGATTCAGGATGTACGGGGTTCTTAGCACACGTAGTCAGCACCAGTCAGGACAAGGACCAACAGCTAGCAGAGGTCCGAGTCGTATGTGACTACCCAACAGTCTTCCCTGAAGAGTTACCAGGCCTAGCACCAGACAGGGAGATCGAATTTGAGATAGAGCTCATTCCCGGTACAAATCCTATCTCCAAAGCACCTTACCACATGGCTCCAGCAGAACTAAAGGAACTTCATGAGCAACTACAGGAGCTACTTGACAAGGGCTTCATCCGTCCTAGTCACTCATCATGGGGAGCACCTGTATTGTTCGTGAATAAGAAAGACGGGAGCATGCGCCTGTGTATAGACTACCGGACACTGAACCAAGTCACAATCAAGAACAGGTATCCTCTTCCCAGAATAGATGACCTGTTTGATCAGCTAAAGGGAGCAACAATGTTCTCTAAAATAGACCTCAGATCAGGTTATCATCAGGTGAAGGTTAAAGAAGGGGACATACCCAAGACAACATTCAGGACTAGATACGGACATTACGAGTTCGTAGTCATGCCCTTTGGCGTGAAAAATGCTCCAGCTACTTTCATGGACCTTATGAACAGGGTATTCAGAGAATATTTAGATAGGTTCGTTATCGTGTTCATCGATGACATCCTTATCTATTCCAGAACTCAGGAAGAACACGTAGAGCACCTGAAAATAGTATATCAGACCCTTCAGCAGAATCAGCTGTACGCCAAGTTCACCAAATGTGAATTTTGGCTAGATCAGGTGTCCTTCCTGGGTCACATCATCTCAAAGGATGGTATCTTGGTAGACCCCAGTAAGATAGAAGCTGTGAGCAACTGGAAAAGACCCAAGAACGCCAGTGAGATCAGAAGCTTTCTGGGATTAGTAGGTTACTACAGGAAATTCGTAGAGGACTTCTCCAGGATAGCCTCCCCACTGACAGCTCTTACCAGAAAGAACAGAAAATTTCAGTGGACAGAGAACTATGAGAACAGTTTCAGCGAGCTGAAAAGGAGATTGACCAGTGCACCTATTCTGACTCTACCAGTTAACGCAGATAGCTTTGACATATATAGTGATGCCTCGAAGTTGGGACTAGGAGCAGTGCTGATGCAAGATGGCAAGGTGATCGCCTATGCCTCCAGACAACTTAAGGATTATGAGAAGAACTATCCTACTCATGACCTTGAGCTTGCAGCAGTGGTGTTCGCTCTCAAGATTTGGAGACATTACTTGTATGGAGCTCAGTGCAGAGTGTATACAGATCATCAGAGTCTGAAGTACTTCTTCACTCAGAAGGATCTGAATATGCGACAGCGCAGATAGCTAGAACTGGTCAAAGACTACGACATAGATATCCTCTACCACCCAGGAAAAGCGAATAGGGTAGCAGACGCCCTCAGCAGGAAGTCCAGCGCTACCCTATTATCTCTAGCAGCCATGTCACCGCCCCTACAGAAGGAGATCTCAGGTTTCGGTCTCGAGCTCATAGTCGGACAGCTCCCTACTATGACATTAGAGTTTACCTTGCTCGGTGACATCCAGATAGCTCAGGAGCAGGATCCAGAAATTCAGAGAATCAAGCAAGGTTTAGCAGAATCAGAAGGTGGAGAGTTCAGAATATCAGATAACGGGGTGTTGTATTTTGGTGACAGGCTATGTATTCCAGATCAGGAGGAACTACAGAGGAAAATCCTAGATGAGGCTCACAAGACTCCCTATGCGATACATCCTGGCTCCACCAAAATGTACCAGGATTTGAAGAAACGTTTTTGGTGGCCTAGGATGAAGAGAGACATCGCTCGATATGTCAGCACCTGCCTAACCTGTCAGAGGGTTAAGGCAGAATATCAAAGACCAGGAGGAGTTTTGCAGCCCATACAGATACCAGAATGGAAGTGGGAAGACATTTCTATGGATTTTATAGTGGGATTACCCAGAACCACGAATGGTTTTGATACCATCTGGGTAATAGTCAACAGATTGACTAAATCAGCCCACTTCTTAACTATCAGGATATCCTACTCCATGGAACAGCTAGCTCAGTTGTATCTCAAGGAGATCGTTAGATTACATGGAGTCCCACGAACCATTATTTCAGACAGAGACAGCAGGTTCACGTCACACTTCGGGAGTGTGTACAGTCAGCTTTGGGCACGAAGTTAAAGTTCAACACAGCCTTCCATCCTCAGACATATAGTCAGACGGAGCGAGTAAATCAGGTACTCTCCGAGCATGTGCCCTAGATTTCAAAGGAAGTTGGTGCAAATACCTGAGTTTAGCAGAATTTGCATACAACAACAGCTATCAGGCCACCATCGGCATGGCACCTTACGAGGCTCTCTACGGGCGGAGGTGTAGATCTCCAATCTGCTGGTATGAGAGTGGTGAACAGAAAGACCTAGAACTCCAGACAGATCTAGTGGTAGATACTACAGCAGCTATACAGCAGATCCGCCAGAGGATAGAGACAGCTCAGAGCCGTCAGAAAAGCTATGCTGATATACGGCGCAGACCTTTGGAGTTTTCAGTTGGGGATTCAGTGTTCCTTAGAGTAGCTCCCATGAAGGGAGTAATGCGTTTTGGGAAGAAGGGCAAGCTAAGTCCCCGATATGTGGGACCATATCTTATCAGCAGAAGAGTGGGCAAGGTAGCATATGAGCTAGAGCTACCCTAGGAAATGTCAGCTGTTCACAATGTATTTCATGTCTCTATGCTGAAGAGGCATATCCTAGATGCCACCCAGGTGATTGAGCCCCAGTCGGTACAGATCCGCGAAGACCTCAGCTATAACAGTCGGCCTATTCAGATAATAGACCGAGCTGTTAAGAAATTGCGGAACAAAGAAGTACCATTAGTCAAAGTCATTTGGCACAGTCACACAGCAGAAGAGGCAACATGGGAGACAGAAGTACCCAGAATTATTCTAAGTTCGAGGACGAACTTTTTATAAGGTATGGGGGATTGTAACGCCCGAAAATTCTCAAAACTATTTTAGAAATATTCTATGATTTTTCTGGAATTTTAGGATATTTTTACAGAATTTTTAGAGTAGCGGAGGTAGCAAAAACAAATAGAAAATGAAAATGGCCTAAGCGGGAATTGAACCCGAGACCTATTGGGTCCTACGACTTATGGTGAACCATGATAACCAAGTGAACCCAGCAGGGTCGTGCTGAAAGGAAAGGGAAACAATTTTATTTAAGTTGGAGTTGGGCCGGAATTATCACTTAATATAAATAGGAAATAATTAGGTGAAGAGTTATTTTTCTTAGATCGTAGCTTTCTCCACCCCAACCTAATTCCGCCGCCCACTTTTCCTCTCCCTCTCTCGGCGCCAACCACAAGGAAGGCTGAGGTTCGGCCCAAGGACACTTTCCGGCGACGACTTTGACACGAGGACGCTCCCCTCCGCGAGAGGAACGCATATACGCGAGAAGATCGTCGAAAGGATCGTCTCCTCCGGAAATCCAGTGATTAGAATCGTAAGAAAATCCAAACAGGAGGTAAGAAACCCCTCACCTGCAGTATAAGTAGTTTCAGTGTGAATTCCATGTTTTAGTTTAGTAATATATAGACTTTCGGCACAAGGATGCGAATTAGTGCATACTAAGTGTTCGATTAAATTATTTAGCACAGAAAAATGCAACTTAGGCATTTTAATAGCTCAGTAAATGCAATAGAAGCATTTAAATAGTTTAGTTAGCCTTGCCACAGCATATATGGGACTACGGTCCAATGGGTGGGCACCCATAGTCGCCTTTAGGTTCAGATAACCTAGTAAAAACAAGGTAAATTAATTAGCTATGATCCAGTATTTTACTTCCAGTAGTGACACTGTACAGGATTAGATATCCATTAGGCTGGGCTCCCATAGTCGGTCCCTAGGTTTAGATAACCTAGTAAACCTTACTAAATTCGGGATTTGTAACCCCGGGTCTAGTTAAGGATGCGCGCATAGCATGTACAGTTGCCGGGCCCACTAGCAGTATGATTATGTATTTTAATCTATTATATTATAGTTTTTCAAAACTCACAAAGATCAGTTATGTTAGTTGAGTTTGAATTCAGTTCCAGACTAGCTTAATTCATGTTCAGCTCCGTTTTCTTTATTATTACACATGATAGTTATGGTTAGCTTTGTATGCCATGCTTTGGTGTTCATGTTCAGTGATTTCAGTATGCCATGTTTTAACAAGTTTGACATATGTTTGATAGCATGTTTTTTTAAAAAGCATAAATGTATCGTACGCATGTTTTAGTGAGGTAGATGGTTTCTTACTAAGCGAAAGCTTATAGATACTTTCTTTTCCTTATACTGCAGATAAAGGTAAAGGAAAGATGGACTAGCGGAGGCTGGAGGGCAATGCTACGAAGATGTGTGTGGGCAGGAACTTGGAAAGAAGATCTTAGGGAACTCTAGCAAGCTTTGTTTAAACATTAGTACTTTTTAGTGTTTTAGCAATTTGCACTTTAGTATGTTGATCGCTATGAATTAGTTAACCATGCACTCTATTATGCTTAGAACATTGTTCTTTATGATGTTAGAATGTTAGTTGTGGTTGTTAGAGTGTTTCCTAGCCATCTTAGAACATGTAATGTGATTGAGGCACGAAATAGTGCTGAAATCAGGGGTTCTGGTTCGAAATCAGAAACCCAGATCGATCTACAGATCGATCAGAATTGGGTTGTGCCACTGGATCGGTCAGCTGACCAATCCAGTCGCGAACAGAGAGTTAGCGTCTGTTATGGATCGGTCAGCCGGCCGATCCAGATGCGAACAGAGAGTACAGAAGCTCACTGATCGGTCAGCCGACCGATCGGTGAATCGATCGGCTACCGACCGATCGTACTCGATCGGTCGGTAGACCGATCCAGCCGCATACAGAAGCAATATAGCTTATGGATCGGTCAGCCGACCGATCCAGAGTTTTTCTCCGTGCGGGTATCAAGCTGGATCGATCACTGGATTGATCCGACAACCCAATCGATTCATGGATCGATTGAAATGCCTGATTACAGCTAGCAGGACATCCGAGAGGCATAGATTATCTTCCCTAGCATGTGTACAACTCCTACGTACACCTAGAATATTAAGTTCAGATTTTACAGTAATCAGTTTAGTAAAATTTTAATCAATCCAGATTTCCGCAATAGTAATTTAGCACATCATAATGTAGCGATCGGCCTCACATCCTAGTCAGTAGAAGGTGGTTCGTTACAGATTCGCTCGGTCGGCAGCCAATTCGCTCGGTAGCTAGCTCACTCTGTTAGCTATTCTACTCGGTTTGACTTGCCTCCAGAGCCCGCTCTGCCTCTTCACTCGGTCGACCTTAAGCTTCACACGGTCGGCCTCTTCACTCAGTCGACCTTAAGCTTCGCTCGGTCGGCCTAAGCCTATACTTTCGATCGGTTTTAGCCTCTTCCCTTTTGATCGGCTACTATGAAACCTGCGTTCGACACTTGGTAGACACCAGCTCCTGCTAGCAGCCTGAGATTATCAGCTCATGTCATTTCAACATATAAGTGAATTTAAATTCTGTGTAATTTTAAATTCTAAGTCCCCAAAAATCTCTGGCAATAGATTGTTTTTGTCTAATAATCTTGAAACAAATTCGATTCTATTGAGGTGGCCACATAACAGAATGTTGAGGTGCAACATACTCAACATGTGTAGGCTCCCTCTGCCCCGATTGGAACTGTGCCAATCAACCATGGGAAAAAGCTAGAGAAGTTCAGTGGACTGAACTTCAAGAGGTGGCAGTAGAAGATGCTCTTCTACCCGACCACACACAATCTGGCTCGGTTCTTGACCGAGGACCCTCACAAGTGTGCTGAGGATGCAGATGCGCAAACCATCAGTGCAGTAGAGGCATAGACTCATTCTGAGTTCCTTTGTCGAAACTACATCATCAACTACCTTGCCGACTCGTTGTACGCTGTATAGCATGAAGAGAATGACTAAGGAGCTGTGGGAGTCCCTGAATAAGAAATACAAGACGGAGGATGCAGGGGCCAAGAAGTTCATCGTGGGTGAATTCCTAGAGTACAATATGGTTGACTCCAAGACGATCAGCCAAGTCCAAGAGCTTCAGGTGATCTTGAATGAGATTCACTCAGAAGGGATGGTTCTGAGTGAGACCTTCCAGGTGGCTGCTATCATTGAGAAGTTGCCTCCAGCTTGGAAGGACTTCAAAAACTACCTAAAGTACATGTGGAAGGAGATGAATGTGGAGGAACTCATTGTTAGACTTCGCATCGAAGAAGACAACAAGAGTTCAGAGAGAAAGTTGTTCTCTTAACCTACTATGAAAGCCAACGTGGTCGAGCACGGTCAAAGTTTGAACCAAAAGAACTCCAAGATTTTCAAAATGGGACCTAGAGGAGACATCGGCAAAAAGAAATTCTATGGGAAGTGTTTCAACTGTGACCGAGTGGGTCACAAATCTTCGGAGTGTAGAAAGCTGAAGAAGAAGAAGCAAGAGGCTAACTTGAATGAGGGACCAGAAATGGACAACTTCTGCATTGTGGTTTCTGAGTTGAAGTTGGTGGGTTTAAACTCGCGACAATGGTGGAACGATACTAGAGTCACTAGACATGTGTGCTGAAACAAGGAGCTGCTCCACAACTTCGAAGAAGTCACTTGAGACAAGCTGTTTATGGGGAACTCAGCAACCTTGGACATTATGGGCCAAGGAAAAGTGGTGTTGAAGATGACCTCGGGCAAGGACCTTACTCTAAACAACGTGTTGTATGTTCTGAAGATTCGAAAGAATCAATCATTATTAAGGAAGCATGACTTTTGCATTATTTTTGAGTCGGACAGAGTTATATTGTCTAAAACTAGAATGTTTGTAGAAAGGGGTTATGTATCTGATGAGCTGTTTAAGCTCAATGTAATGACAATTAAGCCTAAGATAAATAAAAATGAAAGCTCTTCTACTTATATGCTTGAGTCTTCGTGTTTATGGCATGGTAGACTAGGACATATTAAATACGATGTGTTGCGTAGATTAATAAATATGCAAAGTATACCTACATTCCACCTTGACCCAAAACACAAGTGTGAGATTTATGTTGAAGTGAAAATGACAATGTCATCCTTTCAACATGTTGAAAGAAGCAATGAACCACTCGGGCTAATCGACACTAACGTGTGTGACCTTAAAGGTACACCAACACATTGTGGGAATAAATACTTCATCACTTTTGTAGATGATAACACAAAATACTGTTATGTGTATCTTCTCAAAAGTAAGGATAAAGATATGGAGAAATTTGCTCTCTATAAGAATGAGGTTGAAAATCAACTTAATAAAAAGATTAATGTGGTTCGAAGTGACCGAGGCGGTAAATACGTATCACCATTCGCTGAGTTGTGTGCTGAACATGGGAACAAATATGAGACAACAACTCCTTATACTCAGCAAAATAGAGTTGTTGAGTGAAAGAATCGAACTCTAAAGGATATGATGGATGCTCTTCTATTGAGCTTTGGATTGCCAAAGTCTATGTGGGGGAAAACTGTGTTAACAACTAATTACCTTTTAAATAAGGTGCCCCAGAAGAAAATAGATAAGAGCCCTTATGAGTTGTGGAATGGAAGACAATCGTCCTACAAATATTTATGAATGTGGAGGTGTCTTGCCAAAGTTTTGGTACTTGATCCGAAAAGGATTAAGATAGGATCAAAGACTGTTGATTGCATATTCATTGGATATGCACAGAACAACAATACATATCGATTTGTTACGTATTAATCATAAATATCGGAGATACATAAGAACTTGATAATTAGGGTTGTAAATGAACCAAGCGTTCATGAACAAGCTTGATGTTCAGCTTGGTAAGAGTTTGTTTATGTTCGTTCAATATATACAAGATTAATTAAATAAACAAGCTTGAACAACTCGTTAAACTAAACAAACAAGCTTGAACACATATGTGCTCAGCTCGTTAACGTTCGTGAACAATGTTCACGAACCATATTCATTAATAAAACTCTTTTCAATATACTAAATAAATAATAAAATAAAATAAACAAATAAGTTTAAATTATTAAGCTCAATAATCAATCAAACAATTAAAGTTTCCAAACAATCAAACAAGCTTGAATTGAGAACTCGATAACATCTAAATAAACCAAGATTGAACTAAGCTCAAGCCAAGCTCGAACCAAGCTTAAGCTAAGCTTGAATTGAGAGCTCGATAACATCTAAACAAGTCAAGCTCAAGCCAAGCTTCAAACAAGCTCAATCTCTTAAAAAATAAACCAAGCCAAGCTTGAACAATCATTTCAAAAGCTTGGTTCATTTTAAGCTCGGCTCGGCTCGGCTCGGTTACCTTATCAAATAAGTTTGAACATCCCAAAACTTAGCTCGGCTCAGCTCGTTTATAGCCCTATCGATAATCGAGAAATGTCTCGTTATTTGAGCATGTATTTCCGTATAAGACCTGAGAGGATGCTAACTCCTCAAAGCGGACATATGAAACACAAGGTGAAAAAAACGATGATGAACCAGTCGAGGTTGAGCTTAGATGGAGCAAAAGAGCTCGGGTAGAAAAATCCTACGGTTCAGATTTTATCACTTTTATTTTGGAAAGTGAGCCCCGAAACTACTCAGAAGCAGTAAGCTCTTCTGATGGTCCTCACTAGAGAGAGACAATTGCATCTGAGATAGACTCTATCTTGCAAAATCACACTTTGCAAACGAGCGCTATTCACCCCCCCCCCCTCTAGCGCATCTCGATTCTACAATTGGTATCAGAGTGAGACCGCTTTGAATTGGTGAAACCACTAATTGAGAAGAGGGGGTTCTTTTTGAAAGAAAATTATATATCATTTTTATTTGATATTCTGCCTCTTTTGAATAACAAAGTTGTTATCAAGAAAAAGAGGGAAATTATCTGTTCTAGAACGTTGGTTAACAATTTAAAATCCAATAACTCCCACGATGCCACAAATGGAAATGAATAACACATTTTCTAAACTCTAATAAGAGAAAGTAACCTTCGAAAATAAACCATTCATATCTTTGGCATCTAAAGGCTAGATTATATTTACTTAAGTAGGATTCTAAGGAAAATAACCAATGAATTCTTGGGTTCATTGGCAGTGGAAATCTTTCCAACCTGCGAGTCTTACTTGGAAGCAAAAATAACCAAGAAGCTTTTAAGTCATAGGGGTATAAAGCTAAAAATAAGTTGGTTCATTCTGATTTGTGTGATCTTATGTCTATTCAGGCAAGAGGTGGTCTCGAATATTTCGTCTCTTTTATAGACGACTATTCAAGATAAGGATACATTTACTTGATGTGTTGCAAGTCTAAATACTTTGATTAGTTCAAAGAGTATGAGACTGATACAGTGAAACGTCAAAGTAAAAGTATCAAGAAACTACGGTGAGATCGTAGTAGCAAGTACCTCTTAGGAGAGTGTAGGAGTCACTTATCAGAAATCGAGATTCAATCTCGACTAACTGCACCTGGTACACCCCAATAAGATGGTGTAGTAGAAAGAAGGTATAAGGTTCTTATGGAAATGATTAGATCGATAATGAGTTATTCAGAAAATTACCAAATTTGTTTTAAGGATATACTCTAGAAACGGAAGTGAACATATTATCTTCTAAATCAGAACTCTCTACTCACATAGAATTGCAGAATAGGCATAAGCCTATTTTAGACCATATTCGGATTTAGGTAGTTCAGCACATGTGCTGAAGAGAGACACTGATAAGTTGGACAAGAGTTCACTTGTTTGTAAGTTATCCTAAAGAAACAAAAAGGAGATTTATAGTTCTTAAAATTAGAAGGTCATTGTTAGCACCAATGCCCGATTTTAGAATAGGACTATGAACCACAAGCCCTTAAGTAAATTTGTTCTTAAGGAAATTGGAGAAGACACGTCTAATCTAGTACCAATTGTACAAGATGAAATATCACAAGAAACTGCAACACGTATCACAAATGATACACAATAGGCGCCTCATCGTAGTGGGAGGGTTATTAGTTAACCTAAAAGATTCATGTTTTAGGAAAGTCTTTGGACTAGATCCTTGGTAAACATGAACCTAGTTCCCGTACATATGACGAAACACTCCAAGATAAAAATGCAGTATCTTTGCAAAAGGCAATGAATACAGAATTAGAATATATGTATTCTAATTAAGTCTGGAAGCTTGTAGAACCACCAGATGGTGTAAAAGCCATTGGGTGTAAAAAGGTTTACAATAGGAAAAGAAGGATAGATGGGAAGGTGGAAACTTTCAAAGCAAGGCTTATTGAAAAAGGAAACTTTTTCACCGGTAGCCATGCTTGAGTCTATCCGGATTCTTTTATCTATTACTACTTATATATCGACTATGAGCTTTGGCAAATGGATGTCAAGACAACTTTCCATATTGGAAGTCTTGAAGAGAACATCCATATAAAGTGACTAGAAGAATTCATTACAAAGAGCAAAGAGCATCTTGTGTGTAAGCTGAATCAGTCTATGGACTGAAGCAAAGCTTCAAAGTCTTGGTACATCCGGTTTAATGAAGTAATCCAGTCATATGGATTCATTCAGTGTCCGGATGAGTCTTGTGTATATAAGAAGTGTGATGGAAGCGTGGTGGTATTTCTTGTACTATACGTAGATAACATTTTTGATAGTTGGAAACAATATCAAAGTGTTGTTGGAAGTAAGGGTATGATTGTCCAAGCAATCCAATATGAAGGACTTGGGAGAATACGCATATATTCTTGGGATTAAAGGGATCACAAGAAAAGAATGTTGTGCCTATCCCAAGCTTCATATAACAAACTTGTTTTAGCATGCAAGACTCTAAGGAAGGTTTTATACTTTTCAGACATAGAGTAAGTTTTATCTAAAGAGATGTCTTTGAAGATATCAAAGTAGATAAAGGACATAAAGACAGTTCTTTATGCTTCGGCTATAAGAAGCCTAATCAATATCTGTTTTGCCTAGGGCATAGTTAGCATATATCGAAGTAACTCAGGACCGAGACACTAGACTGCCGAAAAGCATATATTAGAAGTACCTTAGTGGGACTAGAGATTATATGCTAGTTTATAAGGCAAATAATTTGATCCCTGTGGGTTACATGGATTTGATTTCAATCAGATAGGGACAATAGTAAGTCAACCTTAGGTTTTTGTGTTTACTTTAGGAAGTAGAGCCAAAATAATGAAGAAGTGTTAAGCATTAATGCTTTAGGACTTCATCATAGCTAAGTATATGGCAGCCTCTGTGGCAGCTATAGAAACTAAATGGCTCAGAAACTTCAAGTTAGACCAAGAAGTGATTTCTGGTTTACCCAAAGTTACCATAGTTTGCAGTGATAGCAATGGTGCAATAGCAAACTCGAAGAAACCACGAGTCTATAAGGCAAGTAAACACATAGAGAGCAAGTACCACCCAATACGAAAGATCGTATAACAAGGAAAGGTTGTTGTCGCCAAGATTACATCAGATGATTACCAGACAAATCTTTTCACTAAGGCCTTTTAGTGGAAGCTTTTGATAGGCATGTTGAGAAGATAGGAATCAGATATATGGCAGTATTTATGGCAGCATAGTCTTTTAATATAAGTGGGAGATTGTTGGAGTATATACTAAAAGCCTAGCATTTGGTATGAGTATTTATTTAGAAATAAGAATCACATTGGTCAAATAACTACACTTATATGTCAAGTATAGATGTTCAATTAATTTATATTATAGATAACATGGTGTGTGGTGTCACACACAGAAGATCATGTTATCAACACCTTATAAATTATAAACAGTTGCTCACGACCAAGATGGAAAGGAACAAACCATTGGAAGGTCGTAGTGTAATTAAGTAATAGTTTATCTTGACTATATAATTACACTAGTACACTTAGAGTGTATTGAGTAGGACCATTTAAGGTAAGTTCTTTTTATACTGACTTAATAAAAGAACTAAACCTTAGTTATTATGGAAGTGTGTGCTCTTAATCCTAATATAATAACAAGCACATATATTTAGTATATATTTCTTTGACTTATCAATGGGTGAGATTTAGCTCGATAAATCAAGAAGCCCGATAAGTTGGGAAATAATATTACTTATAGTGTGTGTTGTTGATTATAGAAGGAAACTGTGTCCGAAGTGATTTAGGTTGATAATGTCCCCAAGAAGAGTTCATAAGGTTTGTCATGTTAAACTCTGCAGGTGGACTTAGTCCGACATGACAATAAGGTTGAGTGGTACTATTCTTGGAATAAGATATTAATTAAATGAGTGTCAGTAGCTCATTTAATTAATGGACATCCGATATCTTAAACACAGGGAAACTAACACACTCATAATAAGAAGGAGCCCATAACGTAATTTGGGATTGGTGCGGTAGTTCAATAATAGTTCTTTAGTGGAATGAATTATTATTGATGAAATTAAGTTGTGTGTTCGGGGTGAATACGGGATGCTTAATTTCATCGGGAGACCAAAACCAATTTCTCCTCTCGGTCCCTATCGTAACCTCTATATATATAAAGTCTTATATCCATCTAAGTCCATCTTCTAGTCCGTGTTGTTGGCGTTGTTATCCAAGGGTGTTTCATGTTGTTCTGATTAACGTGAATAACAAGTTCATTCTTGGATTGCTGTGAGATGCCGTTTGTTTAAAACAAGAACAACAACTCCAAGTTGCCTCACGTTTTTAGCTTGCTTGCAAATTGAATCAACGTGAGAAGTGCTTGACAACTAAGTCAACATGAGAAGTTTTAAACCAACTCATGTTTTTTTGCTTGCTTGCAAATTATATCAACGTGAGAAACTTTGCTGATGTGTCACATGGAATTAAGAGGAGAATAAGTTTTAATCTTTCTTGTTGTGGAGATATTTTAAGGAAGATTTTAATTTTGATAAAAAATTATCTTTGTTTATAAATCATCCATATGTTTAAAGTGAGATTTTAATTTATAAGTTTCCTTTTTACAAATCACCATGAAGGGATAAATTGTTAGAGAAATTTTATTTTTAAAATTTCCGGAAACAAATTAGGAAGGTTTTAATTCTTGATTGAATTAAGGGGGCGTTTGGTTTAGGGGAATAGGAGTGGGAAATGAGAATGAGAATCATTGATTACCATTGTTAATGTTTGGATTATAGGAATAGGAATAGGTATAAGGGAATGAATCCTTGAAATTGGGTAATAACTCATTCCCATGTACCTCCCCTTCAATGAGTCATTACCCTATTTTCATCAATCAAAATATTCTTTTATTCCAAAAATACACTTGACCTAAAACTAAAATTTTCTCCCTTAATATCAAATATCAAAATTTATTTATTTATTTTTTCTTCATATCACTTCTCTCTCCTTGTTCTCTCTCATCATATTTTCTCTCTCATCATTTTATCACACACTTTCTCTCTCCTATCACACTCTCTTTACTCTTTTTTCTCATTACACTTTCTCTCTCATCATACTTTCTCTCTCCTCAATCTCTTCCATCACACTCTCTTCATTCTTTTTTTCATCATACTTTCTCTCTCCTCAATCTTTCCCATCACACTCTCTTTTCTTTTTTTTTTCTCATCACACTTTCTCTCTCCTCAATCTCTCTTGTCACACTCCCTCCTTTTTTTCCTCAACACACTTTCTCTCTCATCATACTTTTTCTCTCATCATCTCTCCCATCACACTCACTGTTATCTTTTTTTCTCATCACACTTTCTCTCTCATCATACTTTCTCTCTCCTCAATCTCTCTCATCACATACTCTCTCTCCAATCATTTTTTCTCATTACATTTTCTATCTCTTCATCCTCTCCCATCATAATTTCTCTCACATCATATTTTATCTCTCATCATGCTCTCTTCTATCACACTTTCTTTTCTCATTTTCTCTCATCACACTTTCTCTCTCTTCATTCTTTCTCATCACATTTTCTCTCTCATCACACTTTCTCTCTCTTCATTCTTTCTCATCACATTTCTCTCTCATCATACTTTCTCTCTCATCATTCTCTTTCATCATATTTTTCTCTCACATTCATCTTTCTCTCACATCTAATTTTTTTCTCTTATTTTCCTTTAAGGGTAAAAAAGGAAATATTGATTTATTCCGATAGAAAGTATGCAACTAACCAAACATTGCTTTTAAGAGTGATATCCATGCTCATACTCATTCCCATTCCACAATACAATGATTCTCATTCCGATTCCCATTCCCATACTCATACCAAACGCCCCCTAAATTTCCTTTGCTTAGATTATTGTGGCCGGCCATGTTGATTAATAAAAGAGAAATTGATTTTATATCAATTAAATTTATTTTTCATGGCAAAGGAATTAAGGAAGTTTTTATTAAAATTTCCTTATTTGCCAAGACCAAGGATTATAAAAGAGGGGGTAGAAGTGCCTTCATGATATAACTCTATTATATTTTCTCCCTCTTTTTCTTCCTTGGTGTGGCCGGCCATCCTCTCCTCCTCTCTTCTCTTTAATGGCCGAACCTTAGGGGTGTCAAAAATGAACCCGACCCGACGACCCAACCCGAGTCGACCCGAAAAAAATCGGGTTCGGGTTGGGCATTTTCGGGTTCGGGTCGGGTTCGGGTTGGAGGGTTGGAGAGTAAAAGAGTCTCGGGTTGGGTTCGGGTTGACCCGGGTTGACCCGGGTTGACTTAAATATAGGGTTTTGTGGGTTTTTTTAGGGTTAAATCAAATTTTATTTTAAAAATTTAGATGTTTTTATGTATATTAATATCATGTTTGTATGATAATGATGGAATATTGAGATAAAAGTGAAGAATTATAGGGAAAATAGCCCAAAAAAAGTCGTTTTGAATCGGATTTTCGGGTTATATGGGTTGGGTTCGGGTTGATCGGGTTGGTCGGGTTCGGGTTCGGGTTGAGGTGTTTTGGGTTGAACTCGGGTTCGGGTCGGGTTCGGGTTGGGTTAAAAAAAAAAAAAAAACTCAACCCGACCCAACCCGACCCGACCCACCCGAATTGACACCCCTACCGAACCTCATCCTTCTTGTGGAGATTCATATGGTGGCCGGATCAAGTTTAGAGAAGAAGAAGAAGAAGGAGAGAAAGAAAGGTTTGTTTCTAGCATCCCTTGGAGCATGGTGGTGGTGGCCGAACCTCTTCATCCTAGGAGAAGTTTTGATGGTCGAAACTTGCAAGGAAGAAGAAGGTGCTTGGTGGTTCTCATCTCGGAAGATCGTTGCCCACACAACGTCCGAGGTTAGAAGAGGAATACGATAGAAGATCAAGAGGTCGTTAAAGTCTACAAAGAAAGGTATAACTAGTAATTATTTTCCGCATCATACTAGTTTTATTTCTTTGTAAAAATACCAAATACAAGAGGCATGCGATTCTAGATTTTTGAAATAGTTTTCGATGTTGTGTTCTTTTATTTTTATTTTCCTTGTGAGTCGATTATTCTTTTTGGTTAACCTAGAGTTATATAAGGAAATTAAATATTAACTTTCCTTAAAAGGCTTTGTCTAGTCGGTGGTGGTTGCTCCCATATCCAAGAAGGCCAAGTACCTCGCCATGCAGTACTGGAAGCCAATTTTGGAAACTAATATTTAATTGAATTTATAACCTAGGTGATTTGGATCTAACGTGTTAAGTTCCGCAGGAGATCCAAGTCTAAACCTAAAAGAACATATAAGTTAAACTTGGAATCGAACGTGTTAAGTTTCGCAGGAGATACAAGTTTAACTTAAAAGAACACACGGTAGCTAGGAAAGGTTCATACCTTGTACAAAATCTTTGTACAGTGGAACCATTAGGTTTTTCGAGTAGCATCCAACAATTTCATCTTGTATAGTTGGTACTAGATTAGACATATCCTTTATTATTTTCTTAAGAATAAATTTACTTATGAGCTTATGGTTCATAGTATAGTCCTTTTCTAAAATCGGGCATTGGTGCCAACAATGACCTTCCGATTTTAAGGACTACAAACCTCTTTTCGTTTTTCTAGGATAACTCACAAACAAGTGAACTCATGTCCAACTTTTCAGTGTCTCTCACGTGCTAGACCACCCAAATCCGAATATGCTTCAGACTAGGCTTACGCCTATTCTGTAATTCTGTGGGAGTAGAGAGTTCTGACTTAGAAGGTACTGTGTTCACTTCCATTTTCAGTGTATATCCTTAAAACAAATTTTTCTAAATAACTCATCATCATTCTAATTATTCCATAAGAGCTTTATACCTTCTTTCTACTACACCATTCTATTGGGATGTACCAAGTGCAGTTAGTTGGGATTGAATCCCTACTTCTGATAAGTGACTCCTAAATTCTCCCAAGAGGTATTTTCTACTACGATCTCACCGTAGTGTCTCGATATTTTTACTTTGACATTTCTCCGCATCAGCCTCGTCCTCTTTGAACTAATCAAAGCACTTAGACTTGCGGTGTATCAAATAAATCTATCTGTGTCTCGAATAGTTGTCTATAAAATAGATAAACTATTTGAAACTACCTCTTATCTGGATAGTCATAGGACCACACAAATCAGAATGAACTAATTCCATTATATCTTTGGCTCCATATCCCTTAGACTTAAAAGCTTCTCGGTTATTTTTCCTTCCAAGTAAGACTCTCAGGTTGGAAAGATTTCCACTACCAATGAACCCAAGAGTTCATTGATTACCAATGAATCCTACTCAAGTTAATATAACCTAGCCTTAGATGCCAAAGATATAATTAGTTCATTTCTGAAGGTTGCTTTCTCTTAAAGTTAGAAGATGTGTTATTTATTGCATCGTGGGAGTTATTGGATTTATAAATTGTTAACCAACGTACCGGAACATATAATTTTCCTATTTTTCTTGATAACAAGTTTGTTATCAAAATAGACAAAATATCTATTCTTTGATAGTTTAGAAACCGAAATCGAATTCTTTCTAAACTTGGTATATATAGACAATTTCTCAAAATTTAATTTTATTCCTATCATAGGATTAACATCTCTATTCGTTTGATCCAAAACTTAATCTATTCGTTTTTTAGGTTTTGACTTGGGTCTCTTGCGGAACTTAACACGTTCGACCCAAATCACCTTAAGTTATTAATTCCATTAAATATTAATTTCCATAATTGGTTCCCAGTGCTGACGTGGCGAGGCACACGACCTTCTTGGATATGGGAGCAACCACCACCGACTAGACAAAACCTTTTATAGAAAGCTAATATTTAATTTCCTAAAATAACTTTAGGTTAACCGAAAACAACAATCAAATCACAAGGAAAAATAAAACAAAAGAACACAACATTGAAAAAACATATTCGAAATACTAGAATCGTAAGCCTCTTGTATTTGGTATTATTTCCAAAAATAACTAGTATGATGCGGAAAGAAAAATTACTAGTTATACCTTGTAGAAAAACCTCTTGATCTTCTACCGTATTCCTCTTCTAACCTCGGACGTTGTGTGGGCAACGATCTTCCAAGATGAGAAACCACCAAGCACCTTCTTCTCCTCCTAGCTAGGTTTGGCCAAAACAAGAATGCTTCACCAAGGAAGAAGAAAAACACCAACCAAGCTCCAAGAGATGCAAGCTTTCTCTCCTTCTTCTTCTTATTCTCCAAGTAGTATCCGGCCTCCACAAGAGCTCCAAGCAATAGAGAGTTTCGGCCACCACAAAGAGGAAGAGGAGAAGAGATGATGGCCGACCACAACACCAAGGAAAAGAGTGAGAGAAATAATAGAGGTTCTATCTCATGAAGGCACCCTCACCCCTTCTTTTATATCCCTTGGCCTAGGCAAATTAGGAAATTTAATTACAATAAAATTTCCTTAATTCCCTTGACATGATTTAATTGAGAAAAATAAAATAAAATTTCCCCAATTAATCTCTAATGGTCGGCCACATTAAAAGAGATAAATTAGACAAGTTTTAATCAACAATTAAAACTTCCTAATTTGTTTCCGAAAATTTTAAAATTAAAATTTCTCTTTAAAAATCTCTTCATGGTTGATAAAAAGAAATTTCTATAATTTTAATTTTATCAACATGTGGATAATTTTAAAGAGAAAATAAAATATCTCACCAATCTACAAATAAAGAAAGAGATCTAATCTCTTTCTTTAATCTTTTGTAGATCTTTTACAAGAGAGATATTTTAATTTTAATTCTCCTTAATAAATTATTTCTTCCACATAATAAAAATTAAAATTCCTTTTTAATTTAATTTGGCCGGCCCCCACTAGCTTGGGTTCAAGCTAGGGCCGACCACCCCAATTTATACCTAGGCCGGCCCTAGCTTGGTTTCCAAGCTAACTTGGCCGACCCCCTATTGGTGGGTATAGAAGGTGGGTATAGGTGGGTATAATACTTTATAAATAAGAGGCTACGATAGGGACCGAGAGGAGGAATTGGTTTTGGTCTCCCGATAAAATTAAGCATCCCGTGTTCGCCCCGAACACACAACTTAATTTTATCAATAATAATTCATTCCACTAGAGAACTATTATTGAACTACCGCACCAATCCCAAATTATATTTTTGGGCTCCTTCTTATTATGAGTGCGTTAGTCTCCCTGTGTTTAAGATATCGAATGTCCACTAATTAAGTGAGTTACTGACAACTCATTTAATTAATATCTAAGTCCAAGAGTAGTACCACTCAACCTTATTGTCATGTCGGACTAGGTCCACCTGCAGGGTTTAACATGACAATCCTTATGAGCTCCTCTTGAGGACATTATCAACCTAGTATCTCTAGGACACAGTTTCCTTCTATAATCAACAACATACATTATAAGTGATACAATTTCCCAACTTATCGGGCTTATTGATTCATCGAACTAAATCTCACCCACTGATAAATTAAAGAAATAAATATCAAATATATGTGCTTGTTATTATATTAGGATTAAGAGCACACACTTCCATAATAACCGAGGTCTTTGTTTCTTTATAAAGTCAGTATAAAAAAAACGACCTCAAATGGTCCTACTCAATACACTCTGAGTGTACTAGTGTAATTATATAGTCAAGATAAACTAATACCTAATTACACTACGACCTTCTAATGGTTTGTTCCTTTCCATTTTGGTCATGAGCTACTGTTTATAATTTATAAGGTACTGATAACATCATCTTCTGCATGTGATACCACAAACTATGTTATCTACAATATAAATTAAATGAACAACTACAAACAAATGTAGACAATTTGACCAAATGTGATTCTTTATTCATAATGAATGTTTACAAAGCTTAGGCTTTCAGTATACACTCCAACAAGACCAACATCTCAAAAATCCCTGTGAATTTTGTATGCCACGTTAGTGTGGACATATATAAATTTTAAAAGGAGATTTTATCCATTAATTTTATTATCTTATCAACCTATGATAAATAAAATTAATAGTTGGTCTGTCTTTGATCAAATATTTGGTCAAGAGTCTAAATTTAAAATAACATTGATTCCTCAAACAATACTATTTAAATTTACCAACACCTCAAAACACCGTGAATTTTGCATGCCACATTAGTGTGGACGTATACAAAATCAACATTTGTAAGAGGAGGGTTTTACCCATTAACTATCTTGTCAACCTAACTTTATGACAAATAAAATTATCTCAAACACCGTTAATTTTGTATGCCACGTTAGTGTGGACGTATACAAAATCAATCATTTGTAAGAGGGATTTTAACCATTTTATTATCTTGTCACCCTAGTTTTTTGACAAATTAATAGTTGGTTTCCCTTTGGTCACACAAGTAATAGCAGTGACTCCGTTGGGGAGGATACTATTAAATGTGTCTAAGTGTATACCATTACTTGATACTTAGTCTATTAAATAGAATTGTGCCCCTTCAGTTGGAGAAGATCACACACATCCTAAAAAATTTCCTATAACCATCCATAAAGGAAGTTTGATCTAGTGATCCGCAAACAAACTCATCCGTTGTGGAGGGAGGCACTCAGAGCCAACACATAAGCTTGTTGCATCACTTACAAACCAGTAATGGAGACCGTGGGATTTATATACTAATCCCTCTCCCACTTAGTTATTTATGGTGAGGAATTTTAACCTATGCTAGCATACATTACATGCACACACACATCACAGTAAATAAAAGCAATAAATATGGAAATTATTTTTCCAACTATTATGGTCTTTTCTGTCACTGTCTTCCGTGTGCTCCAACCCTAGCTACTACCATCTTTAGCCACCGCCATCGGGTCGGGTCATCACATCCATCTTGCTTCTTATTCCACTGCGCCTCTGGTGCTCCAAAAGTACCACACCTCGCAAGAATCCGATCCGCGACAAAAATAGAATTTTACATATATCAATCCTATATTCCACGAGGGAATGTACATGTAATCTAGATCGAAAATAAAATTCTAAAAATCCTAGGGCTAATACAGCTCCTGCTGTATTAGTTACATACAATCATGCGCACACAAAATAATGCCCTTGACATGTCCAAGGGTCCGATCACACACAACATCTACAAGTCATAATAGTTGGAGCCTGCAACCACAGAGTTAGCACATCCTACTATTATCCTCCCTAAATTATGTATGACATGTACATAACCTAATTTGAAAACCAAACACACAGAGGCAAAACCTAGCTCTGATACCAATTGTTGGTTAGTCCTAGGAAAACCATACCGGCTCCACTGTACAAAAATTTTGTACAAGTGTCAAACCTTTCCTTAAATAACCTATTGTGTTCTTTAGAAGTTAAATTAGGAATCGCAGACGGAACTTAACATCATTGATTCCAAATTTAACTTATCTGTTCTTAATGGTTTAGATTTGAATCATAAGCGGAACTTAATACTATTGATTCAAATCCACCTATGTTATTAATTCATTAAATATTAATTTCTAAAATTAGCTTCCAGGACTGCATGGCGAGGCACATGACCTTCTTGGATATGGGAGCAACCACCACCGCCTAGACAAAGCCTTTTAAGGAAAGCTAATATTTAATTTCCTTAAATAACTCTAGGTTAACCAAAAAGAACAATCGAATCACAAATTCGACAAAGTAAAAAAAAACACAAACTCGAAAACAAATTCGAAAACTCTAGAATCTTATGTCTCTTGTGTTTGGTATTTCCAAAAATAACTATACAAAGAAAACTAGTATGATGCGGAAAACAATTACTAGTTATACCTTTCTTTGTAAGCAAATAACCTCTTGATCTTCTACCGTATTCCTCTTCTAACCTCGGACGTTGTGTGGGCAACGATCTTCCGAGATGAGAACCACCAAGCACCTTCTCCTTCCTTCTAGGTTTCGGCCACCAAAATCTCTTCTAAGGATGAAGAGGTTCGGCCACCACCAAGCTCCAAGGGATGCTAGAAATATCGCCTCCTTTTCTCTCCTTCTTCTCCATGCAAGATCCGGCCACCACAAGAACACCAAGGAAGAGATGTAGTTCGGACACAAGGTGGAGAGAAGAGAAAAGAGAAAGAGATGTTGGCCGGCCACACTAAGGAAGAGAGGGAGAGAAAAAGAATAGAGTCGTTCCCTATGAAGGCACCTCTACCCCCTCTTTTATAATCCTTGGTCTTGGCAAATAAGGAAATTTTAATAAAAACTTCCTTAATTCTTTTGCCATGAAAAGGAAGATTTATTTTAATTAAAAAACAATTTTCTTCTCATTAAAATAATGGTCGGCCACTAATCTCCAAAACAAGGAAAGTTTTAATTAACACAAGAATTAAAACTTCTTAATTTGTCTCCAGAAATTTATAAAAATTTCTCCAATAATTTTTCTCTTCATGGTGGATTATAAAAAGGAAATTTTATAAATTAAAATATTTATTTTAAACATGTGGATGATTTCCAAAAAGGAAAGTTATCTCTAAAAATTAAAATCTCCTTTCAATCTACAAATAAGGAAAGATATCAAATCTTTTCTTAATCTTTTGTAGAAACTTATAAAAGATCATATATAATTTTTAAACTCTCTTTTAAATCATGAACATGGTTAAAAAAGGAAAGTTTTCTCAAAATTAAAATCTACCTTTCAATCTACAAATAAGGAAAGATTTTAAATCTTTTCTTAATCTTTTGTAGAAAGCTATAAAAGTTAAGATTTAAATTTCAAACTCTCTTTTAAAACCATGATATCCACATAAGAAATAATTTTAATAAAAATCTCTTTTTAATATGATGTGGCCGGCCACCTAAGCTTGGGCTCCAAGCTATTGGTCGGCCACCTTAAGGCTCAACCTTTAGGTTTGGCTGGCCCTAAGCATGAGCTTCAAGCTTAGCTTGGCCAACCCCTATTGGTTGGGTAAGAAGGTGGGTATATGGTGGGTATAAATCTCTATATACAAGAGGCTACAATAGGGACTGAGAGGAGGAATTGGTTTTGGTCTCCCGATGAAATTAAGCATCCCGTGTTCGCCCCGAGCACATAACTTAATTTCATCAATAATAATTCATTCCACTAAAGAACTATTATTGAACTACCGCACCAATCCCAAATTACATTTTGGGCTCCTTCTTATTATGAGTGTGTTAGTCTCCTTGTGTTTAAGATGTCGAATGTCCACTAATTAAGTGAGTTACTGACAATTCATTTAATTAATATCTTAGTCCAAGAGTAGTACCACTTAACCTTATCGTCATGTCAGACTAAGTCCACCTACAGGGTTTAACATGACAATCCTTATGAGCTCCTCTTGGGGACATTATCAACCTAGATCACTAGGACACAATTTCCTTCTATAATCAACAACACACACTATAAGTGATATCATTTCCCAACTTATCGGGCTTATTGATTTATCGAACTAAATCTCACCCATTGATAAATTAAAGAAATAAATATCAAATATATGTGCTTGTTATTATATTAGGATTAAGAGTACACACTTCCATAATAACTGAGGTCTTTGTTCCTTTAAAAGTCAGTATAAAAGAAACGACCTCTAAATGATCCTGCTCAATACACTCTAAGTGTACTAGTGTAATTATATAGTTAAGATAAACTAATACCTAATTACACTACGACCTTCCAATGGTTTGTTCCTTTCCATCTTGGTCGTGAGCTACTGTTTTTAATTTATAAAGAACCGATAACATGATCTTCTGTGTGTGACATCACACACTATGTTATCTACAATATAAATTAATTTGAACATCTACATTTGGTATATATAAATGTAGACACTTGACCAATTTGATTCTTATAAATGTTTATACAAAAGCTAGACTTTTAGTATACACTCCAACACTAAATAGGTTCATTAAAGCAGAAGTTTATGTAAATCAACTCCCAGGATTTGAAGACTTAGACCACCCAAATCATGTCTTTAGGTTAAAGAAAGCCTTATATGGATTAAAACAAGCACCTCGGGCATGGTATGAGCGACTTTCAATATACCTAATATCTAAGGGATTTAACCAAGACCAAATAGACCAAACTCTATTTGTTAAAACCTTAGAAAAAGATATCTTTATAGCTCAAATTTATGTAGATGACATCATCTTTGGCTCAACAAATACAAAATTTTTAAAAGAATTTACTAAAGTTATGGAAAATGAATTTGAAATGAGCCTAGTAGGATAACTTAATTTTTTCTTAGTTTTATAAATAAAACAAACAAAAGAAGGAATTCATATTTTTTAAACCAAATACGTTAAGAAATTAATTAAAAAGTTTGGAATGGAAAACTCTAAAAATATAAATACCTCAATGACAACTAATATTAAAATTGACTCTGACTTAGAAGGAAAATCTGTAGATTTGAAATATTATAGGAGTGTAATAGGAAGTCTATTATACCTAACTGCAAGTTGACCTAATATTTTATCTATAGTAGGTATATGTGCTAGGTACCAATCATGTGCAATAGAATCATACTTAACCAATATAAAAAGAATACTAAGATACATTAAGGGAACTCTAAATGTAGGACTTTGAGACCCTAGGACTAGTAGGTTTGACCTAGTTAGGTGTTTTGACTCACACTATGCTGGGTACAAACTAGATAGAAAAAGTACAAGTGGTAGATACCAACTTCTAGGTCAGTGACTAGTAAGTTGGTCTAGCAGAAAGCAACACTGTGTTGCCTTCTCCACCACTGAAGCAGAATACATAGCCATGGGTGAATGTGCATCTCAACTATTATGGATGATGCATACCTTAAAAGATTATCAACTAGAATATAAAAATACAAAAATCTCAATTGATAACATAAGTTCAATAAACTTAATCAAAAATTCAATACACCACTCAAGTACTAAACACATAGAAGTTAAGCATCACTTTATAAGGGATCATGTAGCTAGGGGTGATATTTTGCTTGACTATGTTGAGTCCAAATCAAAGTTAATAGATATTTTCACAAAACCCTTACCTGAACTTGAGTTAAGCACATTTAGAAGACAATTAGGTATGTGCACAGTAGAATAGATTTTAAAGTTTTTCAAAATTACTCCTTTTATTAAGTTTTTTTTAAGCATGTTTTAAAATTCTAGGAAAATTATTTTCAAAATTCCCAGTTTTACTAGTATTTTCAAAGTTTGGAAATAGTTTAGGACTTTTCCCCTAGAAAACATGTACTCCCAGGTTTCAACCAGAGCATCTCATAAGCACACTAGGATTACCTTGCTTGTGTATGAAAAACACTTAGAATGATGTGAAATGCATAGGGTACTGCCTGGACTTTAGAATACTTATGTTTGTGTATCGACATAAGTCTGAGCAATAAATACTAAAATTAAATTAATCAACTTAAGTTATCTATTTTAGTCAAACTAACTGGAACACTTGCTTAACTTGACTAACCAAGTGGAAACTACTACCTCATAGTAAACAACAATTAGCTAAAGATTAGATATTTATTTAAAGAAAAGAAGATGTTTATGTTAAAATTTTTTTTAACACATGCTTGGACTATAGGACACTAAAAAATTTCGACATTAATTCAGGGAAGAGAAAATTTAAATTTTTTATGTTAAAACTCTTTTCTTTGAAAAGTTAAAGTTTTTTCAAGTTAAAGTTTTTTTAAGGTTAAGAGTTTTTTTAATTTTCAAAATTCAAACTCCTAATTGAAAATTGAAATCTTTTCTCTTTGGAAAGTTCAAATTAAAACTCTTTTTTAAAAGTTAAGTCTTTTCTCTTTGAAAAGTTAAACTCCTTTTTTTAAAAAAATTAAAGTTCTTTCATCTAAGCTTCTCCATCTTTTTAAAGCTAAGTACTTAACTAAGCTTTTATCAAAAAATTTTTAAGCTAAGTGTTATAAAGCTTAATATAGACTAAGTGTTTTATTCTTCACAACTCAGTGTTTTTCAAAACTTTCAAAACCTTAGTCTATTTAAAAGTATTTTCAAACATTCTCAAAAGTATTTTTGATATATGTCAAAGGAGGAGAGAAGCTAAAGTTTAAAAAAAAAAAGAGGAAATTTAGGGGGAGCTAAGAGCAAATTAAGGAGAAACTTAAGGGGAGCTAACAAATAAGCAAATTAAATAGCTCTTAACTTGTTCCATATGTTGCATCTCCTTATTATTAACTTGTTCCATATGTTGCATCTCCTTATTATTTCATTTTCACTTATAATTATTGTTATATGTTTTAATTAACTTTGAATTTTGTTGCCATAATCAAAAAGGGGGAGATTGTTGGTGTGGGAAACACCAGACAATCGAACATGTGTTTTGATAATAGCAAAGTTTCAAAGTTAAAGTTATTTGTTGTCTAACAAGTATGAATGAGCTTATAGGAAAGTGCTAAGTGTTCTTAGGCAAAAGTCCTAGCTGCATTTAGGTAGATGGAAACCCCTACGGGGAGGTAACCCTAGGTGGAAAGTCTTGGCGGGTCGAGCACTTTGGGCGAAACCCTAGAGTCGGAGACTCTAGGTGAAAATCCTGGTGGTCGCAAACTAGGTGGAAGACTGGATGGGTCGGGGATCGGACGTCTAACCGAAAAGTGCTGAAGACTCGGATGTTGAACAAAAGTCTAGTCGGTCTGGAGCACTAGTTTGACAACAGGTAAACTCTCCTGAGAGAAGTAGGTGAGGACACGTTCCTCAAAGAGGGAACAGTAGGCGTCGATTCGACCTAGAGTTTCAGCAAAACTCAAAATAAGAACCGGACAGTCTGGAGACTGCCAAAATAATTTATTATTTCATATTTTATTGTGTTAACTCTATTTACAGGATATGTTTGGTATTTTGGATTAATGTATCTTGCAGGGAGCGAAAAAGGACTTAAAAGGCTCGGATGAACAGTGTCCGAGGTGCTTCCGGAGTTGTTGGAGGCGGCTCAGGTGCCTTAGTCAAAGGCTCTGCGCAGCAAGGCATGAAGGTGCCTTGGATGCTGGATGGAAGGCGCCTTCTATGAAGCTTGAAGGCGCCTTCGAATGGATAAACAGCGCAGGCCACGGAAGCTATCGACTCCGACGCGGAAGGGATAAGTATCCTTATTGGAGGCGCCTTCCAATGGTGTTGAAGGCGCCTTCAACAGGCTATATAAGGCGGTATCAACCAAAAGGTGGACAACAACATTCCAAGCAATTTTCTCTTCTTCGCACTGCTGTAAAAACACTTCCTCGACGCTCAAAATCTGTCCTAATGACCACCGTGCTGAAGATCTTTATTTCCTAGTCGTTGGTATTCTTTATGTCTTATAATTACTTGTAATCAATTATTGTACTTGTACTTGTACTTCTTTCCATTGATTAGTGAGTATCCATCGAAAGTACTGTCATGTGCGGGCCTTGGAGTAGGAGTCATCACAGGATTCGAACCAAGTAACTCTTAATGTTTCCAATTGTTTTGTTATGTCTTTATTCCGCTGCCTATCTCTGAGTTTAGTTATAAAATAAGCGTTATTCACCCCCCCCCTCTAGCACATCTCGATCCTACACTATCTCCATTCATATGGGAGATTGTTGAATATGTGTGGATGAAGAAGAGGTGGAAGAGGATAAGAGCTCCATTGTGAATGAGACTTTAGTCCCACATTAGGAGTTTCTTGGCATATTGATTGGTTTATATTGATTCACATGCATTGAGGATGTGAACAAATACATGGGGAGGTGCTCTCTCTCACACGTGGGTGCGTAGGGGGGGTGTAAATCCAGGGCCTGGATTGTACTGAACTATGTTGACTAGTGTGCGAGCACGACCTGTGCATGTCGAATGTCGGACTGATAGGGGCAAAATTTGCCCAAGCGGACCAACCAACATTTTGCCACGTAAACTTTTTGCTGCTTGTGTAAAGGATGCATTAAAGTAAGATTAATGTAGTCGAGTGAAACGTTGGTGTTACACAGTTGACAAATAATGATCATTAAATGATCATTAACGTTGCCCATTGGTCTGAGCTCCTATATAAGGAGGTTGCGACCACAAGCAAAAAGTTATACACACGAAAGGCTGAATCTCCACCCAAATTCCCCTTCTCCTCTATCGTGCATTTCTTGCTCGGTGGAATGTTCGTGATAGCAGTCGGGTACCTCTTAGTTCATCATGACCATTAATGCTTGGTGAGAATCATGGTTCACTGTTGTATTCTGGGAAATAGATGACCCAAGAAAGCCTCGAAGCACAACCAGAGGTGGGGCGAATCTGTTTCAAGGAAACTACGTTCGTCGCAAGCCTCGGTTCACTCAGTTCACTCATCCTGCCACTTTCTAGGCTTCGCCCTACCGATCATATCGCTCTACTGTTCGTCCACCCGGTCACTCGACAACAACTCGCTCGGTAGAAGCCTCCGATTCGCACCGCAGCTATTTCGCTCAATAGACGCTATTTCACTCAATCGACAGCTAATTCGCTCGGCAGCTAATTTGCTCGATCGACAGCTATTTCGTTCGATTGGTAGCCAATTCGCTCGGCAGCTAGCTTGCTTGGTCGGCTATTCTGCTTGGTCTGACTTACGTCCAGAGCCTGCTCGACCTCTTAGCTTGGTCGGCCTTAAGCTTCGTTCGATCGACCTTAAGCTTCACTCGATCAGCCTCTTTGCTCGGTCAATTTTAAGCTTCACTCGGTCGGCCTAAGCCTATACTTTCAGTCGGCCTTAGCCTCTTCGCTCGGTTGGCCATAGCCTTCCCTTTCGGTCGACCACTGTGAAACCTGCGTTCAGCACTTGGCAGACACCAATCCTTGTTGGCAGCCTGAGATTATTAGCTCAGGTCATTTCAACAGATAAGTGAATTTAAATTCTGTGTAATTTTAAATTCTAAGTCCCCAAAAATCTCCGATAATAGATTATTTTTGTCTAATAATCTTTAAATAGATTCAATTTTATTGAGATGACCACAGAACAGAATATTGAGGTGCAACATACTCAACATGTGCAGGTTCCCTCCGCCTCGATTAGAACTGTGCCAATCAACCACGAGGAAAAACCAAAGAAGTTCAGTGGACTGAACTTCAAGAGGTGGCAGCAGAAGATGCTCTTCTACTTGACCACGCTCAATCTGGCTCAATTCTTGACCGAGGACCCTCCTAGGCGTGATGAGGATACTGATGTGCAGAACATTAGTGCAGTAGAGGCATAGACTCATTCTGAGTTCTTTTGTCGAAACTACATCCTCAACTACCTTGCCGACTCGCTGTACGTTGTGTATAGCATAAAGAGAACGACTAAAGAGCTGTGGGAGTCCCTGGACAAGAAATACAAGACGGAGGATGCAGGGGCCAAGAAGTTCATCATGGGTCGATTCCTAGACTACAAGATGGTTGACTCCAAGGAGGTGATCAGCCAAGTCCAGGAGCTTCAGGTGATCTTGCACAAGATCCACTCAGAAGGGATGGTTCTGAGTGAGACCTTCCAGGTGGCTGCTATCATTGAGAAGTTGCCTCTAGTCTGGAAGGACTTCAAAAACTACCTGAAGCACAAGCGAAAGGAGATGAATGTGGAAGAACTCATTGTTAGACTTCGCATCGAAGAAGACAACAAGAGTTCAGAAAGAAAGTTGTTCTCTCATGCTACTGTGAAAGCCAACGTGGTCAAGCACGGTCAAAGCTCGAACCAGAATAACTCCAAGTCTTTCAAAATGGGACCTAGAGGAGACATCGGCAAAAAGAAATTCTCTGGGAAGTGCTTCAACTATGACCGAGTGGGTCACAAATCTTCAGAGTGTGGAAAGCTGAAGAAGAAGAAGCAAGAGGCTAACTTGAATGAGGGACCAGAAATGGACAACTTCTGCATTGTGGTTTCTGAGTTGAAGTTGGTGGGTTCAAACTCGCGACAATGGTGGAACGATACTAGAGCCACTAGACATGTGTGCTGAAACAAGGAGCTGCTCTACAACTTTGAAGTAGACCCGACCCTGGGTCGGGTCTGGCCCGGACCCGGCCCGGGCCCGTAACCGGGTCGAACCGGAACTGGCCCGGCAAGTTGCCGGGCCGGTTCTGGTTCATTGGGTGTAAAAACCGACGAACCGCCGGTTAACCGGCGGGTTGAACCAGCGGTTCAGTCGCAAAATTTTTTATTTTTTTTAAACGGCTTGAACCGCCGGTTAACCGGCGGTTCGTAGCCGTTGGGAGGGTTTTTTAGGTATTTTTTTTCAACGGTTAGGATCATTTGACCGTTTTTTGATCAATGGCTATGATTTAGTGTCCGTTACTATCAAAACTCTATAAATAGAGAGCTTATTTCATCATTTTTCACACACATCTTCTCTACTCTTAATCTCATTTTCGTATTCTCTAATCTCTACACGCTTTCGTTTTCAATTTTCAATTACAATGGAAGGAGGTCGTGGAGGTGCATCATCTCGAGCTCGGAAGGGAAAGCAAATAATGAATCCGCGGGAGGAGGATCCCAACATTCAATCCACCGATGATGAGATCGAGCATCTTCCGAATCCGACACCCGACACACAAGGAAGTACCGATGCAATTACTTCTAAGGTTCGGGAACTTCCTCCTCTAAAGTCTTCTATTTTTACTAAACATTTTGAGAAGGTCACTCTTCCGTCGGGAGAAATGCGTGCAAAATGTAAGCACTGCAATGCTTCCTACAAATTCCAAGCCGGCGGCGGCTATGGGTCATTGAAACGACATGTAGAAACGAAGCACCCGACGGAATATGGACTCGACCGTTCTCAAACACAATTATCAAGATTTTCTTCAACTAGCGGTAGTACCGATTTCGGTTTTTTTTTATATTCGGATAATAAATTAAGAGAATCATTAGCTAAATTTGTTTCCGTAGAACATCTTTCTTTTAGTTTTGGATCTAAATGCACATTTGAAGATTTTTGTAAAGAATCTCTTAATCCATGTGCTAAACGTGTTCCTAGGACTACACTTACTCGTACAATTAAAAAATTAGTAAAACAAGGAAAAAAGAATTTAATTGATGAATTTAGTAAATTAGATAATAAAGTTTCTTTATGTTCCGATATTTGGAGTGATCATTGGCAAACACATTCGTATATGGGTGTGACTTGCCATTGGATCGATAACTCTTGGAACCTCTAAAAAAGATTATTAGCTTATAGAGTTTTTGATGAATCACATAATGCTCATAATATCGCACAATTATTATGTTTAATTTTAGAAGAATATGGTTTAACTCATAAATTATTTTCAATATCATTAGATAATGCTAGTTCTAATACCGCTTGTATAGATGATCTAAAATTTGTTTGTCAACCTATTATTGGAGGTTTATTTTAGAAAGTTATATTAAACCAATTAGAATTGCAATTTCTTATTTATGGTCTCATCCATCTATAATGAAACAATGAGGTAGGTTTTGTAAAATTAATGGAATGAGACCTAAAAAATTTTAGAAAGTTATATTAAACCAATTAGAATTGCAATTTCTTATTTATGGTCTCATCCATCTATAATTAAACAATGGGGTAGGTTTTGTAAAATTAATGGAATAAGACCTAAAAAATTTCCACGTGATGTACCAACACGTTGGAATTCAACATACCAATTATTACAAGATTCATTTCAATATAAAGAATTATTATGTTCATTTTTTGCACAAAACACTAATACTAATATATATTTATTTTCACAACAATGGAATATTTGTAGTAGTATTTGTGAAATTTTAAAAGTATTTAATGATGCAACCGAACAACTTTCCGGTGTTTATTATCCCACTGCTCAATTAGTTTTAGAAAATTTTTCTAATATAGTATTAGTTTTAAATGAACATATTAATAATGAATCTTTATCTCCTTGCATCTTAGCTATGAAAACTAAATGGGAAAAATATTTTTATTTAATTCCTGAAATTTATTTAATTGCATTTGCTTTAGATCCTAGATTTAAATTAGAAGTTTTAAAAGAAATGTTAACTTTATATTATGATGCTTTAATTCCAATTAAAGATTCTTCTTCCCCTGATCCAGCTAATATTATATATAATGTTAGAATTTATTTATATGATATTTATAATCAATATTATGCAAAATATGGAACACAAATTAATATTTCTGAAATTCAACAAACTACTAGTAGTAATTTAAAACTTACAAGAGCACAACTCTTATTAAAAGAACGGACAAAACGTCCACGGGGATCCTCAAGTTCCACACAGGAACTTGAGAATTATTTTACGACTTCTTTTGATTTTAATGAAGCAGATAGCAAAAACTTCGATATCTTAAAGTGGTGGTCACAGAAGGCTCAAAGCTTTCCCGTTCTCTCCGTGATCGCAAAAGAAATTTTAGCTTGTCCAGTATCAACTGTTGTTGTGGAGCAGACGTTCAATGCCGGCGGCAACATATTAGATGAACGACGATCAACTTTGTCTCCCGACTCATTGGAAGCCCAAGCATTACTGGACGATTGGACCAGAGCGGAGAAAAGAATCCAAGGAATGCAACTTTCAGATGACGAAGTTGAAGATTTTGATACTGAAGGAACAAATACGACAGGAACAGGAAATGGAAGTGAATGAAAATGTAAAAGGATAAAAATGTAAAAGAACTACGTGGGCTTTGATTCCCCTAAAGGGATACGTAGGCAACTTAAATAAGTGCAAGCCCTTTTTTTAATAAATTTTAATTTCTAATTTTTAATGTTTAATGTTTAATTTTTAATTTTTATTTTTTTTTAACATATTAATCTTGAACCGTGACGAACCGTGAACCGAACCGTGAATCGGCGGTTCTGAACCGTGAACCGTAACCGTCTTGAGCGGTTAAGGTTAAGGGTCGACCTCCCTGGAACCATCGAACCGGCGGTTCCGAACCGTCGAACCGTCGGTTCCGAACCGTGGTCAGGTCTACTTGGGAGAAGACAACCGCAAGGGTGCGGCGCAGCTTCGGCGAGGATCGGGAAAAGAAACGGGAACAAGAAATAAATGAAAAAGAAAATAAATTAAAAATAAAATTAAAACATTTCTTTAATTAAATGGGTAGCCTAAACAGGCTTTCCCGGGCCCAGTTTTTATCCCCGTTAACTCGTCCATACAAGCTCCGAAAAATTCCCGAAAAATCTCCAAAAATTTCGGAAAATTTCCTTATTATTATTCTCTATTTTTTTTTGGTATTTTACATTCTCCCCCACTAATAAAAATTTGGTCCCCAAATTTCGTTATCTACCATCAACAAGTACTAACAACAGGTAAAAAGTATAAATGATGAATGGAAAATTAAATCACATATCTCATGTGAAAAAATGGGGGTATTGAGCTCGGATAGTATCCTCGAGCTCTCAAGTAGCCTCCTCGTCCGAATGATGCTGCCATCCGACTTTAACCAGGCGGATAGTCTTGTTCCGCAACTGACGCTCTTTCCCGTCCAAAATCCGTACCGGAACCTCCTCATAAGGGATGTCAGGCTGAACGGGAACTGAGATATCTGTCAGCACATGTATCGGTCAGGTATGTATCTCCTCAGCATAGATACGTGGAATACATCCTGAACACCTGCCAAAGACGGCGATAGTGCCAGCCGATAAGCTACCGCTCCAATCCTCTCCATGATCTGGAACTGCCAATGTATCGCGGAGCTAGCTTACCTCTGAAGTCAAATCTCTTCACCCCCTTTCGTGGGTGAAACTCGCAGAATTACATGGTCGCCTACAGAGAACTCTAAGAGTCTCCGACTCCAGTCTGCATAACCCTTCTGGCGGTTCTACGCCTCTGACATCCTCCGTCTGATAGTACGGACCAACTCTGCCTCATGCTGAGCTCTATGAGGTCCCAACAACTGGGCCTCCCCAACCTCATCCAGAGGGTGGGTGTCCAATAAGACCTACCATACAACGCCTCAAATGGTGCCATCTGGATACCCGAATGAAAGCTGTTGTTGTAGACGAATTCTACCAATGGCAAGTGGTCCACTCAACTGCTTCCAAAATCCAATACACATGACCTCAGCAAGTCCTCTAGAGTCTGAATGGTCCGCTTTGACTATCCATTTGTCTAAGGATGGAAAGCTGTACTGAAACAGAGCTGCGTGCCCAAGGCCTGCTGCAGACTCTGTCAAAAACTAGACGTGAACCGGGGTCTCTATCCGAAATAATAGTCAACGGGACACCACGTGATCTGATGATCTCCCGGTAAAACAGATCTACCAATCGATCCAGGGAATCAATCTTCTGGATCGCTAAGAAGTGCGCGGATTGGGTTAATCGACCAACGATTACCCAAATCGCGTTATGGCCTCGTCGTGTCATCGGCAAACTCACCACAAAGTCCATAGTAATGTGTTCTCATTTCCACCCAGGATTAAGAATCCTATGTAATAATCCGACTAGTCTCTAGTGTTCAGCCTTCACCTGCTGACAGACAAGACATCTAGCTATAATTTCCGCGATGTCCTTCTTCATGTCGTTCCACCAATAGGAACGCCTCAAATCTCGACACATGCGAGTCCCACCTGAGTGGATCACAAATTGAGAGCGATGAGCCTTTTGAAGTAGCTCCTCCCTGACCGGGTGAGCTGGAGGTACGCATAATCGGCCTCGGTAATATATAATACCCGTATCATCTCGAGTGAACTCGGTCTACTGCCCGGAAGCTATTTGACTGCCAATAAATTGCAAATGCTGATCACCAGCCTGGCCTCTCGGATCCTCGTCCTGATCGACGACTAAGCAACCATGGTAAGAAGAATACCCTGCTCTGTTCGTCCCTGCTCCTCAAGGCCCAATTCGGAGAATCCTTGAATCAAGTCCGTAACCACAACTCGGTGGCAAGCCAAAGTCCCTCTAGACTTCCGGCTAAGTGCATCGGCAACCACATTAGATTTTCCCCAGGTGATAGCTAATGGTACAATCGTAATCCTTCATAAATTCCATCCATCTCCTGAAGGTAAAACCAAAATCGGAGTCGACACTAGTCTCCGCTTCAGCTCCTGGAAGCTGGTCTCGTAGTCCTCGAACCACGTGAACTTCACGCCTTTCCTGGTCAGGCGTGTCATTGGCATAACAACGCGTGGAAAACCCCCGATGAATCGTCTGTAATATCGAGCCAGACCAAGGAAGTTGCGAGTCTCCTGTATGGACTACGACTACTCCTAACGATAACAACCTCTATCTCCTATGGAACCACGGTATACTCCTACTGGTGTCTGTGTGTCTCAAACATCTAACAGAAGACAACGAAAATACGCACTACCGATCTTCACATATAGACGTTTCCGTCGAAACATCTCTAGAACTATGCGAAGATGGTGTACGTGACCCACCTCGGATCAGAAATAGATCACCACATCGTCAACAAAGACAATAGAAATCAATCCAAACATCCTAGTGATACCCAAATCATCGAGTCCATGATAACATCTAGGGCACCGCAAGCCCTAATAGTAAAACCAAGACACACAATGTCCGTATCTCAGTCATTTCTAACCATAAGATCCTCGACAATAAACAGATCTGATCACCAACGATATAAATCACCAAAGAATAGATCGTCCAGTGTGAGAGCAACGCTCCATCACACGAAATACCACATATGTGGGAGCAACGCTCTACCACAAGAAATCCTCCATATGTGGGAGCAACGCTCCACCACAAATAATCCGAAATATGTATCTGCAATAAATATGGGAGCAATGTTTCGCTACAAGCAATCCGCAATATGTGGGAGCAATGCTCCATCACAAACCATCCGTAACATGTATGGGAACAACGCTCCACCACAAACAATACATAAGTGCCCAAGGCACCTAACTATCTAGCTAGAGACTGCACGAGATCTCTCTACCACAGATCACTGTAGGTAGCCTAGGGTATAACAACCCAGTAAGCAAATCAAATCCATAGTCAACTCTATCATCATCCTAGTGGGTCGGTCACCCACTAATAGGAGAATTAGTTGACAGGGTAATACCACAAATGTCATAATGTAGACATTTAACATTCTACATTCAACATAGGTAGAATCATCATGATGCTACCAACTATACACCTGGCACACGTGCACACACAACATATGTATGATCGACATAATCCTCCAATTAGTACACACCAAACATACTCACAACAAAGGTATAACCAAAGTGATACCTCCAACAATGCATATCGAACTCGTGTGCACATATCAATATAGGTATAATCGACAATACACCTCAAACAACACTCACATGACATATATACATCTATGTCAAGAGTATAATCAACGTAATACTTCTAACAAATCATAATCGACACGTGTGTACACACAAAACAAATATAATGAACAAGATACCTCAAATATTACACCGAACACGTCTACACATATCACAACTCAGATTAAATCGATAAGATACCTCCAATAAAACACTCAAACACATGTGCACATTTCACAACATAGATTTAATCGACAAAATACCTCCAATAAACCAATCAGACCACTCGGGTATAATCTACTAGAAACTCACAACAATCATAACTAGAAAAGTACACCCACTACATGAAATCAGACCGTCCATCATAACACTCCTACTTTTGGTGCAACCTTAGGTCAAGGTTGACCTGGGTGACCCGACTCGAGTTGACCTGACTCGAGGTATATTTTGATGTTTGACAAGAATAGAGAAGTTGTATTTTGATGTTTGACAAGAATAGGAACTTGGGGGATTGTGGGTGCAACCTTTGGTCAAGGTTGACCTGGTTGACCCTGTAAGACCGATGCGGCCGGCTAGAAGGGGGGGTTGAATAGCCCGGGGAGGTTGTTAATCCAAGGATGAAGATCGCACTAAGAGCTCCTTCAGGCGGAGAAGCCTCGTTTACAGCAGTGTAAGCACAGAAAAACAGAAGCTAATCTAAACAGTGGAAGCACACAAGTGTTGTTTACAATTTCTGAACTGATGAAAAGCTTCTGGACCAAGGCTGTATTTATAGCCTTGGTTGGGGCGCCTGGAAACCTGGGAGGGATAAATTTTATCCCCAACGTTCAGATCGAGATAATTCTCGATCTGGTCAACATTACTGTTCCGGGCGCCCCGGCGCCCGGACCAAAGTCAACATAGTTGACTTTTCATCCGGACCGCTTCTGGTTCGGTCCGCCGGTCCGGTTCTTCCGCTCGGATCTGCTCGTTTGGGTGATCTCGCCTTGGAAAAGGGCTCACCGAACCCAACTTCCGGTCTTCTCGGCGTGCTTCCCTCGGCTTCTCGTCCCTCGGATCGCCGCGGTCCACCAGCGTCCTCATCCGCAGTCTTCGTCCCTCGGTCGTCGACCTTCTCGCTAGTCGTCTCTTGCTCCCGAGCAATCTTCCGCTCGGCTTTCGTCCCTCGGAACCACCGCGCGCTTCCGCCGGTGTACTCTTCCACAGCGCCTCGTCCCTCGGACGCACAGCGTGCCGTCCTTCTCGCTAGCTGCGTCTTCCACTCGAGTACCTGTGTTCCTAAGCTCCTGTACACTTAGACACAAGGTTAAATACACAGGACCTAACTTAACTTGTTGATCACACCAAAATAACCTTGGGGTTCCAACAATCTCCCCCTTTTTGGTGTGATCAACCCAAGTTAAGCTAGGGTTAAAATAAAATTGAATTAAGTAAATTAACTTAAATTGCAAAAAGATAGAAAAAAGAATTAAATTCTATCTACCTCCCCCTAGACTTATACTTTCCCTTCTCCCCCTTTGATCACAAAAAAAATGGGGTTCCAAGAAAAATAATCTAAGGGTTAAAGACTTAGAAAAAATATTTCTAAAAAAAATCTAAGTTTTTAAGAAATTTAGAAAAATTTTCTAAGTAATTAAAGCTGAGATTTCTAGTTTCAAGAAAAAAAGTTCTTAACTTAGGAAAAAATAATTTTTGAGAATATTTCTAAGTATAAAAATAAAAAAAATTCTAAGTAGGTAAATTGAAATAAAATGTTTTGAATAACCTTTTTCAAGCACTAATTAATTCTTGTATTAATGCTTCATTAGTAAGTTAATTAAACATTTATTTCAATATTTTGGCTTCCAGGTCGTGGCGAGGCACTAGGCCTTCTTGGTTATTGGAGCAACAACCACTTCCTTAGACAAAGCCTCATAAAGAAATTCTTTATTTAATTTTCTCACTTAAAGCGCTAATTTTACTTTTAAAATTAATTTAAGCATGATTTAGGAACCCAATATAGGTTCCAACCTACTGGATTAACTAAAAAGTTTTTAGGGACATATTTTCTAGAGATATTTTTAATTTGTCCCTGGTGATATCTATAATACCAATTCAAATTATTGAACCTTCTAAAATTGGTTTTAGATGAGCAAGCAGAGTTTTTCAAATTTTCTACTTGAAAAATTAAATTTTGAATTTCTAATTTTAATTTTTCATTTTCTAAATTTGATTTATCTAGCATTTCTAACGGACAAGATGTAGCTAATATTGCTTTTAAATCTTTATTTTCATTTTCTAATTTGCAGCAATCTTTTGTTAAAATTTTAATGAATTTAAACATTTTATTAGGAGGAAGAGATCGTACCTCACTTACCTTGTCGATCTCGTTGTCGGTTTCTCCCCCTGAACTGCTGCTCTCTTCGGACGTGGCTCCCCCTTCATTGATGCTTTCGATGCTCATTTCGGAAGAGCTTGATTCGCAGTCGTCGTCTTGATGACTCGCCATTAACGCGAGCCCGGAGAACTCCTTGACTTCTGATTCCGACGACGTATCGTCCCACGTCGCTTTTAGGGCCTTGCGATTTTGGATAGGCTTCTTACCCTTGTCCTTCCCGTTGTTCTTCAGTTTAGGGCAATTGTCCTTGACGTGCCCTTCTTCATCGCAATGGTAGCAGCGGATGGTTCTTTTCTTTCTTCCCTGCGGATGGTTAGATTTCCTAGATTTACAAATATTTTTAAATCGTCTTACCATCATTACCATTTCCTCGTCGTCGAGAGAAGATTCTGACTCAGGTTCGTCTCTCGAAGCTTTAAGGGCGACATTATTCTTGGGCTCCTTCGGACCTGCACATCTTGACTCATGCACTTCAAAAGTTGAAAAGAATTCGTCTAATGAAATTTTTTCTAGATCTTTTGAAATGTAAAAGGCATCTACTAGTGATGCCCATTTTGAGTTTCTAGGAAAGGAATTTAGGGCATACCTTAGCGAATCTCGGTTACTTACCTCTTCTCCGAGATTCGTAAGTCCAGTGATGAGATCCAGAATCCTCGAGTGTAGATGTGCAATTGTTTCACCTTCTTCAAATCGGAGGTTTGTAAGCTGGTTACGAAGTAAATCCCGTCTTACAAGTTTGGCTTCGGATGTTCCTTCGTGTAACTCAAGGAATTTATCCCAAAGCTCCTTTGCCGAGTTGTAGGTACCGACTCGATTGACTTCTTGTGTTGGAAGTACACTTAGCAGATGAAATTCTGCTTTCTTGTTTGCCACGTGGTCAGCCTGCTCCTTCTTTGACCATTGATTTCTTGCTTTGCCCTCTGGTGCTTCATAGCCAAATTCCATTGTTAGTAATAAATCATAATCTGTTTCAAGAAATACCTCCATTCGCTTTTTCCAGCTAGCGAAGTCCCCTTCGAATTTTGGTGCGTGGATGTTGGATCCGGCCATCTTGTTGCTTCGTTCGGCGGTTAGTCCTCCTGAAGCGCCTCGGCTCTGATACCACTTGTAAGACCGATGCGGCCGGCTAGAAGGGGGGGTTGAATAGCCCGGGGAGGTTGTTAATCCAAGGATGAAGATCGCACTAAGAGCTCCTTCAGGCGGAGAAGCCTCGTTTACAGCAGTGTAAGCACAGAAAAACAGAAGCTAATCTAAACAGTGGAAGCACACAAGTGTTGTTTATAATTTCTGAACTGATGAAAAGCTTCTGGACCAAGGCTGTATTTATAGCCTTGGTCGGGGCGCCTGGAAAGGTTCCGGGCGCCCTGGGGGGGATAAATTTTATCCCCCAACGTTCAGATCGAGATAATTCTCGATCTGGTCAACATTACTGTTCCGGGCGCCCGGAAGGGTTCCGGGCGCCCCGGACCCCGAAAGTCAACACAGTTGACTTTTTCATCCGGGACCGCTTCTCTGGTTCAGTCCCGCTTCGGTCCGGTTCTTCCGCTCCGGATCCGCTCGTTTGGGTGATCTCTGCCTTCCGGAAAAGGGCTCACCCGAACCCAACTTCCGGTCTTCTCGAGCGTGCTTCCCTCCGGCTTCTCGTCCCTCGGAATTGCCGCGTGTTTCCTTCTCGTCCGCCAGCGTACTCATCCGCAGTCTTCGTCCCTCGGTCGTCGACCTTCTCGCTAGCTGCGTCTCTTGCTCCCCGAGCAATCTTCCGCTCCGGCTTTCGTCCCTCGGAACCACCGCTCGCTTCCTTCTCGTCCGCCGGTGTACTCTTCCGCAGCGCCTCGTCCCTCGGACGCACAGCGTGCCGTCCTTCTCGCTAGCTGCGTCTTCCACTCGAGTACCTGTGTTCCTAAGCTCCTGTACACTTAGACACAAGGTTAAATACACAGGACCTAACTTAACTTGTTGATCACACCAAAATAACCTTAGGGTTCCAACAGACCCGACTTGAGTTGACCTGATTCGGGAAAAGTCCAAGTATGGAGACTTGGCACGGAAAGGTCCAAGCAGGGAGCTTGGCACGGGAAAAGTCCAAGTATGGAGACTTGGCACGGAAAGGTCCAAGCAGGGAGCTTGGCACGGGAAAAGTCCAAGTATGGAGACTTGGCACGGAAAAGTCCAGCAGGAGGCAGGAAAAGTCCAAGCAAGGAGCTTGGCACGGGAAAAGTCCAAGTATGGAAGCTTGGCATGGGAGGTCGGGAGGGCTCGGTAGCTCGTTCTGTGGATGGAGTGGGAGGGCTCGGTGGCTCGTTCTCGGGACTAGGTCGAGAGGGGCTCGTGCTCGTTCTCCGGACGAGGTCGGAGAGGGCTCGGTAGCTCGTTCTCGGACTAGTCCGAGGAGCTCATAGGCGTTGGACCGGACGTGGAAGTCGAGAGGGCTCGGTAACTCGTTCTCTGGACTAGGTCCGAGAGGGCTCGGTAGCTCGTTCTCCGGACTAGGGTCGGAGAGGGCTCGGTAGCTCGTTCTCTAGATCGGAAGGCTTTAGGGTTTAAGGTTGGGAAATTGGATCGGTCTGGCGGCCGATCGGTGATCTATGGGTATACGGATCGGTCTGACCGATCCGATGTCGATTCTCCTTTGTGGGTCATCTAATCGGTGCGGTGACCGATCGGTAACAAACAGTTGGGAGAAGGAATAGGAGGATCGGTGCGTGGACCGATCCACTATCTTTGATCGGTTCCGCAGACCGATCGGGGCTCGCAACCAACTCTGTGAGAGTTGGGATCGATCTGGGGACCGCAGTGAGCCACTGATCGGTCTCCTGACCGATCAGATCCGTCCTGGATCGATCAGGGTGGAGCCTGATCGGTCCAGGTCTAGCCGTTGAGTCACAACGGCTAGATTTCTGTGTCTGTGTCTTCTTCTTCGCAGGTTCATATAAATCTAGACAGAGAGGCCTCTAATAAAGAAGCTGATTTCTTTTTGATCCTACGATCTGAGCTTTGCTGAGCTCTCCACTGCTGAAGCTTCGTGTGAGCTTCCCTCGGCTGGACTCCAACTGATCAGTTGCTGCTGTTGTTGGCATCCGTGAAGTGGTTGCTTCATCACCAGTCGACGAGAAGGCAAGCAAACTAGTGTTTTTACATTCATATTGTTCTTGGCTTCTTGCTTTATCTTTGTACTCCGATCTTGCTATTGCAAGAGAGATTGTGGCGAGGTTTCTCCACCCAAAAGGAGTTTTTATTAGCCGGTTTTCCGGGGTCTCATCCACCGACGGATTGATAGGATTCGTCCACCTTACGGACACGCCGAGGAGTAGGAGTATCATCTCCGAACCTCGTTATATCGTCACGTTTGAGGTTTGATATTCTCCTGTTTCGTTTCTATCTTTTATTTCCGCTGCACTAACTAAAATTGTAGGAAGAAACGTGAATTTGGGGTCGGCTATTCACACCCCCCCTCTCTAGCCGCATCCGAAGGTCCTAACACCTACAACACATAATAATCATATGTACACACCACATAGATATACAGAATCAGCATATTTAATCCAATTAACCTGATATTCCCCATGCTACATATAAGTTATCCAACCAGGTATATAAAGTCTAAAAATTAAAATATCCATAGAATATGATACATCGATCCTCTATAGACTGACCAAGTCGACAATGGTATATGGCTAATTCAGTCTTTTCCACATCGGTACAAGCCCTGTACTCAAATGTGCTCCAAGTATCCAACTAAGCACGAATAACCAAAAGATCAGCATCTCCATAAAATAGAGTATGATGGTCCTCTACTGATCGGACCAACAAAACTAAATCGATCTTCTTCCAACTGATCAAGGTTACATTAATCCTCTTCAAGCAACTATGGTAAATCAAACTTCTACTGAACGATCTAACAAGAGTAGATCAATTATCTACCAATAAAATTTATTAAGATAAAATGGTATACTACTGGCTAAGTCAACATGAATATGTAGTTACTATCCACTACACAGCTAATAATAACAGATGCTGGTATGTGCCTCGATCTTCTAACCAACTAATCGTAACAGAAGCTAAAACTACTGGGGGTATGATATGAAAAATTACTGGAGACTATAATCCTTGATCTCTATTAAGGTCAATCAAGATCAGTGGTTAACCCATCACATATAATATATGCTACAACAACCAGACAGGTACTAATAAAGAATACTAATACATGTCATAAACTATAATAGTCAACAGTGCATATACTAACCAAAAAGGTAGGATAACACATACCAACATACCTCCTATAGCTTGGAGATGTCCTGTCGCTGCCAGGTCCCAAAACCCGAAAAGTCACATCAAGAAAACTAAAACACGAAATCCGAAACACGGAATCTAAGACTCGTAAACTCTGCTCTGATACCACTAAATTGTCATGCCCCGGGGGAGTATCTATCCGAAGAAATTTCGGCAGCACCTCTCCTGTACGGGTGACAATCTGAAGCATTTCTACAGGCATAATATACATCAGCCACATACGACTGGAACATATACACAACCACGCAGTTTATATCATCAGCCCACTCGGCTGGAACAAAATATACAACAACCACGCAGTTATATATATATTTTTCAGCCCACTCGGCTGAAATCAAAACCAACACAGCGGAAAAACATAAATACAAGTCCATACAAAACAAAACAAAACAAAACACTGCTAGCCGGCTAGGCTTACACCACACAACGACACAACACTCCGGAAACAAAATCGGAACATAAAGCCAAGTACACACATATCAAATACCAAGATAATATAAACAAAAAGGCGGAGACATGTCTTCTGATGTGATGTGGGGACCGGCAGACAGGATGCTCCAAGCGACTCCGTAAACAACCCGGTACCTGAAAAAGATAGTGTCCACGGGGGGTGAGTTCAACAACTCAGCGAATACCAATAGACATGCCTAGTAAGATATATCTAACAGCAATAAACATGGAATACAACTTCCTAATCATATATAGGAAAAATACAAAACTGAAAGGTAATTGAGGAAGCTGTACTCACCAGGAAATCCTATCCAGAACAAAAGGGTCGTCAAACCGAGAGTGTCATAAATCCTGTATGCATGTCAAACATATGCATCCAACCAAATGCAGCAAATAAATGCAGCAAGCATAAGCAATAAATGCATAAATGCGTATGATGCCAATGACATGTCCTGGTCACCCCTACTCTCCAGTCAGCCGTCTCACACATGATGGTGAGACTGAGTGGGTAGGGTTGTGACAACCGTGCACTCTGACGTCACTGCTCCTGATGAGTGACCGAGTGGACGAGATGCTGTCGGAGTACACCTATCCTCCTTACCCCAAATCATAAATGGGGGAGCTCAATGCTCTCATCTCCCGGTACACGATGATGGGGAGGGGTACCTGTCCTTCTACAACGCTGCGTCACACTAACCACCCATGAGTGGACCAATAGAGCCCTTGACAGAGCACCTGCTGCAACACACCCTGCTTGAATATACCACTAACCCATGAGTGGTCGTGTGTGCAGATACATGTAACTGGCGATGTGCTCAACAATAATGGATTCGACAATCGCACAGCATGCAATCATGTGAATGATGCATGACACTAAGCATGGCAATATCCTGTATCAATCCATATATATATAAAATACATACCCTAGTACCAGTAAGTCAAATCCACAGATCTAAGGTATACAGGTCCTTTATGGTATAACAACCTAGGTCCTGAACATATCCACCTCCATAAAATATGTACCAACAATATACATGAATCAAAGCAAAAGGGTCTAGGTACTGTGAGGTCGAGTTCCAGAAGGGAACAACCCTAGGTCGCTGATCCAACTGAAGAAACTGGGAAGGTTTCCAAGTTGAGATCAAGAACAGTTCTACTGTTCTTTTATTACTCATTCATTATTATGCTGTGTGCTAACATCTATGTTGCAGGAAGTTTTTGTTCTAACATTGTGTTGTAGGTCATACTGGATCGGTCGACCGAACCAGCGGTTCAGTCGACCGAACAAAGCATAATAGATAAAATCAGAAAGCAAACAGCTCAGACCAGATCAAAGCTAAGTCAAAGTCCGATCAAAGCTTGATCGGTCGACCGAACAGTAAGATCGGTCGACCGATCCCTGGTGACTCAGCACAGACCAAGTTAACAAACATCGATCAGCAGAAAAGGGAAAAGGCTGATCAGTCGACCAAACTGGATGACCGGTTGACTGATCCAATCAAAATTAATTGTAGCATTAATGAGGATCTCGGCAAATTTCGATGAACAGGGAAATAGATTGTTCGGTCGACCGAAAAATGGGTTCGGTCGACCAAACCATTCATGAGCATTTACTGCGACAGATCGAGCCAGCTGCAGTCTTCAGCGAGGAAGGAATGGAGCTGGTTCGGTCGACCAAAAAGAGGGATCGGTCGATCGAACCTCTAATACTCTTATAAATTGAGGCTTGAAATCAGAGGCAAAAAAAAGAGAACTTTCTAATCAATTTTGGTGCTCTTCTGCAAGCTGCTCACGCCTACGATTTCAGCAAGCAACTTCATTCGTGCCGACCAAGCTTCGTCTTTCAAATCTTATTGTCGGTATACTTATTTTATATTGCACTTAATTTACATAAGATAGTAGGTGTGTTACTATCTTAACATTCTTGTATCTGTATGATTCGCTTCTTTCTGAGGATTTCGGAAAGAAGGATTTTAGTGCTTTGTCCATCGGTGCAGTCAAGGACTGCGGGCCTTCGAGTAGGAGTCGAGCTAGACTCCGAACGAAGTAAAATACTTTGTCTCCTTTTTATTTTCGCTGCACGACTTTGATTTGAAAGAAAAGAATAGTTTTAAAAAGCGCGATATTCACCCCCCTCTATCGCTCCAAACGATCTATCAATACTGTTATATGTATCTTCTTAAAAGTAAGGATGAAGCTATAGAGAAATTTGCTCTCTATAAGAATGAGGTTGAAAACCAACTTAATAAAAAGATTAAGGTGGTTCGAAGTGATTGTGGCGGTGAATATGTATGACTGTTTACTGAGTTGTGTGCTGAACATGAGATCAAACACGAGACAACAACTCTTTATACTCCTCAACAAAATGTAGTTACTGAGCGAAAGAATTGAACTCCAAAGGAGATGATGACTGCTCTTCTATTGAGCTTTGGATTGCTAGAGTCCATGTGGGGGGAAGCTGTGTTAACAGCTAATTACTTTTTAAATAAGGTGCCCTAGAAGAAAATAGATAAGAGCCCTTATGAGTTGTGGAATGGAAGATAATCGTCCTACAAATATTTACGAATGTGGGGTGCCTTGCCAAAGTTTTGGTGCATGATCCAAAAAGGATTAAGATAGAACCAAAAACTGTTGATTGCATATTTATTAGATATGCATAAAACAACAGTGCGTATCAGTTTGCTGTGTATAAATTATAAATACCGGAGATACATAAGAACTCGATAATAATATTGAGAAATACCTCATTCTTCAAGCATGTATTTCTATATAAGACCCGAGAGGATGCTAGCTCCTCAAAGTGGACATATGAAACACAAGGCAAAGAAGATGATGATGAACTAGGGGTGTAAATGAGCCAAGTCGCTCATGAGCTATTTGAAACTCGATTCGATAAAAGTTCATTTGAGCTCGTTTAATGAGGCTCGTTAAAATAAACAAACCAAGCTCAAGCTTCACAATATTTGGCTTGTAAGCTCGTGAACATGTTCGTTAAGCTCATGAATCAACTTTTAAATAAAAAAATAATAATTTTGATATTGAATTTATAGATTTTACACTCTACTTATGAAAATCATAGATAAATATATTAAATTTATTTATTAGAATAAAATTATAAATTTTAACAAGAATATTATAATTTTTTAAAATATATAATTTAATTTTTAATGAATATTTAAATTTACAATTTATATTTATTAAGCTCGTTTAGGCTCGATAAAAGCTTGAATAAGTTCGTGAGCCATGAATATATTCGTTAAATAAAGCTCGAGCTCGACTCGATTATAAACGAGCCAAACTCAAACATCCAAGAGTTCGGCTCGGCTCAGCTCGATTACACCCCTATGATGAACCAGTCGAGGTTGAGCTTAGAAGGAGCAAAAGAGCTTGGGTAGAAAAATCTTACGATTCGAATTTTATCATTTTTATGTTGGAAAGTGAGCCCCAAAGCTACTTAGAAGCAGTAAGCTCTTCTGATTGACCTCACTAGAGAGAGGCAATTGCATCTGAGATAAACTTTATCTTACAAAAATCACACTTGGGAACTTGTGGATCTTCCTCCTGGAAGTAAACCAATAGGTTGCAAGTGGATCTTCAAGAAGAAAATGAAGTCAGATGACACAATTGATAAGTATAAGGAAGATTGATAATCAAAAGATACTAACAACAGGAAGACTTCGATTACTTTAATACGTATTCTCTGATGTCGAGAATAACTTCCATTTGAGTATTGTTGGCTATTGCCGCTCTATGGAATCTCGAAATACATCAAATGGATATAAAGACTGTCTTTCTAAATGGGGATTTAGAAGAGGAAATCTACATAGAGCAACCTGAGAGGTTTTTTGTGCCAAGATAGAAAAACAAGTTTTGTAGATTGATGAAATCATTATATGGCTTGAAACAAGCATCAAAGCAGTGACATGAGAAATTTAATAATGTCATGAAAGAATGCAGATTCAAGATTAATGAATGTGATAAATGTGTCTACATGAAAGTCACAGAGAATAACTACATCATCTTGTGCCTATATGTAGATGACATACTTATCATTGGGAGTAATGATAAGATAATCAAATCCACTAAAGATATATTGAACTCAAGATTTGACATGAAAGGTATAAGCCAAGCTGATGTGATTTTAGGAATTAAAATTTTTAGAACAACATAAGGACTTGTTCTTAGTTAGTCCTATTACGTGGACAAGATTCTTAAGAAATTCACCAAGGGTGATACTGCATTGGCATGAACACTGATAGATACAAGTCAACATCTATCAAAAAATCGAGGTGAAAGTATCTCTCAGATACAGTACTCTCGAGTGATTGGAAGTCTGATGTATCTGATGAGTTATACACGACCAGACTTGGCCTACGCAGTAAGTAAACTAAGTAGATACACGAGTAGTCTAGGTGTTGAGCACTAGAAAAGGATAACAAGAGTACTGAGGTACTTGAGATATACTTGTGAATATGGACTGCACTATACGAGATATCCTGTTGTGATCGAAGGATACAACAATGCGAGTTGGATATCTAACATAAAAGACTTTAAGTTATAAGTGGATATGCATTCACTCTTGGAGGTGTAGCCATATCCTGGAAATCTTCTAAGCAAACGGTAATAATCAGATCCAGATGAAATTTAAATTTGTAGCTCTTGACAGATATGGTGAAGAGGTTGAATGACTATGACAATTCTTAGAAGATATTCCACGATGACTGAAACCTGTACCGACAATTTGCATACATTGCGATAGTTAATCAGCAATTGGTTGGGCACATAGCCATTTGTATAATTGTAAGTCTAGGCATATATGTCGTAGACATAATACCATTAGACAACTACTCTCAACGGGAGTTATCACAGTTGACTATGTGAAGTCAAAGGATAATCTAGCGGATCAGCTAACCGAAGGATTAAATCGAGAGTTAGTTGCAAGCTGATCACGAGGAATGAGCTTGATGTCGTTATCAGCGATCAGTGCAGAAGACACCCAACTTATGCTGACTGAAGATCCCAAGAACTAGGTTCAAAGGGACAACTAATTTACACTGACTAGACACACTATGGGGGATAGCCCAATGAAATAGTGACTAGATCAGGGTAAGCCAATGGATTTTTAATGATCAAGAAGAGTAGATGACAGATGATAGACAACTCTTGAGGGATCACCTATGTGAGAAAGAAGTGGGGCCGCTTCGAAGAGAATTGGAGACACAATTCTTAGAGCTTCTCACAGAACCAGACATGTTCATAGCCAAGACAGAACACACTCATGAGAACTGAGTTAAATTAGGGAGAGTCTTGGGTGAGATTTGTCACTGCTTACACAAATGACAGTATAGTTCAAGGACATCATGTCTACTATCAGCCAGTAAGCAACTAGATCTTCACAAGGAAAGGTTCAAAGGGTAAAACCTACCTATCCTATACTTGACTCAACTGTTGAATGCTATCACATACCTTATCTCCATTCATGTGGGGGATTGTTGAATATGTGTGAATGGAGAAGAGGTGGAAGAGGATACAAACTCCATTGTGAATGAGACTTTAGTCCCATATTGGGAGTTTCTTGGCATATTGATTGGTTTATATTGATTGACATGCATTGAGGATGTGAACAAATGCATGGGGAGAGACTCTCTTTTATGCGTGGGTGCGCAGGGGGAGTGTAAATCCAGGGCTCGGATTGCACTGAACCATGTTGATTCGTGTGTGGGCATGACTTGCGCGCCGAATACCGGATCGGTCAGGGCAAAATTTGCCTAAGTGGAACAACAACATTTTGCCATGTAAACCTTTTTGCTGCTTGTGTAACGGATGCATTGAAGTAAGATTAATGTAGTCGAGTGAAACATTGACATTATACAGCTGGCAAATAATGATCATTAAACGATTATTAACGCTGCCCATTGGTCTAAGCTCCTATATAAGGAGGCTGCGACCACAGGCAAAAGGTTACACATACGAAAGGTTGAATCTCCACCTACATTCCCCTTCTCCTCTATCATGCATTTCTTGTTCGGTGGAATATCCGTGATAGTAGTCGGGTACCTCTCAGTTCGCCGTGACCATTAGTGCTTGGTGGGAATCACGATTCATCATTGTATCCTGGGAAACAGATGACCTAAGAAAGCCTCGAAGCACAGCTGGAAGTGGGGTGAATCTATTTCAAGGAAATCGTGTTCGTCGCAGTCCTCGGTTCACTCAGTTCACTAGTCTGGCCGCTTTCTAGGCTTCGCCCGGTCAATCACTTCGCTCTGTTGTTCGCCCGCCCAGTCACTCGACAGTAACTCGCTCGGTAGGAGCCTTCGATTTGCTCGGTAACTATTCGTTCAGTCGGTAGCTAATTCACTCGGCAGTTAATTTGCTTGGTCAACAACTATTTTGCTCGGTCGACAGCCAATTCGCTCGGTAGCTAGCTCGCTCGGTCGACTATTCTGCCCGGTCTGACTTGCATCTAGAGCCTGCTCAGCCTCTTCACTTAGTCAGCCTTAAGCTTCGCTCGGTCGGCTTTAAGCTTCGCTAGGTCGGCCTTAAGCTTCACTCGATCGACATCTTCATTCGATCGGCCTTAAACTTCGCTCGGTCGGCCTAAACCTCTACTTTCGGTCGACCTTAGCCTCTTCGCTCGGTCGGTCATAGCCTTCCCTTTCGATCAGTCACTATGAAGCCTACGTTCAGCACTTGGCAGACACTAGCTCCTGCTAGCAGTCTGAGATGATCAGCTCAGGTAATTTCAACGAATAAGTGAATTTAAATTCTGTGTAATTTAAATTCTAAGTCCCCAAAAATCTCCGATAATAGATTATTTTTGTCTAACACTTTCTTGGCATGGCTCCCCAGTCGAATCTCCTTTTGGAGATAACATTGTCAGAGAATCACTACAACCTGTCAGAGAATATTCCACTACTCTGACATGTACTCACAACGGAACCTTCCTCCACTTGGAGGAGAGATACTGTATGTACTCCAGCACCTGACATACTTTGACACTAGACATTTTATGTCGTTTCATTGTGGAGGTTATTAGAGGTTGTATAAAAAGAGGTTATCTCTATTGGTCAGGTATGCGAGGCTACACATGCACACATACATCAACATTATAGTTCTATTGTTCATCTTCTCCATTTCGCTCGGCTACTATTCTAACTTGAGCATCAGTGTACTTGCGCTAGTGACTCCCTCTCTAGTTATCACTCTAACGTTCTCGTTTACTCTCTTTGTAGCGTGTGTAAGTTTGTTTGTGTCGACAATGTCTAAGTCTTCCCACAGTCAACGGTGAAGCCACCCCACTAGTTCATCATCTTCTTCGCTTTCACATCACAATCTATAAAATCATTTGATTTTAACTTCAATCGTAAACTCTTTTATAACAACTTTGGCATTTTTTTATTTTGAAACAAGAACCATGTTTTTTGTAGCATTAATCAGGAATACTAGTCAATAGTTGTCACTCAGAAACCCTAGTAGTTTACTTGTAAGTATTTGGCTTAGATGGATTATCAAAAAAATTTAGCAAGTAATATACACAGTTTAAATATGCATACTTCGATTTATCATGTGATGAGCATTTACAGTTGATACTATGATATTCTCATTAATATGTAGCAAATCAAATACTTGAAGGTCGAAGAAGAAGATAAAATGCATGAGGAGGAAGAAGACTGCATAGAAGATAGAGAAGATGGATTAGATGCAATATGTGGTGGAGAAGTTGGGACGGTGGTCGATGGAGAGAGTAGAAATAGATTACTATGTAAATGAAGTAGATGGTGAAGGATAGGATGGTGATAGAGATAGCCCCGGTCCTTCGACTCAAGAGGCCTTGAGTGAAATAATAAAATGAGATCCCAAATAAATTTCTAATAATATATAATTTATCTATAATGACTTCTTCTAGCATTTCTAACTGCAAAATCTTCTATAATATTATCAGTTTCAAGATTTTCCAAAATGTCTTTCTCAATACATAAAATCGCCAATCCATTTAATTTTTCTTGAGACATTGATGATCTCATATATGTTTTTAATAATTTTAATTTTGAAAAACTCCTTTCAGCCGATGCTATTATTGTAACGACCCGCCTTCTACTAACTAAGCTGTAAGGTCGGATCGTAAGGTCGGATTGTCACATTATGCTGTGCTAACTATTCCATGACCATCATTAAATCTAAGTGCGGAAGCTGTACTAATCGAAATTTTTGCTAAACTATTGTCATTTCTTTGTTCTATACGTGCTAGGGGGTGTAATCTAAGCTATTCATAATGTAATTTACATCCCTCATGGTCAAGGAGCTGAACTAGATGTTTCCCAACTGATTTCAGACCTCCCAATCGATCCACAGATCGATTGGAATGGTCGAATCGATCCGGTGATCGATTAAGAAGGCTACTGTATGCGGGACTCAGGTTGGATCGATCCAGCACGCTACTGTGCTCGGGGCGATATTCTGGATCGATCGGCTGATCGATCCAGGCTAACCAATCGATCCAGTGATCGATCCCGGAGCTCTCTGTTCGCGATGAAACTAGGCTGGATCGATCGGCTGATCGATCCAGGCGCAGTCTGTTCGCGGAACAACTGCCAATCGATCCATTGATCAATTGAGGACCCCCAATCGATCCACCGATCGATTAGGGTTTCTGATTATGCAGCTAAGCTCTGATTTCAGAATTTGTTTGTGCAAAAATTCCTCATATCAATTCTAAACTAAATGCAAAACATTCTAACATCACACAAATAGTGTTCTAAGCAAGATAGGGTGCATGATTAACTAATTCATAGCAATTAACATACTAAGGTGCAAACTAATAAAATGTTAAAAGGTTTTAGTGCTTAAAACAAGCTTGCTGAAAATCCCTAAGATCTTCATTCCAAGTTCCATCCACACACATCTTCATCGCATTGTCCTACAGCCTCCGCTAGTCCATCTTTCCTTTACCTTTATCTGCAGTATAAGGAAAATGCATCTGTCAGCTTGAGAGCTTAGTAAGAAACCATCTACCTCACTAAAACATGCACACGAACTATCACATGTATCAATAAGGAGAGCTAAACTGAAGCATGATCTGAGCTAAAATCAAACTAAGCTAGAACTGAATTTAAACTGTATTCATGACTGATTTGTGAGTTTTGAAAACTACTTCTCATAATAGATTAAAATACATAATCAAACTGCTGATGGGCCCGGCAACTGTACGTGCTATGCGCGCATCCCTAACTAGACCCGGGTTTGCAAGTCCCGAATTTAGTAGGGTTACTAGGTTATCTGAACCTAGGGACGACTATGGGAGTTCAGCCCAATGGATATCTAATCCAGTACAGTGCCACTGAGAAAGTAAAATACTGAACATAAGCTAATAACTATTGCCTTGCTTTTACTAGGTTGTCTAAACCCAGAACTAGGTTATCTGAACCTAGAGGCGACTGTGGGAGCCCACCCGTTGGACATCTAGTCCATAATAACTGTAGCAAGACTAAATAAGCTGTAAAATACTTCTATTACATTTATCTAGGCTACTAAAATGCCTAAGTTGCATTTTAACTGTGCTATTAATTTGATCGAACACTTGGCATGCGCTAGTTCGCATCCTTTGTGTCGAAAAACTGTATATAGCTAACTAAAAGCATACAATCATCCGAAAAGCTACTTATACTGCAGGTGAGGGGTTTCTTACCTTGTGCTCAAATTTTCTTACAAATCTAAACGCTAGGTTCCCCGGAGAAGAGATCTCTTCGACAATCTTCACTCGTCTATGCGTTATTCTCGCGGAGAGGAGCGTCCTCATATCCTTGATGTTGCCGGGAGGTGCTCCTACGACCCTAGAGATGAAACCCTAGGCTTCCTTGAGCTTGTGCGCCGAGAGGGTGAAGAGGAGAGGGTTCGGCGGTGAGGGTTTGAGGGAAAGGAAAAGTTACGTTAAAATAACTCTTCACCTATTAATTCCCTATTTATATTAAGTGGGTAATTCCGCCCAACTCTAATATAAATTTAATTGTTCCCCTTTCCTTTCAGCACGGCCCTGCTGGGTTCACCTGGTTACTAAGGTTCACCATAAGTCGTAGAACCCAATAGGTCTCGGGTTCAATTCCTGCCTAGGCCATTTTACGATTATATTTATTTTTGCTACTTCCGCTACTCTAAAAATTCCATAAAAATATTCTAAAATTCCAGAAAAATCATAGAATATTTCTAAAATAATTTTGAGAATTTTTGGGCGTTACAATCCCCCATACCTTATAAAAAGTTCGTCCTCGAACTTAGAATAACTCTGGGTACTTCTGTCTCATACTGGCTTTTATCTCCCAAGTTGCCTCTTCTGCTGTGTGACTTTGCCAAATGACTTTTACTAATGGTACCTCCTTATTCCACAATTTCTTAACTACTCGATCTACTATCTGAGTAGGCCGACTGTCATAGCTGAGGTCTTCGCGGACTTGTACTAGTTGGGGCTCAATCACCTGGGTGGCATCTGGGATATGCTTCTTCAGCATAGAGACATGAAATACATTATGAATAGCTGACATCTCCTGAGGTAGCTCTAGCTCATATGCTACTTTGCCAACTCTCCTGCTGATAAGGTATGGTCCCACATATCTGGGACTTAGTTTGCCCTTCTTCCCAAAGCGCATTATTCCCTTCATGGGAGCTACTCTAAGGAACACTGAATCCCCAACTGAAAACTCTAAAGGTCTGCGCCGTGTATCAGCATAGCTTTTCTGGCGGCTCTGAGCTGTCTCTATCCTCTGGCGGATCCGCTGTATAGCTGCGGTGGTATCTGCTACTAGATCTGTCTGAAGTTCTAGTTCTTTCTGTTTTCTTCAATGATACCAGCAGATTGGAGATCTACACCTCCACCCATAGAGAGCCTCGTAAGGTGTCATGCCGATAGTGGCCTGATAGCTGTTGTTGTATGCAAATTCTGCTAAGCTCAGATATTTGCACCAACTTCCTTTGAAATCTAGGGCATATGCTCGGAGCATATCTTCGAGTACATGATTCACTCGCTCTGTTTGACCATCTGTCTGAGGATTTAAAGTTGTGCTGAACTTCAACTTCGTGCCCAATGCTGACTGTACACACTCCCAGAAGTGTGATGTGAACCTACTATCTCTGTCTGAAATAATGGTTCGTGGGACTCCATGCAGTCTGACGATCTCCTTGAGATACAACTGAACTAGCTGTTCCATGGAGTAGGATATCCTGATAGCTAAGAAGTGGGCTGATTTAGTCAATCTGTCGACTATTACCCAGATGGTATCAAAACCATTCGTGGTTCTGGGTAATCCCACTATGAAATCCATAGAAATGTCTTCCCACTTCCATTCTGGAATCTGAATAGGCTGCAAAACTCCTCCTGGTCTCTGATGTTCTGCTTTAACCCTCTGGCAGGTTAGGCAGGTGCTGACATATCGAGCGATGTCTCTCTTCATTCCGGGCCACCAAAAACGCTTCTTCAAGTCCTGGTACATTTTGGTGGAGCCTGGATGCATCGCATAGGGAGTCTTGTGAGCGTCATCTAAAATCTTCCTTCTGAGTTCCTCCTGATCTGGAACACATAATCTGTCACCAAAATACAACACCCCGCTAGCTGACGCTCTGAACTCTCCACTTTTTGTTTCTGCTAATCCTTGCTTGATTTTCTGAATTTCAGGATCCTGTTCCTGAGCTGTCTGGATGTCACCAAGCAAGGTCGACTCTAAGGTCATAGTGGAGAGCTGTCTAACTATGAGTTCGAGACCGAAGTCTGTGATCTCTTTCTGTAGGGGTGGTGACCTGGCTGCTAGAGATAATAAGGTAGCACTGGACTTTCTGCTAAGTGCATCTGCTACCCTATTGGCTTTCCCTGGGTGGTAGAGGATGTCTATATCGTAGTCCTTGACCAGCTCTAGCCATCTGCGCTGCCGCATATTCAGATCCTTCTGAGTGAAGAAGTACTTCAGACTCTGATGATCTGTATACACTCTGCACTGAGCTCCATACAAGTAATGTCTCCAAATTTTGAGAGCGAACACCACTGCTGCAAGCTCAAGGTCATGAGTAGGGTAATTCTTCTCATATTCCTTGAGTTGTCTGGAGGCGTAGGCGATTACCTTGCCATCTTGCATCAGCACTGCTCCTAGTCCCAACTTCGAGGCATCACTATATATATCAAAGCTGTCTGTATTTTCCGGTAGAGTCAGAATAGGTGCACTGGTCAATCTCCTCTTCAGCTCGCTGAAACTGTTCTCACAGTCCTCTGTCCACCGAAACTTTCTGTTCTTTCTGGTAAGAGCTGTCAGTGGGGAGGCTATCCTGGAGAAGTCCTCTACGAATTTTCTGTAATAACCTGCTAGTCCCAAAAAGCTCCTGATCTCACTGGCGTTCTTGGGTCTTTTCCAGTTACTCACAACTTCTATTTTACTGGGGTCTACATGATACCATCCTTTGAGATGATGTGACCCAGGAAGGATACCTGATCTAACCAAAATTCACATTTCGTGAACTTGGCGTACAGCTGGTTCTGCTGAAGGGTCTGCAATACTATTTTCAGGTGCTCTGCGTGTTCTTCCTGAATTCCTGAATAGATAAGAATGTCATCGATAAACACTATAACAAATCTATCTAGGTAGTCCCTGAATACTCTGTTCATGAGGTCCATGAAAGTAGCTGGAGCATTTGTCACGCCAAAGGGCATGACTACGAACTCATAATGTCCATATCTAGTCCTGAATGCTGTCTTGGGTATATCCCCTTCTTTAACTTTCACCTGATGATAACCTGATCTGATGTCTATTTTAGAGAACACTGCTGCTCCCTTTAGCTGGTCGAACAGGTCATCTATTCTGGGAAGAGGATACATGTTCTTGATCGTGACTTGGTTCAGCGCTCGGTAATCTATACACAGGCGCATGCTCCCGTCCTTCTTCTTCACGAACAATACAGGCGCTCCCCATGGTGAGTGACTAGGGCGTATGAAGCCTTTGTCAAGTAGCTCCTGTAATTGCTCATGAAGTTCCTTCAGTTCTGCTGGAGCCATGCGGTACGGTGCTTTGGAAATAAGATTTGTACCTGGAAGGAGCTCTATCTCAAATTCAATCTCCCTGTCTGGTGCTAGTCCTGGTAACTCTTTAGGGAAGACTGCTGGGTAGTCACATACGACTCGGACCTCTGCTAGCTGTCGGTCCTTGTCCTGACTGGTACTGACTATGTGTGCTAAAAATCCCGTACATCCTGAATCCATTAATCTCTGTGCTTTCATAGCTGAGAGAAACTTTTTGGCTTTTCTCTTGGGTTCTCCGATGAGCTCGAACTGTGCTTCTGCTTCAGGTTAGAATACGACTTTCTGTTTACGACACTCTATAGAAGCGCCGTATCTGATCAGGAAGTCCATTCCAAAGATGACATCATAGTCAGTCATATTTAGCACTATCAGATCACAAAAGAGTTCTCTGTCTGCTATAACGACTGGCACTGCTCTGAGCCAGTGCGTGGATGTCATAATTTCTCCTGAAGGTAGCGTCGTCAGAAACTGACTACTGAGTACCTCTAGAGGTATTGCTAACTTCTTGGCAAATGCCCTGGATATATATGAATGGGTTGCCCCAGTATCGAATAAGACAGTTGTACTTTGCTGTAAAATACTAATCTGACCTGTAACAACTGTCGAGGCATTTGCTACGTCCTCTCTGGTCAGTGAGTAGATCCTCGCATTTGTCATAGCTGGAGGGGCTTCTAGTCTGCCCTGACTGATCTGTGGACCATCTAAAGCGGCCTGCATCTGATGTAACTGAGCTGGCTGGCCTCCATACTGAATCGGCTGTGGTGGAGGAAGAATAGTTTTGTTCGGGCACTGCTTAGCCATATGTCCTTCTTGTCCACATTCAAAGCATCCTCGTGTGCCCTTGCGACAAACTCCTGGGTGAAATTTCCCACAAGTAACACACTTTGGATAGCTAGGCTGTTTGCTGGCTGGTCCTCCCTTTGGGTAACTCCCTGGTTTACGCTTGTTGCTGGAGTTCCCTTTCCAGTTAGAGCTGTGGCCCTGTTGTTTCTGGGTACTTGAGCCTTCTTGACCTTTGGATTCTGAGAGGACTTGCTTCTGCTGCTTAATATTATTCTGGTAGTGCTCGGTGGTCAGAGCACTGTTGACTAGTTCTTTGGTGGTTTGCGGCCTATGAACGCCGCCAGCCACATTCATTTCTATTTCCGGCTTCAGCATCTTGAGCATCAACCGGATTCGTTCTTTTTCTGTGCTGACTAGTTCAGGGCATAGGCGAGCCAATCTGTTGAATTTCTTCACGGCTTCCTCCACTGAAAGGTTGCCCTGGCAAAACTCAGTGAACTCGTCGTAGTGACGGTTCGTGACCCGCATGTGAAAGAACTCCTCGAAGAATTCCTTCTCGAAGTCAGCCCATGTCATCTGGTTCACTGGGCGCTTCGCCCTAATTCTCTCCCACCACATGCGTGCATCTCCTGTCAGACAGAAGGAGGCGCACTTCACATTCTCATGTTCTGGCCAGTCCAGAAGCTCCATCGTACTCTCCAATGTTTTGAACCAGGCTTGAGCATCCCATGGTTCACTGGTGCCTGAGAAATTCTCTGGCTTGACTCTCTGCCACTGGATCAGATAGGCTTCTCTTTTTGCCTCTGTTGCTGGGGCCACTAGTGCTGTAGGCTGGACTGGTGGAACCTCTAAGACTACTGGTGTTGCTAAGTTTGGTTCCGGGGTGACTGTGGGAGTATTCTGCTGATTAGCCTTTAAGGTGGCTATCTCCTGTTGCTGTTCAGCTAACTGCTGCTGTAACTAAGCCACTAATGCTGTCAGGTCTGGGGGAGGCACTGCACTGTCTGCCTCATGCTGGGGCTCAGTTGCTGGTGCTCTTCTAGCTGGGCGTCCTCGTGTCATTTCTAAAGACATAGAGAACATACATAACTAAAGCATCATGTTTATATAATTACCATCACTATCATGTTAGGTACTATCATCAATCAACATGCTACAGTATCTATAAACATGAAAGAAAGAACATAATAAAGTGAGAGGTATTCTTACTTGGAAGCTGCAGGTTCAATGCTGATGTGTGTGTAGGAAGTATGGAAACTGCTCTGATACCACTCTGTAACGACCCGCCTTCTACTAACTAAGATGTAAGGCCGGACCGTCACATTATGCTGTGCTAACTATTCCATGACCATCATTAAATCTAAGTGCAGAAGCTGTACTAATCGAATTTTTGCTAAACTATTGTCATTTCTTTGTTCTATACGTGCTAGGGGGTGTAATCTAAGCTATTCATAATGTAATTTACATCCCTCATGGTCAAGGAGCTGAACTAGAGGTTTCCCAACTGATTTCAGCCCTCCCAATCGATCCACAGATCGATTAGAATGGTCGAATCGATCCGGTGATCGATTCAGAAGGCTACTGTATGCGGGACTCAGGTTGGATTGATCCAGTGATCGATCCAGCACGCTACTATGCTCGGGGCGATATTTTGGATCGATCGGCTGATCGATCCAGGCTAACCAATCGATCCAGTGATCGATCTCGGAGCTCTCTGTTCGCGACGAAACTAGGCTGGATCGATCGGCTGATCGATCCAGGCGCAGTCTGTTCGCGGAACAACTGCCAATCGATCCATTGATCAATTGAGGACCCCCAATCGATCCACCGATCGATTGGGGTTTCTGATTATGCAGCTAAGCTCTGATTTCAGAATTTGTTCGTGCAAAAATTCCTCATATCAATTCTAAACTAAATGCAAAATATTCTAACATCACACAAATAGTGTTCTAAGCAGGATAGGGTGCATGATTAACTAATTCATAGCAATTAACATACTAAGGTGCAAACTAATAAAATGTTAAAAGGTTTTAGTGCTTAAAACAAACTTGCTGAAAATCTCTAAGATCTTTATTCCAAGTTCCATCCACACACATCTTCATCGCATTGTCCTCCAGCCTCCGCTAGTCCATCTTTCCTTTACCTTTATCTGCAGTATAAGGAAAATGCATCTGTAAGCTTGAGAGCTTAGTAAAAAACCATCTACCTCACTAAAACATGCACGCGATGCGATTTATGATTTGAAAATATGTGGTTTGCAATACATATTGAACAGGTGAGAGCATGTCATGGTATCATACAACATAGAACCCAAATCTAATCATAGAACTATCACATGTATCAATAAGGAGAGCTAAACTGAAGCATGATCTGAGCTAAAATCAAACTAAGCTAGAACTGAATTTAAACTGTATTCATGACTGATTTGTGAGTTTTGAAAACTACTTCTCATAATAGATTAAAATACATAATCAAACTGCTGATGGGCCTGGCAACTGTACGTGTTATGCGCGCATCCCTAACTAGACCCGGGTTTGCAAGTCCCGAATTTAGTAGGGTTACTAGGTTATCTGAACCTAGGGACGACTATGGGAGTCCAGCCCAATGGATATCTAATCGAGTACAGTGCCACTGAGAAAGTAAAATACTGAACATAAGCTAATAACTATTGCCTTGCTTTTACTAGGTTGTCTAAACCCATAACTAGGTTATCTGAACCTAGAGGCGACTGTGGGAGCCCACCCGTTAGACATCTAGTTCATAATAACTGTAGCAAGACTAAATAAGCTGTAAAATGCTTCTATTACATTTATCTAGGCTACTAAAATGCCTAAGTTGCATTTTAACTGTGCTATTAATTTGATCGAACACTTGGCATGCGCTAGTTCGCATCCTTTGTGTCGAATAACTGCATATAGCTAACTAAAAGCATACAATCATCCGAAAAGCTACTTATACTACAGGTGAGGGGTTTCTTACCTCATGCTCAAATTTTCATACAAATCTAAACGCTAGGTTCCCCGGAGAAGAGATCTCTTCGACAATCTTCACGCGTCTATGCGTTCTTCTCGCGGAGAGGAGCGTCCTCGTATCCTTGATGTTGCCGGGAGGTGCTCCTATGACCCTAGAGATGAAACCCTAGGCTTCCTTGAGCTTGTGCGCCGAGAGGGTGAAGAGGAGAGGGTTCGGTGGTGAGGGTTTGAGGGAAAGGAAAAGTTACGTTAAAATAACTCTTCACCTATTAATTCCCTATTTATATTAAGTGGGTAATTCCGTCCAACTCTAATATAAATTTAATTGTTCCCCTTTCCTTTCAGCACGGCCCTGTTGGGTTCACCTGGTTACTAAGGTTCACCATAAGTCGTAGAACCCAATAGGTCTCGGGTTCAATTCCCGCCTAGACCATTTTACGATTATATTTATTTTTGCTACTTTCCGCTACTCTAAAAATTCCATAAAAATATTCTAAAATTCCAGAAAAATCATAGAATATTTCTAAAATAATTTTGAGAATTTTCGGGCGTTACAATTATAACAAGTATAGTTAACAAAATTCGATAAGCAATTGCAACATTTGGATAACAATCTACACCTTGAACAAATTCAAGAATATCAATTGTAGACATTATCATATTTGGTAAAGTCGTTTGTAATATTTTTAATTTAGTAAATAAATCATCTAACTCAACATCTGATGAGTTGTCATGAGTTAGAGTAGATTTTAAATTGACATAATATTTTCTTAATTTATCATCATTCAAAGTTCTTAATGTTTTTGAATCAAATAAAAAACCAAATATATTTTCAAAGGTTTTCATTTGCTCGAATCTACATTTTAAAGAAGCAATTGTCATGTCCACAATAACAATAAAATAATCAATTCTAAAAGACTCTTCTAATGATAGTGAAACTTCATCATCTTCTCTTTCATTAAATTGTCTTTTCCTAAAAATACGGCGGTTTGTTGTAAATATTGGATCTATATTCATATCTAATGCAAGACTCTTAGCAATAGTCAAACTTACAATATAACCATCATTCCTATACTTTTCAAAAAATGAGATTACACCTTCTAATCGTTTAATGGCAGAGTCAATGCACATAGATTTTGATTGTAATTTCTTACTCACCATATTTATAGAAAATAAGATATCATACCAAATGACCATACCAAGTAAAAATTCAAATTTTTTGATTGAATTAGCTAAACTTTCAGCTTTACTTATTGACTTTACATCATCACAAATATTATTTAATTCAAGTAAAGCTACTCTCACTTCCACAATTTGAAATCTAATAGCTTGAACACTTTTAATATGACTTTCCCAACGAGTATTCGACAAAGATTTGATGGTTAATCCCTTCACATTATTAAGTAAAATTTTCCATCTCTTAGGAGAACTTAAAAATAATGTATATATGCATTGCACTACTTCAAAAAAAGAAACAGCTTGAACACAAGAATGTGTCATATAACTAAGAGTTAGATTAAGGCTATGACAAGCACATGACATATACAACGCTCTTGGATTTATTTCAAGTAACCTCTTTTGAACTCCTTAGTGTTTTCCTTTCATATTGGAACCATTATCATAACCTTGACCTATAATATTTTCAATACTAAGATCAAGTGATTTTAACACATTTTGTAATTCATTAAAAAGTCCTAAACCTGATGTATCATCTACTTTTAGAAACTCTAAAAAGTACTCCTCTATTTTCACTTTATTACCTGACATATTAATACATTGTACTATAAAAGTCATTTGTTCTTGATGACTTATATCTGGGGTACAATAAAGAATTATTGAAAAATAGTTTACTTCTTTAATTTTATTAATGATAATACTTTTAACATTATTAGCTAAAATAGAAATCAACTCATTCTGAATTTTATGACCTAGGTAATGATAATGAATTTCATTACTTTGAATACATCTAATATGATCTTGCATCACATAATCAAATCCAACAATCATTTCAATCAACCCCCAAAAATTTTCATTATTGTCTTGATAAAGTTTTTCATTAGATCCTCGAAAAGTCAAACAACGTTTAGAAAAACATTTTACAGTTACTATTATTCTTGTTATAACTTGTCTCCAATGCTCTTTTTCTTTGGAAATTTCTCGTTGTAGGTCTTCATCAATTGTTAGATTTTTATCTAATCGCATTTTTAATTCATTCCAAGTGTTCATGTTAGTTATATGTTCAATAGTATTTTCATGTTCTTTAAGTCGTTCACTAAGATGTTTCCAATATCTAAATTCATCCTTTGCTAGTGAACTTCTATTGTTTTCAGATTTAATCAACTTGCAACAAAAGCAATAACTTTATCCACATATTTACTATAAACCAACCACTTTCGGTCTCTTAGTTCTCCATTACTTAAATGTCTAGAATAATGAGCACAAGAAAAATGCCTAGAAGTGTCGTCCAAAGGATATGCAATATTCATTTCTTTTATAGGCTCTTTTTCAACTAAAATATCATGTGTATTGTTATCAAGATTATCCCAATTTATTATATTATATATATCAAGTGGAAAAATAAATTGTTCATCAATGTCAATATTCTCATTATCTACCCTATTTAAAACATTTTCATGCTCACTCAAAATTTCCCTTTCTTCATTAACATCGTGAATCTCATTACACTCATCTACATCATTCACAATCATAGTTGAATTTTGTGGATTTCCATGAGAATTTTTAATAAAAAATTTATTAATAGCACCTCTTTGTGATTCAGTCAATTGTTCTAGTTTTTTTTTCTTTTTTTTCCTTTTCTCACATCCAGAAAATTTTTTTTGGCAACATATTATAATATATAAAACCACAAGAATTACAAAAAAAATAGATAATTCAAATTATTTCACTAGTAAAGGAATAATAGCACCTGGAATATGATAGTTTTCAATATTAATGGAAATATCCTAGGTCGTTAAGTTAAACATCTCATCAGACAACACCTGTTAAAAGAAAAATAAATCATTATCAAATTAAAACTAATTAGTAAAATTATGATACTTAAAGAAACAACAATATTAATTATAACAACACAAGTTCAAGTGCATAAGTTCAAACAGAGTAAGCACTTTAGAGGTTTCTTGAACTAAGAGTATAAAAAACATTATGAATTTCTATTTCTCATAGAGTAAGTACTCAAGTGCTATAATTCTCTAAGATCTATAATCTAAGGGCTTCGATCATAAGTCCTTTGGCAATTTTCTTTTCTTATTTTTGTAGGATTATTGATAGTTTATTTGATACTGACTAAAGGGATGGCTCATTCATCTAATTTGAAATTTCTTACCAACACATTAATAAAGAAATGACTAATTATTTAGGGTGTGGATATGTGTTCGTATATCTCAACTATATCAATTATGCAATAAAAGTAAACATCAAAAGGAGGTGACTGTTAAGGTCTAGATTGACACTGTACTTTTGTTATGTATAAGCTATATAGAGAGAGAGGAAAAAAATTCATTTTGCCCTTATAGTTTACTACTTTTTTTGAATGCCTCTATAGTTTTTGAATCATCATTTTACCCCATAGTTTCAATCTGTTGTCGAGATATCCCTATCCAGTTAAATCTTAGCCTATTGATTATCTTTCCATGATCTCCGTGATGTAAGCAGATTTACAAATCAACTTGCGCCTTAAGACTTCAAAGTTCAAACAATTTGGAGTTATAAATACATGGTACAACTTTTATGGAAGTCAGAAACCTAATAAAAAAAAAGTCCATTTCATCTTAAATTTTTGTCACAAATCAACTAGCAGCTACTTTGTGCTACTAAGGTCACAAGTTCTAAGGTCAACACGCGATCAAAATTACAAGGGATAAACCATGATCCAAAAACTCTGCATCATTTAAAGAAAGGTGGCAGAGAGGTCTCTTCTACAACAATAATTTTTTTTCATAAAAATAACTCTTTTTGAGTCGGTTCCAAATCCATTATCAGTCTACGAGAAGGGCATGCAACCCGTTTTTCTATTTGATTTTTTTTCACATATGAATAAATTCTCTCAAGACACAATCTTATATATCATTGACAAGGGCATGCACACATGCATTAAAAGAAGCGTGTGACAACGTAAAGACAAGAAAAGAAATTTTCATACTAAAAATAAAAATAAAAAAGAGAAGAAAGGCTGAATTATGAGTTAAATACACATGCTACAACAAACAATTAAAATTTCCATAGATGACTAATTAAATCATTATCAAATTGAAACTAATTAGTAAAATTATTAAGAAATAGCAATTCTTCAAGTGAGTAACAAAAAACAGCACCTTAGCTAGCAAAAAACCACTGAGGCTTACACGGTCACAACCAGCCACCAAACACTACTGAACGAACAAAATTCTCCTGCAAACAATCAAATCTAACAAAAAATTTGAGAGCAATTTTTCACAACGAATCAACGATAATAGACAACCAAAGCTCAAATTCACAATGAAAATTCTAATTCAATGGGTTGTATTTATCATCTCTGTGGATACAAAAATAACGATAAAAAAATCTTGAGAAGTGATAGAGATGCGAAAGAAGAAGAAGAGATGCGACAGAATCACAAAAATAGTCGTTGAAGAGCCGAAAAAAGAAGAAGAGATGCGACAGGGACAGAGAATTTCAAATAGAAAGGGAGGAGAAGACATATCTTGAGTCCTTCTCTTTCTCGTAGGCGCAAATGCAGGCGGGAGGCGACATCGCGACGGGCGCCACAACGAGTTTTCCATCGCGCACAGGCGGCAGAAGTAATTTTTTACCCTAAATCTATTTTCATTCCTGCACTATAACTATTAAACATAATATTAAAAAAAAAATTTGGACCCCCTCAAAATCTAGGCCTAGGGCCATCGTCCAGAATTACCCTCCTCCAGGGCCGGGCCTGGATAGAGATGAGAATGATAAAAATAAAAATAAAAATTAAAAATTAAAAGAGGTGTAAATGATTGATCGAGTAACAAATAATAGATGAATAGGATGATGAGAAATCAAATGGAAAAAACAGAAGTATAATTTGGAATTGGAACGATCAAAACAGAAGTAGTCTTTGTGTTTATAGCTGTAGCAAAAAAAAATACATCGGTGTGACTTGAATTCTAACTTATTTGAATTGAAGGATGTACAAAGGAAAAACAAGTCTAACTAAAAGTTCATAAGAAGTTATAATGGAGTACTCTATTATAAAGAATATTATAAGGACACTTTATGATACAATTTTCATGGGCAACCGATTAATAAAAAATAGTATTGTAAAAAATATATATATAGTCAAAATTTGAGAGACATATAAGAGTGAGTCAAAAATAGATTTAATAACATGTTGATTTTTACACTCAACTCTATTATTTTATTTTGGAGCGAAAATACATGATAATCAATGATGTATATTGATCCGGCGGTAAGGACGAGGGACTCCCTTTGAAGGGAGTCAACGTCACGTGGAAGTCAAAAGAACAAACGGCCGATCGGAGAAGGGGGGAACGGTCGGCCGAACGCGGTCTAAGGGGAATCAAAAACAACCTGACGAGGGAGTCGGGTCTCCGACGCTCATGGGGAACAGGGTCGCCGGGATGATCGGGTAGCCCGCTTGGCCGAGGCAGAAAGCAGCAATACTGTGAACAGTCAACAGAGCACATGACCGGGAATCTCCCGAGCGGACCAGCACCTACGACCGGCCGGACGTGAGGGGACTGCCAACCGGCCGGACGCTCGGCACGGGGTAAGAAGAGACAAAAGGACAAGGGAACATCTTCTGACAGCGGGTATGTTCAATGACCAGGCCATACACAGGATCTAGGGGTGTAATCGAGCCGAGCCGAGCCGAACTCTTGGATGTTTGAGTTTGGCTTGTTTATAATCGAGCCAAGCTCGAGCTTTATTTAACGAATATATTCATGGCTCACGAGCATATTCGAGCTTTTATCGAGCCTAAACGAGCTTAATAAATATAAATTATAAATTTAAATATTCATTAAAAACTAAATTATATATTTTAAAAAAATTATAATATTCTTGTTAAAATTTATAATTTTATTCTAATAAATAAATTTAATATATTTGTCTATGTTTTTCATAAGTAGAGTGTAAAATCTATAAATTTAATATCAAAACTATTATTTTTTTTATTTAAAAGTTGATTTATGAGCTTAACGAACATGTTCACGAGCTAATGAGTCGAATATTGAGAAGCTTGAGCTTGGTTTGTTTATCTTAACGAGCCTCATTAAACGAGCTCAAACGAGCTTTTATCGAATCGAGCTTCGAATAGCTCACGAGCGGCTTGGTTCATTTACACCCCTAACAGGATCTTACGACAGAAGGTTCCGCTATCCCATTACTCGGACTGTAGCAGTATGGTGTCAGGCAAGCTCCTCTGACAAGCCCATACTGAGGTATGGTAAGAGGACACGTATTCGCCTCGGTATGTGTGCATGAGCTTCTCCCTGGTTCTATATAAGGGTCCTCATTCTTCACCGGAGGTACGCGATATCATATATTCGAAGCCACTTCTTAGTTTCCTCTTGCCTGACTTGAGCGTCGGAGGGTCGTCGCCGGGAACCCCTTCCCGGTCTGACTTCTTTGCAGGTTCACCGGAGCTCCATATGGCTGGTTGGAGATCCACGTCATCGGTTCGAAGAACGCCAAGTGCTCAGCGTTTATCGATTCAGCGCTCGGACATGATCATATATATTTGGAAATAATTTCTTTTAGAGGAATGAATAATTTTAATAGAGATATCAAAATTGATTATGCACTGTATTGTAAAAGGTAACAAAAGTGATGTAGGTCTCATCTTTAATTGCAACAAATATAATCAAGAAAATCTTATAGAATTATGAATAATCAACCACAAATATTTATGATGAATTACAGATGTAATAATGAAGGATTTCATGAGTATAAATTCAAAAATTTCAATGTTTGAGAGTTTGATATTGCAAATGAGAGTTAATGGTTCTTAGACAATTAACAGGAAGTGAGAAATTACAAAAATACTTGTTCATCGACATTCAACGAACAACATGTGGTTGAGTATAAGTTAATTTTTTTTAGTGCCGGAGAGTTTCATAAATCAAATAAGAGTTTATGGCTGTTAGCCAATTTACAGGAATTTAAAAAATATCTATTGATCGACATGCAACAAACAACATGTTGTCAAGTTGATCAAGCTTCCGGTGCCTTTGGGCCAAGGGCAAGGGATTTCACGCTGGTTCGGAAACGGAATAACGACGGGATATTTGATAATGAAATTTATATATCTTTCTACTGATATAATATTATTTATTTTTAGTCAAAACTCTTGTAAATTTAATTCTATCTAATATTTTTTATACCAATAATATAATGATAATATCAATCATCGTTCCTCAATTGATCGGAATAAGTCCTCGAGATTATGGTACTATGATAGAATATTTAGATTGTCATCCAAAATATAATATATTTGTAAGAATTTTTTTTCCAATTAAAAGGTGTAATCAAAGATACTGAGTTTCTGAATTGATCATCGTATATGTTTCTTAGATTTATTTTAGTGGTCGATGAAAAATTTTTATGAGATCAAATTGATCATATTAAAATAATCAATGAGATTAATTAAGATTATCATTATTTTTGAATGGGTAGGAACGAGCGATGGGTCTGAGTCGATTAGTGTGACTTTTGCAGTTTCTATCAGTAATCTGCTCGCACGCGCACGCGACTGATGTGGATATGACGATCCCGATACTGATAGCGTGGTGGTGGAAGAGAACCACCGATCCCGCTCCTCTCCTCGCCGGTAATTTTTGACCACTTGGGCCGGAGGCGGTCCCGGCGCCGAGCACTGTTTGTGGCGTCACGATCGCCGACGCCAAAAAAAATTTAATTAAAAAAATTATTTTATTTTTAATCGATATTTATCTTTCATAATTTTAGACCGGGCTCGACACACGGGCTTGGCCTGGGTCATATGGATCAACTCGCTGGGCCGAGTCGGGAGGGCAGCCCAATAGTATTGACTGCATGTGAAAAGGTCTGGAGAAGAGTAACGCTGCTGCTTCTCTGGTTGTACTCCTGTTAAAGCAGCAGGGAGAAGCACTTCTTCCTTCCTGTAACGAGGAGCGAGGAGCGAGGAGCGAGGCGGGAGACGGCAACGGGGCGCACCAATGAAGCGTTTCTTTCAGCCGATCGTGAAGGAAGGTTCCTCCAAGAAGCCTGCGCTTTCCACCTCCGCCGACACTCCCCTTTGCCCCGCCGCAGACGGAGGAGACAAGAAGGAAGAGAAGAGGGGGTCGACGCCGCCGCTGAAGTTCTTGACTTGGAATGCCAACAGTCTCCTTCTCCGCGTCAAGAACAACTGGCCCGAGTTCTCCCGCCTCGTCCAGTCTCTCGATCCCGATGTCATCTGCTTTCAGGTTGTTTCTCCTTTTTCATACTCTGCATTCCTCGCCCTATCCGAAGCTTTCGAGATGGTTCATTTTGAAGAGATTTTGTCCTACATTGCCTTTTTTTTTTTTTTTTTTGCGCTTCGTGGCTGGATAGTGCAATTCACGTTCTACTTTTCTCGCGCTATAGGGAACTTTTTTTATGTCAACGACTTAAATTAGCTTTCTTTTATCGTTCTAATTTGTTGGGGTTTTCCTGTCTTGCAATGTAATTTAGTGTAATTGATATTTTCTATACCACCGAATCCTTGGACTGACTAATATGCTTTATCTAGGGGTTCTCGCTCAATTGAAAGAGATTGAGACTGTATTCAGTAGATTGTTGATTTATTGATAACCTTATCAATATGTCCGATTGTACAATGGTTATAATAACACGAAAGGATACTATGCAGGTTCTCAATATTTTCAGTTTCTATGTGAATAGGTTCTCATGGGCAGATTGTGTTAGCTTGAGATGAAAAACATTTTACTGAGCAATGCAAAACTTTATCAGTCAAAAATCTAGATGTTTTTTAAAAAAGGGAAGGAATGAATTCGTTGAAAAATAAAGATTGGGTTTTTACTGTGGTATAGTCAAATTGTTTTAGGACTTAACATGTAAAAAGAGGGATATTGATGTTTGATCTGAAAAAACACAGATCCTCTCAATCATGCATTCCTGCTGGAGTATTTCTGTCATTATTTGTGGGATTTCGTTTGTGAAAAAAATGCCCACTAATATTAAGAGTTAGTTGAAAAGGTTTGTCTCACAAGAGAGAGAACAACCTTAAGGGTTTTTAGAGAATTTGTACCAAGGATACAAATATCAAGTAAATGTGAATGTGGCTAAATTTAGTAGCCCCAATCTTGTCAAATAGCAGTGTAGTTTTTTTCTTAAAAATTTATATTACCAAAGGTTTGATTGCCTCTCTCAAAGCTTAGCTACTTGCTCTCTCCTTTTTTTTTTTCAAGCATTAGAGCAATATTGCTGGTCATGCATTTATTGTGATTACCTATTTACCATCTTTAGTGATATTTTAATCCTCTGATACTGATCCTGATTTCTGTTATTTAGTGTGCTGTATACCTAATCTTGAGTATCTTAGATATAAGATATATTGTTGACATTTTGAGCTTGTATGATAGTTGGATGGACGAGGAACTATCCAGGAATTCATCGTATAGAAGAACAAGAGGATTCTCATTGAATTTTTCATAGTATTGTATGTGCATTCTGTTGCTAAGGCATATAATTTGAGGGGGATTATTATGTTAGTTTCTTTTGCCTAGAGGAATTGACACATAGCTAATTGTCCTACTTTTCTTAGGCTGTTCTTTATACTAGAGAGTTTTTTTTTGGTTAGAGGTATTGGGTTGCCATCTAACTGTCCTGCTTCTTCCGCGGCTGTTCTTTATGTTTGATTATTTTCTTCATGCTCCTGAATTTCGTTCTTGTTGCCATATAACTTCTTGCGTTCCACCCCAAACCTCTAATAGATAGTCTTGCTTTCTTGTGTATATATATGCGCGCGCATGCACACACACACACACACATATATATATATATATATATATTTATCAAACTTTTCTCATTAATTTTCTTCTATAATTTGTTGCTCTATGCTAATATATAAGTTCACTTAAACAGATCCTTTTTGCCACTCACCAGGCCAATGTTCCTGTGAATGGTCAACCAGTAATTCATATTCCTTACTGAACCAATAGGAAAAATCTGGCCAACAAAAATCAATCCTGATAAAATACAACCAACCTATTTGGTACCCTAATTTTCTTCTCACTAGGAATACTGCTCTGGAATTGTATTCTGTTCAAATGGGGCAAGTTCCACAAGTAAACTGCAAGTTTCATTACAGAAACTGAATGAAGAAATTTATTGTATGTAATGTTATACAATATGTAATAACTGTAAATTGTCCTAAAATCCGTAATAGCAAACTCAACTTCCTCCGCCCCGCGTTAGAAAAATTTATTTTCACTTCCTGCATACAAACTTTTCTTGGCTTCAACTCCCTTTCAACTCCATAATGCGCACCGATTTACCTAATTGTCCTTATTTTTTTAGATACAAAAAGTCCAAAATAAGGTATAATTCCTTCTAAATGCAACACATTTAAATTAGAATCTAGTATATTTTCTATCAAATTGAGCTCTTTTTTCGCCTGACCAATCAATTGCTATACTCGATTCTAGTTAAACGGTGCTGAATGTAGAAGGAATTATATCTCATTTCGAACTTTTGTACCTATAAAAAATAATGAGGGATTCTATTTTATAAAAATAATAGTATAATTCCTCCTAAATTCAACACCATTTAATTATAATTGAGTATATCAATCGATTGGTCACGCGAAAAAAGAGTCGTGCTTAATTTGATAGAAAATACACTATATTCTAATTTAAATGTGCTGAATTTAGGAGGAATTGATCCTCATTTTGGACTTTTTGTACCTAAAAAAATGAGGGCAATTAGGTAAATCGGTGTGCATTAGGGGTAGAAGAAAGAAAAGTTTGTATGCAGGGAGTGGGAACAAATTGTTTCTGATGTAGGGACTAAGGAGGAAGTTGAGTTTGCATGCAGGGAGTTTAGTACAATTTACGCATGTAATAATTTTGTCATGTGATATGATCTAGATATGTGTTAGATGTTGGAATCTCATGGATGCAACTTTTATAAATATTCAGTCTAACTTAATGCAAATAAAACTAGCACTCTGGTTTTCTTTTGTTTTTCTACTGCATTTTGTTAATAAAGGGGGAAAATGCATCTTAACATGAGTCCAAAATCTTTCATTATATCATTAAAATATAAATGACTAGAATTGTCAAAAAATATGTCATGCATCAAATTTCATTTGATATTGTGTCATGACTTATTACATATTCAGTATCTTCTAATTAATGTTCTGATTCAAAGTTAATGGTATTGCCAAACTGCAAAAACACCTTGCTCTTGCTGTCAGAGATAAAGCTATGTGAAACAAAATGCAATTGAGTTTGAAGGTTAACAATTTTATTGAGTGGTTCATTTGAAGTATAAAAGGGAAACTTTCTATGAAGGTGCTTGCCAGTCATGTGAGTTTGGGAAGACGTGATATTTTATGCTTGAATTTCTTTTAAACAGAAACAGTCTCATTTTACTCCGCACTCTGGTTTAATATAATTTTAAGTTCATTTCTTGCCCCCTAAAAATGCCATGTATTTTGTTCATTTAACTATTTAGGATGAAGAAAAAAGTGACCAATAAACTCATTTACTTTTGTTGAATATTGCTTGATGCGTTGAAGAAAGACTAGTTGACTTTGAAACAAATTGGGTTAAGGAGATTCCTAGACTTAAGTATGATCCTGTGAGCACTTTCAGTAAAGTACATGCGTTTAAAGTTGCATCTATGTGTAACCAAAGCATGTTTATGACGGATTAATGGAAGGAAAAGATTTGGAACAAATTGAAAGAGATACAAAATTGTTTGAGCCTAGGAGGTAAATTAGAAGCTCAACTATTGCACCTTAATGAACTAAAAAAAGAGTGAGAGAGGTGAAGTGAGCCAAAGGGCCTTAAAAGGCAGACTTGAATTGAAAGGTCCTTAGTAAAAGGGCCAGCTTACCCTTGCTATTGATCTGTGGAAGGCAAAATCCATCTTCTTCTTAAGCTTCTCAGAAATCAACCGACCTCCACATATAAAATTTGGCAAGCACCACATCCAATATCATCACCGATATCTTCCACCTCATTGTTGCTTGTGGCTGAAAATTTCTTGTGGCCATCAACTCCCTCCCCAAAACTTGACCCTCTACAACTCAATGATCTAAGAGTCAAGCCTTCTCTTCTCCCATTTGAGGGCTTCTGCCATGATTTGCAGTTTGTTGATTGGACAACATGGACAAGGGTGGAGATCTTATCCATCTTGGACATGTTGGGGATGACACTACACCTATGTTCTAAAAGGCGCCGCCTAGGATTGCCTAGGCAGCACCTAGGCGGTGGGCGGCTGCCCACCACCCCGCCTTTTGCAAAGGCGACGCCTCTAGACGTCGCCGCATTAATCGGTCGCCTAGGGCTACCTAGGCTGGGGCGGCAGATTATTTTATTTTATTTTTTAAAAGAAAATTAAAAGATTAAAAAATGGGAGAGAAGATGTTGCTTCTTTTAGCCATCATTTGTAATTTTATTGCTTGTTCTTGATTTTTCTTATTGTTATTGAAAGAGTTGATGTGCTACTTGCTAGTGAAGCAATTATGACACAAGGATCGATTGTTGATGGTAGAGATGAAGATGTTGAGACAAATATTGAAGATGTAAGAGAATTTCACAAAGAAGAATTTGTATCGGATGAAAAAGAGGAAAGTGCCATGGATTTTGAGTTTGAATCCGATACAGAGGAAGTGTTGGCGAAATAAGGAGATGAACTAAAAGAAGTATTAGGGATATAGAATTATGAGTTATTTTGTGTACTTTTGCTATTTTCATTGTATGTTGAATAAACTATGCATATTTTAATTGATTATATATATTATAAAATATTTTATATATTTTATAATTATTTAAAATATTAAAAAAATTTGCCTAGGCACTAGGTGGCGGGTGGTCGCCCGTCTTCCGTCTAGTGTTTTCATTGTATGTTGAATAAATTATGCATATTTTAATTAATTTTAGATATTATAAAGTATTTTATATATTTTTATAATTATTTAAAGTATTAAAAAAAAATCAAGCTTTCTCTTCTCCAATTTGAGGGTTTCTCCCATGATTTGCAGTTTGTTGATTGGACAACATTGGCAAGGGTAGAGGCCTTATCCATCTTTGCAGTATGTTTGAGAACGATTAATGGAAGGAAAAGCAAACAATTGAAATTAATTGAACGAAATGCAAAACAATTCGAGCTAAATTAGAACCTCAAATGAAGTTAAATACAGAGAAAGGCAACTTAAGCCTAAGGGTCGTATAAGGTAGACCCAAATAGAAAGGTCTTGAGTTTTTACCAAGATGAAGAAGAGAAATGTAAAATAAAATTCTCCTTCAGGGTGAAGTGGCCAGAATAGACAATGCTTACTCAAAAAAAAAATGCCAGCGGTAAATAAAACATTGGAAGTAAAATAAAAGATATTGAAGTTAAGCTATTTAAGCTCAAGATCACTTTTTCACTTTGCCCTTTTCAATGTCCCTGATTTTCAAAAATTTCTCTTAGGGTGGGAGCAATGTCTTTGCTATCATTGAACTAAATAATACCACCAACCTTCTCATCTTCTGTCATCTTTGCTATCCTTTATGTTAATTTGCCCTAGATCACACCACAAATTCCAATTTCATTAGTCGTTGTCGGACTATCTATAGTGTACTAATGCTTGAAGCTTTAATTTTTTTAGTTTCATTTCTTAAAGTTTTTGTGATTTGTAATTAAGCCTCTTTATGCATAATCATAATACATGGTTGTGTTGTCTAGGTACTGATGCGGGCTTTATCAAATCCTCCATTTCGAGAATACCATGTCTGGTGGTCTCTTTCAGATTCCAAGTATGGTGGAACTGCTTTGCTTTGCAAAAAGCAACTTGAGCCAAAGAAGGTTTATTTCTCACTAGACCGGTTAGGTAGATACCCTATGTTTATATTTCAATATAGTAGATTTGTTTTCTTTCTTTTCAGGGTCTATCTACTTGAGTTTCTCTCCGTTAATCCTACTTTTCATGTCATTCATTTTCTATGATTACAAGTCTGTAGCTGTGCCATTTGTGCTTTGACATTTTTCACTTTTGTAATGAGTTAGAATAATAGCCTTGCTTGATCTTTATTCTTTTAACTCTTATGGATCTGCATTTACGAAACATAGGTTAATTATATTTACTAGCTTTAAAGACCTATGTGTCATGCAACATAGTCACTTAAGGTTTAAGGCAGTGTATTTTGTCAATTAACATCACCAAATAACATAACAGGCCATATCATATCTCAATACAATAATGTCTCAAGTTCTTGGACATGCAGTCACAAGTAGTAATATGATTTCTACACGATGAAGTACCTCTTGTAGGCCAATTTTAACTTCTGGAATCCAAGATTGTGCACAATGTATAAAAGTTTTGTCAATTTTGTTTCATTGATGCAATTAATGGGGTAACTATTCTAGCTTATCCAACCTGGTGTAACTTCCTTTAATGCATATTATATTATTGAAATTTAAATACACCTTTCTATATTTACAATATGTCAAATAAGTCCTCAACGATCCTCAAGCTAGTTCGCAAACATTATAAATCACAATTTATTATAGATGTATTCAGTTACAAATTTATAAAGACTCTTAGTATTGCGTTTCCAAACTACTAACAAATCACTAGAACCTTGTAATGATTTTTAACCTTGTGTTCTCTCTGCAGTGGGCCTAGCTCATAGGGTTTGTCATTTTGATTTTCCAAAATATTATATTGCTCCCCAAAGTACATAATAGTATGAAGTGGTCAATGGAGAATTTATCCAATCTACATGTACAGTATAATTGGAAGATAGTCCTGCTCATGACACAAGATACCCTTTTTAGAGGGTATCTATTGCACACCCGTCATGGGTAGGATTCAGAATCATTGCCGGGGTTAGGGGGCAGAGGGTAGGAGAGTTTCAAGGAAGTGTTCAAGTACCTTTATGTTGTGTGGATGTCTATTACATAATCGTAGAGGAGGTATCTTAGAAGGTAGAATCACTAAAAGTGGAGGGATGACTAGAACTATAGGCGGAACCATATAAGGTGGAGGGTTCATGTTGTGTTTGGAGATGATGATGCGGATAAAGCAGTGATAGAGGACCTCGTATGAAGAGGAAAAATGTTGATGTTACATGGATGGGGCACGTGTGAGCTTGCAAATGATCAATTTGGAGGTATTACATGAGGCTGAAGAGAGGTGACTTTGATACCTGAGGCCGTCTTCTCTACCTTTATATATCATCACCAATACATTTCAGGATTTATTATGACAGGAGCTTTTGCTCATGGAGCTATATTGATTACAATCCAGAATAAAATTAGCATAATGTGCTGGCAAGAATGTTAGACCATAAAGAAACTATCATATCCATCCCTCCCTCCTATCTTGCCTTAACCAAACCTTGAGTCTCCATGTCTCATAAAACTAATAGCCTGACTCGGTATTCCTACTCCTGAAATTAACAAATCTTATCTAACTGCATCACTATCCCTATCCCTATCCCTATCCCCTTCCCCTCTTGATCTAACTTTCTTCGCATGGGATTGTTCCAATTGTAGACTGATACCCTGGTTGGAATTTTTTAAACTTTGCCTATATATTATTATGCACATTGTTTTATTCAAAAAGTATAAATTCACCCTTGTAAATTTAGACTATGTCAAATAGGTGCTCAAGAAAGGAAACATAGCAAGTACAGGTAATAGAAATTGTATTGCGATTGATTGAGAAATTTAGACTCACTGGCAGTGGTCATACCAATGGTGATTGCTTTGTTAGATCTATGGCCTTGGTTTGTTACACTGTCAAATGCCAAACCTGATTCTCGATTCTTTGTTTATTTGGCAGGTACAAAACATGAACCAGATGGCCGGGTGATTTTACTTGAATTTGACTCATGTTTTTTGCTAAATACTTACTCACCTAATAATGGTTGGAAAGAGGAGGAAAACTCATTTATAAGAAGACGGAAGTGGGATAAAAGAATACTTGAATTTGTTCTACAACTTGAGAAGCCCTTGATCTGGTGTGGAGATCTAAATGTGAGGTAACTGTCTGATGTTTAGAACTCATCTGGTTCCCATTCTTTGTTTTAAATGCCTCTTCATTCAATTGCAAAATTTCATAATAGATCTTAGTGACTTCTAATTTTATTTTCTATATGATCGATTGTTTGCGCATATACTTTGTCTTGTTCTCAAGGTCGTAAAGTATTGGCAGTTCCATCCTATTCGCAAGGAATTACATTGCGGTGGTATTAGTATATTCCAGATACTATCTATTTGTTCCTTGTGGACTAAGTGTAGAGACCTTAGATACAGAACTGAAGGAAACACTTTTTATTTGAATGGATCTGAATGTTCTGTCAGGTGTTCATAAAAACAATTTGACTGGTATTGAACTAAAACAACATACCTTGGAGAGTATTTGTGTCTTGCAAACAGTAGAGAGGGAGGTTAATGGCAAGAAATATCCAACTACCAGCATTAACTGAGAGAGCCTGATGTGGGCTTCATTAACTGGAGAAGACAAAGAATATAGATAAGAAATCATTGACGCTGGTTTGACACCCTACCATTGGGCTAGGGATCCCTTGGGTAAGCAGTACTACATACTAATATTCTCCTCTCCTCTACTGCTTACTCACTCTCCTATTTCTCTGCTCTCCTTTGCTACTTACTTGTATAGGTACAGCTTGATTGTCAGTACTTACTGCTCTATAATTATCTAAGAACATGTTGAAAGTTGAAACAGATATGCATACTAATATTCTCTTCTCCTCTCTACTGCTAACCCAGACTCCTCTCCCTCCTATTTCTCTGCCCTTCGTTCCTACTGAATTGTATAGGTATAGCTTGATATACTGTCAGTAATTACTGCTCTATAATTATCTAAGAATATGTTGAAACTTGCAACAGATATTAACACATGACTAGATTCTTTTTTTTTCCCACCTTACTACAAAGGGATCTTGTATAAGGAGCATCTTAACTGTTACAATATAAATCATTTATTTGGTCCTCCTAAATGTACAGGTCTATTTTGATTCTAAAACTCATCTATGATGCTTTATAGAATTCTTAACTTAGCCGTTCACACATTACTTCATAGTTTTGACTTGTCTTCTTGTTGATTGTCAATCATTGTTTTCCTGAAAGGTGTGAGTTATCTGTACTTCTTTTAATTTCGGTCTTTTATATCTTGAAAAATAGAATTTGAGATCTTTTATACTCGAATTCTGTCTATGCATATTATGTTTGTGGGCACCAAGAAATTGATGTCAGCCATCCTGAGTTCTTTAGTAATGCAAAGCTCAATGGGTACATTCCTCCAAATAAAGAGGCAAGTTGCCAACCTTCTGCACATGATTTTCTTATTGAAGATTGAATATTCATGCATGTTATTATTGGTATGCTTAAGTTGTGACCTTGTGTAAATGAGGAAACAAGTAATATTATTTCATGCAGTGTTCTGTGGATCAGTATCCTCAATATTCTGGAGAACATGCAGTTCCTATTCATATCAAATGTAGTCGACATATTAGTGGTTTCCAACATAATTAACAATGTACTTATGATGATGTTTTTAATTTTGAAATTTCCCTTGCAAGAACCTTTTATCCAAGAACAAGGTAACAATAAGATTTTTCCACCGGCACTTTCCTTTTGATTATTTTGGCAGAAATAGAGGGAGGGAAAGAAAATATTGGAAAAAAAAATCTTTCTAGTCTTTTCTAATTTTTCTTCCATCAAATTTAGACGGTAAAATCACTATGCATGTGCAATGGAGCTTAAATTTAACCTTAAAAAATTTGAATCCATTTTAAAAATCTAATTTTGATTTATATTTTAAAAAGTTTGAAATTTAAAATTTCTGTATTTTCTTTCCTTCCATGGAAATGGTTAGGAGGAACACACTATTTCTTTCCTTTCTAATAAGGAAACAAAACTAGAGAAATATTTTTCATTCCATTAGTAGTGTTAGAATTATTAGGAGTGTAATAAATGAATTTGTATAGCTATAATTTCACATCAAGGGTCCACTTTTAAGTCCTTATCTATTTTTGTTAGTACTAGATGAATTAACCTATCATCATTCTAGGTAAACTCTTTGGCGTACAATGTTTTAGAAGAAGATTTTATTAAAGAGTGCAATGTTTTAGAACAAGATTTTATTCATTGGTGACTATGTAATTAAATTAAATTTGAATCTCAAGTTAGGAACAACTTTAAAAATATGGGATGTACATGGGTGTAGAATTTTTTTTCTTGAATTTTCATTTAATGAATTAGAAGGGAAGTCTTGGCGCAACGGTAAATTTGTTGTAGTGTGATCTTGTGGCAATGAGTTTGAGTCGCGGAAACAACCTTTTACAATGTAAGATAAGGTTGCGTACAATAGACCCAATGTGGTCCGACCTTTCCTGCTACCTCGTATTGGTGGGAGCTTCGTGCATTGGGTTGCTATTTTTTTCATTTAATGAGCTAAAAATTTAGGGAAACAAGAAATAAATTTTATTTTTCAAATCCAATAATCTACATGAGGGAGTGTACATATAGCTTACCCTATCTAAAAACATTTTTGGTAGATTAAATCAAAATCTTGTTTATGAAGTTGAAAATTATAAAATTTTATTCGGTTGGAGAGAAAAAATGATATTTCATTTACATATTCTTGATAAATACAAGCACTTAAAAATTGGAGAAAAAGTTATAAAAAGTATATGATGATTACTATTATCTTAAACATTTTTTTTAAAATACTAAGCTAATATTTAAACATTAAAATTCTTTGATTTCTAAATAACAATCCTAAAAGATAAGTAATATTCAAAATGTAATTTTTTAATAACAAGAAATTAATTCAAGAATATTAAGATGGATTGATGTAAAATTCTTATAAGTGTTTTAGGTATATTAGATTTATTATTCAACAAGGAGATAATATTGTTAATAAAATAAGTAATGAATGGTAGAAATAAAGAGGAGCTTCTGGAGTGTTATGTGCTCATTTTATGCCTCTTAAGTCTTATCTAAAAAAAAATAAATAAAGGACTGTAATAAGACCTACCATGTTTATTAAAACAGAGTGTTGGAATGTTGCACGATATGAATGATTAATTTCTAGAGATGAGAATTCTAAGATTGAGTTGTGGAGTTATTATTAAAAAGGAAAACCTATAAAAATATTAATTAATTATTGGAAAGGATGAAATTTGAAAAATATTAATTCGCTAGAAAGCATAAAATAAGAGGAATAAATTCTATAATCGGAGCTGTATTTGAGTAATTGGGTAGCTCTAAGAGAAAATAGTTGTAATGATATGGATATGGCCAAAGATTAGATTCCATAGTTACAAGAGTTGAATTAATTATAATGAAAAGTGTAAGGGATTTCATGACACCAAACAAAAAACAATGTCATAGAAAATAATAACTTGGGTACTAATAATGATATAACCTTGCATATAGTTGAGTTATGTGAACAATCCCAAATAGTTGGTGGAACTCAACTTGATCTTTCCATAGAGCTTAATGCATGGACATGATCCATGTATGTAGTTGGCATAAACATATTTGGCATAAGTAGTTGTGCTTTTAGCATCTATAACATTGCTCTTATCCTACTTGGCTTAATTTTTAGTGTTTAGCCACCTCACTCAAATTTTGAATTTATGTTCTAGCTAATCCTCTCCCTTTGATCTATTAGGTTGTAGTTGTTTATAGAAACAAATGATCTTGTTTCATGTTTAGTAGTTTTGTAAGGACGTTATTGCTTTAATTTCTTTGGCACATTTTATGTGGTGAAAATTTGAGAGAAATTGATCTTTGTATGCAGGATTGTGGACAACCAGGATTTACCTTAGCAGAGAGACATCGATTTGATAGCATACTAACTCAGTGAGTATCTACCCATTTCATTTTTCCTAATTTTATTTTGGTTGTATGCATGACCTAAAATCTTATGCCTTGTTGAGCAACACAATCATAAATCAATATACATTTTTTGATAATTTATTGAAATTTGATATTGATCGACATGGGTTCTCTTGTATCATTTGTGTGGATTGTGCTATCATACTTGACATTCTTCAACACGCGTTAAGATGAATTTAAGTTGTTGTTATTATTATTATTATTACTTGGTTTTCTATAATTATTATTTGGTTATGTAATTACTAGTCTTATTTTTAAAAGAAAAAATTAGTGGAAGAAGATTATAGTAGTAAAGTTTATATGGATTTATTTCAATATGTGTTGAAGTAAAAGAGGGTAATTTTTTTTTAATTCAACTAAAGTGTGTCGACTATAATATTTTAATCTAATTGACTATCTAATTGCTATAGTTTCATTTTTAGAAGTAAACAAACGAAGTGAAAGTATATGAAAGATTAAAACTTATTTAAATTCATCTCAACACACTTTGATGTATGTTGAAACACAATGTGTTAGCACAACTAGGTGCCAAAACCAACTGTTCTTACTAGGGATCAATTCTCCAGCACATAACGATATTTATAAGCAAAATTTATTTTTAAGCTAACAATAAAAAAGGGCAGTCCGGTGCACGAAGCTCCCGCTATGCGAGGTACCGGGAAAGGATCCATTGTACGCATCCTTACCTTGCTTTTTGCAAGAGGTTGTTTCCAGGATTCGAACTGACCTTTTGGTCACAAAGCAACAACTTTACCGTTGCGCCAAGACTCCCTTTCATTTTTAAGCTAACAATAAATCTCTAAAATGATACTAATGATTTTTGTTTTTTCTTAGTAGCTGATTGAAAGACAGTTATTGATGGAGGGGATTGCTATCAATAACTTGTTCTTGAAAATCAATCTTTTCCTTTGAACATTCCCTTTGTCTCAGGATATTTAGAGTATATTTTGGGTTTTGATAACTCCTTTTTTATGCAACCATGATTCTGGAACCTTTACAAGTATACAGGACAAATGATGAACATTCTGTTGGTTTTATTGCCACATTGTCTTCACTGAATATAAAGCACCATTTCATATATTGTTTTTTTCATCATTATTAATATTTTTCTCGATGCAGAGCTTGTTATCTCCCTCTTCTATGCTGTTTCTCGGCTTTCGAGAATTTTACAGTTTCACAAACCATTTACATTCTGTCCATCAAAGTGAGGTTGTGCGTAATGAGTAGATTTCAAGTTGTCTATGCAGTGTTTTTACATGACCAGACAAACCAAGGTGAAATCCATTGTTTTTTTTTTTCAAAAAGCCAAGATAAAATCCTTGGCACCTCAATATTATATGAGTGCCTTGGTGAGGTGCTGGGTGAGCAGGCGAGCATCTTGCAAAAGTAACTGGATTAGAAATTAGAAGGTGAGACTGGGAGAAGGTAAGGGTTTCTCTAGCTATGGCAACTGCATATGCAGTTGCGGATGGTGGGCTCTAGTATGGATGCCAGCAGTAAGATTTCATCTGTATGAATCTATTGCATGTAAACATTGACACTCGTCGCTTTGAGTAGATCAGTCATGAGGTCTTACACAAGAAAGAGGTCATTTCTCATGGGAGTTTCCTCCACTAGTAACCTCCTCTTGTTGGATATTTTACCTCCTAAGTCTGAACTTTACATATATTTTTCATTTATAAGAATGCTTTACCCAAGAACTTGTTATATCAACTGTCATATCATTTCAGTAAAGCCAGAACTATGGAATTCCAATGTAAATCCAGGGTTGTGAATTTATCATCTTGTAGAGTTCATGATAAAATTTGATAAATTACATTTTTCTTGTAACTTAAATATTGTTATCCAGCTCTTTATTTCAGTACATTTTAGTTGTGAGTGCAAATATGAATCCATATCATGAATAATAAAGTCTAATATGACTATAATATCAGAGTAACAATTGGTATTCCTCGCAGAGGGAAGCTGATTGATGCTTATCGATTTCTCCACAAGGAGAAAGATATGGAAGGAGGCTTTTCATGGTCTGGCAATCCTGTTGGCAAGTAAGGGTCCTAGGTACCTTATATGTGTTTTTTGCAATTATTCTTTTAAGATAAATGCTAGGCATCATCATTATGTTGAGCTATGTGATTGACCCAACCATATGCCCTAGGTAGCTGATATTTATATCTCTCTCTCTCTCTATATATATATTACAATTATTTTTTTGTGATAAATGCTAGGCAACATCATTATGTTGAGCTATGTGATTGACTCAACCATAAGCAATAATTGAAGAACATTTTATAGTTGTTTATCGAACGAATAGAGCCATTCTGTCAGGTCACAGGAGTTTCATTGTAGTATATCAAAAGGAAATGCTTGAATCTTCATTGGTTTAATCTATTGCAAAGTGGAGTGGATTTGTGAAGGAAGAAATTTGGTTCACTCAAACATTTAGATTGTGTTCTTTTTAAAGGAAATTTAGATTGTTGGTGTCATAATTATTGTTGCTTACTGGGCATCTGCATTGTATCTGATGTTACTGTGATATCTGATTGATAGAGATTAACTAATCTAAGTGGAACCTGCCTTCTACTAAATGGTTTTAGTGCATGTTTACTAACAAACTTCTTTTAATTTCTTTTATTTAGATATCGAGGTAAAAGAATGAGGATTGACTATTTTATAGTATCTGAGAAATTGAAGGATAAAATTGTTGCATGTGAGATGCATGGGCATGGGATCGAACTTGAAGGTAAGGTCTAGCTGCTAATAATGTAATGGCTTGAAAGTTACATTTCATAAGCTGAAGAATCCAGTTAGCTCTTTAAATAAATGCATCTGTATCTCTTTGGTCACTGATTTCTGTTAGTTCCCAGCTATGTGTTTTTCAGGCCATTTATTCCATGCTCTTAATTCATTTCTCTTGATCTCTTACATGCGGCTAACTGATTACATCTGGCATTACTTAACAAAATGAAATCTCCTAAGGTTTCTACAACTGGGTTTTGTACCTTTTCATACGATCATCGCCTGCCTTATGAAATGTAATCACTACTGCGTTATTTAAGAAAATGTATCAGGTGAATCCTCTTCTAACTTGCTCTCGTCTTCCATGATTTCCTTGTGCTTTTGAACCATCGTACCAAATTCCATCAAATTCTTTATCATCAGGGAGATCTTTAATCAGTTATTCTTTATGCCCTGTCAATATTTCGATGCAAATTGAACTACTTGCAATACTAGTATCAAAGACAGGATTGTTTCATCAATGGTTGCTGGCGTGATAGCTGATTGTTCTTCGGAGAAGTTTTATTGATCACGACTAGTGCTTCTGTCGAATTGCAGGTTTCTGCGGAAGTGATCACTGTCCTGTTTCGCTCGTGCTTTCGGATGAAGCATGGCGATCTTAGTCTTGTGTGTTGGTCTGTACAGTAGTTGACACTGACAGCTGACAAATTTTGCGTTCGGAAGATTGCTCCCTGAGAACCATTTGGACAAATTGGTTGCAGTAGATTGTATCTAATTTGATAATGTCATTATAACTATTAACACTCCTTTCCGAAATTTCTCTGTTTCAACATTTGTTTGTGCAGTAGAACTTGCTTGATTTTTTTTTTTTGGATAATCGTATCCAATGGTAAGTTGATTGACAAATTAATTAGTATAGTTGATTTATAAATCAATTTGCATCTTATAAATCTATTTTTAAAAATGTTTTGGAGTAACAAATCCATAGCATGCTTTATCTTAAAGTAAAAAACCTTAACTTGAAAATTGTCTATTAAATTAATTTGTATATTAGCTTGCTCTTTGAAATTCGACAATAATAGATTAAACGGGCAAAAGTCAACACATTAGGCTTTTTTTTAAACTTCAATATTAAGTAACATACATTTATGACTCTACAAAATTATTATAAGCTAAGTTATAAAATAATTTAGGAATTTTAATTTTAATATAAATATTAATATGAGTTTGCAATTTTAAAAATATTTAAAAATTAAAACTTATAGGATGCAAACTGATTTGTAAATTATTTTGTGCCCAATGAATAATCGAAAGATAATGATCAGGCATAACTTAACAGTGTGGAGTATTTCAAATTTCAACAACAAATCAAAAATTATAAAAGATAAAATTATGATTCAAAAACGACAAGGGGTACTTTGAAAATATAACAAGCTATAGAGGGCAAATACAAATATTCTCATTAATTGTAGGGCTCGATGAATGTTATTGTAAAGTTCAGGATCCGTATTCTGCAAAAAGCGTGGTCTCTCCTCTCGTTCCTCTCTTCGTCTCCCTCAGAGGCTAAAAATCTCACCTTTCCACCTCTTGTGATTTCTCTCCTTGCCCTAGACCTTCCTAGTCGTTTGTATCTTCTTTGCTTCTACAGGAGGTCTCATCCTCAGGGCACAATTGTAAGACATGGCGGCGACAGAACACACTAAGTGTATGTACTCGGAAAAGCCTGGCTTCTGATCCCGTTGTCACTATTTCGGTTCTTTCGTCGACCGAGAGTGCGAGTTTTGTTTCGGCATGGAGAACGGCGGTGGCGAAAACGCACACAAAACCCGAATCCTATACAAGGTAGGAGAGGTCTCCTCTGCGATTGACGCCGCGAAGCAGGTCGACGAAGTGATTTGCGCCCTCTACTCTCTTGCCGTCCTCCTCTTCCCCCTCGATGCCGCTGCCCTTTCGGGTTCGATTACGTTTATTCTTTGTTCTTATTGTAATTTCGCTTCAACAAAAGTTGGTGAATGCTACTTTATGCCTAAAAATTCCACCTTGCTGGCGTGGAAAATATCTCATGTCGATCTCTGGCTATTTTGCAGATGTTGATCCATCCTGCAGAAGCAAGGTACTATAAATCTATAATATTCAGCAATCTCCGTTGATACTTTCTCTTCCATTATATAGACTTGTGAGGTTGTTTTTCTCTCTGAAACTTTTTACTTACATGCAAATATAGGAAGATATCATTAGCGTTCATTAGTTAATATTGTGGAGAATACTTAGCCTCATTTAGATGCTTAATTGGCTAGAAGGAACAAGTTATCTTTATTTCCGCAATGGGATTGGCTTAGTGTGCATTAATTATATAAAGGCAGCATATTATCACTATAATACAAAGCATAAAAAATTCCTAATTTTTATATACTTTCATGAGATTACAGTTGAATGACATATCTTATTTTCCCTAACCAATTTCCTCTGCAAAAGTAGCTTGAGGACATCGCAACATGCCTCCTTCTAGATTCTTGTTCACCTTAAGCCCTTTCACCATCTACCCTATTAAGACATCAAGTGCTATGTCCAATAGATATTTGTTGATGATGCCCTGCAATGCTCCCGTATCTGACTTGTCTACCTCTTTCTCCAAGTACAAATCACCACCACTAATGGTGAACATAGCACCCCAAAGAAGTGAACGAAGTCAAAGAAATACTTTGGTCAAATATAAATGCCTTTTAGCCTCTCTCTCTTTAATCTTCTTTCTCAAAATTTTCATTATTCTCTCTTTAAAGCCATTGCTCTATTTTTTATAGTTTTTTAAAGAGACTATAAAAACTAAAAAAAGGAAGAGAGAAAATGAAGAAGGATATCGGAATGATAATCTCAATTCTAAGGTTTTCTAATCTGTATGCTATCAGATATGTGATTGATACACTGTGACACAAGTGGAATGCGAATGCATATTCTGTGACATATGCAGTCCATAATAAAATATTACAAATTTTTTATATTGATGAAATTGCATATTGTATCTCTAAGAAAATATGTTTAAATCAATCTGCATAGTATATAATTTCATGAAGCAATAATAAGTCAACCTATACAGTTCATGTGGTGTAAAATTCATATTAGTCATGCGTGTCTGTTAACGCAACCATTTGATAGGCATATAAGGTTCAAATGGTCTAATAATTTATCCTCTTTCGAAACACATGGGAAGTTGTAAGCAACTTAAATCCTTTTTAAATATTCACATTAAAAAATATCATTGCCATTGTTGAAATGGAACAATGGTAACGTTCTTGAAAAAATTATGCTTCAGAACTATGCTGTAAAGTATCAAATCATACCATCTTAAATGTGCCTCTCGGAGTTTTCCTTAATAGGTGCAACCTGACTTTTTCATTATTTGTTTTGTGAATTAGAAAACTCAGCAACTTGTGCATTAGTTATGCCAAGTAGCAAATCTTTCCGGATCTCCTGGGATGACAATTCCTAAATGTAACAAGTATGCCATGTAGAGGAGTATGATGATGAACATATGTTCATACTATGAAGGTAACCATTAGCAACTAAAGAAGTTTCTCTGATTGATGATACCTATCAAACATAGTATGTCAATCATGCAACTGAGAATTAGCTTCATTTGTCCAAGGTGTACTTTAATATTAATCATCCAGTACCTTGATTGAGATAGTGTAGTTCGTGGTTTGGTTCATGTGTTTGAGCTTGATTGATGCAACATAGCATTTTTTTAAGATGATCCCATAATTCATTTGTGGTAGATGAATCTCCAAATTCCATGGCAATGGATGTTGTCATGCGTTGGAGATCAGTTGATGATTTTAGCTGTTGACATAAGAATTTGAATGCTGTTTCATGTCCCCCATAACAAGTGATTCAAAGCTATTCCTAAAGGAGACTCACTCTGAGACTTAGCAACACCATCTAGATCTTCTATATCTTCCTTTGTACCCCTTCTTCCTTTTCTAGAAAAAGCAACACAACAGCGCCACTGTAAGAAGATACTGATGTTAAGGAAATAAGATCACTGAGTTGTTACGGAATGATTGAACCAACAAATGCAATGAGAAGATTGAATCACGGCAACAACACTAATGATAGTTTCCTTTGTGCTTACCCTTCTTTTTGTTGCTCTTTCACTTTGCCCCGGGTTTGGTTGTTGATTGATACCCATTTTGTCGGCACATAGAACATTGATTGGCACCAGATTTATCTCGTTGCAATTAGGTATTGAAACCTCAGCATGAAATTAATCTTCAAACCGTGGTTGATACTTTCTGATTTTTTTCAAGGCTTTCAAGTTGCTTTTCGTTGATGTCACTGCTGGGTTGTTTAACTTGATGTAACACACATCCAAATGTTCCACCCTACCTTTCATGAAGGTATCTTTGATTTAACTAAAAGTCAAATTGTTCTATCAAAATAACAGAGATGAATTTTATAATTAGATCACCTCGGCAAGCTCAAACTATTCAAGCAAGCTCAACACGTCTGCAACTTCAACCCAGCAGAATTCCATCTGTCTTAACATGCTCTAATCAACCTCCCAAGATTGAGGTCTTTTGCTATGTTCAGGGATCTGGTAGACTTTACTATTTATTGGGCTTTGATAATAGTAATAACAAACAAACCACATGCTATTATACTATTTTGATATGTAATTTTGAAAATTATTGTATTCAATTTGAAGTCCCTTGCCATAATAGGAAATATATTACATGAGATACTTGATTTGAGAACCACTGTTTTTCAGGTCTGTGAGATTGATCTTCCCATTGATGCTGAAATGAGTAACTGGAAGCAGGCTTTCTACTCTGGAGCTGCATTTCCAACAATGGCTAGGAAATTACTTTATGGTAAGTACTGGTATTTGTTAGTTATTTTTTGTAAATTAAAATACTATGCCTCAAAAACTTGGAACAAAGGTTAACATGAACCTTAAAAATTATTCAAAAACTCTTTCAAATTATAGACACACACTTATATTTATTACATTTCATTTTTTTTTAATGTTCTATTCACTATAGAAGTGTGTTGTCTAATGCTAATAATCTTTTACAGTTTATTCAATCTTCTCTGGCAACAAGATAGATTTAAATTCCTGGACTCTTTTTCAGTAAATTATTTTAATAGCTGATAGCTTTTAAATTTAACATGCAGATGTTGCAAAAGATTGGCTCCCATGTTTTTCTCCATCTATAAGGAAGCAAATTTATGATTCCTTTTTTGTTCATGGACCTCCAAGTGAAATACTTCAGGTCCTGGTGTCTGCTTTAACACATGGTAGTGAGGATACTATCTACTCGAATATTGAGAGGTGCTTCTATACTCTAAGTTTACTGATTTTTATCTAATAATTAATGTTATTGCTTTTTACTACAATAACATTCAACATGACTTACAATCATTGGTTAGAAATCTCATATCGTGCCGATACAATTTGAAATATACCGTGCTTGGTAAATTGGTTTTGATACTGATCAATATAGGGACTCTTTTTTGTAGTTATTGTGGAGATCATTCCAATGAGTATCAAACATGTCGACACTTGACATGCTTTGACACCCTACCTCACATGTAAAATAAATTGAGGTAGTAGTTTGTATTTTAGTTATTTTTCAATTCTAATTTAATTGTCTAACTAGTTGCTATAGTCTCATTTCTAAAAGTAAACAAGTTTAGTGGAATAAGATTATACGAGTAAAATTCATATAAATTTAGCTCGATACATATTGAAGTAAAAATGAGTATCTTTTCTTAATTCAATTATCTAATTGATATATTCTTGTTAATTAGAAAATCTAAATGAAATGAAGATAATTGAAGATGTAAGCTTACTTAGATTTATCTCAGTACACTTAATATACACTGAAGCATGTTAAGCATCAATATGATATAGTAGAATGAATTTCTTTATGGGAGCATTTCGATTGTTTGCTTGTCATGCCATGAGATTGTAGTATTCCCCATAGAGATTGAAAATCTAATACTGCACAATATTTTAATCCTTTCATAGAATGTTAATTAATGCAACATGAGAGAAAATTAGAATTTTGATGTAGCATGATGGATAAACAATCTCATACTTCTCACACATAGAATACAAACTCATTAGGAGGAATTTTATTATGCAAAAGATGGTTAACATAGGCGATTGATACTTTTTTTTGAAAGAAATAATCAAGTTAGAAAATAATTCAATCAAATTAGAAAATAAACCAAAAATTACAAAATGAAAAAGAAATCATGTTAATTAATCTTTTACCAAATTTATCCTACACTCCGAATGAAACAATTGCAAATTAAAAAACATCGTAAATAACTTATCCTCCTAAATAATGGATATTTTGAAATAAACTTTTAAAATTAAAAATCTTAATTTGCATTGTTAATCTCCTCCACCAAGTAGGAAAATTTAATTCTGTTAGCTTTTTTCTTAGGTAGTTGATTTCAAGTATATTAAAGTAACTAAACAATTTGATCACTAACTCTATTTGGAGTTCAACATGGGTTTTCATGATTTATCTTTAGCTTTAGTTGTCCCTTCCAATGAGTACGAAATTAATCTATTTTGTTTCTCCTTTTAGTTTTTGAAACATTGAGTACAACAACAATCAAGCCTTATCTGCCTGAGTGAGATCAACTATATGGATCATTTTGTTATATTGGACTCTATACCCTACTATACCATTATTTATATTTAAATAAATCTTATCATAATTGTTGCTAATCAAGTCTTCTTTAGTCGTTATCTTTCTCGTTTAATGTGCATATTTGTCATACCTTCACATCGCCTAACTAGAGTAAATGCGTCTTTTGGAGTTTTCCCTCAATAGGTGCAACCCGACCTTTCTCTCTAATACTTTCATTTCTTATCCTGTTCATCCTCATATGTTTGCACATTCATCTTGACATCCTCATCTTTGCAACTCTCATCTCTGGCCTATGTGCTCGAGTCATAGTCCAATATTTAACTTCATATAACATAGCAAATCTAATCATCGTTTTATAAAATCTTTTTTTAAGTTTTAGAGGTATTTTACTATCACAAATAAGACACTTTTTTCTATTTCAACCATCCTGTTTATCTTCTATAGAAAACATCTCTCAACACCTCCATTCTTTTGCAAAAACATTCTAAATACATAAAGCTCTCAATTATAGATAGCTCCTTATCCCCCATCTTAACAATTGTCTTACTATATCTAATGTTGTGAAACTAAAATTCCACATATTCTATCTTTACTCTACCAAGCCTAAAATCTTTCACTTCTTTCCTTCAAGATTCAAATTTAACATTTACTTTTTCACGTCTCATTTATGAAAATAATATCATCTCCAAACAACATGCACCATGATAACGTATCTTGGATGTGTCTAGTGAGGCCATCCGTAATTAGTGTAAACAAATAGGGAGCTAGAGTTAATCCTTGATGTAACGCGAAATGTTTTGATTAATCCGCTTGGATATCCTGTTTTAATATACGCTACACTAACACAGTTGAAAATTTGAGTGTTAGAATTTGTTCTTTTTGTTTCTTGTCCAATGGATAAAAAAAATATTGCAATTGATTACAGGGTAAGAATGATGCTCGTTTCTTCATAGTATGTGGTACAAAAATGAAAAACCTGAGAAAGTGTGATTGATAAAGTTAACATTTAAGGACAAAACTCAAATATCTTCCACTAAAATAGCAAATATAAAATTAATCTGTAAATGAGTTGATTAGTTAAATAAACATGCAAGCTTGTTGGATTTGCTAAGTTAAATTAATCTTGGACGTGTAACCCTGCTTACTGTCATGCCCTTATTAATACACCTATGTCTAAGGAAACTTCCAAGAAAGAATGGTCCTTTTACTTTTTTTTTTTTTGGTCAAAAAATAAAAATTCAAGTATTGGCATTGTATTTTAAATAGACAAGTTAAATTTTGCCTTTGGTGCATGGAATAAAGTAGATAAGGAATCTAATAGCTATTCCTAGAAAATATAATAAACAAGAAATAGTATAGAAATAAATATTCCTTAGTTTGGTTTATGGAATGGAATAAACATGGATTAACTATTCTTATGTTTGATTTGCATGAATGTTATAGAAAATAGACAATGTATATGTTTCACCATGATAATGTTTTTGGCTGTTCACAATCTTCGTGGCCCAACCTGATAGGTTTGTCAGCTCAAGTGCTTGACCGGTGGATCCTGCAGACCTGATCAACCCACCATTCCGTATGGACCTGTTTGGTTGACTGAGCTGACCTGATTGAGTTACCATCTTGTTCATAAGGAGGGTTGAATTGATTTAAGAATAGCATTATTATTTGGAGTTTGGACAATGAAATAGATGAGAAATAACTATTTTGAGAATATTCCAGGTAGATATAGCTATTCCTTATGAATAGAGAGAATCACAATTCCATAATTCTATGAGAATCAACATTGTGAGATCATTTTTGCAATCAAACATAGGAATACTTGTTCGAAAGAAAAAAAAAATCATAGAGAATAGAATAAATATTCCCATAAATTAAATTCACCATAATAGGCTTAGTGATTTGGTGAAATTTGTTCACAAGTCAGCTGAGCTATTTTGTGATCTGAACTTACCATCATGGCATCACATTATTCTTCATTTTACTTCTTGTGGTTACCTTTGTATACCCAAGGTAACTTTTGTTTTTCCCTCCCCACATATCTGAACCCGAATAACTGGGACTTACGGCTTATTGACATCTATTGGTCTGTGCAGGTTGCTGGTAAAATGCTTGCTTACGAGGGAAGGAGTGAGACATATGGTTGAGGAATTTAGAATGCAATGTCAAGTTGGTGGGAATGGTTATGCCTGTAAGCCAGACATGCTAGCAGTCATATCTAGGGTTGCACAGCAATTGAGTTCAATTCCTGATAAGGCTAGATTGGGTGCCTTGTCTGTACTTTCATCACAGTATCCTTGTGGGACATATGTTTTGGATCTCTTTATCATTTCTTTGTTCCTTAAAGCATGATTGGATTGCATTTTGACTTATACGATAATGCCATATAATATGGTTTCTGAAACTGTTTATTGATTGATTCATCTCTTCTTGCTAGCTTTGGAGAAAATTTGCTGCTCCTTGTGTAGATACCTATAATTAACAAAACTCTGTCAGGCATACTTATCAAATACTATCGTTTATTTCCTTGACCGGATGCTTAGTTCGTTCTTCCAGAAAGTTGTCAACCAACTTTTGGTTGGGGCAGAAGATTGTGACTATCAAGTTTCAAACTATATAAATGCATCTGATGCAAATGATCTGGATGGCTCATTATTATTTGTAGGGGAAACATTCTCAAGGATTTGTAGACGTGGATCAACAGGTGAGAATTTTTTTCTGTTGAAATGCTTTGGCTTGCATGTTATGCACACCAACAGGGATGAAATTGGCTTACATTTAATAAGTTGTTTGTAGATCAAGCATATAAGTATAGTTTTACTCCAGCATTCCAAATGAGCAATTAGTATGCATTTTTTTTTTTTCAATTTCATGTCATATCACCCAGTGACTTAGCCAAGATTTTAGACCAGGAGGGGCAATTTTCAAAAATTCCAAATATTAGTGTAGATTAGTTTTCACCATCCAAAAGCCTAAATTTTGAATTTAATGAACTAAAAATGAACTTAAATTTGAAATTTTTTTATTTTAACACTTGGTTCTAGTTGAAACAACGATCTGTCAATCTCCAGAGCTTATCTATGACTTAAAGTCAAAGAATCATTTATGATAAATAAAGGGCAGCCCGGTGCACGAAGCTCCCGCCATGTAGGGTCCCGGAGAAGAATCCATTGTACGCAGCCTTATTCTGTTTTTTGCAAGAGGCTGTTTCCAGGATTTGAACCCGTGACCTTTTGGTCACATGGCAATAATTTTACCGTTGCGCCAAGGCTCCCCTTCAATCATTTGTGATAAATAACCATAATATTTTAGCTCAGAATATTTAGCATATCCATTCCCATCTAAATAACCATTCTAATTAGCAACCTAATAAAATAAAGTTTATAATAATCTCATTTCCATTCACATTATACTCGAGGATGTTCTTTTTTAGCTCAGAATCATTAGGATATTCATTCAGGTCAGCATTAAGAAGTGGTGGAGGAGGAGACAGAGGAGGAGGTGGTGGAGTGGGAGATGCTTTGTTTGAAGTAGGTTCATCTTATATTTTCTTAAAATACCTTAACATTATTATTTCACCTAATTTATTATTAGCATAATATTTTAGAAACCCTAGAAACAGCCTCTTGCAAAAAAAACAAGGTAAAGTTCCGTACAATGGATCCTTCATCAGGACCTCGCATGGCGAGAGCTTCATGCATTGGGCTGCCCTTATAATATTTTAGAAACATAATCACCTAATTTAATGACTATCTTTTTCCAACAATTTAAAAATAAATAGCGAACAAAATTGATAGCAACCAAATAACATACTTAACTAGTAAAAAAACATGAATATATGAAAAATTAAAACTAATATTTTTCAAACACTTAATTCTGTAATTGAAAGAAATCAAGAAAGAAAACTTCACATGAATCAAAAGATGTTTATGGTGGAGTGTCGGTAAAGTGACGACGACGGCGTTGGCAATAATAGCGTGCGACAATAGCGATGTTGGTGGTAGCGATGTGCGATGAAAGATTTTGAGGATAAAACTTGGGTTAGAGAAAAAAAATTATAAGGGGATTAAAGGAGGGAGAATTATGTATAAAAAAACAGGAGGAAGAGAGAGAAAAGGAGAGAGAGTGATGGGAAAAAGAAAAATGGGAGAGAGAAAATAAAATACGGAAGAGGAGAAAAATTTTAAAAAAGGAGAGAGAGGGGGTAAAAATTGGATTTTTTTTGTGAAAAAGACTAGAAAGTTTTAAAATTTATAACTTGATCCTTTTAAAATTATTTTTCTTCATGTATGAAATTTTTTACGCTAAATTTAAAAGGTTTACAAGTCCAGCGTCTCCGGACAACATGAGGCTTAATTAATTTGACATCTCTGGTATAAAGAGAGTAAAATGCAAGTTATTTAAAATAATTACATTGGGCTTATCTTTATTTTTATTTTACATGTGATTGCCTTTTTCTAATAGATTTTGTTGAAGCTAAAGTTCTCAATTTTATTTTGAAATGAAAATTACATTTTGCCCCTACAATTACCTCCACTTTCGAAATGCTCACAATGGAAATTGAAATTGTTGAAACATCCTCTAGATTTTTTAAATGTATCACTTTGTTCCGTAGCTATTAATATTGTTATTTCATCTAATGGAATAATAATGATATTCTAAACTCAACTTATATACCATTTTCATCCGTGAACAACCAAACCCTTGGGACCTTCTTCCCTAGGATGACAAAGTTGATCTTGAGGTGCCAATGTTAAGTGAAGATACAGAGTTAATTGTTGGTATATGATGATAAGAGATTAATAATCTAATACATTTTTCACAAATTTGAAACTTTGACAAACATTTTTAAAATGAGAGAAAATGTGTAGGGTGAAAAGAAAATTTTTCTTACTTTGAATCAAAATTTGAAATATCATTCCAAGTATGTCATGTCAGGTGTGCCAATATATGGTGCCGAAGGAATTTGGAAGGAGGAGAGGGGGAGGAGAAGAGGAGAAAGATTGACCCTGCGAGTTGCCTCGTGGCCATGAGGTGGCTGTGAGTGCCTTGCGGCCGTGAGGTGCCCACGAGCAACCTTTGATGCCACTGTGAGGGTTTTGAATAAGGCCACGAAGGGAAGGAAAGTTTGTTTTGTCCGATTTTGGGTGGACAAAGCCAAAAAAAAGGGTCTGCAATTGATGACTGAATCCGTCTGCCTGTAATTTTACAATGGGTAAACAGAGGAAAGGAATCCATCCTTTCCCTTGATTGCACCTCCAAGTAAATAGGGTATTAGAGTGAAGCCTTTGTTACCTTGGAAGTGCTGGTTAGTTTGTGTCATTCAGCACTAATACAGTTTTAGTTATTTAAAGTTCAGTCGAAATTTGAAAAGTTTAGGTTTAAGTTTTGTTGTGGAGATAAAGGTTGTCAGCTTGTCTTAAGCCTGAGAACCACGACCTGTAGATATATGTGCAATGCAAGCCCTAAAAGAAGTGAGGGCATAGTTAAGATAGAAGGAAAATAATTCAATTTATTTTGATATATCATCTAAATTGGAAGTTAATGGAGATATTGTTCAGAGATAAGCAACATGGTTGAACTTTAGTGGAGAGTTGTAGGATAGCTTTAAGTTCATTGCTTTTACCCTTGGACTAATGGGCAAAACAATAGTAAAATAGTTGCAGGTTGCAACACCAACCAACCATACTTGATATGTTGAAGTATTAACATATTTGGAAAAGGATAGGAGCAGAAATGGATGTAGGTGAGATCAGTGTCAATCCACAAGCATGGAGGGTTAAGTAGGTGAAATGAGAATGTAGATGGACATGTGCAGGGAGGGTTAATTGGAAAGACTAGAACAAGATTTAGGTGGGAAAATGTAATGTGGTAGAGGTATTAGAATTGTTAATGTGTAATGGAATCACAACAAGCTCCTGCTTATCTTCTTCAGTGAATCCCAACACTCATCCTAACACAAAGGGGTTCCCAATTCCTATTCACATGCAAGCTTCATTGTCTATCAACGTGAGCTCTACTGCAGGTCAGCAGAGTTGGTTCTGGCAAGGCGTTTCACATGGTCAACATCCATATGGCAAAAATTTCTGTTATCTGCTATCTACCTATTGATTTTTCTAGAGATGCTTCATCCTTGTCTGAATGGCGTTCGACTGTTTCTTCTGAGCCATTCCAACCGTGCCAATGACTTCGCATCTTTCTTGAAATTTCTTACTGGATTTAGAGCCATGCACATCTTCTTATCACATTTCTGTTTGCTGTTCCTTACCATATTTGTAGGAGGATCTTGTCCTCCCAGTAGCTCCTGTTCTGCGTAGGCTGTTCTGCCCTGATTACAACTTGGGCATCTTTCTTGTGCTTTTGCCTTTTTGTGATTTTTGAAGCTTTTTGCTTAACATGGAGGAGGCAAGCCAGAAGCTCTCGGCAATCTCCTTCTGTGTTCTTTTATGGAGGCTTCTTTGCTTGCTATTCCTCTTGCTAGGAGTCTAGTTCTGTGGTCCTTCATCAGATTGCTCTTCTTCTACCTTTGTCTCTTTTCTTTCTCTTGAAGATAGGAAGCTCCATGCTCATTGGTCTCACATGAACAAATGTGGTGATCATTATAAATACAAATTGGTGAATTTACTAAAAGTTTAAACTTTTGGGATGAAACGGTTCATTATATCAATATAAATAGGTCTCTTTTCTAATAATTCATGATTTTGGTATAAGCCATTAATGAATTAACTTTAACACTTTCCTCATTTATCTCTCTTGAGTGGCAAACAACTCCCAGGTGGACATCTTGTTAGTGCTCTCACCTTCCTTCCTTTTCCTCTATGAGTTGCTGTAAGCCACAGCGTCACTTGACAGATCTACTCTTCTTCTTTGACATTCTCATTTCTCACTCAACTTCTTCTCCCTTCTTCCAGTTTCCTTTTGGTTTCTTTCAGTTTCTAGAAGCCCTTCTTATTCCTCATCACATTTCAGATCTGTGGTTCTTTATTTCTTATGTCTCTTGTCTTGATATATTCTTAAGTTGTGTCCATCTCCTTCTGCTTGCATCTTCTTTCTCATCTTAGGATCCTTGTCGAGTGTTTCCCTTCTCTTTCATATGCTAGTTGTATGCTGCTGTATATGCGATCACAGAAGAGGCCCATTCAAAAGGCTTATCTCACAGGATTTTAATTCATCATTGTAGGCATCTCTTGGACCATCATTGAGTGCTTTCCTTCTCACGTTTATTCACTCAATCATGTGCTATTCTATGCCTTGTTTGATGGAAAAGCCCACTTTAGACTTATTCTTGAGATCTCTTCATTCTCCAAATCAAGGAGCCAATGCTTGTGTATCAAAGTTTTTTTTTCTTTGTGTGAGTATCCTTATTATTATAATTATTATTATTGTTTCTATCACGTGTTGATCTTCCTTTTAATTTATGTAACAAGTTGACATAAGATAGTGTCTATGCTCCATCTGGAGAGGGAGCAATAGAGGTATTAGAGTTGAGATACGTGTAGTGTAGCATAGTGGATCTAGTCCCTCGTTAAGTGTATTAGATTACAGTTTGTGATGAGTCCTATAATGCTAACTAATATGTGTTCATCAATACATGCAACATGATATTTTCATTCCCCAAACTTTGTTGGTTAGTCCTAGGAAAATCGTACCAGCTCCACTGTACAAAAATTTTGTACAAATGTCGAACCTTTCCTTAAATAACCTATTATGTTCTTTAGAAGTTAAATTATGAATCGCAGACGGAACTTAACATCATTGATTCCAAATTTAACTTATCTGTTCTTAATGGTTTAGATTTGAATCGCAAGCGGAACTTAACACTATTGATTCAAATCCACCTACGTTATTAATTTCATAAATATTGATTTCCAAAATTGGCTTCCAGGACTGCATGGCGAGGCACATGGCCTTCTTGGATATGGGAGCAACCACCACCGCCTAGGCAAAGCCTTTTAAGGAAAGCTAATATTTATTTCCTTAAATAACTCTAGATTAACCAAAAAGAACAATCGAATCACAAATTCGAAAAAGAAGAAAACACAAACTCGAAAAAAAAATTATTTCGAAAACTCTAGAATCATATGCCTCTTGTGTTTGGTATTTCCAAAAATAACAATACAAAGAAAACTAGTATGATGCGGAAAACAATTACTAGTTATACCTTTCTTTGTAAGCAAAAATAACCTCTTGATCTTCTACCGTATTCCTCTTCTAACCTCGGACGTTGTGTGGGCAACGATCTTCCGAGATGAGAACCACCAAGCACCTTCTTCTTCTTTGCAAGGTTCGGCCACCACAAGACTCCAAGAGAGGATGAGGTTCGGCCACCACCACCAAGCTCCAAGGGATGCAAGAACGAAACTTCCTTTCTCTCCTTTTCTCCAAGCTAGATCCGACCTCCACAAGGACTCCAAGAGAACAAGATAGTTCGGCCACAAGAAGGAGAAGAGAGAAGAGGAAGAGGTCGGCCACCACACCAAGGAAGAGAGGAAGGAAAAGAATAATAGAGTTGTTCGCTATGAAGGCACCTCTACCCCCTCTTTTATAATCCTTGGTCTTGGCAAATAAGGAAATTTTAATAAAAACTTCCTTAATTCTTTTGCCATGAAAAGGAAAATTTATTTTAATTAAAAAATAATTTTCTTCTCATTAAAATAATGGCCGGCCACTAATCTTCAAAACAAGGAAAGTTTTAATTAACACAAGAATTAAAACTTCCTAATTTGTCTCCGGAAATTTATAAAAATTTCTCCAATAATTTTTCCCTTCATGGTGGATTATAAAAAGGAAATTTTATAAATTAAAATCTTTCTTTTAAACATGTGAATGATTTCCAAAAAGGAAAGTTATCTCTAAAAATTAAAATCTCCTTTCAATCTACAAATAAGGAAAGATATCAAATCTTTTCTTAATCTTTTGTAGAAACTTATAAAAGAGAATATATAATTTTTAAACTCTCTTTTAAATCATGAACATGGTTAAAAAAGGAAAGTTTTCTCAAAAATTAAAATCTACCTATCAATCTACAAATAAGGAAAGATTTCAAATCTTTTCTTAATCTTTTGTAGAAAGCTATAAAAGGAAAGATTTAAATTTCAAACTCTCTTTTAAAACCATGATATCCACATAAGAAATAATTTTAATAAAAAACCCTTTTTAATATGATGTGGCCGGCCACCTAAGCTTGGGCTCCAAGCTATTGGCCGGCCACCTTAAGGCTCAACTTTTAGGCTTGTATAAAGGTGGGTATAAATCTCTATATATAAGAGGCTACGATAGGGACCGAGAGGAGGAATTGGTTTTGGTCTCCCGATGAAATTAAGCATCCCGTGTTCGCCCCGAACACATAACTTAATTTCATCAATAATAATTCATTCCACTAAAGAACTATTATTGAACTACCGCACCAATCTCAAATTACATTTTGGGCTCCTTATTATGAGTGTGTTAGTCTCCCTGTGTTTAAGATGTCGAATGTCCACTAATTAAGTGAGTTACTGACAACTCATTTAATTAATATCTTAGTCCAAGAGTAGTACCACTCAACCTTATCATCATGTTGGACTAAGTCCACCTGCAGGGTTTAACATGATAATCCTTATGAGCTCCTCTTGGGGACATTATCAACCTAGATCACTAGGACACAGTTTTCTTCTATAATCAACAACACACACTATAAGTGATATCATTTCCCAACTTATCGGGCTTATTGATTTATCGAACTAAATCTCACCCATTGATAAATTAAAGAAATAAATATCAAATATATGTGCTTGTTATTATATTAGGATTAAGAGTACACACTTCCATAATAACTGAGGTCTTTGTTCCTTTAAAAGTCAGTATAAAAGAAACGACCTCTAAATGATCCTGCTCAATACACTCTAAGTGTACTAGTGTAATTATATAGTTAAGATAAACTAATACCTAATTACACTACGACCTTCCAATGGTTTGTTCCTTTCCATCTTGGTCGTGAGCTACTGTTTTTAATTTATAAAGAACCGATAACACTATCTTCTGTGTGTAACACCACACACTATGTTATCTACAATATAAATTAATTGAACATCTACATTTGGTATATATAAATGTAGACACTTGACCAATGTGATTCTTATAAATGTTTATACAAAAGCTAGGCTTTTAGTATACACTCCAACAAACTTAACATTAAGCATAGTGATTATTGAGGATGGAATGAAGATAACCAATTGAGGATGATCTAACAAAATGACTGGATTACTGATGCAAGAAAAAATAGATGAGAACTAAATAAAGTAAGAACAATAAATCTGATTAATAAAGCATGCTCCCAGTGATTGTCAGGTATGGAATCCATGGTCTGTTGATGTTTGTAGTGTTGCATTACTGATAATACATACATAGTATGCCTTAAACAATCAACTGTAGCCAACAACTGGGTTTGGTTTGTTGGAAGTTTCCACTTCTTAGATTATGTTGGGTTGTACAAACATATTCAGGCTTTCCATGCTATCTTGGTATGATTTACAAGTTATGTCCCCTCACTTCTTGGATAGTACATTAATTATTATTTTTACATGTTGCCGAGATGCCTAAATGGAATTGATATCATGACATATCATCAATTTCTAGAATTTTAGATGCTTTGATTTTGCAATATACTTCCTAATTTTGCTTCACTAATTAGGAAATTATCTGCAGACATTCTTGTTGCTAAAATGATCCCTAGGGTTCTTGATCATACACGAGGCTGGTTGTCATCAAATATTGGTTCTATTGGTGATGGTATGATAAAACCTAGTTCACATTCCCACTTTTGGTTGTTAATTGTGGAAGCAATGAAAGATCAGTATGCCATTGAAAGATTGGCTGAGGAGTTACTGAGGCAATTGGCAACTCAGAATGCAAGTGATGTTGAAGCTTATTGGATTCTTTGGTTGTTGTTTCATCAAACTATCAGCCAAAAAGCTACCATGAGGTGAGCTGGTATTGTCAATGACATCTATTTGTAAGTTTGTTGTTTGTATGTTGTCAATATTCCTCCTTCCAATTGTCATGCAGTTGAATATGCTCTAGAAATCTAAATATTTTCCAATGGTGCTTGGCAGGAAAAAACAATAGCAGAAACTGAAATATTAGGAATAAGGTGTTACTCAATAATTGATAAAAATAACATTAAGCTGTTGTAGAAACCCATGCTGCTGTTGCAGAAGATGTTCTATGACAGCAGCACACTGTCATAGGCTCATAGACATTGTATCAAAAGAATCTTGTTGTAACTACGTGCAGCAATAATTGTTGCAATTGGTGACAGAAAAAGTTAAAAGGCTATGGCAAATTAAAAACCTGTGACAGTTGCATCAACATCTTGTGATACCACATGATAGGTTCTGTAAAAATGGTTTTGGCGATAGCCAAGTTGTTGCAGGCTCATAGTTATTACAAAAGCCTTTGAAAGGAAATAATATAAAAATTCTAAATATTCATCAATAGATACAATGTCAATACATTCAGAAAAGTATTCTAATTAATACATCTAGAACTTTAATTTACTGCCCATAACCTTCCACAATATTCACAACCACACAATTTTCCATAACTAGACAATTTGTAAAACAAATCTCAAAGCAGCCAGAGAATAAAGTAACATTATTAATAATAAAATAATATAATATACATTGGTAGCCAAATATTTGTGCAAAATGAAAACAGCAAAAAATTTAAACTATTTGTAGTAGGCATCTACATGAACCTAGCTACCAAAGGGGGCAAAAAGCCTTCCCGTGCTAATAGAGTGATACTTCACTGAATCTAGTTATCCATGAACTTAATGCCAAAATCTCTTCAATGCCAATAGAGAAATCATCATAAATCAAGTTATCCTTGAATATCAAAAAGCAAAGCAATACCAAAGGAGTCATCCATCACAATGCTAGTCATCCTTGAATACTGAAAGGCAAAAGCTCTCAATGCCCCAATATAGTGATCCATATAAAAACCATGTATCCTTCTTGAAAAGCCAAAGCATCACTGTTTGTAGATATAACTTTTGAACAATTTGTAGGGAATGCTTGAGGTATATATTCTACCTGACTAGGCTAAACAAATTGTTAGATAATTATGGAGGTACAAACCACATATAAATCTTATAATAAACAAATATGAATATGAAAAGAAGTATTATATTTAGAAAACATGAATGTGGAACACAAATCTATAGATATCATTGTTAAGTGATTGCTTCAAAAAAAATGATTGAAACTGTTAGGTATTAGGTATAGTGGATTTAGTATTACATTAGTACTTTTAGGATTAGAGCTTTATGATGAGATATATATGTTCATGCAAGCATCAACTAAATATGAAAAAAAAAACAATTTTTCTCATCCTCAGATACTGCATGATATCAGAGCTCTTTGTCAAGGGTTAGGGCTTAAAAGTGGTGTTCCCCTTAAAGGAGGTCACCATTGTCGGCCTTCCCTCATCTTGTGATCCTTTCTTCCCTTCATCCTTCCAATCCTCCCTGCTCTGCCTCTCTTGCATCTAGTAATGCTTCTGGCATTGATGTAGTCTCTACCCTATCTCGACCAGTACGGACCACTGTATGTGTTCTTCAGTGAGCAACACACTTCCATCTCCTTCCCACTTGTATCTTCCTCTGTTGTCATTGAATTGGCTGCATCTGTCATCTGTGAGTCACATGACCTCCGCTGCCATGTTTGTAAAGGGATCCTAGTGAAGGAGGGATCACCATCGAGATCTCTCCCCTCTATATCTTCTCGAGCAAGGCCATGCAATGCCACTCTCTAGCCTTCTCCATGTCACATACCTGGCCTGGATGGGAGCAAGTCTTAATTGCTAATCTTCCTCTGTTGTCCTTGAATTGGCTGCATCTGTCATCTGTGAGTCACATGACCTCTGCTGCCATGTTTGAAAAGGGATCCTAGTGAAGGAGGGATCACCATCGAGATCTCTCCCCTCTATATCTTCTTGAGCAAGGCCATGCAATGCCACTCTCTAGCCTTCTCCATGTCACATACCTGGCCTGGATGGGAGCAAGTCTTAATTGCTAATCTGCCGCTAGATACCTTCCAAACCATTGCCTCAATGGAGGCTCGAACACTGGCACTTGGTTCTTCCCGCCTTTATGCTTTTTTTTTTTGACCTAAGCCAAATCCACCCTGTGGTATTCATTTTGGAAAGAGACGAGCATGATTGTCATCCACCACCTGTGAACCACACAAGTCTGACCCACTGGCAATACTTTACCTGGAGGCTGAGGCCTTCCTCCAAGTTGTCTTCTGCTTGATGTGGAGTCATTGCAGAGGCCTCCAGTAGCTAATCTGCACTAGACTTTGACCTAACAGTGACAACTGTTTCTCTTATTTACCTGCAACTTGATCTGGTGATTACAAGGCTCTTGAGGTGTGCAACTGCAGTGATATCACCTCTATGGTGACCACCAGGTCCAGATTTCTGAAACCAGCTAGAATCCTTAATTCTTCAGCCTAGCATCTGTTCTGTTGATTCCATCACGGTGTTTTGCTTCTTGTATTTTTTGCCAATTTTTCGGATTCTCAAATTACAAGTGCTTCTTAGTAATCTTCTCATTGCTTGTTCTTCCTCACTAAATGCAAAATCATATTTGGCTTCTTCTCTGTTTTTAGCAATCTATCTCTGTCTCCTGCTTGGTCTTTCATCCACCTTGCTTGCGTCTGTCTCATTGCTTTCTGAATACAATCAGGCAATAGAAGTTCTCTGCTTGATCTTTGTCTTCTTTTACTTCCTCAAATCTCATCCAATCCTTGTTTTTCTTTCTTCTTTCAGTATATCGGCCTATACTATGCTATTTGCATAGATGGTTGTTGCTCACAATTTCTCTTTTGGGCTCAACGTTTCCTCCTGCAGACTCACTGCATGATCTGCAACCTGCTACTTGATCTGATGATTGCAAGGGACTTCAGACATTGACTGAATGAATGACTTCACCTCATCTATGGCAAGCACTTGATTTCTCAAATTAAATAGAATCCTTAATTCTTCATCCTTAGTGTTCTTTTCTGCCAATTCCATCTTGGTTCTTATTTGTTGCATTTTTTTGCTGATTTTGCTGATTGTCAGAATACAAATGGCAAGCTGTTCCTAGTGATCTGCTCATTACTTGTTCTTCCTCTCTGAATACAATTAGCATATTTCGTGTCTCTGTTTGCAACAACCTATCTCCATCTCTTGGTTGAGCTTTCATCCACCTTACTTGTGTCTCATTGCTCTCCGGATACAATCAATCAATAGAAGTTTTCTGCTTGGGGTTTGCATTTTGTTATCGTGTTGCAAGGGGGACTTTTCTGGCCTTTATGTTTCTTTCCTTCCTCCAACCTCATCCACCACCCTTATTTTTCTTTCTTTTTTCATTATATCCTATTTTATGCTGCTTGAGCTACAAGTAAAGGCATGAACAAAGAAAACATCCCACTCTCCTTCAAGCTAAGGGTAGTGTTGTGTTTTCCATCTCCAGTGAAGATCTGAATGGAGAAAGCTGCGCTTTCCATCTCCACTAAAGACCTGAAAAACCTGAACAGATTTTTTTTTTTCCTTCTAAGTCAAGGGGCGAGTAGTGCTATCCATCTTTTTCCAACTCTTGATTGTTTTTTTCCCAAGTCTCTTATATGCTATATATGTGCAACTGGCCATAATAGTTGCATTTCATCTTCTCTCTCTTTATCCTCTATGTTATTGATGTTGTTCTTGATTTGGAGGTCGAATTGATCATCCTTTGCAGGCTCCATCAACTATTTCACTTTTTTTATTTGAGGTTGAAAAGATAATTTGACTATGTGCTCTATTAAATCCTTTAACATTTTGTTTTGCACATGTATGAATAGTACTTTCCATTCATTATTGTTGTTTCTAGTTTATATTCTGTTTATGATGAGAGGTTCTCTAGTTTATATAATAAGCTAGACATAGATAATATTTATGGTCCAACTCAAGGGAAGTGGTAAAGGTAACGGACATAGTAAGCTTAAGTCCCACATTAGTAATAGTACGATTTTATCATGAGTTTATATCATATGATGCATTTCAACTCTAATTTGACAATTTAGGTTCAAGGGGACTCGATAATGCCGAATTTCCACAAGTCCTTGACAAATATCATCCCGAGATTCTGACCCACGACAAACATTCATTTGCGGCTTCACATTGTTTTTTTCCCTTCATTTTCTTGATCATGATAGATGCACAGTCATGAATCGTCCCAAAATGATGAATCTTCATGGTTCAGGGGTTAATATAAAAGAGATACTTGCTCAGTTCTTCGTCGATGTATGACCAATGACAATATGTTGACAACCATTTAGAGTATATGGTACTAGGTATTAATTAGTGTCATACCAAGACGACTACTTTATCTAATAACAATGGAACTGAATTTGAATCTACAAAGCAATACAAACATTTAGAAATACTAACAATAAGCACATTTGTAAAAATTAAGTTATTATGCATTTCATGAAATCAATTAAGCTTATCTAACTATAAAAATCTACAACTTGTCTTAGTTTATTTTCTTGCATATTATCATTGTTGTTGAAAGATCATCTTTGCTCAAGAAACTGTTTAAAACTCATGGTGATGTCAATCTGGTAGATACTAAATTGCTGACCGACTGTAACTCTCATTTTAAAATATTGGTCTGAGAATTAATTTGCCATTTAGGATGCATGCATCTTTGATTTACAATTTGATTTTCAATATAATTAAAGAAATTGCACTACAGGCTTATTGTATTGATTTACGGTATCTTCTGTCAAAAAATGTTTTTATTACAGATCCATGTTTGCCGATAAATTTCTCATCTGGAAAGTATTTCCTATACGGTGTTTGAGATGGATTCTACACTTATCCGTATTTGAATTCCCCCCGGACTCTAATTGTTTGCCATGTTTACAAAAGACTTCATATTTCTTTGATGTGGTGGATCGACTGACCAGCATTTGGTCAAGGCATGGATTTGTTCAATCATCTTCTATGGAGCAGCAAGCTTGTATCCTTTTGAAGCTAATGGATTACTAGACGCGTCTTTTGATTTCTATTCTGTGCTTCCTTATGGAAACTAAGATATTACTGCTGCTGTTGGGTTATGTATTGAGAAAATGTCAAAGGATGAATTAGAAACAACCAAAAATGTCTTGCATGCTATTCTGCAAGGAGGCAGCTGTAATTTTCTTCCAATTCTTTATATCTTCTTGCATAGAGATTATTTTGCAACTTAGCACACATTTTTTGTTCATCGCAGTCTCATACGTTGACTTTGTAGGTTTTAATGTTGTATATTGTCAAATCAAATTGACAGAAGTAGATGAGAACTTGACCGAGACTCTTAGTATCTTTTAATCACAAAATTGTTCTCTATCAAATTTATAGGTCAAAATTTTCCTCCCTCTCGTTTTTTTTCTCAGTTCCCTTCTTCCTCCCCTTCACCTTCTTCCTAGGTTAGAGTAGTTGTATTGTCCCTAAGTAGCATCACCACACTGGGCTTAGGATAGTAGCACAACAGGAGAAAGGAGACGGAGAACAGAGCAGAGAACGAAAGAGGTAAAAGGAGGGAAAAAATTGACTGAAAAAAATCTGATTAGAAAATGTTGTTTGGGTATTCTAATCAGCTTTTCATTGGCCTCCGAATTAAGCACGGAACATTTGCCCATATTCCATAAACTTGATGTTGAAATTTTGTAGGTAGACTAGAGAGCCCAATTAATCTGGTTCGGAAGATGGCTCGAGCTGTTGCACTGGTATTTTCTAGAGTGGTTGATCCTAAAAACCCTGTCTATCTTGATGACGATTATTCTGAGAACATTGACTGGGACTTTGGGTTTACATCACAAAGGAAGGATGTGATGGATAATGGTGAGACTAGCCAAAGTGAAGCAACAAGTTCATTACCAAATGAAAGGGAGAGTGTAACTCATGGCCAAAGGCTGAAAGATACAAAGCATTATGCTGATAATGATGGTAAAATAATTTTGGCAAAGAGGGTAAACCCTTCCAAAGTCAGCAATCCTGCCATGCCAAGCAATGAACTTATCTCTGCAGAAGAAGAGGACGATTGTAGCAAGAATTCTGATGCTTCAAGTGACTCACTAGAACCTTATGATCTTCCAGACGACAATGATGCTGACACAAACAAGTTCTCCCAGCTGGGTGACATTTCTGCAGCATTACGCAAACCAGATGATCCAGATGGTGTAAGTTCCTAACTTACTATGTAATCTCAATGCAAGGCTATTCTTTTGGAGATCCTTCACTTAATCAAAGATTTGCTGTTATTGTACATTTTCTTTCTTATCTCAATGCTTTTCTCAGGTGGAAAGGGCACTAAACATTGTTGAAAAGCTTGTACGAGCATTACCTGATGAGCTTCCTCATCATTCTGGTGATCTTATCAGAGCATTAGTGCATGTTCGTTGCTCTTGCATTGCAGTTGAAGGAGAGGAAGATTCTGCTGAAGAAAAGAGGCATAAAGCACTGGTTGCATTGATTGTCACATGCCCATTTGAATCATTGGACGTGTTGACTAAATTACTCTATGCACCCAATGTGGATGTCAGCCAACGCATTCTGATACTTGATGTCATGACTGATGCAGCACAAGAGCTTTCAGAGAGTATAATCACTAGAACAAATTATCACCCAAGTAATCTGATATCAAGTGTCTCAGGTCAACCATGGTTTATCCCTAGTAGCCGAGGTTCACCTGGAGTTGGTCCTTGGAGAGAGGTCTCTGATCCTGGAACTTCTGTCAGCTGGTCCCACCGTTATGAAAGAGAAATTCCGTCTAGACCTGGTCATATGAAGTCAGGAAAATCACGAAAGTGGGGTCTTGCAAAACCAAAAGAGACACAGTTGGAATCATCAAGAAACAGACTTACTCGTTATGCTGCTGCATTTATGCTTCCCGTAATGCAAGGTTTTGATAAAAGAAGCCATGGAGTAGATCTGCTTAATAGAGATTTCATCGTTCTCGGGAAGTTAATCTACATGCTTGGTGTTTGTATGAAATGCATTTCTATGCATCCTGAAGCACTGGTTTTGGCTCCTCTACTTCTTGATATGATAAGAACAAGGTACTATATATAATTTCAATAATAAGATAAATGCAGACTGAAGATTGATTGCCTGATGTGAAGTCCTTTGAGTTATTTGTTTTTAATTCTTCAGGGCGTTGTCACATCATGCCGAAGCATATGTCAGAAGATCTGTCCTTTTTGCTGCTTCATGCATCCTTGTTGCTTTACATCCATCACACATTGCATCTGCGATGATTGAAGGCAATCAGGAAATATCCAATGGTCTTGAGTGGATCCGTTCATGGGCAGTGCGTATATCAGAATCTGATCCAGATGCTGAATGCTCAAGGGTATGTGTCGTATCACTCACTACATGCAATACCTTAAGAAGATAAGATATACTTGCTGAATGTTTGCTTCATGTTTGGGATTATCTAAAACTGAAGGAACTTTATATTCACATTTGCCCTTGTCTCGTCATGTTTGTTCTATTTTATTCTTGATTGAAGTAAATGTTACCCAAAATCATTGGTTGTTTTTTTTATTTTAAGGCGATATTGGTCTTGCTGATTAAATGTGGTAATTAATGATTCGAGCTATCACCATTCTAAGGCCCGTCTTCTTCCTTTCTTAACAAACCTACAAAACTTGTTATGCGCCTTACATATCTTCATTGCAAATATTTAATCTAATGTTTCTTCTATGTCAAGTTGCTGTCTATTGTTTGCCGAAATAACAGAAACACGATTTGTTTTCTGCGTATCAATGCAGTCATTTTTAGAACACTCACAAACTCATTTTACGGCAACGTGTAGATGAACAACATAATGAGATGATGTATAGACTTCAATTGATAGATCTTCTTGATATTGTTGATAACCATTTGTTTTAACTTGCAGATGGCTATGACATGCCTTCAGCTGCATGCCGAGATGGCTCTCCAAGCATCCCGTGCACTCGAATCAGTAGAGAGTTCGCAGGCGCGCAGAACCTTGCCAACAAAGTTGGATAAAATCATAATTCCATTCTCAAACTTGGGATAGGAAACATGCACGATCTATTTCTGGATTTTGATAATGCATAGCTTCTCACCTCCCAATCGCTTGATTTGCTTTATGCTTCGAGTCTCTTGCACAGGTAACAAATTTAGTCTTCACATCCCTGAAAAAAGGAAAGAAATTGGATGCTTGCGGCTAGTCAAACCCTAAACAACTAAATGAATCTGAATCTCTTGAATGGTGTGTCTTCTCATTCAAAAGAGTCATTCAAATTGAGAACCAAATCATGTGCACCATCAACATTGCACCATTTAACCCTCCATTTTGATGCCCGTCCTTCCTATCCCTCATTAAGAATCATTTCGTTGCAATTTGTGTTCATCATCACTCCATCTAGTTGTCGCCCTTCTTCTCCAACCTACCAGAGGAACCCTGTGAGGAAATTTTCTGAGGTGTTTAGTGCTGCTATGGCAGTTCAAAGCCCGAGTGCCCACTCTGACCCTGAAACTCCTTTTGGTTTCATTGAAATCTTGGCCTGACTACAACCCTTTATATGAAATTCTAGTTTTTTTTTTTTTTTAATAAAGGTTAATAGGATTGATGTCCTCTATCAAGTTACATTTGCCTCGCCTAAGAAGCGGAATACATGTGTTTGGACCTTTCTAAACATCATTTCACATTGGGTACATCTCCTTGTATTGGCACCTATTTCAGCTACGCCACCTTTATACAAAATTCTAGTTTGGAGTTATTGAATTTTGTCTTCAGTATCGTGCGTAATTTAATGTTGTTTTTAGTAATGTTTTGATGTGATTTGGTTGAAGGTATCATCGCAAGATCGAGGATTGTGCACTTATAAATCTAAATGAGGTATTTGTAGAATTCATGGTCGTAGATTCGATCAGATTTAGTGTCTAAATTCATTTCGCATTTGGAATTTGGCTTACATTGATTTAATCGGAATCAAATTGAGATCAGATAGTCATTTAGAAATAGTTGATTATAAATGTAAAATATTCAAAGAATTAATTTACAATATTTCAAACAATGAAAATGATTCCAATTTTCACATATATATATATATATATATTTATAATAACTGTGTTTAGAAACTAAAATTTGAATTTCTAAATAATTTCAAGAATTAATTTGTTCAATAGAACTAATATTCTATAGGTTGATTTTTGACTGAGTATAAATTGTGTTATGTATTTTACCTAATAGGCAAATCAAAAGGGTAGACCGTCTATTTCCAGAATTAATTGGACAAAACCTATACACCTAAATTGCTAAAATAATAATAAAAGTTATTGGGCATCAAGGAAGCTCATATACAGAGAGCCCAAGTGCCACATCTTATAACAAAGGAATGCCATACTAACTAGCAAGCTTAAAAGCATCAATGAAAAGTCCATACGTGAACCCCATCTTAAAATTGTTTAGTAATGCAACAGGGAAGGTCACTCTGGGTCGGCTGTAGTAAAACCTTGTCACGAACTCTGTAAGGAGGACACATACCACTGCAGCAATTACATCATTCACTCCCAATGCACCAAATGATAGAGAGATCGTCTGTGCAACATAAAACCCACCCAACAATGAGATACCGCCAAAAAGTGCTCTCCTAGGTCGGCTTTTGAAGTAGTTCCTTGAGATATCTGGGACAAGACGAATGATGTCGACTAGTCTTCGCGGACCCTCGTTTTCTTGTACTGCTCGAATAAGGAGCTTTCCAGGTGAATAACTCCATAATGGAACTCTGGATTTGTGAAGGAAGAGCTTAGTTTGTGATCCAAGACCAAGGTTCACTGGTTGAATAAAAGATGAACCACATGCCATTTTGTAGACTGCAGATCAAATGAGATAGGGGATGTATAAAACAATCGTCAGACTCATTACTTACTGTGTTCAAAATTTCTAATGCAAAAACAAAGACAGACTAAGATGAGGAAGAAATTAGGGGTGATTACTTAGGAGCAAGAAGACCATGAGTGATCCAATACATGCAAGGGTCAAGTTATGAGCTTTAGTTCTAAACAAACATACATTGCATAACAAGAATTTAGTCTTCAATATGAAAATACAAAAATAACTATAAGGTGAAATTGTGATTGCATGTCAAAATTAACCGGAGATCATGACAAACTAAAAGGGGTATGCGGTTTTCTGAATACAAATCTGAATTCGGGCTATGGACTAAGCAAGCCTTTATATATATATATATATATCCGAAAAATTTGTTCGATTTGATTTTTTTTTTTTTTTTTTGCTTAATACTACGACCCAACCCGTAAAGGCAAAATCTGATTGGCATAACCGAGAGCTTAAAAAAATACTACAAACTTACCATGTGGTGACCAGCTCGGCTATGACCTGGGGGATTTCATGTTAATAGTAAATGTAATTTCATATTAATTTCTTACAAGTCTAAGCCCTCAAACACTTGGCTCTATAGCTTAAAATAGTAAATTGATAAAGAGGTCTGGAAAGAACAAGGCTTAAAATTATGCATGAGATTGTTAATATGAGTGGTCCATCATAAGTTTAACTTTCAGAAAATAAGCATTAAAATTAGATAATATGTTTGCAAGGCATAATTCAAACCACATAATTCAGATGTGCATAAGACCTACACAATATATTCGCTAATTTGGACTGGACGACACCAAGAATTGTATGCTAACTAATTTTAATTAATTAACAGAGCTAATGATTATGATGCAGAATCTATAGTAATGTCTTACCACTAGAAGGGAAAAGTGAACAAGGACAACCACTGTGGTATGGTCGAAACCAAAGAGTGTAACAAGTGAAGAAAGAACTTCATCAGGAATTAAAGAGGAAAAATATAGTAAGCAGCCGAATCTAATCCAAAAAATTAACTTTTCACAAAGCTTCTTTGAAGCATTACAACCAACGCCTAGAAGGCAGACTTAAGATCTAATAAATCGAAACAATCACAAGCAAATACAGAAGGCAGACCTAAGCCTCCGCCAACCTAACAACTACCTCGCAAATTACTCATCTGATTTGGTCAAAATGATACTAATATATATAAGAAAATTCGAGCAACTACAGAAAACAAAGAATTCATCGACTGAGTTAAACAGATTCTAAGCGATTAAGATTAGTGATTAGAAACAGGTAAAAATCATACATCCGTCTCGATCGAGTTACGGCCTGGAGCAGATAAAGGAAGAAATAGAACACTATAGAAGCAGGTTTGAAATCCATTTGTGAGTTCTGCATGCTTACATCCTCGAGATCTGTAATCGATTGTTGTCCCTCGAGCAGAGGCGATGAAAGAAAGAAACGAAGAGAATCGGTGGAAGGCGATCCGAAGTCGTCAGACGGGAGGAGCGAGATGAGAGATGGATGAACGAGAGCAGGATTTCCAATCCATTTCAATTGGGCCGTAATGCCCTTACCAGGCTTCAATAATTGGGCCGTAATTCGGCTCCTTAAAAATAACGTTTGGACGATATTTTCTAATATCTTATCTAGACTCGAACTCGAAACCAACTCAACCTTTACCCAGGGACATTATTTAACACAAACAAGAACGCATATTCAATAGTAGGAATGACGTGTATTGAGAATTCAATTTTTCGCCAACCCATTTGCATTTCCTGATTTCCCAACCAATAAATTTTTTTGAATGAAATCGATACCAACAATAACAACAATCATACTTTATCTCACTAAATGAGATTGGCTATATGAATCCTTCATTGAGCTCTATCTCTCATGATACCATCATCTATATTTAAATAAAATTTATCTTGGTTTATCGTGACTAACCAAATCTTTTTTGTTCTTCCTCTTCCTCGTTTGATATACGTATTTGTCATAGTTTTACATCGCCTAACTGGAGCATTTATTGATCGTCTAAGTACATATCCGTACAATCTTAAACGTGTCTCTCGGAATTTTCTCTCAATAGATACAACTTCGACTTTCTTTCTAATGCTCTTATTTCTTATTCTGTTCATTATCGTATTTCTACACATTCACCTTAACATCCTCATCTCTGCAACTCTCATTTTCTGCTCATGTGCTCGAGTTATAACCCAACACCTAGCTCCATATAACATAGCAGGTCTAACTGCGATTTTGTAGAATTTTCCTTTAAGTTTTAGAGGTACTTTACGGTCACATAAAACACTCGACGTTCTCCTCCATTTCAACCATCCTATTTGTATTCTATGTAAGACATCTCTCTCAATTCCTCTATCATTTTGCAAAAATGATCCTAAATATATAAACCTCTCGATTCCGGGCAACTCGTCGTCTCCTATCTTAACAATTGTCTCATTATATCTAATATTGCTAAACTTAAATTCCATATATTTTGTCTTTAGTATATTAAGTCTAAAATATTTCCTTTTTAGTATTTTCCGCTAAGATTCTAATTTAGCATTTACTCCTTCATGTGTTTCATTTACCAAAATAATGTCATCTGCAAATAACATGCACCATGGTACCGTGTCTTGAATATGTGAGTGAGTTCGTCCATAATTAGTGTAAAAAGATACAGAGTTAGAGTTGATTCTTGATATAATCCTATCTTTATTGGAAATGCTTCAGTTACTCCGCCTGAAGTCTTTACATCCTCGTGCATATCCTTAATTAATTCAATATATATTACGCTAACATCTTTCTTCTTTAGAATTTTTCATATAATTTCTCTTAGGACTCTACCATAAGTTTTTTCTAAGTCAATGAATATCATGTGTAGATCTTGTTTTTGCTCCTGATATTTTTCAATTAGTTGTCTAAGAAAATGTATAGCTTCTATTGTCGACCTTCCAGACATGAACCTAAATTGATTTTCGGTCACCATGGTCACATTCCTTAATCTTTTTTCTATTAATTTTTCCTAAAATTTCATGGTATGACTCATTAGTTTAATACCCCTATAGTTTGCACAATTTTGTATGTCTCCCTTATTTTTATATAAAAAAATTAGAGTACTTATTCTTCATTAATAATACTTTTTTTCGTTTTCAATATCATATTAAATAATTTTGTAAGTCATTTAATACCTTGTTTCCTTAGGCACTTCCATACTTCTATGGGAATATCATCTGGTCCAACGACTTTTTCATTGTGCATCACATTTAAACCTTGTTTTATTTCTGAAGTTTGAACCCTACGATAAAAATTTAAATTTCTATTCTTATTTGACCTATTTAAATTACCTAAGTTAAGTTGATCATCTAAACCTTCATTAAAAAGATGATGAAAATACCTCTTCCATCGTTCTTTTATTTCTTTCTTGTTTACCAGTATTCTGTTACATTCATCTTTAATATATTTTATTTATATAAGATCTCTTGTTTTCTTTTCTCTCACTTTAACTATTCTATAAATATCTCTTTCTCCATCTTTTGTATCCAATTTTTGATATAATTGTTCAAAAGTTTTATTCTTTGCTTCATTCACTACTATCTTAAATTCTTTTTTAGCTATTGTATATTTTTTTAGGTTTCCCTCGTTCTTACAAATATATAATTCCTTATAAGCTATTCATTTTTCCTTCACTTTCTCTTGTACTTTCTCATTCCACTACCAAAATTCTTTACTTAGTGGTGCATGTCCCTTTGATAAGTACACTCTTAGCTACTATTTTCAACTTTGATATCATCTTATTCTATGTTGTATTAGAATCACCATATATTTCACCTAATACTTGTACTCCTACCTTCTCCTTGAATATATTTTGTTTCTCATCCTTTAACTTCCACCACTTAATTCTAGGAGTCATATATATATTTTTTCTATTGATATTATGCTTAAGGCGTATATCCAATACTATTAACCTATGTTAGGTAGTTAAGCTTTCTTCAGGGATGACCTTACAATCTTTACAAATCTTTCTATCCTTCTTCCTAATCATAAGAAAGTCAATTTGCGATTTATTATTCCCACTTTTGAACGTGACTAAGTGCTCTTCTCTTTTCTTAAAAAACGTATTAGCTAATATAAGGTCATATGCTATCGCAAAATCTAATATAGTTTTCCCATCCTCATTTCTTGTTCCAAACCCATAACCCCTATGCACCCTCTCATATTCCTCATTTTTCACTCCGACATGCTCATTTAGATTACCTCCTATTAAAATTTTCATTTGGCGAAATGTTTTGTAATATTTCATCCAAGTCATCCCATAACCTTGATTTGGTAGCTTCATCTAATCCTACTTGTGGTGCATATACGCTAATTATGTTCATAGTTTCTTTTGCCACTATTATCTTAATGACTATAATTCTATCCCTTTTTTAACTACTCCTACAACCTCATCCTTTAACGAACTATCTACAACAATACTCACTCCATTTCTTGCTTTACTCTTTCCTATATACCATAACTTAAACCCGAGTTTTCTATCAGTTTTGTCTTGTCACCTACCCATTCTGTCTTTTGTATACACAAAATACTAATTCTTCTCCTAATCATTGTATCTACTACTTCCATTGATTTAGCAGTGAGGTTTCCTATGTTATATGTTCAAAATCTTAGATTATTAATTTTCCTATCATATTTGTTCTTATTCAACTTATGGTGTGAGAACTCTTGCCTATTTAGCACTACATCCAAGTTCTCATGGAGATGTAGCAATCCTTGCCGATACGTTACAGTCGAACTCTGCAATGCGAACTCTTGCATATTTAGCACTGCATCCGAGTTCTGGAAATGTAACGATCTTTATTGAGTTGTACAACGCGTTTCTTCCGGGGAACAACCTATTATTAGTATAATAGTTTAGTGGATCTATTCATTAAATATTTGTCATAGTTTTAATGCTGACTGGCAACCTAACATAACCCTTCTTTATCCGGACTTGAGATCGATCATGACTAGATCGTCACAAGCGAAGTTTTGAAACGAACCGATAACCTTTTTAAAGGTTATCGATGTTCTAGATACTTTTGAATATGCATAAATTGTACTTGAGATTTACTTAATAAATGAAATAGAAATAAAAAAATGATCCTAGATTATATAAAAACAAATATTTTGATACTAATCATTGTTTTTTCTTCATGCTCAATTAATATTGAGCTTTTAACTTTGTCATTGCCATGAAAGTTGCATGATGGAGTCAGAAGTTATGAAACGTTATTAGCTTGAATGAAGGCAGATGATTAATAGGTACCCGATCTGTAAGATTACTGTAAATTCTCCATTTTCTCTTTCACGGAACGAAAGGACACAAGCAATGGAACAGGTCTGTCTAAGCTCTGTTCTCAAGCAAAACCTTCCCCGGGACACAGTGATATCGAGGAAACTATGAGCTTTATCAATTTTTGCCAACAAAATGAAAAGGTTTGGCAGTTGCAGAACACTTCAAGATATACCTTACAATGGCTGATGGAGACTACCAGGAATCGCATCTGCCTAGCAAACTGTTCGATCCTATCACTTCCTTCACGGAGGTGTTGTACACTTGCATTGCAAATGCAAATCGATTCAGAGACCATGCCAACTCAGGCTAGTAGGCGCCTCCGTGCATCTTCAGATCCCCATGCCCTCTCCTTCCAAAGGCTTTCCACCTCCTCAAAGCTCAGGCCTTTTGTTTCTGGAACAAAAAGTACCACAAACACAGATGCTGCCACTGCGATTCCAGCTATGATCAAGAAAGTCCCAGCTGTCCCCACAATTGCAACTATCGACAGGAATGTTTGCGAGACAATCAGGTTTGAAACCCAATTCACAGTAGCAGACATGCCTCCGCCCACCCCCCGGTAGGCCTCCGGGTAAATCTCTGAGTTGACTGCCCATGGAACAGGGCCCATCCCCGGAGAGAAAAAGCCAATGTATAGAACAAGCCCTAAAACAGCAACCCAGCCTAGGTTCCTGTCACAGGTGGTATGAAGGGCTTGCATCTCACATAAGTGAGACTTAATTCCTGATGATTGCAAAAAGAATGCCCCCGAAAGTATGAGAAGTGACATAACAACACCTGCTAGACTGCAGAGTGTTAATCGACGCCTGCCGCAGCGATCAATGAGGAAGATTCCTAAAATTGTACCAGCTGCATTCATCCCAGCAACAATCAGAGAGAGCAGCAGCGCAAGTTGGTTCGAAGTAAAACCAGCCATCTGGACAATCGTGGGGCTGTAGTACATAACTGTATTTATTCCAGTGAACTGCTGGAAAGCCTGCCACAAGCAAATTTACAAAGAATAAGTTATCAATGCATACATAACTGACAGTGCATAAAGAGTCCATAATGCAAGTTAAAAGCAAATATTAGAAAGAATTTACTATTCCACAATTTGCAATGGTAATCTGCCTAACTGATGTGCAAAACGTTTTCTAGAAAATTGATCCATTGAATCTAAAATTATTCTTCACTGAAAAATCAAGCAATCTGGAGGTCATTCAACTAGCATACTAAATATTAGAAGTCATTGTGATCAACTACATTTAATACCTGAACCATTATACAGGAGTTTATTTTCCTAAGGGACTAAAAAAAAATCTAAATTGACAAATGCAACCCGATAGCAAGTGCCTTGGAGTTCATGAGAACCAAAGTCTAACATACAATCTAGCTTAATGGATAGTGTGACCTTACAGATTGATGATCAGGATGCTGGATCAGGTATAATGTTGTATTTTACTATGTCATTTAAAAAATATTTTGATGAAGGATATGTTGTTTTTACAAGGCTTAGCAGAACTGATTAATTCGAAAGATGTGAAATCAGATGGTAAGAAGAATGACACAGATTGACAAATGACTGACAAGCTAGATTATGTTATGATTAGCAGGTGGAAACATCATAGCATTATTCACCATATGATATGCTTCAAAGCATCTAAATAAGTTTCAGGGGATTCTAAGTCAAATGGTTGCAAAAAAGTTTGTTTAGAATGATGGGATGCAATGACTGATATTTTGCTTATTCAGTGCCAAATACTTGGAAGACTCTTGTTATGCTGAATAATTCAGCACCTGAAGTAAGTTGAATTTTGCTAGGGATAAAGACAACATTCTGATAGAATGAGGAGCACAATGGTTACACTACAGGTTCTAGAGATGAAACACTTACCAAAGGAGTAAAGCTAGAAAAGCCATGGACAATGATCAGTTAATCAGTAGGTCAAAGAGTAAAGAAAAAGAAATATTTTGACTATGAAAACATGAACACTTTAAGAACTGTAGAAAATCAAAAGGGTAACAAAAAGCAGCAAAAGGTAGATTACTAGACTACTGCAACAGTTACTCTATCATCAAAGCATGAATTATCACTAATTTAGGATACGAGATTGGGTACACATCCTTAACACTTTGAGAAGAATTGTAGATAATCAAAAAAGAAACAAAAGGCAGATGACACAACAGTTGCTACATCATCAGATCTTTCTGATACGAAATGGATTGTGTACCTAGAAGCACCAATGTGCCATATCAATGTCTCTAAGAGAGGATATTTTATTACCTATAGAACAGGAAACTTGTGAAAATAGGCAACAGAACTATTAGCAAGATCTGGGAATAGGTGGTAGGAATACAAATTTAGACTAACACAAATTTTTATGGTTTTGAGGAATGTTCATCGGATCTACACATAAATTCAATTTTACTAAATTTTCTGAATCTGGAGATTAACTGGAGGGTTACTCATGATTGCTAGAGGAAGTATTTGATGTACACAATACAAGACAAGAGTGTGGGTTTTGACCTTATAGTTGTATGCTATGTTGGATGATGGATCCATCAACATATAACACGAGACTAGGACACATGATAGAGGCATTTGAACTTGTGGGCTAAGCAATCTCTTATTACACTAACTAAGCATGTGAAGTCGAATCCTTATGATCATTGCTTGTTTGAAAAGTGGCATAGAGTCTCTTTTGGTACTGGAGCAGAGAGGAAAAGGAACAAGCTGGAGCTAATTCATTACGATGTTTGTGGTCTTATTAAGGTGGAGTTCTTAGGTGGTCGCAGGATCTTTGTCACTTCTATTGATGATACTTTGAAGAAGACTTGGGTTTATACGCTATAACAATTACATGTTATGGTTGAGAACGAGAGACAAAAAAGGTTAAATGTCTTAGATGATAATGGAGAGTACACGTCTACTGAGTTTAAGGGGTACTTAACCTAAGAATAGTACATGACATGGGTTTATACAACCTAAGAAACCTAAACACACAATAGAGTTGTTGAGCAAATGAATAGGACCATTATGGAGTAAGTGAAGAGCATGATGAGAATAGCATAGTTAATCTATTGAACAAGCCTCCATCAGTGCCTTTTAGGTTTGATATCCTAGAGCGATCTTGGATAGAAAAATTCATCTTATGCTCATCTGAGGATATTTGTAGGCCTTTATGTCAAACTCAGTTGTCCAAGGGACCATGAGTTTGACCAAGGGACCAAGTGTCTTTTATCCCAAGTGAAAGCCTCCACAAACAGTATAGATCAATGAACTTGTTTTGCATCTGACTCATAGCCGATTGGAACTGAAATCTATTTTGCATGTACTTGTAAAGTGCAATTCACTTTCAGTAAGCTAAATATCAAAGATTTGGAATCTAATGTCACATTTTTTAATCTTTAAGGAAGATGATTGGCAGGTCTAATAAAGAAGAGATCTACTATGTCTCAAGAAGTGGTCCTCCCCTAAGACAATAGTCTCCAAATAAAATCTCTACCCTGAGCTGGTTGAACAGTTTAGTGGGGGTGGTATTGTGGTCATTTCCTACTCACCTCTTTTTCCCTTACTCCTTTCCATCTCACAAGTAAACAAATTTCTTCCATCCTCTTCCCACCTCCTCACTCTCCCCCTATATTTCCTCCTCCCTCTCCAACTTCCCTCCTCTGAAATAAACTGGCTGTTAGTTCCTGAAAGTATATCATATTGGCACATGGATTTACTTGGAACATGAACCTAATCATGCAACTAGCAGAAACTGATTGGAAAAAAAATCTAAAAGGCTTTGAGTAAGATACCTGAAATGAAATACTTAGACATCCACCAATCAGTTCTGCAGCCCAGCCAGACCAAATTGTTGTCACTACAATCTCAGTGTTTTTCCTAAATTGTTTTTGTAGGCAGTGGCATTGATGATTTGCGATTTATTTCATCTTAGTTCACAACTGCCAAAAATGCTTATAATTTCTCAGCATCTCTTAAATTACTCTGCTATTTTACACCATGTATGTACATGCTTTGTGTGTGTGTGGCAGTGTAGGTGTGTATACAAACACAAAATTTGTGTAATCTACTCACAGAACCAATCTAACTACAAGAATAAATCAAAATATTTGCCCCTGCACAGTGCTAGTTTGATTTTCCATCTTTTGGACTTAAACAAAATGCTTTTGTAATTTTGTCATATAAGTTAATATAACTGAGGTTTTATTGACTTGAGAAATTCAGAATTCTGAAAGAAACATTATCTCACTCACCTGAAGGCCAGCTCCTGCAAGAAATGCAAGCCGCATTTCTTTCGAATTAAGAACATCAAAGCATCCAACATTCTGTGAGTTCATGTCTTCCTCAGAAGCAACTGTCAGTTCATCTATCTCATTCTCCAAGCGATGAGGATCATAGATCTTTGAGAGAACTGTTATGGCCTCAGTTTTATCTTTCTAGATATCGAGGAAGATTTAATATTAAAGGTCAACATTTAACCACAAAAAACAGGGAGCAGAACAAAATTTAACAGACTGCAGTGAGTTAATTCACCTTCAGAAAAAGCCAGCGAGGTGATTCAGGGAGAAACAGCATTAGAGCAAACTGTATCACTGCTGGCAGTGCAGCAACTCCAAGCATCCATCGCCAAGTGCCTGGAACCTATCACCGGATGTGTTCAATTAATCAAATATCAAGGAACAAGAGTACTAGACTGACAATAATTCATAGCATTCCATGATTCATATCAAGGAACAAGAGTACTGCTGGATGCACAACAAACACTAGAAAGTAAATAATTAAGCTACAATTTATAATGAGTGCATTACTCCATGATTCATAATCAAAAGCACATAATAATGCTATTAGGACAAATCACCCTCTAGAAAAGAACATTAACCCAAATTAGTAAGTGAGAACAGAAAAAGACAGAAAATAGAGTGACTATGGAAAATACTGGACCAAAATAAGATCTATGTCACTGACCTTAGGAGTTAGGACGTGATTTCTAGTTCTTGACTTGTGGTTGTCATAAGCAATGCAGTTTTGGAATGTGGGTTACATATAAGTGTTTAAAAACATAGGGGCACCAACATACATCCTAAAATCTTTATTGCCTACTGATATCATTAGGATATAAAAATGAATTTACCTGAGTAAAAGAAAGATTTACAAGGTAAGAAAGAAACTGTCCCCCTGTGATCATGAGTACATTCATGCTAACTAGACCTCCCCTGATTTCTGAAGGTGATACTTCAGCAATATAAACGGGAGCTGTAACTGATGCTATTCCAATGCCCAAACCAACAAGAAGCCTTCCAAATATGAGAAGGTACGGATCTGGAGCAACGCACATCACAACAGATCCAATGGCAAAAATGATATCAGCAAGAAGAAAAGCTTTCTTCCTCCCATAGGCATCATTCACCCATCCACCACCTGCAGCTCCAATTATAGCTCCTGCTATTGCCATGCTGACAATTGTTTCCTACGAACAATTCAATAGTTCAGAAATACGTTCACATAACATAAACACTGTCCTTATCCTATTTACCTGTAAAACATGGTTTTCAGCCACCGCATCAAAATCGTCACGAATATAAAGAAGGGCACCAGATATAACACCTAAAGAACAAAATTAATTAGCCTTCTGCCACTCGCATGATTGATCGTCCTAACGACATTAGTCAAATGATGCATATTTGTGAAAATATCAAATTCTAGTAACAAATGGAAAGTATCACATTAAACATTATAATGATCGTCGACCACTCCATTATGAAAAGTGCTAAAACGAACAGTTTCTGCAATAAAAAAATTTCCTTGTAGATACAGATCCTACTAACAGAGACACAGAATAAATCCTTAACCCAAGTTACACAAAAAGCATAGATTTGGGACTATAAAAACGAAGAAGTATAGATTTAGTCACCGGTATCGTATCCAAATAGAAAACCACCGATGCCGGCAGTGAGGGTGAGGCCGATCACGTAGAAATTGCTAAAGTAGTAGGTATCCCTCTCCGCCGAGGCATCGATGAGGCCCGAGCTCCCAGGAGAAGACTGTATCGTCATCCTCCGTTGCAGCAAAGCCCAAACCATGCTCACAAATCCACCAGCCAAAGGTTCAACTCGAACTACTAGAACTCCCACAAAATCAAATACTTAAGATATTTCACCAGAAATAAGATTAACGAGGTTTTTGGTCGGACGGCCAATAAATCACTGAGAAAGCCTAGTCCACGGCTTCTAAGTCTCAATCAAACACGAAGCCGAACAAAACCGATGTCTCTTCCCATTGCTCCGGTCGCTCGAAGATTCAGTACAGAACAGCTTCAGGAGAACCAAATCAAAGCAAGAAGCGATGGGACGCAACCTCCTACCGCCGATTGCGATCACCGAAGCATGACGATGAGACGAGCTTTCGTTTCCCTATTGCCTTTCGGCATTTTGTTTCTACTGATAAGCTGCATTGCTTCAATCAGCGAACAAGGTTCTTCTGCATTGTTGAACGAAAGGGTAGAACGGTTCACGCTCTAGTTTCCTGTTTGCTGTCTGACGAACACAAGCAAATCATTTCCATCTGCTACAAGGATGCTACATGATCCTCTTCCCGAAAATGATGTGTACCTATGTCTCCTTACCGATCAGACAGATTAAATCATATCTAAAGAATACAATACACATCACGAGAATATCATAGTCGTCCGATCGACGAGGGGACACAGGTATATGTCATTTTTGGGACAGAGGATCTCATCTCCTATATCACGCAGTGTCTGACGTAGTTTGGATCCTCTGTTCTAAATTTTTCTGTCTCCGTATCCCCTATCGATTTGATGGATCAGATTATATCTCAAGACATCATGATATCCTTAAGATGTGTACAATATCCTTATAATGTGTAAGATATCTTTAAAATATAATTTGATCTGTCCGATCGATAAAGGAATACAGGGATAAAAAAATTTGAAGACAAAAATCCGAATTTATCTGACGAGATATATTACATCTAAAGAATACCCTACCTATGAGGATGTCGCACGCATCTTAAAAATATCCGATTGATGAGCAAATACGGAACAGATAAATTTGGGACATAGGATCGGTCAGAAGCCGTGGCGATGTCATCTCTTGGCTGTTTCTGGAAACCTCGTGTTGCTAAAGCCTAGAAATAGAATACGTGTACTATTATATTATCGGTAAATTGGATGGCTAAAATCTGATAGCTAAAAAATAAATATAAGATGTTTAATTAATACTAGTGTGATACACGTTACGTGTATAATATAATAATATATAAATTATTTGAGTCTTTAAAAATTTGAATAATTTTTTAATGTCACCTTTATAAATAAAAAATTAATTATTTCGATAAAATTCGTACAATAGTGATGCTATGCAAAAAATTATTTTCTACTGTAACCGGTTTTCTTATGTAAAAAATTATTTTAATTTAATATTATACTTGTCTTAGTAAAAAAAACTAAGAAAAGATATTTTTTAACATCGTCAGCCTAAAATATTTATAGAAACTTCTTTGATCATAGTGTTGTCAATTATAAGATATGAGACTAAAGAGAACTATATTTTTTTATATAAAACAATTAGAGAAAATTAATGATGAGAAAAATTCATAATAATACGTTGTAGCTGAGTCTCGAACTCTAGATCACTGATTGTTTCGCTTGTGGAATTACTAATAAACCTTGGAATTATTTTTAGTGTAAATAGAAAAAAGGACATTAACGTAAATGTATTTTAGGCTTCACCAAAGTTAGTTAGTAAAGGGGGGAGATTTTTAATAAAATACTAGTGTGATCGTGCACACGCGTTGCGTATGTAATATAATAATATATAAATTATTTGGGTCTTTGAAAATCCGAATTGTTTGAATTTTCTAGTGTCACCCTTATAAACCAAGAATTAATTATTTGTGTAAGATTCGTCAGACCATGCAATAGTAATTATTTGTGTAAGATTCATCAGACCGTGCAATAGTGACGTTAGAGAATTCCAACAACAAACTATTGTAACGGGCTTCCCTATGCAAAAAATTATTTTAATTTAATATTATATTTGTCTTAGTAAAAAAAATTAAGAAAAGTATATTTTTTAACATCGTAGGCTTAAAATATTTATAGAAACTTCTTTGATCATAGTGTTGTCAATTCTAAGATATAGGACTAAAGAGAACTATATTTTTTATATAAAATAACCAGAGAAAATTAATGATAAGAAAAATTTATAATAATACGCTGTAGCTGAGTCTCGAACTCTAGATCACTGATTGTTTCACACGTGGAATTACTAATAAACCTTGGAATTATTTTTAGTGTAAATAGAAAAAGGATATTAACGTAAATACATTTTAGGCTTCACCAAAGTTAGTTAGTAAAAGGGGGAGATTTTTAATAAAATAGTAAGATATATAATAAGATAGTAAGATATATTATTTTAAAAATATAATTAATTATTAATATAGATAAATATTTTTAAAAAAATTAAATATAAAAATCGATGAGAAATAATTGAGTTATAAAATATGATAGTACTTAGTGTCTAATAATGATCTTAAAAATTAAGAGATTCTAATTGGTTAATACAGTCCTTATATTCTATATATATTGTTTTAAATAGAGGATAAACTCTTTAAATTTTATACTTTTTTGGGGACTTTTTTTAAAAATTTTGATATATTTTTTAAATACAGGTAAGGTGTAAACTCGATTTATTGTTTCATGACATGTTTTTCTGACCAGTATACATATTTTTCCATGGTTCTTTATAAATTTATAGATAAATATGAAAAATATTCTACATACGAAGGAATTTCTAAGTTCATAAAACGGTTAAATAGTATATATATTTGCAACGCTGTGTGTGTGACTGTGAACAATACGTGTAGATGTAACGTTGCTAGTTCGATTTTTTTATAAAAAAATATTTCATTTATTCTCTCCCCTTCGATCTTCAATTCAAAATATTGGCAAGCGGATTTTCTCAAATTTTAAATATCCCTCGCCGCTCTCTCTCTCTCTCTCCTTCCTTCTCCTTTACCGTCATTTTCCGTCGTAGCTGACTAAAGCTCCCCAAACTGCGCGTTGAACACAAAGGCAACATTGGTGTAAAATCCACCCTTTCTCCATTCTCGATCGTAAGTCTTTCCCCTCCACTGTCTATTTTTCAGCTCTGTACAATTTTTTTTTTGCACTATATATATATCCTACCAAGCACAAGCCCTAGCTGCTATACTACCAATTTTTTACTTATATAATTTGTAGGTAACTTGCTAAACATCAATTCTATCTACATTTCATAATCAATGGTAATTCGTTTCATTATAAGTTGTAATTCCTGACCGTAATCCTAAAGGAATATTAAAAGAAAGGAAGGATTTATGCTACAACGCGCAAGATCGATGCCTGCTACAAACGCTTGTAGCCACTTGGACAGCTAGATGCTATAAGTTGTAGTAGCTACTTCGACAGTTAACTGCTACACCTTGTGCAGCTAACTATCCATGTACCTGTTAAAAACGTGTAGCAGCCACTTGTTAACAAGCTCTAGCTACTTTTGCTTATATGATTTGCAGGGAACTTGTCAAACATAAATTCTACCATTTCATATCCAATGGTAATTTATTTCATTTTAATTTGTTATTCCCCATTGTGATCCGAACATATATTAGAAGGATTAATGCTACAAGGTGCAAGGACGACTCCTGCTATAAACGCCTGTAGGCTGCAGTCACTTTGACAGTTAGCTGCTACACGTTGTAGCAGCTACTTCGACATTTAACTGTCATATATTGTAGCAGCTAATTGCCCAAGTGGCTGCTACAACGTGTAGCAACTAACTGTCCAAGTAGCTGCTACAACGTTGTAGTAGCTACTTGGTAAGTCATTTCATTTTAAGTTATAATTTTTTCTCCTCTATTCCTATTATATACCGTTTATCCGTGATTATCTTTATTGGACGTCTTGGATGCTAAACTTATTAATTAATTCCACAGCTAGCTGCTACAACGCTGTAGCAGCTACTTGGAATAATAGCTGCTATAACTCTGTAGTAGCTAACTCGACGGTTAGCTGTTATAACGTTGTAGCAGCTACTTGGAATGATAACTGCTACAACGTTATAGCAGCTAACCGTCGAGTTAGCTGCTACAACGTTGTAATAATTACTTGGAATGTTAGCTGCTATAACGTTATAGTAGCTACTTAGAATGATAGCTGCTACAACATTATAGTAGCTACTTGGAATGATAGTTGCTACAACGCTGTAGTAGTTACTCGGAATGTTAACTGCTATAATGTTGTAGTAGCTACTTGGAATGATAGCTGCTACAACATTGTAGCAGCTAATCGTCGAGTTAGCTGCTATAACGTTTTAGTAATTATTTGAAATGTTAGCTACTATAACGTTGTAGCAGCTACTTGGAATGATAGCTGCTGCAATGTTGCAGCAGCTAACTCAATGGTTAGCTGCCACAATGCTATAATAGTTATTTGGAATGTTAACTGCTACAACACTGTAGTAATTATTTGGAATGATAGCTGCTACAATGTTGTAGCAGCTAACCGTCGAGTTAGCTGCTACAGCGTTATAGCAATTACATAGAATGATTGCTGCTACAACGTTGTAGAAGCTACTTGGAATGATAGCTGCTACAATGTTGTGTTGGACCCCATGATTATTTTGGTGTGATCAACCAAGTTAAGTTAGGTCCTGTTTTGATTTGATCCCGGTGCCTAAGTGTGCAGAAGCTTAGGAGCACAGGAAGTCGAGTAGAAGACGCAGCTAGCGAGAAGGATGGTACGGGAAGGGAGCTGACGGGCTCAGTATATCCGAGGGACAAGGTACTACGGAAGAGTACATGGTGGACGAGAAGAACGTACGCAACGTTCGAGGGACGAGAAGCCGGAGCGGAAGCCTGCTCGAGGAGAAAGCTGAAAATTAGGTTCGGGTGAGCCTTATTTCTGTTGGCCGCAATCATCCAGGCGATCAGAGCAGCAGAAGAGCGAAAGGAGCTGGAGAATATTGCTGGAGGAGCCCTCAACACGAGTTGAAGGCGCCTTCGAGGCGCGTCAGTGCCTTCACCACTTTCAGGCAGAAGGCGCCTTCCATAAGCATGGAAGGCGCCCTCCATAACGATGGAAGGCGCCCTCTATAGGCATGGAAGACACCCTCCATGAGTATGGAAGGCGCCTTCGTATAGTCAAAGTAGTCGTTCGTAGTGGATAAAATTTTATCCATTGCGCCTCGCTGGAGGCGCCCTCAAACTATGGATAAGATTTTCCAAGGGATATAAAAAGACCCTTGGACCTAGGAAATAGGTATCAACTCTAGCTTTCATTTCCTAGAACATTCCTGAGCTTTTAAAGAGTGTAATAGGCTTCTCCGCCTACACGAAGGAGATTTTTTAGCGCTTTCTTTTACCTTGGATTAACAACCATCTAAGTTATAACCAAGTAATTCCTTTGTGTCTTTTTGATTTATTAGTTACTTAATTTCATTTATATAAGTGTGTTACTAATCTGAGTTGAAGAATGAGGAAGGGTTTTATTTTTCTATTTTAGGCAATTCACCCCTCCCCTCTTACCGACCTCGCTGTGCCAACACGTTGTAGCAGCTAACTCGATGCTTAACTACTACAATGCTGTAGCAGCTACTTGGAATGTTAACTGCTATAACACTGTAGCAGCTACTTGGAATGATAGCTGTTACAACATTGTAGCAGCTAATCGTCGAGTTAGCTGCTGCTACAACACTGTAACAGCTAACTCTATGGTTAGCTGTTGCAACGTTGTAGTAGCTATTTGGAATGTTAACTATTACAACGCTATAGCAGCTACTTGGAATGATAGCTGCTACAACGTTGTATTAATTAACTGTCGAGTTAGCTGCTATAGTGTTATAATAATTACTTAGAATGTTAGCTACTACAACGTTGTAGCAGCTACTTGGAATGATAACTGTTACAACGTTGTAGCAGCTAACTCGATGGTAACTAGAGATATTTGGAAATTATCTGAATTTAAATATATAAAATTAAATTCAACTTATCTGTTGACATGACCTGAGCGGATAATCTTAAGTTGCCAGTAGGGGTTGATTTCTACTATGTGCTACACGTAGATTGCACAGTGGTTGAGCGAGCTAAGAGGTCGAGCGGGCTTTTAGCCGGTCTGGCAAGCATAGAGGCCCAGCGAGTTTTTATTGGACGAATAAAGTGATCGGGCAGGCTAAGCGTTTGGGTTGGCGAAGCCTAGAAATCGGTCGGGCGAGTGCGCTGAGTGAACCGAGGAGCCTCTTTCTGTTGGATCGTGAATTCGATAGAGGGGGGGGGTGAATATCGATTAAAAATTATAACGAAAGTACGCAGCGGAAAAATCGAAAGCAGAAAGAATGACACAAGTAGTTTTTACTTGGTTCGGAGCCTGTGTCAACTCCTACTCCAAGACCCGCACTTGTTGAGTGTTTTCGTTGGGCAATCACTAATAATTCAAAATATTGATTACAAAAGAAGTACAGGAATTACTAAAAAAACAACCGATAATAAGAAAAAGAACAAACAAATTAGCACTTTGTCGGAGAGGCGTCGCAAGAGCACGGGAGAGCAGATCGTTCGTTCTTATTCTGTGACTTCAGCCTTTACCATCCTTATATAGGAGGTTCGGGGCGCCTGGATCCCTTCGGGCGCCCTGAATATGATGTAGCCAAGCCAACCAGGGATCTCCATGTGGTGAAGTGACGTTGGGGATAAAATTTACCTCGGGGCGCCCTAACCTGTTCCAGGCGCTCGGACCTCCGGGCGCTCGGACCCTTGTTTTCCAGTTGTTTCCTTCCTACAAGAAAATATTAGTCTGAGGCAAATATATATCCTGCAAAATAGAGTGTTAGCACAGTTTATCATCAAATAAAATATTAATTAGATTCCGTCTCATCGAGACCGGAATCTAGTCACGATCTCGACTTAGATATCCGAAATGGATCTAAGTCGGATCGACGCCTAATGTTCCCTTCCCAGGAACGCGTCCTCACAGTCACTCCCCTCCAATGACTTACCTTCACTTACCTGCCAGACGTCCGGCCAGCCCTTCGATCCGTCTGAGCTTCGTGCCAGCTATCCGGTCAGTTCGTCGACCTAGCTGGACTTCGTGCCAAATGTCCAGTCAACCCATCGACCCTTTTGGACTTCGTGCTAGCTATCCGGTCGGCTCGTCGACCTAGCTGAGCTTCGTGCCAGACATCAGGTCAGCCTGTCGACCTGTCTAGGCTTCTCCTGCACACTCGGTCAGAGTGTTAGATAACAATGAAACTAATTTAACCTATTTTGTCATTCATCAAAACTTGAGTTAGACCATTAGTGCTAACCATACCAACAATCTTCCCCTTTTTGATGCAATGACAACCTGGTTAAGTTAGTGAAAAATATGCAAGAAAAAAACAAGCATTTATAGGGTTGTTAAGTTAACTTTTGTTGTTTAACTAACTTAAACCACTTAACTTAAACCACTTAACCCTCCCCCTTTAGCATTTATAAAAAATGAACATAGAACAAATTAAAAAAATGCAAAGAAGTCTAGAACTGTAAGTCAGATTAGCTTGGGGGGAGTTTAAGCCAAAAATATAGAAAGATATGTTTTTAAAAAAACCAGTTAACTTTAAAAAGATGACTTAAAAATAGTTAACTTTAAAATTTATAATTTTAACTTTAATTTTTTTGAAAGAAAAAAAATTGAAAACATAATTTTCAAATACAGCATTTTAACAAAGAGATTATTAGGGCTAAGTTCAATTTTCAAATCAAGTTTTCAAAACTAAATCTAACTAAGTGAATTTTATTTTCAAACCTAAGTTTGTAAATTTTGATAAAATAAATCTCCAAAAATATGTTTTTTAAACCCAAGTAGAATATAATTTTCAAAATGAAGAGTCTAAGTTGCAAACCCGGATAAAGTTTATTTTTCAAAACTAAGTTTTAAAAGGTATGACTTTCAAAATTAAGTTTGAAAAGTTTAAAGTTCGAAGATAAAAGTAATTTTCAAATCTAAGTTTAAACAATCCAATTAAGTAAGTCTAACTTTCGAAAACTAAGTTTGAAAAAAATTCATAAAAAAATGTAAAACACTTAGTTAGTGTAAATTGATTTAAAATAATATTTTTTTAAAATTAATTTTAAATAAGTATAAAAATAATTAATCCTCCCCCTGAACCTAACATTACAAAAGTTGTCTAACCAGTTAGTTACTTACTGACTATTAGAGGATAGCAGCTTTCATTTGGTTTGTCAAGTTAAGTCTAATTGTAATTAGTTAGTGTTTGACTAAACTGAATGACTTAACCTAATTAATGTCTATTTGGTATTTAACGCCCAGACTTATGTCGATGCACTGAAATAAGCATCTTAAGTCCAGGCAATTTGCCTATGCATCTCACCCCTTTCTATGTTCGACAATCACAAACAAGGGAATCCTAGGGTGTTGGTGAGATGCTCAAGTACTAGTCCTAGGGGAACATGCTTTCTAAGGAATTGTTCTAGTCTAAGGCTAAAACTGATTTAACATTCTTGAAGTGGAAGATTTTAAAATAAAGATTTTATCCTAGAATTTGAAAATACTATTTTTAAAAATAGTTTTTGCAATCCTAGTCTATTAAACAAATCAGAATAAATCATTGTCAAAGTCGAGATATACGTAAGTCAGAGTAGCCCAGAATAACATAAGTCAATGTCAATGTCAAAATACAATGATCATAATAAAATATAGATAGTGATGATGAAGTTTATCGAGATGAGGAGGGGGGGTGGTCCGGATCCCAAGGAACGTAACATCTCGATCAGCTCAGTGTGACGGGTCCGGGCATCCTCTCGGGAACTGGATAGATCATGTCGAAGGTCGGAGATATCCTGTCTCACGTCTCGTCTCAAGTTGGAGACCTCTTGACGGAGACTCATCATGGATATCTCGAGTCCGGCAACTCGATCGTCTAGAGTGCAAGGAGCGGGACGAGGTGCTCGGCCTAGAGGTGGAGGTGGTATAGGGGTTGGAGCATCCTCACCGAATAGTGTGACCATAAGCTCATCCTACTCTACCTCCTCCTGGGCATCTGAGTCTAGCTGGTGCTGTGCCCCCTCCGCTAAGATAGGACACCCTTATCATCTATATGGACACCTCCTAGAGAGAAGTTCCTAGGTCCTAAGACGTCGAACTCAGTCATGACTCGGATATCGCCTTGGGTGGCGTTAATACGTATAGAGGCGAAATATGCCATCAAAAAATGACAATACAGCATATGAACTCGAGCGCTGGTGGAGGCTCCAGCTGAGTGGATAATGGTCTGAAAGATATGTAAACTAATGTCTATGTCTAATCTATGACAAATGGCATACAAGAGAAAGGAATGAAATGGATGCATCATCGCTATGTCGCGAGTGGACAATGGTGAGATGCAGAAGACTAAAACCCTATAGAGTACATAATCGTGAACTCAAAGGGATACTGACCTAAATATAGTCACAGTGGGTATTCACTCTCCTCCAAAAAAAATATGAGTAAGTCGTATCCAGAGTAACATGTGAGTAAGGATCACCAAATGGTAGATCCCTAGGAGGATAATACTAAAAAGGGCACGTAGATGGTCGTAACTCTAAAAAGTCCTAGATAATGGTAGGAGATAATGTGATATCCGTACTAGCTATCCTAGTAGTATAAGTTGTTGGTGCAATCGACCTCCAAGGTTTTAATGTCCGACAAATATGTTTAAGTATGTTAAGTATGAAGCTTGATCAAGGGAAGTCCTAGTTAGAGGCTAGGTAAGGGAAGTCCTAGTTGGAGGCTAGGCAAGGGAAATCTCGGTATATCACTACAAGAAAAAAGCTAATAGACAACACTTTTAAAGCGTTGTCTTTGTGCCTAAAAAAGCGTTGTTAAAGGCACTGTTGTTAAAAGTCTGCTCAACGACAACGCTTTTAAAGCGTTGTCGTTTGTAACAAAGACAACACTTTTACAACGCTTTAAAAGCGTAGTCATGTTTTGAAAAGACAACACTATTACAACGCTTTAAAAGCGTTGTTATTTTTTTACAAAGACAACACTTTTTGCAATGCTTTAAAAACGTTGTCGTTTTAAAGAAAAAAATAAAAAAAATTATTTAAAAATCATTATTTTTATATTTACAAAATTATTATTTTTCTTTTACTATGTTCATATTCAAATTTTACATATAATCAGCTTAGCTAATGATTTCAAACTCATACCAAAATAATAGAATTCTGACATTGAAGTAATATTAATATTTACATGAGAAGCTAGTAAATATCAAAATTAACACTAATTCTGTTTCAAAGTAGATAGTGATATTCACATTTAAAACAAAAGAGCACAAAATAACTAGCCGACCTTGAAGCCAACAATTTGTTTACTTCTACTAGCTACACTCAAAAATTATTATCAGCTTGAGAACAGGACAAAGCAGTACAGTAATTACTAGCACAATACTGAAGAAGTAGCTAAGCTTTCTCAATCATTTATAGGAATAAGCAATTGGATTTTGTCTAGGATCTTTGTGAGCTTTGAACAGATTGAACAGTTGGCCTGAAATATAAACAAAAAATTACAGTCAATAGTTTGAACAAAAAAATTACTTCTACTAGCTATTTTCTATAAATGAACCAAAACTCATTACTTAGAAATGAAATGCTTGCAGAAAGAAAGAAAGAAAGCTTGCAGAAATGCAACGTTTCTTCAAACTGCAGAAAGAAAGCTTGCAGAAATGAAACGCTTTCTTCTAAGCAAACGCTTTCTTGAAAAAAGTACTGTTGTTGTAGAAAAGCATTGTTGCTTTAAACTGTGCAGTTTCTAATATACAGAGAAAGTTTGTAATTTCTCCATTCTAAAATGCATACAGTATTTCTCCATTAATCTTAAATGCATACAGTATTTGCAGAAAGAAAATTAAAATGAAACGTTCTTTGGAATATGAGTTTAACAAATAGTGAAAAATTGCCAACTTCCTACAGAAAACTTGTAGAATTTTTAGTTTAACATGCTTGATAGACTTAAAGCTTGCCAAAATCTTGCATAAAGCTTGCAGAAAACTTGCAGAATATTTGCAAAGAAAGCTTGCAGAATAAACTTAATATTGTGTCATTCATCACAATGTCGATGACCGAACCCATAATGACTTAGCATGAATTAAGGGCAACAAACTGAAGAGAAGAAAGAATAATATGCTGAATTATCTGAAGCACCAACATGTATATTTAGATAACATGGAGAACCATCAAAGACACATTAGAAAAAAGCCAAATGAGACCCCAAGCGCACCTCTGGTTGTATTTCATCGATTCTCCAACGAAAAACAAAAATCAGTGACCTAACTGCAATGCAGGAGTTACAAAGTAGCAGCAGGAAATGAGTGTATCATGGCTACAAGTAACGATTATGGAAGCTAGAAAAACAAAATAATTACCCCCATTCACAAGGAAGTTCAATAAGTGGAAGACCTTCTGCGTCGTCCAACCAAACTCTGATGCTCGACATTCAATTCTAATTAATTGAATCTGCAAATTAAGAAACATGAACAACTGAGATGAATTTTCTTAATTATCTTCTAAAACCTTCTGTAATCTCTCAATACAGCCTTCTCAAAATACAGCTCAATAATTATTAGGCTAACAAGGGAAATAGAAGACCCAAGCACCACAAATGAATTCTTAATTTCCTATATCACATATGCACCGACCCACATCAAAATCCGAGTGTAGCTAATTTGAAACCTAGCATTTAGAGCAATATCTAACGTAGTTCAAGAGGTTCTAAAATCATTTGCCACTCCTCAATGAAAACTGAATTCAATATCCAGATAAACCTAAAAACAAATGATTATAGATCAACCATCATTACAAAGCCAATATGGATACTATTGAAAAGACAATAAAGAAAAGAAACAACAAAACCTGAACTACCTTGCCACAGAATTGTTGAATTTCTCTTCAAGTCTAAAGATAGATCACATCCTACTTTCTCCAGAATTCCACGCCAGAAGAACAAATAGATACCAGATTCAACAAATCCATAGCAACTATTGTGACACCCAATCTAAAGTTGCTATTCTCCAGCAACAAATATACAGCAGGAGCTACATAATGAACACAATAAGCCTTCTGCGCATCCACTTAAAGCACCCCCTAAACCTCCTCTTTGCCCCAAATAATGATGTGTGCCTCCAAATTTTGAGCCTGTCTATATTGATTTACAAGAAACCCGAACCTATGGAAGACCGATCCTCTCCAATTTGCAAATTCCATAGAGTACCTGGTCCATATTTTGTCTAAACAATACTCTCAATTAGTCAAATTGGCCGTTCGAATAAATATTAGCAGCTAAATCAAGACGAGACAAGAACAGAAACCCTCGATCCAGAAATACAATCGAAAATAAGGGAAGAGGAAATTACGAGGGCGACAGCGAACATGAGGCCGTAGAGGACGGCAAGGGTGTGGAAGATCCGATCCTGCCACAAGACGGAGTTGTTCACCTCGTCCCACCAATCGTCGCCGCTCCGAAGCAAGAGAAAGACCGATGGCGAGGCCATCAGGTGGCGCATCCGCCATGGCTAAAACTTTCCGGCGAGGAGAGGTTACTCTGCAGAATCTGGGAGAGAGAGAGGAAGAGGAAGAGCCAGAAACAAAAATAGAAAAGACTAAAAAAATAGAAGAAAAAAAAGAGGGAAAATGGAGGGGAAAGGGAAGGACGGAGAAAGGTTCTCGCAGGCGTCGCCGAAACCGCGGGGCAGCGAGATGAAGAACACTGTTAATGATTCTTGTTTATTTCTTGTTTGTTAAGACGGAGAGGAGGACGCAGAGCTCAAACTGCTCCACTTTGTACTCCTCGCAGACGGAGGGAGCGCACTGGGAGAGGAATCCTTGCGGAAAAGAATCCCTAAATTCCCGCCCGCTGCGGAATCCCTGCGGAAAAGAATCGGTCGGAGACTGAGCGCAGAAGAAGAGCCCGGAGGCGGGAGGGGAGGGAGGAGAGGGAGGGGAAGAGGTAGGTGCGGTGGATCGCCTCAGCACGGGATCTGCCGCTTGAGAGGAGGAGTTGACGAGAACTAGGGCGTGAGAGGAGGAGTTGGGAGAAGGGTTCGGGAGGGATTCAATCGGAAGATAGGTGGGCGAGTGAAACTATAGTTTTATGCTCATTATTTGATCCAACGGTTTATATTAATTTGGATTTAGATGAGGACTTGACAATAGACAACGCTTTTTAAAAAATATTGTCTTTGACCCATAAAAATCACTAATAGACAACGGTTTTAAAAAAAAAGTGTTGTCTATTAATAAGAAAATAGTGAAATAGACAACGGTTTTCACTAAAAGCGTTGTTAAAAAAAAAAAGACAACACTTTTTTAAAAAAACGTTGTCTTTTAAGTGTTGTAGAATCCCATTTTTCTTGTAGTGTATCGTGGAATCCAGGTGGATAGGTCTGGAGGATCTGATCCCTGGGTAGTTGAATACTGAGACAAGGGAAATCTCAGTATATCATGGAAGCCAGGTGGATAGGTTTGGAAGACCTGATCTCTGGGTAACCGAATACTGAGTCCTGGTGAGTGAAGCCAGGTGGAGAAAACCCTAGGGGGGAAATAACCTTAGGTAACGAGAAGTCTTGGAGGAGTGAACTCTAAGCAAGGTTGATCGGATGGTTTTCGGTCGACCGCGCGCGGTTGACCGGACCAGCGGATCTCGATAAATCTAGGATTAGGTTTACCATTATATTCTGTATTACTATTATTGCTGTTGGCTAATATAGTATTGCATGAAAGTTCTTAGTGGATCAGGTGATCAGACACTGAGCAGGCAAAGTCCAAACATGTCTGGAGGACCATGTTTGGCAAGTAAGTTGAGGTAAACAACTGGAGGAGCGACAGTGAGGTCGGGTTTCTGAAGGGAACAACCTAAGGTCGCTGATCCAACTGAAAAAACCAGGAAGGTTACCAAATTGAGATCAAGACAGTTCTACTGTCTTATATTACTCATGCATTATTATATTGTTGTGCTAACATCTGTTTTGCAGGTTTAGTGTCTAACATTGTTTTGCAGGTTCGGCTGGATCAGTCGACTGAACCAGAAAATCGGTCGATCGAACAAGAAGAGATCAAAGCAGTGTTCAGATCAGACCAGAACAGACCGAGTCCGATCAAGTAATGATCGGTCGACCGAACCGGAGGATCTGTCGACCGAACCGTGGTGACTCAGCACAAGACAGTTCATCAGCATCGATTAGATGGAAATGGAAAAAGGCCAGATCGGTCGACCGAACCATGGAACGGTCGACCGAACCAATCAACAATAAATGCAACATTAAAAGAGGATCTCAACAATCTACGACGAACAAAGAAAGAATCTGTTCGGTCGACCGAAAAGCATGATCAGTCGACGAACCCTTAAAGATCAGTAAATGCAAAAGATCGAGCCAGCGTCAAACTCCAGCCAGGAAGGAAGAGAGCGGGTTCGGTCGACCGAACAGAGGGATCGGTCGACCGAACGACATTGGCACTTATAAAAAGGAGCTCGAGGACTGATGCTCTGTAATACTCTCTGATTGACTCAAGTTCTGTTCTACAAGCAACCCGTGCTATAAGTCTTCATCAGCTCAGCAAGCCACACCATTCGGGAGTGCCAACCAAAGCTTAAACTGCACTACTTGTCGGTGTCTTTTATTTATAAGCTTGCATTGTAATTTACTTAAGCAAGATAGTAGGTTGTTACTATCTTGTTCATTTGTACGGTCTGCTTCTTTCCGAGGATTTCGGAAAGAAGGGTTATAGTAATTTGCCCATCGGTGCGATCAAGGATCGCGGGCCTTCGAGTAGGAGTCGACCTAGACTCTGAACGAAGTAAACAAACTTGTCTCTTTTTATTTTCCGCTGCATAACTCCGTTTTTAAAAGGCTAAAGAAAAAGTTTTTAAAGGACGCGATATTCCCCCCCCCCCCCCCCCCCTCTATCGCATCCATTCGATCTATTATAAGTAAGATCATCTACCCTAACTAAATTATTATAAAATTCGACACATAAACTTATATTTACTAAACATGGTACAGTAAACAAGGTTCTGTAAGTTATAGTGGTTAATGACCTCTATAGCTGGAATACAGGAACGCAAGAAAAACTGTCTATCTAATAACTTAGTCCTAATAGGCATATAGATGATAGACTCAAACCTAATCCTAAGTTCGTCAGTAGGGAACCTAAGGTCAACAAGAAACGAGGAAAATTTTACCGAGGCATCGCGAATAATATTTTTAGAAATGACGACCTCGGTTGACTCGCAGCCGCGTAATGACCGAAGAAACGAGGAAAGTTTTAATTAGCACTTCCTCTCTCGTTGAGGCTCGAAGAAAGCCTTTACAAGAGATGAATAAGTACGATACAAGAGGAGGGGGGCGCCCTACCCCCCCTTTTATAGAGAGGTTCGGGCGCCTGGAATTACTCCGGGCACCTGGAGTATAGTGGGGCGGGGTGTCCAGAAGGGTGCCCCCCTTTTATAGAGAGGTCCGGGCGCCCGAAATCACTTCGGGAGACCGGAGTCCCTTCCGGGCGCCCTAGATTGCTATACGAGGGGCACCTGCCCCTGGTTTTTGACCGATTTTTTTAAAAGAATTTTTAAAAGAATTTGTTAAAAGAATTTTTAAAGTTTTTTTAAAAAAGAATTTTTAAAATAATTTTTAAAGTTTTTAAAAGAATTTTTAAAATGTTTTTAAAAGTTTTTAAAAGAATTTTTAAAGTTTTTTAAAGTTTTTAAAAGAATTTTTAAAATAGTTTTTAAAATAATTTTTAAAATGATTTTTAAAGTTTTTAAAAGAATTTTTAAAGTTTTTAAAAGAATTTTTAAAATGATTTCTAAAGTTTTTAAAAAAAAAAATTAAAAGAATTTTTAACATGATTTTTAAAGTTTTAAAGGAATTTTTAAAATGATTTTTAAAGTTTTTTTTTAAAATAATTTTTAAAGTTTTATAAAGAATTTTTAAAATGATTTTTAAAGTTTTTAAAAGAATTTTTTTAAAAAAAATTAAAAGAATTTTAAAATAATTTTCAAGTTTTTAAAAGAATTTTTAAAATAATTTTTAAAATTTTTTAAAAGAATTTTTAAAATAATTTTTAAAGTTTTTAAAAGAATTTTTAAAATGTTTTTTAAAGTTTTTAGAAGAATTTTTAAAAGAATTTTTAAGGTTTTTAAAAGAATTTTTTAAAAGAATGTTTAAGGTTTTTAAAATGATTTTAATGTTTTTAAAAGAATTTTTAACATGATTTTTAAAGTTTTTAAAGAAATTTTAAAATGATTTTTAAAGTTTTTAAAAGAATTTTTAAAGTGATTTTTAAAGGAATTTTTAACATGATTTTTAAAGTTTTTAAAGAAATTTTAAAATGATTTTTAAAGTTTTTAAAAGAATTTTTAAAGTGATTTTTAAAAGAATTTTTAACATGATTTTTAAAGTTTTTAAAGAAATTTTAAAATGATTTTTAAAGTTTTTAAAAGAATTTTTTAAGTGATTTTTAAAATAATTTTGAATTTTTTTTAAAAAAAATTTTAAAAAAAATTTAAAGTTTTTAAAAGAATTTTTAAAATGATTTTTAACTTTTTTTCTTTTTAAAAATAATTTTAAAATTTTTTAAAATAATTTTTAAAGTTTTTGAAAGAATTTTTAAAGTGATTTTTATAGTTTTAAAAGGATTTTTGAAAGAATTTTTTAAAAGAATTTTTAAAGTTTTTGAAAATAATTTTTAAAATGAGTTTTAAAATAATTTTTAAAGTTTCTAAAAGAATTTTTTAAAAGAATTTTTTAAAAGAATTTTTAAAGTATTTAAAATGTTTTTTAAAAGAATTTAATTTAATTTAATTAATTTTAATTTAATTTTATTTAATTGAATTAATTTTAATTTAATTTTATTTAATTGAATTAATTTTAATTTAATTGAATTAATTTTAATTTAATTTTATTTATTTGAATTAATTTGAATTTAATTGAATTAATTTTAATTTAATTTTATTTAATTGTGTCCTTAGTCTTCTCACCCGATCTACGTTTTCAATAAGAGAATTCTATAATTTTGTGAGATGAATTAGGTTCAGTTTTAGGGTTTGGTTTAACTTTGTGTTAGATTCAGGTTTAGTTTTGAGCTCAACAAATAGACATTCTTTGGATAAACTTCTGGGCTATGGTGAGTCACTTGGACATCATTAGAGTAACCATGCCTTCGAGGTTTTCCAAATAGTCCTATCCACTGAACTTAATACAAAACCTTGGTCTAACTGGTTAGGATCCATAAAAGGTAACTTCGGTTAGTTCCACTTAGCCAAATGCACTAGGTCGAAGTCATATCTTCCTAGACATGCACAGACTAAATTTCCCTAACGTACTATCATCCAAAACTTCACTAGTACCATAGGTCAAGTTAAACTTGGTCCCTTTCTAATTAGTCCTAATTACCCTGCTGGATAGGTTAGTTTCGGTTACCCTGTCGGGTAGATTATTTTTGGAGGTGTTAACTATTCTGGAGCCTCCCCCTGAATTATTGACCTTTATTTTTGAGTTTTAGTTTCTTGGTTTATGTCTGTTACTTTTATAATTATAATTGACTTGATGATATTCTAAATTTTGAGGGGTTTTAGGTTTTGAATTTATTAGTCTATGTTTGTATTTTGGTTTTTGATTTGATTTATTCGACTTTACATAATATATTTTTTCTTTGGGTATGTAATATTGGTTGAGTCCTACTCGCGTGATTAAGCACGCTTTCGGAACCCAAGCTTTACTTGATTGTTTGTGTTGGGTTATTAACGATTTAAATGTTTTATTTGAACTTGACTTGTAGCCAAGTCCGATTTTGTTGTAAATTATTTTTTAATTATTTAAAATTAAATCTAAATTCTTAGATCTTGTTGTAAATTTTTCTAAGAGATCTTTTAATTTATTAATTTTTATTTTTAGTGATAAATTTTCTTCCTCAAGTGTTAGGTCTTGAGTTGGATTTGGATTTGTGATTTGTTCCTTGAGGTTTTGATTCTCCTCAAGGAGCAATTTGTTGTCATTTTCTATTGTAATTAATTTCCTATTTAGACATGCAATAATTTTAAAGAACTTTCTATTCAAATTAAAGTTTACCTCGTCGGGACCTTCGGAAACGAGTACAGACTCGTGGCTCGATTCGGGTTCGGACCCGTCTTCCGATTCGTCCTCCGACTCTGCTTCGAGGGCCATCAGCGCGAGGTGGCTCTGGTGCTTCTGATCTTTGGCCTTCGATTCTTCTGAAGAAGAGTCGTCCCAGGTTGCTTTGAGAGCTTTCTTCTTGAATGTCTTCGTCTTGTCGCTCTTCAACCTCGAACACTCGTTCTTGTAGTGACCCTTCTTGTTGCATCCGAAGCAGGTCACATTCCTCGGTTCGGTTGGGGGGTTGATCTTTTGCAGGTCCTTCTTGCTAAAGCTCTTCTTCCTCCTGGTGAACATTTTTCTTACCAAGTTCACCAGGTATTCTTCGTCTTTAGAGTCCTGGTCAGACTCATCTTCAACCTCAGGCTTGGTCTTTGTTCTTTCTTTGGATGAACCTGCAAACAAGGTTACACCTTTCTCGGTCCCGACGTTAGTTTGCTCGTGCAATTCTAATTCGCAAAACAGTTCATCTAATTTTAATTTAGATAAATTTTTTGAAATCTTGTAGGCATCCACGATGGATGCCCACAAGGTGTTACGTGGAAATGTATTTAACGCATACCTTATTAGATCGCGGTTCTCCATTTGATGACCTATCGCGTGGAGTCCGTTGAGGATGTCCTTGATCCTCGCATGAAACTGACTCGCCGTTCCTCCTTCTTGCATTTTAATATTAAATAACTTATTTAAGAGGAGGTCACGTTTTGTTACCTTAGTGTCGCTAGTTCCTTCATGTAGCTCGATCAATTTGTCCCATAGCTCTTTCGTGTTTTGATGCGGTCCTACCCGGTTCAACTCTTCCTTTGTCAGTCCACATTGTAGGGTGTTAAGGGCTTTGAGGTCCGTTGACGACTTTTTCTTCATGTCCGGAGTCCACTGTTCCGGGTCCAGTGGAATTCCGAAGTTGTCGACCGACACCTTGTAGCCTCTGATGACGCTGAACCATTGGTTGAAGTCTGTCTTTAGGTAGACTTCCATCCGCTTTTTCCAGTACGAAAAATCATCCCCATTGAATAGGGGAGGACGTACTGTACTGAAACCTTCAATTTGAGACATTTTTTAACCTGCACACAAGTAAAGAAATAGACAAGAAAAATCCCAAGACTTGGTCTTGAATTAGTAGTACGGGAAGAAATAAAAATAATGTAAAAGCTGAATTGGTGTTGCACCAATTCAGATAACTTACAACGAAAAATATTTCCAAAAAGATAACGATACTAGTTTGGAATATAACGAAAAAACTGAAAACTGAAAAAATGAAAAAGGTTTCCCCCCCTGTCTGATTGATGGTTGCATCAAATCAGAGGGGTACCTACTCTGATACCACTTGTTGGTTCATGAATTTGATTGAGGGGGGGTGAATATCGATTAAAAATTATAACAAAAGTACGCAGCGAAAAAATTGAAAGCAGAAAGAATGACACAAGTAGTTTTTACTTGGTTCGGAGACTGTATCGACTCCTATTCCAAAGTCCGCACTCGTTGAGTGCTTTCATTGGGCAATCACTAATAATTCAAAATATTAATTATAAAAGAAGTACAGGAATTACTAAAAAAAACAACCACCAATAAGAAAAAGAACAAACAAATTAGAACTTTGTTGGAAAGGCGTCGCAAAAGCACGAGAGAGCAGATCGTTCGTTCTTGTTCTGTGACTCCAACCTTTACCCTCCTTATATAGAAGGTTCGGGGCGCCTGGATCCCTTCGGGTGCCCTGAATATGATGTAGCCGAGCCAACCAGGGATCTCCACGTGGCGAAGTGATATTGGGGATGAAATTTACCTCCAGGCGCCCGGATCCTTGTTTTCCAGCGGTTTCCTTCTTGCAAGAAAACGTTAGTCCGAGGCAAATATATTTCCTACAAAATAGAGTGTTAGCACAGTTTATTATCAAATAAAATATTAATTAGATTCCATCTGCTCGAGATCAGAATATAGTCACGATCTCGACTTAAATATCCGAAATGGATCTAAGTCGGATCGACGCCTAATGTTCCCTTCCCGGGAATGCGTCCTCACAGTCACTCCCCTCCAGTGACTTACCTTCACTTACCTGCCAGACGTCCGGTCAGCCCTTCGACCCGTTTGGGCTTCGTGCCAGCTATCCGGTCAGCCCGTCGACCTAGTTGGACTTCGTGCCAAACGTTTGGTCAGCCCATCGACTCGTTTGGACTTCGTGCCAGCTATCCGGTCGGTCCGTCAACCTAGCTGGGCTTCATGCCAGACATCAGATTAGCCCGTTGACCTGTCTGGGCTTCTCCTGCACACTCGGTCAGAGTGTTAGATGACAATGGAACTAACTTAACATATTTTGTCATTCATCAAAACTTGAGTTAGACCATTAGTGCTAACCGCACCAATACTTTCCTCTCCATCTTTTCTCTATTCACACATATCTAACAGAAGATTTAGCATCTATAACTGGTACTTTCAAAGTTTTATTTCACTTTAATACTGGATCTTGATAAATTTTAGCGTATAATTATATTTATTATTGCAGGTTCTACAACATGCCCTTTTAGTTATAAAGCTAGGTTTACCAAACTCTCAGCGAGTGATTATTTTCTTTCTACTCTGATTCTTACGTTGTTAGTCCATTAATCATTTAAGAAGTATTACATAAAGCCTCCCTGTGTGTAGTAACAAAATCATTAAAGCATTGATCTTGCTTTCATCCCCGATCCCTATTTCTGTCATTAATTAATTGATGGGTCTCTAAAAATTTATTAATTTCAAATTATATAAGTGACCATTGAATCGAGAAATGACTCATTTTTCAAGCATGTATTTCCATATAAGACCTGAGAGGAAGCTAGCTCCTCAAAACTTGCATATGAAACGCAAGGTGAAGAAGATGATGATGAACCAGTTAAGGTTGAGCTCAGACGGAGTAAAAGAGTTTGGGTGGAAAAATCCTATGGAATGGATTTTATCACTTTTATGTTGGAAAGTGAGCCCCATAGTTACTCAGAAGCAGTAAGCTCTTTTGATAGACCTCACTGGAAAGAGACAATTGCATCTGAGATAAACTCTATCTTGCAAAATTACACCTAGGAACTTATAGATCTTCCACAAGGAAGCAAACTACTAGGTTGCAAGTGGATTTTAAAGAAGAAAATGAAATTAGATGAAACGATTGGTAATCAAAGGATATTGACAAAAAGAAGACCTTGATTACTTTGATACATATTATCTAGTGTCGAGAATAACTTCCATTAGAATATGTTGGCTATAACCACTCTATGGAATCTCGAAATACATTAGATGGATATGAAGGCAACTTTTCTAAATGGGGATTTAGTAGAGGAAATCTACATGGAGCAACCTAAAGGGTTTTTTGTGCAAGGATAGAAAAATAATGTTTTTAGATTGGTGAAGTCATTATATGGCTTGAAACAAGTACCAAAGCAGTGACATGAGAAATTTGATAATGCCACAAAGGAATGTGGATTTAATATCAATGAATATGATAAATGTCACTACATAAAAGCCACAGAGAATGACCATGCCATCTTGTGTCTTTATGTAGATGATGTCGGAGCAATCCTGATGGTCTGGTATGACCATGTGTTTTGATGTTTGGGCAAATAGTTCAAGTTAAGTTCACCCTTGTATTTGATATGTGTAATTGAGTTGTGCAGGTTTGCAGGATACACATATGACTCGACTTGATGATTTTAGGTTTGGTGAAGGATGAAGCATCCGAGAGACTGTAGATAAGGCAGCAAGGACAAGAGCCGAGTGAAACACACTTCGAGGCATATGCGAAGGATAACATTAGGACAAGCCGCGAGCTTGAATGCATCTAAGGGATGAGAGCCAAAGGAAGATGGCTTGAAGATAAGAGGTCAAGGTTATGATGAAGAGTCAAGTGAGTCACGAGAGTCCGAGTGCGAGAGAAATGTACTCGAGAAGGTAAACCCTAAGTTAGTGTTTTACTAGTCAACTGGGATGAGATCAGTCGACTGGGGCAGAGCACAAAGAGTCTCTATGCCTGAATGGTAAATACCAGTTGACTGGTAAAAAGTTGTTGGAGTATTGTTGAGTCAGCACCAGTCAACTGGTGATGTGCGTAGATTATATACACTTTTATGCATGTTTGGATGCACATCTACTTATATTTTATTAGCATAATCTATGTTTATTGCACTATATTTCATTATAATGTCGTACTTCCATTATATTTTGTTCGGAGATCTGCCCTTTGCATATTTTGATTGATAGGACGCATATTGGAGCGAAAATGGAGCAAAAACACACACGAGAATAACTTTGGAAGAAATCAAGCCAAGGCCTTGTGGCCCACACGGTCATGCTCCCCCACTAGAGGTAAATCAAGCTACGGCCGTGTGAGCCACATGATCGTGTCAATATCCTTTGGCCAGGCATCACACAGCCGTGCCAACTTTCCAGAGGCGAAGAAGGCCACGATCGTGTGAATCCACACGGTCGTGTGACTTTGGCAGAGAAGAAGAAGGCCACAACTGTGTGAATCCACACGGCCGTGTGACCAGAGTTGAGGCTAAGAAGAAGCCGGCCGTGTGGATCCACACGACCGTGCTACGCCAAAACAGAGCTGTGCTGAATTCTGGGCAGATTGCAGATTGATCGTAAAACGACCATAACTTTACGCTCGGTTGGGCTGTTCTTTATATTGAAACATAGCTAACTTCAAGATCTGCAACTTTTCTTCAGATCCAATAGAGAGATAGCATTGTCTACCCGTGCTAAATGGCACAACCGTGCCTCACAACCGCGGGTTCATCTGGACTTCCGCCTAGACTACAGACCAAACTTTGAACCGCCATAACTTTCGGTTCGGTTGGATCTAGGGATCGATCCAAATATTAGATTATAGATAATTTCAAGATATACAACTTTGGTTCAGGGTGAATCATGAGAAAACCTGGTTTAATGGATGAAAAATCCGTTTTACAGGACCCCTGTAATCCTAGTTTTTCTAGGTAGTTTGGAGGAGGTATAAAAGGGTCAAGAACCTCATTCTTTGTCTCATCTTGGATTTGGGGCTTCGTCCCTCTCCTTGGGGAAGGGTTCTCCCCTTAGAGGGAAATCCTAGAGCTTCATTCACCTCCATCCCTTGACGATTCGTCCTTCTCCGGAGCAAGGAGGCATCCCCAAGACATCGAAAACATCAGCAAGCATCTCTTCTTCCCATTCTTCTCACATCTAGGGTTGTAAGTATGCTTTACTTTATGTTTTGGGACTATTCTTTCTTTGTAATGGAGTAAATCTCCTTTCTAGGATTAGGGAGTATTTGTGATGTGATGGAGATGCAAAACTATGTGGACTTGCCATGTTTCTATTTAATGACTTATTAATACCTTGCTCATGTTTGATGAAATGTTTGTGTGAAGCTTATATATATCTTTTACATGTTTTATCAAATGTTTATGTAGAATTGTTAATCCCGTAGGGGGATTACCCTAGATCGTATGACCGAGGGGCACTAGTGACAGGCTGCCCCGCTAACGGACATCTAGGGTATCACCTTGAAAGGAGAAGCAAATTTCCACAAGGAAGTAGGGGATCGGACATAATCAATATTTCTATTTCTATGTTATTATGTGTTAGTGTATTTCTGTGTTGTATGACCGAGGGGTGTTAGTGACAGGTTGCCCCACTAACGGATTTCATAGGAATCACTTCCATTTAGTAGCATAGGACATGGAGTAGGAGATCATGCCGACTTATTTATTACAAGGGAGAGTCGGTAATGCATCTAACTTCCTACAAGAGCATGAACATAGAGGATAGGAACTAAGCAATCTATGTAACATCGCCTAGCATCATAAGGAAACCAAAATCCTAGAATCGCATCTCAAACCATCTCTCACATCCTCTTAGCTCAACCCCTTTCAAGATCCACTATCTCTTCTCTCTTCTCTCTTCTCTCTTCTCTTTCTCTTACTCTCTTTTCCAACCAATCTTATGTTTGTCTTGATAATTCACTGTGCGAAGTTAACTAGTGCTTAATCAACAGTCCTTGTGGATTCGATATCTTTTATTACTGACGACAAAATCGTGCACTTGTGATTGCGTAACAACTGGTGCAAGGACCAATTGACTAGTAATGGTAAAAACAACATGGTTGTTTCTTCCAAGCTCTATTAAATGGAGCTTGGGATGGCCGACCTTGGTGACGAAATTATACTTGGTTAAAGTTTAATTAGAGTCTCCAATCATACATAGAAATCCGTGTGTTCTTGGTCAAGTTATGGTAAAGTTTCTCTACCAACAAGGAGGATTGTGCTAGCTAGAGTTTCCGGGGATTAATCCACCGATGGATAGGGATTGTCTACCTTACGGGCAGCCGTGGAGTAAGAACTTTATCTTCGAACCACGTAAATCATCATGTTGTGGGTTTGAATTTCTTTTCTTATCTTTAGCTTTCATATTTGTATTCATGTTTGTTTGTTTTCCACTGCGTAAACTAACGAATTGAAGAGAAGCAATCAATTTGGGTGCATCGTCTATCCACTCCTTATGCCATCTTGGCCCATGAGATGACATACTTATCATTGAGAGTAATGATAAGATAATCAAATCCACTAAAGACATGTTGAACTCAAGGTTTGATATGAAAGACATATGTCTACCTGATGTGATTCTAGGAATTAAAATTCTTAGAATATCAGAAGGACTTGTTCTTAGTCAATCCCATTACGTGGATAATATTCTTGAGAAATTCACTAATGGTGATACTACATTGGCACGAACGGCGATAGATACGAGTTAACATCTATAAAAAAATCAAGGAGAAAGTATCTCTCAGATAGAGTATTCTTGAGTGATTAGAAGTCTTATGCACTTAATGAATTGTACACAACCAAACTTAACCTACATAGTAAGTCAACTGAGTAGATATACGAGTAATCCCAGTAGTAAGCACTGGAAAGGGATAACAAGAGTACTAAGGTACTTAAGGTATACTCGTGAATATGGACTGCACTATATAAAATATCCTAATGTGATCGAATGATACAGTAATGCGAATTGGATATCTGACATAAAAGACTCTAAGTCTATGAGTGAATATGTATTCACTCTAGGAGGTGCAGCCATTTCGTGAAAATCTTCTAAGAAAATTGTAATAACCAGATCCATGATGGAATCTGTATTTGTAGCTCTTGACAAATGTAGTGAAGAGGTTGAATGACTATGAAAATTCTTAGAAGATGTTCCAAGATGGTTAAAATTGGTGCCAACAATCTGTATGCATTGTGATAATCAATCGACAATTGGTAGGGCATAGAATCATATGTATAATGGTAAGTCTAGACATATACATTGTAGACATAATACCATTAGATAATTACTCTTAACGGGGGTTATCACTGTTGATCATGTGAAGTCAAAGAATAACTTGGTAGATCCATTAACCAAAGAGTTAAATCGAGAGTAAATTGCAAGTTCATCGTGATGGATAAGCTTGATGCCGATGGAAAATGTTGGTGTAAAGGAAACCCAACCTATGTAGACTAGAGATCCCAAGAATTATGTTCAAAGGGACAACCTAATTGTACCGATAAAGTTGATCACTGTGGGGAAAGACCCAATGGATCAGTGAAAGATAGAGGTTGAGCACACGACTTTTAATGATCCAGTAGAGTAATGTGAAATACTCTTAAGAGATCACCTATGTGAGAAAGAAGTGAGGCTGCTTCGAAGAGAATTGGAGATATAATTCTTAGAACTTCTCACAAAATTAGACGTGTTCATGGCCAAAACTGAACACAATCATGAAAACTAAGTTCTATTAGGGAGAGTCTTGGGTAGTATATGTCAATGCTTACACAAATGGCAGAATAGTTCAAGAATATCACATCTGTTGTCAGCCAGTAAGCAAATAAATCTTCATTCACAAGGGAAAGTTCAAAGGGTAAAACCTACTTGTCCTATACTACACTCAACTTCTTAATGCTATCACATACCTTGTCTTCATTCATGTGGGGGATTGTTGGATATATGCGAATGGAAAAAAGGTGGAAAGGAAAGAGACTTCATTGTGAATGAGACTTTATCCCATATTGGGAGTTTCAAGACATATTAGTTGGTTTATATTGGTTCACATGCATATATGGTGTGAACAAATGCATGGGGAGAGACTCTCTCTCAAGCGTGCGTGTGCAGGGGATGCAAATCCAGGGTCCGGATTACACTAAACCAAATAGATTCATGTGTGAGTATGACCTGTACAAGCCGAATATCGAACTAAATTTTACATTATATACTCTTATATTTTGGAGTTGCTCCATTAGTAAAGTACCAAAGCATATCCAAGAGCTTTAAAAGTTTCTTAAGGCTTCAACTCTTGTGGAGCGCCTTTGTTATCTTTTTCTTCCTTCTACTTTCATTTCTTAATTTTTTTTTTGCAATCGAGATATTCAATTCTTTCGATCCATCTCATTAATTTTAAAGATAACCGATTTAATTTTATAAAAGAATTTTATTATTCATCAAAATAAATCTGAAAATATTGATAGAGGTTCATCAGACAACCAACATTTTTAAATTTATCATTTTGTTAGATGAAAATTCTTGCAATTAAAATTTAAATCTTAAATTTTTTATTAACCTCTTGGAAGTATAAAGAGAGAGATAGTTTAATTGCTAAGTGAAATCCTTTTATTAATTCCTTTAGCGTGGGTCAAGGTTTTATCTCTGTACGGAGGTTTATCTATCTATATTGTCTTTTGCAAAGGGATGACATAGTGAATCCACTTAAAGGGTGACACTATATGCATCTTAAATCATAGAAGAAAAGCCAAACTTTGAATCGCCTTGCATTTTCGCCATGTTAGCATTCTTTTCTTTATTTTATTTTATGCTTTCACATGTTCCAATCATAAAGTGTCACGGACACATATCAAACTAATGTTTGTGATGGTCTCCTCCTTGACTTGCTCGGACCCTTCTCTCTCTTTTCTCTCGAATTTGTGCTCGTTCCCGTCTTTTGTGTGGTCGATGTTCGAGTCTTGCAGATCAACACGAGTTAGAAGGGGCGGTGTGACTGGTATGATTCCTCCGATGATTAAAAACTTACTATCTCACCGATATGTAAGAAGAAGAAGAAATAGAAATAGAAATAGAAATAGAAGAAGATGAAATAGAAATAGAAGAAGAAGAGTGACCTCTGTACACAAAGTTATATTTTTACTTACTATCTTAACTCTTTATATAATTTGATCCCGTCCGGAAGTTGAGTCGGATGAAGGCGGGCCGCGCTGTCACTGGAGTTGACGGAAAGTCGCTGCGAAGCCAGATCGATTGGGTACCCACCGGGAGAGCTTACACGAACGGATGACGGGGGGTGGTGACGAAGTAAGGGTCCTGCGCACACTCAGACGAGCCCATAAGTCGTTAGAGACCAGGAACTAGGGAAAAAGTCTCCGGATCAGGTCCTCTGACGCTCAAGTCAGGTACTTTTTCCCCAGAAAATACAGATAAAGAACGAAAAGTAATAGACGAGTATGAAATGACGAGTAAGGTACCTGCGTAAGAGACAAAGCATCCCTTTTTATACAGTAATGGATGCTTCTGGAGTCTGACGGGTGTCAAGGAATGTCGGATGTCAGGCTTTGTCTGACGGTGAATGACACGTGGCGTCCTCCTATAGGTCTAGGAAGGAATCAGCGGGCGGTGAGCACCAGACCGTTAGCATATTCTCTAACATGCAGTGATTATTCTCTGACAGGTTGTTACGATTCTCTGGCTTGCTTGTCGTATAGTGTATGCCTACGCCGATCTGTTAACCCTGGACTGGATCCTTGTATCTGCCAGCCTCTACCTGTGGGTGTAGACCTACCTTTCCTGACCTGCGTTTGCCGCTTCATAACTCCAGACCTGTATGTCCCTCTCTGTCCTGTGTGTCCTGTTTTGTGAACTCCCGACCTGTCTTACCTTGTAAGTCGTGACCTGTTAAGCCTTAGTCTAGTTCTGCTTATTATGAATCCCGATCTGTACACCTCAGTTTACTTCTGCTTATCCTGAGTCTCGACCTGTACGCCTCAGCCTACTTCCGCTTATCCTGAGTCTCGACCTGTACACCTCAGTATGCTTCCGCTTATCATGAATCCCGACCTGTATGTCTTAGTATGCTTCCGCTTATCCTGAGTCCCGACCTGTACGTCTCAGTATGCTTCCGCTTATCCTGAGTCCCGACCTGTACGTCTCGATCTATGTATCTTATGCTGCAAGGCTATAAGTCCTGACCTGTATCCTTGGTTTGCACATCTCGACCTGTATGCGCTGATCCATGTGTTTTGAGCCGTAAGGCTATAAGTCTTGACCTGTATCCTTGGTTTGCACATCCCGACCTGTGTGCGCTGATCCATGTGTTTTGAGCCGTAAGGTTATAAGTCCTGATCTGTATCCTTGGTTTGCACATCCCGACCTGTGTGCGTTGATCCATGTGTTTTGAGCCGTAAGGCTATAAGTCCCGACCTATATCCTTGGTTAGCACATTCCGACCTCTGTGCGCTGATCCATGTGTTTTGAGCCGTAAGGCTATAAGTCTTGACCTATATCCTTGGTTTGCACATCTCGACCTGTGTGCGCTGATCCATGTGTTTTGAGTCGTAAGGCTATAAGTCCTGATCTATATCCTTGGTTAGCACATTCCGACCTGTACGCTTCGTTCCATATGTCCTGAGCCGTAAACCTATAAATCCTGACCTATGATCCTGGGTTCCGATTTCCTACTCGCTATATAGGCCTAGCCTTATGACACCGCCTGTGCCCGACTGAGACCATTTTGCGACCAGGCCCTTCGAACTCCACGTAGGCCGAGCTTTTGACCTCCACATAGGCCTGACCTCTGACCGCCCCGTGGGCTTGACTTCTGACCGCCCCGTGGGCTTGACTTCTGACCGCCACATGAGCTTGACTTTTGACCGCCACGTGAGCTTGACTTTTGACGATCCCCTAGGCTTGACTTCCGACCACGTCATCTCCCTGACCCCACAATCATACACCATATCACAAGCCTCCCCCTCAAGTCTAGTCGAAGGAGGCTCTAGTCCAATTGACTAGACCCAAGTTCCTTTGTTACCTGACCTTGTTCTCTCATCTCTCGCCGACCTTTTTCTCGCTATCTTCAGAATTCCTCGCCCTCCTAGAAGATAGGCGGGGCTTTACTGTATGCGAGCTGACTCTTCGATTTCCGATCATACCACTTTCTTATAAATGAGATACTGTTTCCCAAACATCGTCTCAGGTTCCTAGGCAACCCCTTCACCTTCTCTTCCCTTATAAAAGGGTCGTGTATACTTCCCCCTTCCTTTCTTCAAGCTACCCTCTTGTTAATAGAATCAATTATCTTCTTACACTCAGGCCTCCATGGAACCTGCAATGGAATCTGGCGAACCCTCCTCTTTGCATCCACAGATTGCCCAACTGATCGAATTGCTAGCCTAGAAAGATAAAGCCTTACAAGAGATGACTGAAAGCAGAGATCTTCAAGTTTCTCTTACTCGTGAAATGGAAGGACACTGGCTGGTGGCCAAATCTCGAACTCGGGCCGAGATAACTCTCAAACTTAAGGCACAATCAGACTTTCAAAGCCAGGTTCATTATATTATTTACCATCGAACTTATCACGGAAGATCTAGCTCGTGCTCAGGCTCATCTAGCCAGGAAGGACCAAGCCTCTGGATCTGGATCTTGCAATGCGCAATGAAAACGCAACCTGAGCAAATGTTCTTCGACTTTTATTATATAATAACCCTTGCATTATCTGTTCTCACGGTTGTATTTTGACCTGAACAAGTCTAATTGACTAGGCCCAATCTGAGCTCTTTGTTCTTCCACCTTGTTGAACTAAATGTGGCACAGTCCTCTATGCCTTGCCTCTTAGGGTTCCTTACCCACTTAATTGCTTCATTAACCTGGGGAATTAGATCTCCTTAATTACAGTATCATTAACTCTCACTATTCCCCTCCTTTAAAAGATGCTAGATTAGCACTCCTTGATCATAGCTCCCTTATGCCAACGCTATGAGTTCATCTTCTTCTAACGAGGTTGATCAGTCACATCTCCAATTTCGATTAAATCAGCTTACTCATCAACTTGCTCAAAAAGAAGCAGAGCTGATTGAGATGACTCAAGACAGGGATCTTCAAATAACACTTCGCTGGGATACTGAAGCTTTCTTGTCATCAGCCAAATCCCGAGTCAGGGCTGAAGTCACCCTGAAATGGAAGGCTTACTCAGACCTGGAACGTTAAAAACATCTCCAAATTTATCTGGAAATAAACATGCTGATTCGATATATCTTCTCCAGGAGGAAATTCGTATCAAGGATGACACTATCGCCCAACAGCGGAACTTCATTGCCCAACAACAGGACTTCATTAATCTTCTCAAGGCGGAATCAGAAAAAACTCAGGCTTCCTCAAGAACCCCCCCCCCCCATTTGGGAAGAACCCCTGAGCAGAGGAATGACCCTTCTACCAGCACCGCCGGGCACTCCTAGATATCAGCTATCTTCTATGTGGCTTATGAGAAAAATAACATGTATGCAATTTGCGAAATATCATGTATGTAATTTGCAATATATAATTCAAAGAATTGGGTCCTAATGTTATGAATAGATATTTCTAACAATGTATGAGTCATATGAACGAACCTGTTTGAGGATTTGTATTAAAACTAGCCTCCCAAACTCTGCAGAGGATTACTTGCTGATAAGACGCATAAAAGAAAAGGCTGAGAGAGACTGACCGGTAGGATGTTGAGGGGCGTGAGGGCAGGGCTCACTTATAACTCGCACTGGGGCGAAAGTCTGGGACACCGACCTGGATGGTCGTTGGGCGTGAGAGTATAGCTCACTTATAACTCGCACTGGGGCGAGAGTCTGGAACACCGACCTGGACGGTCGTTGGGCGTGAGAGCATAACTCACTTATAACTCGCACTGGGCGAGAGTCTGGGGCACCGACCTAGAAGGTTGTTGGGCGTGAGAGCATAGCTCACTTATAACTCGCTCTAGGGCGAGAATCTGGAACACCGACCTGTACGGTCGTTGGGCGTGAGAGTATAGCTCACTTATAACTCGCTCTAGGGCGAGAGTCTAGACCACCGACCTGGACGGCCGTTGAGCATGAGAGTATAGCTCACTTATAACTTGCACTAGGGCGAGAGTATGGAGCATCGACCTGGACGATCATTGGGCGTGAGAGCATAACTCACTTATAACTTGCACTAGGGCGAGAGTTTGGGGCATCAACCTGGACGGTCATTGGGTGTGAGAGCATGCTCATTTATAACTCGCACAGGGGCGAGAGTCTGGAGCGCCGACTTGGAAGCTCGTTGGGCGTGAGAGCATGCTCACTTATAACTCGCACTGGGGTGAGAGTCTGGACACCGACCTGGACAGTCGTTAGGTGTGAGAGCATAGCTTACTTATAACTCACACTGGGGCGAGAGTCTGAAACACCGATCTGGACGATTGTTGGGCGTGAGAGCATATCTCACTTATAACTCGCACTGGGGTGAGAGTTTGGGGCACTGACCTGGAAGGTCGTTGGGCGTGAGAGCATAGCTCACTTATAACTCGCTCTGGGGAGAGAGTCTAGAACACCGACCTTGATGGTCGTTGGGCATGAGAGCATAGCTCACTTATAACTCGCTCTGGGGCGAGAGTCTGGAACACCGACCTGGACGGTCGTTGGGCGTGAGAGCATGTTCCCTTATAACTCGCACTGAGGCGAGAGTCTGGAAGCGTGAGAGCATGCTCACTTATAACTAGCACTAAGGCGAGAGTCTGGGACACCGACCAGTAAGTGTTCTGGAGGCCTGACCAGGAAATGATCTGAAAGCCTAACCAAGGAATACTCTGGAGGTCTGACCAAGAAATGCTCTGGAGGTTTGACCAAGAAATGCTCTAGAGGTTTGACCAAGAAATGCTCTGGAGGTCTGACCAGGAAATGTTCTGGAGGCCTGACTAGTACTTGATCGGGAGGTCTGACCAAGAAAGGCTCTGAAGGTCTGACTAAGAAATGCTCTGAAGGTCTGACCAAGAAATGTTTTGGAGGCCTGGCCAGTACTTGATCTGGAGACCTGACCAGGAATTGATCTGGAGACTTGACCGGGAGATCGTTATCGATACTTCGATTTGAGACCGGTGGCGATACTCTGGTCCGAGACCAGTAGCGAGACTCCGGTCTAAAACCAGTGGCGATACTCTGGTCTGAGACTAGTGGCGATACTCCGGTCCGAGACCGGTGGCGATACTCTGGTCCGAGACCAGTAGCGATACTCCGGTCCGAGATCGGTGGCGATTATCTCGACTCCGAACGGGGGAGGTAAGAGAGGATATACTCCGGTCCGAGACCTGTGGCGATTATCTTGACCCCGAACGAGGGAGGTAAGAGATGATATACTTCGGTCCGAGACCGGTGGCGATAGCTCGACCCCGAACGGGAGAGATAAGAAAATCGATAAGCTGGTTCGAGACCAATGAAGATTGCTAGACCTCGAATGGAGGAGATAATCCCCAAAGTCCGTAGAAGCGGAGCCCGTAACAATATGTGGGGACAGAGCCTTTATAATACCTAATGGCGGAGTGATGTCAACCGGCTGGCTCGAATTCCAAATGTCCGTTCAGCTAGTAAGAGAAATAGTGTCGATCCCTTGACTCCCAAATGTCCCCGGAGTCAGGGAGAAGAATAATCTGAGTCCCGACCGTCAAAGGGAGTGATGCCCATAGCCATATAAGGGAGCAGAGTCCGTAGCAATAAAAGGAAGCAGAGCCTGTAGACGTAAAAAGCACGCAAAACAGGTGGAGAATACAGAGCATATAGTAATAATAGAGTGAAGTGTCATAGCAGTAAAAGAATGCAGAACCCCATGGTGAAGGGTACAGAACCTATAGTAGTAAGAGGATGCAAACCCTCATGGTAAAGGGTGCAGAGCCTGTAGTACACTTGACCGGGGAGCTGGGCCCTTGGTCCCTGATTGGAGAGTAAGGCCCCTAGCCTGTAATCAAAGAGTGAGGCCCCAAGATCTTGATCGGGAAGTCGTACAGCGAGTCAATGATCGGGGAGCTGTGTCCCTAGTGTATGAGTGGGGAGCTGAGTCCCTAGTATCCGATCAAAAATCAAAGGCCCTAGTCTTTAATCAAGTACTAGGGTCTTACTCTCTTATCAGGGAGCTATAGCAGTTCCTATAACCATAAAAAGGGAGCAGAGCCGGTAACGTACTTGATCGGGGAGCCGTGCCAACCGGCTAAGGGTTTGTCTCGGTCCCTTGACTCCCAAATACCCGTGGAGTCAGGGAAAAAACATAATGAAAAAATTAACCTGTCGGCCAGCTTAAGCTCCCACTCAATCTCTCGACTCCTGAATACCGGTGGACTGAGGGTAGAAGTTAATATGTTTATCGAGATCCTCTGGGACTATGATAATGGCAGAGAACCTCCCGACGTCGTCCATCTTCACGTTCTAGAATAGGTGAAGAAGATTCCCACAGATGGCGCCAAATTTGATCCCGTCCGGAAGTTGAGTCGGATGAAGGCGGGCCGCGCTGTCACTGGGGTTGACGGAAAGTCGCTGCGAAGCCGGGTCGATCTGGTACCCACTGGGAGAGCTTACACGAACGGATGACGGGGGGTGGTGACGAAGTAAGGGTTTTGCACACACTCATACGAGCCCACGAGTCATTAGAGACCAGGAACTAGGGAAAAAGTCCCCGGGTCAGGCCCTTCGACGCTCAAGTCAGGTACTTTTTCCCCAGAAAACATAGAAAAAGGATGAAAAGTAATAGATGAGTATGAAATGATGAGTGAGCGTACCTACGTAAGGGACAAAGCATTCCTTTTTATACTGCAATGGATGCTTCTGGAGTCTGACGGGTGTCAGGGAATGTCAGATATCAGGCTTTGTCTGGCGGTGAATGACACGCGGCGCCCTCCTATAGGTCTAGGAAGGAATCAGCGGGCGGTGAGCACCAGACCGTTAGCATATTCTCTGACATGCAGTGATTATTCCCTGACAGGTTGTTAAGATTCCCTGGCTTGCTTGTCGTATAGTGTATGCCCGCGCCGATCTGTTAACCCTGGACTGGATCCTTGTATCTGCCAGCCTCGACCTGTGGGTGTAGACCTACCTTTCCTGACCTGCGTTTGCCACTTCATAACACCAGACCTGTATGTCCCTCTCTGTCCTACATGTCCTGTTTTGTGAACTCCCGACCTGACTTACCTTATAAGTCGTGACCTGTTAAACCTTAGTATAGTTCTGCTTATTATGAATCCCGATCTGTACACCTCAGTTTGCTTCCGCTTATACTGAGTCCCGACCTGCACGCCTCAGCCTGCTTCCGCTTATCCTGAGTCTCGACCTGTACGCCTCAATATGGTTTCGCTTATCCTGAGTCCCAACCTGTACGTCTCAGTATGCTTCCACTTATCCTGAGTCCCGACCTGTACGTCTCAGTATGCTTCCATTTATCCTGAATCCAGACTTGTATGTCTCGATCTATGTATCTTATACTGCAAGACTATAAGTCCTGATCTGTATCCTTGGTTTGCATATCCCGACCTGTGTGCGCTGATCCATGTGTTTCGAGCCGTAAGGCTATAAGTCCTGATCTGTATCCTTGGTTTGCACATCTTGACCTGTGTGCGCTGATCCATGTGTTTTGAGCCGTAAGGCTATAAGTCTTGATCTGTATTCTTGGTTTGCACATCCCGACCTGTGTGCGCTGATCCATGTGTTTTGAGCCGTAAGGCTATAAGTCCCGACCTGCATTCTTGGTTAGCACATTCCGACCTCTGTGCACTGATCCATGTGTTTTGAGCCGTAAGGCTATAAGTCCTGACCTATATCCTTGGTTTGCATATCCCGACCTGTGTGCGCTGATCCATGTGTTTTGAGCCGTAAGGCTATAAGTCCTGATCTATATCCTTGGTTAGCACATTCCGACCTGTACGTTTCGTTCCATGTGTCCTGAGCCGTAAGGTTATAAATCCTGACCTATGATCCTGGCTTTCGATTTCCTACTCGCTATATAGGCCTAGCCTTAGGATACCACCTGCGCCCGACTCAGACCATTCTGCGACCAGGCCCTTCGAACTCCACGTAGGCCGAGCTTTTGATCTCTACATAGGCTTGACCTCTGACCGCCTCGTGGGCTTGACTTCTGACCGTCACATGAGCTTGACTTCTGACCACCACGTGAGCTTGATTTTTGACCATCCCTAGGCTTGACTTCCGACCACGTCATCTCCCTGACCCCACAATCATACACCGTATCATAATTGATGGAAGGAAATCTCCATGTGGCCAAGAACAACACATGCCACAACGTCCATTGCATGTGCGGAGAACACAGGGCTGACCTATCGGGCGACCCAAGATTGGGGGCATCAAGGGGACAACGATTGAGTCGTATGATTGGCCTGGTCAGGCCATTAGCCACCTTCAAGGTTGCATCATTAGTCAGGTGTCGCCCTCGTCTTCGATCGTCAGGCAAGGGCGATTTCGATAGCAGAGTGTGACAACTGTAGTTGTAAGAAATTATCAGATATTGAGATTGATAGAGCCAACTCAACTAAGAGTTTTGTATGTGAGCGTTAACTGAGCGAGATCTAAGATATTCGTCCCGCATATGGGAAGAGAGAAAGTGGCTAACCAAACGGGCCAGTTGTCTCCGGATGCATCTATTTGAACTTTATGAGTGCAATAAGAGCAAAGCCAAGTATAATATGTCAGTGTGGTGTGGTTATAGTTTATAGGCCCGCGATCTCATGTAGAATCATGATCCTATGCTCGGCGACGGGACCCGCCTTTGCACAATGATCCTATGCAAGATTGATTTGGGATCAGAATCATATTAGTTTGGATCAGATCATAAAATCATATATTAGTTGGGATCTGATCATAAAATCATATGATTTTATCAAAAATCCTTAAAATTTAATTTAATATGGGATAGGATAGTCAAATTAATCAATAAAAATTAAACCAATTATATTTGATATTTAATTAAAATTCCTTTTAAATAAATTAAATTAAAAATAATAATAATAATAATAATATTAATGGTAATAATAGGTTGATATATATATATATATATATATATATATATATATATATATATATATATATATATATATATATATATATTATTTGTTTAATAAAATACTTTTTAATTTAAATTTGATATTGGAGGTGTTTTTTAATTAGAAGAGATATGTAGTGTGGGCGTTTAAGAAATATAGAATTCATAAAAGAATTGTTGAGAGATGTATAAGATTTTCTATTTTTTAAGTGATGCAGATATGCTAACTAAGGTTAAGAGCTCCACCACTGTTGCTCTAAATGAGATAATTTCATTAGATTTGTATTTAAATTATTTTATTTAAGTTGGATTAAAAATCTAAAGTCTCTTCTCCGATCGCGATCGCTGCCTCCTCTTCTCCTCTCACATCGCCTCCTTCTTCATCGCAAGATGCAGCCTTCAAATCTCCGGCCGCCTGCCTTGAGAAACTAACGACGCCTACGTTTGCGCGTCCCCCTCCGCGAGCTGCCGGCGCCGCCTGTCCGTGGTTCCACCGACAATCGGAGTAGAATCGTCTGTACCACCAATACTATATCCAGCGATTCTATTCCGATTTCACTACGAAACGAAATTCGTTCCCGGATCGATCATTTTGCAAAGCATGCATGCGTGTGGCGATAAAACATTCGAATGGAATTACAATTTAAATACTTTTTGAATAGGTACTCTGAAGTTTACTTGATAAATATATCAACAAATTAATCAGATGAAATATTTATTTTTACAAAAAAATATATACCAATTTTGGTATTTCTCCAAATAAAGAATTTCAAAGCTTCCCACATCCATGTTGATCCGGTGGTAAGGACGGGGGACCCTCATGGGCGTAGGGTCAAAGACACGTGGAGGTCAACCCCAAGTCTGAGGCCGAACGGAAGGATGCCGGGCCGAACGGAAACATGCCGGGCCGAACGGAAGCATGCCGCGCCGAACGGAAGGATGCCGGGCCGAACGGAAGCATGCCGCGCCGAACGGAAGCATGCCGGGCCGAACGGAAGCATGCCGCGCCGAACGGAAGCATGCCGGGCCGAATGGAAGGATGCCGCGCCGAACGGAAGCATGCCGCGCCGAACGGAAGCATGCGGGGCCGACCTGACATTCGGCCAGAAGCTTCCCGGGCCAGACAGAAGACAACCCGACCATGGGCGGGTTTCCGACGCTCATAGTGAAAAAGGTCACCTGGCCGAGCGGATAGCCCGCTCGGCCGAAGCATAAAATATCGTTGCTGTGGAACACTCTCAGCCGAGCACCCGGTCGGACCTATGCTTGCTGAGCGGATGAACGCTCGGCTCGGGGCAAAAAGGAGACAAGGATAAGGGGACATTGGGGAACATCATCTTCTGATAGTAGGCATATTTGACGACCAGGCCATGCACAGAATCGTACGACGGAAGGCTCTGCTGTCCCATCAGAGAGGTGCTCAGACTGTAGTAGTATGGTGTCAGACATGCTCCTCTGGCAAGCCCATACTAAGGTATGGTATAGGACACGTTTATGCCTCGGTAGGTGTGCACAAGCCTCCCCACAGCTCTATATAAGAGCCCTCAGACTTCGCCGGAGGTACAAATTTCTTCATATTCGGAGCCACTTCTTTGTTGTCCATTTGCCTGACTTGAGCGTCGGAGGGTCGTCGCCGGGAACTCCTTCCCGGCCCGACTTCTTTGCAGGATCGCCGGAGCGCCGTACGACCGGTCGGAGATCTACGTCAGTAACTCGGAGAGCACCACGTGCCCAGCGTCCGTTGATTCAGCGATTCAGACAAGATCAATTTGGCGCCGTCTGTGGGAACGCTCCTGCATCCGATCGGAAGCGATGGATGAAGCTGGACGACCGCACTCGGTGATGCTCTCCACAGAGGAGCTCGACGCTCTGATCGAGTCAAGGGCAGCTAAGCTCGTGGAACACCAGAAACAGAAGGCACAAGCCGAGCGGATGGAGCAACAAGCAACGTCAGTATCAACAAGCCGAGCGGATGGAGCAGCAAGCGACGTCAGCATCAGCAGGCCGAGTGGCTGGAGCAACAAGCGACGTCAGTATCAACAAGCCGAGCGGATGGAGCAGCAAGCGACGTCAGCATCAGCAGGCCGAGCGGCTGGAGCAACAAGCGACGTCAGTATCAACAAGCCGAGCGGATGGAGCAGCAAGCGACGTCAGCATCAGCAAGCCGAGCCGCTGGAGCAACAAGAAACGTCAGTATCAACAAGCCGAGCGGATGGAGCAGCTAACGACGTCAGCATCAGAAGGCCAAGCGGCTGGAGCAACAAGCAACGTCAGAATCAGCAGGCCGAGCGGCTGGAGCAACAAGCGACGTCAGCATCAGCAGGCCGAGCGGCTGGAGCAACAAGCAGGCCGGAGAATATTTCAACATGGGGCCGAGATAAAGATCCGGTCGGCGTTCAGGGGGAACCACCTCCAGCCTTACCGGACGGGGTGAAAGGTGAGCCAATATAATGTATTCCGTATACTTTCCGTTCGGCTGTATATTTGAAATGCAGGAGTAAAAAATCGAAAAATTAGCGCAAGTATAGGGCATCGTAAGCCGACCGGAAGACCGTCGAGCTCCGACGTTAAAAATCGAGAGACGAGCCGGCGTCTATAAACCCTCCGAGCGGAAGACCGTCGAGCTGCGACGTTAAAAATCGAGAGACGAGCCGGCGTCTATAAACCCTCCGAGCGGAAGACCGTCGAGCTCCGACGTTAAAAATCGAGAGACCAGCCACCGTCTATAAACCCTCCGAGCGGAAGACCGTCGAGTTCCGACGTTAAAAATCGAGAGACGAGCCGACGTCTATAAACCCTCCGAGTGGAAGAGCGTCGAGCTCCGACGTTAAAAATCGAGAGACAAGCCGGCGTCTATAAACCCTCCGAGCGGAAGGCCGTCGAGCTCCGACGTTAAAAATCGAGAGATGAGCCGGCGTCTATAAATCCTCAGAGCGGAAGACCGTCGAGCTCCGACGTTAAAAATCGAGAGACGAGCCGGCGTCTATAAATCCTCCGAGCGGAAGACCGTCAAGCTCCAACGTTAAATATCGAGAGTCGTACCAGCGACTATAAACCCTCCGAGCGGAAGACCGTCGAGCTCCGACGTTAAAAATCGAGAGACGAGCCGGCGTCTATAAACCCTCCGAGCGGAAGACCGTCGAGCTCAGACGTTAAAAATCGAGAGACGAGCCGGCGTCTATAAACCCTCCGAGCGGAAGACCGTCGAGCTCCGACGTTAAAAATCGAGAGACGAGCCGACGTCTATAAACCCTCCGAGCGGAAGACCGTCGAGCTCCGACGTTAAAAATCGAGAGACGAGCCGGCGTTTATAAACCCTCCGAGCGGAAGACCGTCGAGCTCGACGTTAAAAATCGAGAGACGAGCCGGCGTCTATAAATCCTCCGAGCGGAAGACCGTCGAGCTCCGACGTTAAATATCGAGAGTCGTACCGGCGACTATAAACCGTCCAAGCGGAAGACCGTCGAGCTCCAACGTTAAATATCGAGAGTCGTACCGGTGATTATAAACCTTCCGAGCGGAAGACCGTCGAGATCCGACGTTAAAAATCAAGAGACGAGCCGGCGTCTATAAATCATCCGAGCGGAAGACCGTCGAGCTTAGACGTTAAAAATCGAGAGACGAGCCGGCGTCTATAAACCCTCCGAGCGGAAGACCGTCGAGCTCCGACGTTAAAAATCGAGAGACGAGCCGACGTCTATAAACCCTCCGAGCGGAAGACCGTCGAGCTCCGACGTTAAAAATCGAGAGACGAGCCGGCGTCTATAAACCCTCCGAGCGGAAGACCGTCAAGCTCCGGCGTTAAAAATTGAGAGACGAGCCGGCGTCTATAAACCCTCAGAGCGGAAGACCGTCGAGCTCTGACGTTAAAAATCGAGAGACGAGCCGGCGTCTATAAACCCTCCGAGCGGAAGACCGTCGAGCTCCGACGTTAAAAATCGAGAGACGAGCCGGCGTCTATAAACCCTCCGAGCGGAAGACCGTCGAGCTCCGACGTTAAAAATCGAGAGACGAGCCGCGTCTATAAACCCTCCGAGCGGAAGACCGTCGAGCTCCGACGTTAAATATCGAGAGACGAGCCGGCGTCTATAAACCCTCCGAGCGGAAGACCGTCGAGCTCCGACGTTAAAAATCGAGAGACGAGCCGGCGTCTATAAACCCTCCGAGCGGAAGACCGTCGAGCTCCGACGTTAAAAATCGAGAGTCGAGCCGGCGACTATAAACCCTCTGAGCGGAAGACCGTCGAGCTCCGACGTTAAATATCGAGAGTCGAGCCGGCGACTATAAACCCTCCGAGCGGAAGACCGTCGAGCTCCGACGTTAAAAATCGAGAGTCGAGCCGGCGACTATAAACCCTCCGAGCGGAAGACCGTCGAGCTCCGACGTTAAAAATCGAGAGACGAGCCGGCGTCTTTAAACCCTCCGGCCGGAAGACCGTCGAGCTCCGACGTTAAAAATCGAGAGTCGAGCCGGCGACTATAAACCCTCCGGCCGGAAGACCTTCGAGCTCCGACGTTAAAAATCGAGAGACGAGCCGGCGTCTATAAACCCTCCGAGCGGAAGACCGTCGAGCTCCGACGTTAAAAATCGAGAGTCGAGCCGACGACTATAAACCCTCCGCCCGGAAGACCGTCGAGCTCCGACGTTAAAAATCGAGAGTCACGCCGGAGACTATAAACCCTCCGAGCGGAAGACCGTCGAGCTCCGACGTTAAAAATCGAGAGTCGCGCCGGCGACTATAAACCCTCCGAGCGGAAGACCGTCGAGCTCCGACGTTAAAAATCGAGAGTCTAGCCGGCGACTATAAACCCTCCGAGCGGAAGACCGTCGAGTTCCGACGTTAACACTACAAGAAATTTTGGATTTAACCACACTTAATAGACAACAGTTTTTCAAGAAATTGTTGTCTTTTTTCCATTTAACAACAGTTTTATTGAAAACTGTTATTGTTCACCATAATATTTTTTAAATAACAACAATTTTTCAAAAAACTGTTGTCTAATGTATGTCAAAGACAACGGTTTTTAAAAACTATTGTCTTTTAGTGTTGCTTATATGATAATATACAACAGTTTTATTAAATTGTTGTCTATTGAATGTTGTTGAATCTTAAAAACATAACAGTTTTATTAAACTGTTGTCTATTGAATGTTGTTGAATCTTGAAAACACAACAGTTTTTTTAACTTCATGAAAAAAAACCTAAAACCCACTTCTCCGTAACTCTTCAACGAATAAAAACCTATCTCCGACTCCTTCGCGACTCCTCCGCGAAAGACGCTCCTCGTCGCTCTCACTGGGAACCATTAGGCAATGGGCTATGGGAGGAAGGGCCTAACTTAAATCATTAGTTGAAGGCGACGGGATTTATAGAGTCCAATGCGGCGGGGAGGCGAGCTTTCGCTCTCCGATGGCTAGGAGAATGGCGCAGGGAAGGCAGAAGGGGTCGTCGCGATTTGGGTTGTTTTGGTTTGCATCTGGACTTGCGATCCTAATCCGAGCTTCGCTTTTGGCACTACCGATCCCAACGACGGTGAGTGAGTTGATAGTCTCGTTGAGGGTTTGATGTAAAATACCGGAAATGGGCATAACACCATAAGGGAATTTTTCCGGAATTTTTGGAAATTTTTCGGGAATTTTTCGGAGCTCGTACGGACGAGTTAACGGGGATAAAAATGGAGTCCGGAAAAGCCTGTTTAGGCTATCCCATTTAAACGAGGAAAAGTTAGATTTATTTATTTATTTATTTTCTTTTTCTATTTTCTTTTCCTTATTTTTCTTTTTCCCCCGCTCCCCCGCTGTTTCCTTACCTCGACGCCGAACCCGTGCCCTACTTCTTCCTCCCCCGCGCGCCCGACTGTGCCCTAACCGCCTCTCCCAACTGGCTATGCAAACCGCCGTTTCCTCTCGCGGATGAACCCTCGGCCAAGCTCGCTTTCCTCTTCTTCTCCTCTGCCGACGCTGACCCCCTTTCCCTGTGCCCTAGCCACCAGCCACCGAGACCTTCTTCTTCCTCTTTCCCCAAGCGCCGGCGACGAATCTGCCACCGCCGATCCACTGTCACCCTTGTGTGCCGCCGCCGCCGCCGACTTTTGATCCGAGCAGCATCGCCACACCCTTGCCCCAGTGCCGAGCCGTCCAATTCCGTGCCCTATTTTGGGTTCACAGTCGGCCGACTCTCCTTCTCCACGCCGAGCCCTAGTTTCCCGAGGTCGATCTCTTCCTCTTTGCCGAGGTTTTTGTTGCTGCTTTCCACTGCGGACTCACAACCGATCACCGCCGATTTCCACACTGCGACTAATCGCTACTGTTTCCTTCATCCGGTCCAGCCCTAGTTCTTCATTGGTGCCCTAGATCTGATCTGCCCATCTCCGGCTACTCAGGTCAGTGACTCCACCTGGGTTTTATTTACAACAACCTCATGGGCTGTGAGGCTACGAATGAATGTTCGGATGTGGTATTGATGTAAGTTTGATTTGTCTACTTAGTTTCAGTGATACTGTTCGCCATCTATTCGGAGCATCAGTTGTTATCACCAGCCATAATTTCCAGCAAACTCACAACAATGTGAGTGTAGACAAGATTTTCATTCGAGAAGAAACTTACTTCTTAATATCAACTATCTTTATATTCTTTGTGATGCAATATCATTTACCTCTTGTATCTGCTCAAAATAAGTTTCTTATTCATAATTATGGTTTTACCTTCAATACTGTCAAACCTACATGTCCATGAATACTTTCTACTCTATCATACTCCACTCTCTGATAAAGGGGCCTTTTTACTGCAGGGACCTGTCTTACAATTCTCTTAATGTTGTTAGGCTTTTTTCTTGTAGTGTCTTCTGCTTGGTGCAGGAAATGGCAGAGGCTGTGACGAAAGATTTTGGAAGGATTGACATCTTTGTGCATTCTCTTGCCAATGGACCAGAGGTACTACCTTACACCATATAATCATGATGTTTTTTTTACTTTAGTTCTAAATTATGGTTTTCATAAATAGGTAACGAAGCCACTCTTGGAGACATCTAGAAGAGGGTATCTTGCTACAATTTCAGCTTCGAGTTACTCTTTTGTCTCCCTGCTTCGGCACTTTCTTCCAATAATGAATCCAGGTTTCTTTCGATTCCATGAAAACAAAACAATTGCATGTTCCATTTGTGTGTATATTTCAACTTGAGATCCTGACAAGAACATCATTATCAATCCATCATTATATCTTCTTCTTTACGCACAGAATAAAGCAATGCTAGTAGTTATAATAAAACCCAAAATAAAGTTATCAAACAATTCCTTTTCTTGTTAGCACGTAGATTTTATATCTCATCTTCACTTTGTTTTGGATGTCTCTGTTAAACATGGCAAGCGGTGCTTCAATATCTTTGATATACATAGCTTCCGAAAGGGCAATCCCAGGGTATAACCTTTTCCCTTGTTTATTCCAAAGTTTATAATTTGGAATACTTGTTTAGTTCTTGCATCAACTTACAGATACGAAGGTGGAATGAGCTCAGCAAAAGCTGCATTGGAGAGCGATACAAAAGTAAGTTCAACTCTTCTGCATTGTCAAGTCCTGCTAGTGTTTGGAAATATTTAAACCCAAACTATATGGTAGTTCACTCATCTAAGATTATATTTGGCAAAATATAGATTCAATAATTTTGATGTTTTCAGCATTTGTTTTTGGATGTAGGTGTTGGCTTTTGAACTGCACTTGCTTGCCACAAAGCATCAGGTAATTATATAATTAGTAACCATTTGGTGATTGTTAGCATACACGATATGATGGCTTTTCTTCAGTTCAATAGACATATTTTTACCTACTGCTCTGTATTCCTATGTTCCTTTCTCTGTCTATGCCATGTTTTACATTGATCTTTCAATTGGCATTTGACTTGAGATTTACCCACGCATGAAATTCTACAGTTTGTTTATATCACTTGATTATAGAAATTTGTTGAAGAGTTGTCTCGTTTTTGTTTATTTGATCTATGAATTTGTTTGCATTTGCATTATTTTCAATTCCTGAGATGTTAAACACTTCTAGTTGCTTCCTTATACATTGAAGAATGTTTTAAAACATTCTTCAACCTAGCTCTTGATTGTTAATTTTAGTCAATTATAGTGGTAATTGTTAGATCCTTTATTTATTTTAATTAATCTCTATTTGTATATTCCATTATCTAATTAATCAATGACTTATTAATCAATGGTGCTTATTTTTGTTTATTAATCTCTATGAATTAATGTTGCTTGATCACTGGGAAAAATAATGTTTGCATGGTTTATAATAGAAGCTTTGTATGCAATGAAATAAAATGAAAATTCTGCTTAATAAGAAATTTAAGAGCCACCATATTGTTTCAAGAGGTTACCATTTATGTTACATAGATAACACTTTTTGCACTAGATCAAATGGTTTTTATGGTTATGTAACATTTATGCAGTGCAATTAGAATCACGCATACAGTTTAGTTTCTAATTTGTAATATATATCTTTATTCGAATAGGTGCTCTCAAGAGTACTGGGAAGAATGCCGACAAACTAAAAAAATGGAGAGACTTTAACAAATTAAGGAGCACTAGGAGCTGCAGTCCCTCCTCTTCACCGACATCTAAGTAGAAAATCTCGTGTTATATTGTTCTACCTTTGTTTTAATAGTGTTATCATTTTGTTGGTTGCTTATGAAATTTCTTCATAATGTTATAGATATTATTTTTGAATGTTAGAAAATTGTATATTAAATTTTATTTTGAAATTTAATATTTTGAATGATTTATAATATTAGAAATTTGTGTATTAATTTTTTTTTATTTTTTATCTAAAAAAGACAACGGTTTTTCACCGTTGTCGTAGATAGTTTAAAACTGTTGTTGAAGACCCTGTTGTTAAAGGTAGACGCTCAAAGACAACGGTGAAAAACTATTGTCTTTGAAGGAAAAGACAACAGTTTTTCACCGTTGTAAAAATGTTGTCTTTGCCTTCAAAGACAACGGTTAAAAACTGTTGTCTTTGGCCACCCCTTTTAATAACACGGCCTTTAACAACAGTTCAAAATGGGCTACGACAACGGTGAAAAACCGTTGTTGTTTGCCTTTTTTTCTTGTAGTGTAAAAATCGAGAGTCGAGCCGGCAACTATAAATCCTCTGAGCGGAAGACCGTCGAGCTCTGACGTTAAATATCGAGAGTCGAGCCGGCGACTATAAACCCTCCGAGCGGAAGACCGTCGAGCTCCAACGTTAAATATCGAGAGTCGAGCCGGCGACTATAAACCCTCCGAGCGGACGAAGGCAATAAAGAGGACTTGTGAACAAGTACCCAAAGGTACTCGCCGTCAATATCGTTCGACCGCCTGAACGTTCCGCTCGGCCCAGTACCCAAAGGTACTTATCAACATCTAGCGAACAACCTCTTATATCGAGGCTGGACATATTCAGCCAAGCGGAAAAGTTATACAAAATACTAAGTGAGAAATCCCTTGCAAAACGCAAGAGAGGTGGGATGAGAGGCGATTAACGAGGAAAAGCGGAGGATAGTTTCTTGGATGCGCCGCTCGGCACTACGGGCGTCTAGTCAGTCGGACTATGCGCCTCCTTCGACTAGATTTGAAGGGGAGGCATGTGATCCGGTGGTAAGGACGGGGGACCCTCATGGGCGTAGGGTCAAAGACACGTGGAGGAAGCATGCCGGGCCGAACGGAAGGATGTCGCGCCGAACGGAAGCATGCCGGGCCGAATGGAAGCATGCCGGGCCGAACGGAAGCATGCCGGGCCGAATGGAAGCATGCCGGGCCGAACGGAAGCATGCCGGGCCGAATGGAAGCATGCTGCGCCGAACGGAAGCATGCCGGGCCGAACGGAAACATGCCGCGCCGAACGGAAGCATGCCGGGACGAACGGAAGCATGCCGCGCCGAACGGAAGCATGCCGGGCCGAACGGAAGGATGCCGCGCCGAACGGAAGCATGCCGCGCCGAACGGAAGCATGCCGGGCCGACCTGACATTCGGCCAGAAGCTTCCCGGGCCGGACAGAAGACAACCTGACCATGGGCGGGTTTCCGACGCTCATAGTGAAAAAGGTCACCTGGCCGAGCGGATAGCCCGCTCGGCCAAAGCATAAAATATCATTGCTGTGGAACACTCTCAGCCGAGCACCCGGTCGGACCTATGCCTGCCGAGCGGATGAACGCTCGGCTCGGGGAAAAAAAGGAGACAAGGGCAAGGGGACATTGGGGAACATCATATTCTGATAGTAGGCATATTTGACGACCAGGCCATGCGCAGAATCGTACGACGGAAGGCTCTGCTGTCCCATCAGAGAGGTGCTCAGACTGTAGCAGTATGGTGTCAGACATGCTCCTCTGGCAAGCCCATATTAAGGTATGGTACAGGACACGTGTATGCCTCGGTAGGTGTGCACAAGCCTCCCCACAGCTCTATATAAGAGCCCTCAGACTTCGCCGGAGGTACAAATTTCTTCATATTCGGAGTCACTTCTTTGTTGTCCACTTGCCTGACTTGAGCGTCGGAGGGTCGTCGCCGGGAACTCCTTCCCGGCCCGACTTCTTTGTAGGATCGCCGGAGCGCCGTACGACCGGTCGGAAATCTACGTCAGCAACTCGGAGAGCACCACGTGCCCAGCGTCCGTTGATTCAGCAATTCAGACAGGATCAATTTGGGACATGCATCGTACGTGCAGAGTTTCAGGACAAAATCGAAAGATCTCCGAATTAAGGTTTAAACCTTTTTGTAACATCGATCATTAAGCTCTGATGGCACAGAATCATGAACAGATGGAGTTTTATCAGATGAACAACAACAACAACCAAATTAACGTTCTCAATCATGGATGCAGAAGGAGGTGATGCACGAACTGAATGATCAGTCAGTCCCGCTTAATTAATTAAAATTTAATTTCAGGGGCGGAACCTCCGGTGGCAATTCCGGCAGGTGATCTCCAGGCAGGCGGAGTTCATTCCGGCAGCGATTCCCTTCATCCTCTCTGCCTTCTCCATCTCCTCGCTGGCCCGCTCCCAGATCAGCCTCGCTCGCGCCAGGTCTTGCTCGGCCAGCTGCAGCTCCCGCCGCGCCATCTCCCTCAACCTTGCGGCGTGAGCGTTCTCCAGGGCGGCAGCTCGAGTGGGCTCCTGGCTTGGAGGCGGACGCGAGCCAGTGCTGATCGACAAGTTGAGGTCGAGCACGGGACGACGCTCTCTTTGATCATCCTCTTCCATGGATTTGTGTGGCACTTGGCGGATGGCATAGGCCTGGGCGCGTCTAATGTGTTGGGGAGTGACATGTCCCTGCTCCTCGCTAATTAAGCTTGTAAAGGAGTGAAGCAGGCGCAGCTACATCTCGTAGGACCATTTTTATTGTCGGAGATTGAAGGAAATTTGCTAAATTAAAATTATACTAAATCAATTTAAGATTTATACGTTGAGACACCTTAAGTTTGCAATCTCAAAATGTCAAGTAAGAGAAGATGAGCTATTTGTAGGGTTGTAAATAAATCAAATGTACGTGAATAAGTTTGGTATTTGACTTGGTAAAAGCTTGTTTATGTTAGTTCAATATACATAAGATTAATTAAATAAACAAGTTTGAACAGCTTATTAAACTAAAATAAACAAGCTTGAACACATATACGTTTAGCTCGTTAATGTTCGTGAACAATGTTCGTGAACAACGTTCATGAACAATGTTCACGAATAAAACTCTTTTCAATATGCTAAATAAATAATAAAATAAAATAAAGAAATAAATAAATTTAAATTATCAAACTCAATAACCAATCAAACAACTAAAAGTTTCAAACAATCAAACAATCTTGAATTGAGAGCTTGATAACATCTAAACGAACCAAGCTCAAACCAAGTTCGAACCAAGATCAAGTCAAGCTTGAATTGAGAGCTTGATAATATTTAAACGAACCAAGCTCAAGACAACCTTCAAACAAGCTCAAACTCATAAAAAATAAACTAAGTCAATCTTGAACACTCATTTCAAAAGGTTGGTTCATTTTAACCTCAGCTCGACTTGGTTATCTTATCAAATAAGTTTGAACATCCCAAAGCTCAGCTGGGCTTGTTTACAGCCCCAGCTATTTGGGATGTCTGATCTATATGATAGAGTTGTCTTGGTCAAGTCAGTTGAGTACCGAGTCGTCGAGTGCCCAATAAGCCAAGTGTTGACTCAGCCGAATTTGCCGAGTGTTGAGTCGCGATGGGTTATTGTGCCCCGTTAGAAAAGCAATGTTGAGTACTCGGGACAACGATGTCGAGTACTCGAGATAGCGGTAATCCCGAGTTCAAGTGGATTTCTGAGTGCTCAGAAATAGAGACATTAAGATTTAGGTTTAATGCAGTTTTTTAAAAAAAATAGATTCGTCTTCCTCCGGTTATGTTTCGAGGTTATGAAAGATGTCTGTTTTCCATCAAGCACGGGTGGTCATGACGAACTGAGCTCGTACCCTAACACTATCACGATGATTCTATTGAGCAGAAATACACGACAGAGGAAAATTGAGGGAACAAAATAATTGGGAATTTTTTTCTTGCTGTTGCTTATGCCTCCTTGCTCAGGTCATGGACTCCTTATATAGGAGCTCTATACCTATAGTGCGTTCAATGACCAAGTAATGACCATTCATTGTCTCCAGTTGCTCGGTCATCACTTGACGACTGTTTCAATCAATTAATCGCATATCATTACACTTAATTAAGCAAGATGCATACAAAAGATGGTTCATATGACAAAATATTAGTTCATTCACTTACACAAATTTTGTCTCAATCAGTTCGACATTCGACACGTGTAGATCATGTTCACACACAAATTGACTTGATTTAGTACCATCTGAATTCTAAATTTACATCCCTCATAAGCATGAAAGAGAGTCTCTCGCATATGATCACAATATCAATACTTATGATACATTATAAATCAACTATAAAAATTTAAAACTTGAATTAAAGTCCATTAATAATGAAATTTCCTTCATCTACTTCTGTTTCCCTTCACATTTCCCATACCTCTCCCCCATCGCCATCGATGCCACAAAATGGATTGAAACTGAAAGGTGCATGCCATTCCATGGCCATGCTCACGTCCAAATCATTAGGCGTTGGGGAAGCTCATTCAACCTGCTCTTCTCCATCCACTTTCATTGGGTTTGATTGAGACCATTTTCAGGAGGTATTATTGAGAAGAGCTTGTCTTTGATAAAAAAATAACATATAAATATAATTTATGTCAATTTTGTTTTAGCTTTTGCTATATGTTGATAAGTTTCGAGTACAATAAATGAAACAGTTGACTATTCAAGGAGACAATTGTTCGATCAGTGTTTCCTAATCATTAAAGATTGGACAAATATCCAAATTGATGAATCAAGTCCCTCAACCACCTGTTTCTTTAATTTATCAGCATTTTTAAATACTCGTAGAAGCTCCATTAAAACTTTAACTTGTCATGATGTCTAGAGGGCCGAGGTAAACCAATTTGTGGCTACTAAATTTACAAATGTTAAGACCAACACTAATGTGACCATTATCCTTAAGACCTCATCATACTAAACTAAAAAACTATAGCTATATAAATAAATCAAACCATACTATATGATACTCGAAGAATGTGTAATCCAAATATGATGATAAAAAATGAATATATTCATCCCTAGTATTTCATCAATTCATTTCAGGATTAAATCATTAGTGATTACTAGTCTTTAGAATAGTGACTAGCATATAAGGAGACATTTATCTTGGCTATGTCGAGATTCGAACTCCAGATTTCATGATAACAACACCTTATGCGCTAGCCATTAGATCGTCATGAGGGAACTAAATTATCCGGGTAAATTTTTTATAATGACCGATCCCACTGTCAAAATGATCCCATATCAAAAAAAAAAACCCGCTAAAAATTTTTTGGAGGCACAATATCACTATGTTGATAAGAGTCTACCGTCGAGACAATATCTTAGTCAACAGATCCCTCAAGAAAAATTTATTTGTTGCAAGGGGACTCGAAATTGAAACCCCAGACAACACATGTCATGATTTGGGGCTATAATTATGTTAAGTTGAGTTAAATTTTTTTATAGCTTCTTTGATAAAGTAAGCGTGTCAAGTCAAACCATAAAAATAGTTATTTAAATTTGATTTAATTTATTTTTTATGAATTTAAATTTAATTTAAGCTACGCTTCATGCTTAATACATTTAATGGTATATGCTCTCAATTCAATTTTTTTATAATTATCTGAAACTTTTATATTTTTAAATTTAATTAATTAGTGTGTAAGCTTGGTATTATAAATTTATTTGAAGACTTTATTTATTTATTTATCAATTTTATTGAAGAAGAACACATTTTACTAATTTTTTTGGACATTATTTATTAACATTGTTCATAATCTTTATTTATATATATATATATATATATATATATATATATATATATAAAAAGATTATGAACAATGTTAATAAATAAATGTTATGCTACGGATCATTATTTACGGATTGCTACGGACTAAATGCCATGTCATTATTTTATTATTTTTTTATAAAATTTTTTCTCTTTTTTCTTTGTTTTTTTTTCTTCTGCTTCGTTCGTTCTCGTTTCGCCGAGAAGCAGTTCACCGTGCCTCGTCGCGTGCCCGCCACCCGCCCTGCGCCGGCCATCTGGCCACCGCTGGCGTGATCACGGCCGGAATCCGGATGCGACTGCGCCGGAATCCAGTCGCTTGCCCACCACCACCATTCTAGGCAGACGGAGACGCAAGATGACATCGCAAGGCGGAGCAGTGCTGGCCACCCGCGGAAGCATTCGCCGGAGAGGAAGCCACCTCCACCGTCGGGACACGTATCGCGCCATGCGCCAGAGAGGAGGAGGAAGAGGAGGAGGCAAACAAGGAGGCTGAGGTTGGTCCACACCATGGCTATCGCCACGCCAGCTATGCCGAGGCGGAGGCGAATGACGAGAAGGTACGTGAGCGGGCCATGAAGCGCGACGCAGAAGGAGGAGCAGTAGGTGACTAGGAGGGTGATGTTCTGGGAGCGGAGGAAGACGCGGAGCGGGTGTAGTAAGGACAGGAGGAGGATATCCGGTGAGGCTGCGACGACGAACACCTGCGCTGCCGTTGCAATCTCCGCGTCCTGCCCGCATTGGAGGAGGATGGTGTGGGCGTTGAACGAGAGGAAGGCGATCGGGAGGGAGGCGGAGAGGAGGAGCAGGGTGGCGCGCTGCAGGGTGAGGCCGGAATCCATGCGGCAATCCCCGACGGGTTCACCCCCTGGGCTATAGTGTGTGTGGGTCCAGGCGGCCGAAGGCCGCCGGCGGTGGGCAGATGGCCGCTGGGCGCGCGTGGAGGCTCGGTGAGCGGATGGCCGACGGGCGAGGAGTCGCGGTGAGCAATGGCGAGAACGAACAAACAAAAAAAAACTTATATTTAAAAAATAAAAAAATATTTAAAAACAATCAAATTTTGTAGATCGCGGATGAGTCCGCATGGCCAGATCCGTATTTTAACAAAACTCTCTCTCTCTATATATATTTATTCATTTAGTTTAACAATTTATTCAATCTTATTTAATTAACTATGTGTATATTGAATGGATATAAATATAGTTAGTAAGTCGAATATAAAACTTAAGAAAGTTTGATTCATTTAGCCCTATGTGATACCCATAATATAAGTGCTCCTTAGAAGTTAACTCTAATAAACCATGATTTATAGTGGCAAAATATTTAGAAAAATGAATGTAAACATCAAAGTTGGAATCTCAATAAGGATAAGAGCATAAATTATGCTCCAAATTTACTTGATAAACGAAATAGAAGAAGATTGTCTATCTTGAAGACATATAGATAAAAAAAAAAAAAAAAGTCACGGATGTGGGTTTGGTATGAATCATGCACAAGCTCTTGAAATGATAAGTTCTCCTCAAGTGTATCGCAGTATGCCGATGGCCGGCAGTAGTATCACTCATCGCAGTAGATCGAGATCGGCACTAGCTGTGCCACAACCTGTCCTCGGAGCCAGCGGCTGATCAGACGTCCTTTTCTCACTTTGTGGATTGGCCGATCTCAGTAGGAGAGGGCTGTGTCTCCCCATGGCGACGGCTGACCTTCTAACTGCTGTAGCGGTGGCTCCCCTGCTGGCACCTAACAGGAGCGTGGTCCACAAGTCTAAATGATCATCTCTATCAGTGGAAGGGAAGGGGAGGGAAGGGAAGGGACCTGGCGCAAAGCCAGGATATACTGCCTGTCGTAACAAGCTGTCCATGGACATATTATATACACCAGTTAATTTGCTTCCAAAAGATGTTCAGCTTATCCTAGGGATGAAGAAACGGTACCGAAAGCTTCATAATTAACTCTAGTAAGACACTCATGTTCTAGCTTCATCATTGACAGAGCTAAAACAAGAAGATTGGTGTACGGGATCAGTGTTTGTTCGAGATATTTGATTTGGCAGAAATTCGCCGTATCATTTGAGATCACGGATGAAACTTCTAGATTGCTAAAGCGACTTTCTTCTTTGCGAGAAATAACACATGTTAGAGGGTTTATCGGGAGTCTTCCAATGAGGTCATTTCGATTCTTAAGTCATCATATAGGTTTATTAATACAATTATATTTCAAGTCAAAGTTAATCAATTTAATTAAAATTGTATGAATTTGAGTTTGAATTTCAATATTTGAATAATATATTATGGATAACATATTTGAATATTATGTTGTTTGATAATATGTGAGAAAGATCAAAGAAGGTTAAGGAGGATCGGTATTTGACTGGTAAAGTCTTAATTAGGGGTTAGATAATGGTAAAGTCCTAACTAGGAGTTAGATAGTGGTGAAATCCTATGTAGGATTTAGGTAATAATGGTAAAGTCCTAACTAGGGTTAGGTAACGGTAAAGTCCTAACTCGAGAGTTAGGCAAAGGGAAAATTCAAGTGGATCAAAGAGGACTGTACGTTGACAAGGAAAGTCCAAGTGAGTGAAGGAGAATTGCACATTGACAATGGAAAGTCCTAACTGCGGTTAGGTAAACTTTTCCAAGTGGGCCAAAGAGGATTGCACATTGGCAAGAAAAGTCTTAACTATGGTTAGAAAAGCGAAATCCAAGTAGATCAAGGAGGATCGCACATTGTCAAAGGAAAGCCCTAACTGCGGTTAGGCAAGCAAAGTCTAAGTAGACTAAGGAGGATCACACGTTGGCAAAAAAAAGCCTTAATTATGGTTAGGCAAGAGGAAAATCCAAGTGAGTCAAGGAGGATCACATTTGGTGATCGGAAGTCTAATGAGAAGTTGGCAAAGTTCAAGTGGATCAAAAGGTTGATCGAATTCTTGGTGGAGAAGTCCCAATAGATCACAGTTGATCGAGGTTAGGCAAGGGAAGCCTAAATTCAATTGAGTGAATTAGGGTTGAAGCAATTGATTGGATAATCGATTGGCACAAGTGTCAATCGATGAGGTGATCGATTGGGAGATTGTTACAAATAAACAGAAGGTGACCCAATCGATTAGGGATGTGCCAATCGATCATGAGCATGTTCTTTTTTCGACAACTAATGGTTTCCCAATCTATTAGGTGATCGATTAGGAGGATAAAATCATGACAAATAGAGAGCTTCTAGATCGATTGACTAATCGATTGAGCTGTGCTAATCGATCAGGTGATCGATTGAGCGTGTTTTTGTAGCGAAGCATAGTAGCTTCCTCATGAGAGCATGATCGATTGAGTGATTGATCAAGAAGAGCTTAATCGATCAGGTGATCGATTGTGAGGCGAAGAAAAGAGCCATTGCTAGGTTTGGACGACTGGATGCACTTGGATTTGACGTGGAAATCGATTGGGGATAAGGACAGTCGATTGGGAGCCCTAATTTGCGGGATATAAAGGCGACGATGAAGATTCAAATGTAACATTTGTCACGCCCCAGGTAGTCTTTGCCAGAAAAATTTTTGACAGCATCTCCCCTGTACGGGTGACAATATGAAACTTCCTACGATGCCCTCAGGGCCATATATACCTCGGCCAACACAGCCGAAACAATAACAATATCTATTAAGCAAGCACCCACGCAATTTAATAGTAAAAGCCAAATATAAGCAACGATAAGGAAAACATCTCAAATATCCTACTCAACTACACCCATAAAACACAAATATTATATCATACTCAACTACACCCATAAAACTTAAATCACCAACATACATCCAAACAAAAATCCAACGATAATACGGGATAATACAAGATCCAAGTGCCAAAAGATACAAGTCTCAAAATGTAGACGATAACATAATAAGAAAAACAAAAGAGAAGATCCAAAATGGAAATCCTCGCAACCTGGAGGGGGGAAACTAGCGACTGGAACTCCTCCGGACAGCCTCAACCTGAAATGGTAATAACGGGGGTGAGTCCAACACTCAGCGGATAGCTAGTTGACATGCATAGTAAATAATAACCAGCAGTAATAAATGTTGGTTGCTACTCGGAAAACCTAGAGGTTCCACTGTACAAAAATTTTGTACAAAGGTCTGAACCTTTTCCTATCTACCATATGTTCTTTTAAATTAAATTTTGGATCGCCTATGGAACTTAACACGTTTGATCCAAAACTTAATCTATTTGTTCTTTTAGGTTTTGACTTGGATCTCCTGCGGAACTTAACACGTTTGATCCAAATCACCTAAGTTATTAATTCCATTAAATATTAATTTCCAAAATTGGTTCCCAGTACTGACGTGGCGAGGCACATGGCCTTCTTGGATATGGGAGCAACCACCACCGACTAGACAAAACCTTTTAAGGAAAGCTAATATTTAATTTCCTAAAATAACTTTAGGTCAACCGAAAAGAACAATCAAATCACAAGGAAAAGAAAAATAAAAGAACACTATATCGAAAACAAATTCGAAACACTAGAATCGTATTCCTCTTGTATTTAGTATTATTTCCAAAAATAACTAGTATGATGCGGAAAGAAAAAATACTAGTTATACCTTTTAGAAAGATCTCTTGATCTTCTACCGTATTCCTCTTCTAACCTCAGACGTTGTGTGGGCAACGATCTTCCGAGATGAGAACCACCTAGGCACCTTCTTCCTTCTTCCTTCAAGTTTCGGCCAAGCACAAGAACTTCCAAAGGATGAAGAATTTTCCACCAACCAAGCTCCAAGGGATGCATGCTTTCTCTCCTTCTTCTCCTTCCTTGATCCGGCCACATCCTCCAAGCTCCAAGAGATGATAGATTTCGGCCACAACAAGAGGAGAGAAGAGAAAGAGAAGGGCCGGCCACCACACCAAGGAAAAGAGGGAGAAAAATAGAATAGAGTCCTTAGCCTTGAAGCCTCCTCTACCCCCTCTTTTATAATCTTTGGTCTTGGCAAATAAGGAAAATTTAATAAAAACTTCCTTAATTCTTTTGCCATTGAAAAGGAAAATTTATTTAATTAAAAACAATTTTTCTTTTCAATTTGTAATGGCTAGACACCACATAAATTCTCCAAGCAAATAAAATTCTAAACAACAATTAAAACTTCCTTATTTGCTTCCGGAAATTTATAAAAATTTCTCCAATAATTTTTATCCCTTCATGATTGGTTTATAAAAAGGAAATTTAATAAATTAAAATATTTCTTTTAAACATGTGGATAAAAAGAAAGTTATCTCTATAAATTAAAATCTCTTATAATCTACAAATAAGGAAAGATATCAAATCTTTTCTTAATCTTTTGTAGAAACTTATAAAAGAGAATATTTAATTTTAAACTCTCTTTTAAATCATGAACATGATTAAAAAGGAAAGTTTTCTTAAAATTTAAAATCCTCCTTTAATCAACAAATAAGGAAAGATTTCAAATTTTAAACTCTCTTTTAAACATGTAGATGATTTACAAATAAGGAAAGTTTTTACCAAAAATTAAAACCATCCTTTTAAACTACAAATAAGGAAAGAGATTAATCTCTTCTCTTAATCTTTTGTAGAAAGCTATAAAAGGAAATTTTTAATTTTTAAACTCTCTTTTAAAATCATGATATCCACATAAGAAATAATTTTAATAAAAATCCTTTTTAATATTCTAGTGGTCGGCCACCTAAGCTTGGGACCCAAGCTTTGGCCGGCCACCTACATGGCTCATCCACTTGGTCTTGGCCGGCCCTAGCTTGGGTTCCAAGCTAGCTTGGCTGGCCCCATTGGATGGGTAAGAAGGTGGGTATGCGGTGGGTATAAATCTCTATGTACTAGAGGCTACGACAGTGTAAAGCCCGAAAAATTCCAGAATTTTGTTTTAGAAATATAGTATGATTTTTCTGGAATTTTTAGATATTTTTCCGGAATTTTCCGAGTAGCGGAAGCAGCAAAAATAATTGGATCCGTAAAATAGCTTAGGCGGGAATCGAACCCGAGACCTATGGTTTACGGATAAGTTTAGTAACCGGTGAACCCAGCAGGGCCATGCTGAAAGGAAGGAGAACCAAATATATTTATATTAGAGTTGGGTTCATTGAACCACTTAATATAAATATAAACTTAAGTTGGGATTTGAGTTATTTTATATTGGTTTTACCGTGACCTATTCCTCACCCTAGCCCTCACGCCGACTCCTCCTTCTCCTCTCCCTCACGCACGGTACACCAAGCCCCAAGGGCCAAGGGAACATCTCCCGGCGACGACTCCAACACAAAAAGGGTCCTTCTCCGCGAGAGGAACGCGAGGACGGAAGCGGTTCGTCGAGCGGACAGTTTTCCGGAAACACCTAGCGAATAGAATCGTAAGAAAACCTTACGATTGAGGTAAGAAACCCCTCACCTGTAGTATAATTGCCCTCGCTTGTTAGTTTTGGCGTTAGTTCAGTAATTTTACAGTTCTCAGTTTTAGGGTGTGTTTTTAGTGCACACCAAGCATTCGGTAGAATGCCCAGTTCAGAAGGATGCACCAATAGGCGTCCTAACAGCATGTAAAATATATTAGAAACATTTTATTCAGTTGGTTATCAGTTATCACAGCTATATGGATCAGATATCCATTGGGTAGGCTCCCACAGTAGCCTCTAGGTTCAGATAACCTAGCTCTAGGTTCAGATAACCTAGAACAGCAAAGTAAAATAAAACAGTATTCAGTATTTTACTTTTATTCAGTTGGCACTGTACTTGGATCAGATATCCATGGGCTGGACTCCCACAGTCGTCCCTAGGTTCAGATAACCTAGTAACCCTGCTGGATTCGGAACTTGCAATCCCGGGTCTCGTAGGGATGCGCGCACAGTAAGTACAGTTGCCAGGGCCCAACAGCATGTTTAGTATTTTCATCTATTATATGTATAGTTTTCAAATTTGAAACCAGTGATGAGAACACAAATTTAGCGTTCAGTTCAGTTCAGGTTCAGTTTACATGATTTGAGTTCGTGTACAGATTTAGATATATGCATGACTAGTTCAGTTCATGCTCAATTTATAAATATGCCATGTTCAGTATATATGTTATGCCATGCTTTGTGTGATACCATGCCATGCCATGCTTGCATGCTCAGTTTAGTTTCAAACTGCATGTTTTAAAAACATAATCGCATCGTTGCATGTTTTTGTGAGGTAGATGGTTTCTTACTAAGCTTATTGGCTTACAGATACTACTTTTCTTATACTGCAGATACCGGTAAAAGAAAAGTGGATTAGCGGAGGCTGGAGGGCGATGCTACGATGATGTGTGTGTGTGCAAGGGGTCTGGAATAAAGATCCTTGGGATCTATACGTTTTTATTTCAGTTTAGCACTTATCATGTCTAGTTTGATACTTAGTCTTGTTACTAATTGTTCTAGCTTAGTAACTATGTTTTGTTAGCTTATCATGTTTAGAACATTAGTACTTATATGCTAGAATGTATCTTCATTGTTTTAGAACTATTGTGTGATGTTTTGGCACGCCAAAGTGCTGAAATCAGAACTCTCGAGTGAAATCAGACACTGATCGGTGCCCAGACCGATCAGGGTCTGAGCTGTCCACTGGATCGGTCAGCCGACCGATCAGATGTATCAGATTCTCCCGGATCGGTCCACCGACCGATCCACCGATACAAGAGCCTCGAGGAAATTTCAGTGCATGGATCGGCCACCGACCGATCCAAAGATCGAACAAGAGGCATCTCGCCAGTGCCGGATCGGCCCGCATCGATCCAGACACACCGGATCGGTTCGCCGATCGATCCACTCCGCCGATCGTTCAGACCGATCCAGGCATGTAATCGAAGATTGATCGATCCGTGGATCGATCAGCAGCTAGCTGGGAAGTTAGTTTGAGTTCCTAGCTCAGATGGGAGGTCAAGCATTCTCCTTAGCACATGTACACCAACCGGAAAGGGTCTTGAATCCTTCCTTATAACAGCATGGGTGCATCAGTTATCAGATTAATAGAGTCAGTTAGTGAAAATTTTATTTTACCTAGTTTTCCGCACAGTACGGCACAGTAGTTCCAGTAGTTAATGTAGCGATCCGGCTCACAGCCTAGTACCCAGGAGTTGGGTCGTTACAGAGTGGTATCAGAGCAGTGTTCCATACTTCCTACACACACATCAGCATTGTACCTGCAGCTTCCAAGTAAGAACATCTCTCACTCAGTTTTGTTTTCAGCTTTCATATCAGTTATATGTGCTTTCATGTTTGCTCGCATGTTGGTAGTTAATTAATTCATGTTTACAGTGATAGTATTTAACATGTTACCAGTAGTTAACTATAACATGATAGCCTAGTTATATATATATGTTCTTTGCTATTTAGAAAATGGTAAGAGGACGTCCAGCTAAGAAAGCAGCAGCGGCTGAGCCCCAGCATGAGGCAGGCAGTTCAGTGCCTCCCCCAGACCTTACAGCATTAGTGGCTCAGCTACAACAGCAGTTAGCTGAACAGCAGCAGGAGATAGCCTCCTTAAAGGCTAACCAGCAGACTACTCCCCCAGTCACTCCAGTACCGAACCTCACGACTCCAGTAATCACAGAGGTTGTACCAGCTCAGCCTGCAGTACCAGTCCCAGTAGCCCCAGTAGCAGGGGCTAAGAGAGAAGCTTACCTTATCCAGTGGCAGAGAATTAAGCCCGAGAACTTCTCAGGCACCAGCGAACCATGGGATGCTCAGGCATGGTTTAAAACACTGGAAAGCACGATGGAGCTTCTAGATTGGCCAGAGCACGAAAAGGTGAAGTGTGCCTCCTTCTGTTTAACAGGAGACGCACGCATGTGGTGGGAGCGGATTAAACCGAAGTGGCCAGTAAACCAGATGACATGGGCCAACTTTGAGAAAGAATTCTTCGAGGAATTCTTTCACATGCAAGTCACGAACCGACACTATGACGAGTTTACAGAGTTTCGTCAGGGCAACCTATCAGTTCAGGAGGCCGTGAAGAAATTCAACAGGTTGGCCCGTCTGTGTCCAGAACTAGTCAGCTCAGAGAAGGAACGAGTACGCTTGATGCTGAAGATGCTCAGACCAGAGATCGCAATGAATGTGGCTGGTGGTGTTCATAGGCCACAAACCACAGAGGAGCTGGTGAGTAGTGCTCTGATCACCGAGCACTATCAGCACAGCATCACCCAGCAGAAGCAGGTTTCCACAGAACCCAAGGGACAAGCTGGCTCAGGTACTCAGCAGAAACAACAAGGGCATAGCTCCAACTGGAAGGGGAAACGCAAGGCAAGCAGTGACCCAAAAGGAGGACCAGCTGGAAAACATTCCAGACATCCCAAGTGTGCTACTTGTGGGAAACATCATCCAGGAGTTTGCCGCAAGGGTACGCGAGGTTGTTTTGAATGTGGACAGGAAGGGCACATGGCTAAGGTTCGAACAAGAATGCCTTCCTCACCGATACAAGATGGAGCTCAACCAAACGCCTACACAGATGTATGTCAGCCTTAGATGGTCCACGATCACCAGGCATTAGAAGCCCCCACGGCTACCACGAATGCCGTGATTTTCTCAACGACCGCAGAGGACGAGCAAATGCCTCGACGCTTGTCACAGTCGATCAAGATTTTTCAAAGATAATGCAACCGTCTTATTCGACATCGGGCAACCCACTCTATGTATCCGTGGCATTTGCCGAGAAACTAGCAACACCTCCGTAGTACTCAATAGTCGGCTCGACAACGCTACCCTCAGAGACATTATGGCGCCTACGACCGCTCGAGCGATCACCATTATAGCGACAGGAGCTTTTTGGTGATCCGATAGTGCTAGAAATGATCGACTACGATGTCATCTTTGGAATGGATTTTCTGATCAGATACGGCGCTTCTATAGAGTGCCGTAAACAGAAAGTCATATTCCAACCTGAAGCAGGAGTACAGTTTGAGTACACGGGGAAGCCAAAGAGGAAAGCCAGGAAGTTTCTCTCAGCATTGAAAGCACAACAGCTATTGGATTCAGGATGCATGGGATTTTTAGCAAATGTAGTCAACACCAGCCAGGACAAGAACCAACAGCTATCAGAGGTTCGAGTCGTTTGCGACTACCCAGCAGTCTTCCCTGAAGAGCTACCAGGCTTAGCACCAGACAGGGAGATTGAATTTGAGATAGAGCTCATTCCCGGCACAAATCCAATTTCCAAGGCACCGTACCGCATGGCTCCAGCAGAACTGAAGGAACTTCAGGAGCAATTACAGGAGCTTCTTGACAAGGGTTTCATACGCCCTAGTCACTCACCATGGGGAGCACCTGTGTTGTTCGTGAAGAAGAAGGATGGAAGCATGCGCTTATGCATAGACTACCGTGCTTTGAACCAGGTCACAATTAAAAACAGGTACCCTCTTCCCAGGATAGATGACCTGTTTGACCAGCTAAAGGGAGCCACAGTGTTCTCTAAAATCGACCTCAGATCAGGATATCACCAGGTTAAAGTCAAGGAAGGTGATATACCTAAAACAGCCTTCAGGACTAGATACGGACATTATGAGTTCGTAGTCATGCCTTTCGGCGTGACAAATGCCCCAGCTACATTCATGGACCTCATGAATAGAGTATTCAGAGAATACTTAGACAAGTTTGTCATCGTGTTCATCGATGACATTCTTATCTATTCAGGCACTCAGGAGGACCACGCAGAGCATCTGAAGACAGTTTTGCAGATCCTTCAGCAAAACCAGCTGTACGCCAAATTCACGAAATGTGAATTTTGGCTAGACCAGGTAGCCTTTCTAGGTCACATCATCTCCAAGGATGGTGTTATGGTAGATCCCAGCAAGATAGAAGCGGTAAGTAACTGGAAGAGACCCAGGAACGCCGGTGAAATCAGAAGCTTTCGATTAGCTACTACAGAAATTGAGAGGACTTCTCCAGATAGCCTCCCACCGATGCCTCACCAGAAGAACAAGAAATTTCAAGGATGAGGATCAAAAACAATTTCAAATAACTAAAACGGAGATTGACCAATGCTCCTATTTTAGCTATACCAAAAACACAGACAACTTCGACATCTACAATGACGCCTAAATTGGGATTAGGAGCAGACTGATGCAGCAGGGCAAGGTGATCGCTTATGCCTCCATAACTCAAGGATTATGAGAGGAACTATCCTACTCATGACCTTGAGCTTGCAGCAGTGGTTCGCCCTCAAGATTTGGAGACATTATCTCACGGAGCTCTGAGAGTGTATACTGATCATCAAAGTCTCAAGTATTTCTTTACTCGAAGGATCTGAATATGCGACAGTACAGATGGTTAGAACTGGTCAAAGATTATGACATAGATATCCTCTACTATCCAGTGGAAAGCTAATAAGGTAGCAGACGCACTCAGCAGGAAGTCTAGTGATACCTTATTATCTTTAGCAACTATGTCACCACCCCTGAGGAAGGAGATTACAACTTTTAGTCTCGAAATTATAGTTGGGCAGCTTTCCACAATGTCCTTAGCATCTACCTTGCTTGATGATATCCAGACACTCAGGAGCAGGATCCCGAAATCCAAAAAATCAAGCAAGGGTTAGCGTAATCGAAAGTGGAGAGTTCGAGTGTCCTCCAGGGTAGTGTACGTGGTGATGACTTTGTGTTCCGCATCGAGGAACTACGAAAGCATTCTAGACGAGGCTCACAGGACCCTATGCGATGCATCCCGGTTCCACCAAATGTATCGGGATCTAAAGAAATGATTTTGGTGGCCGATGAAGCGAGATATCGCCAGACACGCCAAGATCCGCCTAACTCAAAGGGTTAAGGCGTAACATCACGACTGTGAGGAGTTCGCACCATCCGGATTCCAGAATGGAAGTGGGAGGATATCTCTATGGACTTCATAGTGGGTTACCCGTAACCACGAATGGTTTTGATGCCATTTGGGTAATAGTCGACAGGTTGACTAAATCAACCCACTTCTTAGCTATCGGAATATCCTATTCCATGGAGCAACTAGCTCAGTTGTATCTCAAGGAGATAGTCAGCCGCATGGAGTCCCACGAACCATTATATCGGACAGAGACAGAGATTTACATCACTTCTGGAAGTGTGTACAGTCAGCTATGGGCACCCAGCTAAAATTCAAAGATGCCTTCCATCCTCGCATGTATGGTCGACGAGCGAGTGAATCGTACTCAAGATATGCTCCGAGCTTGTGCCCTAGATTTCAAGGAAGTTGGTGCAAATATCCGAGTCTAGCGGAATTTGCATACAACAACGCTTATCGTGCCACTATCCATGACACCTATGAGGCACTCTATGGGCGAGGTGCATCACCAATCCTGTATGAGAGTGGTGAATGAAGGAGCCAGAGCCTGCATGCATCTAGTAGCAGATACCACACCGCCATTCAGATTCGCCAGAGGATAGAGACAACACAGAGCCGTCAGAAGAGCTATGCCGATACACGACGCACCCCTAGAGTTTTCAGTTGGGGATACAGTTTTCCTCAAGGGAGTCATGCGTTTTGGGAAGAAGGGCAAGCTAGCTCCCAGATATGTGGGACCCTACCTTATCACGAAGAGAGTGGGAAAGGTAGCATATGAGCTAGAGCTACCCCAGGAGATGTCAGCCGTCCACAACGTATTTCATGTCTCCATGCTGAAGAAGCATATTCCAGACGCCACCCAGGTGATTGAGCCCCAGATGGTACAGGTCCGTGATGATCTCAGCTATGACAGTCGGCCTATTCAGATAATAGACCGAGCAGTAAAGAAATTACGGAACAAGGAAGTGCCATTAGTCAAAGTCAGTTGGCAAAACCACACAGCAGCAGAGGCGACCTGGGAGACAGAGGCCAGCATGAGACAGAAGTACCCAGAATTGTTTTAAGTTCGGGGACGAACTTTTTATAAGGTATGGGGGATTGTAAAGCCCGAAAAATTCCAGAATTTGTTTTAGAAATATAGTATGATTTTTCTGGAATTTTTAGATATTTTTCCGGAATTTTCCGAGTAGCGGAAGCAGCAAAAATAATTGGAACCGTAAAATAGCTTAGGCGGGAATCGAACCCGAGACCTATGGTTTACGGATAAGTTTAGTAACCGGTGAACCCAGCAGGGCCGTGCTGAAAGGAAGGAGAACCAAATATATTTATATTAGAGTTGGGTTCATTGAACCACTTAATATAAATATAAACTTAAGTTGGGATTTGGGTTATTTTATATTGGTTTTACCGTGACCTATTCCTCACCCTAGCCCTCACGCCGACTCCTCCTTCTCCTCTCCCTCACGCACGGTACACCAAGCCCCAAGGGCCAAGGGAACATCTCCCGGCGACGACTCCAACACAAAAAGGGTCCTTCTCCGCGAGAGGAACGCGAGGACGGAAGCGGTTCGTCGAGCGGACAGTTTTCCGGAAACACCTAGCGAATAGAATCGTAAGAAAACCTTGCGATTGAGGTAAGAAACCCCTCACCTGCAGTATAATTGCCCTCGCTTGTTAGTTTTGGCGTTAGTTCAGTAATTTTACAGTTCTCAGTTTTAGGGTGTGTTTTTAGCGCACACCAAGCATTCGGTAGAATGCCCAGTTCAGAAGGATGCACCAATAGGCGTCCTAACAGCATGTAAAATATATTAGAAACATTTTATTCAGTTGGTTATCAGTTATCACAGCTATATGGATCAGATATCCATTGGGTAGGCTCCCACAGTAGCCTCTAGGTTCAGATAACCTAGCTCTAGGTTCAGATAACCTAGAACAGCAAAGTAAAATAAAACAGTATTCAGTATTTTACTTTTATTCAGTTGGCACTGTACTTGGATCAGATATCCATGGGCTGGACTCCCACAGTTGTCCCTAGGTTCAGATAACCTAGTAACCCTGCTGGATTCGGAACTTGCAATCCCGGGTCTCGTAGGGATGCGCGCACAGTAAGTACAGTTGCTAGGGCCCAACAGCATGTTTAGTATTTTCATCTACTATATGTATAGTTTTCAAATTTGAAACCAGTGATGAGAACACAAATTTAGCGTTCAGTTCAGTTCAGGTTCAGTTTACATGATTTGAGTTCGTGTACAGATTTAGATATATGCATGACTAGTTCAGTTCATGCTCAGTTTATAAATATGCCATGTTCAGTATATATGTTATGCCATGCTTTGTGTGATACCATGCCATGCCATGCTTGCATGCTCAGTTTAGTTTCAAACTGCATGTTTTAAAAACATAATCGCATCGTTGCATGTTTTTGTGAGGTAGATGGTTTCTTACTAAGCTTATTGGCTTACAGATACTACTTTTCTTATACTGCAGATACCGGTAAAAGAAAAGTGGATTAGCGGAGGCTGGAGGGCGATGCTACGATGATGTGTGTGTGTGCAAGGGGTCTGGAATAAAGATCCTTGGGATCTATACGTTTTTATTTCAGTTTAGCACTTATCATGTCTAGTTTGATACTTAGTCTTGTTACTAATTGTTCTAGCTTAGTAACTATGTTTTGTTAGCTTATCATGTTTAGAACATTAGTACTTATATGCTAGAATGTATCTTCATTGTTTTAGAACTATTGTGTGATGTTTTGCACGCCAAAGCATCAAATCGAACTCTCGAGTGAAATCGACATCGACGGTGCTCGCACCGATCAGGTCTCGAAGTCAAATCGATCGGCCACCGACCGATCCAAATGATATAAGATGCTATCAGATCTCCCGATCGGCCACCGACCGATCCACCGATAGAGCTCGGAGGAAATTTCAGTGCATGGATCGGTCCACCGACCGATCCAAGATCGTACAAGGATCCTTCTGTTCAGGTGCCCGGATCGGTCCGCAGACCGATCCAGACACACCGGATCGGTCTGCCGATCCACTGGATCGCTCAGCAGACCGATCCAGCAGGGCACAGAATCGCAGTAAGATTGATCGATCCGTGGATCGATCAGCAGCTAGCTGGGAAGTTAGTTTGAGTTCCTAGCTCAGATGGGAGGTCAAGCATTCTCCTTAGCACATGTACACCAACCGGAAAGGGTCTTGAATCCTTCCTTATAACAGCATGAGTGCATCAGTTATCAGATTAATAGAGTCAGTTAGTGAAAATTTTATTTTACCTAGTTTTCCGCACAGTACGGCACAGTAGTTCCAGTAGTTAATGTAGCGATCCGGCCCACAGCCTAGTACCCAGGAGTTGGGTCGTTACAGACAGGGACCGAGAGGAGGAATTGGTTTTGGTCTCCGGATAAAATTAAGCATCCCGTGCTCGCCCCGAACACACAACTTAATTTTATCAATAATAATTCATTCCACTAGAGAACTATTATTGAACTACCGCACCAATCCCAAATTATATTTTGGGCTCCTTCTTATCATGAGTGTGTCAGTCTCCCTGTGTTTAAGATAACAAATGTCCACTAATTAAGTAAGTTACTGACAACTCACTTAATTAATATCTAGCTCCAAGAGTAGTACCACTCAACTTCATCGTCATGTCGGACTAAGTCCACCTGCAGGGTTTAACATGACAATCCTTATAAGCTCCTCTTGGGGACATTCTCAACCTAGATTACTAGGACACAGTTTCCTTCTATAATCAACAACACACACTATAAATGATATCATTTCCCAACTTATCGGGCTTATTGATTTATCGAACTAAATCTCACCCATTGATAAATTAAAGAAATAAATATCAAATATATGTGCTTGTTATTATATTAGGATTAAGAGCACACACTTCCATAATAACTGAGGTCTTTGTTTCTTTATAAAGTTAGTATAAAAGAAACGACCTCTAATGGTACTACTCAATACACTTTTAGTGTACTAGTGTAATTATATAGTTAAGATAAACTAACACCTAATTACACTACGACCTTCCAATGGTTTGTTCCTTTCCATCATGGTTGTGAGCTACTGTTTATAATTTATAAGATACTGATAACATGATCTTCTGTGTGTGACACCACACACCATGTTATCTACAGTATAAATTAATTGAACAACTACATTTATCACAAATGTAGACATTTGATCAATGTGATTCTTATTTCTAGATAAATGTTTTATACCAAAAGCTAGACTTTTAGTATACATCCTAACAATCTCCCACTTATACTAAAAGACTAAGCTGCCATATCTGCTTCCATACATCTGATTGCCATGCCTTTCAAAAAGCTCTTGCCTTAAGGACCTTAGGTTATCATCTGATGCAATCTAGGCGGCAACAACTTCTCCTCGCTATACAATTTCTCGTATTGGGTAGTACTTGCGCTCTATTGTGTTTACTTGCCTTATAGACTCATGGTTTCTTCGAGTTTGCTTCTGCACCATTATTATTACAATAAATTGTAATAATCTTTGGACAAACTAGAAATCATATCTAAGTCTATCTTGAGGTTATTAAGTCATTCATCTTTTATGGCTACCTCAGAGGCTTGCCATATACTCAGCTTCTATGGTGGAGTCCAGAAAAATACCTATGCTTATCACTCTTCCATAGTTATGACTTTTCCTCCTAAAGTAAACAAAAACCCCGAGGTCGACTTATTATTGTCCCTATCCGATTGGAAATCAAAATCCGTGCAACCTACAGGAACCAAATTAACTGCCTTGTAAGCTAGCATATAATCTCTAGTGCCTCTAAGGTACTTTTAATATATGCTTTACTGCAGTCCAATGTCCTTGTCTAGGATTACTTTGATATCTGCTAACTATGCTCTTGGCAAAACAGATTTCTGATCTCGTGCATAGCATACATTAGGTTGTCTAACTGCCGAAGCATAAAGAACTGCCTACATGTCCTCAATCTCCTTTGATGTCATCGGAGACATCTCTTTAGATAAAGACACTCCATGCTTAAAAGGTAAGAAACCTTTCTAGGAGTTTTGCATGCTAAAAACGAGCAAGGATTTTTCCGATGTATTAAGCTTGGGATAAGTAATATATATATATATTTTCTTGCGATCCCTTATTACTTTGATCTCAAAAATATATACATTCTCCCAAGTCCTTTATATCGAATTATTTGGACAACCATACCCTTACTTCTGACAACATTTTGATATTGTTTCCAACTACCAAAAATGTTATCTACGTATAGTACAAGAAACACCACCACGTTTCCATCACACCTTTTGAATATACAAGACTTATCCGTTTACTCAATAAATCCATAGGTCTGGATTACTTTGATAAACTGGATGTTCCAAGAACTTGAAGCTTTGCCTCAGTCCATAGACTGATTGAGCTTGCACACAAGATGCTCTTAGCCCTTTACAATGAACCCTTCTGGTTGCTTTATATGGATGCTTTCTTCAAGACTTCCATTAAGGAATGCTGTCTTGACATCCACTTGCCAAATAGATAAAAGAATCCGGATAGACTTAAGCATGGCTACCAGTGAAAAAGTTTCCTTTTTCATCTAGCCTTACTTTTGAAAGTTTCTACCTTCCTGTCTATCCCTCTTTTCCTATTATAGACCTTTTTACACCCAAAGTCTTTTACACCATTTGGTGTTTCTACAAGCTTCCAGATTTTATTAGAATACATATATTCAAATTCTGTTATTCATTACTCTTTGCCAAGATGTTGCATCTTTATCTTGGAGTGCTTCGTCATATGTCCGGAGATCAGGTTCATGTCCTCCAGGGATCGAGTCCAAAAACTCTCCCAAAACATGAATCCTTTTAGGTTGCCTAACAACCCTCCCACTACGACAAGACACTTTCTGCAATTGTGTATCATTTGTGATACGTGTTACAGTTTCCTTGTAGTATCTCATCTTGTACAGTTGGTACTAGATTAGACATGTCTTTTATTATTTTCTTAAGAACAAATTTTCTTATGGGCACATGGTTTATTACATAGTCCTTAAAAATCGGTCATTGATGCTAACAATGACCTTCTGATTTTTAAGACTATAAACCTACTTTCATTTCTCTAGGATAACCCACAAACAAGTGAATTCCTTTCCAACTTATAATTGTCTCTCTTTTGCATATGTGTTGGACTATCCGAATCCGAATATGCTTCGAAATAGGCTTACGCCTATTCAGCAATTCTATATAAGTAGAGAGTTCTGTCTTTGGAAGGTACTATATTCACTTCCGTTTCCAGAGTATATCCTTAAAATGATTTTGGTAATATTCTAAATAACTCATCAATCTACTTATTTCCATAAGACTCCTATACCTTCCTTTTTCTACACCATTCTGTTGGGGTGTACCAGGTGCAGTTAGTTAGGATTGAATCCCTACTTCTGATAAGTGACTCCTAAATTCTCCCAAGAGGTACTTGCCACTACGATCTTACCATAGTGACTTTTACTTTAACATTTCTCCGCATCAGCCTTGCACTCTTTGAACTAATCAAAGTACTTAGTCTTGCGGTACATTAAGTAAATTTATTTGTATCTTGAATAGTTGTCTATAAAATAGACGAAATATTCAATACTACCTCTTGTCTGGATAGTCATAGGATCACACAAATCAGAATGAACCAATTTCAACATATCTTTGACTCCATACCCCTTAGACTTAAAAGCTTCTTGGTTATTTTTCCTTCCAAGTAAGACTCGCAGGTTGGAAAGATTTCCACTACTAATGAACCCAAAAGTTCATCAGCTACCAATGAATCCTACTCAAGTTAATATAACCTAGCCTTAGATGCCAAAGATATAATTGGTTCATTTCCGAAGGTTACTTTCTCTTAAAGTTAGAAGATGTGTTACTAATTTCCATTTGTTGCATCATGAGAGTTATTGGATTTATAAATTGCCAACCAACGTACCAGAACAGATAACTTCCCTCTTTTTCTTAATAACAACTTTGTTATTAAAAGAGACAGAATATTAAGTTCTTTGAATAGTTTAGAAACTGAAAACTAGTTCTTTCTAAACTTGGTGCGTAAAGACAATTACTCAAAAATCCATGTTTTATTCTTATCAAAAGATAAACATCTCCCACTGCAACAGCTACCATTTTTACAGTAGTGCCAATGTGGACGGTGTTTTAATTTTCATTTAGTTGCCGGGTTTCCTGGAACCCTGCAATGAATTGCGGACATGATTAATGGCATCTGTATCTACACTCCAGGTTCTGGTAGATAACACCACTAAACATGTTTCAACTAATGAATTAAATACACCTATATTGTTCTTAATTCTAAGAAGACAGTCTACCTTAATGTCCAAGTCCTATTTCCAATCATTACAATTGGGACTACTAAGTCTTTTCTATAGTATGCCTACTAGGGGATTTATAAACATTTTAAATCCTAAGAATCACAAAAATATTTGGTCAAGATCAACTCCTTAAAATCCCCATGAATTTTGTATGCCACGATAGTGTGAACGTATACAAAATCGAAGAGGAGATTTTATTCACTAATTTTATTATCTCGTCAACTTTACTTTATGACGAATAAAATTAATAGTTGATCTGTCTTTGATCAAATATTTGGTCAAAACTTTTTGAATTTAAAATAACATTGATTCCTCAAACAATATTATTTAAATTCACCAACACCTCAAACACCATGAATTTTGCATGCCACGATAGTGTGGACGTATACAAAATTAAACATTTGTAAGAGGAGGGGTTTACCCATTAATTACTTTGTCAATAAATCTTTATGACAAATAAAATTACTTCAAACACCATGAATTTTGTATGCAACGATTGTGTGGACGTATACAAAATCAAACATTCGTAAGAGGGATTTTTAATTTTATTATCTTGTCAACCTATTTATTTGACAAATTAATAGTTGGTTTTCTTCGGTCACACAAATAATAACAGTGACTATGGGGAGGATACTATTAGACGTGCCTAAGTGTATACCATTACTTGACACTAAGTCCATTAATAAGATTATGCCCCTTCCGATGGGGAAGATCACACGCTCTTAATTAACTTTCTATAGTCATCCAAAATGGAAGTTTAATCTAGTGATCTGCAAATAAGCTCATCCGATATGGAGGAAGGCACTCAGAGCCAACGCGCAAACTTGTTACATCACTTATAAACCAGTAATGGAGACCGTGGAATTTATTTAAAATAAATCCCTCTCCCACTTAGTTATTTAAAGTGAGGAATTTTGACTATGCTAGTCTACCTAACATGCATACTAACAAGCACACACAACACAACATAAAAAACAATAAATAGAAAAACTAATTTTCAACTATTATTGCTTTTATCTATTGCTGTCCTACGTGTGTTGCCAACCCTAGCTGCTGCCATCTTTGGCCACCGCCACCGGGTCTAGTTGTCGCATCCATCTTGCTCCTTGTTCCACTGCGCCTCTGGTCCTCAAAAAGGTTCCACGCCTTGCAAGATTCGATCCGCGACATAAATAGAATTTTACATTTTTCGATCCTATATTCCTCGAAGGAATGTACATGTAAACTAGATCAAAAAATAAAATCCTAATAAAACTAAATACAGCTCCTGCTATATTTTATAATACAATCATGCACACACAATAAATGCCCTTGACATGTCCAAGGGTCCAATCACACACATAATAACTATAAGCCATAATAGTTAGATCCTGCATCCACAAAGTTAGCACATCCTACTATTATCCTGCCTAAATTATGTATGACATGTGCATAATTAAACTAATACCAAATACATAGAGGCAAAACCCTAGCTCTGATACCAATTGTTGGTTGCTACTCGGAAAACCTATAGGTTCCACTGTACAAAAATTTTGTACAAAGGTCTGAACCTTTTCCTAGCTACCATGTGTTCTTTTAAATTAAATTTTGGATCGCCTGTGGAACTTAACACGTTTGATCCAAAACTTAATCTATTTGTTCTTTTAGGTTTTGACTTGGATCTCCTGCGGAACTTAACACGTTTGATCCAAATCACCTAAGTTATTAATTCCATTAAATATTAATTTCCAAAATTGGTTCCCAGTACTGACGTGGCGAGGTACATGGCCTTCTTGGATATGGGAGCAACCACCACCGACTAGACAAAACCTTTTAAGGAAAGCTAATATTTAATTTCCTAAAATAACTTTAGGTCAACCGAAAAGAACAATCAAATCACAAGGAAAAGAAAAGCAAAAGAACACTATATCGAAAACAAATTCGAAACACTAGAATCGTATGCCTCTTGTATTTAGTATTATTTCCAAAAATAACTAGTATGATGCGGAAAGAAAAAATACTAGTTATACCTTTTAGAAAGACCTCTTGATCTTCTACCGTATTCCTCTTCTAACCTCGGACGTTGTGTGAGCAACGATCTTCTGAGATGAGAACCACCTTGGCACCTTCTTCCTTCTTCCTTCAAGTTTCGGCCAAGCACATGAACTTCCAAAGGATGAAGAATTTTCCACCAACCAAGCTCCAAGGGATGCATGCTTTCTCTCCTTCTTCTCCTTCCTTGATCCGGCCACATCCTCCAAGCTCCAAGAGATGATAGATTTCGGCCACAACAAGAGGAGAGAAGAGAAAGAGAAGGGCCGGCCACCACACCAAGGAAAAGAGGGAGAAAAATAGAATAGAGTCCTTAGCCTTGAAGCCTCCTCTACCCCCTCTTTTATAATCCTTGGTCTTGGCAAATAAGGAAAATTTAATAAAAACTTCCTTAATTCTTTTGCCATTGAAAAGGAAAATTCATTTAATTAAAAACAATTTTTCTTTTCAATTTGTAATGACCGGCCACCACATAAATCTCCAAGCAAATAAAATTTTAAACAACAATTAAAACTTCCTTATTTGCTTCCGGAAATTTATAAAAATTTCTCCAATAATTTTTATCCCTTCATGATTGGTTTATAAAAAGGAAATTTAATAAATTAAAATATTTCTTTTAAACATGTGGATAAAAAGAAAGTTATCTCTATAAATTAAAATCTCTTATAATCTACAAACAAGGAAAGATATCAAATCTTTTCTTAATCTTTTGTAGAAACTTATAAAAGAGAATATTTAATTTTAAATTCTCTTTTAAATCATTAACATGATTAAAAAGGAAAGTTTTCTTAAAATTTAAAATCCTCCTTTAATCAACAAATAAGGAAAGATTTCAAATTTTAAACTCTCTTTTAAACATGTAGATGATTTACAAATAAGGAAAGTTTTTACCAAAAATTAAAACCATCCTTTTAAACTACAAATAAGGAAAGAGATTAATCTCTTTTCTTAATCTTTTGTAGAAAGCTATAAAAGGAAATTTTTAATTTTTAAACTCTCTTTTAAAATCATGATATCCACATAAGAAATAATTTTAATAAAAATCCTTTTTAATATTCTAGTGGTCGGCCACCTAAGCTTGGGACCCAAGCTTTGGCCGGCCACCTACATGGCTCATCCACTTGGTCTTGGCCGGCCCTAGCTTGGGTTCCAAGCTAGCTTGGCCGGCCCCATTGGATGGGTAAGAAGGTGGGTATGCGGTGGGTATAAATCTCTATGTACTAGAGGCTACGATAGGGACCGAGAGGAGGAATTGGTTTTGGTCTCCGGATAAAATTAAGAATCCTGTGCTCGCCCCGAACACACAACTTAATTTTATCAATAATAATTCATTCCACTAGAGAACTATTATTGAACTACCGCACCAATCCCAATTTACATTTTGGGCTCCTTCTTATCATGAGTGTGTCAGTCTCCCTGTGTTTAAGATAACAAATGTCCACTAATTAAGTAAGTTACTGACAACTCACTTAATTAATATCTAGCTCCAAAAGTAGTACCACTCAACTTCATCGTCATGTCGGACTAAGTCCACCTGCAGGGTTTAACATAATAATCCTTATGAGTTCCTCTTGGGGACATTCTCAACCTAGATTACTAGGACACAGTTTCCTTCTATAATCAACAACACACACTATAAATGATATCATTTCCCAACTTATCGGGCTTATTGATTTATCAAACTAAATCTCACCCATTGATAAATTAAAGAAATAAATATCAAATATATGTGCTTGTTATTATATTAGGATTAAGAGCACACACTTCCATAATAACTGAGGTCTTTATTTCTTTATAAAGTTAGTATAAAAGAAACGACCTCTAATGGTCCTACTCAATACACTCTTAGTGTACTAGTGTAATTATATAGTTAAGATAAACTAACACCTAATTACACTACGACCTTCCAATGGTTTGTTCCTTTCCATCATGGTCGTGAGCTATTGTTTATAATTTATAAGATACTGATAACATGATCTGCTGTGTGTGACACCACACACCATGTTATCTACAATATAAATTAATTGAACAACTACATTTATCACAAATGTAGACATTTGACCAATGTGATTCTTATTTCTAGATAAATGTTTTATACCAAAAACAAGTCTTTTAGTATACATCCTAACAATAAATATGCGTACAGTCTCCAGAAGTAATGAAACAATGCAAAATTGAAGATAAGGGAGAAGCTGTACTCACCAGGACCTCCTATCAGGATAGCAAGGTCATCAGACCGAAAATACATGTCCCTGTATGCATGTCAATCATATGCATTCATCCAATATGCAGCAAACAAAGTGCAGCAAACACAAGCAATAAATGTATCATGCATATGATGCCAATGACATGTCCTGGTCACCCCTGACGCCAATCAACTATCTCACACACGATGGTGAGATCGAATGGGTAGGGCTGTGACAACCGTGCACTCTGTTGGACCTCGTGGTAGTTTTGATATGATCAACTAAGTTGGTTAAGTCCTGTTGTGTTTGATCCCTGTGTCTGAGTGTGCAGGAGCTTTGGAGCACAGGAAGTCGAGCGAAAGACGCAGCTAGCGAGAAGGACGGCACGGGAAGGGAGCCGACGGGCTCGGTGCGTCCGAATGACGAGAGAGCTGTGGAAGAGTACTCCGGTGAGCGTGAAGAGCGTGCGCGGTGTTCGAGGGACGTTAAGCTGGGACGGAAGGCTGCTCGAGGAGAAGGCCCGGAATTGGGTTCGGGTGAGCCCTATTCTAGTTAGTCACAATCACCCAAAAGAACGGGGCGTCGGAAGCTGAAGAAACCAAGCTAGAATTGGAGCTGCCAGCTTGGAGGCGCCTCCATCAGGCTTGGAGGCGCCTCTAGCTTGAAGGCGCCTTCAACCTTGTTGAAGGCGCCTTCAACATGTCAAAGTGACCGTTTCAAGCCGCGGATAAAGTTTTATCCACTCACCTCTTGGAGGCGCCTTGGACCCCTATTGGAGGCGCCTTCGACCCTCGAGATCAGATTTCCAGAGGCTATTTAAAGGCCTCTGGAGCTAGGAATTTACAACAACTTCAACATTTAACTCTGTAAGCAATTCCTAGCAGTAGTTCTGAGCAATTAGAGTGTAAAAGGCTTCTCCGCCTTCAGTAAAGGAGAATTTTCTTAGTGCGCTCTTCACTGCCCTGGATTAACAACCCTCTTGGTTATAACCAGGTTAAAATTCTGTTTCTGCTTTTATTTTCTGTCTCTATTATTGTACTACTGCATTTATTTCTGAGTTGAAATCCGAGGAAGGTAGTTTTATTTTTTGTTTTCAGCAATTCACCCCCCTCTTGCCGGTCTCCACTGCACCTACAATTGGTATCAGAGCTTGATCGCCTCAGATGGACTAACCGCCAACTGAAGCACTACGATCGAGACGATGGTCGGAGCAAATATCCATCCCCCAAAGTTCGACGGAGACTTTGCCACATGGAAGCGCAAAATGGAGGTATTTTTTAAAATTGAATTTGACACTCTTTTAATAATGAAATATGGCTATGCAGTTCCGAAAGATAAGGAGGAAAATACCTGGACGAAAAAGGAACAAGCAGACTTCGTCGCCAACGGGAAGGCTGAGTTCCATCTACTCAGCGTTTTGCCGCCTCAGGAGGTAAATCAGATCGGAAGCTATGACTCTGCAAAAGATCTCTGGGAAAGATTCCTGGAGCTCCACGAAGGCACCTCCGAAGCGAAGCTAGCAAAGCGTGACATCCTCCGGAACCAGTTGACGAACCTCCAGATGAACCAAGGCGAGAAGGTAGCACAGCTCCAAGCAAGGATCAAAGAGCTGATCACGTAACTAACTAATCTTGGAGAAGAGGTAACAAACTGGGACTCTATCCGGTACGCGCTCAACGCCTTCCCCAGAACTCTAGAGTGGGCTTCCTTAGTAGATGCGTACTACATCTCCAAGGATCTCGAGGTAAGTACTTTAGAACAATTGTTTTCGACTTTTGAACTTCACGAATCTTGAGTTTCAGAGCCAAATGGAGTAGAGAAGACCAGTCAGAACATAGCCCTAAAGGAAAAAGTAAATGGTTCTGACTCCGAAGCCTCAGTCGACGAATCTGAAGCGGCACTACTGGTAAGACGCTTCAATAAGTTTTTCAGTATTAACAAATTTAAATCGCAGAGGCATCATCGAAAGAAGAGGACGATTCGTTGCTACAACTGCAACGAAGAGGGGCACATCAAAGATGACTGCCTAAAGCTAAAGAGAAAGGAGAAAGAAAAAGAAAAGTCAAAATACAAGAAACTAGAACCCTCCAAGAACAAGAATCTGAAGGCTACTTGGTCAGATTCGTCATCCTCTGAGTCGGACATCGAAGAATTCTCGGGGTTAGCGCTAATGGTGAGCCATCAACCGGAAGAAGACTCAAGCTCAGAGATGAGCATCGATGAAGGGGGAGGAACATCAGAAGAAGAAAGCAGTAGTGAAGGGGGAGCGTCGCCAGATCAGGTAAGTAAGGTACGCAATCTAACCCCGTCTCAGTCATTTCGATTTATTAAATCGCTTTCTAAAGACTTATTCAAATTAGAAAAAGAAAATAAAGAATTAAAAATGAAATTAGCAAAAGCATGTCCACTTGAAATGTATGATAGTATAAAATCAGAAAATGATAAATTAAAATTAGAAATTGAAAAACTGAAATCTGCTGCATGCTTAAATCAATTTCCAAACTCAAAATTAAGAATTTATGGAAAATTGAACTGGTACATTAGAAACCATCAGGGTCAACTTAGAAAAGTGCTCAAAATTTATGTACCCCCTAAATATCTGATTAATCCAGTAGGAAGGAACCTTTATTGGGTTCCAAAATCTGTGCTAAATTAATTACTTTTAAGTTAAAAGCTTTACAGTGAGAAAACTAAACATTGAAATTCTTTATGGAAGCTTTGTCTAAGGAAGTGGTTGTTGCTCCAATAACCAAGAAGGCCTAGTGCCTCGCCACGACCTGGAAGCTAAAATATTGAAAGAAAATGTTTAATTAACTTTTTGAAAAAGCATTAAAAACAAAAATTATATAATGCTTTGAAAGTTTATCAAACATTTTTTCTCTTAGAAATTTTTCTTGAAAATTCTAACTTAGAAAATTTTTTAAAATACAGTTTAACTTAGAATTTTTTTGTTTCTAAAAATTCATTTTTTCTTAGAAATTTTTTTATTCTCTTATTGGTACCCCATTTTTGCTGTGATCAAAGGGGGAGAGAAAGGTACAAGTTTAGGGGGAGTTTAGGGGGAGTTAGAAAAATTAAAATTTTACCTATTTTTTTTGAAAATGTGTTGCAATTTTATTTATTGCAAATTTATGCTTAAATATGTTAGTTTAGTAATTTCCTTTAAAATTACTATTTATGTCTATTTGTAAACCCTAACTTGAACTTGGGTTGATGCACATCAAAAAGGAGGAGATTGTTGGACCCCGTGGCAGTTTTGATGTGATCAACCAAGTTGGTTAGGTCCTGCTGTGTTTGATCCCTGTGTCTGAGTGTGCAGGAACTTAGGAGCACAGGAAGTCGAGCGGAAGACGCAGCTAGTGAGAAGGACGGCATGGGAAGGGAGCTGACGGGCTCGGTGTGTCTGAAGGACGAGAGAGCTGCGGAAGAGTACTCCGGTGGGCGTGAAGAGCGTGCACGGTGTTCGAGGGACGTTAAGCCGGGAAGGAAGGCTGCTTGAGGAGAAGGTCGGGAATTGGGTTCGGGTGAGCCCTATTCCGGTTGGCCGCAATCACCCAAAAGAACGGAGCTTCGGAAACTGAAGAAACCAAGTTGGAATTGGAGCTGCCAGCTTGGAGGCGCCTCCATCAGGCTTGGAGGCGCCTCTAGCTTGAAGGCGCCTTCAACCTTGTTGAAGGTGCCTTTAACAGGTCAAAGTGACCGTTTCAAGCCGCGGATAAAGTTTTATCCACTCACCTCTTGGAGGCGCCTTGGACCCCTATTGGAGGCGCATTCGACCCTCGATATCAGATTTCCAGAGGCTATTTAAAGGCCCCTGGAGCTAGGAATTTACAACAACTTCAACATTCAACTCTGTAAGCAATTCCTAGCAGTAGTTCTGAGCAATTAGAGTGTAAAAGGCTTCTCCGCCTTTAGCAAAGGAGAATTTTCTTAGTGCATTCTTCACTGCCCTGGATTAACAACCCTCTTGGTTGTAACCAGGTTAAAATTCTGTTTCTGCTTTTATTTTCTGTCTCTATTATTTTACTACTGCATTTATTTCTGAGTTGAAATCCGAGGAGGGTAGGTTTATTTTTTGTTTTCAGCAATTCACCCCCCTCTTGCCGGTCTCCGCTGCACCTACACACTCTGCCATCACTGCTCTTGATGAGTGACCGAGTGGACAGGATGCTGCCAGAGTACACCTATCCTCCTACCCAAATCATAAGTGGGGGAGCGTAATGCTCTCATCTCCCTGAGACAATCCAGAGGAGGGATCCCTGCTGAATACCACGCTGCGTCACACTACCCATGAGCGGACCAATGGAGCCAAACAGAGCAACCTACTGCAACACACCCTGCTTGAATAAAAACCACTAACCCATGAGTGGTTGTGTGTGCAGATCCATGTAACTGGTGATGTGCTCAACAATAATGGAGCCGACTATCGTACAATATGCAATCATACGAGATGGTGCATGACACTAAACATACAAATCCTGACCATATCTACCTCCATAAAACATGTACCAAAAATAAATGTATCAAATAAACAGATCTAGGTATACAGGTGAGATATGGTAAATGACTAGTCTGGTATATCACATGGCATGGTATGTCACTACCTCTATAACATAAATAATAAACAGAGGCATGAATGCTAAACAGGTAACAAACAAAACATGATCGGAAACAAATAGTGACATACTGATGCAGATATAAACATAATTATTACTACTTGTTAAAATCTACTAAGCATATCAACATGACATTATCTAAAAGGTAAGTCAAGGTACCCGCCTCAAATGTAGTTCGAGCTAAACAACCTCAATGTCGAAGTACTCGTCCCGAGTCAAAGTCCTTTAATATCAAAATATGATTTACATTTTGCATATAGGTAACCAACCATTAATCCAAATCCAATTAGGTTTAACTTAACCCATTTCACAATTACAATGGATTAGGTATCCCCAATAATCTACAATCAAATTAGATTAGATTAATACATGAACCAACCCAAAACTCACCTAACTCGGTATTTAGTTCAATCACAACTTAACACGTTCTAATATAAATTTTGCTATAAGTCTAATAAGAGATAAGATTTTGTTACCCTATTGCTCCTCAGTAGCGGTACAGCAGTAACAACAACACCCAAAATCCTAGCAGTAGTGATTGTTCACTGCTCCAGTAGCAAATCAATGTAAGTCAATGACTTTCACTCAATAGTGTCTGCTGTGAGGGTGAATCGGAGCAGAGGGGCGGCGACGGCGATGGCGGAGACCAGGAGGAGGAAGATGACAACCCTACATAGTTTTGGTTGTCCAATTCAGCCAAAATAACACCCAACTCCTAATTCTAGATCTAGGAGGAAAACCTACCTCAAATTTGGCCACCGGAAACCCTAGATCGGTGATGGCAGCAAGCTCCCAGGTGTTGTTGGCGGTGCTAGGTCAAGAGATGCCGACACTCAGTGAGCTGGTGCTAGATCAGGAAGAGGGATCGGTTGAGGCTAGTCGCGTTGGCAACTCGCGTGGAAGAACGGTGATGGGCAGCGACAACTGGTGTCGGCCATGACGATCAGAGGTGACGCAATGAGGACGATCGCAACTGGGTTCGGGCGGAGATCAAGAGAAGGGAAGAGATTGTTGGCTCAGCGGGGCCGGCAAGAGGGGGTGAATTGCCTGAAAATAAAAGTATACCCTCCTCTAGACTTTCAACTTAAAATAATAACAACTATAAAAATAATGAAATAACAAAAAAGAAAAAGGGAGACCAGAACTTGACTTGGTTACAACCAAGACGGTTGTTAATCCAAGGTGGTTGAACAACTCCACTAGCAGAGTCTCCTTCACTGTAGGCGGAAAAGCCTTTCTACACTTAGAACGCTCACTAGTTGCTAGGAATTGATTACAAAGTTGATTGCTTGAATGAATATCTAATTCCTAGGTCCAGGGGTCCTTTTATAGCCCCTGGAAAGTCTATCTCGAAGGTTCAAGGCGCCTCCAATAAGGGTTCAAGGTGCCTCCAATAGTTTGACCGGATAAAACTTTATCTGATTGTAAACAACAAGTTTTACTGGGTCTGAGGCGCCTCAAATGGCCTTGGAGGCGCCTCAGACTGGATCTGAGGTGCCTCCAAGCTGTCTGAGATGCCTTAGACAGTGGAGGTAGCTGAGGCGCCTTCAGCATTGGTCGGAGGCGCCTCTGGCTAGCTTCTTCAGCTCCTTTTGGCTTCCTTTCTCCTTCTGAAGCTCCGATTGATTGGGTGATTGCGGCCAACTGAAATAGGTCTCACCCGAACCCAATTTCTGGCCTTTTCCTCAAGCAGTCTTCCGTCCTGACTTTATGTCCCTTGAACGTCGCGCACGTTCTTCTCGCCCACCGGTGTACTCTTCCGCAGCTCTCTCATCCTTCGGACGCACCAAGTCCGTTAGCTCCCTTCCCGTGTCATCCTTCTCACTAGCTGCGTCTTCCGCTCGACTGTGCTCCTAATCTCCTGCACACTAAGACACAGGGATAAAAAATAAACAAGACCTAACTAACTTGGTTGATCATATCAAAACAACCACGGGGTCCAAAAATCTCCCTCTTTTTGATGTGCATCAACCCAAGTTCAAGTTAGGGAAAAAAAAACAAATACTAATTTTAAGAAAATTACTAAACTAACATTTTCAGCACATAAATTGCAAATAATAATTTTTTTTTAAATTTTCCTAACTCCCCCTAACCTTGTTACCTCTTTCTCCTCCTTTGATCACAACAAAAATCGAGGTACAAAACATTTTCAAAATCAATTTTTAATATTTAAATTATTAAAAAACTTAGGAAAAAATATTATAGAGAATTTTCCTAAAAAAAATTTTATGCAAGAAATTTTTTTGAGTCTTTTGGAAAAAATTTCTAAGATTTTCCTTAAGTTTTTACAAAAAATTTTAAGTTAAACCAAAAAAAGATTTTAACTTTAGAAGACTTTTTAACTTAGGCAAAAATAGTTCTAAAGATTTTCCAAGTAAAAATTCTAAGCAAGAATATTTTCTTAAGTATGAAATTTTTTTTAAAGCATTATCTAATTTTAAATTTTAATGCTTTAATAAGAAGTTAATTAAACATTTCATTTCAATATTTTGGCTTCCAGGTCGTGGCGAGGCACTAGACCTTCTTAGTTATTCGAGCAACAATCACTTCCTTAGACAAAGCCTCAAAAGAAATTATCTGTTTAATTTTTCTTTTGAAAGCCTTAATTTAAAGAGAAAAAAATCAGTCTAAAATAGATTTTGGAACCCAATAAAGGTTCTTTCCTATAGGGCTATTTAAAAACTTAGGAGGTATATAGTTTCTAGGAATGTTCCTAAGTTGTCCCTGATGTTTTCTAATGTACCAATTTAATTTCCCATAAATCCTTAGTTTCGATTTTGGAAATTTATTTACGCATGCATTATTTTTCAATTTTTCAATTTCAATTTTTAATTTTTCATTTTCTAAATTTAAGTTATCGTACATTTTTAGTGGGCATGCTTTTGCTAGGTTCAATTTTAATTCAGTATTTTCTTTTTCTAATTTTACTAGATCTTTCATAAGTAATTTGATAAATTGAAATGACAAAGTAGGAGTGAGATCACTTACCTTACTTACCTTAAGCGGTGATGCTCCCCCTTTGTCGCCGCTTTCTTCTTCTTCTGATATTCCTCCCCCTTCATCTATGCTCATCTCTGAGCTTGAGTCATCTTCGAATAAATGATTGACCATCAGTGCTAATCCTGAGAAGGCTTCGGCTTTTGATTCGAAGGATGAAGAATCATCCCAGGTGGCCTTCAGATTCTTGCGTGTAGAGGACATCGGTCTTTGAGGCTTCTCCTTGTGCCTTTTCTTCAACTTGGGGCAGTCATCCTTGATGTGCCCTTCCTCGTTGTAGTTATAGCATCAGACCGTCCTTCTGTTCCGTTGATGTTTCCTTGATTGCGATTTAAACTTATTAGTTTTAACAAACTTATTTAATTTTCTTACTAGAAGAGCCCCTTCAGTTTCGTCGATCGACGCTTCGGAGTCGGGATCATCCTTTTCGGCTTGTAGGACAATGTTGAGGTTCGAATTTTCTACTTGTTTAGGCTCTGCAAGTCGAGACTCGTGAAGTTCGAAGGTAGAAAATAGACTTTCTAAACTACTTACCTCAAAGTCCTTAGAGATGTAGTAAGCATCTACTAAGGACGCCCACTCTGGAGTTCTTGGGAAAGCGTTGAGCGCATACCGGATGAAATCTCGGTTTGTTACCATTTTGCCAAGATTTTTCAGTTGCGTTATCAGCTCCTTGATCCTCGCTTGGAGTTGCGCAACCTTCTCACCGTTGTTCATCCGAAGATTTGTTAGTTGTGTCTGGAGGACGTCGCGCCTTGCTAGCTTCGCTTCTGAGGTGCCCTCGTGGAGCTCCAGGAATTTATCCCAGAGGTCTTTGACGGAGTTGTAGCTTCCGATCCGACTTACCTCCTGGGGCGGCAGAACACTGAGCAGGTAAAATTTGGCCTTTCCGTTGGCCACGCAATCGACCTGCTTCTTCTTTGTCCAGTTGCACTCTTCTTTATCTTTTGGCGCTGTATATCGATACTTCATTATTAAAAGTATATCAAATTCAGTTTTAAAAAATCCCTCCATTTTTTTGCTTCCATGTAGCGAAGTCTTCGTCGAACTTCGGGGGATGAATGTTAGCTCTGGCCATCGTCTTGATCTTTGTGCTTCAGTTGGCGGTTAGTCCTTCTGAGGTGGTTGAGCTCTGATATCACTTGTTGGCTCAGCGGGGCCGACAAGAGGGGGGTGAATTGCCTGAAAATAAAAGTATACCCTCCTCTAAACTTTCAACTTAAAATAATAGCAACTATAAAAATAATGAAATAATAGAAAAGAAAAAGGGAGACCAGAACTTGACTTGGTTACAACCAATACGGTTGTTAATCCAAGGCGGTTGAACAACTCAACTAGCAGAGTCTCCTTCACTGTAGGCGGAGAAGCCTTTTTACACTTAGAACGCTCACTAGTTGCTAGGAATTGATTACAAAGTTGATTGCTTGAATGAATATCTAATTCCTAGGTCCAGGGGTCCTTTTATAGCCCCTGGAAAGTCTATCTCGAAGGTCCAAGGCACCTCCAACAAGGGTTCAAGGCGCCTCCAAAAGTTTGACCGGATAAAACTTTATCCGATTGCAAACGACAAGTTTTACTGGGTCTGAGGCGCCTCAAATGGCCTTGGAGGCACCTCAGACTGGGTCTGAGGTGCCTCCAAGCTGTTTGAGGCGCCTCAGATAGTGGAGGCAGCTGAGGTGCCTTTAGCATTGGTCTGAGGTGCCTCTGGCTAGCTTCTTCAGCTCCTTTTGGCTTCCTTTCTCCTTCCGAAGCTCTGATTGATTGGGTGATTGCGGCCAACCGAAATAGGACTCACCTGAACCCAATTTTCGACCTTTTCCTCGAGTAGTCTTCCGTCCTAGCTTTACGTCCCTCGAACGTCGCGCACGTTCTTCTCGCCCATCGGTGTACTCTTCCGCAGCTCTCTTGTCCTTCGGACGCACAGAGCCCATTGGCTCCCTTCCCGTGCCGTCCTTCTCGCTAGCTGCGTATTTCGCTCGACTTCCTGTGCTCCTAAGCTCCTGCACACTTAGACACAGGGATAAAAAACAAACAGGACCTAACTAATTTGGTTGATCACATCAAAACAACCACGGGGTCTAACAGAGATCTGGAGCCAGAGGAGGACTGCGGAGAGGGCGTTGGCGGCGTCGGTAGAAGAGAGGAAGAGGGGGAAAACCCTAGAGCACCGGGCGGGGAGGAGAAGAATCGGAGGAATCGGCCAGCGGCCTTGCGGGTTGCTGATGTATGCGGCGACAAGGCAACAGCAGAGGAAGGAAATGGTGTCGGCTGGCTAGGGAAGGAGAGAAGTGGCAGTGAAAGGCGGTGTCGTGAGGAAAAGGAAGAGAAAAGGAAGACAACTTTTCCTCGGTAACCAAAATAGGCTTTCACGGGCCCCACTATTTGATCCCCTTAAATTCATCATATGAGCTCTGAAAAATTCCTAGGAAATTTATAAAAATTTCTAAAAATTTCCTTATAGTTATTCGCCCTTTTTTGGTATTTTACATTCTTCCCCACTAATAAAAATTTGATCCCCAAATTTCGTTATATACTATCAGCAAGTACTAACAACAGATAAAGAGTATAAATACTGAACGATAAATTAATCTACATAGCTCAAGTGAAAAGATGGGGATATCGAGCTCGAATCGTATCCTCGAGCTCCCAGGTAGCCTCCTCATCGGAATGATGCTGCCATCCGACTTTAACTAGTCGGATAGTCTTGTTCCGCAGTTGACGCTCTTTCTGATCCAGAATCCGTACAGGAACCTCCTCATAGGTAACGTCAGGCTCAATAAGAACTGAGATATCAGACATCACATGTGTTGGGTCCGCTACGTATCTCCTCAGCATAGATACATGGAACATATTGTGAACGCCCGCTAGAGACGGTGGTAGTGCCAGACAATAAGCTACTGCTCCAATCCTTTTCAAGATCTAGAAAGGTCCAATGTATCGCGAAGCTAGCTTACCCCTGAGGCCAAATCTCTTCACCCCTTTCGTGGGTGAGACACGCAAAAAAACATGGTTTCCAGTAGAGAACTCCAGGGGTCTCCGTCTCCGATCAGCATAACTCTTCTGGCGGTCCTGCGCCTCTGACATACTTCGTCTGATAGTACGGACCAACTCTGCCTCCTGCTGAGCTCTATGAGGCCCTAGCAACTGGGCCTCCCTAACCTCCTCCCAAAGGGTGGGTGTCCGATAAGGACTACCATACAATGCTTCAAACGGTGCCATCTGGATAGCCGAATGAAAGCTGTTGTTGTAGGCGAACTCTACCAATGACAAATGGTTCTCCCAACTGCCTCCGAAATCCAATACATAAGATCTCAACAAGTCCTCTAGAGTCTGAATGATCTGCTTTGACTGTCCATCTATCTGCGGATGGAAAGCTGTATTGAAATGGAGCTAAGTGCCCAAGACCTGCTGCAGACTCTGCCAGAACCGAGACGTGAACCGTGGGTCTTTATGCGAAATAATACTCAAAGGAACACCATGTAATCTGATGATCTCTCGGCAATACAGATCTGCCAATCAATCCAGGGAATCAGTCTTCCAGATCGCTAAGAAGTGCATGGATTTAGTTAATTGATCAACGATTACCCAAATCACGTCATGGCCTCGACGTGTCCTAGGCAAACCCACCACAAAATCCATGGTAATGTGTTCCCATTTCCACTCAGGAATAGGAATCCGCTGAAGTAATCTGGCAGGTCTCTGGTGCTCATCCTTCACCTACTAACAGACTGGACATCTAGCTACAAATTCTGTGATGTCTTTCTTCATACCGTTCCACCAATAAGAACACCTCAAATCTTAATACATGAGGGTCCTGCCTGGGTGGATAAAAAATCGAGAGCGATGAGCCTCCTGAAGTAGCTCCTGCAAGACCGAATGAGACTGAGGTAAGTATAATCTGCCTCGGAAATATATAATACCCTCCTCATCTCGTGTGAACTCAGTTTGCTATCCGAAAGCTATCTGGCTGCCAATGGACTGTAAGTGCCGATCACCAGCCTAGGCCTCTCGGATCCTCATCCTAATCAACGACTGAGCAACCATGGTAACCAACATACCTTGCTCTATCCGTCCCTGCTCCTGAAGGCCCAACTCGGAGAAACCCTGAATCAAGTCCGTGACTGAAGCTCGGTGGCAAACCAAAGTCCCTCTGGAATTCCTGCTGAGTGCATCGGCAACCACATTAGCTCTCCCCGGGTGGTAGCTAATGGTACAATCGTAATCCTTCAAGAACTCCATCCATCTCCTCTGTCGGAGATTAAGCTCCTTCTGAGTGAATAGATATTTGAGACTCTTATATTAGTTAGAGTCCTAGAGTCAATCATTTGATGGTTGTTGTATGGGCTCGTTGTATCATATTTATGTATATAAATAAATGCATTTGTTTTTGGTTATTATACTTACTTGTATTGGTGCCAAATAACTAAGTATGATAGCGTCCTTGAGTAGAAAGTTCTTACCTATATCAATCGATTGGTTGAATCAATAATGAGATGATATAGGGAACGCTACTCTTAATCATTCCTAGTCAAGTATTAACATTCAGGGATAATGTTAATGCGACAAGACTAGCATGTAGGTCAACTCGATGACTTGATCTCACAAGTTATGGAAATGGAGATATCAAGTTGACACATGGGTATACATTGGAGAATGTATACTGAATGACCCGCCATGAGAAAGTATCATGGATCGTTATATGAGTGTTATATACTTTCTCATGTGGCTGTTAGTATGACTTTTAGTCCTCAGACCTGAAGTCACCATGGTTCCCTACATAAGGAGTTACATACTTTGGCTTCGTCAAACGTCACCCGTAACTGGGTGGACCATAAAGGCGATTACTGGGCATGTAACAAATTATACGGAGGGATGTGAGTGATGTAGATGGGATCTATCCCTCCTATATTACGGGAGTGACATCGATGTTCTTGATAGAGTGAGACCACTAAGTGCATGACCATGCCTAAATGAGTCAATATGAGATTGAGCTCATTTGATTGAGTGAGTCTACTTGGAGTTTAAGATTTAGATCGATTAGAGGATGACACGGTCTATGCCTCATATTGATCAATCTAGATGTCAAGGATAGAAGGACAATGTCATATATTGTGAGGAGTCACAATAAGTAGTCACAAGGTGATGTTGGATCTCAACATTCTTGTAACTTGGGTAGTAATGATGTGTTGCTAGATACCGCTCATTACTTATGCTTCTAAATGGGTTTAGGAGCATTGCCAACATTACAAGAACCTATAGGGTCACACACAAAGGGAAATTAGATGGAGATTAGGTTCATTTGATGAACCTAAAGGATTAGGTTCATGTGATGAATCAAATTGGATTAAGAGTAATCTAAATTGAGCTAATTGAGTTGGACTCAAATTTGGTTCATGTGTTAAATGAGTCTAATTTGGACTTAAACTTAGTGAATTAATTTAATTCAATGAATAGAGATTCATTAAATTAAATTTGACTTGAACCAATGGTTAGATTTGATCAACCATGGGAGAGAAGTGGTCAAGTTTGACTTGACTTGAGAGGAAGATGAAGAGTCAAGTTTGACTTGACCATTTGCCACCTCATTGGTGAGTTGGCAAAGAGTGGGCCAATGATGATGCTCCACATCATCATGGTTGCTTAAGTGGGATGCCACATCATGGGAGTTACCAAGAGTTGTGACTCTTGGCATCCCATGGAGGTTACAATTTCTCTTAAAGTGGCCTGCCACTTTAAATGAGGGAGTTAGTGTAATTGTGTGCTTTGAGTGAGTAACTCCTTCTTCTTCCTCAAGCTCTTCTCTTCTCTCCCTCTCCTCCACCATTATTGATCTTATAAGATTGCTAGCACATCCTTATAGGTTCTCTCCATCGAGTCGTTCGTGTGGATACACATAGAGGAGTATCTACTTTGATACTCTCGAGATCCGGCGACGAACCTTGGACGAGCGGGATTGCGAAGGGCTTCGCATCAAGGGTAAATTCTTATCTCGTAGATCTAAAGTAGATCTAGGCTTATAAAACTCGTACATGAAAGATTTTACGAAATTTTATTTCTTCGCACGGATCCGGTGGCGGGATTTTGGGGTTTTCGCAACGCAAAAAGTAATTTTTGCGGCCCGAAAAACCCAACAGTGGTATCAGAGCCACGTGCGAATCGCGTACGTATTTTATTTTGAATTTTATGAAATTCTACAGAGCCAGAGCCACAGATCTGTAAGTTTCTGTATTTTTATGATTGTTATAGTTTTTATGGGTATTTTTCTCGTAGAAGCGAAGCACAAGTGTTTAGACACTTGTAGGCTTCGACTACCGAGAAAATATTTCTGAAACGGCAACGTTTCGCCCCAAATCATTTTGGGACAGCGGACTAAGGCGCTGTAGGATTGCTTAGGAACACTCGCGATGGTTATATCGCGGGTCGGGGTGCTGCCCCTGACCCCGCAAGGGGTTTCGTTCCGCGATTGTGCCCGAAAATCGCTAAACGGGACCGCCGGGAATTTTTTCTCATAAAAATTGTAGAAAAATTATAGAAATTACATAATTTAGAATTATGTATTATTTTGTGATGGTTATGGCCCAAAAGACCCAATTAGATTGGAAAAATTGTGTTGTAATTTATAATATGGTCTGCGTGCCATTTTGTGTTTGTGCGTGTTGTACTTGATTCGCGACCTGCGCGTCGTGCCTTCCTTTATTTTATATTCCTGTTGTAAAATAGTTTTTAGACTCGAATATAACTCGAGTTTCAAAATTATAATGTACAAAATTGGAGCGGTGGAAGGTCCACTCGAGACAGAGTTACGAGGAGGGCGCGAGCAACACAAGGTGGTCAAAGGAAGGAGCTTGAGAAGTTGTTGACCTTAGGTTGACCATCCGATCTTCTCATTGGCTTGAGAAGATCATAGTAGGGCCATGACTAATCACAAAACATTTAATTGATTACTTGTGTGTGTATATGTGATGCATGCTAGAATAAGTAATTAATTAGCGCCTTAACGATTCGATTCGATCAATCGCGTATATGATACACCTCGACGATTAGATTAGATCTAAATCGTGTACATGATGCGCCTTAACGATTAGATTAGATCTAAATCATGTACATGATGTACCTTAACAATTAGATTAGATCTAAATCGCGTATATGATACACATCGTCGATTAGATTAGATCTCAATCGTGTCAACTCAAAAATGCCTACCATGCTGTGATATCTATCACTACCTCGATCACATGTTGTTGTTGAATCTGCCAAAGCAGAGCAACACATATTATCTTGGTAGGGTACGGAGGGACAATTTTGGTCCCGCCTATCAACGCATGGGTGAGTACAACTCAATTAGATTGAGTAACTAGTTAACTCAATTGGATCGAGTTTAACTATATGCATTTATCCAATAGTTGGAAGATAGGACAAAATCACGTTTATATTAACTCTTAGGCGTATTAGCCAAAGCTAACTCGAGTTTTAATATAAATGCGGATCTTGATCCTATAAACAAGAGTTGCATAGAGATGTAATTGGTAATTAGTTACCTATCGATCATACTAAGTCTTGGGCAATTTAGCCAAAGCTAACTCAAGGCATACTATGATGTGGATCTTGTCCCACAAAAATTATAGCTGATTGGTTAGAATCTAGTAAGTGTGGTTTGACCACATCACTGACTTGATTCTGCAAAAGTTCTATAATTCAGTGGGAGCATCATTTAGTTAAAGGCCTAATTAAATGATAAAAGGAATATGATATTTACTTTCTTCTTTAATTTCTGTTGTAGATTGCCATGACGTCAAATACGAACTCTTTCTCCCTGCATTCTGTCCTTAAGAAGGACAAGCTCAACGGAGCTAATTTCCTGGACTGGTACGAGAATCTGAGAATTATTCTCACACAAGAATGTAAACTGTACGTTCTTGAGCAGCCCATTCCGGAGGCACCTCCTGCCACTGCCATGCGAGCTGACCGAGATGCATACAAGAAGCATCAAGATGACGCATTAGATGTGTCATGTCTCATGCTCGCAACCATGAACTCTGAGCTTCAAAAGCAACACGAGTTGATGGGTACTTATGATATGGTTGAACATCTTCGTCAACTGTATTAAGGACAAGCAGGGCACTGGAAGAGGAACTGCACAGGATACCTAGAAGATCTTAAGAAGAAGAGAAAGAAGATTTCTACTTCAGGTATAAATGTTATAGAAGTCAACCTCTCTATTTCTTCATCGTGGGTATTAGATACCGGATGTGCTTCTCACATTTGTACTAATGTACAAACGCTGAGAAATAGCAGAGCATTGACGAAGGGCGAGATAGACCTACGAGTAGGCAATGGAGCACGGGTTGCTGCTGTTGCTGTAGGAACTTACTATCTATCTCTACCCTCTGGGCTTGTACTAGAATTAGATGAATGTTGTTATGTGCCTGCGTTGACTAAGAACATTATATCAGTTTCTTGTTTAGACAAGAAAGGCTTTTCATTTATAATAAAGAACAAATGTTGTTCAGTTTATTTAAATGATATGTTCTATTGTAGTACACGTCTGATGAACGGACTCTATATTCTAGACCTTGAGAGCCCTATCTATAACATAAGTACCAAGAGGTTCAAGTCAAAGACATGAACCAAACCTATCTCTGGCATTGTCGCTTAGGTCATATAAATGACAAACGCTTATCCCAGCTCCATAAAGATGGTTTGCTGGACTTATTTGATTTTGAATCATATGAGACATGCGAGTCATGCCTTCTAGGCAAGATGACCAAGACTCCTTTTAGTGGACACAGTGAGAGAGCGACTGACTTGTTAGGACTTATACATAGTGATGTATGTGGACCTTTCAATGTCACTGCTAGAGGTGGTTATAGGTACTTCATTATATTTACTGATGACTTCAGTAGATATGATTATGTTTACCTGATGACACATAAGTCAGAATCCTTTGAAAAGTTCAAAGAATTCAAGAATGAAGTACAAAACCAGCTTGGCAAAAGTATTAAAATACTTCGATCAGATCGAGGTGGTGAATACCTTAGCCATGAGTTTCGTGACTATCTAGCTGAGTGTGGGATTCTATCTCAACTCACTCCTCCTGGAACACCATAGTGGAATGGTGTATCCGAAAGGAGGAATCGTACCTTATTAGATATGGTATGATCTATGATGAGTCACACAGATCTTTCTATGTATCTTTGGGGCTATGCTCTAGACACAGCAACCTTCATTCTCAACCGAGTTCCATCTAAGGTTGTAATAAAGACACCATATAGGATATGGACTGGGAGAGATGCCCAGGTGTCTTTTATGAGGATTTGGGGATGTGAGGCTTACGTTCGACGTCAAGTCTCAGATAAACTAGGACCTAAATCCGATAAGTGCTATTTTATTGGATATCCCAAGGAAATGAAGGGATATTACTTCTACATTCCCAGTCAACACAAGATAGTTGTGGCTAAGACTGGGGTATTTCTGGAAAGGGACTTTGTTTCTAGAAAGACTAGTGGGAGTACGTTCGATCTTGAAGAAGTTCAAGATATGGACCATAGCACTGAAGCCTCGATGGAAGTTGAACTGGAACCACAAAGTGTTGTGGATGAAGTTGTTCCACAAGGAGTTGAGGAACCACAACCAGTTCAAGTAGATCTACCTCTTCGCAGATCTGATAGGGTACGTCGTCAGCCTGAGAGATACTCATTTCTCTTGTCTGACCATGATGACATTGTGCTCATTGAGGATGAGCCTACCTCCTATCAGGAAGCTGTGATGAGACCAGATTCTGAGAAATGGCTAGAGGCCTTGAGATCCGAGATGGAATCCATGTACACTAACCAAGTATGGACTTTGGTTGATCCACCTGAAGGGGTCAAACCCATTGGGTGTAAGTGGGTCTTTTAAGAGAAAAACTGACATGGATGGACTTATTTATAAGGGTCGCTTGGTAGCTAAAGGTTTCAAGCAAATTCATGGTATTGACTATGATGAAACCTTTTCTCCAGTAGCGATGTTTAAGTCCATTCGGATCATGCTTGCTATTGCAGCATACCATGACTATGAGATATGGAAGATGGATGTCAAAACCACGTTTCTGAATGGAAACCTGCTCGAGGATGTGTACATGACACAACCTGAGGGTTTTGAAGATCCACAGCATACTGGTAGAGTATGCAAGCTGCATAAATCCATTTATGGACTAAAGCAAGCTTCTCGGAGCTGGAATCTTCGATTCGATGATACAATCAAACAGTTTGGTTTCATCAAGAACAAAGATGAGCCTTGTGTCTACAATGTTAGCTAGAGCCCTAGAGTCAATCATTTGATAATTGTATTTTGGACTTATTGTATCATATTCTATATATAAATAAAGACATTTAGTTTTTGGTTATTATACTTACTTGTATTGGTGCCAATAAACTAAGTATAATAACGTCATTAAGTAGAAGGTTCTTACCTATATCAATCGATTGGTTGAATCGATAGTGAGATGATATAGGGAACACTACTCTTAATCATTCCTAGTCGAGTATTAACATTCAGGGACAATGTTAATGCAATAAGACTAGCATGTAGGTCAACTCGATGACTTGATCTAACAAGTCATGGATATAGAGATATCAAGTTGACACATGGGTATGCATTAGAGAATGTATACTGAATGACTCGCCATGAGAAAGTATCATGGATCGTTATATGAGTGTCATATACTTTCTCATGTGGCTATTAGTATGACTACTAGTCCTTGGACCTGAAGTCACCATGGTTTCCTACATAAGGAGTTATGTACTTTGGTTTCGTCAAACGTCACCCGTAACTGGGTGGACTATAAAGGAGATTACTGGGTATGCAACAAATTATGCGGAGGGATGTGAGTGATGTAAATGGGATCTATCCCTCCTATATGACGGGAGAGACATCGGTATTCTTGATAGAGTGAGACCACGAAGTGCATGACCATGCCAAAATGAGTCAATATAAGATATTGAGCTAATTTGATTTAGTGAGTCTACTTGGAGTTCAAGATTTAGATTGATCAGAGGATGACACGGTCTATGCCTCACATTAATCAATCTAGATGTCTAGGATAGAAGGACACTTGTCATATTTTGTGAGGAGTCACAATTAGTAGTCACAAGGTGATGTTGGATCTCAACATTCTTGTAACATTGGGTAGTAATGATGTGTTGCTAGATACCGCTCATTACTTATGCTCCTAAATGGGTTTAGGGGCATTGCCAACGTTACAAGAACCTATAGGGTCACACACTAAGGACAATTAGATGGAGATTGAGTTTATATGATGAACCAAGAGTATTAGATTCATTTGATGAATCAAATTGGATTAAGAGTAATCTTAATTGGGCTAATTGAGTTAGACTCAACTTGATTCATGTGTTTAATGAGTCTAATTTAGATTATGACTCATTGAATCAATTTAATTAAGTGGATTAGATCCATTATATTAAGTTGGCTTGAATCAAATGGTTGGATTAGATCAACCATGGGAGAGATTTGGTCAAGTTTGACTTGACTTGAGGAGAAGAGGAACAGTCAAGTTTGACTTGACTATTTGCCACATCATTAGTGATTTGGCATTAGGAGGACTAATGATGATGTGCCACATCATCAAAGTGTGCCACCTCATGGAAGTTACAAAGCTATTCTCTTTAATGGCTACATTTAATGAGGATGGGGGTTACACCTTGTGAAGATGGCCGGCCACTTATGGGGAATGAATTGGATTCATTTCATTCAAGGCAATTCACTCCATCTTCTTCCTTTAGCTCTCCCGCTCCCTCTCCCCCTCAACTTGGCCGAACCACACAAGGTGCTAGCACACCTTTTTGTGTGGTTTTTCTCCACCTACGTGTCCGTGTGGATACTTCTAGAGGAGTATATATTTTGATACTCTCGAGATCCGGCATTTTGGACGAGCGGGAACGCGAAGGGCTTCGCTTCAAAGGTATAACCTTTTTCCTTTGTAGATCTAAGTGTAGATCTAGGTAGAAATTCGTATTCGTATGTTTTCAAACTTTTTCTTTGCACGGATCCGTTGGCTAGGGCTTTCGGGGTTTTCGCGGCCCGAAAAACCCAACATACAAGAAGGTTGTAGGGAATACAGTTGTCTTCCTTATATTGTATGTGGATGACATACTACTCATTGGGAATGACATCCCTTTGCTACAGTCTGTAAAGACTTGGCTAGGGACTTGTTTCTCAATGAAGGACTTAGGTGATGCCACCCGCATTCTAGGTATACAGATCTATAGAGATAGATCTAAGAGATTGCTTGGCCTAAGTCAGAGTACATATATTGACAAGGTACTCCTACGGTTTTCCATGTAGAACTCCAAGAAGGGATTTCTACTGATGTCACATGGCGTGAGTCTTTCGAAGACTCAAGGTCCCTCTTCTAGAGAGGAGAGAGATCGCATGGATCAGATCCCTTATGCCTCAGCCATAAGATCTATCATGTACGCCATGCTATGTACTCATCCTGATGTCTCGTATGCTTTGAGCATGACGAGCAGATACCAGTCAGATCCAGGTGAAAGTCACTGGATAGAGGTCAAGAATATTCTTAAGTACTTGAGAAGGAATAAAGAATATTTCTTGATATATGGAGGCGATGATGAGCTAGCTGTAAAGGGTTACAGTGATGCCAGCTTCCAGACCGACCAGGATGATTATCGATCTCAGCCAGGGTTCGTGTTTTGCATAAATGGTGGTGCTGTGAGCTGGAAGAGTTCAAAGCAGGACACGGTTGCTGATTCTACAACAGAGGCCGAGTATATTGCTACATCAGAAGCAGTAAAGGAGGCAGTTTGGATCCGCAAGTTCATTACTGAGCTTGGGGTGGTTCCTAGCATAGCTGATCCCATAGAGCTCTATTGTGACAACAATGGAGCAATAGCACAGGCTAAGGAACCTCGCTCACACCAGCGGACCAAACACATACTACGACGCTTCCATGTCATTCGAGAGATTATCGAGAGAGGAGATGTGAAGATTTGCAGAGTACCCACAGAGGCTAATATCGCAGATCCCTTGACCAAGGCTTTGGCACAGAGAAAGCATGATGGTCACACTAGGTCATTAGGCCTTAGAGCCTACACTGATTGACACTAGTGCTAGTGGGATATTGTTAGTTAGAGTCCTAGAGCCAATCATTTGATGGTTTTTGTATGGATTCATTGTATCATATTTATGTATATAAATAAAGGAATTTATTTTTGGTTATTATACTTACTTGTATTGGTGCTAAATAACTAAGTATAATAGCGTCCTTGAGTAGAAGGTTCTTACCTATATCAATCGATTGGTTGAATCGATAGTGAGATGATATAGGGAACGTTACTCTTAATCATTCCTAGTCAAGTTTTAACATTCAGGCATAATGTTAATGCGGCGAGACTAGCATGTAGGTCAACTCGATGACTTGATCTCACAAGTCATGGATATGGAGATATCAAGTTGACACATGGGTATGTATTGGAGAATGTCTACTGAATGACCCTCAATAAGAAAGTATCATGGATCGTTATATGAGTGTCATATACTTTCTCATGTGGCTATTAGTATGACTTTTAGTCCTTGGACCTGAAGTCACCATGGTTCCCTACATAAAGAGTTACATACTTTGACTTCGTCAAACGTCACCCGTAACTGGGTGGACCATAAAGGCGATTACTGGGTATGTAACAAATTATGCAGAGGGATGTGAGTGATGTAGATGAGATCTATCCCTCCTATATGACGGGAGTGACATCGATATTCTTGATAGAGTGAGACCACTAAGTGCATGGCCATGCCCAAATGAGTCAATATGAGATTGAGCTCATTTGATTGAGTGAGTCTACTTGGAGTTCAAGATATAGATTGATTAGAGGATGACACGGTCTATGCCTCATATTGATCAATATACATGTCAAGGATAAAAGGACAATGTCATATATTGTGAGGAGTCACAATTAATAGTCACAAGGTGATGTTGTATCTCAACATTCTGGTAACTTGGGTAGTAATGATGTGTTGCTAGATACCGCTTATTACTTATGCTTCTAAATGGGTTTAGGAGCATTGCCAACGTTACAAGAACCTATATGGTCACACACAAAGGGCAATTAGATGGAGATTAGGTTCATTTGATGAACCTAAAGGATTAGGTTCATGTGATGAACCAAATTGGATTAAGAGTAATCCAAATTGAGCTAATTGAGTTGGACTCAAATTTGGTTCATGTGTTAAATGAGTCTAATTTGGACTTAGACTCATTGAATTAATTTAATTCAATGAATAGAGATTCATTAAATTAAATTTGACTTGAACCAATGCTTAGATTTGATCAACCATGGAGAGAAGTGGTCAAGTTTGACTTGACTTGAGAGGAAGATGAAGAGTCAAGTTTGACTTGATCATTTGCCACCTCATTGGTGAGTTGGCAAAGAGTGGGCCAATGATGATGCTCCACATCATCATGGTTGCTTAAGTGGGATGCCACCTCATGGGAGTTACCAAGAGTTGTGACTCTTGGCATCCCATGGAGGTTACAATCTCTCTTAAAGTGGCTGGCCACTTTAGATGAGGGAGTTAGTGCAATTGTGTGCTTTGAGTGAGTAACTCCTTCTTCTTCCTCAAGCTCTTCTCTTCTCTCCCTCTCCTCCACCATTACTGATCTTCTAAGGTTGCTAGCACATCCTTAGAGGTTCTCTCCATCGAGTTGTTCGTGTGGATACACATAGAGGAGTATCTCCTTTGATACTCTCGAGATCCGGCGACGAACCTTGGACGAGCGGGATTGCGATGGACTTCGCATCAAGGGTAAATTCTTATCTCGTAGATCTAAAGTAGATCTAGGCTTAGAAAACTCATACGTGAAAGTTTTTACGAAATTTTATTTCTTCGCACGGATCCGATGGCGGGGTTTCGGGGTTTCCACAACGCAAAAAGCAATTTTTGCGGCCCGAAAAACCCAACATCTTATAGCCAGTAAGAATCTCAAAGGTAATACCGTACAGGTGATGCCGCCAAATATTCAAAGCAAATATAATGACGACCAACTCCATATCATGAACTGGGTAGTTCTTCTCATGCTCCTTCAACTTACGAGAAGCATAGGAGACTACTTTGTCGTGCTGCATTAGAACAACGGCCAAACCCTGAAGAGATGTTTTAGTGTAAAGTATAAATCCATCCTCTCTAGCGGGCAAAACCAAAACTGGAGCCGACACTAATCTCCGCTTTAGCTCCTGGAAGCTGGTCTCGCAGGCCTTGGACCACGTGAACTTCACGCCTTTCCTGGTCAGGCGTGTCAGTGGCATAGATATGCAGGAGAAACCCTCGATAAAATGTCTGTAATATCCTACCAGTCCCAAGAAACTATGAATCTCCTGTACTGGTTTCGACTGCTCCTAACTGGTGATAGCCTCGATCTTCTGAGGGTCTACTGAAATACCTCAGCTAGAGACCACGTGACCCAGAAAATCAACTGAAGATAGCCAGAAGGTACACTTGCTGAACTTCGCATATAACTGATGTCGTTGAAGAGTCTCCAAGACTATGCGAAGATGCTGTGCATGTTCCTCCTCGGAATGTGAATAAACCAATATGTCATCGATGAAAACGATAACAAACTGATCAAGATACTCCAAGAAGACGCGGTTCATCAAATCCATAAATATCGCTAGAGCATTTGTAAGCCCAAATGGCATTACCAAAAACTCATAATGGCCGTATCTGGTACGGAATGTTATCTTCTGAATATCAGATTCTTTAACTCTCAACTGATGATATCCAGACTGCAGATCAATCTTAGAATATATTGAGGTACATTTGAGCTGATCAAACAAATCCTCAATCCATGGTAAAGGGTACTTATTCCTAATGGTCACTGCATTCAGCTATCTGTAATAAATGCATAACCTCAGAGTACCATCCTTTTTCTTGACAAACAAAATCGGAGAACCCCACGGAGAAACACTAGGGTGAATAAATCCCCTGTCCAATAACTCCTAGAGTTGGAACTTCAATTCGTTCAACTCTTTTGGTGCCATACGGTAAGGAGCTTTCGATGTCGGTGCGATTCCCAAAATCAACTCAATAGCAAACTCCACTTGCCTTCTAGGAGGAAAACCTGGTAACTCCTCTGGAAATACATCCGGATACTCTCGGACTACTAGAACGTCGGAGAGTTGAGAACTACTGCCATCTTCAGTATTAATCAAAGATAACAGAAAACCCTGACAGCCATGTGACAACAGCTTCTGAGCCTGAATCGCCGAAATAGTCGATATGCCGCTGTCTCTGATGCCAGTGAATTCCCACGAGGGTTGGTTCGGAGGTCAGAATGTGACCACCCTCATCTGGTAATCAACCGTAGCATGATATGCAGACAACCAATCCATGCCAAGGATAATATCGAACTCGACCATTTCCAGCACTAATAAATCAACCATGAGTATCATCTTATCAAAATCTAACGGGCAACCTCTGACCTCCTCAGTGACGTCCAATGTATCACCGGATGGTAGGGAGACGACCAGTCGCTGCGGTCTATGAGTAGGTAGTCTACCTATGTCCCTCATGAAAGTATGGTAAATAAAAGAATGTGAGCTACCAGTATCTATCAACATATCAGCGGATAATACATAAAGTAAAACCATACCGCGGAAAATGGATCCGTTGGCTCGTTGTGCATCCTCTCTGGTAACTGCATGAATACGTCCAATCTCTGGCGGTAGCGGAGGTGGTAGTGCTGCCAAAGGCTGCTGTGCCTGAGTCTAAGCCTGCCATTGTGACAGTGCCTGGTATTGAGCCAAAGACGGATAGGTGGGCTGCGACTAATACTGGGCCGGCGGTTGGGGCTATGATTGGTACTGGACTAGTGGCTGTGGCTAATACGATACTAAGGACTGAGGTTGTGATTGGTACTGAACCAGTGGTTGGGGCTATGACTGGTATTGCCCCTGAGTCAGATATTGTGGTCCCGGAACAAAGCTCCGTGGTACTATGAGGGCACTGGAGTGCTCCTGTCCATGCATGCCATATGTAGCTGCTACAGGGGGAGCTGTCCTCTGCTGACAATGCGAAGATTGGGCTCTATACCCTCCTCGTTGAGTCCCTATCTGACTGAGCTGAACTCCATGACCAGACACTTCGGATGCAACATGCTCAACCTTCAGCAAACAATCTCGGCTTAGGTGCCCGAGCAATACAATAATAGCAAATTGACTGTCCCAGGGAGCAGACTATGGTGAGGTGGTCTCTGGACCCATATCTAGTGCAGTGAGTGTCGCTGGCAGGCTATTTCTGGTTCTACTGAGAAGACCGGGAACGTCTTGACGAAGATCGCCCTGACTTCTAAGGCTGCCCAGAAGCCCTAGAAGTACCCTGACCTGGCCGACTGTGACCACTCTGCTGTTGTTCGGTCGCCTGTACCTGCTGGATCTGTCCTGATGTCTAACCTGTCTGCTTCCTTTTCTTATCCAGAAACGCTCTCTACTGAGTTGACTCAATCATGAAGGCTATGTCCAATATCTCTAAATAGGATGAATTTCCAAAATCGGCAAGCTTTACTTGCAGATGTCCATCCAGTCCCTGGATAAACTGAAGCATGCGGGATCTGTCCTCAGCAACTAATTTTGGACAAAACCTGGCCAACCGATTAAACTCAGCATTGTACTCTGTCACGGTGCGATTGTTCTGCCGAAGGTTCAGAAAATCCTGTCGGCGAGTCGTTTGATATTGTTGGATTTTTCGGGCCGCGAAAACCGCTTTTTTGCGTCGCGGAAACCCCGAAACCCCTCCACTGGATCCGTGCGAAGAAAAATAAAAACAAAATATGAGTACGAGTTTCTAAAGTCTAGATCTACACTAGATAAGAGCGTTACCCTCGATGCGATGCCTTTCGCTATCCCGCTAGTCCAACGGTTTGCCGGATCTCAAGATTGTCAAAGTAGACAACCCTCTAGAAGTATCCACACGAACAAAATTAGGTGGAGGGGACCAAACAAAGGTGTGCTAGCACCTAGGGTGTTCATCCAAGAGAAGAGGGAGAGCAAGAAGAGAGAGCTCTAGGAGGAAGAAGATGATAGTTACTTCACAAAAAAAAAATCTCAATGCCATTCATATGGGCGGCCACATTAAGAGGAGTTGTAACCTCCATGGAATGCCAAGAGTCACAACTCTTGGTAACTCCCATGAGGTATCATCCCACTTAAGCAACCATGATGATGTGGAGCATCATCATTGGCCCACTCAATGCCAACTCACCAATGAGGTGGCATAAAGTCAAGTCAAACTTGACTCTTCATCTTCCTCTCAAGTCAAGTCAAACTTGACTTAATCTCTCTCATGGTTGATCTAATCCAACCATTTAATTCAAGCCAATTTAATATAATGAATCTAATTCATTTAATTAAATTTATTCAATGAGTCATAATCTAAATTAGACTCATTAAACACATGAATCAACTTGAGTCCAACTCAATTAGCCCAATTAGGATTACTCTTAATCCAATTTGATTCATTACATGAATCTAATCCTCTTGGTTCATCATATGAACCCAATCTCCATCTAATTGTCCTTAGTGTGTGACCCTATAGGTTCTTGTAACATTGGCAATGCCCCTAAACACATTTAGGAGCATAAGTAATGAGCGGTATCTAGCAACACATCATTACTACCTAAGTTACAAGAATGTTGAGATCCAACATCACCTTTTGACTACTAATTGTGACTCCTCACAAAATATGACAAGTGTCCTTCTATCCTAGACATCTAGATTGATCAATGTGAGACATAGACCATGTCATCCTCTGATCAATCTAAATCTTGAACTCCAAGTAGACTCACTCGATCAAATGAGCTCAACATCTAATGTTGACTCATTTGGGCATGGCCATGCACTTCGTGGTCTCACTCTATCAAGAATATCGATGTCTCTCCCGTCATATGGGAGGGATAGATCCCATCTACATCACTCACATCCCTCTGCATAATTCGTTATATACCCAGTAATCGCCTTTATAGTCCACCCAGTTACGGGTGACGTTTGACGAAACCAAAGTACATAACTCCTTATGTAGGGATCCATGGTGATTTCAGGTCTAAGGACTAATAGTCATACTAATAGCCACATGAGAAAGTATATGACACTCATATAACGATCCATGATACTTTCTCATGGTGGGTCATTCAGTATACATTCTCTAATGCATACCCATGTGTCAGCTTGATATCTCTATATCCATGACTTGTGAGATCAAGTCATCGAGCTGACCTACATGCTAGTCTTATTGTATTAACATTGTCCCTGAATGTTAATACTCGACTAGGAATGATTTAGAGTAGTGTTCCCTATATCATCTCACTATCGATTCAACCAATCGATTGATATAGGTAAGAACCTTCTACTCAAGGACGCTATTATACTTAGTCTATTTGGCACTAATACAAATAAGTATAATAACCAAACAATTTCCTTTATTAATATACAAGAATATGATATACATGAGTCCATACAATCATCAAAAATGATTGGCTCTAGGGCTCTAACTAACACGTGGTCTCACTCTATCAAGAATACCGATGTCTCTCCCGTCATATAGGAGGGATAGATCCCATTTACATCACTCACATTCCTCTGCATAATTTGTTATATACCCAGTAATCGCCTTTATAGTCCACCCAGTTACGGGTGACGTTTGACGAAACCAAAGTACATAACTCCTTATGTAGGGATCTATGGTGACTTCAGGTCTAAGGACTAGTAGTCATACTAATAGCCACATGAGAAAGTATATGACACTCATATAACGATCCATGATACTTTCTCATGGCAGGTCATTCAGTATACATTCTCTAATGTATACCCATGTGTTAACTTGATATCTCTATATACATGACTTGTGAGATCAAGTCATCGAGTTGACCTACATGCTAGTCTTATTGCATTAACATTGTCCCTGAATGTTAATACTAGACTAGGAATGATTAAGAGTAGTGTTCCCTATATCATCTCACTATCGGTTCAACTAACCGATTGATATAGGTGAGAACCGTCTACTCAAGGACATTATTATACTTAGTTTATTTGGCACCAATATAAGTAAGTATAATAACCAAAATCCAAATGTCTTTTATTTATATAGAATATGATACAATAAGTCCAAAATATAATCATCAAATGATTGACTCTAGGGCTTTAGCTAACAATCTCCCACTAGCACTAGTGCCAATTAGTGTAGGCTCTAAGCCCAAATGACCTAGTGTGACCATCATGCTTCTTCTGTGCCAAAGCCTTGGTCAAGGGATCTGCGATGTTAGCTTCTGTAGGTACTCTGCAAATCTTCACATCTCCTCTCTCGATGATCTCTCGAATGAGATGGAAGTGCCGTAGTATGTGTTTGGTCCGCTGGTGTGAGCGAGGTTCCTTCGCCTGTGCTATAGCTCCATTGTTGTTACAATAGAGCTCAATAGGGTCAGCAATGCTAGGAACCACCCCAAGTTCAATGATGAACTTGCGAATCTAAACTGCCTCCTTTACTACCTCTGATGCAGCAATATACTCGGCCTCTGTCGTAGAATCTGCTACTGTGTCCTGCTTCGAACTCTTCCAGCTCACAGCACCACCATTAATGCAAAATACGAACCCCGACTGCGATCTATAGTCATCCTGATCGGTCTGGAAGCTAGCATCACTGTTACCCTTTACAGCTAGCTCATCATTGCCTCCATATATCAAGAAATATTCTTTAGTCCTTCTTAAGTACTTAAGAATATTCTTGACCGCTATCCAGTGACTTTCACCTGGATCTGACTGGTATCTGCTCGTCATGCTCAAAGCGTACGAGACATCAGGTCGAGTACATAGCATGACGTACATGATCGATCCTATGGTTGAGGCATAAGGGATCTGATCCATGCAGTCTCTCTCCTCTCTAGAAGAGGGACCTTGAGTCTTCGAAAGACTCACGCCATGTGACATCGGCAGAAATCCCTTCTTGGAGTTCTGCATGGCAAAACGAAGGAGTACCTTGTCAATGTATGTACTCTGACTTAGGCCAAGCAATCTCTTAGATCTATCTCTATAGATCTGTATCCCTAGAATACGGGATGCCTCACCTAAGTCCTTTATTGAGAAGCAACTCCCTAGCCAGGTCTTGACAGACTGAAGCATAGGGATGTCCTTCCCAATGAGTAGTATGTCATCCACATACAATATGAGGAAGACAACTATATCCCCTACAACCTTCTTGTAGACACAAGGCTCATCTTTGTTCTTGATGAAACCAAACTGTTTGATTGCATCATCGAATCGAAGATTCCAGCTCCGAGAAGCTTGCTTTAGTCCATAAATGGACCTATGCAGCTTGCATACTCTGCTAGTATGTTGTGGATCAACAAAACCCTCAGGTTGTGTCATGTACACATCCTCGAGCAGGTTTCCATTCAGAAATGCGGTTTTAACATCCATCTGCCATATCTCATAGTCATGGTAGGCTGCAATAGCAAGCATGATCCGAATGGACTTAAACATCGCTACTGGATAAAAGGTCTCATCATAGTCAATACCATGAATCTGCTTGAAACCTTTAGCTACCAAGCGACCCTTATAAATAAGTCCATCCATGTCAGTCTTTCTCTTAAAGACCCACTTGCACCCTATGGGTTTTACCCGTTCAGGTGGATCAACCAAAGTCCAAACTTGGTTGGTGTACATGGATTCCATCTCGGATCTCATGGCCTCTAGCCATCTCTCAGAATATGGTCTCATTACAGCTTCCTGATAGGTGGTAGGCTCATCCTCTATGAGCACAATGTCATCATGGTCAGACAAGAGAAATGAGTATCTCTCAGGCTGACGACGTACCCTATCAGACCTGCGAAGAGGTATGTCTACATTAACTGGTTGTTGTTCCTCAACTCCTTGTGGAACAACATCATCCACAACACTTTGTGGTTCCAGTTCAATTTCCATCGAGGCATCAGTGCTATTGTTCGCATCTTGAACTTTTTCAAGATCGAACGCGCTCCCACTAGTCTTTCTAGAAACAAAGTCCCTTTCTAGAAAGACCCCAGTCTTTGCCACAACTACCTTGTGCTGACTGGGAATGTAGAAGTAATATCCCTTAGTTTCCTTGGGATATCCAATAAAATAGCACTTGTCAGATTTGGGTCCTAACTTGTCTGAGACTTGACGTTGAACGTAAGCCTCACAACCCCAAATCCTCATGAAAGACACCTGGGCATCTCTCCCAGTCCATATCCTATATGGTATCTTTATCACAGCCTTGGATGGAACTCGGTTGAGTATAAAAGCTGTCGTGTCTAGAGCATAGCCCCAAAGGAATGTCGGAAGATCTGTGTGACTCATCATAGACCGTACCATATCTAATAAGGTACGATTCCTCCTTTCGGACAAACCATTCCACTGTGGTGTTCCAGGAGGAGTGAGTTGGGATAGAATCCCACACTCAGCTAGGTAGTCACGAAACTCATGGCTAAGGTATTCACCACCTCGATCTGATCAAAGTATCTTAATACTCTTGCCAAGCTTATTCTGTACTTCATTCTTGAATTCTTTGAATTTTTCAAAGGATTCAGACTTATGTGTCATCAAGTACACATAACCATATCTACTGAAATCATCAGTAAATGTGATGAAGTACCTATAACCACCTTTAGTAGCAACATTGAAAGGGCCACATACATCACTATGTATGAGTCCTAACAAATCAGTTGCTCTCTCGCTGTGCCCACTAAAGGGAGTCTTGGTCATCTTGCCTCATAGGCATGACTCGCATATCTCATATGATTCAAAATCAAATGAGTCCAACAAACCATCCTTATGGAGCTGGGATAAGCGCTTGTCATTTATATGACCTAAGCGACAGTGCCAAAGGTAGGTTTGGTTCATGTCATTAGACTTGAACCTCTTGGTATTTACGTTATAGATAGGGCTCTCAAGGTCTAGAATATAGAGTCCGTTTATCAGAGGTGTACTACAATAGAACATATCGTTTAAATAGACGGAACAACATTTGTTCTTTATAGTAAACGAGAAACCTTTCTTGTCCAAACAAGAAACTGATATAATGTTCTTAGTTAATGCAGGCACATAACAACAATCGACTAATTCTAGTACAAGCCCAGAGGGCAGAGATAGAATGTAAGTCCTTACAGCAATAGCAGCAACCCGTGCTCCATTGCCTACTTATAGGTCCACCTCGCCCTTTGTCAATGCCCTGCTATTTCTCAGCGCCTGCACATCAGTAAAAATGTGAGAAGCACATCCAGTATCTAATACCCATGATGTAGAAATAGATAGATTGACTTCTATAACATATATACCTGAAGTGGAAGTCTCACTTCGCTTCTTCTTAAGATCCTCCAAGTATACCTTGCAGTTCCTCTTCCAGTGCCCGGTCTGACCGCAATGGAAGCAGGTAGCATCCTTGGCGACCCCTCCTTTAGGCTTCAGTGCCTTGCCTTTGCCCTTGGCTTGGGACTTTCCCTTGCCTTTGGGCTTGCCCTTGCCCTTATGTTTCTGAACCATCAGAACAGTGTTGGGCTTAGCCTTCTTAAGGTTTAGCTCAGCAGTTCTCAACATGCTAAGCAGCTCGGGCAGTGGCTTGTCAATCTCGTTCATATTGTAGTTTAGAACGAATTGACTGTAGCTATCCGGCAAGGATTGCAAGATCAGGTCAGTAGCCAGCTCTTGGCCAAGAGGGAACCCCAACCTTTGTAGGTTCTCTATGTACCCAATCATTTTGAGTACATATGGGCCTACAGGAGCCCCGTCTGACATCTTGCACTGAAACAGTGCCCTTGAGATCTCAAATCTCTCATGCCTCGCTTGACCTTGATACAGTTGACGAAGATGTTCAACCATATCGTAAGCGCCCATTAACTCGTGTTGCTTCTGAAGCTCAGAGTTCATGGTCGTGAGCATTAGACAAGACACATCTAATGCGTCATCTTGATGCTTCTTGTAAGCATCTTTGTCAGCTCGCGGGGCATTGGCAGGAGGAGCCTCCGGAATGGGATGCTCCAGAACGTACAATTTACGTTCCTGAGTGAGAACTATTCTCAAGTTCCTGTACCAGTCCAGGAAGTTTGCTCCGTTGAGCTTGTCCTTCTCAAGGACAGATCGAAGGGAGAAAGTGTTCGTATTCGACGTCATGGTAATCTACAACAGAAATAAAAGAAGAAATAAATATCATATTCTTAATCATTTAATTAGGCCTTTAACTAAATGATGCTCCCACTGAATTCTATAATTCATGTGGGACAAGATCCACATCATACTAACCCTTGAGTTAGCTTTGGCTAATACGCCCAAGACTTAGTATGATCGGTAGGTAACGATTACCAATTACATCTCTATGAAACTCTTGTTTATAGAATCAAAATCCGCATTTATATTAAAACTCGAGTTAGCTTTGGCTAATACGCCCGAGAGTTAATATATATGTGATTTTGACCTAACTTTCCAACCGTTGGAAGCATGCCTATAGTTATACTCGATCCAACCGAGTTAACTAGGAATACTCAATCTAATTGAGTTGTACTCACCCATGCGTTGATAGGCAGGACCAAGATTGTCCCTCCGTACCCTACCAAGATAGTATGTGTTGCTCTGCTTTGGCAGATTCAACAACTACATGCGATCGAGGTAGTGGTAGGTATCACGGCATGGTAGGCATTACGAGTTGACGTGATTTAGATCTAATCTAAACGATGATGCGTATCAAATACTTGATTTAGATCTAATCTAATCGTGGGGTGCATCATGTGCACGATTTAGATCTAATCTAATCGCTAGGCACTAATTAATTACTTAATTAAACATGCATCACATACACAAGTAATTAATTAAATTTTTGTGATTATGTCATGGCCCCTACTACGATCTTCTCAAGCCAATGAGAAGATCGGATGGTCAACCTAAGGTCAACTTCTCAAGCGCCTTCCTTTTGACCACCTTGTGTTGCTCGCGCCTTCCTCGTAACTCCGTCTTGAGTGGACCTTCCACCGCTCTAATTTTGTACGTTACAATTTTTGAAACTCGAGTTACATTCGAGTCTAAATCCTATTTACAACAAGAATATAATCAGGGAAGGCACGACGCGCAGGTCGTGAATAAAAATAAAATAAAATAAAATACAGCACACACATCACATAACGGCACGCAGGCCGTATTATGAATTACAACACATTTCCAAATCTAATTTGGGTCGTTTGGGCCATGACTATCTCAAAATTAATATATAATTCAAAATTATATATTTATGTAATTTTTCTGTAATTTTTCATAATTTTACAGATTTTATGAGTAAATTTTTCCCGGCGGTCCCGATTTACAATTTCGGGCCCAATCGCGGAGCAAATCCCCTTGCGGGGTTAGGGGCAGTACCCCTACCCGCGATCTAACCATCGCAAGTTGCTCCTAAGCGATCTAAGAGCACCTTATCCCACTGCCCCAAAAAGATTTGGGTCGAAACGATGCCGTTTCGGGAAAAACTTCTCGGTAGTCGAAGCCTACAAGTGTATAAACACTTATGCTTCGCTTCTACGAGAAAAATTACTCTTAAAACTATAAAAACCATAAATTTACAGAAATGTATGGAAGCTTTAATTTTTCATAAAAATCAAATTAAACTTGTACAAGCTTCGCACGTGGCTCTGATACCACTGTTGGGTTTTTCGGGCCGCGAAAACCGCTTTTTCGCGTCGCGGAAACCCCGAATCACCCTAGCCAACGGATCTCGTGCGAAGAAAAATTTGAAAACATATGAGTACGAGTTACAAAACTTCTAGATCTACATGATGAAGATCTTTACCCTTGTTGCGTGCCCTTTTGCGTATCCCGCTCGTCCTTGGTACGTCAGATCTCGAAGTTGTCAATGTAGACTACTCTCTACACGTATCCACACGAACACACTAGGTGGAGGTGACCAAAAACCAAGGTGTGCTAGCACCTATGTGGTTCGGCCAAGCAAGGAGGAGAGGGAGAGCTTGAGAGGAAGAAGATGCAAAATTCCACACTTGAATGAATAATGAAAATCAATTCACACCCCATTCAAAATGTGGCCGGCCACCATTCTCATGTGTAACTCCCCTCATAATGCATTAAGTTGTCATCAAGGAGAGAATGTAACCTCCATGAGGTGACACTCACTAGTAACTCCCATGAGGTGGCAACCATGATGATGTGGAGTAACTGTTGGAGTGTATACTGAAAGCCTAAGCTTTGTAAACATTCATTATGAATAAAGAATCACATTTGGTCAAATTATCTACATTTAGTTGTAGTTGTTCAATTAATTTATATTGTAGATAACATAGTATGTGGTGTCACATGCAGAAGATAATGTTATCAGTACCTTATAAATTATAAACAGTAGCTCACGACCAAAATGGAAAGGAACAAACCATTAGAAGGTCGTAGTGTAATTAGTTATTAGTTTATCTTGACTATATAATTACACTAGTACACTCAGAGTGTATTGAGTAGGACCATTTGAGGTCGTTTCTTTTATACTGACTTTATAAAGGAACAAAGACCTCAGTTATTATGGAAGTGTATGCTCTTAATCCTAATATAATAACAAGCACATATATTTGATATTTATTTCTTTAATTTATCAATGGGTGAGATTTAGTTCGATGAATCAATAAACCCGATAAGTTGGGAAATGATATCACTTATAGTGTGTGTTGTTAATTATAGAAGGAAACTGTGTCCTAGAGATACTAGGTTGATAATGTCCTCAAGAGGAGCTCATAAGGATTGTCATGTTAAACCCTGCAAGTGGACTTAGTCCGACATGATGATAAGGTTGAGTGGTACTACTCTTGGACTAAGATATTAATTAAATGAGTTGTCAGTAACTCACTTAATTAGTGGACATTCGATATCTTAAACACAGGGAGACTAACACACTCATAATAAGAAGGAGCCCAAAAATGTAATTTGGGATTGGTGCGGTAGTTCAATAATAGTTCTCTAGTGGAATGAATTATTATTGATAAAATTAAGTTGTGTGTTCGGGGCGAACACGGGATGCTTAATTTTATCGGGAGACCAAAACCAATTTCTCCTCTCGGTCCCTATCGTAGCCTCTTATTTATAGATTACTATACCCACCTATACCCAGCTTCTATACCCACCAATAGGGGGCCGACCAAGCTAGCTTGGGAACCAATCTAGGGCCGGCCTAGGTATAAATTGGGGTGGCCGGCCCTAGCTTGAACCCAAGCTAGTGGGGGCCGGCCAAATTAAATTAAAAAAGAATTTTAATTTTAATTTTTATTATGTGGAAAAAATAATTTATGAAAGAGAATTAAATTAAAATATCTCTCTTGTAAAAGATCTATAAAAGATTAAAGAAAGAGATTAGATCTCTTTCCTTATTTGTAGATTGGTGAGATGTTTTATTTTCTCTTTAAAATTATTCACATGTTGATAAAATTAAAATTATGGAAATTTCTTTTTATCAACCATGAAGAGATTTTAAAAGGAAATTTTATTTTTTTAAAAAAATTTCCAAAGACAAATAAGGAAGTTTTAATTGTTGATTAAAATTATCCTATTTGCTTTACATGAGGTGGCCGATCATTAGAGATTAATTGGGGAAATATTATTTTATTTTTCTCAATTAAATCATGTCAAGGGAATTAAGGAAATTTTATTGTAATTAAATTTCCTAATTTTCCTAGGCCAAGGAATATAAAAGAAGGGGTGAGGGTGCTTTCACAAGACACAACCTCTATTATTTTCTCTCCCTCTTTTGTTCCTTGGTGTGGCCGGCCATCCTTTCCCTCTCTTCCTCTTGTGGTGGCCGAACCCCTCTCTTTCCTTGGAGCTCTTGTGGTGGCCGGATACTACTTGGAGAAGAAGAAGAAGAAGGAGAGGAAGCTAGCATCTCTTGGAGCTTGGTTGGTGTTTTGATTTTCTTCCTTGGTAAAGCTTCTTTATTGGCCGAACCTAACTAGGAGGAGAAGAAGGTGGTTGGTGGTTTCTCATCTTGGAAGATCGTTGCCCACACAACGTCCAAGGTTAGAAGAGAAATACGGTAGAAGATCAAGAGGTTTTTCTACAAGGTATAACTAGTAATTTTTCTTTCCGCATCATACTAGTTATTTATGGAAATAATACCAAATACAAGAGGCTTACGTTCTAGAATTTCGAATATGTTTTTTGATGTTGTGTTCTTTTGTTTTTTCTTTTCCTTGTGATTTGATTGTTCTTTTTGGTTAACCTAAAGTTATTTTAGGAAATTAAATATTAGATTTCTATAAAAGGTTTTTTCTAGTCGGTGGTGGTTGCTCCCATATCCAAGAAGGCCGTGTGCCTCGCCACGTCAGTACTGGGAACCAATTATGGAAATTAATATTTAATGGAATTAATAACTTAAGGTGATTTGGGTCGAACGTGTTAAGTTCCGCAGGAGATCCAAGTCAAAACCTAAAAGAACAAATAGATTAAGTTTTGGATCAAACGTGTTAAATTCCGCAGGCGATCCAAAATTTAATTTAAAAGAACACATGGTAGCTAGGAAAAAGTTCAGACCTTTGTACAAAATTTTTGTACAGTGGAACCTCTAGGTTTTCCGAGTAGCAACCAACAATTGGTATCAGAGCTAGGGTTTTGCCTCTGTGTATTTGGTATTAGGTTAATTATGCGCATGTCATACATAATTTAGGCAGGTTAATAGTAGGATGTGTTAACTTTGTGGATGCAGGATCCAACTATTATGGCTTTTAGTTATTATGTGTGTGATTGGACCCTTGGACATGTCAAGGGCATTTATATATGTGTGCATGATTGTATTTAAATACAGCAGGAGCTGTATTTAGTTTTATTAGGATTTTATTTTTGATCTAGATACATGTACATTCCTTTTATGGAATATAGGATCAAAATGTAAAATTCTATTTATGTCGCGGATCGAATCTTGCAACGCGTGGAACCTTCTAAGGACCAGAGGCGTAGCGGAACTAGGAGCAAGATGGATGCGACAGCTAGACCCGATGGCGGTGGCCAAATATGGCAGAAGCTTGGGATGACAACACACGGAGGACAACTAGAGACAAAAGCCATAATAGTTGAAAATTAGATTTTCTATTTATTGCTTTTATATTGTGCTGTGTGTGCAAGTTAGTTTACAAGTTTAGTAGGCTAGCATAGTTAAAATTCCTCATTTATAAATAACTAAGTGGGAGAGGGATTTTTAAGTAAATCCCATGGTCTCCATTACTAGTTTGTAAGTGATGCAAATAAGCTTGCGCGTTGGCTCTGAGTGCCTTCCTCCATAACGGATGAGCTTGTTTGCGGATTACTAGAACAGACTTACATTTTTGAATGACTATAGGAAGTTAATTAAGAGCGTGTGATCTTCCCCAACGGAAGGGGCATAATCTTATTAATGGACTTAGTGTCAAGTAGTGGTATACACTTAGACACATCTAATAGTATCATCCCCATCGGAGTCACTGCTATTATTTGTGTGACCAAATGATACCAACTATTAATTTTATTTGTCAAAAAGTTAGGTTGACAAGATAATAAAATTAATGGGTTAAACCCCTCCTTTTACAAATGTTGAATTAGTATACGTCCACACTAACGTGGCATACAAAATTCACGGTGTTTTGAGGTGTTGGTTAATTTAAAATAGTATTGTTTGAGGAATCAATATTATTCTAAATTTAGAGTTCTGACCAAAAGTTATTTGTGATTCTTAGGATGACTTTCAACCCACTGTCCATCATACTACAACAGAATAGACTTACTGGTCCTAACTACATAGATTGGAAAAGGAACCTGGACATTGTTTTTACTGCTGAAAGCTATAAGTTTGTACTGACTGAACCTTGTCCTGATGCACTCACTGGGGAATCTACCCAAGAGGAGATTGAATATCATAAGAAATGAGTAAAAGCATATGAGATGGCGCGGTGTTACATTTTGGCTTCAATGTCAAATGTATTGTAACATCAGCATCAAGATTTACCAACAACCTATGATATTATGAACAATCTCAAGGAACTCTTTGGTCATCAGGATCGGGCTTCTAGGCAAGAAGCCATGAGAAAGATAATGACAGCCACCATGCAAGAGGGTACTCCTATGAGGGATCATATCCTAAAGATGATGGCTTATCTGAACGAAATACAGATCCTTGGAGGAGAAATTGATGGGGAAACCCAGATCGATATGATCCTCCAAACACTACCTAGAAGTTTTAAGCAATTCCGCCTGAATTACAATATGAACAAAAGGGTATATTCATTGGCAGAACTACTGACAGAACTTCAGGCAGCAGAAGGATTATTTTCACGATGCTGAAAATGGTTCTACTTCTAAACCGAGAGGAAAGAAGAAGAAGAAACAAGCTGGTTCAGCAAAGAAAGTGAATAAATCTCAGAGTACGGGATTTAAAGCTGGAGTGAAGAAGCCGAAGGGCAAGTGCTTCATCTGCAAGCAGGCAGGACATTGGAAGGCGGACTGTCCTCGTAGGAACCAAAACAAAGGTATATCTCATGCTCTAGTTATTGAAACATGTTTAGCGGTGTTATCTACCAGCACCTGGTGTGTAGATACGGAAGCCACTGATTATGTCTGCAAATCCTTGCAGGGGTTTCAGGAAACCCGACGACTATCTGAAGGAGAAATTACCGTCTACATGGGCAATGCTACTAAGGTGGCAGCTGTTGCAGTGGGAGACGTCTACTTATCTTTTAGTAGAAATAGAAATTTGGTTTTAAGAAATTATCTTTATGTACTCAGTTTTAGAAAGAATTTAATTTCAGTTTCTAAACTGTTTCTAGATGGATATTCTGTTTCTTTCAGTAACGATGTAGTTATTAAAAGAAATAATGTGATTATCTGTTCTGGTGCATTGGTTGGCAATTTGTATACTTTAAATCCAATTTCTTCCACAAAGCAAAACATGGAAATTTATAACTCATCTTCTAATTCTAATAAGAGAAAAGAACCTTCGGAAATGAACCAAGCATATCTTTGGCATCTAAGGCTTGGTCATATTAACTTAAGTAGGATTCAGAGGCTTATAGCCGATGGACTTTTGGGTTCATTAGAGTTGGAAAATTTTTCAACTTGTGAATCCTGCTTGGAAGGTAAAATGACCAAGAGGCCGTTCAAGGCCAAGGGGTATAGAGCCAAAGAAGTGTTAGAGTTGGTTCACTCTGATTTATGTGGTCCTATGTCTCTCCAGGCAAGAGGAGGTTTTGAATATTTTATCTCTTTCATAGACGATTATTCAAGATATGGATACATTTACCTAATGCACTGCAAGTCCGAGTGCTTTGATAAGTTCAAAGAGTACAAGGCTGATGTGGAGAAACGACTAGGTAAAAGTATCAAGACACTACGGTCAGATCGTGGTGGCGAGTACCTCTTAGGAGAGTTTAGGAATTACTTATCAGAGGCCGGGATTCAATCCCAATTGTCTGCACCTGGAACACCCCAATAGAATGGTGTAGCAGAACGAAGGAACATGACTCTTATGGAGATGGTTAGATTGATGATGAGTTATTCAGAATTACCAAATTCGTTTTGGGGATATGCTCTGGAAACAGCAGTATACGTTCTGAACTTAGTACCTTCTAAATCAGTTTCTTCTACTCCCATAGAATTGTGGAATGGGCGAAAACCCAGTCTAAGACATATTCGGATTTGGGGTAGTCCAGCACATGTGCTGAAACCAGATGCTGATAAGTTAGAATCTCGTACAGAAGTTCGCGTGTTTGTAGGATATCCCAAAGGAACGAAAGGTGGTTTATTTTATAGTCCTAAAGACCAGAAGGTCATTGTTAGCACCAATGCCCAGTTTTTAGAAGAAGACTATATAATGGATCACAAGCCCAGTAGCAAAGTTGTTTTAGAAGAAATTAGAGAGGACACGTCTACTTCAGTACCAACAGTACAAGATGAAGTACCACAAGAGACTGCAACACGTGTCACACATGATACACAACCACAGACAGTGCCTCGTCGTAGTGGGAGGGTTGTAAGGAAGCCTGAAAGATTCATGTTTTTGGGAGAGTCTTCGGACTTGATCCCGGGTAAACATGAACCTGATCCACGAACATATGATGAAGCACTCCAAGATATAGATGCAGCATCTTGGCAAAAGACAATGAATTCTGAAATAGAGTCTATGTACTCTAATAAGGTCTGGGAGCTTGTAGAACCACCTGATGGTGTAAAAGCCGTTGGATGCAAGTGGATCTACAAAAGGAAAAGAGGGACAGACGGGAAGGTAGAAACCTTCAAAGCTAGGCTTGTTGCAAAAGGGTACAATCAGAAAGAGGGAATCGATTATGAGGAAACCTTTTCACCGGTAGCCATGCTTAAGTCTATCTGGATACTCTTATCCATTGCTGCTCATATAGATTATGAGATTTGGCAAATGGATGTCAAGACAGCTTTCCTTAATGGAAGTCTTGAAGAAAACATCCATATGAAGCAACCAGAAGGGTTCATTGAAAAAGGCAAAGAACATCTAGTGTGCAAGCTCAATCGGTCCATTTATGGACTGAAGCAAGCTTCAAGATCTTGGAACATCCGGTTTAATGAAGTAATCCAGTCATATGGATTTATTCAAAGTCCGGATGAGTCTTGTGTATATAAGAAGTGTAACGGAAACGTGGTGGTATTTCTTGTACTATACGTAGATGATATTTTGTTAATTGGCAACAATGTCAAGGTATTGTCAGACGTAAGGGTATGGTTGTCCAAACAATTTGATATGAAGGACTTAGGAGAGTGTGCACACTTACTTGGGATCAAAGTAATAAGGGATCGCAAGAAAAGAATGTTGTGTCTATCCCAAGCTTCATATATAGATACAATTCTTGCTCGTTTTAGCATGCAAGATTCCAAGAAAGGTTTCTTACCTTTCAGGCATGGAATAGCTCTATCTAAAGAGATGTCTCCTAAGACTTCAAAGGAGATAGAAGACATGAAAGCAGTTCCTTATGCCTCGGCTGTAGGAAGCCTTATGTATGCAATGCTATGTACGAGACCTGATATTTGTTTTGTCGTGGGCATGGTCAGCAGATATCAGAGTAACCCTGGACAAGGACATTGGACTGCGGTAAAGCATATATTAAAGTACCTGAGAAGGACTAGAGATTATATGCTAGTTTACCAAGCAGACGATTTACTCCCTGTGAGTTACACGGATTCAGATTTCTAATCAGATAGGGACAACAGTAAGTCTACATTAGGCTATGTGTTTACTTTAGGAGGTGGAGCCATTTCATGGAGGAGTGTTAAGTAGAAATGTGTTTCGGACTCAACCATGGAAGCAGAGTATGTAGCAGCCTCTGAGGCAGCTAAAGAAGCAGTATGGCTCAGGAACTTTCTAATGGACTTAGATGTGATTCCTGGTTTGCCCAAAATCATCACAATTTATTGTGATAATAGCGGTGCAGTTGCAAACTCGAAGGAACAACGAGCTCATAAGGCAAGTAAACATATAGAGTGCAAGTACCACCTGATACGAGATATCGTGAAGCGAGGAGAAGTTGTCATCGCCAAGATTGCATCAGCGGATAACCTGGCAGATCCTTTCACTCCGGCGAAAGCTTTTGATCGGCATGTGGAGGGAATGTGAATCAGATGTATGGTAGAAGATATGGCAGCTTAGTCATTAGTATAAGTGGGAGATTGTTGGAGTGTATACTGAAAGCCTAAGCTTTGTAAACATTCATTATGAATAAAGAATCACATTTGGTCAAATTGTCTACATTTAGTTGTAGTTGTTCAATTAATTTATATTGTAGATAACATAGTATGTGGTGTCACATGCAGAAGATAATGTTATCAGTACCTTATAAATTATAAACAGTAGCTCACGACCAAAATGGAAAGGAACAAACCATTAGAAGGTCGTAGTGTAATTAGTTATTAGTTTATCTTGACTATATAATTACACTAGTACACTCAGAGTGTATTGAGTAGGACCATTTGAGGTCGTTTCTTTTATACTGACTTTATAAAGGAACAAAGACCTCAGTTATTATGGAAGTGTATGCTCTTAATCCTAATATAATAACAAGCACATATATTTGATATTTATTTCTTTAATTTATCAATGGGTGAGATTTAGTTCGATGAATCAATAAACCCGATAAGTTGGGAAATGATATCACTTATAGTGTGTGTTGTTGATTATAGAAGGAAACTGTGTCCTAGAGATACTAGGTTGATAATGTCCTCAAGAGGAGCTCATAAGGATTGTCATGTTAAAACCTGCAGGTGGACTTAGTCTGACATGATGATAAGGTTGAGTGGTACTACTCTTGACTAAGATATTAATTAAATGAGTTGTCAGTAACTCACTTAATTAGTGGACATTCGATATCTTAAACACAGGGAGACTAACACACTCATAATAAGAAGGAGCCCAAAAATGTAATTTGGGATTGGTGCGGTAGTTCAATAATAGTTCTCTAGTGGAATGAATTATTATTGATAAAATTAAGTTGTGTGTTCGGGGCGAACACGGGATGCTTAATTTTATCGGGAGACCAAAACCAATTACTCCTCTCGGTCCCTATTGTAGCCTCTTATTTATAGAGTACTATACCCACCTATACCCACCTTCTATACCCACCAATAGGGGGCCGGCCAAGCTAGCTTGGGAACCAATCTAGGGCCGGCCTAGGTATAAATTGGGGTGGCCGGCCCTAGCTTGAACCCAAGCTAGTGGGGGCCGGCCAAATTAAATTAAAAAAGAATTTTAATTTTAATTTTTATTATGTGGAAAAAATAATTTATTAAAGAGAATTAAATTAAAATATCTCTCTTGTAAAAGATCTATAAAAGATTAAAGAAAGAGATTAGATCTCTTTCCTTATTTGTAGATTGGTGAGATGTTTTATTTTCTCTTTAAAATTATTCACATGTTGATAAAATTAAAATTATGAAAATTTCTTTTTATCAACCATGAAGAGATTTTAAAAGGAAATTTTATTTTTTTAAAAAAATTTCCAAAGACAAATAAGGAAGTTTTAATTGTTGATTAAAATTATCCTATTTGCTCTACATGAGGTGGCCGATCATTAGAGATTAATTGGGGAAATATTATTTTATTTTTATCAATTAAATCATGTCAAGGGAATTAAGGAAATTTTATTGTAATTAAATTTCCTAATTTGCCTAGGCTAAGGAATATAAAAGAAGGGGTGAGGGTGCCTTCACAAGACACGACCTCTATTATTTTCTCTCCCTCTTTTGTTCCTTGGTGTGGCCGGCCATCCTTTCCCTCTCTTCCTCTTGTGGTGGCCGAACCCCTCTCTTTCCTTGGAGCTCTTGTGGTGGCCGGATACTACTTGGAGAAGAAGAAGAAGAAGGAGAGGAAGCTAGCATCTCTTGGAGCTTGGTTGGTGTTTTGATTTTCTTCCTTGGTAAAGCTTCTTTATTGGCCGAACCTAACTTGGAGGAGAAGAAGGTGGTTGGTGGTTTCTCATCTTGGAAGATCGTTGCCCACACAACGTCCAAGGTTAGAAGAGGAATACGGTAGAAGATCAAGAGGTTTTCTACAAGGTATAACTAGTAATTTTTCTTTCCGCATCATACTAGTTATTTATGGAAATAATACCAAATACAAGAGGCTTACGTTCTAGAATTTCGAATATGTTTTTCGATGTTGTGTTCTTTTGTTTTTTCTTTTCCTTGTGATTTGATTGTTCTTTTTGGTTAACCTAAAGTTATTTTAGGAAATTAAATATTAGATTTCTATAAAAGGTTTTGTCTAGTCGGTGGTGGTTGCTCCCATATCCAAGAAGGCCGTGTGCCTCGCCACGTCAGTACTGGGAACCAATTATGGAAATTAATATTTAATGGAATTAATAACTTAAGGTGATTTGGGTCAAACGTGTTAAGTTCCGCAGGTGATCCAAGTCAAAACCTAAAAGAACAAATAGATTAAGTTTTGGATCAAACGTGTTAAGTTCCGCAGGCGATCCAAAATTTAATTTAAAAGAACACATGGTAGCTAGGAAAAGGTTCAGACCTTTGTACAAAATTTTTGTACAGTGGAACCTCTAGGTTTTCCAAGTAGCAACCAACAGTAACATTATTAGTCCACATCAATGCCAACTCACCAATGAGGTGGCATAAAGTCAAGTCAAACTAGACTTTTAATCTTCCTCTCAAGTCAAGTCAAACTTGACCAAATCTCTTCCATGGTTGATCTAATCTAACCATTTGATTCAAGCCAATTTAATATATAATGAATCTAATTCATTAAATTAAATTGATTCAATGAGTCATAATCTAAATTAGACTCATTGAACACATGAATCAACTTGAGTCCAACCAAGTTAGCCCAATTAGGATTACTCTTAATCCAATTTGATTCATCAAATGAATCTAATCCTCTTGGTTCATCATATGAACCTAATCTCCATCTAATTATCTTTAGTGTGTGACCCTATAGGTTCTGTTAACGTTGGCAATTCCCTAAACCCATTTAGGAGCATAAGTAATGAGCGGTATCTAGCAACACATCATTACTACCCAAGTTACAAGAATGTCGAGATCCGACATCACCTTGTGACTACTAATTGTGACTCCTCACAAAAATGACAAGTGTCCTTCTATCCTAGACATCTAGATTGATCAATGTGAGACATAGACCGTGTCATCCTCTGACCAATCTAAATCTTGAACTCCAAGTAGACTCACTAAATCAAATGAGCTTAATATCCTATATTGACTCATTTGGGCATAGCCATGCATTTCGTGGTCTCACTCTCTTAAGAATACCGATGTCTCTCCCGTCATATAGAAGGGATAGATCCCATCTACATCACTCACATCCCTCTGCATAATTTGTTATATACCTAGTAATCGCCTTTATAGTCCACCCAGTTACGGGTGACGTTTGACGAAACCAAAGTACATAACTCCTTATGTAGGGATCTATGGTGACTTCAGGTCTAAGGACTAGTAGTCATACTAATAGCCACATGAGAAAGTATATGACACTCATATAACGATCCATGATACTTTCTCATGGTGGGTCATTCAGTATACATTCTCTAATGTATACCCATGTGTCAACTTGATATCTCTATATCCATGACTTGTGAGATCAAGTCATCGAGTTGACCTACATGCTAGTCTTATTGCATTAATATTGTCCCTGAATGTTAATACTCGACTAGGAATGATTAAGAGTAGTGTTCCCTATATCATCTCACTATCGGTTCAACTAACCGATTGATATAGGTGAGAACCGTCTACTCAAGGACATTATTATACTTAGTTAATTTGACACCAATACAAGTAAGTATAATAACCAAAATCCAAATGCCTTTATTTATATAGAATATGATACAATAAGTCCAAAATACAATCATCAAATGATTGGCTCTAGGGCTCTGGCTAACAAAAGGCAAGGTAATGAAACCTAAAGGAGGGGTTGCCAAGGATGCTACCTGCTTCCACTGCGATCAGACCGGGCACTGGAAGAGGAACTGCAAAGTATACTTGGAAGATCTTAAGAAGAAGAGAAATGAGATTTCTACTTTAGGTATGTATGTTATAGAAGTTAATCTCTCTATTTCTTCATTGTGGGTATTAGATACCGGATGTGCTTCTCACATTTGTACTAATGTACATGCACTGAGAAATAGTAGGACATCGACGAAGGGCGAGGTGGACCTACGAGTAGACAATGGAGCACGGTTTGCTACTGTTGCTGTAGGAACTTACTATCTATCTCTGTCCTCTGGGCTTGTACTAGAATTAGATGAATGTTATTATGTGCCTGCTCTCACAAAGAACATCATTTCAGTATCTTGTTTAGACAAGAAAGACTTTTTGTTTATAATAAAGAACAAATGTTGTTCTGTTTATTTAAACAATATGTTCTATTGTAGTGCACCTCTGATGAACGGACTCTACATTCTAGACTTAGAGAACCCCATCTATAACATAAGTACCAAAAGGTTCAAGTCAAATGAAATGAACCGAACCTATCTCTAGCATTGTCGCTTAGGTCATATAAATGAGAATCACTTATCACAGCTCCATAAAGATGGTTTGCTGGACTCATTTGATTTTGAATCATATGAGACATGCGAGTCATGCCTACTGGGCAAGATGCCCAAGACTCCCTTTAGTAGACACAGCGAAAGAGCAACTGACTTGTTAGGACTTATACATAGTGATGTATGTGGCCCTTTCAATGTCACTGCCAGAGGTGGTTATAGGTACTTCATTACATTTACTGATGACTTCAGTAGATATGGTTATGTTTATTTGATGACACATAAGTCATAATCCTTTGAAAAGTTTAAAGAATTCAAGAATGAAGTACAAAACCAGCTAGGCAAGAGTATTAAGATACTTTGATCAGATCGAGGTGGAGAATACCTTAGCCATGAGTTTCGTGACTATCTAGCTGAGTGTGAGATTCTATCCCAACTCACTCCTCCTGGAACACCACAGTGGAATGGTGTATCCGAAAGGAGGAATCGTACCCTATTAGATATGATACGATCTATGATGAGTCACATAGATCTTCCTATATCTTTTTGGGGATATGCTCTATACACAGCAGCCTTCACACTTAACCGTGTTCCATCCAAAGCTGTGATAAAGACATCATATAGGATATAGACTGGGAGAGATTCCCAGATATCTTTTATGAGAATTTGGGGTTGTGAGGCTTACGTTCGACGTCAAGTCTCAGACAAACTGGGACCCAAATCCAATAAGTGCTATTTTATAAGATATCCCAAGGAATCGAAGGGATATTACTTCTACATTCCCAGTCAACACAAAGTGTTTGTGGCTAAGACTGTGGTATTTCTAGAAAAGGACTTTGTTTCTAGAAAAACTAGTGGGGGTACGTTCGATCTTGAAGAAGTTCAAGATATGGACCATAGCACTGAAGCCTTGATGGAAGTTGAATTGGACAAAATGTTGTGGATGATGAGATTGTTGCTCAAGGAGTTGAGGAACAACAACGAGTTCAAGTAGACCTACCTCTTTGCAGGTCTGACAGGGTACGTCGTCAGCCTGAGAGATAGTCATTTCTCTTGCCTGACCATGATGACATTATGCTCGTTGAGAATGAGCCTACCTCCTATCAGGAAGCTGTGATGAGACCAGATTATGGGAAATAGCTAGAGGCCATGAGATCCGAGATGGAATCCATGTACACTAACCAAGTATGGACTTTGGTTGATCCACCTGAAGGCATCAAACCCATTGGGTGCAAGTGGGTCTTTAAGAGAAAGACTGACATGGATGGACATTTACATACCTATAAGGGTCATTGGGTAGCTAAAGGTTTGAAGCAAATTCATGGTATTGACTATGATGAAACCTTTTCTCCAGTAGCGATGTTTAAGTCCATTCGGATCATGCTTGCTATTGCAGCATATCACGATTATGAGATCTGGCAGATGGATGTCAAAACTACGTTTCTAAATGGAAACTTGCTCGAGGATGTGTACATGACACAACCTGACGGTTTTGTAGATCCACTGCATACTGGCAGAGTATGCAAGCTGCATAAGTCCATTTATGGACTAAAGCAAGCTTCTCGAAGCTGGAATCTTTGATTCGATGATGCGATCAAACAGTTTGATTTCATCAAGAATGAAGATGAACCCTGTGTCTACAAGAAGGTTGTTGAGAACACAGTTGTCTTCCTTGTATTGTATGTGGATGACATACTACTCATTGGAAATGACATCCCTTTGCTGCAGTTTGTAAAGACTTGGCTGGGGAATTGTTTCTCAATAAAGGACTTGGGTGAAGCAGCCTGTATTCTAGGCATAAAGATCTATAGAGATAGATCTAAGAGATTGCATGGCTTAAGTCAAAGTACATATATTGACATGGTATTACTACAGTTTGCCATGCAGAATCCCAAGAAAAGATTTCTGCCGATATCACATGGTGTGAGCCTTTCGAAGACTAAAAGTTCCTCTTCTAGAGAGGAGAGAGACCGCATGGATAAGATCCCTTATGCTTCAGCCATAGGATCTATCATGTACGCCATGCTATGTACTCGTCCTGATGTTTCGTATGCTTTGAGCATGATGAGCAGATACCAATCAGATCCAGGTGAGCGTCACTGGATAGCGGTCAAGAATATTCTTAAGTACTTGAGAAGGACTAAAGAATATTTCTTGATATTTGGATGCGATAATGAGCTAGCTGTAAAGGGTTATAGTGATGCCAACTTCAAAACTGACCAGGATGATTATAGATCACAGTCTGGGTTCGTGTTTTGTTTGAATGGTGGTGCTGTGACCTGGAAGAGTTCGAAGCAGGACACAGTTGCTGATTCTACAACAGAGGCCGAATATATTGCTGCACCAGAAGCAGCAAAGGAGGCAGTTTGGATCTACAAGTTCATTATTGAGCTTGGGGTGGTTCCTAGCATAGCTGATCCTATAGAGCTCTATTATGACAACAATGGAGCAATTGCGCAGGCTAAGGAACCTCGCTCACATCAGCGGACCAAACACATACTACGACACTTCCATCTCATTCGAGAGATCATCGATAGAGGAGATGTGAAAATTTACAGAGTACCCATAGAGGCTAACATCGCTGATCCCTTGACCAAGGCTTTGGCACAGAGAAAGCATGATGGTCACTCTAGGTTATTGGGTATTAGACCCTACACTGATTGGCACTAGTGCTAGTGGGAGATTATTAGTGAGAGCCCTAGAGCCAATCATGTGATGATTGTTGTATGGACTCGATGTGTCATATCCTATATATTTATAAAGGCATTTCTTTATGGTTATTATACTTACTTATATTGTTGCCAAATAACTAAGTATAATAACGTCTTTAAGTAGAAGGTTCTTATCTATATCAATCGATTGGTTGAATCGATAATGAGATGATATAGAGAACACTACTCTTAATCATTCCTAGTCAATTATTAACATTCAGGGACAATGTTAATATGATGAGACTAGCATGTGTAGGACCGTTGCGGCCGGTTGGAAGGTGGGTTGTTGGATAGTCCTGTAAACACAAAAAGCAAACAACCCTTCTCGAACTCTTTAAGCTAACACTTGCATAAATAAAGTAGAACAGTAAATTAAAAACATAAAGTAAGAGACAAGAGATTTACTTGGTTACAACCGATGTGGTTGTCAATCCAAGGAAGATTAAGCACTAAAGCTCCTTCAGGCGAAGAAGCTTCTTACAGCAGTGAAAGCGTAAAATAGAGAAGCTAATCTAGAACAGTAGCGTACAAGTGTTGGAAATGGAATGCACTGAGTTCGTTGAAAAGCTTCTGGACCAAGGCTATATTTATAGCCTTGGTCGGGGCGCCTGGAAGGGCTCTGGGCTTCATCCCCCAACGTTCAGAACGCATTAGACGCGTTCTGGTCAAAACTGCTGGTCTGGGCGCCTGGAGGGGTTCCGGGCGCCCTGGGCTGTTCTGGGCGCCTCGGGCTAGTCCGAGCGCCCCGGGCTGGTCCGGGCGCCTCGGACCCTAAGTCAACTCCGGTTGACTTTTTTAGCCTCAGTCCGGGTCTTCAACTCCGGTTCCGCTCGTTTGGGTGATCTCTGCCATCCGGAAAAGGGCTCACCCGAACCCAACTTCCGGTCTTCTCGAGCAGCCTTCCACTCCGGCTTCTCGTCCCTCGGAACCGCTGCGTGTTTCCTTCTCGTCCACCAGCGTACTCATCCGCAGTCTTCGTCCCTTGGTCACACCCCATGCCGACCTTCTCGCTAGTTGCGTCTCTTACTCCCCGAGCAATCTTCTGCTCCAGCTTTCGTCCCTCGGAACCACCGCACGCTTCCTTCTCATCCACCAGGGTACTCTTCCGCAGCACCTCATCCCTCGGATGCATCGCGTGCCGTCCTTCTCACTAGATGCGTCTTCCGCTCGAGTACCTGTGTTCCTAATCTCCTGCACACTTAGACACAAGGTAAGAAACACACAGGACCTAACTTAACTTATTGATCACACCAAAATAACCTTGGGATTCCAACAGCATGTAGGTCAACTCGATGACTTGGTTTCACAAGTCATGGATATAGAGATATCAAGTTGACACATGGGTATGCATTGGAGAATGTATACTGAATGACCCGCTATGAGAAAGTATCATGGATCGTTATATGAGTGTCATATACTTTCTCATGTGACTATTAGTGTGACTATCAGTCCTTAGACCTTAAGTCACCATGGTTCCCTACATAAGGAGTTGCATACTTTGGCTTCGTCAAACATCACCCGTAAATGGGTGGACTATAAAGACGACTACTGGGTATGTAATAAATTATGCGGAGGGATGTAAGTGATGTAGATGAGATCTATCCCTCCTATATGATGGGAGTGACATCATGATTCTTGATAGAGTGAGACCACTAAGTGCATGACCATGCCCAAATGAGTCAATATGAGATATTGAACTCATTTGATTAGAGTGAGTCTACTTGGAGTTCAAGACATAAATTGATTAAAGGATGACACGGTCTATGCCTCAATTAATCAATTTAGATGTCAAGGATAGAAGGACATTGTCACATATTGTGAGAGTCACAATTAGTAGTCACAAAGGTGATGTTGGATCTCAACATTCTTGTAACTTGTGTAGTAATGATGTGTTGTTAGATACCGCTCATTACTTATGTTTTTAAATGGGTTTAGGAGCATTGCCAACGTTACAAGAACCTATAGGGTCACACACAAAGGGCAATTAGATGGAGATTATGTTCATATGATGGACCAAGAGGATTAGGTTCATATGATGAACCAAATTGGATTAAGAGTAATCCAAATTAGACAATTGAGTTGGACTCAATTTGATTCGAAACAGTAGGATCTCATATTTGATTTAAACCGAGAAGCTACAGTAGCTTCCTCGTCGATCTCCTTCACGCTGAGCTTCGCGTCGTGCGGCTTCTCCGGGATTTCCGACCCCGTTTTCCATCTCTGATCATCTTCTTAGGCAACATCTTCAGTGGAGATCGTCAAGGCATCTTCATCCTGTTTATCTGGAGCCATCGTTGGGCGTTCCCTCCGGCGAAATTCTGTGTACTGTGATGCTCTGTTTTCCTCAGATTAGTTGGGCGTTTCCTCCACTCTGAGACTTCTCTTCCCATCAGCAACGCTTGGCGGCGTTCCTCCGGTGTTCCTGAGCTTCATCCGGTGATCATCCGCAATCCACAACTTCCATTCAAATCTAGAGATCTGGATTGTAGATTTCCATATTTTTGGCCATTTATGGGGTTTAGGGTTGTTTCTAGCTCGCCAGAGGCGTTCCTCCGGTGTTGCTGAGCAATTCTCGAGCTGATACGCTGCTGAGACTATCCACTGATGTTCGGAGTTGGGCGTTCTCGTCTACGGCCTCTTGTGTGATGGCGAGAGTGTGAAGTTTGATATATTGGTTGTGAGATTGGAACAGTTTATCCTTTAGTTCTTTCTATTACTGTTTTTATAGCCAGAACATATTTCTTTTAATTTTTGTTATGTTTTAGCAAGTAATCTAGCATTTCATCTCATTGTTGAAGTTTAATTTGTGTTTAATATGTGCTTGGTTAATTGTTAGGTTGTTAAGTTTAAGTTAGGGTTTAAATTGATGCTTTAGATCATATTTATCTTATGTTTTGTTATTTTATTCTATGCTTAAGATTACATTTAATTGTGTCTTGTTATTTCGTTCTTTTGTATAGTTGTGTTGATAATGAAACTCATGACGTAGTGTGACAATGCGTTGTGGATTAATCATTGGCATTTAGTTAGATTTCATTTATGCATTAGATTAGCTTCTTAATTGATGTGCTTTTCAATTGTTGGATTTAGATTCAAAATTCAAACCCCCAATTCCATTTTAAAAACCCTAAAAATAGGAATAACATACAATCCTAGATTACATCCTACCATTAGTTTCTCGAGACATTCAATCCTGGGCTCGTTATTACAACATCATTGTGTAGTTAAGGGGTTCAGTGGATATAATTTGTTAATTTGATTTGCGGGTGTGGCAGATTTCGCAACATCAAATTTTGGTGCTGTTGCCGGGGAAATTGTAGCAGTGTTTGATAATTTTAGGATTGTTTTTATTTGAAAAACTTAAAAATTTTGTTGTTTTAATTGCTTTCATGCTCATACATCTATGTGTTTGATTTTATATGTTCCTGAGTCTTCTGATTTTATTTGCTAGTTTTCAGTGTAAGAACAGGAAATCTATTTGACCATGGATCCATATTATCATCATTTTGGAGATTGGCGGGAGAGTTATTACTATCAGCTTTAGACTCAGTTCTATCAGCCTGAATATCAGTATTACCCACCTATGGAGCAGGAGAATAGGTATGAGTCATTTCCTAATGCCTATAATTCTAATAGGGTGGATTATTCACATTTCAGGTATGAGGATGCACAACTATAATTTGCAGTGTCAGCATGGAAATTCAATGAAATTATGCAACAAATGAGTGAGCATCAAGAGCAACAATTTTCAAGGATACAGAATATTCATATTTAGTTAGATCAAATTGCATCATCCATCAATCAGTTACAAGTACAAAACTCCAGTGGGGAGATGGAAAGTAGAGATTCTGTCAGGCCTGACCCTACTTCTATTTCTTCGCAAAATTTCTCTAGTTTAATTTTTGATGATGATGTAGTTGTTTAAATTTCTAATTCGACTAATTTTGTTGCTTTAGATGTTGGAAATGATGCAGGTATTGATGTTGAAGATAATTTAAGTGTAGGGGAATGCTTATTGGAAGCATTACCTCAAGAATCACCTGGATTTGATGATGATGATGAAGAGAGTGTAGGCACTTGTGCTATGGAGCCAAGTACCCAAGAATCACTACCTTTGGTTGCACATTCTCCTGAACCAGAACCTGAGCCATTACTTGATGAGAAAGAGGTAATAAACACCACTCTAGGTACCTTTCAACATGATAAGGTTAGTATTTCTTGTGATTTTTCAGGAAACTTCTTTAAGGTACCTATTTTTGACTTTATAGCATATGATACTCATTTTTATCCATTTGGTTTAGACACTAATTGCATTTCATTTTCTCCTAATCATGTGAGTGCACGGGAGGTGTTTTTATTTGATCTTGCAGGTAGCCATAGGATTTTAAAATGGTTACTTGATTTGAACCGCCTCCGTCCTTCAGAAAGAATTTGCAATGGAAAAATGAAGAATAAAAAAGATTTGTCTGTATCCACGATTACTCCACTTCCGGGGTGGCTACTTCTTTTAAATCTTCTTCAACCACTGGGAATTAAAGGGGAGTTGGTTCCATTTTCGCTTTCTTTTGCATTTTAATTCATGCTTTGCTTTAATAAATGCTTTGTGTGTGACTTTCCTTAGTTTCATATTTTACATTTGCATTTTATTTCCACATTTCACATTTTGTTTAGAATATAGCATGTCATTTAGAATAAAGGTCTCCATGGGAATTTTCTAGTAATATTTTTAAGATGGTAAAAGTTTCTTAAATTTGATCATCAATTTTAGGTCATTTGACATGATTGGATACTCTATTTATATGATTTGGTTGTGTGGTAGTGGATTCCATTTTGATCAATTGAGCTTGATTGCATGAAAATTACCTAGAAAGGACCACTTTAAGCCTATACTCTATTATTTTCTTTGTGTGGCATGCACTTACAACAATTGAAAGTCTAGAACTTGTTTTGCTTCTTTTCAAAGTCACAATAGCATATTTATGCATGGAAATGAAGGATATTTTTCATTCTTGTTCCCTCATGATTTCCAAATTCTTTCCTATAATTTTTCTTTAATTCTCATCTAGCATTTTAACCTTTGATCATCTTTGCTAGTAATGTTTCTATTGAGAGTTTTTGGTTGAATTCTTGATGAGTTAGATTTTGCAAGATGACAAAGGATTAAGTGTGGGGGAGGTGTATATTGTTTTTGGAAAGTTTGGATTCATTTGTTAATGGTCGGGATTCAAATTCAAGCCAATGATGGAGATTTGGAAGGATGCAATGGAGGTAAATGTTAAAGATCCTAAGGTTGGGGTGCTACTGTTCTAGAAAAGGAAATTCTGAAAATACTGTTATAAATGAAGTGCTCTTAAGATTGAATGCTAAATGTATCTATTTCTTGAGTTTATCATGTCAAGAGCAAGCTACAATTGCTTTGGAATTTTGAGACTTGATACTATGTTGATATATTCAAAACTCTAGGAGAAATATGATGGAAGAAAATGTTGATGTGCTAAATCCTACAGAGATGAGAATGAAGCTGAAAATTCTGCACTTGAAGATCAGATACAAGAGTTGTATCAGAGTTGCGGGTGTGCCAAAATTGTAGTGTCATATGATGTTACAATTTTTCCTTAAAGGGCAACATCAAAATTTTCAACATTTGGTTGATAATAAAAAAGTTAATGATGAACTTGTTGAAGTCTATAAATTGTTGTATTGCTATATTTCCAGATTCAGAAACAATTGTCTAAGTTTATGTATCAATTCTTATTAAAGCTGGTTACTAAAAGCAACCATAATTGTTCAGAAATCAGTGTTACTTATGAATTCTGAATTTGATTTCTTGGTGTTAGAAGGAGGGTTTTTGAAATTCTGAATTGGAGAAGCTTAAATTCAGAATTAAATCCAAATAAATTGCTTCCTGGAAAGAGAAAACCACAGAAATAGAGAGAAAGATATCAGGAACATGCAGAACTGGAATTTGCAAGGGATGTATCAATTTCATCAAGACTGAGCTAAGCTGTTGATTTTGGTTTTTGATCACTTAAAATCTTGGAAGGAGCGGTCAATCTTCTAGTAACCTGTGTCGAACTTCCATTGAATCAAAATTCTGAAACTGCAATGTAGAAAGAAAGTTACAAAATGAAGCTGAAATCTTAAAATGCAGAATTTAGTAAATATCTTTTGCTGTAGAATTTGAGTTTGAAGTAGGGAATAAGGTTTCTGTTGGATAGAAAATCAAAGTCTGAATGTTAATATCGAAAGATATAAGGAAAATTCTGTAGAATGTAGTTTGATCTTTTATCAATTTAATGCTTGCTGTTCTTGTAATTTTTTCTTCAAAACCTGTAATTTACTAAAGTGCTGAAAAATTAGAATTCAGAGCTTAGTTTCAATTCTTAAATTTCTTTTTAGCAAGATGTCTGAATTGGTTTGAAGACATGAATTGCAGAAATTAATTCCATCTTAGAGACTCTTAGCTGATGCTTTTGGGGATGGTGTTAGCTGAATGCTGCATCAGTTTAGTAGGACAATTTAAGAGCATTTCCAAGTCCTGGAGTGGCTGCTAGATTTAGATGATGCTGCTGAAAAAATGTCTACAACAATTTTTATCTCATGAACTAAAAAAAAATCAGTAGAACAGTTGGAAAGTCTGTCAAAAGTAGATGGAATGATACAAGATCTTTTGGCTGTAAAAGATTTCAAAGAAACAAGAAGTTTCAGGGATTTCTGATAGTTGAAGAAGTTGCTTAATTTTGATACTTAACTTTCTAAATTGATGTTACTTTATTTTCAGAAATGGTTTTTGAAACTCAGTCCAGTTGGTGTGGAGGACCCATGAACCTGGAAGAGAATTTAAACTGCTGTGTAGGAATGGAAAGCTAATGAAGGCCATCAAATTTGGAAACACCAAATTTCATCAAGAATTGCTGGAAGTGACAAGTGAGTTGTTATTCTTTTCAAGCTTCTTGTGACCATAATCTAGAATGTGGAAACCAGATAAATCAATTGTATTTCTAAATTTGGCATGATTCATGAGTCCATTGGATTCTAGAAGCACCGTAGTTGCTGAAGGTAGCATCTTAATAACTCTGTAGAGATAAAATTCAGTAAAAGTAAATTGGAAATGGAACTATAGAAAAGAAAATTCAAGTTATGTACAGTTTCTTCTTGAATCCGACCAAGATCTTTTTGAATTAAAGACTCTGAAACTAAGGATTCAAGAATCCAGAATTCAAAAAAGGAAGCTTTAATTCTGAGTTCTTTGGCCTAGAACTATGAATTGATTTCCCAATGTATGAATTGTAGAGATTAATTGGATTTGGAAGCTTCATAACTGATGTTGGCAACACTACTGTGATTTTGAATAACTTTAAAGCTGTAGTAAGAGGAAAAGACAAAACTTAACAAAGGTCTGGAAATTTGCAGAATCTGATGTGGATCCCTGTAATTGTAAGAAAATCAGAGAACTCTGATTTTGATATAAATTTTGGACCAGCAGCTATTGCATTAGAGTTCTTATTCTTTTGAAGTTTTCTATAACTTGAAGCATATGACTACTTTGAGTCTGATTCCTAGAACTAGAGTTCTGAAACTGAATTCTTTGAATCTGGTTAACAAACTGTAGACGAGCTGGAATTTTGCAGAATTACAGAGATGAAACCAATGTACCAATAAGTACATATGTGTAGTGCCAAATCTTTTCATTCCAGCATCAATTGATACCCTTAGCCCAGATGAAATGTATATGGGTTGAATTTAAGCTACCTTAGGTTTCCAATTCTAAAACTTATGCACCAATTCTGAATTTACAAATTTTAGTTCAGTATGAAAATTGAAGAGAAAATAGTTCAGCTGCAAAGGGTAGATTGTTTCTGTGCTAATTGAGGTTGAGGTTTCTGATCAGTATGGTTTAGAGACAATATCCTGTTTATTTAGTGTTAATTGAGATTCATGAATAAGCTTAACCACACATGATTCGAGCCAAATCTTTTGAATTTTAAGTTCTGAAATTTCTCAACTAGAGTTGCTGAATTATGTCAAACTTGTTTGGTTTGTTGAAGTATATCAATTTAGAGACTCTAATTGAATGTTTTGGTACTTGTTGAGTTCCGAATTAGTTTGATAGAGGAGCTATACAGTAGCACTAAGATTCCAACTACTATTTAATTCCTTAAAGAAGCTGAAATTTTAAGAATCTGAATTCTGGAATCAGTATTTTGCTAGATTTAACAGATGGCTTAATTAGTAATGTGTCTAAGCCTATTCCTTTGAGTCAGATCTCTGTAATGGGTCAAAATAAACAAGGGGTGCAACTAAATCCTACCATTAAAATTCTTGGAATTAGAATTAAATTTATGAAGATATAGTTTCATTTCTGGATTCTTTTTGTCTCCTGGAAATTTGATTTCTGAATTTAATAGTTCAACTAAGGTATTTGAGCCAAGTCTCTTTGAAGTTTCTTGGCAGTAACAATTTCAATTTAGACTCTAATCAGGTTAATACTAAATGTTATGCTCTAATAAGATGATTTATTTTTGCTTCAAGCTGAAGTTGGTTTGAATTCTGATTCTGAAACTGAATTCTGGCAACCTAAAAGTCAGAAATTAGCTCTACTTATAGAGTTCTTTGATATGAAATTTGAATTTGATTTTTGAACTCATTAATTGTAGAGAGGAATTCAATTTTAGAAACTTCTTAACTACTGCTGGTAGTGTAACCATCATACTGGAAATTAGGATCAGTGAAGTCCAAGGTTCTGATGGGAGAAAAGGATAGATCACCTTTGTATTGCTGATATTCAAGTAAAGACACTTCGAATGTGGTTGCCAAGTCAATTCTACTTGACATTCAGTTTTGATTTTATGAAACTGGATTTCGAAAAGGCTGAGGATCTTTGAGGTTAAGTCTAAATGTATATCAAAAGTTAGACAAGAGATCATCCCTGTTTTGTGCCAACTCATCATGTTACTCTTGATTAGAATATAAACTGAACTCAAGCTCCTATCATCTCAGTGCCAAATGATTCCCTTTTCCAAGTTGAATTCTGTGTAATTTTAATTGGAGCTACCATGGAATCACAATTCATATCTGGATTTCTGAAATGTTTCAGCTGGTTGCTGCAGGAAGTTGTGGATTACTAAAGTTTACTTTTTAAACTCTTAAATTGGGAACTTTGGAAAACCAGAATTCTTAAATCATTTCTGAACTAAAGAGCTGTTGGTTAAAAATCTGAATTTTAATAGAGAAAATGGTTATTGCAGTAAGTAAACTCTGAAAAACTATAAGTTGCAGAAATAGATTTGAATTGCTAGTTTTGGAGCTGTGATTGATTAATGCTGAATTTTGTGATCAAAGCTGCTATTGGTGATTAATGGAATTTGATTTGGTTTTCCACCAATGCGATAGAGATGCACATCTTTAAGTGTTGGTTTTATTGAATCTACCAAAGACAGAAATAGAGAAAATAAGAAGAAACTGTGCTTACAAAAGGCAGTTATAGATTGTGTGCCACATGTGCATGTTCTTTTTATGGTACAAACTTTTTAATCTATTTTCTGATTAGGATCAAGGTGTATTCAATTCCTTATTAGTGCAGCATAGAATGATGTTGTTTCCAAGCTTAATTCTTCATGAATCCAGCTAGGATCTCTTTGAATTCCTGGTACTGAAATTTAGCTACAGATTTCAGAATCTAGCAATGCATTTTGAATTGATCTGTGAAGTAATGGGTTTTGATTGATATTTGATGCTCTACATTTTCCAAGTTTCTTTTGTGTGCAAAACTTTGAGGTTGTAAGAAATGAACGTGCTGATACTTAACCTAGAAAACATTCTGCCGAAAGTGAATTTCTGAAGCTAAAAACTGAGTCCATAGTTCTGAATTTTGTAGAAATTAAACATAAATTCTCATTGCAATTCTCAAGTAAAGATCAGTGAAGTTGAGTCTAATTTCCTGGATTTTGAAGTGCAGGCATTCTCTTAATGAACCTGAAGTTGAATAACCATGCTGGAGTTTCCTTGGACTATCAACTTTGATACTCTAGAATCGGAAGCTAAATTTCTGAAAGACAGACTCACCAACAACTGTATATAAAAAAAACAGAGGAGAGTAACTCATCTCTTGTACCAAACTCTTTGAAGAAGTTCTCAAATCATTGAGAAACTCAATTAAAGCTCTTGTATTTTCAGTGACAAATGGTGTTATTTCCTTTTTATGCTTTCCGTAAACTGGAAATCCAGGTTTACTAGAGTCTGAAATGAGTGCAGAATTTGAGATGTTGGATTTATGGGTGTTACTGCTGCTGGGCATATATTTTGTTTGAGATTTCAATCATATGAAGTAGGTGTGCTATACCAGCTAAGCAAGGGCTAGGAACCATTTACAATTGAGGAGATACATCTGAAAAATAGCTAATATACATTATAACTGTGCATCAAAAGTGTGAATTCTAGGACTCAATATTAGCAAAACTTTGTTGTTTCTGTCCAGAATATAAACTGAACTCCAGTCCTATTAATTCAATGCTAAATGATAACTTCTTTTAAGTTGAAGTTTTGATGAATGAAGCTGGATTCACCTTAAATATTAGATTCTCAGATTGAGGGTGAAAAATCAGAATTCTGAATTCTGATTAAAGAGCTGTTAGTTAAAGAGCTGAATTCGAATAGGGAAGATACTTACTGCAGTAGGTAAATTCTGAAAAACTATGAGTTGTAGAAATAGATTTGAATTGCATAGCTTCACTGTAGTGCTAGTAATTAGAGGTAGTCCAAATTCAAAGTTTGAGTTTCTTTGAATCTGAATTTTTGGAGCTAACTTTTTGAATTTCTGTGAACATGATTGCCTTGTCCTGATTTCTAAAACTTGTGAAGACTTGATTTACTGGGTTTAGCTGAGATCATGTTTACTGATTATAGCTGATTTCCAGAATCCAGAATTCAAGCTGAAATTTCTGCAACATGTGATTCTACAGAGATGGAACTAATGTATCAACAATTACATATTGGTGTAAAAAATCTGATATTGTTTTTCTGATTAACATTGCTTTGTATTGAAGCTCCAATCATTCTATAACCCTCAAATTATGTAAGATCATAACTTTATAGCTGCATTAACAGTTTTAATGGAAGATCCTGTTGAACCTTGAAACTCTGATTTAGAAAATGGCTGTACATTAAAAAGACCAAAGAATGGTGCTCCATGATATATGATATGTTTCATTGCCCGAGACGACCAATATTTTAAGTGTGGGGGAGGGAATTCTTCTTCTTAAAGTTGATTGAGATTATTTGAGTTTTGTGCTGGAATTTAAGTGGAAAAAAATAGTGAATTTTTTTTTTTGGATGTGGAGATAGAGTATCAAGAATTTTGGATGGCCATCAAATTGAAGGAGAGGTTAGCTTGATCTTTTGAATTGGTAACGACAAATGGTATTCATCTCTTTCCACAACAAATTGGTCAACTCATCAATTATATTCCTCCAATACTCTCATCTTCTCATTTTCTTCATTGAATTCTTTTCTTTTGCCTATTTCATCCACTTTAATTGTTCTTTTTGATTCCATTTCAATTCTTGATGATAAAATCCTTTTAATTCATGTATGCAATGTTTTATGGTGGTGATGAATTAGAAAATAAGCAAGCTTATGGTAGTGAAATATTGTGAGTGACATTGAGTGAGCTCCACTTATATGCATGTTTGAGAGTGAGAGTTAGAATAGGTAAATACCTTGTGAGATTGCAACTTGCTTAATTTTTCAATTAGATTGAAATCACTATACCTACTGATTATTATTTGAATTGTATTCATGATTGTTTGTGATCTTTAGATGGTCTTAATTAAATTCCTTTTACTATCTTCTAGGTATTGCTAGGGAATTTTTTGTAGAGATGATTTTTAGGTTTTATTTACTCTCACGGGACGTTCAAGACTAAGTGTGGGGGATTTGATAACCATGATTTTACTATATTATTTTGATTCATACATGCATGGTTTGATGTTATGTTCATAGATAAAACCTATATTTGCATCACATTTCATGCATTATCTTTATTCTTGGACTTAATTGGAAATTATCTTATTTTTGTGTTATTTGATGCTAATATTTGATTCTTATTTTGTAAGCATCAAGGGATCTTGTATTGAATCTATTTGAACCGAATTTGTGCTCGAATCAGAGTTTAAACAAGAAGATCAAGCTGCGGAGTATTACAGACCATTCATCAAAGATTGGACAGATCTGAACCATCCATTGAAGATCTGGTCCATCCGACCTAAGGGAGAGTAGATCCAGACCCTTGATCAATATCAATACATTCGGATCGGATTTTAGGCGATCTTTCATCGTTGATTGAGCTCAGAAGTATCATAGTCGTCCATTCAAATCTCAGATCTGATTTAAGCTGAGAAGCTATAGTAGCTTCCTCGTCGATCTCCTTCGCGCTGAGCTTTGCATCGCGCGATTTCTCCGGGATTTTCGACCCCGTTTTCCATCTCCGATCATCTTCTCAGGTGACATCTTTAGTGGAAATCGTCAAGGCATCTTCATCCCATTTATATGGAGCCATCGTTGGGCGTTCCCTCCGGCGGAATTGTCATGCCCCCAGAGGAGGGTCCTCCGAAAAAAATTTCGACAGCATCTCTCCTGTACCGGTAACAATCTGAGGCATATATATACATATAAAATGCATCAGCCACATACGACTGGAATATACACACAATAGAAACAACATGACCACGCAATTTAATATACTCAGCCTACACGACTAGACAATAATGAAATAAACACACAACCACGCAGTAAAATAACATCCCACACAGCTGTAAGTAAATGTAGCGGAAAACATAAAATAATACGAACGGAAGACCAACAATGACACTAACAAAAATACCTGTAATTACCGGACTTGACTCCAAAATTCACATCAACTTATTGAAAAGCAAAATACACAAAATCAACATACCACCCGAACAATAACAAAACCAAAAAGAAGACTATCCTCGAGCGTGATATGGGACTGGCAGCCGGGACTCTCCAAGCATCCATGACTCATCTACTGCTACCTGGCGAAAGAAAACCAGTTTGCGAGGTGGTGAGTATTGGAACTCAACGGGTAAAGGAAAGATAGTTCATGGACATAACATATAAATAAAGAGTGAGCTAAAGATATACAGTCTTATAAGGGAAATAGCAGATACTAAAATAAAACCATAATAAATGCTCATACCTGAAACTATATCCTAGGCTAGTAATAGAAGGTCAGAAGTAGTACTAATCTACTACAATACTGCTCATAACTACAGAGGAAATATGTAAGGTATATACAAACTTCCAATAAGTAAACCAAGGACTAAACACCTACAACGAGAGTATATATCTCAACATAAGCAAGCATAGCAGCATAAGTGAGCAACAACAGTAAGTGAGCAATAACAACATATGTAAACAGCAGCAACCAAAGCAAGTATAACAACAGCGTATACACGGATGGTCACTCCCACCCACCCCTCTGCACCATGACCCTTGTATGGTCGAGAGGTCGGGTCAGTGACAGACTGTACACCACTCCAGCTACCACTCTCTCAAGTGGATGAGGGGACTATTGCATAGTAGCTAACTAGCTACATCTGCGATGGGGGTCCCTGTTGCTCGCAACTCCAGCTATCACTACCTATGAGTGATCGAGTGGAAGCACGACAGGACAAGCGACATCAACTCCAGCTAACACTCTCTCGAGTGGCCGAGGATGCAGCCCTGGTCAAAGACTCTCTTGACTGCAAGGGAGAATTGGTCATTGAAGCCATCATACAAATGTAATTAAAAATTAGGTATGCTACATGAAGCCAGCATGCTCAATATAGTACATAAATAAATAATAGTCAAAGCATACAAACATGGTATCTAGTATCTGCTACTTATCATGGACAACAACAAGAGACTATATAGATGTGGAAACAAATATCTCAAAGATCACGTGGAAGTATCAAGCATAGGAAAAATAAGAGTGGAGTCAAGGTAAAATAGTTCTTATCCCAAATAGTTCATGCACTAAGTTCAAAGAACTACAGAATCAAGGTAAGAAGTACCCACCTTTATACGTAGATCGTGTCAAGTAGTCTCACGTTGAGGCATTCGTCCCGAATCAACGTCCTGTAAATCACGTGATGTACAATTTAGTTAATTTCATAAATAATAACTAGCTAAACCCAAACTCAACCTAATTAGGGGAAACCCCTAATCCAACTATGAACCTCGATTTATCCAAATCCATCCAGAAATCTTAGACTAGCATGCCAAAATAGAACCAACATTGAAATCATCTCACAATCTTCCAAATCTGTCCATGAAAATCATAGCTGACTCGTAAGAAACTAAAATCATCATTAAATTTAAATCTAATCCAACAACACTATCCTGAGATTCCAAAACTCACGGAGAACATGAAACCACCATGGAAACACACTAAATCCACCAAATTAATTCCCAAAAACCACACAGAACCACTGTAATTCGGTGATCCAACAAGATCGAATTGAACCCAAACAAAACCACCACGATTCAATGAAAACAAAACCCTATCTCAACTTCCTACAACATTTCATAAGCAATAGGGAAAACAAATGCATCTGCAATCAAGGTTAAAATACCAACATTTTGTCCAAACATTTAGAAGCTTTAGGAAGGAGTGACACTTCATCAATGGGAGAAACCTTTCAAAAGAGAAAATCTAGAAACCTAAAACCATTTACAAGCTCTCAAATCTTTTCGAGCAAATCAAATACCCTACTGAAGAACCAAGCAACATCAGAAAAGAAACAATCATAAACTCCTCAAATTTGGAACTGAAAGCCAACATAAAACTTCATGAAAACTAGAGGATTTCTTCAAAATCGCTTTGCACACCTACTCCTATTCCTTTCCCTGAAAAATCCATAGCTACTAGAGGAAGTATACTTGCCGGATTTGTTGGGGGTACATCATGGAGAGAAGTGTAATACCCACTAAGCTTGTAAGATAAATATATGAATGTAGGATTTTGCCTTAGAAAAATAATAGGAAGTGAGTTGAAGCAAAAAGAAATAAAATGAAATAAAAAGAAGTGAAGGTCAAGGATTGAACCTTGAACCTCTTATATTATAATTCATAGAATTAATTAGTAGAAACCAATTGGGATAGAGAGAAGATATTGATAGCAAAGGAGGGAAACTCATGATAAAGGTAAGAGTAAAAGCTAGCCAAAAGAAAACAAGAAAGGAGCAAGAGAAAGGCAACTTGCCTTCCTCCCTTTCTCTCCTTCTTCCTCTTTGGTTTTGCCGAAAATTTAAAGAGGAATTAAGGGGATTCATTCCCCCTTATTTCACCATGAATGATGAGGATAAATAAATAAATAAAAATAAAAATAAAATAGAAAAAAAAAGCTAAGGGAGAAGGAAAGCAAAAACTAAGTTTGCTACCTCTTCCCCCTTAACATAAAAGGGAGCAAGAAAAGAGAAGTTTATTTTTCTCTCATTTTCTCTCATTCTTCCTCTCCCTCACCGAAACCATCAGTCCCCTCTCCTCCATCTTTGGCCCCAAATCCAAGGTTTTCTCCTAAGAAAGCCTAAGATACAAGGAGGACAAAGTAAGGGAATCAAGGGAAAGGAACTAGAAGAAGAGGCTACCTCTTCCATCACCATACCTTAGATCCACAAGCGAAAAGGATGTAAGCTTCCCCTCACCTGTGGTACAAGGCTTTTTATGTGATTTTCGGATTTTACGAGGATTAGAAAACCTAGGAAAGAATTTAAGAAAATTCGGCTAAAGAAAGGGTTTTCAAATCTAGGAAGGTTTAAACAAGTCTTTATTTTATGATATGTTTTCTATGCTATGTAGGAAGGATTTTCTTCATGTTTTTATACCTAAATGATGCTTGATCAGAGGAGTACCTAACCCTAGAATTTCGGCCAAAAATATTTTAAGGAGGTTAGGGAAAATATTGTGTAACCAAACTAGTGCAAGATTCTCTCCATGAACTATTAAGGATCTTTTATTGGTTTTCTTGCTTAAAAGTTACTTGGAACCAAAAGAAATCCATTTATATATTTCGGCCAAGAAAAGGGCTTAGGGTTAGGAAGACCTTTAAATTTAAGTAACCATGTTTGAATGATAGGATATAGAGTTCTCTTGAAGAATTTCATGTTGAACATTGCTAGAAATTCATGAACTTTTATTGTAGATTTTCGGCCATGATAAGATGGATAGTTTAGAAAAGCTTAAACAAAATTCTAATATGCTCAAGACCTCTGTGATATTATGATATGAAAGTTGTTTAATGCTCTCATGTTTAATTGGAGTATAGAAAATTAGTTACATGATATATGACATGTAAGATCACAAGAGTCCTAGCTTGTTTATGAACCAACTTTGTATATGATGTTATTAGTAATTTTTGCCATGAAACTTACTTAGGTTTTCCCTGCTTTAGGCCACTTAAAACCTAGTTTAAAGATTGGTAGGTTTCGGCCATGAGGAAAAATAAAAGAAAAAGGGAAAGAAACCTAGGAAGCCTAAGACACAATTCACATGTATGTTTATTATGCTTGTCTTTATACATGCTATGAAACTTGTATGATTTCTTATGCTTTTAGGCTATATGAAGCAAGTTTATATACTGTTGAGTTTCGGCCAAGTAGGGTTTGAAAGACCTAGAGGCCTTAGAAATGAAACCAAATGTGTTAAAAGTGCTTCTTATGAAAATAGGATAATGTGTTGATTGTGTCACATGCTTGTATAATTTTTCCATGACCTAAATGGACCATTGTATGTTTCGGACATGAAGGAATAGATGCCCTAGAAACTCTAGAACAAGAATTAAATATGCTTATGTCACTTTATATGGAATATGATAAGTAGAAAGACAAAGTTCCCATGCTATATGTTGTTTAATGACCTAATTGAGGCTAGGGTAAGTTTCGGCCATACATGTTGTATAATGTCTTGTTATGAATTTATACATGATGTTAGTTCAATTTCACATGCTTGTATGTTTGGTTTTAGCCCTAATGAACACTTGTTAAAAGTTTGACTATGACATATGTTAAGGGCTTGAAGGACTTAGGAACTAGCTCAATATGCTTACTATGTTACTTGAAAAAATGCTATAAATATGGTTTAAGGTTTCCATGCTCTCATGACATTTGGGACCTTGTTTATATACTGATAGGGTTTGGTCACATGAGTTTAAGGACTTGGAGAACTTAGAAACCAAGTAAATCATACTTATAATGCTTCCTATGAAATTCATGTAATGATAATTTAGGTTTCACATGCTTGGAAGTTGTTTTTACCTAAATTGAGACCAAAGGGGGTTCGGCCATGATAGGAATCCAAGGGTTTAGGAAGCTTAGAACCCAAGTTAACTATGTTACCATGTTTCTTATGATAGTATAATCACATGATGCACCCTTATGCTTAACCATGTATGCTTGTGATTTATACCTTTTATGATATGATATGTGGATAGAGATATGCATGTTTGAATGATATGTTATGTGCTTATAAATATGCATGCTTTAATGATATGCTATGTGCTTAGAATATGCATACTTTTATGATATGTTCTGTGAGTAGAAATATGCATGCTTTAATGATATGCTATGTGCTTAGAATATGCATACTTTTATGATATGTTCTGTGAGTAGAAATATGCATGCTTTAATGATATGCTATGTGCTTAGAATATGCATATTTTTATGATATGCTATGTGGATAGAAATATGCATGCTTTAATGATATGCTATGTGTTTAAGTGATGCATACTTTCTTAAGACATGATGTATGCCTAAGTGATGCATACTTTTTATGATATGATGTATGCCTAAGTGATGCATACTTTCTTAAGACATGATGTATGCCTAAGTGATGCATACTTTTATGATATGATGTATGCCTAAGTGATGCATACTTTTATGACATAATGTATGCCTAAGTGATGCATACTTTTATGCTATGGTTTGTGACTAAATGATGCATTTTTATACATGCTACTTTACTTTGTAAGGCTTGTACCAAGGGTGGACTCCTAATCAATCTATAGGCCTTGCTTTGTGATCTAGGCCAATAAGGGATGGGCTCCTTAGTACGCCCCTAAGCCTTGCTTTGTGATCTAGGCTAATAAGGGATGGGCTCCTTAGTACGTCCCTAGGCCTTGCTTTGTGATCTAGGATGATAAGGGATGGACTCTTTAAGTATGCCCCTAGGCCATGCTTTGTGATCTTGACCTAGTTCCTAGTATGATTCAAGACTTGCTACCTTGGATATACTTAGGACGCGCGCATTTATGTTATGTATGTATGGTACAAGCCGGGGCCATGAATATGTTGATATTATGTTCAAGTATATATGTAAGAAGAAATGGTTTTAAAGATCATGAGACATACACATGTTTTTCGGATACATGTTTTCAAAATCATATTGCATATACATTATGATCATGTTGTGATGATGCTATGATTTATGATATGCCATGATTAGATATGACTATGATATGGTTCATGCTATGCTTTAAGAGATGATATGCCATGATTAGATATGATTATGTTATGTTTCATGCTATGCTTTAAGAGATGATATGCCATGACTAGTTATGATTTTGTTATGTTGCATGATATGCTTAAAGAGTATGATATGTTATGCCATGACTAGTTGAGATTATGTTATGTTGATATATTCTTTGATTATGTAATGATTTTTGGTTTTAGTGAGTAGGAAAGGAACTTACTGAGCCATGAGTGCTCATAGCTTACCTTCCTTGTACCACAGATAAAGGAAAAAGCTGGATGAGCTAAAGGAGCAGCAGGAGAGGCAAGGAGATGTGTGTGGCGGTGGCTAGGCAACCAAATAAGAACCTGCTTTAAAAACTTTTAAGAATTACACTTTGGTTTCATATATTGTAGTACTATATGGTTGACTTGATGTTATGTTTTTATTTAACTTGTTATCATGTTATGGAAACCATATTAGTGTAGTTCGGTTTTTATTAAACCAAGAAAAATGATTTTAAGTCTTCCGCTGTAATATGTACGTAGAGTATCGTAACCCCGTCCCTTAGGGTTAGCAGGGAGGGTGGGCGTTACAAGAAGAGGCAGAAAAGGCGATGATCTGGCGGTGGCAGCCAAACTAGGGCACGACTCAAAGAGAACTGGGAGAAGAGAAGAGGATAATAGTCGGCTTCAGCAATCTATGGTGCAGCGCGGCTTGGCATGGTTAGCGGTGTCAGATTCGGGGGAGAAGGATGAGAAAGCTCGTCCGCTGACGTCGAGTGTGGCAAGAGGGAGAAGGAGCCACGACCGTGGTTCGAGAGAAGAAGACAGCGATGGTTTGGGGAGAAGAAGTTCAACGATGGCGGTGGCGACATCGTGAGATGGCTCGGGGGAGATGGATTTTGGGCGATGTGGGATCTAGGGCATAGGGAGATGTTTTATAACTTAGGGAAATTTTGATTAAACCCTAGATCTGTTTCTCAATCAACTCCCGCCTTTAGGTATTCCAAACAGGCCTTTTCTAGCTTAACCGATCCGTCCCTCTTAACCCTGTCATATGAGCTCCGATTAAATCCAGAAATTTTTTTAAAAATTCTGTTAAGGTTATTTGCCCAATAATCCCTATTATTTAATATTATTTAGGTACTGTATTTTAGTGGCCTTAGGTTACTCGTAAACCTATGACTGTGATACCAAAATTTTTGGTATCAGAGCGGGTTTGTGATGCCTGTTTTATTTTGTGTTCTGGGTTTATGGAGTTAATCTGATACCAATTTAGTGGTATCAGAGCCATTTTTGATCTGGATTTTTGAGTTAATCTGATTCCAATTTAGTGGTATTAGAGCATAATTTTACGATGCCTATTTCGGTGGTTCAGTTTTTCCTTTTGTGATTTGGTTCTTGATGTGACTTTTCCGATTTTGGGACCAGGCAGTGGCAGAACATTTCCAAGTTTTAGGAGGTATGTTTGTATACTGTTATCATACCTATTTATTAATACTTGGCTAGTTGGTAGATATTGTGAGATCTGGTGTGGTGATGTGCTATCTTTTGATGATCTATTAGGGATATTCAACTTGAGGATCTATTGTTTGACATTTGTTATTGATGGTGTTACAAAGAGTGTCATGTTTGTGATATTTATGGATTTGGTGTTTTATAGTTGGTGATCAGATTATGGACTTGTTGTTGGTGATCTTACTTTTGAGTATGCTTGTTGTACAGACATTAGGAGTCCTTAGCATGACTGTTTAGGCTTATCGGTGTCTTAGATGTTTTCATGGATTCGATGAACTTGGTATCCCGAGGGAGTTTGGATCAGTTAATATTGTCTTCAGTGACAATATTGTGATATATTCCTGATCCGAGGTGGATCACGAACACCATTTTCGCATAGTTCCAGAGATGTTTCGACGAGAACATCTTTATGCGGAGTTCAGTAGTGCGCATTTCGATTGTCTTTTGGTGGAATTTTTGGGACATATTGTCTTTAGTAGGGTTATACTGTAGAGATATTACGGATTTTATGGTATATCTCTGAGTATTTTATCGGGTTGAGATCCGTCATTCGCCACACGTTTTTGGGCAGGATTTGTAGCACATCATGAGTATGGAGTTTTGTTTTGGTGTAGATTTTCACCCTCATACTGATGGACAGTCTGAGTGCACTAAAAAGATGTTAGAGGATCTGTTGATAGTGTGCATTATGGATTTCAGATGTAATTGATTTACCCATAGTTGGCGAGGTTGCATTGTGAGAGTAGCGGAAGCAGGATGAGCTCATAACCCACAGAGTCATCCCTTGCAGTTGGAGATTTGTTCATGATATTTGGTTGGAGTAGTGTATGAGTATGTTGCTTGGTTGTTATCCTTGGATGAGGATCCCTGAGTTGAGTAGTAAATTTGAGAACCAAATTTTTATTAGTGGGGGAGAATATAAAATACTGAACTAGATAATAATTAAATAATAAGGTTTAATAGGCTAATAACCTTAAGGGAATTTTTAGGAATTTTTTTAGGATTTATTGGAGGACGTATGATGTAGGTAGAGGAGATATATTTATAAGCTCAAGAAAAGCCTGTTAGAAATACCCGGAAGTGGGAATTGAATGAAGAATCAATTTAGGGTTTAATCATACTAAACTTAAGTATGAAATAAAAACCTGAACTCTATTTTTCCCTAAATCCCCATCCACACTCCCTCTCTCACGATTTTCTCTCTAATCCATCGACGATCTCCCTTCTCTATCGAGCCACGGCAGCCTGCTCTCCTCCTCGTGTGAGCACCGTGGTGCCACCTCCTCTACCCTCGCCAAACCTCTTCTCCCTCACGCGAGCAACCACTGACGATCTTCTCCCTCACACGAGCACCAGTCGGAAATCTCTCCCTCACGCGAGTACTAGCTGATGATCTCTTCCACGGATGAGCTCCCCTGAATGCCGTTGGCATCACCTCCTCATGCCAACATCAGAGACGCCGCACCACCGCAGGTTGAAACGGGCCAGCGGCCAACGCGATGCCTTTCCACCACTTGCTGCCTGCCCTAATACTGAATCCCCTGGTGATTTCCTCCTTCCTCGGTCACTAGGGTTCATTAAGGTGGGTTCTAGCCGGAGAGGAAGCTGTGGACACAAGCTTTAGTAAGGCACTTCATTTTGGATCCTAGGGTTGTAGAGAGCTAGATTGTGGTTTCAGATTTGGGAAATTTGTTCTAATTAGGATGGTTGTTCTTGTAGCTTTGGCCATGGATTTTTGCAACCTTGCTCGGGCCATAGTAGCTTCACCAGTAGCTAGTCCTGATGGGTGTCTCAGATGATCATTATGAGTTTCCACCGTAGAGGAAGTCCAATGTTTGATTTAGGTAACGAACTAAATCTGAATAGGTTAATTAGTTGATTAATCTACATCTCATTGATAACCTCGGATTGATTGGGAATTTATAAGTGGAGATTTGTTATCAGATTGGGGTGGTTAACAATTGATCATAATAGATTTGATTTGGATCATTAGGTGTATTACCAGAAGATTAATTCGATTAATTGGTTATCCGTGTTCATGATTAACAATAGCATTTGTATGATCAATAGTTGGATTGTTAGCTCATTCTTATGATATGATAATTCATTATGGTAATAAGAGATAATGGATTAGTTGGATTACCAATTCATGTCTTGATTGGATAATTGGAGGATGTTAACTAGAATGATTAACTAATTGAATTGGATTAATTCATAAGGAGATTAGTTGCGAAAGAAATGTTGGAGCACTAAATGGGATTAAATGTAGATTCCTAATCGGATTAGGATTATGATTAGCTATTTGGTTTATGATAAATCTTAGCTATACTGTGCATGCTATGTGATTTGCAGGACGTTGATTCGGGATGAGCGTCTCGACGTAGGATTTTTGGCACGATCTTCATAATAAAGGCGGGTACTTCTTACCTTGATTCTGTAGTTTTTTGAACTTAGTGCATGAACTATTTTGGATAAGGATTGTTTTACCTTGACTCCACTCTTGTTTTTCATGCGCTTGATACTTCCACGTGATCTTTGAGATATTCGTTTCCATATCTATACAGTCTCTTGTTGTTGTCCATGATAAGTAGCAGATACTAGATACCATGTTTGTATGCTTTGGCTATTGTTTATTTATATACTATATTGAGCATGGTGGCTTCATGTAGCATACCTAATTTTTTTCTTATATTGGTATGATGACTGTTGTTTGTTTATGTATCGTATTGAGCATGTTGGCTTCATGTAACATACCTAATTTCTACTTATATTTGTATGATGACTGTTGCATTTGGCGCATCATATCATGGCATACATGCCAATGACCAATTCTCCCTTGCGGTCGAGAGAGTCGTTGACCAGGGCTGCATCCTCTGCCACTCGAGAGAGTGGTAGCTAGAGTTGATGTCGCTTGTCTTGTCGTGCTTCCACTCGATCACTCATAGGTAGTGATAGCTGGAGTTGCAAGTAGCAGGGACCCCCGTTGCAGATGTAGCTAGTTAGCTACCACGCAACTACCCCCTCGGCCACTCGAGAGAGTGGTAGCTGGAGTGGTGTACAGTCTGTCACTGACCCGACCTCTCGACCATACAGGGGTCATGGTGCAGAGAGGTGGGCGGGAGTGACCATCCGTGCATACGCTGTTATTATACTTGCTTTGGTTGCTGCTGTTTTACAGATGTTGTTATTGCTTACTTACTGCTGTTGTTCACATATGCTGATATGCTTACTTATGTTGAGATATACTCTCATTGTAGATGTTTAGACATTGGTTTGAGCATTTAGTATGGTTTTGTTTTGGTATCTGTTATTCCTCTTATGAGACTGTATACTCTTGACTCACTGATGTGCGTAGATTATATACTCTTTTATGCATGTTTTTACGCACATTTACATACTTTGAGCATGCTTGATCTATGCATTTTTATACTTCCAGCTTTCCTTTTAGCATATTTACTCTTTTGGTTCGGAGATCTGTTTTTTGTGCATTTTCTGTACACAGGAGTCGATTTGGTGAAGAATTTACATCTTTGGGCAAGCCTTGGAGGAAACAAAGGGAGAAAGCACCAGGCCGTGTACCTCACACGGCCCTGCACTGGTATGGAGCTCGTGCCATGTGGAGTTTGGCACCAACAGAAGAGGAAGATGACATGGCCGTGTGAACCTCATACGGCCGTGTCAAGATTTGAAGCCAATCAGAGCAGAAGCCTTACATGGTCGTGTGGATCTACATGGTTGTGTGAGGTTTCCAGAGACCAAGCAGGCTGTGGCCGTGTGCACCACACGACCGTGTAGCATTTCCAGAGAGCAGAAGGTTCCTGGCCGTGTGAATCACACGGCCGTGCAGCTGGACATGGCCGTGTGAATCTCACACGGCCGTGTCACGGGGCCGTGTGGCACCCGATTCCCTCCTCTATTTAAACCCTCCTTCATGAATTGAAAGGGGATCTCTTACCCTTGGGGAGAAGGCAAGATTTGGTGGTTTCCTCCCATTCTTGGGAGGATTTCTGGGCGATTCTAAGGGAGTTCTTGACGATTTCGACTCCGGAGCAAGGATTGGATCCGAAGACGAGGCTTCTTCGTAGATAAGTCTTCTCTTGCCCCCTTTTTCTTGGTTTCTTGGATTGGGGATTTAAGAAATGCTTGTAATCTTTATTTCTTCGGGTATTCTTCCTCGATTCATGGAGTAGATCTTGTATTCTAGGATTAAGGGAGTATTTGTATGATGGATTGATGTAATCTCTTATGGATTTGCCATTTTCTTGTTTCAATGACATTGTCTTGCTTGTATCAATTAGATCTTGAATGATTAATGGTGATTTGTGCTTAATTCTCATTCTTGATTGATTGTTTGGATTTCTTGTGGACTTTGTAAAGATAAACTCTCACTCGATCATCCGAGGGATCCACGTGACAGGTGCAAGCCCGTGTAAGGACGTTTGAGAGATAATCTTGAAGAGGAAATAGGAACATTCAAGAGAGAAGGATGGATTTTGAGATTAGTTTCTTGTATCTTGATAGATTAATAAGTTGTGGGCTTCTATGTTGATATCCGAGGAAGGCATAGTAATAGGTGCGCTTCTGTGTAAGGACAACATAGGTTCACGTCTAATTGATTATATTTAGATACATTCCTCAGTCCTTAGCCGGTTATCTATTGCAAGAGAGAACCGACAACTTTCTACAAGTGTTTGGCAATTGAGGGATAAGAATTGGTGAACCATTTACATTCAAGAAATCTTACAAAGAAACCGAAACTCCTAGAATCTCCCTTATTCATAACCCAAAATACTAAACTCTTGTGAGTTGATCTATAATATTAGATTTGTTTACCTTCACTTTGCATTTAAAACGATTGGATAGTTGTTAAGCTAATTCGCATTGAGACATTTCTAGTGCTTATTCCAGTCCCTGTGGATACGATAATCTTTTATATTACTTGCGACATTTCCGTACACTTGCGAAGAGCGAACAAGTTTTTGGCGCCGTTGCCGGGGACTGCGCTATAACATTAGGAATTATCAATTGAGTTAGACTAAACATAACATTTGTTTTCCTTTACATTTGCATAGTTGTAACTAATTTTTTTTAGAATTCTCTTTCTATAAGCTTTTCTTTTCCTGAATAAGATTCTTGACAATTCTTTTTGTTGCAATTATAATTCAAATTCTAACTTGCATTCTTGATTTCTAGCACTCTAATCTAACTTTTCTCTGTTTTCTCTTTTGATCTAGTTTCTTTCTTCTTTTCTTTTGTAAACATATCTTGCAATTTTTAGCATATGAATTTATCTTTTCTTTCTTGTTTTCATTATGCACTTTCTTTCTTGCAATTTAAATTCTGCATTTTCTTTCTTGTTTTTCATATTGCATTTTATTTCTTGTCTTTGATTCTTCATTTTATAATTTTTTCTTGAATATCCATGAGCACTAACATGTCAAGCAGGCCCATGAGAAATTTTTCTACACCAATTTTTGCAAGATTTTTGTCTCCCATTGTGCAACCTCAAATTGAAGCAGAAAGTTTCCAACTAGACCCAGAGTTAATTTTTATGATACAAGGTCACAAATTTGGAGGAGAAGTATCAAAAAGTCCTTATCTGCATCTTGAAACATTTTTAGAGATTTGTGATATGGTGAAATGTGACGGAGTGTCAGCAAATGCAGTTCGATTGATGGCATTTCCTTTCAGTATCAAGGATAAAGCAAGGACTTGGTTATATTCTCTCTATCCTCAAAGCATCACAAGTTGGGAACAATTGGAGAAGCAATTTCTGGATCATTTTTTTCCTCTAAGTAGAACAGTGTATATGAGGAATTGCATAACAAATTTTGCTCAGGCATATGGAGAATCATTAGTTGAAGCATGGGATAGATTCAAGAGTCTTCAAAGATAGTGCCCTCATCATGGTTGATTTTGCACATATTCTATGGGGGAATTTCTTTCTCAGACAAGAGTTTATTGGATTCATCAGCTGGAGGTTCTTTTATGGACAAAAGTGTAGATGAAGCTTATTCATTGATTGATCAAGTGACATTGAACCTCCATCAATGGTTGAACAAAAGTTGGATGGAATTTCCCTCAGATATTCAAGAAGTACAAGCCATAAATGTAAGAGAGCCTATCAAACAAAATGAAATTCAACCACCTAAAAATGTTGAAATTCATAAGTCACAGAGTGAGGAGTTCAAACATTTGGGGGCAAAGCTTGATAGTATTGTTTCAAAATGGTTTAAAGAAGATCCCCCTCCTACACAGTCAAGATCCAATGAAAAGTGTGATGATCTTGGGTTGAGAAGTGGCAAAAATAATGAAGAACCTATGAAGAATGACATGTTTAGAATTGAGGAGAAGAATAATAGAAGATCACAAGAACTCAGTTCCATTTCTCTAGGAAGTTCCCAAAGGCCACAAGTACCTTTCCCTCAACGATTAATCACACCAACATTAGATAAGCAAGTTGGACCTCCTCCAAAAGCTCAAAGAAAATTTAGGAAAAAGGAAGTTCAATCTTTCCCAGGACCTTCACTAAGGGTTCCTTTTCCACAAAGGTTAGTGGGGGTCAATGAAAATAAAGACTTCGACAAATCCTGTGACACTAATATGGTTTAGTGCAGATTTTTGAATATATATGAAGATGAAGATTTTTCAGATGAGGATTTTATTGATAATGCAGTGGTAAATAAGTTTTCAAATCTACCTCAAAATTTTATAAGGTGTTATAGTGACATTGAATTTTCAGATGATGAATGTGATGTGGTAGATCAACTTAAAACTGCAAGTGAAGTTATTGATCCTCATGTTATTGATTCTCCTATTGAGGACATAGATGTTGGTTTATTTTTTGATGTATGTGTTGATGATGATGATATGGAAGAATGTGTAGGGACTTGTGTTGTGGAAGCAGCATCTCAAGGATCACCACCTTTGTCAACACAACCCTTAGAGGTTTTAAGAATTAATCATGTTGTGGAACAATGTGTAGGGACTTATGCAGAACAAGCAGAGTCTCAAGAATCACCATCATTGATATCATCAACACCTGAGCTAGAGCCAGAACCATCATTTGATTCAGAGGAAGTCACATCTACATGTTTAGAAATTTCAGGTATTTCTCAGCAAAGTAAGGTTAGTATTTCTTGTGATCTTTTGGAAAACTTTATGGAGGTACCTATAATTGACTTGTTGGATGTGATTCAGTTTTTATTACTTATTCATCTTATCTTGATATGGTTCTAGCTCTATACTATATAACATGCTTGTGGGAGATTTGTTTTTCTTTTGGATGTGCAGATTTCACATGGGCCAATAATTGGAAGCTCAATCTGAACCGTCTTCGACCACCTGAAAAAATTTCCAAGAAGACGAAGATGGAGAGAGTTATACTTTACTTTGTAGCTCCTTTGATGAAAGCTCTCTCCATAATAAGAGCCCTTGGTAGGAGGGTTCTAAAATATCTTACCCCTCCAAGAGCAAGATTTAGATGAATCTAATGAGGTGGTCGAGCTAATGACCTTAAACAAGCGCTTCTTGGGAGGCAACCCAAGTTCATTTTCCTTATTTTCTTTTATGTCTTTAGTTCTCTCTTTATAATAAACATGTATCCTCTACTTAATTTTTCTTGTCTATCTTATTGTTGTAGAATTCAAAGTTGTGGAGGAATGTGAGTATTGGATGAATGAGTATCTTTAAAAACATGAATGTCAACCATTTGGAGCTCATCACTTGGTAACTTCTCTTAAAATCTCCTCCACATTGTTTTTAGTTTTCATTAGGACAATGAAAAGTTTAAGTCTGGGGGGGTGTCATGTACTGTTTAGTTTGGTTTTATTTTTAGTTTTTAGTTTTTGTTAGTTTTTCATGTTGGTTCTTATTTTCATTGCTTGTGTTGCTTTATTTTGCTTGTTTTTGAAATAATCATGAAAAAAAAATTTGAGAACATCAATCTTCACTTATATGCTTTCTTGGATTCAAGTGAAATGTTAGCACGATTATTGTCTTGATTCATGATGTTCGAATGATGCCAGTAGTAAACTTTGTGTAGTTCCTTTTTCTATCTTGGGAAGCATTAATAAGCTAGAATCTTATGGTGATGAGTTTTAGTTTTGGTTCAACCTTAAGGATTTTATCTTCACTACACTTGTGCCTGATGCTTGAATAGTTGATGTCATTGAAATAGTCATGATTCATCTTGTTTGCTTAGTAATTGGTTTCCATGGTGATTTCTTAACTTTCATTTTGGTTACTGGATGAGGCTCAAATCATTAAAGCTCATTTGGAAAAATTAAAATATCCCAACATGTGTGCTAAAAGTACATTTATGAATAAGTTTTGCACAATGCAAACGAAATAAAAAATAAAAAATAATGGATATAAAAAACAGTTGTCATGAGTGGAATCTAGCAAGTCACCCCTTTGAGACCGAGTTAGGTTACTGGGGAAATGACTGTTTAGCTTCCCTTGAGATTAAGCACACCTTTGAGACCTTGGGTTAGTTGAGAAATATGAACCAAGTGAACGGTGAGTAAGTGCCTATCACTGGTTACTTGTCTTTCACTGGAAACATTAGGAATTCAAATTTGATGACGACTTGACTAGGACATGGATTGAAACTTGAAGGGTGTTGAGTTACTTTTACATTGTGCACAAGATTCTTATGCTTAAACCATACTTTACTTGTTTCTATGATCATGCTTGTTAATGAAACTTTTTGATAGAGTTAGGAAAGTGCACTAGGTTTTATGAATGTATTGTAGAACATATGAATTTAGACTGCGGCATTTTGCTTGAGGACAAGCAAAGGTTTAAGTCTGGGGGTGTGATGTGCGTAGATTATATACTCTTTTATGCATGTTTTTACGCACATTTACATACTTTGAGCATGCTTGATCTATGCATTTTTATACTTCCAGCTTTCCTTTTAGCATATTTACTCTTTTGGTTCGGAGATCTGCTTTTTGTGCATTTTCTGTACACAGGAGTCGATTTGGTGAAGAATTTACATCTTTGGGCAAGCCTTGGAGGAAACAAAGGGAGAAAGCACCAGGTCGTGTACCTCACACGGCCTTGCACTGGTATGGAGCTCGGGCCGTGTGGAGTTTGGCACCAACAGAAGAGGAAGATGACATGGCCGTGTGAACCTCACACGGCCGTGTCAAGATTTGAAGCCAACCAGAGCAGAAGCCTTACATGGCCGTGTGGATCTACACGGCCGTGTGAGGTTTCCAGAGACCAAGCAGGCTGTGGCCGTGTGCACCACACGGCCGTGTAGCATTTCCAGAGAGCAGAAGGTTCCTGGCCGTGTGAATCACACGGCCGTGCAGCTTTGGCAGAGGAGGAACTGGACATGGCCGTGTGAATCTCACACGGCCGTGTCACGGGGCCGTGTGGCGCCCGATTCCCTCCTCTATTTAAACCCTCCTTCATGAATTGAAAGGGGATCTCTTCCCCTTGGGGAGAAGGCAAGATTTGGTGGTTTCCTCCCATTCTTGGGAGGATTTCTGGGCGATTCTAAGGGAGTTCTTGACGATTTCGACTCCGGAGCGAGGATTGGATCCGAAGACGAGGCTTCTTCGTAGATAAGTCTTCTCTTTCCCCCTTTTTCTTGGTTTCTTGGATTGGGGATTTAAGAAATGCTTGTAATCTTTATTTCTTCGGGTATTCTTCCTCGATTCATGGAGTAGATCTTGTATTCTAGGATTAAGGGAGTATTTGTATGATGGATTGATGTAATCTCTTATGGATTTGCCATTTTCTTGTTTCAATGACATTGTCTTGCTTGTATCAATTAGATCTTGAATGATTAATGGTGATTTGTGCTTAATTCTCATTCTTGATTGATTGTTTGGATTTCTTGTGGACTTTGTAAAGATAAACTGTCACCCGATCATCCGAGGGATCCATGTGACAGGTGCAAGCCCGTGTAAGGACGTTTGAGAGATAATCTTGAAGAGGAAATAGGAACATTCAAGAGAGAAGGATGGATTTTGAGATTAGTTTCTTGTATCTTGATAGATTAATAAGTTGTGGGATTCTATGTTGATATCCGAGGAAGGCATAGTAATAGGTGCGCTTCTGTGTAAGGACAACATAGGTTCACGTCTAATAGATCATATTTAGATACATTACTCAGTCCTTAGCCGGTTATCTATTGCAAGAGAGAACCGACAACTTTCTACAAGTGTTTGGCAATTGAGGGATAAGAATTGGTGAACCATTTACATTCAAGAAATCTTACAAAGAAACCGAAACTCCTAGAATCTCCCTTATTCATAACCCAAAACACTAAACTCTTGTTAGTTGATCTATAATATTAGATTTGTTTACCTTCACTTTGCATTTAAAACGATTGTATAGTTGTTTAGCTAATTCGCATTGAGACATTTCTAGTGCTTATTCCAGTCCCTGTGGATACGATAATCTTTTATATTACTTGCGACATTTCCGTACACTTGCGGAGAGCGAACACTCACTCTCTATTTGTATATTATGTGCATGCACTATCTTTCTTTACCCGCTGAGTTCCAATACTCTCCACCTTGCAAATTGGTTTTCTTTCGTCAGGTAACAGGTAGATGAGTTATGGATGCTTGGAGAGTCCCGACTACCAGTCCCATGTCCGCTCGAGGATAGTCTTTTTTTTTGTTTTGTTACTGTTTGGGTGGTATGTTAATTTTGCATATTTCATTTTCTAATAAGTTGAGGTGGATTTTGGAGTCTAGTCTGGTGGTTGCAGGTATATTTGTTAGTGACTTTTTTGGTCTTACATTCATATTATTTTATGATTTTTCACTGCGTTTACTTTCAACCGTGTGGGCTGTTATTATATATTGCGTGGTTGTGCTTATTTCATTGTTGTCCAGCCGGGTAGGCTGAGTATATTAAATTGCGTGGTTATGTTATTTCTATTGTGTGTATATTCCAGCCGTATGTGGCTGATGCATTTTGTATGTATATATGCCTCAGATTGTCACCGATACAAGGGAGATGCTATCGAAATTTTTCGGTAGACGCTCCTCTAGGGGTGTGACAAATTTTGTGTACTGCGATGCTCTGCTTTCCTCAGATTAGTTGGGCGTTTCCTCCACTCTGAGACTTCTCTTCCCATCAGCAACGCTTGGCGACCTTCCTTCGGCATTCCTGAGCTTCATCCGATGATCATCCGCAATCCACAGCTTCCAGTCAGATCTAGAGATCCGGATTGCAGATTTCCAGATTTTCGGCCATTTATGGGTTTAGGATTGTTTCTAGCTCGCCGGAGGCATTCCTCCGGTGTTGCTGAGCAATTCTCGAGCTGATACACCGGTGAGACTATCCACTGATGTCCAGAGTTGGGCGTTCTCGTCTCCGGCCTCTTGTGTGACGGTAAGAGTGTGAAGTTTGATAGATTGGTTGTAAGATTGGAATGGTTTATCCTTTAGTTCTTTCTATTACTGTTTTTATAGCAATAACATATTTCTTTTGATGTTTGTTATGTTTTAGCAAGTAATCTAGCATTTTATCTCCTTGTTGAAGTTTAATTTATGTTTAATATGTGCATGGTTAATTGTTAGGTTGTTAAGTTTAAGTTAGGGTTTAAATTGATACTTTAGATCAGATTTATTTTATGTTTTGTTATTTTATTGTATGCTTAAGATTAGATTTAATTGTGTCTTGTTATTTCATTCTTTCATATAGTTGTGTTGATGATGAAACTCATGGTGTAGTGTGACAATGCGTTGTGGTTTAATCATTGATATTTAGTTAGATTTCATTTATGCATTAGATTAGCTTCTTATTGCTGTGCTTTTCAATTGTTCAATTTAGATTCAAAATTCAAACCCCCAATTCCATATTAAAACCCTAAAAATAGGAATAGCATACAATCCTAGATTACATCCTACCATTAGTTACTCGAGAGATTCGATCCTGAGCTCGTTATTACAACATCATTGTGTAGTTAAGGGGTTCAATGGATATAATTTGTTAATTTGATTTGGGGGTGTGACAGATTTTGCAACATCACTAACCAACCATTAATCCAAATCCAATTAGGTTTAACTTAACCCATTTCACAATTACAATGGATTAGGTATCCCCAATAATCTACAATCAAATTGGATTAGATTAATACATGAACCAACCCAAAACTCACCTAACTCGGTATTTAGTTCAATCACAACTTAATACGTTCTAATATAAATTTTGCTGTAAGTCTAATAAGAGATAAGATTTTGTTACCCTATTTCTCCTCGATAGAGGTACAGCAGTAACAACAACACCCAAAATCCTAGCAGCAGTGATTGTTCACTACTTCAGCAACAAGTCAACGTAAGTCAATGACTTTCACTCAACATTGTCTACTGTGAGGGTGAATCGGAGTAGAGGGGCGACGACGGCGATGGCGGAGACCAGGAGGAGGAAGATGACAACCCTACATAGTTTTGGTTGTCCAATTCAGCCAAAATAACACCCAACTCCTAATTCCAGATCTAGGAGGAAAACCTGCCTCAAATCTGGCCACTGGAAACCCTTGATCGGTGATGGCAGCAAGCTCCCAGGTGCTGTTGGCGGTGCTAGGTAAAGAGACGCCGACGCTCAGTGAGCTGGTGCCAGATCAAGAAGAGGGATCGGTTGAGGCTAGCCGTGTCGGCAACTCGCGTGGAAGAACGGCGACAGGCAGCAACGACTGGTGTCAGCTGTGGTGATCAGAGGCGATGCAATGAGGATGATCGCGACTGGGTTCGGGTGGAGATCAGGAGAAGGGAAGAGTGTTGGTTGCTACTCGGAAAACCCAATGGCTCCACTGCACAAAAATTTTGTACGTGATCTGAACCTTTCCTAGCTACCATGTGTTCTTTTAAGTTAAACTTGTATCTCCTGTGGAACTTAACACGTTTGATTCCAAGTTTAACTTATATGTTCTTTTAGGTTTAGATTTGGATCTCCTGCGGAACTTAACACGTTTGATCCAAATCACCTAGGTTATAAATTCAATTAAATATTAATTTCCAAAATTGGCTTCCAGTGCTGCATGGCGAGACACTTGGCCTTCTTGGATATGGGAGCAACCACCACCGACTAGACAAAGCCTTTTAAGGAAAGTTAATATTTAATTTCCTTATATAACTCTAGGTTAACCAAAAGGAACAATCAAATTATAAGGAAAAAAGAAAAAGAACACAAGATCGAAATTAAATTCGAAAAACAAGAATCGAATGCCTCTTGTATTTGGTATTTATACAAAGAAAAATTAACTAGTATGATGCGGAAATTAAATACAAGTTATACCTCTTCCTTGTATGCTAAAACCTCGAGATCTTCTGCCGTATCCCTCGCCTCCTCTTCGACGTCGTGTGGGCGACGATCCTCCAAGACGAACACCACCCGGAAAGCTTCTCCTCCTTCTCTAGAATTCGGCCACCACCACCACAAAGGAGAAAAAGAGAGCAAAGGGAAGAGAGGGAGAGGGGCCGGTCACTTGATGATCTCCAACAACACAATATCAATTGTTATATTTTTCAAGACCTCCCCTTCCCCCCTTTTAATATTAGTTTTCCAACGGAAAATTATGGAAAGAGTTTTATAAAAAATTAGACTCATTCCTATTTCCTTTTAATTTTTTCTTTTTCTTTCCTTTTAATTAATCAATCCTAGATTGATTTATTAATTAAACAACTATTTGTTGATGTTTAATTATTTGACTGGCCCCTTGCTTGGGCACTAAGCAAGGTGGCCGACCACTTATTAAAAGGGAAAGAAAGAAAATTTTTTTATAAAATTTTAAAAGAAGAAAACTTCTAATAAAATTTTACAAACTCCTTTTTTTTTTCTAATGTAGATATTAAAAGGAAAGTTTTAAAATTTAAAACCAAGTTTTAAAATTTAAAACATCTCTAATAATATTTCTTTTTAAAAGAATGTTTTATAAATTTTACAACTCTCTTTTAAAACCTTGTGGCCTAATTTAAATTAGGAAAATTTTATAAATTTTTAAAATCTCTCTTTTTACAAATTGTAAATATCTGAGGAAATTTAAAAATTCAAAAACAACCTTCCTAATTTAAATATTGCGGCTGACCCCCTTGCCCAAGGCAAGGGCCGACCACTTCTAGAGAATATGTGGCCGACCATTGCTTGGTCACCAAGCAATGAACCGTCCCCTTCTTGGACACTAAGATAGGCTTTTCTTTGGATGGACTTGAGGCTTTATTGAGGCTACAACAGGGACTTAGAGGAGAAATTGGTTTTGGCCTTCTGATGAGCTTGAGTATCCCGTGCTCGCCCTGAACACACAACTCAAGTTTATCGATAATAACTCATTCCACTAGAGAGTTATTACCACACTACCGCACCAATCCCAAATTACATTATGAGCTCCTTCTTATCATGAGTGTGTTAGTCTCCCTGTGTTTAAGATTATGAATGTCCACTAATTAAGTGAGTTACTGACAACTCATTTAATTAATATCTAGCTCCAAGAGTAGTACCACTCAACTTTATTGTCATGTTTGGACTAGGTCCACCAGCAGAGTTTAACATGACAATTCTTATGAGCTCCTCTTGGGGACATTCTCAACCTAGATAACTAGGACACAGATTCCTTCTATAATCAACAACACATACTATAAGTAATATCATTTCCCAACTTATCGGACATATTGATTTATCGAGCTAAATCTCACCCTTTGATAAGTCAAAGAAATAAATATTAAATATACATGCTTGTTATTATATTAGGATTAAGAGCACACACTTCCATAATAACTAAGGTCTAGTTCTTTTACTAAGTCAGTACAAAAAGAACTTACCTAAATGATCATTCTCAATACACATCAAGTGTATCAGTGTAATTTATTAGTCAAGATAAACTAATACTTAATTACACTACGCCTATTCTGATGGTTTGTTCCTTTCCATCTTAGTCGTGAGCAACTATTTATAATTTATAGAGAACCGACCACATGATCTTCTAAGTGTGACTCCACACTCCATGTTATCTACTATATAAATTAATTGAACAATTATATTTAACCAATAAATGTAAACATTTGACTAATTTGATTCTTTATTTCAAAATAAATGTGGACAAAAGCTAAACTTTTAAGTATACACTCCAATAATCTCCCACTTATACTAAAAGTCTAAGCTGCCATATCTGATTCCATACATCTGATTCCCATCCCCTCCACATGCCGATCAAAAGCTTTCGCTGGAAGGGCCTTAGTGAAAGGATCTGCCAGGTTATCTGCTGATGCTATCTTGGCGACGACAACTTCTCCTCGCTTGATGATGTCTCGGATCAGGTGGTACTTGCACTCTATATGTTTACTTGCCTTATGGGCTCGTGGTTCCTTCGAGTTTGCAACTGCTCCACTATTATCACAATAAATTGTGACGATCTTGGGCAAACCATGAATCACATCTAAGTCCATTAGAAAGTTCCTGAGCCATACAGCTTCTTTGGCTGCCTCAGAGGCTGCCACATACTCAGCTTCCATGGTTGAGTCTGAGACGCATTTCTGCTTAACACTCCTCCATGCAATGGCTCCACCTCCTAAAGTAAACACATAGCCTGATGTAGACTTACTTTTGTCCCTATCTGATTGGAAGTCCGAATCCGTGTAACCCACAGGGAGTAAATCGTCTGCTTGGTAAACTAGCATATAATCTCTAGTCCTTCTCAGGTACTTTAATATATGCTTTACTGCAGTCCAATGTCCTTATCCAAGGTTACTTTGATATCTGCTAACCATGCCCACGGCAAAACAGATATCAGGTCTCGTACACAACATTGCATACATAAGGCTTCCTACAGCCGAAGCATGAGGAACTGCCTTCATGTCCTCAATCTCCTTTGATGTTTTTGGAGACATCTCTTTAGATAAGGCTACTCCATGCCTAAAAGGTAAGAAACCTTTCTTGGAGTTTTGCATGCTAAAACGAGCAAGGATTGTATCTATATATAAAGCTTGGGATAGGCACAGCATTCTTTTCTTGCGATCCCTTATAACTTTGATCCCAAGGATGTGTGCACATTCTCCTAAGTCCTTCATATCAAATTGTTTAGACAACCATACCCTTACGTCTGATAATACCTTGACATTGTTGCCAATTAACAAAATATCATCTACGTATAGTACAAGAAATACCACCATGTTTCCGTTACACTTCTTGTATACATATGACTCATCCGGACACTGAATAAATCCATATGACTGGATTACTTCATTAAACCGGATGTTCCAAGATCTTGAAGCTTGCTTCAGTCCATAAATGGACCGATTAAGCTTGCACACTAGATGCTCTTTGCCCTTTTCAATGAACCCTTCTGGTTGCTTCATATGGATGTTTTCTTCAAGACTTCCATTAAGGAAAGCTGTCTTGATATCCAATTGCCAAATCTCATAATCCATATGAGCGGCAATGGATAAGAGTATCCGGATAGACTTAAGCATAGCTACCCGCGAAAAGGTCTCCTCATAATCGATTCCCTCTTTCTGAGTGTACCCCTTCGCAACAAGCCTTGCTTTGAAGGTTTCTACCTTCCCATCTATCCCTCTTTTCCTTTTATAGATCCACTTGCATCCAATGGCTTTTACACCATCAGGTGGTTCTACAAGCTCCCAGACTTTATTAGAATACATAGATTCTATTTCAGAATTCATTGCCTTTTGCCAAGATAATGCATCTATAACTTGGAGTGCTTCATCATATGTCAGGGGATCTGGTTCATGTTTGCCTGGGATCAAGTCCGAAGACTCACCCAAAAACATGAATCTCTCGGGCTGCCTTACAACCCTCCCACTACGGCGAGGCACCGTCTGTGGTTGTGTATCATGTGTGACACGTGTTGTAGTCTCTTGTGGTACTTCATCTTGTACTGTTGGTACTGAAGTAGCCGTGTCCTCTCTAAGTTCTTTTAGAACAATTTTACTACTGGGCTTGTGATCCATTATATAGTCTTCTTCTAAAAACTGGGCATTGGTGCTAACAATGACTTTCTGGTCTTTAGGACTATAAAATAAACTGCCTTTCGTTCCTCTGGGATACCCCACAAACATACAAACTTCTGTACGAGATTCTAACTTATCAGCATCTTGTTTCAGCACATGTGCTGGACTACCCCAAATCGGAATATGTCTTAGACTGAGCTTCTGCCCATTCCATAATTCTGTGGGAGTAGAAGATACTGATTTAGAAGGTACTAAGTTCAAAATGTGTGCTGCTGTTTCCAGAGCGTATCCCCAAAATGAATTTGGTAATTCTGAATAACTCATCATCGATCTAACCATCTCCATAAGAGTCCTATTCCTTCGTTCTACCACACCATTCTGTTGGGGTGTACCAGGTGCGGATAATTGGAATTGAATCCCGGCCTCTGATAAGTAATTCCTAAACTCTTCTAAGAGGTATTCGCCACCATGATCAGACCGTAGTGTCTTAATACTTTTACCTAGACGTTTATCCACATCATCCTTGTACTCTTTGAACTTATCAAAGCACTCAGACTTGCGGTGCATTAGGTAATATATCCATATCTTGAATAATCGTCTATAAAAGAGACAAAATATTCAAAGCCACCTCTAGCCTGGATAGACATAGGACCACACAAATCAGAATGAACCAATTCTAACGCTTCTTTGGCTCTATACCCCTTGGCCTTAAAAGGTCTCTTGGTCATCTTACCTTCCAAGCAGGATTCACACGTTGGAAAGTTTTCCAACTCTAATGGACCCCAGAGTCCATCGACTACAAGCCTTTGAATCCTACCTAAGTTAATATGACCAAGCCTTAGATGCCAAAGATGTGTTTGGTTCATTTCCGAAGGTTCTTTTCTCTTATTAGAGTTAGAAGATGTGTTATTAATTTCCATATTTTGCTTTGTGGGAGAAATTGGATTTAAAGTGTATAAATTGCCAACAAATGCACCAGAACAGATAATCACTTTATTTCTCTTTATAACCATATTGTTACTAAAGGAAACTGAATATCCATCCAAATACAGTTTAGAAACTGAAATTAAATTCTTTTTAAAACTGGGTACATAACGACAATTCCTTAAAACCAATTTCCTATTCCTATCAAATGATAAGTAGACGTCTCCCACTGCAACAGCCGCTACCTTAGTAGCATTGCCCATGTAGATAGTTATCTCTCTATCAAATAGTCGCCGGGTTTCCTGGAACCCCTGCAAAGAATTGCAGACATGATCAGTGGCTCCTGTATCTACACACCAGGTGCTGGTAGATAACACTGCTAAACATGTTTCAACTACTAGAGTATGAGATATACCTTTATTGATCTGTTTCCTACGAGAATAGTCCGCCTTCCAATGTCCAGTCTGCTTGCAAATAAAGCACTTGCCCTTCGGCTTCTTTATTCCAGCTTTTTGTCCTGCACCTTGAGGTTTATTCACCTTCTTTGCTGAGCCATTTTGGTTCTTCTTCTTCTTGCCTTTCGGCTTAGAAGTAGAACCATTTTCAGCATAGTGAATTTGAGAATGTTGACAAAACAACCCTTCGGCTGCCTGAAGTTCTGTCAGAAGTTCCGCCAATGAATGCATTCTTTTATTCATATTATAGTTCAGGCAAAAATGTTCAAAACTTCTGGACACCGTTTGGAGGATGATATCGACCTGGGTTTCCCCATCAATTTTCCCTCCAAGAACTTGTATTTCGTTTAAGTAAGCCATCATCTTGAGAATATGATCCCTCACGGGAGTCCCCTCAGTTATGGTGGCTGTCATCAGTTTTCTCATTGCCTCTTGCCTAGCAGCCCGATTCTGATGTCCAAAGAGTTCCTTGAGATTGTTCATTATATCATAGGCTGTTGGTAAGTCTTGATGCTGATGTTGCAATACATTTGACATCGAAGCCAAGATGTAACACCGCCGCCATCTCATCAGCTTTTACCCATTTACTATGATGCTGAATCTCCTCTGGGGTAGAATCATTGCTAGGTGTTTCTGGGCATTCCTCTGACAATACAAACTTATAGCCCTCAGCAGTTAAAACAATGTCCAGGTTTCTTTTCCAATTTATATAGTTGGGACCAATAAGTCTGTTTTCTTTTAGAATAATGGCCATTGGGTTGAAAGTCATCATAAGAATCACAAAATAAATTTTGGTCAGAATTCTAAATTTAGAATAATATTGATTCCTCAAACAATACTATTTTAAATTAACCAACACCTTAAAACACCGTGAATTTTGTATGCCACGATAGTGTGAATGTATACAAATTCAACATTTGTAAAAGGATGGTATATCCCATTAATTTTATTATCTTGTCAACCTAACTTTTTGACAAATAAAATTAATAGTTGGTTTCCTTCGGTCACACAAATAATAGCAGTGACTCCGATGGGGAGGATACTATTAGACGTGCCTAAGTATATACCATTACTTGACACTAAGTCCATTAATAAGATTGTGCCCCTTCCGATGAGGAAAATCACACGCTCTTAATTAATTTCCTATAGTCATCTGAAATGGAAGTTTGATTTAGTGATCCGCAAACAAACTCATCTGATATGGAGGAAGGCACTCAGAGCCAATGCGCAAGTTTGTTTGCATCACTTACAAAACAGTAATGGAGACCGTGGAATTCACTAAAATAAATTCCTCTCCCACTTAGTTATTTAAAGTGAGGAATTTTGATGATGCTAGCCTACTAAACATGTACACTAACATTCACACACATCACAATACAAAAGCAATAAATAGAAAAACTAATTTTTAACTATTATGACTTTTATCTACTTTTGTCCTCCGTGTGTCGTCATCCCTAGCTGCTGCCATCTTTGTCCACCGCCACCGGGTCTAGTTGTCGCATCCATCTTGCTCCTTGTTCCGCTGCGCCACTCTGATCCTCAAAAGGTTCCACGCCTTGCAAGATTCGATCCGCGACATAAATAGAATTTTAAATTTTTCGATCCTATATTCCTCGAAGGAATGTACATGTAAACTAGATCGAACATAAAATAAAATTTACATCCATCGATCCTATATTCCATAAAAGGAATGTACATGTATCTAGATCAAAAAATAAAATCCTAATAAAACTAAATACAGCTCCTGCTGTATTTTATAATACAATCGTGCACACATAATAAATGCCCTTGACATGTCCAAGGGTCCAATCACACACATAATAACTATAAGCCATAATAGTTGGATCCTGCATCCATAAAGTTAGCACATCCTACTATTAACCTGCCTAAATTATGTATGACATATGCATAATTAAACTAATACCAAATACACAGAGGAAAAACCCTAGCTCTGATACCAATTGTTGGTTGCTACTCGGAAAATCCAATGGCTCCACTGTACAAAAATTTTGTACGTGATCTGAACCTTTCCTAACTACCATGTGTTCTTTTAAGTTAAACTTGTATCTCCTGCGGAACTTATCACGTTTGATTTCAAGTTTAACTTATATGTTCTTTTAGGTTTAGATTTGGATCTCCTGCGGAACTTAACACGTTTGATCCAAATCACCTAGGTTATAAATTCAATTAAATATTAGTTTCCAAAATTGGCTTCCAGTGCTGCATGGCGAGGCACTTGGCCTTCTTGGATATGGGAGCAACCACCACTGACTAGACAAAACCTTTTAAGGAAAGTTAATATTTAATTTCCTTATATAAATCTAGGTTAACCAAAAGGAACAATCAAATCACAAGGAAAAAAGAAAAAGAACACAACATCGAAATTAAATTCGAAAAACAAGAATCGAATGCCTCTTGTATTTGGTATTTATACAAATAAAAATTAACTAGTATGATGCGGAAATTAAATACTAGTTATACCTCTTCCTTGTATGCTAAAAACTCGAGATCTTCTGCCGTATCCCTCGCCTCCTCTTAGACGTCGTGTGGGCGATGATCCTCCAAGACGAACACCATCCTGAAAGCTTCTCCTCCTTCTCTAGAATTCGGCCAACACCACCACAAAGGAACAAAAGAGAGCAAAGGGAAGAGAGGGAGAGGGGCCGGCCACTTGATGATCTCCAACAACACAATATCAATTGTTATGTTTTTCAAGGCCTCCCCTTCCCCCCTTTTTATATTAGTTTCCTAACGGAAAATTATGGAAAGAGTTTTATAAAAAATTAGACTCATTCCTATTTCCTTTTAATTTTTTCTTTTTCTTTCCTTTTAATTAATCAATCCTAGATTAATTTATTAATTAAACAACTATTTGTTGATGTTTAATTATTTAACCGGCCCCTTGCTTGGCACCAAACAAGGTGGCCGGCCACTTATTAAAAGGGAAAGAAAGAAATTTTTTTTATAAAATTTTAAAAGAAGAAAACTTCTAATAAAATTTTACAAACTCCTTTTTTTTTTCTAATGTGGATATTAAAAGGAAAGTTTTAAAATTTAAAACCAAGTTTTAAAATGTAAAACATCTCTAATAATATTTCTTTTTAAAAGAATGTTTTATAAATTTTACAACTCTCTTTTAAAAGCTTGTGACCTAATTTAAATTAGGAAAATTTTATAAATTTTTAAAATCTCTCTTTTTACAAATTGTTAATATCTGAGGAAATTTAAAAATTCAAAAACAACCTTCCTAATTTAAATATTGCGGCTAGCCCCCTTGCCCAAGGCAAGGGCCGACCACTTCTAGAGAATATATGGCCGGCTATTGCTTGGTCACCAAGCAATGAACCGGCCCCTTCTTGGACACCAAGATAGGCTTTTCTTTGGATGGACTTGATGCTTTATTGAGGCTACAACAGGGACCTAGAGGAGAAATTGGTTTGGCCTTCTGATGAGCTTGAGTATCCCGTGCTTGCCCTGAATACACAACTCAAGTTCATCGATAATAACTCATTCCACTAGAGAGTTATTACCGCACTACCGCACTACCGCACCAATCCCAAATTACATTATGGGCTCCTTATCATGAGTGTGTTAGTCTCCCTGTGTTTAAGATTACGAATGTCCACTAATTAAGTGAGTTACTAACAACTCATTTAATCAATATCTAGCTCCAAGAGTAGTACCACTCAACTTTATTGTCATGTTGGACTAGGTCCACCTGCAGGGTTTAACATGACAATCCTTATAAGCTCCTCTTGGGGACATTCTCAACCTAGATAACTAGGACACAGATTTCTTCTATAATCAACAACACATACTATAAGTAATATCATTTCCCAACTTATCGGGCATATTGATTTATCGAGCTAAACCTCACCCTTTGATAAGTCAAAGAAATAAATATTAAATATATATTAGGATTAAGAGCACACACTTCCATAATAACTAAGATCTAGTTCTTTTACTAAGTCAGTACAAAAAGAACTTACCTAAATGATCCTACTCAATATACTTAAAGTGTATCAGTGTAATTTATTAGTCAAGATAAACTAATACTTAATTACACTATGTCTATTCTGATGGTTTGTTCCTTTCCATCTTTGTAACACCCACAAAATTATAAGATAATTATATGGGTGTTAGTTGCTTTAGAACATAAAGGTAAAAAGAATCAAATGAAGAAATAAAAAGAAGAGGTGAAGGTTTGAACCTTGAACCTCTCACAAAGGATAGAAATAAAACTATGTATGATAACCACTAGGATAATGTATAATATGTGAATGGGAAATGATGGGAATTGTAGTTAAAAGTAAAAGATACAATTTAGTGAGAAACAAGAGAAGATCAAGTAGTTTTTCTTCCTCTTGTTTACCTCTTGGTTAAGAAAAGAAGTAACAAAAGACAAGTTGTCTTCTCCCTTTCCTTCTCTATTTTCGTGGGGTTTAAGGGGATAATGAAGAGAAGAGTTAAGGGGAAGGAATGAAGACATATTCTCATTAGAAAAATACATGCATGCATTAAGGAGGAAAGGAAGCAAAGTTCACCTTTGTAACTTCCACCCACTTAGCATAAAAAGGAAAGGAACTAAAGGATTTCATTTTTTTTCCTTCTCCCTCACCCTTGCCGAGACTAGGAGCCTCCTTCCTCATCTCCACAAACCAAGTTTAGGTTTCTCTCTAAGAGAAAACTAAACTACAAGAAGGAGCCTTCAAGGTGTACCCTTCCAAGAAAGATAAAAATCAAGAGGAGTGCTAGAAGAAGAAGCTCCCTTCTTCCTCTTCACCAAGGGTACCAATTCTTTAAAGATTAACAAGTGAACACTAGGTAAGCTTCCCCTCACCTGTGGTACAATAGTTTATATGGTTTTCCATGAAGATAGATCGCTTAAAAACCTAGGACTTGTTTATGAAAAAAATTCGGCCAAAACAAGAAGAAGAGTCTAAGAAAGTTGTAATTGGTTATGCTTACTATTTTTCTTGTGACATGTATTTTATGTAAGAGGTTAATCTAAGGTTTCCATGCTAGAATAAAAAAAAATGAAAAAATTAGATCCATAAGCCCTAGACTCTCGGCCAAGCATGAACAAGAAGACTAGGTAAGTTAAGACTCAAACTAAGCATGTTTCCTTATTCTTTTGTTATGTACCTATGATGATGAGTTTGTTAAATTTTTCTCTTACTTGTATGTTGTTTGAAACTCCATTTTCAAGCTCATGAATACTCGGCCATATAAGAAGTAAAGGCCTAGAAGAGTTTTAAACCTAAGACTAAGCATGCTAAGATTTTTCCTAAGACAAGATATGAAGCTAAAATGTTATGACATGATTTTATGTTAGTTGTGAATCTTGTTTCATGCTTTTGAAGGTTCGGTTATGATGAGATTTGAAGTCTAGGAAAGTTTAAACCAAGGCTAGGAGGCTCATGACTTCTTGATAAAATAATATGAAACTAGTTGATGATTTTATGGTTGCTTGTTACATAGAATTTTGGTTATATATAACTTTCGGCCACACCCATGTTTTAAGGCTAGGATGTGTAGATTTTTAACTAAGTTTACTCATGTTGTTCCTTGTTATGATGCCATGAAAAATTGTGTAGGGTTTCCATGCTTTTAGGCCATATGAAAAACAAGACCAAGTTCATATGTTTCGGCCACCTTTGGATTAAAGGCCTAGGAAAACTTAGAACCCAACTTATATATGTTCATGATGTTTCTTGTGGTAAGTACTATGAAAGGTAGTTGTGTTTTCCATGCTCTTATGCCACTAGAAATTTAGTTTCATGCTTGATAGGTTTCGGCCAAGACTAGAGTAAGGCCTAGAGAAATTTTGAAACTAACTTACATATGTTCATGAGGTTTCTTGTGATAAGTACTATGAAATGTAGTTGTGGTTACCATCCTCTTATGCCACTAAAAACCTAGTTCCATGAGTTATAGGTTTCGGCCACCTTGAGTTAAGGGGTCTAGGAAGTTTGAAATTTTAAACAAACATGCTTATGTTGTTCCTCATGAAAATGTATAAGATATTGGCTTAAGGTTCAACACTTCCATGCTACTTGTAACCTAGAATGAGACATGCTAGGGTTCGGCCATGATAAGATTAGGAGCTTAAGGAACTTAGAACCCAAGCTAAATATGCTTAAGTAGTTCCTTATGAAATATGATATGATATGGGTCTAGGGTTTACATGTTTGCATGTTGCTTAGAACTTGATTTCTCTTCATGAAAGGTTTCGGCCATGAAATAATTGGAAACCTAGGAGGGCTTAAAAATTTAGGTTAACATGCTTATGACCTTTCTTATGTTAGTATGGGAAGATATCATGAGATTTTTTTATGTTTGTATGTTGTCTAGAGATCATGTGGACCTTTCATGACTTTCGGCCACATGGGTTTAGTGACCTAGATATACCTCACATGCTATGAAGAGATGATATTTAATGATTCCATGAATGGTTATGTCTTTTTATGATATGTGTTATGTTCTTTCATGTATGCTTATGACCCATGTATGTGCTATGTGCTCAAACATGCTTACTTTATGACATGATAAAATGACACGTTCGTTATGCAAGCCTATGATTCATGCATGTGCTGTGTGCCCAAATATGCATGCTTTATGATAAGTGATATGTTCATGATGTATGTTATGATTCATGCATGTGCTGTGTGCCCAAATATGCATGTTTTATGATATGTTAAGAAATATGATATGCATGAAATGATAAGAACTATGATATGTAAGTCATGCTACTTTACTTTATGTATGGCTTGTACCAAGGGTGGGCTCCATAAGCGCCCCGGGGTCGATGGACTAAGAAACGGGCCTCGTTAGGGATGGGATCCTAAGTGCCCCTAGGTCGATGGACTAAGAAATGGGCCTAGTATGTATGCCTTCTAGGGTTCAAGACTTGCAACCTTGGACCTACATAGGACGCACGCATTTATGTATGTGGTACAAGCCGGGGCCCTAATCATGTTGAGATTATGTTTAAGTATGTATTGTATAAGTTTTCAAAAGACATGTTGCATATGTTGCATGATATATGTTTAGGGATTTACCATGCTTATACTTTATGATTATGCCATGCTAGTTATGATGATGTTATGCTATGACAGGATACGTTTGATGATCATGTTATGTTATGCCATGATACTTTATGTTATGTTAAGATATGCCATGATATGCTCTTGACATGATACAATTGTCTTTATGCCATATGACTTGTGATTTTGATATGCTTGACGGTTTTTGTGAGTAGGAAAGGAACTTACTGAGCCATGAGTGCTCACAGCTTACTTTCTTGTACCACAGATAAAGGCAAGGAATGGATGTACTAGGGGAGCAGCAAGAGGGGCTAGAAGGATGTGTGCGGTAGTGGACTGGCTAAAAGAAATGACCTGCTTTTGTTAATAAGAAATTTGCCATGTTGATGTTTTTACTTTATGACTCCATGACCTTAAGTATGTGTTTGGGTATTAAGACCAAAAATTTATGATAGGTATGCTATGTGGATCTTTTATGTCTATTGTGATTTTTAAGTAAGAAAAGTTTTTTTTTTAATTCTCTAAGTAAGACTTCCGCTGTGTTAAGTATGTATGTGTCGCAAGGTAACCCCCGTCGCCTTAGCAGGAGGGGCGGGGCGTTACAATCTTAGTCGTGAGCAACTGTTTATAATTTATAGAGAACCGACAACATGATCTTCTAAGTGTGACTCCACACTCCATGTTATCTACTATATAAATTAATTGAACAATTATATTTAACAAATAAATGTAAATATTTGACAAATGTGATTCTTTATTTCAAAATAAATGTGTACAAAAGCTAAACTTTTAAGTATACACTCCAACAAAGAGATCGGGAGGCACAGGAGGACTGCGGAGAGGGCGTCGGCCGCGTCAGCAGAAGAGAGGAAGAGGGGGAAAACCCTAGAGCACCGAGCAGGGGAGGAGAAGAATAGGAGGAATCGCTCGAGGCTTCCTTGGCCGAGGGGTTTGTATGCGGGGAGAAGAGGAACGAACGCGAGCGATGGCGGCGGCACGTCGGTTGGGGAAGGGAAGAAGAAACGACGATAGGTGAGGCGCGGGGCGCGGGTCGATGAAAGGAAACGGGGGGGGGGGGGGGGGAGGAAAAGGAAAAAGAAAAAAAAAAGGAAAATAAAAATTCAACTTTTCCTCGTTAAAATGGGGTATCCAAAATAGGCTTTCCCGGGGCCCAATATTTGATCCCCTTAAACTCGTCATACGAGCTCCAAAAAATTCCCAGAAAATTTCTAAAAATTTCTGAAAATTTCCTTATAGTTATTCACCCATTTTCGGTATTTTACAACATTTCTTCTCTATTATTTACTGATGATTCTTGGATCATTCAGGGCAAAATGTTGCTGCACTTTCAAGTCTACAAGAGGAGTTTCCAGATCAACAAGGGATCAAGAGAAATGTTTCATATTATTGTATTTATTTACTTGTTCTTGTTGTATCTATTATTGTATTCTCTCGTGTACTCTTATGTTTGAGTTTGTACGAGATTTCTTCATCTCCATAAAGGAGGTTTTCATAGTGTGTCTATGAGTGAGGAGGAGTGGACCCTTTGGAGTATCCTAACAAGTGGTATCAGAACGAGATCGCTCATCATTGGACTAAGACATTGAAACTTGAAGTCCTAATTTCAACTGTTAAAGATTCATTATCAAAGAGCTCAAGTTCAAAATGGAGTTTACAGACAGATTCAGATATGATATCTGAGCACCTCCACTCTACGCAATTGGGAGTTTCTACCTTTGGAAATCAAAGGTTGAAAATTTCTTTATGATAGAGATAGAGTAATGATTTGCTCTAATGGAGGAGTTTCAAGCTCCAACGGATAATAAAGGAAAGCTCCTCAAGAAAAGAAAGTGGATCGAGGAGCAACTAGGAAAATCCGAGGCCAATGATAAGGTAACCAAAATTTTGGTTAATTTACTACCTAATAATGTCTTGTGCAATATTGGAGATTATAAGAGTGCAAACGAGTTATGGAGCAAGTTAGTGAAGTTCCATGACGATCCCTCCACTTTACCAAATCAAGAAAAATTTAAAGAGGGAGACTCATTGGATCAAGAGGAAGAGGATTCGGAAGTTGGTAGGTGTTCAACATCTGAAGAAGAAATTGAAGAAGCATCCACCTCAAGGATTGAGGGGGAGAGACCATTGACGTTGGAACAAAAAGAAGCATCATTATCATCCGAAGTCAATGAGGAAGAAGAAAATGTCACTTATACAAGTACAAATTGTGAAGGTATATCAATTCCGTGCATTAAAAATAAAGATCACGTTATTTATTTTGAGTGTAAAGAAAAAGGGCACTACAAGTGCAAGTGTCCTAAATTGAAGAAGAAGAAGGCTCAAATGACTCTCAAGATGAAGGAGAAGCCAAAGGAGGTCGGCCTCATGGTATGCAAGGGCAAGGAGCACATTGTGTACTTTTCTTGCAATCAAAAAGTACATTACCGGAACCAATGCCCAAGAGGAAAATATCCGACTAAGAAGAAAGGAGGAAGCTCAAGTCAAGGGGGGCCTTCTAAGAATAATACTAAGGTACCATTAGTTAATGGTATTTCTTTGTGTCATGATAAAGAACATAGTAGATCTAAATTTTATTATTTAATGCTATTTATCATGAAAATAGAAAGCATGAAAAATCCTATGGTTAGTTATAAATTATTTCATGCTAGGACTACCTCATCTAAGGTTAGGAATGTTGATAACAATTTGGTAAGAACTCTAAGGATTTTAGGTATATGCCTAATAATAAAAATACTCAAGAAAATCAAGAAAAATCCAAATTTAAGGATTTAAAGAGGGAAAATCAAGTCTTGAAGCTAAAACTTGATAAATTAGAGAAGACCCTTAAGTAAATGACAATTAGTGTCCAAGAACCTAAGAAGAAAAATCTAGGGATAGATCGACACGGTCATTCAATGGTAAGAGAGGTTTGGAATACAAACCAAAAGCCAAGGAGAATGTGTCCTCATATCATAGAGTTCCATATAACTATGGAACTAACCTTAGGTCTGGGAGTCAAGTCAAGGTAACAAGGGAAGTTATCCCTAGAAGTAATCTTGAAAAGACTAATGTGACTAAGGCTTCTAAGAAGTCTAAGAAAGTCACAAGGAAAGTTATCCCTAGAGTTAATTGTGAGGAGTCTAGTGTGACCAAGACTTTTAAAAAGCATAGGAAGATCATTAGGAAGGTATTAAAGAAATTTATCCCTAATGAGTACCTAAAGCACCCAAGGAGTACCAATAGGTTTTGGATTCCTAAGAATATGTTTTCCACACCCTATACGGGTATAGAGAGTATCAACGCTAATTGGAAGGGTAGTTAACCCAACCTTAGTAAAGTTGACACTTTGGGACATTTTCAAGGTAATGCTACACCTTAAAAATGAAGGATTAATGTTTACTCTTTAGAAGAGTAAAATGTGCTAAAAATTGAAGATTTAGACCTAATTAAATTGACACAATTAGGTTAAAAGTCAAAGAAATATCAAGTTAGGATTTTGACAATTTCTTTGGGAGATAGGGAAACTAAGGATTATTTTTAAATTTAGTGATTAGTTAGTGATACTTGTTGGGTGCTATTTGGAATTCTGTTATGTTTCCCTTGTTCAAAAATTTGTACAAGAACAAAACTTTTCCTAGCAGCCCATGTACTTTACAGAAGTTAAACTTGGATTGCAAATGAAACTTAACATTATTAATCCAAGTTATTCTTCAGAAGTTAAACTTGGATTGGAAATGAAACTTAACATTTTTACTCCAAGTTCAACCCATGTGTTCTTCAGAAGTTAAATCATATTACAGAAGTTGATTAAATATCTATTTCAAAGATTGGCTTCCAGGTTAAACATGGCGAGACACTCGACCTTCTTGGGTATGAGATCATCCACTACTTCCTAGACAAAGCCTTTCAAAGAAATTGAATATTTAAACTTCTTATAGTAACCTTAGGTTTAACTATAGAGACTATAATAGAAACACAAAATCGATAGCCTCTTATGTTGGTATTTCAGGATCCAAACAAAAAATACAAACTAATTATGTAGTGGAAACAAATAATTAGTTATACCTTTCTTTACAGCTAAAAACCTCTTGATCTTCTGTTGTATTCCTCTCCTCCTCTTGGAAGTCGTGTGGGCGACGATCTACCAAGATGAAATCCACCCGAACCTTCTTCTTTGCCTACAAGTTTCGGCCACCCAAGGAATGCCAAAATAGGAAACTTTCTTCTCTTCTTCTTCCCCTCCAAGCAAACCGGCCACAAGAAGATGGAGCTTGATGTGCCGCTGGCCTTAAGAGAAGAAAACAAAGGGAGAAGAGAAAGAGAGAAAGGTCGGCCACCAAGGAAAATAAAAGAGGGAACTTTAGGTTGTGTTCTACCATAAGGAACCATCTACCTCTATTTTATAATCCTTGGTGAATGCTAAAAAGGAAAGTTTTAAACATAATTAAAACTTCCTTTTAATTCCAATCATGGCAAAAAAGGAAATTTTAATAATAATTAAAATCTCTCTCTTTTAAATTTCCTGTTGTGATGGCTACAAAAGGAAAGTTTAAAATTAAACTTCTCTTCTAAATCATGGTTATAAAAAGGAAAGTTTTATCAAAATTAAAATCTCTCCTTTTAAACCAATATAGATGGCAACAAAAAAGGAATGATTTTAAAATTTAAAACTCTCTTTTAAAATCATGTGGATGGCTTCAAAAAATGAAAGATATTAAAATATCTCTTTTAATCCTTTGTAGATTGCTATAAAAGGAAAGATTTTAACAATAATTAAAATCTCTCTTTTTATTTCTTTAGTGGCCGGCCCCTTGCTTGGCCACTAAGCAAGGCAAGGCCGACCACATCTTGAACACCAAGATGGGCTTGGCCGGCCCCTTGCTTGGGCACCAAGCAAGGATGTGGCCGACCCCTAGCTTGGGTAAGAAGCTGGGCTTTGGGTGGATAAATAGACTTTTAGTAAGAGGCTACAACAGGGACCTAGAGGAGGAATTGGTTTTGGCCTCCTGATGGACTTGAGCTTCCTGTGTTCGACCCGAACACCCAACTCAAGTTCTTCAATAATAACTCATACCACTAAAGAGTCATTATTGAACTACCGCACCAATCCCATATTACATTATGAGCTTCTTCTTATCATGAGTGCATTAGTCTCCCTGTGTTTAAGATATCGAATATCCATTAATTAAATGAGTTACTGACAACTCACTTAATTAATATCTAGCTCCAAGAGTAGTACCACTCAACTTCATTATCATGTCAGACTTGTTGGTTGCTACTCGGAAAGCCTAGAGGTTCCACTGTACATAAATTTTGTACAAAGGTCTGAACCTTTTCCTAGCTACCATGTGTTCTTTTAAATTAAATTTTGGATCACCTGCGGAACTTAACACGTTTGATCCAAAACTTAATCTATTTGTTCTTTTAGGTTTTGACTTGGATCTCCTGCGGAACTTAACACGTTCGACCCAAATCACCTTAAGTTATTAATTCCATTAAATATTAATTTCTATAATCGGTTCCCAGTACTGACGTGGCGAGGCACATGGCCTTCTTGGATATGGGAGCAACCACCACCGACTAGACAAAACCTTTTATAGAAATCTAATATTTAATTTCCTAAAATAACTTTAGGTTAACCGAAAAGAACAATCAAATCAAAAGGAAAAAAAAATAAAAGAACACAACATCGAAAAACAAATTCAAAATTCTAGAATCGTAAGCCTCTTGTATTTGGTATTATTTTCCATAAATAACTAGTATGATGCGGAAAGAAAAATTACTAGTTATGCCTTTTAGCAAAACCTCTTGATCTTCTACCGTATTCCTCTTCTAACCTCGGACGTTGTGTGGGCAACGATCTTCCGAGATGAGAAATCACCAACCACCTTCTTCTCCTCCTAGCTAGGTTCGGCCACAATAGAAGCTTAACCAAGGATGAAGAATTAAACACCAACCAAGCTCCAAGAGATGCAAGTTTTTTCTCCTCCTTCTTCTTCTTCTCCAAGTAGTATCCGGCCACCACAAGAACTCCAAGAGGGATGAAGTATTCGGCCACCACAAGAGGAAGAGAGGGAGAGGATGATGGCCGGCCACAACACCAAGGAAAAGAGGGAGAGAAAATAATAGAGGTTGTGTCTCATGAAGGCACCCTCACCCCTTCTTTTATATTCCTTGGCCTAGGCAAATTAGGAAATTAAATTACAATAAAATTTCCTTAATTTCCTTGACATGATTTAATTGAGAAAAATAAAATAAAATTTCCCCAATTAAATTCTAATGGCCGGCCACATCAAAGGAGGTAAATTAGACAAGTTTTAATCAACAATTAAAACTTCCTAATTTGTTTCCGGAAATTTTAAAAAATAAAATTTCTCTTTAAAAATCTCTTCATGGTTGATAAAAGGAAATTTCTATAATTTTAATTTTATCTACATGTGAATAATTTTAAAGAGAAAATAAAATATCTCACCAATCTACAAATAAGGAAAGAGATCTAATCTCTTTCTTTAATCTTTTGTAGATCTTTTACAAGAGAGATATTTTAATTTTAATTCTCTTTAATAAATTATTTCTTCCACATAATAAAAATAAAAATAAAAATTCCTTTTTAATTTAATTTGGCCGGCCCCCACTAGCTTGGGTTCAAGCTAGGGCCGGCCACCCATAGGTCGGCCCTAGCTTGGTTCCCAAGCTAGCTTGGCCGGCCCCCTATTGGTGGGTATAGAAGGTGGGTATAGGTGGGTATAGTACTTTATAAATAAGAGGCTACGATAGGGACCGAGAGGAGAAATTGGTTTTGGTCTCCCGATAAAATTAAGCATCCCGTGTTCGCCCCGAACACACAACTTAATTTTATCAATAATAATTCATTCCACTAGAGAACTATTATTGAACTACCGCACCAATCCCAAATTACATTTTTGGGCTCCTTCTTATTATGAGTGTGTTAGTCTCCCTGTGTTTAAGATATCGAATGTCCACTAATTAAGTGAGTTACTGACAACTCATTTAATTAATATCTAAGTCCAAGAGTAGTACCACTCAACCTTATCGTCATGTCAGACTAAGTCCACCTGCAGGGTTTAACATGACAATCCTTATGAGCTCCTCTTGGGGACATTATCAACCTAGTATCTCTAGGACACAGTTTCCTTCTATAATCAACAACACACACTATAAGTGATATCATTTCCCAACTTATCGAGCTTATTGATTCATCGAACTAAATCTCACCCATTGATAAATTAAAGAAATAAATATCAAATATATGTGCTTGTTATTATATTAGGATTAAGAGCACACACTTCCATAATAACTGAGGTCTTTGTTCCTTTATAAAGTCAGTATTAAAGAAATGACCTCAAATGATCCTACTCAATACACTCTGAGTGTACTAGTGTAATTATATAGTCAAGATAAACTAATACCTAATTACACTACGACTTTCTAATGGTTTGTTCCTTTCCATTTTGGTCGTGAGCTACTGTTTATAATTTATAAGGTACTGATAACATCATCTTCTGTATGTGACACCACATACTATGTTATCTACAATATAAATTAAATGAACAACTACAAACAAATGTAGACAATTTGACCAAATGTGATTTTTTATTCATAATGAATGTTTACAAAGCTTAGGCTTTCAGTATATACTCCAACAATCTCCCACTTATACTAATGACTAAGCTGCCATATCTTCTACCATACATCTGATTCCCATTCCCTCCACATGCCGATCGAAAGCTTTCGCTGGAAGGGCCTTAGTGAAAGTATCTGCCAGGTTATCCGCTGATGCAATCTTGGCGATGACAACTTCTCCTCGCTTCACGATATCTCGTATCAGGTGGTAGTTGCGCTCTATATGTTTACTTGCCTTATGAGCTCGTGGTTCCTTCAAGTTTGCAACTACACCGCTATTATCACAATAAATTGTGATGATTTTGGGCAAACCAGGAATCACATCTAAGTCCATTAGAAAGTTCCTGAGCCATACTGCTTCTTTAGCTGCCTCAGAGGCTGCTACATACTCAGCTTCCATGGTTGAGTCCGAAACGCATTTCTGCTTAACACTCCTCCATGAAATGGCTTCACCTCCTAATGTAAACACATAGCCTGATGTAGACTTACTGTTATCCCTATCTGATTGGAAATCTGAATCCGTGTAACCCACAGGGAGTAGATCATCTGCTTGGTAAACTAGCATATAATCTCTAGTCCTTCTCAGGTACTTTAATATATGCTTTACCGCAGTCCAATGTCCTTGTCCAGGGTTACTCTGATATCTGCTGACCATGCCCACGGTAAACAGATATCAGGTCTCGTACATAGCATTGCATACATTAGGCTTCCAACAGCTGAAGCATAAGGAACTGCTTTCATGTCCTCTATCTCTTTCGACGTCTTCGGAGACATCTCTTTAGATAGAGCTACTCCATGTCTAAAAGGTAAGAAACCTTTCATGGAATCCTGCAAGCTAAAACGAGCAAGGATTGTATCTATATATGAAGCTTGGGACAGACACAACATTCTTTTCTTACGATCCCTTATAACTTTGATCCCAAGAATGTGTGCACAATCTCCTAAGTCCTTCATATCAAATTGTTTGGACAACCATACCCTTACGTCTAATAATACCTTGACATTGTTGCCAATTAACAAAATATCATCTACGTATAGTACAAGAAATACCACCACGTTTTCGTTACACTTCTTGTATACACAAGACTCATCCGGACACTGAATAAATCCATATGACTGGATTACTTCATTAAACCGGATGTTCCAAGACCTTGAAGCTTGCTTCAGTCCATAAATGGACCGATTGAGCTTGCACACTAGATGCTCTTTGCCTTTTTCAATGAACCCTTCTGGTTGCTTCATATGGATGTTCTCTTCAAGACTTCCATTAAGGAAAGCTGTCTTGACATCCATTTACCAAATCTCATAATCCATATGAGCAGCAATGGATAAGAGTATCCGGATAGACTTAAGCATGGCTACCGGTGAAAAGGTTTCCTCATAATCGATTCCCTCTTTCTGAGTGTACCCTTTCGCATCAAGCCTAGCTTTGAAGGTTTCTACCTTCTCGTCTGTCCCTCTTTTCCTTTTGTAGATCCACTTGCATCCAACGGCTTTTACACCATCAGGTGGTTCTACAAGCTCCCAGACCTTATTAGAGTACATAGACTCTATTTCATAATTCATTGCCTTTTGCCAAGATGTTGCATCTATATCTTAGAGTGCTTCGTCATATGTTCGTGGATCAGGTTCATGTTTACCCGGGATCAAGTCCGAACACTCTCCTAAAACATGAATCTTTCAGGCTGTCTTACAACCCTCTCACTACGACGAGGCACTGTCTGTGGTTGTGTATCATGTGTGACACGTGTTGCAGTCTCTTGTGGTACTTCATCTTGTACTATTGATACTGAAGTAGACGTGTCCTCTCTAAGTTCTTCTAAAACAACTTTGCTACTGGGCTTGTGATCCATTATATAGTCTTCTTCTAAAAACTGGGCATTGGTGCTAACAATGACCTTCTGGTCTTTAGGACTATAAAATAAACCACCTTTCGTTCCTTTGGGATATCCTACAAACACGCGAACTTCTGTACGGGATTCTAACTTATCAGCATCTGGTTTCAGCACATGTGCTGGACTACCCCAAATCCGAATATGTCTTAGACTGGGTTTTCGCCCATTCCACAATTCTATGGGAGTAGAAGAAACTGATTTAGAAGGTACTAAGTTCAGAACGTATACTGCTGTTTCCAGAGCATATCTTCAAAACGAATTCGATAATTCTGAATAACTCATCATCGATCTAACCATCTCCATAAGAGTCCTATTCCTTCATTCTGCTACACCATTCTGTTGGGGTGTTCCAGGTGCAGACAATTGGTATTGAATTCCGGCCTCTGATAAGTAATTCCTAAACTCTCCTAAGAGGTATTCGCCACCACGATCAGATCGTAGTGTCTTGATACTTTTACCTAGTCGTTTCTCCACATCAGCCTTGTATTCTTTGAACTTATCAAAGCACTCGGACTTGCGGCGCATTAGGTAAATGTATCCGTATCTTGAATAATCATCTATAAAAGAGATAAAATATTCAAAACCACCTCTTTCCTGGACAGACATAGGACCACACAAATCAGAATGAACCAATTCTAACACTTCTTTGGCTCTATACCCCTTGGCCTTGAACGGTCTCTTGGTCATTTTACCTTCTAAGCAAGATTCACAAGTTGGAAAATTTTCCAACTCTAATGAACTCAAAAGTCCATCGGCTATAAGCCTCTGAATCCTACTTAAGTTAATATGACCAAGCCTTAGATGCCAAAGATATGCTTGGTTTATTTCCGAAGGTTCTTTTCTCTTATTAGAGTTAGAAGATGAGTTATAAATTTCCATGTTCTACTTTGTGGAAGAAATTAGATTTAAAGTATACAAATTGCCAACTAATGCACCAGAACAGATAATCACTTTATTTCTTTTAATAACTACATCGTTACTGAAAGAAACTGAATATCCATCTAAGAACAGTTTAGAAACTGAAATTAAATTCTTTCTAAAACTGGGTACATAAAGACAATTTCTTAAAACCAAATTTCTATTTCTACTAAAAGATAAGTAGACGTCTCCCACTGCAATAGCCGCCACCTTAGTAGCATTGCCCATGTAGACGATAATCTCTCCTTCAGTTAGTCGTCGGGTTTCCTGGAACCCCTGCAGGGAATTGCAGACATGATCAGTGGCTCCCGTATCTACACACTTGTACTGGTAGATAACACCACTAAACATGTTTCAACAACTAGAGCATGAGATATACCTTTGTTGTTCTGATTCCTACGAGGACAGTCCGCCTTCCAATGCCCTGACTGCTTGCAGATGAAGCACTTGCCCTTCGGCTTCTTCACTCCAGCTTTAAATCCCGTACTCTAAGATTTATTCACTTTCTTTGCTGAGCCAGCTTGTTTCTTCTTCTTCTTTCCTCTCGATTTAGAAGTAGAGCCATTTTCAGCATAGTGAATTTGAGAATTGTGACGAAATAATCCTTCTGCCGCTTGAAGTTCTGTCAGTAGTTCTCTTATTCATATTATAGTTCAAGCGGAACTGCTCAAAACTTCTAGGTAGCGTTTGGAGGATCATATCGATCTGGGTTTCCCTATCAATTTCTCCTCCAAGGATCTGTATCTCGTTCAGATAAGCAATCATCTTTAGGATATGATCCCTTACAGGAGTACCCTCTTGCATGGTGGCTGTCATTATCTTTCTCATGGCTTCTTGCCTAGAAGCCCTATCCTGATGACCAAAGAGTTCCTTGAGATTGTTCATAATATCATAGGTTGTTGGTAAATCTTGATGCTGATGTTGCAATACATTTGACATTGAAGCCAAAATGTAACACCGCGCCATCTCATCTGCTTTTACCCATTTCCTATGATATTCAATCTCCTCTTGGGTAGATTCACCAGTAGGTGCTTCAGGGCACTGCTCAGTCAGTACAAATTTATAGCTTTCAGCAGTAAGAACAATGTCTAGGTTTCTTTTCCAATCTATGTAATTAGGTCCAGTAAGTCTATTTTGTTGAAGTATGATGGACAGTGGGTTGAAAGTCATCCTAAGAATCACAAATAACTTTTGGTCAGAACTCTAAATTTAGAATAATATTGATTCCTCAAACAATACTATTTTAAATTAACCAACACCTCATAACATCATGAATTTTGTATGCCACGTTAGTGTGGACGTATACAAATTCAACATTTGTAAAAGGAGGGTTTTAACCCATTAATTTTATTATCTTGTCAACCTAACTTTTTGACAAATAAAATTAATAGTTGGTCTCATTTGGTCACACAAATAATAGCAGTGACTCCGATGGGAAGGATACTATTAGATGTGTCTAAGTGTATACCATTACTTGACACTAAGTCCATTAATAAGATTATGCCCCTTCCGTTGGGGAAGATCACACGCTCTTAATTAACTTCCTATAGTCATCCAAAAATGGAAGTCTGTTCAAGTGATCCACAAACAAGCTCATCCGTTATGGAGGAAGGCACTCAGAACCAACGCGCAAGCTTGTTTGCATCACTTACAAACCAGTAATGGAGGCCATGAGATTTACTTAAAAATCCCTCTCCCACTTAGTTATTTATAAATGAGGAATTTTAACTATGCTAGCCTACTAAACTTGTAAACTAACATGCACACACAGCATAATATAAAAGCAATAAACAGAAAATCTAATTTTCAACTATTATGGCTTTTATCTCTAGTTGTCCTCCGTGTGTTGTCATCCCAAGCTGCTGCCATATTTGGCCACCGCCACCGGATCTACCTGTCGCATCCATCTTGCTCCTAGTTCCGCTGTGCCTCTGGTCCTTAGAAGGTTCCACGCTTTGCAAGATTCGATCCATGATATAAATAGAATTTTACATTTTTGATCCTATATTCCATAAAAGGAATGTACATGTATCTAGATCAAAAATAAAATCTTAATAAAACTAAATACAGCTCCTGCTGTATTTTAATACAATCATGCACACACAGATAAATGCCCTTGACATGTCCAAGTGTCCAATCACACACATAATAACTAAAAGCCATAATAGTTGGATCCTGCATCCACAAAGTTAGCACATCCTACTATTAACCTGCCTAAATTATGTATGACATGTGCATAATTAACCTAATACCAAATACACAGAGGCAAAACCCTAGCTCTGATACCAAATTGTTGGTTGCTACTCGAAAAGCCTAGAGGTTCCACTGTACAAAAATTTTGTACAAAGGTCTGAACCTTTTCCTAGCTACCATGTGTTCTTTTAAATTAAATTTTGGATCGCCTGCGGAACTTAACACGTTTGATCCAAAACTTAATCTATTTGTTCTTTTAGGTTTTGACTTGGTTCTCCTGCGGAACTTAACACGTTCGACCCAAATCACCTTAAGTTATTAATTCCATTAAATATTAATTTCCTTAATCGGTTCCCAGTACTGACGTGGCGAGGCACATGGCCTTCTTGGATATGGGAGCAACCACCACCGACTAGACAAAACCTTTTATAGAAATCTAATATTTAATTTCCTAAAATAACTTTAGGTTAACCAAAAAGAACAATCAAATCACAAGAAAAAGAAAAAACAAAAGAACACAACATCGAAAAACATATTCGAAATTCTAGAATCGTAAGCCTCTTGTATTTGGTATTATTTTCCATAAATAACTAGTATGATGCGGAAAGAAAAATTACTAGTTATACCTTTTAGAAAGACCTCTTGATCTTCTACCGTATTCCTCTTCTAACCTCGGACGTTGTGTGGGCAACGATCTTCTGAGATGAGAAATCACCAACCACCTTCTTCTCCTCCTAGCTAGGTTCGGCCACAAAAGAAGCTTAACCAAGGATGAAGAATTAAACACCAACCAAGCTCCAAGAGATGCTAGTTTTTTCTCCTTCTTCTTCTTCTTCTCCAAGTAGTATTCGGCCACCACAAGAACTCCAAGAGGGATGAAGTATTTGGCCACCACAAGAGGAAGAGAGGGAGAGGATGATGGCCGGCCACAACACCAAGGAAAAGAGGGAGAGAAAATAATAGAGGTTGTGTCTCATGAAGGCATCCTCACCCCTTCTTTTATATTCCTTGGCCTAGGCAAATTAGGAAATTTAATTACAATAAAATTTCCTTAATTTCCTTGACATGATTTAATTGAGAAAAATAAAATAAAATTTCCTTAATTAAATTCTAATGGCCGGCCACATCAAAGGAGGTAAATTAGACAAGTTTTAATCAACAATTAAAACTTCCTAATTTGTTTCCGGAAATTTTAAAAAATAAAATTTCTCTTTAAAAATCTCTTCATGGTTGATAAAAGGAAATTTCTATAATTTTAATTTTATCAACATGTGAATAATTTTAAAGAGAAAATAAAATATCTCACCAATTTACAAATAAGGAAAGAGATCTAATCTCTTTCTTTAATCTTTTGTAGATCTTTTACAAGAGAGATATTTTAATTTTAATTCTCTTTAATAAATTATTTCTTCCACATAATAAAAATTAAAATTAAAATTCCTTTTTAATTTAATTTGGCCGGCCCCCACTAGCTTGGGTTCAAGCTAGGGCCAGCCACCCCAATTTATACCTAGGCCAGCCCTAGCTTGGTTCCCAAGCTAGCTTGTGTAACGCCCACCCTTGTTACCCTAGGGCGGCGCTACGTTCGTACATGCTTCAATTATACTATGGCAGCGGAAGAACAAAATTTTTTTCTTTTTAAACATTCATTTTATAACATGATATCACAGATTAAATGTGCATATGTTGATTCTATAACTAATCATATTAATTTGTCCGGATCGTTCTTTGCCGAGCCACCACCACACACATCACTATCTGCTCCTCCTGTTGCTCCTCTAGCTCATCCAGCTTCTTTATCTGCGGTACAAGGAAAGTAAGCTGTGAGCATTCATGGCTCAGTAAGTTCCTTTCCTACTCACTAAAACCGAAAATCATCGTATATTAATATCATGCGTAGTATCATAAGCATACGACATACAAGGGTATCATATTCATATCATGACATTATATCATCAGATAATTCAAGCACATATGTAGGCAATGCATCATGAATTTGAAAGCTTATACTTATAAGTACTTGAAATTCATATCATCATTAGAGGGGATCCCGGTTTGTACCACATACATAATGCGCGCGCTTCTTAAGTAGGTCCAAGGTAGCAAGTCTTGAACCCTACCATACATACATACTAGGTCCGAGTCTTACTCCATCGACCTAGGGCATTCAGAAGCCCATTTCTGACGAGGCCCGAGTCTTATTCCATCGACCCCGGGGCGTTTACGGAGCCCACCCTTGGTACAAACCATACAAAAATAATTTATCATGCATAACTATCATATCATATCCCTAACAAATCTTTCATGCATTTCATTTTTTCATTTCTTTTCATTATGTATAGCATTTCCTATGCTATCACATATCATGGCATTTACATAACATAAATTTCATTTTTTTCTCATTATGTATAGCATTTTCTATGCTAACACATATCATGGCATATACATAACATAAATTTCATTCTTTTCTCATTATGTATAGCATTTCCTATGCTATCACATATCATGACATATACATAACATAAATTTCATTCTTTTCTCATTATGTATAGCATTTCCTATGCTATCACATATCATGGCATATAAAACAAATACATGATCCTTAACAAGAAAACAAATACATGATCCTTAACATTTCATAGGGAGAACCTCGTACTAGTTGGGTAAAACAATAATTTCCCTAGCCTCTTAAAACTATTTTTGGCCGAAATTCTAGGGTTAAGTACTCCTTTGATCAAGCATCATATAGGTGTAAAAACATGAAGAAGATCCCTTTTCCATGGCATAGAAAATCTATCATGTAGTGTAGACTTAGTTAAACCTCACTAGATTTCGAAAGCTCTTCTTAACCGAATTTTCTCAAACTTGTTTCTAGGTTTTAAAATCCTCATAAAATCTGAAAAATATATAAAAAGCCTTGTACCACAGGTGAGGGAAGCTTACCTTCTTCGCTTAAGTTTCCTAGAGTTGAGAACTTGCTTGGACCTTTCTTCCTTGCTTGCTTTGCTCGGCACCAATGGAGGAGAGGAGTGGCTAGGTCTTTTGGTGGAGAGGAGGAGGAAGAAGAGGCTTCTCTTTCCTCTTGTGTTGCTCGGCAACAACAAGAGAGAAAGAGGGAGAGAGTGAAGAGGAAGAAGAGGTTCTTCCTCTTGTGTTGCTCGGCAACAAGAAGAAGAAGAGAGGGAGAGGTGAGTCTCGGCACAAAAGGGAGGAGAGGAGGAGAATGAGTGGGGGATGAAGTTGAAGTCACCCCTCCATGCCTATTTATACTAAAATGAGGGGAGGAAACTTGACTTGATTCATCCTCCCTATTCATTTCTCCCCTTAAATGACAAGAATATTCTAGAGAAATGCCTTTTGAGTTCTCTCTTTTCTTTCCCTTAATTTCTCTCTTTTCTCTTCTTTAATTAAAATTCCTATCTCTCCTCTTACAATATCCTCTCCTATCCCACTTGGTTAACACATGCATGCATCCACAAGAGAACCAAGGATCAAAACTTGTTTATGTATATTTTTATTTCTTTTTACTTCCTTTTCCTTTTAAGTAGAAAGAATCCTTTCTTATTCTTAACTACTTAATCCTTTCTTTCCTTATCAATAATTCTCCTATCCCCTTTGGTATCCTATACATGTTCCTTACAAGAGATCCAAGGTTCAATCTCTCTTCTAACATTTTATTTTCTTTTGTACATAATAATTCGTATATTACTATATTAATATTTCATACATATATATATTATCTCATATCTCTTTTGTTTACATTAATTCCTTGCATTATAAATCATGTATAGAACTTTATATTCTCAACTTTATTTTCTTTCATAAAGTTTTTAATCATCTAAATCCTTCCCATCGTAACATTCAACGTAGACTATCTACACATTCTTTTCATTACATTCGTACTCTCATTGCCCTTACTTTATCTAGGCTTTCTAGGGGTGTTACAGCTTGGCCGGCCCCCTATTGGTGGGTATAGAAGGTGGGTATAGGTGGGTATAGTACTCTATAAATAAGAGGCTACGATAGGGACCGATAGGAGGAATTGGTTTTGGTCTCCCGATAAAATTAAGCATCCCGTGTTCGCCCTGAACACACAACTTAATTTTATCAATAATAATTCATTCCACTAGAGAACTATTATTGAACTACCGCACCAATCCCAAATTACATTTTTGGGCTCCTTCTTATTATGAGTATGTTAGTCTCCCTGTGTTTAAGATATCGAATGTCCACTAATTAAGTGAGTTACTGACAACTCATTTAATTAATATCTACGTCCAAGAGTAGTACCACTCAACCTTATCGTCATGTCAGACTAAGTCCACCTGCAGGGTTTAACATGACAATCCTTATGAGCTCCTCTTGGGGACATTATCAACCTAGTATCTCTAGGACATAGTTTCCTTCTATAATCAACAACACACACTATAAGTGATATCATTTTCCAACTTATCGGGCTTATTGATTCATCGAATTAAATCTCACCCAATGATAAATTAAAGAAATAAATATCAAATATATGTGCTTGTTATTATATTAGGATTAATAGCACACACTTCCATAATAACTGAGGTCTTTGTTCCTTTATAAAGTCAGTATAAAAGAAACGACCTCAAATGGTCCTACTCAATACACTCTGAGTGTACTAGTGTAATTATATAGTCAAGATAAACTAATACCTAATTACACTATGACCTTCTAATGGTTTGTTCCTTTCCATTTTGGTCGTGAGCTACTGTTTATAATTTATAAGGTACTGATAACATCATCTTCTGTATGTGACACCACATACTATGTTATCTACAATATAAATTAAATGAACAACTACAAACAAATGTAGACAATTTGACCAAATGTGATTCTTTATTCATAATGAATGTTTACAAAGCTTAGGCTTTCAGTATACACTCCAACAGAGTTTACTGACAACTAGATATCGAATATCCATTAATTAAATGATTTACTGACAACTCACTTAATTAATATCTAGCTCCAAGAGTAGTACCACTCAACTTCATTATCATGTCAGACTAAGTCCACCTGCAGAGTTTACATGATAATCCTTATGAGCTCCTCAAAGGGACACCATCAATCTAGATAACTAGGACACAGTTTCCTTCTATAATCAACAACACACCATATAAATAATATTATTTCTCAACTTATCAGGCCTATTGATTTAACGAATAAATCTCACCCATTGATAAATTAAAGAAATAAATACTAAGTATATGTGCTTGTTATTATATCGGGATTAATAGTACGCACATCCATAATAATAGAGGTTATATTCTTTTATGCAGTCAGTATAAATAGAAACAATCTCAAATGGTCCTGCTCAATACACACATAGTGTACTAGTATAATTTTATAGTCAGGACAAACTAATACCAAATTACACTACAACCATTCCAATGGTTTGTCCCAATCTATCTTGGTTGTGAGTTACTATTTATAATTTATAAGGAACTGATAACATGATTTTTTGTGTGGCACCACACACCATGTTATCTACAATATAAATTAAATAGACAACTGCATTTAACTAAATGCAGACATTTGACCAATGTGATTCTCATTTCAAAATAAATTCATTTCAATAAATGCAGACAAGCTTTTTCAATAAATTCATTTCCTATATTGCAAGGAATATAAAAGCTTCCAAGGTCCTTCAACTTTGGGGAAGTGTTCTATCCCAAAATAGTGTTGCATTCCTCTGTAAGTGCAATGGTCTCAATATCTCCTTTCCTCCTCTTATTTGACATCATGTCCTTTAAGAATTTGGCAAACTTGGGAATTTGAATGATTGCATCAATGAGTGGAACTTCAACACATATTTCTTTCACCTTCTCCAATAATTTACCAAACTCTTCATCTTTCTTTAGCATAATCAATCTTTGAGGAAAAGTGACTGCTATACTTTGATGGTTGAGTGGAAGAGTCTCTTCAACCTTAATGGTACTCTGCTCATCAACATGAATATAATTTGGTGATGGAGGAGAGAGCTCTTCTTCATTATCCATCCCTTTTGGAGCAGTCACTTGGGGATCTCCCAAGGTCTGTCCGCTCCTAAGCTCAATTCTATTACAGTGCTCCATGGAATTAACATCAGGCTTTCTAGGTAATTGTCTTGGTGCTCTAGAAGATGAGGAAGCTAGTTGGGCAATCTGACTTTCCAAAATCTTTTGATGTTTATCAGAATCATCCATTCTCTGGGTAAGCTTCAAAATGTCTTGTTTTATTTCGTTCTGAGCTTGTTTCATTTCATTCTGACTGGACATAATTTCTTCAAACATCTTTTCAATTGTGGACATAGGAAAGCCTTGAGAAGATTGTTGCTGAAAATTTTGTTGCCCGGATTGAAAATTAGGCCTTGCCCCCATGGATGGTCCTTGATCTTGGTTATTTCTATAAGAGAAATTAGGATGACTCTTCCATCTAGGGTTGTAGGTATTTGAGTAGGGGTTGTTTTGACTCTGATTGAAACCCATGATTGCATCACATTGCTCTAATTGATTGATTTGTGCAATTATAGCCCCCAATGGACACGAGCCACTTAGATGTTTAGAACTTCCACATACTTCACAAGAAGCAACAATGTCATTGGTTGTACTTGAGCTAGCTCCCATATTCTCAATTTTTTTTGTAAGAGCATTTAGTTTTGTAGCCAACAAAGTCACTACATCAACATCAAATTTTCTTGATGTTTTTGTTGTTGGGTTCATACAAGAATAACCACCACTTCTTTCATTAGCCCATTGATGGTGGTTTTGTGCTATGCTCTCGATTATCTCCTCGGCTTCATCTAAACTCTTGTTCATAAGTGCCCCTCCAGCAGCTGAGTCAAGGTACACTTTTGTGTGATAGTTGATGTCGTTATAAAACGTGTGTAGCACTAACCATCTTTCCAAACCATGGTGTGAGCATTGTCTGAGCATGCTATTGTATCTATCCCATGCTTCAAATAAAGATTCTGAGTCCGCTTGTTTGAAGCTTGCAATAAGATTTCTCATATGAGCTGTTTTACTAGGGGGATAGAATTTGTCAAGAAATTGTTGCTCGCATTGCTCCCATGTGGTGATGCTATTTGGAGCCAAAGAATTCAACTATTGCTTGGCTCTATCTCTCAAAGAAAACCTAAACAATATTAGATGCACTGCCTCTGAAGGAACACCATTCATTTTCATTGTAGCGCATATTTCATAGAAGACCTCCAAGTGTTGATTTGGGTCTTCATGCGGTCCTCCACCAAATTGATTTTGTTGCACCATAGATATGATTGCAGGTTTGATCTCAAAATTATTTGCCTCAACTGAAGGCCTTGAAATACTAGATCGAAAACCCCTAGCATAAGGTTCTACATAATCCTTTAGTGGTCTGTTTGCCATAATAGAATGTTCTTGTTCTTCTTGTTGTCTTTGCAGAATTTTTCTTCTATGAAATGTTCTATCTATCTTAGGGTCTAGAGGAAGAAGTTCTCCTGCAAAGTTAGATCTTCGCATACACAAGAACATGATGGCAAGATATGTTTACAAAAGAAAGAGACAGAGAAAGAGTAAATCAAAAGAAAATAGAGAAAAGTTAGGCAAAGAATGATAGAATCAACAATGCAGAATTAGAATTACAACAAAAAGAATTGTCAAGAAAGTTATACAAGAAAGGAAGACTTATGAAAATAGATTTCTAGCAATTAGTTACAACTATACAAATGAAAAGAAAAGTTATGTCTAGTCTAACTCAATTGATAATTCCTAATGTTATAGCGCAGTCCCCGGCAACGGCACCAAAAACTTATTGACCTCCATAAGTGTACGGAAATGTCGCAAGTAATATAAAAGATTATCGTATCCACAGGGACTGGAATAAGCACTAGAAATGTTTCAACACGAGTTAGCTAGACAACTAATCAATTGGTTTCCAAAAGCTAAATATAACTAATGAAAAGTAAACATAGAAATGAAAGATCAACAAACAAGATTATGGGATATGATAAAGGAATGTTCTAGGAGTTTTGGTTTCCTTGTAGACTCCTCAATGTAAATGATCTACCAAATCCTATTTCTCATTTGTCTAACATTTATAGAAGGTTATCAGTTCTCTCTTGCAATAGACAACCGTCCTAGGACTGAAATCTATACCTAAATGTGATCAATTAGATATGAACTTATGTTGTCCTTACACGGGCATGTTCCTGTCACGAAGATCCCTCGGATAATCAACACAATGATCATACTTCTCAACCCATAAGATATAAAGATTAATCCCTAAATCTATCCTACCCTATTGAATTATCCTATTTTTCCCTAAATCTTATCCCTCAAACGTCTTTACTCGGGCTTGCACCTTTCGCGTGCTTCCCTCAGAAAATCGAGTGGGAGATAATCTCTACAAGATCCATAGGACATTCAAACAATCAATCTAAACTGAGAATTAGGTCCACATCACAACATTTCATTCAAGATTGAATTGATACAAACAAGACAATATCATAGAAACAAGGAAATGATAAATCCACAAGAGTTTACATCAATTCATCATACAAATACTCCCTCCATCCTAAAACAAAGAGATCTACTCCATGAATCGAAGAGAGAAATCTGAAAATACAAAGATTACAAGCATTTCTTTGATCCCTAATCCAAGAAGAGGAGAGAAAGAAAACTTATCTAAGATGAAGCTTGGTCTTCAGATCCAATCCATGCTCCTAGAGTTGAATCTATTGAAGACTTCCTTTAGATTGCCCAGAAATCCTCCCAAGATTGGAAGGAAAGACCCAAATCTCGCTTTCTCCCAAAAGGGAGAAGATCCCCTTACAAATCTTGAAGGAGGCCTTATATAGAAGAGGGGGTTGGCCGCCACACGGCCCTGAGGCACGGCCGTGTGAGGTTCACACGGCCTGCTCCATTGTCTTCTCTGCCGACCTCACACGGTCGTGTGAGGTACACGACTGTGTCTTGCCTCTATCAACGCCCCCTTTGCACGGTCGTGTAGATCCACACGACCTGCACTACTTTCACCTCTGGAAACCTCGCACGACCGTGTGGTACACATGGTTAAAACTCTCCTTCTCTCTGGAAACCTCACACGGCCGTGTAGAGCACACGGCCAAGGCTTCTCCTGTCTCTGGAAAACTGACATGGTCGTGTGGTGTACACGGCCCAGGCTTCCTTAGGCTTCAAAACTTGGCAAGACCGTGTGAGGTTCACACGACCATGCCATCTTCCTTCTCTGGTGCAGCTGCACGGCCTCGCATCCTTACTCGGCCTGAGCAACCCCCAATGGCAGAGCCTTGTAGGGTTCAAGTGTCATGGCTTCCTCCATCGCTTTGCTTACAGATTTGGCCTCAAACATGCATCTTTCACCAGATTCGACTCCTACGTACAAAAAAATGCACAAAAGCAGATCTCCGAACAAAGAGAGTAAATATGCTAAAAAGGAAAGTTGAAAGTTCAAAAATGCATAGATCAAGCATGCTTAAAGTATGTGAATGTGTGTCAAAACATGCTAATAAGTGTATACAATCTACACACATCAAGCTCCTCTCGGGGACATTATCAACCTAGATTTCTAGGACACAATTTCCTTCTACAATCAACAACACACACTATAAGTAATATCATTTCCCAACTTATCAGGCCTATTGATTTATCGAACTAAATCTCACCTTTTGATAAGTCAAAAAAATAAATGCTAAATATATGTACTTGTTATTATATTAGAATTAAGAGCACACACTTTCATTATAACTAAGGTCTTATTCTTTTATCAAGTCAGTATAAAAAGAACTTACCTTAAATGGTCATGCTCAATACACTCAGAGTGTACTAGTGTAATTTTATAGTTAAGATAAACTAATACCAAATTACACTACGACTATTCCCATGGTTTGTTCCTTTCCATTTTAGTCATGAGCTACTGTTTATAATTTATAAGGAATTGATAACATGATCTTCTGCGTGTGACACCACACACCATGTTATCTACAATATAAATTAATTGAACAACTACTCTTAGCACATATAAATCTAGATATTTGACCAATGTGATTCTTATTTCTAAATAAATGTTTATACAAAAAGCTAGGCTTTTAGTATACACTCTAATAATCTCCCACTTATACTAAAAGACTATGCTGCCATATACCCTGCCATACATCTGATTCCCAAACCTTCAACTTGCCCATCAAAAGCTCTTGCCTTAAGGGTCTTTGTGAAAGGATCTCTAGGTTATCACCTGATGTAATTTAGGCGGCAACAACTTCTCCTCATTATACGATATCTCATATTGGGTGATACTTGCGCTCTATTGTATTTACTTACTATTGGTGCAATCAACCTCCAAGGTTTTAATGTCAGACAAATATGTTTAAGTATGCTTAAGTATGTATGGAGCTTGATCTAAGGAAGTCCTAGTTGTAGGCTAGGCAAGGGAAGTCCTTGTTGGAGGCTAGGCAAGGAGGGAAATCTTGGTATATCGTGGAAGCCAAGTGGATAGGTCTGGAGGACTTGATCCCTGGGTAGCCGAATACTGAGTCCTAGTTATAGGCTAGGTAAGGGAAATCTTGGTATGTCGTGGAAGGCAGGTGGGTAGGTCTGGAGGACTTGATCCCTGGGTAGCCGAATACTGAGTCTTGGTGAGTGAAGCCAAGTGGAGAAAATCCTAGGGGGTGATAACCTTAGGTAACGAGAAGTCTTGGAGGAGTGAACTCCAAGCAAGGTTGATCGGATGGTTTCCGGTCGACCGTGCACAGTCAATCGGACCAGTGGATCTCGGTAAATCTAGGTTTAGGTTTATCATTATTTTCTGTATTACAATTATTGCTGTTGGCTAATATGGTATTACAGGAAAAGTCTTAGTGGATCAGGCGATAAGACACTGAGCAGACAAAAGACTAAACATGTCTGGAGGATCATGTTTGGCAGGTAAGTTAAGGTATGCAACTGGAAGAGCGACAGTGAGGTCGGGTTCCTAAAGGGAACAACCTAAGGTCGCTGATCCAACTAAAGAAACCGGGAAGGTTTCCAAGTTGAGATCAACACAGTCCTAACTGTCATACTCATGCATTATATATTATATTACTGTGTTAACCTTTGTGTTGCAGGGATACTTTGCTTAATACTGTGTTGCAGGTTTGGTCGGATCGGTCGACCAAACCAGAGGATCGGTCGACCGAACCAAGATGACTCAGCACAGATCAGTTTAATCAGCAATGATCAGATACAGAAGGAAAATACACTGATCGGTCGACCGAACCCGAGGATCGGTCGACCGAACCATCAATATTAAAGGTGCAGTAAATGCAAATCACGGTAAATCTCGACGAACAGGGAAGGCGCCTGTTCGGTCGACCGAAAAAGGAGTTCGGTCAACCAAATCATTAAAGACCAGTAAATGCAAAAAGATCGAGCCAGCTTCGAACTTCAGCCAGGAAGGAAGGGAGCGGGTTCGGTCGACTGAACAGAGGGATTGGTCCACCGAACCTCCAGTATAGCTATAAAATGTGCTCAAAGTCAGAAGCTCGGCAATAGCTTTTTTGATCAAAATTCCTGCTCTGCAATCGTCTTGTCTTCATCTGTGCAGCAAGTTACATCTTCCAAAAGTGTCGACCTAAGCTACATCTCCATTTTATTTGTCGATAAAATTTGTTTTAAGCTTGCATTTGTAATTCATTTAAGCAAGATAGTAGGGTGTTACTATCTTGCTCCATTGTACAATCCGCTTCTTTCCGAAGAATTTCGGAAAGAAGAGTTATAGTGGTTTGCTCACCGGTGCGGTCAAGGACCGCGAGCCTTCGAGTAGGAGTCGAGATAGGCTCCGAACGAAGTAAACAATCTGTCTCTTTTTACTTTCCACTGTGCACGACTTTGATATAAAAGAAAAGAAAAGTTTTAAAAGGAGCGATATTCATCCTCCCCCCCTTCTATCACTTCAAACGATCTATCAATTGGTATCAGAGCCAGTTAGCTCTGAAATTTCTTAACCGATTTTCAAAGCATTTTAAAACTTTTTTCTTTTCTTTTAGTATATTCTTTTTTCTTCATATATTTATCTTTCAAGCACTACTAATCCCAAGACAAAAGTCTTGGAAATATTTTTTAAATCTTTTCTTGCAAGAATGTCGATATCATATCAAGAAGGACGAAGTATCTATGACCCTCCTCCGTATGATCAAGTATACTTCAGTTCCTGGAGGCAAATGATGGAATGCTTTGTTGGAAGCTAAGTAACAATTTCGACAACTGGATCGCACTAAGACAACCTTCTCGAAACACAGAATCGAACAAAAAGGTAATGAATATGTTAATTGTAACACCCACGAAATTTTAAGTTATGGGTATTTTTCGTTACAGCATAAAAGTAAGAAGAATCGAAAGAAATTAAAATAAAAAGAGAGGTGAAGGTTTGAACCTTGAACCTCCCACAAATAATAGAGTTAAACTAGTGTATGATAACCACTAGAATAATGAATAACTTATGGATAGAAAGGAATGGAAATTGTAGTTAAAGGTGAGAAGAAAGAACTAAGTAAAAGAGCAAGAGAAAACCAAGTTGCTTACCTTCTCTTCCTCTTGGTTAAGAGAAGAAGCAAGCAAAAGATAAATTCCCTACTTCCCTCCCTCTCTCAATTTTCGTGGGATTAAAGGAATGAGGGAAAAGAGGAGTTGAGGGAATGAATGAAGACATGCTTCATTTACATAGGAATAAATAGGATTGGGAGAAGAAAAGCAAGGGATTTAATTCTTCTTCTTCCTCCTTCCTTCTCCTTCTTCATTCTCCACCGAAACCAAGAGCCCCTCCCTCTCCTTATTCCAAAAGCTAAGCTAAGTTTCCTCTCCAAGAAAACTAATTTATGAGAAGAAGCCTTCAAGATCTACCCCTTCCAAGCAAGAGAAACAAAAGGAGGTGCAAGAAGAAGAAGCTCTCTCCTTCCTTTGCACCTAGGGTACCTTTTTCCATAAGAAAAAACACAAGCAAAAGGATGTAAGTATCCCCTCACCTGTGGTACAAGTAGTTCATAGGTGCTTTCATTTATGAAAATAGATTTCTAAAAACCTAAGGGGTGATCCATGGTAAGCTCGGCCAACAAGAAGAGAGACCCTAGAAAAGATTAGGCCCTAAATATGCTCACCATGTTTGTTTATGATATGAACCATTGATAAGAGCTTTGCTTAGTGTTCTCCTACATGTATGTTGCTAAGAATTTGAATTTTCTCTCTTTAAACTTACGGCCAAGACAAGATTAAGGGCCTAGGAGAACTTAAAACCTAAACCAAGCATGCTATGATTTTTCCTTATGATAGAATATGAAGTAACATGATTTTCTCATGCTTGTATGTTGAGTGGAACCTTATTTCATGCTTCATGAACTTTCGGCCACAATTAATTTAAAGGCCTAGGAAACTTAGAATCTAACCTAAATATGCTCATGATGTTCCTTGTAGTGAATATTATGAAAATGGTTTAGGGTTCCCATGCTTTTATGACACTTGAAAACTAGTTCCAAGCTTTACAAGTTTCGGCCACAACAAGTTTAAGGGCCTAGGAAACTTAGAACCTAACCTAATTATGCTCATGATGTTCCTTGTAACAATTGCTATAAAATTGGTTTAGGGTTCCCATGCTTTTATGACACTTGAAACCTAGTTCCAAGCTTTACAAGTTTCAGCCACAACAAGTTTAAGGGCCTAGGAAACTTAGAACCTAACCTAATTATGCTCATGATGTTCCTTGTAATAATTGCTATGAAATTGGTTTAGGGTTCCCATGCTCTTATGACACTTGAAACCTAGTTCCAATCTTTACAAGTTTCGGCCACAACAAGTTTAAGGGCTTAGGAAACTTAGAACCTAACCTAATTATGCTCATGATGTTCCTTGTAATAATTGCTATGAAATTGGTTTAGGGTTCCCATGCTTTTATGACACATGAAATCTAGTTCCAAGCTTTACAAGTTTCGGCCACAACAAGTTTAAGGGCCTAGGAAACATAGAACCCAACCTAATTATGCTCATGATGTTCCTTGTAATAATTGCTATGAAATTGGTTTAGGTTCATATGCTTGAATGTTGATTTTAACCCAATGTGATGCTTGATAAGATTCGGCCATGACAAGTTTATAAGCTTAGGAAACCTAGAACCTAAACTAAACATGCTTATGATGTTCCTCATGATAAATAATATGATATTGGTTTAGGGTTCACATGCTTGTATGTTGCTTTTTACCCAATGTAATGCTTGATAAGATTCGGCCATGACAAGATTTCCAAGCTTAAGAAACCTAGAACCTAAACTAAGCATGCTCATGATGTTTCTTGTGATACATGATACGATATTGGTTTAGGGTTCACATGCTTGTATGTTGATTTTTAACCTAAGTCACAACTATATGTTTCGGCCACTATATGATATTAGGGTTAGAGTCCTAAATATGATTACCATGTATCTCACTTGCAATGTTTTATGATGTGGTAAGAGCTTGCTATGCTTCTATGTTTATTTATGTATACTTATGATCTATGCATGATGGTAACCCTTATGATGTGCTGTGTGCCCAAATTATGCATGTTACTTATGATGTGCTGTGTGCCCAAATTATGCATGCTATTTATGATGAGCTGTGTGCCCAAATTATGCATACTTTTATGATGAGCTGTGTGCCCAAACTATGCATGTATTTATGATGTGTTGTGTGCCCAAATTATACATGCTATTATGATGAGCTGTGTGCCCAAATTTTGTATGGTATGATATGATAAGAAATATGATGTGCATGAAATAATAAGAACCATGATATGTATGACATGCTACTTTACTTTATATGGCTTGTAACAAGGGTGGGCTCCATAAGCGCCCCGAAGTCGATGGACTAAGAAACGGGCCTCATTAGGAATGGGCTCCTAAGTGCCCCTAGGTCGATGGACTAAGAAACGGGCCTAGTATGTATGCCTTGTAGGGTTCAGGACTTGCTACCTTGGACCTACGTAGGGCGCGCGCATTTATGTATGTGGTACAAGCTGGGGCCCCAATCATGTTGAGATTATGTTTAAGTATGTATATAATAAGTTTTCAAAAGACATGTTGCATATATTTTTCATGATACATGTTTTTGAAAGTCATCTCGCATAACACTTTATGATTATGTGATGATATGCCATGATACTTATAATTATGTTATATTATGCTAGGATGCACTTTATGATTATGTTATGATATGCCATGATACAACGATTATGTTATGTTAAGCTAGGATGAACTTTATGATATGCCATGATACTTATGATTATGTTATGTTATGCTAGGATGCACTTTATGATTATGTTAAGATATGCCATGATACTACGATTATGTTATGTTAAGCTAGGATACACTTTATGATATGGCATGATACCTATGATTATGTTATGTTATGCTAGGATACACTTTATGATTATGTTAAGATATGCCATGATACTATGATTATGTTATGTTAAGCTAGGATGCACTTTATGATATGCCATGATACTTATGATTATGTTATGTTATGTTATGCTAGGATGCACTTTATGATTATGTTATGATATGCCATGATACTATGATTATGTTATGTTAAGCTAGGATGCACTTTATGATATGCCATGATACCCTACGATTTTGTTACGATATGATGCTTCTATATATGATATGATGAGTTGTCTTTATGCTTTATGCCTTGGTGATTATGCTACGCTATACGGTTTTTATGAGTAGGAAAGGATCTTACTTAGCCTCGTGTGCTCATAGCTTACTTTCCCTGTACCACAGATAAGGGCAAAGAACGGATGTACTAAGGGAGCAACAGGAGGGGGCAAGAAGGACGTGTGTAGTAGTGGCTCGGCTAAAGAGAAAGACCTGCTTCTAGTTAATAAGAATTATGCTTATGTCGTTCTTTATGACTCCATGACATTTCATCATGCTTATTAGTATTATGGCTTAAAATTTATGTTAAGCATGCTATGTGATTTTATATGATAGGTAGTTAGTGATGATGATTTGAAAAGTAAAGGAAAAGTTTTAAAAAGAAAAAAAAATGTACTATAAACAAGACTTCCGCTGTTTTAAGAAGAAACGAGTAAGTAACCCCCGTCAGCTTGAGCAGGAAGGGGCGGGGCGTTACAGTTTGGTATCAGAGCCAGGTTTAGCCTATTCACTACACACATGTCAAGCCTCCATCCTGTCGCTCCAAGTAAGAATTTGTATGCTTAATTTAATTCTTCTATGATGCTTTAATATTATGCATGTTTACTTATTCTTTGATGATGAGTATCTTACTTGGTTGTTTTTCTTGGATGAGGGTTCTTGAGTTGAGTAGTAAATTTGAGGACCAAATTTTTATTAGTAGGGGAGAATGTAAAATACGGTACCTAAATAAGTACTAAATAATAGGATTATTCAGAAATAATCTTATTGGAATTTTTAGAAATTTGTAGAAATTTTCTGGGATTTAATTGGAGTTCGTATGACATAATTAGAGGAGATGCGTTAATGGGTTTCAGAAAGCCAATTTGAAATGCCCAAAAGTAGGAGTTGATTGAGAAATTTAACCTAAGGTTTAATTAAAAACCCTAAGTTTATATCATCCCCTTTACTCCTTATTTCCCTCTCTGCGCCGAACCTCATCTTCCCCCAAAAACCTCCGCCGACCTCTCCTTTTCCCGAGCCGCACCTTACAACGCCGCCTCTCCCTTCTCTCTCGGTTCCAGCCGCGACACCGCCGACTCCCTCCCTCTTCCCTCTCCCTCGCCCGAGCACCGCACAGCCATCGAGCCACAACTGCCTGCCCTAGCACGGAAGCCGCAGCGCCACCTCTTCTCCTCGCGGACACCAGAAGCTCGCCGGAAAGGAAATCGAGCCATTCTTGTTCCTGCCCGTTGATTTGTGCCACCCTGCTGACGTCGATCCCCTCTTTCGACCTCTTCCTCACTCGCCCATAGTCGACGCCGCCCCATGGAGCAGTGCTGATGACGAGGTCTTTTCTTTTCCCCTCAGCCCTAGCACCAGCAGCCGAAGGTCTCTCCCGCCGAGCCTTGCTTTGCCTCTGTTTGATTGCCCTAACACCTTTCTTCTTCGATTTCCCATTTGATCAGTGCCCTAGTGCCAGTGTCGCACTATGCTTTGCCTCGACTCATCATCACAGCAGCTGATAGCATTCATGCGAGAGGTAGTTACAGATCTGGATTGATCCTTGAAGGTAATTGGTTAACCCTAACATTAGATGTGGATATTTGATCTTTATGTAGTGTTGTTTGGGGGTTATTGTTGGTGGCAGTGGTTACATTTGGTCCCAGCAGCAGCATATCTTCGGTTGTGGATCACCACCTAATCTTCCGGGTTTAGGTGAGTTTTGAAGATTAAATTCAGTTCTACAATTGTTTGGATTAGTGGAGATGGATTGTATAAATTGATTTAAGGCGCATTTGGTCGATTGATGACTTGTAGATTTTGTTGGGAATGATTGAAGGATTTATGGTGGAGATTATGGATTTAGTCAAGCTTAGCAAGATTATGAAATTGGTTGATGTTGTTTGATGAATAAATTTGAGGAGTATGTGTGTAATCTATTATTAATTGGATATGTTGAATTGTTAGTTCATATTGGTCTTGGATTAAATTGGGGTATGTCAACCGGAAGAGTTAATTAATTGAATTGGATGAATTCATAAGGAGATTTGATGTACAAGGAATGTTGGATTATTAGATATAGTTAAAGTGCAATTTCCTAATCGGATTTGGATTAGGTTTAACTATTGGGTTCATAATAGAATTTAGTTATATTATGTATTCTATGTTGCAGGATACTGGTTCGGGATGAGCGTCTCGACGTGAGACTACTTGACACGGTCTATATATAAAGGCGGGTACTTCTTGCTTTGTTTCTTTTAGTACTTTGACCTTAGTGCATGAATTATTTTGGATAAGGACTGTTTACCTTGACTCCACTCTTACTTTTCTGTGCTTGATACTTCCATTCAAAATCTTTGAGTTACTCATTTTTATATCCATACAGTCTCTTGTTGTTGTCCATGATCAGTAGCAGATACTAGATACCATGTTTGTATGCTTTGACTGTTGTTTATTTATGTACTATATTGAACATGCTGGCTTCATGTAGCATACCTGTTTCTGCTTATATTGGTATGATGACTGTTGCATTGTTCGCATCATGTCATTGCATGTGTGAGATCTTGAAAAATTTAAATAAATAGGGTTATTTCAGAAATAGCCTTATAGATTTTTTCCGGAATTTTTAGAAATTTTCTGGGAATTTTTCGGAGCTCGTACGATGGGTTTTGAGGGGATTAATTTCGGACGCGGATAAAACCTGTTTGGGATACCCGTTTAAGGAGGAAATGCTTTTATTATATAATTCTTTTTCTTTTATTTCCTCCCCAAATTGTCGTTTTCCCCAAACACTGCCGATCCCGACCCTCTCTTCCCCGACTCCTCTCTGCCCTATCCTCGTCTCTGCTCTGACGACGCCGACGCCGACGCCGACGCCGACGTCGACGCCAAGGAGTAGATCGCCGACAACAATCTTCCTCTTCCGAGCTCCGTCGAACTCAAGCGCTGGCCTTTCCCTCGCGTTGCCCTCGGTTGCTATGGCCGACATCATATGCCAACCAACGAGCTGATCCTCTCTCGCGTGGACGACACGACGCCGACGATCGCCGGTGTAGATCTATCCTTGGAGCTTGCCGGAGATCAATCAAGGAGGCACGGATCATCTTGATTTCCTCTTCTCAACCCTTCCCCGAACTTTCCTCCTGGTTCTTCCGATCCTTTCTTCCCCGATCCAATCGCCGGCTTGAAGATGCCCTAGGGTTTCGAGGATTGAGGTCACGGGATTGGAGAAGAAGGTGAGGTTCTCTTCTGTGGGGATTCGGTTGAAGAGGAGGTGTTTCTTGAGCTGTGATTTGTTCTGATCAGTGATATTGCTGCTTGATATCATCTTTGATCGGTTTCGTGGGACGAATTCCAGCAAGGTGATGTTGTTTGGATTGATTGGTTCCAGCATCAACAGTAGGTTGGTTTGTTTTGTGAGGTTCTGTTCTTCTCTTGCTGTGGTGTCTTTGGTTTCGGCAGACACCTCATCCAGCAGCTGTGCTGGTTCTAGCATCGACAACAGTTGAGATCAAGGTAAGTTGTGAGGTAATTTGATTATATTTATTGTAGGTGAATTATTCTAGATGAATTAGGTTTATGTGTACGCTTGAATTGGAGATGATATGGATTACTAGATGGTTAGTATATCATTAGTTGATACATGTTGTATTTAGTTGCTAATTAGTAATTAGATTTATTTGCTTAGATAAATCTAATGGAATGATTAGGGTTAAGATAATTAACCCTAGTCAACTGTTAGATTTAGTTTAGATTTGGATTGCTAATCTAGTTGGTGATTAGGGATTAGGTAACTAATCCTAATTAACCATTAGATTAATTAGGTAGATTGAGGTTGTGTGATTAGGGTTTTGCCCTAATTTAGTTTTAGGGATTTTATTTAGCTATTCATTTGATTTAGCTAAATAAAACTGTTTGTTTGACACAGGACTCTGATTCGAGACGGGCGTCTCGACTTCGGATTTGGATTGTACCTTCTATTTGAGGCGGGTACCCTCTGACTTATCTTTTGATAATGTCTTATGATATGTGTAGCTTATATATACTTACTAGTGGTAGATAGTAGATTATTCTCTCTCTTGGTCTTAGCTAGTTGATACCTATCACATGCTTCATCTGCTAGTTGCTTTACTTCAGGATTGGATATTTTATCTCTTGCCATGTGTATATATGTTCATAGAGACGCATATCTATAGTACTCTACTCTACTGGATTAGTTGCTTTATATGTGTGATACATGCTCTTGGATTCATGATACTTACATCATTGTTATATGTGATGTCTTTAGATTTATGCTGTTTATTATCCTTGTTATATATGTGTTTATCTGCTTGACATCTACACATATGGAGGAGGATTTGTTCAGGTATGTCATATTGTAGCCGCATGCACCATATCGCATGATTGCATGCTGGGCGATTGATGACTCCATTATTGTTGAGCTCGTCGGCCGGCTACATTGACCTGCACACCACGTGACCATTGCATGGGTAGTGGCACAGCACACAGGGTGTGTAGGTTGCCCGGTGGTGCTCCGCTGGAGGCTCCACTCATGGGTAGTGTGATAGGCAGCGTGGTAGCACACCGGGGTCCCTCCCCGTCATTGCGTACCGGGAGATGAGAGCATCGCGCTCCCTCCTATAGTTGAGGTTGGAGGATAGGTGTACTCCGGTGCATCCCGTCCAGGGGTAGTGACGGCAGAGTGCACGGTGTCACAGCCCTACCCACGCGGTCTCACCATTGTGTGTGAGATTCTGACTGGCGTCAGGGGTGACCATGTCATTTGCATCATATGCACAGATTGCATTAATTATGATTGATGCATTTTGGTGATTGCATATGATTGACATGCATACAGGTTATATGTTTTTGCTCTGACTATCTTTATCTGTGTATGCTTACAGTCAGTTGCACAAGCCTCGCAGGTGAGTACAGTTTATTTCAGTTATGCATTTTCTTATTATTCTTGCTATAGACTGTACTTTATGCCTATTGCTGGTTACTACAGTTTATTTCGGCTATGCATATCTGTTATTCTGTTAGGAGACTATACCGTAGGTTGTATGGTTAGAGAACTGTACTCTTGATCCCATGGTTTAGGAGACTGTACCTTAGGCTATTACTGGTGGATATATATTGCTGTACATGTCTATTGGTTTACCTGCTGAGTTCTTGAACTCACCCCGTTGTTACTATTTTTCAGGTTGAGGCCGTCGGGAGATATTCCAGTCGCTAGCCCCATTATCGCGAGGATTTTCTTTGTCGGATTATATTTTGCTTTTGCATCTTATATACTTGTATTGTGGGTTGTATTGTGGACTTTATGTCGAACCTTTGGGTTTGCTGCTTTTGTTTTCCGCTGCAGATTTTCACACTACTTCGTGGATTTGTTTTCTTTGTTGTAGTGGAGTAGGATGTGTACGTATATCTTCATTGGTTTTATATCGTTCTTCCTTATTAAACTGCGTGGATTGATTATATGTTGAGCTGTGTGGAGTATTGATATAAACTGCGTGGTTTGTTTCTTATTTGTATTGTGTTGTTCCGGCCGAGTGTGGCCGAGGTATAGATATATGTATACTGAGATTCATATTGTCCGCCGTACAGGGGAGATGCTGCCGAAATTTCTTCGGACAGGGACTACCTAGGGCGTGACAGCATGCATGCCGCATCCTCGGCCACTCGAGAGAGTGGTAGCTGGAGTTGATGCCGCTTGTCCTGTCGTGCCGCACTCGGCCACTTGTGCGAGTGGTAGCTAGAGTACGAGCAGCAGGGACCCCGTCGCAGATGTAGCTAGTTAGCTACTATGCAACTGTCCCCTCGGCCATTCGTGTGAGTGGTAGCTGGAGTGGTGTACAGTCTGTCACTAACCCGGCCTCTCGACCATACAGGGGTCATGGTGCGGAGAGGTGGGCGGGAGTGACCATCCGTGCATACGCCGTTGTTATTATATTTGCTATGGCTGTTGCTGTTGATATATGCTGTTATTGCTTATTTACTGCTGTCGTTCACATATGCTGATATGCTTACTTGTGTTGAGATATATTCTCATTGTAAATGTTTAGTCATTGGATATTTGTATATACCTTGCTTATTACCTCTATAGTTATGAGCAGTACTGTAGCAGATTAGTATCAGTTCTGACCTACTATACCTAGCCTAGGATATGGTTTCAGGTATGAGCATTTATTTTGGTTCTATTGTAGTATCTGCTATTCCTCTTATGAGACTGTATACTCTTGGCCCAATTTCTATTTGTACATTATGTTCATGCACTATCTTTCTTTACCCGCTGAGTTCCAATACTCACCACCTCGCAAAATGGTTTTCTTTCGCCAAATAACCGGTAGAGGAGTCATGGATGCTTGGAGAGATGTCGGCTGCCAGTCCCACGTCACACTCGAGGATAGTTTTCTTGTTTTGTTTTATTATTGTTTGGATGGTATGTTGATTTTGTGTAATTTGCTTTCAATGAATCGATGTGAATCTTTGGAGTCTAATCTGGTGGTTGCAGACATTTTTGTTAGTGCCGTTGTTAGTTTTATGTTCGTATTATTTTGTGTCTTCTGCTGTGCATGTTTCCAGTCGTGTGGGTTGTTGTTAACTGTGTGGTTGTTTTTATTCATTTATGTCCAGCCAGGTTGGCTGTGTATATTAATTGCGTGGTCAAATTATTTCTATTGTGTATATATTCCAGCCGAGTGTGGCTGATGTATATTTTGTATGTAGTAATGTTTCATATTGTCCGCCGTAAAGGGGAGTTGCTGCCGAAATTTTTTCGGACAGGGACCCCCCGGGGTGTGACAAGTCACAGTTCTAGTTTAGGTATGCATGATGGTAGGATAAGAATAATAATGATCTTATGTTAGACTGGATAGAAATAACGATAATTTATTGTCATTTAATGAAGATAAGCATGGCTAGGAGACGTACTACTCGAGCAGACGAGACAGCGACTCCACCAGATCTGACCTAGGTAGTTACCGACCTCCAGCGTCAGATCACGGAGCAACAACAGCTGATCACGACCTTGATGGGTCAGTAAGAAAATCCTGCCACCCCGCCAGTAAATCAGAATGCAGTGCCCGTCATCCCCGTAGTTGCACCAGTACCACCGATAGCCCCTGTCCCAGTGGTCCGCCAGGAGACCTACTTGATACAGTGGCTAAGGCTGAAGCCGGAGAACTTCTCAGGTACTTGCGAGCCATGGGACGCTCATGCCTGGTTCAAGACAGTGGAAAGCATAGTGGAATTACTGGACTGGCCCGTATCGGAAAAGATCAAATGTGTATCATTCTGCTTTTCCGGAGACGCAAGAATGTGGTGGGAAAGAGTAAAGGCAAAGAGACAAATTAATCAGATGAGTTGGACGGACTTCGAGACAGAGTTCTTTGAAGAGTTCTTCCATATGCAAGTGACGAACCGGCATTACAACGAGTTCACCGAGTTTCGGCAAGGTGACCTATCAGTGAACGAAGCAGTAAAGCGCTTCAACCGTCTGGCACGCCTATGTCCAGAGTTGGTTCGCACAGAAAGAGAAAGGGTCAGACTGATGCTGAAGATGCTTCGACCCGAGATAGCACTGAACGTGGCCGGCGGAATTAATAAACCGCAAACAACAGAGGAATTGGTCAGCAGTGCCCTAATCACAGAACATTATCAGAAAGCGATGAACGAGAATAAGAATCAGGCCCGAACAGAAGGACAGAGACCCTCAGGTACCAAAACAAGCTGGAAAGGGACCTCTACCGGAAAAAGGAAACAATGGGACAATGCTAAAGGTGGCTCATTGAATAAGCAACCGAAATACCTCCAGTGCACTATTTACGGAAAGCTGCATTCCGGAGTATGTCACAAGGGTACAAGAAGGTGCTATAATTGCGGAGGGGAAGGACATCTGGCTAGAGACTGCACTAACTGGTTTCAGGCACCACCCCAGTAGAATAACCAGAACAAGAGTGCCCCCTCACAACTACATCAGATGCAAGCTGCTATTGAAGGAACACCGATTAACCAAGGGAGATTGGAAGCCCCGCCAACTACGATGAACGCCAGGGTTTTCTCGCTTACTAAAGAAGATGTGGCGAACGCCTCTACCGTCATTACAGGTCAGCTGCCTATTTTTAGTCAGTATGCTATAGTATTATTTGATACTGTGGCGACACACTCGTTCGTCTCAGCACCATTTATGAAGAAATTAGACATGCCACCCCAAACACTAAATGACACGTTCTTAACAACCCTACCATCCGGGGAAGTTATGCCATCAGATCATATGCTGCGGGCCGTACCTATCCAAATCGCAGACAGGGAACTCTACTGCAATCTGATAGTACTCGACATACGAGATTATGACATTATACTGGGCATGGATTTCCTGAGCAAGTACGGCGCTTCAATCGAGTGCCGTAAGAGAAAGGTAGTCTTCCGACCTGAAGCTGAACCGATGTTTGAATTCATTGGGGAACCTGGGAAAGAAACTGAAAGATTCTTATCAGCTATAAAGGCACAGAGGATATTAGACAAGGGATGTACTGGATTTCTAGCGCACGTGGTTGATACAAGTCAAACTGGGGGCCAGAAGCTAGAAGAGGTCAGGGTGGTATGCAACTATCCAGAAGTATTTCCCGATGAACTACCGGGATTAGCCCCTGATAGAGAAATAGAATTTACGATCGAATTAGTTCCTGGTACTAAACCAATCTCTAAAGCACCTTACCGGATGGCGTTGACTGAGTTGAAGGAACTTCAAGAACAGCTACGGGAGTTACTCGACAAGGGACTTATTCGCCCTAGTCACTCTCCATGGGGAGCTCCAGTACTGTTTGTGAAAAATAAGGATGGGTCTATGCGCATGTGTATAGACTATCGAGCGCTGAACAATGCAACAATCAAGAACAGATACCCCCTTCCACGGATCGACGACCTGTTCGACCAATTGAAGGGAGCAACCGTCTTCTCGAAGATTGACCTAAGGTCCGGCTATCATCAAGTGAAAGTGAAACAAGATGATATACCAAAGACAGCCTTTCGAATAAGATATGGACACTATGAGTTCGTAGTTATGCCCTTCGGAGTGACAAATGCCCCTGCTGTGTTCATGGATTTGATGAATCGGGTATTTACGGCATATCTCGATAAATTTGTAATCGTCTTCATTGACGATATTCTCATCTATTCAAGAACCCAGGAAGAACATGTCGAACATCTGAATATTGTACTGCATATCCTCCGAGAAAAACAATTATATGCAAAGTTCTCCAAATGCGAGTTCTGGCTAGACCGAGTAATATTCTTGGGTCATGTCATCTCCAAGGATGGAGTCATGGTAGATCCAAGTAAGATTGAAGCCGTAAGTATCTGTAACAGGCGAAAGAATGCTAGTGAAATCAGAAGTTTTCTCGGACTAGCGGGCTACTACAGGAAGTTCGTAGAGGATTTCTCTAAAATTGCAGCCCCTATGACGGTTCTCACCAAGAAAAACAAAAAGTATGAATAGACAGATGACTGCAAGAAGAGTTTTACGAAACTGAAATGGAGACTGACCAGTGCTCCGATCCTTACTCTTCTAGAAAGTAACAAAGGTTTTGATATGTATAGCGATGCTTCCTTACTAGGAATTGGAGCTGTACTGATGCAAGATAGCAAAGTCATCGCCTATGCCTCTAGACAACTCAAAGAGCATGAAAGGAATTACCCCATTCATGATTTAGAACTAGCAGCTGTGGTCTTCGCTCTAAAAACATGGAGGCATTACTTATATGGAGCTCAGTGCAGGATTTATACAAACCACTAGAGTCTGAAATATTTCTTCACGCAGAAAGACCTAAATATGAGACAACGCAGATGACTCGAGCTAGTCAAGGACTACGATTCGAAATCTTTTATCATCCCAGAAAAACGAACAAGGTGGCCGATGCACTCAGCAGGAAGTCCGGAAACACCTGATGTCGCTATTCTAAGTTCGAGGGCGAACTTTCTATGAGGTATGGGGTACTGTAACACCCACGAAATTTTAAGATATGGGTATTTTTCATTAGAGCATAAAAGTAAGAAGAATCAAAAGAAATAAAAATAAAAAGAGAGGTGAAGGTTTGAACCTTGAACCTCCCACAAATAATAGAGTTAAACTAGTGTATGATAACCACTAGAATAATGAATAACTTACGGATAGAAAGGAATGGAAATTGTAGTTAAAGGTGAGAAGAAAGAACTAAGTAAAAGAGCAAGAGAAAACCAAGTTGCTTACCTTCTCTTCCTCTTGGTTAAGAGAAGAAGCAAGCAAAAGATAAATTGCCTACTTCCCTCCCTCTCTCAATTTTCGTGGGATTAAAGGAATGAGGGAAAAGAGAAGTTGAGGGAATGAATGAAGACATGCTTCATTTACATAGGAATAAATAGGATTGGGAGAAGAAAAGCAAGGGATTTAATTCTTCTTCTTCCTCCTTCCTTCTCCTTCTTCATTCTCCACCGAAACCAAGAGCCCCTCCCTCTCCTTATTCCAAAAGCTAAGCTAAGTTTCCTCTCTAAGAAAACTAATTTACGAGAAGAAGCCTTCAAGATCTACCCCTTCCAAGCAAGAGAAACAAAAGGAGGTGCAAGAAGAAGAAGCTCTCTCCTTCCTTTGCACCTAGGGTACCTTTTTCCATAAGAAAAACCACAAGCAAAAGGATGTAAGTATCCCCTCACCTGTGGTACAAGTAGTACATAGGTGCTTTCATTTATGAAAATAGATTTCTAAAAACCTAAGGGGTGATCCATGGTAAGTTCGGCCAACAAGAAGAGAGACCCTAGAAAAGATTAGGCCCTAAATATGCTCACCATGTTTGTTTATGATATAAACCCTTGATAAGAGCTTTGCTTAGTATTCTCCTACTTGTATGTTGCTTAGAATTTAAATTTTCTCTCTTTAAACTTTCGGCCAAGACAAGATTAAGGGCCTAGGAGAACTTAAAACCTAAACCAAGCATGCTATGATTTTTCCTTATGATAGAATATGAAGTAACATGATTTTCTCATGCTTGTATGTTGAGTGGAACCTTATTTCATGCTTCATGAACTTTTGGCCACAATTAATTTAAAGGCCTAGAAAACTTTGAATCTAACCTAAATATGCTCATGATGTTCCTTGTAGTGAATATTATGAAAATGGTTTAGGGTTCCCATGATTTTATGACACTTGAAACCTAGTTCCAAGCTTTACAAGTTTTGGCCACAACAAGTTTAAGGGCCTAGGAAACTTAGAACCTAACCTAATTATGCTCATGATGTTCCTTGTAATAATTGCTATGAAATTGGTTTAGGGTTCCCATGCTTTTATGACACTTGAAACCTAGTTCCAAGCTTTACAAGTTTCGGCCACAACAAGTTTAAGGGCCTAGGAAACTTAGAACCTAACCTAATTATGCTCATGATATTCCTTGTAATAATTGCTATGAAATTGGTTTAGGGTTCCCATGCTCTTATGGCACTTGAAACCTAGTTCCAAGCTTTACAAGTTTCGGCCACAGCAAGTTTAAGGGCTTAGGAAACTTAGAACCTAACCTAATTATGCTCATGATGTTCCTATTAATAATTGCTATGAAATTGGTTTAGAGTTCTCATGCTTTTATGACACTTGAAACCTAGTTCCAAGCTTTACAAGTTTCGGCCACAACAAGTTTAAGGGCCTAGGAAACATAGAACCCAATCTAATTATGCTCATGATGTTCCTTGTAATAATTGCTATGAAATTGGTTTAGGGTTCATATGCTTGAATGTTGATTTTAACCCAATGTGATGCTTGATAAGATTCGACCATGACAAGTTTATAAGCTTAGGAAACCTAGAACCTAAACTAAACATGCTTATGATGTTCCTCATGATATATAATATGATATTGGTTTAGGGTTCACATGCTTGTATGTTGCTTTTTACCCAATGTAATGCTTGATACGATTCGGCCATGACAAGATTTCCAAGCTTAGGAAACCTAGAACCTAAACTAAGCATGCTCATGATGTTTCTTGTGATACATGATACGATATTGGTTTAGGGTTCACATGCTTGTATGTTGATTTTTAACCTAAGTCACAACTATATGTTTCGGCCACTATATGATATTAGGGTTAGAGTCCTAAATATGATTTCCATGTATCTCACATGCAATGTTTTATGATGTGGTAAGAGCTTGCTATGCTTCTATGTTTATTTATGTATACTTATGATCTATGCATGTTGGTAACCCTTATGATGTGCTGTGTGCCCAAATTATGCATGCTACTTATGATGTGCTGTGTGCCCAAATTATGCATGCTATTTATGAGGAGCTGTGAGCCCAAATTATGCATGCTATTTATGATGAGCTGTGTGCCCAAATTATGCATGCTTTTATGATGAGTTGTGTGCCCAAACTATGCATGTATTTATGATGTGCTGTGTGCCCAAATTATACATGCTATTATGATGAGCTGTGTGCCCAAATTTTGTATGGTATGATATGATAAGAAATATGATGTGCATGAAATAATAAGAACCATGATATGTATGACATGCTACTTTACTTTATATGGCTTGTACCAAGGGTGGGCTCCATAAGCGCCCCGGGGTCGATGGACTAAGAAACGGGCCTCGTTTGGGATGTGCTCCTAAGTGCCCCTAGGTCGATGGACTAAGAAACGGGCCTAGTATATATGTCTTTTAGGGTTCAAGACTTGCTACCTTGGACCTACGTAGGACGCACACATTTATGTATATGGTACAAGCCGGGGCCCCAATCATGTTGAGATTATGTTTAAGTATGTATGTAATAAGTTTTCAAAAGACATGTTGCATATATTTTTCATGATACATGTTTTTGAAAGTCATCTCGCATAACACTTTATGATTATGTGATGATATGCCATGATACTTATGATTATGTTATGTTATGCTAGGATGCACTTTATGATTATGTTATGATATGCCATGATACTACGATTATGTTATGTTAAGCTAGGATGCACTTTATGATATACTACGATTATGTTAAGTTAAGCTAGGATGCACTTTATGGTATGCCATGATACTTATGATTATGTTATGTTATGCTAGGATACACTTTATGATTATGTTAAGATATTCCATGATACTACGATTATATTATGTTAAGCTAGGATGCACTTTATGATATGCCATGATACTTATGATTATGTTATGTTATGCTAGGATGCACTTTATGATTATGTTATGATATGCCATGATACTACGATTATGTTATGTTAAGCTAGGATGCACTTTATGATATGCCATGATACCCTATGATTTTGTTACGATATGATGCTTCTATACATGATATGATGAGTTGTCTTTATGCTTTATGCCTTGGTGATTATGTTACGCTATACGGTTTTTGTGAGTAGGAAAGGATCTTACTGAGCCTCGTGTGCTCATAGCTTACTTTCCTTGTATCACAGATAAGGGCAAAGAACGGATGTACTAAGGGAGCAGCAGGAGGGGGCAAGAAGGACGTGTGTAGTAGTGGCTCGGCTAAAGAGAAGGACCTGCTTCTAGTTAATAAGAATTATGCTTATGTCGTTCTTTTATGACTCCATGACATTTCATCATGCTTATTAGTATTATGGCTTAAATTTTATGTTAAGCATGCTATGTGACTTTATATTATAGGTAGTTAGTGATGATGATTTGAAAAGTAAAGGAAAAGTTTTAAAAAGAAAAAAAAATATACTATAAACAAGACTTCTGCTGTTTTAAGAAGAAACGAGTAAGTAACTCCCGTCAGCTTGAGCAGGAAGGGGCGGGGCGTTACATTAATAGATATTTTGCCTAATGAAGTTTTGTGTCAACTAGAAGGTTACAAGAATGCATTCGAGATGTGGACCAAGTTGATCAAGCCTCACGAGACCCCGTCGAGGCTAGAAGATCAAGGCGAAAGTGAGTCCGAATCCGAAGAGCTATCCTCAGAACCAGATCTAGAAGATCTAGACCAAATCAGCTTCATCGCTCTAGTGGTTGAGGAGGAGGCTAATGGATCTGAACCCAAGTCTGACCGAACACTTGAGCCTGAATCCGAAATGACAATGGTCAAGGGGAAGAATCCTAATGAGGATTCAAAAGGTAATATTTTAAATACAAAATTTAAAGAACATATAACATGTTTTAATTACAGTGAAAAGGGGCACTACAAAAATAAATGCCCGATGAGTCGATCTGCTCTACCGGAGGCACAGGAGGAGCCGAAGCCTAGAGTCTGGAAAAGGAAGGACCACATCGAATGTTTCAAGTGCAAAAAGATGGGACACTACAAATCTCAATGCTCGGAGAAATGACTCAAGGATTCAAGGGGAGCTAGTATGGTAAATAATTTTAAATTATATAAAAATTTGCATGCTTTAGATCCTTCTTGCTTGAATGGTAATATAAAATTAAAAATTCATGAAAATTCAACATTAAAATTACTTAACAAAAATAATCTAACTAATAAAAACTTAATTAATTCAAATATAATTAAAATTGATCAAATCAACTCAAATCTTAATCAAGACCCCAATTCAGTTAATCAAAGTTTATTGATTCAAGATAATTTGAATTTAAATCAAAATAATAATTATCTAGAATTAAATAAACATAATTTAACAAAAAATTTAAGTAAAAATAAGAAACTAAACTATAAATCAAAGTTTAGAAAATTAGAAAAACAAAATAATGTTTTGCAAAATAAACTTGTTAAACTAGAAAACATTATTAAAAATTTTATCAACTCACAAAATCTAGATTATAAATCAAAACCTAATTATAATCATGTAACCCTTAATTATGAAACAAATTAATAATAATAATAACAACAACAACAATAAATCAATAAAACAATAATAACAAAATAAATAAACAACTAAACAATAATAAATTATGTATCACTTGTTTGAATTGTATGACTTGCCATGTTCATGCATATTTATCTATTATTTAACATGTCATGCATCTTTTCTTTATGCTACTAGTTTAGAATGGTTAGATTAAAAAGGTTTACCAAACCCTACAACATAGCACCGGAATGGATTGGGATGATAGTACGTCAAGGAAACTTTGTCGAAGGCATGTCTAGACCGAATATAGAATTCTACCTGGTGCACTAGACTTAGTGGATCTGACTGAAGCTACCCCAGTCAAACATGGGCTAGTTAGACCAAAATTTAGTATTAAGTTTTTTGGGCAGGAACAGTTTGGAAAGTCTTCAGCAAGTGGTCTAATGATATTTAAGTAGGCCATATGCCTCGCCACTGAACTGAAACTTATCCTTAGGACGCCTGCTTGATTAACCCAAAGCTAAGTTTGAATCTAACATGGGTTCAATAACCTCTTCAATTCTAATTAACTCAAACTTGACTCAAACTTAATTTAAACTTAATTTAATTAAAACTTAATTCAATTCTAATTCAATTTTAATTAATTGAACTAAATTCAATTCAATTCAAACTTAAGTAAAACTTAATTCAAATCTAATTCAAACTCAATTCAAACCTAACTTAATTCAAACCTAATTTAATTAAAAATTATTTTTAATTAAAATTATTTTAAAAAAAACTTAATTAAAATTATTTTAAAACTTAATTAAAATTATTTTAAAACTTAATTAAAATTATTTTTTAAAAAAACTTAATTAAAATTATTTTAAAAATTAATTAAAATTATTTTAAAAAAACTTAATTAAAATTATTTTAAAACTTAATTAAAATTATTTTTAAAAAAAACTTAATTAAAATTATTTTAAAACTTAATTAAAATTATTAAAATTATTTTAAAACTTAATTAAAATTATTTTAAAACTTAATTAAAATTATTTTAAAACTTAATTAAAATTATTTTAAAAAAAACTTAATTAAAATTATTTTAAAAAAAAACTTAATTAAAATTATTTTAAAAACTTAATTAAAATTATTTTAAGAAAAAAACTTAATTAAAATTATTAAAATTATTTAAAAACTTAATTAAAATTATTTTAAAAAAACTTAATTAAAATTATTTTTAAAACTTAAGTAAAATTATTTTTAAAAAAAACTTAATTAAAATTATTTTAAAAACTTAATTATTTATTTTTTTAAAAAAATTAATTAAAATTATTAAAATTATTTAAAACTTAATTAAAATTATTTTAAAACTTAATTAAAATTATTTTTAAAAAACTTAATTAAAATTATTTTAAAAACTTAATTAAAATTATTTAAAAAAAACTTAATTAAAATTATTTTTTTAAAAAAAACTTAATTAAAATTATTTTAAAACTTAATTAAAATTATTTTGAATTTAATTAAAATTATTTTTTAAAAAAAACTTAATTAAAATTATTTTAAAAACTTAATTAAAATTATTTTTTTAAAAAATTATTTAAAATTATTAAAAAAAATTTAAAACTTAATTAAAATTATTTTAAAACTTAATTAAAATTATTCTAAAACTTAATTAAAATTATTTTTTTATAAAAAAACTTAATTAAAATTATTTTAAAACTTAATTAAAATTATTATAAAACTTAGTTAAAATTATTTAAAAACTTAGTTAAAATTATTTTAAAACTTAATTAAAATTATTTTAAATTTATTTTAAAACTTAATACACTTTATTAATTCTTAATAAATCTCAACTTGAAATCTTAACTTTAATTAACAAATAAAGTACTTTAACCTTAAACAAAATTAAATTTTTATAACTAATCCTAAAATCTTTACCTAATTCCTAAGAAATTAATAATAATTCATAATCAATTAATTCGTAACTATTAATAATGAAACTTTAATCAACAATGAAAATTAATTCTTACTCCAATTAATAATAATACTAAATTAAATTGAAACTAATTTTAAATTATGTTTAAATCAATCAATAATCTAGCAATCAACCTATAACCATAGCTATTAAAAACAATTCTTAGCCAAATCCACTTAATAACTTTACAATTTCTAAACTAAACATTAACTCAATTAATTCACAAAATAAATGTTACCATCTATTTAACTTACAATAATCAAAGTTTAACTAAAATTTAAGTTTCACCAAATTCAAAATCAATAAAGCCATCTCACACAATTATAGGATTACCATACTTGAAAATTTAGAATGGGTGAGATGCTACAACAACAACAACAACCAAGCCTTTTCCCACTAAGTGGGGTCGGCTGTATGAATTCTTTTACGCCATTGAGCTCTATCTCCTATTATATCATCATCTATATTTAAATAAATTTTATCTTATTTTATTGTTGCTAACCAAGTCTTTTTTGGTCTTCCTCTTCCTCGTTTTATATGCATGTTTATCATAGTTTCACATCGCCTAACTGGAGCATTTATTGGTCGTCTAAGTACATGTTCGTACCATCTTAAACGTGTCTCTCTGAGTTTTTCCACAATAGATGCAACTCCTACTTTCTCTCTAATGTTCTCATTTCTTATTTTGTCCATCCTCGTATGTCCACACATCCACCTTAACATCCTCATCTCTGCAACTCTCATCTTCTGCTCATGTGCTCGAGTCATAGCCCAACATTCAGCTCCATATAACATAGCAGGTCTAACTGCGGTTTTATAGAACTTACTTTTAAGTTTAAGAGGTACTTTACGGTCACATAAAACACTCGACGCTCCCCTCCATTTCACCCATCCTGCTTGTATTATATGTAAGACATCTCTCTCAATCCCTCCATCATTTTGTAAAAATGATCCTAAATATTTAAATCTCTCGGTTCCAGGCAACTCGTCCTCTCCTATCTTAACAATTGTTTCTTTACTTCTAATATTGCTAAACTTAAATTCCATATATTTCGTCTTTAATCTACTAAGCTTAAAACATTTCCCTTCTAGTGTTTCCCTCCAAGATTCTAGCTTAGCATTTACTCCTTCACGTGTCTCATCTACCAAAATAATATCATCTGCAAACAACATGCACCACGGTACTGTGTCTTGAATGTGTGTAGTGAGTTCGCCCATAATTAATGTAAAAAGATAGGGACTTAGATATGATCCTTGATGTAACCCTATCTTTATTGGAAATGTTTCAGTTACTCCGCCTGAAGTCTTTACTCTGGTCGTTTCATCCTTATACATATCCTTAATTTGTTCAATATATGTTACACTAACACATCTCTTTTCTAACATTCTCCATATAATTTCTCTTGGGACTCTATCATATGCCTTTTCCAAGTCAATGAATACCATGTGTAGATCTTGTTTTTGTTCCCGATATTTTTCAATTAATTGTCTAAGAAGATGTATAGCTTCTATTGTCGACCTTCCAGGCATGAACCCAAATTGATTTTCTGTCACTATGGTCTCCTTCCTTAATCTTTTTTCTATTACTTTTTCCCAAAGTTTCATAGTATGACTCATTAGTTTAATACCCCTATAGTTTGCACAATTTTGTACGTCTCCCTTATTCTTATATAAGGGAACTAGAGTACTTATCCTCCATTGATCAGGCATTTTTTTTGTTTTCAATATCATGTTAAATAATTTTGTAAGCTATTCAATACCTTGTTTCCCTAAGCACTTCCATACCTCTATCGGAATATCATCTGGTCCAACGGCTTTTCCATTGTACATCTCATTTAAATCTTGTTTTACTTCTGAAGTTTGAATTCTACGATAAAAATTAAAATTTCGATGCTCATTTGACCTAATTAAATTACCTAAGTTAAGTTGGTCTCCTAAACCTTCATTAAAAAGTTGATGAAAATACCTCTTCCACCGCTCTTTTATTTCTCCATCGCTTACTAATACCCTATTACACTCATCTTTAATACATTTTATTTGGCTAAGATCTCTTGTTTTTATTTCTCTCACTTTAGCTATTCTATAGATGTCTTTTTCCCCTTCTTTTGTATCCAATTTTTGATATAACTGTTCAAAAGTTTTATTTTTCGCTTCACTCACTACTTTCTTAGCTTCTTTCTTGGTTATTGTATATTTTTTTAAATTTTCCTCGTTCTTACAAATATATAATTCCTTATAAGCTATTCGTTTTTCCTTCACTTTCTCTTGTACTTTCTCATTCCACCACCAAGATTCTTTACTTAGCGGTGCATGCCCCTTTGACTCACCGAGGACACTCTTAGCTACTATTTTCAACTTTGATACCATCTTATCCCATGTTGTATTAGATTCATCATATATTTCACCTAATACTTGTACTTCTACCTTCTCTTTAAATATATGTTGCTTCCCATCCTTTAACTTCCACCACTTAATTCTAGGAATTGTATATATTTTCTTTCTATTGATACTATGTTTGAGGCGTATATCCAACACTACTACCCTATGTTGGGTAATTAAGCTTTCTCCAGGGATGACTTTGCAATCTAATGGGTGAGATGCTAAGAGAATTAAAATTTAAAATTATTTTAAACATGTTTTGAAAACTTATATATCTATTTTCTTAAGAATTATTTTCAAATTTTGATTGATGATTGATTGGGTGTATTATATATATAAATTATTGCTATTCACTACCTAAGTCTTTAGAACCTTAAGTCAATCGTGACCCTTAGACACATATAGAAAAGTCTTTCTTGTGGGTAACAAGGATATCTAAAAAAGTGTCTAGTTAAGGGGGAGAGACTTGATTGTAGGACATATTTTCTGAAAACATATTTTGAAAAATGTTTCAAAACACTCTTTGAAAATTACTTGATAAAATTTTTTTAATCTTAAAATCTCTTAATCAATTTTTTTTAACGAAAATTATTATTTTTACAAAATTATTCTTCAAGCATTATCTTTTCAAAATCATATTTTTCAAACTCATACTTTTTGAAAAATCATAGCTTGAAAAATACTTTGAAAATTCCTCTACAACTTTATGTTTCATACTTTGAAATATTCTTTGCAAATAAGAAAAAAAAAATACTTAGTGCATAAGAAAAGTATTTTTGAAAGAAATTCTAAGAATTTTTTTGCAAGCATTAAAACTTCTATATTATGTTTTTACAAAAATACTTTCTGTCTTGGAATACTTTTTGAAACATATTCCTGAGAGATTTTACTTAGTGCATTCTTCAAAATTATTTTGAAAAAGATACTACAAATTTACTCAATTTTTTAATGGAATAAGGTTTTTTCAAAATCTCTATGACTCATTTTTGAAAACTCTATTATACATCAAATGGGTGAGGGATTACCTTAGGCATATCCTGACAATATTTAAGAGTATTCCATCATTGTTGGTGCAAAACTTAGGAATCCTTAGCAATTAAAGCCATTTATGAAGAGTTCTTTTTGTTGTATGACAAAAGGGGGAGAAGAAGGGTTTAAGTTAAAAATCCAAATCTTTTTGAATTGACCTAACTTAAACATATCTGTCAAACATCAAAAAGGGGGAGATTGTTGGTGCAATCGACCTCCAAGGTTTTAATGTCAGACAAATATGTTTAAGTATGCTTAAGTATGTATGGAGCTTGATCTAGGGAAGTCCTAGTTGTAGGCTAGGCAAGGGAAGTCCTAGTTAGAGGCTAGGCAAGGAGGGAAATCTTGGTATATCGTGGAAGCCAGGTGGATAGGTTTGGAGGACTTAATCCCTGGGTAGCTGAATACTGAGTCCTAGTTGTAGGCTAGGTATGGGAAATCTCGGTATGTCGTGAAAGGCAGGTGGATAGGTCTGGAGGACTTGATCCCTGGGTAGCCGAATACTGAGTCTTGGTGAGTGAAGCCAAGTGGAGAAAATCCTAGGGGGTGATAACCTTAGGTAACAAGAAGTCTTGGAGGAGTGAACTCTAAGCAAGGTTGATCGGATGGTTTCCGGTCGACCGTGCGCGATCAACCAGACCAGCGGATCTCGGTAAATCTAGGTTTAGGTTTATCATTGTTTTCTGTATTACTATTATTGTTGTTGGCTAATATGGTATTGCAGGAAAAGTCTTAGTGGATCAGGCGATAAGACACTGAGCAGACAAAAGACTAAACATGTCTAGAGGATCATGTTTGGCAGGTAAGTTAAGATATGCAACTGGAAGAGCGACAGTGAGGTTAGGTTCCTAAAGGGAACAACCTAAGGTCGCTGATCCAACTAAAGAAACCGGGAAGGTTTCCAAGTTGAGATCAAGACAGTCCTAACTGTCATACTCATGCATTATATATTATATTATTGTGTTAACCTTTGTGTTGCAGGGATACTTTTCTTAATATTGTGTTGTAGGTTTGGCCGGATCGGTCGACCGAAACAGAGGATCGGTCGACCGAACCAAGATGACTCAGCACAGATCAGTTTAATCAGCAACGGTCAGATGCAGAAGGAAAATTCACTGATTGGTCGACCGAACCCGAGGATCGGTCGACCAAACAATCAATATTAAAGGCGCAGTAAATACAGATCACGGCAAATCTCGACGAACAGGGAAGGAGCCTGTTCGGCCGATCGAAAAAGGAGTTCGGTCAACCGAATCATTAAAGACCAGTAAATGCAAAAAGATCGAGCCAGCTTCGAACTTCAGCCAGGAAGGAAGGGAGCGGGTTCGGTCGACCGAACAGAGGGATCGGTCGACCGAACCTCCAGTATAGCTATAAAAGGTGCTCAAAGTCAGAAGCTCGGCAACAACTTTTTTGATCAAAATTCTTGCTCTGCAATCGTCTCGTCTTCATATGTGCAGCAAGCTACATCTTCCAGAAGTGCCGACCTAAGCTACATCTCCATTTTATTTATTGGTAAAATTTGTTTTAAGCTTGCATTTGTAATTCATTTAAGCAAGATAGTAGGGTGTTACTATCTTGCTCCATTGTACGATCTGCTTCTTTCCAAAGAATTTTGGAAAGAAGAGTTATAGTGGTTTGCTCACCGGTGCGGTCAAGGACAGCGAGCCTTCGAGTAGGAGTCGAGCTAGACTCCGAACGAAGTAAACAATCTGTCTCTTTTTACTTTCCGCTGTGCACGACTTTGATATAAAAGAAAAGAAAAGTTTTAAAAGGAGCGATATTCACCCCCCTCTATCGCTTCAAACGATCTATCACTTACCTTATGGATTCGTGGTTCCTTTGAGTTTGCTACTACACCACTTATTATCACAATTCATTATAACAATTTTGGGCAAATCAGGAATCACATCTAAGTCCATCATGAAGTTTCTGAGCCATACAGCTACTATGACTTCCTCAGAGGCTGCCACATACTCAGCTTCTATGGTGGAGTCCGAAAAATAACTATGCTTAATACTCCTCCATTATTATGACTTTACCTCATAAAGTAAACACAAAACCCCGAGGTCCACCTACTTTTGTCCCTATCTGATTGGAAGTCAAAATCCGTGTAACGACCACCCTTCTTACTACTACTACTCTATAAGGATGACCGTTACTTAATTACTAACTCTACTTAACCGGTATGATTAAAAATCATATGGAAACCCTACCGAAAAATTTCGGCAGAATCTCCCCTGTACCGGTGACCTTAAACTGACATACATAACATAATATACACAGCCACAAGCGGCTGGAACACATATCAAACCCACAAAATGAATAATATCACCACGCAGTTTAATCAAATCAAATCACGCAAGTAATGAATAGCGGAAACAAAATAAAAACATACAATTAACTAACAGCGGAAGACTAAATGACTCATCTAATACATTCTTAATAAATGGCAATCTTAATAAATTCTTAAACTAAGTCCCAAGGCTTCCATAGTCCTGGCATCACACACCATCCGCGCCACCTTGTCGCCTTCCTTTCTATATCTTTTCCTTTCCTGTATCTGCAGTAAGAGGAAGTGTAGTCTATAAGCAAAATTTGCTTAGTAAGCGCTATCTAACTCACAAAAACTCGATATGCATGTATATAAATAAAAATATGTTAAAACTAAATGCTAACATGTAAAGCTACTCATGCTCATAAATAGCAAATAACAGTAAGCTAACTCATGCTCTTCTAATAGTAAAGAAACATACTGAAAGGCTAAACATGTAAGACAAGTCTATACTATCATGCTAGCATAAAGAATTTAACTTACTGAATTCTAAACACTTTCTGATTCTTATTAAACTTACTTAAAAACTTATTCTTTTATTTCACTTATTTAAAACTTATTCTTTAATACTTGTAAACTTTTGTAAACACATTGTTTTATTAGTTCAAAAGTTTATACTTATAATACTTCAAAATAATAATCAACTTCTTCTTGGGCCCAGGCATAGTACCATCTTATGCGCGTTCCCTAATAGGTTGGGGTAGCGAGCCACCAATCCTAAAAGAGCAGACCTCGGTCTACCAGGGCCAAGACCTCGGAATTGAACACCTGGATTTGTTTAACGACAACCTCGGAAGTCGGGTACTAGCCTCTTCTTAAAAGTAAAATACTTATAATCTTAATTACTTCTTCTTTAAATGCCTTGGCATTTTAATAGGCACCTTGTGTGCCAAAAATCCCTAAAGTCTCGACTTTGGGATCTACTTAAGGCCTCGGCCTTTTCTTTTCTTTTCTTTATCTTTCTTATACTTTTCTTTATCTTTCTTACACTTTTTTTTTTCCAAAATACTGTTAGGGTATTTTTCATATGCATCTATGAATGAAACTAACTATGTAACACATAATCATGTATAGAATACAAAAGAAATCTACACTTAAGCTCAATAAAAATGCTTAATAAAATTCTGCATTATAACTTAATAAAAATCTGCATGTCATACTAAATTGCAGTGCCTAAAAATAACATAGTACAACACTTAAAACCTCATGATAATTAACTCTTAAAACAGAAATTAAACATACTCTTATGCATCTGGTATTTACTAGTTTTGTAAGTTGAGTTAAGCATGGATAAGCTTCGAAACTTCTAAGGAAAAACAAACTAGAACTAGAGACATAAACCTCATACCAAAACTGAAATACATTTAACAGAACTTAAACTAAATGCTAAAAGAAAATCTGAAACTGTAGAGCAAGTTCCAACTCAAGCTAAAACCTGCTGGGATCTTCTCTTCAAACCTATGTAAAGCTTGTTTTGTTTCATGGTATACTAGTACAAGAACTTAATGGATCTCTTCTCCTCTTCTTTATCAAACTCACGGCAGCAAGGGAAAATTAACCAAGCTAAGGTAGCAAAAGGGAAATTAACCAGTAAAGTAGAATTTTACAGCAAAGAGGTAGAGTCTAAACAACATATCACGGGCTGCTTAAAATGCTAATGCACGGAGAATTCCATGGGTACTAGTCACAACACAATTACAATGTTGCATAAAGATAAAAATGGATCTTCCCGAACTAGAAAAACAATTACCATCAATGAATGTGAGGGATTGCAAGAGGAAGTTATATCAGTGATAGGAGAAAGAAACCTTTAACTGGATAAGTGACAACTCCATGGAAAGGATTTCACTAGAATTGTAACCAAGCATGCTTATCACGGTCACACAGAAAAAAATCCAAATCAAAAGCTACAAATGCCAATTTCAAAGTTTGAAAGGAATCTTTCCACATACTTAACCTCTACCGTTCTTCCCCTTTCTTCCGTTGGGACTTACGGCAGCAACACAAAACAAACTATCCTTACAACATGCTACGAAATCATGGAAAACAAGAAATCCGAGAGCTATTCGGCTCGAAACTATCTTACCGCAGGTGAGTAAGCTTCTTACGTTAGGCTTTTCTTGGACTTATAGGCGAGGAAGACCTTCTAGTGGTTCTAGGGTTCAGGTAACTTGAAATCTTCGGCGACTCCTTGCGTCCACAGCTTCCCCTCGACGAGAGGATCCCGAAATGGTGAAGAGCTCTCGACGTTAGCTCCCTCGCTGGCCGCCGGAGGTGAAAACCCTAACCTTCCTCGCCTTCCGCCCGAGCACGGCCGTCGCGCGCAGAAGAGAGACGCGAGGAGAGGAGAAAGGAAAATTTAGGTCACGATCCTCAATCAAGCCCTAAGTTCTCCTCTTTTATAATCCAATATTCTGTTATGGCTTAAGACCAATTCCTTATAAATTTGTTTACAAAATACTTGCTTGGTCTTTTGGCTAGATCGTTCCGCTTAAGACTTGGACCGGGTTGGGGGTTTGCGGGTTCGAACCTCAGCTAGAACCCCCCTTTTTTCTTCTAATTATTTTCTATTACCAACTACTCTTTAAATACTATTTGTTCTATATATGATTAACAAAACTTGTTTAGCTCAGTTGGTGGGCTGACTTTGGTTAGGGTCTAGTTCGGTCCGAGATCTTGGGTTCAAAACCCGATCTTAACACTTTTTATTTTATTTTATTTTTAAACTTCTTCCTCTTGGTAAAAATATCAAACGAACTCCAAAAATTGCATAAAAATATTCTATAAATTCCTAAAAATCTCTAGAATTTTTCTAAAGTATTTCTAAATATTTTTAAGAACTTTTAGAACTCCTAATGAGGAAGATTGGGTCGTTACAATCCGTGTAACCCACAGGGATCAAATTATCTTCCTTATAAACTAACACATAATCTCTAGTCCCTCTAAGGTACTTTAATATATGCTTTATGACAGTCTAGTGTCCCAGTCCTGGGTTACTTCGATATTTGCTAATTATACCATGGGCAAAACAGATATTCAATTTCATGCATAGCATACATTAGGCTTCCGACAGCCGAAGCATAAAGAACTGCCTTCATGTCCTCTATCTCCTTTGATGTCTTCGGACACTTCTTTTTAGATAAAGATACTCCATGCCTAAAAGGTAGAAAACCTTTCTTGGAGTCTTGTATGCTAAAATGAGCTCGGATAGTATGAAGCTCGGGATAAGCACAACATTCTTTTCTTGTAATCCCTTTGATCCTGAGAATATGTGCGCATTCTCCCAAGTCCTTCATATCGAATTGCTTGGACAACCATACCCTTACTTCCAACAACACCTTGATATTATTTCCAACTACCAAAAATGTCATCTACATATAGTACAAAAAATACCACCACGTTTCCATCACACTTCTTGTATACGCAAGACTTTTCCGGACATTGAATAAATCCATAGGTCTGGATTACTTCATTAAACCGGATGTTCCAAGACCTTGAAGCTTTGCTTCAGTCCATAAATAGACTGATTGAGCTTACATGCTAGATGCTCTTTGCCCTTTGCAATGAACCCTTCTGGTTGCTTTATATGGATGCTTTCTTCAAGACTTCCATTAAGGAAAGCTGTCTTGATATCCACTTGCCAAATCTCATAATTCATATTAGCAACAATAGATAAAAGAATCCGGATAGACTTAAGCATGGCTACCGGTAAAAGGTTTCCCTTTTCAACAAGCCTTGCTTTGAAAGTTTTTGCCTTCCCGTCTGTCCCTCTTTTTTCTATTGTAGACCTATTTTCACCTAATGGCTTTTATACCATTTGGTGGTTCTTCAAGCTCGCAGACATTATTATAATACATAGATTCTATTTCTGTATTCATTGCTCTTTGCTAAGATGTTGCATCTTAATCTTGGAGTGCTTTGTCATATGTCTGGGGATTAGGTTCATGTTGACGAGGGATCAAGTCCAAAGACTCTCCCAAAACATGAATCTTTTAGGTTGCCTAACAACCCTCCAACTACGACGAGGCACTCTGTGCAATTGTGTATCATTTGTGATACATGTTGTAGTTTCTTGTGATATTTCATCTTGTACAGTTGGTACTAGATTAAACGTGTCCTTTATTATTTTCTTAAGAACAAATTTACTTATGAGCTTGTGGTTTATTACATAGTCCTCTTCTAAAAAATGGGCATTGGTGCTTACAATGACCTTCTGATTTTTAGGACTATAAACCTCCTTTCATTTCTCTAGGATAACCCACAAACAAGTGAACTCCTGTCCAACTTATCAGTGTCTCCCTTTAGTATATGTGCTGGACTAACCCAAATCCGAATATGCTTCAGACTAGGCTTACACCCGTTCTATAATTCTATGGGAGTAGAGAATTCTGACTTTAGAAAATACTATGTTCACTTTCCATTTCCAGAGTATATCCTCAAAATGAATTTGGTAATTCTGAATAACTCTTCATTGATCTAACTATTTCCATAAGAGTCATATTCCTTCCTTCTACTACACCATTCTGTTGTGGTGTACTAGGTGCAGTCAGTTGGGATTGAAGTGACTCCTAAACTCTCCTAAGAGGTACTCGCCACTACTATCTCACTGTAGTGTCTTGATATTTTTACCTTGATGTTTCTCCACATCAGCCTTGTACTCTTTGAACTTATCAAAGCACTTAGACTTGCAGCGCATCAAGTAAATATATCCGTATCTCGAATAGTTATCTATAAAAGAGACGAAATATTTGAAACCACCTCTTGCCTGGGTAGTCAAAGGTCTACACAAATCAATATGAACAAATTCCAACACATTTTTGGCTCCTTACCCCTTAGACTCCACTTTTTACGTTGCGAAAACCCCGAAATTCCCATGCCACGGATCCGTGCGAAGAAATAAATTTTGTAAAACTTTCACGTACGAGTTTTCTAAGCCTAGATCTACTTTAGATCTACAAGATAAGAGTTTACCCTTGATGCGAAGGCCTATGCTAAATCCCGCTCGTCCAAGGTTCGCTGGATCTTGAGAGTATCAAAGTAGATACTCCTCTATGTGTATCCACACAAGCAAGAGATGGAGAGAAACCACTAGGATGTGCTAGCACCCTTGATGTGCACGGTAAGGAGGAGGAGAGGGAGAGAAGAAACCTAGAGAGGAAGAAGAAGAAATGAATGAGAATGAATTCTCACCTTGTGTAATTCCCAAGTGGTCGGCCACTTTAGGCTTATAAACTCCCATGGAATATCAAGAGTCAAGTCTCTTGATCTCCTCCATGAGGTGGCATTTGGTCAAGTCAAACTTGACCAAATGAACTGTAAGACCGTTGGGCCGGCTAGAAGGGGGGGTTGAATAGCCTGAAAAAAATAAACAGAAAAGACCCTTCTCGAACTTTCAACAGAACACTTGCATAAAGTAAATTAGCAGTAAATAAAAAGAAGAAAGAAGAGGCTCACAATTTGACTTGGTTACAACCAAGGAGGTTGTTAATCCAATGAATGAACGTGCACTAAAATATCTCCTTCAGGCGGAGAAGCCTCTTACAGCAGTGAAAGCACAAAAGACAGAAGCTAAACTAGAACAGAAGCGCACAAGTGTTTGGAATGTAAATTTCTGAGTTGATGCAAAGCTTCTGGACCAAGGCTATATTTATAGCCTTGGTCGGGGCGCCTGGAAGGGTTCCGGGCGCCCTGGGGGGGATAAATTTTATCCCCCAACGTTCAGATCGAGTTTTGACTCGATCTGGTCAAAATCAGGGTCCGGGCGCCCGGAAGGGTTCTGGGCGCCCCGGATGGCTCCGGGCGCCCCGGAGCCCAAAGTCAACAGCGTTGACTTTTTTGTCCGGGACCTCTTCTCTGGTTCAGTCCCTCCTCAGTCCGGTTCTTCTCCTCCAGATCCGCTCGCTTGGGTGATCTCTGCCATCCGGAAAAGGGCTCACCCGAACCCAACTTCCGGTCTTCTCGAGCGTGCTTCCCTCCGACTTCTCGTCCCTCGGAATTGCCTCGTGATTCCTTCTCGTCCGCCAGCGTACTCATCTGCAGTCTTCATCCCTCGGTCGTCGACCTTCTCCCTAGCTGCGTCTCTTGCTCCCCGAGCAATCTTCCGCTCCAGCTTTCGTCCCTCGGAACCACCGCGCGCTTCCTTCTCGTCCGCCGGTGTACTCTTCCGCAGCGCCTCGTCCCTCGGACGCACAGCGTGCCGTCCTTCTCGCTAGCTACTGTGTTCCTAAGCTCCTGCACACTTAGACACAAGGTTAAATACACAGGACCTAACTTAACTTGTTGATCACACCAAAACAACCTTAGGGTTCCAACAATCTCCCCCTTTTTGGTGTGATCAACCCAAGTTAAGCTAGGGTAAAAATAGAAATAAAATTGAATTAAGTAAATTAACTTAAATTACAATTTAAGTTCAAAAAGATAGAAAAAATTAAATCTATCTACCTCCCCCTAGACTTATACTTTCCCTTCTCCCCCTTTGATCACAAAAAAATGGGGTTCCAAGAAAAATAATCTAAGGGTTAAAGACTTAGAAAAAATATTTCTAAAAAAATCTAAGTTTTTAAGAAATTTAGAAAATTTTTCTAAGCAATTAAAGCTGAGAAAAAGTTTTTAACTTAGGAAAAAATAATTTTTGAGAATATCTCTAAGTATATAAATAAAATCCAAAAAAAATCCTAACTTACATTTTTAAGTATTTTTTTTTAAATGACTTAAGCAAAAAAAAATTCTAAGTAGGTAAATTTCTAATTTGAAATAAAATGTTTTGAATAACCTTTTTCAAGCACTAATTAATTCTTGTATTCATGCTTCATTAGTATGTTAATTAAACATTTATTTCAATATTTTGGCTTCCAGGTCGTGGCGAGGCACTAGGTCTTCTTGGTTATTGGAGCAACAACCACTTCCTTAGACAAAACCTCATAAAGAAATTCTTTGTTTAATTTTCTCACTTAAAGCGCTAATTTTACTTTTAAAATTAATTTAAGAATGATTTAGGAACCCAATATAGGTTCCAACCTACTGGATTAACTAAAAAGTTTTTAGGGACATATTTTCTTGAAATGTTCCTAATTTGTCCCGGGTGATATTTAAAGTACCAATTTAAATTATTAAATTTTTTAACATTGGTTTTAGATGAACATGCATGGTTTTTCAAGTTGTCTACTTGAATTTTCAAATCATCATTTTCAAGTTTCAATTTTTCATTTGCTAGTTTTAATTTATCTAATTCTTCTAAGGGACAAGACTTAGCTAGAATTACTTTTAAATTTTTATTTTCACTTTCTAATTTGCAGCAATCTTTTGTTAAAAGTTTAACAAACTTAAACATTTTATCGGGAGGAAGAGATCGTACCTGCCTTACTTTGTCGATCTCGTTGTCCGTTTCTCCCCCTGAGCTGCTGCTTTCTTCCGACGTGTCTCCCCCTTCATCGATGCTCTCGATGCTCATTTCGGAAGAGCTTGAATCGCAGTCGTCGTCTTGATGACTCGCCATCAGTGCGAGTCCGGAGAATGCTTCGACTTCCGATTCGGACGACGTATCGTCCCACGTCGCCTTCAGGGCCTTTCGTTTTTGGATAGGCTTCTTACCCTTTTCCTTGTCTTTGTTCTTCAGCTTGGGGCAGTTGTCCTTGACATGCCCTTCTTCGTCGCAATGGTAGCAGCGGATCGTTCTTTTCTTTCTTCCCTGTGGATGGTTAGTTTTTCTAGAATTATATAATTTCTTAAATCGTCTTACCATCATTACCATTTCCTCGTCGTCGAGAGAAGATTCCGATTCAGGTTCATCTCTCGAAGCTTTGAGGGCGACGTTGTTCTTTGGCTCTCTCATTCCTGCACATCTTGACTCATGCACTTCAAATGTTGAAAAAAAGTCTTCTAATGAAATTTTTTCTAAGTCCTTCGAAATGTAAAAAGCATCTACTAATGATGCCCATTTTGAATTTCTAGGGAAGGAATTTAAAGCGTACCTGAGCGAATCTCAGTTACTTACCTCTTCTCCGAGATTTGAAAGTCCGGTGATGAGCTCCTGTATCCTCGAGTGTAGATGTGCAATTGTTTCACCTTCTTCAAGACGGAGGTTGGTGAGCTGGTTGCGAAGTAAGTCCCGTCTCGCAAGCTTGGCTTCGGATGTTCCTTCGTGTAATTCAAGGAACTTCTCCCAAAGCTCCTTTGCCAAATTGTAGGTGCCGACACGGTTGACTTCTTGTGGAGGAAGTACAGTTAGCAGATGGAATTCTGCTTTCTTGTTTGCCACGTACTCGGCCTGCTCTTTCTTTGTCCATTGACTTTTTGTTTTGCCCTCGGGAGCTTCAAAACCGAGTTCCATTATTAATAATAAATCAAAATCAGTACCGAAAAATACCTCCATGTGCTTCTTCCAGCTTGCAAAGTCCCCCTCGAATTTTGGCGGGTGGATGTTAGATCCGACCATCTCGTTGCTTCGTTCGGCGGTTAGTCCTCCTGAAGCGTCTCGGCTCTGATACCACTTGTAAGACCGTTGGGCCGGCTAGAAGGGGGGGTTGAATAGCCTGAAAAAAATAAACAGAAAAGACCCTTCTCGAACTTTCAACAGAACACTTGCATAAAGTAAATTAGCAGTAAATAAAAAGCAGAAAGAAGAGGCTCACAATTTGACTTGGTTACAACCAAGGAGGTTGTTAATCCAATGAATGAACGTGCACTAAAATATCTCCTTCAGGCGGAGAAGCCTCTTACAGCAGTGAAAGCACAAAAGACAGAAGCTAAACTAGAACAGAAGCGCACAAGTGTTTGGAATGTAAATTTCTGAGTTGATGCAAAGCTTCTGGACCAAGGCTATATTTATAGTCTTGGTCGGGGCGCCTGGAAGGGTTCCGGGCGCCCTAGGGGGGATAAATTTTATCCCCCAATGTTCAGATCGAGTTTTGACTCGATCTGGTCAAAATCAGGGTCCGGGCGCCCCGGATGGCTCCGGGCGCCCCGGAGCCCAAAGTCAACAGCGTTGACTTTTTTGTCCGGGACCTCTTCTCTGGTTCAGTCCCTCCTCAGTCCGGTTCTTCTTCTCCGGATCCGCTCGCTTGGGTGATCTCTGCCATCCGGAAAAGGGCTCACCCGAACCCAACTTCCGGTCTTCTCGAGCGTGCTTCCCTCCGACTTCTCGTCCCTCGGAATTGCCGCCTGTTTCCTTCTCGTCCGTCAGCGTACTCATCCGCAGTCTTTGTCCCTCGGTCGTCGACCTTCTCGCTAGCTGCGTCTCTTGCTCCCCGAGCAATCTTCCGCTCCAGATTTCGTCCCTCGGAACCACCGCGCGCTTCCTTCTCGTCCGCAGGTGTACTCTTCCGCAGCGCCTCGTCCCTCGGACGCACAGCGTGCCGTCCTTCTCGCTAGCTACGTCTTCCACTCGAGTACCTGTGTTCCTAAGCTCCTGCACACTTAGACACAAGGTTAAATACACAGGACCTAACTTAACTTGTTGATCACACCAAAACAACCTTGGGTTTCCAACATGAAGAAGCCTTGATGATGTGGCATTGGTCAAGTCAAAGTCAAGTCAAAACTTGACTCTTCATCTTCCTACTTAAGTCATGTCAAACTTGACAACTTCACTCCCTTGGTTAATCTAATCTAACTATTGGTTCAAGCTAATTTTAATTTAATGAATCTCTATTCATTGAATTAAATTAATTAAATGAGTCTAAGTCTAAATTAGACTCACTTAACACATGAACCAAATTGAGTCCAACTCAATTAGCTAAATTTGGATTACTCTTAATCCAATTTGGTTTATCACATGAACCTAATCCGTTAGGTTCATCAAATGAACCTAATCTCCATCTAATTGCCTTTTGTGTGTGACCCTATAGGTTTTTGTAACGTTGGCAATGCTCCTAAATACATTTAGAAGCATAAGTAATGAGCGGTATCTAGAAACACATCATTACTACCCAAGTTTCAAGAATGTTGAGATCCAACATCACCTTGTGACTCCTCACAATATATGACATTGTCCTTCTATCCTAGACATCTAGATTGATCAACATGAGGCATAGACCGTGTCATCCTCTAATCAATCTAAATCTTGAACTCCAAGTAGACTCACTCAATCAAATGAGCTCAATATCTCATATTGACTCATTTGGGCATGACCATGCACTTCGTGGTCTCACTCTATCAAGAATATCGATGTCACTCCCGTCATATAGGAGGGATAGATCTCATCTATATCACTCACATCCCTCCGCATAATTTGTTACATACCCAGTAATCACCTTTATAGTCCACCCAGTTACGGGTGACGTTTGACGAAATCAAAGTACGTAACTCCTTATGTAGCGAACCATGGTGACTTCAGGTCCAATGACTAATAGTCATACTAATAGCCACATGAGAAAGTATATGACACTCATATAACGATCCATGATACTTTCTCATGGCGGGTCATTCAGTATACATTCTCCAATGCATACCCATGTGTCAACTTGATATCTCTATATCCATGACTTGTGAGATCATGTCATCGAGTTGACTTACATGCTAGTCTCGTCGCATTAACATTGTCCCTGAATGTTAATACTCGACTAGAAATGATTAAGAGTAGTGTTCCCTATATCATCTCACTATCGATTCAACCAATCAATTGATATAGGTAAGAACCTTCTACTCAAGGACGCTATTATACTTAGTTATTTGGCACCAATACAAGTAACTATAATAACCAAAAACAAATGCCTTTATTTATATACAAGAATATGATACAACGAGTCCATACAACAATCATCAAATGATTGGTTCTAGGGCTCTAACTAACACTATTATCCTTTGAATCCTACTCAAGTTAATATAACCTAGCCTTAGATGCCAAAGATATGATTGATTCATTTCCGAAGGTTACTTTCTCTTATTAGAGTTAGAATATGTGTTATTAATTTCCATTTGTTGCATCGTAGGAGTTATTGGATTATAACGTACCAGAACTGATAATTTCCCCATTTTTTTTATAACAACTTTGTTATCAAAATAGACAGAATATCTATCCTTAAATAGTTTTAGAAACTGAAATCAAGTTCTTTCTAAAACCTGGTATGTAAAGACGATCAATGTTTTATTCCTCTCAAAGGATAAACATCTCCCACTGCAACAACTGCTACTTTTGCAGCGATGCCCATGTAGACGGTATTTTCCCTTTCATTTAGTTGTCAAGTTTCCTGGAACTCCTGCAATGAATTGCAGACATGATTAGTGGCTCCCATATCTACACACCAGGTACTGGTAGATAACACCACTAAACATGTTTCAACAACTAATGAATAAAATATACTTTTATTGTTCTCATTTCTGAGAGGACAGTCCACCTTAGAGTCCAAGTTTTGTTTCCAATCATTGGGACTACTAAGTCTATTCTATAGTATAACAACTAGGGGATTGACAAACATTTAAAATCCTAAGAATCTCAAAAAATATTTGGTCAAGACCAACACCTTAAAATCCCCATGAATTTTGTATGCCACGATAGTGTGGACGTATACAAAATCAAAGAGGAGATTTTATCCATTAATTTTATTATCTCGTCAACCTAACTTTATGATAGATAAAATTAATGGTTGGTCTATCTCTGATTAAATATTTTGTCAAAACTTTGAATTTAAAATAATATTGATTCCTCAAAACAATATCATTTAAATTCATCAACACCTCAAACACCGTGAATTTTGCATGCCATGATAGTGTGGACGTATACAAAAACAATCATTTGTAAGAGGAGGGTTTTACCCATTAATAACCTTGTCAACCTACCTTTATGACAAATAAAATTACCTCAAACACCATGAATTTTGTATGCCACGATAGTGTGGACGTATACAAATCCAAACATTTGTAAGAGGGGTTTTACCCATTAATTTTATTATCTTGTCAACTTGACAAATAAAATTACCTCAAACACTGTGAATTTTGTATGCCATGATAGTGTAGATGTATACAAAATCTCAACATTTGTAAGAGGGGGTTTAAATTTTATTATCTTATCAATTTATCTTTATGACAAATTAATAGTTGGTTTTCCTTCGGTCACACAAATAATAGCAGTGACTCCGATGGGGAGGATACTATTAAATGTGCCTAAGTGTATACTATTACTTGATACTTAGTGCATTAAATAAGATTATGCCCCTTCCGATGGGGAAGATCACACACTCCTAATTAATTTCCTATAATCATCCAAAATGGAAGTTTGATCTAGTGATCTGCAAACAAACTCATCCAAGATGGATGAAGGCACTCAGAGCCAACGCACAAGTTTGTTTGCATCACTTACAAACCCTTCTTGTCTAAAAAAGAAATAGAGATAATGTTCTTGGTTAAAGAAGGCATATAACATCACTCTTCTAGTTCTAAAACAAGCCCAGAGGGCAAAGATGAGGAATATGTTCCTACAGCGACAGCAACAACTCTTGCACCATTGCCTACTCGTAGGTCCACTTCATCCTTCATCAATGTTCTACTATTTCTCAAGCTCTACACATTAGTATAAATGTGAGATGTGTTGGAATGTATACTAAAAGCCTAGCTTTTGTAAACATTTATTTTTGAAATAAAAGAATCACATTGGTCAATATCTGTATTTATTTGTTAAATATAATTATTCAATTAATTTATATAGTAGATAACATGGTGTGTGGTGTCACATTCAGAACATCATGTTGTCGGTTCTTTATAAATTATAAATAGTTGCTTGTGACTAAGATGGAAAGGAACAAACCATTAGAATAGTCGTAGTGTAATTAAGTATTAGTTGATCTTGACTAATAAATTACATTGGTACACTCTAAGTGTATTGAGTAAGACCATTTTAGATAAGTTCTTTTTGTACTGACTTAATAAAAGAACTAGACCTTAGTTATTATGGATGTGTGTACTCTTAATCCTAATATAATAACAAGCACATATATTTAGTATTTATTTATTTAAGTTATCAAAGGGTGAGATTTAGCTTGATAAATCAATATGCCCGATAAGTTGGGAAATGATATTACTTATAGTGTGTATTGTTGATTATAAAAGAAAACTGTGTCCTAGTTATCTAGGTTGAGAATGTCCCCAGGAGGAGCTCATAAGGATTGCCATGTTAAACCCTGCAGGTGGACTTAGTCCGACATGACAATGAAGTTGAGTGGTACTACTCTTGGAGCTAGATATTAATTAAGTGAGTTGTTAGTAACTTACTTAATTAGTGGACATTCATTATCTTAAACACAGAGAGACTAAAACCCTCATAATAAGAAGGAGCCTATAATGTAATTTGGGATTGGTGTGGTAGTGCGATAATAACTCTCTAGTGGAATGAGTTATTATCGATGAACTTGAGTTGTGTGTTCGAGGCGAACACAGGATACTCAAGCTCATCGGAAGGCCAAAACCAATTTCTCCTCTAGGTCCCTATCATAGCCTCATTAAAGCCTCAAGTCCATCCAAAGAAAGGTCAATCTTGGTGTCCAAGAAGGGGGCCGGTCCATTGCTTGGTGACCAAGTAATGGCCGGCCACATCTCCTCTTAAAGGGCCGGCCCTTTGTTTAGTGCCCAAGCATGTAAGGGCCGGCCACAATAATTCAAACAAGGAGGGGTGTTTTGAATTTTTAAAATATTCTCTTTGTAGAAAACCATAAGTTTTAGAAGAGAGATTTTAAATTTAAAAACTTTCCTTATTTGAATTAGGCCACATGCTTTAAAAGAAAGTTCAAAAGATTTTAAAACTTTCCTTTTTTAACCATCCTCATGGTTTAAGAAAAAAAAGGAAGAGAAGTTTTAAAATTTAAATTTTCTATCACCATGTTAAAAAAATAAAATTTTATAAGAGAAGTTTTAAATTTTAAAACATGGTTTTAATTTTTAGAACTTTCCTTTTTTAACTCCTACTTTAGGAAATTAGAAGAGAGCTTGTAAAATTTTATAAATTTTTTTTTCTTTCCTTGATGAGATGGCCAGCCACCTTGCTTGGTGCCCAAGCAAGGGGCCGACTAAAAGAAATAAAAAAAAATCATCATCCAATTAATGTTTGGTGATTGATTCAATCAAGAGGAAAGAAAAGGTAAAATAAAAGGGAAATGGAAAAACAAGAGGAAGATTTTAACTTTTGTAAAATGTCTTTCCTTATTTGCCTTGGGCAAGTAATATAAAAGAAGGGGTGAGGAGGCCTCATGAGAAATCAATTCTTATTCTCTTGGTGGAGTTTCTCTAGGTGGCCGACCCTCCCTCTCCCCTCTTCTTTTCCCTTTGCTCTCTTCTCCTTGGTGGTGGTGATGGCCGGATTTTAGAGGAAGAGGAAGAAAGCTTTTGGGTGGTGTTCATCTTGGAGGATCGTCGCCCACACGACGTCCAAGGCGAGGCGAGGAATACGGCAGAAGATCTTGAGGTCATTTGCATACAAAGAGAAGGTATAATTAGCAATTGTTTTCCGCATCATGCTAGTTATTTCTCTTTGTAAGAATTCCAAACATAAGAGGCATTAGATCTAGTTTTTCGAATTTATTTTTCGAGTTTGTGTTTTCTTTGTTTTTCGAATTTGTGATTCGATTGTTCTTCTTGGTTAAACCTAGAGTTATTTTAGGAAATTAAATATTAGCTTTCCTTAAAAGGTTTTGTCTAGGCGGTGGTGGTTGCTGCCATATCCAAGAAGGCCATGTGCCTCACCATGCAATCCTAGAAGCCAATTTTGGAAATTAATATTTAATGGAATTAATAACATAGGTGAATTTGGATTAATAGTGTTAAGTTCCGCTTGCGATCCAAATCTAAACCATCAAGAACAGATAAGTTAAATTTGGAATCAATGATGTTAAGTTCCATCTGCGATTCCTAATTTAACTTCTAAAGAACACAATAGGTTATTTAAGGAAGGTTCGACACTTGTACAAAATTTTTGTACAGTGGAACCGATACGGTTTTTCCTAGGACTAACCAACAATTGGTATCAGAGCTAGGGTTTGCCTTTGTGTGTTTTGGTTTTCAAATTAATTATGCACATGTCATACATAATTTAGGCAGGATAATAGTTGGATGTGCTAACTTCGTGGTTGTAGGCTCCAACTATTATGACATTTAGATATTGTGTGTGATTTGACCCTTGGACATGTCAAGGGCATTATTTTGTGTGCATGATTGTATGTATCAAATACAGCAGGAGCTATATTATTTTTAGAATTTTATTTTTGTTCGATCTAGAATACATGTACATTCCTTTATGGAATATAAGATCGATATATGTAAAATTCTATATTTGTCGCGGATCGTATCTTTGTGAGGCATGGTGCTTTTGGAGGACCAGAGACGCAACGGAATAAGAAGCAAGATAGATGTGACAACTAAACCCGATGGCGATGGCTAAAGATGGCAGCAGCTAGGGTTGGAGCATACTGAAGACAGTGATGGAAAAGGCCATAATAGTTAGAAAATTAATTTCCAAATTTATTGCTTTTATTTACTGTGATGTTTATGTGCATGTGATGTATGCTAGAATAGGTTAAAATCCTCATTTTTAAATAACTAAGTGGGAGAGGATTTTAATAAATTCCACGGTCTCCATTACTGGTTTGTAAGTGATGCAACAAGCTTGTGTGTTGGCTCTGAGTGCCTCCCTCCACAACGGATGGGTTTGTTGCGGATCACTAGATCAAACTTCCTTTATGGATGGTTATAGGAAATTATTTAGGAGTGTTTGATTTTCTCCAACTGAAGGGGCACAATCCTTTTTAATGGACTAAGTATCAAGTAATGGTATACACTTAGACGCATTCAATAGTATCCTCCCCAACGGAGTCACTGCTATTGTTTTGTGTGACCAAAGTGAAACCAACTATTAATTTTATTTGTCATAAAGTTAGGATGACAAGATAATAAAATTAATGGGTCACACCCTCCTCTTACAAATGTTGAATTTGTATACGTCCACACTAACATGACATGCAATATTCACGGTGATTTGAGGTGTTGGTAAATTTAAATAGTATTGTTTGAGGAATCAATATTATTATAAATTTAGAGTCTTGACCAAAATTTATTTTGTGATTCTTAGGATGACTTTTAACCCACTGGCCATTATACTGAAAGACAACAAAGTTACTGGTCCCAACTATATAGATTGGAAAAGGAACTTGGACATTGTTCTTACTACCGAGAGCTATAAGTTTGTACTGACTGAGGCTTTCCCTGATGCACCTAACGGTGACTCTACCCCAGAGGAGATTGAGTATCATAGGAAATGGGTAAAAGCAGATGAGATGGCATAGTGTTACATTTTGGCTTCAATGTCAAATGTATTGCAACATCAGTATCAAGATTTACCAACAGCTTATGATATAATGAACAATCTCAAAGATCTCTACCAGAGTCGGACTACTAGGCAAGAGGCAATGAGAAAGTTAATGACAGCCACCATGTCTGAGGGGACACCCGTAAGGGATCATATCCTCAAAATGATGGCTTATCTGAATGAAATATAAGTCCTTGGAGGAGAAATCGATGGGGAAACCCAGGTCGATATAATTCTCCAAACGCTACCCAGAAGTTTTGAGCAGTTCCGCCTGAACTATAACATGAACAAAAGATAGTATACATTGGCGAAACTTCTGACAAAACTACAGGCAGCAGAAGGTATATTTCATCATAGTTCTCAGATTCAATATGCTGAAAATGGTTCTACTTCTAAGTCAAAAGGCAAGAAGAAGAAGAAACATATCTTTTCAGCAAAGAGAGTGAATAAACCTCAGGGTACAGGACAAAAAGCTGGAATGAAGAAGCCGAAGGGCAAGTGCTTCATCTGCAAGCAGTCAGGATATTGGAAGGCGGACTGTCCTCGTAGAAATTAGAATAATAAAGGTATATCTCATACTCTAGTAGTTGAAACATGTTTAGCGGTGTTATCTACCAGCACCTGGTGTGTAGATACGGGAGCCACTGATCATGTCTGCAATTCTTTACAGGGGTTCCAGGAAACCCGACGACTATTTGAAGGAGAGATAACCGTCTACATGGGCAATGCTACTAAGGTGGCGGCTATTGCAGTGGGAGACGTCTACTTATCTTTTGATAGGAATAGAAGTTTGATTTTAAGAAATTATCTTTATGTGCCCAGTTTTAGAAAGAATTTAATTTCAGTTTCTAAACTGTATTTGGATGAATATTCTGTTTCCTTTAGTAACAATGTCGTTATAAAGAGAAATAAGGTGATTATCTGTTCTAGTGCATTGGTTGGTAATTTATTTACTTTAAATCTAATTTCTCCCACAAAGAGAAATATGGAAATAATAACACATCTTCTAACTCTAATAAGAGAAAAGAACATTCAAAAATGAACCAAATGTATCTTTGGCATCTAAGGCTTGGTCATATTAACTTAAGTAGGATTCAAAGGCTTGTAGCCGATGGACTCTTGGGTTCATTAGAGTTTTGAAACTTTCCAACATGTGAATTCTGCTTGGAAGGTAAAATGACCAAGAGACCTTTTAAGGCCAAGGGGTATAGAGCCAAAGATGCGTTAAAACTGGTTCATTCTGATTTGTGTGGTCCTATGTCTATCCAGGCAAGAGGTGGTTATGAATACTTCATCTCCTTTATAGACGATTATTCAAGATACAGATACATTTACGTGATGCGTCACAAGTCTGAATGCTTTGACAAGTTCAAAGAATATAGGGCTGATGTGGAGAAACGTCTTGGTAAAAGTATTAAGACACTACGGTCTGACCATGGTGGCAAATACCTCTTTATAGAGTTTAGGAGTTACTTATCAGAAGTTAGGATTCAATCCCAATTATCTGCACCTGGTATAACGCAACAGAATGGTGTGGTAGAACGAAGGAATATGACTCTTATGGAAATGGTTAGATCAATGATGAGTTATTCAGAATTACCAAATTTATTTTGGGGATATGCTCTGGAAACAACAGTGTACATTCTGAATATGGTACATTCTAAAATAGTTCCTTCTACTCCCATGGAATTATGGAATGGGCGTAAGCCTAGTCTGAATCATATCTGGATATGGAGTAGTCCAACACATGTGTTGAAGGGAGATACTGACAAGTTGGAATAACGTATAGAAGTTTGTTTGTTTGTGGAATATCCTAAGGGAACGAAAGGTGGTTTGTTTTATAATCCTAAAAATCAGAAGATCATTGTTAGAACCAATGCTCGATTTTTAGAAGAAGATTTTAAGCCCATGAGTGAAATAGTTTTAGAAGAAATAAGAGAGGACACGTCTACTTTAGTACCAATAGTACAAGATGAAGTACCACTAGAAACTGCAACACGTGTCACACATGATACACAACCAGAGACAGTGCCTCGTCGTAGTGGGAGGGTTGTAAGGTAATATGAGATATTCATGTTTTTGGGAAAGTCTTCGGACTTGATCCTGGGTAAACATGAACCTGATCCCCGAACATATGATGAAGCACTCCAAGATAAAGATGCAGTATCTTGGCAAAAGGCAATGAATTCTGAAATAGATTCTATGTATTCTAATAAGGTCTGGGAGCTTGTAGAACCACCTGATGGTGTAAAAGCCGTTGGATGCAAGTGGATCTACAAAAGGAAAAGAGGGACAGACGGGAAGGTAGAAACCTTCAAAGCAAGGCTTGTTCCGAAAGGGTATACTCAGAAAGAGGGAATTGATTATGAGGAGACTTTTTCGCCGGTAGCTATGCTTAAGTCTATCCGGATACTCTTATCCATTGCTGCTCATATGGATTATGAGATTTAGCAAATGGATGTCAAGACAGCTTTCCTTAACGGAAGTCTTGAAGAAAAGATCCATATGAAGCAACCAGAGGGATTCATTGAAAAGGCAAAAACCATCTAGTATGCAAGATGAATAGGTCCATTTATGGCCTGAAGCAAGCTTCAAGATCTTGGAACATCCAGTTTAATGAAGGAATCCAGTCATATGGATTTATTCAGTGTCTAGATGAGTCTTGTGTATACAAGAAGTGTAATGGAAACGTGGTGATATTTCTTGTACTATACGTAGATGATATTTTATTAATTGGCAACAATGTCAAGGTATTATCGGACGTAAGGGTATAGTTGTCTAAACAATTTGATATGAAGGACTTAGGAGAATGTGCACATATTCTTGGGATCAAAGTTATAAGGGATCGCAAGAAAAGAATGTTGTGCCTATCTCAAGCTTCATATATAGATACAATCCTTGCTCATTTTAGCATGCAGAACTCCAATAAAAGTTTCTTACCTTTTAGGCATGGAGTAGCCTTATCTAAAGAGATGTCTCCGAGGACATCAAACGAGATAGAGGACATGAAGGCAGTTCCTTATGCTTCGGCTGTGGGAAGCCTAATGTATGCAATGCTGTCTACGAGACCTGATATTTGTTTTGCCGTGGGCATGGTTAGCATATATCAAAGTAATCCTGGATAAGGACATTGGACTACTGTAAAGCATATATTGAAGTACCTGAGAAGGATTAAAGATTATATGCTAGTTAACCAAGCAGACGATTTGCTCCCTGTGGGTTACACGGATTCAGACTTCCAATCAGATATGGACAATAGTAAGTCTACGTCAGGTTATGTGTTTACTCTGAGAGGTGGAGCCATTGCATGGAGGAGTGTTAAGCAGAAATGTATTTCGGACTCAACCATGGAAGCTGAGTATGTGGCAGCCTCTGAGGCAGCCAAAGAAGCAGTATGACTCAGGAATTTTCTAATGGACTTAGATGTGATTCTTGGTTTGCCCAAAATCATCATAATTTATTGTGATAATAGCAGTGTAGTTGCAAACTCGAAGGAACCACGAGCCCATAAGGCAAGCAAACATATAGAGCGCAAGTACCACCTGATACGAAACATCGTCAAGCGAGGAGAAGTTGTCGTCGCCAAGATTGCATTAGCAGATAACCTGGCAAATCCTTTCACTAAGGCCCTTCCAGTGAAAGCTTTTGATTGGCATGTGGGAGGGATGGGAATCAGATGTATGGCAACAGATATGGCAGCTTAGTCTTTTAGTATAAGTGGGAGATTGTTGGAATGTATACTAAAAGCCTAGCTTTTGTAAACATTTATTTTTGAAATAAAAGAATCACATTGGTCAATATTTGTCTTTATTTGTTAAATGTAATTGTTCAATTAATTTATATAGTAGATAACATGGTGTGTGGTGTCACACTCAGAAGATCATGTTGTCGGTTCTTTATAAATTATAAACAGTTGCTCGCGACTAAGATGGAAAGGAACAAACCATTAGAATAGTCATAGTGTAATTAAGTATTAGTTTATCTTGACTAAGAAATTACACTGGTACACTTTAAGTGTATTGAGTAGGACCATTTTAGGTAAGGTCTTTTTGTACTGACTTAATAAAAGAACTAGACCTTAGTTATTATGGAAGTGTGTACTCTTAATTCTAATATAATAACAAGCACATATATTTAGTATTTATTTATTTAACTTATCAAAGGGTGAGATTTAGCTTGATAAATCAATAGGCCCGATAAGTTGGGAAATGATATTACTTATAGTATGTGTTGATGATTATAAAAGGAAATTGTGTCCTAGTTATCTAGGCTGAGAATGCCCCCAAGAGAAGCTTATAAGGATTTTCATGTTAAACCCTGCAGGTGGACTTAGTCCGATATGACAATAAAGTTGAGTGGTACTACTCTTGGAGCTAGATATTAATTAAGTGAGTTGCAAGTAACTTACTTAATTAGTGGACATTTGTTATCTTAAACACAGGGAGACTAACACCCTCATAATAAGAAGGAGCCCATAATGTAATTCGGGATTGGTGTGGTAGTGCGATAATAACTCTCTAGTGGAATGAGTTATTATCGATGAACTTGAATTGTGTGTTCGGGGCGAACACGGTATACTCAAGCTCATGGGAAGGCCAAAACCATTTCTCCTCTAGGTCCCTGTCGTAGCCTCATTAAAGCCTCAAGTCCATCCAAAGAAAGGTCCATCTTGATGTCCAAGAAGGGGGCCGTTCCATTTCTTGGTGACCAAGCAATGGCCGACCAAATCTCCTCTTAAAGGGCCGGCCCTTTGCTTGGTGCCCAAGCATGTAGAGGCCGGCCACAATAATTCAAACAAGGAGGAGTGTTTTGAATTTTTAAAATCTTCTCTTTATAGGAAACTACAAGTTTTAGAAGAGAGATTTTAAATTTAAAAACTTTCCTTATTTGAATTAGGCCACATGTTTTAAAAGAAAGTTTAAAAGATTTTAAAACTTTCCTTTTTTAACCATCCTCATGGTTTAAGAAAAAAAAGGAAGAAAAGTTTTAAAATTTAAATTTTCTATCACCATGTTAAAAAAGGAAATTTTATAAGAGAAGTTTTAAATTTTAAAACATGGTTTTAATTTTTAGAACTTTCCTTTTTTAACTCCTATTTTAGGAAATTAGAATAGAGCTTGTAAAATTTTATAAAAAAAAAAATTCTTTCCTAGATGAGGTGGCCGGCCACCTTGCTTGGTGCCCTAGCAAGGGGCCGGCCAAAAGAAATTAAAAAAATCATCATCCAATTAATGTTTGGTGATTGATTCAATCAAGAGGAAAGAAAAGGAAAAATAAAAGTGAAAAGGAAAAACAAGAGGAAGATTTTAACTTTTGTAAAAAGTCTTTCCTTATTTGCCTTGGGCAAGTAATATAAAAGAAGGGGTGAGGAGGCCTCATGAGAAATCAGTTCTTATTATCTTGGTGGAGTCTCTCTAGGTGGCTGACCCTCCCTCTCCCCTCTTCTTTTCGCTTTGCTCTCTTCTCCTTGGTGGTGTTGGTGGCCGGATTTTAGAGGAAGAGGAAGAGGAAGAAAGCTTTGGGTGGTGTTCATCTTGGAGGATCATCACCCACACGACGTTCAAGGCGAGGCGAGGAATACGATAGAAGTGTTGGGTTTTTCGGGCCGTGAAAACCGTGTTTTCGCGACGCGGAAACCTCGAATCACCCTAGCCAACGGATCTCGTGCGAAGAAAAGATTTCAAAACAAAATTACGAGTATGAGTTTCTACTTAGATCTACTCCTAGATCTACATGAAAAGAGTTATACCTTCAGTGCGTGCCCTTTGCGTATCCCGCTCGTTCAAAAATGTCGGATCTTAACAGTATCAAGATAGATACTCCTCTAGAAGTATCCATACAGACTCGTAGGTGGAGAAAAACACACAAAGAGGTGTGCTAGCACCTATGTGTGGTTCGGCCAAGTTGAGGAGGAGAGGGAGAGGGAGAGAGCTCCAAGAGGAAGAAGAAGGTATAATGCACTTGAATGAGGAAAATCAATTCCATTCCCATTCAAAAAGTGGCCGGCCACTTTCAAAGTGTAACTCCCAAAAATTGCATTAAGTGCAATTAATGTGAAGCTATTAAAGAAAATGACTTTGTAACTTCCATGAGGTGGCACCCATGATGATGTGGAGTAACATCATTGGTCCACATCAATGCCAACTCACCAATGAGGTGGCATAAAGTCAAGTCAAACTTGACTTTTTATCTTCCTCTCAAGTCAAGTCAAAGTTGACCAAATCTCTTCCATGGTTGATCTAATCTAACCATTTGATTCAAGCCAACTTAATATAATGAATCTAATTCATTAAATTAAGTTGATTTAATGAGTCATAATCTAAATTAGACTCACTGAATACATGAATCCACTTGAGTCCAACTCAAGTTAGCCCAATTAGGATTAATCTTAATCCAATTTGATTCATCAAATGATTTAATCCTCTTGGTTCATCATATGAACCTAATCTCCATCTAATTGTCCTTAGTGTGTGACCCTATAGGTTCTTGTAACGTTGGCAATGCCCTAAACCCATTTAGGAGCATAAGTAATGAGCGGTATCTAGCAACACATCATTACTACTCAAGTTACAAGAATGTTGAGATCCAACATCACCTTGTGACTACTAATTGTGACTCCTCACAATATATGACAAGTGTCCTTCTATCCTAGACATCTACATTGGTCAATGTGAGGCATAGACCGTGTCATCCTCTGACCAATCTAAATCTTGAACTCCAAGTAGACTCACTAAATCAAATGAGCTCAATATCCTATATTGACTCATTTGGGCATGGCCATGCACTTCGTGGTCTCACTCTATCAATAATATCGATGTCACTCCCGTCATATAGGAGGATAGATCCCATCTACATCACTCACATCCATCTGCTTAATTCATTACATACCCAGTAATCGCCTTTATAGTCCACCCAATTACGGGTGACGTTTGACGAAACCAAAGTACATAACTCCTTATATAGGGATCTATGGTGACTTCAGGTCTAAGGACTAGTAGTCATACTAATAGCCACATGAGAAAGTATATGACACTCATATAACGATCCATGATACTTTCTCATGGCGGGTCATTCAGTATACATTCTCTAATGTATACCCATGTGTCAACTTGATATCTCTATATCCATGACTTGTGAGATCAAGTCATCGAGTTGACCTACATGCTAGTCTTATCGCATTAATATTGTCCCTGAATGTTAATACTCGACTAGGAATGATTAAGAGTAGTGTTCCCTATATCATCTCACTATCGGTTCAACTAACCGATTGATATAGGTGAGAACCGTCTACTCAAGGACATTATTATATTTAGTTTATTTGGCACCAATACAAGTAAGTATAATAACCAAAATCCAAATGCCTTTATTTATATAGAATATGATACAATAAGTCCAAAATACAATCATCAAATGATTGGCTCTAGGGCTCTAGCTAACAATCTCCCACTAGCACTAGTGCCATTCAGTGTAGGCTCTAAGCCCAAATGACCTAGTGTGACCATCATGCTTCATCTGTGCCAAAGCCTTGGTCAAGGGATCTGCGATGTTAGCCTCTGTAGGTACTCTGCAAATCTTCACATCTCCTCTCTCGATGATCTCTCGAATGAGATGGAAGCGCCGTAGTATGTGTTTGGTCCGCTGGTGTGAGCGAGGTTCCTTCGCCTGTGCTATAGCTCCATTGTTGTCACAATAGTGCTCAATAGGGTCAGCAATGCTAGGAACCACCCCAAGTTCAGTGATGAACTTGCGAATCCAAACTGCCTCCTTTGCTGCCTCTAATACAGCAATATACTCGGCCTCTGTCGTAGAATCAGCTACTGTGTCCTGCTTTGAACTCTTCCAGCTCATAGCACCACCATTAATGCAAAATACAAACCCCAACTGTGATCTATAGCCATCCTGGTCGGTCTGAAAGCTAGCATCACTGTAACCCTTTACAGCTAGCTCATCATTACCTCCATATATCAAAAAATATTCTTTAGTCCTTCTTAAGTACTTAAGAATATTCTTGACCGCTATCCAGTGACTTTCACCTGGATCTGACTGGTATCTGCTCGTCATGCTCAAAGCATACGAGACATCAGGTCGAGTACATAGCATGGCGTACATGATCGATCCTATGGCTGAGGCATAAGGGATCTGATCCATGCGGTCTCTCTCCTCTCTAGAAGAGGGACCTTGAGTCTTCGAAAGACTCACGCCATGTGACATCGGTAGAAATCCCTTCTTGGAGTTCTGCATGGCAAACCGAAGGAGTACCTTGTCAATATATGTACTCTGACTTAGGCCAAGCAATCTCTTAGATCTATCTCTATAGATCTGTATCCCTAAAATCCGGGATGCCTCACCTAAGTCCTTTGTTGAGAAGCAACTCCCTAGCCAGGTCTTGACAGATTGAAGCATAGAGATGTCCTTCCCAATGAGCAGTATGTCATCCACATACAATATGAGGAAGACAACTGTGTCTTCTACAACCTTCTTGTAGACACAAGGTTCATCTTCATTCTTGATGAAACCAAACTGTTTGATTGCATCATCAAATCGAAGATTCCAGCTTCGAGAAGCTTGCTTTAGTCCATAAATGAACCTATGCAGCTTGCATACTCTGCTAGTATGATGTGGATCTACAAAACCCTCAGGTTGTGTCATGTACACATCCTCTAGTAGGTTTCCATTCAGAAACGCAGTTTTGACGTCCATCTGCCAGATCTCGTAATCGTGGTAAGCTGCAATAGCAAGCATGATCCGAATGGACTTAAACATCGCTACTGGAGAAAAGGTTTCATCATAGTCAATACCATGAATCTGCTTGAAACCTTTAGCTACCAAGCGACCCTTATAGATAAGTCCGACCGATCAGTGAGGTCCTGGATCGGTCGGCAGACCGATCCAGGTGTGTACAGAAGCGAAAGAAAAGGGGAAAGCTTGTGGATCGGTCTGCCGACCGATCCAGAGCCTTCTACCGTGCCAGTGTCAAGCTGGATCGATCACGGGATCGATCTGACAGCCCAATCGATCCATGGATCGATTGAGATGCCTGATTGTAGATAACGGGTCATTGGGGATGTATAGGATATCTCCCTTAGCATGTGTACGACTCCTAGGTACACCTAGAGCATTAAGTTTTGATCAGTTTAGCAAAAATTTAAATTAGCTCAGTTTTCCGCACAGTCAGTACAGCAGTTACGTAACGATCGGCCTCGCAGCCTAGTCAGTAGGAGGCGGGTCATTACAGAGTGGTATCAGAGCAGTGTTCCATACTTCCTACACACACATCAGCATTGTGCCTACATCTTCCAAGTAAGAACATCTCTCACTCAGTTTTGTTTTTAGCTTTCATATCAGTTATATGTGCTTTCATGTTTGCTCTTATGTTGGTAGTTAATTAATTCATGTTTACAGTGATAGTATTTAACATGTTACCAGTAGTTAACTATAACATGATAGCCTAGTTACAAATATGTGTTCTCTTCTATCTAGAAAATGGTACGAGGACGTCCAGCTAAGAAAGCATCAGCGGCTGAGCCCCAGCATGAGGCAGGCAGTTCAGTGCCTCCCCAGACCTTATAGCACAAGTGGCTCAGCTACAGCAGCAGTTAGCTGAACAGCAGCAGGAGATAGCCTCCTTAAAGGCTAACCAGCAGACTACTCCCCCAGTCACTCCAGTACCGAACCTCACGACTCCAGTAATCACAGAGGTTGTACCAGCTCAGCCTGCAGTACCAGTCCCAGTAGCCCCAGTAGCAGGGGCTAAGAGAAAAGCTTACCTTATCCAGTGGCAGAGAATTAAGCCCGAGAACTTCTCAGGCACCAGCGAACCATGGGATGCTCTGGCATGGTTTAAAACACTGGAAAGCACGATGGAGCTTCTAGACTGGCCAGAGCACGAAAAGGTGAAGTGTGCCTCCTTCTGTTTAACAGGAGACGCACGCATGTGGTGGGAGTGGATTAAATCGAAGTGGACAGTAAACCAAATGACATGGGCCAACTTCGAGAAAGAATTCTTCGAGGAATTCTTTCACATGCAAGTCACGAACCGACACTATGACGAGTTTACAGAATTTCGTCAGGGCAACCTATCAGTTCAGGAAGCCGTGATGAAATTCAACAGGTTGGCCCGTCTGTGTCCAGCACTAGTCAGCACAGAGAAGGAACGAGTACGGTTGATGCTGAAGATGCTCAGACCAGAGATCGCGATGAATGTGGCTGGTGGCGTTCATAGGCCACAAACCACAGAGGAGCTAGTGAGTAGTGCTCTGATCACTGAGCACTATCATCACAGCATCACCCAGCAGAAACAGGCTTCCATAGAGCCCAAGGGACAAGCTGGCTCAGGTACTCAACAGAAACATCAGGGACATAGCTCCAACTGGAAGGGGAAACGCAAGGCAAGCAGTGACCCAAAAGGAGGACCAGCTGGGAAACATTCCAGACATCCCAAGTGTGCTACTTGTGGGAAACATCATCCAGGAGTTTGCCGCAAGGGTACGCGAGGTTGTTTTGAATGTGGACAGGAAGGACACATGCCTAAGCAGTGCCCGAACAAGAACAGTCTTCCTCAGCCTCAGCCGATACAGTATGGAGCTCAGCCAGCGCAGCTACACCAGATGTATACTGCCTTAGATGGTCCACAGATCAGTTAGGGCAGATTAGAAGCCCTCACAACTACCACGAATGCCAGGATTTTCTCACTGACCAGAGAGGACGTAGCAAATGCCTCGACAGTTGTCACAGGTCAGATCAGTATTTTACAGCATAATGCAACTGTCTTATTCGATACTGGGGCAACCCACTCTTATGTATCCAGGGCATTTGCCGAGAAATTAGCAATACCTCCAGAGGTACTCAATAGCCAGTTTCTGACAACACTACTCTCAGGAGACGTCATGGCATCTACGCACTGGCTCAGAGCAGTGCCAGTCATTGTAGCAGACAGAGAACTTTTTGGTGATCTGATAGTGCTAGAAATGACTGACTACGATGTTATCTTTAGAATGGATTTTCTGATCAGATACGGCGCTTCTATAGAGTGCCGTAAATAGAAGGTCATATTCCAACCTGAAGCTGAAGTGCAGTTTGAGTACATGGGAAAACCAAAGAGAAAAGCCAGGAAGTTTCTTTCAGCACTGAAAGCACAGCAGCTAATGGATACAGGATGCATGGGATTTTTAGCAAATGTAGTCAACACCAGCCAGGACAAGAACCAACAGCTATCAGAGGTTCGAGTCGTTTGTGACTACCCAGCAGTCTTCCCTGAAGAGCTACCAGGCTTAGCACCAGACAGGGAGATTGAATTTGAGATAGAGCTCATTCCCGGCACAAATCCAATTTCCAAGGCACCATACAGCATGGCTCCAGCTGAACTGAAGGAACTTCAGGAGCAATTACAGGAGCTTCTATACAAGGGTTTCATACGCCCTAGTCACTCACCATGGGGAGCACCTGTGTTGTTCGTGAAGAAGAAGGATGGAAGCATGCGCCTATGCATCGACTACCGTGCCTTGAACCATGTCACAATTAAAAAACAGGTACCCTCTCCCCAGGATAGATGACCTGTTTGACCAACTAAAGGGAGCCACAGTGTTCTCTAAAATTTACCTCAGATCAGGATATCACCAGGTTAGAGTCAAGGAAGGTGATATACCTAAAACAGCTTTCAGGACCAGATACGGACATTATGAGTTCGTAGTCATGCCTTTCGGCGTGACAAATGCTCCAGCTACTTTCATGGACCTCATGAACAGAGTATTCAGAGAATACTTAGACAAGTTTGTCATCGTATTCATCGATGACATTCTTATCTATTCAGGCACTCAGGAGGACCATGCAGAGCATCTGAAGACAGTTTTGCAGATCCTTCAGCAGAACCAGCTGTACGCCAAATTCACGAAATGTGAATTCTGGCTAGACCAGGTAGCCTTTCTCGGTCACATCATCTCCAAAGATGGTGTTATGGTAGATCCCAGCAAAATAGAAGCAGTAAGTAACTGGAAGAGACCCAGGAACGCCAGTGAAATCAGAAGTTTTCTGGGATTAGCAGGCTACTACAGGAAATTCATATAGCCTCCCCACTGACAGCTCTCACCAGGAAGAACAAGAAATTTCAGTGGACAGAGGGCTGCGAGAACAGCTTCAGTGAACTAAAACGGAGATTGACCAGTGCTCCTATTTTAACTATACCAGAAAACACAGACAGCTTTGACATCTACAGTGACGCCTCTAAATTGGGATTAGGAGCAGTACTGATGCAGCAGGGCAAGGTGATCGCCTATGCCTCCAGACAACTCAAGGATTATGAGAGGAACTATCCTACTCACGACCTTGAGCTTGCAGCAGTGGTGTTCGCTCTCAAGATTTGGAGACATTATTTGTACGGAGCTTAGTGCAGAGTATATACAGATCATCAAAGTCTGAAGTATTTCTTTACTCAGAAGGATCTGAATATGCGACAACGCAGATGGTTAGAGCTAGTCAAGGATTATGACATAGATATCCTCTACCATCCAGGGAAAAGCTAATAAGGTAGCAGACGCACTCAGCAGGAAGTCCAGTGCCACCTTAATATCTTTAGCAGCTATGTCACCACCCCTAAGGCAGGAGATTACAGCCTTTAGTCTCTAGCTTATAGTCGGACAGCTTTCCACTATGACCTTAGCATCTACCTTGCTTGATGATATCCAGACAGCTCAGGAGCAGGACCCTGAAATTCAGAAAATCAAGCAAGGGCTAGCAGAATCAGGAAGTGGAGAATTCAGAGTGTCCGATAGCGGGGTGTTGTATTTTGGTGACAGACTCTGTGTTCCAGATCAGGAGGAGCTACGGAGGCAGATTCTAGACGAGGCTCACAGGACTCCCTATGCGATGCATCCTGGTTCCACCAAAATGTATCAAGACCTGAAGAAACGTTTTTGGTGGCCCGGGATGCAGCGAGATATCGCCAGATACGTCAGCATCTGCCTAACCTGTCAGAGGGTTAAGACAGAACATCAGCGACCAGGAGGAGTTCTGCAGCCGATCCAGATTCCAGAATGGAAGTGGGAGGATATCTCTATGGACTTCATAGTGGGATTACCCAGAACCACGAATGGTTTTGATGCCATCTGGGTAATAGTCAACAGGTTGACTAAATCAGCCCACTTCTTAGCTATTAGAATATCCTATTTCATGGAGCAGCTAGCTCAGTTGTATCTCAAGGAGATTGTCAGGCTACATGGAGTCCCACGAACCATTATATCAGACAGAGACAGCAGATTTACATCACACTTCTGGAAGTGTGTACAGTCAGCTATGGGCACCCAGTTAAAATTCAGCACAGCTTTCCATCCTCAGACAGATGGTCAGACGGAGTGAGTAAACCAGGTACTCGAAGATATGCCCGAGCTTGTGCCCTAGATTTCAAGGGAAGTTGGTGCAAATATCTGAGTCTAGCAGAATTTGCATACAACAACAGTTATCAGGCCACTATCGTCATGACACCTTATGAGGCACTCTATGGGCGGAGGTGCAGATCACCAATCTGCTGGTATGAGAGTGGTGAACAGAAGGAACTAGAGCTTCAGACAGATCTAGTAGCAGATACCATAGCAGCCATACAGCAGATTCACCAGAGGATAGAGACAGCACAGAGCCGTCAGAAGAGCTATGCCGATACACGACGCAAACCCCTAGAGTTTTCAGTTGGGGATACAGTTTTCCTCAGAGTAGCTCCCATGAGGGGAGTCATGCGTTTTGGGAAGAAGGGCAAGCTAGCTCCCAAATATGTGGGACCATACCTTATCACGAAGAGAGTGGGCAAGGTAGCATATGAGCTAGAGTTACCTCAGGAGATGTCAGCTGTCCATAACGTATTTCATGTCTCCATGCTGAAGAAGCATATTCCAGACGCCACCCAGGTGATTGAGCCCCAGTTGGTACAGGTCCGTGATGATCTCAGCTATGACAGTCGGCCTATTGAGATAATAGACCGAGCAGTAAAGAAATTACGGAACAAGGAATTACCATTAGTCAAAGTCAGTTGGCAAAATCACACAGCAACAGAGGCGACTTGGGAGACAGAGGCCAGTATGAGACAGAAGTACCCAGAATTGTTTTAAGTTCGGGGACGAACTTTTTATAAGGTATGGGGGATTGTAAAGCCCGAAAAATTCCCGAATTTATTTTAGAATTATTCTATGATTTTCTGGGATTTTTAGATATTTTTCTGGAATTTTCCGAGTAGCGGAAGTAGCAAAAATAATTGGAACCGTAAAATAGCTTAGGCGGGAATCGAACCCGAGACCTATGGTTTACGGATAAGTTTAGTAACCGGTGAACCCAGCAGGGCCGTGCTGAAAGGAAAGGGAAACAATTTAATTTATATTAGAGTTGGGCCTAGTTACCCACTTAATATAAATATAAACTTAAGTTGGGATTTGGTTTATTTTTGGGTTCGGCATTTTCTCTCCTCACCGAAGCCTCCTCTCCCTCTCCCGTTTCTTTCTCTCGGCACAACAAACAAAGCAAAGGAGACCTAGGGTTCCTTCCCTAGGATCGTGTGTTCACTTTCCGGCGACAACACCAACACGAAGTCGGTTCTTCTCCGAGAGAGGAACGCGAGGACGTAAGCGGTTCGTCGAACGGAACAGTTTCCGGAAAGCCTAACGGATAGAATCGTAAAAAAACCTTGCGATTGAGGTAAGAAACCCCTCACCTGCAGTATAATTGCTCTCGCTTGTTAATTTTAGCGTTAGTTCAGTAGTTTTACAGTTTTCAGTTTTAGGGTGTGCTTTTAGTGCATACCAAGCGTTCGGTAGAATGCCCAGTTCAGAAGGATGCACCAGTAGGCGTCCTAACAGTATGTAAAATGAATTAGAAACATTTTATTCAGTTTATTATCAGTTATTACAGCTATATGGATCAGATATCCATTGGGTGAGCTCCCACAGTAGCCTCTAGGTTCAGATAACCTAGCTCTAGGTTCAGATAACCTAGAACAGCAAAGTAAAATAAAACAGTATTCAGTATTTTACTTTATTGGCACTGTACTGGATCAGATATCCATTGGGTTGGACTCCCACAGTCGTCCCTAGGTTCAGATAACCTAGTAAGGTTCAGATAACCCAGTCAGTCGCTAGGTTCAGATAACCTAGTAGACCCTACTAAATTCGGGACTTGCAAACCCGGGTCTAGTTAGGGATGCGCGCACAGCAAGTACAGTTGCCGGGCCCAAATAGCATGTTTAGTATTTTCATCTATTATATGTATAGTTTTCAAATTTGAAACCAGTGATGAGAACACTAGTTTAGCTTTCAGTTCAGTTCAGGTTCAGTTTACATGATTCGAGTTCATGTACAGATTTAGATATATGCATGATTAGTTCAGTTTTATGCTCAGTTTATAAGTATGCCATGTTCAGTTTAAAGCATGTTCAGTTTTTATGTTATGCCATGCTTTGTATGATACCATGCCATGCCATGCTTGCATATTCAGTATATTTTTCAAACAGCATGATTTAAAATCATATTTGCATCGTATGCATGATTTTGTGAGGTAGATGGTTTCTTACTAAGCTTTAAGCTTACAGATACTATTTTCCTTATACTGTAGATACAGGTAAAAGGAAAATGGACTAGCAGTGGAGGCTGGAGGTCAATGCAGATGAGGATGTGTGTGGAAGGAACAGAAATAAAAGACCCTCTGGGGATTTAGTATTTACTTTAGCACTTTACAGTTTATTAGTTCAGTTTTCATGTCTCAAGCACTTTTGAACCTTAGCAAGTCTAAGCAATTAGAACTTTGGGAATTCATATCTTCATGCACTTCAAGTTGTTAAAATGCCATGAATCAGTAAACCTTGCTTTAGCTTAAGTTAGAATTGTTACTACATGTTGCTAGAATGTTTATTATACATTAGATAGTTGTAGTGGGAGGTTTTGGCACGAACCAGTGCTGAAATCAGAGTTTCTGATTCGAAATCAGAGTTTCTGATTCGAAATCAGAAACCCTGATCGTTCAGCCGACCGATCAGGAATGAGTTGGTGTCACGGGATCGGTCAGCCGACCGACCCAGGCACGAACAGAGAGTTGGCAAGGGTTATGGATCGGTCAGCCGACCGATCCAGAGGCGAACAGAAACATAGGAAGTGCACTGATCGGTTTACCGACCGATCAGGGTGCTCCTGGAACGGTCGGTAGACCGATCCAGCTGCGCCCAGCAAGCAGACGCACGGAGGCTCACTGATCGGTCAGTCCGACCGATCAATGAGGTCCTGGATCGGTCGGCAGATCGATCCAGGTGCATACAGAAGTGAAAGAAAAGGGGAAAGCTTATGGATTGGTCTGCCGACCGATCCAGAGCCTTCTACCGTGCCAGTGTCAAGCTGGATCGATCACGGGATCGATCCGACAGCCCAATCGATCCATGGATCGATTGAGATGCCTGATTGTAGATAACGGGTCATTGGGGATGTATAGGATATCTCCCTTAGCATGTGTACGACTCCTAGGTACACCCAGAGCATTAAGCTTTGATCAGTTTAGCAAAAATTTAAATTAGCTCAGTTTTCCGCACAGTCAGTACAGCAGTTACGTAACGATCAGCCTCGCAGCCTAGTCAGTAGGAGGTGGGTCGTTACACTTGTGCTGACTGGGAATGTAGAAGTAATATCCCTTAGTTTCCTGGGGATATCCAATAAAGTAGCACTTGTCGGATTTGGGTCCTAACTTGTCTGAGACTTAACGTCGAACGTAAGCCTCACAACCCCAAATCCTCATGAAAGACACCTGGGCATCTCTCCCAGTCCATATCCTATATGGTGTCTTTATCACGGCCTTGGATGGGACTCGGTTGAGTATAAAAGCTATCGTGTCTAGAGCATAGCCCCAAAGGTATGTCGGAAGATCTGTGTGACTCATCATCGATCGTACCATATCTAATAGGGTACGATTCCTCCTTTCGGATACACCATTCCACTGTGGTGTTCCAGGAGGAGTGAGTTGGGATAGAATCCCACACTCAGCTAGATAGTCATGGAACTCATGGCTAAGGTATTCTCCACCTCGATCGGATCGAAGTATCTTAATACTCTTGCCAAGCTGGTTCTGTACTTCATTCTTGAATTCTTTGAACTCTTCAAAGGATTCAGACTTATGTGTCATCAAGTACACATAACCATATCTACTGAAGTCATCAGTAAATGTGATGAAGTACCTATAACCGCCTCTAGCAGCGATATTGAAAGGGCCACATAGATCACTATGTATGAGTCCTAACAAATCAGTCGCTCTCTCGCTGTGCCCACTAGAGGGAATCTTGGTCATCTTGCCTCGTAGGCATGACTCGCATATCTCATATAATTCAAAATCAAATGAGTCCAGCATACCATCCTTATGGAGCTGGGATAAGCGCTTGTCATTTATATGACCTAAGCGACAGTGCCAGAGGTAGGTTTGGTTCATGTCATTTGACTTGAATCTCTTGGTATTTATGTTATAGATAGGGCTCTCAAGGTCTAGAATATAGAGTCCGTTTATCAGAGGTGCACTACAATAGAACATATCGTTTAAAAAGACAGAACAATATTTGTTCTTTATTGTAAACGAGAAACCTTTCTTGTCCAAACAAGAAACTGATATAATGTTCTTAGTTAATGCAGGCACATAACAACAATCGACTAACTCTAGTACAAGCCCAGAGGGTAGAGATAGAAAGTAAGTCCCTACAGCAACAGCAGCAACCCATTCTCCATTGCCTACTCGTAGGTCCACCTCGCCCTTTGTCAATGCCCTGCTATTTTTCATCAGTACAAATATGAGAAGCACATCCAAGATCTAATACCCATGATGTAGAAATAGATAGATTGACTTCTATAACATATATACCTGAAGTGGAAGTCTCACTTCTTCTTCTTAATATCCTCCAAGTATACCTTGCGTTCCTCTTCCAGTGCCCGTCTGACCGTAGTGGAAGCGGTAGCATCCTTGACCCCTCCTTTAGGCTTCAAAGCCTTGCCTTTGCCCTTGGCTTGGGACTTTCCTTTGCCTTTGGGCTTGCCCTTGCCCTTATGTTTCTGAACCATCGAATAGGCTTCGCCTTCTTAAGGTAGTTCTTAACATGCTAAGCAGCTCGGGCAGTGGCTTGTCAATCTCGTTCATATTGTAGTTTAGAACGAATTGACTGTAGCTATCCGGCAAGGATTGCAAGATCAGGTCAGTAGCTATCTCTTGGCCAAGAGGGAACCCCAACCTTTTTAGGTTCTCTATGTACCCAATCATTTTGAGTACATATGGGCCTACTGGAGCCCCGTCCGACATCTTGCACTGAAACAGTGCCCTTGAGATCTCAAATCTCTCATGCCTCGCTTGACCTTGATACAGTTGACGAAGATGTTCAACCATATCGTAAGCGCCCATTAACTCGTGTTGCTTCTGAAGCTCAGAGTTCATGGTCGCGAGCATTATACATGACACATCTAATGCGTCATCTTGATGCTTCTTGTAAGCATCTTTGTCAGCTCACGGGGCATTGGCAGGTGGAGCCTCCGAAATGGGCTGCTCCAGAACGTACAGTTTACAATCCTGAGTGAGAACTATTCTCAGGTTCCTGTACCAGTCCAGGAAGTTTGCTCCGTTGAGCTTGTCATTCTCAAGGACAGATCGCAGGGAGAAGGTGTTCGTATTCGACGTCATGGTAATCTACAATAGAAATAAAAGCAGAAATAAATATCATATTCTAAATCATTTAATTAGGCCTTTAACTAAATGATGCTCCCATTGAATTCTATAATTCATGTGGGACAAGATCCACATCATACTAACCCTTGAGTTAGCTTTGGCTAAAACGCCCAAGATTTAGTATGATCGGTAGGTAACGATTACCAATTACATCTCTATGCAACTCTTGTTTATAGGATAAAATCCGCATTTATATTAAAACTCGAGTTAGCTTTGGCTAATACGCCCGAGAATTAATATAAACGTGATTTTATCCTACCTTTCCAACTATTGGAAGAATGCCTATAGTTGTACTCGATCCAACCGAGTAAACTAGGAATACTCAATCTAATTGAGTTTGTATTCACCCATGCATTGATAGGCGGGACCAAGATTGTCCCTCCGTACCCTACTAAGATAGTATGTGTTGCTCTGCTTTGGCAGATTCAACAACAACATGCGATCGAGATAGTGGTAGGTATCACTGCATGGTAGGCATTATGAGTTGACGTGATTTAGATTTAATCTAAATTATGATGCGTATCAAATACTTTGATTTAGATCTAATCTAATCGTGGGGTGCATCATGTGCACGATTTAGATCTTATCTAATCGCTAGGCACTAATTAACTACTTAATTAAACATGCATCACATACATATAAGCAATTAATTAAATTATTTTGTGATTGTGTCATGGCCCTACTACGATATTCTCAAGCCAATGAGAAGATCGGATGGTCAACCTAAGGTCAACAACTTCTAAAGCTTCTTCCTTTGACCACCTTGTGTTGCTCGCGCCTTTCTTGTAACTCCGTGTCGTGTGGACCTTCCACCGCTTCAAAATTTACATTATAATTTTGAAACTTGAGTTACATTCGAGTCTAAATCTAATTTACAACTAGAATAAAAGAAAGGCACGACGCGCAGGTCGCGAAGAAAGAAAAAAAATAAAAGTACAACACGCACATCACATCACGGCGGGTAGGCCGTATTATGAATTACAACACAGATTATCCAATCAAATTGGGTCTTTGGGCCATGACTATCACAAAATTAATATATAATTCTAAATTATATATTTTTCATAATTTTCTGTAATTTTTTTTTCATAATTTTTACAATTTTTACGGATACAATTTCCCGGCGGTTCCGTTTAGCAGTTTTCGGGCGCAATCGCGGAACGAATCCCCTTGCGGGGCCAGGGGCAGCGCCCCTACCCGCGATCTAACCATCGCGAGGGTTCCTTTGCGATCTAATAGCACCTTAGTCCGCTGTCCCAAAAATATTTGGGGCGAAACCAAGCCGTTTTGGAAAAATCTTCCAGGTAGCGGAAGCCTACAAGTGCCGAAACACTTGTGCTTCGCTTCTACGAGAAAATTACCCATTAAAATTATAAAAACATGAATTTACAGAAAGTTTACAGATCTATATTTTTCATAAAAATATGAATCTAAACTCGTACTCGCTTCGCACGTGGCTCTGATACCACTGTTGGGTTTTTCGGGCCGCGAAAATCGCGTTTTCGCGTCGCGGAAACCCCGAATCACCCTAGCCAACGGATCTCGTGCGAAGAAAAGATTTCAAAAAAAAATTACGAGTACGAGTTTATACTTAGATCTACTCCTAGATCTACATGAAAAGAGTTATACCTTCAGTGCGTGCCCTTTGTGTATCCCGCTCGTTCAAAAATGCCGAATCTCAAGAGTATCAAGATAGATACTCCTCTAGAAGTATCCACACGGACTCGTAGGTGGAGATAAACACACAAAGAGGTGTGCTAGCACCTATGTGTGGTTCGGCCAAGTTGAGGAGGAGAGGGAGAGGGAGAGAGCTCCAAGAGGAAGAAGAAGGAATAATGCACTTGAATGAGGAAAATCAATTCCATTCCCATTCAAAAAGTGGTCGGCCACTTTCAAAGTGTAACTCCCAAAAATTGCATTAAGTGCAATTAATGTGAAGCTATTAAAGAAAATGGCTTTGTAACTTCCATGAGGTGGCACCCATGATGATGTGGAGTAACATCATTGATCCACATCAATGCCAACTCACCAATGAGGTGGCATAAAGTCAAGTCAAACTTGACTTTTTATCTTCCTCTCAAGTCAAGTCAAACTTGATCAAATCTCTTCAACTAATCTAACCATTTGATTCAAGCCAACTTAATATAATGAATCTAATTTATTAAATTAAGTTGATTTAATGAGTCATAATCTAAATTAGACTCATTGAATACATGAATCCACTTGAGTCCAACTCAAGTTAGCCCAATTAGGATTACTCTTAATCCAATTTGATTCATCAAATGAATTTAATCCTCTTGGTTCATCATATGAACCTAATCTCCATCTAATTGTCCTTAGTGTGTGACCCTATAGGTTCTTGTAACGTTGGCAAAGCCCTAAACCCATTTAGGAGCATAAGTAATGAGCGGTATCTAGCAACACATCATTACTACTCAAGTTACAAGAATGTTGAGATCCAACATCACCTTGTGACTACTGATTGTGACTCCTCACAATATATGACAAGTGTCCTTCTATCCTAGACATCTAGATTGGTCAATGTGAGGCATAGACCGTGTCATCCTCTGACCAATCTAAATCTTGAACTCCAAGTAGACTCACTAAATCAAATGAGCTCAATATCCTATATTGACTCATTTGGGCATGGCCATGCACTTCGTGGTCTCACTCTATCAAGAATATCGATGTCACTCCCGTCATATAGGAGGATAGATCCCATCTACATCACTCACATCCCTCTGCATAATTCATTACATACCCAGTAATCGCCTTTATAGTCCACCCAGTTATGGGTGACGTTTGACGAAACCAAAGTACATAACTCCTTATGTAGGGATCTATGGTGACTTCAGGTCTAAGGACTAGTAGTCATACTAATAGCCACATGAGAAAGTATATGACACTCATATAATGATCCATGATACTTTCTCATGGCGGGTCATTCAGTATACATTCTCTAATGTATACCCATGTGTCAACTTGATATCTCTATATCCATGACTTGTGAGATCAAGTCATCGAGTTGACCTACATGCTAGTCTTATTGCATTAACATTGTCCCTGAATGTTAATACTCGACTAGGAATGATTAAGAGTAGTGTTCCCTATATCATCTCACTATCGGTTCAACTAACCGATTGATATAGGTGAGAACCGTCTAGTCAAGGACATTATTATACTTAGTTTATTTGGCACCAATACAAGTAAGTATAATAACCAAAATCCAAATGCCTTTATTTATATAGAATATGATACAATAAATCCAAAATACAATCATCAAATGATTGGCTCTAGGGCTCTAGCTAACAAGAAGATCTTGAGGTCATTAGCATATAAAGAGAAGGTATAATTAGCAATTGTTTTCCGCATCATGCTAGTTATTTCTCTTTGTAAGTATTCCAAACACAAGAGGCATTAGATCTAGTTTTTCGAATTTATTTTTCGAGTTTGTGTTTTCTTTATTTTTTGAATTTGTGATTCGATTGTTCTTTTGGTTAAACCTAGAGTTATTTTAGGAAATTAAATATTAGCTTTCCTTAAAAGATTTTGTCTAGGCGGTGGTGGTTGCTCCCATATCCAAGAAGGCTATGTGCCTCGCCATGCAGTCTTGGAAGCCAATTTTGGAAATTAATATTTAATGGAATTAATAACATAGGTGGATTTGAATTAATAGTGGTAAGTTCCTCTTGCGATCCAAATCTAAACCATTAAGATCAGATAAGTTAAATTTGGAATCAATGATGTTAAGTTCCGTCTGCGATTCCTAATTTAACTTTTAAAGAACACAATAAGTTATTAAAGGAAAGGTCCGACACTTGTACAAAATTTTTGTACAGTGGAACCAGTACGATTTTTCCTAGGACTAACCAACAAGATGCACACCCGGTATCTAATACCCATGAAGAAGAAATAGATAGATTGACTTCTATAACATATATACATAAGGCAGAAGTTTTACTTCTCTTCCTTTTCAGTTCCTCTAGTACAACTTATAGTTCTATTTCGAGTGTTCATTTTCACCACAGTGAAAGCAGGTTTCTTCCTTTGGAATCCCACTTTTGGGTTTCAATGCATGAGTCTTTCCTTTGTCTTTGGCTTGGGTCTTAACCTTACCTTTGCCCCTTTGTACCATCAAAATGGTACTAGACTTTGCCTTCTTAAGGTTGAGATAAGTAGTTCTCAACATACTTAATATCTCAGGCAATGGTTTATCAATTTCATTCATATTATAGTTCATGACAAATTGACTGTAGCTCTCAGGCAATGAATAGAGAATAAAATCAGTGGCCAATTCTTGGCCTAATGGAAATCCCAATCGTTGTAGATTTTCTACATACCCAATCATTTTTAGTACATATGGGCCTACGGAACTGCCTTCCTGCATCTTGCATTGAAACAATGTCTTAGAGATCTCAAATCTCTCATGCCTTGCTTATTCTTGATACATTTGTCTAAGATGTTCAACCATATCATAAGAATCCATGTTCTCATGTTGCTTCTGAAACTCAGAGTTTATGGTGGTGAGCCTAAGGCATGATACATCTAATGCATTATCTTGGTGCTTTTTATAAGCATCCTTATCAGCTCTAGTGGTAGTAGTGGGGGTGTTTCATAAATGTGTTACTCTAGAACATACAGTTTTCTTTCTTACTTGAGAACTATTCTTAGGTTTCTGTACCAGTCCAGAAATTTAGCTCCATTGAGCTTGTCCTTATCAAGGATAGATTACAAAGAGAGAGAGAGAGTATTCGATGTATTTGACGACATGGTGATCTATAACAATAAAATATAGAAATAAGTATGAATAGAATAATGCACTCATATTTAAGAGAAAGTATTGCTTTTGTTATAGGTATAAATAGAACAAAGGAAACAAAAGTCAAGTGCCGAACCTAACTCGAACTTTGATGTGCGTAGATTATATACACTTTTACGGATACTTTCGTTAGCATAATCTATGTTTATTGTACTCTATTTAATTATAATATCGTACTTCCATTATATTATGTTTGGAGATCTGCTCTTTTCTTGTTTTGTTTGATAGGATGCGATTTAGAGCGAAAACGAAGCAAAAGACATACATTGGAACAACTTGTGAAAATCAAGCTTACGCCGTATGAAATCACAAGGTCGTGTGGTCTTGCCCATGGAAAATCAAAGTCCAACCATGTGAAGCTACACGACTATGTGATTTTCTAGAGATGAAGAAGACTTTAGCTGTGCGGTTTTGCACGACCATGTGGCCTACCAGAGCAGGAGCAGAACACGGTCGTGTGAGTCCACACGGCCATGCCACTAGTCTAGAGAAGAAACAAGACATGGCTGTGTGAATCCACACGACCATGTGACTTGAGCTAAGGCCAAGATGAAGCCGCCCGTGTGGATGCCACACGATCGTGGCATGGGTTGTGTCGCGCTGAAAACAAGGCTATGCTGAATTCTGAGTAGATTGCAGTCCGATCGTAAAACAACTATAACTTTGTGTTCGGTTGGAGTTTTGGGATGTTATTTATATTGAAACGTAGCCAACTTCAAGATATACAACTTTGATTCAAGTTCAATAGAGAGATAGTAGAGTCTATCCATGCTAAAAGGTACGACCGTGCCTCCCAACTGCGGCCTCAATAGGACCTCCGGCCAAACTACAGACTAATCTTTGAACCACCATAACTTTTGTCTTGGTTGGAGCCAAAGCTCGATCCAAATATTAGATTGTAGATAATTTCATGAGATATAACTTTGGTTCAAGGTAAATCATGAGAAAATATGATTTAATGGATGAAAAACCCGGTTTACCTAGTTTAGAGGAGGTATAAAAGGGTCAAGAACCTCATTCTTTGACTTATCTTTGGTTTGACACTTCATCCCTCTCCTTGGGGAAGGGTTCTCCCCTTAGGAGGAAATCCTAGAGCTTCATTCGCCTTCATCCACGATGATTCCTCCTCCTCCGGAGCAAGGGAGCGCTTCTAAGGGCGCTACACTTCAAAGATAAGCATTCTCTTCTCTCTTTCTCCATGTATTAAGTTATAGATTGCTTTACTTATCATCTTTGGTTGTAAATTCCCTTATAATAGAGTAGATCTCTAGATCTAGGAAGTAGGAAGTAGTTGTGATGTGTTGTGATGTATGAACTATGTATTTGGACATTTTACTATGCAATGAAGTGTTTATATCATGTTCCATGTATATTGTGCCTTGTATATATTTGATGAAATGTATGTGAGGTCAATTCATATAGATGTGAGAAATTTTGTCTCTATATTAAGGTTGCTACTAGACTAGATAACTGGGGGATCCTTAGTGATAGAGGATACCCATTCAACTGGACATATTATGCCCTTAGTGACAGAGAGAATCGATACTTACCCACTTTCTAGAGTCAAAATATCTTAATATAGGGACTAATCCTTGTTAGCGCATTCTAATTGGAGTAGATACTCTAGTGCTACCATTAGGAAGTACATTAGATAACTCTAGGAATGTATGACTGGGGGGACTTAGTGTTGATTCTCCAAGGTAGTTTTTATATGGTTAAACAATTAGGTTAGGACCTTTGGGTCTGACTTTATGACTTTGTGTACCAGACTCTAGTTAGAATCCCTACACTAGTGTAAGAATGGAGCCAGGGAGATGAATAATGCATAGGGACATTAACTAGTATCATAACAAAACCAAAATCCTAGTATCTATGTGATGTGCGTAGATTATATACTCTTTTATGCATACTTTGACGCTCATCTACTTGTATTTCATTGGCATAATCTATGTTTATTGCACCCTATTTCATTAGAATATCATACTTTCATTATATTCTGTTCGGAGATCTACTCTTTGCTTATTTTGATTGACAGGACGTGATTTGGAGTAAAAACAGAGTTTAAATGAAGTCTAGAGCTTCCAGAGTGACATGGGCATGCAAAACTATGTTTTCTTCATGTTCTGGCCGTGTAGAACTCACATGGGCGTGTTAAGGCCGTGTAGGGATCATGTTGGGGCCGTGTGAACCTCACACAGCCGTGTGAAGGCCGTGTGAACCTCACACGGCCGTGTGAAGGCCGTGTGAGGTTTTCTGCACTGCAGACTGAAACTAAAACGGTCATAACTTTGTGTTCGGTTGGAGATTTGGGCTGTTCTTTATACCGACTTGTAGATAACTTCAAGATCTACAACTTTGATGAAGACTTCAACGGGAGAAAACCCCATCATGGTGGCCTAAAAGGTGTTGCAATGAAACATAACTATTCAAAGCTAAGACAAAGGGTGTGCAAGGGCCATGCAAGGGGGTGTGAGCTGCACACGGCCAGACAGGGTCAAGTAGGCACTATGATGAATTCACTGAATTTCGGCAAGGTGACCTAACGGTGGAAGAAGCGATGAAAAGATTCAACCGCCTGGCACGATTATGCCCGGAATTAGTTAGGACGGAGGGAGAAAGGGTCAGGCTTATGCTAAAGATGCTCAGACCCGAGATAGCACTTAATGTGGCCGGCGGAGTTAACAGACCGTGGACCACAGAAGAGTTAATTAGCAGTGCCCTGAATACCGAACACTACCTGAAGGCACTAGGCAAGGACAAGAAGCAAGCTAAGATGGAAGAACTGGAAAATATTAAGGCCAACTGGAAAGGGAACCACGTCGGAAAGGGAAAACGACGGAATGACACTGAGATTGGTCCGTCCAACAAGCAGCTCAAGTTTTCTCAGTGCAATACATGTGGGAAGAAACATCCAGGGACATGTCGTACGGGCACTAATAAGTGCTACAACTGTGGGATAGAGGGTCATAAAGCAAAAGACTGTCGTAAGGGCAAAATTAAATGCTACGACTGTGGACTGGAAGGACATCTATCTAGAGACTGCCCTACCAAAACTAAAGCACCACAGTATGTTCTGAATCAAGGTGGTCCCGCAAGGTTACACCAACTGCAGACTTCAATTGAGGGACCTTCAATGAGTCAAGGGAGAGTAGAAGCTCCACCAACGTCTAAGGGAATCTGAGCAGAAATTGTCATTCTAAGTTCGGGGACGAACTTTCAATAAGTAGGGGAGATTGTAACACCCCTAGAAAGCCTAGATAAGAAAGTAAGGATAATGAGAGTACGAATGAAAAGAAGGTGTAAATATTCTAAGTTAAATATTAAGATGGATTTAGATGATTAAAACTTTATGAAAGAAAAATAAAGTTGAGAATATAAATCATCTATGCATGATTTAAAATGTATGGAATTAATATGGACAAAAGGAAGAAATATGAGATAATATATATATGTATGAAATATTTATGCATAATGCATAATATAGTAATATACGAATTATTATGTACAAAAGAAAATAAAATGTTAGAAGAGAGATTGAACCTTGGATCTCTTGTAAGGAACATGTATAGGATACCAAAGGGGATAGGAGAATTATTGATAAGGAGAGAAAGGATTAAGTAGTTAAGAATAAGAAAGGATTCTTTCTACTTAAAAGGAAAAGGAAGTAAAAAGAAATAAAAATATACATAAACAAGTTTTGATCCTTGGTTCTCTTGTGGATGCATGCATGTGTTAACCAAGTGGGATAGGAGAGGATATTGTAAGAGGAGAGATAGGAATTTTAATTAAAGGAGAGAAAAGAGAGAAATTAAGGGAAAGAAAAGAGAGAACTCAAAAGGCATTTCTCTAGAATATTCTTGTCATTTAAGGGGAGAAATGAATAGGGAGGATGAATCAAGTCAAGTTTCCTCCCCTCATTTTAGTATAAATAGGCATGGAGGGGTGACTTCAACTTCATCCCCCACTCATTCTCCTCCTCTCCTCCCTTTTGTGCCGAGACTCACCTCTCCCTCTCTTCTTCTTCTTGTTGCCGAGCAACACAAGAGGAAGAACCTCTTCTTCCTCTTCACTCTCTCCCTCTTTCTCTCTTGTTGTTGCCGAGCAACACAAGAGGAAAGAGAAGCCTCTTCTTCCTCCTCCTCTCCACCAAAAGACCTAGCCACTCCTCTCCTCCATTGGTGCCGAGCAAAGCAAGCAAGGAAGAAAGGTCCAAGCAAGTTCTCAACTCTAGGAAACTTAAGCGAAGAAGGTAAGCTTCCCCTCACCTGTGGTACAAGGCTTTTTATATACTTTCAGATTTTATGAGGATTTTAAAACCTAGAAACAAGTTTGAGAAAATTCGGTTAAGAAGAGCTTTCGAAATCTAGTGAGGTTTAACTAAGTCTACACTACATGATAGATTTTCTATGCCATGGAAAAGGGATCTTCTTCATGTTTTTACACCTATATGATGCTTGATCAAAGGAGTACTTAACCCTAGAATTTCGGCCAAAAATAGTTTTAAGAGGCTAGGGAAATTATTGTTTTACCCAACTAGTACGAGGTTCTCCCTATGAAATGTTAAGGATCATGTATTTGTTTTCTTGTTAAGGATCATGTATTTGTTTTATATGCCATGATATGTGATAGCATAGGAAATGCTATACATAATGAGAAAAGAATGAAATTTATGTTATGTATATGTCATGATATGTGATAGCATAGGAAATGCTATACATAATGAGAAAAGAATGAAATTTATGTTATGTATATGCCATGATATGTGTTAGCATAGGAAATGCTATACATAATGAGAAAAGAATGAAATTTATGTTATGTAAATGCCATGATATGTGATAGCATAGGAAATGCTATACATAATGAAAAGAAATGAAAAAATGAAATGCATGAAAGATTTGTTAGGGATATGATATGATAGTTATGCATGATAAATTATTTTTGTATGGTTTGTACCAAGGGTGGGCTCCGTAAACGCCCCGGGGTCGATGGAATAAGACTCGGGCCTCGTCAGAAATGGGCTTCTGAATGCCCTAGGTCGATGGAGTAAGACTCGGACCTAGTATGTATGTATGGTAGGGTTCAAGACTTGCTACCTTGGACCTACTTAAGAAGCGCGCGCATTATGTATGTGGTACAAACCGGGATCCCCTCTAATGATGATATGAATTTCAAGTACTTATAAGTATAAGCTTTCAAATTCATGATGCATTGCCTACATATGTGCTTGAATTATCTGATGATATAATGTCATGATATGAATATGATACCCTTGTATGTCGTATGCTTATGATACTACGCATGATATTAATATACGATGATTTTCGGTTTTAGTGAGTAGGAAAGGAACTTACTGAGCCATGAGTGCTCACAGCTTACTTTCCTTGTACCGCAGATAAAGAAGCTGGATGAGCTAGAGGAGCAACAGGAGGAGCAGATAGTGATGTGTGTGGTGGTTGCTCGGCAAAGAACGATCCGGACAAATTAATATGATTAGTTATAGAATCAACATATGCACATTTAATCTGTGATATCATGCTTATAAAATGAATGTTTAAAAAGAAAAGAAAAAAAATTTTGTTCTTCCGCTGCCATAGTATAACTGAAGTATGTACGAACGTAGCGCCGCCCTAGGGTAAGAAGGGTGGGCTTTACAATTTCTTCGGATTTTCTTCCTCGATTCATGGAGTAGATCTTGTATTCTAGGATTAAGGGAGTATTTGTATGATGGATTGATGTAATCTCTTATGGATTTGCCATTTTCTTGTTTCAATGACATTAACTTGCTTGTATCAATTAGATCTTGAATGATTGATGGTGATTTATGCTTAATTCTCATTCTTGATTGATTGTTTGGATTTCTTATGGACTTTGTAAAGATAAACTCTCACTCGATCATCCGAGGGATCCACGTGACAGGTGCAAGCCCGTGTAAGGACGTTTGAGAGATAATCTTGAAGAGGAAATAGGGATATTCAAGAGAGTAGGATGGATTTTATGATTAGCTTCTTGTATCTTGATAGATTAATGAGTCGTGGGTTTCTACGTTGATATCCGAGGAAGGCATAGTAATAGGTGCACTTCTGTGTAAGGACAACATAGGCACATGTCTAATTAATCCTATTTAGATACATTTCTCAGTCCTTAGCCGGTTGTCTATTGCAAGAGGGAACCAGCAACTTTCTACATGTTTGGTAATTGAGGGATAAGAATTGGTGAACCATTTACATTCAAGAAATCTTACAAAGAAATCGAAACTCCTAGAATCTCCCTTTATCATAACCCAAAACACTAAACTCTTGTTTGTTGATCTTTAATATTAGATTTGCTTACCTTTACTTTGCTTTTGAAACGATTGGATAGTTGTTTAGCTAATTCGCATTGAGACATTTCTAGTGCTTATTCCAGTCCCTGTGGATACGATAATCTTTTATATTACTTGCGACATTTCCGTACACTTGCGGAGCGTAACAAGTTTTTGGCGCCGTTGCCGGGGACTGCGCTATAACATTAGGAATTATCAATTGAGTTAGACTAAACATAACTTTTCTTTTTTTCTTTTGATTTGCATAGTTATAACTAATTGTTAGAATTCTGTTTTCGTAAGTTTTTCCTTTCTTGAATAACATTCTTGACAACTCTTTTTGTTGGAATTCTAATTCTAATTCTAACTTTGCATTCTTGATTTCTAGTACTCTAATCTAACTTTTCTCTGTTTTCTCTTTTGATCTTGTTTCTTTCTTCTTTTCTTTTGTAAACATATCTTGCAATTTTTAGCATATGAATTATTCTAGACATTTTTCTTTTTTCTTTTATCTTTTCTTTCTTGTTTTCATTATGCACTTTCTTTCTTGCAATTTAAATTCTGCATTTGCTTTCTTGCTTTTCATATTGCATTTTATTTCTTGTTTTTGATTCTTGATAATTTTCTTTTTCTTCTTGAATATCCATGAGCACTAACATGTCAAGCAGGACCATGAGAAATTTTTCTACACCCATTTCTGCAAGATTTTTATCTCCCATTGTGCGACCTCAAATTGAAGTAGAAAGTTTCCCACTAGACCCAGAGATAATTTTCATGATACAAGGTCACAAATTTGAAGGAGAAGTATCAGAAAGTCCTTATCTGCATCTTGAAACATTTTTAGAGATTTGTGATTTGGTGAAATGTGAAGGAGTATCAGCAAATGCAGTTCGATTGATGATATTTCCTTTCAGTATCAAGGATAAAGCAAGGACTTGGCTATATTCTCTCTGTCCTCAAAGCATCACAAGTTGGGAACAATTGGAGAAGCAATTTCTGAATCATTTTTTCCCTCCAAGTAGAACGGTGTATATGAGGAATTGCATAACAAATTTTTCTCAGGCATATGGAGAATCATTATTTGAAGCATGGGATAGATTCAAGAGTCTTCAAAGACAGTGCCCTCATCATGGTTTTGAAAAATGGTTGATTTTGCACATATTCTATGGGGGAATTTCTTTCTCAGACAAGACTTTATTAGATTCATCAGCTGGAGGTTCTTTTATGGACAAAAGTGTAGATGAAGCTTATTCGTTAATTGATCAAGTGACATTGAACCTCCATGAATGGTCGAACAAAAGTTGGATGGAATTTCCCTCAGATATTCAAAAAGTGCAAGCTATAAATGTAAGAGAGCCTGTCAAACAAAATGAAATTCAACCACCTAAAAATGTTGAAATTCACAAGTCACAGAGTGAGGAGTTCAAACATTTGGGGGCAAAGCTTGATAGTATTGTTTCAAAATGGTTTAAAGAAGATCCCCCTCCTACACAGTCAAGATCCAATGAAAAGTGTGATGATGTTGGGTTGAGAAGTGGAAAAAATCATGAAGAACTTCTGAAGAACGACATGTTTAGAATTGAGGAGAAGAATAATAGAAGATCACAAGAACTCAGTTCCATTTCTCTAGGAAGTTCCCAAAGGCCAGAAGTACCTTTCCCTCAACGATTAATCACACCAACATTAGATAAGCAAGTTGGACCTCCTCCAAAAGCTCAAAGGGAATTTGGGAAAAAGGGAGTTCAGTCTTTCCCAGGACCTTCACTAAGGGTTCCTTTTCCACAAAGGTTAGTGGGGGTCAATGAAAATAAAGACTTCGGCAAATCCTGTGACACTAATATGGTTGAGTGTAGATTTTTGAATATATATGAAGATGAAGATTTTTCAGATGAGGATTTTATTGATAATATAGTGGTAAATAAGTTTTCAGATCTATCTCAAAATTTTATAAGGTGTTATAGTGACATCGAATTTTCAGATGATGAATGTGATGTGGTAGATCAACTTAAAACTGCAAGTGAAGTTATTGATCCTCTTGTTATTGATTCTCCTATTGAGGACATAGATGTTGGTTTATTTTTTGATGTATGTGTTGATGATGATGATATGGAAGAATGTGTAGGGAGATGTGGTGGGTCAGGGGGATCGCAGGGATCATCACCTTTGTCAAGACAACCCTTAGAGGTTTTAAGAATTGATCATGTTGTGGAACAATGTGTAGGGACTTATACAGAGCTAGTAGAGTCTCGAGAATCACCATCATTGATATCATCAACACCTAAGCTAGAGCCAGAACCATCATTTGATTCAGAGGAAGTCACATCTACATGTTTAGAAATTTCAGGTATTTCTCAACAAAGTAAGGTTAGTATTTCTTGTGATCTTTTGGAAAACTTTATGGAGGTACCTATAATTGACTTTGTTGGATGTGATTCAGTTTTTATTACTTATTCATCTTATCTTGATATGGTTCTAGCTCTATACTATATAACATGCTTGTGGGAGATTTGTTTTTCTTTTGGATGTGCAGATTTCACATGGGCCAATAATTGGAAGCTCAATCTGAACCGTCTTCGACCACCTGAAAAAATTTCCAAGAAGACGAAGATGGAGAGAGTTATACTTTACTTTGTAGCTCCTTTGATGAAAGCTCCCTCCATAATAAGAGCCCTTGGTAGGAGGGTTCTAAAATATCTTACCCCTCCAAGAGCAAGATTTAGATGAATCTTATGAGGTGGTCGAGTTAATGACCTTAAACAAGCGCTTCTTGGGAGGCAACCCAAGTTCATTTTCCTTATTTTCTTTTATGTCTTTAGTTCTCTCTTTATAATAAACATGTATCCTCTACTTAATTTTTCTTGTCTATCTTATTGTTGTAGAATTCAAAGTTGTGGAGGAATGTGAGTATTGGATGGAGGAGTACCTTTAAAAACATGAACGTCAACCATTTGGAGCTCATCACTTGGTAACTTTTTTTAAAATCTCCTCCACATTGTTTTTAGTTTTCATTGGGACAATGAAAAATTTAAGTCTGGGGGGATGCATTAGATGCATTTGATTTGCTTTGTTTGTTTTTGTTTTTGCTTATGTCTTGCATTGTGTTTTGATTTTTTGTGGCATACATCTTGAGAACATCATAACTTCACTTATATGCTTTCTTGGATTCAAGTGAAATGTTAGCACGATTATTGGCTTGATTCATGATGTTCGAATGATGCTAGTAGTAAACTTTGTGTAGTTCTTTTTTCTATCTTGGGAAGCATTAATAAGCTAAGAATCTTATTGTGATGAGTTTTAGTTTTGGTTCAACCTTAAGGATTTTATCTTCACTACACTTGTGCTTGATGCTTGAATATTTGATGTCATTGAAATAGTCATGATTCATCTTGTTTGCTTAGTACTTGGTTTCCATGGTGATTTCTCAACTTTTATTTTGGTTACTGGATGAGGCTCAAATCATTAAAGCTCATTTGGAAAAATCAAAATATCCCAACATGTGTGCTAAAAGTACATTTATGAATAAGTTTTGCACAATGCAAACACTTATAAAAAAAAAAAAAAAAAGAGGGATATAAAAAATAGTTATCATGAGTGGAATCTAGCAAGTCACCCCTTTGAGACCGAGTTAGGTTACGTGGGAAATGACTGCTTAGCTTCCCTTGATATTGAGCACACCTTTGAGACCTTCGGTTAGTTGAGAAATATGAACCAAGTGAATGGTGAGTAAGTGCCTATCACTGGTTACTTGTCTTTCACTGGAAACATTAGGAATTCAAATTTGATGACGACTTGACTAGGACATGGATTGAAACTTGAAGGGAGTTGAGTTACTTTTACACTGTGCACAAGATTCTTATGCTTGAACCATACTTTACTTGTTTCCATGATCACGCTTGTTAATGAAACTTTTTGATAGAATTAGGAAAGTGCACTAGGTTTTATGAATATGTTGTAGAACATATGAATTTAGACTGCAGCATTTTGCTTGAGGACAAGCAAAGGTTTAAGTCTGGGGGTGTGATGTGCGTAGATTATATACTCTTTTATGCATACTTTGACGCTCATCTACTTGTATTTCATTGACATAATCTATGTTTATTGCACCCTATTTCATTAGAATATCATACTTTCATTATATTCTGTTCGGAGATCTACTCTTTGCTTATTTTGATTGACAGGACGTGATTTGGAGTAAAAACAGAGTTTAAATGAAGTATAGAGCTTCCAGAGTGACATGGGCATGCAAAACTATGTTTTCTTCATGTTCTGGCCGTGTAGAACTCACATGGGCGTGTTAAGGCCGTGTAGGGATCATGTTGGGGCCGTGTGAACCTCACACGGCCGTGTGAAGGCCGTGTGAACCTCACACGGCCGTGTGAAGGCCGTGTGAGGTTTTCTGCACTGCAGACTGAAACTAAAATGGTCATAACTTTGTGTTCGGTTGGAGATTTGGGCTGTTCTTTATACCGACTTGTAGATAACTTCAAGATCTACAACTTTGATGAAGACTTCAATGGGAGAAAACCCCATCTTGGTGGCCTAAAAGGTGTTGCAATGAAACATAACTATTCAAAGCTAAGACAAAGGGTGTGCAAGGGCCATGCAAGGGGGTGTGAGCTGCACACGGCCATGTATGGCATCTAGTGCTGAAACCTTACATGGCCGTGTAAATCTACATAGCCATGTGAGGTTTCCAGAGGCCAAGCAGGTGGTGGCCGTGTGGATCTACACGGCCGTGTGAGGTTTCCAGAGGCCAAGCAGGACATGGCCGTGTGGATCTACACGGCCATGTGAGGTTTCCAGAGGCCAAGCAGGTGGTGGCCGTGTGCACCACACGACCGTGTAGCATTTCCAGAGAGCAGAAGGGTTCTGGCCGTGTGGAGTCACACGACCGTGCAGGTTTGGCAGAGAGGGAACTGGACATGGCCGTGTGAATCTCACATGGCCGTGTCACGGGGCCGTGTGGCGCCCGATTCCCTCCTCTATTTAAACCCTTCTTCATGAATTGAAAGGGGATCTCTCCCCCTTTGGGAGAAAGCAAGATTTGGTGGTTTCCTCCCATTCTTGGGAGGATTTCTGGGCGATTCTAAGGGAGATCTCGACAATTTCGACTACGGAGCGAGGATTGGATCCGAAGACAAGGCTTCTTCGTAGATAAGTTTTCTCCTTCCCCATCTTCTTGTTTTCTTGGATTGGGGATTCAAGGAATGCTTGTAATCTCTATTTCTTCGGATTTTCTTCCTCGATTCATGGAGTAGATCTTGTATTATAGGATTAAGGGAGTATTTGTATGATGGATTGATGTAATCTCTTATGGATTTGCCATTTTCTTGTTTCAATGACATTATCTTGCTTGTATCAATTAGATCTTGAATGATTGATGGTGATTTGTGCTTAATTCTCATTCTTGATTGATTGTTTGGATTTCTTATGGACTTTGTAAAGATAAACTCTCACTCGATCATCCGAGGGATCCACGTGACAGGTGCAAGCCCGTGTAAGGACGCTTGAGAGATAATCTTGAAGAGGAAATAGGGATATTCAAGAGAGTAGGATGAATTTTATTATTAGCTTCTTGTATCTTGATAGATTAATGAGTCGTGGGCTTCTACGTTGATATCCGAGGAAGGCATAGTAATAGGTGTACTTCTGTGTAAGGACAACATAGGCACATGTCTAATTAATCCTATTTAGATACATTTCTCAGTCCTTAGCCGGTTGTCTATTGCAAGAGGGAACCGGCAACTTTCTACATGTTTGGCAATTGAGGGATAAGAATTGGTGAACCATTTACATTCAAGAAATCTTACAAAGAAACCGAAACTCCTAGAATCTCCCTTTATCATAACCCAAAACACTAAACTCTTGTTTGTTGATCTTTAATATTAGATTTGCTTACCTTTACTTTGCTTTTGAAACGATTGGATAGTTGTTTAGCTAATTCGCATTGAGACATTTCTAGTGCTTATTCCAGTCCCTGTGGATACGATAATCTTTTATATTACTTGTGACATTTCCGTACACTTGCGGAGCGTAACACTATGATCCTTCGTTCACTTACACTCTTTATTCTCTCTCTCTCTCATCTCTCTTCTATTTCTCTCTAATGTTTGTGAACCACTTTAGATTGTCTAGATAATTCATTGTGTGAAGTTAATTAGTACTTAATCAATAGTCCCTATGGAATCGATAATCTTCTGTATTACTAATGACGTAACCGTCACTACAAGAAAAAAGCCTAAGAACAACGGTTTTTCACCGTTGTCGTAACCCATTTTGAACTGTTGTTAAAGGTTGTGTTGTTAAAGGGGTGCCCAAAGACAATAGTTTTTAACCGTTGTCTTTGAAGGCAAAGACAACATTTTTACAACGGTGAAAAACTGTTGTCTTTTCCTTCAAAGACAACAGTTTTTCACCGTTGTCTTTGAGCGTTTACCTTTAATAACAGGGTCTTCAACAACAGTTTTAAACTATCTACGACAACGGTGAAAAACTGTTGTCTTTTTTAGATAAAAAATAAAAAAAAATTAATACACAATTTTCCAATATTATAAATCATTCAAAATACTAAATTTCAAAATAAAATTTAATATACAATTTTCTAACATTCAAAAATAATATCTATAACATTCTGAAGAAATTTCATAAGCAACCAACAAAATGATAACACTATTAAAACAAAGGTAGAACAATATAACACAAGATTTTCTACTTAGATGTTGGTGAAGAGGAGGGACTGCAGCTCCTAGTGCTCCTTAATTTGTTAAAGTCTCCATTTTTATAGTTTGTCGGCATTCTTCCCAATACTCTTGAGGGCACCTATTCGAATAAAGATATATATTACAAATTAGAAACTAAACTGTACGCATGATTCTAATTGCACTGCATAAATGTTACATAACCATAAAAACCATTTGATCTAGTCATCTAACAGAAGTGCAAAAAGCGTTATCTATGTAACATAAATGGTAACCTCTTGAAACAATATGGTGGCTCTTAAATTTCTTATTAAGCAGAATTTTCATTTTATGTCACTGTATACAAAGCTTCTATTATAAACCATGCAAATATTATTTTTCCCAGTGATTAAGCAGCATTAATTCTTAAAGGTACAATCTAATGCAAACGTTCCCACACACTCCATATGATGCTAAGGAGTAAGTCATACATTAAATTCTAAAAGGGACCATTAAAGGAAAGAATGCCTTAAATAAAAATGAATCCAAAAAGTATCATTCCATATGCACTAATAGAAATCTTCGTTTATAGCCAACTGCAAATACATTTCATATTTATTTAAAATTTTAATAACATAATAAATCTAAAAAATTTATAATATTTCACTGAAAGATTAATTAAAATCACACCAGATGATAAGGCCGAGCTATCATTCCTCCAAGTGTATCCTAGAATCTTTGTGTGAGATCTCGGAAAATTTAATTAATTGGGTTATTTGAGAAATAGCCTTATAGAATTTTTCCGGGATTTTTAGAAATTTTTCGGAGCTCGTAAGACAGGTTTTAAGGGGATCAATTTTGGGTTCGGATTAAACCTGTTTGGGATACCCGTTTAATGGAGGAAATGTTTTATTTATAAAACCTTTTCCTTTTCTTTTTATTTCCCCCAAACGCCGATCCCGACCCTTATTCCTATCTTCCTCGACGCGACCTCCCTTCTTCCTTCTCTGCTCTCTCTCTCTCGCGGATGAATCGGAGGCGACAGGAGCGAAGCTTCTCCTTTGGCGATCATCCTCGTTCGCCGGAGCTTGGTGGAGCATGGCGGAGTCTAGATCTTCTTCAGCCGAGGAATTTCTGTCCGGGAGTTTCAGCGATCGATCGCCGACGATATAGCGGCTAGGGCACGGTGAGGTGTCGGATCTCGCTTTGTCTCCAACCGGTAGGCCTTCCCTCTCCTCTCCTCGCACTACTCACAGTGTGATCCACGTCTTTATTGGCCGGATTGGATCGAGGGATGCCACCGAGCAGCGACCTTGGAGGTAAGGCATCGTCGGATCTTTGGTAGATTCAAAAGTTCATTAGGTTAGAGTTCTTCCGACATTGATTCTTCTTGGTGGCTGATTTATGTCACGGGGTTGATCCAGTGAGATAGGTTCTATGAAGGTGATCTTGGACCTTATCTTCCTTGTTGCTGATTAAGGTCACGATTGAGGTAAGCTTAGGTTGTTGTCTGGAATATGTGATCTCCATTTCTTGATCTCACTTTGAGATGATCAGTGAGGGAAGATTTCGGCAAAGTGAGTGCTGTGGATCAACAAGTGCGGCTGTGAGGTTCTGATCCGTTCTGTTCTGTTCTGTGGAATTGTGATCGTGAGGAATTTCCTTGCCAACAACACTCCAACCAGCAATAGTATCGGCTGGGATTCGAGGTAAGGAATAGGATAATTGATCTTGTTGTAGATCATGTTTTGAATTTGAATATTAGTTTGATGATCTTGTTCTAGATGGATTAGGTTAAGTGTGTTGATCTAGGTATGTTTTGGAATACATGATTACTAGATCGTTAGTGATTATGTTTAGATTTATTTGTTTATATTAATCTAATGGAATGATTAGGGTTAAGGTAATTAACCCTAGTCAACCGTTAGATTTCTAATCTATTGGTGATTAGGGATTAGGTAACTAACCCTAATTGACCGTAGATTTAATTAGGTAGGTTGAGACTGTATTGATTAGGGTTTTGCCCTAATTTAGTTTTAGGGATTTTATTTAGCTATTCATTTTGATTTAGCTAAATAAAACATATATATTGTTTGTTGACACAGGACTCTGATTCGAGACGGGCGTCTCGGCTTTGGATTTGGCGTGATAGTACCTCCTATTTGAGGCGGGTACCCTTTGACTTATCTTTTGATATTGTCTTATGATATGTATAGTTTATATATAATTACTAGTGGTAGATGGTAGATTTATCTCTTACCTGGTCTTAGCTTAGTTGATACCTATTACATGCTTCTTCTGTTAGTTGCTTTACCTTAGAACTGGATGCTTTTATCTCTTGCCATGTGTATATATGTTCATAGAGATGCATATCTATAGTGCTCTACTCTACTGGATTAGTTGCTGTACATGTGTGATACATGCTCTTGGATTCATGATACTTACATCATTGTTATATGTGATGTCTTTGGATTTATGCTGTTTATATCATGGTTATATATATATGCGTTTACCTTTTCGGCACACACATATATGGAGGAGGCTATGTGCAGGTATGACATACTTAGCATCATGCACCATCCCGCATGATTGCATGCTGGGTGATTGACGACTCCATTATTGTTGAGCTCGTCGGCCGGCTACACGGGCCTGCACACAACGTGACCACTGCATGGGTAGTGGCACAGCACCCAGGGTGCTGGTCCGCTCATGGGTAGTGTGACTGCAGCGTGGTAGCAGATAGGGATCCCTCCCCGTCATTGCGTACCGGGAGTTGAGAGCGTTACGCTCCCTCACTATGTTTGAGGTAGGAGGATAGGTGTACTCCGATAGCATCCCGTCCATTCGATCACTCATCAGGGGTAGTGACGACAGAGTGCACGGTGTCACAGCCCTACCTACTCGGTCTCGTCATCGCGTGTGAGACGGCTGACTAGCGTTAGGGGTGACCATGTCATATTGCATCATATGCACAGATTACATTTATTATGATTGTTGCATATTGGATGATGCACTTGGGTGACTGCATATGATTGACATGCATACAGGATACATGCTTATTTGCTCTGACTATCTTTGTCTGTGTATGTCCGCAGTCATTTGCCCAATCCTCGCAGGTGAGTACAGTTTATTACAGTTATGCATTTTCTTATTATTCTTGCTATAGATTGTGCTTTATGCCTATTGTTGGTTATTACACTTTATTTCAGCTCTGCATATCTGTTATACTGTTAGGAGACTGTACCGTAGGTTATACTGTTAGGAGACTGTACTGTAGGCTCTATGGTTTAGTGTACTATACCATAGGATGCTACTGGTGATTATATGTTGCTGTACATATCTATTGGATTACCTACTGAGTTCTTTGAACTCACCCCGTTGTTACTATTTTTCAGGTTGAGGCCGTTAGGAGATATTCCAGTCGCTAGCCCCTTTATCGCGAGGATTTGCCTGTTGTCGGGATCTGTTTGTTTTTGCATCTTATATACTTGTGATGTGGGTTTTGTATTGTGGACTTTATATCGTACATTCGGGTTAGCTACTTTTGTTTTTCCGCTGCGAATATTTCATTACTTCGTGGATTTCGTTTCTTCGTTGTAGTGAAGTAGGATGTGTACATATATCTTCGTTGATTTCTATATCATCTTTTTGTTATATAACTGCGTAGATTGTTCATATTATATCCGTGTAGAAATGTTGAATATAACTGCGTGGATTGTTTACTATTTATGTGTATTATTCCGGCCGAGTGTGGCCGAGGTATAGATATATGTATACTGAGATTCATATTGTCACCCGTACAGGGGAGATGCTGCCGAAATTTCTTCGGACAGGGACTACCTGGGGCGTGACAATATTTTTCGTATCAGAGCCAGGTTCACGATACTTGCTCTTCGTTTTGGATTTTCGAGGTTTATCTGATACCAATTTATTTGGTATCAGAGCTAGGCTCCGATTTCGAATTTTTGTGTCCTGGAGTTTGTTAGTGTATCTGGATTTTTGGGATTTTATCTGATACCAATTTATTTGGTATCAGAGCCGATTTCTGATACTTGTTTCTCGTGTTCTAGAGTTTCCGAGGTTATCTGGGTATTTTCGGATTGTACGGATTTCCGTCGATTTTCTCGTTTCGGAATTCCGAGGCATTTTGATGAGGTTTTATTGGATCTATTTGGGGGCTATGTAGCGATAGGACATCTCTAGACGGCAATAGGTAAATCAGGTAATTTTATAGTTTTCATACCTGTAGTGATATCTGGATAACATTTTTTTACATATATGATACGTGTTCTAGTACTTAAACGTGGTCGCACATGTATGAGGGCGATCGATTCTCTAGAGACAGTCTCCAGAGAGTTCTGTTAGGGTTGAGCCTGTCCGTCAGGGATAGACTCCTCAGGGTATTGTGACCACGTTAGACTGTCAGATCCTGACGGTTCCGACTTCAGAGGTACCTACCTCGCCTATACCGCCAGTAGTACCTACAGGGTACTCGGCACCTTCTCTAGCCGTGCCTACTGCGTACTCGGTACCACCATAGACATCTGTGCTGGTTACTACATACTCGGTACCTGCACCAGCAGTACCGGTTACATCTTACCCGGTATCGCCCATCGTACCTTTAGTCGTCCCTACTTATGCCTACTCTGTAGTTCCACTAGTGGTTCCTACCCTGTTTATGTGGCAGCACCAGTGGTACCTCTTCCAACCTATCCATCAGTACCACCCATAAGATCAACTCCAGTGATTCTGCCCAGTACCGCAGCGATATCTACGGATATGGTTGTGGCACGAGCATGGATCCCAGCCTTGGCGGAGTTTGTGAAAAGCCAATTCACGCTATTTCGAAGGAAGACTGATCCGAGCGTGGCTCAATCTTGGATAGAGTCTATGGAGCCGACATTCTTTTACATGGCCTGCTCCGAGTGGGAGAAGGCTGAGCTGGCTGCTTACCACTTACGAGACGGGGCAGAGATCTGGTGGGACACACAACGCTCGATTATAAGCGAGCAACATGTTATATATACGAGATTTAGGGAGGCATTCGAGAGTCAGTATTTTTCTCGGGCGTATCAGATGACACGTCGGCAGGATTTTCTGAGTCTTCGACAGAATAACCGCTCAGTGATGGAGTATAATGCCGAATTTAATCGGTTGGCTAGATTCTGTCCTGAGTTGGTAGCCGAGGACAGATCTCGTATGTTTCAGTTTGTCCAGGGACTGGACGGGCATCTTCAGGCGAAGATTGTCGGTCTTGGTATTTCATCATACACAGAGGCACTGGGTAGAGCTCTTATGATTGAGTCTGCTCATCAGAGAGTGAATGCAGACATGAAGAGGAAGCAGACTGATTGGACTTCCGGACAGATCCAGCAGCCACAGGCTACCGGACAGCAACAGAGCAGTCGGGTCAGGGTACTTCTGGGTCATTTGGCCGACCCCAGAAGTCCGGACGATCTTCATCAGGACGTTCCCAGTCTACTCAGCAGAACCAGAAACTGTCCACCGGTGATTCTCACTGTACCCGATGCGGATCCCGAGATCACATCACCTCTGCATGCACCCTGGGACAGTCAGTTTGCTATTATTGCAAACTGCCTGGGCACTTGAGCCGAGAGTGTTCGCTGAAGGCTCAGCATGTTGCTCCTGGGATTTCTGTTCCGGGAGGACAGTTTGGTCAGCCCGGGACTCAGCGAGGCGGGCCGAAAGCCCAATCTTCGCATCGTCTGCAGAGGACAGCTCCTCCTGTAGCAGCTGCATATGGCATGCATGGACAGGAGTATTTCGGTGTCCTTGTGGAGAACCCCACGGTATTCCGCCTTAGTGTTCTCCTGTACTATTCGTCAAGAAGAAGGATGGTACTCTGAGGTCGTGCATCGATTATAGGCAGCTGAATGCAGTGACTATCAGAAATAAGTACCCCTTGCCATGGATTGAGGATTTATTTGATCAGCTCAAAGATACATCAGTGTATTCTAAGATTGATCTGCGGTCTGGATATCATCAGCTGAGAGTTAGAGATTCTGATATTCAGAAGACAGCATTTCGCACCAGATACGGACATTACGAGTTTTTGGTAATGCCATTTGGGCTTACCAATGCTCCTGCAATATTTATGGATCTGATGAACCGTATCTTTCTGGAGTACCTAGATCAGTTTGTTATTGTGTTTATCGATGATATATTGATCTATTTGCGTTCTGAGGAGGAGCACGCGCAGCATCTTCGCATAGTCTTGGAGACTCTGCGACGACATCATCTGTATGCGAAGTTCAGTAAGTGTGCATTTTGGCTATCTTCGGTTGGTTTTTTGGGACACGTGGTGTCTAGCCGAGGTATTTCAGTAGATCCTCAGAAGATCGAGGCTATCACCAGCTGGGAGCAGCCGAAGTCGGTCCAGGAGATTCGTAGTTTCTTGGGCTTGGCTGGATATTACCGACGATTCGTTGAGGGTTTCTCCAGCATTGCTATGCCGCTGACACGTCTGACTAGGAAAGGCGTGAAGTTCACGTGGTCAGAGGCTTGTGAGACCAGCTTCTAGGAGCTGAAGCGGAGATTAGTATCAGCACCAGTCTTGGTTTTACCTTCTGGTGATGACGGATTTGTACTTTACACAGACGCATCTCTTCAGGGCTTGGGCGCTGTTTTGATGCAGCACGGTAGGGTAGTCTCCTATGCTTCTCGTCAGTTGAAGGAGCATGAGAAGAACTACCCAGTACATGATTTAGAGCTAGCTGCTATTATCTTTGCTTTGAAGATTTGGCGGCATTACCTTTATGGTATTACTTTTGAGATTCTTACTGATCATAAGAGTCTCAAATATATTTTCACACAGAAGGAACTCAATCTCCGACAGAGGAGATGGATGGAGTTCCTGAAGGATTATGATTGTACTATTAGCTACCATCCGGGTAAAGCTAATGTGGTTGCTGATGCACTGAGCAGAAAGTCCAGAGGGACTTTAGCTTGTCACCGAGTTTTAGTCACGGACTTGATTCAGGGATTCTCCGAGTTGGGCCTTGAGGAGCAGGGACGGACAGAGCAGGGTATTCTGGTTACCATGGTTGCTCAGTCGTCGATCAGGATGAGGATTCGAGAGGCCCAGGCCGGAGATCAGCATTTACAGTTCATCAGTAGCCAGATAGCTTCCGGACAGCAGACAGATTTTGCACGAGATGACAAGGGTATTGTTTATTTCTGAGGCATATTATGTGTGCCTCAGTCTCACCCGGTCATGGAGGAGTTACTTCAGGAGGCTCATCGCTCTAGATTTGCTATCCACCCAGGCGGGACCCGTATGTATCGGGATTTGAGGCGTTCCTATTGGTGGAACGGTATGAAGAAAGGCATCGCAGATTTTGTAGCTAGATGTCTTGTCTGTCAGCAGGTGAAGGACGAGCACCAGAGACCTGCTGGGTTACTTCAGAGGATCCCTATTCCAGAGTGGAAGAGGGAGCATATTACTATGGATTTTGTGGTAGGACTGCCTAGGACTCGACGAGGCCATGATGCGATTTGGGTAATCGTTGATCGATTAACCAAATCCACACACTGTTTAGCGATCCAGAAGACTGATTCTCTGGATCGATTAGCAGAGTTATACTGTCGTGAGATTATTAGATTACATGGTGTTCCTTTGAGCATCATATCAGATAGAGACCCACGGTTCACGTCCCGATTCAGGCAGAGTCTGCAGCAGGCCTTGGGCACACAGCTTCGTTTCAGTACAACATTCCATCCGCAGACAAATGGGCAGTCAGAGCGGACTATTAAGACTTTGGAGGACTTGCTGAGGTCTTGCGTTATAGATTTCGGAGGCAATTGGGAGGACCACCTGCCATTAGTGGAGTTCGCCTACAACAACATCTATCATTCGGCTATCCAGATGGCACCGTTTGAGGCGTTGTATGGTAGGCCTTGTCGGACATCCATCCTCTGGGAAGAGGTTGGGGAGGCCCAGTTGGTAGGACCTCAGAGAGTTCAGCAGGATGCAGAGTTAGTTCGTACTATCAGACGGATGATGTCAGAGGCTCAGGACCGTCAGAAGAGTTATGCTGATCAGAGACGGAGACCCCTGGAGTTCTCCATTGATGATCATGTATTTCTTAGAGTTTCACCCACGAAAGGGGTGAAGAGATTTGGTCTCCGAGGTAAGCTAGCTCCCCGATATATTGGGCCGTTCCAGATCTTGGAGAGGATTGGAGCAGTAGCTTATCATCTGGCGCTACCACCATCTCTAGCTGGCATTCACGATGTATTCCACGTATCTATGCTGAGGAGATACGTATCCGATCCGGCACATGTTCTGTCTGATGTATCTGTTCCTATTCAGCATCATTCTGATGAGGAGGGTACATGGGAGCTCGAGGATACGATCCGAGCTCGATACCCTCATCTTTTTGCTTGAGGTATGTGGGCTAGAGTTCCTTTCAGTATTTATACTGCATGGTTATATTTCAGTGTTTGCTATTGGTTATAGCGAACTTTGGGAACCAAATTTTTATTAGTAGGAGAGGATGTGAGATCTCGGAAAATTTAATTAATAGGGTTATTTGAGAAATAGCCTTATAGAATTTTTTCGGGATTTTTAGAATTTTTTTGGGAATTTTTCGGAGCTCGTAAGACAGGTTTTAAGGGGATCAATTTCGGGTTCGAATTAAACCTGTTTGGGATACCCGTTTAATGGAGGAAATGTTTTATTTATAAAACCTTTTCCTTTTCTTTTTATTTCCCCCAAACACCGATCCCGACCCTTATTCCTCTCTTCCTCGACGCGACCTCCCTTCTTCCTTCTCTGCTCTCTCTCTCTCGCGGACGAATCGGAGGCGACAGGAGCGAAGCTTCTCCTTTGGCGATCATCCTCGTTCGCCGGAGCTTGGTGGAGCATGGCGGAGTCTAGATCTTCTTCAGCCGAGGAATTTCTGTCCGGGAGTTTCAGCGATCGATCGCCGACGATATAGCGGCTAGGGCACGGTGAGGTGTCGGATCTCGCTTTGTCTCCAACCGGTAGGCCTTCCCTCTCCTCTCCTCGCACTACTCACAGTGTGATCCACGTCTTTATTGGCCGGATTGGATCGAGGGATGCCACCGAGCAGCGACCTTGGAGGTAAGGCATCGCCGGATCTTTGGTAGATTCAAAAGTTCATTAGGTTAGAGTTCTTCCGACATTGATTCTTCTTGGTGGCTGATTTAGGTCACGGGGTTGATCCAGTGAGATAGGTTCTATGAAGGTGATCTTGGACCTTATCTTCCTTGTTGCTGATTAAGGTCACGATTGAGGTAAGCTTAGGTTGTTGTCTGGAATATGTGATCTCCATTTCTTGATCTCACTTTGAGCTGATCAGTAAGGGAAGATTTCGGCAAAGTGAGTGATGTGGATCAACAAGTGCGGCTGTGAGGTTCTGATCCGTTCTGTTCTGTTCTGTGAAATTGTGATCGTGAGGAATTTCCTTGCCAACAGCACTCCAACCAGCAATAGTATCGGTTGGGATTCGAGGTAAGGAATAGGATAATTGATCTTGTTGTAGATCATGTTTCGAATTTGAATATTAGTTTGATGATCTTGTTCTAGATGGATTAGGTTAAGTGTGTTGATTTAGGTATGTTTTGGAATACATGATTACTAGATGGTTAGTGATTATGTTTAGATTTATTTGTTTATATTAATCTAATGGAATGATTAGGGTTAAGGTAATTAACCCTAGTCAACCGTTAGATTTCTAATCTATTGGTGATTAGGGATTAGGTAACTAACCCTAATTGACCGTAGATTTAATTAGGTAGGTTGAGATTGTATTGATTAGGGTTTTGCACAAATTTAGTTTTAGGGATTTTATTTAGCTATTCATTTTGATTTAGCTAAATAAAACATATATATTGTTTGTTGACACAAGACTCTGATTCGAGACGGGCGTCTCAACTTTGGATTTGGCGTGATAGTACCTCCTATTTGAGGCGGGTACCCTTTGACTTATCTTTTGATATTGTCTTATGATATGTATAGTTTATATATAATTACTAGTGGTAGATGGTAGATTTATCTCTTACCTGGTCTTAGCTTAGTTGATACCTATCACATGCTTCTTCTGTTAGTTTCTTTACCTTAGAACTGGATTCTTTTATCTCTTGCCATGTGTATATATGTTCATAGAGATGCATATCTATAGTGCTCTACTCTACTGGATTAGTTGCTGTACATGTGTGATACATGCTCTTGGATTCATGATACTTACATCATTGTTATATGTGATATCTTTGGATTTATGCTGTTTATATAATGTTTATATATATATGCGTTTACCTTTTCGGCACACACATATATGGAGGAGGCTATGTGCAGGTATGACATACTTAGCATCATGCACCATCCCGCATGATTGCATGTTGGGCGATTGACGACTCCATTATTGTTGAGCTCGTCGGCCGGCTACACGGGCCTGCACACAACGTGACCACTGCATGGGTAGTGGCACATGCTCTGTAGTGCTCCGCTGGTCCGCTCATGGGTAGTGTGACTGCAGCGTAGTAGCAGACAGGGATCCCTCCCCGTCATTGCGTACCGGGAGTTGAGAGCGTTACACTCCCTCACTATGTTTGAGGTAGGAGGATAGGTGTACTCCGACAGCATCCCGTCCATTCGGTCACTCATCAGGGGTAGTGACGACAGAGTGCACGGTGTCACAGCCCTACCTACTCGGTCTCGCTATCGCGTGTGAGACGGCTGACTAGCGTCAGGGGTGACCATGTCATATTGCATCATATGCACAGATTGCATTTATTGTGATTGTTGCATATTGGATGATGCACTTGGGTGACTGCATATGATTGACATGCATACAAGATACATGCTTATTTGCTCTGACTATCTTTGTCTGTGTATGTCCGCAGTCATTTGCCCAAGCCTCGCAGGTGAGTACAGTTTATTACAGTTATGCATTTTCTTATTATTCTTGCTATAGATTGTGCTTTATGCCTATTGTTGGTTATTACAGTTTATTTTAGCTCTGCAAATCTGTTATACTGTTAGGAGACTGTACCGTAGGTTATACTGTTAGGAGACTGTACTGTAGGCTCTATGGTTTAGTGTACTGTACCATAGGATGTTACTGGTGATTATATGTTGCCGTACATATCTATTGGATTACCTGCTGAGTTCTTTGAACTCACCCCGTTGTTACTATTTTTTAGGTTGAGGCCGTCGGGAGATATTCAGTCACTAGCCCCTTTATCGCGAGGATTTGCCTGTTGTTGGGATCTGTTTTGTTTTTGCATCTTATATACTTGTGATGTGGGTTTTGTATTGTGGACTTTATATCGTACATTCGGGTTAGCTACTTTTGTTTTTCCGCTGCAAATATTTCATTACTTCGTGGATTTCGTTTCTTCGTTGTAGTAAAGTAAGATGTGTACGTATATCTTCGTTGATTTCTATATCATCTTTTCGTTATATAACTGCGTGGATTGTTCATATTATATCTGTGTAGAAATGTTGAATATAACTGCGTGGATTGTTTACTATTTGTGTGTATTGTTCCGGCCGAGTGTGGCCGAGGTATAGATATATGTATACTGAGATTCATATTGTCACACGTACAGGGGAGATGCTGCCGAAATTTCTTCGGACAGGGACTACCTGGGGCGTGACACTTTGTAATGAGCACGTTGAGACGGAATATGTCATTGAGTACATAAAAGCTCCCTGAGGTGTTGGAATCAGATGAAACATCTACAAAAATAAGCACCATTGATTAATAAGTCATTGATTAATTAGATAATGGAATATACAAATAGGGATTAATTAAAATAAATAAAGGATCTAACAATTACCACTATAATTGACTAAAATTAACAATCAAGAGCTAGGTTGAAGAATGTTTTAAAACATTTTTCAATGTATAAGGAAGCAACTAGAAGTGTTTAACATCTCAGGAATTGAAAATAATGCAAATGCAAACAAATTCATAGATCAAATAAACAAAAATGGGACAACTCTTCAACAAATTTCTATAATCAAGTGATATAAACAAACTGCAGAATTTCATGCGTGGGTAAATCTCGAGTCAAATGCCAATTGAAAGATCAATGTAAAACATGGCATAGACAGAGAAAGGAACATAGGAATACAGAGTAGTAGGTAAAAACATGTCTATTGAACTGAAGAAAAGCCATCATATCGTGTATGCTAACAATCACCAAATGGTTACTAATTATATAATTACCTGATGCTTTGTGGCAAGCAAGTGCAGTTCAAAAGCCAACACCTACATCCAAAAACAAATGCTGAAAACATCAAAATTATTGAATCTATATTTTGCCAAATATAATCTTAGATGAGTGAACTACCATATAGTTTGGGTTTAAATATTTCCAAACACTAGCCGGACTTGACAATCAATTTCACATACAACAATTACAGAAGAGTTGAACTTACTTTTTTATCACTCTCCAATGCAGCTTTTGCTGAGCTCATTCCACCTCTGTATCTGCAAGTTGATGCAAGAACTAAACAAGTATTCCAAATTATAAACTTTGGAATAAACAAGGGAAAAGTTTATACCCTGGGATTGCCCTTTCGGAAGCTATGTATGTCAAAGATATTGAAGCACCGCTTGCCATGTTTAACGGAGACATCCAAAATAAAGTGAAGATGAGATATAAAATCTATATGCCAACAAGAAAAGGAATTGTTTGATAACTTTATTTTGGTTTTTATTATAACTACTAGCATTGCTTTATTCTGTCCGTAAAGAAGAAGATATAATGATGGATTGATAATGATGTTCTTGTCAGGATCTCAAGTTGAAATATACACACAAATGGAACATTCAATTGTTTTGTTTTCATGGAATCAAAAGAAACCTGGATTCATTATTGGAAGAAAGTGTTGAAGCAGGGAGACAAAAGAGTAACTCGAAGCTGAAATTGTAGCAAGATACCCTCTTCTAGATGTCTCCAAGAGTGGCTTCGTTACCTATTTATGAAAACCATAATTTAGAACTAAAGTAAAAAAAACATCATGATTATATGATGGTGTAAGGTAGTACCTCTGGTCCATTGGCAAGAGAATGCACGAGGATGTCAATCCTTCCAAAATCTTTCGTCACAGCCTCTGTCATTTCCTGCACCAAGCAGAAGAAGTCATCAGTAACATAAGAGCGTGTGAAAAATCAAATGAATTACCATTCCAGGCTTTAGTTCTGTTTACACAGTCTCTTGGAGAAAAAATGTTTAATTAGCGTACAGAAAAGGGAATTCAAGTTCTGGTGAAAACAAGGAGTTGGTGTCTACCTTAACAGTACAATTTGAGGATCCAGCATAGCGTTTGATTGTCTTGACCTAAAATAAACACCATACAAGCTGCTGATTATGATCATAAATTGGAATAAGTGCCAGGAACCAATTTTATCAAAAGTTTCTTTTACATACATCTTCAGGAACATTATCAGATGTATCGCAAACGGCATCAAGAGGATATACTTTGACAATATCCATCAGTGAGCCATTTGGCAATATGTAAATACAATCTGAGAAAAATTACTACTGAACATGAAAGAGAAAGATAAATAAATCCAACCATGTATGCTCCTGATAATAGAGGAAGGCATACTTCCGTGACTTATCAAATTTATCACACCTTAAGCTTGTCTCAAATATGTTTAGTGCCTATTAATGAATGATCCAACAGAAGGCTTATATTCCAGTGTTTATCTAATTACATAATGACAGAATAAACATGACTTCAGAAGCACCTACAGGCACCCATGTACCAACAAGTATTTTTTCCCCAACAGCGGCAAGAGCCTTTGTGATTGCCCAGCCATAACCATTATCATCAACAACTCCAGCAATAAATGCCCTTTTGCCTAAATAAGAACACATTATCATCAGTATTCCCAGCAACCAAAATGTCATAAAATTTAGGAATCAAGCACATAATCTAAATTACAAACATCACAAGCGTCATGAATAATTACCAACAACAAACACAACTAATTAACTTCTCTACTATATTAACAGTCAACAAAATCAACTAATTTATGATTAAAATTCCGATAGTTATTCAACCAAAATAGATCAAATTAATTGGGAAAAAAGAAAAGGGCGAGAGTTTCAAAAGCAGGTAGTGATGTCGCTGCCTCACGATAGGACACTGTCCTACAAGGAATTGACCCCTTCGTGTGCGATCATTTGTGAACCGACTGCCTAGCGAGGCATGACCCCCTCGTGTGCCTCCATTTACAAACTAGCTGTAAGTGAACTAGTATCCTGGCGAGGTTGTGGCCCTCTTGAGTGCGGCCACAGGCGAAGCGATCGCTCGTCGCTTGGCAAGGCAGCGCGCGGTGCTGCGGAGACGGAAGAAATAAGAAATAGGTTACCTTTGAGCTCATCTTGGTTGCTGTGGAGAGGGAAGAAACCTATCTGCGCTGAAGGAAAGAAGGGGTGGGAGAGGGAAGAAAACGGGCGGCGCTGCAAGGAGGAAACGAAAGGATTAGGAGGATCGGGTGGGTGGAAAGAGATTTGGAATAGGTCTAATATGATTATAATTATAATGACACTTACAAAATGTGTCATCATACACCATCTAATATATATTTTTCTAAAAATTTAATTAGTTTTTATAAGTGTCATTATAATTTATTTATATTGACACTTTTTAATAGGTGTCATGAAGAAAGTGTTATAATAAATCATTTTTCTAGTAGTGGAGGAGCGTCTTTCGCGGAGGAGTCGCGAATGAGGAGTCGGAGATAGGTTTTTGTTCGTTGAAGAGTCACAGAGAAGTGGGTTTTTAGGTTTTTTTTTCATGAAGTTAAAAAAGTTGTTGTATTTTTAGGATTCAACAACATTCAATAGACAACAGTTTAATAAAAATGTTGTATATTATCACATAAGTAATACTAAAAGATAATAGTTTTTTAAAACTGTTGTCTTTGACACACATTAGACAACAGTGTTTTGAAAAACTATTGTTATTTAAAAAATATTATGGTGAACAACAATAATTTTCAATAAAACTGTTGTTAAATGGAAAAAAGACAACAATTTCTTGAAAAACTATTGTTTATTAGGTGTGGTTAAATCCAAAAATTCTTGTAGTACGTGCACTTGCTATTTGTAACAAGTTTTTTGGCATTGTTGCCTGAGACCATTTTTGATTAATATTAGTTGATTAGTATTTGAATTATTCTAGACATTTTTCTTTTTACACTTTTCTTTTTCTAATTTTTAATTCTACATTTTTTTTTGTTTACTTCTACATGTCCATCCTATTTTGACTATTATCTTTTAGATGGATATGAATGAAATGATGTATGCTTAAATTCAAAGGACTCTACAAATGACCGCTATGAATTATACTAATGTCTATTGTCATAGTTGTGGTACAATAGGTCATTTGAGGGAGAATTGTCCATTACAGTATGACCATTCGCATGGACAATAGGGTTATCTTCATACCTATAATCATTGGGCTGAACAACACTATGAAGCTTGTAAGGAGATAGGCCATACAATCAAGAATTGCATTAAGCTACACAAGTTGGAAGCGTCAATAGATGAACTTGATAGAAAGCTCGATGTAATGGCCTCATCACATTCTCACACATATTGCCCTAGTGGGAGGAACCCTCAAAATTTTTTTAGAAACAATCAAGAGGAGAACAACTATGAATCACCATCTCAGCTGGGAAGAATAGAGAAGATTTAGAGGACTACCTAACCTTACAAGCTCAAACGCATAAGGAAATCCAGAGTACGCATGCTAAGTGCGATGATATAGACACATCATGTGTTAGGATGTTGACTCAACTTTCAACTTGGGAGGAGTCTCAAATGAGTGATTATAATGAGGGTGAAGGCACTGTGGCATCAATTGAAGAAGAAGATTTAATTGTGTCTTCCATTATTACTGCCACTCTTAATGCTAATGTTAATTGTGATATATTATGCCATACTTATGATTATTTGGTTGATGAAAGTGTAGAGACTTGTACTATAGAACTAATGACCCAAGAATCACTTCCTTCGGATGCACAATCATTTGATATTGATGAACGTGTAGGGGCTTGAGCAGTAGAGGCAAAGCTCTAAGAATCACCTCTTTTAGTAAGACCATCATTTGAGCCACTTCTACCCGCATTGAAGAACATGTTACATAATTTAGTCTCTTTAGTAATTGGTAGTTGTAAGATTGTATTCAATATTTCTAAAGCTAATAACCAATATTCTTTCAAGCATGTTGGTGGAAGAACATCTTTTGCACAATAATTAATTAAGGAGCGATCTTATTATGAGCCTTTGAAGGAGAGCATTATTTTTGAGAAACTAAGGACCCTTTGCAAAAGGGTTCTGAAATTTCTTACCCCACCGAGGTCGTGATTTCAATGAGCCTAATAAGGGGTCGAGCTAATGACCTTAAACAAGCGCTTCTTGAGAGGCAACCCAAGTTCAATCTTGTTTTGATTTAAGTTTTAGTTTCCTTCTGGTTCCTTTTTAGTTTCTTTATTAATAATAAATTATATCCTCTATTTAATTTTTCTTGTCTATCTTATTTTTGCAGATTTCAAAGTTGTGGAGGAATGTGAGCGTCGGATAGAAGAGTATCTTCAAGCACATGAATGCCAAACATTTGGAGCTCATCACTTGGTAACTTCTCTACACTTCATAAATATCCTTCATATTTCATTTATAGTTTTTATTGGGATAATCAAAAGTTTAGGTCTGGGGGGATGTTTGGGGTTAGTTTAGTGTTTGTCATACTTCTTAGTTTTTGCACATTTCTTTTTGAAATTTTTGCTAGTTGTATCTTACATCACATTAGGACTTGGTTGATGTATGCTTTACTATTTTTTATTACTTATACTTAAATTAGGGTAGATAAGGACTCAGACTTGATTCACACTTGACTAGTTAGACCTAGGATTTTCAGAAAGATAATTAAATATTTAATTTCTTTAAAAGACTTTGACTAGAAATGGTTCATGATCCAATATCCAAGAAGGCCTAGTGCCTCACCATAGCCAGGAAGCCAATTATTGAAATGGATATTTAATTAACTAACTGTTAAACTTTAGTCTAACTCAAATATGAATTAATTCTTAGATTTTAATCTAAATTGAAGATAAAAATTAACCATCTCATAAAACAAATAAGGTTTCCTGATTGACAATCGAAAAAAAAAAATGGCAAACCCAATTAGCCTCATTGACTATCTCTAGGGTGATCGACCTAACCATACAAAATTTTTCCACTAGCCACCAAGGTAAATTGGGAAGCACACGCGGCGAGTAACCCAAGAGCTCAACATCCTTTGATTGCGCTCCCCATTTGGAGGAAAATTTCCTGCAAATATGTCATAGCTAGGGGCAAATACGCCATACTTGGGGACCTTGATTGACAATCTAGAAGAAAGGTGAGATGAATTTAGATTTAAATTAGTCTAATTAAATTTAAACTAAATTAAACTTACTTAAACTCAAATTAAAATTAAACTAACTCAAATTAAACTTACTTAAAATTAAATTAAAATTAAACAGAATTAAATTAAATTAAATTAAATTAAAATTATATTAAACTCAAACTAAATTAAAATTATATTAAACTCAAATTAACATTATATTAAACTCAAATTAAATTAAAATTATACTAAACTCAAACTAAATTACTTAAACTCAAATTAAAATTAAACTAACCCAAATTAAACTTACTTAAACTTAAATTAAAACTAAATTAAAATTACTTAAACTCAAATTAAAATTAAACTAACTCAAATTAAAATTAAATTAAACTTAAATTAAAATTAAACTTAAATTAAAATTAAACTTAAATTAAAATTAAACTAAATTAAACTTACTTAAACTCAAATTAAACTTACTTAAACTTAATTTAAAATTAAACTAAATCTGAACTCAAATCAAATCAACATGAGTAAATGTTACGCAACCACAAGTGCACGGTTTTGTCTTCAGTAATAAAAGATTATCGATCCCATAGGGACTGGTTATAAGTACAAGAGACGTCTCACGTAGAATTAGCTAAACAATTGACAAGGTAGGGAATGTACTAAATAAGCAACTAGAAATAGAAGTAGGAAAGTAAATGAAGTATTTGGTTTAGTGAGTGTTCTAGAAATTTAGTTTCTTTGTGATATTCATTGATGTATCATGGTTGTCCAATTCATATCCTCAATTGACATGTATATGCAAAAAATTGTCGATTTTCTCCTGCAGAAGACAACCGACAAGGGACTTTGATCTACACCTCTAGCGATTAAATAGTTATGATCCCTATGAAGTCCGTTAGTGGGATAGTCTGTCACCAACGCCCCTTGGTCATACAATACAGAAATATATCGCCACTCAATCCACATAAAGGTGTTTGAACTAAACATATTCAACTATCCCAACTCCTTGTAGAGACTAGCTTCACCTTTCAAGGTGACCCCCTAGACGTCTGTTAGCGGGGCAGCCTGTTATTGACGCCCCTCGATCATATGATCTAGGGTATCCCTTTATGAGATCCACAAGTACCACAAACATTCAATCACACATGGTAATTAGGTTCAAACACAAGAATCCACACAAGGTCAAATAGATACAAAACACACCAACATCATCTAGATAGGAAATTGGCATATCCATGAGATCTTACATCAAATCACACCATAAATACTCCCTTAGTCCTAGAACAATGAATCTACTCCATAATACAAAGATAGAGATCCGAAGATAAGGAGATCACAAACCATTCCATCCCAATCGAGAAAAGAGAATAGAAATATTTATCTAGAGACGATGAGTGATCTTCGGAACTAATCCTTAGCTTCTGGAGTCAAAACGGAGATGGAGATGGCTTTGAAACACCAGATCAAGACTGGAGAAGGTGAAGAACATCCCCAAACTTGATCTCCTCAAAGGGAGAGCCTTCCTCCCATTTGAAAGAGGAAGAACCCCCTTATATAGAGTAGGGCATGGGCACTACATGGCCCGTGCCACGGTCGTGTGGCTTTCACACGACCTCACACGTTCTGCAATTGGCTAGGATCACACGGTCGTGTGGCCTTCATATGGCCGTGTACTGCTTTTGTCTCTGGATGCTTACAAGATCGTATGGCTCACATGGCCTAGCCAATCTTAGCATATGGAAATCTTGCATAGCCATGTGGCACACACGACCTGGACTTGCCTTCTTTCTGGAGATGTTGCACGACCGTGTAGATCTACATGGTCATGTTCAGGATATGCTGTTGGGGTGACACAGCCGTGTGGATCCACACGACCATGTCATGCTCCTCCTCTAGTGAAGCTACACAAGCTGTCTACACCACATGGTCAAAGTCATTTTCCTCCTTGCTTCTTTGGCATGGCTGTGTGGCTCACATGGCCAGTGCTGTCTGCCTTCGCTTGTTGCCTGGATCGACCATGAACATCATTTCCTCTCCAAATTCAACTCTTGTATATAGAAAATACATAAGAGTAGATCTCCAAACAAAGAAGAGTAATATGCTGAAAGTAAGACAAAGAGTATGAAAGTGCATAGACAAAACATGCGTAAAATATGTGAATGTGCGTCAAAACATGCTAAGTAAGTGTATATAATTTACGCACATCACACTCCCAGAGTTAAACCTTTGCTTGTCCTCAAGCAAAATGCCCCAATTTAAACTCATGTGCTCTATAATACATCATAATCCCTAGTGCACTTTCCTAACTCTATCTATAAATTTCATTGATAAGCATGATCGTGTAAATAACTCAAGTATGGCCTAAGCATAAGTTTTTTGTGCACAGTGCAATAAGTGACCCAAACTTTTCATGTTTCAATCTTTGTCCAGTCAAGTTGTCATTCAATTTAGTTCCTAATGTTCCCAGTGATAGACACTTACCTACCACACACTTTGTTCATATTCCTCAATCCACCCAAGGTCTCAAAGGCATGCTCAATATCAAGAGAAACATAGGAGTTATTTCCCCAAGAACCTAACTTGGTCTCAAAGGGGTAACTTGCTAGTTTCCACTCACAACAACTATTTTTTATATCCCTTATTCATTTTTTTATTTTTTATTTATTTTTTTTAGTGATTGCAAGCTGCAACACTTGAACACAAATGCATATAAGTGCAAATGTTGGGATATTTGCTTTTTCTAAATAAGCTTACATGACTCGAGCATCATCCAGTAACCAAGATGTAGTTTGAGAAATCACCATAGGAACTAAGTACTAAATAAATAGGATGAATCGTGACTATTCCAATAATATCAACTATTCAAACTTAAGTAAAGTGATAATAGAATCCTTAAGGTTAAGCCAAAACTCAAATTTGTTCCCGTACAATACTTAGCTCATCTCATGCTACTTAAGATAGAGAAAAGAAGTACACTAAACATACTAGCATTATATCTACAACATCATGAATCAAGATATAAACGTGCAAATAATTTTGCTTGTAGACAAGTCAACAATAGTGAGGAATGATGTTCTTAGTATGCCACAATGTTTCAAAAGACAGTTAAGTGACAACCCAAACTAAATATAGCAAACAAAGCAAAGAAAAATGGAAGCTAAGCAAAACAAAATGTAGAACAACTGAAAATGTAAAAGAAAATGCAAAAATTTTAGGTTGCAAACACCCCCTAGAGTTAAACTTTTCATTGTCTCGATGAAATCAATATGGTGGTGGTGGGGGAGGAGGGCGAGGAAATGGTGGTCTATGCGGCCAGCAAGCAGGAAAACTAGGAAAGCCAAGAGTCACGCTCAGGATCCTATGATATTCGCAGAGGGCATCAACTTGTTGATGCATAACGCTTATGCCCTCTATGAAATCTCTCATTCTAGCTTGATCCGTATCATAATTTTGGACAAACTCAGCCACTTGACCTTGAAAGTTACTCGTGAACTGAAAATGATCTCGTACCTCTCTATACTGGTCATCTGAAAAAGTGAAGCGGCCCACCAACATTACTCGTTAGGCCTCTTGCTTCTCATGAAGTAAGTCTAGAGAGGTGCAAAAATTAGAAAAATCAAATCTGGGGTGACCCATACCATAGGCAAAAGAATGCCTAGCAAGTTCCGGATGTCCAGATGGCCGCGGGTGCCCAGATGACGAGGGCTCAAGGTGGGGCTTGGTGTCTCTGAACAAGGAAGGGACATTCTCGGGATCTAAATTAGTGATCACCCAATTAGCGGTGTTGCGAATAGAGGTTCGCTCGGGACAAGGAAGGGGTAATGGAAAACCATCCTTCCTAGGAAAGACAAATCCATTTTCATCCCAGTAAATCATCTTCATGGCAAGACATGCATCGATATCGATCATGTTATTTCCATGGATGATTTCTAACTCATCCAGATCACAACCCAGATTTATAGCTCTTTAGGTAACCAAACCACCAAAGATAATCAATCCCGAGGATGCCTTCTCGGCTCTCATTAGGTTTTGTAAAAATTGAAAATCAGAATCAAAGTCAACTTTATGTAACATAGCCTAAAGAGCATAAAGTTTCACTTTCCTAACAACTCTATAGCTTTCCACATCTCTTTAAATAAAGATACTCCATGCCAAAAAGGTAGAAAACCTTTCTTGGAGTTTTGCATGCTAAAACGAGCTAGGATAATATCGATATATAAAGCTTGGGATAAGCACAATATTCTTTTCTTGTGATCCCTTATTACTTTGATCCTAAGAATATGTCCGCATTCTTCCAAGTCCTTCATATCAAATTGCTTGGACAACCATACCCTTACTTCTGACAACACTTTGATATTGTTGCCAACTAACAATATGTCATCTACGTATAGTACAAGAAATACCACCATATTTCCATCACACTTCTTGTATACACAAGACTCATTCGAACACTGAATAAATCTATAAGACTGAATAACTTCATTAAACTGGATGTTCCAAGATCTCAAAGCTTACATCAGTCCGTAAATGGACTGTTTGAGTTTACAAACAAGATGCTCTTTGCCCTTTGTAATGAATCCCTCTGGTTTCTTCATATGGATATTTTTCTTCAAGACTTCCATTAAAGAAAGCTGTCTTGACATCCATTTACCAATTCTCATAATCCATATGAGCAGCAATAGATAAAAGAATCTGGATAGACTTAAGCATGGCTACCGGTGAAAAAGTTTCCTCATAATCGATACCCTTTTTCAACAAGCCTTGCTTTGAAGGTTTCCACCTTCCCGTCTTTCCCTCTTTTTCTTTTGTAGACATATTTACACCCAATGACTTTTACACCATTTGGTGGTTCTACAAGCTCCCAGACTTGATTAGAATACATAGATTCTATTTCTGTATTCATTGCTCTTTGCCAAGATGTTGCATCTTTATCTTGGAGTGCTTCGTCAGGTTCATGTTTACCAGGGATCAAGTCCAAAGACTCTCCTAAAACATGAATCTTTCAGGTTGCCTAACAACCCTCCCACTAAGACGAGGCATTGCCTGTAATTTTGCATCATTTGTGACACGTATTGCAGTTTCTTGTGGTATCTCATCTTGTACTGTTGGTACTAGATTAGACGTGTCCTTTATTAATTTCCTTAAGAATAATTTTACTCATGGGCTTGTGGTTCATAACATAGTCCTCTTTTAAAAATCGAGCATTGGTGCCAACAATGACCTTCTGATTTTTAGGACTATAAACCTCCTTTCATTTCTCTAGGATAACCCACAAACAAGTGAACTTCTGTCCAACTTATCAGTGTCTCCCTTCAGCATATGTGCTAGACTATCACAAATCCGAATATGCTTCAGACTAGGCTTACACCCATTCTACAATTCTATGGGAGTAGAGGGTTCTGACTTTAGAAGGTACTATGTTCATTGTCGTTTCTAGAGTATATCCCCAAAATGAATTTGGTAATTCTGAATAACTCATCATCAATCTAACCATTTCTATAAGAGTCCTATACCTTCGTTCCGCCACACCATTCTGTTGGGGTGTACCAGGTGCAGTCAGTTGGGATTGACTCCCGACTTCTGATAAGTGACTCCTAAACTCTTCTAAGAGGTACTCGCCATTACGATCTCACCGTAGTGACTTGATACTTTTACCATGACGTTTCTCCACATCAGCCTTGTACTCTTTGAACTTATCAAAGCACTCAGACTTGCGGTGCATCAAGTAAATGTACCCATATCTCGAATAGTCATCTATAAAAGAGATGAAATATTCGAAACCACCTCTTACCTGGATAGTCATAGGTCCACACAAATCAGAATGAACCAATTTCAACATGTTTTTAGCTCTATACCCCTTAGACTTAAAAGGCCTCTCGGTCATTTTTCCTTTCAAGCAAGACTCACAGGTTGAAAAGTTTTCCACCACCAATGAACCCAAAAGTCCATCGACTATTAACCTTTGAATCCTACTCAAGTTAATTTGACCTAGCCTTAGATGCCAAAGATATATTTGATTCATTTCCGAAGGTTGCTTTCTCTTATTAAAATTAGAAGATATGTTATTAATTTCCATTTGTTGCATCGTGGGAGTATTGTGTACCAGAACAGATAACTTCCCTATTTTTGTTGATAATAACTTTGTCATTAAAAGAGACATAATATCCATCCTTAAATAGTTTTAGACACTGAAATCAAGTTCTTTCTAAAACTTGGTACGTAAAGACAATCAATGTTTTATTCCTATCAAAGGATAAACATCTCCCACTGTAATAGCTACTACTTTTGTAGCAGTGCCCATGTAGGTGGTGTTTTCACCTTCATATAGTTGTTGAGTTTCCTGGAACCCCTGCAATGAATTACAGACATGATCAGTGGCTCTCGTATCTACACACCAGGTACCGATAGATAACACCACTAAACATGTTTCAATAATTAATAAATAAAATACACCTTTATTGTTCTCATTTCTGAGAGGGCAGTCCACCTTAGTGTCCAAGTTTTGTTTCCAATCATTATAATTGGGACTAGTAAGTGTATTCTCTAACATCTAGGGGATTGAAAAACATTTGAAATCCTAAGAATCACAAAAATATTTGGTCAAGACCAACACCTCAAAATCCCCATGAATTTTTTATGCCACGTTAGTGTGGATGTATACAAATTCAAACATTTATCAACCTATCTTTATGACAAATAAAATTAATAGTTGGTTTGTCTTTGATCAAATATTTGGTCAAAACTTTAGTATTTAAAATAATATTGATTCCTCAAAACAATATCATTTAAATTCACCAACACCATAATAATATTTTGATCCCCAACGACAAGCGAACATGCATTTTCGGGGACTAGCCCGCTTCCCATTACGACCTTTAGATTCTACTTTCTTCCAGACTAGTACTAAGATAAGCCCTTGTAAATGCAGTAAAGAGGTAAGTCTATCCAATTGCTTTCTAACGCCTTACCAGACCCAGGCCAGAAAAAAGCCATCGATAAGCGCATCCCTTTTCTTTTTTCTTTCTCTGGTGGGGATAGTCAAATAAAATATAATCTAATAGGTAAGAGGTCAATGACAAATGCAATCCCTCCTCCCTCCTGTGAGAAAGCCTTACCTTAGAGATGTATCGACAGTTATATTTCTTTTAAGATAGTGTGAAAGCTAGCTTAGGAGTGTGCCCCTATAAAGCAAGTGTAATCAGTGATATGGGTAAGGTTTTGTGGGTCCCCGATAAATAAAGAAAAGGAGGTAATGAAACCAAGAAGGTAGGCCAATATTGGCCGAGACATACCTCTCAGGGGGAGGTAGGCTAATATTTGTCGGGACATACCTCCCAAGCAGAGTTAGGTTTATATCGGCCGGGACATACCTCCCAGGCAGAGTTAGGCTAATATCAGCCGGGACATACCTCCCAGGTGGAGTTAGGTTTATATCGGCCGGGATATACCTCAAAGGCGGAGTTAGATCGACCGGAACATACCTCCCAGGCAGAGTTAGGTTTATATCGGCCAGGACATACCTCCCAGACGGAGTTAGGTTTATATCAGCCGGGACATACCTCCCAGGCAGAGCTAGGTTTATATCGGTCAGGACATACTTCCCAAGCGGAGTTAGGTTTATATCGGTCGGGACATACCTCCCAGGCAGAGTTAGGCTAATATCAGCCGTGACATACCTCCCAGGCGGAGTTAGGTTTATATCGGCCGGGACATACCTCCCAGGCGGAGTTAGATCGACTGGGACATACCTCCCAGGCGGAGTTAGGTTTATATCAGCAGGGACATACCTCCCAGGCTGAGTTAGGTTTATATCGGCTAGGACATACCTCCCAGGCAGAGTTAGGTTTATATCGGCCGGGACATACTTCCCAAGCAGAGTTAGATTTATATCGGCCGGGATATACCACCTAAGCGAAGTTAGGTTTATATCGGCCGAGACATACCTCACAGGCAAAGTTAGGTTTATATCGTCCGGGACATACCACCTAAGCGAAGTTAGGTTTATATCGGCCGAGACATACCTCCCAGGCAGAGTTAGGTCTATATCGTCCAGGACATACCTCCCAAGCGGAGTTAGGTTTATATCGGCCGGGACATACTTCCCAGGCAGAGTTAAGTTTATATCGTCCGGGACATACCTCCCAAGCAGAGTTAGGTTTATATCGGCTGGGACATACCTCCCAGGCAGTGTTAGGTTTATATCGGTCGGGACATACCTCCCAGGCACAGTTAGATTTACATCGATCGAAATATGCTTTCCAGGAGGAAGATTCGAATTAATTGGCATATACCTCAAAGGAGAAACAACAGAAATCAAATAAGATAATTAATAAGATATCTGCAATACAGGACTCTATGACAGGTGTTATATATTTTTTGGCGGGAAGTATGTTTTAATTATTTTCCAGGTGCTAAAGGACAAAGAAGGTACATCTGTGGTACAAAAAAGATTCCTTAAAAGTCATTTACCACAAGTACGCAGATGACGTCATCTCCTAACAAATTCTAACAAACCGGGGTCTACTTCATGACTATGGAGGTTATATGAAGTGGTATAAAAGGGGGAATCCTCTTCGTTGGCCAGGTAAGTACACATCATTACACAGATCCATAACCCTAACTACGGTTCATCTTCTTCTTCTTCCTCTTTCTTCTACACTGAGAGAGATCACTGACTTGAGCGTCGGAGGGCCTAGCCAGGAATTCCCACCCCGGTCTTAGGTCTCTGACGATAGTGTTGGTTGGTCTCTTGTGCGCAGGAACTTTTGGAAGCTTCGGATCAGGGTTTCTTCTCTTCAGATTTGGCTTTCTTCTTCGTCCTTGGGTCTTCGTGCGAGAAAAACCTCCGGTGACTCTACTTTTTTCTGATCCGCTTTGGGTTTCTCGGATTGGTATTCGGCAGACATTATTTCTTCATCAGCACGGTGGGTTTCTTTCTTCCGGATCTCCGTTGTGTCCAGCTTCTCAGATAGGATCAAATTTGGCACCGTCTGTGGGAATTTCACCTGAATCTGAGACTACAGGATGGAGGAAGCCGGAAAATCAAACCTACTCACTATCAGTCGTGAGGATTTGGATTTCCTCATTAATTCTCATGTTCAGAAAGCCTTACAACAGCAGCAACAACAAATGCAAGCCCACACCGGAGCTACTTTACCAACGGCTCATCATCCAGTAATATCAACCACCGAGCATCGGAAAGGAAAGGAGCTGGAAGAAGAAGAACATGCGTATTTTCCTCCAGCTGTTGTTTCTCTGACAAGGCATCCACGAGCCTTTGTTCGCACTCCCATGGATCAAGGGGGCAAGAGGCCCGTGTTCCAAGAAATCTCTGGCGAAGCACCGGATAGAGAAAAGCATAAGATCAAAATGATAACCAGTGATAGCTCGCCAGAGAGGGTCATCTCCCCATTCTCTCAAAGTGTACTAGATGATCCGCTTCCTAAGCGGTATCAGAATCTTCAGATCGGAGAATATACTGGAACAACAGATCCAGAAGATCATCTGTTAAAATTTGAGAACGTAACATTATTACAACAATTCTCTGACGGGGTGAAGTGTCGGATGTTTCTCACTATCCTCGGAGGAGCTACACAGCGCTGGTTCAAGAGATTACCAGAGAAATCTATTCAAAAATTTAAAGATTTCAAGAAAGTCTTTCTACACTATTTCTCCAGCAATAAAAGGTATCATAAGACTCCTTGGAGTTTGTTTTCAATTAAGTAAGCATCTAAAGAGTCTATCCAAGCATACATCAAAAGATTCAATCAGGTACCTATTGACGTACCTAATGCTACCACTGAAATATTAGTTAGCGCTTTCTCTCAAGGTTTAAATGATAACGATTTCTTTAAAGATTTAGTAAGGAATCCCCCTGTTAATTTTGATTCCTTGATTGAGCGTGCCACCGAGTTTATTAATGTGGAGGAAGCTGAAGCTGCTCGTAGAAAGGAGGGTGTTACTTCTTCTCCTACCCAGATTAAGGAAAAAGTTCCGGCCCCTGTGCCTCCACCAAGAGGTCCTAGAATAACTCATCCACCCCATCGACAACCAGAGTATCGTCCACAAGCTGTACAACATGTGGAGATACAGCCAGAGGCACCAAGGAGATGGTGTACTTATCATAAAACTAGCAGTCATCATACTGAAGACTGTTTTGTTTTAAGAAATAGGCGAGCCAATAGGGAGTGATATCAGAGGCAGAACTATTATAGACAGCAATACCCCAGGCAGCAAAGTCCACTCAAACTGGAATATCGCCCGGTCGAACCTCGGCAGGAGGCAATACCAGTCCCGGTCGGTACCAGCCAAGAGTCAGAAAAAGCACCTTCTGAAGCAACGACGACTAGGCAGGAAGAAAACAGAAAAAATGCTGCTCGAGGCAATATCAATATGATTGCGGGCAGACCCACTGATGGGGATTCTAATAGAGCCAGAAAAGCACATGCCCGAAGATTGGAGATTCATGCAGTAGGGTGCAGCATGGAACGAGCAGCCGGTCCCGAAATAAGTTTCGGGCCCAGAGATCTCGAGGGGGTAGAAATACCTCATGATGATGCCCTGATCATCAAAGCTGTGATAGCCAACTACGCCATTGCTCGTACCTTCATAGACACGGGCAGTTCCGTCAATATTATATTCAATAAGGCTTTCGATCAGCTACAAATTGATCCAAGTGAACTGCAACAAATCGTTACTCCTCTGTATGGATTCACAGGCAATGAAGTACAACCGTTAGGTCAAATAAAGTTGGCCATTTCTCTGGGAGAAGAGCCTCTAATGAGAACCAGGAGATCTTATTTTATGGTGGTAGACGCTCCATCCTCTTATAATGTGATATTGGGTCGACCTGCCTTGAACGAGTTTAGGGCGGTCGTTTCTACTTTTTGTCAGAAGATCAAATTTCCTGTGGATGATCAAGTTGGAGAGGTACGAGGCGATAAGAAGACAGCCCGACAATGTTACGTAGAAATAATTCGAGCTGAAGCTAACACCGCCTGAAAAATTCAAAGAATGGAGGTTAATGCCATTCGGGAAAAGCAGCCCATCCTGATTTATGAAGAGAAGGAAGAAGTTCAGATCCAGGGTGGTCGACCTGAAGCTACTACGTATATTGCTGCTGATCTTGATCCTGCTCTAAAAGCCGAATTAGTGCAATGCCTGAAGAAGAATAATGATGTATTTGCCTGGACTCCCAAAGAAGTCTCTGGCGTTTCTCCTATCGTCATGGAGCATTCCTTGCATGTCTTCCCAGATGCCCGCCCAGTCATGCAAAGAAAAAGGAGTTATAGCGCAGAACAAAACCAGATCATCAAAGAAGAAATAACCAAACTTATGGAGGCAGGATACATCAGGGAAGTACAATTTCCAAGCTGGTTGGCTAATGTAGTGTTAGTCTCTAAACCAAGAAATAAATGGCGAGTGTGCATTGACTTTCGGGATCTCAACAAAGCTTGCCCGAAGGACTATTACCCATTACCCAGGATTGATCAGCTTGTCGACTCCACCGCTAGATGCGAATATATCTCTATGTTGGCCGCTTATCAAGGCTATCATCAGGTTCCCTTGGCTAAAGAGGATCAAGAAAAGGTCAGTTTTATAACATCTAAAGGTACTTATTGTTATAATGTTATGCCCTTCGGACTAAAAAATGCAGGAGCAACTTATCAAAGGCTTATGAATAAGGTCTTCCAGAAGCAGATTGGTAGAAATATGGAAGTGTATGTTGATGACATCTTAATTAAGTCTCTTCAAGCTGCTGATCTGTGCAGGGATGTAGAGGAAACTTGCAAGACATTAAGACAATATGGGCTCAAGTTAAATCCGAGAAAATGCTTGTTCGGCGCGAAGGGAGGAAAATTCCTGGGATATATGGTGTCCGAACGGGGGATAGAGGTCAACCCGAGCAAGGTCAAGGCGTTGCAGAACATGGAGCCATCGCGCAACATGAGGGAAGCTCAAAGACTGACAGGCCGAATCACAACCTTGTCTAGGTTTATTTCTAGATCGGCTGATCGTAGTTTTCATTTCTTTAAAATACTCAGAAAGGCCAATAAATTTCAGTGGAATGAAGAATGTGATAAGGCTTTCCAAGAATTGAAAGATTATTTGGCTACTCTCCCTGTGTTGGCTAAACCTATAGTAGGAGAGACTCTGTGGGTATATTTGTCAGCTAATGAAAACGCCGTAGGCTCTGAATTAGTCAGAGAAGAAGGAAAGGAGCAACAACCTATATATTTTTCTAGCCATTTATTAAAAGGAGCTGAGTGTAGATACACTACGCGTGAAAAATTAGCTTATGCCCTAGTATTGACTGCTCAGAGATTGCGCCCATATTTCTTAGCACATGAGATTATTGTATTAACTAACAGTACTCTTGGACGGGTGTTACTCAACCCAGAGGCATCAGGACGGTTAATCAAATGGATGACTGAACTTGGGGAATATGACATCCAATATCAACCTCACTCGACCATCAAGGCACAAGCTCTAGCAGACTTCATCATAGAAGTTCAAAGCCCTGAAGAAGAAAACACCTAGAAAGTTTATGTAGATGGCTCTTCAACTAGACAAGGCAGCGGAATTGGTGTTCTTCTTATATCTCCAAGGGAAGACAGACTTCAACTCTCCATCAGGTTGAATTACAGAGCTACCAACAATGAAGCAGAATATGAAACCCTAATAGCTGGCTTGCAAGCTGCTCGACATATAGGGGCAGCTCGAGTCCTTATTTATTCTGATTCTCAATTAGCAGCCCAACAATTATCAGGTAATTTTGAAATCAATAATGACAGGCTTAAGTTATATGCTGAAGCATTCGATAAGTTGAAGTCTCAGTTTCAAAAGGTGAATATACAAAAAATTCCTCGATCTGAGAATCAGGTAGCCGATGAATTAGCTAAGCTGACCTCTGCCATAGTACCATGGAGTCTAGATAGGCCAGTAGAACAAACTCTGCTGGTATCCTGTATCGAAAGAAAAACTGATGTAGAAATTCAAGGCGACTGGAGAGCTCAAATTATATTATATCTACAACAAGGTATTCTTCCAAGTGATACAGAACAAGCAAGGGTATTTAAGAAAAGAGCTGCCCAGTATACTATGGTAGGAGAGCAATTATATAAAAGGGCTTTTTCCAGACCTTTGCTCAAGTGTATTGGCACAGAAGATATACAATTTATTTTACAAGAAGTTCATCAAGGTTCATGTGGTAGTCATATAGGAGGGAGATCTTTGGCTCACAAAATTCTGCTAGCAGGATGTTTCTGGCCTACTCTAAATGAAGATGCCAACAAGTTGGTAAGAACTTGTATTTCTTGTCAAAAACATCAAAATATATTACATCATCCCACACAGTTATTGAGGACCTCTATAGTTTCATGTCCCTTTGATCAATGGGGCATGGACATAGTAGGCCTGTTTCCTATGGCAGCTGCCCAAAGAAGGTTCTTATTGGTAGCAGTGGACTATTTTTCTAAATGGGTGGAGGCAGAACCACTTGTTCGGATTACTGAAGATGCAGTTATTAAATTCTTATGGAAAAATATAATCTGCAAATTTGGCATTCCTCATAAGTTAGTCTCTGATAATGGAATACAATTTCAAGGGGACAGAATCTTAAACTGGTGCAAAAGTTATGGAATTACCCAAGCCTTCACCTCTGTAGCCTATCCGCAAAGCAATGGCCAAGCAGAGGTAACCAATAGGGAGATTATTAGGGGTCTAAAAACCAAATTGAATCATGTGGGAGGTAGTTGGGTAGATGAATTACCCAGTGTTCTTTGGGCTTACCGCACTACACCCCGGGAAGCTACAGGAATCACTCCTTTTCAGTTAGTTTATGGAGGAGAAGCAATAATTCCCATCGAGGTAGGGGTAGAATCTGACAGAAGACAATTATATGATGGAGACAATGGAGGTCGACGACTCATGGAGCTAGACTTGATAGAGGAGATTAAAGATAAAGCTGCTACTCGTCTGGCATCATATCGACAACGGATGAGACAAAACTATAACAAAATAGTCATCCCCAAATTTTTCCAAGTAGGAGACTTGGTATGGAAACGAATTAAACCAGTAGGAGATGTCAGTAAGTTGGCGGCACAATGGGGTGGACCTTACAAAGTGGTAGAAAAGCTCGCATCAGGCTCATATTATCTCCAAGATGCTGAAGGAAGAATTTTGGAGCGCTAATCATTTACAGCCTTATCGAAGCTGACTAGGTCATACTATTTAAGAATGTGTTCACAATTATTTGAAGTCCCCGGTGAACTGAGATGCCTGCAGTTTATGTACTTTACTTCTTTTAATGAAAACGAGGCAAGACAAATATCACCACAGGAAATAAATATGGTTCAGACAGACTGATAAATATCAAGAGAACCATCATTTTCTATTTTCAAGCAATCAACAGGGGAAATCCTAAAGGCCTATTCAGCTCCCCTAAAGAAAAGCCAAGAAATTTTAAAAACCATCACGAGGTTAGTACAAATATTATATTTTTGCATATAATAAAGTCGATCGGTAAATCTTATGAAGTAACTCGGACGGATCTTCATAAGAGGAACCGAAGACTCTAAACCATCAGAGATCAAAAGTCGATCGGGAAATCTTATGAAGTAACTCTGACGGGTCTTCATAAGAGGAACCGGAGACTCTAAACCATCAGAGATCAAAAGTCGATCGGGAAATCTTATGAAGTAACTCGGACGGGTCTTCATAAGAGGAACCGGAGACTCTAAACCATCAGAGATCAAAAGTCTATCGGGAAATCTTATGAAGTAACTCGGACGGGTCTTCATAAGAGGAACCGGAGACTCTAAACCATCAGAGATCAAAAGTCGATCGGGAAATCTTATGAAGTAACTCAGACGGGTCTTCATAAGAGGAACCAGAGACTCTAAACCATCAAAGATCAAAAGTTGATCGGGAAATTTTATGAAGTAACTCGGACGGGTCTTCATAAGAGGAACCAGAGACTCTAAACCATCAGAGATCAAATGTCGATCGGGAAATCTTATGAAGTAACTCGGACGGGTCTTCATAAGAGGAACCGGAGACTCTAAACCATCAGAGATCAAAAGTCGATCGGGAAATCTTATGAAGTAACTCGGACGGGTCTTCATAAGAGAAACCAGAGACTCTAAACCATCAGAGATCAAAAGTTGATCGGGAAATCTTATGAAGTAACTCGGACGGGTCTTCATAAGAGGAACCGGAGACTCTAAACCATCAGAGATCAAAAGTCGTTCGGGAAATCTTATGAAGCAACTCGGACGGGTCTTCATAAGAGGAACCGGAGACTCTAAACCATCAGAGATCAAAAGTCGATCGGGAAATCTTATGAAGTAACTCGGATGGGTCTTCATAAAAGGAACCGGAGACTCTAAACCATCAGAGATCAAAAGTCGATCGGGAAATCTTATAAAGTAACTCGGACGGGTCTTCATAAGAGGAACCAGAGACTCTAAACCATCAGAGATCAAAATTCGATCGAGAAATCTTATGAAGTAACTCGGACGAGTCTTCATAAGAGGAACCGGAGACTCTAAACCATCAGAGATCAAAAGTCGATCGGGAAATCTTATGAAGTAACTCGGACGGGTCTTCAGAAGAGGAACCGGAGACTCTAAACCATCAGGGATCGAAAGTCAATCGGAAAATCTTGTGAAGTAACTCGGACGGGTCTTCATAGGAGGAACCGGGGACTCTAAACCTGTAATACCCACTAAGCTTGTAAGATAAATATATGAATGTGGGATTTTGCCTTAGAAAAATAATAGGAAGTGAGTTGAACCAAAAAGGAAATAAAAAGAAATAAAAATAGGGAGAGGCCAAGGATTGAACCTTGAACCTCTTATATTATATTTCATAGAATTAATGGGTAATAACCAGTTGGGATAGGAATAATATGTTGATAGCAATGGAGGGAAACTCATGATAAAGGTAAGAGTAAAAGCTATCCAAAAGGAAACAAGTAAAGAGCAAGAGAAAGGCAACTTGCCTTCCTCCCTTCTCTCCCTCTTCATCTTTGATTTTGCCGAAAATAAAAGAGGTTAATTAAGGGGATTCATTCCCCCTTATTTCACCATGAATGATGAGGATAAATAAACAAATAAAAATAAAAATAAAATAGAAAAAAAGGGGCTAAGGGAGAAGGAAAGCAAAAACTAAGTTTGCTACCTCTTCACCCTTAACATAAAAGGGAGCAAGAAAAGAGAAAACTATTTTTCTCTCATTTTCTCTCATTCATCCTCTCCCTCACCGAGAACACCACAGTCCCCTCTCCTCCATCTTCAGCCCCAGAGCCAAATTTTTCCCTAAGAAAGCCTAAGATACAAGGAGGACTTAGCAAAGGAATCAAGGGAAAGGAACTAGAAGAAGAGGCTACTTCTTCTTCACCATACCTTAGATCCACAAGCGAAAAAGTATGTAAGCTTCCCCTCACCTGTGGTACAAGGCTTTTATGTACTTTTCGGATTTTATGAGGATTTTAAAACCTAGAAACAAGTTTGAGAAAATTTGGCCAAGAAGAGCTTTCAAAATCTAATGGTGTTTAAACTAGTCTTCACTACATGATAGATTTTTCTATACTATGTAAAAGGGTTCTTCTTCATGATTTTATACCTATATGATGCTTGATCAGAGGAGTACTGAACCCTAGAATTTCAGCCAAAAAAAAATATTCTTAAGAGACTAGGGAAATTTATTGTTTTACCCAACTAGTACAAGGTTCTCCCTATGAAATATTAAGGATTATGTATTAGTTTTTCTTCCTTAGAAGATATTTGAAACTAAAAGAAAACCACACATATGTTTCGGCCAAGAAAGGGTTTAGGGTTAGGAAGACCTTTAAATTTAAATAACCATGCTCATGTGATAGAATACAAAGATCTTAAAGGATTTGTATGCTTGAATATTGCTAGAATTTCATGAACTCCTTCTTAGGGTTTTTCGGCCATGATGTGATGGATAGCTTAGAAAAGCTTAAACAAAATTTTAATATGCTCAAGACCTTTGTGCTGTTTAGATATGAAAGTTGTTCAATGCCCTCATGCTTAATTAGGGTGTAGAAAAATTAGTGGCATGACATATAACATGTATGACCACAAGGGGTCCTAGCTTATTCATGAACCAATTTGTATATATGTTTCTTAGTAACTTTTGCCATGAAACATACTTAGGTTTTTCATGCTTTAGGCCACTTAAAAACCTAGCTAAAGAATGGTAGGTTTCAGCCATGAGAAAAAAAAAATAAAAGAAAAAGAGAAAAAGAAACCTTGAAAGCCTAAGACACAATTCATATGTATACTCATTATGCTTGTCTTTATACATGCTATGAAACTTGTATAAATTCTCATGCTTTTAGGCTATTTGAAGCAAGTTTATATTCTGTGAGTTTCGTCCAAGTAGGGTTTAAAAGATCTAGAGGCCTTAGAAATGAAACCAAATGTATTAAAAGTACTTCTTATGGAAATAGGATAATGTATTGATTTTGTCACATACATGTATAATTTTTCCATGATCTAAATGGACCATTGTGAGTCTCAGCCATGAAGGTTTAGATGCCCTAGAAACCCTAGGACTTAAATTAAATATGCTCATGTCACTCTACATGAAATATGATAAGTAGAAAGCCAAGGTTCAATTGCTATATGTTGCTTTATGACCTAAAATGATGCTAGGGTATGTTTCGGCCATAACTATTGGATGATGCCTTGTATGAATTTATACATAATGTTAGACCAAGTTCACATGCTTGTATGCTTGTTTGTATCCCTAATGAGAACTTGTTAAATTTCGGCCATGACATATGTAAGAACTTAGGAACTAATTCAAATGTGTCAAATGTGTTTACCTTGTTCCTTGGTAAAAATGTTATAAATATGATTTAAAGTTGTCCATGCTTTTATGTCATATGGAACCTTGTTTCACACCTTAAGGTTTCGGCCATAGGAAATTAGGGACTTGAGGAACTTAGAAACTAAGTTAATCATGTTTATAATGCTTCCTATGAAAATGTTATGATGATAATTTAGGTGCCACATGCTTGGAAGTTGTGTTTAACCTAAATTGAGCTCTAAAGGGTTTCGGCCACAAGGGTTTAGGAAGCTTAAAACCAAGATAAATATGATACCATGTTTCCTATGATAGGATAATCACAAGATACACCCTTATGCTTAATATGTATGCTTGTGATTTATGACTTATGATATGATATGCATGCTTTTATGATATGATATGCTTTGTGCTTAAAATATGCATGCTTATGTTATGATATGTGGTTAAATTATGCATGCTTTGATGCTATGTTTAGTGCTTAAAATATGCATGCTTTCATGATATGCTATGTGGTTAAATCATGCATGCTTGATGATATGCTTTATGCTTAAGATATGCATGTTTTTATGATCTATGCCTAAGTGATGCATATTGTTATGACATGATGTATGCCTAAGTGATGCATACCTTTATGATATGGTGTATGCCTAAGTGATGCATACCTTTATGATATGATGTATGCCTAAGTGATGCATACTTTTATAAGTGATGCATACTTTTATGACATGATGTATGCCTAAGTGATTCATACTTTTATGATATGATGTGTGCCTAAGTGATGCATGCTTTTATGATACATGATATGTATGACATGTACTTTACTTTATATGTGAGTGGCTTGTACCAAGGGTGGGCTCCATAAGTGCCCCGGGGACTAAGGACCTCGTTAGGGATGGGCTCCTAAGTGCCCCTAGGACTAAGGGCCTAGTATGTTTGCCTCGTAGGGTTCAAGACTTGCTACCTTGGACCTACAAGGTTGCGCGCAATATGTAAGTGGTACATAGCCGGGATCCCCCTTATGTTGAGATTATTTTCAAGTATATATGTAAAAGAAAATGGTTTTAAAGATCATGAGACATACACATGTTTTTCGGATACATGTTTTCCAAAATCATATTGCATACACCTTATGATTATGCTATGTTTCATGTTATGCTCTTGATTATGATATGCCATGATAAGGTATGATTATGTTATGTTCATGCTATACCTTATAGACATGTTTCGGCCATTGATTTGTTGATGCTTGATATATAGATTTCGGCCATGGATATGATGATGCCTTGATGTACATGTTTCGGCCATAGTATGATGCTTTGATATACATGTTTCGGCCATGTTTTGATATACCATGATACTTGTTTGTTATGCCATGTCTAGCTATGTTTTATGCAATGCACTATGTATATGTTTCGGCCATGGTGATGGTTGATATTCTATGACTAGTTGTGATTATAGTATGATGCATGATATGCTTGAATAGAATGCTATGTTATGCCATGATTAGTTGAGATTATGACTTGTTGATGCATTCTTGATTATGTGCTGATTGTTAGTTTTAGTGAGTAGGAAAGGAACTTACTGAGCCATGAGTGCTCATAGCTTACTTTCCTTGTACCACAGATAAAGGAAAAAGCTGGATGAGTTAGAGGAGTAGCAGGAGGGGCAACGAAGATGTGTGTGGCAGTGGCTAGGCAACCAAATAAATAAGAACCTGGTTAAAGTTTCTTTAAAGAACTATGCATTGGTATTTTATGACTTGTGATACCTAAACATGTGTGCCTTGACATTATGGTTCCACTGCAGTTGATGTTATGATTTTGATGCCATGTGATAGTATAGTTCAAAAGAAATTTAAAAGAAAAGTTTTATTAAAACTATGAAAATTATTTTAAGTCTTCCGCTGTTTTAAAAAGAAAAATTTATACGTAGAGTATCGTAGCCCCGTCCCTTAGGGCAGCAGGGAGGGCGGGCGTTACAGGTTGGTATCAGAGCCAAGTTATTGCCAGCTCACTACACACACATCAAGCCTCCTACCTGCCGCTCCAAGTAAGAATGTTTATGCTAAATTTACTTGTTATATGCTTATGTTTAATTTTATTGTTATATTCTTATGTTTGATTTTCTTGTCATATGCTTATGCTTTATTTTCTTTCTTGTTATATTGCCTATGCTTTATTTCTTTACTACATTGCTTATGCTTTATTTCTTTATGTTACATTGTTTGTCATTATATTCCTTATTTTTCCTTATGATGTTTATGCTTTAATTTAATGTTTTACTTGCTTATGTTTGATGCTTTATTCTATGCTTTTAGTTATAATTTAGATTAGGATTACATATTGGTAGGTTAGAAATAATACCAGAACAAATAGATAGAAACAAAACAATAGGTTAGATTGGCTAAAAACGATAACCACTTACACTAGTCTGTTTGTCCGTATTTAGATAAACATGGTTAGGACACGCAATGCCCGAACCGGAGGAACAGTGACTCCACCAGATCTGACACAGGTAGTCGCAGACCTCCAGCATCAGATTGCAGAGCAACAGCAGCTGATCACTACCTTGATGGGTCAGCAAGGCAACCCAGTCACCCCACCGGTGAATCCACTACCTGTTGTACCTACAGCTGCACCAGTGCCCCCGGCAGCCCCTACTCCGATGGTCCGACAAGAGGCCTATCTAATTCAGTGGCAAAGGCTTAAGCCGGAAGCATTCTCGGGAAACTGTGAACCATGGAATGCACAAGCCTGGCTCAAAACCGTGGAGAACATAATGGAATTATTGGATTGGCCTGAACACGAGAAGGTCAAATGCGCGTCGTTCTGTCTTACCGGAGATGCCCGGATGTGGTGGGACAGAGTAAAGGCGAAAAGACAAATCAACCAAATGCAGTGGACAGATTTTGAGACAGAGTTCTTAGAGGAATTCTTCCATATGCGAGTGACCAACAAGCACTATGACGAGTTCATTGAGTTCCGGCAAGGTGATCTGTCGGTTAACGAAGTCGTTAAGAGGTTCAACCGCCTAGCCCGACTGTGCCCAGAACTGGTCCGAACTGAAAAAGAAAGGGTCTGGTTAATGTTAAAGATGCTCCGACCTGAGATAGCTCTGAACGTAGCCGGCGGAGTTAATAGACCGCAGACTGCAGAGGAGCTAGTCAGCAGCGCCCTGATTACCGAGCACTATCAGGAAGCAATGAATAAGGGCAAGAACCAAGCACTGACCGGAGGACAAAAATCGCACAGTACCAGAACTGACTGGAAAGGAAACTCAAGTGGAAAGAGGAAACAGTGGAATAAAACAAAAGGTGGTCCGGCCAATAAGTAGACTAAGTACCCTCAGTGTGCCACATGTGGGAAGATGCATTCTGGAGTATGTCTTCTGAGCACCAAAAAGTGCTACAACTGCGGAGGGGAAGGTCATTTGGCGAGAAATTGCCCTACTCAGTCTCAGGCACTACCTTCGCAGAACTTCCAGAACAGGAGTGCCCCCGCACAACTTCACCAGATGCAAGCTGCCATAGAAGGGACTTCAATCAGCCAAGGAAGATTAGAAGCCCCTCCCACTATGACCAATGCCAGAGTCTACTCTCTCGCTCAGGATGACGTGGCGAACGCCTCTACTATCGTCACAGGTCAGATATCTAATTTCAGTCAGTATGCTAGAATTTTATTCAATGCTGAAAGTGAACTAATAAGGGAATCCATCGAGAAACTGAAACATGTTTCGTATCCATTAGTTGAAACCATGTCCGGACGACTCTCTACCCTCACCATAACACCAACGTTATTCGAGAACATGTTAGAGAAGCAAACCAGAGACCCGAGCCTTCAAAGAATTAAACAAGAGACCGCAGAAGGAAAGAATGACGGGTTCTGTATCGCAGACGATGGAATATTATACCTCAGGGATCGATTAGGTATTCCAGAGGATCCAGAGTTGCGAAAGAAGATACTGGAAGAAGCCCATACAACGCCTTATGCAATGCACCCGGGTTCCACTAAGATGTACCAGGACCTGAAAAAGAAATTTTGGTGGTCCGGTATGAAAAGAGAAGTGGCTCAGTACGTCAGTACTTGTCTGACGTGCCAAAGGGTAAATACTGAACACCAGAGACCCGGCGGATTATTACAACCTGTCCAAATTCCAGAATGGAAATGGGAAGAAATCTCCATGGATTTCATTTCAGGTCTACCCAAGACAACAAACGGGTATGATGCTATATGGGTAATTGTGGACAGATTGACAAAGTCTGCACACTTTTTGGCGATCAAGATGACTTATTCAACGGAACAACTAGCTCAACTATATGTTAAGGAAATCGTCAGATTACATGGTATCCCTAAGACCATTATTTCTGATAGAGACGGACGTTTTGTCTCGCACTTTTGGGAGTGCGTTTAGAAGGCCCTCGGCACAAAGTTGTCGTTTAGCACAACATTCCACCCACAAACTGATGCGCAGACTGAAAGAGTAAATCAAATATTGGAAGATATGTTAAGAGCTTGTGCCCTGGATTTCAAGGGGAGCTGGTGCCGATATTTATACCTGGCAGAATTCGCCTACAATAATAGCTACCAAGCTACTATTGAAATGGCACCTTACGAAGCTCTATATGGGAGAAAGTGTAGATCTCCTATATGCTGGTATGAAAGTGGTGAAAAGAAGGAAATGGGGTTCCGAACGGAACTTATTGATGACACCACCTGAGCTATACAAAAGATCTGTCAACGAATAGAAACTGCTCAGAGTCGGCAAATGAATTATGCCGATAAGCGGCGCAGGCCGCTAGAATTCAACATCGGAGACTTAGTATTCCTTAAAGTATCCACCATGAAAGGGATAATGAGGTTCGGAAAGAAGAGCAAGTTAAGCCCCCGATACGTAGGACCGTACCGGATTTTAGAAAGAGTGGGCCAAGTCGCATATAGACTAGAACTACCTCCAGACATGGCAGCCATTCACAATGTGTTCCATGTATCGATGCTCAAGAAGTGTATTCCCAACACAGATCAAGTAATTGAGCTGCAGTCGGTACAGGTTCAGGAGGACTTAAGTTATGAAAGTAAACCCATCCAGATTCTGGACCGAGAAATCAAGAGGTTAAAGAACAAAGAAATACCCTTAGTAAAAGTCTTGTGGCGGAATCAACGATTTGAAGAAGCCACCTGGGAACGCGAGGACAATATGAAACAAAAGTACCCGGAGCTATTTTAAAGTTCGAGGACGAACTTTTTATGAGGTACGGGGTACTGTAATACCCACTAAGCTTGTAAGATAAATATATGAATGTGGGATTTTGCCTTAGAAAAATAATAGGAAGTGAGTTGAACCAAAAAGGAAATAAAAAGAAATAAAAATAGGGAGAGGCCAAGGATTTAACCTTGAACCTCTTATATTATATTTCATAGAATTAATGGGTAATAACCAGTTGGGATAGGAATAATATGTTGATAGCAAAGGAGGGAAACTCATGATAAAGGTAAGAGTAAAAGCTAGCCAAAAGGAAACAAGTAAAGAGCAAGAGAAAGGCAACTTGCCTTCCTCCCTTCCTCTCCCTCTTCCTCTTTGATTTTGCCGAAAATAAAAGAGGTTAATTAAGGGGATTCATTCCCCCTTATTTCACCATGAATGATGAGGATAAATAAACAAATAAAATAAATAAAATGGAAAAAAGGCTAAGGGAGAAGGAAAGCAAAACTAAGTTTGCTACCTCTTCCCCTTAACATAAAAGGGAGCAAGAAAAGAGAAAACTATTTTTCTCTCATTTTCTCTCATTCATCCTCTCCCTCACCGAGAACAGCACAGTCCCCTCTCCTCCATCTTCAGCCCCAAAGCCAAATTTTTCCCTAAGAAAGCCTAAGATACAAGGAGGACTTAGCAAAGGAATCAAGGGAAAGGAACTAGAAGAAGAGGCTACTTCTTCTTCACCATACCTTAGATCCACAAGCGAAAAAGGATGTAAGCTTCCCCTCACCTGTGGTACAAGGCTTTTATGTGCTTTTCGGATTTTATGAGGATTTTAAAACCTAGAAACAAGTTTGAGAAAATTCGGCCAAGAAGAGCTTTCAAAATCTAATGGTGTTTAAACTAGTCTTCACTACATGATAGATTTTTCTCTTCTTCATGCTTTCATACCTATATGATGCTTGATCAGAGGAGTACTGAACCCTAGAATTTCAGCCAAAAAAAAATATTCTTAAGAGACTAGGGAAATTTATTGTTTTACCCAACTAGTACAAGGTTCTCCCTATGAAATATTAAGGATTATGTATTTGTTTTTCTTCCTTAGAAGATATTTGAAACTAAAAGAAAACCACTCATATGTTTCGGCCAAGAAAGGGTTTAGGGTTAGGAAGACCTTTAAATTTAAATAACCATGCTCATGTGATAGAATACAAAGATCTTAAAGGATTTGTATGCTTGAATATTGCTAGAATTTCATGAACTCCTTCTTAGGGTTTTTCGGCCATGATGAGATGGATAGCTTAGAAAAGCTTAAATAAAATTTTAATATGCTCAAGACCTCTGTGCTATTTAGATATGAAAGTTGTTCAATGCCCTCATGCTTAATTAGGATGTAGAAAAATTAGTGGCATGACATATAACATGTATGACCACAAGGGGTCCTAGCTTATTCATAAACCAATTTGTATATATGTTTCTTAGTAACTTTTTCCATGAAACTTACTTAGGTTTTTCATGCTTTAGGCCACTTAAAAACCTAGCTAAAGAATGGTAGGTTTCGGCCATGAGAAAAAAAAAATAAAAGAAAAAGAGAAAAAGAAACCTAGAAAGCCTAAGACACAATTCATATGTATACTCATTATGCTTGTCTTTATACATGCTATGAAACTTGTATAAATTCTCATGCTTTTAGGCTATTTGAAGCAAGTTTATATTCTGTGAGTTTCGGCCAAGTAGCGTTTAAAAGACCTAGAGGCCTTAGAAATGAAACCAAATGTGTTAAAAGTACTTCTTATGGAAATAGGATAATGTATTGATTTTGTCACATACATGTATAATTTTTCCATGATCTAAATGGACCATTGTGAGTCTCGGCCATGAAGGTTTAGATGCCCTAGAAACCCTAGGACTTAAATTAAATATGCTCATGTCACTCTACATGCAATATGATAAGTAGAAAGCCAAGGTTCAATTGCTATATGTTGCTTTATGACCTAAAATGATGCTAGGGTATGTTTCGGCAATAACTATTGGATGATGCCTTGTATGAATTTATACATAATGTTAGACCAAGTTCACATGCTTGTATGCTTGTTTGTAGCCCTAATGAGAACTTGTTAAATTTCGGCCATGACATATGTTAAGGGCTTAAAGAACTTAGGAACTAATTCAAATGTGTCAAATGTGTTTACCTTGTTCCTTGGTAAAAATGTTATAAATATGATTTAAAGTTGTCCATGATTTTATGTCATATGGAACCTTGTTTCACACCTTAAGGTTTCGGCCATAGGAAATTAGGGACTTGAGGAACTTAGAAACTAAGTTAATCATGTTTATAATGCTTCCTATGAAAATGTTATGATGATAATTTAGGTGCCACATGCTTGGATGTTGTGTTTAACCTAAATTGAGCTCTAAAGGGTTTCGACCACAAGGGTTTAGGAAGCTTAAAACCAAGATAAATATGATACCATGTTTCCTATGATAGGATAATCACAAGATACACCCTTATGCTTAATATGTATGCTTGTGATTTATGACTTATGATATGATATGCATGCTTTTATGATATGATATGCTTTGTGCTTAAAATATGCATGCTTATGTTATGATATGTGGTTAAATTATGCATGCTTTGATGCTATGTTTAGTGCTTAAAATATGCATGCTTTCATGATATGCTATGTGGTTAAATCATGCATGCTTGATGATATGCTTTATGCTTAAGATATGCATGTTTTTATGATCTATGCCTAAGTGATGCATATTGTTATGACATGATGTATGCCTAAGTGATGCATACCTTTATGATATGATGTATGCCTAAGTGATGCATACCTTTATGACATGATGTATGCCTAAGTGATGCATACCTTTATGATATGATGTATGCCTAAGTGATGCATACTTTTATGACATGATGTATGCCTAAGTGATGCATACTTTTATGATATGATGTGTGCCTAAGTGATGCATGCTTTTATGATACATGATATGTATGACATGTACTTTACTTTATATGTGAGTGACTTGTACCAAGGGTGGGCTCCATAAGCGCCCCGGGGACTAAGGACCTCGTTAGGGATGGGCTCCTAAGTGCCCCTAGGACTAAGAGCCTAGTATGTTTGCCTCGTAGGGTTCAAGACTTGCTACCTTGGACCTACAAGGTTGCGCGCAATATGTAAGTGGTACATAGCCGGGATCCCCCTTATGTTGAGATTATTTTCAAGTATATATGTAAAAGAAAATGGTTTTAAAGATCATGAGACATACACATGTTTTTCGGATACATGTTTTCCAAAATCATATTGCATACCCCTTATGATTATGCTATGTTTCATGTTATGCTCTTGATTATGATATGCCATGATAAGGTATGATTATGTTATGTTCATGCTATACCTTATAGACATGTTTCGGCCATTGATTTGTTGATGCTTGATATATAGATTTCGGCCATGGATATGATGATGCCTTGATGTACATGTTTCGGCCATAGTATGATGCTTTGATATACATGTTTCGGCCATGTTTTGATATACCATGATACTTGTTTGTTATGCCATGTCTAGCTATGTTTTATGCAATGCACTATGTATATGTTTCGGTCATGGTGATGCTTGATATGCTATCACTAGTTGTGATTATATTATGATGCATGATATGCTTGAATAGAATGCTATGTTATGCCATGATTAGTTGAGATTATGACTTGTTGATGCATTCTTGATTATGTGCTGATTGTTGGTTTTAGTGAGTAGGAAAGGAACTTACTGAGCCATGAGTGCTCATAGCTTACTTTCCTTGTACCACAGATAAAGGAAAAAGCTGGATGAGTTAGAGGAGCAGCAGGAGGGGCAACGAAGATGTGTGTGGCAGTGGCTAGGCAACCAAATAAATAAGAACCTGCTTAAAGTTTCTTTAAAGAACTATGCATTGGTATTTTATGACTTGTGATACCTAAACATGTGTGGCTTGACATTATGGTTCCACTGGAGTTGATGTTATGATTTTGATGCCATGTGATAGTATAGTTCAAAAGAAATTTAAAAGAAAAGTTTTATTAAAACTATGAAAATTATTTTAAGTCTTCCGATGTTTTAAAAAGAAAAATTTATACGTAGAGTATCGTAGCCCCGTCCCTTAGGGCAGCAGGGAGGGCGGGTGTTACAAAACCATTATAGAACATAAGTCGATCGAGAAATCCCATGAAGTAATTTGGATCGGTCTTCATAGGAGGCTGTTAAACCATCATAAACCATCAAGTTCATCAAAGAAAACTATCTTGGTGTCCAAGAAGGGGCCAAGATTCAGGAAGGGATGCTATGCATATGATACATTAATCATTTGGAAGCCCCTCCATCCTCCATCTGGAAGTCTTTATTTAAAATTCGCCTGGAGTAATATATTCAGCTTGGAACTTAGGAATTTTATACAGTTCTTTATTCAGAAATCAATTGAAATTATGCATTCTTTTGGAATTATGAAACACACCAGATGTTATCTGTAGAAGGATTTATCAGGACAAGGCTTAACTTCACGAGATAAGCAAGGAATTCTAGAATAAAGTTTATACTTAACACTCAAAAGCATTTCAGAAGAGGTATTCTCAAATCAGCATAATAAAGAAGCAAGTAAGTATCAAAAGTTTCTTATATACTGCAAGTACTTAATTACCCAGTTTTAATTGCACTTCTTTTCATTATCCGTTTTTATATTAAAAGTCTTCTATGAATAATCGCCTTAAACATTCGGAAAAGGACTTTTTAAATCTGCGGGCAGTTCTTCGTTAAGCCTGCAACGATTTATGAAAGAAAGGGGAGGTTCCTTGGATAGATAACCACCCTCTCTTAACTGTTGAAGAACTCCCGATACGGAATGATTCAGAACACCCACTATCCTGCGGACAAATTCTTGGGCAAATGCTGAAGACTTTAAATAAGCCTGCTGCCACTCTTTCCACCGACTCTTTTCTTGCTCCTTATAACTTTGGAAATCAGCTTGCAGTTTTGTGTTTTGTTCTTTTAAAACATCCTTCTCTGATTTAAGCTGTTCCAATTCCTTCTGGAGCAGTGATAATTCAACATCTTGAGCTTTCCTCTGCTCTTGTTCCTGTAGGAGAATGAAATCATGAGAGGCTAAGTCCTAAGCCTGGTCAGAAAGACAGGCATTATGAAACTTCTCTACTTTCTCTAAAATAAGACTTTGTTAAGAAGCATCTAAGAGAGCTTTCTCTTTTAAAGCAATCTCTAGTCGGAGACCAGAATGTAGCCGATCCACCTGTAATTCTAAAGTTCTTCTGGCAAGCTCTTTACCCTTCAATATGTTGGGTTTTTCGGGCCGCGAAAATCGTTTTTTCGCGTCGCAAAAACCCCGAAAGCCCCTAGCCATGGATCCGTGCGAAGAAAATTTACGAAAAACTTACGAGTACAAGTTTACTATCTAGATCTACACTTAGATCTACATGTTTAGAAATTTACCCTTGTAGCGAAGCCCTTCGCGTTCCCGCTCGTCCAAACGGTGTCGGATCTCGAGAGTGTCAAAATAGACACTCCTCTAGAAGTATCCACACGAACACACTAGGTGGAGGTGACCAAAAACCAAGGTGTGCTAGCACCTATGTGGTTCGGCCAAGGAAGGAGGAGAGGGAGAGCTTGATAGGAAGAAGGAAGAAAAATGCACACTTGAATGAAAAATTGAATTCTCATTCAAACAATAGTGGCCGACCACTCTCCATTGTAACCCCAAATTAATTACATTAATTGCAATTAATGTGAAGCCATTAAAGAGAATGGCTTTGTAACTTCAATGAGGTGGCACCCATGATGATGTGGAGTAACATCATTGGTCCACATCAATGCCAACTCACCAATGAGGTGGCATAAAGTCATGTCAAACTTGACTTTTAATCTTCCTCTCAAGTCAAGTCAAACTTGACCAAATCTCTTCTATGGTTGATCGAATTCAACCATTTGATTTAAGCCAACTTAATATAATGAATCTAATTCATTTAATTAAATTGATTCAATGAGTCAAAATCTAAATTAGACTCATTGAACACATGAATCAACTTGAGTCGAACTCAAGTTAGCCCAAATAGGATTACTCTTAATCCAATTTGATTCATCAAATGAATCTAATCCTCTTGGTTCATCATATAAACCTAATCTCCATCTAATTGTCCTAAGTGTGTGACCCTATAGGTTCTTGTAACATTGGCAATGCCCTAAACCCATTTAGGAGCATAAGTAATGAGCCGTATCTAGCAACACATCATTACTACCCAAGTTACAAGAATGTCGAGATCCGACATCATCTTGTGACTACTAATTGTGACTCCTCACAAAATATGACAAGTGTCCTTCTATCCTAGACATCTAGATTGATCAATGTGAGGCATAGACCGTGTCATCCTCTAACCAATCTAAATCTTGAACTCCAAGTATACTCACTAAATCAAATGAGCTCAATATGCTATATTTACTCATTTGGGCATGGTCATGCACTTCGTGGTCTCACTCTATCAAGAATACCGATGTCTCTCCCGTCATAAAGGAGGGATAGATCTCATCTACATCACTCACATCCCTCTGCATAATTTGATATATACCCAGTAATCGCCTTTATAGTCCACCCAGTTACGGGTGACGTTTGACGAAACCAAAGTACATAACTCCTTATGTAGGGATCTATGGTGACTTCAGGTCTAAGGACTAGTAGTCATACTAATAGCCACATGAGAAAGTATATGACACTCATATAACGATCCATGATACTTTCTCATGGCGGGTCATTCAGTATACATTCTCTAATGTATACCCATGTGTCAACTTGATATCTCTATATCCATGACTTGTGAGATCAAGTCATCGAGTTGACCTACATGCTAGTCTTATTGCATTAACATTGTCCCTGAATGTTAATACTCGACTAGGAATGATTAAGAGTAGTGTTTCCTATATCATCTCACTATCGGTTCAACTAATCGATTGATATAGGTGAGAACCATCTACTCAAGGACATTATTATAATTAGTTTATTTGGCACCAATACAAGTAAGTATAATAACCAAAATCCAAATGCCTTTATTTATATAGAATATGATACAATAAGTCCTAAAATACAATCATCAAATGATTGGCTCTAGGGCTCTAGCTAACAATCTCCCACTAGCACTAGTGCCAATCAGTGTAGGCTCTAAGCTCAAATGACCTAGTGTGACCATCATGCTTTCTCTGTGCCAAAGTCTTGGTCAAGGGATCTATGATGTTAGCCTCTGTAGGTACTCTGCAAATCTTCACATCTCCTCTCTCGATGATCTCTCGAATGAGATGGAAGCGCCGTATTATGTGTTTGGTCCGCTGGTGTGAGCGAGGTTCCTTCGCCTGTGCTATAGCTCCATTGTAGTTACAATAGAGCTCAATAGGGTCAGCAATGCTAGGAACCACCCCAAGTTCAGTGATGAACTTGCGAATCCAAACTGCCTCCTTTGCTGCCTCTGATGCAGCAATATACTCGGCCTCTGTCGTAGAATCAGCTACTGTGTCCTGCTTCAAACTCTTCCAGCTCACAGCATCACCATTAATGCAAAATACGAACCCCGACTGTGATTTATAGTCATCCTGATCGGTCTGGAAGCTAGCATCACTGTAACCCTTTACAGCTAGCTCATCATTGCCTCCATATATTAAGAAATATTCTTTAGTCCTTCTTAACTACTTAAGAATATTCTTGACCGCTATCCAGTGACTTTCACCTGGATCTGACTGGTATCTGCTCGTCATGCTCAAAGCGTACGAGACATCAGGTCGAGTACATAGCATGGCGTACATGGTCGATCCAATGGTTGAGGCATAAGGGATCTGATCCATGCGGTCTCTCTCCTCTCTAGAAGAGGGACCTTGAGTCTTCGAAAGACTCACGCCATGTGACATCGGCAGAAATCCCTTCTTGGAATTCTGCATGGCAAACCGAAGGAGTACCTTGTCAATGTATGTACTCTGACTTAGGCCAAGCAATCTCTTAGATCTATCTCTATAGATCTGTATCCCTAGAATGTGGGATGCCTCACCTAAGTCCTTCATTGAGAAGCAACTCCCTAGCCAGGTCTTGACAGACTGAAGCATAAGGATGTCCTTCCCAATGAGTAGTATGTCATCCACATACAATATGAGGAAGACAACTATATCCCCTACAACCTTCTTGTAGACACAAGGTTCATCTTCGTTCTTGATAAACCAAACTATTTGATTGCATTATCGAATCGAAGATTCCAGCTCCGAGAAGGTTGCTTTAGTCCATAAATGGACCTATGCAGCTTGCATACTCTACCAGTATGCTGTGGATCTACAAAACCCTCAGGTTGTGTCATGTACACATCCTTGAGCAGGTTTCCATTCAGAAACGCGGTTTTGACATCCATCTACCATATCTCATAGTCATGGTAGGCTGCAATAGCAAGCATGATCCGAATGGACTTAAACATCGCTACTGGAGAAAAGGTCTCATCATAGTCAATACCATGAATCTGCTTAAAACCTTTAGCTACCAAGCGACCTTTATAAATAAGTCCATCCATGTCAGTCTTTCTCTTAAAGACCCACTTGCACCCTATGGGTTTTACCCCTTCAGGTGGATCAACCAAAGTCCAAACTTGGTTGGTGTACATGGATTCCATCTCAGATCTCATGGCCTCTAGCCATTTCTCGGAATCTGGTCTCATCACAGCTTCCTGATAGGTGGTAGGCTCATCCTCTATGAGCACAACATTATCATGGTCAGACAAGAGAAATGAGTATCTCTCAGGCTGACGACGTACCCTATCAGACCTGCGAAGAGGATTATCTACTTGAATTGGTTGTTGTTCCTCAACTCTTTGTGGAACATCATCCACAACACTTTGTGGTTCCAGTTCAATTTCCATCGAGGCATCAGTGCTATTGTTCGCATCTTGAACTTCTTCAAGATCGAAAGCGCTCCCACTAGTCTTTCTAGGAACAAAGTCCCTTTCTAGAAAGACCCCAGTCTTTGCCACAACTACCTTGTGCTAGTGGGAATGTAGAAGTAATATCCCTTAGTTTCCTTGGGATATCCAATGAAATAGCACTTGCCAGATTGTGTCCTAATTTGTCTAAGACTTGACGTCGTACATAAGCCTCACAACCCCAAATCCTCATGAAAGACACCTGGGCATCTCTCCCAGTCCATATCCTATATGGTGTCTTTATCACGGCCTTGGATGGAACTCGGTTGAGTATAAAAGCTGCCGTGTCTAGATCATAGCCCCAAAGGTATGTCGGAAGATCTGTGTGACTCATCATCGATCGTACCATATCTAATAGGGTACGATTCCTCCTTTCGGATACACAATTCCACTGTGGTGTTCCAGGAGAATTGAGTTGGGATATAATCCCACACTCAGCTAGATAGTCACGGAACTCATGGCTAAGGTATTCTCCACCTCGATCGGATCGAAGTATCTTAATACTCTTGCCAAGCTGCTTCTGTACTTCATTCTTGAATTCTTTGAACTTTTCAAAGGATTCAGACTTATGTGTCATCAAGTACACATAACCATATCTACTGAAATCATCAGTAAATGTGATGAAGTACCTGTAACCGCCTCTAGCAGCAACATTGAAAGGGCCACATACATCACTATGTATGAGTCCTAACAAATCAGTTGCTCTCTCACTGTGCCCACTAAAGGGAGTCTTGGTCATCTTGCCTCGTAGGCATGACTCACATACCTCATATGATTCAAAATCAAATGAGTCCAGCATACCATCCTTATGGAGCTGGGATAAGCGCTTGTCATTTATATGACCTAAGCGACAGTGCCAGAGGTAGGTTTGGTTCATGTCATTTGACTTGAACCTCTTGGTATTTATGTTATAGATAGGGCTCTCAAGGTCTAGAATATAGAGTCCGTTTATCAGAGGTGCACTACAATAGAACATATCGTTTAAATAGACGGAACAACATTTGTTCTTAATAGTAAACGAGAAACCTTTCTTGTCCAAACAAGAAACTGATATAATGTCCTTAGTTAATGCAGGCACATAACAACAATTGACTAACTCTAATACAAGCCCAGAGGGCAGAGATAGAAAGTAAGTCCCTACAGCAAAAGCAGCAACCCGTTCTCCATTGCCTACTCGTAGGTCCACCTCGCCCTTTGTCAATGCCCTACTATTTCTTAGCGCTTGCATATCAGTACAAATGTGAGAAGCACATCCAGTATCTAATACCCATGATGTAGAAATAGATAGATTGACTTCTATAACATATATACCTGAAGTGGAAGTCTCACTTCGCTTCTTCTTAAGATCCTCCAAGTATACCTTGCAGTTCCTCTTCCAGTACTCGGTTTGACCGGAGTGGAAGCAGGTAGCATCCTTGGCGACCCCTCCTTTAGGCTTCAGTGCCTTGCCTTTGCCCTTGGCTTGGGACTTTCCCTTGCCTTTGGGCTTGCCCTTGCCCTTATGTTTTTGAACCATCAGAACAGTGTTGGGCTTAGCCTTCTTAAGGTTTAGCTCAGCAGTTCTTAACATACTAAGCAGCTCGGGCAGTGGCTTGTCAATTTCATTCATATTGTAGTTTAGAACGAACTGACTATAGCTATCCGGCAAGGATTGCAAGATCAGATCAGTGGCCAGCTCTTGGCCAAGTGAGAACCCCAACCTTTGTAGGTTCTCTATGTACCCAATCATTTTGAGTACATATGGGCCTACAGGAGCCCCGTCTGACATCTTGCACTGAAACAGTGCCCTTGAGATCTCAAATCTCTCATGCCTCGCTTGTCCTTGATATAGTTGACGAAGATGTTCAACCATATCATAAGCACCCATTAACTCGTGTTGCTTCTGAAGCTCAGAGTTCATGGTCGCGAGCATTAGACAGGACACATCTAATGCGTCATCTTGATGCTTCTTGAAAGCATCTCGGTCAACTCGCGGGGCAGTGGCAGGAGCTGCTCCAGAACGTACAGTTTACGTTCCTGAGTGAGAACTATTCTCAGGTTCCTGTACCAATCCAGGAAGTTTGCTCCATTGAGCTTGTCCTTCTCAAGGACAGATCGCAGGGAGAAGGTGTTCGTATTCGACGTCATGGTAATCTACAACAGAAATAAAAGCAAAAATAAATATCATATTCTAAATCATTTAATTAGGCCTTTAACTAAATGATGCTCCCACTGAATTCTATAATTCATGTGGGACAAGATCCACATCATACTAATCCTTGAGTTAGCTTTAGCTAATACGCCCAAGACTTAGTATGATCGGTAGGTAACGATTACCAATTACATCTCTATGCAATTCTTGTTTATAGGATAAAATCCGCATTTATATTAAAACTCGAGTTAGCTTTGGCTAATACGCCCGAGAGTTAATATATATGTGATTTTGACCTAACTTTCCAACCGTTGGAAGAATGCCTATAGTTATACTCGATCCAACCGAGTTAACTAGGAATACTCAATCTAATTGAGTTGTACTCACCCATGCGTTGATAGGCAGGACCAAGATTGTCCCTTCGTACCTTACCAAGATAGTATGTGTTGCTCTGCTTTGGCAGATTCAACAACTACATGCGATCGAGGTAGTGGTATGTATCACGGCATGGTAGACATTTTTGAGTTGTCGTGATTTAGATCTAATATAAATGATGTTGTATCATATACACGAAATAGATCTAATCTAATTGATAGAGTGCATCTTGTACACGATGTAAATCTAATCTAATCGTAAGGGTGCATCTTGTGCACGATTTAGATCTAATCTTAATCGCTAGGCACTAATTAATTACTTAATTAAACATGCATCATATACACAAGTAACTAACTAAGTTTTGTGATTAGTCATGGCCCTACTACGATCTTCTCATGCCAATGAGAAGATCGGATGGTGAACCTATGGTCAACTTCTCAAGCGCCTTCCTTTTGACCACCTTGTGTTGCTCGCGCCCTCCTCGTAACTCCGTCTCGAGTGGACCTTCCACCGCTCCAATTTTGTACATTACAATTTTTGAAACTCGAGTTACATTTGAGTCTAAATCTAATTTACAACAAGAATATATAAAAGAGAGGCACGACGCGTAGGTCACGAATGATATACAGCACACGCAAACACAAATGACGGCGCGTAGGCCGTATTATGAATTACAACACATTTCCAAATCTAATTTGGGTCGTTTGGGACATGACTATCACAAAATTAATATATAATTCAAAATTATATATTTATGTAATTTTTCATAATTTTACAGATTTTATGAGTAAAGTTTTCCCCGCGGTCCCGATTAGCGATTTCGGACGCAATCGCGGAGCAAATCCCCTTGCGGGGTTAGGGGCAGTACCCCTACCCGCGATCTAACCATCGCGAGTTGCTCCTAAGCGATCCAAGAGCACCTTATCCCGCTGTCCCAAAAAGATTTGGGTCGAAACGATGCCGTTTTGGGAAAAACTTCTCGGTAGTCGAAGCCTACAAGTGTATAAACACTTGTGCTTCGCTTCTACGAGAAATATTACTCTTAAAACTATAAAAATCATAAATTTACAGAAATGTACAAAAGCTTTAATTTTTCATAAAAATCAAATTAAACTCGTACAAGCTTCGCACGTGGCTCTGATACCACTGTTGGGTTTTTCGGGCCGCGAAAATCGCTTTTTCGCGTCGCGGAAACCCCGAAAGCCCCTAGCCATGGATCCGTGCGAAGAAAATTTACGAAAAACTTACAAGTACGAGTTTACTATCTAGATCTACACTTAGATCTACATGTTTAGAAATTTACCCTTGTAGCGAAGCCCTTCGCGTTCCCGCTCGTCCAAACGGTGTCGGATCTCGAGAGTGTCAAAATAGACACTCCTCTAGAAGTATCCACACGAACACACTAGGTGGAGGTGAGCAAAAACCAAGGTGTGCTAGCACCTATGTTGTTCGGCCAAGGAAGGAGGAGAGGGAGAGCTTGATAGGAAGAAGGAAGAAAAATGCACACTTGAATGAAAAATTGAATTCTCATTCAAACAATAGTGGCCGGCCACTCTCCATTGTAACCCCAAATTAATTGCATTAATTGCAATTAATGTGAAGCCATTAAAGAGAATGGCTTTGTAACTTCCATGAGGTTGCACCCATGATGATGTGGAGTAACATCATTGGTCAACATCAATGCTAATTCACCAATGAGGTGGCATAAAGTCAAGTCAAACTTGACTTTTAATCTTCCTCTCAAGTCAAGTCAAACTTGACCAAATCTCTTCTATGGTTGATCGAATCCAACCATTTGATTCAAGCCAACTTAATATAATGAATCTAATTCATTTAATTAAATTGATTCAATGAGTCAAAATCTAAATTAGACTCATTGAACACATGAATCAACTTGAGTCGAACTCAAGTTAGCCCAATTAGGATTACTCTTAATCCAATTTGATTCATCAAATGAATCTAATCCTCTTGGTTCATCATATGAACCTAATCTCCATCTAATTGCCCTAAGTGTGTGACCCTATAGGTTCTTGTAACGTTGGCAATGCCCTAAACCCATTTAGGAGAATAAGTAATGAGCGGTATCTAGCAACACATCACTACTACCCAAGTTACAAGAATGTCGTGATCCGACATCACCTTGTGACTACTAATTGTGACTCCTCACAAAATATGACAAGTGTCCTTCTATCCTAGACATCTAGATTGATCAATGTGAGGCATAGACCGTGTCATCCTCTGACCAATCTAAATCTTGAACTCCAAGTAGACTCACTAAATCAAATGAGCTCAATATCCTATATTGACTTATTTGGGCATGGCCATGCACTTCGTGGTCTCACTCTATCAAGAATATCGATGTATCTCCCGTCATATAGGAGGGATAGATCCCATCTACATCACTCACATCCCTCTGCATAATTTGATATGTACCCAGTAATCGCCTTTATAGTCCACCCAGTTGCGGGTGACGTTTGACGAAACCAAAGTACATAACTCCTTATGTAGGGATCTATGGTGACTTCAGGTCTAAGGACTAGTAGTCATACTAATAGCCACATGAGAAAGTATATGACACTCATATAACGATCCATGATACTTTCTCATGGCGGGTCATTCAGTATACATTCTCTAATGTATACCCATGTGTCAACTTGATATCTCTATATCCATGACTTGTGAGATCAAGTCATCGAGTTGACCTACATGCTAGTCTTATTGCATTAACATTGTCCCTGAATGTTAATACTCGACTAGGAATGATTAAGAGTAGTGTTTCCTATATCATCTCACTATCGGTTCAACTAACCGATTGATATAGGTGAGAACCATCTACTCAAGGACATTATTATACTTAGTTTATTTGGCACCAATACAAGTAAGTATAATAACCAAAATCCAAATACCTTTATTTATATAGAATATGATACAATAAGTCTTAAAATACAATCATCAAATGATTGGCTCTAGGGCTCTAGCTAACACAATAATTGCTGACACCCCTCCAATTTTTGTTTCAAAGCCCCCAATTGTTGATCTTGTAGGGCCACTTTCTCTTGCAATTGAGCCCAGTCGCTATTAGAAGCAGGAGAAGTAGCCCTCAATGTTTCCAATTGAGCTTTTAATTTTTGGTTCTCCTGATCCTTAGCCGTAAGTAGCTGATCGATGTGTAAACTTGAGGCGAGGAACTAAACAAAAGGATAAGATAACTAGGGATGAGGATACAAAGTTAATAACCTATAACTAGAAATACTTACAGCCACTGCCTGACGACTATGGCGATCAGCTCGGTGTGGAAGACTAAGGCCTCTTAGTTGTTCACAACCCTGCATCCAAGATTCGGCTAATAGACCTTGTAGTTGCAGAGAACCATAGCTAGACGGACTAGAAGGTTGTCCCAATTGAGAAGGTAAACCCGCAGCCTGTCTAAATAAAGGACGAGGAAGGGAGGAAACAGGAGGCGGAGAAGAAGAGGATGCAATGGGAGGAAAAGAGATAGTAGAAACAAGGGGAGCAGAAGAGGAGGTAGATGGAATAGATAGCAAGACAGGGGGAGTTGATTCAGTCATGGGAACATTAATGGTTGAAGGAATAGCGCTCGGAGAAGATCTCCTGCAAGGCGTTCATTTGGCTCGAGGCCTAGAAGCCAAGGGAGGCAAGGCCAGTGCCAAAGATGCAGAGGACACAGGAGGAATAACGGCCATCTCAGAAGCAGAAGTAGGAGAAGCTGAAATAATAGAAGAAGAAGGGATAAGTAGACCGGGTCTCATCATCCTAAGAGCAGGATTAGAGATAATATGGGTTGGAGTTATCGGTGCCTTACCTCTCTCGAGAGAAATAGGCGTCGGGACAAGAGGAGCTTGCGTAAAAGTACCAAAGAAATCGCCGAAGGGAGAGTCCTTAGTGAGATTTGGATTTTTTAACTAAGGTAACAAAAGGTTCTTCTTCATCCTCCTCCATGAGTGCGACAGCCTCTGCCCGTCGTTCTTCCTCGGAAAGCAAGCCCAAGGTGGAGGGATTAGTATTGGATCGGCGGGCACGCAACCATTCTTCCCCAAGATTATTGACAAAGGACTTAGTCATAGCTGAATTCTTGTACATAAAGGCTGGAAGAAGAGCATCAGCTGAAGTACAGAAAATAAACACCATTATCAAAGAGATATGCTAATCAGTGAAGGTGAATTGAAATGATTATACCTACCAAAAGAGCTATCCAAAGGAGTGTTAATATTGCCTATCCCAAAGGGAAACATCAAACCCTCCTCAATTAGATGCGGCAAGCTAAATTTTGCTCCCATCAATTTAGATAAAGCAAGAGTAACGGAAGGATAGTTCAGGAGATTGTGAGTGCTAGGAAGCGGAGGTAAGTCATATATCCATTGAATGGGAAACGGAGGAGGAGAAGGGAGATGCATATAGAAAAATTTGCGATACCATTCCCCCTGAGGAGGAATGGGGTTAAATAAAATGGCCTTGGGATGAGACTGGAACTTGAAAACACCAACATCTACTCAACGGGGGATGAAAAAGTGATGGAAAAGATGGGGAGATAGGGGAAAATCTAACAGTTTAGATACTCCGATAAAACCCACAAGGATAGAGAAGGATTGAGGGACAAATTGGTTTAGTGGAATATTGAAATAAAGACTAACATCACAGAAGAAAGAATGAAGAGGAAATCGAAAACCTTGTAGGACTTGATCTCTGAAGCTTGAGATACACCCTAAGGGAGGAAGATGTGGACCCTCATGAGGAGCGGGACGAATGATGTAAGAAGGAAAACCATAGGTCGCTTGTAAATCCACTTCTTCTGTATCTATAAGGTTGGAAGTGCATGAAAGAAACCATGCTGGAGGGGAAGTTGCCATGGAAAAGAACAATAAAAAGAAGAGGAATCAGGGAAGAAGAACAGAGACGAGAAAAGCGGAGGAAAACTTCATAAAACCCTTATGTTTCTTTTGACCCTGTGCTAAAACCCCCAAACAGAAATAGTGGAAGGAAAGAAGAAAAGGAAAAGGTACTCAGAACCCCAATCGTCATAAATGAGGAATAACATTAAAAGGATAAAATCAAAAGAAAGAAGTAAAGTTGAATGATCTTCCTCGAAAAGTGTGTAAAGTTTCCCCGAAAATAATTTTTGAGAAAACTCGACAGATATTAAAGTTCAAATTATTGGCATAATAAAATGAGGAAGGAATTAAGTGCAAGGTATATGTTAGAAGATAGAACTCGGTCGAAGACTACTAAGTGAGATTCATAGATGTGAAAAAGGCGGTTTTGAGGAATCGGCCGAGATAAAAGAGCAAGCTAGTAGGTCGACCAAAAGCTTACCATAATGAGTCAAATAATAATAAAACCCCATAAGACTCGATTAAATACAAGAAAAGGACATATGAAGACATAGGGGTAAATCGGTCGAGTAAAATAGATCGACCAATATTAGAAGCATCATGATAGAACTATGTCAAATCGGGTGAGACATAACTAAGCTATGAAATATCGGGCAATATTTATCAATCTTGATATATACCGACCAATCATCAAGAAACGATCTGTGGGGAAAGGTTGTGTGATGACAAACCAAGCAGCATTGGATACATTTACGTAAAACATATAGTTATCATGAAAAAGAATAAGATTAACAACCAAAAGGGAATAATCAGAGTCACATAAGTTTATCGGATTATCATTACAGAGCTTCGATCCCCCTCTTTACGATAACTTAAATTTAAGTTAGAGTCAACTTAGGGTACAGATCAGGAGGTTTGTCCTCAATAAGTCTGCGACGGTTCAGGATATTAGGAGGAGGGACACGAGCTAAGTAGCCCTCCTCTTCTAATTGTCGAATTGCTCCTTTTGCTCCTGCAGTAAAAGCGGATAGGATGGACCTCACAATCGGTCTGTTGAATTCAGTAGATTCAATCATAGCGGTGGCCCGTTCCTTGTAGCGAACATCCTCGTTCCCCTTGTAGACCACCAGCACCATTTGAGATGTCTTTAATTCATTTTCTTTGATAGAAACCTCGGCTTTAACTGAATCGAGGAAGGTGTTCAGAGATGCTACCTCATCTTCTTTCAGTTGCAGGGCTTTGAGCTTCTCAGTCAATTCTGCTTCATAATTATCTTTTAGCTCGCCAAGTCTTGAAGTCAGTTCCTGGTTGAGGTCCGTAGCCAATTTAAATTGTGCTTCAAGACTTTCAATCTGAGCCTCAAGTTGTTTCTTGGCAACAGCAGAAAATGCAGCAGAAGATAATTCAGCAACCTCTTGTTTTAGCTTATCATTTTCAGATCTCAACCTCTTGTTCTGAGTGTATAAGTTGTGCAGTAGTCGAGAAAAACCCATATTTTTGATCCATCGCTGGAAGTATAATGTAAAGCCATAAGATAACAGTTGAAAAATAGAAAGCAAGCGTTAGTAAACACACCTGATTCTCTTTATGAGAGAAGCGATCAATTGCCTCAGGAATAGATAGCTCTTCAAAAAGGGGACGAATTTCATCCCAAGCGCCAGCAAAGGAACCTCCTAGAAGTATGGGGAGAACAGGGATAGTAGAGGAACCAGTAGAAAAGGAAGAAGTAGGAATAGAGGGAGGAGCAAAGACTAAATAAGAAGAAGGGGAGGAAGGCAAAGACCCAGATGTTGGAATAGATAAGGGAAAAGTGAAAGATACATCACTGGAAGCGCTGGCATTGGAGAAGGGTCAGGCAGGAAAACTGAGGGAAGGATAGAGTTCTGCCAATGTCGGCTCATCAAAAGGAAGGTCAGCCGAAGCAAAATCTTCTGAAACCAGCTCGTCGGCAGGAAGGATGAGCCTCCTTTTTGAAGGAGGAGCCCTGGTTAGTTTACGCCCTGGACGCTTGCTCGTGGAAATTTCAGTTATCAATTTACTAGGGCTATCAGGAGATGTGAGTTCAATAACAGGGAGAGGGGCAAATGAGGAAACAGCAGCAATCGCGGGTGAAGTGATAGCAGGTGAGTATATAGCAAGGATTTCTGTAGAAGGACCTTCAAGGGCATCAAGAGCTTCAAGAGCACCCGAAGAGCTGGGTACTTCAGCAAAAGGAGCTGGCTCTTTGATTGAAGGGAGGGGAGTAATGGCAGCCAGAAGTTCGGTTTCCTTGGCACGAAGAATGTCCTCTTCCACACGTAGTTCTTCATCAATCAGATCATCATAAAAGCTCTCCACTGCATAGAAAATAAAAATAGTTTAAGCAGTTAAAAGCAAGAATAGAGGAACAAGGTGTTATCTAAAGCAATTGGAGTATCAGGTTTAACAGAACTTAAACCAAATAGGTATAGAAGATCGACCCTCAACCATTTAAGGATAGAAAGTCGGTGGCCTAATAATTTCTCACAATAAATAGGAAAAGAGGGAAGAAGATGAAACTCTCTAACGTCGGGCAAAGGAGGCAAGAAGGATTTCCAAGCATGAGACCAAGGAATGGGTCCTGGAAATTTCAAGAAGAAAAAATGGGATTTCCAAGCTTTGAGAGACGAAGGCATATCCCCAAAAAGGACCATTTTAGTTCGCGACTGGAATAAGAAAACACCAGGTTCCGAGCACTTGGGATAAGAAAACATGAAGAAATTTTGAGGAGTAGGAGGAATATCCCGCAAATGAAACAACATGTAAGTACCGCATAGATAACAAAATGCATTGAGGGCAAACTGTTGCAAAGGAATATCAAAGTACTGGCTTATTTGAATCAAGAAAGGAGGAATGGGGAACCTTAAGCCCCCTATCAACTGGTCCCTGAAAAAGGTCATGCAATTATCAGGGGGGCGATGAGGACGATCAATTGATTTTGGGACTATGATGCTGTATTCCGGGGGAATTTCATACTGATGACAGATAGATAACCTAGCATTTTTATCAAAGGAAGAGGACATATGGACATACCAAGGAGCAATTGCTTCCTCAGCCATGGACAAAAATATAGGCTAGTGAAGCAACAGATTACTTACTGAAGACAAGAAAAGAGATCGTTGAGAAACGGTGAGCCCGGGATTTGGTTGAAGGCAGCAACAAGAAAAGAACTCTAGAGAAGAAAGAAGAAAGGACAAAGTTTAAAAGGAGACGAAGGGTTTAGGGTTTGAAAAGCACACAACTGTCGTCAGACCAAAACACTTTTATCTCAGCCGACGCTGAGGATCACAATAGAAAGACAAAAGACCCACGTGACATGGCGGTCAGATAAAGTATGTGTCATACCATCATAAAAACATTTATATCGGATGTGATAGGTCGGATCATGCTGGGGTTGGTAGCGTCTCGGGGTACGCTTCTAATATTCTCTCACCTGAAGAAGAGCCAATCACCAGCTAGGAAGCTTCGAAAGAAGACATGATTAACTGGACATGAAAAAGCGAAAAGGACTGATTTTCTTGACTAAAGTCCAAGCTGAGGATAAAAACATTTAAGGATGGAAATTTAGGCGAATGACAGATTTTGAATTAACGTCCTTATGAAATACAAACTAATATTGATCGAAATAATTTTATATTAGCCGATATGACTTTGGTTATACTAGGAAGGTATAATATTGATGTCAAGCAATGAAACAATATTGGTGGGCATAATATTAGGCATGATATAGAAGTATGCCAACGGTTAAGACAACCTCGGTCATGATAAATGATACATAGGATATGCAGAGAGATAATGAATACAACATTATATTTATTCTTGTAAATTACAAAAGAACTCCATAGAATCATTTAATTCAATACAAGAGTCTGTTATTACACTTAGAATCTGATCAAGTACATAATGTTACATTTTCCCTTAGAACAGTAAGCCTCAGACAAATAACAAAGTTCACAAACATAAGCTCTTACAACACTTAGAAAATTTCAGTCCCACTGGATTCAAACTTACCATGGAGCAGAGATGGAAATATCTCACTTCGCCCAGACTTGTCAAGGCACATAAGTGGCAATATTCTGCCCGGGACGAAGAAAGTAACAAAAACAGAAAAGCTCAAGGGAAACGAGATAGGGAAACATCTATTCATTCCATTATAGAAAAGTAAATGTAAAAACCACTTCCCCACTCAAGCCCCAGAGCTCAGCAAGTGGAGCAACCAAGCTCAGCCCAAGGGTAACATGTGCTGTGCCCTTCACACAACACCCGTGGGTCATTTGGCTGCCCCTCTATGAGTAGCAAAAATCTCTCTGAAGTTGCTTGAGTCCTTCAGAGCATCGGTTGTAACACCCCAAATTGCATGATTTGGAGTCCTAAAAGACCTTATTAAAATCTAGAAATGCTTTAGAAAAACTCTAGAGATTTTTAGGAATTTATAGAATATTTTTATGCAAATTTTGGAGGTCGTTTGGTATTTTTACTAAACGAAAGAAGTTTCGACAAAAAAATGTCCAAGCTGAGGCATGAACCGGCAACCCCTGACCCGAGCAAAACCCAGCTAACCAACTGGGCTAGCAGTTGTTACGTAATCAAATAAAGGGAGAATTTTATTTAAGTAGTAGAAGTTAATAACAAGAAATAATAGGGAGAAAAATTGGTTGTAGCCGGGATTCGAACCCGCGACTCCAACTATGAGCCAAGCCGCGACTGACCAAGTGCTCTAGCCGTCGGTTCTGCTTAGAAAAGGTAGGAAATTTATTTAAAGCAGTTAACAGAATATTAAGGTTATAAGAGGAGAACTTAGGGCTTGATTGTTTCCCCGTGACCTAGCTTTTCCCCTTTCCTCTTCTCCCTCACGCGCGCGACAAATCTGTGCAGGCAGAAAATGCCTCACGAAACCGAGCTAGGGCTCGACTCCGGTGGCTGGCGAGCACCCTTCTCCGCGGGTTCTTCACAGATCCGAGCTCCCCTCGGCGAGGAGAGCATGTAGACGCGAGGAATCGCCGGATTTGGAGTGTTGCCGAAGCCCTAGAAGCTTCTTCTCCGATGTGAGTCCAAGGAATCGAAGTAAGTGCTTCCTCACCTGCAGTAGAGTAGCTCCGGGTTCTCGTTTCTTCCTTATTTTCGAATTTTGCTATGGGGATTTCCGTTTAGGGCTTGTTGCCGTGAGGGTCAAAGAAAGAACGAGAAAGAGGATGATTATATAGTTGAGCAAGTACATCCTATATATTGATATGAACTCCATGAAGTAGAGAATGAATGTTCGGATTTAAGCTGTTAAGATGGTGAATTTGTCATTTCTGCCGTGAGGAATTTTGGGTTTGTCCAAGGATTTAGATATCTATTTTTTTTGGGTTTTCAAAACATGTTGTAGAAAAAGTTGTGGTTTGCTAAGAATCTAGTTTCCTTTTTGGGATTCGGATTATGCTATGCAGAATAGGGTTGCTGGAGGAAGTGTAGCTTCGGGTGTTTGCTTTTTCCCTTGCATCCCTGCTGTAGTAAGCTTGAAGATCTCTATATTACTTAATGAAAGTACAGGTTTTGCATAAGTCTCACATAGTTTTTAAGCTTCAGTAGGTTTTAGGTTGGAATGGCTATAAGTAGCAAATTTGGTCTCTTTGTTTTCCCTACCGTAGCATTGAACAGGAGGTTGGTGGTATTGTGGTTTTCCTTCCTTGCCGTAGATTAAAGTAGAGGCATTTTTCTGTTTTCTTTTCTTCCATTTTTGCTGTGGGTTGAAACAGAGGTACTTTTCTGTGTTTTTCCATTACAGCCATGACACATAACAAGATGATTATTCAAGTTTTAGTTCCTTTCAGTAGTAGTGCAGAAACTTAGATTTCCTTAAGCATTTGATTCCTTTATTTCTAGTTTCCTTACTATTAAATGTGCACGAGCAGATTCCTAGATTTATTTGCTATTGGGATAACATTAACAACCTGTAGAAGCGATACAGATTTTTGAATTCTTTAAGCATGACCCAGGTTTTATTTTAATATGAATTTATTGCTTCTGGTATGCATAGCTTTAAGTCCATCATATTCCTATACAAGATTTACATCATTTTTATAGAAGGATTTGGTAGACGGTGAGTTTTCTTTGGAGGTTTGAGTTTGGATTTGTACTTTGGTTGTTTCCGCTGCCGTGAACCACAAAGGGAGGAAGAAGATGATTAATCGAGTCTGTGAATTGTTTTCTTTAGACTTTGTATTAGAAATTCCGATAGATTTCTGATATAGACTCTTCTAATTGGGATCCACTAATTGTAGTGCAGATTTTATGAAGTTTAGAATGGAGATTTCATTAAGTTTACAAGTGCAGAATTTTATTAGGCTTTCAAGTGCAGAAGTTAGTTAGTGTAGTGACAGATTTTAAATAAGCTTGAATATGCAGAATTTTTAGTATGCAGATTTTTATTAAGCTAGTATGCAGATTTCTGTTAAGCATTAGTGCAGATTTTTTTGATAAGTATTGTATGTGTAGATTTCTTTTGTATTCTATGCATGATTATGTGATACATAGTTAGTTTCATTCATAAATTCATACGAAAGATACCCTAACAGTATTTTGGGTTTAAGAAAAGTATAAGAAAGATAAAGAAAAGTATAAGAAAGATAAAGAAAAGAAAGAAAAGGCCAAGGCCTTAAGTAGATCTCAAAGTCAAGACTTTAGGGATTTTTGGCACACAAGGTGCCTATTAAAATGCCAAGGCATTTAAATATGAAGTAATTAAGATTTTAAGTATTTTACTTTTAAAAAGAGGCTAGTACCCGACTTCCGAGGTTGTCGTTAAACAAATCCAGGTGTCCAATTCCGAGGTCTTGGCCCTGGTAGACCGAGGTCTGCTCTTTTAGGATTGGTGGCTCACTACCCCAACCTATTAGGGAACGCGCATAAGATGGTACTACGCCTGGGCCCAAGAAGAAGTTGATTATTATTTTGAAGTATTATAAGTTTTTTAACAAGTAAAACGAGTTTTACATAAACATAAAGTATTAAAGATTAAGTTTAGAACAAATGAAATAAGTTTCATATAGTTCTAAAAATCAGTAAGTTTAGTTCTTTATTCTACCATGTTTATCTAGTAGATGAGTAGTTTTTCTTGTTTACCTATTAGATGAGCAGCATGATTAGTTATTAGAATTATATGAGTAGATTCCTTAGCTTTTCTTTGCTATTAGTTTCACATGAGCAGTTATGTTTATGCTTTACTTTCTTTTAGAGCATATAGTTTCTAGTTCTTTCTATAAACATGCGTATTCGTGTTTTTGTGAGTTAGCTAGCGCTTACTAAGCAAATTTTGCTTATAGATTGCACTTCCTCTTACTGCAGATACAGGAAAGGAAAAGATATAGAAAGGAAGGCGACAAGGAGGTGTTCGAAGGATGTGTGATGCCAGGACTATGGAAGCCTTGGGACTAGGAAAGAAGTTTTAATTTTAGTTTCCGCATTTTAGTTATTGTAAACATTTGAGTTGTATTTTAAGTTCATGTCATTTGAGATTATTCTGTTTAGATTGCATGTAGGATGAGTTTAGTTTAGTAAGTAGATATTTGTGTGTTTGATACTTATTTAACTGCGTGGGTGTTTGATAAATATTCCAGCCGCCTGTGGCTGATGTATACTATGTTTGTATCTTGGTTTATGGTCACCGGTACAAGGGAGACTCTGCCGAAATTTTTCGGTAGGGTTTCCATGTGATTTTTAATCATACCGGTTAAGTAGAGTTAGTAGTTAAGTAACGGTCATCCTTAGAGTGTAGTAGTAGTAAGATAGGTGGTCGTTATAGTTGGTATCAGAGCAGTTCCCATTCTCCAGCATTACACATAAGCACCATCTTTGCCATCTTCAAGTAAGAAAGTATTTAAGTTTTCTTTTATACTTTTCTTATTATTTGCAGTATAGAATATTTGCTTAGAAATGTTTAAGTAAGATAGAAGTTCTTGATTTCTTTTGTTTACATATGTATATATGTCTAGAAAGCATAGGGACGATTTTAAGTTTCTCTACATAACTAGATGTCAAGAAGAGGACGTCCCCGTACCGTTAGGACCGAGCACAGGAGAACGAAGAGTCCAGAACAGTTTCCAGGACCCGATATGGACACTACGAAGTTGTAGTCATGCCATTTGGTGTGACCAATACACCTGTGGACTCCAGGGACCTTATAACATGTCTTCCAAGGACTACTAATGGGTACGAGGTGATATGGGTGATAGTGGACAGTGAAGTTAAGAAACTAAGGAACAAAAGAGTATCATTAGAGGAAGTCATTTAGAACCAGAATCATGAGGAAGTTACTTACGAGCGAGAGGATAGTATGAGATAGAAATATTCGGAATTATTCTAAGTTTGAGGATGAATTTTTTATAAGGTAGGGAGGATTGTAACACCCCAAATTGCATGATTTGGAGTCCTAAAAGACCTTATTAAAATCTAGAAATGCTTTAGAAAAATTCTAGATATTTTTAGGAATTTATAGAATATTTTAATGCAATTTTTGGAGGTCGTTTGGTATTTTTACTAAACGAAAGAAGTTTCAACAAAAAAATGTCCAAGCGGAGGCTTGAACCGGGAACCCCTGACCCGAGCAAAACCCGACTAACCAACTGGGCTAGCAGTTGTTACATAATCAAATAAAGGGAGAATTTTATTTAAGTAGTAGAAGTTAATAATAAGAAATAATAGGGAGAAAAATTGGTTGCAGCCGGGATTCGAACCCGCGACTCCAACCATGAGCCAAGCCGCGGCTGACCAAGTGCTCTAGCTGTCGGTTCTGCTTAGAAAAGGTAGGAAATTTATTTAAAGCAATTAACAGAATATTAATGTTATAAGAGGAGAACTTAGGGCTTAATTATTTTCCCGTGACCTAGCTTTTTCCCTTTCCTCTTCTCCCTCATGCGCGCGACAAATCTGTGCAGGCGAAAAATGCCTCACGAACAGAGCTAGGGCTCGACTCCGGTGGCCGGCGAGCACCCTTCTCCGCGGGTTCTTCACAGATCCGAGCTCCCCTCGGCGAGGAGAGCGTGTAGACGCGAGGAACCGCCGGATTTGGAGTGTTGCCGAAGCCCTAGAAGCTTCTTCTCCGATGTGAGTCCAAGGAATCGAAGTAAGTGCTTCCTCACCTGCAGTAGAGTAGCTCCGGGTTCTCGTTTCTTCCTTATTTTCGAATTTTTCTATGGGGATTTCCGTTTAGGGCTTGTTGCTGTGACGTTCCAAGAAAGAACGAGAAAGAGGATGATTATATAGTTGAGCAAGTACATCCTATATATTGATATGAACTCCATGAAGTAGAGAATGAATGTTCGGATTTAAGCTGTTAAGATGGTGAATTTGTCATTTCTGCCATGAGGAATTTTGGGTTTATCCAAGTATTTTGATATCTTTTTTTTTTGGGTTTTCAAAACATGCTGTAGAAAAAGTTGTGGTTTGCTAAGAATCTAGTTTCCTTTTTGGGATTCGGATTATGCTATGCAGAATAGGGTTGCTGGAGGAAGTGTAGCTTCGGGTGTTTGCTTTTTCCCTTGCATCCCTGCTGTAGTAAGCTTGAAGATCTCTATATTACTCAATGAAAGTACAGGTTTTGCATAAGTCTCACATAGTTTTTAAGTTTCAGTAGGTTTTAGGTTGGAATGGCTATAAGTAGCAAATTTGGTCTCTTTGTTTTCCCTACCGTAGCACTGAACAGGAGGTTGGTGGTATTGTGGTTTTCCTTCCTTGCCGTAGATTAAAGTAGAGGCACGTTTCTATTTTCTTTTCTTCCATTTTAGCTGTGGGTTGAAACAGAGGTACTTTTCTGTGTTTTTCCATTACAGCCATGGCACATAACAAGATGATTATTCATGTTTTAGTTCCTTTCAGTAGTAGTGCAGAAACTTAGATTTCCTTAAGCATTTGATTCCTTTATTTCTAGTTTCCTTACTATTAAATGTGCACGAGCAGATTCCTAGATTTATTTGCTATTGGGATAACATGAAAAACCTGTAGAAGCGATACAGATTTTTGAATTCTTTAAGCATGACCCAGGTTTTATTTTAATATGAATTTATTGCTTCTGGTATGCATAGCTTTAAGTCCATCATATTCCTATACAAGATTTACATCATTTTTATAGAAGGATTTGGTAGACGGTGAGTTTTCTTTGGAGGTTTGAGTTTGGATTTGTGCTTTGGTTGTTTCCGTTGCCGTGAACCACAAAGGGAGGAAGAAGATGATTAATCGAGTCTGTGAATTGTTTTCTTCAGACTTTGTATTGGAAATTCGGATAGATTTCTGATGTAGACTCTTCTAATTGGGATTCACTAATTGTAGTGCATATTTTATGAAGTTTAGAATGCAGATTTCATTAAGTTTACAAGTGCAGAATTTTATTAGGCTTTCAAGTGCAGAAGTTAGTTAGTGTAGTGAGCAGATTTTAAATAAGCTTGAATATGCAGAATTTTTAGTATGCAGATTTTTATTAAGCTAGTATGCAGATTTCTGTTAAGCATTAGTGCAGATTTTTTTGATAAGTATTGTATGTGTAGATTTCTTTTGTATTCTATACATGATTATGTTATACATAGTTAGTTTCATTCATAGATTCATACGAAAGATACCCTAACAGTATTTTGGGTTTAAGAAAAGTATAAGAAAGATAAAGAAAAGAAAGAAAAGGCCAAGGCCTTAAGTAGATCCCAAAGTTAAGACTTTAGGGATTTTTGGCACACAAGGTGCCTATTAAAATGCCAAGGCATTTAAAGAAGAAGTAATTAAGATTATAGGTATTTTACTTTTAAGAAGAGGCTAGTACCCGACATCCGAGGTTGTCGTTAAACAAATCCAGGTGTCCAATTCCGAGGTCTTGGCCCTGGTAGACTGAGGTCTGCTCTTTTAGGATTGGTGGCTCGCTACCCCAACCTATTAGGGAACACCCATAAGATGGTACTATGCCTGGGCCCAAGAAGAAGTTGATTATTATTTTGAAGTATTATAAGTATAAGTTTTTGAACAAGTAAAACGAGTTTTACATAAACATAAAGTATTAAAGATTAAGTTTAGAACAAATGAAATAAGTTTCATGTAGTTTTAAAAATCAGTAAGTTTAGTTCTTTATTCTACCATGTTTATCTAGTAGATGAGTAGTTTTTCATGTTTACCTATTAGATGAGCATCATGATTAGTTATTAGAATTATATGAGTAGATTCCTTAGCTTTTCTTTGCTATTAGTTTGACATGAGCAGTTATGTTTATGCTTTACTTTCTTTTAGAGCATATAGTTTCTAGTTCTTTCTGTAAACATGCATATTCGTGTTTTTGTGAGTTAGATAGCGCTTACTAAGCAAATTTTGCTTATAGATTACACTTCCTCTTACTGCAGATACAGGAAAGGAAAAGATATAGAAAGGAAGGCGGCAAGGAGGTGTTCGAAGGATGTGTGATGCCAGGACTATGGAAGCCTTGGGACTAGGAAAGAAGTTTTAATTTTAGTTTCCGCATTTTAGTTATTGTAAACATTTGAGTTGTATTTTAAGTTCATGTCATTTGAGATTATTCTGTTTAGATTGCATGTAGGATGAGTTTAGTTTAGTAAGTAGATATTTGTGTTTTTGATACTTATTTAACTGCGTGGGTGTTTGATAAATGTTCCAGCCGCCTGTGGCTGATGTATACTATGCTTGTATCTTGGTTTATGGTCACCGGTACAAGGGAGACTCTGCCGAAATTTTTCGGTAGGGTTTCCATGTGATTTTTAATCATACCGGTTAAGTAGAGTTAGTAGTTAAGTAACGGTCATCCTTAGAGTGTAGTAGTAGTAAGAAGGGTGGTCGTTACATCGGTATCTTTGGATGAAAAATCTGAGTTGTGAAGCTTCCTCTCTTAAGACAATCCCTTGAACCCTAGAGGTAGTCAGAGCAAAAATCTCAATAAACTCATATATAGATCTCACCTTGTCCGACAAAAGTCGCCCCCAAAGAGGAGGATCCGAGACCATAACCTTAGCAATAAAGGATAGCAAGGATAAGAGAAAAACTGAGATGGTTGGTAGATGAAGAGAAGGTTGTAACCCTATTTAATGAATCAAAAGGCTCACAGGATCACTATACCTGGTTTCGTAAGACAGTTGTACGCAAAATCTGTGAGGTCACTTCAATATCTGGAGCAGAGTCACGGGTAGAAAAAGACAAAACCAAACTTATGTTTAGTCAGTCGTCTACACCTCCTTCGACTAGACTTGAAGGGAAGGTTAGTGATATGGGTAAGGTTTTGTGGGTCCTGGATAAAGAAAGAAAAGGAGGTAATGAAACCAAGAAGGTAGGCCAATATTGGCCGAGACATACCTCTCAGGGGCAGGTAGGCTAATATTGGCCGGGACATACCTCCCAAGCGGAGTTACGTTTATATCGATCGGGACATACCTCCCAGGCAGAGTTAGGCTAATATCAACCGGGACATACCTCCCAGGCGGAGTTAGGTTTATATCGGCCGGGACATACCTCCCATGCGGAGTTAGGTTTATATCGGCCGGACATACCTCCCAGGCAAAGTTAGGTTTATATCGGCCGGGACATACTTCCCAAGCGGAGTTAGGTTTATATCGGCCGAGACATACCTCCCAGGCAGAGTTAGGTTTATATCGGCCGGGACATACTTCCCAAGCGGAGTTAGGTTTATATCAGCCGAGACATACCTCCTAGGCAGAGTTAGGCTAATATCAGTCGGGACATACCTCCCAGGCGGAGTTAGGTTTATATCGGCCGAGACATTCCTCCCAGGCGGAGTTAGATCGACCGGGACATACCTCCCAGGTGGAGTTAGGTTTTTATCGGTTGGGACATACCACCCAGGCGAAGTTAGGTTTATATCGGCCGGGACATACCACCTAGGCAGAGTTAGGTTTATATCCGGTACATACTTCCCAAGCGGAGTTAGGTTCATATCGGCCGAGACATACCTCCCAGGCAAAGTTAGGTTTATATCGTCCGGGAGATACCTCCCAAGCGGAGTTAGGTTTTTATTGGCCGGAACATACCTCCCTGGCAGAGTCCATAAATGGCCGGGACATACCTCCCAGTTAGGTTAGGCTCCGAGAAGCTTGCTTTAGTCCATAAATGGACCTATGCAGCTTGCATACTCTGCTAGTATGCTGTGAATCTAAAAAACCCTTAGGTTGTGTCATGTACACATCCTCGAGTAGGTTTCCATTCAGAAACGTGGTTTTGACATCCATCTGCCATATCTCATAGTCATGGTAGGCTGCAATAGCAAGCATGATCCGAATGGACTTAAACATCGCCACTGGAGAAAAGGTTTCATCATAGTCAATACCATGAATATGCTTGAAACCTTTAGCTACCGAGCGACCCTTATAGATAAGTCCATCCATGTCAGTCTTTCTCTTAAAGACCCACTTGCACCCAATGGGTTTTACCCCTTCAGGTGGATCAACCAAAGTCCATAATTGGTTGGTGTACATGGATTCTATCTCGGATCTCATGGCTTCTAGCCATTTCTCAGAATCTGGTCTCATCACAGCTTCTTGATAGGTGGTAGGCTCATCCTCTATGAGCACAATGTCATCATGGTCAGACAAGAGAAATGAATATCTCTCAGGCTGACGACGTACCCTATCAGACCTGCGAAGAGGTATGTCTACTTGAACTGGTTGTTGTTCCTCAACTCTTTGTGGAACATCATCCACAACACTTTGTGGTTCCATTTCAATTTCCATCGAGACATCAGTGCTATTGTTCGCATCTTGAACCTCTTCAAGATCGAACGCACTCCCACTAGTCTTTCTAGAAACAAAGTCCCTTTCTAGAAAGACCCCAGTCTTTGCCACAACTACCTTGTGCTGACTAGGAATGTAGAAGTAATATCCCTTAGTTTCCTTGGGATATCCAATGAAATAGCACTTGTCAGATTTGGGTCCTAATTTGTCTGAGACTTGACGTCTTACGTAAGCCTCACAGCCCCAAATCCTCATGAAAGACACCTGGGCATCTCTCCCAGTCCATATCCTATATGGTGTCTTTATCACGGCCTTTGATGGAACTCGGTTGAGTATGAAAGCTGCCGTGTCTAGAGCATATCCCCATAGATATGTCGGAAGATCTGTGTGACTCATCATAGATCGTACCATATCTAATAAGGTACGATTCCTCCTTTCGGATACACCATTCCACTGTGGTGTTCCAGGAGGAGTGAGTTGAGATAAAATCCCACACTCAGCTAAGTAGTCACGAAACTCATGGCTTAAGTATTCACCACCTCGATCTGATCGAAGTACCTTAATACTCTTGCCAAGCTGGTTCTGTACTTCATTCTTGAATTCTTTGAACTTTTCAAAGGATTCAGACTTATGTGTCATCAAGTACACATAACCGTATCTACTGAAATCATCAGTAAATGTGATGAAGTACCTATAACCGCCTCTAGCAGCAACATTGAAAGGGCCACATACATCACTATGTATGAGTCCTAACAAATCAATTGCTCTCTCGCTATGCCCACTAAAGGGCGTCTTGGTCATCTTGCCTCGTAGGCATGACTCGCATATCTCATATGATTCAAAATCAAATGAGTCCAGCAAACCATCCTTATGGAGCTGGGATAAGCGCTTGTCATTTATATGACCTAAGCGACAGTGCCAGAGGTAGGTTTGGTTCATGTCATTTGACTTGAACCTCTTGGTATTTATGTTATATATAGGGCTCTCAAGGTCTAGAATATAGAGTCCGTTTATCAGAGGTGCACTACAATAGAACATATCTTTAAATATACAGAACAACATTTATCTTTTATTATAAAGAGTATCCTTTCTTGTCTAAACAAGAAACTGATATAATGTTCTTAGTTAAAGCAGACACATAACAACAATCATCCAATTCTAGTACAAGCCCAGAGGGCAGAGATAGAAAATAAGTCCCTACAGCAACAGCAGCAACTCGTGCTCCATTGCCTACTCGTAGGTATATCTCGCCCTTCGTCAATGCTCTCCTATTTCTCAGCGCTTGTACATTAGTACAAATGTGAGAAGCACATCCAGTATCTAATACCCATGATGTAGAAATAGATAGATTGACTTCTATAACATATATACCTGAAGTGGAAGTCTCACTTCGCTTCTTCTTAAGATCCTCCAAGTATACCTTGCAGTTCCTCTTCCAGTGCCCAGTCTGACCGCAGTGGAAGCAGGTAGCATCCTTGGCGACCCCTCCTTTAGGCTTCAGTGCCTTGCCTTTGCCCTTGGTTTGGGACTTTCCCTTACCTTTGGGCTTGCCCTTGCCCTTGTGCTTCTGGACCATCAAAATAGGCTTAACCTTCTTAAGATTAATCTCAGCAGTTCGTAACATACTAAGTAACTCGGGCAGTGGCTTGTCAATCTCGTTCATGTTATAGTTGAGAATGAATTGACTATAGCTATCTGGCAAGGACTGCAAGATCAAGTCAGTGGCCAGCTCTTGGCCAAGTGGGAACCCCAGTCTTTGTAGGTTCTCTATGTACCCAATCATCTTGAGTACATAAGGACCTACAGGAGCCCCGTCTGACATCTTGCACTGAAACAGTGCCTTCGAGATCTCAAATCTCTCATACCTCGCTTGTCCCTGATATAGTTGGCGAAGATGCTCAACCATATCAAAAGCGCCCATCAACTCATGTTGCTTCTGAAGCTCTGAGTTCATGGTCGCGAGCATTAGACATGACACATCTAATGCGTCGTCTTGATGCTTCTTGTAAGCATCTTTGTCGGCTCGCGGGGCATTGGCAAGAGGAGCCTCCGGAATGGGCTGCTCCAGAACGTACAACTTACGCTCCTGGGTGAGAACTATTCTCAAGTTCCTGTACCAGTCCAGGAAATTCGCTCCGTTGAGCTTGTCCTTCTCAAGGACAGATCGCAGGGTGAAGGAATTCGTGTTCGACGTCATGGTTATCTACAACAGAAAATTTGAAGAAATAAATATCATATTCTTTAAAAATCATTTAATTAGGCCTTTAATTAAATGATGCTCCCACTGAATTCTATAATTCTTGTGGGACAAGATCCACATCATACTAACCCTTGAGTTAGCTTTGGCTAATACGCTCAAGGCTTAGTATGATCGGTAGGTAACGATTACCAATTACATCTCTATGCAACTCTTGTTTATAGAATCAATATCCGCATTTATATTAAAACTCGAGTTAGCTTTAGCTAATACGCCCGAGAGTTAATATAGATGTGATTTTGACCTACCTTTCCAACTATTGGAAGAATGCCTATAGTTGACTCGATCCAACCGAGTAACTAGGAATACTCAATCTAATTGAGTTTGTATTCACCCATGCGTTGATAGGCCGGACCAAGATTGTCCCTCCGTACCCTACCAAGATAATATGTATTGCTCTGCTTTGGCAGATTCAACAATACATGTGATCGAGGTAGTGATAGGCATCACGGCACGGTTAGGCATTAGAGTTGAGTCGATTGAGATCTAATCTAATCGAAAAGGATGCATCTTGTGCACGACTTAGATCTAATCTAATCGCAAGGGTGCATCATGTGCACGACTTAGATCTAATCTAATCGTAAGGCACTAATTAATTAACTACTTATTAAATATGCATCACATACACAAGCAATTAATTAATCTATTTGTGATTTAGTCATGGCCCTACTACGATCTTCTCAAGCCAATGAGAAGATCGATTGGTCAACCTAGGGTCAACAGCTTCTCCAAGCTCCTCCCTTTGACCACCTTGTGTTGCTCGTGCCCGCCTCGGAACTCCGTCTCGTGTGGACCCTCCACCGCTCCAATTTGAAACTCGAGTTACATTCGAGTCTAAATCTAATTTAAAACAAGAATATAAGAGAAGGCACGACGCACAGGTCGCGAATATAATACAACACTCGCAAACACATAACGGCACGCAGGCCGTATTATGAATTACAACACAACCAATCATATTGGGTTTTTGGGCCATGACTATCACAAATTATATATAATTCAAAATTATATATTTTCAAAATTTTCTATAATTTTAAAATTAATTTTTACAATTTTTATGAATAAAATTTCCCGGAGGGTCCCGTTTAGCGGTTTCGGGCGCAATCACGGAACGGATCCCCTTGCGGGGCCCAGGGGCAGCGCCCCTACCCGCGATCTAACTATTGCGAGGGTTCCTATGCGATCCAACAGCGCCTAAACCCGCTGTCCCAAAACGATTTGGGTCGAGACATTGCCGTTTCGGAAAAATATTCCCGGCGGGTTCGTTTTTAGCGATTTCGGGTGCAATCGCGAAGCAAATTCCCTTGCGGGGTTAGGGGCTATGCCCCTACCCACGATCTAACCATCGTGAGTTGCTCCTTTGCGATCTAATGGCACCCGACACCGCTGTCCCAAACGGATTTGGGGCAAAACGAAGCCGTTTAAAAGAAAACTTTCCGGTAGCCGAAGCCTACAAGTGCCGAGACACTTGTGCTTCGCTTCTACGGAAAAATTACTCATAAAAACTCTAAAAACTCAATTTTTACAGAAAATTACAGAAGGTTTATTTTTCATAAAAATACAAACGAACTCGTACAAGTCTTTGCACGTGGCTCTGATACCACTGTTGGGTTCTTCGGGCCGCGAAAACCCAGAGTCACCCAAAGCCGTAGATTCGTGCAAAGATTCGTAAACAAAACTTTTCGAAAAACCTTTTCTTGTACGAGTTTGAAAAACCTTTAGATCTACACTAGATAAGGGTTATACCTTCGAAGCGTGCCTTTCGCTTATCCCGCTCGTCCAAGGAGTTGCCGGATCTCTAGACCGTCAAGCGCCGGTCCTCTAGAAGTATCCACACGGACACGTAGGTGGAGAAAAACCTCACACAAAGGTGTGCTAGCACCTTGGTGAGATTCGGCCAAGCAAGGAGGAGAGGGAGAGGGAGAGCTTGAGAGGAAGAAGGAGGAAGATTCACCACACTTGAATGAAAATGAATGAAAATCAAATCCAATTCAAAAGTGGCCGGCCACCTCTCATCAAGTGTAACTCCCCATTAAATGCAATTAATGTGAAGTTAATAAGAAAATGGCTTTGTAACTTCCATGAGGTGGCACACCATGATGATGTGGAACATCATCATTGGTCCACCTAATGCCAACTCACCAATGAGGTGGCAAAATGTCAAGTCAAAATTGACCTTTGGTCTTCCTTCTCTAGTCAAGTCCAACTTGACCCAATCTCTACCATGGTTGATCTAATCCAACCATTTGATTCGAGCCAACTTAATATAATGAATCTAATTCATTAAATTAAATTGATTTAATAAGTCATAATCTAAATTTGACTCATTAAATACATGAATCAACTTGAGTCGAACTCAAGTTAGCCCAATTAGGATTACTCTTAATCCAATTTGATTCATCAAATGAATCTAATCCTCTTGGTTCATCATATGAACCTAATCTCCATCTAATTGTCCTAAGTGTGTGACCCTATAGGTTCTTGTAACGTTGGCAATGCCCTAAACCCATTTAGGAGCATAAGTAATGAGCGGTATCTAGCAACACATCATTACTACCCAAGTTACAAGAATGTCGAGATCCGACATCACCTTGTGACTACTAATTGTGACTCCTCACAATATGTGACATTGTCCTTCTATCCTAGACATCTAGATTGATCAATGTGAGGCATAGACCGTGCCATCCTCTAATCAATCTAAATCTTGAACTCCAAGTAGACTCACTCGATCAAATGAGCTCAACATCTAATGTTGACTCATTTGGGCATGGCCATGCACTTAGTGGTCTCACTCTATCAAGAATTGCGATGTCGCTCCCATCATATGGGAGGGATAGATCCCATCTACATCACTCACATCCCTCTGCATAATTCGTTACATACCCAGTAATCGCCTTTATAGTTCACCCAGTTACGGGTGACGTTTGACGAAACTAAAGTACATAACTCCTTATGTAGAGATCCATGGTGACTTCAGGTCTAAGGACTAATAGTCATACTAATAGCCACATGAGAAAGTATATGACACTCATATAACGATCCATGATACTTTCTCATGGCGGGTCATTCAGTATACATTCTCTAATGCATACCCATGTGTCAGCTTGATATCTCTATATCCATGACTTGTGAGATCAAGTCATCGAGCTGACCTACATGCTAGTCTTATTGTATTAACATTGTCCCTGAATGCTAATACTCGACTAGGAATGATTTAGAGTAGTATTCCCTATATCATCTCACTATCGATTCAACTAATCGATTGATATAGGTATGAACCTTCTACTCAAGGACGCTATTATACTTAGTCTATTTGGCACTAATATAAATAAGTATAATAACCAAACAAATGCCTTTATTAAAATACAAGAATATGATATACATGAGTCCATGCAATCATCAAATGATTGGCTCTAGGGCTCTAACTAACATGACAGCAGATATAGCTGCTTAGGGGGCGTTTGGTACGCGCGTTTTTCATTTTCATTTTATGGAAAACGCGCGTTTTCTTAAAAACGATGTTTGGTTTGCGTTTTTCGCACGCGTTTTCAAAAAAATTGGCTATCGTTTTCTAGAAAAATAGAGAATGACAAAAAGTCATTTTTTGTTTTCTAGAAAACGCGCGTTTTCCAGAAAATGAAAATGAAAATGGTGCAAACCAAATGCACCCTTAATCTTTTAGTATAAGTGGGAGATTTTAGGATGTATACTAAAAGCCTAGCTTTTGGTATAAACATTTATCTAGAAATAAGAATCACAATGGTCAAATTTCTACATTTATGAATAATGTAGTTGTTCAATTAATTTATATTGTAGATAACATGGTGTGTGGTGTCACACACAGAGGATCATGTTATCAGTACCTTATAAATTATAAACAGTAGCTCACGACCAAAATGGAAATGAACAAACCATTGGAAGGTTGTAGTGTAATTAGGTATTAGTTTATCTTAACTATATAATTACACTAGTACACTTAGAGTGTATTGAGTAGGACTATTAGAGGTCGTTTCTTTTTATACTGACTTTATAAAGGAACAAAGACCTCAGTTATTATGGAAGTATGTGCTCTTAATCCTAATATAATAACAAGCACATATATTTGATATTTATTTCTTTAATTTATCAATGGGTGAGATTTAGTTCGATAAATCAATAAGCCCGATAAGTTGAGAAATGATATCATTTATAGTGTGTGTTGTTGATTATAGAAGGAAACTGTGTCCTAGTGATATAGGTTGAGAATGTCCCCAAGAGGAGCTCATAATGATTGTCATGTTAAACCCTGCAGGTGGACTTAATCCGACATGACGATGAAGTTGAGTGGTACTACTCTTAGAGCTAGATATTAATTAAGTGAGTTGTCAGTAACTTACTTAATTAGTGGACATTTGTTATCTTAAACACAGGGAGACAAACACACTCATAATAAGAAAGAGCCCAAAATATAATTTGGAATTGGTGCGGTAGTTCAATAATAGTTCTCTAGTGGAATGAATTATTATTGATAAAATTAAGTTGTGTGTTCGGAGCGAGCACGGGATGCTTAATTTTATCGGGAGACCAAAACCAATTACTCCTCTCGGTCCCTATCGTAGCCTCTTGTATATAGAGATTTATACCCACCACATACCCACCTTTTTACCCATCCAATGGGGTCGGCCAAACTAGCTTGGAACCAAAGCTAGGGCCAGCCAAGACCAAATGGATGAGCCAAGTTGGTGGCCGGCCAAGGCTTGGGTCCCAAGCTTAGGTGGCCGACCACTAGAATATTAAAAAAGTTTTTTATTAAAATTATTTCTTATGTGGATATCATGGTTTTAAAAGAGAGTTTAAAAAATTAAATATTCTCTTTTATAAGTTTCTACAAAGGATTAAGAAAAGATTTGATATCTTTCCTTATTTATAGATTAAAAGAGATTTTAATTTTTTAGAAATAACTTTCTATCCACGTGTTTAAAAAAAAAATTTTAATTTCTTTTTTAATCCACCATGAAGGGAAAAATTTTTAGAGAAATTTTATTTCCGGAAACAAATTAGGAAGGTTTTAATTCTTGATTGAATTAAATTCCCTTTGCTTAGATTATTGTGGCTGGCCATGTTGATTAATAAAAGAGAAATTGATTTTATATCAATTAAATTTATTTTTCATGGCAAAGGAATTAAGGAAGTTTTTATTAAAATTTCCTTATTCGCCAAGACCAAGGATTATAAAAGAGGGGGTAGAGGTGCCTTCATGACAAGAACTCTATTCTATTTTCTCCCTCTTTTTCTTCCTTGGTGTGGCCGGCCATCCTCTCCTTCTCTCTTCTCTTTGATGGTCGAACCTCATCCTTCTTGTGGAGATTCATATGGTGGCCGGATCAAGTTTAGTGAAGAAGAAGGAAAAGGAGAGAAAGAAAGCTTTGTTTCTAGCATCCCTTGGAGCATGGTGGTGGTGGCCGAACCTCTTCATCCTAGGAGAAGTTTTGATGGCCGAAACTTGCAAGGAAGAAGAAGGTGCTTGGTGGTTCTCATCTCGAAAGATCATTGTCCACACAACGTCCGAGGTTAGAAGAGGAACATGATAGAGGTATAACTAGTAATTATTTTCCGCATCATACTAGTTTTATTTCTTAGTAAAAATACCAAATACAAGAGGCATACGGTTCTAGTATTTCGAATTTGTTTTCGATGTTGTGTTCTTTTGTTTTTTCTTTTCCTTGTGATTTGATTGTTCTTTTTGGTTGCCCTAAAGTTATTTAAGGAAATTAAATATTAGCTTTCCTTGAAAGGCTTTGTCTAGGTGGTGGTGGTTGTTCCCATATCCAAGAAGGCCATGTGCCTCGCCATGCAGTCCTGGAAGTCAATTTTGGAAATTAATATTTAATGGAATTAATAACCTAGGTGATTTGGATCGAACGTGTTAAGTTCCACAGGAGATCCAAGTCTAAACCTAAAAGAACAAATAAATTAAACTTTGGATCAAACGTGTTAAGTTCCACAGGCGATCCAAGTTTAATTTAAAAGAACACATGGTAGCTAGGAAAAGGTTCAGACCTTTGTACAAAATTTTTGTACAGTGGAACCATTAGGTTTTCCGAGTAGCAACCAACAATACCTCCCAGGCAGAGTTAGATTTACATCGATCGAAAAACTCTTTCCAGGAGGAAGATTCGAATTAATTGGCATATACCTCAAAGGAGAAACAACAGAAATCAAATAAGATAATTAAAAAGATATCTGTAATACAGGACTCTATGACAGGTGTTATATATTTTTTGGCGAGAAGTATGTTTTAATTATTTTACAGGTGTTAAATGACAAAGAAGGTACATCTGGGGTACAAAAAAGATTCCTTAAAAGTCATTTACCACAAGTACGCAGATGACGTCATCTCCTAACAAACTCTAACAAACCGGGGTCCACTTCATGACTACGGAGGTTATATGAAGTGGTATAAAAGGGGGAATCCTCTCCGTTGGCCAGGTAAGTACACATCATTACACAGATCCATAACCCTAACTACGGTTCATCTTCTTCTTCTTCTTCCTCTTTCTTCTACACTGAGAGAGATCACTGACTTGAGCGTCGGAGGGCCTAGCCAGGGATTCCCACCCTGGTCTTAGGTCACTGACGATAGTGTTGGTTGGCCTCTTGTGCGCAGGAAGTTTTGGAAGCTTCGGATCGGGGTTTCTTCTCTTCAGATTTGGCTTTCTTCTTCGTCCTCGGGTCTTCGTGCGAGGAAAACCTCCGGTGACTCTACTTTTTTCCGATCCGCTTTGGGTTTCTCGGATTGGTATTCGGCAGACATTATTTCTTCATCAGCACGGTGGGTTTCATTCTTCCGGATCTCTGTCGTGTCCAGCTTCTCAGACAAGATCAACCAACACCTCAAAATCTCCATGAATTTTTTATGCCACGTTAGTGTGGATGTATACAAATTCAAACATTTGTCAACCTATCTTTATGACAAATAAAATTAATAGTTGGTTTATCTTTGATCAAATATTTGGTCAAAACTTTAGTATTTAAAATAATATTGATTCCTCAAAACAATATCATTTAAATTCACCAACACCTCATACACCATGAATTTTGTATGCCACGTTAGTGTGGATGTATACAAATTCAAACATTTGTAAGAGGAGGGTCTTACCCATTAATTATCTTGTCAACCTTAAATTACCTCAAACACCATGAATTTTATATGCCACGATAGTGTGGACGTATACAAATTTAATTATTTGTAAGAGGAGGTTTTTGTTAGAGTGTATACTGAAAGTCTAGTTTTTTGTAAACAATTATTTTGAAATAAGAATCACATTGGTCAAATCTCTACATTTATGCTAAATGTAGTTGTCCATTTAATTTATATTGTAGATAACATGGTGTGAGGAGACACACAGAAGATCATGTTATCAGCTCATTATAAATTATAAATAGTTGCTCACAACCAAGATGGAATGGGACAAACCATTGGTGTGGTTGTAGTGTAATTAGGTATTAGTTTATCTTGACTAATAAATTAAGTACACTATGAGTGTATTGAGTAGGACAATTTGAGGAAGTTTCTTTTTATACTGACTCTTTAAAAGAATAAGACCTTTGTTATTATGGAAGTGTGTGCTCTTAATCATGATATAATAAAAAACACGTATACCTAATATTTATTTTTTTAATTTATCAAAGGGTGCAATTTAGTTCGATAAATCAATAGGCCCGATAAGTTAGGAAATAATATTTTTTATATGGTGTGTTGTTGATTATAGAATGAAACTGTGTCCAAGTAATCTAGGTTGATGATGCCCCCTTGAGGAGCTCATAAGGATTGTCATGTAAACCCTGCAAGTGGACTTAGTCCGACATGACAATAAGGTTGAGTGGTACTACTCTTGGAGCTAGATATTAATTAAGTGAGTTGTCAGTAACTTATTTAATTAATGGGCATTTGATATCTTAAACACAGGGAGACTAATGCACTCATGATAAGAAGAAGCTCATAATGTAATATGGGATTGGTGCGGTAGTTCAATAGTAGCTCTTTAGTGGTATGAGTTATTATTGATTAACTTGAGTTGGGTGTTCGAGGTGAACACAAGAAGCTCAAGCTCATCGGGAGTTTTAAGAAAACTTTCCTTTTTTGTAACCATGATATAAAAGGAGTTTTGTTTTTAAATCTTATCTTTTATAGATATCCATAAAAGGATTTAAAAGAGAGAGATTTTAATTTATAAAACATTCCTTTTATAGTTAACCACAAAAGGGATTTTTAAAAGAGAGATTTTAATTTTTGTTTAAAATCTTTCCTTGTTTGTTTAAACATGGTGTGGCCGGCCATAGAGAGGAATAAAAGGAAGTTTTATTTTTTTGTTATAAAACTTTCCTTTTTTGGATTCATCAAGGATTATAAAAGAGAGGGAGGTGGTGCCTTCATGAGACACACAACCTATTCTATTGTTCCTCTCTTCCATCCTTGGTGGCCAGCCCTTCCTCTTCTCTTTCATTTCTTCTTTGTGGCCAGTGGCATCATCTCTTGTGGAGCTCTTGGTGGCCGGTTGCTTGGAGGAGAAGAAGTAGAGAATGGAGGCATTGTTTTCAAGCATCCCTTGGAGCATTGTGGTGGTGGCCGAAACTTGGAAGCAAGGAAGGCTTCGGTGGATTTCTTCTTGGTAGATCGTCGCCCACATGACGTCCAAGAGAAGGAGAGGAATACAATAGAAGATCAAGAGGTTTTTGTTAACAAAGAAAGGTATAACTAGTTGTCTTGTTCCGCATCATACTAGTTTTCTTTGTACAGATTTTGAATTACCAAACACAAGAGGCTAATGATTCTAGGCAATCAAATTTATGTTTTGATTTTGTATTTCTTTTGTTTTTCGATCTTGTGATTCGATTATTCTTAATGGTTAAACCTAGGGTTACTATAAGGAGATTAAATATTGAATTTTGTTGAAAGGCTTTGTCTAGGAAGTGGTGGATGATCCCATACCCAAGAAGGCCTAGCGTCTCACCATGTTTAACATGGAAGCCGATCTTTGAAATAAATATTTAATCAACTTTGTAACATGGGTGGATTTGGATCAATAATGTTAAGCATCGTTTACGATCCAAGTCAAAACATCTAAGAACAGATAAGTTGAATTTGGAATCAATAATGTTAAGTTCTGTTTGCGATTCAAAATTTAATTTCTAAAGAACACAATAGGTTGTTAGAAAAGGTTCGAGACTTGTAGAAAATTTTTATACAGGGGAACCAGTACTATATTCCGAGTAGCAACCAACAGTTTTACCCATTAATTTTATTTTGTCAACCTAACTTTATGTCAAATAAAATTACCTCAAACACCATGAATTTTGTATGCCATAATAGTGTGGACGTATACAAATTCAAACATTTGTATGAGGGGGTTTTACCTAACTTTATGACAAATTAATAGTTGGTTTTTCTTCGATCACACAAATAATAGCAGTGACTCCGATGGGGAGGATACTATTAAATGTGCCTAAGTGTATACCATTACTTGATACTAAGTCCACTAAATAGAATTGTGCCCCTTCAGTTGGAAAAGATCACACACATCCTAAATAATTTCCTATAATCATCCATTAAGGAAGTTTGATTTAGTGATCCGCAAACAAACTCATCCAATGTGGAGGAAGGCACTCAGAGCCAACGCGCAAGTTTGAAAGCATCACTTACAAACCAGTAATGGAGACCATGGAATTTAATTAAATTCCTCTCCCACTTAGTTATTTAGAGCGAGGAATTTTAACATGCATACAAGCACACAAAACACAAGCACACACAGCATAAAAGGAAATAAATAAGAAAAATAATTTTCCAACTATTATGGCCTCATCCAATGCTATCCTCCGTATGCCACCAACCCTAGCTGCTGCTATCTTTAGCCACAGCCATCGGGTCTAGTCATCACATCTATCTTGCTTCTTTTCCGCTGCGCCTCTAGTCCTCAAATAGTTCCATGCCTCGCAAAGATACGATCCGCGATAAAAATAAAATTTTACATTTATCGATCCTATATTCCACTAAGGAATGTACATATAATCTAGATTGAACAAAATATAAAATCCTAATAACTAATACAGCTCCTGCTGTATTTAATATTACAATCATGCGCACACATAAAATACCCTCAACATGTCCGAGGGTCCAATCACACACAAACACATCATGGCCATAAAAGTTGTATCTAAGATGCCTGCAACCACAGAGTTAAATCCATTTGCACATCCTACTATTATCATGCCTAAATTATGTATGACATGTGCATAATTAAACTAAAACAAAACACAGAGGCTAAAACCTTGCTCTGATACCAATTGTTGGTTGCTACTCATAATATCGTACTAGTTCCACTGTACAAAAATTTTGTACAAGTCCTAAACCTTTCCTAACAACCTATTATGTTCTTTAGAAATTAAATTTGGAATTGCAAATAGAACTTAACATTATTGATTCCAAATTCAACTTATCTGTTCTTAGAGGTTTAGACTTGGATCGCAAACGATGCTTAATATTATTAATCCAAATCCACCCATGTTACAAAGTTGATTAAATATTTATTTCAAAGATCGGCTTCCAAGTTAAACATGGCGAGGCACTAGGCCTTCTTGGGTATGAGATCATCCACCACTTCCTAGACAAAGCCTTTCAACGAAATTCAATATTTAATCTCCTTATAGTAACCCTATGCTTAACCACTAAGAACAATCGAATCACAAGATCGAAAACACAAAAGAAACACAAAATCAAAACATAAAATCGATTGCCTAAAACCAATAGCCTCTTGTGTTTGGTATTTCAAGATCCATACAAAGAAAACTAGTATGATGCAGAATAAGACAACTAGTTAGACATTTCTTTGTAGCTAAAGACCTCTTGATCTTCTGTTGTATTCCTCACCTCCTCTTGGACGTCGTGTGAGTGACGATCTACCAAGATGAATTCCACTAGGACCACTTCTTCTTCTCCAAGACTCTTGAGCCATCAAGGGATGTCAAAATAGGAAATTTCCTTCTTCTTCTTCTCCTTCAAGCAACCGACCACCAAGTGCTTCTCCTCTTCTTCTTCTTCCTCTCCAAGCAACCGACCATAAGGATATAGCAACCCTTGATGCTGCTGGTCCTAAGGAAGCAAAAGAGGTGACAAGATGAAGGTGGTGCCGCCGGCCACAAGAAAGAAGAAAGGAAAGGAGCATGGCCGACCACCAAGGAAATAGAGAGGGAATAAGAATAGGTTCACCTTTTTGAGGCACCCTCTCCCCTTCTTTTATAATCCTTGGTCTTGGTAAAAAGGAAAGTTTAATTAAAACTTCCTTTTAATCTTCTTATGGCCGACCACATCATGGTATACTGTTAGCGATCCGCAAGTGTACGGATATGTCGTCAGTAATAAAGAAAGATATCGTATCTGTTAGAGTGTATACTAAAAGCCTCGCTTTTTGTAAATATTTATTTTGAAATAATGAATCACATTGGTCAAATGTCTATATTTATATGCTAAGTATAGTTGTTCAATTAATTTATATTATAGATAACATGGTGTGTAGTGTCACACACAGAAGATCATGTTATCCGTTCCTTATAAGTTATAAAAAGTTGCTCACGACTAAGATGGAAAGGAACAAACCATTGGAATAGTCGTAGTGTAATTTGGTATTAGTTTATCTTAACTATAAAATTACACTAGTACACTCTGAGTGTATTGAGCAGGACCATTTGAGGTAGTTACTTTTGTTGGGACCGAAAAGTAGCTAGAGGGGGGGTGAATAGCTCGTCGCGTGCTAGGTGCCCGTCGTTGCTTGTTTCTTCAAAGATGTGCAGTGGAAATACAAGAAACAAACCACACAACGCTAACAAGGTTGGTTTACTTGGTATCCACCTCACAAGAGGTGACTAGTCCAAGGATCCACACCTACTCACGCACCCTCCACTAATAAAACCCTCCTTTTCGGTAACTACCGAAGGCGGAGAAGCCCTACAAGACTCTCAATACAAGAAGAAAGGAAAGGGAAATAAAATACAAGCGCAAAGCTTACAATGAGTACAAAAAACCCTAACCCTAGCTTCTCTTCTTGTCTTTGATCCGCCTCTTGACTTGGAAAACCTCCAAGATCCTTCAAGAACTGGCGATCTGAGCTTTGAGAGCGCTGTGGAGGAGCTGGCGAGAGATCTGAGATGAAACAGTAGAGAGCTACCGAAGGAGACGCCCGCCTGCAGCTCAAATACGACACAACGGTCGGATCCCAATCGATTCGAAAACTCCCAATCGATCGGGGAGGCTTTGGATCGATCCACGGATCGATCCAGAGCGCCTCTGTGCTCTGGAAAAATGCCTGGATCGATCCAGCGCTTATCGCGCGAAGTAGCAGCGTCCCAATCGATCCACTGATCGATTGGGACCTCTGGATCGATCCACTGATCGATCCAGAGGCTTTCTGTGCGCTGGGAAAAGCCTGGATCGATCCACTGATCGATCCAGAGGCTTTCTGTTCGCTGGGAAAAGCCTGGATCGATTCATCTCCTGGATCGATTCACTGATCGATCCAGCTCTTGGTTTTTGCCCAAAACCAAGTCCCAAGCCTCTCAAACCAACATCCGGTCAACCTTGACCTATTGGTACATCATGCCTAGCATCTGGTCACTCCCTTGACCTTCCAGGACTCCCCACCAAGTGTCCGGTCAATCCCTTTGACCCACTTGGATTTTTCTCTTCGTGCCAAGTATCCGGTCACTCCTTTGACCTACTTGGACTTCCCAACACCAGATGTTCGATCATCCTTGATCCATCTGGATTTTCCCTTGCCTGGCTTCACTCACCAGGACTTTTACCTAGCTTCACTCACTAGGACTTTCACCTAGCTCACTCACCAGGATTTCCTTCTGCCTAGCTTCACTCACTAGGACTTTCCATCTGCCTAACCTTCCAGTTAGGACTTCCCAGTCAGGTATCCGGTCACCCTTGACCTACTTGACTCTTCTTCATCCACACTGATCAGTCCCTGATCAGAATCTCCCCACATGAACAACTGTACCTGCATTGTCCATGTGTCTACATGTATTGTCAAATATCGAAACTATGACCAAGACTCAAGCTTGGTCAACTTAGTCAACCTTGACCTAAGGGATATTGCACCAACAATCTCCCCCTTTTTGATGTTTGACAATACCTTTAAGTTAGGACCACTCTGAGTTAAGCTAATCCCGTAGCCTTAATTCTCTTCATGCCAAAGTATGAATGTTGGTTCCCTTCATTCTCCCATTATGACCTCCCCCATAGGTAATGAAGGCCTAACTTAAACCACACATTCTCCCCCTATAGGCACACATCAAACAAACACTATCTCTCCCCCTGAAGCGATACTCATCATTGGTTACAACTGCACTCGTTGAACCTTTATCCCTTTTTAAACTCTCCCCCTGAAGAGTTTCTCATGGTTGTAATCAACATCATAATGAAGGTCCCATACCCTTCATTTTCCCTATATTCTCCCGCAATGTAGACAAATGCCCAACCTTGAGCATTTTTCAACCACTTGAAATACCACTTGAAATAATGAGGATATCCACTCCCCATTTCAAGTTCAAATGCTCATTCATGAGCATTTTCTCTAAAGAAGGTTAACCACCCTCCAAGGTTCATGAAAAATAATGTTTCATGTCTTTAAAGAGTCCCTCCCCCTAAAGACATGGTGGTAACTTCTGTCATTGCACCAACAATGACTTGGAGTCCCCAAACCTTTAGGAAACCCAAATTTAGAAGTTTTGAGGTTCAAATGTTCAAAATTTGAAACAAACCTCAACCTAAACTTCAATTTAGTCTTCCTTAATCAATCCATCCTTGTTTTCAACATGAAAACACCCTTTTTATGTATACAAATGTATTTTGAGGGGTTTGGAATGGTTACATTGACTAAACAAGGTTCAAAATGCTGAAATCAGGCTTTCTCAGCCAAAATCAGCATTCTGGATTGATTGGAGTTGGGTTCCAATCGATTGAACCTAGCTGAATCGATCCACTGATCGATTCAGTATGTGTAGATCGATCGGCTGATCGATCCAACGAGCTTCTGCTCGCGAGAATTGCCTTCCGAATCGATCCGCTGATCGATTCAGACACTCCAATAGATCCATGGATCGATCGGAGCTCTGATAGTTGCTGAATTTCAAATTCAGCCAACTTCAGAAACCCCTAGAAAATTCTACAAAAATCCAAAAATCATGAAATTTCGTGTAGACATTATTTAGGGCATACTTGATTATAGAAAAATAGTTTTCTATGAAAATACATCATATTTTCAAAGATTGACACAAGTTTGAAAACTTGCTAAAACTTTAGCGTTTTCTTCAAGTTTGTGTTTAACTATTCAATGGTGATTACTATCAAAAGATAGCCTTCACCAAGGTTTTCAAAAAGGATTTTAAAATAATTTTCAAAACCAGTATCCCATCACATTCTTTGGGCTTAATGCACATGACTTGTACATTAGCTTTCCCAATGATGGGAAAACACATAACTATGTGTTTTGATGAACCTAAAACTCAAAAGAATGCACTAAATCAACATCTTGAGTTTTGTTCATCTTCCTAACATCTCACTTGTATCTAGTGTGCACTAAAACACATACAAGTCACCTTATAGTCCTTGTGAGCTGTGAGATTTTGGTTTTGCTCTATTCTAGGGATCATGCATATCTATCTAGGCATTTTAGAGATATTAGACATCCACCTAGGATGTCACTTATTAATAAGTGTTGTTAAATGCCATTTGTCCTTAATTAGAAGGAATTAAACTTAATGCATGATTATGTTATGGCATACATCAAAAGGAAATAATTTTCAAAAGAAAATATCCTATAACTACATGATGTATGAATGTCATGACATGGTATTTTTGGATTTTTCATAATAAAACATGAATGCAAAAATAGAAATGATGTCATGGCATATGATGGACAAACAATCATGGCAAGGTTTAGCATAAATAAAATATACCTAGATTACGTATCTAAGTATCCTTAATCACTTAGCTAACTCAAAATTTACCACTTGTTTTAACTTAAAACGTTAAACCTAGAATGCCCTAAATGCTTCAAAGAAATGCCAAAACCTAAATTGACATTTCTATTTCCCTTGATTTGTTTATGCCACTTAAAAATTAAGCATATCCTCAAATGTTGGCATATTCCATTTTTCTTCAAGAGTAATCTGTTGGTGCGGGAAGCATCCGACGATCGAACATGAGTTTTGATAATGGCAAAGGATTCAAAGTTAAGGTTTGTGGTGATCTAACATGTTGAATAAGTGTTTCAGGAAAGTCCTAGCTGCGGTTAGGCAAAGGGAAAATCCTAAGGGGTGGTAACCTTAGGTCCTAGGGGGCTGTAACCCTAGGTGAGGGAAAACCCTAAGGGGCGGCAACCTTAGGTCCTAGGGGGCGGTAACCCTAGGTGAGGGAAAACCCTAAGGGGCGGCAACCTTAGGTCCTAGGGGGCGGTAACCCTAGGTGAAGGAAAACCCTAAGGGGCGGCAACCTTAGGTCCTAGGGGATGGCAACCCTAGGTGGAGAAAAACCCTAGGGGGCGGTAACCCTAGGTCCTAGGGGGTGGTAACCCTAGCCGGAAAGTCTAGTTGGTCTAGAGGACCGGACTGGCATCAGGTAATCTCTCCTGAGGGGAGTAGGTGAGGACGCGTTCCCCGTAGAGGGAACAGTAGGCGTCGGGTCGACCTAGGGTTTCCAGTTGGGAATCCGAAGGCAGACTCGGACAGTCCGAAGACTGTCAGTTCTTCTTTACTATGTTTTATCAGATTCTAACACTATCTTGCAGGGTATTTGCTTGGACTAACCTTGTTTTGCAGGAGAGGAACCTGCTAGAAAAAGGTGGTCCGGGCGCCCGGGATGGGTCCGGGCGCCCGGGATGGATCCGGGCGCCCGGAGGTCCAGGCGCCCGGAGGTCCAGGCGCCCGGAACAGGTCCGGGCGCCCGGGACCAAGTTTTATCCCTGCCGCTACTTCGCCACATGGAGCATCCTGGTTGGTTGGCCACGTCACACTCCAGGTGCCTGGAAGGGATCCAGGCACCCAGAATGTCATATAAAAAGAGGGTCGAGGGAGCAGCTAAAGAACAACAACAAATTCTAAGCTTTCTTCTGTGAAGTGCTGCCAACGAGACGACCTTGAAGTGCTACTACTTGACGTAGACGACCCGAAGCTCAGACTCTTCGATCTTTTGTTTTCGGTATCAGTTTACTTATTGCATTAATTATAATTCAAATTGTAATCTTTCCGATATTATAGTTGTTGCCCACCGAAAGCGGTCAAGGACCGCGGACCTTCGAGTAGGAGTCGCCATAGGCTCCGAACGAAGTAAAACATCTGTGTCGTTCTGTGCTTGCTTTACTTTTTCCGCTGTGTTACTTATTTTTACGATTCCGATATTTCGAAAAACGAAATAGCCACGAGCGCTATTTGTTAGGATCCTTCGTACGGCTAGAGAGGGGGGTGTGAATAGCCGACCCCAATCTTTCTCGTTTCTTCCTACGATTAGGTTAGCGCAGCGGAAATACAAAGTAGAAAGAAAACAGGAGAAGAAAGACAAACCATATAACGAGGTTCGGAGATGAACTCCTACTCCTCGGCGTGTCCGTAAGGTGGACGAAGCCTACCAATCCGTCGGTGGATGAGTCCCCGGAAACCCGGCTAATAGATACTCCTTGTGGGTGGAGAAACCTCACCACAATCTTTGCAACAGCAATAGGAGTACAAATAGGAACAAGAAAACAAGAACAGAAATGTAAACAACACTTGCTTGCCTTCTTGAAGTCAGCAGGAACCCTGGTGAAGCAGCAGCTTCTCGGATCCAAGCCTAGCTAGAAAACCAGCAACAGAAAGAAGCTCACGCGAAGCTTTAGCACCCAACGAGCTCAACAAAGCTCAAGAAGAAGAAGCGAAGCTTGAAGAGTACTTCCGTAGGAAGAAGCGAAGCCAGAATCCCTCACCCCTTTATACCGCGAAGAAACTAGCCGTTGCGTCGCAACGGCTAGAACCCTGATCGGTCTGCAGACCGATCAGCCTAGGCGCGTGAAGCTTCTGTTTGTCACCTGATCGGTCCCCAGACCGATCAGGTGTCGCGATCGAAGCCCTGATCGGTCCCCAGACCGATCAGTCAGTGCACAGAGACATTCTGTGCGTACTCTGATCGGTCTGTGGACCGATCAGGCCACAGCTGGATCGGTCCACAGACCGATCCCAACTCGCTTCCTTCCGCGACATCGTCTCCTGATCGGTCGCCACGACCGATCAGGGAAGCTCCTGATCGGTCCACAGACCGATCAGATACCGATCAGTAGCACACTGATCGGTTACTGATCGGTCACCAGACCGATCAGATAACTAGTGACTTGGTTTTTGCCCAAACCAAGTCCCAAGCCTTCCAAACCAACATTCGGTCAACCTCGACATGTTGGTACTTCATTCCTAGCATCTGGTCACTTCCTTGACCTGCTAGAATTTCCCGCCAAGTGTCCGGTCAATCCCTTTGACCTACTTGGACTTTCCTCAACACCAGATGTCCGATCATCCCTGATCCATCTGGATTTTCCCTTGCCTGGCTTCACTCACCAGGACTTTCCACACTGCCTAACATCCCAGTTAGGACTTTCTCGCTGCCTGGCTTCACTCACCAGGACTTTCCAACTGCCTAACATCCCAGTTAGGACTTTCCCATTGCCTAACATCCCAGTTAGGACTTTTCCAACGTGCCAACATCCCTGCTTGGACTTTCCTGCCAAGTCTCCATACTTGGACTTTTCTGTGCCAAGTCTTCATACTTGGACTTTTCGCGTGCCAAGCTCCCTGCTTGGACTTTTCCGTGCCAAGTCTCCATACTTGGACTTTTCCAGTGCCAAGCTCCCTGCTTGGACTTTTCCGTGCCAAGTCTCCATACTTGGACTTTTCCAGTGCCAAGCTCCCTGCTTGGACTTTTCCCGAATCAGGTCAACCAGGTCAACCTTGACCTACGGTTGCACCAATAATCTCCCAAACATCTATTCTTGTCCCACATCAAGAATAGAACTCTCTCACGAGTGTCAAACATCAACATGCAACACAACTAGGTCAACCTTGACCTAAGGTTGCACCGACAATCTTCCCAGGTCAAACATCAAAATACAACTCGAGTCACGTCAACTCGAGTCGGGTCAACCAGGTCAACCTTGACCTAAGGTTGCACCAACACTATTCACCCCCCCCTCTAGCGCTTTCGATCCATCAATTGGTATCAGAGCGGGGTCATTTTGAATCGGTGCAACCACCATTCAAAATACTTTTCGTGGTATTTTTAGATTTTTCGGAGTCGATTAGAATTTAGCTTCATAGTTGTATTCTAATTCTTTTTTTTTGAATCAGTTTTCTGCTCGGAGTTGGTGCAGCACCGCCCGAGTTCGTGATCCATTTTCTTGCTTCCGCACTACTAAGCCAGGACCAAGTCCTGGAACATTTTTTCAGTTGTTCTCTTTTTATGTTGATCTGAAAGGCCCTTCAAGAAGGCTACAGTACAGCCCGCCCTCCGTTATTCACCGGAGACGACTTCGGGTACTGGAAGGGTCGGATGGAGGCATATCTCCAGACTCACTTTGAAGTCTGGATGATTGTCAAAACCGGACTCCAACTACCAACTGATAACACCGGCAAACCACTACCATACGAGGATTGGGACGCATCTCTGATTAAGAAGGTGGAAGCTAATGCCAAGGCAACCTGCACCCTCCAGTGCGGCCTATCAAAAGAAGAACTCAACCGCGTCGACCCCTTCAACAGTGCCAAAGACTTGTGGGAGAAGCTCATTGAACTTCACGAAGGGACATCCGACACCAAAGTAAGTAAAAGAGACTTAATTTTCAATAAATTATTTAACATCAAATTGCAAGAAGGTGAATCAGCTGCCCAACTCCATGCTCGGATTCAAGATCTTCTCAATGGTCTTCATGCAATTGGGCAGAAGGTAGACAATCGGGACATCATAAGGTATTCTTTAAATGCTTTTCCAAGGAACACCTTGTGGGCATCCATGGTAGATGCCTACAAGGTCTCCAAGGACTTATCTACCATTAAGTTAGATGAACTTTTTGCAGAATTTGAACTTCACGAACAGACTAATGAACGCCCGACCGAGAAAGGGTTGGCTTTGGTTGCAGGAATAGGGAGAACGCGTGAATCAAAAATCAAGCGCAGAACCGAACCTGAGTTAGAAGAAGAACCAGAATCGGAAGACGACGATGAACTTACAACCGAAATAGTCAAGTTGGTAAAGAAGCTCTGCAAAAAGAAGGGCTTCAACAAAAAGGATGTCAGAAAGGCCGTCCAGTCTAAAGAAGCCCAACCAAGCTCGAAGGTTAAATTCAAAGTGACCTGCTACGGGTGCAATCAGAAAGGGCACATCAAGGCAAACTGCCCGAACCAGAAGGATCCAAAGAAACCAAAGAAAAAGAAGGCATTGAAGGCAACATGGGACGATTCTTCCTCCGAGGAATCCGATGACGAAGAACTAGAGTAGACTAATTTTCTCGCATTGACAGCCCGGGACTACACCAACGAATCTGGAAGCGAGGACGAATCGGAAGCCGAGTCCGAGAGAAGCCACGGATCCGCATCCGTTTCCGAAGGGCCAAACCCCTCTGTAAGTCAAAATAGGTTATACTGCATAATTAATTATTTAATGCATAAAGTAGCAAAGTCCACAATTCGAATCAAGTCGCTTCTAAAGGAGGTAACACTCCTTAAAGAGACGACTAATAACGAATCCTTGACTGATCCAGATCAGACTTGAACCTCAACTCAAGTTCAAAAACTTGAGGAAGAGAATACCAACCTGAAAAGTCAAGTCAAGGATTTGAAGACAACCTTAAAACAATTTTCCTTGGGATCCAAGAATCTTAACTTGATTCTTGGAACACAAAGGGTAATCTACAATCGAACTGGACTAGGGTACAAAATGAAAAATAAATATAGGTCATACCTATCTCTCATACAAAGAACAAATAGAAAAATGGTCCAAGCATGGGTTGCCAAGTCCAACCTGATCAATCAAGATGGACTTGGACAGTATTGGGTCCCTAAGGATCAAATACATTACCTCAATAGACCTTATCGAGGCTATGATCCAGGGGGAGCTAAAACAATAAAAATTCGAAATTAATTATTAAAATTCAAAATTCAAATTCGAAATTAATTATTAAAATTCAAAATTCAAAATTCAAAATTAATTATTAAAATTCAAAATTCAAAATTCAAAATTAATTCAAAATTCAAAATTCGTAATTAATTATTAAAATTCAAAATTCAAATTCGAAATTAATTATTCAAAATTCAAAATTAGAAATTAATTATTAATTATTAAAATTCAAAATTCAAATGCTAAATTAATTATTCAAAATTCAAAATTCGTAATTAATTATTAAAATTCAAAATTCAAATTCAAAATTAATTATTCAAAATTCAAAATTAGAAATTAATTATTAAAATTCAAAATTCAAATTCGAAATTAATTATTAAAATTCAAAATTTAAATTTAAATTCAAAATTTAAAATTTGAAATTAATTATTAAAATTCAAAATTCAAAAATCAAAATAGAAAGAGGGTCCAGAATAGCTGGCAACTCCAAAATCTATTTACCCGAATGGGTAACCGAACTTAATCTACCCGAAATGAGTAAACAAGAGTAGATTACCCGACAGGGTAAGTAAGGATAGATTAAAAGGGTCAGATTTAACTTGAAACACAGTACTGGTGAAGTTTTTGGATGATAGTACGTTGGGGAAGCTTGGGCATCGCATGTCTAGGAAGATATGGCTTCGACCTGGTACATTTGGCCAAGTGGAACTAACCGAAGCTACCCTTAAATGGATCCTAACTAGTTAGACCAAGGTTCAGTATTAAGTCCAATGGGTAGGACTATTTGGAAAACCTCAAAGGCATGGATACTTTAATGAGCTCCTTGTGATTCACCATAGCCCAGAACTTTATCCAAAGAACGCTTACTTATTGAACCCAAAGCTAAACCCGAATCTAACATAAAGTTAAACTAAACCCTAAAAATTGAACTATTTCATCTCACAAAATGATAGGATCCCCTGGTTGAAAACATACATTGGGCGAGATGACTAAGCAAATTAACATTTAAATATTTTTCCAAAATTAATTTAACTTAAAATCAAAATCAAACTTAAACATCTCTCAATTAAACATCAAATCACCATACATACACCAATGGCTACTAATGTTAAAATTGACTCAGACTTAGAAGGTAAACCAGTAGACTTGAAATACTATCGAAGTACGATAGGAAGTCTACTGTACCTAACTGCAAGTCGACCAGACATCATCTTTGCAGTAGGTATGTGTGCAAGATACCAATCTTGTGCAAAAGAATCTCACGTAACCCTAGTAAAAAGAATCCTTAGGTATGTTAAGGGAACCCTAAATGTAGGACTTTGGTACCCTAGATCTTGCACCCTTGATCTAACCGGCTACTCTGACTCTAACTATGCCGGATGCAAGCTAGATAGAAAAAGCACAAGTGGCAGTTGTCAATTTTTAGGGCACTGTCTAGTAAGTTGGTCAAGTAGAAAGCAACACTGTGTTGCCTTATCTACCACTGAAGCTGAATATATAGCACTAGGTGAATGCACATCACAGTTACTATGGATGATGCATACCCTTAAAGACTATCAACTTGAATATCAAAAAACAAAAATCTCAATTGATAACATAAGTTCAATAAATCTAACAAAAAACCCAATTCATCACTCAAGGACTAAACATATAGAAGTGAAGCACCACTTTGTAAGGGATCATGTAGTTAAGGGTGATATTGTACTCAACTATGTTGAGTCCAAATCAAACCTAGCTGACATCTTTACAAAACCCTTACCTGAACTTGAGTTCAGTACACTCAGAAGACAAATAGGAATGTGTTGTGTAGAATAGGTATCTTCAAATTAGTCCTCTTAATGTTTTTTGGTTTAACATTACATTTCTAAAATTCTAGGCAAAATATTTCAAAATCCCCACTTTACTAGACTTTCTAAATTTGGACTTAGCCTAGGCTTTTCCCCTAGAAATCATGTTCCCCCAGGACTCAGCCAGAGCATCTCACAAACACCTAGGTTTACCTTGATTGTGTTTGTAAAACATAGAACGGTATGAGATGCATAGGGTAAAGCCTGGACTCAAGAATGCTTATTTCTGTGCATCAATATGAGTCTGGGCGTTAAATACTTTATTAACAGTAATCAAATCAAGTCTTCCAGCCCTAGTCAAATCTAACTGGATCAATTGACTTGACTTGACTAACCAAGTGAACACTGTTGCTGTCTAGGCAATCAGCAAGTAGCTAAAGGTTAGACAGTTGGTGAAGGAAATAATAAGTTTAAGCATGCTTGTACTTAAGGGATCTGATACCTGATCAAAACAAATCTTAACTCATGCTTGGACCTTAGGGCACTGATATCTTACTAAAACAAAATTTGTAAACTATTAAGCACTAAGGCTAACGCTTCTCCTTTGCCTTCGGTATCTTTGAAATTCATTTATCTTAAGTAGCTTTTCAAAAAGTTTTTCAAATTTAAAACTTTCAAGTCTCTTCTATTTAATTTTTTTTTAATTCTGTTAGAAAATTCACTAAGTTAAAAAGAGCAGAATATATCACAACGAAAAATCTCCTCTAGCAAAATCAATGTTTTGTCTTGAAAAGTTAAATTTTTTCAAAACTAGCTTATTTTTGATATATGGCTAAGGGGGAGAGTAGAGAAATTCAAAGGGAACAAAAATCCAAAGGGGAGGTCATATTAAGGGGGAGTTTGTAATGCACAAAAATCCAAAGGGGAGGTCATATTAAGGGGGAGTTTGTAATGCCCATTTTTTTTCCTTGTACTTATACCTTACTGCATATTATTACTTAACTTTGAATTTCGATTACCATAATCAAAGAGGGGGAGATTGTTGGTGCGGAAAGCATCCGACGATCAAACCTGAGTTTTGATAATGGCAAAGGATTCAAAGTTAAGGGTTATGGTGATCTAACATGTTGAATAAGTGTTTCAGGAAAGTCCTAGCTGCGGTTAGGCAAAGGGAAAATCCTAAGGGGTGGTAACCTTAAGTCCTAGGGGGCGGTAACCCTAGGTGAGGGAAAACCCTAAGGGGCGGCAACCTTAGGTCCTAGGGGGCGGTAACCCAAGGTGAGGGAAAACCCTAAGGGGCGGCAACCTTAGGTCCTACGGGGCGGTAACCCTAGGTGAAGGAAAACCCTAAGGGACGGCAACCTTAGGTCCTAGGGGATGGCAACCCTAGGTGGAGAAAAACCCTAGGGGGCGGTAACCCTAGGTCCTAGGGGGTGGTAACCCTAGGCGGAAAGTCCAGTTGATCTGGAGGACCGGACTGACATCAAGTAATCTCTCCTGAGGGGAGTAGGTGAGGACGCGTTCCCCGTAGAGGGAACAGTAGGCGTCGGGTCGACCTAGGGTTTTCGGTTGGGAATCCGAAGTCAGACTCGGACAGTCCGAAGACTGTCAGTTCTTCTTTACTATGTTTTATCAGATTCTAACACTGTCTTGCAGGGTATTTGCTCGGACTAACCTTGTTTTGAAGGAGAGGAACCTGCTGGAAAAAGGTGGTCCGGGCGCCCGGGATGGATCCGGGCACCCGAGACCAAGTTTTATCCCTGTCGCGACTTCGCCACATGGAGCATCCTGGTTGGTTGGCCACGTCACACTCCAGGCGCCCGGAAGGGATCCAGGCGCCCGGAATGTCATATAAAAAGAGGGTCGAGGGAGCAGCTAAAGAACAACAACAAATTCTAAGCTTTCTTCTGTGAAGTGCTGCCAATGAGACAACCTTGAAGTGCTACTACTTGACGTCGACGACCCGAAGCTCAGACTCTTCGATCTTTTGTTGTCGGTATCAGTTTACATATTGCATTAATTTTAATTCAAATTGTAATCTTTCCGATATTATAGTTGTTGCCCACTGAAAGCGGTCAAGGACCGCGGGCTTTCGAGTAGGAGTCGCCATAGGCTCCGAACGAAGTAAAACATCTGCGTCGTTCTGTGCTTGCTTTTCTTTTTCTGCTGCGTTACTTATTTTTACGATTCCGATATTTTGAAAAATGAAATAGCCACGAGCGCTATTCACCCCCCCTCTAGCGCTTTCGATCCATCATAATCACATAAATCAAGGCCCGGATTGCCTTAAATTTCTAAGAGAATACCAAAATCCCAACTTGGTATTTCTCTAGGTTTTCCAATTTATGCCATTTTAAGATAAAATCAATTTTTCCACCATTAGGCACATTTTACTCTTTCAAAGAGTAAATAATAATTCCATTTCATTTTCAAAGGTTAACAAAAACCTTGAAAATGCTCCTTGAGTGTCAATTTCCTCAAAGTTGGGTTAACTACCCTTCTAATCGGAGTTGACACTCTCTAACCCATCTATGGGGTAGAGAAGATGCTCCTAGGAACCCAACACCTATTGGTGCTCCTTGGATGCTCTAGGTACTCACTAGGGATACCTTCCCTAGATACCTTCCTAGTGACCTTGTTGGGCTTCTTAGAAGCCTTGGTCACATTTTCTAGGTCAACTCTAGGGATAGCCTCCCTTGTGACTTTGTTAGTGACTTTCTTAGACTTCTTAGAAGTCTTAGTCACTTTGGTTGCAAAGATACTTCTATGGATATCTTCCCTTGTATCCTTGACTTGACCTCTAGACTTAGGGTTTGTTCCATAACTATATGGAACCCTATGATAACTAGGCACATCCTTTTTAGCTTTGGGTTTGTATCCCAAACCTCTATGGCCATTGGATGACTTTTGTACCCCTAAACCTAGGTTATGCTCATTTTACCCTAATAGGATATTTTCCAATCTTTTTAGGATCTTTTCTAATTTATCAAGTCTTGACCTCAAGACTTGATTTTCCCTCACTAAGTCCTTAGTATTTGATTTTTCATTTGATCCATGAGCATTTTTATTCTTGGGCTTGTATCTATTATCCTTAGTGTTCTTGCCCAAAAGTCTATCTACCTTCCTAACCTTAGGTTGGGTAGTCTTGGCGTGTAGGGCCACATGCTTTTCCTTAATGCCCTCATGCTTTCTATTCTTATGGTAAATTGCGTTAAAATGATAAAAATTAGAACTATCATGTTTTTTATCATAACGTAAAGGGGTAGGCTCAATAAATGTTACCTTCTTCTTTACCTTGGAGGCTCCCCCTTGACTAGTGCCTCCTTGAGCCTTGACCATCTTCTTCCCCTTGGGGCATTGACTTCGGTAATGCCCTTTTTGTTGACACAAGAAGCACATAATGTGCTCCTTGCTCTTCTTTGTCCCGGGGGTGGTCTCCTTGGGCTTCTCCTTGCCCTTTTGTGTCACTTGACCCTTCTTCTTGTCCAAGTTGGAACACTTGCTCTTGTAGTGCCCACTTTCCCTACACTCAAAACATATTATATGATTTTTATTTTTAATTGAAACATTTATACCTTCTTGTGTAGGGATGGCATCTTCTCTTTTTGATCCGGAGGTAGAAACTTCCTCTTGATCCGATAACGATGCTCCTCCAATAGATTTGACTTGACTTGTGGAGGTGGAAACCTCTTCCTCCTCTTCTTCTTTTGACCCGGATGTAGAAGCTTCTTCTTTTTCTTGATCCGACGTCACCAAGGATTGCTCCCCCTCAATCCTAGAGGTGGAGGCTTCTTCATCTTCATCTTGTTCATGGAACGAGGAGTAAGCTCCCTCCTTGCCCTCTTCATTACATTCCGTTGAAGATGAGGCTTCTTGGACTTCTTCTTTGGAAGTTGAGCATCTCTCAACCTCGGAGTCCCCCTCTTGGTCTTGCTCCAATGAGCCGCCCTCTTTGGATTCTTCTTGGATTGGTATAGTGGAGGGGATCTCATGAATAATTGCCAACTTGCTCCAAAGCTCCTTGGCATCCTTGAATTGTCCAATTTTGCATAGAATTGTGCTAGGCAATAAATTAACCAATAGTTTGGTTACCTTGTCATTTGCTTTGCACCTTTGGACTTGCTCCAGGCTCCATTTGCTTTTCTTGAGGACTTTGCCCTTGGAGTTCGTTGGAGCTTCGAAGCCTTCCATAAGAGCAAACCATTGCTCTATCTCCATCATAAGGAAATTTTCGATTCTTGATTTCCAAGAATCGAAGCTTGTAGATAAATATGGTGGAGCCACCCTTGTGTCAAATCCAAGTCTATCTTGGAATTGCATCTTGAAGTTGAGCTTTATAAAATCTTGAACTTGAAGAATTTAATCCAACTTCTTCACCCTCTAGCTTGCCTTGTTTTGTTTGCCCCTTCCGGCGATGATTCCGGTGAAGAGCAACCTTGCTCTGATACCACTTATTGGGACCGAAAAGTAGCTAGAGGGGGGGGGGGTGAAAAGCTCGTCGCGTGATAGGTGCTCGTCGTTGCTTGTTTATTCAAATATGTGCAGCGGAAATACAAGAAACAAACCACACAACGCTAACAAGGTTGGTTTACTTGGTATCCACCTCACAAGAGGTGACTAGTCCAAGGATCCACACCTACTCACGCACCCTCCACTAATAAAACCCTCCTTTTCGGTAACTACCGAAGGCGGAGAAGCCCTACAAGACTCTCAATACAAGAAGAAAGGAAAGGGAAATAAAATACAAGCGCAAAGCTTACAATGAGTACAGAAAACCCTAACCCTAGCTTCTCTTCTTGTCTTTGATCCGCCTCTTGACTTGGAAAACCTCCAAGATCCTTCAAAAATTGGTGATCTAAGCTTTGAGAGCGCTGTGGAGGAGCTGGCGAGAGATCAGAGATGAAATAGTAGAGAGCTGCCGAAGGAGACGCCCGCCTGCAGCTCAAATACGACGCAACGGTCGGATCCCGATCGATTCGAAAAGTCCCAATCGATCGGGGAGGCTTTGGATCGATCCACGAATCGATCCAGAGCGCCTCTGTGCTCTGGAAAAATGCCTGGATCAATCCACGGATCGATCCAGCGCTTATCGCGCAAAGCAGCAGCATCCCAATCGATCCACTGATCGATTGGGACCTCTGGATCGATCCACTGATCGATCCAGAGGCTTTCTGTGCGCTGGGAAAAGCCTGGATCGATCCACTGATCGATCCAGAGGCTTTCTGTTCGCTGGGAAAAGTCTGGATCGATCCACTAATCGATCCAGCTCCTGGATCGATTCACTGATCGATCCAGCTCTTGGTTTTTGCCCAAAACCAAGTCCCAAGCCTCTCAAACCAACATCCAGTCAACCTTGACCTGTTGGTACATCATGCCTAGCATCTAGTCACTCCCTTGACCTGCCAGGACTCCCCACCAAGTGTCCGGTCAATCCCTTTGACCCACTTGGATTTTTCTCTTCGTGCCAAGTATCCGGTCACTCCTTTGACCTACTTGGACTTCCCAACACCAGATGTCCGATCATCCTTGATCCATCTAGATTTTCCCTTGCCTAGCTTCACTCACCAGGACTTTCACCTAGCTTCACTCACTAGGACTTTCTATCTGCCTAGCTTCACTCACTAGGACTTTCCATCTGCCTAACCTTCCAGTTAGGACTTCCCAGTCAGGTATCCGGTCACCCTTGACCTACTTGACTCTTCTTCATCCACACTGATCAGTCCCTGATCAGAATCTCCCCACATGAACAACTGCACCTGCATTGTCCATGTGTCTACATGTATTGTCAAACATCGAAACTATGACCAAGACTCAAGCTTGGTCAACTCAGTCAACCTTGACCTAAGGGATATTGCACCAACAACTTTTTATACTGACTATAAAAAAGAACAATACCTCTGTTATTATGGAAGTGTGTACTCTTAATCATGATATAATAACAAACACATATACTTAATACTTATTTCTTTAATTTATCAAAGGGTGCGATTTAGCTCGTTAAATCAATAGGCCCGATAAGTTGGGAAATGATATTATTTATATGGTGTGTTGTTGATTATAAAATGAAATTGTGTCCTAGAAATCTAGGTTGATGATGTCCCCTTGAGGAGCTTATAAGGATTGTCATGTAAACCCTGTAGGTGGATTTACTCTGACATGATGATAAGGTTGAGTGGTACTACTCTTGGAGCTAAATATTAATTAAGTGAGTTGTCAGTAACGCATTTAATTAGTGGGCATTCAATATCTTAAACACAGGAAGATTAACACACTCATGATAAGAAGGAGCCCATATAGTAATATGGGATTGGTGTGGTAGTACAATAATAACTCTTTAGTGGAATGAGATATTATTGATGAATTTGAGTTGGGTGTTCGGGGCGAACACGGGAAGTTCAAGTTCATCGGGAGACCAAAACCAATTTCTCCTCTCGGTCCCTATCGTAGCCTCTTATTTATAAAGTCTAATACCCACCTTAACCCACCTTAACCCACCTTCTTACCCATCCATAGGTGGCCGGCCAAGCCAAGCTTGGAGCCCAAACAAGGGCCGGCCAAGATAAGCCTTGGATGGATCAAGTGGTGGTCGGCCCTAACTTTGAGCCCAAGCTTAGGTGGCCGACCACAATAAAAATAAAAAGGATTTTATTTTAAAATCTTTCCTAATGCGGAAGACATGATTTTAAAAGAGAGTTTTAAAATTAAATTTTACCTTTTATATTTTCTACAAAGGATTAAGAGAAAGATTTGATATCTTTCCTTATTTGTAGATTGAAAGGAAGATTTTAATTTTGGAGAAAACTTTCGTTATTGTAATCATCTACATGTTTTAATAGAGAGATTTTAATTTATAAAAGTTTCCTTTTATAACCAACCATGAAGGAAATTTTTAAAAGAGAAATTTTTATTTTAATAATTTCATGAAACAAATTAGGAAGTGTTAAATTGTGTTTAAAACTTTCCATGTTTGGAGGACTTGTAGGGGTCGGTGACATTAAAGGTTTATGAGGAAATTTTAATTAAAATTTCCTTATTAGCTATTGGCAAGGAAAATAAGGAAGTTTTAATTATGTTTAAAATTTTCCTTATTTGCCAAGACCAAGGAATGTAAAAGACAGGGTAGAGGTGCCTCACCTCATTACAACACATCTATTCTTCCTCTCTTTTCTTCCTTGGTGGTGACCGGCCCTCATCCCTCTTCTTCTTCCTATTCTTCCTTCTTGGTGGCCGGAGACATCTCATCTCAAGGAGTTCAAGGTGGCTAGATCTTGTTAGAGGAAGTAGGAGAGATAGGAGGCATTGTTTCTTAACGTCCCTTGGAGCTTGATTGGTGGCCGAAGTTCTTCATCTCTAGGAGATTGTTGGTGGCCGAAACTTGCAAGGAGAAGAAGGAGGCTTGGGTGGATTCTCATCTCGGTAGATCATCACCCACATGACGTCTAAGATAAGAAGAGGAATACGATAGAAGATCGTGAGGTTTATTAGCTACAAAGAAAGGTATAACTAGTTGTCTTGTTCCGCATCATACTAGTTTTCTTTGTACGGATTTTGAAATACCAAACACAAGAGGCTAACGATTCTAGGTTTCAAATTTATGATTCGATTTTGTGTTTCTTTTGTTTTTCGATCTTGTGATTCGATTGTTCTTAATGGTTAAACCTAGGGTTACTATAAGGAGATTAAATATTAAATTTTGTTGAAAGGCTTTGTCTAGGAAGTGGTGGATGATCCCATACCCAAGAAGGCCTAGCGCCTCGCCATGTTTAACCTTAAAGTCGATCTCTGAAATAAATATTTATTAAAATTTGTAACATAGGTGGATTTGGATTAATAATGTTAAGCATCGTTTGCGATCCAAGTCTAAACCTCTAAGAACATAGAAGTCGAATTTGGAATCAATAATGTTAAGTTCTGTTTGCAATTTCAAATTTAATTTCCAAATAACACAATAGGTTGTTAGGAAAGGTTCAGGACTTGTACAAAATTTTTGTACAAGGGAACCGGTTCGATATTCCGAGTAGCAACCAACAATTGGTATCTGTAACGACCCGCCTTCTACTGACTAGGTTGTGAGGCCGATCGCTACATTATGCTGTGCTAAATTAATATTACGGAAATCTAGATTGATTAAAATTTTACTAAACTGATTACTATAAAATCTGAACTTAATATTCTAGGTGTACCGAGGAGTTGTACACATGCTAGGGAAGATAATCTATGCCTCTCGGATGTCCTGCTAGCTGTAATCAGGCATTTCAATCGATCCATGAATCGATTGGGCTGTCGGATCGATCCAGTGATCGATCCAGCTTGATACTGGCACGGAGAAAAAACTCTGGATCGGTCGGCTGACCGATCCATAAGCTATATTGCCAGATGCGGTGGATCGGCTATCGACCGATCCAGAGTACATCGATCGGTGAGATCCGATTGGCTCACCGATCGGCCTGACCGATCGCTGAGCTTCAGACTACGTGTTCATCGGATCAGGTGGATCGATCCATAACAGACGCTAACTCTTTGTTCGTGGATTGGTCACCGATTCGATGGCACAACCCACGATCGATCCAGATCGATTTGGGTTCGATTTGAATCGAACCCGATTTCAGCACTATTTCGTGCCCAACTCATACACATCAAGTCTATAACAGCTAGAAACATTTTTAATATGTATTAGCTAACATTTTAAACATGATATCACGCATGGTTCACTAATTCATGGCATGCAAATGTACTATGTGTAGAATAATAAGGTTCTAACAGTTAACTAATTTTGCTGAAAGTTCTAATGCATAAATAAAGCTTGTTAGATTCCTAAGATCTTTTATTCCAAGTTCCTTCCACACACATCTTCATCGCATTGTCCTCCAGCCTCCGCTAGTCCATTTTCCCTTTACCTTTATCTGCAGTATAAGGAAAAAGTATCTGTAAGCTTAAAGCTTAGTAAGAAACCAGCTACCTCACAAAATATGCACACGATGCAATTTATGTTTTGAAAACATGCTATTTGAAATACGTACTGAACATAGATAAGCATGACATAGCAAAGTTACTAAGCACAAATACTGAAACATAGCATGCATATCAAAATCTAAGCATGGAGCTAACTCATGGTATCAATCAGGAAGAACTAAACTGAAACTGAAACTGAATTAAATCCTGATCACATAGGTGACTGAGAGTTTTGAAAACTGTATACATAAGTAGATTAAAATAATAATCATGCTGCTGAGGGCCCTAGCAACTGTACGTGCTGTGCGCGCATCCCTAGCTAGACCCGGGATTGCAAGTTCCAAATCTAGTAGGGTTTACTAGTTTATCTGAACCTAGGGACGACTGTGGGAGTCCAACCCAACGGATATCTGATCCTGTACAGTGCCACTGCTGAAAATAAAATATTGAATAGCTGTACTGTTTTATTTAGCCGTTTATAGGTTATCTGAACCTAGAGCTAGGTTGTCTGAACCTAGAGGCGACTGTGGGAGCCCACCCATTGAACATCTAGTCCCATGAAAGCTGTAATAAAGCTAATTAACTGGATCAATACGTCTATACGGCATTTGACTGAGCTAAATAATTGCCCACTGAATCAAAAGCTGTCCTAATCTTTTTATCGAGCATTTGGTGTGCTCTAACTCTCCTCTCTAGTAGGGAGACCACCTCTAGGCACTCGACAACGTCTAACACCTCAACTGAAGAGGGCAAATGCGTCCGGCCCATCTAGAGGTGCTCGACTAATCCCTAAAGCTGCGAGGTGTAACACCCCAAATTTCACGATTTGGAGTCCTAAAAGTCCTTATTAAAATCTAGAAATATTTTAGAAAAATTCTAGAGATTTTTAGGAATTTATAGAGTATTTTTATGCAATTTTTGGAGTTCGTTTGGTATTTTTACCAATAGGAAGAAGTTTTAAAAAAAAATAAGAAATAAAAGTGTTAAAGCTAGGTTTTGAACCCAAGACCTCGGACCCGAACCAGATGTTAACCGGACTCAGCCAACCAGCTGGTCTGCGAAAGTTTTGTTAATTATATGTGGAATAAAATATATATAAGGTAGAAGTTAGTAATAGAGAATAATAGGGAGGAAATAAGTTGCAGCTGAGGATTCGAAACCCAGACCTTTGATTTGGTCCAAACATGGCTGACCAACTGTTCCGCGGTTATTTCGTGAATAGATAAGAACATGTAATATTGTTAAGTTATAAAAGGACAAGTTAAGAGGGGGTTAAGTTATTTCTTTTCTCTCCCGTAACCCAATTCCTTCGCCCTTTCCTCTCTCGCGCGCGCGACAGCGCTGTTCGGGCGACGGCGTCGGCGATCTTCGTGAGCGAAAACGAAGCCGAGGAAGCTAGGGCTTCTCCGACGAGCACCCCTCTCCGTGGAGTCTTCGTACCATCGGGCTCCTCTCGTCAAGAAGGAAGTCGGGAGCACGAAGAAGAGCCAGGATTGGGAGCTCACCTGAACCCTAGAAGCACTAGGAGGTTTCTCCTTTGGTTGTGAGTCAAGGAAACGAAGGTGAGTTGCTACTCACCTGCAGTAGGATAGCTTCGAGATTTTTGTTCTTTGTTTCGGATTTTGCTGTGCCGAGTAGTATTGTATACTAGAGCGTTTCCTTTCTTTGCTTTGTTTATCTGGCTGAATTTCTAAGGTTGAGTTGCTGTATCGAATTGCCATGCTAGGGGTTTTCTTACCTTCCACAGCATGCTAGAGATAATAGGGTGTTATGAAACTCGGAAAAATCTGTATGAAGGGGGTAGGTTCGAATTTCAATTTTCCTTCTTTGCGTTCAGTACCTACTGTACAGAATTAAACAGGCTAGGGATTAGTTTCATTCTTTCCTTCAATTGCTGCTTGGTTATGTTGCCGTGTAGTGCTATGTAGTTTGGATTCATCAATTCTTCCTTGCTGAACCGAATAAGAACGGCCTTAAGGTTTGCTGTTTTGTGATAGTTTAGGTTCATTTGCAGAAATCCTTACAAGGTCTTAGATGGAAATTTCTTCTGTTATTTCCTGTTGTAACCGATCATGTGGGTTAGATTCTTTAGCCTTATGATTTAGCATGTTGTTGGACTTTCCTATTTGTTATCAGTTAAGCACGTGTAGTTTCTTTATTATTAGAATAACATGAGCAAATTTTCTAGATTCCTTGCTATTAGAATAACATGAGCAACTATACATATATGTTATTTATTTCAAGCATTCAGAATTAAGTTTCTTGTTACCTCAATATGCATGAACGGTTTTGTTTATAAGCATGCGGATTTTATTACGCATTAGTATGCAGATTTTGTTAAGCTTAGTATAGTGCAGATTTTTCTTGAGTATCATAGTACAGATTTTGGTTAAGAATTATAGTTTTAGAATTTGTTTAAGCATACATATTTAAGTTTAATTACTACTTCAACATGTATGATTATGTGTTACATAGTTAGTTTCATTCATAGACACATAAGAAAGATAAAGAAAAGTATAAGGAAGATAAAGAAAAGTATAAGAAAGATAAAGAAGAGAAAGAAAAGGCCGAGGCCTTAAGTAGATCCCAAAGTCGAGACTTTAGGGATTTTTGGCACACAAGGTGCCTATTAAAATGCCAAAGCATTTAAAGAAGAAGTAATTAAGATTATAAATATTTTACTTTTAAGAAGATGCTAGTACCCGACATCCAAGAGCTTGTCGTTAAACAAATCCAGGTGTCCAATTCCGAGGTCTTGGCCCTGGTAGACCGTGGTCTGCTCTTTTAGGATTGGTGGCTCGCTACCCCAACCTATTAGGGAACGCGCATAAGATGGTACTACGCCTGGACCCAAGAAGAAGTTGATTATTATTTTGAAGTATTATAAGTATAAGTTTCTGAACAAGTAAAAGAAGTTTCACATAAGTATTAAATAATAAGTCTAAAAGCAAGTGAAATAAGATTCAGAAGATGTTTAGAATTCAGTAAGTTTAGCTTTCTTTATGCTAGCATGATTGTATAGCTTTGCTTTACATGTTTAGTCTTTTAGTATGTTTCTTTTATTAGTAGATGAGCATGAGTAGATTTCCTTTTGAGCATTCAGTTTTAGATTTCAGTATATCCTCATGCATATCGAGATTTTGTGAGTTAGATAGCGCTTACTAAGCAAATTTTGCTTATAGACTACACTTCCTCTTACTGCAGATACAGGAAAGGAAAAGATATAGACAGGAAGGCGACAAGGTGGCGCGAATGGTGTGTGATGCCAAGACTATGGAAGCCTTGGGACTTAGTTTAAGAATTTATTAAGATTGTCATTTATTAAGAATGTATTAGAAGAGTCATTTAGTCTTCCGCTGTTAGTTAATTGTATATTTATTTTGTTTCCGCTATTCATTACTTGCATGATTTGATTTCATTAAACTGCGTGGTGATGTTATTCCTTTTGTGTGTTTGATATGTGTTCCAGCCGCCTGTGGCTGTGTATATTATGTTATGTGTGTCAGTTTAAGGTCACCGGTACAGGGGAGACTCTGTCGAAATTTTTCGGTAGGGTTTCCATGTGGTTTTTAATCACACCGGTTAAGTAGAGTTAATAGTTAAGTAACGGTCATCCTTAGAGAGTAATAGTAGTAAGAAGGGTGGTCGTTACACGAGGAGGGTTAAATACACCCTAGATGTCGACAAAAATCCGAGTATAACTAATCTAAAAGCATGCATTCAAACGGAAGCTACTTATACTGCAGGTGAGGGGTTTCTTACCTCCTATTCGTAATTTCTTACGATTCTAATCGCGAGATTTTTCAGAGGAGACGATCCTTTCGACGATCTTTTCACGTCTAAGCGTTCCTCTTGCGGAGGGGAGCGTCCTTGTGTCGAAGTCGTCACCGGAAAGTGCCCTTGGAGTCCTAGGAGAGGAACCCTAGGCCCTCTTGTGGTTGGCGCCGAGAGAACGAGGAGGAGAGGGAGACGGCGTGGCTAGGGTGAGGGTGAGGAAAAATCACACTAAGGGAAAATAACTCTTCACCCATTAATTCCCTATTTATATTAAGTGGGTATTTCGGCCCAACTTAAACTTAAATATAAATGTTTCCCCTTCCTTTCAGCACGGTCCTGCTGGGTTCACTTGGTTATTAGTATTATCCGTAAACCATAGGTCTCGGGTTCAATTCCCGCTTAGGCCGTTTTCATTTTCTATTTGTTTTTGCCACTTCCGCTACTCTAAAAATTCTGTAAAAATATCCTAAAATTCTAGAAAAATCATAGAATATTTCTAAAATAGTTTTGAGAATTTTCGGGAATTACAGTATCAGAGTCAGGGTTTGCCTTTGTGTGTTTGGTTTTTAGTTTAATTATGCACATGTCATACATATTTTAGGCAGGATAATAGTAGGTTGTGGAAATAGATTTAACTCTGTGGTTGCAGGCATCCTAGATCCAACTATTATGGTCCTAATGTGATTGTGTGTGATTGGACCCTTGGACATGTCGAGGGCATTTTATGTGTGTGCATGATTGTATGTATTAAATACAGCAGGAGCTGTATTAGCTTTAGGATTTTATATTTTTGTTTCGATCTTGATTACATATACATTCCTTTGTGGAATATAGGATCGATATATGTAAAATTCTATTTTTGTCGCGGATCGTATCCTTGCGAGGTGTGGTATTATTTATGGAACAGAGGCACAACAGAAAAAGAAGCAAGATAGATGCAGCGACTAGACCCGATTGCGGTAGCTAAAGATGGCAGCAGTTAGGGTTGGCAGCACACGGAGGACAGTGATGAAAAAGGCCATAATAGTTGGAAAATTGTTTTTCCATATTTATTGCTTTATTTGCTATGATGTGTGTGTGCATGATAAAATCATCATCTTAAAAAACTAAGTGGGAGAGGGATTAGTAAAAAATTTCACGGTCTCCATTACTCGTTTGTAAGTGATGCAATAAACTTACGTGTTGGCTCTGAGTGCCTCCCTCCACAACGGATGGGTTTGTTTGCAGATCACTAGATCAAACTTCCTAAATGGATGATTATAGGAAATTATTTAGGAGCGTGTGATCTTCTCCAACTGAAGGGGCACAATCTTATTTAATGGACTAAGTATCAAGTAATGGTATACACTTAGGCACATTTAATAGTATCCTCCCCAACAGAGTCATTTCTATTATTTGTGTGACCAAAGGAATACCAACTATTAATTTTATTTGTCATAAAGTTAGGATGATAAGAATAAAATTAATGGGTAAAACTTCATCTTACAACTGTTTGAATTTGTATACGTCCACACTAACGTGGCATGCAAAATTCATGGTGTTTTGAGGTGTTGGTAAATTTAAATAATATTGTTTGAGGAATCAATATTATTCTAAATTTAGAGTCTTGACCAAAAGTTTTTTTGTGATTCTTAGGATGACTTTCAACCCACTGGCGACTATACTGAAAGAGAACAAACTTACTGGTCCCAACTACATAGATTGGAAAAGAAATTTGGACATTATTCTAAGTGCTAAAGGCTATAAGTTTGTACTATTAGAGGTTTGCCCTAATGTGCCTAACGACGATTCTAGTGAAGAGGAGATTGAGCTTCATAGGAAATGGGTCAAGCAAGATGAGATGGCGTGGTATTACATTTTGGCTTCAATGTCAAATGTATTGCAACATCAACATCAGGACTTGTCAACTGCCTATGACATGATGAACAATCTCAAGGAACTCTTTAGACACCAGAATCGGGCTACTAGGCAAGAGGCAATGAGAAAATTAATGACAGCCACCATGTCAGAGGGGAGACCCATAAGGGATCATATCCTAAAGATGATGGCTTATTTGAACGAAATACAAATCCATAAAGCTGAAATCGATGGGGAAACCCAGATCGATATTATTCTCTAAATGCTACCCAGAAGTTTTGAGCAGTTCCGCTAGAACTATAACATAAACAAAAGGGCTTATACGTTGGCGGAACTTCTGACAGAACTTCAGGCAGCAGAAGGTATATTTCGTCATAGTTCTCATATTCACTTTGCTGAAAATGTTCTACTTCTAAGTCGAAAGGCAAGAAGAAGAAGAAACAGGCTAGCTCAACAAAGAAGGTGAATAGATCTCTAGGTACTGGACCAAAAGCTAGAGTGAAGAAGCCAAAGGGCAAGTGTTTCATTTGCAAGCAGTCGAGATATTGGAAGGTGGGCTGTCTGTTAGGACTGAAATGTAGCTAGAGGTTGGGGGGTGAATAGCTCGTCGCGATCTTGTGCTTGTCGTTGCTTGCTTCTTGTGATGATGTGCAGCGGAAAATACAAGAAACAACACACTACAACGCTAACACGTAGATTTACTTGGTATCCACCTCAAGAAGAGGTGACTAGTCCAAGGATCCGCACACTCACACACCCTCCACTATGAAAATCCTCCTTTACGCTAACTACCAAAGGCGGAGAAGCCTTACAAGCTCAGAATACAACAATAAGAAAGAAAGAAGCAAAATATAAGTGAATCTTACAAGATTATAATGAAACCCTAGATTCTTCTCCTTCTTGTTGTAACTTGCCACTTGACTTGGACGTGCCTCGAAGAACCTTCAAGATCTGGCGGTGAGAGTGGAGAAAATCAGCTGTAGCGATTTCCAGCGCTCCAATCGATCGACCGATCAATTGGACGTTTCAATCGATCGACCGATCGATTGAAGGTTTCAATCGATCAACTAATCAATTCAGAAGTTTACTGTTTGCTCATAAACTCTCCCAATTGATTGACCAATCGATTGGGGAAGTTTTGATCGATTACCCAATCGATCCAGAGCTTTTCTGCACAAACTCACGTTAACCAATCGATTGACCAATCAATTGAACCCCCCAATCGATTGGACAATCGATTGAAATCCATAAAACTATGTAGATCTTGAAATTAGCTTCGTTTCACATTTAAGATCACCTCATTCCGATATCCCAGTCAAAAGTTATGGCCTTCAGAAGTTTACTACATCCGAACTTCCTAGTTGCATGCCAACTCCCTATTGGATTTACGACCGCTAAGAGTTCGGTCAACTTTTGACCCATCTGGACTTTCTCTTTGCCAACTTTTCGTTGGATTTATAATCACCAAGTATGGTCCTCCGTGACCCACTTAGATTTACCGTCTCATGCCAAGTGCCCCGGTCCTCCATGACTCACTTGGACTTTCACTAGATGTCATGTCATCCTTGAACCATCTGGATTTTCTGTGCTTGGCTTCACTCACCAGGACTTTAACTTCTACCTAGCTTCACTCACTAGGACTTTCATGACTGCCTGGCTTCACTCACCAGGACTTTCCATCTACCTGGCTTCTTACAAGGACTTCCCAATTGTCTGGCTCCTCACCAGGACTTTCTCCTTTGCCAAGATCACACTTGGACTTTCAGTTGCCTGGCTCCTCACTAGGACTTCCCAAATGCCTGGCTCCTCACCAGGACTTTCTCCATTTCTAAGATGACACTTGGACTTTTCAATTTGCCTAACCTCCAGTTAGGACTTCCATACGCCTAACCTCCAGTTAGGACTTCCACCACTGCCTAAACTCCAGTTAGGACTTCACCACTGCCTAATCTCCAGTTAGGACTTCCCCAGTCAAGTCTCTTGTCATCCCTGACCTACTTGACTTGTCTTCTTATCAACCTGGTCAATCCTTTGATAATCTCCACAACCGGATGATTGCCCTAGCAATCTCCATATATTATCAAACATCAAAACTCAAAACTCGATTCAAGCTTGACTCGAGTCAAGCTTAGACAAACTGGTTGACCTTGACCAAGGGAAATTGCTCCAATAATCTCCCCCTTTTTGATGTTTGACAATACTCTAAGTTAGGCTAAATCCCATAGCCTTAACTCTAACTTCCTTAACTCCAACTTCATATCAAGGCTAAATCCCATAGCCTTAACTCCATAACAAGGGTAAATCCCATAGCTTTAACTCCATGACAAAGCATAATTGAAGGTTTACTTCATTCTCTCCCTTTCCTAGAGGGCAAACTCCCCCTGCTTGGGATGAAGACCTAACTTAACCTTCCATTCTCCCCCTTTGTCACACATCAAAAACTGAAAACAAAGTCTTCTCCATAAGAGTGAACCCCACAATGAAGATCACATATCCTTCATTGTCTCCAAAGCTCCCCCTTGAGCTCTACTTCACTTCACAATGCTCATCCTAGAGCTGTCCTTCATTTCTCCAATGAAAATCTCATTCATTGTATCCAACGCTCCCCCTTGAGCAGTACTCTTCGTTTCAATGCTCATTTAAGAGTATTTTTCACTTTATCAATGAAGGTTCGATCCTCTTCATTAACCCAATGCTCCCCCCTTGAGCAGTAATTTACTCCACAATGCTCATCTGAGAGCATTTATCATCCTAGCAATGGAGATAACCAATCTTCCATTGCTCCCCAATATCGACCCCTGCGTATTAACGCATCGCAAAGGTTTAACCCCCTTCCAAGGTCTTTGAAAAGATTTTTATGTTTTCAAAGAGTAACTCCCCCTAAAAACATGGTCAAACTTCTATCATTGCACCAACAATGACTTGGGGTTCCTAAATAATTAGGAAAATCAAAATTTGAAGTTTTGAGGTTCAAAATGCAATAATGAAACTAAACCTCAACCTAAACTTCACCTAAATCTACATTAACCAAACCATGCTTGCTTTTATCATGAAAACTCCCTCTAAGTGTATGAAAATATACTCCAAAGGGTTAGGAATGGTTAATGACCCTTAAAAACTAAAACTTGAAGTTTTAAGGTTCCAAAAGTCAGAATTGAAACTAAACCTTATCATAAACTTCACTTTGGTTTCTCTTAACCAATCCATACTTGTTTTCAACAAGAAAACTCCCCTTAAGTGTCTACAAATGTATTCCAAGGGATTTGGAATGGTTATTGGGATTCGAAGTGACTTAAAGTGCTAAAATCAGGCTTTTCAGGCCAAAATCAGACTTCCCAATCGATTGAAGTTGTGACTCAATCGATTAAAAATCACTTCAATCGATCCATTGATTGATTCCGCAAGCTACTGCTCGCAGAAGTGCCCTCTGAATCAATCCACTGATCGATCTAGCTTGGGTTAATCGATCGGTTGATCGATTCACTACCCTTCTATTCACGGGAAATGGCTTCCCAATTGATCGGCTGATCGATCGAACCCATCCCAATCGATCGGCTGATCGATTGGGTTTCTGATTTCCTGAAATTCAATTTCAGCGAAATTCAGAAACTCCCCAAAAATTTTACAAAATTCTAAAAATCATGAAAATTCATGTAGACATTATTTAGGGTATACTTTATCAAGGAAAAATAGTTTTCTATGAAAATACTTCCTATTTTCAAAGATTGACACAACTTTGAAAACTCTTGAAAACTTCAATGTTTTCTGCTAGTTTGTGTCTAACTTTTCAATGATGATTACTATCAAAAGATAGTCTTCACCAAGGTTTTCCAAAATCATTTTAAAACCTTTTTCACAACTAATATCCTGTTGGTGCGGGAAGCATCCGACGATCGAACCTAAGTTTTGATAATGGCAAAGGGTTTAAAGTTAAGATGTTTGGTGATCTAATAAGGTTCATGGAGCTTACAGGAAAGTCCTAAGTGAAACTTAGGCAAAAGTCCTAGCTGCGGCCAGGCAGGTGAAAAATCTAGGGGGTGGTAACCCTAGGTCTTAGGGGGAGATAACCCTAGGTGGAAGAAAACCCTAAGGGGCGGCAACCTTAGGTCCTAGGGGGTGGTAACCCTAGGTGGAGGAAAACCCTAAGGGGCGGCAACCTTAGGTCCTAGGGGGTGGTAAACCTAGGTGGAGAAAAACCCTAGGGGGCGGTAACCCTAGGTCCTAGGAGGTGGTAACCATAGGCGGAAAGTCCAGTCGGTCAGGAGGACCGGACTGGCATCAGGTAAATCTCCTGAGTGGAGTAGGTGAGGACGCATTCCCCGTTGAGGGAACAGTAGGCGTCGACTCGACCTAGGGTTTCCGGTTGGAAGCTCGAAGTCAGACTCGGTCAGTCCGATGACTGACAATTTCATTTATCGTATTATCTTTTTGTGTTCTAAATCTGTTTTGTAGGTAACTAACAGTTTTATGCAGGGTTGGAACTGACCAAGATCGGTCGACCGAACCTTGGGATCGGTCGACCGAACCTTCAAGCTACCAGATCAGATCTCCAGAAGTTGGATCGGGCTCAACCAGGGATCGGTCGACCAAACCTGGATAGGTATCGACTGGATCAAGCCCAGGTGTGCTGGTCAAAGGAGACTGATCGGTCGACCGAACCTTGGGATCGGTCGACAGAACCTTGGGATCGGTCGACCGAACCCAGGGATAAAGTTTGACCAGATCGAAGCGGAGCGACGAATGGACGGATCAGATGCGATGGAGGTCATCTGATCGGTCGACTGAACGTGGGGATCGGTCGATCGATCTGCTTCGGGTCTAATCTGATCCCGAGACTTGGGGATCTGGATCAGACTTTACAGATCTATAAAAAAGGGCCTCGAGGTGCAGCTCAAAACATCGAATTCCGAACAGAAGTCTTGTGCTCTTGTGTGCTCCATACGCTTTAACAACGCTTTGCTCCAACGCTCTTCTACTTTCTTGCTCGTTGGTAAAACTTTCTTATTGGCACTTAACTGTAATTGCTTCTAGCTTGTAATAGTTTGAATTTATAGTTGTTGCCCACCGAAAGCGGTCAAGGACCGCGGGCCTTCGAGTAGAAGTCGAGATAGGCTCCGAATGAAGTAAAATACTCGTGCCTTGTGTGTTTGCATTTACTTTCCGCTGCACTTATAATCTCTGTGTTTTAATCGATAAAATAGCCACGAGCACTATTCACCCACCCTTTAGCGCTTTCAATCCATCAAATGGTATTAGAGCGGGGTCATTTTGAACCGGTGCAACCACCATTCAAAATAATTTTTCGTGGTATTTTCAGATTTTTTGGAGTCGATTAGAATTTAGCTTCATAAGTATATTCTAATTCTTTTTTCTCGAATCGGTTTTCTGCTCGGAGTTGGTGCAACACCACCCGAGTTCATGATCTATTTTTTCTCCTTCCGCACTACTAAGCCAGGACCAAGTCCTGGAACTTTTTGTTGTTTATTTTCTTTTTAGTTGATCTAAAATGGCCCTTCAAGAAGGCTATAGTACAGCCCGCCCCCCGCTATTCACCGGAGACGACTTCGGGTACTGGAAGGGTCGGATGGAGGCATATCTCCAGACTCATTTTGAAGTCTGGATGATTGTCAAAACCGGACTCCAACCACCAACTAATAGCGCTGGCAAACCACTACCATACGAGGACTGGGACGCATCTTTGATTAAGAAGGTAGAAGCTAATGCAAAGGCGACCTGCACCCTCCAGTGTGGCTTATCAAAAGAAGAACTCAACCGCGTCGGCCCCTTCAGCAGTGCCAAGGAGCTGTGGGATAAGCTCATTGAACTTCATGAGGGGACGTCCGACGCCAAAGTAAGTAAAAGAGACTTAATTTTCAATAAATTGTTTAATATCAAACTACAGGAAGGTGAGACAGCTGCCCAACTCCATGCCCGGATTCAAGATCTGCTCAATGGTCTTCATGCAATTTGACAGAAGGTAGATAAACGGGACATCATAAGGTATTCTTTGAACGCCTTTCCGAGGAACACCTTGTGGGCATCCATGGTAGATGCCTACAAGGTCTCTAAGGATTTATCTACTATTAAGTTAGATGAACTTTTTGCAGAATTCGAACTTCATGAACATACTAATGCACACCCGACCGAGAAAGGGTTGGCTTTGGTTGCAAGAAGAGGAAGAATGCGCGAATCAAAGATGAAGCGCAAAACCGAACCTGAGTCAGAAGAAGAACCAGATTCGGAAGACGACGATGAGCTTACCACCGAAATAGTCAACCTGGTAAAGAAACTCTGCAAAAAGAAGGGCTTCAACAAAAAGGATGTGAGAAAGGCCATCCAGTCCAAAGAAGCCCAATCAAGCTCGAAGGCCAAATTTGAAGTGACCTGCTACGGGTGCAATAAAAAAGGGCACATCAAGGCAAACTGTCCGAACCAGAAGGATCCAAAGAGACCAAAGAGAAAGAAGGCATTGAAGGCAACATGGGATGAGTCTTCCTCCGAGGAATCCGACGACGAAGAACTCGAGCAGACGAATTTTCTCGCGTTGACAGCCCGGGACTACACCAACGAATCCGGAAGCGATGACGAATCGGAAGCCGAGTCTGAAAGAAGCCACGGATCCACATCCATTTCCGAAGGGCCAAACCCCTCTGTAAGTACAAACCGTTTATATAGTTTAATTAATTATTTAATGCATAAAGTAGCTAAGTCAAAAATTCGAATCAAGTCGCTTCTAAAGGAGGTAACACTCCTTAAAGAAACAACTAATAACGAATCTTTGACTGATCCAGCTCCGACTGGAACCTCAACTCAAATTCAAAGACTTGAGGAAGAGAATTCCAACCTGAAAAATCAAGTCAAGGATTTGAAGACAACCCTAGAATGATTTTCCCTGGGATCCAAGAATCTTGACTTGATTCTTGGAACACAAAGGGCAATCTACAATAGAACTAGACTAGGATACAAATCGAAAAAAAAATATAAGTCATACTTATCTCTCATACAAAGAACAAATAGAAAAATGGTCCTATCATGGGTTGCCAAGTCCAACCTGATCAATCAAATTGGATTGGGACAATATTGGATTCCCAAGGATCAAATACATTACCTCGATACACCATATCGAGGCTATGATCCAGGGGGAGCTAAAAAAAAAATTAAAAAAAAATTAATTAAAATCAAAAATTAAATTAAAAATTAAATTAAAAAATTTGAAATTAAACTAAACATTCTAAATTTAATTGAAAATAGAAGGAGGATCCAGAATAGCTGGCACTCGCATCTAAACTACCCGACTGGGTAACCAAACTTAATCTACCCAAGATGGGTAAACAAGAATATTCTACCCGGCAGGGTGATTAAGGTTAGATAAAATGGACTAGGTTTAACTTGAGCCACAGTACTGGTGAAGTTTTTGGATGATAGTACGTTAGGGAAGCTTGGACATCGCATGTCTAGGAAGATATGACTTCGACCTGGTGCATTTGGCCAAGTGGAACTGACTGAAGCTACCCTTAAATGAATCCTAACTAGTTAGACCAAGGTTTAGTATTAAGTTCAATGGGTAGGACTATTTGGAAAACCTCGAAGGCATGGTTACTTTAATGAGTTCCTTGTGACTCACCATAGCCCAGAAGTTTATCCAAAAAATGCTTACTTGTTGAACCCAAAGCTAAACTTGAATCTAACATAAAGTTAAACATACTCCTAAAATTGAATCTTAATTCATCTCACAAAAATTATAGGAGTCCCTGATTAAAAATTTAGATCGTGTGAAATGACTAAGGAATTCAAATTCAAAATTAAATTAATTAATTCAAAATTAAATTAATTAATTCAAAATTAAATTCATTCAAATTAAAATCAAACTTAAACATTTTTCAAAAAAAAAAATTCAATAGAATTAACTAATTATTAACTCAGACTGGGTAGGATGCAAAATTAAGGACTTACTTCAATCAAACTGTCTTTTGATCCATCAACTACTTTATGTGTAGGAATTGGATCAATGGGTATTGGACAGTGGATGCTCCAGACATATGACTGGAGATAGGTTGAAGTTCACTAAGCTAAAACTAAAGAACCTAGGATCAGTTGCATTCGGCAACGATGGAAAACTGAAAGTAATCGGAAAAGGTAATATCGAACTTAACTCCGATTTTATTATTCAAAAAGTATTGTTAGTTGAAAATTTTAATTTCAATTTATTAAGTATAAGCCAATTATGCGATACTGGTTACTCAGTTAATTTTACCAAGTCCGAATGTATAGTCTAACATATTGATAATCCAAAAATCATACTTAAGGGCACTAGGAAAGATAATGTCTACACCATTTATCTACCAACATCCTCAATAAAGTGTTTTCTAACACAACAAGAGAAAACTGAGTTGTGGCACAGAAGACTGGGTCACACTCACATGAGACTCATTTCAAAAATGAGTCAAAATGGACTAGTCAGAGGGTTGCCCAAATTAAAAGTTATTGAAAAGTCAATCTGTAATGCGTGTCAACAAGGAAAACAAACCAAGTCAACTCACAAGTCAACCAATCTAGAAAGAACTACTTGCTTACTTGAGCTCCTTCACCTAGACCTATTTGATTCACACGGAGTCAAGTCACTAAGCAAGAACCAGTATTGCTTAGTTATAATAGATGATTTCTCCAGGTTCACCTGGGTAAATTTCTAAAAATAAAAGATGAAACCTTTGAAATATTTAGTAATTTTTGTAAATTAACAGAAAATGAAAAAGACACTAAAATTAAAAGAATAAGAAGTGACCGTGGAGGAGAATTTGAGAATCACAACTTTACTGAATTTTGTGAAATAAATGGATACAAACATGAATACTCCTGCCCTAGGACCCCTCAATAAAATGGTTTAGTAGAACGTAAAAACAGAACCCTACAAGAAGCTGCTAGAACCATGTTAAACGAATATAAACTATCTAATCAATTCTGGGCTGAAGCAGTTAGTGCAGCATGTTACATTCAAAATAGGATTTTAATTAACAAAATTCAAAATAAAACACCCTATGAAATTTATTATAATAAAATTCCCAACTTAAACTATTTAAAAGTATTTGGGTGTAAAGTATTCATTTTGAACACTAAACACTACTTGGGGAAATTTACATCAAAAACGATCCCAGGAATATTTTTAGGATATTCAACAACTAGTAGAGCATATAGAGTGTATAACAAAAATACACTAAAAGTAGAAGAAACAATAAATATAATACCTGATGAAGAAAATAAGTTACCCAACACAATAAATGAAACTGAAAATACAGAAAATATTAATCCAATAAACAGAGAAGATGACGAAATTCAACCTGAACCTATTAAATCTGAAGAACAAATCACTAACTCAAATGATATACGACCAACTAGAACAAGCACAAATCACCCATCTGACCAAATATTGGGTGACCCAACTGTAGGAGTCAGAACTAGATCATCTTATAGAAACCCGAGCCAAATAGCCTTGATTTCAAAAATCGAACCCAAAACCATAGAAGAAGCCCTACCAGACCCAGATTGGACTCTAGCAATGCAAGAAGAATTGGCCCAATTTGAAAGAAATCAGGTCTGGGAATTAGTGCTGAAACCTGTTAACAAATCTATAATTGACACTAAATGGGTTTTTAGAAAAAAATTAAATGATCAAGGTGAAATAGTTAGAAACAAAGCTAGGTTAGTAGCTAAAGGATTCAGTCAAGTAGAAGGGTTAGACTATGATGTGACCTATGCTCCTGTAGCAAGACTTGAATCCATCAGGATGCTGCTGGCCTATACAGCACACAAAGGATTCAAGCTATTTTAAATGGACGTAAAATCCGCATTTTTAAATGGATTTATTAAAGAAGAAGTATACGTAGGTTAACCCCCAGGATTTGAGGACTTAGAACAACCAAATTATGTCTTTAAATTAAAAAAGGCCCTATACGGACTAAAATAAGCACCTAGGGCTTGGTATGAACGTCTGTCCAATTACTTAATATCAAAAGGATTGAACCAAGGTCAAATAGACCGAACCCTTTTCGTAAAAACCTTAGAAAATGACATTTTTATAGCCCAAATTTACGTTGACGATATTATTTTTGGTTCCACAAATTCTAGATTTCTAAAAGAATTCACCAAGCTAATGGAAAATGAATTCGAAATGAGTCTGGTAGGAGAACTTAATTTTTTCTTTGGTTTACAGATTAAGCAAACTAAAGATGGAATTTATATTTATCAAACTAAATATGCTAAGGAATTAGTTAGAAAATTTGGCGTGGAGAACTCAAAAATAATTAATACACCAATAGCTACAAATGCTAAAATTGACTCAGACTTAGAAGGTAAATCAGTAGATTTGAAATACTATCGAAGTGCGATAGGAAGTCTACTGTACCTAACTACGAGTCGACCAAACATAATTTTCGTAATAGGTATGTGTGCCGATACCAATCTTGTGCAAAAGAGTCTCATTTAACCCTTGTCAAAAGAATCCTTAGGTATGTTAAGGGAACCCTAAATGTAGGACTATGGTACCCTAGATCTGGCACCCTTGACCTAACCGACTACTCTGACTCAGACTATGCCGGATGCAAGCTAGACAGAAAAAGCACAAGTGGCAGCTGTCAATTTCTAGGACAATGCCTAGTAAGTTGGTCAAGTAGAAAACAACACCGTGTTGCCTTATCTACCACTGAAGCTGAATATATAGCCTTAGGTGAATGCACATCTCAGTTGCTATGGATGATGCATACCCTTAAAGACTATCAACTGGAGTATCATAAAACAAAAATCTCAATTGATAATATAAGCTCAATAAATTTAACAAAAAACCCAATTCATCACTCAAGGACTAAACATATAGAAGTGAAACACCACTTTGTAAGGGATCATGTAGCTAAGGGTGATATTGAACTCAACTATGTTGAGTCAAAATCAAACCTAGCTGACATCTTCACAAAGCCCTTACCTGAACTTGAGTTCAGCTCACTTAGAAGGCAAATAGGAATGTGCTGGGTAGAATAGATATTAATTTTTCAAAAATCACTGTCTTACTTCAAAACTCGTTCTTTTATTCTTTTCAAAATCTAGGAAAAATAATGATTTTAAAATCCCATTTTCTTAGAATTTTCAAAAATATGACTTAGCCTAGGATCTACCCTAGAAATCTTGTTCCCCTAGATTTAAGCCAGAGCATCTCACAAACACCTAGGTATACCTTGCTTGTGTTTGTAAAACATAGAATGGTGTGAGATGCATAGGGTATAGCCTGGACTCAAGAATACTTATTACTGTGCATCAATATGAGTCTGGGCATTAAATACTTTATTAATAGTAATTAAGTCAAGTCTTCCAGCCTTAGTCAAATCTAACTGGACTAAATGACTTTACTTGACTAACCAAGTGAAAGCTGTTGCCCTCTAGGCAATCAGCAAGTAGCTAACGGTTAGACAGTTGGTGAGGGAAATGTTAATATTAAACATGCTTGTACTTTAGGGCTCTGATCAAAACCAATTGCTTGCTATTTAATCGGACTCATGCTTGGACCAACAAAGTATTATTTTATTCAAGATTAATCTAGGTTGTACTTTCAAAAGTAAATGTTTGCAAAAGGCTTAGCTAAAGTGAGTTATACAGTAACTTTCAATTTTTTAAAACTTAGCCAACCTTAAAACCTGACCTTACAATTTGTTTTTCAAGATATAGTTTTGCAATTTAAAAGCTTATAAACTTGCTTTCAAATTTTCTTTTGATAAATGGCAAAGGGGGAGAGTAGGAAATTCACAAGTAAAAAGTAAAAAATTTCCAAAAAGGAAGCCTTGTATTAAGGGGGAGCTTAGGTGTTAGCTTAAATTATGCTTGTATTTGGTCTTATTTACTTAAGCTTCCTCACTTACATGTTTTTATTTATTTATGCACTTGTTTTACTTAACTTTGAATTTCGGTTGCCATAATCAAAAAGGGGGAGATTGTTGGTGCGGGAAGCATCCGACGATCGAACCTGAGTTTTGATAATGGCAAAGGATTCAAAGTTAAGATGTTTGGTGATCTAACAAGGTTCATGGAGCTTACAGGAAAGTCCTAAGTGATACTTAAGCAAAAGTCCTAGCTACGGCCAGGCAGGTGAAACACCTAGGGGGTGGTAACCCTAGGTCTTAGGGGGAGGTAACCCTAGGTGGAGGAAAACCCTAAGGGGCGGCAACCTTAGGTCCTAGGGGGTGGTAACACTAGGTGGAGGAAAACCCTAAGGGGCGGTAACCTTAGGTCCTAGGGGGTGGTAACCCTAGGTGGAGAAAAACCCTAGGGGGCGGTAACCCTAGGTCCTAGGGGGTGGTAACCCTAGGCGGAAAGTCCAGTCGGTCAGGAGGACCGGACTGGCATCAGGTAAATCTCTTGAGTGGAGTAGGTGAGGACGCGTTCCCCGTAGAGGGAACAGTAGGCGTCGAGTCGACCTAGGGTTTCTGGTTAGAAGCCCGAAGTCAGACTCGGTCAGTCCGATGACTAACAATTTCATTTATCGTATTATCTTTTTGTGTTCTAACTCTGTTTTGCAGGTAACTAACAGTTTTATGCAGGGTTAGAACTGACCAAGATCGGTCGACCGAACCTTGGGATCGGTCGACCGAACCTTCAAGCTACCAGATCAAATCTCCAGAAGTTGGACTGGGCTCGACCAGGGATCGGTCGACCGAACCTTGGGATCGGTCGACCGAACCTGGATAGGTATCGACTGGATCAAGCCCAGGTGTGCGGGTCAGAGGAGACTGATCGGTCGACCGAAGCTTGGGATCAGTCGACCGAACCCAGGGATAAAGTTTGACCAGATCGAAGCGGAGCGACGGATGGACGGATCAGATGCGGTGGAGGTCATCTGATCGGTCGACCGAACGTGGGGATCGGTCGACCGATCCGCTTCGGGTCAAATCTGATCCCAAGACTTGGGGATCTGGATCAGACTTTATAGAGCTATAAAAAGGGGCCTCGAGGTGCAGCTCAGAACATCGAATTCCGAACAGAAGTCTTGTGCTCTCGTGTGCTCCATACGCTTCAACAACGCTTTGCTCCAACGCTCTTCTACTTTCTTGCTCGTTGGTAAAACTTTCTTATTGGCACTTAACTGTAATTGCTTCTAGCTTGTAATAGTTCGAATTTATAGTTGTTGCCCACCGAAAGCGGTCAAGGACCGCGGGCCTTCGAGTAGGAGTCGAGATAAGCTCCGAACAAAGTAAAACACTCGTGTCTTGTGTGTTTGCATTTACTTTCCGCTGCACTTATAATCTCTGTGTTTTAATCGATAAATTAGCCACGAGCGCTATTCACCCCCCCCCCCTCTAGCGCTTTCGATCCATCATATCCAACCATTTTCTTTGGGCTCAATGCACATGACTTGTACATTAGCTTTCCCAATGATTGGAAGTCACATGACTATGTGCTTTGATGAACCTAAAACTTAACAAGATCCACTAGATCAACATCTTGAGTTTTGTTCACCATCCTAGCATCTCACTTGTATCTAATATGTACTAAAACACATAGAAGTCACCTTATGGTTCTTTGTGAGATGTATATTTGGTTTTGCCCTAAACTAAAGGATCATGCATATCTATCTAGGCATTATGAAATTTATGATCATCCACCTAGGATGTCACTTGGTATCATCCCACTTGTTGGGATATTTACCATTCTTAGTAAATGCCTTTTGTCCTTAATTACAAGGAAATTAGCATAATGCATGATGTGTTATAACATACATCAAAATGAAAAAATTTCAAAAGAAAGTTTGCTAAACCTACATGATATATGTATGACAAGACATGGTATTTTTGTATTTTTCATAATAAAGCATGAATGCAAAATATGATGTCATGGCATATGACAGGCAAACAATCATGGCAAATTATCATAAATAAAATACCTAGATTATCTATCTAAGTATCCTTAAACCTTGGCTAACTCAAAATTAACCCTAGATTGCCCTCATTTCATCAAGAAAATACCAAAACCCAACTTGACATTTCTTTAAATCTTGTTTAATTTGTGTCTATTAAAATTAAGTATATTCCTCAAATTATGGCACAATTACTCTTCCCAAAAGAGTAATCATTTTAACCTTAAGGCCCGGATTTCCTTTAATTCCTTAAGAGCATACCAAAATCCCAACTTGGTAGTTCTTATGATTTTCCCAATTGTGCCAATTTAGATTTTATCAAATTCCTCAAATTTTTGGCACATTTTACTCCTTTTAAGAGTAAATGAATAATCCACTTCATTTTTTTAAAGGTTAATAATAACCTCGAAAATGTTCTCCGAGTGTCAACTTCATCAAAGTTGGGTTAACTACCCTTCCTATTTGAGTTAACACTCTCTAACTCATATAAGGGGTAGAGAAAATGCTCCTAGAAATCCAAACCCTATTGGCGCTCCTTGGATGCTCTAGATATTCACTAGGGATAACTTCCCTAGATACCTTCCTAAGGACCTTTCTAGTCTTCTTAGAAGCCTTGGTCACTTCCACTAGGTCACTTTTAGCACTAACTTTCCTTGTAACCTTCTTTGTGACTTTATTTGGCCTTTTTGGAGCCTTAGTCACATTTACTAGGTCAACTCTAGGAATGGCCTCCCTTGTGACCTTCTTTATGACTTTGTTAGACTTCTTGGAGGTCTTAGTCACATTGGTCTTGCCAAAAGTACTTTTAGGGATTCCTTCCCTAGTATCTTTGACTTGACCTCTAAACCTAGGGTTGGCCCCATAGCTATATGGAATTCTATAAAAGGAAGTCACATCCTTCTTGGCTTTAGGTTTGTATCCCAAACCTCTATAGCCATTGGAAGGCTCTTGTCTAGCTCTCCCTAGAGTTTGCTCATTTTGACCCTTAAGTATATTTTCCATTCTTGCTAAAGTCCTCTCTAAGTTATCAAGACTTGGTTTTCCGTCATTAAATCCATAGGTTTGGATTTTTCTTGACCCCTATGAGCATTTCTATTCTTAGGCATATATCTAGAGTCCTTGGTGTTATTGCCTAAGTTGTTATTTACTTTCCTAACCTTAGGTGTGGTAAATCTAGCATGAGCAGGAATATATTTATCCTTACTTTTATCATTCCTCCTAATCTCATGGAAATTAGCATTTAAATGATGTACCTTATTTCTAACATGCTCTTTACCATTTCTAAAAGGAATTGCATCATTAAATGTTATCTTGGGTTTACTCTTAAAAGCTCCCTCTAGACTTGTGCTTCCTCCTCTAACTTTGATTGACCTCTTCCCCTTTGGACATTGACTTCAATAATGTCCATTTTGATTACACAAGAAACACACAATGTGTTCCTTGCTCTTCTTTGTTGTGGGGATTGTCTCCTTGGCCTTCTCCTTGTCCTTGGGTACTACTCGGCTCTTCTTTTTGGCCAACTTGAGACACTTGCTCTTGTAGTGCCTATGCTCCCTACACTCAAAGCAAATGATATGATTTTTATTATTTACAATTGAATTTTCTATACCTTTGCTTGTAGGGATGATGCTTGATTCTCCATGTGATTTTTCTTGCAATGTAGAGATGGCATCATCTTCTATTTCTTCCTCTTCACTTGAGGATGTGGACTCTTCCACTTCTTCATCTCTTGAGGATGTGGAAGATCTCTCCTCTTCCACCTCTTCCTTCTCTTTCTCTTCCTCCTCTTCCTTTTCCTCCTCAAATGTTGACCTTTTGTCAACATCGGATTGGTCCTTCTCTTCTTGGACCAATGAGCCCTTCTCCTTGGGCTCTTCCACTCCTTGGATTTGTGTAGGGTCTTCATGATAGGCAATGATCTTTTTCCAAAGATCACTTGCATTTATGGTTTCACCTACACTCAACAAAATATTAGAAGGTAGTAAATTATGCAAAATTCTCGTTACCTCCTTGTCCGCCTCCGATTACTCTCGTTGCTCTTCGGTCCAATGCTGAGGTCGGAGGCATTTACCCTTCTTGTCCGTAGGAGCTTCAAATGGGTCACTCAAGACAACCCATTGGTTCAAATCCATTTGGAACCATGTCTCCAACCGCTTCCTCCAATAATTGAAGTCTTTTTTGTCGTACAGAGGTGGAATTCGGATATCCCATCTGAGCGGTCCTTTGGACTCCATCTTCTTCTTCCTCTAGCTTCTTGCTCTCTTAGCAGTTAGTCCGTAGAAGAGCGACTTCACTCTTATACCAATTGTTAGGACTGAAATGTAGCTAGAGGGGGGGGGGGTGAATAGCTCATCGTGATCTCGAGCTTGTCGTTGCTTGCTTCTTGTGATGATGTGCAGTGGAAAATACAAGAAACAACACAATACAATGCTAACACGTAGATTTACTTGGTATCCACCTCAAGAAGAGGTGACTAGTCCAAGGATCCACACACTCATACACCCTCCACTATGAAAATCCTCCTTTACGATAACTACCAAAGGTAGAGAAGCCTTACAAGCTCACAATACAACAATAAGAAAGAAAGAAGCAACATACAAGTGAATCTTACAAGATTACAATGAAACCCTATCTTCTTCTTGTTGTTGTTGTAACTTGCCTCTTGACTTGGACGTGCCTCCAAGAACCTTCAAGATCTGGTGGTGAGAGTGGAGAAAATCGCCCTAAGCTGTAGTTGTAGTCGTGTGTCGAAGAGGATCGAAGAACTGCTGAGAAAAACGCTTGCCAACATCTTTATCTGCGCCAATGGTCTAATCCCAATCAATTGGATTGCTCCCAATAGATTGGGGAGGCTTTGTATCGATCGATCTAGAGTGCCTCTGTGCTCTCTGGAATCGCCCTGAATTGATTGCCCGATCGATTCAAGGCTTCTCGAGCGATTTCCAGCGCTCCAATCGATCGATCGATCGATTGGAGGTTTCAATCGATCAACTGATCGAATCATAAGCTTACTGTTCGTTCAAAAATTCTCCCAATCGATTAACCAATTGATTGGGAAAGTTTTGATCAATTACCCAATCGATCTAGAGCTTTTTTGCATAAACTCACGTCAACCAATCGATTGACTAATCGATTGAACCCCCCAATCGATTTGCCAATCGATTGAAACCTAGAAAACTATGTAGAGCTTGAAATTACCTTCTTTTCATGTCCAAGATCACCTTATTCCGATATCCCAATCAAAAGTTATGGCCATCGGAAGTTTACTACCTCCGAACTTCCTAGTTCTATACCAACTCCCTATTGGACTTACGACTGCTAAGAGTTCGGTCAACTTTTGACCCATCTGGACTTTATCTTTGCCAACTTTTCATTGGACTTCTAATCACCAAGTATGGTCCTCCGTGACCCCACTTAGATTTACCGTCTCATGCCAAGTGTCCGGTCCTCCATTACCCACTTGGACTTTCACTAGATGTCCTGTCATCCTTGAACCATCTAGATTTTCCGTGCCTGGCTTCACTCACCAGGACTTTAACTTCTACCTAGCTTCACTCACTAGGACTTTCCCGACTGCCTGGCTTCACTCACTAGGACTTTCCATCTACCTGGCTTCTCACCAGGACTTCCCAATTGCCTGGCTCCTCACCAGGACTTTCTCCTTTGCCAAGATCACACTTGGACTTTCAGTTGCTTGGCTCCTCACCAGGACTTCTCAAATGCCTGGCTCCTCACCAGGACTTTCTCCTTTGCCAAGATCACACTTGGACTTTCCAATTTGCCTAACCTCCAGTTAGGACTTCCACCACTGCCTAAACTCTAGTTAGGACTTCACCACTGCCTAACCTCTAGTTAGAACTTCCCCAGTCAAGTCTCCTATCATCCATGACCTACTTGACTTGTCTTCTTATCAACCTGGTCAACCCTTTGACAATCTCTACAATCGGATGATTGGCCTAGCAATCTCCAAATATTGTCAAACATCAAAACTCATATTCTGACTCAAGCTTGAATCGACTCAAGCTTAGTCTAACTGGTCAACCTTGACAAAGGGAAATTTCCCTAACACTATCCTCGTAGGAGAGAGAACAATAAAGGTATATCTTATTCTCTAGTGGTTGAAACATGTTTACCGGTGTTATCTACCAGCACCTGGTGTGTAGATACAGGATCCATTGATCATGTCTGCAATACATTACAGGGGTTCTAGGAAACTCGACGACTATATGAGGGAGAAATAATCATCTACATGGGCAATGCTACGAAAGTGGCAACTGTTGCAGTGGAAGACATCTACATATCATTCGATAGGAATTGAATTTTGGTTTTGAGAAATTATCTTTATATACCAACTTTTAGAAAGAATTTAATTTCAGTTTCTAAACTGTTTGTAGATGGATATACTATTTCTTTTGATGACAAAGTGGTTGTCAAGAAAAATAGGGTAATTATCTGTTCTGGCACATTAGTTGGTAATTTGTATACTCTAAATCCAATTACTCCCATAAAGCAACAAATGAAAATTAATAGCACATCTTCTAATTCTAATAAGAGAAAGTAACCTTCCGAAATGAATCAAACATATCTTTGGCATCTAAGGCTTGGTCATATTAACTTGATTAGGATTCAAAGGCTAGTAGCCAATGGACTCTTGGGTTCATTAGTGTTGGAAAACTTTCCAACTTGAGAATCTTGCTTGGAAGGTAAAATGACCAAGAGACCTTTTAAGGCCAAGGGGTATAGAGCCAAAGATGTGTTGGAACTGGTTCATTCTGATTTGTGTGGTCCTATATCTATCCAGGCAAGAGGTGGTTTCGAATATTTTATCACTTTTATAGATGACTATTCGAGATATGGGTACATTTACTTGATGTGCCACAAGTCTGAATGCTTTGATAAGTTCAAAGAGTACAAAGTTGATATGGAGAAACGTCATGGTAAAAGTATCAAGACACTACGGCCTGATCGTGGTGGCGAATACCTCTTTGGAGAGTTTAAGAATTACTTATCAGAGGTCAGGATTCAATCCCAATTGTCTGCACTTGGTACACCCCCAACAGAATGGTGTGGCAGAAAGAAGGAATAGAACTCTTATGGAAATGGTTAGATCGATGATGAGTTATTCAGAATTACCAGATTCATTTTGGGGATATGCTCTGGAAACAGAAGTGTACATTCTGAAAATGGTACCTTTTAAATCAGTACCCTCTACTCCCATGAAATTGTGGAATGGGTGTAAGCCTAGTATGAGTCATATTCGGATATGGGGTAGTCCAGCACATGTGCTAAAGGGAGATACTGACAAGTTGGAATCACGTACAGAAGTTTGTCTGTTTGTAGGATATCCTAAGGGAATGAAAGGTGGTTTGTTTTATAATCCTAAAAATCAAAAGATCATTGTTAGCACCAATGCTCGATTTTTAGAGGAAGATTATGTAATGAATCATAAGCCCATGAGTGAAATTGTTCTAGAAGAAATGCGAGAGGACACGCCTACTTTAGTATCAATAGTGCAAGATGAAATATCACAAGAAACTACAACACGTATCACAAATGATACACAACAACAGACAGTGTCTTGTCGTAGTGGAAGCGTTGTTAGGCAACCTGAAAGATTCATGTTTTTGGGAGAGTCGTCGGACTTGATCCCAGGTAAACATAAACCTAATACCCGAACATATGATGAAGCACTCTAAGATATAGATGCAACATCTTAGCAAAGAGTAATGAATTCAGAAATAGAATCTATGTATTCTAACAAAGTCTAGGAGCTAGTAGAACCATCAAATAGTGTAAAAGCTTTTGGATGTAAATGGATCTACAAAAGGAAAAGAGGGACAGACGGGAAGGTCGAAACCTTCAAATCAAGGCTTATTGCGAAAGGGTATACTCAGAAAGAGGGAATCGATTATAAGGAAACCTTTTCGCCAGTAGCTATGCTTAAGTCTATCCGGATACTCTTATCTATTGCTGCTCATATGGATTATGAGGTTTGGAAAATGGATGTCAAGATAGCTTTCCTTAACGGAAATCTTGAAGAAAACATCCATATAAAGCAACCAGAAGGATTTATTGCAAAGGGTAAAGAGCATCTAGTATGTAAGCTCAATCGGTCTATTTATGAACTGAAGCAAGCTTCAAGGACTTGGAACATCCGGTTCAATGAAGTAATCCAGTCATATGGATTTATTCAGTATCCGGATGAGTCTTGTGCATATAAGAAGTGTGATGGAAACGTGGTGGTATTTCTTGTACTATACATAGATGACATTTTGTTAGTTAGAAATAATATCAAAGTGTTGTCGGAAGTAAGGGTATGGTTGTCCAAGCAATTCTATATGAAGGACTTGGGAGAATTCACACATATTCTCGGGATCAAAGTAAAAAGGGATCGCCAGAAAAGAATGTTGTGCTTATCCCAAGCTTCATATATTGATACAATCCTAACTCATTTTAGCATGCAAGACTCCAAGAAAGGTTTTCTACCCTTGAGGCATGGAGTACCTTTATCTAAGGAGATGTCTCCGAAGACATCAAAAGAGATAGAAGAGATGAAGACAGTTCCTTATGCTTCAGCTGTAGGAAGCCTAATGTATGCTATGTTGTGCACGAGACCGGATATCTATTTTGTCATGGCCATGGTTAGCAGATATCAAAGTAATCCAGGACAGGGACATTGGACTGTTGTAAAGCATATATTAAAGTACCTGAGAAGGACTAGAGATTATATGCAGGTTTACCAAGCAGATGATTTGCTCCCTATGGGTTACACGGATTCCGACTTCCAATCAGATAGGGACAATAGTAAGTCTACCTCAAGCTATGTGTTTACTTTAGGAGGTGGAGGTATTGCATGGAGGAGTGTTAAGCATAAATGCATTTCAGACTCAACCATGGAAGATGAGTATGTGGTAGCCTCTAGGGTAGCCAAAGAAGCTGTATGGCTTAGGAACTTCCTAATGGACTTAGATGTGATTCCTGATTTTCCAAAAATCATCACAATTTATTGTGATAATAGTGGTGCAGTAGCAAACTCGAAGGAACCACGAGCCCATAAGGTGAGTAAACACATAGAGCGCAAGTACCACCTGATACGAAACATCGTAAAGCGAGGAGAAGTTATTGTCGCTAAGATTACATCAACAAATAACCTGGCAGATCCTTTCACTAAGGCCCTTCTAGCGAAGGCTTTTGATCGGCATGTTGAAGGAATGAGAATCAGATGTATGGCAGCGTTTATGACAGCATAGTCTTTTAGTATAAGTGGGAGATTGTTAGAGTGTATACTAAAAGCCTCGCTTTTTGTAAATATTTATTTTGAAATAAAGAATCACATTGGTTAAATGTCTACATTTATATGTTAAGTGTAGTTGTTCAATTAATTTATATTGTAAATAACATGCTGTGTGGTGTCACACACAGAAAATCATGTTATCAGTTCCTTATAAGTTATAAAAAGTTGCTCACGACTAAGATGGAAAGGAACAAACCATTGGAATAGTCATAGTGTAATTTGGTATTAGTTTATTTTAACTATAAAATTACACTAGTACACTCTGAGAGTATTGAGCAGGACCATTTGAGGTAGTTTCTTTTTATACTGACTATATAAAAAACAATACCTCTGTTATTATGGATGTGTGTACTCTTAATCATGATATAATAACAAGCACATATACTTAATACTTATTTCTTTAATTTATCAAAGGGTGCGATTTAGCTCGTTAATTCAATAGGTCCGATAAGTTGGGAAATAATATTATTTATATGGTGTGTTGTTGATTATAAAATGAAACTATGTCCTAGTAATCTAGGTTGATGATGTCCCCTTGAAGAGCTCATAAGGATTGTCATGTAAACCCTGTAGGTGGATTTACTCCGACATGATGATAAGGTTGAGTGTACTACTCTTTTAGCTAGATATTAATTGAGTTGTCAGTAACTCATTTAATTAGTGGACATTCAATATCTTAAACATAAGGAGTCTAACACACTCATGATAAGAAGGAGCTCATATAGTAATATGGGATTAGTGCGGTAGTGCAATAATAGCTCTTTAGTGGAATGAGATATTATTGATGAGCTTGAGTTGGGTGTTCGGGGTGAACACGGGAAACTCAAGTTCATCGGGAGACCAAAATCAATTCCTCCTCTCGGTCTCTGTCGTAGCTTTTTATTTATAAAGTCTTATACCCACCTAAATCCACCTTCTTACCCATCCATAGGTGGTCGTCCCCATGCAAGGGCTGGCCAATATAAGCCTTGGATGGATCAAGTGGTGGGCGATCCTAGCTTGGAGCCCAAGCTTAGGTGGCTCGCCACAATAAAAATAAAAAGGATTTTATTTTAAAATTTTCTTAAAAGAGAGTTTTAAAACTAAATTCTACAAAGGATTAAGAGAAAGGTTTGATATCTTTCCTTATTTGTAGATTGAAAGGAAGATTTTAATTTTGGTGAAAACTTTTGTTATTGTAATCATCCGCATGTTTTAATAAAGAGATTTTAATTTATAAAAGTTTTCTTTTATAACCAACCATGAAGGGAATTTTTAAAAGAGAAATTTTTATTTTAAAAATTTCCAGAAACAAATTAAGAAGTTTTAATTTGTGTTTAAAACTTTCCATGTTTGGAGGACTTGTAGGGGTCGATCACATTAAAGGTTTATGAGGAAATTTTAAATAAATTTTCCTTATAAGCTATTGGCCAGGAAAACAAGGAAGTTTTAATTATGTTTAAAATTTTCCTTATTTGCAAAGACCAAGGAATATAAAAGAGAGGGTAGAGGTACCTCACCTCATAACAACACATCTATTATTCCTCTCTTTTCTTCCTTGGTGGTGGCCAACCCTCATCCCTCTTCTTCTTCCTATTTTTCTTCCTTGGTGGCCGGCGGCATCTCATCTCAAGGAGTTCAAGGTGGCTGGATCTTGTTAGAGGAAGAAGGAGAGATAGGAGGCATTGTTTCTTAACGTCCTTGGAGCTTGGTTGGTGACCGAAGTTCTTCATCTCTAAGAGATTGTTGGTAGCCTAAACTTGCAGGAGAAGGAGGCTTGGGTGGATTCTCATCTCGGTAGATCGTCACCCACACGGCGCTCGAGATAAGAAGAGGAATACGATAAAAGATTGTGAGGTTTATTAGCTACAAAGAAAGGTATAACTAGTTGTCTTGTTCCACATCATACTAGTTTTCTTTGTACGAATTTTGAAATACCAAACACAAGAGGTTAAGGATTCTAGGTTTCGAATTTATGATTTGATATTGTGTTTCTTTTGTTTTTCGATCTTGTGATTCGATTGTTCTTAATGGTTAAACCTAGGGTTTGTTGGTGCGGGAAGCATCCGACGATCGAACTCAAGTTTTGATAATGGCAAAGGGATTCAAAGTTAAGTTTAATTGTTATCTAATGTGTATGATTAAGTGTTTCAGGAAAGTCCTAGCTGCGGTTAGGCAAGGGAAAACCCCTAGGGGGTGGTAACCCTAGGTCATAGGGGATGGTAACCCTATGCGAGAAGTCTTGGCGGTTCGGAGCTTCAGGCAAAAATCCTAGGGGGTGGTAACCGTAGGTTAAAATCCTGGTGTCGCGAACCGGGTAGAAGTCTGGATGGGTCGAGGACCAGACATCCAGCATGAAGACCGGAAGCTTAGGACGCTGAGCAAAAGTCCAGTCGATCTGGAGGATCAAACTGGCAAAGGTAAACTCTCCTGAGCGGAGTAGGTGAGGACACATTCCCCGGAAGAGGGAACAGTAGGCGTCGGTTCGACCTAGGGTTTCCGGTAGGAAATCTGAAGTCAGAACCGGACAGTCTGATGACTATCAAACTTTATATTTATGATATTATATGTGCTAACTTTTGTATTGCAGGATATGCTTGTTTTTTGGGTCTAACATGCCTTGCAAGTACAAAAGAACAAGATTGAGCCTCGGATGAACAGTGTCCGAGGCGCCTCTATGGAGCTTGTGATGGATCGAAAGCGCTAGAGGGGGGGTGAATAGCGCTCGTGACTATTTTAACGATTTAAAACACAGAGTAGAAACGCGGCGAAAAATAAGAGCAAACACAAAGAGACGTAGATGTTTTACATCGTTCGGAGCCTATAGCGACTCCTACTCGAAGGCCCGCGGTCCTTGACCGCTTTCGGTGGAAAACAACTATAATATCAGAATTATTACAAGCTAGAGTACAATTAGTGCAATAAAGAAACTATACCAACGAAAAGAAGAATAGAAAACTTTGGAGTTGATTCGTTGGAGTAGCAGAGCGTTGTTGAGGCGTTTTAGCAGCAGCACACGGAAGAGCACAGTTTTCTTGTTCAAATTCGATGTTCTGAGCTGCACCTCGAGGCCTCCTTTTATAGCTCTACAAAGTCTAATCTAGATCCCAAACTTCGGGATCAGGTTTGACCCGAGGCGGATCGGTCGACCGATCCTTCGGTCGACCGATCCGATGATTTCCACCACATCTGATCCGTCGATCTGTCGCTCCGCTTTGATCTGGTCAAACTCTATCCCTTCGTTCAGTCGACCGATCCCAAGGTTCGGTCGACCGATCAGTCTCCTCTGACCCACACACCTCGGCTTGATCCAGTCGACACCTTATCCAGGTTCGGTCGACCGATCTCGAGGTCCGGTCGACCGATCCCTGGTCGAACCCGGTCCAGCTTCTGGAGATCTGATCTAGTAGTTTGGAGGTTCGGTCGACCGATCCCAAGGTTCGTGTTGGATCGAGACGCACTAGAGGAGGGGGGGGTGAATAGCGCTCGCGGCTATTTCGTTCGTTTATCGGAGTAAAACCAAAACGCAGCGGAATAGATAAAGAAAACAACACAAAGACACAGGTCAATTTTACTTCGTTCGGAGCCTAAGGCGACTCCTACTCGAAGGCCCGCGATCCTTGATCACTTCCGGTGGGCAACAACTATAAGTTCGAAAGTATACAAAGATGATTTTACAAGTAATGCAATAAATAATCTTATACCGACAATGGAAAATACTAAATTGAAGCTCCGGGTTGTCGGTGTTGAGTTGCAGCACTTCGGGACGAGTTCGTTAGCAGCTAAATGCAGAAGGAAGACTTGGAATATGTTAATTCAAGCTGCTGGTCGAACCCCCTTTTTAAATGCTGTTCAAGGCGCCTTGAATAGGCCGAGTCAGCTGCGGAGATGAGGAGCGAATTGGTCGAATCTTATCACAGATTCAAGGCGCCTTCTACTGTTCACAAGGCACCTTCATCTGTTCAAGGCGCCTTACACTGTTCATCAAGGCGCCTTGAACAGCTTCTCGCAGCCAGCTCCAGCCTTGCACCCGAGGCGCCTCCAAACTCCATGAAGGCGCCTCGGACACTGTTCATACGAGACTTTAGGTTGCTCCTTTACACCTGCAAGATACGTTAGTCCCAAACACTACCCTGCAGCACAAAGTTAGCACATAATACAATAAGTATGATAAATGAAGTATTGACAGTCTCCGGACTGTCCGGGTCTGACTTCGGATTTCCTACCGAAAACCCTAGGTCGACCTGACGCCTACTGTTTCCTCTACGGGGAATGCGTCCTCACCTACTCCACTCAGGAGATTTACCTGCTGCCAGTGCGATCCTCCAGATCGACTGGACTTTTGCTCAGCACTCGACGCTTCCGGACTTTCTGTTGGACATCCGCTTCCCGGCCAGTCCAGTCTTTCACCTGGTTCGCGACACCAGGACTTTCCACCTAGGGTTACCACCCCCTAGGACTTTTGCCTTAAGCCATCAACCTGCCAAGACTTTCCGCATAAGGTTACCACCCCCTATGACCTAGGGTTACCACCCCCTAGGGTTTTTACCTGCCTAACCGCAGTTAGAACTTTCCTGAAACACTCATTCAACATGTTAGATAATAACAACTCTTAACTTTGAATCCTTTGCCATTATCAAAACTCAGGTTCGATCGTCGGATGCTTCCCGCACCAACAATCTCCCCCTTTTTGATTATGGCAACCCAAATTCAAAGTTAAGTAAAACAAATGCATAAGTATATTGAAGTTTTAAGTGATCAAGCTTAAAAATTCAAATGAGCGCCTAACTTAAGCTAACACTTAAATTTTTTGTGAAACTCCCCCTTAACACAAGATTTCCTTTTTGAGTTTTTACTTTTGAGCTTCCTTTGAATTTCCTACTCTCCCCCTTTGCCATTTATCAAAGATAGGCTAGTTATATTTAATTTTAAATTTTGAAAAATTGATTTGAAAGCATTGAGTTAAAGTCTTGTGAAACTATCTGAAACTTAGAAAATATCTTAGCAGGAATTTATAAAGTTAGGTTTCAAGTTTGGATAAGTTTGAAAAAGGATCAAAATATACCAGTTTTAAAAAAAAATCTGAATTTTTCAGAAAAGTCAGTTAGTTTGATACTTAGCTTTTAAAAGAGGGATAAAAGTAGACCAGTTTCAAAAATCTATTTTAAAAAAAATTTGTACTTAGAAAGATTTTTAAAGAGGTTTTATAACACTTAGCTTTGTTATACTAATTTTCATTGTTTTGATCTTTCAGCTAAGTGAGATAACAATCTAAAAAATTTTCTTAAAAAAAATCGACTTAGTTTATTTTAAAATTTTACAAAAGATTTTAAGTCACTGAAAGACAACTTTAAAAAATTATAAGTACTTAGCTTTTTGAATAAAATATTCTTAAAATTGACTAAGTTTGAAAGTATTTGCTAAAATGGTTGAATAGAAATCAATTGACTAAGCTGTTTGCAAATACTTTAGTTGAATTTTGAAGGAGTCCTAAATGGTGAATTTTGAAAAAGATAACAGAAAGACATTCTCATATTTAAAAAAGTTTTATTAGCAAAGAGGGAGTAGCTAAATGTTTAGTTCAGATTGTCCTTAAGTCCAAGCATGAGTCAAGTTTAATTAAGGAGTATCAGAGCCCTAAGGAGCAGACATGTTTAACTAGAAAATTGAGTATCCTTTGCCAACTGTCTAACCTTTAGCTACTTGCTGATTGCCTACAGAGCAACAACTTTCACATGGTTAGTCAAGTTAAGTCAATTTGGTCTAGATAGTTTTGACTAAAGCTGGAAGACTTGACTTGATTGATGTATATTGTGTGTTTAACGCCCAGACTCATATTGATGCACAGATATAAGCATTCTTGAGTCCAGGCAGTACCCTATGCATCTCACGCCATTCTATGTTTTTCAAGCACAATCAAGGTATACCTAGGTGTTTGTGAGATGCTCTGGCTTAAGTCTAGGGGAGCATGATTCCTAGGGGAAAACCTAGGTTAAGTCCAAAATTTGAAAAATCTAATAAATTGGAATTTTTGAAGGGTGTTTTTCCTAGAATTTGAAAGGTGATAAGTAAACCCAGATTTTGTGAAACTGACTAAGCATGCACATTAGTATATATTACTTTAAGGAAGTCTAAACAAAAATAAATAGGAGGTGAAGTGAGGCAACAATCCATAGTACAATGCATAACAGAGTCATATCAAATAGCAGGATCATCCACGCGAGGAGCATCAGCTGGAGGGTCATCAGCGGAAGGTGGTGCATTGGGCTGCTCGGGTGCTAGCTAACCTATACGTCGTATCTCGTCACGAAGGGACGTAAATCCGGCAGCCATCTCGGATCGAATAGAAAGAACTATCTATCGTGTCTGGATGGACTCGACCTCGAGTCGAGCAAGTTTGTCCTCGACGGAGAGTGATGTAGAGGTCGAAGGTCCAACTGAGGTGGATGATCTGGCAGACGGGGAAGGATCTAAGAAAAGAGCCTCAGCTAAGAAATCAGCCCACTCCTCTCCCTCGCTTGGTATATCCTCGGCTGCTGGAGAAATCGGGGCAGCTGTTGGCTGTGGTCGTCCTGTCCAGGCTAGAACTCCATTAGCTGTGATATCAGCACCGGCTAGTCTACAGCTACGGGATCCTAGCTCGTCATATATAGTGAGAGGAATGACTGTTCCCTGGTTACATCTATGCCCTCTATGGTCGAAAAGAAGCGAGTCAGAATATGACAGTAGGGCATGTGCACTATCCTGGAGGTGACTGTCCCAGATGCACAAATAATGTTCTGAAACATATACAGAGCTATATCGATATCTAATCGATGACACAGGGCATACAAGAAAAATGAGTGGGAAGGTCTCATCTTCGGGACATCCCGAGATGAGATCGGCAAATACATGCTGTCAGGACCCTATACATCACATAGTCCTGAACCCGAAGAGAGACTGACTTGAACTCAGTCAGGCCAGCAGGTCTCTCTTCCCCGAAGAAATACGTGTAGATAGTATCTAACGTAATATGGGAGTAAGGATCGCCAAATGGCAGGTCCCTACTGGGGTAGCATAAGAAGGTAGACTCTAAAACCCTAAGTCCTAGGGTGGTGTGTAGCAAGGTGGGAGTAAGCTCAATGTCAACGCCAGCAACTCTGGTGGAGTACCTATTATCATCAACCCTCTCAAGGTTGTGATAAAACTGTGCGCATAACTCCTGATTTACTGTATCAGTGCAGTAAACCAATTGGTCCATTTGATAATGCTCTATCATTTGGATACATGGCTGACAGAACTGGGTATAAAAGGTCCTATTTACATATCTAGGTTTGATAGGTTCAAAAATGTAATTGGCAAAGGTATCCCTAAGATGTATAGTAGGGAATCTGATATCTGCTGATGGAAGTCTAGCTGGATTAGGATCAATGTGTCGGCGCTTTCTATTTTCAACGATTTTGACAGAAATAAGCAGAAATATTACGTAGAACATGAACAGGAAGGATTGGGATTATACCTAGGAGGCATTGCCAGGTGTTGAGTGAAGATTAAATGGGTTGAAGGCGCCTTGGTTGCTAGAATTCGCATGCAAGAAATTTGCTCGGCGTCGGCAGAAGATCGAACAGAAAGAATCAGTTCGATCTCCAAATCTGGGAATTGAAGGCGCCTTAAGGGTGTTTAAGGCGCCTTGAGTAGGTTTAGAAGGCGCCTCGGATCGATCCGAGGCGCCTTAAGGTGATGCGGCGGGAACTTTCCCGCCGCTCTTGGAGGCGCCTTCCAGTGTGGGAGGCGCCTCCATGAGGCGCCCTCCCCTTTATATATTATATATATATATATATATATTAAATAATTTAAAAAGGTTTTTAGATTAAAAAAATTTTAAATTTTAAGTTTTAAAAACAATTTTGAAATTTAGGTTTTTAAAATAATTTTGAAATTTAAGTTTTTAAAACAATTTTGAAATTTAAGTTTTTAAAACAATTTTGAAATTTAAGTTTTTAAAATAATTTTGAAATTTAAGTTTTTAAAGTAATTTTGAAATTTAAGTTTTTTTTTTAAAACAATCTTGAAATTTATGTTTTTAAATTAATTTTGAAATTTAAGTTTTAAAACAATTTTGAAATTTAAGTTTTTAAAACAATTTTGAAATTTAAGTTTTTTTAAAACCATTTTGAGATTTAGGTTTTTAAAATAATTTTGAAATTTATGTTTTTAAAATAATTTTGAAATTTAAGTTTTAAAATAATTTTGAAATTTAAATTTTAAAACAATTTTGAGATTTAGGTTTTTAAAATAATTTTGAAATTTAAGTTTTTAAAATAATTTTGAAATATAAGTTTTTAAAATAATTTTGAAATTTAAATTTTTAAAGTAATTTTGAAATTTAAGTTTTTAAAGTAATTTTGAAATTTAAGTTTTTAAAGTAATTTTGAAATTTAAGTTTTTTTTTTAAAATAATTTTGAAATTTAAGTTTTTAAAATAATTTTGAAATTTAGGTTTTTAAAATAATTTTGAAATTTAGGTTTTTAAAATAATTTTGAAATTTAAGTTTTTAAAACAATTTTGAAATTTAGGTTTTTAAAATAATTTTGAAATTTAAGTTTTTAAAACAATTTTGAAATTTAGGTTTTTAAAATAATTTTGAAATTTAAGTTTTTAAAATAATTTTGAAATTTAGGTTTTTAAAATAATTTTGAAATTTAAGTTTTTAAAATAATTTTGAAATTTAGGTTTTTTAAAATAATTTTAAAATTTAAGTTTTTTAAAATAATTTTGAAATTTAAGTTTTTAAAATAATTTTGAAATTTAGGTTTTTAAAATAATTTTAAAATTTAAGTTTTTAAAATAATTTTAAAATTTAAGTGTTTAAAATAATTTTGAAATTTAAGTTTTTAAAATAATTTTAAAATTTAAGTTTTTAAAATAATTTTAAAATTTAAGTGTTTAAAATAATTTTGAAATTTAAGTTTTTAAAATAATTTTGAAATTTATGTTTTTAATTTCTTAGTCATCTCACCCGATCTAAATTGTCAATCAGGGAATCCTATAATTGTTGTGAGATGAATTATCGTTGAATTTAAGGGTCTGGTTTAACTTTGTATTAGATTCAGGTTTAGCTTTGGGTTCAACAAGTAAGCATTCTTTGGATAAACTTCTGGGCTATGGTGAGTCACAAGGAGCTCATTAAAGTAACCATGCCTTCGAGATTTTCCAAATAGTCCTACCCATTGAACTTAATACTAAACCTTGTTCTAACTAGTTGGGATCCATTTAAGGGTAGCTTCGGTCAGTTCCACTTGGCCAAATGCACCAGGTCGAAGCCATATCTTCCTAGCCATGCGATGCCCAAGTTTCCCTAACGTACTATCATCCAAAAACTTCACCGGTACTGTGGTTCAAGTTAAACTTAGCCCGTTTTTAAACTAGCCTTAATTACCCTGCCGGGTAATCTATTCTTGTTTTACCCATTTCGGGTAAATTATGTTCAGTTACCCTGTCGGGTAGTTCAGTTGGAGGTGCCAGCTAGTTTGGATCCACCATCTATTTTTGAAATTTAAATTTATAATTTAATTTTGAATTTTAATTTGAATTTTAAATTTAGAATTTATAATTTAATTTCTAGTTTGATTTTGAATTTTAAATTTAGAATTTGTAATTTAATTTCGAATTTTATTTTAATTTATAATTTATAATTTAGATTTTAATTTTGAATTTTTAATTTTTAATTTGAATTTTTAATTTATAATTTTAATTTAATTTCGAATTTTGAATTTATAATTTGAATTTATAATTTTAATTTTAATTTTAATATTGAATTTTGAATTTATAATTTTAATTTATAATTTATAATTTTGTTAAGATCGTTTTTCTTTTTGCTCCCCCTGAATCATAGCCTCGATACGGTCTTTCGAGGTAGTGTATTTGATCCTTCGGGACCCAGTATTGGCTAAGTCCAACTTGATTGACCAGTCTGGACTTGGGGACCCATGCTTGGACTGATTTACTATTTGGTTTATTTATTAAAGATAAATAAGTTTTATATTTCCTTTTCGTTTTATATCCTAGCCCAGTTTTGTTGTAAACGGCTCTTTGTGTCCCAAGAATTAGGTCAAGATTCTTGGAACCTAAAGAAAATCGTTCTAAGGTATCTTTTAAATCCTTGACCTGATTTTTCAAACTTGAATTTTCTTCCTCAAGTTTTTGAACTTGAGTTGAATCTCCAGTATGAACTTGATCAGGTAAGGATTCAGAGTTAGTCACTTCTTTAAGGACAGAAATTTCCTTTAGAAGTGACTTAATCTTAAGGTTCGATTTAGCTAATTTGCGAAGTAAATAATTAACTAAATTATTAAGTCTAGGAATACTTACAGCGGAGTCTGGCCCTTCAGAAATGGATGCGGATCCGTGGCTTCGCTTGGACTCGGCCTCTGACTCGCTCTCGCTCTCAGATTCGACGATTTGGTCCCGGGCCATTAATGCGAGCAAACTCGTCTGATCGAGTTCGTCGTCGTCGTGCTCCGAAGAAGATTCGTCCCACGTTGCTTTCAGGGCCTTCTTTCTTCTTTGCTTTTTGGCCTCCTTTTGGTTGGGACAGTTGGCTTTGATATGCCCTTTCTGGTTGCACCCGTAACAAGTAACTTCAAATTTTACTTTCGGACTCGGTTGAGCCTCTTTGAATTGAACTGCCTTCTTCAGATCTTTCTTGTTGAAGCCCTTCTTCTTCTTGTAGAGCCTCTTCACGAGGTTCACGAGTTCGCTGGTCAGTTCGTCTTCTAAGTCTTCTGAGTCGGGTTCGTCTTCTGATTCCGGTTCAATTTTTCTTCGGGATCTCGGTTCACGCGTTCTACTTGTCCCTGCAAGCAAAGCTACACCTTTCTCGGATGGCTGTGCATTAGTTTGTTCATGAAGTTCAAATTCACTAAACAATTCATCTAATTTTAAAGCAGATAAGTCTTTGGAGACTTTGTAGGCATCTACCATTGATACCCACAATGTGCTCCTCGGAAACGAATTTAGTGCGTACCTTATAAATTCCCGATTCTCTACCTTTTGTCCGATTCCGTGGAGAGAATTGAGGATGTCTTGAATGCGCGCATGTAGTGAACTTGCCGTTTCACCTTCCTGCATTTTTAGATTATACAATTTATTGAATAATAAATCACGCTTACTTACTTTGGTATCGGTGGTCCCTTCATGAAGCTCGATCAGCTTCTCCCATAGCTACTTGGCGCTTGAGAACGGACCGACCCGGTTTAGCTCCTCCTTTGTTAGACCGCACTGGAGGGTACAAGTTGCTCTGGCATTTGCTTCCACTTTCTTGATCAATGCTAGTTCCCAATACTCGCAAGGAGTAGGATTTCCATCTTTATCTGTTGGCAAATCCAAACCAGTCTTGACGATCATCCAAGTCTCGAACTGGATCTTCAGAAAGTTTTCCATTCTGCCCTTCCAGTAACCAAAGTCCTCTACGGTGAAGAGTGGAGGGCGGGCTGTACTGTAGCCCTCTTGTAGAGCCATTTAAAATAACTATGAAGAAAAAGAATGACAAAAAAAATCCCAGGACTTGGTCCTGGATTAGTAGTGCGGGAAGTTTATAAAAGAATTACGAACTCGGGTGGTGTTGCACCAACTCCGAGCAGAAAATCGATTCGAGAAAAAGGATTAGAATATAGCTATAAGGCTAAATTCTAATTGACTCCGAAAAAATCTGAAAATACCACGAGAAAATTGTTTTGAATGGTGGTTGCACCGATTCAAAACGACCCCGCTCTGATACCAATTGTTGGATCGAGACGCGCTAGAGGGGGAGTGAATAGCGCTCGCGGTTATTTAGTTCGTTTATCGGAGTAAAACCAAAATGCAGCGGAATAGATAAAGAAAACAACACAAAGACACAGGTCAATTTTACTTCGTTCGGAGCCTAAGGCGACTCTTACTCGAAGGCCCGCGATCCTTGGTCGCTTCCGGTGGGCAACAACTATAAGTTCGAAAGTATACAAAGATGATTTTACAAGTAATGCAATAAATAATCTTATACCGATAATGGAAAATACTAAATTGAAGCTCCGGGTTGTCAGTGTCGAGTTGCAGCACTTCGGGACGAGTTCGTTAGCAGCTAAATGCAGAAGGAAGACTTGGAATATGTTAATTCAAGCTGCTGGTCGAACCCCCTTTTTAAATGCTGTTCAAGGCGCCTTAAACAAGCTCCAAGGCGCCTTGAATAGGCCGAGTCAACCGCGGAGATGAGGAGCGAACTGGTCGAATCTTATCACAGATTCAAGGCGCCTTCTACTGTTCACAAGGCGCCTTCATCTGTTCAAGGCGCCTTGAACAGCTTCTCGCAGCCATCTCCAGCCTTGCACCCGAGGCGCCACCAAGCTCCATGAAGGCGCCTCGGACACTGTTCATCCGAGGCTTTAGGTTGCTCCTTTGCACCTGCAAGATACGTTAGTCCCAAACACTACCCTGCAGCACAAAGTTAGCACATAATACAATAAGTATGATAAATGAAGTATTGACAGTCTCCGGACTGTCCGGGTTTGACTTCGGATTTCCTACCGGAAACCCTAGGTTGACCCGACGCCTACTGTTCCCTCTACGGGGAACGCGTCCTCACCTACTCCACTCAGGAGATTTACCTGCTGCCAGTGCGATCCTTTCAGATCGACTGGACTTTTGCTCAGCACTCGACGCTTCCGGACTTTCTGCTGGACATCCGCTTCCCGGCCAGTCCAGTCTTTCACCTGGTTCGTGACACCAGGACTTTCCACCTACGGTTACCACCCTCTAGAACTTTTGCCTTAAGCCATCGACCTGCCAAGACTTTCCGCATAGGGTTACCACCCCCTATGACCTAGGGTTACCACCCCCTAGGGTTTTTACCTACCTAACCGCAGTTAGGACTTTCCTGAAACACTCATTCAACTTGTTAGATAATTACAACTCTTAACTTTGAATCCTTTGCCATTATCAAAACTCAGGTTCGATCGTCGGATGCTTCCCGCACCAACAGTTCGGTCGACCGATCCTGGTCAGTTTTAACCCTGCATAAAACTGTTAGTTACCTGCAAAACAAGGTTAGAACACGAAAGATAATATATAAATAAATTTGACAGTCATCGGACTGTCCGGGTCTGACTTCGGGTTTCCGACCGGAAACCCTAGGTCGACCCAACGCCTACTGTTCCCTCTACGGAGAACGCGTCCTCACCTACTCCACTCAGGAGATTTTACCTTTTGCCAGTGCGATCCTCCAGATCGACTGGACTTTTGCTCGGTGTTCGATGCCTCCGGACTTTCCGCTGGACGCCCGCTTCCCGACCCGTCCAGTCTTCCACCTGGTTCGCGACACCAGGATTTTCCACCTAGGGTTACCACCCCCTAGGACTTTTGCCTGAAGCATTGACCCACCAAGACTTTCATCATAGGGTTACCACTCCCTATGACCTAGGGTTACCACTCCGTAGGGTTTTACCTTGCCCAACCACATTTAGGACTTCCCTAAAACACTCAATCAAGCATGTTAGTCCACAACACACCTTAACATTGAATCCTTTGCCATTATCAAAACTCAGGTTCGATCGTCGGATGATTCCCTCACCAACAGCTTGGAGGCGCCTCGGGTGCAAAGCAGAAGCTGGCTGCGCAGCAGGCTTGGAGGCACCTCGGATGGAGCTGGAGGCGCCTCGGACCAGAGCTTGGAGGCGCCTTCAAGTGGATGAGTTGCGACCAGTTTAGCAATGATCCACGCGGCTGACCCGGAGGCTTGGAGGCGCCTTGGATAAGGTTTGAGGTGCCTCCAGCACTGTATAAAAGGGGTGTTCGAGTAGCAGCTTTATTCAAAGATTTCTAAAGTATTCTTCCATTATGTGATGCTCAAGAAACGTCCCGGCCAAGCAACAACAAGTTCCCGATGACCCTGAGCTCCAGTTTCTATATTTTTGGTTATCGGTATAGCCTTTTAATTAGTCTTTTGTAATACAAATTTGTAACCTTGCGCTTTCATAGTGAATTGCCCAAAGTAAATGCACAACGAGCGTGGGCCTTGGAGTAGGAGTCGACCAAGGCTCTGAACCAAGTAAAACCACTTGGGTCATTCTGTGTGTTTTATTTTTCCGCTGCTTTATTCTGAATGTGTTTTACGAATCTGAAACGAGTGAAAGCCACGAGCGCTATTCACCCCCCCCCCCCCTCTAGCACTTCTTGATCCAACAGGGTTACTATAAGGAGATTAAATATTGAATTTCATTGAAAGGCTTTGTCTAGGAAGTGGTGGATGATCCCATAGGTGGATTTGGATTAATAATGTTAAGCATCATTTGCGATCCAAGTCTAAACCTCTAAGAACAGATAAGTTGAATTTGGAATCAATAATGTTAAGTTCTGTTTGTGATTCCAAATTTAATTTCTAAAGAACACAATAGGTTGTTAGGAAAGGTTCAGGACTTGTACCAAATTTTTGTACAGGGGAACCGGTTCGATATTTTGGGTAGCAACCAACAGTATCCACAGGGACTGGTATAACCACTAAAGATATATCAAAATGAATTAGACTGGTATAACCACTAAAGATATATCAAAATGAATTAGCTAAACAACTAATCAATTGATTTACAACAACTAAGTGCAACTATGAAAAGTAAAGTATAAAAACAGGAATAAGGGCTATGATAAAAGGGTTGTTCTAGGAGTTTTGGTTTCTTTGTAATGTCATTCAATGTAAATGATCTACGAAGTCTTATTCCTCAACTATCCATCATTTGTAGAAGGTTGCCGATTCTCTCCTGCAATAGATAAACGGCTTAGGACTAAAATCTATATCTAAATGTGATCAATTAGGAATAATTTCTATGATGTCCTTACACGAGCTTGCCTGTCATGTGCGCCCCTCGAAAAATCAACATAGAAATTCATTACTTCTCAACCAAATCAAGATATAAAAGATTAACGCATGCAACTATCCTACCCCTTGAATGACATTATTTCACCCTCAAGATTATCCCTCAATCATCCTTACACGGGCATGTCTATCACGTACGTCCCTCGGATAATCAAATGAGGAATTACCTTTACGAGATCCACAAGACACTCAAACATTCTATCAAGAATGATAATTGAGATCAATCACATCCATCCACACAAGATCAAATGGATACAAAATAGGACAATATCATAGAAATAAGAAATTGGCAAATCCACAAGAGTTTACATCAAATCACATTACAAATACTCCCTCCATCCTAGAATAAAGAGATCTAATCCATAGAACAAGAAAAGAAAGCCAAAGACAAGAAGTTTACAAGCATCTTGATCCCCAAACCCAAAAAGATAAGGGAAGAAAAGCTTATCTATGATGAAGAATCATGTTCGGATCCAATCCTCGTTCCCTGGAGTTGATTCGTTGAAGATCCGCCCTTAGATCGCCGGAAAATCCGTCTAAGAAGGTGGAGGAACGCCCAAATCTTGATTTCTCCCAAAAGGGAGAACTCCCCCCTTTCAAATGAGGAAGAAACCCTTATATATAGCTGGGGTTTGGGTGCCACACGACAGCGAGACATGGCCGTGTAAAGCTCACACGGCCTGGTCCATTCCTGTCACTGCCCAAGTGACATGGCCGTGTGATGTTCACATGGTCGTGGCATGCTCTGCCACTACCCCCTTGCACGACCATGTAGATCTACACGACCTACTCTGCCTCTGGCTCTGGAACTCCTGCACGACCATGTCTGGGACACGACCAGGGCTTTCTTAGCTTCTGGAAATGTTTCACGGTCGGGTGACACACACAACCATGTACTGCTTTGGCACTAGAAGGCTTGCACGGTCGTGTGATACTCACACTACGAGGACACTCCTTCATTCTGCCAGTGCTGCAAGGGTGAGGATCACCACATGGCCTAGGCAACTCCCCAAGACAGGGCCATGTAGCACTCATGAATGGTACCTTCCTCCTTTGTTTAATTGTAGATTTTGCCTCGAACATCAAATCTTCCCAAAATCGACTCCTGCGTACAAAAAATGCACAAAAGCATATCTCCGAATAAAAAGAGTAAATATGCTAAAAGCAAAGTTGGAAGTACAAAAATGCATAGATAAAGCACGCACAAAATATGTGAATGTGCGTCAAAACATACTAAACAAGTATATACAATCTACGCACATCACACCCCCAGACTTAAACTTTTGCTTGTCCTCAAGCAAAAATGTCGCAATCTTAATTCATTCGGTGTATAATGCATTCATAATCCCTAATGTACTTTCCTAACTCTATCAAAAAGTTTCATTAACAAGCATGATCATAGAAACAAGTCAAGTATGGCTCAAGCATAAGTCTCTTGTGCACAGTGCAAAAAGTGATCCAATCTTTTCAAGTTTCAATCTATGTCCTAGTCATGTCGTCATCCATATGAGTTCCAAATATTTCTGGTGATAGGTACTTACCTGTCACACACTTGGTTCATATTTCTCAATTAACCCAAGGTCTCAAAGGCGTGCTCAATCTCAAGAGAAGCTAAGTAGTCATTTCCCCAGTAACCTAACTCGGTCTCAAAGGAGTGACTTATTAGATTTCACTCATGACCACTATTTTTTATATCCCTTATTCACATTTTTATTTTACATAAGTACTTGCATTGTGAAAAACTTATTTACAAATATAATTTTAGCACAAATGTTGGGATATTTTGATTTTTCCAAATGAGCTTACATGATTTGAGCATCATCCAGTACCCAAAATGAAGTTTGAGAAATCACCATGGAAACCAAGTACTAAACAAACAAGATGAATCATGACTATTTCAATGATATCTGTAGGTGCAAACTGCACCAGAATCAAACCTGAGTTTTGATGTTGTCAAAGGTTCAACTTAAGTCTTGTTATGATCTAACAAGTTTACTGAGTGTGCAGAATGTTTACTCAACCGGGAAAGACCTAGTTGGAGGCTAGGCAGGAGAAATCTTAGCAGATTGTGGAACCCAGGTGAAAGTTCAAGAACGTCGAGGGGAGACGAAGCTTGGCAGTGTGATCGAGAGGTCTGAAGGGCCGAAGATAAAAGGAAAAGTCCTGGGGAGCCGATCAAGGCTGAGTGAGAAGTCCAAACTAGATCTGGAGGATTAAAGTTTGGCAGGTAGGTTGAGGTAAGCAAACTGGAGGAGCGATAGTGAGGTCGGGTTCTCAGAGGGAACAACCTTAGGTCGCTTATCCAACTGAAGAAACCTGGAAGGTTTCCAGGTTGAGATCAAGACAGCTCTATTGTCTATATTACTCATGCATTATATTACTGTGCTAACACTTGTTTTACAGGAATATTGTTTAAACTCTGTTTTGCAGATTCGGCCTGATCGGTCGACCGAACAGGAGGTTTGGTCGACCGAACTAGCTTGACTCAGACCAGAGATCAGTTCAGATAAGGCAAAACAGAGTTCAGTCCGATCAAAAGCTTGATCGGTCGACCGAACCAGAAGATCGGTCGACCGAACCATAGTGACTCAGCACAGGACAAATCATCATCACCGATTAGCAGCAAAGGAAATAGAAGTTGATCGGTCGACCGAACCTGGGGATCGGTCGACCGATCCAATCAGCATTTAATCAGCATTAAAGGGTGATCTTGGCATATTTCAGCGAACAAGGAAAAACCTTGTTCGGTCGACCGATAAAAGGGTTTGGTCGACCGAACCATTGAAGGCAAATTAAAGCATAATTACGAGCCAGCGTCAGATTGCCAGCTGGAGGTGATTGAAGCTGGTTCGGTCGACCGAACAAGGGATCGATCGACCGAACCCTCAGTACTCCTATAAAACCAGGCTCGAAGACAGAGGCAAAAATAACTTTTCTGATAAACTCTTGTGCTCGTTTGCAATCAGTCCACGCTACAAGTCTTCATCAAATTTGCAAGCGACTTCATCCGATTGCCGATCGAGCTACGACTTAAATTCTGCAATTGTCGGTATAGCTTTATTTTTGTACTGCACTTTAATTCTGTAAGATAGTAGAAGTGTTACTATCTTACATATTTGTACTTGTACGATTCACTTCTTTCCAAGGAGTTCGGAAAGAAGGATTATAGTGTTTTGCCCATCGGTGCGGTCAAGGACCGCGGGCCTTTGAGTAGGAGTCGAGCTAGGCTCCGAATGAAGTAAACGATTGTGTCTCCTTTCTTATTTTCCGCTGCATGATTCTGACTTAAAAAGAAAAGATTAGTTTTAAAAAGAAGCGATATTCACCCCCCCTCTATCGCGTTACTCGATCCTATCAATTGGTATCAGAGCCAGGTTAGCTCTGAAATTTCTTAACCGATTTTCTAAGCATCTTTAAAATCTTTTATTTTCTTCAAATTTCTTTAATATTTTTCATTATCTCTATTTTTTCAAGCACTACTAATCCCAAGACAAAAGTCTTGGAAATATTTTTTTAATCTGTGCTTTGCAAGGATGTCGAATTCATATCAAGAAGGCTATAGCACGGTCCGACCTCCACTATTCAAAGGAGAAAACTTTAGCTACTGGAAGAATAGGATGGAGTGTTTCCTGAAGTCTGACATCGAGCTCTGGTTCACAATCTTGAAAGGTTATACTCCTCCAACGAAGGACGGAACAACTCTAGAACCAGAAGAATGGACTCCAAAAATGGTCAAAAAGGCACAACTAAATTACAAGGCGATCAACACCATTTAGTGTGGACTCACAATGGAGGAATTGAACCGAGTTGGTCCCTACGACAACGCCAAAGACTTGTGGGACACACTAATCAAATTACACAAAGGAACCGACGACTCAAAGGTAAACAAACGAGATCTTCTTTTAAACAATTTACTTAATATAAAAATGTTTCCTGGAGAGACGGCCTCGCAACTACACGCCCGACTGAAGGACATCCTCAACGGTCTTCACCTGATCGGACACGAACTCAAAAATCGCGACACGATAAGGTTCACTCTGAACGCCTTTCCGAGGAATGCTTTGTGGGCATCAATTGTAGATGCATACAAAGTTTCCAAAGATCTTTCAATTCTTAAGTTAGACGAATTGTTTTGCGAGTTGGAATTACACGAGCAATCTAACATGAGCCATGTCGAGAAAGGAGTTGCTTTGTATGTAGGTTCAAGCAAAGAGACAAAATCAAAAATGAAGATCGAGTCTGAAAGTGAGTCAGACTCAGATTCAACAAACGAAGAAGAACTAGTCAACATGGTCCGAAGATTGTTGACTAAGAAAAAGTTCAGAAGAAATACCAAAAAGATTCCACCGAACCATATCCAAAACAAATCAGAAATGATTTGTTATGGATGCAACAAAAAGGGGCATTTCAAAAACGAATGCCCAAATCGGAAAGAAGAACGACCCAAATCGACAAGACGGAAGAAAGCACTTCAAGCGACTTGGGACGAAACCTCTTCCGACGAATCCGACACGGAGCAAACGAAGCACTCGAGTCACCTTGCATTTATGGCAAGGAACGAAGATTCTGAGTCTGAGTCCGATGATGAATACGAGTCCGAGATTGACCTCGATTTCGAGTGAAGCCCCGGATCGAAAGATCCGAATATGGTAACGATTTATTCAAAGTCAAATTTACTTAAAGTAGTTAAATGTTTGTTTAAAAAATTAGCAAATTTGGAAAAAAAAAATAACTTGTTACTTAAGGAAATAGACCACCTTAAGCAACAAGTTAGCTTGAGTGACTCGACTAACCAAGTTCAAGTCGGAACTTCAACTCAAGTTGAAAAACTCGAGGAAGAAATTTTCGATTTGAAAGGTCAAGTCGAGCGACTCAAGAAAACTTTTGAAAGGTTCGAAATGGGATCCAAGTGTCTAAATATGGTACTTAGATCGCAACGAGCCGTGTACAACAAATCGGGGCTTGGCTATAAACCTAACAAAACAAACAAATCATACATGTCTCTAATCAGTCAAAATGTTAGAAGTCAAGTCCAAGCATGGGTTCAAACAAAACACTTAACCAAACTAATCAAACCAAACCACTACTTGGTCCCTAAGAGTCAAATTCATTACTTAGATAGACCTTATCTAAGCTATGACTCAGGGGGAGCAACTAGAAAAACAATCCAACCAACTTAAACCAAACTCAATACTTAGGATTAGGATTATTAGAACGGTTAGATGAAAAAGGTTTACCAAACCCTATAACATAGCACCGGAATGGATTGGGATGATAGTACGTCAAGGAAACTCTGTCGAAGGCATGTCTAGGTTGAATATGGAATTCTACCTGGTGCACTAGACTTAGTGGATCTGACCGAAGCTACCCCAGTGAAACATGGGCTAGTTAGACCAAAATTTAGTATTAAGTTTTTTGGGCAGGAACAGTTTGGAAAGTCTTCAGCAAGTGGTCTAATGATATTCAATTAGGCCATATGCCTCGCCACTGAACTGAAACTTATCCTTAGGACGCTTGTTTGATTAACCCAAAGCTAAGTTTGAATCTAACATGAGTTCAATAACCTCTTTCAATAAAATTAATTCTAATTTGAACTAAATTAATTTTAATTCAAATCTAATTCAAACTAATTCAATTTAAAATTAATTAAATTTATTTAAAGTTAATTAAATTTATTTTAAACTTAATTAAAATTATTTTAAAATTAATTAAATTTATTTTAAACTTAATTAAATTTATTTTAAACTTAATTAAATTTATTTTAAACTTAATTTAAATTATTTTAAAATTAATTAAATTTATTTTAAACTTAATTAAATTTATTTTAAACTTATTAAAAATTATTTTAAACTTATTAAAAATTATTTTAAACTTATTTTAAAAAAAACTTAATTAAAATTAAAACTTTTAAATTACTTTAAATTTAAAACTTAATCACTTTACTTGATTCGAACAATAAATAATACATATTAAATTCATGTAAATCAATTAGATTTCAAAACTACTTACTTAATCCTTTAACCACACTTTGGTCTCATCCTACATTTTGTAGGATTCCAAAGCTCTGGATAAATGGATCTTGAATAGCGGGTGTTCTAGACACATGACTGGGGATCAACACAAATATACCAACATTGAATTCAAAAATTTAGGGTCAGTTGCCTTTGGAAACAATGGCAAGTTAAAGGTAATCGGTACAGGTGAAATTCAATTACAGTCAAACATTTCAATTAAAAAGGTTTTACTTGTTGAACATTTTAATTATAATTTACTTAGTATAAGTCAACTTTGTGATTCAGGTTTTAAGGTTCAATTTTTGTCTTCTAAATGCTTAATAAGTTATAATGACTCAACTAATGTTTTACTGAAATGTTTTAGAGACAAAAATATATACTCCATTCATCTACCTAAAACAATATCTAAATGTCTTCTAGCAAATAATGATGAAACTTGGTTATGGCATAGGAGATTAGCTCATACTCACCTTAGAAATTTATTAAAATTAAGCAAAAATGGTTTAGTTAAAGGTTTGCCAAAATTAGGAAATCCTTTAAATAAATTTTATAATTCCTGTCAACAAGGTAAACAAATTAAATCAACTCATAAAATTACAAATCAAAATAGAACAAATAAAATACTTGAACTAATACATTTGGATTTATTTGATTCTCATGGAATAAAATCTTTTAATGGAAATCTATATTGCTTAGTAATCATTGATGACTACTCTAGATATACTTGGGTAAAAATTTTATCTAATAAAAATGAAACCTTTGAAACATTCAAGAATTTTTGTAAACAAGTAGAAAATGAAAGAGATATTAAAATAAAAAGGATAAGAAGTGATAATGGAGGGGAATTCAGAAATCATAATTTTAATAATTTTTGTTTAGAAAATGGTTATCACCATGAGTTTTCATGCCCTAAAACACCACAACAAAATGACTTAGTAGAACGTAAGAATAGAACCTTACAAGAAGCTGCCCGAACCATGTTAAATGAATACAATACACCAAAATACTTTTGGGTTGAAGCTGTCAACACAGCTTGTTATGTTCAAAATCGAATCATAATTAATAAAGATCAAAATAAAACATCCTATGAAATTTATTTCAACAAAATTCCTAATATAAAATATTTTAAAGTTTTTGGTTGTAATGTACATATTTTAAATCTTAAAGATCACTTAGGTAAATTCACTTCAAAAACTAACCTAGGAATTTTTCTAGGGTATTCATCTACAAGTAGGGCCTATAGAGTTTATAATAAATCTACTTTGAAAATTGAGGAAACGACAAATGTAACATTTAATGAAATCGATAACATTTCTACTACTCAAACTCATTCAAATGGTAATCAAGAAGACGATGTAGAATTACCCAACCTTAAAGAATCTGAAAATTCAAAATTATTAAAATCTAACCCTCATCATCCAGTCAATCAAATCATAGGAAATCCTGAATTAAGGGTTCAAACAAGATCTGCTTTTAGAAATCTAAGTCAAATAGCTTTAATATCTAAAATTGAACCTAAAAATATAAATGATGCATTAATAGAACCTGACTGGGTAATTGCAATGCAAGAAGAGTTAAACCAATTTGAACGAAATCAGGTTCGGGACTTAGTACCTCCACCAATAAATAAAATGGTCATTGATACTAAATGGGTGTTTAGAAACAAATTAGATGATCAAGGTAATATTTTAAGAAATAAAGCTCGTTTAGTTGCGAAAGGGTTTAGTAAATTCGAAGGACTAGATTACGACGAGACTTATGCCCCGATAGCTAGACTTGAATCAATTAGAATGTTGCTAGCCTATGCTGCATTTAAGGTGTTCAAGTTGTACCAAATGGATGTTAAATCCGCTTTTCTAAATGGCGTTATTAAGGAGGAAGTCTACGTTAGTCAACCACCCGGTTTTGAAGATCTAGAAAATCCAACTTATGTCTTTAAACTTAAAAAAGCTTTATATGGATTAAAACAAGCACCTAGGGCTTGGTATGAACGTCTATCTAGTTTTTTAAAATCCAAGGGTTTTAAAGAAGGCCAAATTGATCCTACACTTTTTATTAAAACCTTTAACTCAGACATTTTTATAGCTCAGGTTTATGTAGATGATATTGTATTTGGTTCAACCAATTCAAAATTTTTAAAAGAATTTGTAACCTTTATGGAAAATGAATTTGAAATGAGTTTAGTTGGTGAATTAAATTATTTTTTAGGTCTTCAAATTAAACAAACTAAAGATGGTAATTATGTACATCAAACTAAGTATACAAAAGAACTTCTTAAAAAATTTGGTATGGAAAATTGTAAAGGGCTTAAAACACCAATGGCAAGTAACCTAACCATTGATAATGATGAAAATGGTATATCTGTTGATTTAAAGTATTACAGAAGTATGATAGGGAGTTTACTTTATCTAACTGCAAGCTGACCAGACATTTTATTTGCAGTTAGTATGTGTGCCCGATATCAAACTTGCGCAAAAGAAACTCATCTTTCACTGGTTAAAAGAATTATCAAATATTTAAAAGGCACTATTAATGTAGGAATTTGGTACCCAAGAACCTCACATTTTGACTTAGTCGGATACTCAGATTCAGATTATGCTGAGTGTAAGTTAGATAGGAAGAGTACAAGTGGAGGTTGTCAATTGTTAGGTTCATCTTTAGTTAGTTGGTTTAGCTGTAAGCAAAAATGTGTTGCCTTATCTACCACTGAGGCCGAATACATAGCAATGGGTGAATGTGTAGCTCAATTGTTGTGAATGTCTCATACATTAAAAGATTTAATCTAGATTATAGAAATGTAAAAACCTACATTGATAATATAAGTTCTATAAATATTACTAAAAATCCAGTACATCACTCTAGAACTAAACATATAGAAGTTAAGCATCACTTCATTAGGGATCATATGTCTAAGGGGAATATTGAACTTAATTATATTGAATCCAAATCTAACTTGGCAGACATTTTTACTAAACCTTTACCTGAAGCAGAATTTAGTAATCTAAGAAGACAATTAGGGTTATGTTTTGTAGAATAGGTTCTTTAATTTTGAAAATTCCTACTTGGTTTATTTTTTAAATGTATTTTTGTAAAAAATCCTCATTTCAAATTTTTTTCAAAATTCTTTGAAATTATTTTTCACTTTCTGGAATAGCCTAGGTCTTACCGTAGAATTGCATGATCCTATAGTTCTAAGAGCCAGCATCTCACAAGCACAGTAGGATCCCTTGTTTGATAACTTAGAATGGGTGAGATGCTTAGGTCCTAGCCCTAGATTTCAGATGCTTATGTCAGTGCATCGCTATAAATCTGGGCTTTAAATAACAAACATTGATCAATTTGAGTTAACTAGTAAGTAGAACTTTGCTAGTTATAAAATGCTCTGTGAGATCTCGGAAAAATTTAAATAAATAAGGTTATTTGGGAAATAGCCTTATAGAATTTTTCCGGAATTTTTAGGAATTTTCTGGGAATTTTTCGGAGCTCGTACGGAGGGTTTTGAGGGGATCAATTTTGGGTTCGGATAAAGCTTGTTTAGGATACCCGTTTAAGTGAGGAAATGTGTTAATATATAAATTCCTTTTCTTTTATTTCTTTTCCCTTAAACCGCCGATCCCAAACCCGAGCTTCCCCGATCTCCCCACTTCCTCTCTCTCTCTCACGGACGAATCGGAGGCGACAGGAGCGGAGCTTCTCCTTTGGCGATCATCCTCGTTCGTCGGAGCTTGCTGGAGCACGGCGGAGCCTAGATCTTCTTCGGCCGAGGGGTTCTGTCCTGTGAGTTCTGCGGCTGAGCGTCAACGGCGAGGTGGCTAGGGCACGGTGAGGAGCAAGATTCGCCAACTTCCAACCGATCGACCTCCGTTCTTCTCTCCTCGCGCTGCTCATAGTGCGATCCATCTCTTCCTTGGCCGGATCTGGATCGAGCCGTACCACTCGATCGCTGGCGTGGAAGGGGCGATTAGGGCTTCCAAGGTCACAGATTGGAGGGGTTCTGTGAGGTTGTTCTTGGGTTGTCGGGCAGAGTCTAGGAGGTTTGTATTCGATCAGTGATCTCCTCAACTTGATCTGATTGTCGAGATAGTTCCAGTGAGGATCTGTTCCGAGGATTTGAAATGGTGCTATGGGTTGCTTATTGATCCAGTAGCTCATTCAGCAGGACCTCCTTTCGGCAGCACTCTGGTGGGCTGAGCTTGAGGACTCTGATTCGAGATGGGCGTCTCAACGTTGGATTTGGCGTGATACTACCTGCTACTTGAGGCGGGTACCCTTTGGCTTATCTCTTGATAGTGTCTTATGATATGTGCAGTTTATATATACTTACTAGTGATTGGTAGATTTATCACTTCCCCGGTTATAGTTTATTCGATACTTGCAGGCGGGTACCCTTTGACTTATCTTTTGATATTGTCTTATGATATGTATAGTTTATATATAGTTACTAGTGGTAGATGGTAGATTTATCTCTTACCTGGTATTAGCTTAGTTGATACCTATCACATGCTTCTTCTGTTAGTTGCTTTACCTTAGAACTGGATGCTTTTATCTCTTGCCATGTGTATATATGTTCATAGAGATGCATATCTATAGTGCTCTACTCTACTGGATTAGTTGCTGTACATGTGTGATACATGCTCTTGGATTCATGATACTTACATCATTGTTATATGTGATGTCTTTGGATTTATGCTGTTTATATCATGGTTATATATATATGCGTTTACCTTTTCGGCACACTCATATATGGAGGAGGCTATGTTCAGGTATAACATACTTAGCATCATGCACCATCCCGCATGATTGCATGCTGGGCGATTGACAACTCCATTATTGTTGAGCTCGTCGGCCGGCTACACGGGCCTGCACACAACATGACCACTGCATGGGTAGTGGCACAGCACCCAGGGTGTGTATGGCAGTTGCTCTGTAGTGCTTCGCTGGTCCGCTCATGGGTAGTGTGACTGCAGCGTGGTAGCAGACAGGGATCCCTCCCCGTCATTCCGTACCGGGAGTTGAGAGCGTTACGCTCCCTCACTATGTTTGAGGTAGGAGGATAGGTGTACTCCGACAGTATCCCGTCCATTCAGTCACTCATCAGGGGTAGTGACGACAGAGTGCATGGTGTCACAGCCCTACCTACTCGGTCTCGCCATCGCGTGTGAGACGGCTGACTAGCATCAGGGGTGACCATGTCATATTGCATCATATGCACATATTGCATTTATTGTGATTGTTGCATATTGGATGATGCACTTGGGTGACTGCATATGATTGACATGCATACAGGATACATGCTTATTTGCTCTGACTATCTTTGTCTGTGTATGTCCACAGTCATTTGCCCAAGCCTCGCAGGTGAGTACAGTTTATTACAGTTATGCATTTTCTTATTATTCTTGCTATAGATTGTGCTTTATGCCTATTGTTGGTTATTACAGTTTTTTTTAGCTCTGCATATCTGTTGAACTGTTAGGAGACTATACCGTACGTTGTATGGTTAGAGAACTGTACTATTGATCCTATGGGTTAGGAGACTGTACCTTAGGTTTTTACTGGTGGATATATATTGCTGTACATGTCTATTGGTTTACCTGCTGAGTTCTTTGAACTCACCCCGTTGTTACTATTTTTCAGGTTTAGGCCATCAGGAGAGATTCCAGTCGCTAGCCCCTTGGTCGCATGGATTTCTAGATATCGTTTTCTGTATTCGCTTTTATACGTATACTTGTGATGTGGGTTTGTATTGTGGATTTTATGACGTACATTGGGTTTACTACTTTTGGTTTTCCGCTGCGGATATTCTCATTACTTCATGGATTGGTTTTCTTCGTTGTAATGGAGTAGGATGTTTACATATATCTTTGAGGATTCTATATCGTCCTTCCTTATTAAACTGCGTGGATTGATTTTATATTGAATTGTGTGAAATGTTGATATAAACTGCGTGGTTTGTTTCTTATTTGTATTGTATTGCTCCGGCCGTGTGTGGCCGAGGTATAGATATATGTATTCTGGATTCATATTGTCACCCGTACAGGGGAGATGTTGCCGAAATTTCTTCGGACAGGGACTACCTGGGGCGTGACAATATTTTTGGTATCATAGCCGATTTCTGATACTTGTTTCTTGTGTTCTGGAGTTTACGAGTTTATCTGGGTATTTTCGGATTGTACGGATTTTCGTCGATTTTCTCGTTTCAGAATTCTGAGGTATTTTGACGAGGTTTTATTGGATCTATTTGGGGGCTATGCAGCGACAGGACATCTCCAGACGACAATAGGTAAATCAGGTAATTTTATAGTTTTCATACCTGTAGTGATATCTGGATAACATTTTTTTTTACATATATGATACGTGTTCTAGTACTTAGACGTGGTCGCACATGTATGAGGGCGATCAATTCTCTAGAGACAGTCTCCAGAGAGTTCTGTTAGGGTTGAGCCTGTCCGTCAGGGATAGACTCCTCAGGGTATTGTGACCACGTTAGACTGTCAGATCCTGACGGTTCCGACTTCAGAGGTACCAACCTCGCCTGTACCGCCAGTAGTACCTACAGGGTACTCGGCACCTTCTCTAGCCGTACCTACTGCGTACTCGGTACCACCACAGACATCTGTGCTGGTTACTACATACTCGGTACCTGCACCAGCAGTACCGGTTACATCTTACCCGGTACCGCCCCATAGTAACTTTAGTCATCCCTACTTATGCCTACTCTGTAGTTCCACTAGTGGTTCCTACCCTGTTTATGTGGCAGCACCAGTGGTACCTCTTCCAACCTATCCATCAGTACCACCCATAAGATCAACTCCAGTGATTCTGCCCAGTACCGCAGCGATATCTACGGATATGGTTGTGGCACGAGCATGGATCCCAGCCTTGGCGGAGTTGGTGAAAAGCCAATTCACGCTATTTCGCGGGGAGACTGATCCGAGCGTGGCTCAATCTTGGATAGAGTCTATGGAGCGGACATTCTTTTACATGGCCTGCTCCGAGTGGGAGAAGGCTGAGCTGGTTACTTACTACTTATGAGATGGGGCAGAGATCTGGTGGGACACACAGCGCTCCATTATAGGCGAGCAGCATATTACCTGGACGAGATTTAGGGAGGCATTCGAGAGTCAGTATTTCCCCCGAGCATATCAGATGACTCGTCGGCAGGATTTTCTGAGTCTTCGATAGAATAACCGTTCAGGATGGAGTATAATGCCGTATTTAATAGGTTGACCAGATTCTATCCTGAGTTAGTTGCCGATGACAGATCACGTATGCTTCAGTTTGTCCAGGGACTGGACGGGCATCTTCAGCTGAAGATGTCTAGTTTTGGTACTTCATCATACACTGAGGCATTGGATAGAGCTCTCATGATTGAGTCTACTCATCAGAGAGTAAATGCTGATAAGAAGAGGAAGCAGACTGATCGGACTGTGGGACAGATCCAGCAGCCACAGACTACTAGACAGCAGCAGAGCAGTCACACTACGACGGGTCAAGGTACTTCTGGGTTATTTGGACGACCCCAGAAGTCAGGGCGATCTTCATTTGGACGTTCCCGGTTTTCTCAGCAGAATCGGAAACAGTCCGCCGGTGACCCTCATTGCACCCGATGTGGGTCTTGAGATCACATCACCTCTGCATGCTCCCTGGGATAGTCAGTTTGCTATCATTGTAAACTGCCTGGCCACGTGAGTCGAGACTGTTCGCTGAAGGCTCAGCATGTAGCTTTCGGGGTTTCTGTTGCGGGAGGACAGTTTGGTCAGTCTGGGACTCAGCGAGGCGGGCCGAAAGCCCAATCTTTGCATCGTCAATAGAGGACAACCCCTCCTGCAGCAGCTGCATATGGCATTCACGGGCAGGAGCATTTGGATGTCCTTGTGGAGAACCCCACAGTATTCTGCCTTAGGATTCTCCTGTACTATTCGTCAAGAAGAAGGATGGTACTCTGAGGTTGTGCATCGATTATAGGCAGCTGAATGCAGTGACTATCAAAAATAAGTACCCCTTGTCACGGATTGAGGATTTATTTGATCAGCTTAGAGATACCTCAGTGTATTCCAAGATTGATCTGCGGTCTGGATATCATCAGCTGAGAGTCAGAGATTCTGATATTCAGAAGACAACATTTCGCACCAGATACGGACATTACAAGTTTTTGGTAATGTCATTTGGGCATACCAATGCTCCTGTAGTATTTATGGATCTGATGAACCGTATCTTTCTGAGTACCAAGATCAGTTTATTATTGTGTTTATCGATGATATATTGATCTATTCGCGTTTCGAGGAGGAGCATGCGCAACACCTTCGCATAGTCCTAGAGACTCTTCGACGACATCATCTGTATGCGAAGTTCAGCAAATGTGCATTTTGGCTATCCTCAGTTGGTTTTCTAGGACATGTGGTTTCTAGCCGAGGTATTTCAGTGGATCCTCAGAAGATCGAGGCTCTCACCAGCTGGGAGCAGCCAAAGTCAGTCCAGGAGATCCGTAGTTTCTTGGGATTGGCTGGATATTACCGACGATTCGTTGAGGGTTTCTCCAGTATTGATATGCCGTTGACACGTCTGACTAGGAAAGGCGTGAAGTTCCCGTGGTCAGAGGCTTGTGAGACCAGCTTCCAGGAGCTGAAGCGGAGATTAGTATCAGCACCAGTCTTGGTTTTACCTTCTGGTGATGACGGATTTGTACTTTACACAGACGCATCTCTTCAGGGCTTAGGCGCTGTTTTGATGCAGCACGGTAGGGTAGTCTCTTATGCTTTTCGTCAGTTGAAGGAGCATGAGAAGAACTACCCAGTACATGATTTAGAGCTAGCCGCTATTATCTTTGCTTTGAAGATTTGGCGACATCATCTTCATGGTATTACTTTTGAGATTCTTACTGATCATAAGAGTCTCAAATATATTTTCACACAAGAGGAACTCAATCTCCGATAGAGGAGATGGATGGAGTTCCTGAAGGACTATGATTGTACAATTAGCTACCTTTCGGGTAAAGCTAATGTGGTTGCTGATGCACTTAGCAGGAAGTCCAGAGGGACTTTAACTTGTCACCGAGTTTTAGTCACGGACTTGATTTAGGGATTCTCCGAGTTGGGCCTTGAGGAGCAGGGACGGACAGAGCAGGGTATTCTGGTTACCATGGTTGCTCAGTCGTCGATCAGGATGAGGATTCGAGAGGCCCAGGCCGGAGATCAGCATCAGCCAGATAGCTTCCGGACAGCAGACCGAGTTTACACGAGATGACGAGGGTATTGTTTATTTTCGAGGCAGATTATATGTGCCTCAGTCTCACCCGGTCATGGAGGAGTTCCTTCAGGAGGCTCATCGCTCTAGATTTGCTATCCACCCAGGCGAGACCCGTATGTATCGGGATTTGAGGCGTTCCTATTGGTGAAACGGTATGAAGAAGGACATCGCGGAGTTTGTTGCTAGATGTCTTGTCTGTCAGCAGGTGAAGGTCGAGCACCAGAGACCTGCTGGTTTACTTCAGAAGATCCCTATTCCAGAGTGGAAGTGGGAGCATATTACTATGGATTTTGTGGTAGGATTGCCTAGGACTCGACGAGGTCATGATGTGATTTGGGTAATCGTTGACCGATTAACCAAATCTGCACACTTTTTAATGATCCGGAAGACTGATTCTCTGGATCGATTAGCAGAGTTATACTGTCGAGAGATTATCAGATTGCATGGTGTTCCACTGAGCATTATATCTGATAGAGACCCACGGTTCACGTCCCGATTCTAGCAAAGTCTGCAGCAGGCCTTGGGCACACAGCTTCGTTTCAGTACGGCATTCCATCCGCAGATAGATGGGCAGTCAGAGCGGACTATTCAGACATTGGAGGACTTGCTGAGGTCTTGTGTCATGGACTTCGGAGGCAGTTGGGAGGACCACCTGCCATTAGTGGAGTTCGCCTACAACAACAGCTATCATTCGGCTATCCAGATGGCACCGTTTGAGGCGTTGTATGGTAGGCCTTGTCGGACACCCATCCTCTGGGAAGAGGTTGGGGAGGCCCAGCTGATAGGACCTCAGAGAGCTCAGCAGGATGCAGAGTTAGTTCGCACTATCAGACGGAGGATGTCAGAGGCTCAGGACCGTCAGAAGAGTTATGCTGATCAGAGACGGAGACCCCTGGAGTTCTCCATTGGTGATCATGTATTTCTTAGAGTTTCACCCACGAAAGGGGTGAAGAGATTTGGTCTCCGAGGTAAGCTATCTCCCCGATACATTGGACCATTCCAGATCTTGGAAAGGATTGGCGCAGTAGCTTACCGTCTGGCGCTACCACCATCTCTAGCTGGCACTCACGATGTATTCCATGTATCTATGCTGAGGAGATACGTATCCGATCCGGCACATGTTCTGTCAGATATATCTGTTCCTATTCAGCCTGATGTTACTTACGAGGAGGTTCCGGTACGGATTCTGGACCGTAGAGAGCGTCAGCTGCGGAACAAGACTATCCGACTGGTTAAAGTCGGATGGCAGCATCATTCTGACGAGGAGGCTACGTGGGAGCTGGAGGATACAATCCGAGCTCGATACCCTCATCTTTTTACTTGAGGTATGTGGGTTAGAGTTTTTTTCAACATTTATACTGTTTGGTTATATTTTAGTGTTTGCTGTTAGTTATAGCGAAATTTGGGGACCAAATTTTTATTAGTAGGGGAGGATGTGAGATCTCGGAAAAATTTAAATAAATAAGGTTATTTGGGAAATAGCCTTATAGAATTTTTCCAAAATTTTTAGGAATTTTCTGGGAATTTTTCGGAGCTCGTACGGAGGGTTTTGAGGGGATCAATTTTGGGTTCGGATAAAGCCTGTTTAGGATACCCGTTTATGTGAGTAAATGTGTTAATTTATAAATTCCTTTTCTTTTATTTCTTTTCCCTTAAACCGCCGATCCCGAACCCGAGCTTCCCCGATCTCCCCTCTTCCTCTCTCTCTCTCTCGCGGACGAATCGGAGGCGACAGGAGCGGAGCTTCTCCTTTGGCGATCATCCTCGTTCGTCGGAGCTTGCTGGAGCACGGCGGAGCCTAGATCTTTTTCGGCCGAGGGGTTCTGTCCTGTGAGTTCTGCGGCTGAGCGTCAACGGCGAGGTGGCTAGGGCACGGTGAGGAGCAAGATTCGCCGACTTCCAACCGATCGACCTCCGTTCTTCTCTCCTCACAGTGCGATCCATCTCTTCCTTGGGCGCTGGATACCCTATCAGATCGATCGTCGTGCGATGGGCTGAATTAGGTCACAGATTGGAGGGGTTCCGTGAGGTTGTTCTTGAGTTGTCGGGCAGAGTCTAGGAGGTTTGTATTCGATCAGTGATCTCCTCAACTTGATCTGATTGTCGAGATAGTTCCAGTGAGGATCTGTTCCGAGGATTTGAAATGGTGCTGTGGGTTGCTTATTGATCCAGTAGCTCATTCAGCAGGACCTCCTTTCGGCAGCACTCTGGTGGGCTGAGCTTGAGGACTCTGATTCGAGACGGGCGTCTCGACGTTGGATTTGGCGTGATACTACCTGCTACTTGAGGCGGGTACCCTTTGGCTTATCTCTTGATAGTGTCTTATGATATGTGCAGTTTATATATACTTACTAGTGATTGGTAGATTTATCACTTCCCCGGTTATAGTTTATTCGATACCTACAGGCGGGTACCCTTTGACTTATCTTTTGATATTGTCTTATGATATGTATAGTTTATATATAATTACTAGTGGTAGATGGTAGATTTATCTCTTACCTGGTCTTAGCTTAGTTGATACCTATCACATGCTTCTTCTGTTAGTTGCTTTACCTTAGAACTGGATGCTTTTATATCTTGCCATGTGTATATATGTTCATAGAGATGCATATCTATAGTGTTCTACTCTACTAGATTAGTTGCTGTACATGTGTGATACATGCTCTTGGATTCATGATACTTACATCATTGTTATATGTGATGTCTTTGGATTTATGCTGTTTATATCATGGTTATATATATATGCGTTTACCTTTTCGGCACACACATATATGGAGGAGGCTATGTTCAGGTATGACATACTTAGCATCATGCACCATCCCGCATGATTGCATGCTGGACGATTGACAACTCCATTATTGTTGAGCTCGTCGGCCGGCTACACGGGCCTGCACACAACGTGACCACTGCATGGGTAGTGGCACAACACCCAGGGTGTGTATGGTAGTTGCTCTGTAGTGCTCCACGGGTCCGCTCATGGGTAGTGTGACTGCAGCGTGGTAGCAGACAGGGATCCCTCCCCGTCATTGCGTACCGGGAGTTGAGAGCGTTACGCTCCCTCACTATGTTTGAGGTAGGAGGATAGGTGTACTACGACAGCATCCCGTCCATTCGGTCACTCATCAGGGGTAGTGACGACAGAGTGCACGGTGTCACAGCCCTACCTACTCGGTCTCGCCATCGCGTGTGAGACGGCTGACTAGTGTCAGGGGTGACCATGTCATATTGCATCATATGCACATATTGCATTTATTGTCATTGTTGCATATTGGATGATGCACTTGGGTGACTGCATATGATTGACATGCATACAGGATACATGCTTATTTGCTCTGACTATCTTTGTCTGTGTATGTCCACAGTCATTTGCCCAAGCCTCGCAGATGAGTACAGTTTTTTACAGTTATGCATTTTCTTATTATTCTTGCTATAGATTGTGCTTTATGCCTATTGTTGGTTATTACAGTTTATTTCAGCTCTGCATATTTGTTGAACTGTTAGGAGACTATACCGTAGGTTGTATGGTTAGAGAACTGTACTATTGATCCTATGGTTTAGGAGACTGTACCTTAGGTTTTTACTGGTGGATATATATTGTTGTACATGTCTATTGGTTTACCTGCTGAGTTCTTTGAACTCACCCCGTTGTTACTATTTTTCAGGTTTAGGCCGTCAGGAGAGATTCTAGTCGCTAGCCCCTTGGTCGCGAGGATTTCTAGATATCATTTTCTGTATTCGCTTTTATACGTATACTTGTGATGTGGGTTTGTATTGTGGACTTTATGACGCACATTGGGTTTACTACTTTTGGTTTTCCGCTGCGGATATTCTCATTACTTCGTGGATTGGTTTTCTTCGTTGTAATGGAGTAGGATGTTTACATATATCTTCGAGGATTCTATATCGTCCTTCCTTATTAAACTGCTTGGATTGATTTTATATTGAATTGTGTGGAATGTTGATATAAACTGCGTGGTTTGTTTCTTATTTGTATTGTATTGCTCCGGCCGTGTGTGGCCGAGGTATAGATATATGTATTCTGGATTCATATTGTCATCCGTACAGGGGAGATGCTGCCGAAATTTCTTCGGACAGGGACTACCTGGGGCGTGACATGCTCAAATTGACCAACCTGAGTCAAATTGCTACTATCTTGTGATAGATGGCCTTGGACAAGGGCTGGACATTTCATCTTAAGGACAAATTTTCCTTAGTTTTTCTATATCCATGCTTGGACTTTAGGAATTTGTAAATTTTAGGGGGTGCTTCAAAATAAGATTTTTAGGCTTATACTATTTTGATCAAATTTTTTCAAAAATATTATTTTTCAGAAATTCATTCTCCTAAAAATTTATTTTATTCATTTTCAAAAGAAATAAAACTTCAAATGCTTTAATTTACTTAAAATTTTAGAAATTTTCAAAATATTTCTTGCTTTAGTTTTTTTTTAAATGTTGTTAAACTTCTATTCTTTTCAAAAAAAAAAAATTCAAATGTTTTAATTTACTTAATATTTCATTTTTTTAACATATAATTTTAGAATTTTTCAAAATATTTCTTGCCTTAGTTTTTTTTTTAAATTCAAAATATAATTTTTTAAAAAAGGTTGTTAAATTTTTTACATAAAAATTATTTTCAACATATAATTTTTCAATTGTTTCTTGACTTAGTATATTTTTTGCAATGATATAAGTCTATTCTTTGATTAGTCTATTCTAAATTTACTTGGTTTTTGGTTCTGCCCCTATTTCTGATGTGTGTCAAAGGGGGAGAGATAGTGAATTCAGGGGGAGAGTTAGTTAATTCAAAGGGTGAGTTAAAAGTTAAATTGTTTGCTTATTTACTTGTTGCATATTTGTATGCTTGTTTATTTACCTGTTGCATATTTTTAAACTTAACTTTGAACCTTGGTTGCCAAGCATCAAAAAGAGGGAGATTGTTGGTGCAAACTGCACTAGAATCAAACCTGAGTTTTGATGTTGTCAAAGGTTCAAGTTAGGTCTTGTTATGATTTAACAAGTTTACTGAGTGTGTAGAATGTTTACTCAACCGGGAAAGACCTAGTTGGAGGCTAGGCATGTGAGATCTCGGAAAATTTAAATAAATAGGGTTATTTCAGAAATAGCCATATAAAATTTTTCCAGAATTTTAGAAATTTTTTGGGAATTTTTCGGAACTCGTACGACGGGTTTTGAGGGGATTAATTCCGGGTTCGGATAAAGCCTCTTTGGGATCCCTGTTTAAGTGAGGAAATGTTTATTATATATATTTCCTTTTCTTTATTTCCTTCTACCTTAGAACGCCGATCCCGACCCGACCTTTCCCCTCTCTGCCGACGCAAACCTCCCTTCCTCCTCTGTTCTCTCTCTCGCGGATGAGCGACGCCGGCGGGAGCGAGGCTCCAGCTCCGACGATCTTCCTCTGTCGACACCGACGTCTTAAGCTCAGATCCGACCGGTGCTTTTCTTCTCCTGATCGTCATCGCATCGCGTCGCGCAGCCTCGTCTCATTGCCATCAGTGATCGCCGGCGCAGATTAGGGCTCGGAGCACAGGGGTGAGGACCTAGCTTCGATTCTTCTTCTTCTCTTGACCCTTGCGGACCCGTGCCCTAGATCGCCGGGAGCCATTCCCCGATCGATGCCATTGGATCAAGCCAGATCCACTGATCACCGGTGTGGAGAGACAATTAGGGCTTCAAGGGTAAGCAATCGAACCTTCTTCCTCTCTATGGTTGCGTTCTTGTTGCAATTCTTGCCCTAGATCCATTGCCGGTGCTTTGCCCTTTCGGATCATTGATGCTAGATGTTTACCCTATCAGATCTTGATCCTCATTCTTCTTTGCGACTGAATTAGGTAACGGATTGGAGGGGATCAATGAGTCTGTTCTGTGGGGATTCGGTTGAAGAGGTGTTTCTTGAGCTATGGTTGTGCTTGATCAGTATTCTTCCTGCTGGATTCCTGCTTGATCCGATTGATAACAACAAGGTGAGGTTCTGTTCCATTTCTATGGTGTTGATTTCTTGATCGCTTGAGATGTTATCTTCATCCGATCAGTAGAAAGGATTTTAGCAGCAAGGTTGAGTGCTGTGGTGTTCTTCGATCCAGTAACAGTATCTTGTGTGGATCAACAAAAGGGAGGGTTGAGCTTGAGGTATGGTTTTTGATCTTGTTGTAGGTTAGTTAATTTAGGTTTATGATTTGAATTAGGGTAATTGTTTCATGTGTTAGATGATTAGGTATGATCTTGATACCTATTGATAATTTATTCATCATTAGGTTGTGTAGATTAGTTAGGTTATATGGATTTAGGTTTGATTTGCTAATCTAATGGTTGATTAGGGATTAGGAAACTATCCCTAATTAACCGTTAGAAAGGTTGAGGGATATGGTTTAGGGTTTATCCCTAAATTTCTATTTAGGATTTATTTAGCTATTTGTTTGTATTCTAGCTAAATAAAAGTAAATGTATTTGTTTACACAGGATTCTGATTCGAGACGGACATCTCGATTTCGGATTTGGATTGACTATACCTTCTATTTTGAGGCGGATACCCTTTGACTTATCTTTTGATATTGTCTTATGATATGTGTAGTTTATATATAATTACTAGTAGTAGATGGTAGATTTATCTCTTCCTTGGTCTTAGCTTAGTTGATACCTATCACATGCTTCTACTGTTAGATGCTTTACATTAGTCTGGTTTACTTTTATGTCTTGCCATGTGTATATGTGTTCGTAGTTATGGTTACTTATAGTGCTTATCTACCCATGATTAAATGCTGGAGATACTTGTTATATATTGTTGGATTCATGTTGTTTATATCTCTGTTATATATATGCGTTTACCTTTTTGGCACTTACGCATATGGAGGAGGATACGTTCAGGTATGACATTCTGTAGCCGCATGCACCATACCGCATGATTGCATGCTGGGCGATTGACGACTCCATTATTGTTGAGCTCGTCGGCCGGCTACAAGAGGGTCTGCACACAACGTGTCCACTGCATGGGTAGTGACACAGCACTCAGGGTGTGTATGGTAGGTTGCTCTGTCGAGGGCTTCGCTGGTACACTCATGGGTTAGTGTTACGTAGCGTGGTAGCAGGACAGAGATCCCTCCCCGTCATCGCGTACCGGGAGATGAGAGCATTGCGCTCCCTCACTATGTTTGAGATAAGAGGATAGGTGTACTCCGAAAGCATCCCATCCACTCGGTCACTCATCAGGAGTAGTGATGGCAGAGTGCACGGTGTCACAGCCCTACCCACTCTGTCTCACCATTGCGTGTGAGATGGTAGACTGGCGTCAGGGGTGACCAGGGCATGTCATTTGCATCATTTGCACAGATTGCATTCCTTGTGATGATGCATTTTGGTGATTGCATATGATTGATATGCATACAGGATACATGCTTTTGCTCTGACTATGTTTATTTGTGTATGTTCACAGTCAGTTGCACAAGGCTCGCAGGTGAGTACAGTTTATTTCAGTTATGCATTTCTTATTATTCTTGCTATAAACTGTATTACATGCTTCTTGTTACTCATTACAGTTTATTCAGCTATGCATACCTATTATATTGTTAGGAGACTGTACTGTAGGTTCTATGGTTTAGGAGACTGTACCTTAGGATATTACTGGTAGTTATATGTTGCTGTACATATCTATTGGATTACCTGCTGAGTTCTTTGAACTCACCCCGTTGTTACTATTTTTCAGGTTGAGGCCGTCGGGAGATATTCCAGTCGCTAGCCCCATTATCGCGAGGATTTTCTTTGTCGGATTATATTTTGCTTTTGCATCTTATATACTTGTATTGTGGGTTTGTATTGTGGACATTGAACATTCGGGTTTGCTACTTTTTTTTTCCGCTGCGGATTTTCTCAATACTTCGTGGATTTGTTTTCTTCGTTGTAGTGGAGTAGGGTGTTTACATATATCTTCGAGGATTCTATATCGTTCTTCCTTATTAAACTGCGTGGATTGATTATATGTTGAGCTGTGTGGAATGTTGATATAAACTGCGTGGTTTGTTTCTTATTTGTATTGTATTGTTCCGACCGTGTGTGGCCGAGGTATAGATATATGTATTCTGGATTCATATTGTCACCCGTACAGGGGTGATGCTGTCAAAATTTTTTCGGATAGGGACTACCTGGGGCGTGACAATTTATTTGGTATCAGAGCTTATCTGATACTAGTTCGTACGAGTTTTGCGAGCTTATCTGGATATTTTGGATTTTGCAGATTTCCGTCGAATTTTTGATTCAGAATTCCGAGGTATTTTGACGAGGTTCTTTATGGGGCTAAATAGCGACAGGACACCTCCAGACGGCAACTAGGTAAATTAGGTAACTTTATAGTTGTCATACCTGTTGTGATATCTGGGTAACATTTTATTTTCAGATATGACATATACATGTGTACCGGTACCGAGACGTGGACGTCCACGTAAGAGGCCGATAGATTCTCCTGAGATAGAGTCTTCAGAGAGGTCTGCTAGGGCTGAGCCTGTTCGTCAGGGGCAGACTCCTCAGGTCATTGTGGGTACGTCTGCGTATCAGATCCCGATAGTTCCGACGTCAGAGGTACCAACCTCGACTGTACCACCAGTGGTACCACCGTCGGCATATTCAGCACCTCCCCCATGAGTTGTACCCGTAGAGTACCCGACACCCTCTCTAGCTGTGCCTGCTACTGTGCACTCGGCACCGCAGACACATGTGTCAATTACTACATATTCGGCACCAGTACCGGCAGCACCGGCTGTTTCTTACCCGGTACCAACCTCCGTACCTTCAGTGGCCCCTACATATGTCTACTCAGTAGTTCCGCCATCAGTACTACCCATAGGAGCAGTCCTAGTGGTTCTGCCCAGTGCTGCAGCGATTTCGACACGAGCACGGATCCCAGCCTTAGCCGAGTCGATGAAGAGTCGATTCACATTGTTCCGTGGGGAGACTGATCCGAGCATAGCTCAGTCTTGGATAGAGACTATGGAGCGGACATTCTTTTATATGGCCTGCTCCGAGTGGGAGAAGGCCGAGCTGGCTGCTTACCACCTGCGAGATGGAGCAGAGGTCAGGTGGGACACACAGCGCTCCATTAAAGGCGACCAGTATATTACCTGGACGAGATTTAGGGAGGCATTCGAGAGTCAGTATTTTCCCCGAGCATATCAGATGACTCTTCGGTAGGATTTTCTTAGTCCGCGGCAGAATAACCGCTCAGTGATGGAGTAAGCTTCAGTTTGTCCAGGGATTGGACGGGCATCTTCAGCTGAAGATTTCTGGTTTTAGTACTTCATCATACATTGAGACACTGGATAGAGCTCTCATGATTGAGTCTACTCATCGGAGAGTGAATGCAGACAAGAAGAGGAAGCAGACAGATCGGACTTCCGGACAGAGCCAGTAGCCACAGACTACGGGACAACAGCAGAGCAGCCGCACTCAGACGGGTCAGGGTACTTCTGGGGCATCTGGCCGACCCCAGAAGTCAGGACGATCTTCATCTGGACGTTCCCGGTCTACTCAGCGGAACCGAAAACAGTCCACCGGTGACTCTCACTGCACCCGATGCGGATCTCGAGATCACATCATCTCGGCATGTATTCTGGGACAGTCAGTTTGCTATTATTGCAAACTGCCTGGGCACATGAGTCGAAGCTGTTCACTGGAGGCTCAGCATGTAGCCTCCGAGGTTTCTGTTCCGGGAGGATAATTTGGTCATTCCGCTACTCAGCGAGGGGGGCTGAAAGGCCAATCTTCGCATCGCCAGTAAAGGACAGCTCCCCCTGCAGCAGCTGCATATAGCATGCACGGGCAGGAGTATTTCGGTATCCTTGTGGAGAACCCTACGGTATTCCGCCCTAGTGTTCTCCTGAACTATTCGTCAAGAAGAAGGATGGTACTCTAAGGTTGTGCATCGATTATAGGCTGCTAAATGCAGTGACTGTTAGAAATAAGTACCCCTTACTATGGATTGAGGATTTATTTGATCAGCTTAGAGATACATCAGTGTATTCCAAGATTGATCTGCGGTCTGGATATCATCAGCTGAGAGTCAGAGATTCTGATATTCAGAAGACAGCATTCCGCACCAGATACGGACATTACGAGTTTTTGGTAATGTCATTTGGGCTTACCTATGCTCCTGCAGTATTTATGGATTTGATGAACCGTATCTTTCTGGAGTACCTAGATCAGTTTGTTATTGTGTTTATCGATGATATATTGATCTATTCGCGTTCTGAGGAGGAGCACGCACAACATCTTCGCATAGTCTTGGAAACTCTGCGACGACATCATCTGTATGCGAAGTTCAGCAAGCGTGCATTTTGGCTATCTTCGGTTGGTTTTCTGGGACACGTGGTGTCAAGCCGAGGTATTTCAGTAGATCCTCAGAAGATCGAGGCTATCACCAGCTGGGAGCAGCCGAAGTCAGTCCAGGAGATTCGTAGTTTCTTGGGCTTGGCTGGATATTACCGACGATTCATTGAGGGTTTCTCCAGCTTTGCTATGCTGTTGACACGTCTGACCCGGAAAGGCGTGAAGTTCACGTGGTCAGAGGCTTACGAGACCAGCTTCCAGGAGCTGAAGCGGAGATTAGTATCAGCACCAGTTTTGGTTTTACCTTCTGGTGATGACGGACTCGTACTTTACACAGACGCATCTCTTCAGGGCTTGGGCACTGTATTGATGCAGCACAGTAGGGTAGTCTCTTATGCTTCTCGTCAGTTGAAGGAGCATGAGAAAAACTACCCAGTACATGATTTAGAGCCAGCCGCTATTATCTTTGCTTTGAAGATTTGGCAACATCATCTTTATGGTATTACTTTTGAGATTCTTACTGATCATAAGAGTCTCAAATATATTTTCACACAGAAGGAACTCAATCTCCGACAGAGGAGATGGATGGAGTTCCTGAAGGACTATGATTGTACTATTATCTACCATCCGGGTAAAGCTAATGTGGTTGCTGATGCACTTAGCAGGAAGTCCAGAGGGACTTTAGCTTGTCATCGAGTTTTAGTCACGGATTTGATTCAGGGATTCTCCGAGTTGGGCCTTGAGGAGCAGGGACGGACAGAGCAGGGTATTCTTGTTACCATGGTTGCTTAGTCTGTAACGCCCCGGCTCGGGCGGGCCCCACCTGAACCGAACCGGGAACGTTACCTAAATTGCCCATCGGGTTGACGACTAGCTCCACAGACCACCGGAGGTCCTTTCAGCGTGCTTTGTCCTCACTCGCACGCACCCTGGAAAACTTCCCAGGAGGTCACCCATCCTCAGATTTTTCCAAGCCAAGCACGCTTAACTTTGGAGTTCTTTGAGTTTGGGCTTCCGAAAAGGAAGGTGCACCTTGGTGATATGGATAGTACCATCTAACCTTTTTAAGCCATACTTAACTAGAATCTCATAACCGGGGTATTACAATCACCCCCACTTAAAGACACAACATCCTCGTTGTGTAACCACGAATCACACCACAACCAAATCCCAGAATCTCCCTCGCTAGGTGGTGCCCTGGGTGCTTCTGCCACAGGCGCACTCACGGTCGCAAGGTCGCTCTGATACCATCTGTAACGCCCCGGCTCGGGCGGGCCCCACCCGAACCGAACCGGGAACGTTACCTAAATTGCCCATCGGGTTGACGACTAGCTCCACAGACCACCGGAGGTCCTTTCAGCGTGCTTTGTCCTCACTCGCACGCACCCTGGAAAACTTCCCTGGAGGTCACCCATCCTCAGATTTTTCCAAGCCAAGCACGCTTAACTTTGGAGTTCTTTGAGTTTGGGCTTCCGAAAAGGAAGGTGCACCTTGGTGATATGGATAGTACCATCTAACCTTTTTAAGCCATACTTAACTAGAATCTCATAACCGGGGTATTACATAGTCGTCGATCAGGATGAGGATTCGAGAGGCCCAGACCGGAGATCAACATTTACAGTTCATTAGCAGCCATATAGCTTCCGGACAGCAGACCGAGTTTACACGAGATGATGAGGGGATTGTTAATTTTCGAGGTAGATTATGTGTACCTCAGTCTCACCCAGTCATGGAGGAGTTACTTCAGGAGGCTCATCGTTCTAGATTTGCTATCCACCCTAGTGGGACCCGTATGTATCATGATTTGAGGCGTTCCTATTGGTGGAACGACATGAAGAAAGACATTGCAGAGTTTGTAGCTAGATGTCTTGTATATCAGCAGGTGAAGGGTGAGCACCAGAGACCTGCTGGTTTACTTCAGAGGATCCCTATTCCGGAGTGGAAGTGGGAGCATATTACTATGGATTTTGTGGTAGGATTGCCTAGGACTCGACGAGGCCATGATGCAATTTGGGTAATCGTTGATCGATTAACCAAATCCGCACACATTTTAGCGATCCGGAAGACTGATTCTCTGGATCGATTAGCAGAGCTATACTGTCGTGAGATTATTAGATTACATGGTGTTCCTTTGAGCATCATATCGGATAGAGACCCACGGTTCACGTCCCGATTCTGGCAGAGTCTACAGCAGGCCTTGGGCACACAGCTTCGTTTCAGTACGACATTTCATCCGCAGACAGATGGGCAGTCAGAGAGGACTATACAGACTTTGGAGGACTTACTGAGGTCTTGCGTTATGGATTTCGGAGGCAGTTGGGAGGACCACTTGCCATTAGTGGAGTTCGCCTATAACAACAGCTATCATTCGGCTATCCAGATGGCACCGTTTGAGGCGTTGTATGGTAGACCGTGTCGGACACCCATCCTTTGGGAGGAGGTTGGGGAGGCCCAGCTGATAGGACCTCAGAGAGCTCAGCAGGATGCAGAGTTAGTTCGCACTATTAGATGGAGGATGTCAGAGGCTCAGGACCGTCAGAAGAGTTATGCTGATCGGCGACAGAGACCCCTGGAGTTCTCCATTGGTGATCATGTATTTCTGAGAGTTTCACCCACGAAAGGGGTGAAGCCATTTGGTCTTCGAGGTAAGTTAGCTCCATGATATATTGGGCTATTCCAGATCTTGGAGAGGATTGGAGCAGTAGCTTACCGTCTGGCGCTACCACCATCTCTAGCTGGCATTCACGATGTATTCCATGTATCTATGCTGAGGAGATACGTATCCGATCCGGCACATGTTCTGTCAGATATATCTATTCCTATTCAGCCTGATGTTACTTACGAGGAGGTTCCGGTGCGGATTCTGGACCATAGAGAGCGTCAGCTGCGGAACAAGACTGTCCGACTGGTTAAAATCGGATGGCAGCATCATTCTGACGAGGAGGCTACTTGGGAGCTGGAGGATACGATCCGAGCTCGATACCCATATCTTTTTACTTGAGGTATGTGGGTTAGAATTTCTTTCAGCATTTATACTGTTTGGTTATATTATAGTGTTTGCTGTTGGTTATAGCGAAATTTGGGGACCAAATTTTTATTAGTAGGGGAGGATGTGAGATCTCAAAAAATTTAAATAAATAAGGTTATTTCAGAAATAGCCTTATAAAATTTTTCCGGAATTTTAGAAATTTTCTGGGAATTTTTTGGAACTCGTATGACGGGTTTTGAGGGGATTAATTCCGGGTTCGGATAAAGCCTCTTTGGGATCCCTGTTTAAGTGAGGAAATGTTTATTATATATATTTCCTTTTCTTTATTTCCTTCTCCCTTAGAACGCCGATCCCGACCCGGCCTTTCCCCTCTCTGCCGACGCAAACCTCCCTTCCTCCTCTGTTCTCTCTCTCGCGGATGAGCGACGCCGGCGGGAGCGAGGCTCCAGCTTCGACGATCTTCCTCTGCCGACACCGACGTCTTAAGCTCAGATCCGACCGGTGCTTTTCTTCTCCTGATCGTCATCGCATCGCGTCGCGCAGCCTCGTCTCATTGCCATCAGTGATTGCCGGCGCAGATTAGGGCTCGGAGCACAGGGGTGAGGACCTAGCTTCGATTCTTCTTCTTCTCTTGACCCTTGCGGACCCGTGCCCTAGATCGCCGGGAGCCATTTCCCGATCGATGCCATTGGATCAAGCCAGATCCACTGATCACCGGTGTGGAGAGACAATTAGGGCTTCAAGGGTAAGCAATCGAACCTTCTTCCTCTCTGTGGTTGCGTTCTTGTTGCAATTCATGCCCTAGATCCATTGCCGGTGCTTTGCCCCTTCGGATCATTGATGCTAGATGTTTACCCTATCAGATCTTGATCCTCATTCTTCTTTGCGACTGAATTAGGTCACGGATTGGAGGGGATCAATGAGTCTGTTATGTGGGGATTCGGTTGAAGAGGTGTTTCTTGAGCTATGGTTGTGCTTGATCAGTATTCTTCCTGCTGGATTCCTGCTTGATCCGATTGTTAACAGCAAGGTGAGGTTCTGCTCCATTTCTATGGTGTTGATTTCTTGATCGCTTGAGATGTTATCTTCATCCGATCAGTAGGAAGGGTTTTAGCAGCAAGGTTGAGTGCTGTGGTGTTCTTTGATCCAGTAACAGTATCTTGTGTGGATCAACAAAAGGGAGGGTTGAGCATGAGGTATGGTTTTTGATCTTGTTGTAGGTTAGTTAATTTAGGTTTATGATTTGAATTAGGGTAATTATTTCATGTGTTAGATGATTAGGTATGATCTTGATACCTATTGATAATTTATTCATCATTAGGTTGTGTAGATTAGTTAGGTTATATGGATTTAGGTTTGATTTGCTAATCTAATGGTTGATTAGGGATTAGGAAACTATCCCTAATTAACCGTTAGAAAGGTTGAGGGATAAGGTTTAGGGTTTATCCCTAAATTTCTATTTAGGATTTATTTAGCTATTTGTTTGTATTCTAGCTAAATAAAAGTAAATGTATTTGTTTACACAGGATTCTGATTCGAGACGGGTATCTCAATTTCGGATTTGGATTGACTGTACCTTCTATATTGAGGCGGGTACCCTTTGACTTATCTTTTGATATTGTCTTATGATATGTGTAGTTTATATATAATTACTAGTAGTAGATGGTAGATTTATCTCTTCCTTGGTCTTATCTTAGTTGATACCTATCACATGCTTCTACTATTAGATGCTTTACATTAGTCTGGTTTACTTTTATCTCTTGCCATGTGTATATGTGTTCGTGGTTATGGTTACATATAGTGCTTATCTACCCATGATTAGATGCTGGAGATACTTGTTATATATTGTTGGATTCATGTTTTTTATATCTCTGTTATATATATGCGTTTACCTTTTTGGCACCTACGCATATGGAGGAGGATACGTTCAGGTATGACATTCTGTAGCCGCATGCACCATACCGCATGATTGCATGCTAGGCGATTGACGACTCCATTATTGTTGAGCTCGTCGGTCGGCTACATGAGGGCCTGCACACAACGTGTCCACTGCATGGGTAGTGACACAACACTTAGGGTGTGTATGGTAGGTTGCTCTGTCGAGGGCTCCGCTGGTACACTCATGGGTTAGTGTTACGCAGCGTGGTAGCAGGACAGAGATCCCTCCCCATCATCGCGTACCGGGAGATGAGAGCATTGCGCTCCCTCACTATGTTTGAGGTAGGAGGATAGGTGTACTCTGACAGCATCCCGTCCACTCGGTCACTCATCAGGAGTAGTGATGGCAGAGTGCACAGTGTCACAGCCCTACCCACTCGGTCTCACCATTGCGTGTGAGATGGAAGACTGGCGTCAGGGGTGACTAGGGCATGTCATTTGTATCATTTGCACAGATTGCATTCCTTGTGATGATGCATTTTGGTGATTGCATATGATTGATATGCATACAGGATACATGCTTTTGCTCTGACTATGTTTATTTGTGTATGTTCACAGTCAGTTGCACAAGCCTCGCAGGTGAGTACAGTTTATTTCATTTATGCATTTCTTATTATTCTTGCTGTAAACTGTATTACATGCTTCTTGTTACTTATTACAGTTTTTCAGCTATGCATACCTGTTATATTGTTAGGAGACTGTACTGTAGGTTCTATGGTTTAGGAGACTGTACCTTAGGATATTACTGGTAGTTATATGTTGTTGTACATATCTATTGGATTACCTGCTGAGTTCTTTGAACTCACCCCGTTGTTACTATTTTTCAGGTTGAGGCCGTCGGGAGATATTCCAGTCGCTAGCCCCATTATCGCGAGGATTTTCTTTGTCGGATTATATTTTGCTTTTGCATCTTATATACTTGTATTGTGGGCTTGTATTGTGGACATTGAACATTCGGGTTTGCTACTTTTGTTTTCCGCTGCGGATTTTCTCACTACTTCGTGGATTTGTTTTCTTCGTTGTAGTGGAGTATGATGTTTACATATATCTTCGAGGATTCTATATCGTTCTTCCTTATTAAACTGCGTGGATTGATTATATGTTGAGCTGTGTGGAATGTTGATATAAACTGCGTGGTTTGTTTCTTATTTGTATTGTATTGTTCCGGCCGTGTGTGGCCGAGGTATAGATATATGTATTCTGGATTCATATTGTCACCCGTACAGGGGAGATGCTGCCGAAATTTCTTCGGACAGGGACTACCTGGGGGGTGACAAGGCAGGAGAAATCTTAGCAGATTGTGGAACCCATGTGAAAGTCCAAGAAGGTCGAGGGGAGACGAAGCTTGGCAATGTGATCGAGAGGTCTGAAGGACCGAATATCAAAGGAAAAGTCCTGGGGAGCCGATCAAGGCTGAGTGAGAAGTCCAAACTAGATTTGGAGAATCAAAGTTTGGCAGGTAGGTTGAGGTAAGAAAACTGGAGGAGAGACAGTGAGGTCGGGTTCCCAGAGGGAACGACCTTAGGTCGCTGATCCAACTGAAGAAACCGGGAAGGTTTCCAAGTTGAGATCAAGACAGCTCTACTGTCTATATTACTCATGCATTATATTACTGTGCTAACACTTGTTTTGCAGGAATATTGTTTAAACTCTGTTTTGCAGATTCGGCCTGATCGATCGACCGAACAGGAGGTTTGGTCGACTGAACTAGCTTGACTCAGACCAGAGATCAGTTCAGATCATGCAAAGCATAGTTCAGTCCGGTCAAAAGCTTGATCGGTCGGCCGAACCAGAAGATCAGTCGACCGAACTATAGTGACTCAGCACAGGACAGATCATTAGCACTGATTAGCAGCAAAGGAAATAGAAGCTGATCGGTCGACCGAACCTGGGGGTCGGTCGACCGATCCAATCAGTATTTAATCAGCATTAAAGGGTGATCTTGGCAGATTTCAGCGAATAAGGAAAAACCTTGTTCGGTCGACCGATAAAAGGATTTGGTCGACCAAACCATTGAAGGCAAATTAAAGCATAATTACGAGCCATCGTCAGATTGCCAGCTGGAGGTGATCGAAGCTGGTTCGGTCGACCGAACAGGGGATTGGTCAACCGAACCCTCAGTACTCCTATAAAACCAGGCTCGAAGACAGAGGCAAAAACAACTTTTCTGATCAACTCTTGTGCTCGTTTGCAATCAGTCCACGCTACAAGTCTTCATCAAATTTGCAAGCGACTTCATCCGATTGCCGACCGAGCTACGACTTAAATTCTGCAATTGTCGGTATAGCTTTATTTTTGTACTACACTTTAATTCTGTAAGATAGTAGAAGTGTTACTATCTTACATATCTGTACTTGTACGATTTACTTCTTTCCGAGGAGTTCAGAAAGAAGGATTATAGTATTTTGCCCATCGGTGCGGTCAAGGACCGCGGGCCTTTGAGTAGGAGTCGAGCTAGGCTCCGAACGAAATAAACAATTGTGTCTCCTTTCTTATTTTCCGTTGCACGATTCTGACTTAAAAAGAAAAGATTAGTTTTAAAAAGAAGCGATATTCACCCCCCCTCTATCGCGCTACTCGATCCTATCAATATCAACTATCCAAGCTCAAGTATAGTGAAGGTAAGATCCTTAAGGTCAAGCCAAATTTCAAACTTATCTTCATATGATACTTAGCTTATTTCATGCTACCCAAGATAAAGAAAAGAAATACACTAAGCATACTACTAGCATCATTTACAACATCATGAATCAAGATAATAAACGTGCTAACATTTGACTAAAAGGACAAGAAAGCATATAAGTGAAGTTTGATGTTCTCAAGATGTATGCCACAGGTTTCTTCAAAAGACAGTCAAGTGACTATCAAAACAATCCAAGCAAAACAAGAACAAATGCAAAACAAAATAAACTACAGAACAAAACAAAAAATGCAAAAAATTTCAGGTTTTCAAACCACCCCCACAGACTTAAACTTTTCATCATCCCGATGAAATCAATATGGTGGAGGAGGTGGATGAGGGAAAGGAGGTCTATGTCTTTCCCCAATAGGAAAACTAGGAAAATCAGGGGTTTCACTCAGGAATCTATGATATTCATAAAGAGCATCTATTTGTTGGCTAGTAATACTCATGCCCTGCATAAAATCTCTCATTCTAGCTTGATCAATATCATAGTCCTGAACAAATTCAGCCATTTGACCTTGAAAGTTCCTCGTAAACTAAAAGTGATTTTGTACTTCTCAAACTGGTCATCAGATAAAGAAAAGCAACTTTCCAACATTTTTTGTTGGACATTTATCTTCTCATGAAGTGAGTCCAGACATGCACGAAAATCTGAAAAATTAAATCTGGAGGGACCCGTACCATAGGCAAAAGAATACCTAGCGGGCTCCGGATGTTCGGAGGGCTGCGGGTATCCAGATGACGAGGGCTCAAGGTGTGGCTCTGTGCCTCCAGATATAGAAGGGACATTCTCGGGGTCTAAATCAGTAATTATCCAATTAGCAGGGTTGCGAATAGAAGTTCGTTCGGGACAAGGAAGAGGTAAAGGAAAACCATTCGTCCTAAGAAATACAAAACCATTCTCATCCCGACAAATTATTTTCATAGCAAGATATGCATCAATGTCTATCATGTCATTGCCATGAATGTCTTCCAACCCATCTAAATCAAGCTACAAATTAATAGCTATTTGAGTAATCAAGCCACCAAAAATAATTAACCCCGAGGATGCCCTCCTGGCTCTCACTAAGGTTTTTCAAAAAATGAAAACCGGAATCGAAATCAACTTTATGTAACATAGCCCACAAAGCATAAAGCTCTACTTTTTTGATGACTCCATCACTTTACCCTCTACCAAAAATAGTTTTACTCATAACACGATGTAGGTATCTAAAGATGGGGTCTTGCATGTGAGAAGCCTTAGCTCTAGAGGGCTCATAAGGTTGTTCTAATCTAGTGATCAAACTCCAAAATTGATTCCAATTAAACCTAGAATCAAACCTGCGAGAGTTACCGATAGACAATCTAAAACAAGTGTTAAATTCACTAAATATCTACTGAAATTCTTGATTCATAAGCCTAAAAGTTATCTTGCCAACATAGTCATCCTCATTGGCAAAGTGAACATCTAATGAACTTAAAAATTCTAAAATAATGCGAGGATAAGTAGGTAGATGTATGTACAAAATGTCATTCCAATCTAAGAACCCAATCATCCAATCTATATCATCTCTAATCCCTAGCATATCCAAAATGGTTGGGTCCATATATCTTGTACTCACAATCTTTCTATTGACAAGAATCTCAAATCTAGATTTATGATCTACATTTGTAAAAATGATATTGAATTTATTGTCGTTACCTTCGTTGCGTGCTATCCTCTTTCATTTGCCTTTTGTTGGTTGTTTTCCTTTTTCCTTCGTTGGCTCCTTTCCTTTGCTCGATCCACCACTTCCCTCGCAAAGTTTCTTCAGAATATTGGACATGTTGTCAAGATTAAGTTTAAAGGTGCTATTTTTGGTTGGAGAAGATAGATCTTAAAGGAATAGATCTTGAGAAACAAGATCTTTGGTTAAGGAGTTGGAGATCTTAGATATAGGAGAAGGGAAAAGTCTAGATCTTGATGAAGTTTGTGGAGAAGAAAGAGTTTGAGATCTAGATCTGAAAAGGTTTAGGAGAAAGGTTGAAGAAGAAGGGAGTTTGGAGGAGAAGGGTGTTTTGAGAAGGTGAGGGTGTGTGGCCGACACGGCCCAGGTATGGTCGTGTATAACAAACACGGCTAAGGCAATTGCTCCACACGGGCCGTGTGGATCAACACGACCCCATCCTTCCTCTCCTCAGGTCAGTCTACACGGTCGTGTCTAAGACACAGCCTCAGCCATCTCCTTATCGGGTGGAATCACACGGCCGTGCCAATTGGCACGGCCACAACCCTCTTCTGTTGGTGCGGGAAGCATCCGACGATCAAACCCAAGTTTTGATAATGGAAAAGGGATTCAAAGTTAGGATTCCTTGTTATCTAATGTGCTTAAATGAGGTCTCAGGAAAGTCCTAACTGCGGTTAGGCAGGTGAAAACCCTAGAGGGTGGTAACCCTAGGTCCTAGGGGGTGGTAACCCTAGGTGAAGGAAAACCCTAAGGGGTGGTAACCCTAGGTCCTAGGGGGTGGTAACTCTAGGTGGAGGAAAACCCTAAGGGGCGGCAACCTTAGCTCCTAGGGGGTGGTAACCCTAGGTGAAGGAAAATCCTAAGAGGGGGGGGGGAACCTTAGGTCCTATGGGGTGGTAACCCTAGGTGGAGAAAAACCCTAGGGGGCAGTAACCCTAGGTCCTAGGGGGTGGTAACCCTAGGCTAAAAGTACAGTCGGTCTGGAGAATTGAACTGGCATTAGGTAATCTCTCCTGAGAGGAGTAGGTGAGGACGCGTTCCCCGCAGAGGGAGTAGTAGGCGTCGGGTAGACCTAGGGTTTTCGGAAGGAAATCCGAAGTCAGACCCGGACAGTCCGATGATTGTCAATCACTTAATTTATCATATTTATATCTGTTCTAACTTTGTCTTGTAGGGTATGTGGTTGTTTTGGGACTAACATGTCTTGTAGGTACAACCCTAGGTTGACCCAAGAACACAATTTATTCTTATTTCCATACCGTACTACTAATCCAGGATCAAGTTCTGAGACATCTTTTTATTTTTTTTATTGTGCATATCCTCTAAATGGCCCAACAAGAAGGTAACAGCACTGTCCGCCCCTCGCTCTTCACCGAAGAAGACTTCGGTTATTGGAAGAGCAGAATGGAGAATTTCTTGAAGATTCAGTTCGAGATGTGGATGATCATCAAGACTGGGTTTGAACTACCGACTGACGGAGACGGCAAACCAATACCCTACAAAAACTGGGATCCAGCATTAATCAAGAAGGTGGAAGCAAATGCCAGAGCAACTTGCACCCTCCCGTGTGGACTAACAAAGGAGGAACTTAACCGCGTCGACCCTTTTTCCAACGCTAAGGAGTTATGGGAGAAGCTGATCGAACTTCATGAAGGAAGATCCGACACCAAGGTGAGTAAAAGGGACTTAATATTTAATAAATTATATAATATTAAATTCCAAGAAGGTGAGACAGCTACCTAACTCCATGCCCGGATACAAGACTTAATCAACGGACTTCATGCGATTGGGCAAAAGGTAAACAACCGGGACATCATCAGGTACTCCTTAAACGCCTTTTCGAGGAATACTTTGTGGGCATCCATGGTTGATGCCTAAAAGGTTTCTAAGGATCTTTCCTCTATTAAATTAGATGAGTTGTTTGCTGAGTTTGAGCTTCATGAACAGATTAACACATGTACGCCCGAGAAAGGTTTGGCTTTGATTGCAGGAACAGGAAGAGCACGCGAGTCAAATTCAAAGCGCAGAATCGAATCGAAGTCAGAAGAAGAACTGAATTCAGACGATGACGACAACGAGCTCACAGCCGAACTCGTCAACCTGGTGAGGAAACTCTACAAGAAAAAGAAAGGCTTCAACAAGAAGGACCTCAAGAAGGCAATTCAATCCAAGGAGGCTCAAGCAAAGGTAATGTTTGAAGTGACGTACTATGGGTGCAATTAGAAGGGGCACATCAAGGTGAACTCCCCAAACCAGAAAGATCTGAAAAGCCAAGAAGAAAGAAGGCCCTGAAGGTGACTTGGGACGAGTCTTCTTCCGAGGAATTCGACGATGAAGAACTCGAGCAGGCAAGCTTTCTCGCGTTGACAGCCCGGGACTACACCAACGAATTTGGAAGCGAGGACGAATCGGAAGCCGAGTCTGAGAGAAGCCACGGATTCGTATCCGTTTTCGAAGGGCCAAACCCCTCTGTACACTACAAGAAAAATCCTCATAGACATCGGTGGAACAACAACGATTTTAAGCAAAAACCGATGTCTTTGAGTATTTTACACCGATTTTTTCAAAAATCGATGTCTATGAGCACAGATTTTCGCTCATAGACATCAGTTTTTTAGGCGATGTCTATGAGCACCTTTTTTTCATTAATAGACACCGATTTTAACAGTGGTTTTTAAAACCCGGTGTTAATGAACCAAAATAAAATATTTTAATTTTCCCACCAGCCAAAATTTGCAACACTTCACAAAGTTCCCTCCAAACCTAAACCTATATCGCGCCCCTTCCTCCGACCATCTCTCTCAGCCTAAACCTAAACCTAAACCTCCGACCATCTCTCTCAGCCTCATCTCCCTCTTCCCCTTCCTAGATCGACGCCCCTTCCTCTCCCGATCAGGATCAATACACGACGCCCTTGTTTCTCCGTCCAACTACACTGCATCTCCTCCAACTCCTCCCTTTGGGTGAGAAGAGGAGGCCTTCTTCGCATTTCGGTATGCTTTTTTCCCACAACACTTGTTTTTATATTCTACAGTCAAAGACTCAGCTCTCCTTCTCGCCTTCCCAAATCCTTCGGGTTTCTCCTTCCCAATCGCCATGTCCTCCTCCCTCATCCTCCTCCTCTTGTTAGTTAGAGTCCTAGAGCCAATCATTTGATGATTGTATTATGGACTTGTTGTATCATATTCTTATATAAATAAAGGCATTTGTTTTGGTTATTATACTTACTTGTATTGGTGCCAAATAAACTAAGTATAATAGCGTTCTTGAGTAGAAGGTTCTCACCTATATCAATCGGTTAGTTTAATCGATAGTGAGATGATATAGGGAACACTACTCTTAATCATTCCTAGTCGAGTATTAACATTTAGGGACAATGTTAATGCAATAAGACTAGCATGTAGGTCAACTAGATGACTTGATCTCACAAGTCATGGATATAAAGATATCAAGTTGACACATGGGTATGCATTGGAGAATGTATACTGAATGACCCGCCAAGAGAAAGTATCATGGATCGTTATATGAGCGTCATATACTTTCTCATGTGGCTATTAGTATGACTACTAGTCCTTGGACCTAAAGTCACCATGGATCCTTACATAAGGAGTTATGTAATTTGGTTTCGTCAAACATCACCCGTAACTGGGTGGACTATAAAGGCGATTACTGGGTATGTAACGAATTATGCAGAGGGATGTGAGTGATGTAGATGAGATCTATTCCTCCTATATGATGGGAGAGACATCGATATTCTTGATAGAGTGAGACCACGAAGGCATGACCAAGCCCAAATGAGTCAATATGAGATATTGAGCTCATTTGATTTAGTGAGTCTACTTGGAGTTCAAGATTTAGATTGGTCAGAGGATGGCACGGTCTATGCCTCACATTGATCAATCTAGATGCCTAGGATAGAAGCACACTTGTCATATTTTGTGAGGAGTCACAATTAGTAGTCACAAGGTGATGTTGGATCTCAACATTCTTGTAACTTGGGTAGTAATGATGTGTTGCTAGATACCGCTCATTACTTATGCTCCTAAATGGGTTTAGGGGCATTGCCAACGTTACAAGAACCTATAGGGTCACACACTAAGGACAATTAGATGGAGATTAGGTTCATATGATGAACCAAGAAGATTATATTCATGTAATGAATCAAATTGGATTAAGAGTAATCCTAATTGGGATAATTGAGTTGGACCCAAGTTGATTCATGTGTTTAATGAGTCTAATTTAGATTATGAGTCATTGAATCAATTTCATTAAATGAATTAGATTTATTATATTAAATTGGCTTGAATTAAATGGTTGGATTAGATCAACCATGAGAGAGATTAAGTCAAGTTTGACTTGACTTGAGAGGAAGATGAAGAGTCAAGTTTGACTTGACTTTATGCCACCTCATTGGTGAGTTGACATTGAGTGGACCAATGATGATGCTCCACATCATCATGGTTGCTTAAGTGGGATGCCACCTCATGGGAGTTACCAAGAGTTGTGACTCTTGGCATTCCATGGAGGTTACAACTTCTCTTAATGTGGTCGGCCACATGAATGACATTGAGATTTCATTTTTTTGTGAAGTAACTCTCATCTTCTTCCTCCTACAGCTCTCTCTTCTTGCTCTCCCTCTTCTCTTGGCCGAACACCCTAGGTGCTAGCACACCTTTGTTTGGTCCCCTCCACCTAATTTTGTTCATGTGGATATTTCTAGAGGGTTGTCTACTTTGACAATCTTGAGATCCGGCAAACCGTTGGATTAGCGGGATAGCGAAGGGTATCGCATCGAGGGTAACACTCTTATCTAGTGTAGATCTAGACTTTAGAAACTCGTATTTGTATTTTGTTTTTATTTTTCTTCGCACGGATCCGGTGGCGGGGGTTTCGGGGTTTCCGCGACGTGAAAAAAATGGTTTTCGCGGCCCGAAAAACCCAACAGTGGTATCAGAGCCACGTGCGAAGCTTGTATGAGTTTAGTTTTTCTTTTTATGACAAAAATTTAGTACTGTAACATTCTGTAAATTTATGATTTTTATAGTTTTTATGGGTATTTTTCTCGTAGAAGCGAAGCACAAGTGTTTCGACACTTGTAGGCTTCGACTACCGAGAAGATTTTTCCGAAATGTCAAGGTTTCGCACCAAAATTTTTTGGAACAGCGGACTAAGGCGCTATAGGATCGCTTAGGGACACTCACGAAGGTTAGATCGTGGGTAGGGGCGCTGCCCCTGGCCCGCAAGGGGATTCGTTCCGCGATTGCGCCTGAAAATCGCTAAACGGGACCGCCGGGAAATTTTACTCGTAAAAATTGTAAAAATTAGTATTAAAATTACAGAAAAATTATGAAAAATATATAATTTAGAATTATGTATAATTTGTGATAGTCATGGCCCAAAAAGACCCAATCTGATTGGATTTGTGTTGTAATTCATATTATGGCCTACGCGCCGTCATTTGTGTTGTGTGTGCTGTATATTTGATACGCGACCTGCGCGTCGTACCTTTCTCTATTTATTCATGTTGTAAATTAGTTTAGACTCAAATATAACTCAAGTTTCAAAATTGTAATGTACAAAATTGGAGCCGTGGAAGGTCCACTCGAGACAGAGTTACGAGGAGGGCGCAAGCAACACAAGGTGGTCAAAGGGAGGAGCTTGAGAAGCTGTTGACCCTAGGTTGACCATCCGATCTTCTCATTGGCTTAAGAAGATCGTAGTAGGGCCATGACTAATCACAAATTAATTTTTTTAATTGCTTGTGTGTATGTGATGCATGATTAGTAATTAATTAGTGCCTAACGATTAGATTAGATCTAAATCGTGTACAAGATGCACCCTCTCGATTATATTAGATCTCAATCGCATCAACTCTAATGCCTACCGTGCCGTGATACCTATCACTACCTCGATCACATGTCTTGTTGAATCTGCCAAAGCAGAGCAATACATATTATCCTAGTAGGGTACGGAGGGATAATCTTGGTCCCGCTTATCAACGCATGGGCGAATACAAACTCAATTAGATTGAGTGTTCCTAGTTAACTCGGTTGGATCGAGTACAACTATAAGCATTCTTCCAACGGTTTGAAAGATAGGACATAAATCACATTTATATTAATTCTTGGGCATATTAGCCAAAGCTAACTCAAGTTTTAATATAACTGTGAATAATGATCCTATAAACAAGAGTTGCATAGAGATGTAATTGGTAAATCGTTACCTACCGATCATACTAAGTCTTGGGCGATTTAGCCAAAGCTAACTCAAGGCGTAGTATGATGTGAATCTTGTCCCACATGAATTATAGAATTTAGTGGGAGAATCATTTAGTTAAAGGCCTAATTAAATGATTTAAAAGAATATGATCTGTATTTTTCTGTTGTAGATAACCATGACGTCGAATACGAACACCTTCTCTCTGCGTTCTGTCCTTGAGAAGGACAAGCTCAACGGAGCAAATTTCCTGGACTGGTACAAGAACTTGAGAATAGTTCTCACCCAGGAACGTAAACTGTACGTTCTGGAGCAGCCCATTCCAGAGGCTCCTCCTGCCAATGCCACACGAGCAGACAAAGATGCTTACAAGAAGCATCAAGATGACGCATTAGATGTGTCCTATCTAATGCTTGCGACCATGAACTCTGAGCTTCAGAAGCAACACGAGTTAATGGACACTTACGATATGGTTGAACATCTTCGTCAACTGTATCAAGGACAAGTGCGACATGAGAGATTTGAGATCTCAAGGGCACTATTTCAGTGCAAGATGTCAGATGGGGCTCCCGTAGGCCCATATGTACTCAAAATGATTGGGTACATAGAAAACCTACAAAGGTTGGGATTCCCGCTTGGCCAAGAGCTGGCCACTGACCTGATCTTGCAATCCTTGCTGGATAGCTATAGTCAATTCGTTCTAAACTACAATATGAACGAAATTGACAAGCCACTGCCCGAGCTGCTTAGCATGTTAAGAACTGCTGAGCTGAACCTTAAGAAGGCAAAGCCCCACTCTGTTCTGATGGTTCAGAAACACAAGGGCAAGGGCAAGCCCAAAGGCAAGGGAAAGTCCCAAGCCAAGGGCAAAGGCAAGACACTGAAGCCTAAAGGACGGGTCACCAAGGATGCTACTTGCTTCCACTGCGATCAGACCGGGAACTGGAAGAGGAACTGCAAGGTGTACCTGGAAGATCTTAAGAAGAAGCGAAGTGAGACTTCCACTTCAGGTATATATGTTATAGAAGTCAATCTATCTATTTATTCATCATGGGTATTAGATACCAGATGTGCATCTCACATTTGTACTAATGTGCAGGCGCTGAGAAATAGCAGGGCATTGGCGAAGGGCGAGGTGGACCTATGCGTAGGCAATGGAGCACGGGTTGCTGCAGTTGTTGTAGGGACTTATTTTCTATCTCTGCCCTCTGGGCTTGTATTAGAGTTGGATGATTGTTGTTATGTGCCTGCATTAACTAAGAACATAATTTCAGTTTCTTGTTTGGACAAGAAGGTTTCTCTTTTATAATTAAGGACAAATGTTGTTCTATTTATTTAAAAGATATGTTCTATTATAGTGCACCTCTGATAAACGGACTCTACATTCTAGACCTTGAAAGCCCTATCTATAACATAAATACCTAGAGGTTCAAGTCAAATGACATGAACCAAACCTATCTCTGGCACTGTCGCTTAGGTCATATAAATGACAAGCGCTTATCCCAGCTCCATAAGGATGGTTTGCTGGACTCATTTGATTTTGAATCTTATGAGACGTGCGAGTCATGCCTACTAAGCAAGATGACTAAGACTCCCTTTAGTGGGCACAGTGAGAGAGCGACTGACTTGTTAGGTCTTATACATAGTGATGTATGTGACCCTTTCAATGCCGCTGCTAGAGGCGGTTATAGGTACTTCATCACATTTACTGATAACTTCAGTAGATATGGTTATGTGTACTTGATGACACATAAGTCTGAATCCTTTGAAAAGTTCAAAGAATTCAAGAATGAAGTACAGAACCAGCTTGGCAAGAGTATTAAGATACTTCGATCAGATCGAGGTGGAGAATATCTTAGCCATAAGTTTCGTGACTATCTAGCTGAGTGTGGGATTCTATCCCAACTCACTCCTCCTGGAACACCACAGTGGAATAGTGTATCCGAAAGGAGGAATCGTACCCTATTAGATATGGTATGATCTATGATGAGTCACACAGATCTTCTGACATACCTTTGGGGCTATGCTCTAGACACGGCAGCTTTTATACTCAACCAAGTTCCATCCAAGGCCGTGATAAAGACACCATATAGGATATGGACTGGGATAGATGCCTAGGTGTCTTTTATGAGGATTTGGGGTTGTGAAGCTTACGTTAGACATCAAGTCTCAGACAAATTAGGACCCAAATCCGACAAGTGCTACTTTATTGGATATCCCAAGGAAACTAAGGGATATTACATCTACATTCCCAGTCATCACAAGGTAGTTGTGGCAAAGACTGGGGTCTTTCTAGAAAGGGACTTTGTTTCTAGAAAGACTAGTGGGAGCATGTTCGGTCTTCAAGAAGTTCAAGATGCGAACAATAGCACTGAAGCCTCGATGAAAGTTGAACTGGAACCACAAAGTGTTGTGGATGATGTTGTTCCACAAGGAGTTGAGGAACAACAACCAGTTCAAGTAGGCATACCTCTTCGCAGGTCTGATAGGGTACGTCGTCAGCCTGAGAGATACTCATTTCTCTTGTTTGATCATGATGACGTTGTGCTCATAGAGGATGAGCCTACCACCTATCAGGAAGCTGTGATGAGACCAGATTCCGAGAAATGGCTAGAGGTTATGAGATTCGAGATGGAATCCATGTACACCAACCAAGTATGGACTTTGGTTGATCCACCTGAAGGGGTAAAACCCATTGGGTGTAAGTGGGTCTTTAAGAGAAAGACTGACATGGATGGACTTATCTATAAGGGTCGCTTGGTAGCTAAAGGTTTCAAGCAGATTCATGGTATTGACTATGATGAAACCTTTTCTCCAGTAGCGATGTTTAAGTCCATTCGGATCATGCTTGCTATTGCAGCATATCATGACTATGAGATATGGCAGATGGATGTCAAAACCGCGTTTCTGAATGGAAACCTGCTCGTGGATGTGTACATGACACAACCTGAGGTTTTTGTAGATCCACAGCATACTAGCAGAGTATGCAAGCTGCATAGGTCCATTTATGGACTAAAGCAAGCTTCTCGGAGCTGGAATGTTCGATTCGATGATGCGATCAAACAGTTTGGTTTCATCAAGAATGAAGATGAACCTTGTGTCTACAAGAAGGTTGTAGGGGATATAGTTGTCTTCCTCATATTGTATGTGGATGACATACTACTCATTGGGAAGGACATCCCTGTGCTACAGTCTGTCAAGATTTGGCTAGGGACATGTTTCTCAATGAAGGAATTAGGTGAGGCATCCCGCATTCTAGGGATACAAATCTATAGAGATAGATCTAGGAGATTGCTTGGCCTAAGTCAGAGTACATATATTGACAAGGTACTGTTGGTTGCTACTCGGAAAGCCTAATGGTTCCACTGTACAAAAATTTGTACAAAGGTCTGAACCTTTTCCTAACTACCATGTGTTCTTTTAAATTAAACTTGGATCGCCTGCGGAACTTAACACGTTTAAAGTTTAATTTATTTGTTCTTTTAGGTTTAGACTTGGATCTCCAGCGGAACTTAACACTTTCGATCCAAATCACCTAGGTTATTAATTCCATTAAATATTAATTTCCAAAATTGGCTTCCAGGACTGCATGACGAGGCACATGGCCTTCTTGGATATGGGAACAACCACCACCGCCTAGACAAAGCCTTTTAAGGAAAGCTAATATTTAATTTCCTTAAATAACTTTAGGTCAACCGAAAAGAACAATCAAATCACAAGGAAAAGAAAAAACAAAAGAACACTACATCGAAAACAAATTCGAAATACTAGAATCGCATGCCTCTTGTATTTGGTATTTTTACATGAAGATAAAACTAGTATGATGCGGAAATTAAATACTAGTATACCTTTTCTTTTGCAAGCAAAAACCTCTAGATCTTCTACCGTATTTCTCTTCTAACCTCGGACGTTGTGTGGGCAATGATCTTCCGAGATGAGAAACCACCAAGCACCTTCTTCTCCTTTCTTCAAGTTTTAGCCAAGCACAATGCTTCCAAAAGATGAAGATCTTTTTCCACCAACCAAGCTCCAAGGGATGTAACCTTTCTCTCCTTCTTCTCCAAGCTAAAATCTGGCCACCACTTGATCTCCAAGGAGGAAGAAAGTTTCGGCCACAAGGATGGAGAGAAGAGAAAGGGAAGTGCCGACCACACCAAGGAAGAAAAGAGGGAGAAAACAATAGAGGTTGTTACCCTTGAAGGCTCCCAAAACCCCCTCTTTTATAATCCTTTGGCTTTGGAAAATAAGGAAATTTAATTACAATAAAATTTCATTAACTTTCTTTGACATGAATTAATTAAAAAAAATTAAACAAAATTTCCTAATCCTTCATGTCATGGCCGGCCACCTCATGGAGAGCAAACAAAGCAATTTTCAATCAACAATTAAAATTCCTTATTTGTCTTCGAAAATTTTAAAAAATAAAATTTTCCTTTAAAATCCGTTCATGGTTGATAAAAAGAAATTTCTATAATTTTAATTTTTCAACATGTGAATAATTTACAAAGAAAAAAAATAAAATATCTTTCCAATCTACAAATAAGGAAAGAGATTTAATCTCTTTCTTTAATATTTTGTAGAACATTATAAAAGAGATATTTTAATTTTTAATCTCTCCAATAAATTATATCTTTCACATAAGAAAATTTTAAAATAAAAATTCTTTTTTAATTTAATAGGGCCGGCCACCTAAGCTTGGGTTCAAGCTAGGGTCGGCCACCCATGAACCAATGGTTTGGCCGGCCCTAGCTTGATCCACAAGCTAGCTTGGCCGGCCCCTATAACATGGGTATGAAGGTGGGTATAGGTGGGTATAGTACTCTATAAATAAGAGGATACGATAGGGATCGAGAGGAGGAATTGGTTTTGGTCTCCCTATAAAATTAAGCATCCCATGTTCGCCCCGAACACACAACTTAATTTTATTAATAATAATTCATTTCACTAGAGAACTATTATTGAACTACCGCACCAATCCCAAATTACATTTTGGGCTCTTTCTTATTATGAGTGTGTTAGTCTCCCTGTGTTTAAGATGTCGAATGTCCACTAATTAAGTGAGTTACTGACAACTCATTTAATTAATATCTTAGTCCAAGAATAGTACCACTCAACTTTATCGTCATGTCGGACTAAGTCCACCTGCAGGATTTAACATGACAATCCTTATGAGCTCTTCTTGGGGACATTATCAACCTAGATCACTAGGACACAATTTCCTTCTATAAACAACAACACACACTATAAGTGATATCATTTCCCAACTTATCGGGCTTATTGATTTATCGAACTAAATCTCACCCAGTGTTAAATTAAAGAAATAAATATCAAATATATGTGTTTGTTATTATATTAGGATTAAGAGCACACACTTCCATAATAATTGTGATCTTTGTTCCTTTATAAAGTCAGTATAAAAGAAACGACCTCTGATGGTCCTACTCAATACACTCTAAGTGTACTAGTGTAATTATATAGTTAAGATAAACTAATACCTAATTACACTACGACCTTCCAATGGTTTGTTCCTTTCGATTTTGGTCGTGAGCTACTGTTTATAATTTATAAGGTACTGATAACATTATCTTCTGTATGTGACACCACATACTATGTTATCTACAAAATAAATTAATTGAACAACTACAAACAAATGTAGATAATTTGACGAAATGTGATTCTTTTATTCAAAATAAATGTTTACAAAAGCTTAGGCTTCCAGTATACACTCTAACAATCTCTCACTTATACTAATGACTAAGCTGCCATATCTTCTGTCACGCCCCCAAAGGAGTCTCTGCCAGACAAAAATCTGACAGCATCTCCCATGTACCGGTGACAATATGAAGCATCAATACAATCAAAATACATCAGCCAAATGCGGCTGGAATATTTATATACACAACCGCGCAGTTATAATAACAGCCCACTCGGTTGGAATGAAACAATCACAACCACGCAGTTATTTATAAAACAGGCCACACGACTGTACTAAAACACAGCGGAAAAACGAAGGAAAGCCCACACAACACAATCAACACACTGCTAGCCGGCTAGGCTTAATACAACAACCACAACACAGATACAACACCAAAACCATAAGATAGCCACATGGCTACACATAAATACAATGCCAAAAATAATAAAAGAATATACAAAAGAAAACAAACACTAAATGAAACCGTCTTCGGATGTGAGGTAGGACCCGGCAGACAGGATACTCCAAGCGACGCACCAACCATCTACCTGCTACCTGAAAACATAAATGTACAAATGCGGTGGTGAGTATAGGTAACTCAGTGGGTAATAAAAAAGATAGTGCATGACCTACAAATACACATGGAGATCAAAAGTATACAGTCTCAGTTGGGAATAAAGAACATGATCATACTATCATAATCAATGCGCCTAAACATATCTGACATAATAACCTGACATAGAAACTGTACAAACCACAACTAATATAATGACAGATACATACCCAATCTGGAATCGACAATGGTACAATGATCTGTAAACTCACCGGATCTGCAACAGATACACCCATGACACCTGTGCAATATAAATACGACTGCAAATACATGTAAAATAAATGACATGTATGCAGCATGACAACCATATGCAACAATCATATCGCAAACAAATGTAACATACCACAAACACATGCAACTAGTATCTACTAGGCATGTATGCAAATATATCTCCAACGATGCACCGCGAATCAAATGCAAATGTGCATGCATGCTCCATGGTCACCCCCGCCACCTCTCTAGACACCACGACCCCTGTATGGCCGAGAGGCTTGGGTCCGTGACAAACCGTACTAGCCTCCAGTACAAGTACCGCTATAGGCGGCCGAAGCGGACGGTCAGCTAAGTAGTTATATAACTACATAGCTAAGGGTCCCTGACCACTCACATCTCTAGCCCTCTGACTACTGTACCCTCAAGACTCACTACTCCAGAGTGGTCGAGGCTGACAGAACACTGAGCGACGGAGTAAGCGCGCCAGGACTAGCTCCACTCCTAGCTACCACTCTCCATCAGTGGTCGAAAGGATAGCCATAAACGACTGACGACTTTCTCAACCACAAGGGAGACACAAGTCGTCAGCAATGTAATGAATGATGAACATGATATATATATAATCATGATACGTACAACGTCATCATCCATGCAACCCCCAAATCCACATAAGTACCACACAACATGAATATAATCGTAATGATATATCCACATATCCCACCAAACACATGTACCCCACTACACATGTATAATCACCCAAAAATATCCAATAATCCCACTAGACACAGGTACACAGAACATCGGTACAATCAACGTGTATCCTCCAGTAAAAACACATCAGTCACATGTATATACAACAAAATATAATCAACACCACTCCTCCAAAAGTACATAACCAACAAGTGTGTACATACAACATGCAAATGTACGGTCAACATGATGACTCCTACAATACATATCAACCTACGTACAACCCACATCATACGCACAATCAGCATGATAATACGAACAACTCGACAATCCTACAATACATACTCTACACGTGTGAACATAGCAGAGTAGATATCAAGAGTAGAGACTGTACATGATATAACTAGAAACCTCAAAGATCAAGCATAGGTATCAAGCAGGACAGTAACAAACGAATACGATATAAGGTACAACGGCCTAATCCATCACATAAAACCATGCACTAAGCTCAATAAAAATCTACATAGAGCTAAGGAAGAAATACCCGCCTTATCTGTCGATCGTAATATGAAAATCCCATGTCGAGACGCTCGTCCCGAATCCAAATCCTGCGATCACATGATATCTATATATTATTTAGCTAATCACATAATCAACAACTAGCTAAACCCAGAACCTAATCCTACGTCGATTAGGTAATCCTATTTAATTCCACCTGAATATTCAAACCAAAGTAAATGATAAGTCCATCCTTAAATCCAACTCTTTCTAAGTCCAAACATAACCCACAATCACCACCCTAATCAAATCCAAACACCAAACCATTTACCCAAATTTGGATCAAGGTGAAGAAGTGCCTACTGCTAGAATCCATGACTAGAGCAAGGTGGAAGTTGCTGTCATCCAAATAAACACCCCTAATCAACACTGAATAAAGATCAAATACCCTACTAAAATATCACTTACCTTAAGATATAGCGGCCAAAACTCACAGCTCCACAAGAACCTCTGCCATCAACTATCAAAGAAGCACTACTACACTAATTCTTCCAAGATCAAACCCAAGACCTAGCTGTAGAGTAACTAGTTTAATAAAATCCTAACAAACAGAGACATTACTCACCATAATATACCTCCAGTCCTTCAGCCGAGACCCTATCAGTGCAACTGCAGAGGACAGTGATCTCCTAGTCCAGAACAAGAAGAACATCACGAAAGAAACCAATTACACGATAATTTCTTGAATCCACAGCATTTCCCCGACCCTGCCCTTACCTCAATCAGTCGGCTCCAAAGGTGTCGCACGATCCTTTCCAACTAGTGATGATCCAGTTCACTCTCCAGTGAGTAGATCGAAGAGGAGAAGCGAAAGGGGCTTAATTGACCGGGACCTCGCCGTGCCCTAGCTCCGCCGAATCGCTACTGCGCGCGCAAGCACCGCCTAAGAGAGGATCGCTCCGTCGTAGATGGTCGGAGTCGTTGAGATCTGGCGACGTTTCGCCTCGGTGACACGACAAAGATGAGATCGCCGGAGAAAAGCACTGCTCCGTCGGTGTCGAGTCCTCCGCGCGCGAGAGAGAAAGAGAGGGAGGAAGCATCGGGTCGGGTGAGCGCGAGAGAGGGAAAACAAATAGAGAGAAGGAAACGGGTTAACGGGTCTGGGTGAGAAGGGAAACTTTATAATTAAAACATTTCTTCACTTAAACGGGATATCCCAAACAGGCTTTATTCGAACCTGTCAATTCATCCCCTCAAAACCCGTCATACGAGCTCCGATAAATTCCCAGAAAATTTCTAAAAATTCTTGAAAAATCCAATATGATTTTTCGTCCAATAACATTTATTATTTAATTTTGCAGTATCTTACATTCTCCCCCACTAATAAAAATTTGGTCCCCAAATTTACTAGTCAACTCAGGGATCCTCCGCCTAGAGTAACATCCAAGCAACAAACTCATATACCACTCACTCCAAGCATGACCACTAAGCCACATCCTCATCAATTACTCCAACCTAGCATCATAAAGATATCTCCAACCATGACCATCCACCTCCAAGTGAATAGTGATGACTCTGTGGATTATGAGTTCACCCTGCATCTGCTACATTGCCAAATATGAATAAATCAACTACCTCTGAAATCCAAAATCCACTATCAGCAGATCCTCCAACACCTGTATAGAACGCTCAAACTATCCATCAGTCTGAGATGAAAATTTATACTAAAGTGAAACTCCTAATCCAAAGTCTGCTGTAACCATAATCAAAACCATAACATGAAATCACTGATCTCCATCCAAAACAATACTCAGAGATACATCATCCAGTCCGGTAATCCCTCTAGAGTATAATCCTGCTACTCAATCCAAAAGAATCTTCCTTACAAATCGACAGCTAGGGAGCCAAGTTGTCATCCAATAATGATTACCCAAACCATCATATCCTCTCCATGTCCTGGGTAATCCTACAACAAAATCCATCAAATATGCTCCCAACTCCACTCCAAATTACGAGTCTAATGAAACAATCCTACTGATATCTGATGTTCAGCCTCCACTTGCTGACACACTAGACATCAAACTACAAAATCCATGATGTCTCCTTTCATGAAAATCCACCAATAAGAATGCTCCAAATCTCTATACATCAGGTGTCAACCGAATGTATCACAAATCAATATCAATGTGTTTCCTGCGGTAACTCCTCCTGGATAAGAAGTGACTCGGGAACACACATGATCTCCCACAAAAATAAAGAATCTCATTCTCACTACACGAGAATTCTCACTACTAGCACGAGACTACTCCGCTCATGCTATATTGGAACTGCACTGACTCCCAGACACGATACATCTATGTAGAGTACAAATCTGTCTACACTAGAAAGTACAACTAAGACAGTGCAGTTAACAACTTCTCGTTTCAACTCCTGAAACTGATCTCATAAGCGTCTATCTAGGAAAATTTCATATTCATCCTGAACAGTCCAGTCAACGGCATAAATGCTGGAGAAGACTCTCATCCAATCTCTGATAATATCCAGCTAGACCAAGGAAGCTACGAATCTCCTGTATATACTACGACTACTGTCAACTAGTAATAGCCTATATTTCCTGTACATCCACTAATATCCCTCTACTAAACACAACGTGTCCCAAAAACTCGTAAAAGACAATCATAATACGTACTACTAACTTCACATATAGATGTTCCCGTCAAAACATCTCTAAAACTATGCGAAGATAGTGTACGTAATCCACATCGGATCGGGAATAGATCACAACATCATCAATGAAGATAATGAAATCTAATCCAAACGCCCTAAGAATACCAAATACATCAAGTCCTTAAAAACATCTAGGGCACGGTATGCCTAAATGATAACACCAAGGACTCATAATGTACGCACGACAGGCTCACACAACTGTAAGATCCCCAACAACAAGTCTGTAATCTAATCCCGACTACAAATCACCAAATCCATAAATATCACATAAATGCTACTCCTCATATCTCTATCAGCATCAAATACTAAACAATAGATCATCAAATCAAATATCTACTAATAGATTATCAAAAGATAACATATCATCACACCTGATCTCACCAATAACCATCAATCAAAATCATCCTCAACATCAATCAATCATACCAGATAGTCTCCGAAACAAAGATAGAGTCAAAGGAAAGTATCCAACCTTCAACCCCCACTACCAACAAACTAAACGTATCAAAAAAAAGGTCTGTCAAATCTCATCATCTCATCCTTTCCGATAATCAAATATCCACAGTAAAAGAATGTCAATCCAAAGTCAAAGGATCACACAACCTGCTAACTAAGAGTCCACCCATCAAGAAGATATCTCCACAACTCTCATAATCATCCCATAAATATCCCTCGACAAACATCGATAAAAGGTCAAACCCTCTAATATGAGCTATAGACTACAAGACCTGGCAAAATGATCACGTGGTCAAGGTCTTGAGCCACTTGATAGAGACAATGTTAATTGAGTCGTCTAACCATTGTCTAGTACCCCATCATACTATGATTGCTCCACCCTGAGGCTCAGCAACCTCCACTATCGAGCAATGAACACAAAGATAGAGGAACTCTACAACTAAACAACTGATCAAAATATCTGTCAATCGACGCTCTACCCCTCGAAGATCATCATATCCAGATGTACTCTCCAAGTTATTCCCTTGTAACGGTTGTATCTCAAAGTATTAAGCACGTAGCTTTACACTTTCCACACCGTGCGGTATCCTATGTAACGACCCGCCTTCTACTAACTAAGCTGTAAGGCCGATCGTCACATTATGTTGTGCTAACTATTCTATGACCATCATTGAATCTAATTACGGAAGTTGTACTAATCAAAATCTTGCTAAACTATTATCATTTCTTCATTCTATATGTGCTAGGGGGTGTAATCTAAGGTATACATGGCATATCTTACCTCCCCGAATGGTCAAGGAGCTGAACTAAAGGTTTCTATGCTATTATCAGGCCTCCCAATCGATCCACAGATCGATTGGAATGGTCGAATCGATCCAGTGATCGATCCAGCATGCTACCGTATGCGGAACTTGGGTTGGATCTGTTGGGTTTTTCGGGCCGCGAAAACCGCTTTTCGCGTCGCGGAAACCCCGAATCACCCAAGGCCAACGGATCCGTGCAAGGAAAAACCAAAAATAAATACGAGTACGAGTTTGAAAAACCTTTTAGATCTACTCCTAGATCTACATGTTAAGAACTTTACCCTTGTTGCGTGCCCTTTCCCGTTCCCGCTCTTCCAAGGAGTTGCCGGATCTCAAGACCGTCAAGCGCCGGTCCTCTAGAAGTATCCACACGGACACGTATGTGGAGAAAACCTTACACAAAGGTGTGCTAGCACCTTGGTAAGATTCAGCCAAGGCAAGGAGGAGAGGGAGAGGAAGAGCTTCAAGAGGAAGAAGAAGAAGATGCACCACTTGAATGGCAAAATGAATTCACATTCAAAATCAAATGTGGCCGGCCACTCTCCATGGTGAAAACCCCCAAATTAATTGCATTAATTGCAATTAATATGAAACCATTAAAGAGAATGGCTTTGTAACTTCCATGAGGTGGCACCCATGATGATGTGGAGTATCATCATTGGTCCACCTAATGGCAACTCACCAATGAGGTGGCAAAAGGTCAAGTCAAAATTAACCTTTGGTCTTCCTTCTTAAGTCAAGTCAAACTTGACCCAATCTCTTCCATGGTTGATCTAATCTAACCATTTGATTCAAGCCAATTTAATATAATGAATCTAATTCATTTAATTAAATTGATTCAATGAGTCAAAATCAAAATTAGAATCATCGAACACATGAATCAACTTGAGTCAAACTCAAGTTAGCCCAATTAGGATTACTCTTAATCCAATTTGATTCATCAAATGAATCTAATCCTCTTGGTTCATCATATGAACCTAATCTCCATCTAATTGTCCTTAGTGTGTGACCCTATAGGTTCTTGTAACGTTGGCAATGCCCTAAACCCATTTAGGAGCATAGGTAATGAGCGGTATCTAGCAACACATCATTACTACCCAAGTTACAAGAATGTCGAGATCCGACATCACCTTGTGACTACTAATTGTGACATTGTCCTTCTATCCTAGACATCTAGATTGATCAATATGAGGCATAGACCGTGTCATCCTCTAATCAATCTAAATCTTGAACTCCAAGTAGACTCACTCGATCAAATGAGCTCAACATCTAATGTTGACTCATTTGGGCATGGCCATGCACTTAGTGGTCTCACACTATCAAGAATACCGATGTCGCTCCCGTCATATGGGAGGGATAGATCCCATCTACATCACTCACATCCCTCTACATAATTCGTTATATACCCAGTAATCGCCTTTATAGTCCACCCAGTTACGGGTGACGTTTGACGAAACCAAAGTACATAACTCCTTATGTAGGGATCCATGGTGACTTCAGGTCTAAGGACTAATAGTCATACTAATAGCCACATGAGAAAGTATATGACACTCATATAACGATCCATGATACTTTCTCATGGCGGGTCATTCAGTATACATTCTCCAATGTATACTCATGTGTCAGCTTGATATCTCTATATCCATGACTTGTGAGATCAAGTAATTGAGCAGACCTACATGCTAGTCTTATTGCATTAACATTGTCCCTGAATGTTAATACTCGACTAGGAATGATTTAGAGTAGTGTTCCCTATATCATCTCACTATCGATTCAACTAATCGATTGATATAGGTATGAACCTTCTACTCAAGGACGCTATTATACTTAGTCTATTTGGCACTAATATAAATAAGTATAATAACCAAACAAATCCCTTTATTAATATACAAGAATATGATACAATGAGTCCATACAATCATCAAATGATTGCCTCTAGGGCTCTAACTAACAATCTCCCACTAGCACTAGTGCCAATCAGTATAGGCTCTAAGGCCTAATGACCTAGTGTGACCATCATGCTTCCTCTGTGCCAAAGCCTTGGTCAAGGGATCTGCGATGTTAGCCTCTGTAGGTACTCTGCAAATCTTCACATCTCCTCTATCGATAATCTCTCGAATGAGATGGAAGCGCCGTAGTATGTGTTTGGTCCGCTGGTGTGAGCGAGGTTCCTTCGCCTGTGCTATAGCTCCATTGTTGTCACAATAGAGCTCAACAGGATCAGCGATGCTAGGAACCACCCCAAGTTCAGTGATGAACTTGCGGATCCAAACTGCCTCCTTTGCTGCCTTTGATGCAGCAATATACTCGGCCTCTGTTGTAGAATTAGCTACTGTGTCCTGCTTCGAACTCTTCCAGCTCACAGCACCACCATTTAAGCAAAACACGAACCCTGACTGCGATCGGTAATCATCCTGATCGGTCTAGAAGCTAGCATCACTGTAACCCTTTACAGTTAGCTCATCATTGCCTCCATATATCAAGAAATATTCTTTAGTCCTTCGTAAGTACTTAAGAATATTCTTGACCACTATCCAGTGACTTTCACCGAGATCTCTTCTCGTCATGCTCAAAGCATACGAGACATCAGGTCGAGTACATAGCATGGCGTACATGATCGATCCTATGGCTGAGGCATAAGGGATCTGATCCATGCGATCTCTCTCCTCTCTAGAAGAGGGACCTTGAGTCTTCGAAAGACTCACGCCATGTGACATCGGCAGAAATCCCTTCTTGGAATTCTGCATGGCAAACCGAAGGAGTACCTTGTCAATGTATGTACTCTGACTTAGGCCAAGCAATCTCTTAGATCTATCTCTATAGATCTGTATCCCTAGAATGTGGGATGCCTCACCTAAGTCCTTCATTGAGAAGCAACTCCCTAGCCAGGTCTTGACAGACTGAAGCATAGGGATGTCCTTCCCAATGAGTAGTATGCCATCCACATACAATATGAGGAAGACAACTATGTCCCCTACAACCTTCTTGTAGACACAAGGCTCATCTTCATTCTTGATGAAACCAAACTGTTTGATCGCATCATCGAATCGAAGATTCCAGCTCCGAGAAGCTTGCTTTAGTCCATAAATGGACCTATGCAACTTGCCTACTAGTATGCTGTGGATCTACAAAACCCTCAGGTTGTGTCATGTACACATCCTCGAGTAGGTTTCCATTCAGAAACGCGGTTTTGACATCCATCTGCCATATCTCATAGTCATGGTATGCTGCAATAGCAAGCATGATCCGAATGGACTTAAACATCGCTACTGGAGAAAAGGTTTCATCATAGTCAATACCATGAATCTGCTTGAAACCTTTAGCTACCAAGCGACCCTTATAGATAAGTCCATCCATGTCAGTCTTTCTCTTAAAGACCCACTTGCACCCAATGGGTTTTACCCCTTCAGGTGGATCAACCAAAGTCCATACTTGGTTGGTGTACATGGATTCCATCTCGGATCTCATGGCTTCTAGCCATTTCTCGGAATCTGGTCTCATCACAGCTTCTTGATAGGTGGTAGGCTCATCCTCTATGAGCACAATGTCATCATGGTCAGACAAGAGAAAAGAGTATCTCTCAGGCTGACGACGTACCCTATCAGACCTGCGAAGAGGTATGTCTACTTGAACCGGTTGTTGTTCCTCAACTCCTTCTGGAACAACATCATCCACAACACTTTGTGGTTCCAGTTCAATTTCCATCGAGGCATTAGTGCTATTGTTCGCATCTTGAACTTCTTCAAGATCGAACGCGCTCCCACTAGTCTTTCTAGAAACAAAGTCCCTTTCTAGAAAGACCTCAGTCTTTGCCACAACTACCTTGTGCTGACTGGGAATGTAGAAGTAATATCCCTTAGTTTCCTTGGGATATCTGATGAAATAGCACTTGTCGGATTTCGGTCCTAATTTGTCTGAGACTTGACGTCGTACGTAAGCCTCACAGCCCCAAATTCTCATGAAAAACACCTGGGCATCTCTCCCAGTCCATATCCTATATGGTGTCTTTATCACGGCCTTTGATGGAACTCGGTTGAGTATGAAAGCTGCCGTGTCTAGAGCATATCCCCATAGATATGTCGGAAGATCTGTGTGACTCATCATAGATCGTACCATATCTAATAGGGTACGATTCTTCCTTTCGGATACACCATTCCACTGTGGTGTTCCAGGAGGAGTGAGTTGGGATAGAATCCCACACTCAGCTAGGTAGTCACGAAACTCATGGCTAAGGTATTCTCCACCTCGATCTGATCGAAGTATCTTAATACTCCTGCCAAGCTGGTTCTGTACTTCATTCTTGAATTCTTTGAACTTTTCAAAGGATTCAGACTTATGTGTCATCAAGTACACATAACCATATCTACTGAAGTCATCAGTAAATGTGATGAAGTACCTATAACCGCCTCTAGCAGTGACATTGAAAGGGCCACATACATCACTATGTATGAGTCCTAACAAATCAGTCGCTCTTTCGCTGTGCCCACTTAAGGGAGTTTTGGTCATCTTGCCTTGTAGGCATGACTCACAAATCTCATATGATTCTAAATCAAATGAGTCCAGCAAACCATCCTTATGGAGCTGGGATAAGTGCTTGTCATTTATATGACCTAAGCGACAATGCCAGAGGTAGGTTTGGTTCATGTCATTTGACTTGAACCTCTTGGTACTAATGTTATAGATAGGGCTCTCAAGGTCGAGAATATAGAGTCCGTTTATTAGTGGTGCACTACAATAGAACATATCTTTTAAATAAACAGAACAACATTTGTCTTTTATTATAAAAGAGTATCCTTTCTTGTCTAAACAAGAAACTGAAACTATGTTCTTAGTAAGAGCAGACACATAACAACAATCATCTAAATCTAGCCAGAGGGCAGAGATAGTGATAAGTTCCTATAGCAACAGCAGAACCCTGCTCCATTGCCTACTCGTAGGTCCACCTCGCCCTTTGCCAATGCTCTGCTATTTCTCGGCGCATGCAAATGTGAGAAGCACATCCAGTATCTAATACCCATGATGTATAAATAGATAGATTGACTTCTATAACATATATACCTGAAGTGGAAGTCTCACTTCGCTTCTTCTTAAGATCCTCCAAGTATACCTTGCAGTTCCTCTTCCAGTGCCCGGTCTGACCGCAGTGGAAGCAGGTAGCATCCTTGGCAACCCCTCCTTTAGGATTCAGTGCCTTGCCTTTGCCCTTGGTTTGGGACTTTCCCTTACCTTTGGGCTTGCCCTTGCCCTTGTGCTTCTAGACCATCAGAATGGGCTTAACCTTCTTAAGGTTAATCTCAGCAGTTCGTAACATACTAAGTAGCTCGGGCAGTGGCTTGTCAATCTCGTTCATGTTATAGTTGAGAACGAATTGACTATAGCCATCCGGCAAGGACTGCAAGATCAAGCCAGTGGCTAGCTCTTGGCCAAGTGGGAACCCCAGTCTTTGTAGGTTCTCTATGTACCCAATCATCTTGAGTACATATGGACCTACAGGAGCCCCGTCTGACATCTTGCACTGAAACAGTGCCTTCGAGATCTCAAATCTCTCATGCCTCGCTTGTCCCTGATATAGTTGGCGAAGATGCTCAACCATATCGTAAGCGCCCATCAACTCGTGTTGCTTCTGAAGCTCAGAGTTCATGGTCGCGAGCATTAGACAGGACACATCTAATGCGTCGTCTTGATGCTTCTTGTAAGCATCTTTGTCTGCTCGCGGGGCATTGGCAGGAGGAGCCTCCGGAATGGGCTGCTCCAGAATGTACAGTTTACGTTCCTGGGTGAGAACTATTCTCAAGTTCCTGTACCAGGCCAGGAAATTCGCTCCGTTGAGCTTGTCCTTTTCAAGGACAGATCGCAGGGAGAAGGAATTCGTGTTCGACGTCATGGTTATCTACAACAAAAAATTTGCAGAAATAAATATCATATTCTTTAAAAATCATTTAATTAGGCCTTTAACTAAATGATGCTCCCACTGAATACTATAATTCATGTGGGACAAGATCCACATCATACTAACCCTTGAGTTAGCTTTAGCTAATACGCCCAAGGCTTAGTATGATCGGTAGGTAATGATTACCAATTACATCTCTATGCAACTCTTGTTTATAGGATCAAGATCCATATTTATATTAAAACTCGAGTTAGCTTTGGCTAATATGCCCGAGAGTTAATATAAACGTGATTTTGTCCTACCTTTCCAACTTATTGGAAGAATGCCTATAGTTGGCACGATCCAACCGAGTAACTAGGAATACTCAATCTAATTGAGTTTGTATTCACCCATGCTTTGATAGGCGGGACCAAGATTGTCCCTCCGTACCCTACCAAGATAATATGTATTGCTCTGCTTTGGCAGATTCAACAATACATGTGATCGAGGTAGTGATAGGTATCACGGCACGGTTAGGCATTAGAGTTGAGTCGATTGAGATCTAATCTAATTGAAAGGGATGCATCTTGTGCACGACTTAGATCTAATCTAATCGCAAGGGTGCATCATGTGCACGACTTAGATCTAATCTAATCGTAAGGCACTAATTAATTAACTACTTTTAAATATGCATCACATACATAAGCAATTAATTAATCTATTTGTGATTTAGTCATGGCCCTACTATGATCTTCTCAAGCCAATGAGAAAATTGATTGGTCAACCTAGGGTCAACAGCTTCTCCAAGCTCCTCCCTTTGACCACCTTGTGTTGCTCGTGCCCGCCTCGGAACTCCGTCTCGTGTGGACCCTCCACCGCTCCAATTTGTACATTACAATTTGAAACTCGACTTACATTCGAGTCTAAATCTAATTTACAACAAGAATATAAGAGAAGGCCCGACACGCATGTCGCGAATATAATACAACACTCGCAAACACATAACGGCATACAGGCCGTATTATGAATTACAACACAATCCAATCATATTGGGTTTTTGGGCCATGACTATCACAAAATTAATATATAATTCAAAATTATATATTTTTCATAATTTTTTGTAATTTTAAAATTAATTTTTACAATTTTTACGATTAAAATTTCCCGGCGGACCCGTTTAGCGGTTTCGGGCGCAATCGCGGAACGGATCCCCTTGCGGGGCCAGGGGCAGCGCCCCTACCCGCGATCTAACCATCGCGAGGGTTCCTTTGCGATCCAACAGCGCCTAAACCCGCTGTCCCAAAACGATTTGGGCCGAGACATTGCCGTTTCGGAAAAATCTTCCCGGCGGGTTCGTTTTTAGCGATTTCGGGTGCAACCGCGGAGCTAATCCCCTTGCGGGGTTAGGGGCAGTACCCCTACCCATGATCTAACCATCGCGAGTTGCTCCTAAGCGATCTAATGGCACCCAAGCCCGCTTTCCCCAAAAATTTTGGGGCGAAACGAAGCCGTTTTGGAAAAATCTTTCCGGTAGCCGAAGCCTACAAGTGCCGAGACACTTGTGCTTCGCTTCTACGGAAAAATTAACCATAAAAACTCAAAAATCATAATTTTACAGAAAATTACAGAAACTTTAGTTTTCATAAAACCAAAATCAAACTCGTACAAGCCTTGCACGTGGCTCTGATACCACTGTTGGGTTTTTCGGGCCGCGAAAACCGCTTTTCGCGTCGCGGAAACCCCGAATCACCCAAGGCCAACGGATCCGTGCAAGGAAAAACCAAAAATAAATACGAGTACGAGTTTGAAAAACCTTTTAGATCTACTCCTAGATCTACATGTTAAGAACTTTACCCTTGTTGCGTGCCCTTTCGCGTTCCCAATCTTCCAAGGAGTTGCCGGATCTCAAAACCGTCAAGCGCCAGTCCTCTAGATGTATCCACACGGACACGTAGGTGGAGAAAACCTTACACAAAGGTGTGCTAGCACCTTGGTAAGATTCAGCCAAGGCAAGGAGGAGAGGGAGAGGAAGAGCTTCAAGAGGAAGAAGAAGAAGATGCACCACTTGAATGGAAAACTGAATTCACATTCAAAATCAAATGTGGCCGGCCACTCTCCATGGTGAAAACCCCCAAATTAATTGCAATTAATATGAAACCATTAAAGAGAATGGCTCTGTAACTTACATGAGGTGGCACCCATGATGATGTGGAGTATCATCATTGGTCCACCTAATGCCAACTCACCAATGAGGTGGCAAAAGGTCAAGTCAAAATTAACCTTTGGTCTTCCTTCTTAAGTCAAGTCAAACTTGACCCAATCTCTTCCATGGTTGATCTAATCTAACCATTTGATTCAAGACAATTTAATATAATGAATCTAATTCATTTAATTAAATTGATTCAATGAGTCAAAATCAAAATTAGACTCATTGAACACATGAATCAACTTGAGTCAAACTCAAGTTAGCCCAATTAGGATTACTCTTAATCCAATTTGATTCATCAAATGTATCTAATCCTCTTGGTTCATCATATGAACCTAATCTCCATCTAATTGTCCTTAGTGTGTGACCCTATAGGTTCTTGTAACGTTGGCAATGCCCTAAACGCATTTAGGAGCATAGGTAATGAGCGGTATCTAGCAACACATCATTACTACCCAAGTTACAAGAATGTCGAGATCCGACATCACCTTGTGACTACTAATTGTGACATTGTCCTTCTATCCTAGACATCTAGATTGATCAATATGAGGCATAGACCCGTGTCATCCTCTAATCAATCTAAATCTTGAACTCCAAGTAGACTCACTCGATCAAATGAGCTCAACATCTAATGTTGACTCATTTGGGCATGGCCATGCACTTAGTGGTCTCACTCTATCAAGAATACCGATGTCGCTCCCGTCATATGGGAGGGATAGATCCCATCTACATCACTCACATCCCTCTACATAATTCGTTATATACCCAGTAATCGCCTTTATAGTTCACCCAGTTACGGGTGACGTTTGAGGAAACCAAAGTACATAACTCCTTATGTAGGGATCCATGGTGACTTCAGGTCTAAGGACTAATAGTCATACTAATAGCCACATGAGAAAGTATATGACACTCATATAACGATCCATGATACTTTCTCATGGCGGGTCATTCAGTATACATTTTCCAATGTATACCCATGTGTCACCTTGATATCTCTATATCCATGACTTGTGAGATCAAGTCATCGAGCTGACCTACATGCTAGTCTTATTGCATTAACATTGTCCCTGAATGTTAATACTCGACTAGGAATGATTTAGAGTAGTGTTCCCTATATCATCTCACTATCGAATCAACTAATCGATTGATATAGGTATGAACCTTCTACTCAAGAACGCTATTATACTTAATCTATTTGGCACTAATACAAATAAATATAATAACCAAACAAATCCCATTATTAATATACAAGAATATGATACAATGAGTCCATACAATCATCAAATGATTGGCTCTAGGGCTCTAACTAACAGGATCGATCCAGCGATCGATTCAGCACGCTACTGTGCTCGGGCGATATTCTGGGTCGATCGACTGATCGATCCAGGCTAACCGATCGATCCAGTGATCGATTCCGGAGCTCTCTGTTCACGATGAAACTAGGCTGGATCGATCTGATGATCGATCCAGACGCAGTCTGTTCGCGGAATAAGCTGCCAATCGATCCATTGATCAATTGAGGACCCCCAATCGATCCACCGATCGATTGGGGTTTCTGATTTTTGCAGCTAAGCTCTGATTTAAGCACTTGTTCGTGCCAAAATTTCTTATATCAATTCTAAACTAAATGCAAAACATTCTAACCTCACACAAACAGTGTTCTAAGCATGATAGGGTGCATGATTAACTAATTCATAGCAATTAACATACTAAGGTGCAAAATATTAAAATACTAAAAGGTTTTAGTGCTTAAAACAAGCTTGCTGAAATTTCCTAAGATCTTTATTCCAAGTTCCATCCACACACATCTTCATCGCATTGACCTCCAGCCTCCGCTAGTAATTTTTCCTTTACCATTATCTGCAGTATAAGAAAAAAGTATCTGTAAGCTTGAAAGCTTAGTAAGAAACCATCTACCTCACTAAAACATGCAAACGATGAAATTCATGGTTTCGAAATATGATATTTAAAATATGTGCTGAACATGCTAAGACATGGCATTCTGGCATACAAAACATGGAACTAAGAAACTGAACATGGCAATAAAACTAATCATAAACTATCATGTTGTATCAACAGAGAACTAAACTGATAGAAAAGCTAAACTGAGCTAATTCTAGCTAGTGCTAAAGCTGTACTGAATTCACCCAATTATCTTGTGAGAGTTTGAAAACTATGTACATATAATAGGTGAAAATACTAATCATGCTGTTGTTGGGCCCGATATCTGTACGTGCTATGCGCGCATCCCTAACTAGACCCGGGTTTGTAAGTCCCGAATTTAGTAGGGTTACTAGGTTATCTGAACCTTGGGATGACTGTGGGAGTCCAACCCAATGGATATCTAATCCTGTACAGTGCCACTGAGAAAGTAAAATACTGAACATAAACTAATAATTATTGTGTTGCTTTTACTAGGTTGTCTAAACCCAGAACTAGGTTATCTAAAACTAGAGGCGACTGTGGGAGCCCACCCATTGGACATCTAGTCCTGTAAAAGCTGAAGCAAGACTAAATAGGCTGTGTAAATGCTTCTAGTGCATTTATCCAAGCTAATAAAATGCCTAATTGCATTCGACGGTGCTAAACATTCTATCGAGCACTTGGTGTACGCTAGTGCACACCCTATGTGCCAAAATTTGCATACGACTAAACCAATGCATAAAAAAAATCACACGAATAGCTACTTATACTGCAGGTAAGGGGTTTCTTATCTCGTGTGCTAATTTTCTTACGAATCTAGTCGCTAGTTTTCCGGTGGAGACGATCTTCTCGACGATCCTCTCGCGTCTACATGTTCTTCTCGCGGAGGGGAACGTCCTCGTGTCGGAGTCGTCGCCAGAAGGTGTCCTTGAAGCCCTAGGAGAGGATCCCTAGGTTGTTCTTGTGGTTGGCGCCGAGAGAAGGAGGAGGGGAAGTGGGTGGCGGTGAGGGTTTGAGGGAGAGGAAAAGTTACGTTTAAATAACTCTTCACCTATTCATTCCCTATTTATATTAAGTGGGTAATTCCACCCAACTCTAATATAAATTTAATTGTTTCCCTTTCCTTTCAGCACGGCTCTGTTGGGTTCACTCGGTTACTAAGGTTCACCATAAGTCGTAGGACATAATAGGTCTCAGGTTCAATTCCCGCGTAGGCTATTTTATGGTTCTATTTGTTTTTGCTACTTTCGCTGCTCTAAAAATTCTATAAAAATACTCTAAAATTCCAGAAAAATCATAGAATATTTCTAAAATAAATTTGAGAATTTTTCGGGTGTTACAATCCCCCATACCTTATAAAAAGTTCATCCTCGAACTTAGAATAACTCTAGGTACTTCTGTCTCATACTAGCTTCTGTCTCCCAAGTTGCCTCTTCTGCTGTGTGACTGTGCCAAATAACTTTGACTAATGGTACTTCCTTGTTCAGCAATTTATTAACTGCTCGGTCTATTATCTGAATAGGCCGACTATCATAACTGAGGTCTACGCGGATTTGTACCGACTGAGGCTCAATCACCTGGTTGGTATCTGGGATTTGTTTCTTCAGCATAGAGACATTAAATACATTGTGGACAGCTGACATTTCCTGGGGTGCTCTAGCTCATATGCTACCTTGCCCACTCTTCTGCTGATAAGGTATGGTCCCATATATCTGGGACTTAGTTTGCCCTTCTTCCCAAAATGTATTACTCCCTTCATGGGAGCTACTCTGAGGAACAATGAATCCTCAACTGAAAACTCTAAAGGTCTGCGCCGTGTATCAGCATAGCTTTTCTAGCAGCTCTGAGCTGTCTCTATCCTCTGGCGGATCTGCTGTATAGCTGCTGTGGTATCTGCTACTAGATCTGTCTGAAGCTCTAGTTCTTTCTGTTCACCACTCTCATACCAGCAGACTGGAGATCTACACATCCGCCCATAGAGAGCCTCGTAAGGTGCCATACCGATAGTGGCCTGATAGCTATTGTTGTATGCAAACTCTGCTAAGCTCAAATATTTACACCAACTTCCCTTGAAGTCTAGGGCACTTGCTCGGAGCATATCTTCGAGTACCTGATTTACTCGCTCCGTCTGTCCTTCTGTCTGAGGATGGAAGACTGTGCTGAACTTTAACTTCGTGCCCAACGCTGACTGTACACACCCCTAGAAGTGTGATGTGAATCTGCTGTCTCTGTCTAAAATGATGGTTCCTGGGACTCCATGCAGTCTGACGATCTCCTTGAGATACAACTGAGCTAGCTGCTCCATGGAGTAGGATATTCTGATAGCTAAGAAGTGGGCTGATTTAGTCAACCTGTCGACTATTACCCAGATGGTATCAAAACCATTCGTGGTTCTGGGCAATCCCACTATGAAATCCATAGAAATGTCTTCCCACTTCCATTCTGGTATCTGAATGGGCTGCAAAACTCCTCCTGGTCTCTGATGTTCTGCCCTAACCCTCTGACAGGTTAGGCAGGTGCTGACATATCGAGCGATGTCTCCCTTCATCCCAGGCCACCAAAAACGTTTCTTCAAGTCCTGGTACATTTTGGTGGAGCCAGGATGCATCGCATAGGGAGTCTTGTGAGTCTCATCTAAAATTTTCCTTCTGAGTTCCTCCTGATCTGGAACACATACTCTGTCACCAAAATACAACACCCCGCTAGCGGACACTCTGAACTCTCCACTTTCTGTTTCTGCTAATCCTTGCTTGATTTTCTGAATTTCAGGATCCCGTTCCTGAGCTGTCTGGATGTCACCAAGCAAGGTCGACTCTGTAACACCCACAAAATTATGAGATAAGTATATGAGTGTTAGTTGCTTTAGAGCATAAAGGTTAGAAGAATCAAAAAGAAAAAGAAATAAGAGAAATAAAAGAAGAGGTGAAGGTTTGAACCTTGAACCTCTCACAAAGGATGGAAATAAAATTATGTATGATAACCACTAGGATAATGAATAACATGTGAATGGGAAATGATGGGATTTGTAGTTAAAAGTAAAGATATGATTAAGTGAGGGAACAAGAGAAAATCAAGTAGCTTCCTTCCTCTTGTTTACCTCTTGGTTAAGAAAAGGAGTAGCAAAAGACAAGTTGTCTTTCTTCCTTTTCTTCTCTATTTTCGTGGAGTGTAAGAGAACAATGAAGAGAAGAGTTAAGGGGAAGGAATGAGGACATATTCTCATTAGAAAAATACATGCATGAATTAAGGAGGAAAGGAAGCAATGTTCATCTTTGTAACTTCCACCCACTTAGCATAAAAAGGAAAGGAACTAAAGGATTTCATTTTTTTTCCTTCTCCCTCACCCTTGCCGAAACTAGAAGCCTCCTCCCTCATCACCACAAGCCAAGTTTAGGTTTCTCCCTAAGAGAAAACTAAACTACAAGAAGGAGCCTTCAAGGTGTACCCTTCCAAGCAAGAGAAATCAAAAGGAGTGCTAGAGGAAGAAGCTCCCTACTTCCTCTTCATCAAGGGTACCATTTTCTTTAAAGATTAACAAGTGAACACTAGGTAAGTTTCCCCTCACCTGTGGTACAATAGTTTATATGGTTTTCCATGAAGATAGATCGCTTAAAAAACTAGGACTTGCTTTATGAAAAATTCGGCCAAAACAAGAAGAAGGGCCTAAGAAATTTGTAACTAGATATGCTCATTATTTATCTTTTGACATGTATTTTTATGTAAGAGGTTAATCTAAGGTTTCCACGCTAGAATAAATAATGAAAACTTAGATCCATAAGCCTTAGACTCTCGGCCAAGCATGAACAAGAAGACTAGGTAAGTTTAAGACTCAAACTAAGCATGTTTCCTTATTCTTGTGTTATGTACCCTATGATAATGAGGTTGTTAACTTTTTCTCTTACTTGTATGTTGTTTGAAACTCCATTTCCATGCTCATGAATATTCGTCCATGGAAGAAGTAAAGGCCTAGGAGAGTTTTAAACCTAAAACTAAGTATGCTAAGAATTCTCCTAAGACAAGACATGAAGCTAAAATGTTATGCCATGATTATATGTTAGTTATGAATCTTATTTCATGCTTATGAAGATTCGGTTATGATGAGATTTGAAGTCTAGGAAAGTTTAAACCAAGGCTAGGAGGCTCATGACCTTCTTGATAAATGATATGAAACTAGTTGATGTTTTTATGGTTGCTTGTTACATAGAATTTTGGTTACATGTAACTTTCGGCCACACTAAGTTTTAAAGCTAGGATGTGTAGATTTTTAACTAAGTTTACTCATGTTGTTCCTTGTTATGATGCCATGAAAATTGAGTAGGGTTTCCGTGCTTTTAGGCCATATGAAAAACAAAACCAAGCTCACATGTTTCGGCCACCTTTGGATTAAAGGCCTAGGAAAACTTAGAACCCAACTTATATATGTTCATGATGTTTCTTGAGGTAAGTACTATGAAAGGTAGTTGGATTTCCATGCTCTTATGCCACTAGAAACTTAGTTTCATGCTTGATAGGTTTCGGCCAATACTAGTGTAAAGGCCTAGAGAAATTTTGAAACCAACTTACATATGTTCATGATGTTTCTTGTGATAAGTACTATGAAATGTAGTTGTGGTTTCTATGCTCCTATGCCACTAGAAACTTAGTTTCATGCTTGATAGGTTTCGGCCAATACTAGTGTAAAGGCCTAGAGAAATTTTGAAACCAACTTACATGTGTTCATGATGTTTCTTGTGATAAGTACTATGAAATGTAGTTGTGGTTTCCATGCTCTTATGCCACTAGAAACTTAGTCCCATGCTTGATGTGTTTCGGCCACTACAAGTTTAAAGGCCTAGAGAAAATTTAGAACTCAACTTATATATGCTCATGATGTCTTGTGATGTATGCTATGAAATGTAGTTGTGTTTTCCATGCTCTTATGCCACTAAAAAACCTAGCTCCATGATAGATATGGTTAGGCCACTACAAGTTAATGGGTCTAGGAAGTTTGAAATTTAAAACAAATGTGCTTATGTTTTTCCTCATGAAAATGTATAAGATATTGGCTTAAGGTTCAACACTTCCATGCTACTTGTAACCTAGAATAAGACATGCTAGGGTTCGGCCATGATAAGATTAGGAGCTTAAGGAACTTAGAACCCAAACTAAATATGCTTAAGTAGTTCCTTATGAAATATGATATGATATGGGTTTAGGGTTTACATGTTTGCATGTTGCTTAGAACTTGATTTCTCTTCATGAAAGGTTTCGGCCATGAAAGAATTGGAAACCTAGGAGGGCTTAAAAATTTATGTTAACATGCTTATGACCTTTCTTATGCTAGTATGTGAAGATAGCATGAGATTTTTATGTTGGTATGTTATCTAGAGATCATGCCTCTACTCATGACTTTCGGCCATATGGGTTTAGTGACCTAGATATACATCACATGCTATGAATGAATCAAGAGATGTTATTTAATGATTCCATGAATGGTTATGTCTTTTTATGATAAGTGATATGCTCTTTTATGTATGCTTATGATCCATGTGCTATGTGTTCAATCATGCATGCTTTAGGATATGATAAAATGATATGTTCATTATGCAAGCTTATGATTCATGCATGTGCTGTGTGCCCAAATATGCATGCTTTATGATATGATAAGTGATATGTTCATGTTGTATGCTATGATTCATGCATGTGCTGTGTGCCCAAAAAAATGCATGTTTTATTATATGTCAAGAAACATGATATGCATGAAAGAATAAGAACTATGATATGTATGACATGCTACTTTACTTTATGTATGTATTGTACCAAGGGTGGGCTCCATAAGCGCCCCGGGGTCGATGGACTAAGAAACGGGCCTCGTTAGGGATGGGCTCCTAAGTGCCCCTACGTCGATAGACTAAGAAACGGGCCTAGTATGTATGCCTTGTAGGGTTCAAGACTTGCTACCTTGGACCTATATAGGCCTCGCGCATTTATGTATGTGGTACAAGCCGGGGCCCTAATCATGTTGAGATTATGTTTAAGTATGTATTGTATAAGTTTTCAAAAGACATGTTGCATATGTTGCATGATATATGTTAGGAGTTTACCATGCTTATACTTTATGATTATGCCACGATAGTTATGATGATGTTATGCTATGACAAGATACGTTTGATGATCATGTTATGTTATGCCATGATACTTTATGTTATTTTACGATGTGCCATGATATGCTCTTGAGATGATACATTTGTCTTTATGCCTTATGACTTGTGATTTAAATATGCTTTACGGTTTTTGTGAGTAGGAAAGGAACTTACTGAGCCTTGAGTGCTCACAACTTACTTTCTTGTTCCACAGATAAAGGCAAGGAATGGATGTACTAGGGGAGCAGCAGGAGGGGCTAGAAGGATGTGTGCAGTAGTGGACAGGCTAAATGAAAAGACCTGCTTTTGTTTAATAAGAAATTTGTCATGTTGATGTTTTTACTTTATGACTCCATGACCTTAAGTATGTGTTGGGTATTAAGACTCAAAAAAAAAATTATGATAGGTATGCTATGTGGTTCTTTTATGTCTATGGTGATTTTTTAGTAAGAAAAGGTTTTCTTTGTTTTTTTACATTCTCTAAGCAAGACTTCCGCTGTGTTAAGTATGTATGTGTCGCAAGTAACCCCCGTCGCCTTAGCAGGAGGGGCGGGGCGTTACAGTTTGGTATCAGAGCCAAGTTAGCCTTTCCACTACACACATGTCAAGCCTCCATCCTGCCGCTCCAAGTAAGATTTTATATGCTTAATATAATTTTTGTTTTTGATGCTTTAATATTATGAATGTTTACTTATTCTTGATTTAGTTAATTTAATTTTTGATGCTTTAATATTATGCATGTTTACTTATTCTTGATTTAGTTAATTTAATTTTTGATGCTTTAATATTCTGCATGTTTACTTATTCTTTGATTTAGTTTAATTTAACTTTTGTTAATGCTCTAATATTCTTTACTTATACTTTGAATTAGGATAGGTATGCATGATGGTAGGATAGGAATAGTAATAACCTTATGACAGCGAATAGGGATAATGATAATTTGTTATTGTTTAATGAAGATAAGCATGGCTAGGAGACGTACTACCCGAGCAGACGAGGCAGTAACTCCACCAGATCTGACTCAGGTAGTCACCGACCTTCAACGCCAGATCACGGAACAACAACAGTTGATCACGACCTTGATGGGTCAACAAGGAACCCCTACCACCCCACCAGTAGTTCAGAATGCAGTGCCCATTGTGCCAATAATTACACCAGTACCACCGGTAGCCCCTGCCCCAGTGGTTCGACAGGAGACCTATTTGATTCAGTGGTTGAGACTGAAGTCGGAGAACTTCTCGGGTACTTGCGAGCCGTGGGATTCCCCAGCCTGGTTCAAGACAGTAGAAAGCATAGTGGAACTTTTGGACTGGCCTGAATTAGAGAAGATCAAATGTGTATCTTTCTGCTTCTCCGGAGATTCGAGAATGTGGTGGGAAAGAGTTAAAGCGAAGAGGCAAATCAATCTGATGAATTGGACGGACTTCGAGACTGAGTTCTTCGAAGAATTCTTTCATACGTAAGTGACGAACCGGCATTACGACGAGTTCACCGAGTTCCGGCAAGGTGACTTATCAATGAACGAAGCAGTAAAACGCTTCAACCGTCTAGCACGCCTTTGTCCCGAATTAGTGCGTACCGAGAGAGAAAGGGTCAGACTGATGCTGAAGATGCTTCGACCCGAGATAGCACTGAATGTGGCCGGCGTCGTTAATAGAACGCATATTACAGAGAAATTAGTCAGCAGTGCACTGATTACGGAACATTATCAGAAAGCAATGAAGGAGAATAAAGGTCAGACACGAGCCGAGGGACAGAAACCTCAGAGTACCAAAATAGGCTGGAAAGGAACTTCTACCGGAAAAAGAAAACAGTGGGACAATGCAAAAGGTGGGTCAGTAAATAAGCAACCGAGATACCCCCAGTGTTCTATTTGTGGGAAGCTGCATTCCGGATAGTGTCACAAAGGTACAAGAAAGTACTATAATTGTGGACAGGAAGGACATTTGGCCAGAGACTGTCCTACTCAGATGCAAGCACCATTCCAGCAGAACAACCAGAACAGGGGTGCCCCTTCACAGCTACACCAGATGCAAACCGCTATAGAAGGGCCTTCGATCAGCCAAGGGAGATTGGAAGCCCCGCCAACGACGACGAATGTCAGGGTTTTCACGCTTACCAATGAAGATGTGGCGAACGCCTCTACTGTTGTTACAGGTCATCCGCTTATCTCTAGCCAACATACTAATGTTTTATTAAATACTGAAGGCAAACCAGTGGTCGAATCTATCGGGAAACCGAGAAACATTTCGTGTCATGGGGTCGAGACTATGTCCGAGCAACTCTCCACCCTGACTATAGCACCCACCCTATTCAACAATATATTAGAGAAGAAAACCAATGACCAAAGCCTCCAAAGGATTAAACAAGAGATCTTAGAGGGAAAGAATGATGGATTTCGTACCGCGGACAATGGAATATTATACCTCAGAGATCGATTATGTATTCCCGAGGACCCTGAGTTGCGAAGGAAGGTATTAGAAGAAGCTCATTGAACGCCTTATGCAATGCATCCGGGATCCACCAAAATGTACCAAGACTTGAAAAATAAATTCTGGTGGTCCGGTATGAAGAGAGATGTGGCTCAGTACATCAGTGTCTGCCTGACCTGTTAAAGGGTTAAAGCAGAACACCAGAGGCCTGGAGGATTACTGCAGCCTGTCCAAATTCCGGAATGGAAATGGGAGGATATCTCTATGGACTTTATTTCAGGATTACCCAAGACAACAAACGGCTATGACGCTATATGGGTGATCGTGGATAGACTAACCAAATCCGCCCACTTTCTGGCAATTAAGATGACTCATTCAATTGAGCAGCTGGCTCAATTATATGTCAAGGAAATTATTAGATTACATGGGGTCCCTAAGACCATCATCTCTGACAGAGATGGTCATTTTGTTTCGCACTTTTGGGAATGTGTTCAGAGGGCTCTTGGTACAAAGCTATTATTCAGTACTGGCTTCCCCCCTCAAACCGACGGGCAGACAGAGAGGGTGAACCAAGTGCTAGAAGACATGCTACGGGCTTGTGCCTTGGACTTCAAAGGAAGCTGGTGCCGATATTTATGCTTAGCAGAATTCGCTTATAACAATAGCTACCAGGCTACTATTGGGATGACACCCTACGAGGCTCTGTATGGTAGGAAATGTAGATCACCTATATGTTGGTATGAAGGCGGGGAAAAGAAAGAGATGGGATTTCAAACGGAGCTTATCGATAACACCACCCGTGTCATACAGAATATCCGACAAAGAATAGAAACTGCTCAAAGTCGACAGAAGAATTATGCAGATAAGGGACGAAGGCCATTGGAATTCAGTGTCGGAGACTCAGTATTCCTCAAGGTAGCTCCTATGAAGGGAGTAATGAGGTTCGGTAAGAAGGGAAAACTAAGCCCGCGCTATGTGGGATCATACCAGGTTCTGAAAAGAATCGGAAAGGTAGCATACGAAATAGAGCTGCTTCAAGAGATGTCAGCCATTCATAACGTGTTCCACGTTTCGATGCTGAAGAAATGTATTCCGAACACGGGCCAAGTGATCGAACCACAGACGGTACAAATGCAAGGGGACCTAACCTACGAGACCCGACCAATTCAGATATTGGATCGAGACGTCAAAAGACTAAGGAACAAAAAAGTACCCTTAGTAAAGGTCCTATGGTAAAATCAACAGTACGAAGAAGCCACGTGGGAACGAGAAGATGATATGAAACAAAAGTATCCGGAGCTATTTTAAGTTCGAGGATGAACTTTCTATGAGGTATGGGGTACTGTAACACCCACAAAATTATGAGATATGTATATGGGTGTTAGTTGCTTCAGAGCATAAAGGTTAGAAGAATCAAAAAGAAAAAGAAATAAGAGAAATAAAAGAAGAGGTGAAGGTTTGAACCTTGAACCTCTCACAAAGGATGGAAATAAAATTATGTATGATAACCACTAGGATAATGAATAACATGTGAATGGGAAATGATGGGATTTGTAGTTAAAAGTAAAGATATGATTAAGTGAGGGAACAAGAGAAAATCAAGTAGCTTCCTTCCTCTTGTTTAACTCTTGGTTAAGAAAAGGAGTAGCAAAAGACAAGTTGTCTTTCTTCCTTTTCTTCTCTATTTTCGTGGAGTGTAAGAGAACAATGAAGAGAAGAGTTAAGGGGAAGGAATGAGGACATATTCTCATTAGAAAAATACATGCATGAATTAAGGAGGAAAGGAAGCAAAGTTCATCTTTGTAACTTCCACCCACTTAGCATAAAAAGGAAAGGAACTAAAGGATTTCATTTTTTTTTCCTTCTCCCTCACCCTTGCCGAAACTAGAAGCCTCCTCCCTCATCTCCACAAGCCAAGTTTAGGTTTCTCCCTAAGAGAAAAGTAAACTACAAGAAGGAGCCTTCAAGGTGTACCCTTCCAAGCAAGAGAAATCAAAAGGAGTGCTAGAGGAAGAAGTTCCCTACTTCCTCTTCATCAAGGGTACCATTTTCTTTAAAGATTAACAAGTGAACACTAGGTAAGTTTCCCCTCACCTGTGGTACAATAGTTTATATGGTTTTCCATGAAGATAGATCGCTTAAAAACCTAGGACTTGCTTTATGAAAAATTCGGCCAAAACAAGAAGAAGAGCCTAAGAAATTTGTAACTAGATATGCACATTATTTTTCTTGTGACATGTATTTTTATGTAAGAGGTTAATCTAAGGTTTCCACGCTAGAATAAATAATGAAAACTTAGATCCATAAGCCTTAGACTCTCGGCCAAGCATGAACAAGAAGACTAGGTAAGTTTAAGACTCAAACTAAGCATGTTTCCTTATTCTTGTGTTATGTACCCTATGATAATGAGGTTGTTAACTTTTTCTCTTACTTGTATGTTGTTTGACACTCCATTTCCATGCTCATGAATATTCGGCCATGAAAGAAGTAAAGGCCTAGGAGAGTTTTAAACCTAAAACTAAGCATGCTAAGATTTGTCCTAAGACAAGACATGAAGCTAAAATGTTATGCCATGATTGTATGTTAGTTATGAATCTTATTTCATGCTTATGAAGATTCGGTTATGATGAGATTTGAAGTCTAGGAAAGTTTAAACCAAGGCTAGGAGGCTCATGACCTTCTTGATAAATGATATGAAACTAGTTGATGTTTTTATGGTTGCTTGTTACATAGAATTTTGGTTACATGTAACTTTCGGCCACACTAAGTTTTAAAGCTAGGATGTGTAGATTTTTAACTAAGTTTACTCATGTTGTTCCTTGTTATGATGCCATGAAAATTGTGTAGGGTTTCCATGCTTTTAGGCCATATGAAAAACAAAACCAAGCTCACATGTTTCAGCCACCTTTGGATTAAAGGCCTAGGAAAACTTAGAACCCAACTTATATATGTTCATGATGTTTCTTGTGGTAAGTACTATGAAAGGTAGTTGGGTTTCCATGCTCTTATGCCACTAGAAACTTAGTTTCATGCTTGATAGGTTTCGGCCAATACTAGTGTAAAGGTCTAGAGAAATTTTGAAACCAACTTACATATGTTCATGATGTTTCTTGTGATAAGTACTATGAAATGTAGTTGTGGTTTCCATGCTCCTATGCCACTAGAAACTTAGTTTCATGCTTGATAGGTTTCGGCCAATACTAGTGTAAAGGCCTAGAGAAATTTTGAAACCAACTTACATGTGTTCATGATGTTTCTTGTGATAAGTACTATGAAATGTAGTTGTGGTTTCCATGCTCTTATGCCACTAGAAACTCAGTCCCATGCTTGATGTGTTTCGGCCACTACAAGTTTAAAGGCCTAGAGAAAATTTAGAACCCAACTTATATATGCTTATGATGTCTTGTGATGTATGCTATGAAATGTAGTTGTGTTTTCCATGCTCTTATGCCACTAAAAAACCTAGCTCCATGATAGATATGGTTAGGCCACTACAAGTTAATGGGTCTAGGAAGTTTGAAATTTAAAACAAATGTGCTTATGTTGTTCCTCATGAAAATGTATAAGATATTGGCTTAAGGTTCAACACTTCCATGCAAGTTGTAACCTAGAATGAGACATGCTAGGGTTCGGCCATGATAAGATTAGGAGCTTAAGGAACTTAGAACCCAAACTAAATATGCTTAAGTAGTTCCTTATGAAATATGATATGATATGGGTTTAGGGTTTACATGTTTGCATGTTGCTTAGAACTTGATTTCTCTTCATGAAAGGTTTCGGCCATGAAAGAATTGGAAACCTAGGAGGGCTTAAAAATTTATGTTAACATGCTTATGACCTTTCTTATGCTAGTATGTGAAGATAGCATGAGATTTTTATGTTGGTATGTTGTCTAGAGATCATGCCTCTACACATGACTTTCGGCCATATGAGTTTAGTGACCTAGATATACCTCACATGCTATGAATGAATCAAGAGATGTTATTTAATGATTCCATGAATGGTTATGTCTTTTTATGATAAGTGATATGCTCTTTTATGTATGCTTATGATCCATGTATGTGCTATGTGTTCAATCATGCATGCTTTAGGATATGATAAAATGATATGTTCATTATGCAAGCTTATGATTCATGCATGTGCTGTGTGCCCAAATATGCATGCTTTATGATATGATAAGTGATATGTTCATGTTGTATGCTATGATTCATGCATGTGCTGTGTGCCCAAAAAAATGCATGTTTTATGATATGTCTAGAAACATGATATGCATGAAAGAATAAGAACTATGATATGTATGACATGCTACTTTACTTTATGTATGTCTTGTACCAAGGGTGGGCTCCATAAGCTCCCCGGGGTCGATGGACTAAGAAACGGGCCTCGTTAGGGATGGGCTCCTAAGTGCCCCTAGGTCGATGGACTAAGAAACGGGCCTAGTATGTATGCCTTGTAGGGTTCAAGACTTGCTACCTTGGACCTATATAGGCCTCGCGCATTTATGTATGTGGTACAAGCCGGGGCCCTAATCATGTTGAGATTATGTTTAAGTATGTATTGTATAAGTTTTCAAAAGACATGTTGCATATGTTGCATGATTTATGTTAGGAGTTTACCATGCTTATACTTTATGATTATGCCACGATAGTTATGATGATGTTATGCTCTGACAGGATACCTTTGATGATCATGTTATGTTATGCCATGATACTTTATGTTATGTTACGATGTGCCATGATATGCTCTTGACATGATACATTTGTCTTTATGCCTTATGACTTGTGATTTAAATATGCTTTACGGTTTTTGTGAGTAGGAAAGGAACTTACTGAGCCATGAGTGCTCACAGCTTACTTTCTTGTACCACAGATAAAGGCAAGGAATGGATGTACTAGGGGAGCAGCAGGAGGGGCTAGAAGGATGTGTGCGGTAGCGGACTAGCTAAAAGAAAAGACCTGCTTTTGTTTAATAAGAAATTTGTCATGTTGATGTTTTTACTTTATGACTCCATGACCTTAAGTATGTGTTGGGTATTAAGACTCAAAAAAAAAAAATTATGATAGGTATGCTATGTGGTTCTTTTATGTCTATGGTGATTTTTTAGTAAGAAAAGGTTTTCTTTGTTTTTTTACATTCTCTAAGCAAGACTTCCACTGTGTTAAGTATGAATGTGTCGCAAGTAACCCCCGTCAACTTAGCAGGAGCGGCGGGGCGTTACAGTTTGGTATCAGAGCCAAGTTAGCCTTTCCACTACACACATGTCAAGCCTCCATCCTGCCGCTCCAAGTAAGATTTTATATGCTTAATGTAATTTTTGTTTTTGATGCTTTAATATTATGAATGTTTACTTATTCTTGATTTAGTTAATTTAATTTTTGATGATTTAATATTATGCATGTTTACTTATTCTTGATTTTGTTAATTTAATATTTGATGCTTTAATATTCTGCATGTTTACTTATTCTTTGATTTAATTTAATTTAACTTTTGTTAATGCTCTAATATTCTACATGTTTACTTATACTTTGAATTAGGATAGGTATGCATGAAGGTAGGATAGGAATAGTAATAACCTTATGACAGCGAATAGGGATAATGATAATTTGTTATTGTTTAATGAAGATAAGCATGGCTAGGAGACGTACTACCCGAGCAGACGAGGCAGTAACTCCACCAGATCTGACTCAGGTAGTCACCGACCTTCAACGCCAGATCACGGAACAACAACAGTTGATCACGACCTTGATGGGTCAACAAGGAACCCCTACCACCCCACCAGTAGTTCAGAATGCAGTGCCCATTGTGCCAATAATTACACCAGTACCACCGGTAGCCCCTGCCCCAGTGGTTCGACAGGAGACCTATTTGATTCAGTGGTTGAGACTAAAGCCGGAGAACTTCTCGGGTACTTGCGAGCCGTGGGATGCCCAGGCATGGTTCAAGACAATAGAAAGCACAGTGGAACTTTTGGACTGGCCTGAATTAGAGAAGATCAAATGTGTATCTTTCTGCTTCTCCGGAGATGCGAGAATGTGGTGGGAAAGAGTTAAAGCGAAGAGGCAAATCAATCTGATGAATTGGACGGACTTCGAGACTGAGTTCTTCGAAGAATTCTTTCATACGCAAGTGACGAACCGGCATTACGACGAGTTCACCGAGTCCCGGCAAGGTGACTTATCAATGAACGAAGCAGTAAAACGCTTCAACCGTCCAGCACGCCTTTGTCCCGAATTAGTGCGTACCGAGAGAGAAAGGGTCAGACTGATGCTGAAGATGCTTCGACCCGAGATAGCACTGAATGTGGCCGGCGGAGTTAATAGACCGCAGATTACAGAGGAATTAGTCAGCAGTGCACTGATTAAGGAATATTATCAGAAAGCAATGAAGGAGAATAAAGGTCAAACACGAGCCGAGGGACAGAAACCTCAGAGTACCAAAACAGGCTGGAAAGGAACTTCTACCGGAAAAAGAAAACAGTGGGACAATGCAAAAAGTGGATTAGTAAATAAGCAACCGAGATACCCCCAGTGTTCTATTTGTGGGAAGCTGCATTCCGGATTGTGTCACAAAGGTACAAGAAAGTGCTATAATTGTGGACAGGAAGGACATTTGGCCAGAGACTGTCCTACTCAGATGCAGGCACCATTCCAGCAGAACAACCAGAACAGGGGTGCCCCTTCATAGCTACACCAGATGCAAACCGCTATAGAAGGGACTTCGATCAGCCAAGGGATATTGGAAGCCCCGCCAACGACGACGAATGTCAGGGTTTTCGCGCTTACCAATGAAGATGTGGCGAACGCCTCTATTGTTGTTACAGGTCATCCGCTTATCTCTAGCCAACATACTAATGTTTTATTAAATACTGAAGGCAAACCAGTGGTCGAATCTATTGGGAAATAGAGAAACATTTCGTGTCATGGGGTCGAGACTATGTCCGAGCAACTCTCCACCCTGACTATAGCACCCACCCTATTCGACAATATATTAGAGAAGCAAACCAGTGACCAAAGACTCCAAATGATTAAACAAGAGATCTTAGAGGGAAAGAATGATGGATTTCGTACCGCGGACAACGGAATATTATACCTCAGAGATCGATTATGTATTCCCGAGGACCCTGAGTTGCGAAGGAAGGTATTAGAAGAAGCTCATTCAACGCCTTATGCAATGCATCCGGGATCCACCAAAATGTACCAAGACTTGAAAAATAAATTTTGGTGGTCCGGTATGAAGAGAGATGTGGCTCAGTACATCAGTGCCTGCCTGACCTGTTAGAGGGTTAAAGCAGAACACCAGAGGCCTGGAGGATTACTGCAGCCTGTCCAAATTCCGGAATGGAAATGGGAGGATATCTCTATGGACTTTATTTCAGGATTACCCAAGACAACAAACGGCTATGACGCTATATGGGTGATCGTGGATAGACTAACCAAATCCGCCCACTTTCTGGCAATTAAGATGACTCATTCAATTGAGCAGCTGGCTCAATTATATGTCAAGGAAATTATTAGATTACATGGGGTCCCTAAGACCATCATCTCTGACAGAGATGGTCATTTTGTTTCGCACTTTTGGGAATGTGTTCAGAGGGCTCTTGGTCCAAAGCTATTATTTAGTACTGCCTTCCCCCCTCAAACCGACGGACAGACAGAGAGGGGGAACCAAGTGCTAGAAGACATGCTACGGGCTTGTGCCTTGGACTTCAAAGGAAGCTGGTGCCGATATTTATGCTTAACAGAATTCGCTTATAACAATAGCTACCAGGCTAATATTGGGATGGCACCCTACGAGGCTCTGTATGGTAGGAAATGTAGATCACCTATATGTTGGTATGAAGGCGGGGAAAAGAAAGAGATGGGATTTCAAACGGAGCTTTTCGATAACACCACCCGTGTCATACAGAATATCCGACAAAGAATAGAAACTGCTCAAAGTCGACAGAAGAATTATGCGGATAAGTGACGAAGGCCATTGGAATTCAGTGTCGGAGACTCAGTATTCCTCAAGGTAGCTCATATGAAGGGAGTAATGAGGTTCGGTAAGAAGGGAAAACTAAGCCCGCGCTATGTGGGACCATACCAGGTTCTGAAAAGAATCGGAAAGGTAGCATACGAAATAGAGCTGCTTCAAGAGATGCCAGCCATTCATAACGTGTTCCACGTTTCGATGCTGAAGAAATGTATTCCGAACACGGGCAAAGTGATCGAACCACAGACGGTACAATTGCAAGGGGACCTAACCTACGAGAGCCGACCAATTCAGATATTGGATCGAGACGTCAAAAGACTAAGGAACAAAAAAGTACCCTTAGTAAAGGTCCTATGGCAAAATCAACAGTACGAAGAAGCCACGTGGGAACGAGAAGATGATATGAAACAAAAATATCCGGAGCTATTTTAAGTTCGAGGATGAACTTTCTATGAGATATGGGGTACTGTAACACCCACAAAATTATAAGATAAGTATATGAGTGTTAGTTTCTTTAGAGCCTAAAGGTTAGAAGAATCAAAATGAAAAAGAGATAAGAGAAATAAAAGAAGAGGTGAAAGTTTGAACCTTGAACCTCTCACAAAGGATGGAAATAAAATTATTTATGATAACCACTAGGATAATGAATAACATGTGAATGGGAAATGATGGGATTTGTAGTTAAAAGTAAAGATATGATTAAGTGAGGGAACAAGAGAAAATCAAGTAGCTTCCTTCCTCTTGTTTACCTCATGGTTAAGAAAAGGAGTAGCAAAAGACAAGTTGTCTTTCTTCCTTTTCTTCTCTATTTTCGTGGAGTGTAAGAGAACAATGAAGAGAAGAGTTAAGGGGAAGGAATGAGGACATATTCTCATTAGAAAAATACATGCATGAATTAAGGAGGAAAGGAAGCAAAGTTCATCTTTGTAACTTCCACCCACTTAGCATAAAAAGGAAAGGAACTAAAGGATTTCATTTATTTTCCTTCTCCCTCACCCTTGCCGAAACTAGAAGCCTCCTCCCTCATCTCCACAAGCCAAGTTTAGGTTTCTCCCTATGAGAAAACTAAACTACAAGAAGGAGCCTTCAAGGTGTACCCTTCCAAGCAAGAGAAATCCAAAGGAGTGCTAGAGGAAGAAGCTCCCTACTTCCTCTTCATCAAGGGTACCATTTTCTTTAAAGATTAACAAGTGAACACTAGGTATGTTTCCCCTCACCTGTGGTACAATAGTTTATATGGTTTTCCATGAAGATAGATCGCTTAAAAACCTAGGACTTGCTTTATGAAAAATTCGGCCAAAATAAGAAGAAGAGCCTAAGAAATTTGTAACTAGATATGCTCATTATTTTTCTTGTGACATGTATTTTTATGTAAGAGGTTAATCTAAGGTTTCCACGCTAGAATAAATAATGAAAACTTAGATCCATAAGCCTTAGACTCTCGGCCAAGCATGAACAAGAAGACTAGGTAAGTTTAAAACTCAAACTAAGCATGTTTCCTTATTCTTGTGTTATGTACCCTATGATAATGAGGTTGTTAACTTTTTCTCTTACTTGTATGTTGTTTGAAACTCCATTTCCATGCTCATGAATATTCGTCCATGGAAGAAGTAAAGGCCTAGGAGAGTTTTAAACCTAAAACTAAGCATGCTAAGATTTCTCCTAAGACAAGACATGAAGCTAAAATGTTATGCCATGATTATATGTTAGTTATGAATCTTATTTCATGCTTATGAAGATTCGGTTATGATGAGATTTGAAGTCTAGGAAAGTTTAAACCAAGGCTAGGAGGCTCATGACCTTCTTGATAAATGATATGAAACTAGTTGATGTTTTTATGGTTGCTTGTTACATAGAATTTTGGTTACATGTAACTTTCGGCCACACTAAGTTTTAAAGCTAGGATGTGTAGATTTTTAACTAAGTTTACTCATGTTGTTCCTTGTTATGATGCCATGAAAATTGTGTAGGGTTTCCATGCTTTTAGGCCATATGAAAAATAAAACCAAGCTCACATGTTTCGGCCACCTTTGGATTAAAGGCCTAGGAAAACTTAGAACCCAACTTATATATGTTCATTATGTTTCTTGTGGTAAGTACTATGAAAGGTAGTTGGGTTTCCATGCTCTTATGCCACTAGAAACTTAGTTTCATGCTTGATAGGTTTCGGCCAATACTAGTGTAAAGGCCTAGAGAAATTTTGAAACTAACTTACATATGTTCATGATGTTTCTTGTGATAAGTACTATGAAATGTAGTTGTGGTTTCCATGCTTCTATGCCACTAGAAACTTAGTTTCATGCTTGATAGGTTTCGGCCAATACTAGTGTAAAGGCCTATAGAAATTTTGAAACCAACTTACATATGTTCATGATGTTTCTTGTGATAAGTACTATGAAATGTAGTTGTGGTTTCCATGCTCTTATGCCACTAGAAACTTAGTCCCATGCTTGATGTGTTTCAGCCACTACAAGTTTAATGGCCTAGAGAAAATTTAGAACCCAACTTATATATGCTTATGATGTCTTGTGATGTATGCTATGAAATATAGTTGTGGTTTCCATGCTCTTATGCCACTAGAAACTTAGTCCCATGCTTGATGTGTTTCGGCCACTACAAGTTTAATGGCCTAGAGAAAATTTAGAACCCAACTTATATATGCTTATGATGTCTTGTGATGTATGCTATGAAATATAGTTGTGTTTTCCATGCTCTTTTGCCACTAAAAAACCTAGCTCCATGATAGATATGGTTCGGCCACTACAAGTTAATGGGTCTAGGAAGTTTAAAATTTAAAACAAATGTGCTTATGTTGTTCCTCATGAAAATGTATAAGATATTGGCTTAAGGTTCAACACTTCCATGCTACTTGTAACCTAGAATGAGACATGCTAGGGTTCGGCCATGATAAGATTAGGAGCTTAAGGAACTTAGAACCCAAACTAAATATGCTTAAGTAGTTCCTTATGAAATATGATATGATATGGGTTTAGGGTTTACATGTTTGCATGTTGCTTAGAACTTGATTTCTCTTCATGAAAGGTTTCGGCCATGAAAGAATTGGAAACCTAGGAGGGCTTAAAAATTTAGGTTAACATGCTTATGACCTTTCTTATGCTAGTATGTGAAGATAGCATGAGATTTTTATGTTGGTATGTTGTCTAGAGATCATGCCTCTACTCATGACTTTCCTCCATATGGGTTTAGTGACCTAGATATACCTCACATGCTATGAATGAATCAAGAGATGTTATTTAATGATTCCATAAATGGTTATGTCTTTTTATGATAAGTTATATGCTCTTTTATGTATGCTTATGATCCATGTATGTGCTATGTGTTCAATCATGCATGCTTTAGGATATGATAAAATGATATGTTGATTATGCAAGCTTATGATTCATGCATGTGCTGTGTGCCCAAATATGCATGCTTTATGATATGATAAGTGATATGTTCATGTTGTATGCTATGATTCATGCATGTGCTGTGTGTCCAAAAAAATGCATGTTTTATGATATGTCAAGAAACATGATATGCATGAAAGAATAAGAACTATGATATGTATGACGTGCTACTTTACTTTATGTATGGCTTGTACCAAGGGTGGACTCCATAAGCGCCCCGGGGTCGATGGACTAAGAAACGGGCCTCGTTAGGGATGGGCTCCTAAGTGCCCCTAGGTCGATGGACTAAGAAACGGGCCTAGTATGTATGCCTTGTAGGGTTCAAGAATTGCTACCTTGGACCTACATAGGCCGCGCGCATTTATGTATGTGGTACAAGCCGGGGCCCTAATCATGTTGAGATTATGTTTAAGTATGCATTGTATAAGTTTTCAAAAGACATGTTGCATATGTTGCATGATATATGTTAGGATTTTACCATGCTTATACTTTATGATTATGCCACGATAGTTATGATGATGTTATGCTATGACAGGATACGTTTGATGATCATGTTATGTTATGCCATGATACTTTATGTTATGTTACGATGTGCCATGATATGCTCTTGACATGATACATTTGTCTTTATGCCTTATGACTTGTGATTTAAATATGCTTTACGGTTTTTGTGAGTAGGAAAGGAACTTACTGAGCCATGAGTGCTCACAACTTACTTTCTTGTACCACAGATAAAGGCAAGGAATGGATGTACTAGGGGAGCAGCAGGAGGGGCTAGAAGGATGTGTGCGGTAGTGGACTGGCTAAAAGAAAAGACCTGCTTTTGTTTAATAAGAAATTTGCCATGTTGATGTTTTTACTTTATGACTCCATGACCTTAAGTATGTGTTGGGTATTAAGACTCAAAAAAAAATTTATGATAGGTATGCTATGTGGTTCTTTTATGTCTATGGTGATTTTTTAGTAAGAAAAGGTTTTCTTTGTTTTTTTACATTCTCTAAGCAAGACTTCCGCTGTGTTAAGTATGTATGTGTCGCAAGTAACCCCCGTCGCCTTAGCAGGAGGGGCGGGGCGTTACAGATTCTAAGGTCATAGTAGAGAGCTATCCTACTATGAGTTCAAGATCGAAATCTGTAATCTCTTTCTGTAGGGGTGGTGACATGGCTGCTAGAGATAACAAGGTAGCACTGGACTTCCTGCTAAGTGCATCTGCTACCCTATTTGCTTTTCCTGGGTGGTAGAGGATGTCTATGTCATAGTCTTTGACAAGTTCTAGCCATCTGCGTTGTCGCATATTCAGATCCTTCTGAGTGAAGAAGTACTTCAGACTCTGATGATCTTTGTACACTCTGCATTGAGCTCCATACAAGTAATGTCTCCAAATTTTGAGAGCGAACACCACTGCTGCAAGCTCAAGGTCATGAGTGGGGTAATTCCTCTCATAATCCTTGAGTTGTCTGGAGGCGTAGGCGATTACCTTGCCATCTTGCATCAGCACTGCTCCTAGTCCCAACTTAGAGGCATCACTATATATATCAAAGCTATCTGTGTTCTCTGGTAGAATCAGAATAGGTGCACTGGTCAATCTCCTCTTTAGCTCGTTAAAGCTGTTCTCACAGTCCTCTGTCCACTGAAATTTTCTGTTCTTTCTGGTAAGAGCTATCAGTGGGGAGGCTATCCTGGAGAAGTCCTCTATGAATTTTCGGTAATAACCTGCTAATCCCAGAAAACTTCTGATCTCGCTAGCGTTCTTAGGTCTTTTCCAGTTACTCACATCTTCTATCTTACTGGGGTCTACCATGATACCATCCTTTGAGATGATGTGACCCAGGAAGGACACCTGATCTAACCAAAATTCACATTTTGTGAACTTGGCGTACAGCTGGTTCTGCTGAAGGGTCTGCAATACTATCCTCAGGTGCTCTGCATGTTCTTCCTGAGTTCCTGAATAGATAAGAATGTCATCGATGAATACGATAATGAACTTATCTAAGTATTCTCTTAATACCCTGTTCATGAGGTCCATGAAAGTAACTGGAGCATTTGTAACGCCAAAGGACATGACTACGAACTCGTAATGTCCGTATCTAGTCCTGAATGTTGTCTTGGGTATATCCCCTTCCTTGACTTTCACCTGATGATAACCTGATCTGAGGTCTATTTTAGAGAACACTGCTGCTCCCTTTAGCTGGTCGAACAGGTCATCTATTCTGGGAAGAGGATACCTGTTCTTGATCGTGACTTGGTTCAGTGCCCGGTAATCTATACACAGGCGCATGCTCCCGTCCTTCTTCTTCACGAACAATACAGGCGCTCCCAATGGTGAGTGACTAGGGCGTATGAAGCCTTTGTCAAGCAGCTCCTGTAGTTGCTCATGAATTTCTTTTAGTTCTGCTTGGGCAATGCGGTAGGGCGCTTTGGAGATAGGATTTGTACCGAGAATGAGTTCTATCTCGAATTCAATCTCCCTGTCTGGTGCTAAGCCTGGTAACTCTTCAGGGAAGACTGCTGGGTAGTCATATACGACTCGGACCTCTGCTAGTTGTCGGTCCTTGTCCTGACTGGTACTGAATATGTGTGCTAAAAATCCCGTACATCCTGAATCCATTAATCTCTGTGCTTTCATAGCTGAGAGAAACTTTTTGGCCTTTCTCTTGGGTTCTCCGATGAACTCGAACTATGCTTCTGTTTCAGGTTGAAATATGACTTTCTGTTTACGGCACTCTATGGAAGCACCGTATCTGATCAGGAAGTCCATTCCAAAGATGACATCATAGTCAGTCATATCTAGCACTATCAGATCACAAAAGAGTTCTCTGTCTGCTATAATGACTGGCACAGCTCTGAGCCAGTGCGTGGATGCCATAATTTCTCCTGAAGGCAATGTCGTCAGAAACTGACTACTGAGTACCTCTGAAGGTATTACTAACTTCTCGGCAAATGCCCTGGATATATAAGAATGGGTTGCCCCAGTATCAAATAAGACAGTTGTAGTTTGCTGTAAAATACTAATCTGACCTAAAACAACTGTCGAGGCATTTGCTACGTCCTCTCTGGTGAGTGAGTAGATCCGTGCATTTGTCGTAGCTGGAGGGACTTCTAGTCTGCCCTGGCTGATGTGGGGACCATCTAAAGCGGCCTACATCTGATGCAATTGTGCAGGCTTGGATTCGTACTGGATCGGCTGTGGTGGAGGAAAGCTGGCCTTGTTCGGACACTGCTTGGCCATGTGCCCTTCTTGTCCGCATTCAAAGCATCCTCGTGTGCCCTTACGACAAACTCCAGGGTGGAATTTCCCACAAGTAGCACACTTCGGAAAACTGGGCTGTTTACTAGCTGGTCCTCCTTTTGGGTAACTCCCTGGTTTGCGCTTGTTGCTAGAGTTCCCTTTCCAATTAGAGTTGTGGCCCTGTTGTTTCTGAGTACCTGAGCCTCCTTGCCCTTTGGAATATGAGAGGACTTGTTTCTACTGCTTGATATTATTCTGGTAGTGCTCGGTGGTCAGAGCACTGCTAACTAGTTCTTCGGTGGTTTGCGGCCTATGAACGCCGCCAGCCACGTTCATTGCTATTTCCGGCCTCAGCATCTTGAGCATCAACCGAACTCTTTTTTTTCTGTGCTGACTAGTTCGGGGCATAGACGAGCCAATCTATTGAATTTCTTCACGGCTTCCTCAACTGATAGGTTGCCTTGATGAAACTCAGTGAACTCGTCGTAGTGGCAGTTTGTAACCCGCATGTGAAAGAATTCCTCAAAGAACTCCTCCTCGAAGTCAGCCCATGTCATCTGGTTTACTGGGCGCTTCGCTCTAATCCTCTCCCACCACATGCGTGCATCTCCTGTCAGATAGAAGGAGGCACACTTCACCTTCTCATGTTTTGGCCAGTCCAGAAGCTCCATCGTACTCTCCAGTGTTTTGAACCAGGCTTGAGCATCCCATGGTTCACTGGTGCTTGAGAAGTTCTCGGGCTTGACTCTCTGCCACTGGATCAGATAGGCTTCTCTCCTTGCCTCTGTTGCTGGGGCTACTGGTGCTGTAGGCTGGACTGGGGGAACCTCTAACACTACTGGCGTTGCTAGGTTTGGTTCCGGGGTGACTGTGGGAGTATTCTGCTGATTAGCCTTTAAGGTGGCTATCTCCTGTTGCTGTTCAGCTAGCTGCTGCTGTAACTGAGCCACTGCCTGCCTCGTGCTGGGGCTCAGTGGGTGGTGCCCTTCTAGCTGGGCGTCCTCGTGCCATTTCTAGAGACATAGAGGACATACATAACTGATACAATCATAATTGCATATCTATGGTTATCATGTTAGATACTATCATAAGTAACATGCTTCATTTATTTCTAACATGAAAACAAGAAACATAAATAAAGTGAGAGATGTTCTTACTTGGAAGCTGCAGGTTCTATGCTGATGTGTGTGCAGGAAGTATGGAAACTGCTCTGATACCACTCTGTAACGACCCACCTTCTACTAACTAAGCTGTAAGGCCGATCGTCACAATATGCTGTGCTAACTATTCCATGACCATCATTGAATCTAATTGCGGAAGCTGCACTAATAAAAATCTTGCTAAACTATTATCATTTCTTCATTCTATATGTGCTAGGGGGTGTAATCTAAGGTATACATGGCATATCTTACCTCCCCGAATGGTCAAGGAGCTGAACTAAAGGTTTCTATGCTATTATCAGGCCTCCCAATCGATCCACAGATCGATTGGAATTGTCGAATCGATCCAGTGATCGATCCAGCATGCTACCGTATGCGGAACTTGGGTTGGATCGATCAAGCGATCGATTCAGCACGCTACTGTGCTCGGGCGATATTCTGGATCGATCGGTTGATCGATCCAGGCTAACCGATCGATCCAGTGATCGATTCCGGAGCTCTCTGTTCGCGATGAAACTAGGCTGGATCGATCGGATGATCGATCCAGACGCAGTTTGTTCACGGAATAAGCTGCCAATCGATCCATTGATCAATTGAGGACCCCCAATCGATCCACCGATCGATTGGGGTATCTGATTTTTGCAGCTAAGCTCTTATTTCAGCACTTGTTCGTGCCAAAATTTCTTATATCAATTCTAAACTAAATGCAAAACATTCTAACCTCACACAAACAGTGTTCTAAGCATGATAGGGTGCATGATTAACTAATTCATAGCAATTAACATACTAAGGTGCAAAATATTAAAATACTAAAAGGTTTTAGTGCTTAAAACAAGCTTGCTGAAATTTCCTAAGATCTTTATTCCAAGTTCCATCCACACACATTTTCATCGCATTGACCTCCAGCCTCCACTAGTCCATTTTTCCTTTACCTTTATCTGCAGTATAAGGAAAAAGTATCTATAAGCTTGAGAGCTTAGTAAGAAACCATCTACCTCACTAAAACATACAAATGATGAAATTCATGGTTTCAAAATATGATATTTAAAATATGTGCTGAACATACTAAGACATGGCATTCTGGCATACAAAACATGGAACTAAGAAACTGAACATGGCAATAAAACTAATCATAAACTATCATGTTGTATCAACAGAGAACTAAACTGATAGAAAAGTTAAACTGAGCTAATTCTAGCTAGTGCTAAAGCTATACTGAATTCACCCAATTATCTTGTGAGAGTTTGAAAACTATGTACATATAATAGGTGAAAATACTAATCATGCTGTTGTTGGGCCCGGCATCTGTACGTGCTATGCGCGCATCCCTAACTAGACCCGGGTTTGCAAGTCCCGAATTTAGTAGGGTTACTAGGTTATCTGAACCTAGGGACGACTGTGGGAGTCCAACCCAATGGATATCTAATCTAGTACAGTGCCACTGAGAAAGTAAAATACTGAACATAAACTAATAATTATTGTCTTGCTTTTACTAGGTTGTCTAAACCCAGAACTAGGTTATCTAAACCTAGAGGCGACTGTGGGAGCCCACCCATTGGACATCTAGTCCTGTAAAAGCTGAAGCAAGACTAAATAGGCTGTGTAAATGCTTCTAGTGCATTTATCCAAGCTAATAAAATGCCTAATTGCATTCGACGGTGCTAAACATTCTATCGAGCACTTGGTGTACGCTAGTGCACACCCTATGTGCCAAAATTTGCATACGACTAAACCAATGCATAAAAAAAATCACACGAATAGCTACTTATACTGCAGGTGAGGGGTTTCTTACCTCGTGTGCTAATTTTCTTACGAATCTAGTCGCTAGTTTTCCGGTGGAGACGATCTTCTCGACGATCCTCTCGCGTCTATATGTTCTTCTCGCGGAGGGGAACGTCCTCGTGTCGGAGTCGTCGCCAGAAGGTGTCCTTGAAGCCCTAGGAGAGGAACCCTAGGTTGTTCTTGTGGTTGGCGCCGAGAGAAGGAGGAGGGGAAGTGGGCGGCGGTGAGGGTTTGAGGGAGAGGAAAAGTTACGTTAAAATAACTCTTCACCTATTCATTCCCGATTTATATTAAGTGGGTAATTCCGCCCAACTCTAATATAAATTTAATTATTTCCCTTTCCTTTCAGCACAGCCCTGCTGGGTTCACTCGATTAATAAGGTTCACCATAAGTCGTAGGACCCAATAGGTCTCGGGTCAATTCCCGCGTAGGCTATTTTACGGTTCTATTTGTTTTTGCCACTTCCGCTGCTCTAAAAATTCTATAAAAATACTCTAAAATTTCAGAAAAATCATAGAATATTTCTAAAATAAATTTGAAAATTTTTTGGGCATTACATCCTATCTGAATGTACCTTCTAAGTCCTCCATCCAAGTACAGACAATCCATGGTCAAAGTCCCCATGGAATAGGATACATCAATCCTCTATAGACTGACTAAGCCGACAATGGTATACGGCTAATTCAATCCTTTCTACACCGATACAAGTCAAAATATCTAACCAAGCATAAAACATCCCAAAGATAGGAATCTCTAAAAATAGAGTAAGTCAATCCCCTACTGGTCGGACCAATAAAATAAATCGATCAACTACTGTCTAATCCAATAAGAGTAAATCAATCATTCACTGCTGAAACTAAGGTAAATCGATACCCAACTACCACTGTCAACCAGGGTAAATCGGTCCTCTACAGACCTAACCAAAAAGAATCTAAAATAATCCTCTACTAATCGAACTAACAGGAGCACAAAGCCAACTAAGGTAAGTCAAACCATAATTACACAAGTCAACCAAGTAAATCAATCATAGACTGAGTGAAGACACAGGAGTAAACTGATACTCTACCAACAGAGTCAACATGAGTATATAGATACCCCCACTACCCAGCTAATAATAACAGACTGATATGTGACTCTAACTCTCAATCAACTAATAGTAACATACACCAAAACTACTAGTAGTATGATATGACGATTCCCCTGAGACTATAATCCTTGATCTCCAATAGGTCAGCCGTGATCAGTGATTGACCCAACACATGCAATGCATGCTACAAATAACTGGACAGGTAGTAACAAAAGTGTACTAACAAATGTCATCACTATCAGAATAACAATGTAGGTACTAACAAAAATGTATGATAGCAATATGCAAACATACCTCCTATAGCCTGGAGATGTCGTGCTGCTGCCTGGACCCAAAGCCTGAAAGTCACATCAAAAAATACGAAATCTAAAAACACGAATAACAGGCATCGTACCCACTCTGATACCAAAAATTGTCACGCCCCCAAAGGAGTCTCTGCCAGACAAAAATCTGACAGTATCTCCTCTGTACCGGTGACAATATGAAGCATCAATACAAGCAAAATACATCAGCCACATGCGGCTGCTACCTGTTGTTCATGTTTTGGGATTTCGTGTTTCGGTTTTCTTGATGTGACTTTTCAGGCTTTGGGACCAGGCAGCAGCAGGACATCTCCAAGCTATAGGAGGTATGCTTGCATATTGTTATCATACATTTCTGTTGGTGTATGTATTGTTGCCCATGATAGTTTGTTATGACATGTGTTAGTACTCTTCTGCTAGTACTTGTCTAGTTGTTTGTATCATACATTTCATGTGTTGGGTCAATCACAAATCATGGTTGACCCTAATGGAGATCAAGGATTACAGTCTCAGGGAATTCGTCATATCATACTACCTGTTACTACTAGTTGGTTGAGAGTTCTAGTCACCTACCAGTCTCTATTATTTTGTTGGGTTGTGGATGGTATCTGTATACTCATGATGACACAGTTAGTAGAGTACTGGTGTACTCCTATTGGTTTGTTTAGTCTCGGGATTTGTATTTTTTGGATGTGACTGTTTGGATATTGGGACCAGGCAGCGGCAGAATGTCTCCAAGCTATAGAATGTAAGTTAAATTGTTGTTATATTATATTGTTGTAGTCTTACCTTGTTGCTTATATCAGGGATGAAGCGTGGAGATACGACCCCTCATCCGCGTCGTGGTCCGGGGCGACCCCGAAAACCACCTATTGAGTCAGTAGAGGCTGAGCCAGTGGAGTACGAGGCAGATTCTGTTAGGGATCCTACAGAGGTTGAGATTGACAGTCGTGCACAGACTCCTCAGGTTCCCATGAGAGATCCGGGTTTCCAGCCTCAGTGGGTTCCTCCTACATTACCACCCGTAGCCCCCACTCCTGCTGCTACGTCTTGGACGAAGGACAGAGATCGGATTCCGTTACTGGCCCGATCGGTAAAAGATCATATTACCTTATTCTATGGAGTTCCCGACCCCAGTGTTGCTCGTTCCTGGTTGGGAAATGTGGAGGATACATTCGAGTATTTGTCATGTACCGAGAAAAAAAAGCCGAACTAGCTGCATATCACCTCCGAGCTTATCGGGCTTATTGATTTATCGAACTATAAGTGATATCATTTCCCAACTTATCGGGCTTATTGATTTATCGAACTAAATATCATCCAGTGATAAATTAAAGAAATAAATTTCAAATATATGTGCTTGTTATTATATTAGGATTAAGAGCACACACTTCCATAATAACTGAGGTCTTTGTTCCTTTATAAAGTCAGTATAAAAGAAACGACCTCTGATGGTCCTACTCAATACACTCTAAGTGTACTAGTGTAATTATATAGTTAAGATAAACTAATACCTAATTGCACTACGACCTTCCAATAGTTTGTTCCTTTCCATTTTGATCGTGAGCTACTATTTATAATTTACAAGGTACTGATAACATTATCTTCTGTATGTGACACCACATACTATGTTATCTATAATATAAATTAATTGAACAACTACAAACAAATGTAGATAATTTGACCAAATGTGATTCTTTTATTCAAAATAAATGTTTACAAAAGTTTAGGCTTTCAGTATACACTCTAACAATCTCCCACTTATACTAATGACAAAGTTGCCATATCTTCTGCCATACATCTTATTCTCATCCCCTCTACATGTCGATCGAAAGCTTTTTCCGGAAGGGCCTTAGTGAAAGGATCTGCCAGGTTATCTACTGATGCAATCTTGGTGATGACAACTTCTCCTCACTTCACGATATCTTGTATCAGGTGGTACTTGCGCTCTATATGTTTACTTGCCTTATGGGCTCATGGTTCCTTCGAGTTTGCAACTACACCACTATTATCACAATAAATTGTGATGATTTTGGGCAAATCAGGAATCACATCTAAGTCCATTAGAAAGTTCTTGAGCCATACTACTTCTTTAGCTGCCTCAGAGGCTACTACATACTCAGCTTCCATGGTTGAGTCCAAAACACATTTCTGCTTAACACTCCTCCATGCAATGGCTCCACCTCCTAAAGTAAACACATAGCCTGATGTAGACTTACTGTTGTCCCTATCTGATTGGAAATCTTAATCCGGGTAACCCACAGGGAGTAAATCGTCTGCTTGGTAACTAGCATATAATCTCTAGTCCTTCTCAAGTACTTTAATATATGCTTTACCGCAGTCCAATGTCCTTGCCCAGGGTTACTCTGATATCTACTAACCATTCCCATGACAAAACAGATATCGGGTCTCGTACACAGCATTACATACATAAGGCTTCCTACAGGCGAGGAATAAGGAACTTCTTTCATGTCCTCTATCTCCTTTGATGTCTTCGGAGACATCTCTTTAGATAGAGCTACTCCATGCCTAAAAGGTAAGAAACCTTTCTTGGAATCTTGCATGCTAAAACGAGCAAGGATTGTATCTATATATGAAGCTTGGGACAGACACAACATTCTTTTCTTGTGATCCCTTATAACTTTGATCCCAAGAATGTGTGCACATTCTCCTAAGTCCTTCATATCAAATTATTTGGACAACCATACCCTTACGTCCGATAATACCTTGACATTGTTACCAATTAACAAAATATCATCTACGTATAGTACAAGCAATATCACCACGTTTTCGTTACACTTCTTGTATACATAATACTCATCCGGACACTGAATAAATCCATATGATTGGATTACTTCATTAAATCGGATGTTCCAAGACCTTGAAGCTTGTTTCAGTCCATAAATAGACCGATTGAGCTTGCACACTAGATGCTCTTTGCCTTTTTCAATGAACCCTTCTGGATAAGAGTATCCGGATAGACTTAAGCATGGCTACCGGTGAAAAGGTCTCCTCATAATCGATTCCCTCTTTCTGAGTGTACCCTTTCGCAACAAGCCTAGCTTTGAAGGTTTCTACCTTCCCGTCTGTCTCTCTTTTCCTTTTATAGATCCACTTGCATCCGACGGCTTTTACACCATCAGGTGGTTCTATAAGCTCCCAGACCTTATTAGAGTACATAGACTCTATTTCAGAATTCATTGCCTTTTGCCAAGATGCTGCATCTATATCTTGGAGTGCTTCATCATATGTTCGGGGATCAGGTTCATGTTTACCTGGGATCAAGTCTGAAGACTCTCCCAAAAACATGAATCTCTCAGGTTCCCTCACAACTCTCCCACTACGACGAGGCACCGTCTGTGGTTGTGTATCATGTGTGACATATGTTGCAGTCTCTTGTGGTACTTCATCTTGTACTGTTGGTACTAAAGTAGACGTGTCCTCTCTAAGTTATTCTAGAGCAACTTTGCTACTGGACTTGTGATCCATTATATAGTCTTCTTCTAAAAACTAGGCATTGGTGCTAACAATGACCTTCTGGTCTTTAGGACTATAAAATAAACCACCTTTTGTGCCTCTGGGATAACCCACAAACACACGAACTTTTGTACGTGATTCTAACTTATCAGCATCTGGTTTCAGCACATGTGCTGGACTACCCTCAAATCCGAATATGTCTTAGATTGGGTTTTCGCCCATTCCACAATTCTGTGGGAGTAGAAGAAACTGATTTAGAAGGTACTAAGTTTACAATGTGCACTGTCATTTCCAGAGCGTATCCCCAAAACTAATTTGGTAATTCTGAATAACTCATCATCGATCTAACCATCTCCATAAGAGTCCTATTCCTTCGTTCTGCCACACCATTCTGTTGGGGTGTACCAGGTGCGGACAGTTGGGATTGAATCCCGACCTCTGATAAGTAATTCCTAAACTCTTCTAAGAGGTATTCGCCACCACAATCAGACCGTTATGTTTTGATACTTTTAACTAGTCGTTTCTCCACATCATCCTTGTACACTTTGAACTTATCAAAGCACTCGGACTTGCGGCGGTAAATGTATCCGTATCTTGAATAATCGTCTATAAAAGAGACGAAATATTCAAAACCACCTCTCGCCTGGATAGACATAGGACCACACAAATCAGAATGAACCAATTCTAACACTTCTTTGGCTCTATACCCCCTTGGCCTTAAAAGGCCTCTTGGTCATTTTACCTTCCAAGCAAGATTAACAAGTTGGAAAATTTTCCAACTCTAATGAACCCAAGAGTCCATCGGCTATAAGCCTTTGAATTCTACTTAAATTAATATGACCAAGTCTTAGATGCCAAAGATATGCTTGGTTCATTTCCGAAGGTTCTTTTCTCTTATTTGAGTTAGAAGATGAGTTATAAATTTTCATATTTTGCTTTGTGGGAGAAATTGGATTTAAAGTATACAAATTGCCAACTAATGCACCAAAACAGATAATTACTTTATTTCTCTTAATAACTACATCGTTACTAAAGGAAACTGAATATCCATCCAAAAATAGTTTAGAAACTGAAATTAAATTCATTCTAAAACTGGATACATAAAGATAATTTCTTAAAACCAAATTTCTATTCTTATTAAAAGATAAGTAGATGTCTCTCACGGCAACAGCCGCCACCTTAGTAGCATTGCCCATGTAGACGGTAATCTCTCCATCAGTTAGTCGTCGGGTTTCCTGGAACTCCTGCAAGGAATTACAGACATGATCAGTGGCTCCTGTATCTACACACCAGGTACTGGTAGATAACACCGCTAAACATGTTTCAACAACCAGAGCATGAGATATACCTTTGTTGTTTTGATTCCTACGAGGACAGTGCGCCTTCCAATGCCCTGACTGCTTGAAGATGAAGCACTTGCCCTTCGGCTTCTTCATTCCAGCTTTAGGTCCTGTACTCTGAGATTTATTCACTTTCTTTGCTGAGCTAACTTATTTCTTCTTCTTCTTTCCTTTCGGTTTAGAAGTAGAACCATTTTCAGCATAGTGAATATGAGAATTATGACGGAACAAACCTTCTGCTGCCTGAAGTTCTGTCAGTAGTTCCGCCAATGAATATACCCTTTTATTCATATTGTAATTTAGGCGGAATTGCTCAAAACTTCTAGGTAGCGTTTGGAGGATCATATTGATCTGAGTTTCCCCATCAATTTCTCCTCTAAGGATTTGTATTTTATTCAGATAAGCCATCATCTTTAGGATATGATCCCTCACAGGAGTACCCTCTTGCATGGTGGCTGTCATTATCTTTCTCATGGCTTCTTGCCTAAAGGCCCGATCCTGGTGACCAAAGAGTTCCTTGAGATTGTTCATAATATCATAGGCTGTTGGTAAATCTTGATGCTGATGTTGCAATATATTTGATATTGAAGCCAAAATGTAACACCGTGCCATCTCATCTGCTTTTACCCATTTCCTATGATACGCAATCTCCTCTTGGGTAGATTCACCATTGGGTGTATCAGGGCAAGGCTCAGTCAGTACAAACTTATAGCTTTCAGCAGTTAGAACAATGTCCAGGTTCCTTTTCTAATCTATGTAGTTAGGACCAGTAAGTCTGTTCTCTTTTAGAATGATGGCTAGTGCGTTGAAAGTCATCCTAAGAATCACAAATAACTTTTGGTCAGAACTCTAAATTTAGAATAATATTGATTCTCAAACAATACTATTTTAAATTAACCAACACCTCAAAACACCGAGAATTTTGTATGCCACGATAGTGAGGACGTATACAAATTCAACATTTGTAAAAGGAGGGTTTAGCCCACTAATTTTATTATCTTGTCAACCTAACTTTTTGACAAATAAAATTAATAGTAGGTTTCCTTTGGTCACACGAATAATAGCAGTGACTCCGATGGGGAGGATACTATTAGACGTGTCTAAGTATATACCATTACTTGACACTAAGTCCATTAATAAGATTGTGCCCCTTCCGATGGGGAAGATCACACGCTCTTAATTAACTTCCTATAGTCATCCAAAATGGAAGTTTGTTCTAGTGATCCACAAACAAGCTCATCCGATATGGAGGAAGGTACTCAGAGCCAACGCGCGAGCTTGTCTGCATCACTTACAAACCAGTAATGGAGACCATGAAATTTATTTAAAATCCCTCTCCCACTTAGTTATTTAAAAATAAGGAATTTTGACTATGCTAGCCTACTTAACATGCATACTAACAAGCACACATAGTCACAACATAAAAAGCAATAAACAGAAAAACTAATTTTCAACTATTATGGCTTTTATCTATTGCTGTCCTCCGTGTGTCGCCAATCCTAGCCGCTGCCATCTTTGGCCACCGCCACCGGGTCTAGATGTCGAATCAATCTTGCTCCTTATTCCGCTGCGCCTCTGGTCCTTAATAGGTTCCTCGCCTTGCAAGATTCGATCCGCGACATAAATAGAATTTTACATTTTTCGATCCTATATTCCTCGAAGGAATGTACATGTATCTAGATCAAAAAATAAAACCCTAATAAAACGAAATACAACTCCTGTTGTATTTTATAATACAATCATCCACACACAATAAATGCCCTTGACATGTCCAAGGGTCCAATCACACACATAATAACTATAAGCCATAATAGTTGGATCCTGCATCCACAAAGTTAGCACATCCTATTATTAACCTGCCTAAATTATGTATGACATGTGCATAATTAGACTAATACCAAATACACAGAGGCAAAAACTGGCGCTGATACCAATTGTTGGTTGCTACTCGGAAAGCCTAATGGTTCCACTGTACAAAAATTTGTACAAAGGTCTGAACCTTTTCCTAGCTACCATGTGTTCTTTTAAATTAAACTTGGATCGCTTGCGGAACTTAACACGTTTGATCCAATGTTTAATTTATTTGTTCTTTTAGGTTTAGACTTGGATCTCCTGTGGAACTTAACACTTTCGATCAAAATCACCTAGGTTATTAATTCCATTAAATATTAATTTCCAAAATTGGCTTCCAAGACTACATGACGAGGCACATGGCCTTTTTGGATATGGGAACAACCACCACCGCCTAGACTAAGCCTTTTAAGGAAAGATAATATTTAATTTCGTTAAATAACTTTAGGTCAACCGAAAAGAACAATCAAATCACAAGGAAAAGAAAAAACAAAAGAACACCACATCGAAAACAAATTCGAAATACTAGAATCGCATGCCTCTTGTATTTGGTAATTTTACATGAAGATAAAACTAGTATGATGCGGAAATTAAATACAAGTATACCTTTTCTTTTGCAAGCTAAAACCTCTTGATCTTCTACCGTATTCCTCTTCTAACATCGGACGTTGTGTGGGCAACGATCTTCCGAGATGAGAAACCACCAAGCACCTTCTTCTCCTTTCTTCAAGTTTCGGCCAAGCACAATGCTTCCAAAAGATGAAGATCTTTTTCCACCAACCAAGCTCCAAGGGATGTAAGCTTTCTCTCCTTCTTCTCCAAGCTAAAATCCAGCCACCACTGGATCTCCAAGGAGGAAGAAAGTTTCGGCCACAAGGATGGAGAGAAGAGAAAGGGAAGTGCCGACCACACCAAGGAAGAAAAGAGGGAGAAAACAATAGAGGTTGTTACCCTTGAAGGCTCCCAAAACCCCCTCTTTTATAAACCTTTGACTTTGGCAAATAAGGAAATTTAATTACAATAAAATTTCCTTAACATTCTTTGACATGAATTAATTAAGAAAAATTAAACAAAATTTCCAAATCCCACATGTCATGGCCGGCCACCTCATGGAGAGTAAACAAGGCAATTTTAAATCAACAATTAAAATTTCTTATTTGACATAGGAAATTTTAAATGAAAATAAAATTTCCCTTTAAAATCCCTTCATGGTTGATAAAAAGAAATTTTTATAATTTTAATTTTTCAATATGTGAATAATTTACAAAGAATAAAAATAAAATACTTTCCAATCTACAAATAAGGAAAGCGATTTAATCTCTTTCTTTAATCTTTTGTAAAACCTTATAAAAGAGATATTTTAATTTTTAATCTATCCAATAAATTATATCTGTCACATAAGAAAATTTTAAAATTAAAATTGTTTTTTAATTTAATAGGCCGGCAACCTAAGCTTGGGTTCAAGCTAGGGCAGGCCACCCATGAACCAATGGTTTGGTCGGCCCTAGCTTGATCCACAAGCTAACTTGCCCGACCCCTATAACATGGGTATTAAGGTGGGTATACGTGGGTATAGTACTCTATAAATAAGAGGCTATGATAGGGACCGAGAGGAGAAATTGATTTTGGTCTCCCAATAAAATTAAGCATCCCGTGTTCGCTCCGAACACACAACTTAATTTTATCTATAATAATTCATTCCACTAGAGAACTATTATTGAACTACCGCTCCAATCCCAAATTACATTTTTGGGCTCCTTCTTATTATGAGTGTGTTAGTCTCCCAGTGTTTAAGATGTCGAATGTCCACTAATTAAGTGAGTTACTGACAACTCATTTAATTAATATCTTAGTTCAAGAATAGTACCACTCAACTTTATCGTCATGTAGGACTAAGTCCACCTGCAGGGTTTAACATGACAATCCTTATGAGCTCTTCTTGGGGGCATTATCAACCTAGATCACTAGGACACAGTTTCCTTCTATAAACAACAACACACACTATAAGTGATATCATTTCCCAACTTATCGGGCTTATTGATTTATCGAACTAAATCTCACCCATTGATAAATTAAAGAAATAAATATCAAATATATTTACTTGTTATTATATTAGGATTAAGAGCACACACTTCCATAATAACTGAGGTCTTTGTACCTTTATAAAGTCAGTATAAAAGAAACGACCTCTGATCGTCCAACTCAATACATTCTAAGTGTACTAGTGTAATTATATAGTTAAGATAAACTAATACCTAATTACACTACGACCTTCCAATGGGTTGTTCCTTTCCATTTTGGTCGTGAGCTACTGTTTTTAATATATAAGGTACTAATAACATTATCTTCTGTATGGGACACCACATACTATGTTATCTATAATATTAATTAATTGAACAACTACAAACAAATGTAGATAATTTGACCAAATGTGATTCTTTTATTCAAAATAAATGTTTACAAAAGTTTAGGCTTTCAGTATACACTCTAACAATCTCCCACTTATACTAATGACCAAGCTGCCATATCTTCTTCCATACATCTGATTCCCATCCCCTCCACATGCCGATCGAAAACTTTTACCGGAAAGGCCTTAGTGAAAGGATCTTCCAGGTTATCTGCTGATGCAATCTTGGCGATGACAACTTCTCCTCGCTTCACGATATCTCGTATCAGGTGGTACTTACGCTGTATATGTTTACTTGCCTTATGGGCTCGTGGTTCCTTCGAGTTTGCAACTGCACCTCTATTATCACAATAAATTATGATGATTTTGGGAAAACCAGGAATCACATCTAAGTCCATTAGAAAGTTCCTGAGTTATACTGCTTCTTTAGCTGCCTCAAAGGCTGCTACATACTCAGCTTCCATGGTTGAGTCCGAAACACATTTCTGCTTAACACTCCTCCATGCAATGGCTCCACCTCCTAAAGTAAACACATAGCCTGATGTAGACTTACTGTTGTCCCTATCTGATTCGAAATCTTAATCCGTGTAACCCACAGGGAGTAAATCGTCTGCTTGGTAACTAGCATATAATCTCTAGTCCTTCTCAAGTACTTTAATATATGCTTTACCGCAGTCCAATGTCCTTGCCCAAGGTTACTCTGATATCTGCTAACCATTCCCACGACAAAACAGATATCATGTCTCGTACACAGCATTGCATAAATAAGGCTTCCAACAGCCGAGGAATAAGGAACTGCTTTCATGTCCTCTATCTCCTTTGATGTCTTCGGAGACATCTCTTTAGATAGAGCTACTCCATGCCTAACAGGTAAGAAACCTTTCTTAGAATCTTGCATGCTAAAACGAGCAAGGATTGTATCTATATATGAAGCTTGGGACAGACACAACATTCTTTTCTTGCGATCCCTTATAACTTTGATCCCAAGAATGTGTGCACATTCTCCTAAGTCCTTCATATCAAATTGTTTGGACAACCATACCCTTACGTCCGATAATACCTTGACATTGTTTCCAATTAACAAAATATCGTCTACGTATAGTACAAGCAATATCACCACGTTTCCGTTACACTTCTTGTATACACAATACTCATCCGGACACTGAATAAATCCATATGATTGGATTACTTTATTAAACCGGATGTTCCAAGACCTTGAAGCTTGTTTCAGTCCATAAATGGACCGATTGAGCTTGCACACTAGATGCTCTTTGCCTTTTTCAATGAACCCTTCTGGTTGCTTCATATGGATGTTCTCTTCAAAAATTTCATTAAGGAAAGCTGTCTTGACATTCATTTGCCAAATCTCATAATCCATATGAGCAGCAATGGATAAGAGTATCCGGATAGACTTAAGCATGGCTGCCGGTGAAAAGGTCTCCTCATAATCGATTCCCTCTTTCTGAGTGTACCCTTTCGCAACAAGCCTAGCTTTGAAGGGTTCTACCTTCCCGTCTGTCTCTCTTTTCCTTTTATAGATCCACTTGCATCCGACGGCTTTTACACCATCAGGTTGTTCTACAAGCTTCCAGACCTTATTAGAGTATATAGACTCTATTTCAGAATTCATTTCCTTTTGCCAAGATGCTGCATCTATATCTTGGAGTGCTTCGTCATATGTTCGGGGATCAGGTTCATGTTTACCTGGGATCAAGTCCGAAGACTCTCCCAAAAACTTGAATCTCTCAGGTTCCCTCACAACTCTCTCACTACGATGAGGCACCGTCTGTGGTTGTGTATCATGTGTGACACGTGTTGCAGTCTCTTGTGGTACTTCATCTTGTACTATTGGTACTAAAGTAGACGTGTCCTCTCTAAGTTCTTCTAGAATAACTTTGCTACTGGGCTTGTGATCCATTATATAGTCTTCTTCTAAAAACTGGGCATTGATGCTAACAATGACCTTTTGGTCTTTAGGACTATAAAATAAACCACCTTTCGTTCCTCTGGGATAACCCACAAACACACGAACTTCTGTACGCGATTCTAACTTATCAGCATCTGGCTTCAGCACATGTTCTGGACTACCCCAAATCCGAATAAGTCTTAGACAGGGTTTTCTCCCATTCCACAATTCTGTGGGAGTAGAAGAAACTGATTTAGAAGGTACTAAGTTAAGAATGTGCGGTGTCGTTTCCGGGGCGAATCCCCAAAATGAATTTGGTAATTCTGAATAACTCATCATCGATCTAACCATCTCCATAAGAGTCCTATTCCTTCGTTCTTCCACACCAATCTGTTAGGGTGTACCAGGTGTGGGCAGTTGGGATTGAATCCCGACCTCTGATAAGTAATTCCTAAACTCTCCTAAGAGGTATTCGCCACCACGATCTGACCGTAGTGTCTTGATACTTTTACCTAGTCGTTTCTCCACATCAACCTTGTACTCTTTGAACTTATCAAAGCACTCGGACTTGCGGTGCATTAGGTAAATGTATCTGTATCTTGAATAATCGTCTATAAAAGAGATGAAATATTCAAAACCACCTCTTGCCTGGATAGACATAGAACCACACAAATCAGAATGAACCAATTCTAACACTTCTTTGGCTCTATACCCCTTGGCCTTAAAAGGCCTCTTGGTCATTTTACCTTCCAAGCAAGATTCACAAGTTGGAAAATTTTCCAACTCTAATGAACCCAAGAGTCCATTGGCTATAAACCATTGAATCCTACTTAAGTTAATATGACCAAGCCTTAGATGCCAAAGATATGCTTGGTTTATTTTCGAAGGTTCTTTTCTCTTATTTGAGTTAGAAGATGAGTTATAAATTTCCTTATTTTTCTTTGTCGGAGAAATTAGATTTAAAGTATACAAATTGCCAACTAATGCACCAGAACAGATAATTACTTTATTTCTCTTAATATCTACATCGTTACTAAAGAAAACTGAATATCCATCCAAAAATAGTTTAGAAACTGAAATTAAATTCTTTCTAAAACTGGGAACATAAAGACAATTTCTTAAAACCAAATTTCTATTCTTATTAAAAGATAAGTAGACGTCTCCCACTGTAACAGCCGCCACCTTAGTAGCATTGCCCATGTAGACGGTAATCTCTCCATCAGTTAGTCGTCGGGTTTCCTGAAAACCCTTGCAAGGAATTGTAGACATGATCAGTGGCTCCTGTATCTACACACCAGGTGCTGGTAAATAACACCGCTAAAAATGTTTCAACAACCAGAGCATGAGATATACCTTTGTTGTTTTGATTTCTACGAGGACAATGCGCCTTCCAATGCCCTGACTGCTTGAAGATGAAGCACTTGCCCTTCGGCTTCTTCATTCCAGCTTTAGGTCCTGTAATCTGAGATTTATTCACTTTCTTTGCTGAGCTAACTTGTTTCTTCTTCTTCTTTCCTTTCAGTTTAGAAGTAGAACCATTTTCAGCATAGTGAATATGAGAATTATGACGGAACAAACCTTCTGCTGCCTGAAGTTCTGTCAGTAGTTCCGCCAATAAATATACTCTTTTATTCATATTGTAATTCAGGCGAAATTGCTCAAAACTTCTAGGTAGCGTTTGAAGGATCATATCGATCTGGGTTTCCCCATCAATTTCTCCTCCAAGGATTTGTATTTCATTTAGATAAGTCATCATCTTTAAGATATGATCCCTCATAGGAGTACCCTTTTGCATGGTGGCTGTCATTATCTTTCTCATGGCTTCTTGCCTAGAGGCCCGATCCTGGTGACCAAAGAGTTCCTTGAGATTGTTCATAATATCATAGGCTGTTGGTAAATCTTGATGCTGATGTTGCAATATATTTGACATTGAAGCCAAAATGTAACACCGCGCCATCTCATCTGCTTTTACACATTTCCTATGATACTCAATCTCCTCTTGGGTAGATTCACCATTAGGTGTATCAGGGCAAGGCTCAGTCAGTGCAAACTTATAGTTTTCAGCAGTTAGAGCAATGTCCGGGTTCCTTTTCCAATCTATGTAGTTAGGACCAGTAAATCTGTTCCCTTTTAGTATGATAGCCAGTGGGTTCAAAGTCATCCTAAGAATCATAAATAACTTTTGGTAAGAACTCTAAATATAGAATAATATTGATTCCTCAAACAATACTATTTTAAATTAACCAACACACTCAAAACACCGAGAATTTTGTATGCCACGATAGTATGGACGTATACAAATTCAACATTTGTAAAAGGAGGGTTTAACCCATTAATTTTATTATCTTGTCAACCTAACTTTTTAACAAATAAAATTAATAGTTGGTTTCCTTTAGTCACACGAATAATAGCAGTGACTCCAATGGGGAGGATACTATTAGACGTGCCTAAGTGTATACCATTACTTGACACTAAGTATATTAATAAGATTGTGCCCTTTCCGATGGGGAAGATCACACGCTCTTAATTAACTTCCTATAGTCATCCAAAATGGAAGTTTGTTCTAGTGATCCACAAACAAGCTCATCCGATATGGAGGAAGGCACTCAGAGCCAACGTGCAAGCTTGTCAGCATCACTTACAAACCAGTAATGGAGACCGTTGAATTTATTTAAAATACCTCTCCCACTTAGTTATTTAAAAATGAGGAATTTTGACTATGCTAGCCTACTTAACATGCATACTAACAAGCACACACAGTCACAACATAAAAAGCAATAAACAGTAAAACTCATTTTCAACTATTATGGCTTTTGTCTATTGCTGTCCTCCGTGTGTCGCCAATCCTAGCTGCTGCCATCTTTGGCAACCGCCACCAGGTCTAGATGTTGCATCCGTCTTGATCCTTGTTCCGCTGTGCCTCTGGTCCTCAAAAGGTTCCACGCCTTGCAAGATTCGATCCGCGACATAAATAGAATTTTATATTTTTCGATCCTATATTTCTCGAAGGAATGTACAAGTATCTAGATCAAAAAATAAAACCCAAATAAAATTAAATACAGCTCCTGCTGTATTTTATAATACAATCATGCACACACAATAAATGCCCTTGACATGTCCAAGGGTCCAATCACACACATAATAACTATAAGCCATAATAGTTGGATCCTGCATCCACAAAGTTAGCACATTCTACTATTAACCTACCTAAATTATGTATGACATGTGCATAATTAAACTAATACCAAATACACAGAGGCAAAAACTGGCTCTGATACCAATTGTTGGTTGCCACTCGGAAAGCCTAATGGTTCCACTGTATAAAAATTTGTACAAAGGTCTGAACCTTTTCCTAGCTACCATGTGTTCTTTTAAATTAAACTTGGATCGCCTGCGGAACTTAACACGTTTGATCCAAAGTTTAATTTATTTGTTCTTTTAGGTTTAGACTTGGATCTCATACGGAATTTAACACTTTTGATGCAAATCACCTAGGTTTTTAATTCCATTAAATATTAATTTCCAAAATTAGCTTCCAGGACTGCATGGCAAGGCACATGGCCTTCTTGGATATGGGAACAACCACCACCGCCTAGACAAAGCCTTTTAAGGAAAGCTAATATTTAATTTCCTTAAATAACTTTAGGTCAACCGAAAAGAACAATCAAATCATAAGGAAAAGAAAAAAAAAAGAACACCACATCGAAAACAAATTCGAAATACTAGAATCGCATGCCTCTTGTATTTGGTATTTTTACATGAAGATAAAACTAGTATGATTCGGAAATTAAATACTAGTATACCTTTTCTTTTGCAAGCAAAAACCTCTAGATCTTCTATCGTATTCCTCTTCTAACCTCGAACGTTGTGTGGGCAACGATCTTCCAAGATGAGAAACCACCAAGCACCTTCTTCTCCTTTCTTCAAGTTTCGGCCAAGCACAATGCTTCCAAAAGATGAAGATCTTTTTCCACCAACCAAGCTCCAAGGGATGTAAACTTTCTCTCCTTCTTCTCCAAGCTAATATCCGGCCACCACTTGATCTCCAAGGAGGAAGAAAGTTTCGGCCACAAGGATGGAGAGAAGAGAAAGGGAAGTGCCGACCACACCAAGGAAGAAAAGAGAGAGAAAACAATAGAGGTTGTTACCCTTGAAGGCTCCCAAAACCCCCTCCTTTATAATCCTTTGGCTTTGACAAAAAAGGAAATTTAATTACAATAAAATTTCCTTAACTTTCTTTGACATGAATTAATTAAGAAAAATTAAACAAAATTTCCTAATCCCTCATGTCATGGCCGGCCACCTCATGGAGAGAAAACAAGGCAATTTTCAATCAACAATTAAAATTCCTTATTTGTCTTCGAAAATTTTAAAAAATAAAATTTTCCTTTAAAATCCCTTCATGGTTGATAAAAAGAAATTTCTATAATTTTAATTTTTCAACATGTGAATAATTTACAAAGAAGAAAAATAAAATATCTTTCCAATCTACAAATAAGGAAAGAGATTTAATCTCTTTCTTTAATCTTTTGTAGAACCTTATAAAAGAGATATTTTAATTTTTAATATCTCCAATAAATTATATCTTTCACATAAGAAAATTTTAAAATTAAAATTCTTTTTTAATTTAATAGGGTCGGCCACCTAAGCTTGGGTTCAAGCTAGGGTCAGCCACCCATGAACCAATGGTTTGGTCGGCCCTAGCTTGATCCACAAGCTAGCTTGGCCGGCCCCTATAACATGGGTATGAAGGTGGGTATAGGTGGGTATAGTACTATATAAATAAGAGGCTACGATAGGGACCGAGAGGAGGAATTGGTTTTGGTCTCCCAATAAAATTAAGCATCCCGTGTTCGCCCCGAACACACAACTTAATTTTATCAATAATAATTCATTCCACTAGAGAACTATTATTGAACTACCGCACCAATCCCAAATTACATTTTTGGGCTCCTTCTTATTATGAGTGTGTTAGTCTCCCTGTGTTTAAGATGTCGAATGTCCACTAATTAAGTGAGTTACTGACAACTCATTTAATTAATATCTTAGTCCAAGAATAGTACCACTCAACTTTATCATCATGTCAGATTAAGTCCACCTGCAGGGTTTAACATGACAATCCTTATGAGCTCTTCTTGGGGACATTATCAACCTAGATCACTAGGACACAGTTTCCTTCTATAAACAACAACACACACTATAAGTGATATCATTTCCCAACTTATCGGGCTTATTGATTTATCGAACTAAATCTGACCCATAGATAAATTAAAGAAATAAATATCAAATATATGTGCTTGTTATTATATTAGAATTAAGAGCACACACTTCCATAATAACTGAAGTCTTTGTTCCTTTATAAAGTCAGTATAAAAGAAACGACCTCTGATGGTCCTACTCAATACACTCTAAGTGTACTAGTGTAATTATATAGTTAAGATAAACTAATACCAAATTACACTACGACCTTCCAATGGTTTGTTCCTTTTCATTTTGGTCATGAGCTACTGTTTATAATTTATAAGGTACTGATAACATTATCTTCTGTTTATGACACCACATACTATGTTATCTACAATATAAATTAATTGAACAACTACAAACAAATGTAGATAATTTGACCAAATGTGATTCTTTTATTCAAAATAAATGTTTACAAAATCTTAGGCTTTTAATATACACTCTAACAGGTACTTCTTCGGTTTGCCATGCAGAACTCCAAGAAGGGATTTTTGCCGATGTCACATGACGTGAGTCTTTCGAAGACTGAAGGTCCCTCTTCTAGAGAGGAGAGAGACCGTATGGATCAGATCCCTTATGCCTCAGCCATAGGATCTATCATGTACGCCATGCTACGCACTCGACCTGATGTCTCGTATGCTTTGAGCATGACGAGCAGATACCAGTCAGATCCAGGTGAAAGTCACTGGATAGCGGTCAAAAATATTCTTAAGTACTTAAGAAGGAATAAAGAATATTTCTTGATATATGGAGGCAATGATGAGCTAGCTATAAAGGGTTATAGTGATGCCAACTTCCAGATCGATCAGGATGATTATCGATCGCAGTCAGGGTTCGTATTTAGCATAAATGGTGGTGCTGTGAGCTGGAAGAGTTCAAAGCAGGACACAGTAGCTGATTCTACGATAGAGGCCGAGTACATTGCTGGATCAGAGGCAGCAAAGAAGGCAGTTTGGATTCACAAGTTCATCACTGAACTTGGGGTAGTTCCCAATATCGCTGACCCTATTGAGCTCTATTGTGACAACAATGGAGCTATATCACAGGCGAAGGAACCTCGCTCACACCAGCGGACCAAACACATACTACGACGTTTACATCTCATTCAAGAGATTATCGAGAGAGGAGATGTGAAGATTTGCAGAGTACCTACAGAGGCTAACATCGCAGATCTATTGACCAAGGCTTTGGCACAGAGGAAGCATGATGGTCACACTAGGTCATTAGGGCTTAGAGCCTACACTGATTGGCACTAGTGCTAGTGGGAGATTATTAGTTAGAGCCCTAGAGCCATTCATTTGATGATTGTATTATGGACTTGTTGTATCATATTCTTATATAAATAAAGACATTTGTTTTGGTTATTATACTTACTTGTATTGGTGCCAAATAAACTAAGTATAATAGCGTCCTTGAGTAGAAGGTTCTCACCTATATCAATCGGTTAGTTGAACCGATAGTGAGATGATATAGGGAACACTACTCTTAATCATTCCTAGTCAAGTATTAACATTCAGGGACAATGTTAATGCAATAAGACTAGCATGTAGGTCAAGTCGATGACTTGATCTCACAAGTCATGAATATAGAGATATCAAGTTGACACATGGGTATACATTGGAGAATGTATACTGAATGACCCGCCATGAGAAAGTATCATGGATCGTTATATGAGTGTCATATACTTTCTCATGTGGCTATTAGTATGACTACTAGTCCTTGGACCTAAAGTCACCATGGATCCCTACATAAGGAGTTATGTACTTTGGTTTCGTCAAACGTCACCCGTAACTGGGTGGACTATAAAGGCTATTACTGGGTATGTAACGAATTATGCAGAGGGATGTGAGCGATGTAGATGGGATCTATCCCTCCTATATGACGGAAGAGACATCGATATTCTTGATAGAGTGAGACCACGAAGTGCATGGCCATGCCCAAATGAGTCAGTATGAGATATTGAGCTCATTTGATTTAGTGAGTCTACTTGGAGTTCAAGATTTAGATTGGTCAGAGGATGACACAGTCTATGCCTCACATTGATCAATCTAGATGTCTAGGATAGAAGGACACTTGTAATATTTTGTGAGGAGTCACAATTAGTAGTCACAAGGTGATGTTGGATCTCAACATTCTTGTAACTTGGGTAGTAATGATGTGTTGCTAGATACCGCTCATTACTTATGCTCCTAAATGGGTTTAGGGGCATTACCAACGTTACAAGAACCTATAGGGTCACACACTAAGGACAATTAGATGGAGATTAGATTCATATGATGAACCAAGAGGATTAGATTCATGTAATGAATCAAATTGGATTAAGAGTAATCCTAATTGGGCTAATTGAGTTGGACTCAAGTTGATTCTTGTGTTTAATGAGTCTAATTTAGATTATGACTCATTGAATTAATTTAATTAAATGAATTAGATTCATTATATTAAATTGGCTTCAATTAAATGGTTGGATTAGATCAACCATGAGAGAGATTAAGTCAAGTTTGACTTGACTTGAGAGGAAGATGAAGAGTCAAGTTTGATTTGACTTTATGTCACCTCATTGGTGAGTTGGCATTGAGTGGGCCAATGATGATGCTCCACATCATCATGGTTGCTTAAGTGGGATGCCACCTCATGGGAGTTACCAAGAGTTGTGACTCTTGGCATTCCATGGAGGTTACAACTCCTCTAAATGTGGCCGGCCACATGAATGACATTGAGATTTCATTTTTTTGTGAAGTAACTCTCATCTTCTTCCTCCTAGAGCTCTCTCTTCTTGATCTCCCTCTTCTCTTGGCCGAACACCCTAGGTGCTAGCACACCTTTGTTTGGTCCCCTCCACCTAATTTTGTTCGTGCGGATACTTCTAGAGGGTTGTCTACTTTGACAACCTTGAGATCCGGTAAACCGTTGGACTAGCGAGATAGCGAAGGGCATCACATCGAGGGTAACGCTCTTATCTAGTGTAGATCTCGACTTTAGAAACTCATACTCGTATTTTGTTTTTATTTTTCTTCGCACGGATCCGGTGGTGGGGGTTTCGGGGTTTTCGCGACGCGAAAAAGCGATTTTCGCAGCCCGAAAAACCCAACACCTCCTCCTCCTTTCTCTCTTCTTCCCTTCCTCCCTCTCCTCGGTAGTGACTGCCCAATCGTCGGCCTCGCTGTCCAACAGCTCCATCGTCTATGACATCCTCCAGGAGTACAACCTCCCTCCCGGCATCCTCCCCGACACCGTCAAGTCTTTCTCCGTCGCTTCCAATGGCTACTTCGTCATCGATCTCTATGGCGAGTGCTACGTCGACTTCAAGTATGTCATTTACTATGGCCCACGTGTGTCTGGCTTCCTCGGCTACGTCTCCGTCTCCAACCTTGAGGGTGTCCAGATCCGGAGCTATCTCATCTGGTACGGCGTCAGCTACATCAAGGTCGGCCTCCCCTACTCCGATTTCGTCTACATCCAGTTCGGCTGGGTCACTCGCAAGATCGACATTGACTAGTTCCAACACATACACTCTTGCAGAGGGAATCTCTCTCTGTTTTAGCGCGTCAAGAAGGTTGTCCGTTCAGTGTTCGAGGTAATGCCACTGTGTAGTTTCTACGTTTACAATCGATTTACTTTAGTCCATGAGTCAGAGTGACTTTCCAAGTAGCAAAGGTTGCAGGAAGAATTTAAAAGGGCTTATTTTATCCTTGCTTGCTAGAGAAACTAAAAAGAATCCAGCTGGACTTCATTGATTCAATGTTCTTGCGAACAAGTGGAACGATGTCTTTAGTAGTATGAGAATTATAGACTCCGTCGGTCTAACTTTGAACTAAATCTTGCTAACAAAACAAAAAAAAGAGAAATAGATAACCCTAGTAGTTTTTTCAATGTTCTTTTTGTCATTTAGTATAATTCAGGGAAATATTGAAGTATAGTCCTGAAATTGGTCAAAGAGAATCTCTTCCATAGATCTTGTTTCTTACGAAATGTTTTTCTTTTCATTAGTGTTATTATAGATCTATCAAAACTTTTATAGGGATTTTTCTTATCTTTCATAATGTTTTAAAAAAAATCAAATTTATCTCAATATATCCCACAACTATTAAGTTGATGATGTAGAAAATGTAGATCAACCTCTTTAACTACATTGCTTGTCAACTGAGGATAAACTTGCAACGTTAAATTAGTGGAAAATGGAAAAACCTTACTTACCCCTGAATCCCTAACCCCACAGCTGCTGAAACCCTCCCTCGACTTTGCTGGTGCCAGCCTCAACAACATCTAGCTTGACTCCCTGCTGGCGTATTACCTCAATGGTGACTTTGCCTTCCTTGCCAACTTCACAAATCATTTATTAATTAACTCTTTTTAATGTTTTCATAGATATGGAATTCCATAGGTTGTAATAGATTTATTAATTAACCCTTTATTTTATGCAAGTATGTCTATGATGGGGAATTTTGTTATTGGTTATATATTGAACCATTTTTTTCCATTTCAGAATATTTTTGTTCCCCAACTTTGAGCAAGTCATGTGAAAGAAAGAACCATAAATATTAGCATGTTTATTATTGAACACAAAAACTTTAAGAATTTTAATAATTAAACCCCCTTATGATGAATTGTAGGTTACAAATATAACATCATCTTCCTCTAATCAATTATCAGAAAAAGTGAAGCTATTGGCTAATGGACCTAGCAAACAAGTGCTAAAATACTCTAGTTATATGATCAATGGGGTCACTTATTACACGAAAGAACGTGATAATGCACGAGTTGTTCAAAACTCATAGCAAACAGTGAATAAGATTGTAAGCAAAAGTATACATAAATTGCTTATTTTGTACATATATGATATATGTATATATTTAAAGTTATTGTATCTGGATGCATGACAGGATGATTATATTGTCCTAAAGAAGGATGGTAAGTTGTCCTTTACCAAACCATTTGAAGATATTCTCACAAAGGCCTTGAATTCTAACGAACATGGTGGACATGTGAGAGGCATAGGAGCAAATGTCACTCCATCATCCTTCTTCAAGGTTGCTAGAGGGAAGGTGCAAATTGATAAGGATGCCTAAGATAGGCAATAGAAAGAGTTTAAGCATGATGCATATATACACTAATTATATTTCTTTGTGTAGTTTTCACTGGATTTTGACTATCATCAATGTTGAGAAGGAGATTATTTTTTTGTTGTATCCTCTTAGTCACCACATTCGTGATCAAGATTGGAAATATGTTGTCAACATGTAAGTTTTTTGGCTTCTTTTCTTACCTTTGTTGAAACATGTATGTATTTTGATGTGGCAATACAATTCCCATGGGTTATATGCATGAAGGTCCTTGAAAATGTATAATGCGGAGGCGGGAAGGAAAGGGAAAAAACAACCAACATGGGTAGTTGTCAAGGTATGTCCTTTTGATTAGCAACTATTTCACTATCCTTGAAGGAGTTATTCTAATATTTCTTTTCTAACATAGGCTCCTCAACAACCGGATGCAGAGCAATGTGGTTTTTATATCATGCGATATATGAAAGATATAATTGAAAATTTAGGAGTTGACCACAAGGATTCACTTCCAGCAATGGTAATAATACAAACTCATATTTGATTTGATTGATTATGAACTTCTCTTAGCTTTTCCCTCATTATATTAGATCTTGCTGCTGTTGTGCTTTTCTCGTGGTGCTTGATGTGTTTCTATGTAGTCTTTGAACTTCTCTTATGTGAGATGAACAAGTAGATAGATCCCTTTTAGATATTCGTTGCTCCAGTTGTTGTGCTTGGGGTTTATAATCTGATCTTTCATTTGATTTCCTCTAGTTCTACAAAGTTTATGTCTGGTTGAAAGAACAGTCTTGAATTTATCGAGTTTGTTCTTAGAAATGATTTCATAAGCCTAGCTCGAAGAGGATAAAGTTTGAAATTCGTGTTGACTAGTTAGCATTTTATGCCATGAGACCATGGAGAGATGTCTTGGGACTAACTATGTGCAGCCATTATGCTTTAGAAAATGTCATTGTTTTACAGTGGAATGAGATGGTTATGCTGAGTACCCATCATGGGAAATTCAAGACAACAAGCAGTATTTAATTATATTTTCTTATGTGATGCATTTTTTTCTTTTCTTTTATTATGTTTGTCTAGTGCTTGTATGGAGGTGCTCAGAAAGGACCCCAGTTAAGAGAGTTGGATCGTGGAGCTAATATCATTATTGCTACACCAGGACGTTTGAATGATATTTTGAATATGAAAAGATTGAACCTCCATCAAGTACTGATTAATTAAATTGCAACTATGAGAAAACTTTGTTGCATTAATTTATGGTTTGGAATATATTAAGTTCCCAGGAATGATAGATCTATCACTATATGATGTGGTTGAGATAAATGATGAATGTGTCTCTTTTTAAGCATTCAAATTAGTCATCTTGTTACCTAGTGTTCTTACTACTTTTTCAACTATGATTTTTTGTCTTGGTTTACTAATATATTATTTATGTGTTTTTACAGTTTATAAATCTCAAGTACTCCAGAGTTAAAATTGATGAAGTGTGGTTCGAGTGGGCTGAATGCATGCTAGATTACATTTGAGTAGGAAAGGTATTTGATTTTTGAAAACTTTGGATGATGCATGCATTGGCATGGAATGTAAATTGCGTATATTGTCCCATGTCAATTTCTTTCTGATGGTGATATTCTAGGACTTCTGAAGCATGTATAATTCTTCTATTTTTGTTCTTTGCTGTAGTTAAGTAAACCAAATGATACTTTTGTTTGATAGATTAGAACAGTGGATGTTTTAACTCAGAAAACCAGGCATTTGAAGGTGAAAAATGGTGATATTAGGGAAATGAAAGGCGCAAGAAGAATGGAGTAGTATAGCAAGTTGAACAGATTTTGATTCTCATAATTTAATGTAGCCTCAGCTTGATTTTTGACTCACGATGTTCTACCTTGATGTGTACAGTATCTATTAGCTTTTGATGTCAAAAGAATGTTTGTGTATTTTATGGATACTATTATAAGAAGAATATTTATGTAGTTTGTGAATATTTGTGTATTTTATGGATACTATTGAATGAAGAATATTTGTGTAATTTTTGAATATTTGTGTATTTTCTTGGATAATGTCAGTTTTTCACTGTTTCAGAAATCAAATTTGTGTCATTAAAAAATACTGATATTACATCGATTTTCCACCGCTGCAAAATCGGTGTCATTAACTAATATTACATCAGTCGTATACCGCTGCCAAAATTGGTGTTATTAACATATAATATTACATCGGTTTTACACCATTGATGTAACAGTGTCATTAAGTGATACTACACCGGTTAATAACCGATTCGAAAATCGGTGTCGTTAAGTGATACTACACCGGTTTTAACCCGATGTCTAAAATGGCAGACCTTTTACATCGCCTTCATAGACATCGGTCGAAAATGTAATAGACAGCGGTGGAAAACCGATGTCTTTGAGGGTTTTTGTTGTAGTGGTAAGTATGAATCATCTTTATAATTTAATTAATTATTTAATGCGTAAAGTAGCTAAGTCCAACGTTCATATCAAGTCGCTTCTAAAAGAAGTAACATCCCTTAAAGAAGCAACTAATACTGAATCTTTGACTGAATCTGTTCAGACTAGAACCACAACTCAAGTCAAAAAGCTTGAGGAAGAGAATTCCAGCCTGAAAATTCAAATCAAAGATTTAAAGACTGCATTGGAATGGTTTACATTGGGTTCCAAGAATCTTGACTTGATTCTTGGAAAACAGAAAGCCGTATACAATCGATAAGATAGTCTAAGCATGGGTACCTAACTCCAACCTGGCAAATCAAGTTGGACTTGGTCAATATTGGGTTCCCAAGGATCAAGTACATTACCTTGATATTCCATATCGAGGCTATGATCTAGGGGGAGCAAATAGGAAAAATATCCAAATAAAAAGATAAACCATTAAAGGAATATAACTCAAATATAATTTATAAAATTAAATAAAATTAGCAATAATGTAGGAGGAGGCTCCAGAATAGTAGGCACCTCCAAAACTAACCTACCCGGTAGGGTAACCCAAACCAAGCTACCCGGCAGGGTAATTAGGACTAATTAGAAAGGGAACAAGTTTAACTTGACCTATGGTACTGGTGAAATTTTGGATGATAGTACGTTAGGGAAGTTTATGTTAGTTAGAGCCCTAGATCCAATCATATGATGATTGTTGTATGGACTCGATGTATCATATTCCTATATACTTATAAAGGCATTTCTTTATGGTTATTATACTTGCTTATATTGGTGTCAAATAACTAAGTATAATAGCGTCCTTGAGTAGAAGGTTCTTTTCTATATCAATCGATTGGTTGAATCGATAGTGAGATGATATAGAGGACACTACTCTTAATCATTCCTAGTCAAGTATTAACATTCAAGGACAATGTTAATGCGACGAGACTAGCATATAGGTCAACTCGATGACTTGATCTCACAAGTCATGGATATAAAGATATCAAGTTGACACATAGGTATGCATTGGAGAATGTATACTGAATGACTTGCCATGAGAAAGTATCATGGATTATTATATGAGTGTCATATACTTTCTCATGTGACTATTAGTATGACTAGCAGTCCTTGGACCTGAAGTCACCATGGTTCCCTACATAAGGAGTTACATACTTTGCCTTCGTCAAACGTCACCCATAACTGGGTGGACTATAAAGGCGATTGCTGGGTATATAACAAATTATGTGGAAGGATGTGAGTGATGTAGATGGAATCTATCCCTCCTATATGACGGGAGTGACATCATCATTCTTGATAGAGTTAGACCGCTAAGTGCATGACCATGCCCAAATGAGTCAATATGAGATATTGAGCTCATTTGATTAGAGTGAATCTACTTGGAGTTCAAGATATAGATTGATTAGAGGATGACACAGTCTATGCCTCATTTGATCAATCTAGATGTCAAGGATAGAAGGACATTATCATATATTGTGAAGGGTCACAATTAGAAGTCACAAGGTGATGTTGGATCTCAACATTCTTGTAACTTGGGTAGTAATGATGTGTTGCTAGATACAACTCATTACTTATGCTTCTAAATGGGTTTAGGAGCATTGCCAACGTTACAAGAACCTATAGGGTCACACACAAAGGGCAATTAGATGGAGATTAGGTTCATTTGATGATCCAAGAGGATTAGGTTCATGTGATGAACCAAATTGGATCAAGAGTAATCCAAATTAAACTAATTGAGTTGAACTCAATTTGATTCATGTGTCCAATGAGTCTAATTTAGATTATGACTCATTAAATCAATTTAGTTTAATGAATAGATATTCATTAAATCAAATTGGCTTGAATCAATGGTTAGATTTGATCAACCATGGGAGAATTTAGGTTAAGTTTGACTTGACTTGAGAGGGAAGATGAAGAGTCAAGTTTGACTTGACCTTGACTTGACCAAATGCCATGTCATTATGACTTGGCATAGGGCCGGCCAATGATGATGTGCCACATCATCAAGGTAACTTCATGGTATGCCACCTCATGAGGGAAACCAAGAGTCTTGACTCTTGAGATTCTATGGAGGTTACAAACCTCATTGAAGTGGTCGGCCACTTTTAGTGATGGAATGAATTGATTTTCATTCAAGGCATCATCTTCTTCCTCCTCTCTTCTTTCTTGCTCTCCCTCTCATCCTTGCCGAGACTCCTTGGGGTGCTAGCACACTCTAAGGTTTCATCACCATATCTTGTTCGTGTGGATACTTCTAGAGGTGTGTACACTTGAACACACTTGAGATCCGACGGATCTTGGACGAGCGGGATTTGCGAAGGGATTCACTTCAAAGGTATACTCACTTTCTTGTAGATCTAGTGTAGATCTAGGATAAGAAACATGTACATGTAAATTTTTATATATCTTCGCACGGATTCGTGGCAAGACTTCGGGGTTTTCGCAATGCAAAAAATGATTTTTGCGGCCTGGAAATCCCAACAGTTTAGTCTATGCATGTCTAGGAAGATATGGCTTCAACCTGATGCATTTGGCTAAGTGGAACTAACCGAAGCTACCCTTCATGGATCCTAACTAGTTAGACCAAGGTTTTGTATTAAGTTCAGTGGATAGGACTATTTGAAAAACCTCGAAGGTATGGTTACTTTAATGATGTCCAAGTGACTCACCATAACCCAGAAGTTTATCCAGAGAATGCCTATTTGTTGAGCCAAAAGCTATACCTGAATCTAACACAAAGTTAAACCAAACTCAATAATTAAACCCAATTCATCTCACAAAATTATAGGATTCCTTGATTTAAAATTTAGATCGGGTGAGATGACTAAGAATTAAAGAATTAAATAAAAATAAAAACCTTCCCAAAAAAAAACTTATTTTAAAAATATTTTAAAAACTTATTTTAAAAATCTTTTAAAACTTATTTTAAAAATCTTTTAAAAACTTATTTTTTTAAAAAAAAAAACTTACTTTAATAATCTTTTAAAAACTTATTTTAAAAATCTTTTAAAAACTTATTTTAAAAATCTTTTAAAAACTTATTTTAAAAATCTTTTAAAAATTTATTTTAAAAATATTTTAAAATCTTATATAAAAATCATTTAAAAACTTATTTTTTAAAAAAAAAACTTTTAAAAACTTATTTTAAAAAACTTTTAAAAACTTATTTTAAAAAACTTTTAAAAACTTATTTTTAAAATCTTTTAAAAACTTATTTTAAAAATCTTTTTAAAACTTATCTTAAAAAATCTTTTTAAAAACTTAAAAAATCATTTAAAAACTAATTTAAATATTAAAAAATCCTCTTTAAAAATAATCCCTTTAAAGGCGTTGAATGAAGGCGCCTCTGCTATAGCAAAGGTGCCCTCTGGGTTTGGCGGGAATATTCCCGCCGAAATCCACGGAGGCGCCTCATACCAAGTCCGAGGCGTCCTAAACGCAACATTGAATGCGCCTTCAAAGAGCTTGAAGGCGCCCTCAATGCCAACATATGCAGCGAATAGAGAGTTCGCTGCAAGCCATTTCTCGCCGAAAACCGACGATCCAAGGCGCCTTCGAACCCCATTTTCTGCCTTCTACCTCCGTTAAAACCTTAGGATGCCTTCTAGGTATAACCTTAACTTATATATTGTTTATACATATTACTTTTGTCCATTACTTTGTTCTATGAATTGCTTGAATCAAAATAGGAAACGCCGAAACATTGATCCCGCTCCCGTTAGCATACCTTCCACCGATCCTATGTTCCCATCAGAGTGGCATAGGATTGAGTTCACCAGACATAAGTTTACCCCTATTAAACCAAGGTACTTTAGTAGGTCATTTTTTGCTCAGTTTTGTTAGCCTACAGTCCAGATGATAGAGCACTATCAGCTTAGTAAACTGGTTTATTGTAGTCATGCAATAAATCAGAACCTATGTGCTCAGTTCTTCAATAACCTTGATAAGGTTGACGACTTGACCTACTCCTCCAGAGTAGGTGGACAGGTTTACCCCTTCTTTGATTTGCACTAGTCTAGACCTTAGATCATCTGCATGTCCCTTTTTGTGTTACCCTGCTAGGGATTTACCATTTGCTGACCTTTATTCCCACATCACATTAGACACCATCTACATGTATTTCTTTGGGGAGGAGAGACCAGAGATCCTGACTGAGTTCAGGTCACTCTCCCTTAGGGTTCAAGACTATGTTATGTACAGAGTCCTGATAACATGTATTTTGCCGATCATATCTCGAGATTTCCTGAAGATGCGATCTTCACATTCCTTCTTCCTATATGCATTATGCCAGCGCTTAGACATCGATATAGCATTACATATGTTCCATAACATCATTCATGCATCCATTCTCGTCACGTCCCTTGAGATCCACATGCCCTATTGTCACATGTTGACATCTATTTTCTTGACCCTTGGGGTTGATACCACCCAGGGAACAGTTGTCCCTCTAGGACCTTATGATGAGTTAGGGCAGCGTAATCTCAGATTAGCCCGTATTGACGTCACCACTAAGGGGATCCTAGCTTGGAAAGGTAGACCACAACCAGCCGCTGCTCCGATAGAGCCTGAAGCAAACGACGAGTTTATTGCCTTCTTTGCTCCAGTCGAGGTAGAGGACTGGTTAAAGTTTACAGCTGAGGATTTTCATGGACAACCCTCCACTTCCGCAAGGCCCTCGACCTCGACATGGCCATCCACCTCCTTATCGGTCGAGGACCGACTTACGCGTCTCGAGATTCAGTCAACATAGACACGACGGATTATTCTGGATGAATTTCATATACTTTATGCCGAGATAGCCCCAGCTTTTCCTCTCTTCGTCAGGGACAGCCTACACCCGAGCAGCCTCTTGCACCACCTCCAGCTGACGACCCTCTAGCTGATGATCCTACTCATTGATGCTATCTTTTTATGCATTGTACTTTGGACTTTGGACATAGACACTTCCATCTCCTATTCTATCATTGTCTAGTTAAACTTTTGCTTAGTAGAATTTAGTTACTCAACTTATTTTTCTGCTTACCATTTTTTTGTTACTTAGTCCTGCTCAAATTAGACTTTTGCTTAGAAATGTCTTTTCAAATTCTAGGGAAAATATCTATAAACCCCGATTTTATTAAGATTTTCAAATTTTGGACTTAGCCTAGGGTTTACCTTTAGATATCATGTTGCCCTAGTTTCAGCCAGAGCATCTCACAAGCACACTAGGCATAACTTGTTTATGTTTGAAAAACTTAGAACGACGTGAGATGCATAGGGTACTTCCTGGACTTCAGAATGCTTATGTCTGTACATCGACGTGAGTCTGGGCATTAAAAACCAACATTACATAAATCAAGTTAAATCATCCAGCCATAGTTAAATCTAACTGGATCATTGACTTAACTTGACTAACTAAGTGACAGCTGCTACCCTCTAGGTAACCAGCTAGTAGCTAAATGGTTAGACATTTGGCCCCAAGAATTAAATGATTAATTTTAATTTTCAAGTTACTCATGCTTGGACGGTAGAACTTCTTTAAAAAGAATAGATCTTCTTATTTCTAAAGTGAAAAGAGCCTTAGTTAAAATTTTCAAAATTCAGTGAAGTATTTTTCAAAAGTTTTAAAATTTGACTAAATATTTCTCAAAAAGCTTTTCAAACTTACCCAAGTGTTTTTCAAAACCACTTACAATTTTAGTTAACACTTTCATACTTAAGCTAAGTATCTTTCAAAACATTTCCACTTTTGATAAAAGTATGTCTCAGAATTTCAAAATTGATTAGGTATTTTAAGCTTGACAAATCTAAGTGCTTTCACAAAAGCTTGACAAATATTGCTAAATATTTACATTAAGTATCTTTTCCACCAAAAAGATTTTCAAGTTTCGCTAAAATTTTAAGCTAATTATTTTGTTAGCTAAGTTCCCTTTAAGAGTCAAATTAATTTTTCACTTGGCTAGAATATTTTCTTAATCTCTCTCACTTAGCTAAAAGCTTTTAAAGAAAGTTAATTCTAAAAAGTTGAGTGTTCATCTCTGTGTTTTAGAAAACCTTTCTTGTTCTAAACATTTCTGAAAAGGTTAAAAACAAACTAAGGCCATTAATCACTCTTACTCCTCCTTTTACTTTGATGTATGGAAAAGGGGGAGAGTATAAGGAAGGAAATTCAAAGGAAGGAAATTAAAAAAAAACAAAAATTTGGAAAATTCAAAGAAAAAAGGGGGAGCTTTTTTTATAAGCTTCTATTTAGGGGGAGCTTTGTATCTGCATGAGCCTATCTATGCTTGTGCTTATCTATGCGTGTGCTGAATTTATGCTTATGCTTTATATGTTTATGCAAAATTGATACTTGTCTTTTCATACTTGTCTTTTCGTTATTGTCTTTTTACTTAACTTTGAATTTCGATTGCCATAATCAAAAAGGGGAAGATTGTTGGTGCGGGAAGCATCCGACGATCAAACCCAAATTTTGATAATGGCAAAGGGATTCAAAGTTAAGATTCCTTGTTATCTAACGTGCTTAAATAAGGTCTCAAGAAAGTCCTAATTACGGTTAGATAGGTTAAAACCCTAGGGGATGGAACCCTAGGTCCTAGGGGGTGGTAACCCTAGGTGAAGCAAAACCTTAGGGGGCGGTAACCCTAGGTCCTGGGGGGTGGTAACCCTAGGTGGAGGAAAACCCTAAGGGGCGGCTACCTTAGCTCCTAGGGGGTGGTAACCCTAGGTGAAGGAAAATCCTAAGGGGGGGAGGGGGGGTAACCTTAGTTCCTATGGGGTGGTAACCCTAGGTGGAGAAAAACCCTAGGGGGCGGTAACTCTAGGTCCTAGGGGGTGGTAACCTTAGGCTGAAAGTCCAGTCGGTCTGGAGGACTGAACTGGCATCAGGTAATCTCTCCTGAGGTGAGTAGGTGAGGACACATTCCTCACAGAGGGAATAGTAGGCGTCGGATCGACATAGGGTTTCCGGAAGGAAATCCGAAGTCAGACCCGGATAGTCCGATGACTGTCAATCACTTGATTTATCATATTTATATCTGTTCTAACTTTGTCTTGCAGGGTATGTGGTTGTTTTGAGACTAACATGTCTTGTAGATACAAAAGGAATAAACTAAGCCTCGGATGAACAGTGTCCGAGGCACCTCCGTGGAGCTTGGAGGCGCCTCGGGTACAAGGCTGGAGCTGTCTGCGCAGTGAGCTCGGAGGCGCCTTAGAAGATAGTGGAGGCGCCTTGGACAGCTTCTTGGAGGCACCTCCATGGGGCATTGGAGACGCCCTCAGGTGGATAAGAGGCAGCGGTGAAGGCTTAATCGCAGCAGTCAACTCGGGATCAGATTTCATGTTGGAGGTGCCTCCATGGGGCATTGGAGGCACCCTCAACAGCCAATAAAAGGCAGTCTTAAGGAAGCAGCACAAAAACAACCTACTAAGACATCTTTAAGCTGCCTACTGCTAACGAGACGATCCGGCAGAGCTACGACAAGTCCCCAATGACCAGGAGTTTCCAGATTTCTATTTTTGAGTTGTCGGAATAGTTTCTTTTTTGTAATCATTGTAATACTCAATTGTATACTTTGCAATATTATAGTTGTTGTTAGAGTGTATACTGAAAGCCTAAGCTTTTGTAAACATTTATTTTGAATAAAGAATCACATTTGGTCAAATTGTCTACATTTGTTTGTAGTTGTTCAATTAATTTATATTGTAGATAACATAGTATGTGGTGTCACATACAGAAGATAATGTTATCAGTACTATATAAATTATAAACAGTAGCTCACGACCAAAATGGAAAGAGACAAACCATTGGAAGGTCGTAGTGTAATTAGGTATTAGTTTATCTTGACTATATAATTACACTAGTACACTTAGAGTGTATTGAGTAGGACCATTATAGGTCGTTTCTTTTATACTAACTTTATAAAGGAACAAAGACCTCAGTTATTATGGAAGTGTGTGCTCTTAAACCTAATATAATAACAAGCACATATATTTGATATTTATTTCTTTAATTTATCAATGGGTGAGATTTAGTTCGATAAATCAATAAGCCCGATAAGTTGAGAAATGATATAACTTATAGTGTGTGTTGTTGATTATAGAAAGAAACTGTGTCCTAGTGATCTAGGTTGATAATGTCCTCAAGATGAGCTCATAAGGATTGTCATGTTAAACCCTGTAGGCGGACTTAGTCCGACATGATGATAAGGTTGTGTGGTACTATTCTTGGACTAAGATATTAATTAAATGAGTTGTCAGTAACTCACTTAATTAGTGGACATTTGATATTTTAAACACAGGGAGACTAACACACTCATAATAAAAAGGAGCCCAAAAATGTAATTTGGGATTGGTGCGGTAGTTCAATAATAGTTCTCTAGTGGAATTAATTATTATTGATAAAATTAAGTTGTGTGTTCGGGGCGAACATGGGATGCTTAATTTTATCGGGAGACCAAAACCAATTCCTCCTCTCGGTCCCTATCGTAGCCTCTTATTTATAGAGTACTATACCCACCTATAACCACCTTCATACCCATGATGTAGGGGCCGGCCAAGCTAGCTTGTGGATCAAGTTAGGGCCGGCCAAGCCTTGATTCATGGGTGGCCAGCCCTAGCTTGAACCCAAGCTTAGGTGGCTGACCCACATTAAATTAAAGAGAATTTTAATTTTAAATTTTTCTTATGTGGAAGATATAATTTATTGGAGAGAATTAAAATTAAAATATCTCTTCTACAAAAGATTAAGAAAAGAGATTAGATCTCTTTCCTTATTTGTAGATAGGAAAGATATTTTATTTTTTCTCTTTGTAAATTATTCACATGTTGAAAATTAAAATTATAGAAATTTATTTTTATCAACCATGAAGGGATTTTAAAGGGAAATTTTATTTTTTAAAATTTCCGAAGACAAATAAGAAATTTTTAATTGTTGATTGAAAATTGTCTTGTTTGCTCTACTTGAGGTGGCCGGCCATTACATAATTGATTAGGAAATTTTATTTAATTTTTCTTAATTAATTGATGTCAAGGAAAATTAAGGAAATTTTATTGTAATTAAATTTCCTTATTTGCCAAAGCCAAGGAATATAAAAGAGGGGGTTGGGGTGCCTTCATGACACACAACTTTTATTATTCTTCTTCCTCTCTTCTTCCTAGGGTTGGCCGGCCCTATTTCTCTTCTCTCCTCTTGTTGGCCGAAATCTATCATCTTGGTGGAGCTCTTGTTTGTGGTCGGATCAAGGAAGGAGAAGAAGGAGAGAAAGCAAGCCTCGTCTCTAGCATCCCTTGGAGTATTGGTGGTGGCCGAAATTCTTCATCCTTGAAGGAGCTTTATTTTGCATGTAATCTAGAAGAAAGAAGGAAGGTGGAAAAGTGGTTCTCATCTCGGAAGATCGTTGCCCACACAACGTCCGAGGTTAGAAGTTGAATACGGTAGAAGATCAAGAGGTCTTTGTCTTCAAGAGAAAGGTATAACTAGTAATGTTTTTCCACATCATACTAGTTTAATCTTCATGTAAAAATACTAAATACAAGAGGCATACGACTCTAGTATTTCGAATTTGTTTTCGATATAGTGTTCTTTTGTTTTTCTTTTCTTTGTGATTTGATTGTTCTTTTCGGTTGACCTAAAGTTATTTAAGGAAATTAAATATTAACTTTCCTTAAAAGGCTTTGTCTAGGCGGTGGTGGTTGTTCCCATATCTAAGAAGGCCATGTGCCTCGCCATGCAGTCCTGGAAGCCAATTTTGAAAACTAATATTTAATGAAATTAATAACCTAGGAGATTTGGATCAAACTTGTTAAGTTCCATATGAGATCCAAGTCTAAACCTAAAAGAACAAATGGATTAAACTTTGGATCAAACGTGTTAAGTTTCGCAGGCGATTCAAGTTTAATTTAAAAGAACACATGGTAGCTAGGAAAAGGTTCAGACCTTTGTACAAAATTTTTGTACAGTGGAACCATTAGGTTTTCCGAGTATCAACCAACAATTGGTATCAGAGCTAGGATTTTGCCTCTGTGTATTTGGTATTAGTTTAATTATGCACATGTCATACATAATTTAGGCAGGTTAATAGTAGGATGTGCTAACTTTGTGGATGCAGGATCCAACTATTATGGCTTTTAGTTATTATGTGTGTGGTTGGATCCTTGGACATGTCACGGGCATTTATATGTGTGTGTATGATTGTATTATAAAATACAACAGGAGCTATATTTAGTTTTATTAGGATTTTATTTTTGATCTAGTTACATGTACATTCCTTTTATGGAATATAGGATCGATGGATGTAAATTTTTATTTTATGTTCGATCTAGTTTACATGTACATTCCTTCGAGGAATATAGGATCGAAAAATGTAAAATTTTATTTATGTCGCGGATTGAATCTTGCAAGGCGTGGAACCTTTTGAGGACTAGAGGTGTAGCGGAACAAGGAGCAAGATGGATGCGACAGCTAGACCCGGTGGCGGTGGTCAAATATGGCAGCAGCTTGGGATGACAACACACGGAGGACAACCATAGATAAAAGCCATAATAGTTGAAAATTAGTTTTTCTATTTATTGCTTTTATATTGTGCTATGTGCGCATGTTAGTATACATGTTTAGTAGGCTAGCATAGTTAAAATTCCTCATTTATAAATAACTAAGTGGGAGAGGAATTTTAAATAAATTCCACGGTCTCCATTACTGGTTTGTAAGTGATGCAAACAAGCTTGCGCGTTGGCTCTGAGTGCCTTCCTCCATATCGGATGAGCTTGTTTGTGGATCACTAGACCAAACTTCCATTTGGGATGACTATAGGAAGTTAATTAAGAGCGTGTGATTGTCACGCTCCGTAAGTGTACGGAAATGTCGCAAGTAATATAAAAGATTATCGTATCCACAGGGACTGGAATAAGCACTAGAAATGTCTCAATGCGAATTAGCTAAACAACTATCCAATCGTTTCAAATGCAAAATGAAGGTAAACAAATCTAATATTATAGATCAACAAACAAGAGTTTAGTGTTTTGGGTTATGATAAAGGGAGATTCTAGGAGTTTCGGTTTCTTTGTAAGATTTCTTGAATGTAAATGGTTCACCAATTCTTATCCCTCAATTGCCAAACACTTGTAGAAAATTGCCGGTTCTCTCTTGCAATAGATAACCGGCTAAGGACTGAGAAATGTATCTAAATATGATCAATTAGACGTGAACCTACGTTGTCCTTACACAGAAGTGCATCTATTACTATGCCTTCCTCGGATATCAACATAGAAGCCCACAACTTATTAATCTATCATGATACAAGAAACTAATCACAAAATCCATCCTACTCTCTTGAATATTCATATTTCCTCTTCAAGATTATCTCTCAAACGTCCTTACACGGGCTTGCACCTGTCACATGGATCCCTCGGATGATCGAGTGAGAGCTTATCTTTACAAAGTCCACAAGAAATCCAAACAATCAATCAAGAATGAGAATTAAGCACAAGTCACCATTAATCATTCAAGATCTAATTGATACAAGCAAGACAATGTCATTGAAACAAGAAAATGGCAAATCCATAAGAGATTACATCAATCCATCATACAAATACTCCCTTAATCCTAGAATACAAGATCTACTCCATGAATCGAGGAAGAATATCTGAAGAAATAAAGATTACAAGCATTTCTTAAATCCCCAATCCAAGAAACCAAGAAAAGGGGGAAAGAGAAAACTTATCTACGAAGAAGCCTCATCTTCGGATCCAATCCTCACTCCGGAGTCGAAATCGTCAAGAACTCCCTTAGAATCGCCCAGAAATCCTCCCAAGAATGGGAGGAAACCACCAAATCTTGCCTTCTCCCAAAGGGGGAGAGATCCCCTTTCAATTCATGAAGGAGGGTTTAAATAGAGGAGGGAATCGGGCGCCACACATGAGATTCACACGGCCATGTCCAGTTCCCTCTCTGCCAGCTGCACGGCTGTGTGACTCACACGGCCAGACCCTTCGCCTCTCTGAATGCTACACTACTGCAGTGGTGCACACTACCACACCGCTTGGTTTATGGAAACCTCACACTGCAGTGTAGATCCACACGCCATGTAAGGCTTCGCCTGGCTTCAAATCTTGACACGGCCGTGTGAGGTTCACACGGCCATGTCATCTTCCTCTTCTGTTGGTGCCAAACTCCACACGGCCCGAGTTCCATACCAGTGCAGGGCCATGTGAGGTACACGGCCTGGTGCTTTCTCCCTTTGTTTCCTCCAAGGCTTGCCCAAAGATGTAGATTCTTCACCAAATCGACTCCTGTGTACAGAAAATGCACAAAAAGCAGATCTCCGAACCAAAAGAGTAAATATGCTAAAAGGAAAGCTGGAAGTATAAAAATGCATAGATCAAGCATGCTCAAAGTATGTAAATGTGCGTAAAAACATGCATAAAAGAGTATATAATCTATGCACATCAGTGATCTTCCCCATCGGAAGGGGCACAATCTTATTAATGGACTTAGTGTCAAGTAATGGTATACACTTAGGCACGTCTAATAGTATCCTCCCCATCGGAGTCACTACTATTATTCGTGTGACCAAAGGATACCAACTATTAATTTTATTTGTCAAAAAGTTAGGTTGACAAGATAATAAAATTAATGGGTTAAATTCTCCTTTTATAAATGTTGAATTTGTATACGTCCACACTATCGTGGCATACAAAATTCACGGTATTTTGAGGTGTTGGTTAATTTAAAATAGTATTGTTTGGGGAATCAATATTATTCTAAATTTCGAGTTCTGACCAAAAGTTATTTGTGATTCTTAGGATGATGACTTTCAACCCACTGTCCATCATACTACAACAGAATAGACTTACTGGTCCTAACTACATAGATTGGAAAAGGAACCTGGACATTGTTCTTACTGCTGAAAGCTATAAGTTTGTACTCACTGAGCCTTGTCCTGACACTAGAGAATCTACCCAAGAAGAGATTGAATATCATAAGAAATGGGTAAAGGCAGATGAGATGGCGCGGTGTTACATTTTGGCTTCAATGTCAAATGTATTGTAACATCAGCATCAAGATTTACCAACAACTTATGATATTATGAACAATCTCAAGGAACTCTTTGGTCATCAGGATCGGGCTTCTAGACAAGAAGCCATGAGAAAGATAATGACAGCCACCATGCAAGAGGGTACTCCAGTGAGGAATCATATCTTAAAGATAATGGCTTATCTGAACGAAATACAGATCCTTGGAGGAGAAATTGATGGGGAAACCCAGATCTATATGATCCTCCAAACACTACCTAGAAGTTTTGAGCAATTTCGCCTGAATTACAATATGAACAAAAGGGTATATTCATTGGTGGAACTACTGACAGAACTTCAGGTAGCAGAAGGTTTGTTTCGTCACAATTCTCATATTCACTATGCTGAAAATGGTTCTACTTCTAAACCGAAAGGAAAGAAGAAGAAGAAACAAGTTGGTTCAGCGAAGAAAGTGAATAAATCTCAAAGTACAGGACCTAAAGCTGGAATGAAGAAGCCGAAGGGCAAGTGCTTCATCTGCAAGCAGTCAGGGCATTGGAAGGCGGACTGTCCTCGTAGGAATCAGAACAACAAACGTATATCTCATGCTCTAGTTGTTGAAACATGTTTAGCGGTGTTATCTACCAGCACCTGGTGTGTAAATACAGGAGCCACTGATCATGTCTGCAATTCCTTGCAGGGGTTCCAGGAAATTCGACTACTAACTGAAGGAGAGATTACCGTCTACATGGGCAATGCTACTAAGGTAGCGGCTGTTGCAGTGGGAGACATCTACTTATCTTTTAATAGAAATAGAAATTTGGTTTTAAGAAATTGTCTTTATATACCTAGTTTTAGAAAGAATTTAATTTCAGTTTCTAAACTATTTTCAGATGGATATTCAGTTTTCTTTAGTAACGATGTAGTTATTAAGAGAAATAAAGTGATTATCTGTTCTGGTGCATTAGTTGGCAATTTGTATACTTTAAATCCAATTTCTCCCACAAAGCATAATATGAAAATTAATAACACATCTTCTAACTCAAATAAGAGAAAAGAACCTTCGGAAATGAACCAAGCATATCTTTGGCATCTAAGGCTTGGTCATATTAACTTAAGTAGGATTCAGAGGCTTATAGCCGATGGACTCTTGGGTTCATTAGAGTTGGAAAATTTTCCAACTTGTGAATCTTGCTTGGAAGGTAAAATGGCCAAGAGGCCTTTTAAGGCCAAGGGGTATAGAGCCAAAGAAGTGTTAGAATTGGTTCATTCTGATTTGTGTGGTCCTATGTTTGTCCAAGCAAGAGGTGGTTTTGAATATTTTATCTCTTTTATAGACGATTATTCAAGATATGGATACATTTACCTAATGCACCGTAAGTCTGACTGCTTTGATAAGTTCAAAGAGTACAAGGCTGATGTGGAAAAATGACTAGGTAAAAGTATGAAGACACTACGGTCTGATCGTGGTGGCGAATACCTCTTAGGAGAGTTTAGGAATTACTTATCAGAGGCCGGGATTCAATCCCAACTGTCCGCACCTGGTACACCCCAACAGAATGGTGTGGCAGAATGAAGGAATAAGACTCTTATGGAAATGGTTAGATCGATGATGAGTTATTCAGAATTACCAAATTCGTTTTGGGGATATGCTCTGGAAATGGCAGTGTACATTTTGAACTTAGTATCTTATAAATCAGTTTCTTCTACTCCCACAGAATTGTGGAATGGGCGAAAGCCCAGTCTAAGACATATTCGGATTTGGGGTAGTCCAGCACATGTGCTGAAACCAGATGCTGATAAGTTAGAATCTCATACAGAAGTTCGCGTATTTGTGGGGTATCCCAGAGGAACGAAAGGTGGTTTATTTTATAGTCCTGAAGACCAGAAGGTCATTGTTAGCACCAATGCCCAATTTTTAGAAGAAGACTAAATAATGGATCACAAGCCTAGTAGCAAAGTTGTTTTAGAAGAACTTAGAGAGGACACGTCTACCTTAGTACCAATAGTACAAGATGAAGTACCACAAGAGACTGCAACACGTGTCACACATGATACACAACCACAGATAGTGCCTCGTCGATGCGACATCTTGGCAAAAGGCAATGAATTCTGAAATAGAGTCTATGTACTCTAATAAGGTCTGGGAGCTTATAGAACCACCTAATGGTGTAAAAGTCGTTGGATGCAAGTGGATCTACAAAAGGAAAAGAGGGACAGATGGGAAGGTAGAAACCTTCAAAGCTAGGCTTGTTGCGAAAGGGTACACTCAGAAAGAGGGAATCGATTATGAGGAGACATTTTCACCGGTAGCCATGCTTAAGTCTATCCGGATACTCTTATCTATTGCTGCTCATATGGATTATGAGATTTGGCAAATGGATGTCAAGATAGTTTTCCTTAATGAAAGTCTTGAAGAGAACATCCATATGATACAACCAGAAGGGTTCATTGAAAAAGGCAAAGAACATCTAGTGTGCAAGCTCAATCGGTCCATTTATGGACTGAAGCAAGCTTCAAGGTCTTGGAACATCCGGTTTAATGAAGTAATCCAGTCATATGGATTTATTCAGTATCCGGATGAGTCTTGTGTATACAAGATGTGTAACGGAAACGTGGTTGTATTTCTTGTACTATACGTAGATGATATTTTGTTAATTGGCAACAATGTTAAGGTATTATCGGACGTAAGGGTATGGTTGTCCAAACAATTTGATATGAAGGACTTAGGAAATTGTGCACACATTCTTGGGATCAAAGTTATAAGGGATCGCAAGAAAAGAATGTTGTGTCTGTCCCAAGCTTCATATATAGATACAATCCTTGCTCGTTTTAGCATGCAGGATTCCAAGAAAGGTTTCTTACCTTTTAGGCATGGAGTAGCTCTATCAAAAGAGATGTTTCCGAAGACATCAAAGGAGATAGAGGACATGAAAGCAGTTCCTTATGCTTCGGCTGTAGGAAGCCTTATGTATGCAATGCTATGTACGAGACCTGATATCTGTTTTGCCATGGGCATGGTCAGCAGATATCAGAGTAACCCAGGACAAGGACATTGGACTGCAGTAAAGCATATATTAAAGTACCTGAGAAGGACTAGAGATTATATGCTAGTTTACCAAGCAAATGATTTGCTCCCGGTGGGTTACACGGATTCAGATTTCCAATCGGATAGGGACAATAGTAAGTCTACATTAGGCTATGTGTTTACTTTAGGAGGTGGAGCCATTGCATGGAGGAGTGTCAAGCAGAAATACGTTTCGGACTCAACCATGGAAGCTGAGTATGTAGCTGCCTCTGAGGCGGCTAAAGAAGCAGTATGGCTCAGGAACTTTCTAATGGACTTAGATGTGATTCCTGGTTTGCCCAAAATCATCACAATTTATTGTGATAATAGCGGTGCAGTTGCAAACTTGAAGGAACCACGAGCCTATAAGGCAAGTAAACATATAGAGCGCAAGTACCACCTGATACGAGATATCGTGAAGCGAGGAGAAGTTGTCATCGACAAGATTGCATCAGCAGATAACCTGGCAGATCCTTTCACTAAGGCCCTTCCAGCTAAAGCTTTCGATCGGCATGTGGAGGGGATGGGAATTATATGTATGGCAGAAGATATGGAAGCTTAGTCATTAGTATAAGTGGGAGATTGTTAGAGTGTATATTGAAAGCCTAAGCTTTTGTAAACATTTATTTTGAATAATGAATCACATTTGGTCAAATTATCTACATTTGTTTGTAGTTGTTCAATTAATTTATATTGTAGATAATATAGTATGTGGTGTCACATATAGAAGATAATGTTATCAGTACCTTATAAATTATAAACAGTAGCTCATGACCAAAATGGAAAGGAACAAACCATTGGAAGGTCATAGTGTAATTAGGTATTAGTTTATCTTGACTATATAATTACACTAGTACACTTAGAGTGTATTGAGTAGGACCATTAGAGGTCGTTTCTTTTATACTGACTTTATAAAGGAATAAAGACCTCAGTTATTATGGAAGTGTGTGCTCTTAATCCTAATATAATAACAAGCACATATATTTGATATTTATTTCTTTAATTTATCAATGGGTGAGATTTAGTTCGATAAATTAATAAGCTCGATAAGTTGGGAAATGATATCACTTATAGTGTGTGTTGTTGATTATAGAAGGAAATTGTGTCCTAGTGATCTAGGTTGATAATGTCCTCAAGATGAGCTCATAAGGATTGTCATGTTAAACCCTGCAGGTGGACTTAGTCCGACATGATGATAAGATTGAGTGGTACTATTCTTGGACTAAGATATTAATTAAATGAGTTGTCAGTAACTCACTTAATTAGTGGACATTTGATATCTAAACACAGGGAGACTAACACACTCATAATAAAAAGGAGCCCAAAAATGTAATTTGGGATTGGTGCGGTAGATCAATAATAGTTCTCTACTGGAATTTATTATTATTGATAAAATTAAGTTGTGTGTTCGGGGCGAACACGGGATGCTTAATTTTATCGAGAGACCAAAATCAATTCCTCCTCTCGGTCCCTATCATAGCCTCTTATTTATAGAGTACTATAACCACCTATACCCACCTTCATACCCATGATGTAGGGGCTGCCAAGCTAGCTTGTGGATCAAGCTAGGGCCGGCCAAGCCTTGATTCATGGGTGGCCGGCCCTAGCCTGAACCCAAGTTTAGGTGGCCGGCCCCCATTAAATTAAAGAGAATTTTAATTTTAAATTTTTCTTATGTGGAAGATATAATTTATTGGAGAGAATTAAAATTAAAATATCTCTTCTACAAAAGATTAAGAAAAGAGATTAGATCTCTTTCCTTATTTGTAGATAGGAAAGATATTTTATTTTTTTCTCTTTGTAAATTATTCACATGTTGAAAATTAAAATTATAGAAATTTCTTTTTATCAACCATGAAGGGATTTTAAAGAGAAATTTATTTTTTAAAATTTTCGAAGACAAATAAGGAATTTTTAATTGTTGATTGAAAATTGTCTTGTTTGCTCTACATGAGGTGTTCGGCCATTACATAATTGATTAAGAAATTTTATTTAATTTTTCTTAATTAGTTGATGTCAAGGAAAATTAAGGAAATTTTATTGTAATTAAATTTCCTTATTTCCCAAAGGCAAGGAATATAAAAGAGGGGGTTGGAGTGCCTTCATGACACACAACTTTTATTATTCTTCTCCCTCTCTTCTTCCTTGGGTTGGCCGACCCTATTTCTCTTCTCTCCTCTTGTTGGCCGAAATCTATCATCTTGGTGGAGCTCTTGTTTGTGGCCGGATCAAGGAAGGAGAAGAAGGAGAGAAAGCAAGCCTCGTCTTTAGTATCCCTTGGAGTATTGGTGGTGGCCGAAATTCTTCATCCTTGAAGGAGCTTTATTTTGGCTGAAATCTAGAAGAAAGAAGGAAGATAGAAAAGTGGTTTTCATCTCGGAAGATCGTTGCCCACACAACGTCTGAGGTTAGAAGAGGAATACGGTAGAAGATCAAGAGGTCTTTGTCTTCAAAAGAAAGGTATAACTAGTAATGTTTTTCCGCATCATACTAGTTTAATCTTCATGTAAAAATACTAAATACAAGAGGCATACGATTCTAGTATTTCGAATTTGCTTTCGATATAGTGTTCTTTTGTTTTTATTTTCCTTGTGATTTTATTGTTCTTTTCGGTTGACCTAAAGTTATTTAAGAAAATTAAATATTAACTTTCCTTAAAAGTCTTTGTCTAGGCGGTGGTGGTTGTTCCCATATCTAAGAAGGCCGTGTGCCTCGCCATGCAGTCCTGGAAGCCAATTTTGGAAACTAATATTTAATGAAATTAATAACCTAGGAGATTTGGATCAAACGTGTTAAGTTCCGCAGGAGATCCATGTCTAAACCTAAAAGAACAAATGGATTAAACTTTGGATCAAACGTGTTAAGTTCCGCAGGCGATTCAAGTTTAATTTAAAAGAACACATGGTAGCTAAGAAAAGGTTCAGACCTTTGTACAAATTTTTTGTACAGTGGAACTATTAGGTTTTCCGAGTAGCAACCAACTGTTGTTGCCCACCGAAAGCGATCAACGATCGCGGGCCTTGGACTAGGAGTCACCCTAGGCTCCGAACCAAGTAAACCCTTGGTGTCTCTCTGTGTTTGTGCTTATTTCATTTATCATTTCCGCTGCTTTAACTCGAATGTTTTTCGAATATAAAACAAGTGAAAGCCACGAGCGCTATTCACCCCCCCCCTCTAGTGCTTCTCGATCCAACATCTTTTTCTCGGTTCATCTTGTACAACCGTGGCTAGGACACGACCTCGTCTTTCTGCTCCTTGGGAAGCCTTGCACGGTCGTGCTTGATGGCACGGCTAGTGCAAATTTTTTGCCTCTGGATTTTCGCAAAGTCGTGTCTGGTACATGGTCGAGAACCTTTCCTCCTCTGGAATTGTCACCTAGCCATGTCTGAGACACGACCTGGCTCTTTTTCTCCTCTGGATGCCTTACACGGTCGTGTCATGTAGACACGACCCTAGCATCCTTCTCTTCTGCAAGATGTACCTGGCTATGTATGACTCACGGCTAAGCTCTGTTTTGCTCCAAATGATTGTTCTACTCCTTCCTTGCCTCTCCAATACTTCCATGCCCATGAAGAAGTCATGGCCAGCTCACGAAAGCGAAATTTCAACCTAAAAACAAGAGTAAAAACAAGTTTAAAAGAACTAACTAATGAAATGAAAATTGAAACTGAAAATACTAAAAGAACCCTTGGGTTGCCTCCCAAGAAGCGCTTGTTTAAGGTGTTTAGCTCGACCAATATGATCATTCTTCTCTTTTTCTTGCCCGTGGAGGGCAGATGTATTTTTCATTCTTGTTGGGATGCCTTCTCCCAACATCTTCCACCAAGGTATACTCCTCATTTGGTGGCCTCCCACGAGGATGGAAATTCCATTCCTCAAGTTTGTAAATGCTTGACCTGCTACAAGCATTTAAAAGAGAAGAGACATGGTTAGAAGCATTGGATAAATCATATTCCAACCTTTCCTTACCAATTACCAAAGAGAGTTTATGGTTTTTAACATCAATAATAGCCCCAGCTGTAGCAAGGAATGATCTTCCCAATATGATAGGAATTTTTGGATCCTCCTCCATGTCAAGAACTACAAAATCCGTGGGAATTATACTCCCACCTACTTCTACTGCCACGTCTTCAACGATACCTATAGGATACCTACAGGAATAGTCAGCAAGTTGCAGTGCCATAGTAGTAAGTTTAAAGTTTTTGAGACCTAATTTATTACAGATAGAATAAGGAATGAGGCTAACACTTGCCCCTAAATCACAAAAAACTTTCTCAATAAATTCAACTCCTATATTGCAAGGAATATAAAAGCTTCCTGGATCCTTTAGCTTTGGGGATATGTTCCTTTCAAAAAGAGCACTACATTCCTCCATACGTGCTATGGTCTATATGTCTCTTCTTCTTCTCTCACTTGACATGATGTCCTTCAAGAATTTGGTAAACTTGGGCATTTGTAATATTGCATCAATGAGAGGAACTTCAACATATATCTCTTTGACTTTCTCCAAGAATTTACCAAACTCTTCATCCTTCTTGAGCATAACAAGCCTTTGAGGAAAAAGGACTACTTGACTTTGTGAACAAAGTGGAAGAGTCTTTTCAACCTTTGTGGTACTCTCCTTATCTTCTTGAACCTGGTTAGGTTCTTGTGTTGAAGGAGAAAGCTCTTCTTCAAAGTTCATCCCTTTTTGAGCAGTCACTTGGGGATCTTCTAAGGTCCGTCCGCTCCTAAGTTCAATTCGATTGCAATGCTCCATAGGATTAACATCAGGTTTCCCAAGAAGTTGACCTGGTGCTCTAGAAGATGAAGAAGCTAACTGGGCAATTTGACTATCCTGAATCTTTTGATGTTTTTCATAATTATCCATTTGTAACGACCCGCCTTCTACTACTAGGCTGTAAGGCGAATCGCTACGGTTTTGCTGTGCTAAGCTGCGCGGAAAACTGATCTAATTTGAGTTTTTCTAATTATCTGATTAATGTTAACTCTGACACTAACATTCCGGGTGTACCTTGGAGTTGTACACATGCTAGGGGAGGTATTTACAACTGGTAACACCCTCCGGATCGATCCACAGACCGATCTGCTGATACTGGTATGGTCACAAGACCCTGGGTCGGTCGGCTGTCCGATCCCGAAGCTACATCGCTTCTGTCCCCAGCTGGATCGGTCTACCGACCGATCCAGGAGCGTCCTGATCGGTCGGCACGACCGATCCAGGTATGTCTGGATCGGCCGGCTGACCGATCCAGGCACCTGGAAATCGGGGACTCGCTACTGTGTTGTACTGGATCGGTCGGCTGACCGATCCAGGTACCTGGAAATCCGGGGACTCGCTACTGTATTGTACTGGATCGATCGGCTGACCGATCCAGGAGGATACAGTAGCATACTGTATCTGGCTGGATCGGTCGGCTGATCGATCCAGTGACACAGCCAGGCCCTGATCGGTCGGGAGACCGATCAGAGTCTGATTTCACCCGGGGAACTTTGATTTCCAACACTTTGGCGTGCCAAAACCCCACATAGCATCTAACTAATGCATCATAAACTATTCTAACAACATGTAATAACATTTTAACGACATAAACTAGTAATCTAACTTAACATAGGGCATAGTTTAGGAATTCATGGCAACACACAAATAAAAGTGCCTAGAACATGAAAACCAAAATCAATAAATAAAATGCTAAAGTAAATGCTAAAGAGTCTAATGCTCAATCTGCTGCGTCCCCTAAGGACCTTTGATTCCAGTTCCATACACACACTTCCTCATCTGCATTGACCTCCAGCCTCCACTGCTAGTCCACTTTTCCTTTACCTTTATCTGCAGTATAAGAAAAGTAGTATCTGTAAGCTAACAAGCTTAGTAAGAAACCATCTATCTCACAAAAACATGCATTCGGTGCAATATGGTTTTTAAAGCATGCTATTTGAAAATATGCACTGAACTTGCTAAGTCATGGTATACTGAAATCATAAAGCATAACACATAAGCATGGCATGAGCACTGAATCATATCGTAGCAAGCAATAAAACACTGAACTGAACATAAGCTAAACTAACTGAAACTAAATCTGTAACTGGAAACAAACTGAACTAGCATAATTGATTTTGAGTTTTGAAATCTAATACATAATAGGTGAAAATACTAAACATGCTGTTGGGCCCGGCAACTCGCGCATCCCTAACTAGACCCGGGTTTGCAAGTCCCGAATTTAGTAGGGTTAACTAGGTTATCTAAACCTAGGGACGACTGTGGGAGTCCAACCCAATGGATATCTGATCCAGTACAGTGCCACTGAAAATAAAATACTGATATCTATAGCTAACTGATATAACATGCTGTTTCTAGGTTATCTGAACCTAGAGCTAGGTTATCTAAACCTAGAGGCGACTGTGGGAGCCCACCCATTGGACCGTAGTCCCATAAAACTGAACTAACTAATGTGCAGGTTTAAATGCCTCTAATGCATTTAACTGAGCTATTAAACATAACTGAGGTGGTATTTAGCTACATTAACATTTTACCGAACACTTGGTGTGCTCCAACTCTCTCCTCTAATAGGGAGATCACCTCTAGGCACCCGACAACGTCTAGAATCTCCAACTAAAGGAGAACAACGTGTCCGGCCCATCTAGAGGTGTTCAACTAGATCCCTAAATCCTCGAGGAGGGTTTAACCATACCCTATGTGCCGGAAAAACCTGCATATAGCTAAAACTAATGCATAGGAAACCAAACGGAGCTATTATACCGCAGGTGAGGGGTTTCTTACCTCGTACGCTAAATTCCTTACAATTCTATTAGCTAGAATTCCGGTGGAGATGGCCTTCTCGACGACCCGCTCACGTCTTCGCGTTCCTCTCGCGGAGAAGAACCACTTTCGTGTTGGAGTCCTTGCCGGAAGATGAGCCGAGAGTCCTTGGGTTTGGGCGCCGAGAGAGGAGGAGGAGGAGGAGGTGGCGTCGGCGTTGAGGGTTTGGAGAGGGAGGAGTTTGCCGAACCAAGCAAAAATAAACCAAACCCACTTAACCCTTCTATTTATATTAAGTGGTAATTTCGGTCAACTCTAATATAAATATAGATGTTTCTCCTTTCTCTCAGCATGGCCCTGCTGGGTTCACTGGTTACTAACATTATCCCTTAAACCATAGGTCTCGGGTTCGATTCCCGCTTAGGCCGTTTTCGTTTATATTTATTTTTGCTACTTCCGCTACTCGGAAAATTCCGGAAAAATATCTAAAAATTCCAGAAAAATCATACAATATTTCTAAAACAGTTTTGAGAATTTTCGGGCGTTACAATCCCCCATACCTTATAAAAAGTTCGTCCTCGAACTTAGAACAATTCTGGGTACTTCTGTCTCATGCTGACTTCTGTCTCCCAAGTCGCCTCTGCTGCCGTGTGATTTTGCCAGCTGACTTTGACTAATGGTACTTCCTTGTTCCGTAATTTCTTTACTGCTCGGTCTATTATCTGAATAGGCCGACTGTCATAGCTGAGATCATCACGGACTTGTACCAACTGGGGCTCAATCACCTGGGTGGCGTCTGGAATATGCTTCTTCAGCATGGAGACATGAAATATGTTGTGGACAGCTGACATCTCCTGAGGTAGCTCTAGCTCATATGCTACCTTGCCCACTCTCTTCGTGATAAGGTAGGGTCCCACATATCTGGGAGCTAGCTTGCCTTTCTTCCCAAAATGCATGACTCCCTTCATGGGAGCTACTCTGAGGAAAACTGTATCCCCAACTGAAAACTCTAGGGGTCTGCGTCGTGTATCGGCATAGCTCTTCTGACGGCTCTGTGCTGTCTCTATCCTCTGGCGAATCTGCTGTATGGCTGCTGTGGTATCTGCTACTAGATCTGTCTGAAGCTCTAGTTCCTTATTTTCACCACTCTCATACCAGCAGATTGGTGATCTGCACCTCCGCCCATAGAGTGCCTCATAAGGAGCCATGCCGATAGTAGCCTGATAACTGTTGTTGTATGCAAATTCTGCTAGACTCAGATATTTGCACCAACTCCCCTTGAAATCTAGGGCACAAGCTCGGAGCATATCTTCGAGTACCTAGTTTACTCGCTCCGTCTGATCATCTGTCTGAGGATGGAAGGCTGTGCTGAATTTTAACTGGGTGCCCATAGCTGACTGCACACACTTCCAGAAGTGTGATGTAAATCTGCTGTCTCTGTCTGAAATGATGGTTCATGGGACTCCATGTAGTCTGACGATCTCCTTGAGATACAACTGAGCTAGCTGCTCCATGGAGTAGGATATTCTAATAGCTAAGAAGTGGGCTGATTTAGTCAACCTGTCGACTATTACCCAGATGGCATCAAAACCATTCGTGGTTCTGGGTAGCCCCACTATAAAGTCCATCGAGATATCCTCCCACTTCCATTCTGGGATCTGTATAGGCTGCAGAATTCCTCCTGGTCGCTGATGTTCTGCCTTGACCCTCTGACAGGTGAGACAGATGCTAACATATCTGGCGATGTCTCGCTTCATCCTGGGCCACCAAAAACGTTTCTTCAGGTCTTGATACATTTTGGTGGAGCCTGGATACATCGCATACGGAGTCCTGTGAGCCTCATCTAAAATCTGTCTCCGTAGCTCCTCCTGATCTGGAACACAGAGTCTATCACCAAAATACAACACCCCGCTATCGGACACTCTGAATTCTCTACTTTCTGATTCTGTTAGCCCTTGCTTGATTTTCTGAATTTCAGGGTCCTGATCCTGAGCTGACTGAATATCACCAAGCAAGGTAGACTCTAAGGTCATAGTAGAGAGCTGTCCGACGATGAGTTCGAGACCAAAATCCGCGATCTCCTTCTGTAGGGGTGGTGACATGGCTGCTAGAGATAATAAGGTAGCGCTGGATTTTCTGCTAAGTGCATCTGCTACCCTATTGGCTTTCCCTGGGTGGTAGAGGATGTCTATGTCATAATCTTTGACTAGCTCTAGCCACCTGCGCTGTCGCATATTCAGATCCTTCTGAGTGAAGAAGTACTTCAGACTCTGATGATCTGTATACACTCTGCACTGAGCTCCATACAAGTAATGTCTCCAAATTTTGAGAGCGAACACTACTGCTGCAAGTTCAAGGTCATGAGTAGGGTAATTCTTCTCATAATCCTTGAGTTGTCTGGAGGCATAGGCGATCACCTTGCCATTTTGCATCAGTACTGCTCCTAATCCCAACTTAGAGGCATCACTATAGATGTCAAAGCTGCTGGTGTCGTCTGGTAGAGCCAAAATGGGAGCACTGGTCAATCTCCTTTTTAGCTCACTGAAGCTGTTCTCATAGTCCTCTGTCCACTGAAATTTTCTGTTCTTTCTGGTAAGAGTAGTCAGTGGGGAGGCTATCTTGGAGAAGTCCTCTACAAACTTCCTGTAATATCTTGCTAATCCCAGAAAGCTCCTGATCTCGCTGACGTTCTTGGGTCTCTTCCAGTTACTTACTTCTTCTATCTTGCTGGGATCTACCATAATACCATCCTTTGAGATGATGTGACCCAGGAAGGACACCTGATCTAGCCAAAATTCACATTTCGTGAATTTGGCGTATAGCTGGTTCTGCTGAAGGGTCTGCAATACTAATTTCAGGTGCTCTGAGTGTTCTTCCTGAGTTCCTGAGTAGATAAGAATGTCATCGATAAACACAATAACAAACTGATCTAAATACTCCCTGAATACTCTGTTCATGAGATCCATGAATGTAGCTGGAGCATTTGTCACGCCAAAAGGCATGACTACGAACTCGTAATGTCCGTATCTGGTCCTGAATGCTGTCTTCGGTATATCACCCTCCTTGACTCTGACTTGGTGATATCCTGATCTGAGGTCAATTTTTGAGAACACTGCTGCTCCCTTTAACTGGTCGAACAGGTCATCTATTCTGGGAAGAGGATACCTGTTCTTGATCGTGACCTGATTCAGTGCTCTGTAGTCTATACATAGCCGCATGCTTCCATCCTTCTTCTTCACGAATAGCACAGGCGCTCCCCATGGTGAGTGACTAGGGCGTATGAAGCCCTTGTCAAGTAGCTCCTGTAGCTGCTCATGAAGTTCTGCTGGAGCCATGCGGTAGGGCGCTTTGGAAATAGGATTGGTGTCGGGGAAGAGCTCTATCTCAAATTCAATCTCCCTGACTGGTGCTAGGCCTGGTAACTCTTCAGGGAAGACTGCTGGGTAGTCACATACAACTCGGACCTCTGCTAGCTGTTGGTCCTCGTCATGGCTGGTATTGACTACATGTGCTAGGTACCCCGTACATCCTGAATCCATCAACTTCTGTGCCTTCATAGCTGAGAGAAATTTTCTGGCTTTTCTCTTTGGTTCTCCGATGTACTCGAACTGTACTCCTGCTTCAGGTTGGAATATGACCTTCTGTTTACGGCACTCTATAGAAGCGCCGTATCTGATCAGAAAATCCATTCCAAAGATGACATCATAGTCAGTCATTCAAAAAGAGTTCCCTGTCTGCTATAATGACTGGCACTGCTCTGAGCCAGTGCGTGGATGCCATGACCTCTCCTGAAGGTAGTGTCGTCAGAAACTGACCACTGAGTACCTCTGGGGGTATTTCTAATTTCTCGGAGAACACCCTGGCTATATATGAATGGGTTGCCCCAGTATCAAATAGAACAGTAGCACTATACTGAAAAATGCTAATCTGACCTGTGACGACTGTCGAGGCATTTGCTACGTCCTCTCTGGTGAGTGAGTAGATCCTCGCGTTCGCCATAGCTGGAGGGGCTTCTAATCGGCCCTGGCTGATAAGTGGACCTTCTAGAGCGGCCTACATCTGATGTAACTGAGCTGACTGGCCTGCATACTGGTTCTGCTGTGGCTGAGGAAGACCGGTCTTGTTCGGGCACTGCTTGTCCATGTGCCCTTCTTGTCCACATTCAAAGCACCCTCGTGTGCCCTTGCGATAAACCCCTGGGTGGAATTTCCCACAAGTGGCACACTTTGGATAACTGGGTCGCTTGCTAGATGGTCCTCCTTTTGAGTCACTCCTTGATTTTCGCTTGCTGTTGGAGTTCCCTTTCCAGTTAGAGCTGTGGCCTTGCTGTTTTTGAGTGTGAGAGTTTCCTTGGCCCTTGGACTCTGAGGAGACTTGCTTCTGTTGCTTCATGCTATTCTGGTAATGCTCTGTGGTCAAGGCACTGCTCACTAACTCCTCTGTGGTTTGTGGCCTATGTATGCCACCAGCCACGTTCACTGCTATCTCTGGCCTCAGCATCTTGAGCATCAACCTGATCCGTTCCTTTTCCGTGCTGACTAGCTCTGGGCATAGACGAGCCAACCTGTTGAATTTCTTCACGGCTTCCTCAACTGAGAGGTTGCCCTGCCGAAACTCAGTGAACTCATCATAGTGGCGGTTTGTAACCCGCATATGAAAGAACTCCTCAAAGAATTCCTTCTCAAAGTCAGCCCATGTCATCTGGTTCACTGGGCGCTTCGTTCTGATTCTTTCCCACCACATGCGTGCGTCTCCTGTCAGGCAGAAGGAGGCACACTTCACCTTCTCGTGTTCTGGCCAGTCCAGAAGCTCCATCGTGCTCTCCAGTGTTTTGAACCAGGCTTGTGCATCCCATGGTTCACTAGTGCCTGAGAAGTTCTCTGGCTTGACTCGCTGCCACTGGATCAGATAGGCTTCCTTTCTTGGCTCAGCTGCTGGGGCTGCTGGTGCTGGTGTTGGTGCTGTAGGCTGAGCTGGTGGAACCTCCAAGACTACCGGAGTAGTCAAATTCGGTTCCGGGGTGACTGTGGGGGTACTCTGCTGATTAGCCTTTAAGGTGGCTATTTCCTGTTGCTGTTCAGCTAGCTGCTGCTGTAACTGAGCCACTAGTGCTGTAAGGTCTGGAGGAGGCACTGAACTGCCTGCCTCTTGCTGGGGCTCAGTAGCTAGTGCCCTTCTAGCTGGGCGTCCTCGTGCCATTTCTAAAGACATGGAGAACATAGGTATAACTAACACTATCACAGTTATCTAACTACTGATATCATGTTTAAACTATCACATACTAACAAGCAGTAGTTATATAAACATGAACTGTAATAATAAACAAGAAGCATAAATAAAGTAGAGGTGTTCTTACTTGGAAGCTGCAGGTACAATGCTGATGTGTGTGTAGGAAGTATGGAACACTGCTTTGATACCACTCTGTAACGACCCACCTTCCACTACTAGGCTGTAAGGCGAATCGCTACGGTTACTGTGCTAAGCTGCGCGGAAAACTGATCTAATTTGAGTTTTTGCTAATTATCTGATTAATGTTAACTCTGACACTAACATTCCGGGTGTACCTTGGAGTTGTACACATGCTAGGGGAGGTATTTACAACTGGTAACACCCTCCGGATCGATCCACAGACCGATCTGCTGATACTGGTACGGTCACAAGACCCTGGGTCGGTCGGCTGTCCGATCCCGAAGCTACATCGCTTCTGTCCCCAGCTGGATCGGTCTATCGACCGATCCAGGAGCGTCCTGATCGGTCGGCACGACCGATCCAGGTATGTCTGGATCGGCCGGCTGACCGATCAAGGCACCTGGAAATCGGGGACTCGCTACTGTGTTGTACTGGATCGGTCGGCTGCCCGATCCAGGAGGATACAGTAGCATACTGTATCTGGCTGGATCGGTCGGCTGACCGATCTAGTGACACAGCCAGGCCCTGATCGGTCGGGAGACCGATCAGAGTCTGATTTCACCCGGGGAACTCTGATTTCCAACACTTTGGCGTGCCAAAACCCCACATAGCATCTAACTAATGCATCATAAATTATTCTAACAATATGTAATAACATTTTAACGACATAAACTAGTAATCTAACTTAACATAGGGCATAGTTTAGGAATTCATGGCAACACACAAATAAAAGTGCCTAGAACATGAAAACCAAAATCAATAAATAAAATGCTAAAGTAAATGCTAAAGAGTCTAATGCTCAATCTGCTACGTCCCCTAAGGACCTTTGATTCCAGTTCCATACACACACTTCCTCATCTGCATTGACCTCCAGCCTCCACTGCTAGTCCACTTTTCCTTTACCTTTATCTGCAGTATAAGAAAAGTAGTATCTGTAAGCTAACAAGCTTAGTAAGAAACCATCTATCTCACAAAAACATGCATTCGGTGCAATTTGGTTTTTAAAGCATGCTATTTGAAAATATGCACTGAACTTGCTAAGTCATGGTATACTGAAATCATAAAGCATAACACATAAGCATGGCATGAGCACTGAATCATATCGTAGCAAGCAATAAAACACTGAACTGAACATAAGCAAAACTAACTGAAACTAAATCTGTAACTGAAACAAACTCAACTAGCATAATTGATTTTGAGTTTTGAAATCTAATACATAATAGGTGAAAATACTAAACATGCTGTTGGGCCCGGCAACTGTACTTGCTGTGCACGCATCCCTAACTAGACCCGGGTTTGCAAGTCCCGAATTTAGTAGGGTTATCTAGGTTATCTAAACCTAGGGACGACTGTGGGAGTCCAACCCAATGGATATCTGATCCAGTACAGTGCCACTGAAAATAAAATACTGATATCTATAGCTAACTGATATAACATGCTGTTTCTAGGTTATCTGAACCTAGAGCTAGGTTATCTGAACCTAGAGGCGACTGTGGGAGCCCACCCATTGGACCGTAGTCCCATAAAACTGAACTAACTAATGTGCTGGTTTAAATGCCTCTAATGCATTTAACTGAGCTATTAAACATAACTGAGGTGGTATTTAGCTACACTAACATTTTACCGAACACTTGGTGTGCTCCAACTCTCTCCTCTAATAGGGAGATCACCTCTAGGCACCCGACAACGTCTAGAATCTCCAACTAAAGGAGAACAACGTCTCCGGCCCGTCTAGAGGTGTTCAACTAGATCCCTAAATCCTCGAGGAGGGTTTAACCATACCCTATGTGCCGGAAAAACCTGCATATAGCTAAAACTAATGCGTAGGAAACCAAACGGAGCTATTATACCGCAGGTGAGGGGTTTCTTACCTCGTACGCTAAATTCCTTACAATTCTATTCGCTAGAATTCCGGTGGAGATGGCCTTCTCGACGACCCGCTCACGTCTTCGCGTTCCTCTCGCGGAGAAGAACCTCTTTCGTGTTGGAGTCCTTGCCGGAAGATGAGCCGAGAGTCCTTGGGTTTGGGCGCCGAGAGAGGAGGAGGAGGAGGAGGTGGCGTCGGCGTTGAGGGTTTGGAGAGGGAGGAGTTTGCCGAACCAAGCAAAAATAAACCAAACCCACTTAACCCTTCTATTTATATTAAGTGGTAATTCCGGTCAACTCTAATATAAATATAGATGTTTCTCCTTTCTCTCAGCACGGCCCTGCTGGGTTCACTGGTTACTAACATTATCCCTTAAATCATAGGTCTCGGGTTCGATTCCCGCTTAGGCCGTTTTCGTTTATATTTATTTTTGCTACTTCCGCTACTCGGAAAATTCCGAAAAAATATCTAAAAACTCCAGAAAAATCATACTATATTTCTAAAACAGTTTTGAGAATTTTCGGGCGTTACACCATTATCTGAGTAAGCCTCAAAATATCTTGCTTCATTTCATTCTGATTTGAGATAATTTCTTTAAATATATTTTCAATTTTAGACATTGGAAAGCCTTGAAAAGATTATTGTTGTTGAAAATTCTGTTGCCCAGACTAAAAATTAGGTCTTGCCCCCATAGATGGTCCTTGCTCTTGATTATTTATATAAGAAAAATTCGGATGACTTTTCCACCCGGGGTTGTATGTACTTGAGTACGGGTTTTTCTACCTTTGATTAAAACCCATAATTACATCACATTGCTCAAATTGATTGAATTGTGCAGAGATAGATCCCAAAGGACATGAGTCACTAGAGTGATCAGTACTCCCACATACTTCACAAGTAGATACAATGGCATTGACTGTATTTGAATTAGTTCCCATGCTTTCTAATTTCTTTGTAAGAGCATCCAGTCTTGCATCCATTAAAGTGACTGCATCAACATCAAACTTCCCTGACGCTTTTGTTGGGTTTACACAAGAATAGCCACCACTTCTCTCATTTACCCATTGATGATGATTTTGTGCTACACTTTCAATTATTTCCTCAGCTTCATTTAGACTTTTATTCATGAGTGGCCCTCCAGCAATTGAATCTAGGGACACCTTAGTATGATAATTAATGACATTATAGAATGTGTGCAACACTAACCACTTCTCCAAACCATGATGTGGGCATTGTCTGAGCATATTATTATATTTATCCCAAGCTTCAAATAGAGATTCTGTGTCAGTTTGTTTGAAACTTGCAATGAGATTCCTCATATGAGCCGTTTTACTAGGTGGATAGAATTTATCTAGAAATTGTTGCTCGCATTGTTCCCATGTGGTGATGCTATTTGGAGCTAAAGAGTTTAGCCATTGCTTAGCTCTATCTCTTAAAGAAAACCCAAATAATAATAAACGCACCGCTTCAGAAGGAACACCATTCATTTTCATTGTTCCGCATATCTCGTAGAAGACTTCCAAGTGTTGATTTGGGTCCTCATGCGGTTCTCCACCAAACTGATTTTGCTGCACCATAGAAATAATAGCCGGTTTGATTTCAAAATTATTTGCTTCAATAGAAGGTCTTGAAATTCTAGATCGAAACCCTCTAGCGTATGGTGCTGCATAATCCTTTAATAGTCTATTTGCCATGCTAGAATGTTCTTGTTCAGTTTGTTGTCTTTGCAGAATTTTTCTTCTATGGAATGTTCTATCTATTTCTGGGTCTAGAGGAAGAAGTTCTCCTGCAAAGTTAGATCTTTGTATACACAAGAACAAGATATGTTTGCTCAAAAAGAAAAGAAGAAAGAAAATGAATCAAAATAGAAAACAGAGAAAAGTTAGACTAGAATGTTAGAAACTAAAAATGCAGAATTAGAATTGCAACAAAAAAATTGACAAGAAGTAGAAGGATATGCAAAAATTATGAAAACAGAATTCTAAATATTAGTTATAACTATGGTAATGAAAAGAAAAGCTATGTTTAGTCTAACTCAATTGATAATCTCTAATGTTATAACGCAATCCCCGGTAACGACGCCAAAAACTTGTTAATGATCTGCAAGTGTACGGATATGTTGTCAGTAATAAAAAAAAGATATTGTATCCACAGGGACTGGTATAACCACTAAAGATATCTCAAAACGAATTAGATAAAGAACTAATCAATTGATTTACAACAGCTAAGTGCAACAATGAAAAGTAAAGTATTAAAACAAGAATAAGCGCTACAATAAAAGGGTTGTTCTAGAAGTTTTGGTTTCTTTATAATGTCATTCAATGTAAATGATCTACCAAGTTTTATTCCTCAATTGTTCATCATTTATAGAAGGTTGCTGATTCTCTCTTGCAATAGACAATCAGCTTAGGACTAAAATCTATATCTAAATGTGATCAATTAGGAATGATTCCTATGATGTCCTTACACGGGCATGCCTGTCACGTGCGTCCCACGAAAAATCTACATAGAAATTCATTACTTCTCAACCAAATCAAGATATAAAAGATTAACGCATGCAACTATCCTACACCCTTGAATGACCTTATTTCACCCTCAAGATTATCCCTCAATCGTCCTTACACGGGCATGTCTGTCACGTACGTCCCTTAGATAATCGAATGAGGAATTACCTCTACGAGATCCATAAGACACTCAAACATTCAATCAAGAATGGTAATTAAGATCAATCACATCCATTCACACAAGATCAAATGGATACAAAATAGGACAATATCATAGAAATAGGAAATTGGCAAATCCACAAGAGTTTACATCAAATCACATTACAAATACTCCCTCCATCCTAGAACAAAGAGATCTAATCCATAGAACAAGAAAAGAAATCCAAAGACAAGAAGTTTACAAGCATCTTGATCCCAAAACCCAAGAAGATAAGAGAAGAAAATCTTATCTACGATGAAGAACTATCTTCGGATCCAATCCTCATTCCCCGGGGTCGATTCGTTGAAGATCCGCACTTAGATCGTCGGAAAATCCCTCCAAGAAAGTGGAGGAAAGCCCAAATCTTGATTTCTCCCAAAATGGAGAACTCCCCCCCCCCCCTTTCAAATGAGGAACAAACCCTTATATAGAGCTGGGGTTTGGGCGCCACACGACCCCGAGACACGACCGTGAGAAGCTCACATGGCCTGGTCCATTCCCTTCACTGCCCAAGTGACACGGCCATGTGATGTTCACACGGTCGTGGCATGCTCTGCCACTGCCCCCTTGCATGGTCGTGTAGATCTACACGGCCTACTCTGCCTCTGGCTCTGGAACTCCTGCACGACAGTGTATGGGACACGACCAAGGCTTTCTTGGCTTCTAGAAATATTGCACAGCCATGTGAAACACACGACCATGCACTGCTTTGGCTCTGGAGGGCTTGCACAGCCATGTGATACTCACACGGTCGGGACACTCCTTCATTCTGCCAGTGCTGCAAGGGTGAGGATCACCACACGACCTAGGCAACTCCCCATGATAGGGCCATGTGGCACTCAGTGTGGTACCTTCCTCCTTCGTTCAATTGTAGATTTTGCCTCGAACATCAATTCTTCCCAAAATCGACTCCAGCGTACAGAAAATGCACAAAAATAGATCTCCGAACAAAAAAAGTAAATATGCTAAAAGCAAAGCTAGAAGTACAAAAATGCATAGATAATGCACGCGCAAAATATGTGAATGTGCGTTAAAACATACTAAACAAGTGTATACAATCTACGCACATCATATACTAAAAAGGAAAACTTTTTACAACAAAAATTAAAGCTTCCTTTTAAACCATGATGTTTCCAAAAGGGAAAGTCTTAAACATAATTAAAACTTCCTTATTCGTTGCCTCCCTCTAAAAGAGGAAATTTTAATAACAATTAAAATCTCTCTTTTTAAATTTCCTATTGAACATGGCAATAAAGGAAAGTTTTAAAAATTAATCTCCCTCTTTTAAAACATATAGACAACTACAAAAAAGGAAAGATTAATTAAAACTTCTTTTTTTAAATCATGGTTACATAAAAGGAAAGTTTTATCAAAAATTAAAATCTTTCTTTTAAACATTATAGACAACTACAAATAAGGAAAGATTTTAACAAAATTAAAATCTATCTTTAATCTTTTGTAGATAGATATAAAAGGAAAGATTTTAAAATCTAAAACTCTCTTTTTTAAAACCATGAGGATGACTATAAAAGGAAATTTTAAAAATAAAAATTTTCTTTTAAATCCCTTTCATGAATGGCTATAAAAGGAAAAATTTTAACAAAAATTAAAATCTCCTTTAATCCTATGTGGTCGGCCCCATGCTTGGACACCAAGCATGATTTGGCTGACCACTACTTGGGCTCCAAGCCTATACTTGGCCGACCCCCTTGCTCTAAGCAAGGTTGTGTCCGTCCCATTACTTGGATAAGAAGTGGACTTAGTGGATTCAAGGTTTTATAGAGTCTACAACAGGGACCAAGAGGAGAAATTGGTTTTGGTCTCCCGATGAGCTTGAGCTTCCTGTGTTCGCCCCAAACACCCAACTCAAGTTCATCAATAATAACTCATACTAGTAAAGAGTTATTATTGAACTACCGCACTAATCCCAAATTACATTATGGGCTCCTTATTATGAGTGCATTAATCTCTCTGTGTTTAAGATATTGAATGTCCACTAATTAAATGAGTTACTGACAACTCACTTAATTAATATCTAGCACCAAGAGTAGTACCACTCAACTTCATTGTCATGCCGGACTAGGTCCACCTGCAGGGTTTACATGACAATCTTTATGAGCTCCTCAAGGGGGCATCATCAAGCTAGATTACTAGGACACAATTTCATTCTATAATAAACAACACACCATATAAATAGTATCATTTCCCAACTTATCGGGCTTATTAATTTAACGAGCTAAATCTCACCCTTTGATAAATTAAAGAAATAAATATTAAATATACGTACTTGTTATTGTATCATGGTTAAGATCACGCACTTCCATAATAACATAGGTTTTGTTCTCTTATATAGTCATTATAAAAAGAAACTACCTCAGATGGTCCTGCTCAATACACTCATAGTATGCTAGTGTAATTTTATAGTCTAGATAAACTAATACCAAATTATTCTACAACCACTCCAATGGTTTGTCCATTCCATCTTGGTTGTGAGTTACTATTTATAATTTATAAGGATCTGATAACATATTCTTCTGTGTGACACCACACACCATGTTATCTATAATATAAATTAAATGGACAACTACACTTAGCATAAATGTAGACATTTAAGCAATGTGATTCTTATTTCTAAATAAATGTTTATACAAAATCTAGGCTTTAGTATACATTCCAACAATCTCCCACTTATACTAAAAGACTATGTTGCCATATACCCTGCCATACATCTGATTCCCAACCCCTTAACATGCCCATCAAAAGCTCTTGCCTTAAGGGCCTTAGTGAAAGGATCTTCCAGGTTATCATTTGATGCAATCTAGGCGACAACAATTTCTCCTCGTTTATTCGATGTCTCGTATTAGGTGGTACTTGTGCTCTATGTATTTACTTGCCTTATGGGCTTGTGGTTCCTTCGAGTTTGCTACTGCACCAAATAATTTTGGACAAACCAGGAATCACATCTAAGTCCATCATGAAGTTACTGAGCCATTCCGCTTCTTTGGCTGCCTCTGAGGCTGCCACCTACTCTGCTTCCATGGTGGAGTCTGAAAAAGTATCTATGCTTAAGACTCCTCCATAGTTATGGCTTCACCTCCTAAAGTAAACACAAAAACCCAGAGGTTTACTTACTATTGTCCCTATTAGATTGGAAGTCTGAATATGTGTAACCCACAGGGAGCAAAACATCTACCTTGTAAGCTAGCATATAATCTCTAGTTCCTCTCAGGTACTTTAATATATGCTTTACAGCAGTCCAGTGTCCCGGTCCTGGATTACTTTGATATCTGCTAACCATGCCATGGTAAAACAGATATCCGGTCTCGTGCATAACATAGCATATATTAGGCTTCCTACAGCATAAGGAACTGCCTTCATTTCTTCTATCACTTTTGATGTCTTCGGAGAAATCTCTTTAAATAAAGATACTCCATGCCAAAAAGGTAGAAAACCTTTCTTAGAGTTTTGCATGCTAAAACGAGCTAGGATAATATCGATATATGAAGCTTGGGATTGCACAATATTCTTTTCTTGCGATCCCTTATTATTTTGATCCCAAGAATATGTCCGCATTCTCCCAAGTCCTTCATATCGAATTGCTTGGACAACCATACCCTTACTTTTGACAACACTTTGATATTATTGCCAACTAACAAAATGTCATCTATGTATAGTACAAGAAATACCACCACATTTCAGTCACACTTCTTGTATACACAAGACTCATCCGAACACTGAATAAATCTATAAGACTGGATAACTTCATTAAACCGGATGTTCCAAGATCTCGAAGCTTACTTCAGTCCGTAAATGGACTGTTTGAGCTTACAAATAAGATGTTGTTTGCCCTTTGCAATGAATCCCTCTGGTTTCTTCATATGGATATTTTTCTTTGAGACTTCCATTAAGGAAAGCTGTCTTGACATCCATTTGCCAAATCTTATAATCCATATAAGCAGCAATAGATAAAAGAATCTGGATAGACTTAAGCATGTCTACTGGTGAAAATGTTTCCTCATAATCGATACCCTTTTTCAACAAGCCTTTCTTTGAAGGTTTCCACCTTCCTGTCTATCCCTCTTTTTCTTTTGTAGACATATATATACCCAATGGCTTTTACACCATTTGGTGGTTCTATAAGCTCCCAGACTTGATTAGAATACATAGATTATATTTCTGTATTCATTGCTCTTTGCCAAGATGCTGTATCTTTATCTTGGAGTGCTTCGTCAGGTTCATGTTCCCTAGGGATCAAGTCCAAAGACTCTCCTAAAACATGAATCTTTCAGGTTGCCTAACAACCCTCCCACTAAGACGAGGCACTGTCTATAATTTTGCATCATTTGTGACACATGTTGTAGTTTCTTGTGGTATCTCATCTTGTACTGTTGGTACTAGATTAGACGTGTCCTTTATTAATTTCCTTAAAAACAATTTTACTCATGGGATTGTGGTTCATAACATAGTCTTCTTCTAAAAATTGGGCATTGGTGCCAACAATGACCTTCTGATTTTTAAGACTATAAACCTCCTTTCATTTCTCTAGGATAACCCACAAACAAGTGAACTCCTGTATAACTTATCAATGTCTCCCTTCAGCACATGTGCTGGACTACCCCAAATCCGAATATGGTTCATACTAGGCTTACTCTCATTCTACAATTCTATGAGAGTAGAGGGTTCTGACTTTAGAAGGTACTATGTTCATTGTCATTTTCAGAGTATATCCCCAAAACGAATTTGGTAATTCTGAATAACTCATCATCGATCTAACCATTTCCATAAGAGTCCTATACCTTCATTCTGCCACACCATTCTGTTAGGGTGTACCAGGTGCAGTCAGTTGGGATTGAATCCAGACTTCTGATAAGTGACTCCTAAACTCTCCTAAGAGGTACTCGCCACTACGATCTCACCGTAGTGTCTTGATACTTTTACCATGGCATTTCTCCACATCAGCCTTGTACTCTTTGAACTTATTAAAGCACTCAGACTTGCGATGCATCAAGTAAATGCACCTGTATCTCGAATAGTCATCTATAATGAGACAAAATATTTGAAACCATCTCTTACCTGGATAGTCATAGGTCCACACAAATCAGAATAAACCAATTCCAATACGTCTTTGGCTCATACCCCTTAGACTTAAAAGGTCTCTCGGTCATTTTTCCTTCCAAGAAAGACTCACGCTGGAAAGTTTTCCACCACCAAAGAACCCAAAAGTTCATCGGCTATTAACCTTTGAATCTTACTCAAGTTAATATGAACTAGCCTTAGATACCAAAGATATGTTTGGTTTATTTCTGAAGGTTTCTTTCTCTTATTAAAATTAGAAGATGTGTTATTAATTTTCATTTGTTGCATCGTGGGAGTATTATGTACCAGAACAGATAACTTTCCTATTTTTATTGATAACAACTTTGTCATCAAAAGAGACAGAATATCCATCCTTAAATAGTTTTAGACACTGAAATCAAGTTCTTTCTAAAACTTGGTACATAAAGACAATTAATGTTTTATTCCTATCAAAGGATAAACATTTTCCACTGCAACAGCTGTTACTTTTGCAGCAGCGGCCATGTAGACGATGTTTTCCCCTTTATATAGTTGTTGAGTTTCCTGGAACCCCTGCAATGAATTGCAGACATGATCAGTGGTTCCCGTATCTACACACCAGGTACCGGTAGCTAACACCACTAAACATGTTTCAACAAAAATGAATAAAATACACCTTTATTGTTCTCATTTCTGAGAGGACACTCCACCTTAGTGTCCAAGTTATGTTTCCAATCATTATAATTGGGACTAGTAAGTGTATTCTCTAACATCTAGGGGATTAAAAAACATTTGAAATCCTAAGAATCACAAAAATATTTGGTCAAGACCAACACCTTAAAATCCCCGTGAATTTTGTATGCCACGTTAGTGTGGACGTATACAAATTCAAACATTTGTAAGAGGAGATTTTATCCATTAATTTTATTGTCTTGTCAACCTGTCTTTATGACAAATAAAATTAATAGTTGGTCTATTTTCAATCAAATATTTGGTCAAAACTTTAGTATTTAAAATAATATTGATTCCTCAAAATAATATCATTTAAATTCACCAACACCTCAAACATCATAAATTTTGTATGCCACGTTAGTGTGGACGTATACAAATTCAAACATTTGTAAGAGGAGGGTCTTACTTATTAATTATCTTGTCAACCTTAAATTACCTCAAACACCATGAATTTTGTATGCCACGATAGTGTGGACGTATACAAATTCAATTATTTGTAAGAGGAGGTTTTACCCATTAATTTTATTTTGTCAACCTAATTTTATGAAAAATAAAATTACCTCAAACACCATGAATTTTGCATGTCATGATAGTGTGGACGTATACAAATTCAAACATTTATAAGAGGGGGTTTAACCTAACTTTATGACAAATTAATAGTTGGTTTTTCTTCGGTCACACAAATAATAACAGTGACTCCGATGGGGAGGATACTATTAAATGTGCCTAAGTATATACCATTACTTGATACTAAGTCCACTAAATAGAATTGTGCCCCTTCAGTTGGAGAAGATGACACACATCCTAAATAATTTCCTATAATCATCCATTAAGGAAGTTTGATCTAGTGATCCGCAAACAAACTCATCCGATGTGGAAGAAGGCACTCAGAGCCAACACGCAAGTTTGAATGCATCACTTACAAACCAGTAATGGAGACCATGGAATTTAATTAAATTCCTCTCCCACTTAGTTATTTAGAGCAAGGAATTTTAACATGCATACAAGCACACAAAACACAAGCACACACAGCATAAAAGGCAATAAATAAGAAAAATAATTTTCCAACTATTATGACCTCATCCAATGCTATCCTCCGTATGCCACCAACCCTAGTTGCTGCTATCTTTAGCCACCACTGTAAAATACCGGAAAAAAAAAAAAGGGAATATTAATAAATGAATTTTTCAAAATTTTTGGATACTTTTCGGGAATTTTTCGGAGCTCGTACGGACGAGTTAACGGGGATAAAAATGGGACCCGGAAAAGCCTGTTTAGGCTACCCCATTTTAACGAGGAATTGTTTCTTTTATAAATTCCTTATTCCTTTTCCTTTTCATTTTAAATTTCTTTTTCTTTTTATTTTTCCCCTGCGCCGTTTCTGTGTTTTCTCCCTCGCGCACCGAGCAGCTGCCCGAGCTCTCTCCCTTTGCCCTAACCGCCGACGCCCCTCCTCACTGCCTCTGTGACGCCCGATCGTCAGCCCTAGCCACCGTCGACCACCCTGAGCCCTAGCACCGGCCGATTCTCTGGACCGAGCAGTGCCGGCCAGCCGCTCCTCAGCCCTAGTTTCTGCCGCCGACGAGGTGAAGCCGACGCCGACCCCAATCGTCGGAAACCTACTCTCTCACTGTGGAGTTGCTCACCGTCACCACAGCCGGCAGGCGGCCGCCCCCTTTGCCCTGGTCTCTGCCGTGGGATTCCAAGTGCCGAGACTTCTCTGCCCTAGATTGCCATTTCACAGAGCAACGCTGGCACACCACAGGTCGCCTTCCTTCTACTCTAGTTGAATTCCTTCCTTCTGTGACCTAACTCCTCCGTCCTCTAATCCAGTGAGCTACTGGATGAAGGTAAGGATCAGGTTGAAATTTTAGTTGTGCATTAGTAGTTGATTGGGTTGTTGATGCATTTGTAGTGTGATTTCTTTCGATTCGATTGTTGGAAGACAGTGACCTAGTTGGTTTCGGTTATCACAGCATCAAGAGTTTGTTGCTGTCCCTGTTTGATTCCGGCCACCACCCCCTGTTAACAGCTTGGCACACCTGAGGTAAGATTAGGTTGTAAGATGGGTTGTTGTTTGATTTGTGATTCCCAATTATTGATCTCAACATGATCTGATCAGTAGGAAGGATTCCAGCAGCAAACGATCCTACTTCCAACAGTGATAAAACGGCTGTGAGTTTCAGGTAAGGCATAGGAATTTGATATATGCTATTGATCATGTATGGGTTGAATTGGGTTTATGTGTTGGTCAGGGATTTGCCCTAAACTAGGGTTAGAGAGTTATTTAGCTATTTATGAGAATGTAGCTAAATGAAATATATTTCTATTCGTGACACAGGATCTTGACGCGAGACGAGTATCACGGAGTCAGATTTGGATCACTTTATTGGAGGCGGGTACTTTGACTTATGTCTTTTGATATGCATGATAATATGTTTAACATATAACAGTAATTGTGTTACCTGTTTATTTCGGTTGGTCACTACATGATTAGTACATGTTGTTTGTTTATTTATTCTGCACTGCATATTATCTACCTGATCACATATGCCTTAGGTAGTGACCTAACCACATGCTCTGTTATATTCTGGATCTAGGGTTTATTTGATACCCTCTTCGATTTGTGTACCTTCTATTTGATACGTCTTCTTGTGGTACACACTTTGTATCTATTTATATGGATCATGCCATGTTATTCATGAGATTGCCATGTTCAGTATCATGCATCATGATTGCATGCTGTGCGATTGTCGGCTCTACTTTGGTTGAGCTCATCGCCAGTTACATGTACTGCACACATCACCCATGGATTTGTATATCTGGCTGGTGTGTGGCGGTTCTGCTGTTTGGCTCCGTTGGTCAGGCGACTCAGTTCCGCTCTGTTTGGCTCCGTTGGCATTTAGGGTAGCAGCGTGGTAGCCGGCAGATGGTGGACTTTGTTTGGCTCCGTTGGTCAGGAGACTCAGCGTGGTAGCCGGCAGAGATATCCTCCCCGTCATCGTGTACCGGGAGATGAGAGCATTGAGCTCCCCATTTATGATTTGGGGTCACAGGACAGGAGTACTCCGACAGCATCCCGTTTACTCTGTCATTGCACAGGAGCATTGATTTCAGAGTATGGGGTTGACATATGCATTTATTGCATTTTTATTTGCTTGTGATTGCTGCACTTATATGCTGCATTTGTTTGGATGCATTGATTGACATGCATACAGGATTATGACTCACTCGGTCTGACGACCTGTTACCTTTATACTTTGATCCGGTCAGTACAGTTATCTTCTGATTTCATTTCAGTTGCATTTATCCTCCTCATATTCAGGAGACTGTACGCATGATTAGTGTTGTCTGTTATTTGTTTTATTATGCATATCAGTTGTACCTGCTGAGTGTTGGACTCACCCGCCTCCATTGTTGATATTTTCAGGTTGAGGCTGTCAGGTGGCCCCCCACCTGCACGTAGAGCTAGTTCTCTACTAGGTTGTTATTTGCTTTATTTTGGTTTTTCTTCCATCAGACTATGTTTTAGTTTTGTTTTGGATTTTATTTATGGATATTGTACGGATTGTTACCGTTTGATGGTCTTTGGATGGTTTGGTTTTTATTCTACTATATGCCTTCCTGGACGGCAGAAGAGGTGAGTTCGTTGGATTTGAGCTTTACGAGTGTAGTGGAGTAGGGTGGATTTCGAGTCAAAGTCCTACTATGATTGATTACTATTATTAACTGCGTGGTTGTGACAGCCAGAGGCTGAATATCTGCGTGGTGTTTTTTTTTATTTTTGTTATCATTCCAGCTACTTGTGGCTGAAGTATATGTGATATGTAGAAAGTTTCATATTGTCCGCCGTACAGGGGAGATGCTGTCGAAATTTCTTCGGACAGAGACTCCTCTGGGGCGTGACAATTTAGTGGTATCAGAGCAGGTATACGATACTTGCTGTGTGTTCTGGATTTTTACGATCTTTGTTTTCGTATTATGGATACTTTGAATAATCTGATATCAGTTTATTGGGTATCAGTGCGCCAAAGTTTGGCGATATTTATTTGATTTCCGTGTGTTGGATTTTCGGGATTTATCTGATACCAATTCATTGGTATCAGAGCAGGGTGTGATACCTGCGTTTGGTATTTTGGACATTTTTATACTAGCCCTAGTTGTGAGACAGATTAGTCTGGGCAGTTATTTTCGGTTGCACGGATTTGTCCGTTTCGATTATGTTATGGACTTCCGTTTTGGATTTATATGGATTTCCGGTGTTTGTTTTTCTCGTACGGAATTCCGAGGTCAATTTTGGGGGCTGGACAGCGATGGAACATCTCCAGACGGCATATAGGTATGATGTTTAATTTGATAGTTATGACATGTATTAGCACTTTATCTTTAGTACTTGTCTGGATGTTGTAGCACATATTATATGTGATGGGTTATCCATTGAGCATGATTGACCTTAATAGATATCAAGGATTATTATCTCTAGTGATTTTCTTATCATAGCATCAGTAGTTTTATCTTCTGTTACTACTAGTAGGAGATGGAGGCACATACCAGTCTCTGCTATTGTTAGTTGGGTAGTGGATGACACTTACCTATTCCTGTTGACTTAGTCAGTTGAGTTTTTATACTCATATCTTTTGGATATTAGGGTACCCGATACGATGAAATTGTTTATTGGGGAGTTACCATGTTTGATCATTGTTGAGAATGGTTTGAGGTTGAGGGATATTGTGAGATCAGATATTTTGATGTGTTGATTTCTAATGATTTAAGAGAGTAAATGTTATGTGGTTGTTGATGATCTTTTAGTGGATAACTATTTTGATGATCTTTTATTTGGGTTGTCATTGATGGTGATATAGTGAGTATCCTGTATGGTGTTTACAGGTTTGATGATTATGGTTGGTGATCAGATTAAAAATTGGGTGCTGGAGAGTTTACGGTTGAATGTGCCTATGAGATTTTAATAAATCTAGTTGGTTATGGATAGTTAACAGGATGGAAAAAAAAAATATGATATATGCTTCCTCTGATTTGGGACTATGTGGATATACAATGATTTGATGTTTTGAATGCTAACTTACCCTCATGGAGAGTAGAGACTTATTCATCTGATATTAGTGGGCTGATATTTTTGAGGATAAAAAAAAAATGAAATGAGGGTGTCTTGATGATATTGAATTCTAGCTTTTTCTTTTGGGTCGTACACATTTATTCATATGATATTATGTGGATTGACATTCTCTAGTTTGAGATGATGTATTAGTGTTGAATTGACCCATGAACTGATTTAGTTATTTGATAATGTAGTATACCATTTGATCGTGGTTTGATATACCTTAGTTGCTTGTGGAGGATTAAGGTATTCTTGATTAGTTAGTAGATGAATGATTTAGTTTTGTTGGTTGATCAGTAGAGGATTGTCATACTCTATTCTTAGAGGTTTGAACCTTTAGGTTATTTGTGCTTAGTTATGTATTTAGAGCACATTTGAGTACATGTTTTGTACTGACGTGAAAAATGACTGATTTAGCCATATATCATTATCGGCTTGGATAGGTTATAAAGGATCGATGTATCCTATTCCATGAAGATTTTGACCGTGGATTGTATATACCTGGTGGGATAACTTAGAGGGTGCTTTGGGATATGTGACCCCGCTGATGTAAGGAAGTGTAGAGCTAATTGCTTAACACTTATGGGATACAATAGTTACTAGTGTATACTGGGAGAGTACATTTGGATTTATGATGATAAATTTTCCCTATTAGATATAGTCTTGGTAGTGTATGACATTGACTGGCAATGTTATACCACGGTGTGTATATTTTTCTTGTCCGATACTAGTTCCTTTGAACCTAGAGCAGGGTTGTTACTGGATGATTAGGCTGCTTTATTTTTGGGTTGCCTTTGATTGATGTATTCATGCTTGATACATATGCATGAATTTTGTTTAGATATACCGGTAACCCATGAGTGTTGGTAGCATAAGGTTGGTCTCTTTGGTTGAGCTGGTATGCTGATTTTGCATGTATATCATGATTGTTTTGGGTTGTAGGAGTCCTGTGGTAGACTGTCCATTTGCAAGTAGTATATGTATCCATGTTCTGATATGGTTTGAAGGTTCCTTGTGGATCATAGATATGTAGTTGGGTGTATGTATCCGGAGGTATTATTGAAGATATCTTGTTGATTAAATCCGAGATGTAGTATAAGTACATCGGTGGTGTTTTGGATGGAGGCATTTTGTCGATTTAATCTGAGTTGTGATATGTACATATGTGTTTGGTGTGGTATATGAGGTATCTTTTTGATTATGTTTGATATGTGAGTGCACCTGGGTTTAGTATGTTTTATTGGAAGCATATGTCGGTTATATGATATGTTATGTGAGTGCTGTTTGAGGTGTATTGTTGATTTTACCGATGTTGATTTTGCACACGTGTTCGGTATGTATTGTTGGATGTATCATACTGAATATACCTGAGATGTGAGTATGTTTGGTGTATAATAATTGGAGGATTTTGTTGATCATACATATGTTGTGTGAGCATGTGTGCTAGGTGTATACATTGGTAGCAGTATGATGATTTTACTTATGCTGAATGCAGGATGTGGAGTGTCTGCATTATGTCATTGTTGGACTTACCCATCAACTAATTCTCCTATCAGTGGATGACCCACTAGGATGCTGATAGAGTTGATGATGGATTTGATTAGTTTACTAGGTTGTTATAGCCTAGGTTAACCACAGTGATTTGTGGTAGAGAGATCTTGTATAGTCTTTAGCTGGATAGTTAGGTGCCTTGGTGCACTTATATATTGTTTTATGGTGGGGCGTTGCTCCCACATATTACGAATTGCTGGTAGTGGAGCATAGCTCCTATATTTATTGCAGATACCTATTTCAGATTATTTGTGGTGGAGCGTAGCTCCCACATATTGAGGATTTCTTGTGGTAGAGCGTTGCTCCCACATATGTGGTGTTTCCTGTGATGGAGCGTTGCTCTCACACTGGAGGATTTATTCTTTGGTGATTTATGTTATGGATGATCAGATTTTCGACTTATTATCAGAGATCTTATGGATAGGAATATCTGTGATACGGACATTTTGTGTCTTGGGTTTTGCCATATAGGCTTACAGTGCCTTAGATGTATTTAGTGCCTGATGATCCTGGTTTGTCGAGGATGTTTGGATAGGTTTCCATTGTCTTTGTGGACGATGTTGTGATCTAATTCGGATCCGCGGTGAGTCACGCACATCACCCTTGCATAGATCTAGAGATGTTTCGATGAGAACATCTATATGTGATTGTCAGTAGTGCTGATTTGGATTGTCTTTTGTTATGATGTTTGGGACACACGGTCACCAGTAGGAGTGTACCGTGGTTCCACAGGAGATAGAGGTTGTTACCGTTGGGAGCAGCCGAAATCAGTGTAGGAGATCCGCAGTCTTTTGTGACTCGCAGGATATTACAGACCTTTCGTCGAGGGTTTCTCCGCATAGCTATGCTACTTTCACGCGTGACCATGAAAGACGTGAAGTTTACTTGGACTGAGGATTGCAAGACCAGCTTCTAGTAGCTGAAGCGGAGACTAGTGTCGGCTTTGATTTTTGGTTTTTACCTTCGGAAGAGGACGAATTTGTCCTCTACACCGACGCGTCTCTACAGGGTATGAGTGTTGTTCTGGTGCAGCACGGTAGAGTATTCTTATATGCTTCTCGATAGTTGAGGGAGCCTGAGAAGAAAATACTCAGTTCACGATCTGGAGTTGGCCGCTGTTATTTTTGCCCTGAAGATTTGGCGGCAGTACCTGTATGATATTACATTGAGATTTTCACTGACCATCGGAGACTCAAATATCTGTTCACTTAGAAGGAACTTAATCTCCGACAGAAGAGATGGTTGGAGTTTCTGAAAGATTATGATTTGTACCATTAGCTATCACCGGGGAAAAGCTAATGTGGTTGTCGATGCACTTAGCCAGAAGTCTAGAGGGACTTTAGTTTGCCACCGAGTAGTGGTAACAAACTTGATTCGGGGTTTCTCCGAGTTAGACCTTGAGGAGCAGGGATAGACCGAGCAGGGTAGTCTTGTTACCATAGTTGCTCAGTCGTTAATCAGGACGAGAATCCGAGAGGCCCAGTTGTTGGGACCTCATAGAGCTCAACGTGAGGCAAAGTGGTCCATACTATCGGACAGAAGATGTTAGAGGCATATGACTGCTAGAAGAGTTACGCTGACCGGAGTGGGAGACTCTTAGAGTTCTCCATTTGTGACCAGGTATTTTTGCGAGTTTCACCCAAGAAAGGGGTGAAGAGATTGACCTCAGAGGTAAGCTAGCTCTGTGATACATTGGACCTTTCTAGATCTTAGAAAGGATTGGAGCAGTAGCTCACTAGTTGGTAGTATCGCCGTCCTTGATTGGCGTGCACGATGTATTCCACGTATCCATGCTGATGAGATACGTGCCCGACCCGACGCATGTGCTGACAGATATTCCAGTTCCAGTTCAGCCTGACATTACTTATGAGGAGGTTCCGGTACGGATTCTCGACCGGAAGGAGCGTCAGTTGCGGAACAAGACTATCCGGCTGGTTAAAGTCGGATGGCAGCATCATTCGGATAAGGAAGTTACTTGGGAGCTCGAGGATACGATCCGAGCTCGATACCCCATCTTTTCACTTGAGGTATGTGATTTAATTTGCCGTTCAGCATTTATTATTGTTACTTGTTATTAGTACTTGCTGATGGTAGATACTGAAATTTGGGGACCAAATTTTTATTAGTGGGGGAGAATGTAAAATACCGGAAAAAAAAAAATAGGGAATATTAATAAATGAATTTTTTGGAATTTTTGGATACTTTTCGGGAATTTTTCGGAGCTCGTACGGACGAGTTAACGGGGATAAAAATGGGACCCGGAAAAGCCTGTTTAGGCTACCCCATTTTAACGAGGAATTGTTTCTTTTATAAATTCCTTATTCCTTTTCCTTTTCCTTTTAAATTTCTTTTTCTTTTTATTTTTCCCCTGCGTCGTTTCTGTGTTTTCTCCCTCGCGCACCGAGCAGCCGCCCGAGCTCTCTCCCTTTGCCCTAACCGCCGACGCCCCCTCCTCACTGCCTCTGTGACGCCCGACCGTCAGCCCTAGCCACCGTCGACCACCCTGAGCCCTAGCACCGGCCGATTCTCTGGACCGAGCAGTGCCGGCCAGCCGCTCCTCAGCCCTAGTCTCTGCCCTAGTTTCTGCCGCCGACGAGGTGAAGCCGACGCCGACCCCAATCGTCGGAAACCTACTCTCTCACTGTGGAGTTGCTCACCGTCACCACAGCCGGCAGGCGGCCGCCCCCTTTGCCCTGGTCTCTGCCGTGGGATTCCAAGTGCCGAGACTTCTCTGCCCTAGATTGCCATTTCACAGAGCAACGCTGGCACACCACAGGTCGCCTTCCTTCTACTCTAGTTGAATTCCTTCCTTCTGTGACCTAACTCCTCCGTCCTCTAATCCAGTGAGCTACTGGATGAAGGTAAGGATCAGGTTGAAATTTTAGTTGTGCATTAGTAGTTGATTGGGTTGTTGATGCATTTGTAGTGTGATTTCTTTCGATTCGATTGTTGGAAGACAGTGACCTAGTTGGTTTCGGTTATCACAGCATCAAGAGTTTGTTGCTGTCCCTGTTTGATTCCGGCCACCACCCCCTGTTAACAGCTTGGCACACCTGAGGTAAGATTAGGTTGTAAGATGGGTTGTTGTTTGATTTGTGATTCCCAATTATTGATCTCAACATGATCTGATCAGTAGGAAGGATTCCAGCAGCAAACGATCCTACTTCCAACAGTGATAAAACGGCTGTGAGTTTCAGGTAAGGCATAGGAATTTGATATATGCTATTGATCATGTATGGGTTGAATTGGGTTTATGTGTTGGTCAGGGATTTGCCCTAAACTAGGGTTAGAGAGTTATTTAGCTATTTATGAGAATGTAGCTAAATGAAATATATTTCTATTCGTGACACAGGATCTTGACGCGAGACGAGTATCACGGAGTCAGATTTGGATCACTTTATTGGAGGCGGGTACTTTGACTTATGTCTTTTGATATGCATGATAATATGTTTAACATATAACAGTAATTGTGTTACCTGTTTATTTCGGTTGGTCACTACATGATTAGTACATGTTGTTTGTTTATTTATTCTGCACTGCATATTATCTACCTGATCACATATGCCTTAGGTAGTGACCTAACCACATGCTCTGTTATATTCTGGATCTAGGGTTTATTTGATACCCTCTTCGATTTGTGTACCTTCTATTAGATACGTCTTCTTGTGGTACACACTTTGTATCTATTTATATGGATCATGCCATGTTATTCATGAGATTGCCATGTTCAGTATCATGCATCATGATTGCATGCTGTGTGATTGTCGGCTCTACTTTGGTTGAGCTCATCGCCAGTTACATGTACTGCACACATCACCCATGGATTTGTATATCTGGCTGGTGTGTGGCGGTTCTGCTGTTTGGCTCCGTTGGTCAGGCGACTCAGCGTGGTAGCCGGCAGTCAGTTCCGCTCTGTTTGGCTCCGTTGGCATTTAGGGTAGCAGCGTGGTAGCCGGTATTTGGCTCCGTTGGTCAGGAGACTCAGCGTGGTAGCCGGCAGAGATATCCTCCCCGTCATCGTGTACCGGGAGATGATAGCATTGAGCTCCCCCATTTATGATTTGGGGTCACAGGACAGGAGTACTCCGACAGCATCCCGTTTACTCTGTCATTGCACAGGAGCATTGATTTCAGAGTATGGGGTTGACATATGCATTTATTGCATTTTTTATTTGCTTGTGATTGCTGCACTTATATGCTGCATTTGTTTGGATGCATTGATTGACATGCATACAGGATTATGACTCACTCGGTCTGACGACCTGTTACCTTTATACTTTGATCCGGTCAGTACAGTTATCTTCTGATTTCATTTCAGTTGCATTTATCCTCCTCATATTCAGGAGACTGTACGCATGATTAGTGTTGTCTGTTATTTGTTTTATTATGCATATCAGTTGTACTGGACTCACCCCGCCTCCATTGTTGATATTTTCAGGTTGAGGCTGTCCGGAGCAGTTCCAGTCGCTGGCCCCCATCTGCACGTAGAGCTAGTTCTCTACTAGGTTGTTATTTGCTTTATTTTGGTTTTTCTTCCATCAGACTATGTTTTAGTTTTGTTTTGGATTTTATTTATGGATATTGTACGGATTGTTACCGTTTGATGGTCTTTGGATGGTTTGGTTTTTATTCTACTATATGCCTGCCTGGACGGCAGAAGAGGTGAGTTCGTTGGATTTGAGCTTTACGAGTGTAGTGGAGTAGGGTGGATTTCGAGTCAGAGTCCTACTATGATTGATTACTATTATTAACTGCGTGGTTGTGACAGCCAGAGGCTGAATATCTTTATAAACTGCGTGGTGTTTTTTTTTATTTTTGTTATCATTCCAGCCGCCTGTGGCTGAAGTATATGTGATATGTAGAAAGTTTCATATTGTCCGCCGTACAGGGGATATGCTGCCGAAATTTCTTCGGACAGAGACTCCTCTGGGGCGTGACAACCACCATCGGGTCTAGTCATCACATCTATCTTGCTTCTTTTCCGCTGTGCCTCTGGTCCTCAAATAGTTCCATGCCTCGCAAAGATACGATCTGCGATAAAAATAAAATTTTACATTTATCGATCCTATATTCCATGAAGGAATGTACATATAATCTAGATCGAACAAAATGTAAAATCCTAATAACTAATACAGCTCCTGCTGTATTTAATATTACAATCATGCACACACATAAAATGCCCTCGACATGTCCAAGGGTCCAATCACACAAAACACATCATAGACATAATAGTTGGATCTAGGATGCCTGCAACCATAGAGTTAATCTATTTGCACATCCTACTATTATCATACCTAAATTATGTATGACATGTGCAAAATTAAACTAAAACCAAACACACAGAGGATAAAACCTTGCTCTGATACCAATTGTTGATTGCTACTCGAAATATCGTACTGGTTCCACTGCACAAAAATTTTGTACAAGTGCTGAACCTTTCCTAACAACCTATTGTGTTCTTTAGAAATTAAGCTTGGAACCGTAAATATAACTTAACATTATTGATTCCAAGTTCAACTTATCTATTCTTAGAGGTTTAGACTTGGATCGCAAACGATGATTAACATTATTAATCCAAATCAACCCATGTTACAAAGTTGATTAAATATTTATTTCAAAGATCAGCTTCCAGGTTAAACATGGTGAGGCACTAGGCATTCTTGGGTATGGGATCATCCACCACTTCCTAGGCAAAGCCTTTCAATGAAATTCAATATTTAATCTCCTTATAGTAACCCTAGGCTTAACAACTAAGAACAATCAAATCACAATATCGAAAAAATAAAAGAAAGACAAAATTGAAACATAAAATTGATTGCCTTAAACCGATAGCCTCTTATGTTTGGTATTTCAAGATCCATACAAAGAAAACTAGTATGATGCGGAATAAAATAACTAGTTATACCTTTCTTTGTAGCTAAAGACCTCTTGATCTTCTGTTGTATTCCTCATCTCATCTTGGACATCATGTGGGCGACAATCTACCAAGATGAATTCCACCGGGACCACTTCTTCTTCTCCAAGACTCTTGAGCCATCAAGGGATGCCAAAATAGGAAATTTCCTTCTTCTTCTTCTCCTTCAAGCAACCGGCCACCAAGTGCTTCTCCTCTTCTTCTTCCTCTCCAAGCAACCGGCCACAAGGATATAGCAACCCTTGATGCCACCGGTCCTAAGGAAGCAAAAGAGGTGACAAGATGAAGGTGGTGCCGCCGGCCAGAAGAAAGAAGAAAGGAAAGGAGCATGGTCGGCCACCAAGGAAATAGAGAGGTAATAAGAATAGGTTCACCTTTTTGAGGCACCCTCTCCCCTTCTTTTATAATCCTTGGTCTTGGTAAAAAGGAAAGTTTAATTAAAACTTCCTTTTAATCTTTGTATGGCCGGCCACATCATGGTATACCAAAAAGGAAAAATTTTTACAACAAAAATTAAAGCTTCCTTTTAATCCATGATGTTTACAAAAGGGAAAGTTTTAATCATAATTAAAACTTACTTATTTGTTGCTTCCCTCTAAAAGAGGAAATTTTAATTACAATTAAAATCTCTCTTTTTAAATTTACTATTGTACATGGCAATAAAGGAAAGTTTTAAAAATTAATCTTTCTCTTTTAAAACATGTAGACAACTACAAAAAAAATAAAGATGAATTAAAACTTCTCTTTTTAAATCATGGTTGCATAAAAGGAAAGTTTTATCAAAAATTAAAATCTTTCTTTTAAACATTATATACAACTACAAATAAGGAAAGATTTTAACAAAATTAAAATCTCTATTTAATCTTTTGTAGATAGCTATAAAAGGAAAGATTTTAAAATCTAAAACTCTCTTTTTTTAAACCATGAGGATGACTATAAAAGGAAATTTTAAAAATAAATTTTTTCTTTTAAATCCCTTTCATGAATGACTATAAAAGGAAAAATTTTAACAAAAATTAAAATCTCCTTTAATCCTATGTGGCCGGCCCCATGCTTGGACACCAAGCATGATTTGGCCGGCTTTATAGAGGTTACAACAGGGACCAAGAGGAGAAATTAGTTTTGGTCTCCCGATGAGCTTGAGCTTCCTGTGTTTGCCCGAACACCCAACTCAAGTTCATCAATAATAACTCATACCACTAAAGAGTTATTATTGAACTACCGCACTAATCACAAATTACATTATGGGCTCCTTCTTATTATGAGTGCATTAATCTCCCTGTGTTTAAGATATTTAATGTCCACTAATTAAATGAGTTACTGACAACTCACTTAATTAATATCTAGCTCCAAGAGTAATACCACTAAACTTCATTGTCATACAGGACTAGGTCCACCTGTAGGGTTTACATGACAATCCTTATGAGTTCCTCAAGGGGACATCATCAACCTAGATTACTAGGGCATGGTTTCATTTTATAATCAACAACACACCATATAAATAATATCATTTCCCAACTTATCGGGCATATTGATTTAACGAGCTAAATCACACCCTTTGATAAATTAAAGAAATACATATTAAATATACGTGCTTGTTATTATATTATGGTTAAGATCACGCACTTCCATAATAACAGAGGTTTTGTTCTCTTATATAGTCATTATAAAAAGAAACAACCTCAGATGGTCCTGCTCAATACACTCATAGTATGATAGTGTAATTTTATAGTCTAGATAAACTATTACCAAATTACACTACAACCACTCCAATGGTTTGCCCATTCCATCTTGGTTGTGAGCTACTATTTATAATTTATAAGGATCTGATAACATGATCTTCTATGTGTCTCCTCACACCATGTTATCTACAATATAAATTAAATGGACAACTACACTTAGCATAAATGTAGACATTTGATCAATGTGATTCTTATTTCTAAATAAATGTTTATACAAAAGCTAGGCTTTTAGTATAAATTCGAACAGTAAGTACCTAAAGACAGGGTTTTGTATATGGGAAGCTTTAGCTCTAGAGGGTTCATAAGGTTGGTTCAATCCAGTAATTGAATTCCAAAAATTATTCCAACTAAATCTAGGGTCAAACCTACGAGAACCACCAGTAGGCAAACCAAAAATGTTGGATCGAAAAGCGGTAGAGGGGTGAATAGTGCTCATGGCTTTCACTTATCGTATTCGAAAATTCGACGAGAGTTAAGCAGCGGAATAAGAAAACAAACACAAAAAGACGCTAAGTATTTACTTGGTTCGGAGCTTAGGGCGACTCCTACTCCAAGGCCCACACTCGTTGAATGTTTACTTTAGGCAACAACTATATCGCGTAAAAGGTTACAACTTTAGAGTACAATATTAGAACTGAAATAACAATTATACTGATGATGAAAATAGCAATCTTGAAGCTTCGGGTCGTCGAGGTCTTGTTGTAGCTCAGTCGGATCATCTTATTAGTAGTATGCAGCTCAAAGATGTCTTGGAATTCACAATATACAAGTGTTGGTCGAGACCTCCTTGTATAGCCTGCTGAGGGTTCCCTCAATCCCCTTGAGGGTGCCCTCATCCGCGCCAAATCCGCCGCGTGGATGAGCTCTAAAGAAGTCCTCACTGATCCTCTTGAAGGTGCCTCCATACTCCTTGAGGGAGCCTTCAAGGCTGTCCGAGGTGCCTCAAGCCTCCATGAGGGAACCTCCAACCTTGGTGCGCACATTCTCCTCCTCTGCACCCGAGGCGTCTCCAAGCTCCATGAGGTCGCCTCGGGTACTGTTCACCCGAGGCAAACTTTGCTCTTTAGTCATTGCAAAGTATGTTAGTTCACAAAATAACAACATAACCTGCAAAACAAAGTTAGCACATAATAATAACATAAAATAAAATGTATGACAGTCACCAGATTGTCCGATTCTGACTTAATATTTCCAACCGAAAATCCAAGGTTGAACCGACGCCTACTGTTCTCTCCGACGGGAACACATCCTCACCTACTCCACTCCGGAGAATATACCTGATGATAGTCCGGTCCTCCCGACCGACTAAACTTTCTGCTTAGGGTTGCCACCCCCTAGGACCTATGGTTACCACCCCCTAGGACCTAGGGTTAGCACCCCTTAGGGTTTTCCGCCACCTAGGGTTACCTCCCCCTAGGACCTAAGGTTACCCCCTTAGGATTTCCACCACCTAGGGTTACCACCCCCTAGGACCTAAGGTTGCCGCTCCTTAGGGTTTTCCTCCACCTAAGGTTATCACCCCCTAGGACCTAAGGTTACCGCCCCTTGGGGTTTTCCATCTGCCTAACCGCAGTTAGGACTTTCCTACAAACTCATTTATACATGTTAGATAATAATTAACCTTAACTTTGAATCTATTTGCCATTATTAAAACTTAGGTTTGATCGTCGGATGCTTCTCGTACCAACAATCTCCTCCTTTTTGATTATGACAATAAAAATTCAAAGTAAAGAAAAATAATGCCATAAAAAAAGATAGTTCAAGCATAAGCATGACAGTACAGACATAAAATTAAGTACAGAGCTCCCCCTTGGTCAAATCTCCCCCTTTAGTCAAAGCTAAAGTGTAAAGACTCCCCCTTAATAAAATCTCCTCTTTAAGCTTAAAAAAAAATTGAATTGTGAATTTCTTTGAATTTTCTTACATTCTCCCCCTTTGCCATATATCAAAATCTTCAACAAAAAGAAAGCTACTAAAAACTGAGAAAGTGATCATCGGCCTTAGCAAAAAATTTAGCTAATAAATTCGAAAAAGATATTAGCTTTTCAGAAGGTTTTGAAAAACTTAGCTTTCAAAACATAGTTTTAAAGATTTACCCTTAGAAAACTTTAGCTTTTTACAAACTCCTCTAGGTAAAACTTAAAGAAAATTTAATAGAAGACAAGTACGTAAAATATTTTGATAAAACACTTAGCCTTTGGATATGAATTTTCTTGAAGACTTTTTAGCTAAGTAAAAATACTTTTATCAAAAGTCAGGTATGGAGCTTGGTTAGAAAACCAAGTTTACAAGGATATTTTTAGCTAAAGAAAAGTTTTTGACTTGAAAGGTGAATTAGCTAGCTTTGAGTTAAAGAAACTTTTGAAAAGACACTCTGTTAAATCCTTAATTTTTAAAAGAAGGGAGTATATTAGAATAAATCTTAGCTTTTGAGATATGTAATTTAAAATAATCAGATTTTGAAGAGAAACAAATTACTCAAAAAGGTTTGGAAAGAAAATTTAGCTAAGAAAATGAGTTATCTTTGAAAGGATCACTTAGCCAATTTTGAGTTAAAAAAAAATTAGTTTAAAGAGTGAAAAAGGAATTTTTAGAGATTGAAAAGTTAAATTTGGAAAATAATTAACTTGAAAATAGTATCAATTTGTAAAATTTTAACTAAGGTCATTTTCACTTAGAACCATAAAGAGTAAGAAAAGTTAGTTCTCTTCCAAAAAGTCCTAAAGGCCAAGCATAAGTAACTTAATTTCCTTAGCCACATGTCTAACCATTTGCTACTAGCTGTTTACCTAGAGGGCAATAATTTTCACTTGGTTAGTCAAGTTAAGTTAGTGATCCAGTTAGTTTTGACTAAAACAGGATAACTTAACTTGATTAATGTAATTTGAATTTAACACTCAGACTTATGTCGATGCACAGACATAAGCATTCTTAAGTCTAGTTAGTACCCTATGCATCTCACACCATTCTAAGTATTTTCAAATACAAGCAAGTTAAACCTAGTGTGTTTGTGAGATGCTCTGGCTTTTTCTAGGGGTACATGCTTTCTAGGGGGCAATTTCCTAGGCTAAACTAGACTTTTGAAAAACTAACAAAAGTTGGAATTTTGAAAAATGATTTTTTCTAGAATTTTAAAACAAACTGAATAAAAAGTATAGTAAGCAGAAATAAACTTTATTCTACTGAGTACAAGACTAAACTACCCAAAAGTAAGTTATCAATACAAGAAGTAAGTGTATTTCTAATAGATACAGTGCATGGCCAAAGTATGATCAACTAGGAGGATCGTTAGCTGGAGGAGGTGATAGAGATCACTCGGGTGCATGTGGAGCACGAAGAACCTCCTCTCGGAAGGTGATCATCTCAGCCCGTAGTGTACGGAAATCGTCTGAGACGAGCTGTCATGTCTGCGCGGAAGACCGCTCAAGATGAGCGAGTCTATCCTCAATGGATAAGGAAGTGGAAGGCTGAGTTGACATCGAGGGCTGGGATGGATCGAGAGGCTCCCCAAATAGTAGAACATCAGTGAACTCAAATAACTCCTCCTGTCCCTCGGCTAGCTGAAAGTACTCATCTGTGGCTAGGACGAACCCCTCAGCTGGAGCAACAGGCTCATCCTCGACAAGATCGACTGGTGGCAGCCCACCTCTACATGCTAGGACCTTCTGAGCAGTAATGTCTATATGTGCTAATCTAAGATGACGCTGGCCAATCTCATCATACAGTGTAAGGTGGGTAAGCGTCCCCTGAGTCATATCTATACCATCTATAGTCAAGAAGATATATGTCAAAACATAGCAGTAGGGCATGTGGACTACACAGGACGTAACGAGACTGGCCGCATGAATAATGTTATAAAAAATGTGTAATGTGATGTCTTTAACTAAGTGATGACACAATGCATACAAAAAGAATGAATGCGATGGTCGCATCTTTGGGACATTGATAACGATGTCTGTCACACTCATAAATCAAATCAATAATGTATATTCCATGAACCCCTTATCTACACAATCATGTTGTAGTAACGAGCCAAGGATCGATCTCTCGAGGAACAAACGGTAGGATGTAATCTTATGATCGTATTTTATTCCTATTTTTGAGGTTTTTAATATGTAAATGGGGGTTTAAGCTTGAATCTATATCTAACAAAAGTAAAGCACAGCGAATAAAAAATTAATTTAAAGCAATAGTGAAACCTAACTAGATGCTAATGATCAAATCATAACACATTGTCACACTACATCATAATTAAACCATCAACACACTTAAACTAAATATGAAATTACGAGAAGTAATTAAATCTAATCTTAAGAATAGAATTAAATAGAAAGACATCAGAAAAACCTAATCTAAAGCACCAATTAAAACCCTAATTTAAATCTATTCACTTAACAATTAACCAAGCACAAATTAAACACAAACTAAACTTCAACAAGGAAAGAAATGCTAGATTACTTGCTAAAACAACTTAACAAACATCAAGAAATCTATTCTAAGCAACAAAACAGTAACAAAATGAACTAAAAAGGTAAACCAATCCATTCTCACAATCAATCCAACAATCTTCACACTCTTGCCATCACACAAGAGTGCCGAAGTTGAGAACACCCAACTCTGGACCTCTGCGGAGAATCTCTACAACGTCTCAGCTTGAGGTATGCTCAACAACGCCGGTGGACCACCTCCGGTGAGCTAGAACAACCCGAAACCTAAGATATGGCCGGAAATTTGGAAATCTATGAATCTGAAACTCTGGATCGGGATGAGCACTATGGATTGCGGATGATCGTCGGATGGAGCTCAATAACGCCGGCGGACCACCTCCAAGCGTCACTGATGGTAATCGGAGTCTCAGATTGGAGGAACACCTCCAAATCTGAGGTAAATCTGAGAAACTCAGAAATGCAGAATTCGCCGGAGAGAACACCGTCCGATCGCTCCAGATGACCGGAATGAAGCTGCCGTGAAGGTCTCTCACTTATGTCGAAGCTCGAGGATTGATTGGAGAAGGAAAGGGGCCAAAATCCAGAAGAAGACGTGCACCGAGATGAAGAACAGCGCACTGTGGAGTCGACGAAGCCTGGAATCTACTGTAGCTTCTGTTTTGAATTTGTTCCTGATCTGAATGGACGGCTGAAATCGATTTAGCGCTTGATCAACGGTGAAAAGCCACCCAAAATCAAATCCGGAGGTACTGATCTTCTTCTAGGGTCAGGATCTACTCTCCCTTAGGTCGGATCGACCAGATTTTCATGGATGGTTTAGATCTGCCCAATCTTCGATGAACGGTCGAGATTAATTCGGCTTGATCAATGGCTGTATGAACTCCGATTTGATTCAAAACCTCTGGATCTTCATCTATGGATGAGATCTCCTCCTCATTAGGTTAGATGGGCCAGATCTTCAACGAATGGTTCAGATCTCTTCTGTTCTTGATGAACGGCCCATAATGCTCCAAAGCTTGATCGTGTCGTTTAAGCTCCGATTCGAGCCCAATTTTGGTTCAAATAGATCCACATCCACGATCCTTTGATTCCTACAAAATAAGAATCAAATATTAGGATCAAATAGCACAAAAATAAGCTCATTTACAATTAAGTCTAAAATCGGTACAATGTATAAAATATGATGTAACCATGATTAAAACCTATGAAATCAACATCAAACCATGCATATATGAATTAAAATAATACAGTAAAATCATGGTTATCAAATCCCCCACACTTAGCTTTGAACGTCCCGTGAAAGTAAAGAAAACTAAAAATCATCTCCTATAAAAAATTCCCTAGCAATATCTAGAAGATAGTAAAAGGAATTTAACTAAGACCATCTAAAGATCACCAATAATCATGAATACAATCCAAACAATAATAAGTAGGTATGGTAGTTTAAATTTAATTGAAAAATTAAGCAAGTTACAATCTCACAAGTTATTCACCTATTCTATCTCCCACACTCAAACATGTATAAGTGGAGCTCACTCAATGCAACTCACAACATTACACTACCATAAGTTTGCTTATTTTTTAATTCTCCACCACTATAAACATAGCATACATAAATCAAAAGGATTTTATCAACAAGAATGGAAATGGAATTAAAATGAACAATGAAAGTGGATGAAATGGAAAAAGAAAAGAATTCATGAAAAATTTAGAAGATGAGAGTATTGGAGGAATATACTTGATGAGTTGACCATTTTGATGTTAAAAGAGATGAATAACATTTGTTATTATCAATTCAAATTACCAAGCTAACTTCCCCTTCAATTTGATATCAATCCAAGATTCTCGATTCTCTATCTTCACACTTGATACTCTTTGTCTTGCCATTTTTTTTTTCTTTAACTGTTTTCTTTTCATTTCAATTTCAGCATTTTAAAAGCTCAAATAATCTCATCTCAACTTATGAAGAAGAATTCTCTCCCCCACACTTAAACCTTTGGCCGTCTCGGGTAATCGAAACATCATGCTCCTATGAATTAATACTCTTTAAGCCACTTCATGCTGCAGATCTTCATCTTCTTCTCTGTTTCTTCTTCATTTCTTCACTGTTTCTGTTTCTATCTTTAGAACTCAAACAACCAAAAAACACTTGATTCAGAACCTCAAAACCAGCAAGAACTCAGATCATTACAGCTTATCATGATCAACAAATGTATTGAAAGGCTCGCACAATTGCATGGCTCTGATTCCATATCCAGCATTCCATTACATTCAGAATTCTATAATCTTCAGAAATGGAAAGGTAAAGAATAGAATTCAGCAACAAAATTAGAATTCAGACCTTGATGAAATGGAGAAATCTACAATACCTAAATAATTCAGCTATAATCAACATAGCTTCAACAACTTCAAGCTATAATCAAAATCTATTTTCTGATTTCTGCAGATTTTTACCCATGAAAAATTCAGTTTCGAGAAAATAATCTCAATAATAGATCAGCCAGAGCTCCAAGGTGTCACTGACAAGAACTGAAACATAGATTTCTTACAAACATTAGAAGGAATTCTAACTCAAGCTGATAATCGAATTCTGCAGAAATCTGCAGATTAAATTAGCACACTCTTTAAAATTCCAGAACATATCCTTTGAATTACTGAACAAAGATTCCAGCTCAGCAAAGATTCTCTGCTTAATGCTTTGGACAGATTCCAGCCAAACCTAAACGGATTCTAACTCTGCAATTTCAGAACCTAGTATTACTACAGAGTAGATTTTCAGTTTCCTGCCTTTGGTTTGCACCTCTGATTTGTATTCAACTTTCAGCCTAAAATCAAATAATTTCTGGTGAAGCAAGTTCAGCATCTATCAACTCTAAAACAACAGATGGATTTAAATTTTTCCATGAATGAATGTCTTAAATCTGCATTCCACTCAGCACAAAGCATATTTCAGCATTTCCTTTTCTTCTCTCGTTACAATCTTCATTTCCTTTCTGCAATTTTGTTTTCATATTCAATCAGTTTCAGAAATTCAGGGGCAACAACACCAACAAAATGCTCAGAATTCATCATTTTCAAAACCTTCTCCCATCATATGTCTCCTAGTGTTTTGATCATTATTAATTCTTGAAATTCTAGTTTACTAGAGAACAGCTGCAGTGTGCCAAAATTCTATCAGTTTGCAACATTCTAGCAACTGAATTAAATTCAGTAACTCAACCAATAGTAGCTGCAAAGACTCCAAGATAGCTTCAATCTTGAAGAGAACATCAGATGTCTTTCACAAGGGATCAAAAGCTTCATTTAGACCTCTCAATAATTATAAATCTGCAAACCAAAATTGGCACTCACAACTAAAATCCAATTCACCATTCAACTTCTTAACAAATTCAGTTACCACTTAATGGCTTTCAAGTTTTGAAGCATAGAGAAATCGGGAAGGGAAAAACACTAACTAACAATGAGTAATCAAAAACTCTACTACAATTCTTCAGTAATTAAGGAGTTCCAGCAATAATTTGTTACTCAATAGGCTAGGTTGATACAAAATTCACGGTTGAAAACAATTCTCATATTTCTGATCCGTTAATATGACTTTCCATTGGGATTTTCTTTCTCTGTTTCTGTTTTTCTGCAGTTACAGATTTCTTCCAATTCCAGTAGCTCTGCTTAAGAGGTTCAGAACACAGCTCTTTTAAAATTCCCTCAGCATTAAAGTCGCTGAGTTGAAGCTAATGATTCCGACACTACAATATTGATCCCCTGCTTAATTGCCATTACTGATTTATTTCCTTACCAAGCATAGAAACACTAAAGATGGTAACTATTGAAAACCCACAATTTCAGAATTAAAATCCTGGCACAAAGTAGTGTCAACTTACTGATTCAAAAACTAAAATGCAGCTTGATCACAGAATTCAAAACTGCATTCTAATTCTTCAAGGACATCTCATGAACTGGCTAAATTTCTTTTCATGCAAGATTAATAAATTTCAGAACTTTAATATCTGAAACAGTATGAAGTTTAAGCTGTAAAACTCAAGTTTTCCAGAATTACAAATCTGAACAGTTTCATCTTTAATAACTCCGCCAAAATCAACTACAAAGTCTCTAAAATAGAGTTAATATATATAATTCATGAATTTATAAATCTAATTCAGAAACTAAGCCAAATAATTTAGAATTAAAGTTGCCCTTTTTGAAATCTGGATTTCTGAACCTTAGTTTCAGAATTTGGTTTTCAAGAACATCTGGCCCTAAATCATGAAAAACTAAACATAGACACGAACATTATTCAACACTGCATCAACAGGGAATTGAATTCACCTTGGTCCTGATCAGTAAATGGGTTAAAAGTTTTTGGAAGAAACCTGCAGATCAATTAGGCACACAATTGAAACTCCAAATTCCAGAAATCTTCTCTGTTTTCTGCAGTCTCTGCACAAGTTCTAACTCTGGATTCATAACTTTGCCTCAGGTTTCAGAAATTACATCCATTGAAATTGCATGCTTCGAACCATACAAGAGTTAAACTTTAATCCTTCAATTTCAAAAATCAACACCAAGCATTCAATAGATAAAGGACCAAACTGTATTCTCCACTATTCAAATTCTGCAATTCCTGATAATCTTCAAATTCAAGTTCCCTTGTCTTTAGTTTTCAAGATAAGTTCCAGAAATCAGTTGCTAATCAAGAACTTCAGTAAGATTTTTCATATAAACTGATTAGAATTACAGACCATTTCCATTTCTGTAGTGAAAAACTTGAGAAGAAGAGCTTAGCACACACTTGCTAATTTTAGAAACAAATCTGATTTCTGAATTTCACTTCTGCAGATCACAATTAAATTTTTAACTAAGTTAGAGGAACCATCTTGAAACTTACTGGTTTCTCTCAAACCTACCCAGAAACTTACTGGTTTCTGCAGATTTTGCCACATTTCATCTGCTTATAACAGAATTTCCAGCTCTCCTAAACAGCTTGAAAATGCATATATGTTGCACTGGTATAAAATAGAACTCATATTTCAAAATTTCCACAATTACAGAATCTAAGGTTGGTTAGAAATCTGTAGCTAAAGACAGAATTAGAGTTTCAAAGTCACTTCAGCAAAAATCACAAAGAATTCAGTTTGAAATAAGGCACCATTTAACACAAACTTGATATGAGACAAGATTCAAACTGTTTCTGGTTAGAAATGGCTTGAATGTTTGGCACACATGCAGCAACTCAGAAATTCCTCTTTAATTTCATTCAGTATACGAAATGTAAGTGATAAGGATAGTTAAAGTATCTAGCAACTTCACCAATTTACAACATCAACTTCTATCTCTAGCTACAAGAATTTAAGCTGCCTAAATCAGAGAATCAAATTCTGATCTGCTGGCTTAAAAGATACTGAATTAATCTGTTCAGCGAAGAGAGAAATTGGTACTATAAGCAATGTTGATTTATGAAGAAAATCTGCATATGCGAGTTTCTGTAATTCTGAGCTGAACAGATTATGGTATTTGCTTCTCCAAAAGTCTGAAATCAAGTTTCCAATTTGGCTCTGAACAAAAATTTTTTTTTTCTTTGTTTCCCACATTGCAGTTTCTTTTGCAAACATCAGATAATTCCAATTGTATCATGCAGAATTCAGATTTTGGTAATTCTGGATTCTGCATTATGGTTTTCTCAGATTTAATGTTTCAGAATTTCAAGCTGAGAAGTGTTCTGATTTGTATTTAACACTCAATCGAATGAAAGAAGTCAATGATACCAGAATACTATTTGTTGCTTTACTTTACAAAACTCCATCTGAGCTTCTCCCTTACTTGGTGTCATATTTGAATTCTTGATACTCCATTTGTACATCAACAAAAACATTTCAGATAGAAGTCCTGCCAGTACAACAGACTCAAAAGTAAAACTGATTACTGAACAATTTATGTGGCTTGGAAATACAACATCAAAGTCCAAATTCAACCATGCTTCATTTCTGAAAATACAGAATTTCATTCCTGTAGATTTCTTCCTTCATTTCCTAGCTTCTGCTCATCTTCCAATTCTGTAGCTTCGACCATTTCTGACATCAGATTCTATATCTGAGTTTCATCAATTAAATTCAATGTAATTCCATTGAAGGCATGAAGAAATCAACTCATATTAATGTATCTCTTCAGATTTTCTTCAAAATGTAAGTGTTCTCTATAAATTTCCCCTATTATAACAATCCAGCAGCTAACTAAAATTCAGCAACTGCATTCTTCCAAGCTTTCGAGTAAATAACATCAAATAACATTGCAAATCATACATTTAACTTGGAAAACAACAACCTTAAAAAATTTGAGAATTAAACTTGGCACAATCAAATGAGGTTGTTAGAACTTTATACAATAATGATGCTCTTTTAGAAAACAAAGAATTTTCTAAACTGAATTTTCAATGGATTGAGCATAAGTTACATTGATAAGCAAAAAATTTGGAACTGTTTATATTTTCCATTGATCAGTGAAGAACCAATTTCAGAAATGCTAGTTGCTTTCATTGAGTTGCAGTTTGTGCTATAATTGCAGAAGCCAACAATTACATTCTTCCAAGCTTCTGATCAGATTTTGAAAATTGGATTAGTCATTGTCTAGAAGGTTCGTAAGAGAAGGTGACACCAAATTGTATTGGTATGCCATGTTCAGATTCTGAATCCTATTATTCAAAATTCAGATTCTGAATTCATTAGAGTTAAATGCTCTTGTGCCCAGAATTCATTTCCAGAATCAGAATGCATTGATCCAACTCTATGTGATATTAGTCTCAGAAATCTGATTTAAGAGCATCTTGGCACACATGTAAATCCGAAACAATTGCTGAATTCTGGTTCCAGTTTCATACCTCACTATTTCTTCCTTCATTTCAAAAAGTAGTTTTCTGGAATTCCTCTATGATTTGTGATTCAACATTCTGGATTCTGGAAATCAGCACTCCTTCACTTGTGTTTAAAAAAAAACTCCACAGAATAAATTGAGCAAATTGATCATAATACTCAGCATAACAAGATACCACAGGAGCTCCATTGATCAACTTCCAATTTAGGACAATTGCATTTCTGATACACTTCCACCCAACTTTCAACTTCTGATAGAAGTACTGAATTCCAGTTTAAGACAACAGCTCCACCCTTGTTCTTTTCTCATCAAGTTCTGGAAATTTCAGAAAACAATTTCAGCATACTTCCTTCCACTTAAGACGTAGTTCATCTGAGACAATGAAACTCAATTCAATCTAAGTTATACATAAATTTAATAGAATTCTCAATGTTTAAAGCTGAAGATATTCGGCAAAGCAATCAAATTCCAGGAAGTATATCAGAATTCTGATACTTCACAGTTTCCAGATTCCAGTTCAGACATAACAATTTCAGTTTCAGCATTTCAGAATCTAGATGTGCAGATTTCTAGATTTTCAAAACTTGAATACCATTCGTCAATGAGGAATAAAGGTCTTCATTTGCATCATTTAATTATCAAAGGGTTACAAGAAGATCTTGGCACACAATTGATAAAGGTCTTCATTTTTTTTTTCTCTGCAATTTCCAACTTTGTTTCCAGCTCTTAAAATTTCTGCATTTCACATGTATAACTGCTAAACATCGACATCCAAATTCAATAAGCCATAAATTTTCACTGCATTATCCCTATAAGCTCTTTCCAGCCTCTGATTTCTGCAATTCTGTTTAGTGGTAGTTCTCAGATTCTTCAAATTAAGACTTAAGATTCAAAATATGTAATTCAAGGAACCTTAGGCTTAAGACTTGCAGATTCAGGTTTATGAGGAACTATCATTTAACACTGAATTAATAGAAGGTTGAATTCAGCTTAATGCAGTTAAAAATCAGCATAAAAATTTTGGTACAATCAAGTTCTCGATTCCTGGTATCTCATTCTCTATGCAGCTCGAAAAATTCCTTAACTTGGTGTTTGTCCAACATTTACAGAATAAGTCCAAGATCAAAAGCTCCACTTGGACTTTTTGTTGATTAGTAATCAGTATTCAGCTTGGCACCTACAATTTTCAGGATTTGACTCTTGAAAGAATATGTTACTCGATTAAGCTTGAGAAGGTTTCATTTCAACCCTGAACTGTAATCAATTTGGCATCACAGCTTGAGGTTAATTCTGCACTCTGCACCAAAAAGTCTGCACAACTTTAAGTTAATTAACTTTTGCAACAACAATTCCACATTCCAGATTTTCAGTACTAGTACTTGTTTAATCTCCTAGTGCACTTCAAATTAAGCATGTGCACTTCAAATTCAGCAATACTTCCCAAGAGTGAACAAATCTTCTGTGCACAGAACCAATCAATAGTTACGATTCTTAAATTCCAAAATAATTCCAACATGCTTCTTCAAAAATAAAGCTCACTGCCATCTTAAGAACTTGAATTGAAAGCCATGTTGTTCTCAACAGCATTATCAATTGACACAACTAGTCTAAGCTTGGATCATGAAAGGATTTTCTCAAAAAGACCTAATTCAGCACTCCAACCAATTAAAAATACATCCACTTACTCAAAAACACTAAGCATCTCCCCCACACTTGAACTTGTCCTCTTGGCAATCAAAGTCATCAAGAATTCAACCAAAACTCCCAATGAAATGAAGGCAAAGCAAAGTGATCAAGAATTAGAATGCTAGATGAGAATTAAAGAAAATTATGGAGAAAGAGTTTGAAATCATGAGAGAACAAGAATGAAAAATTATCCTTCATTTCCATGCATAATATGCTATTGTGACTTTGAAAAGAAGCAAAACAAGTTCTAGAGTTTCAATTGTTGTAAGTGCATGCCACACAAAGAAAATAATAGAGTATAGGCTTAAAGTGGTCCTCTCGAGGTATTTTCATGCAATCAAACTCAACTAATCATATTGGAATCCACCACCAAATTAATTAATATCATGTAAGAAAAACACCCAATCATGTACAATGACCTAAAATTGATGATCAAATTTAAGAGACTTTTACCACCTTAAAACTATTACTCAGAAAATTCCCATGAAGAATTTTATTCAACTAACATGCTATGTACTAAACTAAATGCAAAGTATGGAAGTAAAATGCAATTGCTAAGTATGAAACTAAAGAAACGTATAAAGAATTTATTAGCCACAAATCACGAATTAAAATGCAAGAACACGCAAAATTGGAAACACTCCCCATTCATTTCCCGGTGGTTGAAGAAGATTCAAAAGAAGAAGCCACCCTGGTAATGGAGTAATCGTGGTTCTACTCAAATTCTTCTTATTACTCTTTCCTTTCAAAATTCTCTCTAGAGGTGAAAGTCAGTTCAGTGTAAGCATCCACTCCAGACGCTTATGTTCTCCTACAACATCAATCAAAGAAAACACCTCCCACACACATGTGGGGTAAAAAGAAAATAGGTGAAAATTAGTGTGGGTAAAAGATATTTCAAGAAATGATTCACATATAATAAAATCAATAAATGGTACCTCTATGAAATTTTCTAATGTATCACAAACAAATACATTATCGTGTTAAAAGGTACCTGGAGTGGTGATTATTACCTCCTTTTCATCAAGAAATGGCTCAAGCTCTTGTTCTGGTGAACGTACAACTTCATGTAGTGATTCTTGTGTGCTTGGCTCCATAGCACAAGTCCCTACACTTACATCCTCTATCCTTGGTGATTCTTGAGGTAATGCTTCTAGTAAGCATTCCCTACACTTAAATTATCTTCAAAATAATACTTGCATCATTCACAACATCTAGAGCAACATCGTTAGTAGAATCAAAAATTTGAACAACTACATCATCATCACAAATAATTCTAGAAAAATCTTGCGAAGAAATGGAAGTAGGGTCAGGCCTGACAAGCGCTCCACAATCCATCTCCTCATTGGAGTTTTGCATTTGTAACTGATTGATGGACGATGCAATCTGATCCAATTGACTCTGAATATTCTGTATCCTTGCAAATTGTTGCTCTTGATGCTCTCACATTTGTTGGATAACTTCATTAAATTTCCACATTGATTCTTCAATTTGTTCTTGTACATCCTCATACTGATATTCAGGCGCATAAATCCCAGTTTGAGGCTGATAATAATAACTCTCCATCCCACCTCCAAAATACGGATAATATGGATCCATGATAAAAAAGAATTTCCTGTTCTTACACTGAAACCTAGCAAATAAAATTAGAAGACTCAGGAACAAATAAAATCAAACACATGGATATATAATCATGAAAGGAGTCAAATAACAATCCTAAAAACACATCTACGATTTCCCCGGCAATGGCGCCAAAATTTGATAACGATGTCTATCACACTTGTAAATCAAATTAATAATGTATATTCCATGAACCCCTTATCTACATAATCATGTTGTAGTAACGAGTCCAGGATCGATCTCTCGAGGAACAAACGGTAGGATGTAATCTTAGGATCGTATTTTATTCCTATTTTTGAGGTTTTTAAAATGTAAATGGGGGTTTAAGCTTGAATCTAAATCTAACAAAAGTATAGCACAGCGAATAAGAAATTAATCTAAAGCAATAGTGAAACCTAACTAGATCCTAATGATCAAATCATAACACATTGTCACACTACGTCATAATTAAACCATCAACACACTTAAACTAAATATGAAATTACGAGATGCAATTAAATCTAATCTTAAGAATAGAATTAAATAGCAAGACATCAGAAAAACCTAATATAAAGCACCAATTAAAATCCTAATTTAAACCTATCCACTTAACAATTAACCAAGCACAAATTAAACACAAACTAAACTTCAACAAGGAAAGAAATGCTAGATTACTTGCTAAAACAACTTAACAAACATCAAGAAATCTATTCTAAGCTACAAAACAGTAACAAAATGAACTAAAAAGGTAAAGCAAACCATTCTCACAATCAATCCAACAATCTTCACACTCTTGCCATCACACAAGAGTGCCGAAGTCGTGAACACCCAACTCTGGACCTCAGCGGAAAATCTCTACAGCGTATCAGCTTGAAGTATGTTCAACAACGCCGGCGGACCACCTCCTGTGAGCTAGAACAACTCGTAACCTAAGATATGGCCGGAAATCTGTGAATCTGAAACTCTTAATCGGGATGAGCACTGTGGATTGCGGATGATCGTCGGATGGAGCTCAATAACGCCGGCGGACCACCTCCAAGCGTCACTGATGGGAATCAGAGTCTCAGATTGGAGGAACACCTCCAAATCTGAGGTAAATCTGAGAAACTCAGAAATGCAGAATTCGCTGGAGAGAACACCGTCCGATCGCTCCAGATGATCGGAATGAAGCTGCCGTGAAGGTCTCTCACTGATGTCGAAGCTCGAGGATTGATTGGAGAAGGAAAGGGGCCAAAATCTGGAAGAAGACGTGCGCCGGGATGAAGAACAGTGCACTGTGGATTCGATGAAGCCTGGAAGCTACTGTAGCTTCTGTTTTGAATATGTTCCAGATTTGAACGGACGACTGAAATCGATTTGGCGCTTGATCAACGGTGAAAAGCCATCCAAAATCATATTCGGAGGTATTGATCTTCATATAGGGTCTGGATCTACTCTCCCTTAGGTCAGATCGACCAGATCTTCACTGGATGGTTCAGATCTGCCCAATTTTTGATGAACGGTCTAGATTAATTTGGCTTGATCAATGGTTGTATGAACTCTGATCTGATTCAAAACCTCTGGATCTTCATCTATGGATAAGATCTCCTCCTCATTAGGTTGGATGGGCCAGATCTTCAACCGATGGTTCAGATCTCTCCTGTTCTTGATGAACTACCCATAATGTTCCAAAGCGTGATCGTGTCGTTTAAGCTACGATTTGAGCCCAATTTCGGTTCAAATAGATCCACATCCATGATCCTTTGATGCCTACAAAATAAGAATCAAATATTAGCATCAAATAACACAAAAATAAGATCATTTACAATTAAGTCCAAAATCGGTACAATGCGTAAACTATGATGTAACCATGATTAAAACCTATGAAATCAACATCAAACCATGCATATATGAATTAAAATAATACAGTAAAATCATGGTTATCAAATCCCCCACACTTAGCTTTGAACGTCCCATGAAAGTAAAGAAAACTAAAAATCATCTCTTATAAAAAATTCCCTAGCAATATCTAGAAGATAGTAAAAGGAATTTAACTAAGACCATCTAAAGATCACCAATAATCATGAATACAATCCAAACAATAATAAGTAGGTATGGTAGTTTAAATCTAATTGAAAAATTAAGCAAGTTACAATCTCACAAGTTATTCACCTATTCTATCTCCCACACTCAAACATGTATAAGTGGAGCTCACTCAATGCAACTCACAACATTTCACTACCATAAGTTTGCTTATTTTCTAATTCTCCATCACTATAAATGTAGCATACATAAATCAAAAGGATTTTATTAACAAGAATGGAAATGGAATCAAAATGAACAATGAAAGTGGATGAAATGGCAAAAGAAAAGAATTCATGAAAAATTTAGAAGATTAGAATATTGGAGGAATATACTTGATGAGTTGACCATTTTGATGTTAAAAGAGATGAATACCATTTTTTTTTATCAATTCAAAATACCAAGCTAACCTCTCCTTCAATTTGATGTCAATCCAAGATTCTCGATACTCTATCTTCACACTTGGTACTCTTTGTCTTGCCATTTTTTTTTCTTTCACTATTTTTTTTTTCATTTCAATTTCAGCATTTTAAAAGCTCAAATAATCTCAACTCAACTTATGAAGAAGAATTCCCTCCCCCACACTTAAACCTTTGACCGTCTCGGGCAATAGAAACATCATGCTCCTATGAATTAATACTCTTTAAGCCACTTCATGCTGCAGATCTTCATCTTCTTCTCTGTTTCTTCTCTGTTTCTTCACTGTTTCTGTTTCTATCTTTAGAACTCAAACAACCAAAAAAAACTTGATTCAGAACCTCAAAACCAGCAAGAACTCAGATCATTACAGCTTATCATGATCAACAAATGTATTGAAAGGTTGACACAATTGCATGGCTCTGATTCCATATCCAGCATTCCATTACATTCTGAATTCTGTAATCTTCAGAAACGGAAAGGTAAAGAACAGAATTCAGCAACAAAATTAGAATTCAGACCTTGATGAAATGCAGACATCAACAATACCTAAATAATTCAGCTATAATCAACATAGCTTCAACAACTTCAAGCTATAATCAAAATCTATTTTCTGATTTATGTAGATTTTTACACATGAAAAATTTAGTTTCGAGAGAATAATCTCAATAATAGATCAGCCGGAGCTCCAAGGTGTCACTGACAAGAACTGGAACATAGATTTCTTACAAACATTAGAAGGAATTCTAACTCAAGCTGATAATCGAATTCTACTAAAATCTGCAGATTAAATTGGCACACTTTGTAAAATTCCAGAACATATCCTTTGAATTACTGAACAAAGAATCCAGCTCAGCAAAGATTCTCTGCTTAATGCTTTGGACAGATTCCAGCCAAACCTAAACGGATTCTAACTCTGCAATTTCAGAACCTTGTATTACTACAGAGTATATTTTCAATTTCCTTCCTTTGGTTTGCACCTCTGATTTTTATTCAACTTTCAGCCTAAAATCAAATAATTTCTGGTGAAGCAAGTTCAGCATCTATCAACACTAAAACAATAGATGGATTTAAATTTTTCCATGAATGAATGGCTTAAATCTGCATTCCACTCAGCACAAAGCAGATTTTAGCATTTCCTTTTCTTCTCTCGTTACAATCTTCATTTCCTTTCTGCAATTTTGTTTTCATATTCAATCAGTTTCAGAAATTCAGGGGCAGCAACACCAACTAAATGCTCAAAATTCATCATTTTCAAAACCTTCTCCCATCATATGTCTCCTAGTGTTTCGATCATTATTAATTCTTGAAATTCCAGTTTACTAGAGAACAGCTGCAGTGTGCCAAAATTCTATCAGTTTGCAACATTCTAGCAACTGACTTAAATTCAGCAACTCCACCAATAGTAGCTGCGAAGACTCCAAGATGACTTCAATCTTGAAGAGAACATCAGATGTCTTTCACAAGGGATCAAAAGCTTCATTTAGACCTCTCAATAATTATAAATCTGCAATCCAAAATTGGCACTCATAACTAAAATCCAATTCACCATTCAACTTCTTAACAAATTCAGTTACCACTTAATGTCTTTCAAGTTTTGAAGCATAGAGAAATCGGGAAGGGAAAAACACTAACCAACAATGAGTAATCAAAAACTCTACTACAATTCTTCAGTAATTAAGGAGTTCCAGCAAGAATTTTTTACTCAATAGGCTAGGTTGATACAAAATTCACGGTTGAAAACAATTCCCATATTTCTGATCCGTTAATATGACTTTCCATTGGGATTTTCTTTCTCTGTTTTTGTTTTTCTGCAGTTACAGATTTCTTCCAATTCCAGTAGCACTGCTTAAGAGGTTCATAACACAGCTCTCTTAAAATTCCCTCAGCATAAAAGTCGCTGAGTTAAAACTAATGATTCTAGCACTACAATATTGAGCCCCTGCTTAATTGCCATTACTGATTTATTTCCTTACCAAGCATAGAAACACTAAAGATGGTAACTATTGAAAACCCACAATTTCAGAATTAAAATCCTGGCACAAAGTAGTGTCAACTTACTGATTCAAAAACTGAAATGCAGCTTGATCATAGAATTAAAAACTACATTCTAATTCTTCAAGTACATCTCATGAACTGGCAAAATTTCTTTTCATGCAAGATTCATAAATTTCATAACTTCAATATCTGAAACAGTTTGAAGTTTAAGCTGCAGAAACTCAAGTTTTCTAGAATTGCAAATCTGAACAGTTTCATCTTTAATAACTCTGCCAAAATCAACTACAAAGTCTCTAAAATAGAGTTAATATATATAATTCATGAATTCATAAATCTAATTCAGAAACTAAGCCAAAAAATTTAGAATTACAGCTGCCCTTTTTGAAATCTGGATTTCTGAACCTTAGTTTCAGAATCTGGTTTTCAAGAACATCTGGCCCTAAATCATGAAAAACTAAACATAGACACGAACATTATTCAACACTGCATCAACAGGGAATTGAATTCACCTTGGTCTTGATCAGTAAATGGGTTAAAAATTTTTGGAAGAAACCTACAGATCAATTAGGCACATAATTGAAACTCCAAATTCCAGAAATCTTCTCTGTTTTCTGCAGTCTCTGCACAAGTTCTAACTCTGGATTCATAACTTTGCCTCAGGTTTCAGAAATTACATCCATTGAAATTGCATGCTTCGAACCATACAAGAGTTAAACTTTAATCCTTCAATTTCAAAAATCAACACCAAGCATTCAATAGATAAAGGACCAAACTGTATTCTCCACTATTCAAATTCTGCAATTCCTGATAATCTTCAAATTCAAGTTCCCTTGTCTTTAGTTTTCAAGATAAGTTCCAGAAATTAGTTGCTAATGAAGAACTTCAGTAAGATTTTGCATATAAACTGATTAGAATTACAGACCATTTCCATTTCTGTAGTGAAAAACTTGAGAAGAAGAGCTTAGCACACACTTGCTAATTTTAGAAACAAATCTGATTTCTGAATTTCACTTCTGCAGATCTCAATTAAATTTTTAACTAAGTTAGAGGAACCATCTTGAAACTTACTGGTTTCTCACAAACCTACCCAGAAACTTACTGGTTTCTGCAGATTTTGCCACATTTCATCTGCTTATAACAGAATTTCCAGCTCTCCTAAACAGCTTGAAAATGCATATATGTTGCACTGGTATAAAATAGAACTCATATTTTGAAATTTCCACAATTACATAATCTAAGGTTGGTTAGAAATCTGTAGCTAAAGACAGAATTAGAGTTTCAAAGTCACTTCTGCAAAAATCACAAAGAATTAAGTTTGAAATAAGGCACCATTTAACACAAACTTGATATGAGACAAGATTCAAACTGTTTCTGGTTAGAAATGGCTTGAATGTTTGGCACACATGCAGCAACTCAGAAATTCCTCTTTAATTTCATTCAGCATACGAAATGTAAGTGATAAGGATAGTTAAAGTATCTAGCAACTTCACCAATTTACAACATCAACTTCTGTCTCTAGCTACAAGAATTTAAGCTACCTAAATCAGAGAATCAAATTCTGATCTGCTGGCTTAAAAGATACTGAATTAATCTGTTCAGCGAAGAGAGAAATTGGTACTATAAGCAATTTTGATTTATGAAGAAAATCTGCATATGCGAGTTTATGTAATTCTGAGCTGAATAGATTATGGTATTTGCTTCTCCAAAAGTCTGAAAACAAGTTTCCAATTTGGCTCTGAACAAAATTTTTTATTTTTCTTTGTTTCCCACATTGCAGTTTCTTTTACAAACATCAGATAGTTCCAATTGTATCATGGAGAATTCAGATTTTGGTAATTCTGGATTCTGCATTATGGTTTTCTCAGATTTAATGTTTCAGAATTTCAAGCTGAGAAGTATTCTGATTTGTATTTAACACTCAATTGAATGAAAGAAGTCAATGATACCAGAATACTATTTGTTGCTTTACTTTACAAAACTCCATCTGAGCTTCTCCCTTACTTGGTGTCATATTTGAATTCTTTATACTCCATTTGTACATCAACAAAAACATTTCAGATAGAAGTCCTGCCATTACAACAGACTCAAAAGTAACACTGATTACTGAACAATTTAGATGGCTTGGAAATACAACATCAAAGTCCAAATTCAATCATGCTTCATTTATGAAAATACAGAATTTCATTCCTGTAGATTTCTTCCTTCATTTCCTAGCTCCTGCTCATCTTCCAATTCTGTAGCTTTGACCATTTCTGACATTAGATTCTGTATCTGAGTTTATTCAATTAAATTCAATGTAATTCCATTGAAGGCATGAAGAAATCAGCTCATAATAATGTATCTCTTCAGGTTTTCTTCAAAATGTAAGTGTTTTCTATAAATTTCCCCTATTATAACAATCCAGCAGCTAACTAAAATTCAGCAACTGCATTCTTCCAAGCTTTAGAGTAAATAACATCAAATAACATTGCAAATCATACATTTAACTTGGACAACAACAACCTTAGAAAATTTGAGAATTAAACTTGGCACAATCAAATGAGGTTGTTAGAACCTTATACAATAATGATGCTCTTTCAGAAAATGAAGAATTTTCTAAGCTGAAATTTCTGTAATACCCACTAAGCTTGTAAGATAAATATATGAATGTGAGATTTTTCCTTAGAAAAATAATAGGAAGTGAGTTGAAGCAAAAAGAAATAAAATGAAATAAAAATAGGGAGAGGTCAAGGATTGAACCTTGAACCTCTTATTTTATATTTCATAGAATTAATCGGTAATAACCAGTTGGGATAGGAATAATATGTTGATAACAAAGGAGGGAAACTCATGATAAAGGTAAGAGTAAAAGCTAGCCAAAAGAAAACAAGAAAGGAGCAAGAGAAAGGCAACTTGTCTTCCTCCCTTTCTCTCTTTCTTCCTCTTTGGTTTTGCCGAAATGTTTAAAGAGGAATTAAGGGGATTCAATCCCCCTTATTTCACCATGAATGATGAGGATAAATAAACAAATAAAAATAAAAATAAAATATAAAAAAAAGGGCTAGGGGAGAAGGAAAGCAAAAACTAAGTTTGCTACCTCTTCCCCCTTAACATAAAAGGGAGCAAGAAAAGAGAAAACTATTTTTCTCTCATTTTCTCTCATTCATCCTCTCCCTCACCGAGAACACCACAGTCCCCTCTCCTCCATCTTCAGCCCCAAAGCCAAATTTTTCCCTAAGAAAGCCTAAGATACAAGGAGGACTTAGCAAAGGAATCAAGGGAAAGGAACTAGAAGAAGAGGCTACTTCTTTTTCTTCATACCTTAGATCCACAAGCGAAAAAGGATGTAAGCTTCCCCTCACCTGTGGTACAAGGCTTTTATGTGCTTTTCGGATTTTATGAGGATTTTAAAACCTAGAAACAAGTTTGAGAAAATTCGGCCAAGAAGAGCTTTCAAAAATCTAATGATGTTTAAACTAGTCTTCACTACATGATAGATTTTCCTATGCTATGTAGAAGGGTTCTTCTTCATGCTTTTATACCTATATGATGCTTGATCAGAGGAGTACTGAACCCTAGAATTTTGGCCAAAAATATTCTTAAGAGGCTAGGGAAATTTATTGTTTTACCCAACTAGTACAAGGGTCTCCCTATGAAATATTAAGGATCATGTATTAGTTTTTCTTCCTTAGAAGATATTTGAAACTAAAATAAAACCCACTCATATGATTCGGTCAAGAAAGGGTTTAGGGTTAGGAAGACCTTTAAATTTAAATAACCATGCTCATGTGATAGAATACATAGATCTTAAAGGATTTGTATGCTTGAATATTGCTAGAATTTCATGAACTCCTTCTTAGGGTTTTTCGGCCATGATGAGATGGATAGCTTAGAAAAGCTTAAACAAAATTTTAATATGCTCAAGACCTCTGTGCTATTTAGATATGAAAGTTGTTTAATGCCCTCATGCTTAATTAGGGTTTAGAAATATTAGTTGCATGACATATAATATGTATGACCACAAGGGGTCCTAGCTTATTCATGAACCAATTTGTATATATGTTTCTTAGTAACTTTTGCCATGAAACTTACATAGGTTTTTCATGCTTTAGGCCACTTAAAAACCTATCTAAGGAATGGTAGGTTTCGGCCATGAGAAAAAAATAAAAGAAAAAGAGAAAAAGAAACCTAGAAAGCCTAAGACACAATTCATATGTATACTCATTATGCTTGTCCTTATACATGCTATGAAATTTGTATAAATTCTCCAGCTTTTAGGCTATTTGAAGCAAGTTTATATTCTGTGAGTTTTGGCCAAGTAGGGTTTAAAAGACCTAGAGGCCTTAGAAATGAAACCAAATGTGTTAAAAGTACTTCTTATGAAAATAGGATAATGTGTTGATTGTTTCACATGCTTGTATAATTTTTCCATGACCTAAATGAACCCTTGAATGTTTCGGTCATGAAGGAATAGATGCCCTAGAAACCCTAGGACTTAAATTAAATATGCTCATATCACTCTACATGAAATATGATAAGTAGAAAGCCAAGGTGCAATTGCTATATGTTGTTTTATGACCTAAAATGATGCTAGGGTATGTTTCGGCCATAACTATTGTATGATGCCTTGTATGAATTTATACATAATGTTAGTCCAAGTTCACATGCTTGTATGCTTGTTTGTAGCCCTAATGAGAACTTGTTAAATTTCGGCCATGACATATGTTAAGGGCTTAAAGAACTTAGGAACTAATTCAAATGTGTCAAATGTGTTTACCTTGTTCCTTGGTAAAAATGTTATAAATATGATTTAAAGTTGTCCATACTTTTATGTCATATGGAACCTTGTTTCACACCTTAAGGTTTCGGCCATATGAAATTAGGGACTTGAGGAACTTAGAAACTAAGTTAATCATGTTTATAATGCTTCCTATGAAAATGTTATGATGATAATTTAGGTGCCACATGCTTGGATGTTGTGTTTAACCTAAATTGAGCTCTAAAGGGTTTCGGCCACAAGGGTTTAGGAAGCTTAAAACCAAGATAAATATGATACCATGTTTCCTATGATAGGATAATCACAAGATACACCCTTATGCTTAAAATGTATGCTTGTGATTTATGACTTATGATATGATATGCATGCTTTTATGATATGATATGCTTTGTGCTTAAAATATGCATGCTTATGTTATGATATGTGGTTGAATTATGCATGCTTTGATGCCATGGTTAGTGCTTAAAATATGCATGCTTTCATGATATGCTATGTGGTTAAATCATGCATGCTTGATGATATGCTTTATGCTTAAGATATGCATGTTTTTATGATCTATGCCTAAGTGATGCATATTGTTATGACATGATGTATGCCTAAGTGATGCATGCCTTTATGATGAGATGTATGCCTAAGTGATGCATACCTTTATGACATGATGTATGCCTAAGTGATGCATACCTTTATGATATGATGTATGCCTAAGTGATGCATACTTTTATGACACGATGTATGCCTAAGTGATGCATACTTTTACGATATGATGTGTGCCTAAGTGATGCATGCTTTTATGATACATGATATGTATGACATGTACTTTACTTTATATGTGAGTGGCTTGTACCAAGGGTGGGCTCCATAAGCGCCCCGGGGACTATGGACCTCGTTAGAGATGGGCTCCTAAGTGCCCTTAGGACTAAGGGCCTAGTATGTTTGCCTCGTAGGGTTCAAGACTTGCTACCTTGGACCTACAAGGTTACGCGCAATATGTAAGTGGTACATAGCCGGGATCCCCCTTATGTTGAGATTACTTTCAAGTATATATGTAAAAGAAAATGGTTTTAAAGATCATGAGACATACACATGTTTTTCGGATACATGTTTTCCAAAATCATATTGCATACACCTTATGATTATGCTATGTTTCATGCTATGCTCTTGATTATGATATGCCATGATAAGGTATGATAATGTTATGTTCATGCTATACCTTATAGACATGTTTCGGCCATGGATATGTTGATGCTTGATATATAGATTTCGGCCATAGATATGATGATGCCTTGATGTACATGTTTCGGCCATAGTATGATGCTTTGATATACATGTTTCGGCCATGCTTTGATATACCATAATACTTGTTTGTTATGCCATGTCTAGCTATGTTTTATGCAATGCACTATGTATATGTTTCGACCATGGTGATGCTTGATATGCTATGACTAGTTGTGATTATATTATGATGCATGATATGCTTGAATAGAATGCTATGTTATGCCATGATTAGTTGAGATTATGACTTGTTGATGCATTCTTGATTATGTGCTGATTGTTGGTTTTAGTGAGTAGGAAAGGAACTTACTGAGCCATGAGTGCTCATAGCTTACTTTCCTTGTACCACAGATAAAGGAAAAAGCTGGATGAGTTAGAGGAGCAGCAGGAGGGGCAACGAAGATGTGTGTGGCAGTGGCTAGGCAACCAAATAAATAAGAACCTGCTTAAAGTTTCTTTAAAGAACTATGCATTGGTATTTTATGACTTGTGATACCTAAACATGTGTGGCTTGACATTATGGTTCCACTAGATTTGATGTTATGATTTTGATGCCATGTGATAGTATAGTTCAAAAGAAATTTAAAAGAAAAGTTTTATTAAAACTATGAAAATTATTTTAAGTCTTCCGCTGTTTTAAAAAGAAAAAATTTATACGTAGTGTATCATAGCCCCGTCCCTTAGGGTAGCAGGGAGGGCGGGCGTTACAGGTTGGTATCAGAGCAAAAGTTTATTGCCAGCTCACTACACACACATCAAGCCTCCTACCTGCCGCTCCAAGTAAAAATGTTTATGTTAAATTTATTTGTTATATGTTTATGTTTGATTTTCTTGTCATATACTTATGCTTTATTTTCTTTACTACATTGCTTATGCTTTATTTCCTTATGTTACATTGTTTGTCATTATATTCCTTATTTTTTTTCCTCATGTTGTTTATGCTTTAGTTCATGTTTTACTTGCTTATGTTTGATGCTTTATTCTATGCTTTTAGTTATAAATTAGATTAGGAGTACATATTGGTAGGTTAGGAATAATACCATAACAAATAGATAGAAACAAACCAGTACGTTAGATTGGCTAAAATTGATAACCACTTACACTAGTCTATTTCTTTTAGATAAACATGGTTAGGACACGCAATACCCGAACCGGAGGGACAGTGACTCCTCCAGATCTGACGCAGGTAGTCGCAGACCTCCAGCAAGGCAACCCAGTTACCCCACCGGTGAATCCACTACTTGTTATACCTACAGCCGCGCCAGTGCCCCCGGCAGCCCCTACTCCAATGGTCCGACAAGAGGCCTATCTACTTCAGTGGCAAAGGCTTAAGCCGGAAGCATTCTCGGGAAACTGTGAACCATGGGATGCGCAAGCCTGGCTCAAAACCGTAGAGAACATAATGGAACTACTGGATTGGCCTTAACACGAGAAGGTCAAATGCGCGTCGTTCTGTCTTACCGGAGATACCCGTATGTGGTGGGACAGAGTAAAGGCGAAAAGGCAAATAAACCAAATGCAGTGGATAGATTTTGAGACAGAGTTCTTAGAGGAATTTTTCCATATGCAAGTGACCAACAAGCACTATGACGAGTTCACTGAGTTCCGACAAGGTGATCTGTTAGTCAATGAAGCCATCAAGAGGTTCAACCGCTTAGCTCGATTGTGCCCAAAACTGGTCCGTACTGAAAATTAAGGGTCCGGTTGATGTTAAAGATGCTCCGACCCGAGATAGCTCTGAACGTAGCCGGCGGAGTTAATAGACCGCAGACTGCAGAAGAGCTAGTCAACAGTGCTCTGATTATCGAGCACTATCAGGAAGCAATGAACAAGGGCAAGAACCAAGCACCGACCGGAGCACAAAAATCGCACAATACCAGAACTGACTGGAAAGGAAACTCAAGTGGAAAGAGGAAACAGTGGAATAAAACAAAAGGTGGTCCAGCCAATAAGCAGACTAAGTACCCTCAGTGTGCCACAAGTGGGAAGATGCATTCTGGAGTATGTCTTCTGAGCACCAAAAAGTGCTACATCTGCGGAGGGGAAGGTTGTTTGGCGAGAAATTGCCCTACTCAGTCTCAGGCACTACCTTCGCAGAACTTCCAGAGCAGGAGTACCCCCGCACAGCTTCACCAGATGCAAGCTGCCATAGAAGGGACTTCAATCAGCCAAGGAAGATTGGAGGCCCCTCCTACTATGACCAAGGAGGACGTGGCGAATGCCTCTACCGTTGTCACAGGTCAGCTACTTATTTACAATCAGTATGCTATAGTATTATTTAATACCGGGGCAACACACTCGTTTGTCTCAACGCCTTTTATGAAGAAGCTAGATATACCACTCCGAACTCTAGAGGACACATTCTTAACAACCTTACCATCCGGGGAGATTATGCTATCGGACTATATGCTGCAAGCAGTACTTATTCAGATCGCAAACAGAGAACTCTACTGCAATCTGATAGTACTTGATATGCAGGATTATGACATAATTTTGGGCATGGATTTCCTTAGTAAATACGGCGCTTCAATCGAGTGCCGCAAGAGAAAAGTGATTTTCTGACCCGAAAATGAACCAGAGTTTGAATTTACGGAGAATTAAAAGGAACAGAGAAGTTATTGTCATCTATTAAAGCACAAAAGATGTTAGATAAAGGATGTATGGGGTTTCTAGCACAAGTGGTTGATATCAATCAAATCAAAGACCCAAAGCTAGAAGATGTCAGAGTAGTATGCAACTATCCAGAAGTATTTCCAGAAGAACTACCAGGGTTGGCCCCTGACAAAGAGATAGAATTCGGAATCGAATTGATTCCTGGTACTCAGCCGATTTCAAAAGCACCTTATCATATGGCTCCGGCTGAATTAAAGGAACTTCAGGAACAGTTATCCGAATTACTCGACAAGGGACTTATTCGTCCTAGTCACTCTCCATGGGGAGCTCCAGTGCTATTCGTGAAGAAGAATGATGGGTCTATGCGAATGTGTATAGACTACCGAGCGCTGAATAATGTGACGATCAAGAATCGGTACCCACTCCCACGGATCGATGATCTGTTCGATCAACTGAACGGTGTGACCGTTTTCTCAAAAATAGATCTACGATCCGGTTATCATCAAGTGAAGGTGAAACCAGATGATATACCGAAAACAGCATTTCGAACTCGGTACGGACATTATGAGTTTATAGTTATGCCTTTCGGAGTAACCAACGCTCTTGCAGTATTTATGGATCTGATGAATCAAGTATTTACGACATATCTTGATAAATTTGTAATTGTCTTCATTGATGATATACTTATCTACTCAAGAACCCCAGAAGAACATGCTGAACACCTAAATATTGTACTACAGATCCTTCAAGAGAAACAACTATATGCAAAATTCTCCAAATGCAAGTTTTGGCTTGACCGGGTAATATTTCTAGGTCATGTCATCTCCAAAGATGGAATTATGGTGGATCCAAGTAAAATCGAAGCTGTAAATAACTGGAACCGACCAAAGAATGCCAGCGAAGTCAGGAGTTTTCTCGGACTAGCAGGTTATTACAGGAAATTTATAGAGAATTTTTCTAAAATCGCAGCCCCTATGACAGCCCTCACCAAGAAAAATATAAAGTATGAATGGACAGAAGCTTGCGAGAAGAGTTTCGCGGAATTAAAAAGGAGACTGACTAGTGCTCCGATTCTTACTCTTCCGGAAACCAACAAAGGCTTCGATATGTACAGTGATGCTTCCATCACAGGACTTGGAGCTGTACTCATGCAAGATGGCAAAGTCATTGCCTACGCTTCAAGACAACTTAAAGAGCATGAGAAGAATTATCCCATTCATGACTTAGAACTAGCAGCCGTGGTCTTCGCTCTCAAAATATGGAGACATTATTTATATGAAGCTCAGTGTAAGATTTATACCGACCATCAGAGTCTGAAATATTTCTTCACACAAAAAGACCTAAATATGAGGCAACGCCGATGGCTTGAGTTAGTAAAAGATTACGACTACGAGATTCTTTATCACCCAGGAAAGGCGAACAAAGTGGCCGATGCACTCAGCCGAAAGTTCAGTGCCACCTGATGCAACTATTTTAAAGTTCGAGGACGAACTTTTTATGAGGTACGGGGTACTGTAATACCCACTAAGCTTGTAAGATAAATATATGAATGTGGGATTTTTCCTTAGAAAAATAATAGGAAGTGAGTTGAAGCAAAAAGAAATAAAATGAAATAAAAATAGGGAGAGGTCAAGGATTGAACCTTGAACCTCTTATATTATATTTCATAGAATTAATGGGTAATAACCAGTTGGGATAGGAATAATATGTTGATAACAAAGGAGGGAAACTCATTATAAAGGTAAGAGTAAAAGCTAGCCAAAAGAAAACAAGAAAGGAGCAAGAGAAAGGCAACTTGTCTTCCTCCCTTTCTCTCTTTCTTCCTCTTTGGTTTCGCCGAAATGTTTAAAGAGGAATTAAGGGGATTCAATCCCCCTTATTTCACCATGAATGATGAGGATAAATAAAAAAATAAAAAAAAAAATAAAATAGAAAAAAAAGGGCTAAGGGAGAAGGAAAGCAAAAACTAAGTTTGCTACCTCTTCCCCCTTAACATAAAAGGGAGCAAGAAAAGAGAAAACTATTTTTCTCTCATTTTCTCTCATTCATCCTCTCCCTCACCGAGAACACCACAGTCCCCTCTCCTCCATCTTCAGCCCCAAAGCCAAATTTTTCCCTAAGAAAGCCTAAGATACAAGGAGGACTTAGCAAAGGAATCAAGGGAAAGGAACTAGAAGAAGAGGCTACTTCTTCTTCTTCATACCTTAGATCCACAAGCGAAAAAGGATGTAAGCTTCTCCTCACCTGTGGTACAAGGCTTTTATGTGCTTTTCAGATTTTATAAGGATTTTAAAACCTAGAAACAAGTTTGAGAAAATTCGGCCAAGAAGAGCTTTCAAAAATCTAATGATGTTTAAACTAGTCTTCACTACATGATAGATTTTCCTATGCTATGTAGAAGGGTTCTTCTTCATGCTTTTATACCTATATGATGCTTGATCAGAGGAGTACTGAACCCTAGAATTTCGGCCAAAAATATTCTAAAGAGGCTAGGGAAATTTATTGTTTTACCAAACTAGTACAAGGGTCTCCCTATGAAATATTAAGGATCATGTATTAGTTTTTCTTCCTTAGAAGATATTTGAAACTAAAAGAAAATATTAGTTAGAGCCCTAGAGCCAATCATTTGATGATTGTATGGACTCATGTATATCATATTCTGGTATATTAATAAAGACATTTGTTTGGTTATTATACTTATTTTTATTAGTGCCAAATAGACTAAGTATAATAGCGTCCTTGAGTAGAAGGTTCATACCTATATCAATCGATTAGTTGAATCGATAGTGAGATGATATAGGGAACACTACTCTAAATCATTCCTAGTCAAGTATTAACATTCAGGGACAATGTTAATACAATAAGACTAGCATGTAGGTCAGCTCGATGACTTGATCTCACAAGTCATGGATATAGAGATATCAAGCTGACACATGGGTATGCATTAGAGAATGCATACTGAATAACCCTCCATGAGAAAGTATCATGGATCGTTATATGAGTGTCATATACTTTCTCATGTGGCTATTAGTATGACTATTAGTCCTTAGACCTGAAGTCACCATGGATCCCTACATAAGGAGTTATGTACTTTGGTTTCGTCAAAACGTCACCCGTAACTGGGTGGACTATAAAGGTGATTACTGGGTATATAACGAATTATGTAGAGGGATGTGAGTGATGTAGATGGGATCTATCCCTCCCATATGACGGGAGCGACATCGGTATTCTTGATAGAGTGAGACCACTAAGTGCATGACCATGCCCAAATTGGTCAACATTAGATGTTGAGCTCATTTGATCGAGTGAGTCTACTTGGAGTTCAAGATTTAGATTGATTAGAGGATGACACGGTCTATGCCTCATATTGATCAATCTAGATGTCTAGGATAGAAGGACAATGTCACATATATTTTGTGAGGAGTCACAATTGGTAGTCACAAGGTGATGTCGGATCTCGACATTCTTGTAACTTGGGTAGTAATGATGTGTTGCTAGATACCGCTCATTACTTATGCTCCTAAATGGGTTTAGGGCATTTCCAACGTTACAAGAACCTATAGGGTCACACACTAAGGACAATTAGATGGAGATTTGGTTCATATGATGAACCAAGAGGATTAGATTCATTTGATGAATCATATTGGATTAAGAGTAATCCAAATTGGGCTAATTGAGTTGGACTCAAGTTGATTCATGTATTCAATGAGTCTAATTTAGATTATGACTCATTAAATCAACTTAATTTAATGAATTAGATTCATTATATTAAGTTGGCTTGAATCATAAGGTTGGATTAGATCAACCATGAGAGAGATTTGATCAAGTTTGACTTGATTTGAGAGGAAGAGAAAAAGTCATGTTTGACTTGACTTTTTGCCACATCACTAGTGAGTTGGCAAGATGTGGACCAATAGGATTGCTCCACATCATCAATGTGTGCCACCTCATGGAGGTTACAAGCCTCCATAGCATTTAATGTGGCCGACCCACATTAAATGAGGAGGTTACACTTGTTGCCATGTCATTTAGTGAGGTGGCAAGATGTGGACCAATAGTGTTGATCCACATCATCCTAGAGTGCCACCTCATGGGGGTTACAACTCTTAATGGTCTCCACATTAATTGGAATTAATGTGGAGGTTAGACCTCCTTGAAGGTGGCCGGCCACTTGAATGTGGAGAAGAATTTTCATTTTGAAAATTATTCTATCATTCATTCTTCTTCTTCCTCCTAGAGTTCTTCTTGCACTCTCCCTCTCCTCCTTCCTTGGCCGAACCACATAGGTGCTAGCACACCTTGGTTTTTGGTCACCTCCATCTAATGTGTCCATGTGGATACTTCTAGAAGACCGTACACTTGACGGTCTTGAGATCCGGCACCATTTGGACGAGCGGGATTCGCGTGGGGCGCGCATCAAGGGTAATGATCTTAACTTTAGTGTAGATCTAAAGTTTTTACAAACTCGTACAAGAAAAAAAGGTTTTTCGAAAAGTTTTGTTTCCAAATCTTTGCATGAGATCCATGGCTTTGGGTGACTCGGGGTTTTCGCGACGCGAAAAAGCGATTTTCGCGGCCCGACGAACCCAACAATGGTATCAGAGCCACGTGCAAAGACTTGTACGAGTTCATTTGTATTTTTATGAAAAATATACCTTCTATGATTTTCTTTAAAAATTGAGTTTTTAGAGTTTTTATGAGTAATTTTTCCGTAGAAGCGAAGCACAAGTGTCTCGGCACTTGTAGGCTTCGGCTACCGGAAAGTTTTCTTTTAAACGGCTTCGTTTTGCCCCAAATCCGTTTGGGACAGCGGGGTCGGGTGCCATTAGATCGCAAAGGAGCAACTCACGATGGTTAGATCGTGGGTAGGGGCATTGCCCCTAACCCCGCAAGGGAATTTGCTCCGCGATTGCACCCGAAATCGCTAAAAACGAACCCGCCGGGAAGATTTTTCCGAAACGGCAATGTCTCGACCCAAATCATTTTGGGACAGCGGGTTTAGGCGCTGTTGGATCGTAAAGGAACCCTCGCGATGGTTAGATCGCGGGTAGGGGCGCTGCCCCTAGGCCCCGCAAGGGGATCCGTTCCGCGATTGCGCCCGAAACCGTTAAACGGGACCGTCGGGAAATTTTACTCATAAAAATTGTAAAAATTATTTTTAAAATTACAGAAAAATTATGAAAAATATATAATTTTGAATTATATATTAATTTGTGATAGTCATGGCCCAAAATACCCAATAAGATTGGATTTGTGTTGTAATTCATAATACGGCCTGCGTGCCGTCATATGATTGTGTGTGCTGTATTTTTATTTTTTCCACGGCCTGCGCGTCGTGCCTTTCTCTTATTCTGGTTGTAAATTAGATTTAGACTCGAATGTAACTCGAGTTTCAAATTGTAATGTACAAATTGGAGCGGTGGAGGGTCCACACGAGACGGAGTTCCGAGGCGGGCACAAGCAACACAAGGTGGTCAAAGGGAGGAGCTTGGAGAAGCTGTTGACCCTAGGATGACCATTCGATCTTCTCATTGGCTTGAGAAGATCGTAGTAGGGCCATGACTAAATCACAAATAGATTAATTAATTAATTGTTATGTATCTGATGCATGTTTAATAATTAATTAATTAATTAGTGCCTTAACGATTAGATTAGATCTAAGTCGTGCACATGATGCACCCTTGCGATTAGATTAGATCTAAGTCGTGCACAAGATGCATCCTTCTCGATTAGATTAGATCTAGATCGAACCAACTCTAAATGCCTAACCGTGCCGTGATACCTATCACTACCTCGATCACATGTATTGTTGAATCTGCCAAAGCAGAGCAATACATATTATCTTGGTAGGGTACGGAGGGACAATCATGGTCCCGCCTATCAACGCATGGGTGAATATAAACTCAATTAGATTGAGTATTCCTAGTTACTCGGTTGGATCGAGTCAACTATAGGCATTCTTCCAATAGTTGGAAAGGTAGGACAAAATCACGTTTATATTAACTCTCGGGCGTATTAGCCAAAGCTAACTCGAGTTTTAATATAAATTCGGATATTGATTCTATAAACAAGAGTTGCATAGAGATGTAATTGGTAATCGTTATCTACCGATCATACTAAGCCTTGGGCGTATTAGCCAAAGCTAACTCAAGGGTTAGTATGATGTGGATCTTGTCCCACAAGAATTATAGAATTCAGTGGGAGCATCATTTAATTAAAAGCCTAATTAAATGATTTTTAAAGAATATGATATTTATTTATGCAAATTTTCTGTTGTAGATAACCATGACGTTGAACACGAATTCCTTCTCCCTGCGATCTGTCCTTAAGAAGGACAAGCTCAACGGAGCAAATTTCCTGGACTGGTACAGGAACCTGAGAATAGTTCTCACTCAGGAACGTAAACTGTACGTTCTGGAGCAGCCCATTCCGGAGGCTCCTCCTGCCACTGCCACGCGAGCTGACCGGGATGCTTACAAGAAGCATCAAGATGACGCATTAGATGTGTCCTGTCTAATGCTCGCAACCATGAACTCTGAGCTTCAGAAGCAACATGAGTTGATGAGTGCTTACGATATGGTTGAACATCTTCGTCAACTATATCAAGGACAAGCAAGGCACTGGAAGAGGAACTTCACAGGATACCTGGAAGATCTTAACAAGAAGAGAAATAAGATTTCTACTTCAGGTATAAATGTTATAGAAGTCAACCTCTCTATTTCTTCGTCGTGGGTATTAGATACCGGATGTGCTTCGCACATTTGTACTAATGTACAAGCACTGAGAAATAGCAGAGCATTGACAAAGGGTGAGATAGACCTACGAGTAGGCAATGGAGCACGGGTTGCTGCCATTGCTATAGGAACTTATCATCTATCTCTGCCCTCTGGGCTTATACTAGAATTAGATGATTGTTGTTATGTGCTTGTCTTGACTAAGAACATTATATCAGTTTCTTGTTTGGACAAGAAAGGATTCTCGTTTATAATAAAGAACAAATGTTGTTCTGTCTATTTAAACGATATGTTCTATTGTAGTGCACCTCTGATAAACGGACTCTATATTCTAGATCTAGAGAGCCCTATCTATAACGTTAGTACCAAGAGGTTCAAATCGAACGATATGAACCACACCTATCTCTGGCACTGTCGCTTAGGTCATATAAATGACAAGCGCTTATCCCAGCTCCATAAGGATGGTTTGCTGGACTCATTTGATTTTGAATCATATGAGATATGCGAGTCATGCCTACGAGGCAAGATGACCAAGACTCCCTTTAGTGGGCACAGCGAGAGAGCGACTGATTTGTTAGGACTCATACATAGTGATGTATGTGGCCCTTTCAATGTCGCTGCTAGAGGCGGTTATAGGTACTTCATCACATTTACTGATGATTTCAGTAGATACGGTTATGTGTACTTAATGACACATAAGTCTGAATCCTTTGAAAAGTTCAAAGAATTCAAGAATGAAGTACAGAACCAGCTTGGCAAGAGTATTAAGATATTTCGATCAGATCGAGGTGGAGAATACCTTAGCCATGAGTTCCGTGACTATCTAGCTGAGTGTGGGATTCTATCCCAACTCACTCCTCCTGGAACACCACAGTGGAATGGTGTGTCCGAAAGGAGGAATCGTACCTTATTAGATATGGTACGATCTATGATGAGTCACACAGATCTTCTGACATATCTATGGGGATATGCTCTAGACACGGCAGCTTTCATACTCAACCGAGTTCCATCAAAGGCCGTGATAAAGACACCATATAGGATATGGAGTGGGAGAGATGCCCAGGTGTCTTTCATGAGGATTTGGGGTTGTGAGGCTTACGTTAGATGTCAAGTCTCAGACAAATTAGGACCCAAATCCGACAAGTGCTTTTTCATTGGATATCCCAAGGAAACTAAGGGATATAACTTCTACATTCCCAGTCAGCACAAGGTAGTTGTGGCAAAGACTGGGGTCTTTCTAGAAAGGGACTTTGTTTCTAGAAAGACTAGTGGGAGCACGTTCGATCTTGAAGAAGTTCAAGATGCGAATACTAGCACTGAAGCCTCGATGGAAGTTGAACTGGAGCCACAAAGTGTTGTGGATGATGTTCCACAAGGAGTTGAGGAACAACAACCAGTTCAAGTAGACATACCTCTTCGCAGGTCTGATAGGGTACGTCGTCAGCCTGAGAGATACTCATTTCTCTTGTCTGACCATGATGACGTTATGCTCATAGAGGATGAACCTACCACCTATCAGGAAGCTGTGATGAGACCAGATTCCAAGAAATGGCTAGAAGCCATGAGATCCGAAATGGAATCCATGTACACCAACCAAGTATGGACTTTGGTTGATCCACCTGAAGGGGTAAAACCCATTGGGTGTAAGTGGGTCTTTAAGAGAAAGACTGACATGGATGGACTTATTTATAAGGGTCACTTGGTAGCTAAAGGTTTCAAGCAGATTCATGGTATTGACTATGATGAAACCTTTTCTCCAGTAGCGATGTTTAAGTCCATTCGGATCATGCTTGCTATTGCAGCCTACCATGACTATGAGATATGGCAGATGGATGTCAAAACCGCGTTTCTGAATGGAAACCTGCTCGAGGATGTGTACATGACACAACCTGAGGGTTTTGTAGATCCACAGCATACTAGCAGAGTATGCAAGCTGCATAGGTCCATTTATGGACTAAAGCAAGCTTCTTGGAGCTGGAATCTTCGATTCCATGATACAATCAAACAGTTTGGTTTCATCAAGAACGAAGATGAACCTTGTGTCTACAAGAAGGTTGTAGGGGATATAGTTGTCTTCCTCATATTGTATGTGGATGACATACTACTCATTGGGAAGGACATCCCTATGCTTCAGTCTGTCAAGACCTGGCTAGGGAGTTGCTTCTCAATGAAGGACTTAGGTGAGGCATCCCACATTCTAGGGATACAGATCTATAGAGATAGATCTAACAGATTGCTTGGCCTAAGTCAGAGTACATATATTGACAAGGTACTCCTTCAGTTTGCCATGTACAACTCCAAGAAGGGATTTCTGCCGATGTCACATGGCGTGAGTCTTTCGAAGACTCAAGGCCCCTCTTCTAGAGAGGAGAGAGACCGCATGGATCAGATCCCTTATGCCTCAGCCATAGGATCGATCATGTACGCCATGCTATGTACTCGACCTGATGTCTCGTATGCTTTGAGCATGACGAGCAGATACCAGATCCGGTAAAGTCATGGATAGCGGTCAAGAATATTCTTAAGTACTTAAGAAGGACTAAAGAATATTTCTTGATATATGGAGGCAATGATGAGCTAACCGTAAAGGGTTACGGTGATGCCGGCTTCAGACCGATCGGGATGATTACCGATCGCATCGATTCGTGTTTTGCTTAAATGGTGGTGCTGTGAGTCGGAAGAGTTCAAGGACACGATGTGATTCTGTGAGTATATTCGCATCGGAGGCGAAAGGAGGCGATTGGATCCGCAAGTTCATCACTGAACTTGGGGTGGTTCCTAGCATCGCTGACCCAGTTGAGCTCTATTGTGACAACAATGGAGCTATAACACAGGCGAAGGAACCTCGCTCACACCAGCGGACCAAGCATATACTACGGCGCTTCCATCTCATTCGAGAGATTATCGATAGAGGAGATGTGAAGATTTGCAGAGTACCTACAGAGTCTAACATCGCAGATCCCTTGACCAAGGCTTTGGCACAGAGGAAGCATGATGGTCACACTAGGTCATTAGGCCTTAGAGCCTATACTGATTGGCACTAGTGCTAGTGGGAGATTGTTAGTTAGAGCCCTAGAGCCAATCATTTGATGATTGTATGGACTCATGTATATCATATTCTTGTATATTAATAAAGGCATTTGTTTGGTTATTATACTTATTTGTATTAGTGCCAAATAGACTAAGTATAATAGCATCCTTGAGTAGAAGGTTCATACCTATATCAATCGATTAGTTGAATCGATAGTGAGATGATATAGGGAACACTACTCTAAATCATTCCTAGTCGAGTATTAACATTCAGGGACAATGTTAATACAATAAGACTAGCATGTAGGTCAGCTCGATGACTTGATCTCACAAGTCATGGATATAGAGATATCAAGCTAACACATGGGTATGCATTAGAGAATGCATACTGAATGACCCGCTATGAGAAAGTATCATGGATCGTTATATGAGTGTCATATATTTTCTCATGTGGCTATTAGTATGACTATTAGTCCTTAGACCTGAAGTCACCATGGATCCCTACATAAGGAGTTATGTACTTTGGTTTCGTCAAAACGTCACCCGTAACTGGGTGGACTATAAAGGTGATTACTGGGTATATAACGAATTATGTAGAGGGATGTGAGTGATGTAGATGGGATCTATCCCTCCCATATGACGGGAGCGACATCGGTATTCTTGATAGAGTGAGACCACTAAGTGCATGGCCATGCCCAAATGAGTCAACATTAGATGTTGAGCTCATTTGATCGAGTGAGTCTACTTGGAGTTCAAGATTTAGATTGATTAGAGGATGACACGGTCTATGTCTCATATTGATCAATCTAGATGTCTAGGATAGAAGGACAATGTCACATATATTTTGTGAGGAGTCACAATTGGTAGTCACAAGGTGATGTCGGATCTCGACATTCTTGTAACTTGGGTAGTAATGATGTGTTGCTAGATACCGCTCATTACTTATGCTCCTAAATGGGTTTAGGGCATTGCCAACGTTACAAGAACCTATAGGGTCACACACTAAGGACAATTAGATGGAGATTTGGTTCATATGATGAACCAAGAGGATTAGATTCATTTGATGAATCATATTGGATTAAGAGTAATCCAAATTGGGCTAATTGAGTTGGACTCAAGTTGATTCATGTATTCAATGAGTCTAATTTAGATTATGACTCATTAAATCAACTTAATTTAATGAATTAGATTCATTATATTAGGTTGGCTTGAATCATAAGGTTGGATTAGATCAACCATGAGAGAGATTTGATCAAGTTTGACTTGATTTGAGAGGAAGAGAAAAAGTCATGTTTGACTTGACTTTTTGCCACATCACTAGTGAGTTGGCAAGATGTGGACCAATAGGATTGCTCCACATCATCAATGTGTGCCACCTCATGGAGGTTACAAGCCTCCATAGCATTTAATGTGGCCGACCCACATTAAATGAGGAGGTTACACTTGTTGCCATGTCATTTAGTGAGGTGGCAAGATGTGGACCAATAGTGTTGATCCACATCATCCTAGAGTGCCACCTCATGGGGGTTACAACTCTTAATGGTCTCCACATTAATTGGAATTAATGTGGAGGTTACTCCTCCTTGAAGGTGGCCGGCCACTTGAATGTGGAGAAGAATTTTCATTTTGAAAATTATTCTATCATTCATTCTTCTTCTTCCTCCTAGAGTTCTTCTTGCACTCTCCCTCTCCTCCTTCCTTGGCCGAACCACATAGGTGCTAGCACACCTTGGTTTTTGGTCACCTCCATCTAGTGTGTCCGTGTGGATACTTCTAGAGGACCGTACACTTGACGGTCTTGAGATCCGGCACCATTTGGACGAGCGGGATTCGCGTGGGGCGCGCATCACGGGTAATGATCTTAACTTTAGTGTAGATCTAAAGTTTTTACAAACTCGTACAAGAAAAAAGGTTTTTCAAAAAGTTTTGTTTCCGAATCTTTGCACGAGATCCATGGCTTTGGGTGACTCGGGGTTTCCGCGACGCGAAAAAGCGGTTTTCGCGGCCCGACGAACCCAACAGAAAACCCACTCATATGATTCGGTCAAGAAAGGGTTTAGGGTTAGGAAGACCTTTAAATTTAAATAACCATGCTCATGTGATAGAATACAAAGATCTTAAAGGATTTGTATGCTTGAATATTGCTAGAATTTCATGAACTCCTTCTTAGGGTTTTTCGGCCATGATGAGATGGATAGCTTAGAAAAGCTTAAACAAAATTTTAATATGCTCAAGACCTCTGTGCTATTTAGATTTGAAAGTTGTTTAATGCCCTTATGCTTAATTAGGGTGTAGAAAAATTAGTTGCATGACATATAATATGTATGACCACAAGGGGTCCTAGCTTATTCATGAACCAATTTGTATATATGTTTCTTAGTAACTTTTGCCATGAAACTTACATAGGTTTTTCATGCTTTAGGCCACTTAAAAACCTAGCTAAGGAATGGTAGGTTTCGGCCATGAGAAAAAAATAAAAGAAAAAGAGAAAAAGAAACCTAGAAAGCCTAAGACACAATTCATATGTATACTCATTATGCTTGTCCTTATACATGCTATGAAACTTGTATAAATTCTCATGCTTTTAGGCTATTTGAAGCAAGTTTATATTCTATGAGTTTCGGCCAAGTAGGGTTTAAAAGACCTAGAGGCCTTAGAAATGAAACCAAATGTGTTAAAAGTACTTCTTATGAAAATAGGATAATGTGTTGATTGTTTCACATGCTTGTATAATTTTTCCATGACCTAAATGAACCCTTGAATGTTTCGGTCATGAAGGAATAGATGCCCTAGAAACCCTAGGACTTAAATTAAATATTCTCATATCACTCTACATGAAATATGATAAGTAGAAAGCCAAGGTGCAATTGCTATATGTTGTTTTATGACCTAAAATGATGCTAGGGTATGTTTCGGCCATAACTATTGTATGATGCCTTGTATGAATTTATACATAATGTTAGTCCAAGTTCACATGCTTGTATGCTTGTTTGTAGCCCTAATGAGAACTTGTTAAATTTCGGCCATGACATATGTTAAGGGCTTAAAGAACTTAGGAACTAATTCAAATGTGTCAAATGTGTTTACCTTGTTCCTTGGTAAAAATGTTATAAATATGATTTAAAGTTGTCCATACTTTTATGTCATATGGAACCTTGTTTCACACCTTAAGGTTTCGGCCATATGAAATTAGGGACTTGAGGAACTTAGAAACTAAGTTAATCATGTTTATAATGCTTCCTATGAAAATGTTATGATGATAATTTAGGTGCCACATGCTTGGATGTTGTGTTTAACCTAAATTGAGCTCTAAAGGGTTTCGGCCACAAGGGTTTAGGAAGCTTAAAACCAAGATAAATATGATACCATGTTTCCTATGATAGGATAATCACAAGATACACCCTTATGCTTAAAATGTATGCTTGTGATTTATGACTTATGATATGATATGCATGCTTTTATGATATGATATGCTTTGTGCTTAAAATATGCATGCTTATGTTATGATATGTGGTTGAATTATGCATGCTTTGATGCCATGGTTAGTGCTTAAAATATGCATGCTTTCATGATATGCTATGTGGTTAAATCATGCATGCTTGATGATATGCTTTATGCTTAAGATATGCATGTTTTTATGATCTATGCCTAAGTGATGCATATTGTTATGACATGATGTATGCCTAAGTGATGCATGCCTTTATGATGAGATGTATGCCTAAGTGATGCATACCTTTATGACATGATGTATGCCTAAGTGATGCATACCTTTATGATATGATGTATGCCTAAGTGATGCATACTTTTATGACACGATGTATGCCTAAGTGATGCATACTTTTACGATTTGATGTGTGCCTAAGTGATGCATGCTTTTATGATACATGATATGTATGACATGTACTTTACTTTATATGTGAGTGGCTTGTACCAAGGGTGAGCTCCATAAGGGCTCCGGGGACTAAGGACCTCGTTAGGGATGGGCTCCTAAGTGCCCCTAGGACTAAGGGCCTAGTATGTTTGCCTCGTAGGGTTCAAGACTTGCTACCTTGGACCTACAAGGTTGCGCGCAATATGTAAGTGGTACATAGCCGAGATCCCCCTTATGTTGAGATTACTTTCAAGTATATGTGTAAAAGAAAATGGTTTTAAAGATCATGAGACATACACATGTTTTTCGGATACATGTTTTCCAAAATCATATTGCATACACCTTATGATTATGCTATGTTTCATGCTATGCTCTTGATTATGATATGCCATGATAAGGTATGATAATGTTATGTTCATGCTATACCTTATAGACATGTTTCGGCCATGGATATGTTGATGCTTGATATATAGATTTCGGCCATAGATATGATGATGCCTTGATGTACATGTTTCGGCCATAGTATGATGCTTTGATATACATGTTTCGGCCATGCTTTGATATACCATAATACTTGTTTGTTATGCCATGTCTAGCTATGTTTTATGCAATGCACTATGTATATGTTTCGGCCATGGTGATTCTTGATATGCTATGACTAGTTGTGATTATATTATGATGCATGATATGCTTGAATAGAATGCTATGTTATGCCATGATTAGTTGAGATTATGACTTGTTGATGCATTCTTGATTAAGTGCTGATTGTTGGTTTTAGTGAGTAGGAAAGGAACTTACTGAGCCATGAGTGCTCATAGCTTACTTTCCTTGTACCACAGATAAAGGAAAAAGCTGGATGAGTTAGAGGAGCAGCAGGAGGGGCAACGAAGATGTGTGTGGCAGTGGCTAGGCAACCAAATAAATAAGAACCTGCTTAAAGTTTCTTTAAAGAACTATGCATTGGTATTTTATGACTTGTGATACCTAAACATGTGTGGCTCGACATTATGGTTCCACTGGATTTGATGTTATGATTTTGATGCAATGTGATAGTATAGTTCAAAAGAAATTTAAAAGAAAAGTTTTATTAAAACTATGAAAATTATTTTAAGTCTTCCGCTATTTTAAAAAGAAAAAAAGGGAGGGCGGGCGTTACAATTTCAATGGATTGAGCTTAAGTTACATTGATAAGCAAAAAATCTGGAACTGTTTATAATTTCCATTGATCAATGAAGAACCAATTTCAGAAATGCTAGTTGCTGTCATTGAGTTGCAGCTTGTGCTACAATTGCAGAAGCCAACAATTACATTCTTCCAAGCTTCTGATCAGATTCTGAAAATAGGATTAGTCGCTGTCCAGAAGGTTCATAAGAGAAGGTGACACCAAATTGTATTGATATGCCAAGTTCAGATTCTGAATCCTATTATTCATCAGATTCTGGATTCATTGGAGTTACATGCTCTTGTGCCCAGAATTCATTTCCAGAATCAGAATGCATTGATCCAACTCTATGAGTTATTAGTCTCAGAAATCTGATTTAAGAGCATCTTGGCACACATGTAAATTCGAAACAATTGTTGAATTCTGGTTCTAGTTTCATACCTCACTATTTCTTCCTTCATTTCAGAAAGTAGTTTTCTGGAATTCCTCTATGATTTGTGATTCAACATTCTGGATTCCGAAAATCAGCACTCCTTCACTTGTGTTTAAAAAAAACTCCACAGAATAAATTGAGCAAATTGATCATAATACTCAGCATAACAAGATACCACAGGAGCTCCATTGATCAACTTCCAGTTTAGGACAATTACATTTCTGATACACTTCCACCCAGCTTTCAACTTCTGATAGAAGTACTGAATTCCAGTTTAAGACAACAGCTCCACCCTTGTTCTATTCTCATCAAGTTCTGGAAATTTCAGAAAACAATTGCAACATACATCCTTCCACTTAAGACGTAGTTCATCTGAGACAATGAAACTCAATCCAATCTAAGTTATACATAAATTTAACAGAATTCTCAAGGTTTAAAGCTGAAGATATTCGGCAAAGCAATCAAATTCCAGGAAGTATATCAGAATTCTGATACTTCACAGTTTCTAGATTCCAGTTCAGACATCAACAATTTCAGTTTCAGCATTTCTGAATCTAGATGTGCAGATTTCCAGATTTTCAAAACTTGAATACCATTCGTCAATGAGGAATAAAGGTCTTCATTTGCATCATTTACTTATCAAAGGGTTACAAGAAGATCTTGGCACACAATTGATAAAGGTCTTCATTTTTTTTTTCTCTGCAATTTCCAACTTTGTTTCCAGCTCTTAAAATTTCTGCATTTCACATGTATAACTGCTAAACATCGACATCCAAATTCAATAAGCCATAAATTTTCACTGCAATATCCCTATAAGCTGTTTCCAGCCTCCGATTTCTACAATTCTGTTTAGTGGCAGTTCTCAGATTCTTCAAATTAAGACTTAAGTTTTAAAATCTGTAATTCAAGGAACCTTAGGCTTAAGACTTGCAGATTCAGGCTTATGAGGAACTATCATTTAACACTGAATTAATAGAAGGTTGAATTCAGCTTAATGCTGTTAAAAATAATCATAAAAATTTTGGCACAATCAAGTTCTCGATTCTTGGTATCTCATTCTCTATGCAGCTCGAAAAATTCCTTAACTTGGTGTTTGTCCAACATTTACAAAATAAGTCCAAGATCAAAAGATCCATTTGGACTTCTTGCTGATTAGTAATCAGAATTCAGCTTGGCACCTACAATTTTCAGGATTTGACTCTTGAAAGAATATGTTACTCGATTAAGCTTGAGAAGGTTTCATTTGAACCCTGAACTGTAATCAATTTGGCATCACAGCTTGAGGTTAATTCTGCACTCTGCACCAAAAAGTCTGCACAACTTTAAGTTAATTAACTTCTACAACAACAATTCCACATTCCAGATTTTCAGTACTAGTACTTGTTTAATCTCCTAGTGCACTTCAAATTAAGCATGTGCACTTCAAATTCAGCAATACTTCCCAAGAGTGAACAAATCTATTGTGCTCAGAACCAATCAATAGTTACGATTCTTAAATTCCAAAATAATTCCAACATGCTTCTTCAAAAATAAAGCTCACTGCCATCTTAAGAACTTGAATTGAAAGACATGTTGTTCTCAACAGCATTATCAATTGACACAACTAGTCTAAGCTTGGATCATGAAAGGATTTTCTCAAAAAGACCTAATTCAGCACTCCAACCAATTAAAAATACATCCACTTACTCAAAAACACTAAGCATCTCCCCCACACTTGAACTTGTCCTCTTGGCAATCAAAGTCATCAAGAATTCAACCAAAACTCCCAATGAAATGAAGGCAAAGCAAAGTGATCAAGAATTAGAAAACTAGATGAGAATTAAAGAAAATTATGGAGAAAGAGTTTGGAAATCATGAGAGAACAATAATGAAAAATTATCCTTCATTTCCATGCATAATATGCTATTGTGACTTTGAAAAGAATCAAAGCAAGTTCTAGAGTTTCAATTGTTGTAAGTGCATGCCACACAAAGAAAATAATAGAGTATAGGCTTAAAGTAGTCCTCTCTAGGTATTTTCATGCAATCAAACTCAACTAATCATATTGGAATCTACCAGCAAATTAACAAATATCATGTAAGAAAAGCACCCAATCAGGTACAATGACCTAAAATTGATGATCAAATTTAAGAGACTTTTACCACCTTAAAAATATTACTTAGAAAATTCCCATGAAGAATTTTATTCAACTAACATGCTATGTACTAAACTAAATGCAAATTATGGAAGTAAAATGCAATTCCTAAGTATGAAACTAAAGAAACGTATAAAGAATTTATTAGCCACAAAGCACGAATTAAAAAGCAAGAACACGCAAACTTGGAAACACTCCCCTTTCATTTCCCGGTGGTTGAAGAAGATTCAAAAGAAGAAGCCACCCTGGTAATGGAGTAATCGTGGTTCTACTCAAATTCTTCTTATTACTCATTTTTCCTTTCAAAATTCTCTCTGGAGGTGTAAGTCGGTTCAGTGTAAGCATCCACTCCGGACGCTTATGTTCTCCTACAACATCAATCAAAGAAAACACCTCCCACACACATGTGGGGTAAAAAGAAAATAAGAGAAAATTAGTGTGGGTAAAAGATATTTCAAGAAATGATTCACATCTAATAAAATCAATAAATTGTACCTCTATGAAATTTTCTAATTTATTATAAACAATACTTACCTTATCGTGTTGAAAGGTACCTGGAGTGGTGATTATTACCTCCTTTTCATCAAGAAATGGCTCAAGCTCTTGTTCTAGTGAATGTACAACTTCATGTAGTGATTCTTGGGTGCTTGACTCCATAGCACAAGTCCCTACACTTACATCCTCTATCCTTGGTGATTCTTGAGGTAATGCTTCCAATAAGCATTCCCCTACATTTAAATCATCTTCAAAAATAATACCTGCATCATTCACAATATCTAGAGCAACATCGTTAGTAGAATCAAAAATTTGAACAACTACATCATCATCACAAATAATTCTAGAAAAATCTTGCGAAGAAATGGAAGTAGGGTCGGACCTGACAAGCACTCCACAATCCATCTCCTCATTGGAGTTTTGCATTTGTAATTGATTGATGGACGATGCAATCTGATCCAATTGACTTTGAATATTCTGTATCCTTTCAAATTGTTGCTCTTGATGCTCTCTCATTTGTTGCATAACTTCATTAAATTTCCACATTGATTCTTCAATTTGTTCTTGTACATCCTCATACTGATATTCAGGCGCATAAATCCTAGTTTGAGGCTGATAATAATAACTCTCCATCCCACCTCCAAAATACGGATAATATGGATCCATGATAAAAAGAATTTCCTGTTCTTACACTGAAAACTAGCAAATAAAATCAGAAGACTCAGGAACAAATAAAATCAAACACATGGATATATAATCATGAAAGCAGTCAAACAACAATCCTAAAAACACATCTACGATTTCCCCGGCAACGACGCCAAAATTTGATAACGATGTCTGTCACACTCATAAATCAAATTAATAATGTATATTCCATGAACCCCTTATCTACACAATCATGTTGTAGTAACTAGCCCAGGATCGATCTCTCGAGGAACAAACAGTAAAATGTAATCTTAGGATCGTATTTTATTCCTATTTTTGGGATTTTTATTATGTAAGTGGGGGTTTAAGCTTGAATCTAAATCTAACAGAAGTAAAGCATAGCGAATAAGAAATTAATCTAAAGAAATAGTGAAACCTAACTAGATGCTAATGATCAAATCATAACACATTGTCACACTACGTCATAATTAAACCATCAACACACTTAAACTAAATATGAAATAACGAGATGCAATTAAATCTAATCTTAAGAATAGAATTAAATAGGAAGACATCAGAAAAACCTAATCTAAAGCACCAATTAAAACCCTAATTTATACCTATCCACTTAACAATTAATCAAGCACAAATTAAACATAAACTAAACTTCAACAAGGAAAGAAATGCTAGATTACTTGCTAAAACAACTTAACAAACATCAATAAATCTTTTCTTAGCTACAAAACAGTAACAAAATGAACTAAAAAGGTAAATCAATCCAACAATCTTCACACTCTTGCCGTCACACAAGAGTGCCGAAGTCAAGAACACCCAACTCTGGACCTCAGCGGAGAATCTCTACAGCGTATCAGCTCGAGGTATGCTCAACAACGCCGGCGGACCACCTCCGACGAGCTAGAACAACCCGAAGCCTAAGATATGGTGGGAAATCTGGAAATTTGTGAATCTGAAACTCTGGATCGGGATGAGCACTGTGGATTGCGGGTGATCATGGGATGGAGCTCAATAACACCGGCGGACCACCTCCAAGCGTCACTGATGGGAACCAGAGTCTCAGATTGGAAGAACACCTCCAAATCTGAGGTGAACAAAGAAACTCAGAAATGCAGAATTCGCCGGAGAGAACACCGCCCGATCGCTCCAGATGATCGGAATGAAGCTGCCGTGAAGGTCTCTCACTGATGTCGAAGCTCGTGGATTGATTGGAGAAGGAAAGGGGTCGAAATCTAGAAGAAGAGGCACGCCGGGATGAAGAACAGCGCGCTGTGGAGTTGACGAAGCCTGGAAGATACTGTAGCTTCTGTTTTGAATCTGTTCCAGATCTGAACGGACGGCTGAAATCAATTTTGGTGCTTGATCAACGGTGAAAAGCCATCCAAAATCAGATCCGGAGGTACGAATCTTCATCTAGGGTTTGGATCTACTCTCCTTTAGGTCAGATCGACCATATCTTCACTGGATGATTCAGATCTGCCCAATATTTGATGAATGGTCTAGATTAATTCGGCTTGATCAATGGTTGTATGAACTCCGATCTGATTCAAAACCTCTGGATCTTCATCTATGTATGAGATCTCCTCCTCATTAGGTTGGATGAGCCAGATCTTCGACAGATGGTTCAGATCTCTCCTGTTCTTGATGAACGACCCTTAATGCTCCAAAGCTTGATCGTGTCGTTTAAGCTCCGATTCGAGCCCAATTTTAGTTCAAATAGATCCACATCCACGATCCTTTGATGCCTACAAAATAAGAATCAAATATTAGCATCAAATAACACAAAAATAAGATCATTTATAATTAAGTCCAAAATCGGTACAATGCATAAAATATGATGTAAACATGATTTAAACCTATGAAATCAACATCAAACCATGCATATATGAATTAAAATAATACAGTAAAATCATGATTATCGGATATCTCGAGATGAGATAAACAAAATGCATGCTGTCAGGACTCTATACATGATGTAGTCCTGAATCCTAAGAGAGAGTGACCTAAAGTCGGAAAATCCAAGTGGTCTCTCCTCCCTAAAAAAATATATATGGAGTGTATCCAATGTAATATGGGAGTAGGGCTCGTCAAATGGCAAATCCCTACTAGGGTAGCACAAAAATGGACATGTAGAGTGTCTAAGATCTAGACTAGTACGTAATGAGGGTGTAAGCTGAAAATTCTTTCCACCAACCCTGGTGGAATAGGTCAAGTCATCAACCCTTTCCATATTGTTATAGAATTGAGCACATAAGTTCTGATTTACTGTATTACTGTAGTAAACCATCTTATCAAGCTGAAAATGCTCAATCATTTGAACCACAGGTTGAAAATAACTAGTAAAAAACTATCTTTTCAAGTATCTACATTTTATTATAGAATATGTATTCTCAATAAAATCAACCCTATGTCGCTTAGTGAGGAATCTAGCATCGGTGGATGGGGGACTGCCAGAAGTGTATGCAACATTGCATTGTTTCCTAGTTTTTAACCAAACATGGATATAACAACAAAACACACAATAAAATATGTAGAAATATTTAGGATAGATTGCGGTATACCTAGGTGGCATTGTGAGGCTTAAAGGGAAGAGACTTTGGGTTGAAGGCACCTCGGTGGGGAGAAATCGCCGGAATCTTGTGTGAGAACGGCGTGAGGAAAGCTAACAGAAATGCTTCTATTTGTTGCAAAATCTCGTGTTGAGGGCGCCTTCAATGACCTTGAAGGCTCCCTAAAAGTTATATTGGAGGCACCTCAGAGATAGTCTGAGGAGCCCTAAGGTGAGTCGGCCGGAATTTTCCAGCCGCTCTCAAGGGCGCCTCCCTTGTGTGGGAGGCGCCTCCAAGAGGCGCCCGCTGAAGCGTTTGCTTCCCCCCTCATCCCTTTTCTTTTGTATTAGAGTTAGGTTAAATTTTGATTAATTTTGATTCATTAAGTTGATTAAGTTAATTTGATTTATTTATTAAGTTGATTAAGTTAATTTGATTTATTTATTAAGTTGATTAATTAAGTTGATTAAGTTAATTTAATTTAAGTTGATTAGGTTAATTTAATTAAAGTTAAAGTTGGTTAAGTTAATAAGTTGATTAATTATTAAACCAAATTAACTTTGACTAAATTCATCCTAGATCCATCTCACCCGATTCTAAGTTATCAATTAGAGAACTTAAGTAGTTTTATGAGATAATTATCTTAAATTTAGATTATTTCTAAGGATTAATTTACATTTGAGTTAGACTTAGGTTTTCCAATTAGTCAATTAAATACACATTTCAAAGATTGGCTCCCAGGCTATGGCGAGCCACTAGCCCTTCTTGGGTATGAGATCATCCACCACTTCTAGACAGAGCCTTTCAAAGAAATAATATATTTAATCTCCTTTTTGAAACCCCTAGGTTTAATTAGGCAAGTGTAAATTATGCCTAGGTCCTTAATCTATCTTAATTTAAATATTCATATTATAAAGAAAAGGAAATAAACAATCATCAAGCAATTTTATCTAATTATCAAGATAGTTTTTCTATTGGCTCCCCCTAGATCATAGCCTCGATATGGTCTATCAAGATAATGAACTTGATCCTTGGGAACTCAATATTGAACAAGTCCAACTTGATTGACCAAGTTGGACTTAGGTACCCATTCTTCGACTACCATTATATTCGGTCTGTTAACAAGCGATAGATAAGATTGGTACATTCTTCAAGCTTTAAACCCTAGCCGGATCAATTGTATACGACGTTCCATTTTCCAAGAATCAAGTCAAGATTATTGGACCCCAGTGTGAACCGTTCCAATGCTATCTTCAAATCTTTGACTTGAGTTTTCAGGCTAGAATTCTCTTCCTTAAGCTTTTGGACTTGAGTTGAGGTTCCAGTCTGAATCGGGTCTGCCAAGGATTTGGAGTTGGTCACTTCTTTAAGGGATCTTACCTCCTTTAGAAGTGATTTGATCCGAATGTTGGATTTAGCTAATTTATGCTTTAAATAATTAATTAAAATGTATAAGTGAGAAATACTTACAGAGGGGTTAGGCCCTTCAGAAACGGATACAGATCTGTGGCTTCTCTCAAACTCAGCCTCCGATTCGTCCTCGCTGTCGGATTCGTTGATTTTGGTCCCGGGCCGTCATTGCAAGGAAACTCATTTGTTTGAGTCCTTCATTGTTGGACTCTTTCGAAGAGGACTCGTCCTAGGTTACCTTTAGAGCCTTCTTCCTTCTTGGTTTCTTCGTGTCTTTCTAGTTCACACAATTCGCCTTGATGTGCCCCTTCTGGTTGCATCCGTAGCAAGTGACTTCAACTTTCATCTTTGAGTTTGGTTGGGCATCCTTGGACTGGATTACCTTTTTGACATCCTTCTTGTTGAAGCGTTTCTTCTTTCTGTAGAGCTTCCTCACCAGGTTGACGAGTTCGGTAGTGAGCTCATCGTCATCGTCGTTTGAATCCGGTTCTTCTTCTAACTCCGGTTCGATTTTGAGTCTTGGTTTTGACTCGCTCGCTCTGCCTGTACCTACAACCAAAGCTATACCCTTCTCAGCCGCACATGAGTTAATTTGTTCATGCAATTCAAATTTTGAAAATAACTCATCCAATTTAATTGAAGAAAGATTCTTGGATACCTTGTAAGCATCTACCATGGATGCCCACAAGGTATTCCTCGAAAAAGTATCTAGGGAATACTTGATGATATCTCTATTTTCTACCTTTTGTCCAATTGCGTGGAGACCATTGAGGAGGTCTTGGATGCGGGCATGCAATTGGCTTGCTGTTTCTCCTTCCTGCAACTTAATATTAAATAGTTTATTAAGAATAAGATCCCTCTTACTTACCTTTGTATCGGGCGTTCCCTCGTGCAACTCGATCAGCTTCTCCCTTAGTTCTTTGGCGCTCGAGAATGGGCCAACGCAGTTCATATCCTCCTTCATTATTCCACATTGGAGGGTGCAGGTCGCTTTGACATTAGCTTCTACTTTCTTGATTAGAGTCGCGCCCCAGTTCTCGTACGGTATTGGTTTGCCGGCGTTGTTATTTGGTAGTTCGAGCCCGATTTTAACGATCATCTTGAGTTCAAAGTGAGTCTAAAGGTATGCCTCCATTCGACTCTTCAAGTAACCGAAGTCATCTCTGGTGAAGAGCGGTGGGCGAGTGGCACTATAGCCTTCTTGGAGAGCCATTGAATATCTAGCACGAAAAATGAAAAAAAACGTGTCCCAGGACTTGATCCTGGATTAGTAGTGTGGTTTAAAAGAGAAGATAATAACTCAAGTTCATCAATAATAACTCATTCCACTAGAGAGTTATTATCGCACTACCGCACCAATCCCAAATTACATTATGGGCTCCTTCTTATCATGAGTGTGTTAGTCTTCCTGTGTTTAAGATTACGAATGTCCACTAATTAAGTAAGTTACTGACAATTCACTTAATTAATATCTAACTCCAAGAGTAGTACCACTTAACTTCATTGCCATGTCGGACTAAGTCCACCTGCAGGGTTTATCATGGCAATCCTTATGAGCTCCTCTTGGGGACATTCTCAACCTAGATAATTAGGACACAGATTCCTTCTATAATCAACAATACACACTATAAGTAATATAATTTCCCAACTTATCGGACATATTGATTTATCGAGCTAAACCTCACCCTTTGATAAGTCAAAGAAATAAATATTAAATATATATGCTTGTTATTATATTAGGATTAAGAGCACACACTTCCATAATAACTAAGGTCTAGTTCTTTTATTAAGTCAGTACAAAAAGAACTTACCTAAATGGTCCTACTCAATACACTTAGATTGTACCAGTGTAATTTATTAATCAAAATAAACTAATACTTAATTACACTATGACTATTTTGATGGTTTGTTCCTTTCCATCTTAGCCGTGAGCAACTATTTATAATTTATGAAGAACCGATAACATGATCTTCCGAGTGTGACACCACACTCCATGTTATCTACTATATAAATTAATTGAACAATTACATTTAACAAATAAATGCAGATATTGACCAATGTGGTTCTTTTATTTTAAAAATAAATGTCTACAAAAGCTAGGCTTTTAGTATACACTCCAACAATCTCCCATTTATACTAAAAGACTAAGCTGCCATATCTGTTGTCATACATCTGATTACCATTCCCTCCACATGTTGCTCAAAAGCTTTCGCCAGAAGGGTCTTAGTGAAAAGATCTGCCAGGTTATCCACTGATGCAATCTTGGCGACGACAACTTCTCCTCGCTTGACGATGTCTCGTATCAGGTGGTACGTGCGCTCTATATGTTTACTTGCTTTATGGGCTCGTGGTTCTTTCGAGTTTGCAACTGCACCGCTATTATCATAATAAATTGTGATGATCTTGGGCAAACCAGGAATCACATCTAAGTCCATTAGAAAATTCCTGAGCCATACAGCTTCTTTGGCTGCCTCTGAGGCTGCCACATACTCAGCTTCCATAGTTGAGTCTGAGACACATTTCTTCTTAACACTCCTCCATGCAATGACTCCACCTCCTAGAGTAAACACATAGCCTGACGTAGACTTACTATTGTCCCTATCTGATTGGAAATCTAAATCCGTGTAACCCATAGGGAGTAAATCGTCTACATGGTAAACTAGCATATAATCTCTAGTCCTTCTCAGGTACTTCAATATATGCTTTACAGCAGTCCAATATCCTTGTCCAGGGTTACTCTGATATCTGCTGACCATGCCCATGGCAAAACAGATATCAGGTCTCATACACAACATTGCATACATAAGGCTTCCTACAGCCGAAGCATAAGGGACTTCATTTCCTTCATCTCCTTTGATGTCTTCGGAGACATCTTTTTAGATAAGGCTACTCCATGCCTAAAAGGTAAGAAACCTTTCTTGGAGTTCTGCATGCTAAAACGAGCAAGGACTGTATCTATATATGAAGCTTGAGATAGGCACAACATTCTTTTCTTGCTATCCCTTATAACTTTGATCCCAAGAATGTGTGCACATTTTCCTAAGTCTTTCATATCAAATTGCTTGGACAACCATACCCTTACGTCCGATAATACCTTGACATTGTTGCCAATTAACAAAATATAATCTACATATAGTACAAGAAATACCACCACATTTCCGTTACACTTCTTGTATACACAAGACTCATCCGGACACTGAATAAATCCATATGATTGGATTACTTCATTAAACCGGATGTTCTAAGATCTTGAAGCTTGCTTCAGTCCATAAATGGACCGATTGAGCTTGCACACTAGATGCTCTTTGCCTTTTTCAATAAATCCCTCTAGTTGCTTCATATGGATGTTTTCTTCAAGACTTCCATTAAGGAAAGCTGTCTTGACATTCATTTGCAAAATCTTATAATCACTACAAGAAAAAAGCCTAACAACAACGGTTTTTCACCATTGTCGTAGCCCATTTTGAACTGTTGTTAAAGGCCGTGTTGTTAAAAGGGGTGCCCTAAGACAACAATTTTTAACCGTTGTCTTTGAAGGTAAAGACAACATTTTTATAACGGTGAAAAACTGTTGTCTTTTCCTTCAAAGACAACAGTTTTTCACCGTTGTCTTTGAGCGTCTACCTTTAATAACAGGGTCTTCAACAACAGTTTTAAACTATCTACGACAATGGTAAAACACCGTTGTCTTTTTTAGATAAAAAAAAAAAATTAATACACAATTTTCCAATATGATAAATCATTCAAAATACTAAATTTCAAAATAAAATTTAATATACAATTTTCTAACATTCAAAAATAATATCTATAACATTCTGAAGAAATTTCATAAGCAACCAACAAAATGATAACACTATTAAAACAAAGGTAGAACAATATAACACGAGATTTTCTACTTAGATGTCGGTGAAGAGGAGGGACTACAGCTCCTAGTGCTCCTTAATTTGTTAAAGTCTCTCCATTTTTTTAGTTTGTCGGCATTCTTCCCAGTACTCTTGAGGGCACCTATTTGAATAAAGATATATATTACAAATTAGAAACTAAACTGTACGCGTGATTCTAATTGCACTGCATAAATGTTACATAACCATAAAAATCATTTGATCTTGTCATCTAACAGAAGTGCAAAAAGCGTTATCTATGTAACATAAATGGTAACCTCTTGAAACAATATGGTGGCTCTTAAATTTCTTATTAAGCAGAATTTTCATTTTATGTCACTGCATACAAAGCTTCTATTATAAACCATGCAAACATTATTTTTCCCAGAGATCAAGCAGCATTAATTCTAAAAGGTACAATCTAATGCAAACGTTCCCACACACTCCATATAATGCTAAGGAGTAAGTCATACATTAAATTCTAAAAGCGACCATTAAAGGAAAGAATGCCTTAAATAAAAATGAATCCAGAAAGTATCATTCCATATGCACTAATAGAAATCTTCGTTTATAGCCAACTGCAAATACATTTCATATTTATTTAAAATTTTAATAACATAATAAATCTAAAAAATTTATAATATTTCACTGAAAGATTAATTAAAATCACACCAGATGATAAGGCCGAGTTATCATTCCTCCAAGTGTATCCTAGAATCTTTGTAATGAGCACGTTGAGACGGAATATGTCATTGAGTACATAAAAGCTCCCTAAGGTGTTGGAATCAGATGAAACATCTACAAAAATAAGCACCATTGATTAATAAGTCATTGATTAATTAGATAATGGAATATACAAATAGAGATTAATTAAAATAAATAAAGGATCTAACAATTACCACTACAATTGACTAAAATTAACAATCAAGATCTAGGTTGAAGAATGTTTTAAAACATTCTTCAATGTATAAGGAAGCAACTAGAAGTGTTTAACATCTCAGGAATTGAAAATAATGCAAATGCAAACAAATTCATAGATCAAATAAACAAAAACGGGACAACTCTTCAACAAATTTCTATAATCAAGTGATATAAACAAACTGCAGAATTTCATGCGTGGGTAAATCTCGAGTCAAATGCCAATTGAAAGATCAATGTAAAACATGGCATAGACAGAGAAAGGAACATAGGAATACAGAGCAGTAGGTAAAAACATGTCTATTGAACTGAAGAAAAGCCATCATATCGTGTATGCTAACAATCACCAAATGGTTACTAATTATATAATTACCTGATGCTTTGTGGCAAGCAAGTGCAGTTCAAAAGCCAGCACCTACATCCAAAAACAAATGCTGAAAACATCAAAATTATTGAATCTATATTTTGCCAAATATAATCTTAGATGAGTGAACTACCATATAGTTTGGGTTTAAATATTTCCAAACACTAGCCGGACTTGACAATCAATTTCACATACAACAATTACAGAAGAGTTGAACTTACTTTTGTATCGCTCTCCAATGCAGCTTTTGCTGAGCTCATTCCACCTCCGTATCTGCAAGTTGATGCAAGAACTAAACAAGTATTCCAAATTATAAACTTTGGAATAAACAAGGGAAAAGGTTATACCCTGGGATTGCCCTTTCGGAAGCTATGTATGTCAAAGATATTGAAGCACCGCTTGCCATGTTTAACGGAGACATCCAAAACAAAGTGAAGATGAGATATAAAATCTATGTGCCAACAAGAAAAGGAATTGTTTGATAACTTTATTTTGGGTTTTATTATAACTACTAGCATTGTTTTATTCTGTCCGTAAAGAAGAAGATATAATGATGGATTGATAATGATGTTCTTGTCAGGATCTCAAGTTGAAATATACACACAAATGGAACATGCAATTGTTTTATTTTCATGGAATCGAAAGAAACCTGGATTCATTATTGGAAGAAAGTGCCGAAGCAGGGAGACAAAAGAGTAACTCGAAGCTGAAATTGTAGCAAGATACCCTCTTCTAGATGTCTCCAAGAGTGGCTTCGTTACCTATTTATGAAAACCATAATTTAGAACTAAAGTAAAAAAAACATCATGATTATATGATGGTGTAAGGTAGTACCTCTGGTCCATTGGCAAGAGAATGTACGAGGATGTCAATCCTTCCAAAATCTTTCGTCACAGCCTCTTCCATTTCCTGCACCAAGCAGAAGAAGGCATCAGTAACACAAGAGCGTGTGAAAAATCAAATGAATTATCATTCCAGGCTTTAGTTCGGATTAGAAAGGATTGGCAGAACTGGGAGGAAAACTCGGGGATGGGTTGAGAAGAGGAGATCAAGATGATCCGTGCCTCCTTGATTGATCTTCGGCAAGCTCCGAGAAAAGATCTACACCGGCGACCGTCCGCGTCGGTTCATCCACGCTCGGCGTCGATTCATCCCCGTGAGAGAATAGAGAGATTAGAGTGAGGAGGAGAAAACTTCGACTGGATATGAGCTAAAGGGTCGATGCCGGCAAAGAAAAGATCGTCGGAGCTGAAGCCTTGCTCCCGTCGGCGTCGATCGTCCGCAAGAGAGAACAGAGGAGGAAGAAGGGGAGAAAGGATCGGGATCGGCACGGGTTCGGCGATTTGGGGAAAAAACAAATAAAGGAAAAGGAATTATATAAATAAACATTTTCTCACTTAAACGGATATCCCAAACAAGCTTTATCCGAACCCGCAATTGATCCCTTCAAAATCTGTCGTACGAGCTCCAAAAAATTCCCAGAAAATTTATAAAAATTCTAAATTTTTTTTATAAAGTTATTTCTCAAATAACCCTATTTATTAAATTTTCCGATATCTCACAATCTGACTCTAATTAACATAATCAATCACACATAGATTACATCTCCAAATATGAGAGAATAGGTCAATAGTATAAGAGTAAGGAAATTCATTACCTAACTCTTCTTCTTTGACAATGCGATAATGTCCACTTTATATATGTTTAGAATTATATATGTAGGTTATTAAATAAATAAACTCTCACTTTATTGGTACTCGAAATAGGCTTTCTCGAAGCTTAATCAATTTACCCTCTTAAACGTGTCATACCGACTCAGTTTATATTCTAAAAAATTTCTAAAAATTTTTAGAAAATTCTACCTCCCAAGGAAGCACCGAAAAGTTGATGCACTAACACTTTAAAGGCAAAGCAGCGAGAGCGACGAGGAGCGTCTTTCGCAGAGGAGTTGCGAAGGAGGAGTCGGAGATAGGTTTTTGTTCGTTGAAGAGTTACGGAGAAGTGGGCTTTAGGTTTTTTTTTCATGAAGTTAAAAAAACTGTTGTATTTTTAGGATTCAACAACATTCAATAGACAACAGTTTAATAAAACTGTTGTATATTATCATATAAGCAACACTAAAAGACAATAGTTTTTTAAAACCGTTGTCTTTGACATACATTAGACAATAATTTTTTGAAAAACTGTTGTTATTTAAAAAACATTATGGTGAACAACAACAGTTTTCAATAAAACTGTTATTAAATGGAAAAAAGATAATAATTTCTTGAAAAACTGTTGTCTATTAGGTGTGGTTAAATCCAAAATTTCTTGTAGTGAATCCATATGAGCGGCAATGGACAAGAGTATCTGGATAGACTTAACATGACTACCAGTGAAAAAGTCTCCCCATAGTCAATTCCCTCTTTCTGAGTATACCTTTTAGTAACAAGCCTTGCTTTGAAGGTTTCTACCTTCCCATCTGTCCCTCTTTTCCTTTTGTAGATCCACTTACATCCAACGGCTTTTACACCATCAGGTAGTTCTACAAGCTCTCAGACCTTATTAGAGTACATATACTCTATTTCAGAATTTATTGCCTTTTGCCAAGATACTACATCTATATCTTGGAGTGCTTCATCATATGTCCGGGGATCAGGTTCATGTTTACCCGGGATCAAGTCCGAAGACTCTCCCAAAAACATGAATCTCTCAAGCTGCCTTACAACCCTCCCACTATGACGAGGCACTGTCTGCGGTTGTGTATCATGTGTGACACGTGTTGTAGTCTCTTGTGGTACTTCATCTTGTATTGTTGGTATTAAAGTAGACATGTCCTCTCTTATTTCTTCTAGAACTATTTCACTCATGGGATTATGGTTCATTACATAATCTTCTTCTAAAAATCGAGCATTGGTGCTAACAATGATCTTCTGATTTTTATGATTATAAAATAAACCATCTTTCGTTCCCTTAGGATATCCCACAAACAGACAAACTTCTGTACATGATTCCAACTTGTCAGTATCTCCCTTCAGCACATGTGCTGGACTATCCCATATCCGTATATGATTCAGACTAGGCTTATGCCCATTCCATAATTCCATGGGAGTAGAAGTAACTATTTTAGAAGGTACCATATTCAGAATGTATACTGTTGTTTCTAAAGCATATCTCCAAAATGAATTTGGTAATTCTGAATGACTCATCATCGATCTAACCATTTCCATAAGAGTCTTATTCCTTCGTTCTGCCACACCATTCTGTTGGGGGTACCAGGTGCAGACAATTTGGATTGAATCCCGACTTCTGATAAGTAATTCCTAAACTCTCCAAAGAGGTATTCACCACCTCGGTCAGACCGTAGTGTCTTGATACTTTTACCAAGACGTTTCTCCACATCAGCCCTATATTCTTTGAACTTGTTAAAGCATTCAGACTTGCGGCGTATTAGGTAAATGTATCCGTATCTTGAATAATCGTCTATAAAAGAGACGAAGTATTCATAACCACCTCTTGCCTGGATAGACATAGGACCACACAAATCAGAATGAACTAGTTCTAATGCATCTTTGCCTCTATACCCCTTGGCCTTAAAAGGTCTCTTGGTCATTTTACATTCCAAGCAGGATTCACATGTTAGAAAGTTTTCCAACTCTAATGAACCCAAGAGTCCCTCGGCTACAAGCCTTTGAATCCTACTTAAGTTAATATGACCAAGCCATAGATACCAAAGATATGTTTGGTTCATTTCCGAAGGTTCTTTTCTCTTATTAGAGTTAGAAGATGTGTTATTAATTTCCATATTTTGCTTTGCGGGAGAAATTGGATTTAAAGTATATAAATTACCTTCCAATGCACCATAAAAAAAAATCACCTTATTTCTCTTTATAACCACATTGTTACTAAAGAAAACTGTATATCCATCCAAATACAGTTTAGAAACTGAAATTATATTCTTTCTAAAACTGGGTACATAAAGATAATTTCTTAAAACCAAATTTCTATTCCTATCAAAAGATAAGTAGATGTCTCCCACTGCAACAGCCGCCACCTTAGTAGCATTGCCCATGTAGACGGTTATCTCTCCATCAAATAGTCATCGGGTTTCCAAGAACCCCTGCAGAGAATTGTAGACATGATCAGTAGCTCCCGTATCTACGCACCAGGTGCTGGTAGATAACACCGCTAAACATGTTTCAACTACTAGAGTATGAGATATACCTTTATTGTTCTGATTCCTATGAGGACAGTCTGCCTTCCAATGTCATGACTGCTTACAGATGATGCACTTGCCCTTCCGCTTCTTCATTCCAACTTTTTTTCCCTGAGGTTTATTCACTCTGTTTGCTGAAAAGACCTATTTCTTATTCTTCTTGCCTTTCAGTTTAGAAGTAGAACCATTTTCAGCATAGTGAATCTGAGAACTTTGATGAAATATCCCTTCTGTTGCCTGTAGTTCTGTTAGAAGTTCCGCCAACGTATACTCTCTTTTGTTCATATTATAGTTCAGGCAAAACTGCTCAAAACTTCTGGGTAGCGTTTAGAGAATTATATTGACCTGGGTTTCCCCATCGATTTCTCCTCCTAGAACTTGTATTTCGTTTAGATAGGCCATCATTTTGAGGATATAATCCCTCACGGGTGTCCCCTCAGACATGGTGGCTGTCATTAGCTTTCTCATTGCCTCTTGCCTAGCAGTCTGACTCTGGTGCCCAAAGAGTTCTTTGAGATTGTTCATTATATCATAAGTTGTTGGTAAATCTTGATGCTGATGTTGCAATACATTTGACATTGATGCCAAAATGTGACACTGCGCCATCTCATTAGCTTTTACCCATTTCTTATGATACTCAATCTCCTCTGGGGTAGAGTCACCGTCAGGTGCATCAGGGCAATCCTTAGTCAGTATAAACTTATAGCTCTCAGCAGTAAGAACAATGTCCAGATTTCTTTTCCAATAAATATAGTTTGGACCAGTAAGTTTGTTCTCTTTCAGTATAATGGCCAGTGGGTTGAAAGTCATCCTAAGAATCACAAAAATAAACTTTGGTCAAGACTCTAAATTTAGAATAATATTGATTCCTCAAACAATACTATTTTAAATTAACCAACACCTCTAATCACCGTGAATATTGCATGCCACGTTAGTGTGGACGTATACAAATTTAACATTTGTAAGAGGAGGGTGTGACCGATTAATTTTATTATCTTTTCATCCTAACTTTATGACAAATAAAATTAATAGTTGGTTTCACTTTGGTCACACAAAACAATAGCAATGACTCCGTTGGGGAGGATACTATTGAATGTGTCTAAGTGTATACCATTACTTGATACTAAGTCCATTAAATAGGATTATGCCCCTTCAGTTGGAGAAGATCACACGCTCCTAAATAATTTTTTATAACCATCCATAAAGGAAGTTTGATCTAGTGATCCACAACAAACCCATCCGTTGTGAAGGGAGGCACTCAGAGCCAACACGCAAGCTTATTGCATCACTTACAAATCAGTAATGGAGACCTTGGGATTTATTAAAATCCCTCTCCTACTTAGTTATTTAAAAATGAGGATTTTAACCTATGCTAGCATACATCACATGCACATAGACATCACAGTAAATAAAAGCAATAAATTTGGAAATTAATTTTTCAACTATTATAGCCTTTTCCTTTCACTGTCTTCAGTATGCTCCAACCCTAGCTACTGTCATTTTTAGCTACTGCCATCTGGTCGAGTTGTCGCATCTATCTTGCCTCTTATTCCGCTGTGCCTCTGGTCTCCATAAGTACCACGCCTCGCAAGAATCCGATCTGCGACAAAAATAGAATTTTTCATATATCGATCGTATATTCTACAAGGAAATGTACATGTAATCTAGATCGAAAATAAAATTTTAAAATCCTAGGGCTAATACAGCTCCTACTGTATTAGTTACATACAATCATGCACACACAAAATATTGCCCTTGACATGTCCAAGGGTCCAATCACACACAACATCAATAAGTCATAATAGTTGGAGCTTGCAACCAAAGAGTTAGCACATCCTACTATTATCCTGCCTAAATTATGTATGACATGTGCATAACCTATTTGAATTTTAAACACACAGAGGCAAACCCTAGCTCTAATACCAATTGTTGGTTAGTCCTAGGAAAACGTACTGGTTCCACTGTACAAAAATTTTGTACAAGTGTCGAACCTTTCCTTAAATAACCTATTATGTTCTTTAGAAGTTAAATTAGAAATCGCAGACGGAACTTAAAATCATTGATTCCAAATTTAACTTATCTGTTCTTAATGATTTAGATTTGAATCGCAAGCGGAACTTAACACTATTGATTCAAACCCACCTATGTTATTAATTCTATTAAATATTAATTTCCAAAATTGGCTTCTAGGACTGCATGGCGAGGCACATGGCTTCTTGGATATAGGAGCAACCACCACCGCCTAGTCAAAGCCTTTTAAGGAAAGCTAATATTTAATTTCCTTAAATAACTCTAGGTTAACCAAAAGAAACAATCGAATCACAAATTCAAAAAAGAAGAAAACACAAACTCGAAAAATTAATTCGATAAACTAGATCTAATTGCCACTTGTATTTAGAATTCTTACAAAGAAAATAACTAGTATGATGCGGAAGAAAACTACTAGTTATACCTTCTCTTTGTAAGCTAATGACCTCGAGATCTTCTGCCGTATTCCTTGCCTTGCCTTGGACGTCGTGTGGGCGATGATCCTCCAAGATGAACACCACCCAAAGGCTTTTTCCTCTTCTTCTAAAATCCGGCCACCACCACCACCAAGGTGAAGAGAGCAAAGGGAAAGGAGAAGGGGCCGGCCACACCAAGATCTCCAAGCAAGAGAATAATAGTTGTCTCATGAAGCCCCCCTCACCCCTTCTTTTATATTACTTGCCCAAGGCAAACAAGGAAAAACTTTTTACAAAAAATAAAATCAATCACTAGTTTTTCCTCTTCCCTTTTTCTGTAACACCCCTAGGATGTCTAGCAAGTTTATTTATTTTTACCATGGTTCAAAATAGGCCTTATGTGTAAATTTGCAAAAAAATAATAAAAATAATAGAACTAAAAAAAGAGATGACCAAGGTTTGAACCTTAGATCTCTTACTAGATACATGTATGTGTTAACCAATAGACCAAGAGAAGATATTGTTAGAGAGAGAAGTGTCAATATAGTTGAGAGTAAGAAAAGAGCTTCTTTCATTTAGAAGGAGAAGTTAGAGTTGCCTTCTTCCTCTCAAAAGAAAAGAGGATTCTTGCTTCCTCTTTTCATTAAAGGAGAAGTAAAGGAAAAGAGAAGGAAAAACCCATTTTTCCTTCCTCTTCTCATTTGGAATAAAAGGAGAAAATGAAGGAAAATCTCCATTTTGCTCCCTTCCTCCTTCTCTCCACCGTGACCAAGCCTTCCCCACCTCCATTGCCGAGCCAAGCAAGAAGCTCCTCTCTAGGAAGGCTCCACAAGCAAGGTCTCTTCCCTAAGAAAATCAAGCGAAGATGTGAGTATCCCCTCACTGCAGTACAAGTAGTTTTCAGTTTTCTTCGTACGTAAACGTTATTGAAACCATAGAGATTTCCATTGCAAGTTTCGGCCAAGTAGATTGGTGGTCACCTAGGTTAACAAGTTTACAAGCCATGCTTCATGTTGAAAAAAAAAAAAAATCTAGAACCTCACTTTTTAAGTTTCGGCCAAGATCAAAAAGTAAGGGTTGGATCCAAGTTTCTTTTGGTAACAAGCTTGCCTATGTTTCTTCATGATATAGGATCTTTTATATGTTGTTGGCTAAGCTTAATACTCCATATGATATATATATAAAAAAAAATTTAAGAACCCTAACCAAAGGTTTCGGCCAAGATGAGTTATAGGGTTTAGGGCAAGGCTTTAAAAAGGAAACCTATTGTTTATGCTCCTAAACTTGTTAAACATTCTTATATGTGGATAGCTTAGGTTTTCCATGCTCCATGTTGTATAAAGTTTGGATAAAGTTATCTTCAAGTTTCGGCCAAGGATAGGAATGCAATTTAGGGCAAAGTTTTGTTAATAATAACATGTTGTTTATGCTCCTTCATGATGTATGAACCCTTGTGTATTAGTAGCTTAGATTTTTATGCTTCATGTTGTATGAAAAATATGGAAACCCTAGTCACATGTTTCAGCCAAGAATGGAAATGAAGTTTAGAGTAAGATTTTTTTTAAATGATAACATGCTTGGTGATACTCCTTCATTATGTATGAACCCTTGTATATTGGTAGCTTAGATTTTTATGCTTCATGTGGTATGAAAAATATTAAAATGCTAGTTGCAAGTTTCGGCCAAGAGAGTATAGGAGACCTAGGGCTAAAATTTAGAGCCTAAACATGCTTGTTTATGTTCATTCATGAAGTATGATACCTTGTATGTAGCTATGTTAAGCCATTATGTCACATGTTACACTAAAAGAATGGAAACCCTACTTGTAGGTTTCGGCCAAGGTAGAGTGTAAGCTTAGAGTTAAGTTTTTTTTTTTTCCTTCTAACCTAATTATGCTTGGTTATGGCTCTACATGTTGTATGATCCTTTGTATAAGATTAGATAAGTTTCCATGCTACATATTGTACAAATGAATGCTTATAACCTCACCTTAGGGTTCGGCCAAGCAAGTATAGGGGCTTCGGGCAAGGTCTTGAAATTTAAACATGCTTGTTTATGCTCCTTTATGATGTATGACTAATTATCTAGAATTTTTTTAAGTTTCATGCTTTGTATGGTGGCCAAGGTTTAAAATCCATGCTAGTAAGGTTTCGGCCAAGATTGGAAGAATAGGATTGGGAAAAAGTTTTGAACCCAACTATGCATGCTTATGTTTTCTCATGATGTATGGTCTTTGACATGTGATTAGTTTAAGTTCCATGCTTCATGATATGATATGTTATGCCTTATGTTATGAGATAAGCTATGTTCCATGATATGATCTGCTATGCTCATGATATGATATGCTATGCTCATGATATAATATGCTATGTTCATGATATGATATGTTATGCCTTATGTTATGAGATAAGCTATGTTCCATGATATGATATGCTATGCTCATGACATGATATGTTATGCTTCATGATATGATATGCCATGCTTGATGTTATGAAGATCACATGTTATGCTTTATGTTATGATACGAACATGTTATGTTTCATGATATATGTATGAAAGGCTTATGTAAGAAGGAAAGCCTAAGAGTTGCTTCTCTTAAGTTGGGATCAAGAGCACTCTTCATGGTATGGCAAAGAGATGCTTCCCTTAAGAAGGGATCAAGAGCCCTCTTCATGATATGACAAGAAATTATGACATGTATGATAAGCTATGATATGCATGATGACATGATATGTATGACATGCTATTTTATTTTTGTATGACTTCTACCAAGGGTGGGCTCCATAAGCGCCCCGAGGTCGATGGTCTATGAAACGGGTCTCGTAAAAAGGGATGGGCTCCTTAGTACGCCCCTAGGTCGACAGACTATGAACGGACCTAGATCCCTAGTAGGTTCGGGGCTAGCTACCCTGTCCTAGGGATAGTGCGCATTTATGTATGTATGTGGTATAAGTCGGGCCCTCATGATGATATTATGTTCAAGTATGTATATGATATGTTTTAAAAAGAGACATGATGCATATGTACATTCCATGATACATGTTTTAAAAAAAATATATACATCTTGCATCTACATGCACAAATTTTATGAATTATTGTTTATGCACTATTATGAACAGGTATGAGTTATGATACATGCTTACATGATATGATATGTTTCATGATATGTGCTTACATGATATGACATGTTCCATGATATGCACTCACATGCTATGCTATGTTATGTTATGCTCCTTATATAAGATGATATGTTCATGTTATGTTCCTTCATGCTATGTTAGGATAAGTTATGTTTTCTTATATGATAAGATATGTTCTATGTTCTGATTCTCCATGCTATGTTATACTATGCTATGTTTCACATGCTATGTGTGTTATGTGCTTTATGTTTTATGAGTAGGAAAGGAGCTCATTAATCCTTTGGCCTTATAGTTTTATGTTCCTTGTACTGCAGATAAAGGCAAGGAATGGATGAATTAAGGGGAGCAGCAGGAAGGGCAATGATGATGTGTGTGGAAGTGGCATGGTGGATAAATCAAATTAAGTTTAAATCTATATTTGGTTAAATTGTGCATGTGAACTATGTTTGGACCCTATGCTTATGATGATAGTTTGAGCTAGTATGTTATGCTCTTATGATATTTTGCTCATGTTAGAATAATTATGATATGGTAAAATGTTAATAAGTTATGATTCACATGCCATGTTTAAGACAATCAAATGCATATGATAAAATTTTTAAGTATGTCTTCTGCTGCTATGAGTTCATATGCATTAGCATGTTAGGTGACTGTATGTAACCCCGTCCCTCTAGGGTAGCGTTAGCGCCCCCTGAAGGGGCGGGTGTTACAGGTTGGTATGAGAGCAGGTCTACCTTCCACTACACACACATCAAGCCTACATATATCCTGCCGCTCCAAGTAAGAATTATTTTTTTTATGCTTAAATTTTTTATGATGCTTATGCTTAGTTTATTTTTTTTTATGATGCTTAGTAGTATGCATGCTTACTTTATTCTTTTAAGTCACAGTTTTAGTTTAGGTTGCATGATGGTAGGTTAGGGATGATAACAAAACAACCTTACAAATAGTTAGAAATGATGATAACCTTTCGTTAGTCTGGTTAGAAATGATAATAACTTACGCTAGCTCTATTGTCATTAATGAAGATAAGGATGGCTAGAAGACGTAATACCAGAGAAGATGAGACCACACCTCCACCTGATCTGATGCATGTAGTTACCGAGCTCCAGTGTCAGGTTACAAAACAGCTGCAGATGATCACTGCTCTGCTGAATCAACAGGGGAATCCTGCTACCCCGCCAGGGCACCAAAACGCAGCGCCAGTAATACCTGCAGCTGTACCAGTACCTCCAGCACCAGCACCACCGGTAGTTCCTGTTCTAGTGGTCCGATAGGAAGTCTATCTGATTCAGTGGCAGAGGCTTAAGCCGGAAGCTTTCTCCGATAACTGTGAACCATGGGACGCACAGGCCTGGTTCATGACTGTGGAGAGCATAGTGGAGTTATTGGATTGGCCTGAGCACGAGAAAGTCAAATGCGCATCGTTCTGCCTTACGGGCGATGCCAGAATGTGGTGGGACCGAGTCAAAGAAAAACGACAAATAAATCAGATGAGATGGACAGACTTTGAGATGGAATTCTTCAAAGAATTCTTCCAAATGAGGGTGACAAACAGGCATTATGACGAGTTTATCGAGTTCCGACAAGGCGATCTGTCAGTTAATGAAGCTGTCAAGAAATTCAACCATTTAGCACGCTTATGTCCAGAGTTGGTTAGCACTGAGAGAGAAAGGGTTAGACTTATGCTGAAGATGCTCAGACCTGAGATAGCCCTGAACGTGGCCGGCGAGTTAATAGACCGCAGACCGTCGAAGAATTAATCAGCAGCGCTCTGATCACGAAACACTATCAGAAGGCAATGAGCGATGGCAAGAGTCAAACTCAGCTGGGAGGATAAAAATCTTAGAATACCCGAACCAACTGGAAAGGAAACCACAGTGGCAAGAGGAAGCAATGGACTGACTCCAAGGGTGGACCAGCAAGCAAGCAACTCATGTTTCCTCAGTGTACCACCTGCGGGAAGAAGCACCCGGGAATATGTCGTATAGGAACAAATAGATGCTACAACTGTGAAATGGAAGGGCATATGGCTCGGAACTGTCCTACTCAGATTCAGACACCCCCTCCGCAGGTTCAGAATAGAGGTGCTCCCCCATAGCTACACCTGATGCAAGCTGCGATAGAAGGCCCGCAGATAAGCCAAGGGAGATTGGAAGCTCCGCCAGTAACGACGAATGCCAGAATTTTCTCCCTCACCAAGGAAGAAGTGGCGAATGCTTCTACTACTGTCACAGGTCAAATATTTATTTTCAGTCAGCATGCTACAGTATTATTTGACACTGGGGCAACACACTCGTTTATCTCTACACCTTTCACAAAAAGGATAGACATGCCATCCCAAGTCTTAGATTACAAGTTTTTAACAACTTTACCTTCGGGAGAGGTGATGTCATCCACTCATATGCTGCGAGCCACACCCATCAGGATCGCAGACAGAGAACTCTACTGTGACCTGATAGTGCTTGATATGCAAGATTATGATATTATATTGGGCATGGACTTCCTGAGCAAGTACGGTGCGGCAATAGAATGCCGTAATAGAAAAGTAATTTTCCAGCCTGAAGCAGAACCGACTTTCGAATTTATCGGAGAGACCAAGAAAGAAGTTAAAAAGTTTTTATCAGCTTTAAAGGCACGGAAGATGTTGGACAACGGATGCACTGGGTTCCTAGCTCATGTGGTTGATACAAGTCAGGCAAGGGAACTGAAGCCGGAAGATGTCAAAGTTGTATGCAATTACCCAGAGGTTTTTCCTGATGAACTACTAGGGTTAGCACCTGACCGAGAAATTGAGTTTGAGATTGAATTGATTCCTGGTACGAAGCCGATCTCTAAAGCACCTTACCGTATGGCGCTGGCTGAATTGAAGGGACTTCAAGAACAGCTACGGGAGTTACTCGACAAGGGACTTATCCGCCCTAGTCACTCTCCATGGGGAGCCCCGGTATTGTTTGTGAAAAAGAAAGATGGGTCTATGCGAATGTGCATAGACTATTGAGCGCTAAATAAGGTTACAATCAAGAACAGATATACCTTACCACGGATTGACGACCTGTTTGACCAGTTGAAGGGTGCCACCGTCTTCTCTAAGATAGATTTGCGATCTGGCTATCATCAAATAAAGGTGAAACAAGATGATATACCGAAGACGACTTTCCGGACAAGATACGGGCATTATGAATTTGTAGTAATGCCCTTCGGAGTAACAAATGCTCCTGCTCTATTTATGGACCTGATGAACCGGGTGTTCTCAACATATCTCGACAAATTTGTGATAGTTTTTATCGATGACATTCTCATTTATTCGAGAACCCAGGAAGAGCATGCCGAACACATGGAAATAGTATTACAAATTCTTCAGGAAAAGCAACTGTATGCAAAATTCTCCAAATGCGAATTTTGGCTTGACCAAGTATCATTTTTGGGTCATGTTATCTCTAGGGATAGGGTAATGGTAGACCCAATCAAGATTGAAGCCGTCAGTAACTGGAATAGGCCAAGGAATGCCAGCGAAATCAGGAGTTTCCTCGGATTAGCAGGCTATTACCGGAAGTTCGTAGAGGGTTTCTCCAGAATCGCAGCCCCGATGACAACCCTCACTCGGAAAAATAAGAAGTACGAATGGACAGATGACTGCGAGAAGAGTTTCACCGAACTGAAAAGGAGACTGACCAGTGCTCCAATTCTTACCCTTCCGGAAGGCAACGAAGGATTTGATATGTACAGCGACGCTTCTAAATCAGGACTCGGAGCTATACTCATGCAGAATGGCAAAGTCATTGCCTATGCCTCTAGGCAACTCAAGGAACACGAGAAAAATTATCCCACACATGATTTAGAGCTAGCAGCCGTGGTCTTTGCTCTTATGAGATGGAGGCATTATCTATATGGAGCACAGTGTAAGATTTATACAGATCACCAGAGTCTGAAATACTTCTTCACACAGAAGGACCTGAACATGAGACAACGAAGATGGCTTGAGCTAGTCAAGGACTATGACTGCGAGATCTTTTACCATCCAGGAAAAGAAAACAAAGTGGCTGATGCACTTAGCAGGAAGTCGTAGACCACCGTAATACCCGGAGCTATTTTAAGTTCGAGGACGAACTTTTATGAGGAATGAGGGACTGTAACACCCCTAGGATGTCTAGCAAGTTTATTTATTTTTACCATGGTTCAAAATAGGCCTTATGTGTAAATTTGCAAAAAAATAATAAAAATAATAGAACCAAAAAAAGAGATGACCAAGGTTTGAACCTTGGATCTCTTACTAGATACATGTATGTGTTAACCAATAGACCAAGAGAAGATATTGTTAGAGAGAGAAGTGACAATATAGTTGAGAGTAAGAAAAGAGCTTCTTTCATTTAGAAGGAGAAGTTAGAGTTGCCTTCTTCCTCTCAAAAGAAAAGAGGATTCTTGCTTCCTCTTTTCATTAAAGGAGAAGTAAAGGAAAAGAGAAGGAAAAACCCATTTTTCCTTCCTCTTCTCATTTGGAATAAAAGGAGAAAATGAAGGAAAATCTCCATTTTGCTCCCTTCCTCCTTCTCTCCACCGTGACCAAGCCTTCCCCACCTCCATTGCCGAGCCAAGCAAGAAGCTCCTCTCTAGGAAGGCTCCACAAGCAAGGTCTCTTCCCTAAGGAAATCAAGCGAAGATGTGAGTATCCCCTCACTGCAGTATAAGTAGTTTTCAGTTTTCTTCGTACGTAAACGTTATTGAAACCTTAGAGATTTCCTTTGCAAGTTTCGGCCAAGTAGATTGGTGGTCACCTAGGTTAACAAGTTTACAAGCTATGCTTCATGTTGAAAAAAAAAAAAATCTAGAACCTCACTTTTTAAGTTTCGGACAAGATCAAAAAGTAAGGGTTGGATCCAAGTTTCTTTTGGTAACAAGCTTGCCTATGTTTCTTCATGATATAGGATCTTTTATATGTTGTTGGCTAAGCTTAATACTCCATATGATATATATAAAAAAAAAAAATTTAAGAACCCTAACCTAAGGTTTCTGCCAAGATGAGTTATAGGGTTTAGGGGAAGGCTTGAAAAAGGAAACCTATTGTTTATGCTCCTAAACTTGTTAAACTTTCTTATATGTGGATAGTTTAGGTTTTCCATGCTCCATGTTGTATAAAGTTTGGAGAAAGTTATCTTCAAGTTTCGGCCAAGGATAGGAATGCAATTTAGGGCAAAGTTTTGTTAATAATAACATGTTGTTTATGCTCCTTCATGATGTATGAACCCTTGTGTATTGGTAGCTTAGATTTTTATGCTTCATGTTGTATGAAAAATATGGAAACCCTAGTCACATGTTTCGGCCAAGAATGGAAATGAAGTTTAGAGTAAGATTTTTTTTAAATGATAACATGCTTGGTGATGCTCCTTCATGATGTATGAACCCTTGTATATTGGTAGCTTAGATTTTTATGCTTCATGTGGTATGAAAAATATGAAAATGCTAGTTGCAAGTTTCGGCCAAGAGAGTATAGGAGGCCTAGGGCTAAAATTTAGAGCCTAAACATGCTTGTTTATGTTCATTCATGAAGTATGATACCTTGTATGTAGCTAGGTTAAGCCATTATGTCACATGTTGCACTAAAAGAATGGAAACCCTACTTGTAGGTTTCGGCCAAGGTAGAGTGTAAGCTTAGAGTTAAGTTTTTTTTTTCCTTCTAAACTAATTATGCTTGGTTATGGCTCTACATGTTGTATGATCCTTTGTATAAGATTAGATAAGTTTCCATGCTACATATTGTACAAATGAATGCTTAGAACCTCACCTTAGGGTTCGGCCAAGCAAGTATAGGGGCTTAGTGCAAGGTCTTGAAATTTAACCATGCTTGTTTATGCTCCTTTATGATGTATGACTAATTATCTAGAATTGGTTTAAGTTTCATGCTTTGTATGGTGGCCAAGGTTCAGAATCCATGCTAGTAAGGTTTCGACCAAGATTGGAAGAATAGGATTGGGAAAAAGTTTTGAACCCAACTATGCATGCTTATGTTTCCTCATGATGTATGGTCTTTGACATGTGATTAGTTTAAGTTCCATGCTTCATGATATGATATGTTATGCCTTATGTTATGAGATAAGCTATGTTCCATGATATGATCTGCTATGCTCATGATATGATATGCTATGCTCATGATATAATATGCTATGTTCATGATATGATATGTTATGCCTTATGTTATGAGATAAGCTATGTTCCATGATATGATATGCTATTGTAACACCCATAGGGTCCTTAGCAAAATTCTAGAATATTCTATCATGAATAAAGAAAAATATATATGCTTTAGTTGAATTTTGCTCCTAGCCGAACACTTAAACAAATAAAATAGAAATAAAAATACATAAGGTCTAGGATTTGAACTCTAGATCTCTCATTAGATGCCTTAATAAGATAACCACTAGACCAAGAGAAAGTATTGTTAGGAAATAGAGGGAAACCATAATTAAATGTAAGAAGAAAAGACTCTTCTCTTAGAAGGAGAAGTGAGAGTTGTCTTCTCCCTCTCTAATGAAGAGATGCTCTAGAATATTCCTTTCTTACTCACCAAGAAGGGATGTACCTAGACTTTTCTCTTAATTATGAAGAGAGTAAAAGAAAGGAGGAAGAAAAATATATTTTTCCTTCCTCCTCTCATAATGAATAAAAGGAGAAAATTAAAGATGAGTTGTCATTTGCTCTCATTCTCCTCCTACTCTCCCTCACCGTGACCTCTCTCTCCCTCTCATCCTCTTGCCGAGACCAAGGAGCAAGGAAGCTCTCCTCTAGGAAGGATTCACAAGCAAGGTTCCCTCCTTAGAGAATTTAGCGAAGGATGTGAGTATTCCCCTCACTGCAGTACAAGTTGTTGTCGAATCGATCGTTAAGTTTTTTCAAGAGTTTTCAAAATCGTAAAATTTTCTTGTGGGTTTTGATGGATGATCTTTTAGGGTCAACAGGTTTCAAGTTATGTTTTATAAAAAAAAAGAAAATAAAAAGAAATCTAAACCCTCACTATGAATATTTCGGCCAAGAGACAAAAGAGGGTTAAGGTTAGGTTCTTTCTTGTGAGAACATGCTTGATTTCATACTTATATGATATGTGAATTTTATGTGTTGATAGTTAAGTTCTCATTCTTCATGTTGTGAAAAAAACAAGGAGATTTCTATACATATGTTTCGGCCAACATGACTTATAGGCCTTAGGTCAAGAATTTGGCATAGAAACCATAGTAGTTGTACTCTTTTATGATGTAGGAAATTTTATATGTGGATAACTTAATTTTTTATGCTTCATATGGAATGAAAAATCATGAAACCCTACTGATATGTTTCGGCCAAATTTAGATAAATAAGTTAGGATTATAATTTTGAATTCAAATAGTCTCATTCATGAAGTATGGTGACTTGTATGTGCTTGTACATTGCCTTGTATATACTTAGATTAAGTTTGCATGTTATATGGTTAAGTTGTATGCTTCATATGGAATAAAATGATATGAAACCCTACTGATATGTTTCAGCGAAGTTGAGATAAATAGGTTAGGGTTAAGGTTTTGAATTCAAATAGGCTTATTCATGAAGTATAATGCCTTGTATATGCTTGTATAGTGCCTTGTATATGCTTAGATCAAATTTGCATGTTATATGTTTAAGTTGTATGCTTCATATGGAATAAAATGATATGAAACCCTACTGATATGTTTCGGCCAAATTGAAATAAATAGGTTAAGGTTAAAGTTTTGAACTCAAATAGGCTTATTCATGAAGTATAGTGCCTTGTATATGCTTGTATAGTGCCTTGTATATGCTTGTATAGTGCCTTGTATATGCTTAGATCAAATTTGCATGGTATATGTTTAAGTTGTATGCTTCATATGGAATAAAATGATATGAAACCCTACTGATATGTTTCGGCCAAATTGAAATAAATGGGTTAGGGTTAGAGTTTTGAACTCAAACATGCTTATTCATGAAGTATAATGCCTTGTATGTGCTTAGGTCAAGTTTACATGTTATGTGGATAAGTTTTATGCTTCATATGGAACCAAATGATATAAGAACCCTACTGATGTGTTTCGGCCAAATTGAGATAAATGGATTAAGGTTAGAGTTTTGAACTCAAACATGCTTATTCATGAAGTATAATGCCTTGTATGTGTTTAGATCAAGTTTACATGTTATGTGGGTAAGTTCTATGCTTAATATGGAATGAAATGAGGATGAAACCTACTGATGTGGTTCGGCCAAGATGGATTAATTGGGTTAGGAAAGAGTTTAAACCTAACTAAACATGTTTATGTATTCTCATGATATGTAGCCTTTGATATATGAGTAGATTAAGCTTTCATGCTTCATGATATGATGAAAATATGCCTTATGATATGTTGCATTGCTATGTCTTATGATATGATATGCCATGTTCATGATATGATATGATAGACTTATGACATGATATGCCATGTTAATGATATGATATGCTAGACTCATGATATGATATGCCATGTTCATGATATGTATGCTAAGTTCATGAGATGATATGCCATGTTTGATGATATGAAAATGACATGTTATACTTTATGTTATGATAAGAACATGTTATGTTTCATAATGCATGTATGAATGGCTTATGTAAGAAGAAAAGCCTAAAGAGTTGCTTCCCTTAAGCTGGGACCAAGAACACTCTTCATGTTATGGAAAAGAGTTGCTTCCCTTAAGTTGGGATCAAGAGCACTCTTCATGCTATGGTAAAGAGATGCTTCCCTTAAGTTGGGATCAAGAGCTCTCTTAATGATATGACAAGAATTATGACATGTATGATATGATGAGATATGATATGCATGATATTTTACTTTGTATGGCTTGTACCAAGGGTGGGTTCCATAAGCGCCCCGGGGTCGACGGACTATGAACGGACCTCGTTAAGGGATGGGCTCCTCAGTACGCCCCTAGGTCGACGGACTATGAACGGACCTAGATCCCTAGTAGGTTCGGGGCTAGCTACCCTGTCCTAGGGATTGCGCGCATTTATGTTTACATGTGGTACAAGCCAGGGCCCTTCTCATGATGATGATATGATATTCAAGTATGTATACTATATGTTTTGAAAGAAGCATGATGCATATGTGCATTCCATGATACATGTTTTAAAAATATACATATTGCATCTACATGCACATATTTATGAAATTATGTTTATGCACAGGTATGAGTTATGATACATGTTTACATGATATGATAGGCTTCATGATATGTGCTTACAGAATGTGATATGAATCATGATATACACTCACATGATATACTTTGATATGTTATGCTCCTTATGTGATATGATATATTATGTTCTACTTTCTCTCATGTTATGTTATGAGATGTTATGGTTTTTACATGATAAGATATGTTCTATGTTATGATTCTCCATGCTATGTTATGCTATGCTATGTTTTCTACATTTTATGTTATGTTATGTGTTTTTTTTTCGGATTTATGGGTAGGCAAGGACCTCACTAAGCCTTTGGCTTATAGCTACACATTTTCCTTCTACTGCAGATAAAGGCAAGGAATGGATCAATTAAGGGGAGTAGCAGGAAATGTGATGGATGTGTGTGGAAGTGCTCGGTGGATAGATCTACTTATGTTTTTGGAACTTATAATTTGTTAAGCTGTGCATGTGAACTAAGTTGGACCCTATGCTTATGATGATGATTTCAGCTAGTATTTCATACACTTATGATATTTTACTCATGTTAGAATGATGATGTTATGATGAAATGTTCAGTATGCTTTGATTCACATGCCATGATAAGTAAACTAAATGCATATGATAAAAGAAAAAAAAATTTAAATTAAGTCTTCCGCTGCCATGAATCCATATGCATTAGTAATTGATGTTTATGTTTCAGTGACGTCCGTCCCTCCGGGGTGGCCTTAGTGCTACCTGGAAGGGCGGGTGTTACAGCTATGCTCATGACATGATATGTTATGCTTCATGATATGATATGCCATGCTTGATGTTATGAAGATCACATGTTATGCTTTATGTTATGATACGAACATGTTATGTTTCATGATATATGTATGAAAGGCTTATGTAAGAAGGAAAGCCTAAGAGTTGCTTCCCTTAAGTTGGGATCAAGAGCACTCTTCATGGTATGGCAAAGAGATGCTTCCCTTAAGATGGGATCAAGAGCTCTCTTCATGATATGACAAGAAATTATGACATGTATGATAAGCTATGATATGCATGATGACATGATATGTTTGAAATGCTATTAAATTTTTGTATGGCTTGTACCAAGGGTGGGCTCCATAAGCGCTCCGAGGTCGATGGTCTATGAAATGGGCCTCGTAAAAAGGGATGTGCTCCTTAGTACGCCCCTAGGTCGACGGACTATGAACGGACCTAGATCCCTAGTAGGTTCGGGGCTAGCTACCCTGTCCTAGGGATAGCGCGCATTTATGTATGTATGTGGTAGAAGCCGACCCTCATGATGATATTATGTTCAAGTATGTATATGATATGTTTTAAAAAGAGACATGATGCATATGTACATTCCATGATACATGTTTTAAAAAAAATATATACATCTTGCATCTACATGCACATATTTTATGAATTATTGTTTATGCACTATTATGAACAGGTATGAGTTATGATACATGCTTACATGATATGATATGTTTCATGATATGTGCTTACATGATATGACATGTTCCATGATATGCACTCACATGCTATGCTATGCTCCTTATATAAGATGATATGTTCATGTTATGTTCCCTCATGCTATGTTAGGATAAGTTATGTTTCTTATATGATAAGATATGTTCTATGTTCTGATTCTCCATGCTATGTTATACTATGCTATGTTTCAAATGCTATGTTGTGTTATGTGCTTTATGTTTTATGAGTAGGAAAGGAGCTCATTAAGCCTTTGGGCTTATAGTTTTATGTTCCTTGTACTGCAGATAAAGGCAAGGAATGGATGAATTAAGGGGAGCAGCAAGAAGGGCAATGATGATGTGTGTGGAAGTGGCATGGTGGATAGATCAAATTAAGCTTAAATCTATATTTGGTTAAATTGTGCATGTGAACTAAGTTTGGACCCTATGTTTATGATGATAGTTTGAGCTAGTATGTTATGCTCTTATTGTAACGCCCCACCCCTCCTTCTAAGGCGACGGGGGTTACTTACCATACTTAACAACTTAATAACTTATTACAACGGAAGTCTTACTTGTAAATTTTTGAAACATAGAGTCCATATGTCATACTTAACATTATTTCAAGACATAGAGTAACATGATAAAATGTCATGGAGTTATAACGTAGTAATATAAACTAGGCATAATTCCTATTAAATAAAAGCAGGTCTTTTTCTTCTTTAGCCAGTCACTGCCACACACATCCTGCTAGCCCCTCCTGCTGCTCTCCTAGTTCATCTATCCTTTGCCCTTATCAGTGGTACAAGAAAGTAAGCTGTGAGCACTCATGGCTCAGTAAGTTCCTTTCCTACTCACAAAAACCGTATAGCATGTCAACAATCATAAAGCATACATCATAGCATAAGGTATCATGGCATAACATACATGATCATCATACATGTCATAAGCATCATCATAGATATCATGGCATAATCATGGCATAAACACAAGGTAGCATGGCATATCATAAACATGATCATCATAATTATCATGGCATATTCCTAAGGTATATGCAAGGTGAACTCTTAAACATACATCATGAAACATATGCATTATGTCTTTTTAAAACGTATAGCATAGATACTTAAACATAATCTCAACATAAGAGGGGATCCCGGCTTGTACCAAGTACATAACTGTGCGCGTCCTAGTAGGTCCAAGGTAGCAAGTCTTGAACCCTACAAGGCATACATATACTAGGCCCGTTTCTTAGTCCATCGACCTAGGGGCACTTAGGAGCCCATCCCTAACGAGGCCCGTTTCTTAGTCCATCGACCTTGGGGCGCTTATGGAGCCCACCCTTGGTACAAGCCTTAAAAGTAAAATATCATGTCATATCTACATAGTCCATATCACTGATGTCCTATTCATGTCATGAAGAGTGCTCTTGATCCCACTTATAGGGAAGCAACTCTTTTAGGTATAGCATAAAGCATGTATATTTGATCACACAACATATCATGATTTTGAGCACACAGCATATCATGAACACATGCATAATTAATCATACAACCTATCATGAGTTTAAGCACACAGCATATCATGAATTTGAGCACATAGCATATCATGAGTTTAGGCACATAGTATATCATGAATTTGAGCACACAGCATATCATGAAGTTAAGCACATAGCATATCATGAAATTGAGCACACATCATATCATGAAAATAAGCCCATAGCATATCATGAAATTTAGCACACAACATATCATGAAAGTAAGCACATAGCATATCATGAAATTTAGCACATAGCATATCATGATCTTAAGTACATAGCATATCATGAAATTGGACCTAACATACATAAATAAACATCACAGCATGTCATACTCTTAACATATCATAAAGCATTGCATGTGAAGTTCATGGGAGAACCTAATTAGGTCTCTAACCCTAGTAACAAGTGGTGGCCGAAACATGTAGAGATGGCTTAGGTTAGCAAGCAACAAAAGAGCATGTGAACCCTAAACATTTATCATTTCTTAGAACATAAGGAGCATCTTAAGCATGTTAGGTATAGGTTCCAAGCTTTCTAGGTTCCTTTTCATAACATGGCCGAAACCCATTAAGCCTTTATTTTGGGTTATAAACATCATACAAGCATGAAAAAAAAACCTAACAATTGTCACATCATATTTCATAAGAAACAACTAGAGCATGTTTGATTTAGGTTCTAAGTTCTCTAAGCCTTTAACCCCAACATGGCCAAAACCCTAGCAACATGTTTCTAGGTTACAAGTAACATAAAAATGTTGAAATTCATACCAATATCCCAATACATATCATGAGAAGCACCATAAGTACTTTTAGTCTAATTTTCAAGCTTCTCAAGCTTTTTAACCTAATGTGGCCGAATCTTGTTAAGCATGGGAATTAGGTTTCTAGTGGCATAATAGCATGATGACCATAAGAATTTTCCTAGCATTCATTTCAAAGAATAACATGGACCACTTAGTTTAGAATTTGAGCATCCTAGGTCAAAGAAACAAGTGTGGCCGAAAGTTGTAGAACAAGAATTCAAGTTTCAAACAACATAAGAACATTAGTTTACTTCATATCTTTTCATCAAGAAGATTCTAAGTATCTTAGGCTTGATTTAAACTTTCCTAGGGTTCAAGTCTCAACATGGCCGAATCATCATATGCACAAAAAATATAGTTCAACTTAACCTAAGAGCATGACATGTCATATTAGCTTCATATCTTGTCTTATGAAAATCATAGCATGCTAAATTTTAGGTTTAAAGCCCTTCTAGGCCCTCAACTCTATCATAGCCGAAAGTTCATGAAGATGGAATCAAGTTTAAATTAACATACAAGTGGGAAAAACATTAACAACACCATCTACCATAAGGTACATATCATAAGGACAAGAGAGCATGCTTTGGTTAGGTCTAGAGTTCTTCTAGTTCTTTTGTTCTTTCTTGGCCGAAAGTCTAAGCCCATAAACTTATGTTCTAACCAAATATTCTAGCATGAAAATATTAGTTTAACCCCCTCACTATCGGATACATATCATAGGAAACATCATGAACATACCTAGTTGGTTTTCAAGTTCTTAAACCCTTTCTTTTTTGTTTTTGTTTTGGCCGAAACCCTCATGAAACAAGCATAGGTTTTTCTAGCAATATATTTACATGACAATCATATAGCTATTGTACCACATGTGAGGGGAACTTACATCCTTTCGCTTGTGGTTTTTTCTTAAGGAGAAGAATATCCTAGGAGCTAAGAAATGAAGGAGCTTCCTCTTCTTGTGTCTCCTTTGGTTTCCTTTGCTTGGAATGGCTAGAACTTGAAGATTTCTTCTCGAAAATTAGTTTTCTTGTAGAAGAAACTTGACTTAGTGTTCGGATCAAGGAGAGGGAAGACCTCTTAGTCTCGGTGAAGAAGAGAAAAGGAGGAAGGAGGAGGAAGAAGGAGAAAATGAGAGATTTACTTTCTCATTTTTCTATTTATTCACCATGAGGGGAATTTATGCCTTCATTTATTCCCTTTCTTAACTCTCCCATGTCTCTTCCCTTGGTTCTCACGAGAATGAGAAGAGGGAGAAGTGAGGAAGGCAACTTGCCTTCTTCTTGTTCCTTCTCTTAACCAAGAGGAAGGAGAGGTAAGCAAATTTGGTTTTCTCTTGCTTCTTGCTTTATTTTATTTTTCTCTCCTTTAACTAACATTTTTATCTCTTCCTATCCATATGTTACTCTCTATCCTAGTGGTGATCATACCATAAATCTTTTTCCATTGTTTGTGGGAGGTTCAAGGTTCAATCCTTGACCTTCTCCTCTTACCATATTATTATATATCATTTTTTTATCTTCTCTCCTTCTCTTATTCTCTTTTTTTTTTATTCCTAAGTTCTAGTGGAAATAATTTCTCATGTACTTATAAAAATTCGTGGGTGTTACACTTATGATATTTTGCTCATGTTAGAATAATTATGATATGGTAAAATGTTAATAAGTTATGATTCACATGCCATGTTTAAGACAATCAAATGCATATGATAAAATTTTTAAGTATGTCTTCCACTGCTATGAGTTCATATGCATTAGCATGTTAGATGACTGTAAGTAACCTCGTCCCTCTAGGGAAGCCTTAGCGCCCCCTGAAGGGGCGGGTGTTACATTTTCTTTTTTCTTTTCTTTCCTCTTGATTGAATCAATCACCAATTTTGATTTTGTGATGATTTTATTATTTTTAATATGGCCGGCCTCTTGCTTGTGCACCAAGTAAGGTAGCCAGCCACCTCATCAAGGGAAAAAGGAAATATATTTTTTATAAAATTTTTAAAGAAAAACTCTTATAAAATTTTACAAGCTCTCTTTCCTAAAGTAGGAGTTAAAAAAGGAAAGTTCTAAAAATTAAAACCATATTTTAAAATTTAAAACTTCTCTTATAAAATTCCTTTTTTAACATGATGATAGAAAATTTTAATTTTAAAACTTATCTCCCTTTTTTACTTAAACCATGAGGATGGTTAAAAAAAGAAAGTTTCAAAACTTTTAAAACTCTCTATTAAAGCATGTGGCCAAATTCAAATAAGGAAAGTTTTTAAAATTAAAATCTCTCTTTTAAAACTTATAGTTTTCTACAAAGAGAAGATTTTAAAAATTCAAAACAACCCTCCTATTTGAATTAATCTTGGTCGGTCCCTACAAGCTTGGTCACCAAGCAATATGGCCGGCCCCTATAAAGAGGATTGTTGGTTGCTACTCGGAAAACCTAATGGTTCCACTGTACAAAAATTTTGTATAAAGGTCTGAACCTTTTCCTAGCTACCATGTGTTCTTTTAAATTAAATTTTGGATCGCCTGCGGAACTTAACACGTTTGATCCAAAACTTAATCTATTTGTACTTTTAGGTTTAGAATTGGATCTCCTGCGGAACTTAACACGTTCGATCCAAATCACCTAAGTTATTAATTCCATTAAATATTAATTTCCATAATTGGTTCCCAGTACTGACGTGGCGAGGCACATGGCCTTCTTGGATATGGGAACAACCACCACCGACTAGACAAAACCTTTTAAGGAAAGCTAATATTTAATTTCCTAAAATAACTTTAGGTTAACCGAAAGGAACAATCAAATCACAAGGAAAAGAAGAAAACATAAGAACACAACATCGAAAAACATATTCGAAATACTAGATTCGCATGCCTCTTGTATTTGGTATTATTTCCAAAAATAACTAGTATGATGCGGAAAGGAAAAATACTAGTTATACCTTTTAGAAAGACCTCTTGATCTTCTACCGTATTCCTCTTCTAACCTCGGATGTTGTGTGGGCAACGATCTTCCGAGATGAGAAACCACCAACACACCTTCTTCTCCTCCTTGCTAGGTTCGGCCAAATCAAGAGCTTTACCAAGGATGAAGAGAAAACACCAACCAAAACTCCAAGGGATGCAAGCTTTCTCTCCTTCTTCTTCTTCTTCTCCAAGTAGTATCCTGCCACCACAAAAGCTCCAAGCAATGGAAGAGTTTCGGCCACCACAAAGAGGAAGGGAGGGAGAGAGGTTGGCCGGCCACAACACCAAGGAACAAGAGGGAGAGAATAATAGAGGTTGTTCCTCTTGAAGGCACCCAAACCCCCTCTTTTATAATCCTTAGCCTTGGTAATTAAGGAAACTTAGTTACAATTAATTTTTATAACTTTCCTTAATATGAATTAATAAATAAAAATTAAATAAAATTTCTTATTAATCCACATCATGGCCGGCCACATCTAGAGAAGCAATTTAGGCAAGTTTCAATCAACAAATTAAAACTTCCTAATTTGTTTCCGGAAATTTTAAAATTAATTTTTTTTTTCAAAATCCCTTCATGGTTGATAAAAAGAAATTTCTATAATTTTAATTTTTCAACATGTGAATAATTTACAAAGAGAAAAATAAAATATCTTTCCTATCTACAAATAAGGAAAGAGATCTAACCTCTTTTCTTAATCTTTTGTAGAAGAGATATTTTAATTTTAATTTTAATTCTCTCCAATAAATTATATCTTCTACATAAGAAAATTTTAAATTTAAAATTCTTTTTAATTTCATTAGGGTCGGCCCCCTCTAGCTTGGGTTCAAACTAGGGTCGGCCACCCATAAACCATGCTTAGGCTGGCCCTAGCTTGATTCCCAAGCTAGCTTGGCCGACCCCCTTTAGGTGGGTATAGAAGGTGGGTATAGGTGGGTATAGTACTCTATAAATAAGAGGCTACGATAGGAACCAAGAGGAGGAATTGGTTTTGGTCTCCCGATAAAATTAAGCATCTCGTGTTCGCCCTGAACACACAACTTAATTTTATCAATAATAATTCATTCCACTAGAGAACTATTATTGAACTACCGCACCAATCCCAAATTACATTTTTGGGCTCCTTCTTATTATGAGTGTGTTAGTCTCCCTGTGTTTAAGATGTCAAATGTCTACTAATTAAGTGAGTTACTGACAACTCATTTAATTAATATCTTCATCCAAGAATAGTACCACTCAACCTTATCGTCATGTCGGACTAAGTCCACCTGCAGGGTTTAACATGACAATCTTTATGAGCTCATCTTGGGGACATTATCAACCTAGATTACTAGGACACAGTTTCCTTCTATAATCAACAACACACACTATAAGTGATATCATTTCCCAACTTATCGGGCTTATTGATTTATCGAACTAAATCTCACCCATTGATAAATTAAAGAAATAAATATCAAATATATGTGCTTGTTATTATATTAGGATTAAGAGCACACACTTCCATAATAACTGAGGTCTTTATTCCTTCATAAAGTCAGTATAAAAGGAACGACCTCAAATGGTCCTACTCAATACACTCTAAGTGTACTAGTGTAATTATATTGTTAAGATAAACTACTACCTAATTACACTACGACCTTCCAATGGTTTGTTCCTTTCCATCTTGGTCGTGAGCTACTGTTTATAATTTATAAGGAACCGATAACATGATCTTCTGTGTGTGACACCACACACCATGTTATCTACAATATAAATTAATTGAGCAACTACATTTATCATAAATGTAGACATTTGACGAATGTGATTCTTATTTCTAGATAAATGTTTATACCAAAAGCTACGCTTTTAGTATACATCCTAACAATCTCCCACTTATACTAAAAGACTAAGATGCCATATCTGCTACCATACATCTGATTCCCAACCCTTTAACATGTCCATCAAAAGCTCTTGCCTTAAGGACCTTAGTGAAAGGATCTATAGGTCATCACCTGATGCAATCTTGGCGGCAACAACTTCTCCTCGTTTATACAATTTCTCGTATTAGGTGGTACTTGCGCTCTATTGTGTTTACTTGCCTTATAGACTTATGGTTTCTTCGAGTTTGCTACTGCACCAATATTATTACAATAAATTGTAATAATCTTTGGACAAACTAGAAATCATATCTAAGTCTATCTTGAGGTTATTGAGTCATTCAGCTTTTATGGCTACCTCAGAGGCTTGCCATATACTAAGCTTCTATGGTGGAGTCCAGAAAAATACCTATGCTTATCACTCTTCCATAGTTATAACTTTACCTCCTAAAGTAAACACAAAACCCCGAGGTTGACTTATTATTGTCCTTATCCGATTGGAAGTCAAAATCCATGCAACCCACAGGGAACAAAATAGCTGCCTTGTAAGCTAGCATATAATCTCTAGTGCCTCTAAGGTACTTCAATATATGCTTTACTGCAGACTAATGTCCTTGTCTAGGGTTACTTTGATATCTTCTAACCATGCTCACGGCAAAACAGATATCCTGTCTCGTACACAGCATTGCATACATTAGGCTTCCCAGAGCCGAAGCATAAGGAACTGCCTTCATGTCCTTTATATGCTTTAATGTCTTCGGAGACATCTCTTTAGATAAAGCTACTCCATGCCTAAAAGGTAAGAAACCTTTCTTAGAGTTTTGCATGCTTAAAACGAGCAAAGATTTTTCTGATATATGAAGCTTGGGATAAGTAAAATATTCTTTTCTTGCGATCCCTTATTACTTTGATCTCAAGAATATATACATTCTCCCAAGTCCTTTATATCGAATTGTTTGGACAACCATACCCTTACTTCTGACAACATTTTGATATTGTTTCCAACTACCAAAAATGTTATCTACATATAGTACAAGAAATACCACCACGTTTTCATCACACCTTTTGTATACACAAGACTTATCCGGTTACTAAATAAATCCATAGATCTGGATTACTTTGATAAACTGGATGTTCCAAGACCTTGAAGCTTTGCCTCAGTCCATAGATGATTGAGCTTGCACACAAGATGCTCTTAGCCCTTTGCAATGAACCATTCTGGTTGCTTTATATGGATGTTTTCTTCAAGACTTCCATTAAAGAATGCTGTCTTGACATCCTCTTGCCAAATAGATAAAAGAATCCGGATAGACTTAAGCATGGCTATCAGTGAAAAAGTTTCCTTTTTCATCAAGCCTTGCTTTGAAAGTTTCTACCTTCCTATCTATCCCTCTTTTCCTATTATAGACCTTTTTACACCCAAAGGCTTTTACACCATTTGGTGGTTCTACAAGCTTCCAGATTTTATTAGAATATATATATTCTAATTCTATTATTCATTACTCTTTGCCAAGATGCTGTACCTTTAGCTTGGAGTCTGGAGATCAGGTTCATGTCCTCCAGGGATTGAGTCTAAAAACTCTCCCAAAACATGAATCTTTTTAGGTTGCCTAACAACACTCCCACTATGATGATGCACTTTCTGCAATTGTGTATCATTTGTGATACGTGTTGCAGTTTCCTTGTGGTATCTCATCTTGTACAGTTGGTACTAGATTAGACATGTCTTTTATTATTTCTGTAAGAACAAATTCACTTATGAGCTTGTGGTTCATTATATAGTCCTTTTTCTAAAAATCAGTCATTGATGCTAACAATAACCTTCTCATTTTTAAGACTATAAACCTACATTTGTTTATCTAGGATAACTTACAAACAAGTGAACTCCTATCCAACTTATCATTGTCTCTCTTTAACATATGTGCTGGACTACCTGAATCCGAATATGCTTCAAAATAGGTTTACACCTATTCAGCAATTCTATATGAGTAGAGAGTTCTAACTTGGAAGGTATTATGTTCACTTTCGTTTTCAGAGTATATCCTTAAAACAAATTTGGTAATTTTTTGAATAACTCATCATCTATCTAATTATTCCACAAGAGTCCTATACCTTCTTTCTACTACACCATTCTGTTGGGGTGTACCAGGTGCAGTTAGTTGGGATTGAATCCCAACTTCTGATAAGTGACTCCTAAGATCTCCCAAGAGGTACTTGCCACTACGATCTTCCATAGTGACTTTTTACTTTAACATTTCTCCGCATCAGCCTTATACTCTTTGAACTAATCAAAACACTTAGTCTTGCGGCACATCAAGTAAATGTATTTGTATCTTGAATAGTTGTCTATAAAATAGATGAAATATTCGATACTACCTCTTGTCTGGATAGTCATAGGATCACACAAATCAGAATGAACCAATTCCAACATATCTTTGGCTCCATACCCCTTCGTCTTAAAAGCTTCTTGGTTATTTTTCCTTCCAAGTAAGACTCGTAGGTTTGGAAAGATTTCCACTGCTAATGAACCCAAAAGTTCATCAACTACCAATGAATCCTACTCAAGTTAATATAACCTAGCTTTAGATGCCAAAGATATAATTGGTTCATTTCTGAAGGTTCCTTTCTCTTAAAGTTAGAAGATGTGTTACTAATTTCCATTTATTGCATCATGGGAGTTATTGGATTTATAAATTGCCAACCAACATACCAGAACAGATAACTTCCCTCTTTTTCTTAATAACAACATTGTTATTAAAAGAGGCAGAATATCAAGTTCTTTGAATAGTTTAGAAACTGAAAACTAGTTCTTTCTAAACTTGGTACGTAAAGACAATTACTTAAAATCCATATTTTATTCTTATCAAAAGATAAACATCTCCCACTGCAACAGCAACCACTTTTACAGTAGTGCCCATGTGGATGGTGATTTACCTTTCATATAGTTATCGGGTTTCCTGGAACCCCTGCAATGAATTGTAGACATGATCAGTGGCTCCTGTATCTACACACCAGGCACCGGTAGATAATGCCACTAAACATGTATCAACTAATGAATAAAATACACCTATCATGTTCTTAATTCTAAGAGGACAGTCTACCTTAATGTCCAAGTCCTATTTCCAATCATTTCAATTGGGACTACTAAGTCTTTTCTAAAGTATAACAACTAGGGAATTGACAAACATTTTAAATCCTAAGAATCACAAAAATATTTGGTCAAGATAAACTCCTTAAAATCCCCATGAATTTTGTATGCCACGATAGTGTGGACGTATACAAAATCAAAGAGAATATTTTATTCATTAATTTTATTATCTCGTCAACTTTACTTTATGACGAATAAAATTAATAGTTGATCTATCGTTGATCAAATATCTGGTCAAAACTTTTGAATTTTAAATAACATTGATTCCTCAAATAATATTATTTAAATTCACCAACACCTCAAACACCGTGAATTTTGCATGCCACGATAGTGTGGACGTATACAAAATTAAACATTTGTAAGAGGAGGGGTTTACCCATTAATTATCTTGTCAATAAATCTTTATGACAAATAAAATTACCTCAAACACTGTAAATTTTGTATGCCACGATAGTGTGGACGTATACAAAATTAAACATTTGTAAGAGAAGGTTTTCCCATTAATTTTATTTCCTCGTCAACCTGACAAATAAAATTACCTCATACACCGTGAATTTTTGTATGCCACAATAGTGTGGACGTATACAAAAACTCAACATTTGTAAGAGAGGGTTTTAATTTTATTATTCTGTCAACTTATCTTTTTGACAAATTAATAGTTGGTTTTCTTCGGTCACACAAATAATAGCAGTGACTCCGATGGGGAGGATAATATTAGACGTGCCTAAGTGTATACCATTACTTGACACTTAGTCCATTAATAAGATTATGCCCCTTCCGATGGGGAAGATCACACGCTCTTAATTAACTTCCTATAGTCATCCAAAATGGAAGTTTAATCTAGTGATCCACAAACAAGCTCATCCGATATGGAGGAAGGCACTCATAGCCAACGCGCAAGCTTGTTATGGAGGAAGGCACTCATAGCCAATGGAGACCGTGACATTTATTTAAAAATAAATTCCTCTCCCACTTAGTTATTTAAAGTGAGGAATTTTGACTATGCTAGCCTACTTAGCATGCATACTAACAAGCACACACAACACAATATAAAAAGCAATAAATAGAAAAACTAATTTTCAACTATTATGGCTTTTTATCTATTGTCGTCCTCCGTGTGTCGCCAACCCTAGCTGCTGCCATCTTTGGCCATCGCCACCGGGTCTAGTTGTCACATCCATCTTGCTCCTTGTTCCGCTGCACCTCTGGTCCTCAAAAGGTTCCACGCCTTGCAAGATTCGATCCGCGACATAAATAGAATTTTACATTTTTCGATCCTATATTCCTCGAAGGAATGTACATGTAAACTAGATCGAACATAAAATAAAATTTACATCCATCGATCCTATATTCCATAAAAGGAATGTACATATAACTAGATCAAAAATAAAATCCTAATAAAACTAAATACAACTCCTGCTGTATTTTATAATACAATCATGCACACACAATAAAATGCCCTTGACATGTCCAAGGGTCAAATCACACACACAATATCTATAATCCATAATAGTTGGATCCTGCATCCACAAAGTTAGCACATCCTACTATTATCCTGCCTGAATTATGTATGACATGTGCATAATTAAACTAATACCAAATACACAGAGGTAAAACCCTAGCTCTGATACCAATTGTTGGTTGCTACTCGGAAAACCTAATGGTTCCACTGTACAAAAATTTTGTACAAAGGTCTGAACCTTTTCCTAGCTACCATGTGTTCTTTTAAATTAAATTTTGGATCGCCTGCAGAACTTAACACATTTGATCCAAAACTTAATCTATTTGTTCTTTTAGGTTTAGAATTGGATCTCCTGCGGAACTTAACACGTTCGATCCAAATCACCTAAGTTATTAATTCCATTAAATATTAATTTCCATAATTGGTTCCCAGTACTGACGTGGCGAGGCACATGACCTTCTTGGATATAGGAACAACCACCACCGACTAGACAAAACTTTTTAAGGAAAGCTAATATTTAATTTCCTAAAATAACTTTAGGTTAACCGAAAGGAACAATCAAATCACAAGGAAAAGAAGAAAACATAAGAACACAACATCGAAAAACATATTCGAAATACTAGATTCGCATGCCTCTTGTATTTGGTATTATTTCCAAAAATAACTAGTATGATGCGGAAAGGAAAAATACTAGTTATACCTTTTAGAAAGACCTCTTGATCTTCTACCGTATTCCTCTTCTAACCTCGGACGTTGTGTGGGCAACGATCTTCTGAGATGAGAAACCACCAACACACCTTCTTCTCCTCCTTGCTAGGTTCGGCCAAATCAAGAGCTTTACCAAGGATGAAGAGAAAACACCAACCAAAACTCCAAGGGATGCAAGCTTTCTCTCCTTCTTCTTCTTCTTTTCCAAGTAGTATCCTGCCACCACAAAAGCTCCAAGCAATGGAAGAGTTTCGGCCACCACAAAGAGGAAGAGAGGGAGAGAGGTTGGCCGGCCACAACACCAAGGAAAAAGAGGGAGAGAATAATAGAGGTTGTTCCTCTTGAAGGCACCCAAACCCCCTCTTTTATAATCCTTAGCCTTGGTAATTAAGGAAACTTAGTTACAATTAATTTTTATAACTTTCCTTAATATGAATTAATAAATAAAAATTAAATAAAATTTCTTATTAATCCACATCATGGCCGGCCACATCTAGAGAAGCAATTTAGGCAAGTTCCAATCAACAAATTAAAACTTCCTAATTTGTTTCCGGAAATTTTAAAATTAAAATTTATTTTCAAAATCCCTTCATGGTTGATAAAAAGAAATTTCTATAATTTTAATTTTTCAACATGTGAATAATTTACAAAGATAAAAAATAAAATATCTTTCCTACCTACAAATAAGGAAAGAGATCTAACCTCTTTTCTTAATCTTTTGTAGAAGAGATATTTTAATTTTAATTCTAATTCTCTCCAATAAATTATATCTTCTACATAAGAAAAATTTAAATTTAAAATTCTTTTTAATTTCATTAGGGCCGGCCCCCTCTAGCTTGGGTTCAAGCTAGGGCCGACCACCCATAAACCATGCTTAGGCCGGCCCTAGCTTGATTCCCAAGCTAGCTTGGCCGACCCCCTTTAGGTGGGTATAGAAGGTGGGTATAGGTGGGTATAGTACTCTATAAATAAGAGGCTACGATAGGGACCAAGAGGAGGAATTAGTTTTGGTCTCCCGATAAAATTAAACATCCCGTGTTCGCCCCGAACACACAACTTAATTTTATCAATAATAATTCATTCCACTAGAGAACTATTATTGAACTACCGCACCAATCCCAAATTACATTTTTGGGCTCCTTCTTATTATGAGTGTGTTAGTCTCCCGGTGTTTAAGATGTCAAATGTCCACTAATTAAGTGAGTTACTGACAACTCATTTAATTAATATCTTCATCCAAGAATAGTACCACTCAACCTTATCGTCATGTCGGACTAAGTCCACCTGCAGGGTTTAACATGACAATCTTTATGAGCTCATCTTGGTGACATTATCAACCTAGATTACTAGGACACATTTTCCTTCTATAATCAACAACACACACTATAAGTGATATCATTTCCCAACTTATCGGGCTTATTGATTTATCGAACCAAATCTCACCCATTGATAAATTAAAGAAATAAATATCAAATATATGTGCTTGTTATTATATTAGGATTAAGAGCACACACTTCCATAATAACTGAGGTCTTTGTTCCTTCATAAAGTCAGTATAAAAGGAACGACCTCAAATGGTCCTACTCAATACACTCTAAGTGTACTAGTGTAATTATATAGTTAAGATAAACTACTACCTAATTACACTACGACCTTCCAATGGTTTGTTCCTTTCCATCTTTGTCGTGAGCTACTATTTATAATTTATAAGGAACCGATAACATGATTTTCTGTGTGTGACACCACACACCATGTTATCTACAATATAAATTAATTGAGCAACTACATTTATCATAAATGTAGACATTTGACCAATATGATTCTTATTTCTAGATAAATTTTTATACCAAAAGCTCGGCTTTTAGTATACATCCTAACAAGGATATGGCCGGCCCTTGCTTGGTCACCAAGCATTGGACCGGCCCACTTCTTGGACACAAAGAAGAGTCTTACATTTGGATGGACTTGAGGCTATAATGAGGCTACGACAGGGACCTAGAGGAGAAATTAGTTTTGGCCTTCCGATGAACTTGAGTATCCCATGCTCGCCCCGAACACACAACTCAAGTTAATCGATAATAACTCATTCCACTAGAGAGTTATTATCGCACTACCGCACCAATCCCAAATTACATTATGGGCTCCTTCTTGTCATGAGTGTGTTAGTCTCCCTGTGTTTAAGATTACGAATGTCCACTAATTAAGTAAGTTACTGACAAATCACTTAATTAATATCTAGCTCCAAGAGTAGTACCACTCAACTTCATTGTCATGTCGGACTAAGTCCACCTGCAAGGTTTAACATGGCAATCCTTATGAGCTCCTCATTGGGTCATTCTCAACCTAGATAACTAGGACATTGATTCCTTCTATAATCAACAACACACGCCATAAGTAATATCATTTCCCAACTTATCGGGCATATTGATTTATCGAGCTAAACCTCACCCTTTGATAAGTCAAAGAAATAAATATTAAATATATGTGCTTGTTATTATATTAGGATTAAGAGCGCACACTTCCATAATAACTAAGGTCTAATTCTTTTATTAAGTCAGTACAAAAAGAACTTAGCTAAATGCTCCTACTCAATACACTTAGAGTGTACCAGTGTAATTTATTAATCAAGATAAACTAATACTTAATTACACTACGACTATTCCGATGGTTTGTTCCTTTCTATCTTAGCCGTGAGCAACTATTTATAATTTATAAAGAATCGATAACATGATCTTCCGAGTATGACACCATACTCTATGTTATCTACTATATAAATTAATTGAACAATTACATTTAACAAATAAATGCAGATATTGACCAATGTGATTCTTTTATTTCAAAAATAAATGTCTACAAAAGCTAGACTTTTAGTATAGACTTCAACAATCTCCCACTTATACTAAAAGACTAAGCTGCCATATCTATTGCCATACATCTCATTCCCATCCCTTCCACATGCCGATCAAAAGCTTTGGCCGGAAGGGCCTTAGTGAAAGGATCTGCCAAGTTATCCGCTGATGTAATCTTGGCGACGACAACTTCTCCTCGCTTGACGATGTCTCGTATCAGGTGGTACGTGCGCTCTATATGTTTACTTACTTTATGGGCTCGTGGTTCTTTCGAGTTTGCAACTGTATCGCTATTATCACAAGAAATTGTGATGATCTTAGGCAAACCAGGAATCACATCTATGTCCATTAAAAAATTTCTGAGCCATACAGCTTCTTTGGCTGCCTCAGAGGCTGCCACATACTCATCTTCCATGGTTGAGTCCGAGACACATTTCTGCTTAACACTCCTCCATGCAATGGCTCCACCTTCTAGGGTAAACATATAGCCTGACGTAGACTTACTATTGTCCCAATCTGATTAGAAATCCGAATCCGTGTAACCAACAGGGAGTAAATCGTCTGCATGGTAAACTAGCATATAATCTCTAGTCCTTCTCAGGTACTTCAATATATGCTTTACAACAGTCCAATATCCTTGTCCAAGGTTACTCTAATATCTGCTGACCATTCCCATGACAAAACAGGTATCAGGTCTTGTACACATCATTACATACATAAGGCTTCCTACAGCCGAAGCATAAGAGACTGCCTTCATTTCCTCCATCTCCTTTGATATCTTCGGAGACATCTCTTTAGATAAGGCTACTCCATGCCGAAATGGTAAGAAACCTTTCTTGGAGTTCTGCATCCTAAAACGAGCAAGGACCGTATCTATATATGAAGCTTAAGATAGACACAACATTCTTTTCTTGCGATCCCTTATAACTTTGATCCCATGAATGTATGCACATTCTCCTAAGTCCTTCATATCAAATTTCTTGGACAACCATACCCTTACGTCCGATAATACCTTGACATTGTTGCCAATTAACAAAATATCATCTACGTATAGTACAAGAAATACCACCACGTTTCCGTTACACTTCTTGTATACACAAGACTCATCTGGACACTGAATAAATCCATATGATTGGATTACTTCATTAAATCGGATGTTCCAAGATCTTGAAGTTTGCTTCAGTTCATAAATGGACCGATAGAGCTTGCACACTAGATGCTCTTTGCCTTTTTCAATAAATCCCTCTGGTAGCTTCATATGGATGTTTTCTTTAAGACTTCCATTAAGGAAAGCTGTCTTGACATCCATTTTCCAAATCTCATAATCCATATAAGCGGTAATGGACAAGAGTATCTGGATAGACTTAAGCATGGCTACGGCGAAAAAGTCTCCCCATAGTCGATTCCCTCTTTCTGAGTATACCCTTTCGTAACAAGCCTTGCTTTGAAGGTTTCTACCTTCCCATCTGTCCCTATTTTCCTTTTGTAGATCCACTTGCATCCAACGGCTTTTACACTATCAGGTGGTTCTACAAGCTCCCAGACCTTATTAGAGTACATAGACTCTATTTCAGAATTAATTGCCTTTTGCCAAGATACTGCATCTATATCTTGGAGTGCTTCATCATATGTCCGGGGATCAAGGTCATATTTACCAAGTCAGAAGACTCTCCCAAAAATATGAATCTCTCAGGCTGCCTTACAACCCTCCCACTACGCCAAGACACTGTCTGTGGTTGTGTATCATGTGTGACACGTGTTGCAGTCTCTTGTGGTACTTCATCTTGTACTGTTGGTATTAAAGTAGATGTGTCCTCTCTTATTTCTTCTAGAACTATTTCACTCATGGGCTTATGGTTCATTACATAATCTTCTTCTAAAAATCGAGCATTGGTGCTAACAATGATCTTCTGATTTTTAGGATTATAAAATAAACCACCTTTCGTTCCCTTAGGATATCCCACAATCATACAAACTTCTGTACGTGATTCCAACTTGTCAGTATCTCCTTTCAGCACATGTGCTGGACTACCCCAAATCCGTATATGATTCAGACTAGGCTTACACCCATTCCATAATTCCATGGGAGTAGAAGGAACCATTTTAGAAGGTACCATATTCAGAATGTATACTGCTATTTCTAAAGCATATCCCCAAAATGAATTTGGTAATTCGGAATAACTCATCATTGATCTAACCATTTCCATAAGAGTCCTATTCCTTCGTTCTGCCACACCATTCTGCTGGGGGATACCAGGTGCAGATAATTTGGATTGAATCCCGACATCTGATAAGTAATTCCTAAACTCTCCAAAGAGGTATTCGCCACCACGGTCAGACCGTAGTGTCTTGATACTTTTACCAAGACGTTTCTCCACATCAGCCCTATATTGTTTGAACTTGTCAAAGCATTCAGACTTGCGGCGTATCAGGTAAATGTATCCATATCTTGAATAATCGTCTATAAAAGAGATGAAGTATTCATAACCACCTCTTGCCTGGATAGACATAGGACCACACAAATAAGAATGAACTATTTCTAACGCATCTTTGGCTCTATACCCTTGGCCTTAAAAGGTCTCTTGGTCATTTTACCTTCCAAGTAGGATTCACATGTTAGAAAGTTTTCCAACTCTAATGAACCCAAGAGTCCATCGGCTACAAACCTTTGAATCCTACTTAAGTTAATATGACCAAGCCTTAGATGCCAAAGATACGTTTGGTTCATTTCTGAAGGTTCTTTTCTCTTATTAGAGTTAAAAGATGTATTATTAATTTCCATATTTTGCTTTACGGGAGAAATTGGATTTAAAGTATATAAATTGCCTACCAATGCACCAAAACAGATAATCACCTTATTTCTCTTTATAACCACTTTGTTACTAAAGGAAACTGAATATCTATCCAAATACAGTTTAGAAACTGAAATTAAATTCTTTCTAAAACTAGGTATATAAAGACAATTTCTTAAAACCAAATTTCTATTTCTATTAAAAGATAAGTAGATGTCTCCCACTGCAACAACCACCACCTTAGTAGCGTTGCCCATGTAGACGGTTATCTCTCCATCAAATAGTTATCGGGTTTTTTGGAACCCCTACAAAGAATTGCAGACATGATCAGTGGCTGCCGTATCTACACACCAGGTGCTGGTAGATAACACCGCTAAACATGTTTCAACTACTAGAGTATGAGATATACCTTTATTGTTCTGATTTCTATGAGGACAGTCCGCCTTCCAATGTCCTGACTACTTGCAGATGAAGCACTTGCACTTCGGCTTCTTCATTCCAGCTTTTTGTCCCTAAGGTCTATTCACTCTCTTTTTTGAAAAGACTTGTTTCTTCTTCTTCTTGCCTTTTGGTTTAGAAGTAGAACCATTTTCAGCATAGTGAATCTGAGAACTTTGACAAAATATTCCTTCTGCTGCTTGTAGTTCTGTCAGAAGTTCCGCCAACATATATTCTATTTTGTTCATGTTATAGTTCAGGCGGAACTGCTCAAAACTTCTGGGTAGCGTTTGGAGAATTATATCGACCTGGGTTTCCCCATCAATTTCTCCTCCAAGAACTTGTATTCCGTTTAGATAGGCCATCATTTTGAGGATATGATCCCTCACGAGTGTCCTCTCAGACATGGTGGCTGTCATTATCTTTCTCATTGCCTCTTGCCTAGCAGTCCGACTCTGGTGCCCAAAGAGTTCTTTGAGATTGTTCATTATATCATAAGCTGTTGGTAAATCTTGATGCTGATGTTGTAATACATTAGACATTGATGCCAAAATGTTACACCGCACCATCTCATCAGCTTTTACCCATTTCTTATGATACTCAATCTCCTCTGGGGTAGAGTCACCGTCAGGTGCATCAGGGCAAGCCTCAGTCAGTACAAACTTATAGCTCTCAGCAGTAAGAACAATGTCCAAGTTTCTTTTCCAATCAATATAGTTTGAACCAGTAAGTTTGTTCTCTTTCAGTATAATGGCCAGTGGGTTGAAAGTCATCCTAAGAATCACAAAAATAATCTTTGGTCAAGACTCTAAATTTAGAATAATATTGATTCCTCAAACAATACTATTTTAAATTAACCAACACCTCTAATCACCGTGAATATTACATGCCACGTTAGTGTGGACGTATACAAATTTAACATTTGTAAGAGGAGGGTGTGACCCATTAATTTTATTATCTTGTCATCCTAACTTTATGACAAATAAAATTAATAGTTGGTTTCACTTTGGTCACACAAAACAATAGCAGTGACTCCGTTGGGGAGGATACTATTGAATATGTCTAAGTGTATACCATTACTTGATACTAAGTCCATTAAATAGGATTGTGCCCCTTCAGTTGGAGAAGATCACAAGCTCCTAAATAATTTCCTATAACCATCCATAAAGGAAGTTTGATCTAGTGATCCACAACAAACCCATCCGTTGTGAAGGGAGGCACTCAGAGCCAACACGCAAGCTTGTTGCATCACTTACAAACAAGTAATGGAGACCATGGGATTTATTAAAATCCCTCTCCCACTTAGTTATTTAAAAATGAGGATTTTAACCTATGCTAGCATACATCACATGCAAATAGACATCACAGTAAATAAAAGTAATAAATTTGGAAATTAATTTTTCAACTATTATGGCCTTTTCCTTTCACTGTCTTCAGTATGCTCCAACCCTAGCTGCTGCCATCTTTGGCCACAGCCATCGGGTCAAGTTGTCGCATCTATCTTGCCTCTTATTTCGCTGCGCCTCTGGTGCTCCATAAGTACCACGCCTCGCAAGAATCCGATCCGCGATAAAAATAGAATTTTACATATATCGATCCTATATTCCACAAGGGAATGTACATGTAACCTAGATCAAAAATAAAATTCTAAAATCCTAGGGCTAATACAGCTCCTACTGTATTAGTTACATACAATCATGAACACCCAAAATATTGCCCTTGACATGTCCAAGGGTCCAATCACACACAACATCAATAAGCCATAATAGTTGGAGCCTGCAACCAAAGAGTTAGCACATCCTAATATTATCCTGTCTAAATTATATATGACATGTGCATAACCTATTTGAATTCTAAACACACAGAGGCAAACCCTAGCTCTGATACCAATTGTTGGTTAGTCCTAGGAAAATGTACCATTTCCACTGTACAAAATTTTTTTGTACAAGTGTCGAACCTTTCCTTAAATAACCTATTGTGTGTTCTTTAGAAGTTAAATTAGGAATCGCAGACGGAACTTAACATCATTGATTCCAAATTTAACTTATCTGTTCTTAATGGTTTAGATTTGAATCGTAAGCGGAACTTAACACTATTGATTTAAATCCACCTATGTTATTAATTCCATTAAATATTAATTTTCAAAATTGGCTTCTAGGACTGCATGGCGAGGCACATGGCCTTCTTTGATATGGTAGCAACCACCACCACCTAGTCAAAGCCTTTTAAGGAAGGTTAATATTTAATTTCCTTAAATAACTCTAGGTTAACCAAAAGGAACAATCGAATCACACATTTGAAAAAGAAGAAAACATAAATTCGAAAAATAAATTCGATAAACTAGATCTAATTGCCTCATGTATTTAGAATTCTTACAAAGAAAATAACTAGTATGATGCGGAAGAAAACTACTAGTTATACCTTCTCTTTGTAAGCCAATGACCTTGAGATCTTCTGCTGTATTCCTCACCTCGCCTTGGACGTCGTGTGGGCGATGATCCTCCAAGATGAACACCACCCAAAGGCTTCTTCCTCTTCTTCTAAAATCCGGCCACCACCACCACCAAGGAGAAGAGAGCAAAGGGAAAGGATAATGAAACGACCCGCCTTCTACTGACTAGGCTGTAAGGCCGATCGTTACGTAATGCTGTGCTAAATGACTATTGCGGAAAAGCTGGATTGATTAAAATTTTACTAAACTGGTTACTGTAGGATCTGAACTAACATTCTAGGTGTACCTAAGAGTGGTACACATGCTAGGAAAGATAATCTATGCCTCTCTGATGTCCTACTAACTGTAATTAGGCATTTCAATCGATCCATGAATCGATTGGGCTGTCGGATCGATCCAGTGATCGATCCAGCTTGATACTGGCACGGAAACAAAACCCTGGATCGGTCGGCTGACCGATCCATGAGATGAGATGCTTCTGTATGCGACTGGATCGGTCTACCGACCGATCCAGGAGCACACTGATCGGTCGGTAGGACTGATCCAGTGGCTCACTGATCGGTCGGCTGACCGATAAGTGAGTTTCGGTGCTCACTGTTCGCATATGGATCGGTCGGCTGACCGATCCTTAAATAGATGCCAACTCTCTGTTCGCGCACGGATCGGTCAGCTGACCAATCCAGCGGCACAACCCACACTCTGATCGTTCTGTGGACCGATCAGAGTTCTGATTTCAGCCCTAAAACTTTGATTTCAGCACTTGGGCGTGCCAAAATCTCACATATGAGTTATACACTACATGAGGAACATTCTAATGACATAAAACTAGTATTCTAAACTTAACATGATGCATAGTTCACTGGTTCATAGCATTACACAACTAAACGTGCATGAAAATAAAACACTGAAGAGTTCTACGGTTTAAACTTGCTAAGTCCCCTAAGAATCTTTTATTCCAGTTCCTGCCACACACACCATCTCTGCATTGGCCTCCAGCTTCCTTGCTAGTCCATTTTTCCCTTGCCTTTATCTGTAGTATAAGGAAAATAGAATCTGTAAGCTTAAAGCTTAGTAAGAAACCAACTACCTCACTAAAACATGCAACGATGCAAACATGCTTTTAAAGAATGCAATTTTAAAACATGTACTGGCATGGCATACTATGGTTACAAGCATAAACTGAATTACTGTCATGCATACTGAACATGGCATGGCAACTAATCATATGAATCAATAAAGATAACTGAACTGAACATATAATAAGCTAAACTGTAGCTAAACCGATACTGAATTCAAACTCAACTAACAAAACTAATTTTGAGCTTTGAAAACTAATTTATAATAAGTGAAAATATATAATCATGCTGTTTGGGCCCGACAACTGTACTTGCTGTGCGCGCATCCCTAACTAGACCCGGGTTTGCAAGTCCCGAATTTAGTAGGGTTAACTAGGTTATCTAAACCTAGGGACGATTGTGGGAGTCCAACCCAAAGGATATCTGATCCATGTTGGAGTGTATACTGAAAGCCTAATCTTTGTAAACATTCATTATGAATAAAGAATCACATTTGGTCAAATTATCTACATTTGTTTGTAGTTGTTCATTTAATTTATATTGTAGATAACATAGTATGTGGTGTCACATACAGAAGATGATGTTATCAGTACCTTATAAATTATAAACAGTAGCTCACGACTAAAATGGAAAGGAACAACCATTAGAAGGTCGTAGTGTAATTAGGTATTAGTTTATCTTGACTATATAATTACACTAGTACACTCAGAGTGTATTGAGTAGGACCATTAGAGGTCGTTTCTTTTATACTGACTTTATAAAGGAACAAAGACCTCAGTTATTATGGAAGTGTGTGCTCTTAATCCTAATATAATAACAAGCACATATGTTTGATATTTATTTCTTTAATTTATCAATGGGTGAGATTTAGTTCGATGAATCAATAAACCCGATAAGTTGGGAAATGGTATCACTTATAGTGTGTGTTGTTGATTATAGAAGGAAACTGTGTCCTAGAGATACTAGGTTGATAATGTCCCCAAGAGGAGCTCATAAGGATTGTCATGTTAAACCCTGCAGGTGGACTTAGTCCGACATGACGATAAGGTTGAGTGGTACTACTCTTGGATTTAGATATTAATTAAATGAGTTGTCAGTAACTCACTTAATTAATGGACATTCGATATCTTAAACACAGGGAGACTAACACACTCATAATAAGAAGGAGCCCAAAAATGTAATTTGGGATTGGTACGGTAGTTCAATGATAGTTCTCTAGTGGAATGAATTATCATTGATAAAATTAAGTTGTGTGATCGGGGCGAACACGGGATGCTTAATTTTATCGGGAGAACAAAACCAATTCCTCCTCTCGGTCCCTATCGTAGCCTCTTATTTGTAGAGTTCTATTCCCACCTATACCCACCTACTATAACCACCCAATAGGGGCCGGCCAAAGCTTACTTGGGAACAAGCTAGGGCCGGCCTAGGTATGAATTTGGGTGGCCGGCCCTAGCTTGAACCCAAGCTAGTGGGGCCCGGTCAAAATTAAATTAAAAAGGGATTTTAATTTTAATTTTTATTATGTGGAAGAAATAATTTATTAAAGAGAATTAAAATTAAAATATCTCTCTTATAAAAGATCTACAAAAGATTAAAGAAAGAGATTAGATCTCTTTCCTAATTTGTAGATTGGTGAGATATTTTATTTTCTCTTTAAAATTATCCACATGTTGATAAAATTAAAATTATAGAAATTTCCTTTTATCAACCATGAAGAGATTTTTAAAGAGAAATTTTATTTTTTAAAATTTCCAGAAACAAATTAGGAAGTTTTAATTTGTTGATTGAAACTCTCCTAATTTGTTCTTTTGATTGTGGCCGGCCATCACAAGATTGATTGGGAAATTTTATTTTATTTTTCTCAATTAATTCATGTCAAGGAAAATTAAGGAAATTTTATTGTAATTAAATTTCCTAATTTGCCTAGGCCAAGAAATATAAAAGAAGGGGTAGGGGTGCCTTCATGAGACACAACCTCTATTGTTTTCTCTCCATCTTTTGTTCCTTGGTGTGGCCGGCCATCCTCTCTTTCTCTTCCTCTTGTGGTGGCCGAATCTCCTTCTTCCATTGGAGCTCTTGTGGTGGCCGGATACTACTCGGAGAAGAAGAAGAAGAAGGAGAGAAAGCTAGCATCTCTTGGAGCTTGGTTAGTATTTTGGTTTTTCTCCTTGGTGAAGTTTTCCTTTGTGGCCGAACCTTGCTTGGAGGAGAAGAAGGTGATTGGTGGTTTCTCATCTCGGTAGATCGTTGCCCACACAACGTCCGAGGTTAGAAGAGGAATACGGTAGAAGATCAAGAGGTTTTTCTACATGGTATAACTAGTAATTTTTCTTTCCGCATCATGCTAGTTATTTATGGAAATAATACCAAATACAAGAGGCTTACGTTCTAGAATTTCGAATATGTTTTTCGATGTTGTGTTCTTTTGTATTTTCTTTTCCTTGTGATTTGATTGTTCTCTTTGGTTAACCTAAAGTTATTTTAGGAAATTAAATATTAGCTTTCTATAAAAGGTTTTGTCTAGTCGGTGGTGGTTGCTCCCATATCCAAGAAGGCCATGTGCCTCGCCACATCAGTACTGGGAACCAATTATGGAAATTAATATTTAATGGAATTAATAACTTAAGGAGACTTGGGTCGAACGTGTTAAGTTTCGCAGGAGATCCAAGTCAAAACCTAAAAGAACAAATAGATTATGTTTTGGATCAAACGTGTTAAGTTCCGCAGGTGATCCAAAATTTAATTTAAAAGAACACATGGTAGTTAGGAAAAGGTTCAGACCTTTGTACAAAATTTTTGTACAGTGGAACCTATAGGTTTTCCGAGTAGGAACCAACAATTGGTATCAGAGCTAGGGTTTTGCCTCTGTGTATTTGGTATTTAGTTTAATTATGCACATGTCATACATAATTTAGGCAGGTTAATAGTAGGATGTGCTAACTTTGTGGATGCAGGATCCAACTATTATGGCTTTTAGTTATTATGTGTGTGATTGGACCCTTGGACATGTCAAGGGCATTTATATGTGTGTGCATGATTGTATTAAAATACAGCAGGAGCTGTATTTAGTTTTATTAGGATTTTATTTTTGATCTAGATACATGTACATTCCTTTTATGGAATATAGGATCAAAAATGTAAAATTCTATTTATGTCGCGGATCAAATCTTGCAAAGCGTGGAACCTTCTAAGGACTAGAGGCGCAGCGGAACTAGGAGCAAGATGGATGCGACAGCTAGACCCGGTGGCGGTGGCCAAATATGGCAGCAGATTGGGATGACAACACACGGAGGACAACTAGAGATAAAAGCCATAATAGTTGAAATTAGATTTTCTATTTATTGTTTTTATATTGTGCTATGTGTGCATGTTAGTTTACAAGTAAAGTAGGCTAGCATAGTTAAAATTCCTCATTTATAAATAACTAAGTGGGAGAGGGATTTTTAAATAAATCCCATGGTCTCCATTACTGGTTTGTAAGTGATGCAAACAAGCTTGCGCGTTGGCTCTAAGTGCCTTCCTCCATAACGGATGAGCTTGTTTGCGGATCACTAGAACAGACTTCCATTTTTGGATGACTATAGGAAGTTAATTAAGAGCATGTGATCTTCCCCAACGGAAGGGGCATAATCTTATTAATGGACTTAGTGTCAAGTAATGGTATACACTTAGACACATCTAATAGTATCCTCCCCAACGGAGTCACTACTATTATTTGTGTGACCAAATAATACCAACTATTAATTTTATTTGTCAAAAGTTAGGTTGACAAGATAATAAAATTAATGGGTTAAAACCCTCCTTTTATAAATGTTGAATTTGTATACGTCTACACTAACGTGGCATACAAAATTCACGGTGTAATGAGGTGTTGGTTAATTTAAAATAGTATTGTTTGAGTAATCAATATTATTCTAAATTTAGAGTTCTGACCAAAAGTTATTTGTGATTCTTAGGATGACTTTCAACCCACTGTCCATCATACTTCAACAAAATAGACTTACTGGACCTAATTACATAGATTGGAAAAGGAACCTGGACATTGTTCTGACTGCTGAAAGCTATAAATTTGTACTGACTGAACCTTGTCCTGATGCACCCACTGGTGAATCTACCCAAGAGGAGATTGAATATCATAAGAGATGGGTAAAGGCAGATGAGATGGCGCGGTGTTACATTTTGGCTTCAATGTCAAATGTATTGCAACATCAGCATCAAGATTTACTAACAGCTTATGATATTATGAACAATCTCAAGGAACTCTTTGTTCATCAAGATAGGGCTTCTAGACAAGAAGCTATGAGAAAGATAATGACAGCCACCATGCAAGAGGGTACTCCTGTAAGGGATCATATCCTAAAGATGATGGCTTATCTGAACGAGATACAGATCCTTGGAGGAGAAATTGATGGGGAAACCCAGATCGATATGATCCTCCAAATGCTACCTAGAAGTTTTGAGCAGTTCCGCCTGAACTATAATATGAATAAGAGGATTTATTCATTAGGGGAACTACTGACAGAACTTCAAGCAGCAGAAGGATTATTTCGTCATAATTCTCAAATTCACTTTGCTGAAAATGGTTCTACTTCTAAACCGAGAGGAAAGAAGAAGAAGAAACAAGCTGGCTCAGCAAAGAAAGTGAATAAATCTCAGAGTACGGGATTTAAAGCTATAGTGAAGAAGCCGAAGGGCAAGTGCTTCATCTGCAAGCAGGCAGGACATTGGAAGGCGGACTGTCCTCGTAGGAACCAAAACAAAGGTAAATCTCATGCTCTAGTTGTTGAAACATGTTTAGCGGTGTTATCTACCAGCACCTGGTGTGTAGATACGGGAGCCACTGATCATGTCTGCAATTCCTTGCAGGGGTTCCAGGAAACCCGACGACTATCTGAAGGGGAGATTACCGTCTACATGGGCAATGCTACTAAGGTGGCAGCTGTTGCAGTGGGAGACGTCTACTTATCTTTAGTAGAAATAAAAATTTGATTTTAAGAAATTGTCTTTATGTACTCAGTTTTAGAAAGAATTTAATTTCGGTTTCTAAACTGTTTTTAGATGGATATTCAGTTTCTTTCAGTAACGATGTAGTTATTAAAAGAAATAAAGTGATTATCTGTTCTGGTGCATTAGTTGGCAATTTGTATACTTTAAATCCAATTTCTTCCACAAAGCAAAACATGGAAATTTATAACTCATCTTCTAATTCTAATAAGAGAAAAGAACCTTCGGAAATGAACCAAGCATATCTTTGGCATCTAAGGCTTGGTCATATTAACTTAAGTAGGATTCAGAGACTTATAGCCGATGGACTTTTGAGTTCATTAGAGTTGGAAAATTTTCCAACTTGTGAATCCTGCTTAAAAGGTAAAATGACCAAAAGGTCGTTCAAGGCCAAGGGGTATAGAGCCAAAGAAGTGTTAGAATTGGTTCACTCTGATTTGTGTGGTCCTATGTCTGTCCAAGCGAGAGGAGGTTTTGAATATTTTGTCTCTTTCATAGACGATTATTCAAGATACGGATACATTTACCTAATGCGCCGCAAGTCCGAGTGCTTTGATAAGTATAAAGAATACAAGGCTGATGTGGAGAAACGATTAGGTAAAAGTATCAAGACACTACGATCTGATCGTGGTGGCGAATACCTCTTAGGAGAGTTTAGGAATTACTTATCAGAGGCTGGGATTCAATCTCAATTGTCTGCACCTGGAACACCCCAACAGAATGGTGTAGCAGAACGAAGGAATATGACTCTTATGGAGATGGTTAGATCGATGATGAGTTATTCAGAATTACCAAATTCGTTTTGGGGATATGCTCTGGAAACAGCAGTATACGTTCTGAACTTAGTACCTTCTAAATCAGTTTCTTCTACTCCCATAGAATTGTGGAATGGGCGAAAACCCAGTCTAAGACATATTCGGATTTGGGGTAGTCCAGCACATGTGCTAAAACCAGATGCTGATAAGTTAGAATCTCGTACAGAAGTTCGCGTGTTTGTAGGATATCCCAAAGGAACGAAAGGAGGTTTATTTTATAGTCCTAAAGACCAGAACGTCATTGTTAGCGCCAATGCCCAGTTTTTAGAAGAAGATTATATAATGGATCACAAGCCCAGTAGTAAAGTTGTTTTAGAAGAACTTAGAGAGGACATGTCTACTTCAGTAGGACAAGATGAAGTACCACAAGAGACCGCAACACGTGTCACACATGATACACAACCACAGCAGTGCCTCGTCGTAGTGGGAGGGTTGTAAGCCACTGAAAGATTCATGTTTTGGGAGAGTCTTGAACTTGATCCCGTAGTGAACCTGATCCCCGAACATATGACGAAGCACTCCAAGATATAGATGCAGCATCTTGGCAAAAGGCAATGAATTCTGAAATAGAGTCTATGTACTCTAATAAGGTCTGGGAGCTCGTAGAACCACCTGATGGTGTAAAAGCCGTTGGATGCAAGTGGATCTACAAAAGGAAAAGAGGGATAGACGGGAAGGTAGAAACCTTCAAAGCTAGGCTTTTTGCGAAAGGGTACACTCAGAAAGAGGGAATCGATTATGAGAAGACTTTTTCACCGGTAGCCATGCTTAAGTCTATCCGGATACTCTTATCCATTGCTGCTCATATGGATTATGAGATTTGGCAAATGGATGTCAAGACAGCTTTCCTTAATGGAAGTCTTGAAGAGAACATCCATATGAAGCAACCAGAAGGGTTCATTGAAAAAGGCAAAGAGCATCTAGTGTGCAAGCTCAATCGGTCCATTTATGGACTAAAGCAAGCTTCAAGGTCTTGGAACATCCGGTTTAATGAAGTAATCCAGTCATATGGATTTATTCAAAGTCCGGATGAGTCTTGTGTATATAAGAAGTGTAACGGAAACGTGGTGGTATTTCTTGTACTATACGTAGATGATATTTTGTTAATTGGCAACAATGTCAAGGTATTATCAGACGTAAGGGTATGGTTGTCCAAACAATTTGATATGAAGGACTTAGGAGATTGTGCACACATTCTTGGGATCAAAGTTATAAGGGATCGTAAGAAAAGAATGTTGTGTCTGTCCCAAGCTTCATATATAGATACAATCCTTGCTCGTTTTAGCATGCAGGATTCCAAGAAAGGTTTCTTACCTTTTAGACATGGAGTAGCTCTATCTAAAGAGATGTCTCCAAAGACGTCGAAAGAGATAGAGGACATGAAAGCAGTTCCTTATGCTTCGGCTGTAGGAAGCCTAATGTATGCAATGCTATGTACGAGACCAGATATAGCCGTGGGCATGGTCAGCAGATATCAGAGTAACCCTGGACAAGGACATTGGACTGCGGTAAAGCATATATTAAAGTACCTGAGAAGGACTAGAGATTATATGCTAGTTTACCAAGCAGACGATCTGCTCCCTGTGGGTTACACGGATTCAGATTTCCAATCAGATAGGGATAATAGTAAGTCTACATCAGGCTATGTGTTTACTTTAGGAGGTGGAGCCATTTCATGGAGGAGTGTTAAGCAGAAATGCGTTTCGGACTCAACCATGGAAGCTGAGTATGTAGCAGCCTCTGAGGCAGCTAAAGAAGCAGTATGGCTCAGGAACTTTCTAATGGACTTAGATGTGATTCCTGGTTTGCCCAAAATCATCACAATTTATTGTGAATATAGTGGTGCAGTTGCAAACTCGAAGGAACCACGAGCCCATAAGGCAAGTAAACTTATATAGCGCAAGTACCACCTGATACGAGATATCGTGAAGCGAGGAGAAGTTTTCATCGCCAAGATTGCATCAGCGGATAACCTGGCAGATCCTTTCACTAAGGCCCTTCCGGCGAAAGCTTTCGATCGGCATGTGGAGGGAATGGGAATCAGATGTATGGTAGAAGATATGACAGCTTAGTCATTAGTATAAGTGGGACATTGTTGGAGTGTATACTGAAAGCCTAAGCTTTGTAAACATTCATTATGAATAAAGAATCACATTTGGTCAAATTATCTACATTTGTTTGTAGTTGTTCATTTAATTTATATTGTAGATAACATAGTATGTGGTGTCACATACAGAAGATGATGTTATCAGTACCTTATAAATTATAAACAGTAGCTGACGACTAAAATGGAAAGGAACAAACCATTAGAAGGTCGTAGTGTAATTAGGTATTAGTTTATCTTGACTATATAATTATACTAGTAAACTCAGAGTGTATTGAGTAGGACCATTAGAGGTCGTTTCTTTTATACTGACTTTATAAAGGAACAAACACCTCAGTTATTATGGAAGTGTGTGCTCTTAATCGTAATATAATAACAAGCACATATGTTTGATATTTATTTCTTTAATTTATCAATGGGTGAGATTTAGTTCGATGAATCAATAAACCCGATAAGTTGGGAAATGGTATCACTTATAGTGTGTGTTGTTGATTATAGAAGGAAACTGTGTCCTAGAGATACTAGGTTGATAATGTCCCCAAGAGGAGCTCATAAGGATTGTCATGTTAAACCCTGCAGGTGGACTTAGTCCGACATGACGATAAGGTTGAGTGGTACTACTCTTGGATTTAGATATTAATTAAATGAGTTGTCAGTAACTCACTTAATTAATGGACATTCGATATCTTAAACACAGGGAGACTAACACACTCATAATAAGAAGGAACCCAAAAATGTAATTTGGGATTGGTGCGGTAGTTCAATGATAGTTCTCTAGTGGAATGAATTATCATTGATAAAATTAAGTTGTGTGTTCGGGGCGAACACGGGATGCTTAATTTTATCGGGAGACCAAAACTAATTCCTCCTCTCGGTCCCTATCGTAGCCTCTTATTTGTAGAGTTCTATTCCCACCTATACCCACCTACTATAACCACCCAATAGGGGTCGGCCAAAGCTAACTTGGGAACAAGCTAGGGCCGGCCTCGGTATGAATTTGGGTGGCCGGCCCTATCTTGAACCCAAGCTAGTGGTGGCCGGCCAAATTAAATTAAAAAGGGATTTTAATTTCAATTTTTATTATGTGGAAGAAATAATTTATTAAAGAGAATAAAAATTAAAATATCTCTCTTGTAAAAGATCTACAAAAGATTAAAGAAAGAGATTAGATCTCTTTCCTAATTTGTAGATTGGTGAGATATTTTATTTTCTCTTTAAAATTATCCAAATGTTGATAAAATTAAAATTATAGAAATTTCCTTTTATCAACCATGAAGAGATTTTTAAAGAGAAATTTTATTTTTTAAAATTTCCGGAAACAAATTAGGATGTTTTAATTTGTTGATTGAAACTCTCCTAATTTGTTCTTTTGATTGTGGCCGGCCATCACAAGATTGATTGGGAAATTTTATTTTATTTTTCTCAATTAATTCATGTCAAGGAAAATTAAGGAAATTTTATTGTAATTAAATTTGCTAATTTGCCTAGGCCAAGGAATATAAAAGAAGGGGTAGGGGTGCCTTCATGAGACACAACCTCTATTGTTTTCTCTCCCTCTTTTGTTCCTTGGTGTGGCCGGCCATCCTCTCTTTCTCTTCCTCTTGTGGTGGCCGAATCTCCTTCTTCCATTGGAGCTCTTGTGGTGGCCGGATACTACTCGGAGAAGAAGAAGAAGAAGGAGAGAAAGCTAGCATCTCTTGGAGCTTGGTTAGTATTTTGGTTTTTCTCCTTGGTGAAATTTTCCTTTGTGGCCGAACCTTGCTTGGAGGAGAAGAAGGTGATTGGTGGTTTCTCATCTCGGTAGATCGTTGCCCACACAACGTCCGAGGTTAGAAGATGAATACGGTAGAAGATCAAGAGGTTTTTCTACAAGGTATAACTAGTAATTTTTCTTTCCGCATCATGCTAGTTATTTATGGAAATAATACCAAATACAAGAGGCTTACATTCTAGAATTTTGAATATGTTTTTCGATGTTGTGTTCTTTTGTATTTTCTTTTCCTTGTGATTTGATTGTTCTCTTTGGTTAACCTAAAGTTATTTTAGGAAATTAAATATTAGCTTTCTATAAAAGGTTTTGTCTAGTCGGTGGTGGTTGCTCCCATATCCAAGAAGGCCATGTGCCTCGCCACGTCAATACAGGGAACCAATTATGGAAATTAATATTTAATGGAATTAATAACTTAAGGAGACTTGGGTCGAACGTGTTAAGTTCCGCAGGAGATCCAAGTCAAAACCTAAAAGAACAAATAGATTAAGTTTTGGATCAAACGTGTTAAGTTCCGCAGGCGATCACAAATTTAATTTAAAAGAACACATGGTAGCTAGGAAAAGGTTCAGACCTTTGTATAAAATTTTTGTACAGTGGAACCTATAGGTTTTCCGAGTAACAACCAACAATCCAGTACAGTGCCATTGAAAATAAAATACTGAATATAGCTAACTGTTTTAACTTGCTGTTGCTAGGTTATTTCAACCTAGAGCTAGGTTATCTGAACTTATAGGCGACTGTGGGAGCCCACCCATTGGACCGTAGTCCCATATAAGCTAAAATAAACTACTTTACTGATTTAAATGCTTCTAATGCATTTAACTGAGCTATTAAAATGCCTAATGTGCATTTTAACTTAACTAGTTATTTTATCGAACACCTAGTGTGCCCCAACTCTCCCCTCTATTAGGGAGACCACTTCTAGGCACCCACAACGTCTAGGAACCCCCCACTGAAGAGGGAATATGTGTCCGGCCCATCTAGAAGTACTCACTAAATCCCTAAATCTGCGAGGAGGGTCAAATTCACCCTATGCGTCGATAAAAACTGCATATAGTTAAACTAGTGCGTATAAAACCAAACGGAGCTACTTGTTAGAATTTTTCGGGCCACGAAAACCGCTTTTCGCGTCGCGGAAACCCCGAAACACCCTAGCCAAGGATCTCGTGCAAAGAAAAATCTGATTCGAAAAATTCCACGTATTTATATCATGCTTAATACCCGAATATGTTAGATCTACTCCTAGATCTATAGTTTAAAGAAAAACTACCTTTGATGCGTGCCCTTCGCTTATCCCGCTCGACTAAGGTTGAAGTTGGATCTAGAGGGCACAAAGTAGAGCCCCTCTATATGTGTCCACACAAGCAATTAGGTGGAGAAGATGACCGAAACAAGGTGTGCTAGCACCTATGTGGTTTTCGGCCAAGAAGAGGAGGAAGAGAGGGAGAAGTTGCCGAGAGCACCAAGGAAGAAGAAGAATCAAAAATTGAATTCAAAAATTCAATCAATCCACCATATCATGTGGCCGGCCACATAAATGTCATTAAGTGGGCAATTAATGCTCTTAATTGCCCCCTTAATGTGGCCGGCCACTCATGGGTAACCTCCCATGAGGTGGCAAGCATGAGGTGGCATGGTGATGTGTAGCATCCCCATTGGTTCTCCCATGCCACCTCATCAAATGTGGTGGCATCCAAGTCAAGTCAATATTGACTTTCAACCTTCCTAATTTGGCCAAAGTCAAACATGACCAAATTAACTCCCTTAATTGATTTATCCAACATTTGGATCATACTTGAGTCTAACTCATAGTCAAGTCAAACTTGTGGATTTAGGTCAAGTCAAACTTGCCTTTTATAGACTTTCCATATTTAGCCAAGTCAAACTTGACTTCATCTTTCCTCTTGGTTCATCATATGAACTAGTCTCCATCTATTGCTCTATGTGTGTGACCCTATAGGTTCTTGTCAACGTTGGCAATGTCCCTAAATCCAATTAGGGACATAAGCAATGAGAGGTATCTAGCAACACATCATTGCTACCCAAGTTACAAGAATGTTGAGATCCAACATCACCAATATGACTAATAATTGTGACTCTCACAATATGTGACATTGTCCTTCTATCCTTGATATCTAGATTGATCTTATATGAGGCATAGACCGTGTCATCCTCCAATCAATCTAAGTGTCTTGAACTCCAAGTAGACTCACTATAATCAAATAAGCACAATATCACATATTGCCTTATTTGGGCATGGCCATGCACTTAGTGATCTCACTCTATCAAGACTATGATATCACTCCTGTAATATAGGAGGATAGATCCCATCTACATCACTCACATCCCTCCGCATAATTTGTTACATACCCAGTAATCGCCTTTATAGTCCACCCAGTTACGGGTGACGTTTGACGAAACCAAAGTACATAACTCCTTATGTAGGGAACCATGGTGACTTCAGGTCTAAGGACTAAAGTCATACTAATAGTCACTTGAGAAAGTATATGACACTCATATAACGATCCATGATACTTTCTCATGGCGGGTCATTCAGTATACATTCTCCAATGTATACCCATGTGTCAACTTGATATCTCATATCCATGACTTGTGAGATCAAGTCATCATGTTGACCTACATGCTAGTCTCAATGCATTAACATTGTCCTTCTATGTTAATACTTGACTAGGAATAATTAAGTGTAGTGTTCTCTATATCATCTCACTATCGATTTAACTAATCGATTGATATAGATATGAACCTACTACCCTAGGACATTATTATACTTATTTATATAGCACAAATACACACAAGTATAATAATCACAATGCCTTTATTTATATATCAGAAATATATGTACAAGAATATGATACAAAGAGTCCAAAAAGTAACCATCACATGATTGACTCTAGGGCTCTCACTAACAATCTCCCACTAGCACTAGTGTCAATCGCTGTAGTATCTAATACCCAATGACCTAGTGTGACCATCATGCTTAGTCCTATACCAAAGCCTTGGTCAAGGGATCTGCGACGTTAGCCTCTGTGGGTACTCTGCAAATCTTCACATCTCCTCGATCGATGATCTCTCGAATGAGATGGAAGCGCCGTAGTATATGCTTTGTCCGCTGGTGTGAGCGAGGTTCCTTAGCCTGCGCAATAGCTCCATTGTTGTCGCAGTAGAGCTCTACGGGATCAGATATGCTAGGAACCACCCCAAGCTCAGAAATGAACTTGCGGATCCAAACTGCCTCCTTTGCTGCCTCTGATGCAGCAATATACTCAGCCTCCGTTGTAGAATCTGCAACTGTGTCCTGCTTCGAACTCTTCCAGCTCACAGCTCCACCATTCAAGCAGAACACGAACCTGACTGCGATCTGTAATCATCCTGGTCAGTTTGGAAGCTAGCATCAGTGTAACCCTTTACAACTAGATGCTCATCACCTCCAAATATCAAGAAATAATCCTTAGTCCTTCTCAAGTACTTAAGGATATTCTTGACCGCAATCCAGTGATGCTCACCTGGATCTGACTGGTATCTGCTCGTCATGCTCAAAGCATACGAGACATCAGTACATAACATGGCGTACATGATAGATCCTATGGCCGAGGCATAGGGGATCTTATCCATGCGGTCCCTCTCCTCTCTAGAAGAGGGACTTTGAGTCTTTGAAAGACTCACACCATGTGACATCGGCAGATTTCCCTTCTTGGAATTCTGCATGGCAAACCGAAGTAATACCGTGTCAATGTATGTATTCTGACTTAGGCCAAGCAATCTCTTAGATCTATCTCTATAGATCTTAATGCCTAGAATGCAGGCTGCTTCACTTAAGTCCTTCATTGAGAAACAATTCCCTAGCCAAGTCTTCACAGACTGTAGCGAGGAAATGTCGTTCCCAATGAGAAGTATGTCATCCACATACAATACGAGGAAGACAATTGTGCTCCCACTAACCCTCTTGTAGACACAGGGTTCATCTTCGTTCTTGATGAAACCAAACTGTTTGATTGCATCATCGAATCGAAGATTCCAGCTCCGAGAGGCTTGCTTCAGACCATAAATGGCCCTATGCAGCTTGCATACTCTGCTAGTATGCTGTGGATCTACAAAACCCTCAGGCTGTGTCATGTACACATCCTCGAGGAGGTTTCCATTCAGAAACGCTGTCTTGACATCCATCTGCCAGATCTCATAATCATGGTAGGCTGCAATAGCAAGCATAATCCGAATGGACTTAAACATCGCTACTGGAGAGAAGGTTTCATCATAGTCAATACCATGAATCTGCTTGAAACCTTTAGCTACCAGTCTACCTTTATAGGTATGAGTAAGTCCGTCCATGTTAGTCTTTCTCTTAAAGACCCACTTACACCCAATAGGTTTGACCCCTTCAGGTGGATCAACCAAGGTCCAAACTTGGTTGGTGTACATGGAATCCATTTCAGATCTCATGGCTTCTAGCCATGACTCAGAATCTGGGCTCATCACAGCTTCCTGATAGGTGGTAGGCTCATTCTCAATGAGCATAACGTCATCCTGGTCAGGCAAGAGAAATGAGTATCTCTCAGGCTGACGACGTACCCTATCAGACCTGCGAAGAGGTAGGTCTACATGAACAGGTTGTTGTTCCACAACTTCTTGTGCAACAATCTCATCATCCACAACTCTTTGTGGTTCTAGTATCCATCAATGGCTCAGTGTTTTGGTCGTTGTCTTGAACTTCTTCAAGATCAAACGAACTTCCACTAGCCTTTCTAGAAACAAAGTCCCTTTCTAGAAAGACCCCAGTCTTAGCAACAAACACTTTGTGCTGACTAGGAATGTAGAAGTAATATCCCTTAGTTTCCTTGGGATATCCTATAAAATAACACTTATCAGATTTGGGTCCCAGTTTGTCTGAGACTTGACGTCTAACGTAAGCCTCACAACCCCAAACCCTCATGAAAGACATCTTGGGACTCCTCCCAGTCCATATCGTATATGGTGTCTTCATGACCACCTTTGATGGAACACGGTTAAGTGTGAACGCTGCCGTGTCCAGAGCATATCCCCAAAAGGATATAGGAAGATCTACGTGACTCATCATAGATCGTACCATATCTAATAAGGTACGATTCCTCCTTTCAGATACACCATTCCATTGTGGTGTTCCAGGAGGAGTGAGTTGGGATACAATCCCACACTCTACTAGATAGTCACTAAACTCATGGCTTAAGTATTCTCCACCTCGATCTGATCGAAGTATCTTAATACTTTTGCCGAGCTGGTTTTGTACTTCATTTCTGAATTCCTTGAACTTTTCAAAGGATTCAGACTTATGTGTCATCAAGTACACATAACCATATCTACTGAAGTCGTCAGTAAATGTGATAAAGTACCTATAACCACCCCGAGCAGCGATATTGAAAGGGCCACATACATCACTATGTATGAGTCCTAGCAAGTCTGTCGCTCTCTCGCTATGTCCACTAAAGGGAGTCTTGGTCATCTTGCCTAGAAGGCATGACTCACATGTCTCATAGGATTCAAAATCAAATGAGTCCAGCAAACCATCCTTATGGAGCTGGGACAAGCGACTCTCGTTTATGTGGCCTAGGCGGCAATGCCAGAGATAGGTTGGGTTCAACTCATTTGATCTCAACCTCTTGGTACTCACGTTATAGATAGGGCTCTCTAAATCTAGAATATAGAGGCCATTCATCAGATGTGCACTACAATAGAACATATCTTTCAAATAAACAGAACAACATTTGTCCTTTATTATGAATGAAAAACCTTTATTATCTAAACAGGAAACTGAAATAATATTCTTTGTTAGTGCAGGGACATAACAACAATTATCTAGTTCCAATACAAGCCCAGCGGGCAGAGATAGAAAATATGTTCCTACAGCAACAGCAGCTTGCTCCATTGCCTACTCGTAGGTCCACCTCGCCCTTTGCCAATGCCCTGCTACTTCTCAGCGCCTGCACATTAGTACAAATGTGAGATGCACATCCAGTATCTAATACCCATGATGTAGAAATAGAAAGGTTGACTTCTATAACATTTATACCTGAAGTAGAAGCCTCGCTTCTTTTCTTCTTAAGATCCTCCAGGTAGATCTTGCAGTTCCTCTTCCAGTGCCCTGTCTGACCACAGTGGAAGCAGGTAGCATCCTTTTGCACCCCGCCCTTGGGTTTGAGTGCTGAAGAGCTGGCTTTGCCCTTGGTCTGGGTCTTACCCTTACCCTTGGGCTTCCACTTGCCCTTACCCTTGCCCTTTTGTACCATCAGGACGGTACTGGTCTTGGTAGTGGTGAGATTGGGCTCAGCAGTTCTCAACATGTTGAGCATCTCGGGCAGTGGTTTGTCTAATTCGTTCATGTTATAGTTCATGACGAATTGACGGTAACTTGCCGGCAACGATTGCAGGATCAAGTCAGTGGCCAGCTCTTGGCCCAATGGGAACCCCAACCTCTCTAGGTTCTCGACGTACCCAATCATCTTGAGTACGTGAGTTCCTACAGGGGTTCCCTCTTTCATCTTACATGAAAAGAGGGCCTGAGTCACTTCAAACCTCTCATGCCTGGCTTGCCCTTGATATAATTGCTTAAGATGGCCAATCATATCAAAGGCATTCATGTTCTCGTGTTGCTTCTGAAGCTCAGAGGACATGCAGCATAGCATTAGGCACGACACGTCTAACGCATCGTCTTGATGCTTCTGATGAGCATCCTTAATGCTACGAGCGGCAGAGGCTGGTGGTGCTTCAGGAACTGCTTGCTCCAGAACGTACAGCTTACGTTCCTGCATGAGGACTATCCTCAGGTTCCTGTACCAGTCCAGGAAGTTAGCTCCTGTGAGCTTGTCCTTCTCAAGGACAGATCGTAGGGAGAGAGTGTTCGCGTTTGGTGACATGGCAATCTACAACATATTAAACATGCAGAGAATCAATATCATATTCTATCATCTAATTAGGCCTTTAATTAAATGATGCTCCCACTGAATTTTGTGGGACAAGATCCACATCATACTACATCTTGAGTCAGCTTTGGCTGAATCGCCCAAGACCTAGTATGATCGGTAGGTAGCTAATTACCAATTACATCTCCATGCAACTCTTGTTTATAGGATCAAGATTTAACTTTTACAAATAATCTTGAGTTAGCTTTGGCTAAATCGCCCAAGATTATTTATAAACGTGATCTTGTCCTACCTTTCCAACTATTGGAATACGCCTATAGCTTCACTCGATCCAATTGAGCTTTGCTAGCTACTCAATCTAATTGAGCTCAATCTAACCCGAGCGTGATAGGCGGGACCAAGGTTGTCCCTCCGCATCCTACCAAGATTAAATGCGTTGCTCTGCTTTGGCAGATACGACAATCGCATATGATCGAGGTAGTGATGGGTATCATGGCCCGGTAGGCGTTTACGAGTTGATTTCGATTTAGATCTAATCTAATCGACGATGTGCATCATATTTAGGCGTAAATTAAATCTAATTTAAATCCTAAATGTGTATTGTGCACATCAAGATGTGGTTCCCACATCACATGTGCATCACATACACTCATGCATATTCTATTCTACACAAACATGCATCACATACACATAAGCAAAAATAAAATATATACATTTAAATTATGTGATTGGTCATGGCCCTACTAGGATCCTCTCTAGCCAAAGAGAAGATCCAATGGTCATCCTAGGGTCTAGGTGGCAGCTTCTCCAAGCTCCTCCTTCCGATCCCCATGTGTTGCCGGCATGCTCCCGCGAGTCCGTCTTCTCCGGAATTTCGTCATCTTCAAATTTTGTACATTACAAAATTTATACTCGAGTTACATTCGAGTCTTAAAACTAATTTTTACAGAAATAAAATAATGGAAAAAGGCAACACGCAGGTCGCATCCACAATACAGCACACACAACACATGACGGCACGCAGGCCGTATTATGAATTACACGCATAATTTTTCATAAAAATTCTGGGACTTGGGCCATGACCAACACATACTGTACATAATTCAGAATTGTGTATTTTTTTTTATTTAAAATTTTTCTACTGATTTTTCTGAATTTTTGAGTCCCTTCTCCACGGCGGTCCCGCTAAGCGGGTTTCGGGCGTAATCGCGGGACAAGGCCCCTTGCGGGGTTAGGGGCAGCGCCCCTATTCGCGAAATAACCTTCGCGAGTGTCCTCTTGCGATTATACAGCGCCCTTACCCGCTGTCCCAAAATCTATTTGGGTGAAACTTGCCGTTTCGGAGAAATTTTTCTCGGTGACAAAAGTGTACAAGTGCTTCGCACTCGTTCTTTCGCCTCTACGAGAAAAATACCCAAAAATTCCTAAAATTTAGAAAAATCACAGAAACTTAAAAGCATCTAAATTTTGTATCTAATACAGAAAAAAATAAATACGTGCTTCGCACGATGGCTCTGATACCACTGTTAGAATTTTTCGGCCGCTTTTCGCGTCGCGGAAACCCCGAAACACCCTAGCCAAGGATCTCGTGCAAAGAAAAATCCGATTCAAAAAATTCCACGTATTTATATCATGCTTAATACCCGAATATGTTAGATCTACTCCTAGATCTATAGTTTAAAGAAAAACTACCTTTGATGCGTGCCCTTCGCTTATCCCGCTCGACTAAGGTTGAAGTTGGATCTAGAGGGCACAAAGTAGAGCCCCTCTATATGTGTCCACACAAGCAATTAGGTGGAGAAGATGACCGAAACAAGGTGTGCTAGCACCTATGTGGTTTTCGGCCAAGAAGAGGAGGAAGAGAGGGAGAAGTTGCCGAGAGCACCAAGGAAGAAGAAGAATCAAAAAATTGAATTCAAAAATTCAATCAATCCACCATATCATGTGGCCGGCCACATAAATGTCATTAAGTGGGCAATTAATGCTCTTAATTGCCCCCTTAATGTGGCCGGCCACTCATGGGTAACCTCCCATGAGGTGGCAAGCATGAGGTGGCATGGTGATGTGTAGCATCCCCATTGGTTCTCCCATGCCACCTCATCAAATGTGGTGGCATCCAAGTCAAGTCAATATTGACTTTCAACCTTCCTAATTTGGCCAAAGTCAAACATGACCAAATTAACTCCCTTAATTGATTTATCCAACATTTGGATCATACTTGAGTCTAACTCATAGTCAAGTCAAACTTGTGGATTTAGGTCAAGTCAAACTTGCCTTTTATAGACTTTCCATATTTAGCCAAGTCAAACTTGACTTCATCTTTCCTCTTGGTTCATCATATGAACTAGTCTCCATCTATTGCTCTATGTGTGTGACCCTATAGGTTCTTGTCAACATTGGCAATGTCCCTAAATCCAATTAGGGACATAAGCAATGAGAGGTATCTAGCAACACATCATTGCTACCCAAGTTACAAGAATGTTGAGATCCAACATCACCAATATGACTAATAATTGTGACTCTCACAATATGTGACATTGTCCTTCTATCCTTGATATCTAGATTGATCTTATATGAGGCATAGACCGTGTCATCCTCCAATCAATCTAAGTGTCTTGAACTACAAGTAGACTCACTATAATCAAATAAGCACAATATCACATATTGCCTTATTTGGGCATGGCCATGCACTTAGTGATCTCACTCTATCAAGACTATGATATCACTCCTGTAATATAGGAGGGATAGATCCCATCTACATCACTCACATCCCTCCGCATAATTTGTTACATACCCAGTAATCGCCTTTATAGTCCACCCAGTTACGGGTGACGTTTGACGAAACCAAAGTACATAACTCCTTATGTAGGGAACCATGGTGACTTCAGGTCTAAGGACTAAAGTCATACTAATAGTCACTTGAGAAAGTATATGACACTCATATAACGATCCATGATACTTTCTCATGGCGGGTCATTCAGTATACATTCTCCAATGTATACCCATGTGTTAACTTGATATCTCATATCCATGACTTGTGAGATCAAGTCATCATGTTGACCTACATGCTAGTCTCAATGCATTAACATTGTCCTTCTATGTTAATACTTGACTAGGAATAATTAAGTGTAGTGTTCTCTATATCATCTCACTATCGATTTAACTAATCGATTGATATAGATATGAACCTACTACCCTAGGACATTATTATACTTATTTATATAGCACAAATACACACAAGTATAATAATCACAATGCCTTTATTTATATATCAGAAATATATGTACAAGAATATGATACAAAGAGTCCAAAAAGTAACCATCACATGATTGGCTCTAGGGCTCTCACTAACACTACTTATACTGCAGGTGAGGGGTTTCTTACCTTCTATTCATAATTTCTTACGATTCAAATCGCTAGGTTTCCGGAGAAGACAATCCTTTCGATAGTTTTCTTGCGCCAACATGTTCCTCTCGCGAAGGGGAGCGTCCTGGTGTCGGAGCCGCTGCCGGAAGATGTCTTTGGGGGCCTAGCCTTGGTGCGCCGAGAGAAAGAGGAGGAAGAGACGTTGGCGTCGGTGAGGGTTTGGAGAAAAGTGGCGTGAGGTTTGTGAGGAGAGGGCTGCCGAATAAAATTAAAAACCAAACCCACACTTAAGTTTTTTCCTATTTATATTAAGTGGATAACCCGATATAACTCTAATATAAATATAATTGGTTCTCCTTTCTTTCAGCACGGCCTTGCTGGGTTCACCGGTTACTAAGGCTAACTAAAAGTTATCGGATCCGAGAGGTCCCGGGTTCGATTCCCGCTTAAGCCTTTTTATTCTTCTAATTAGTTTTGCTACTTCCGCTACTCGGAAAATTCCGGAAAAATATCTAAAAATTTCAGAAAAATCATTGAATAATTCTAATGCAAGTTTTAGAATTTTCGGGCGTTACAATCCCCCATACCTTATAAAAAGTTCGCCCTCGACTTAGAACAATTCTGGGTACTTCTGTCTCTTGAGTTGCCTCTTCTGCTGTGTGACTTTGCCAAATGACTTTGACTAATGGTACTTCCTTGTTCCGCAATTTCTTAACTGCTCGGTCTATTATCTGAATAGGCCGACTATCATAGCTGAGGTCCTCGCGGATCTGTACCGACTGGGGCTCAATCACCTGGGTGGCATCTGGGGTATGCTTCTTCAGCATAGAGACATGAAATACGTTGTGAACAGCTGACATTTCCTGGGGTAGCTCTAGCTCATATGCTACCTTGCCCACTCTTCTGCTGATAAGGTATGGTCCCACATATCTGGGACTAAGTTTGCCCTTCTTCCCAAAACGCATCACTCCCTTCATGGGAGCTACTCTGAGGAACAATGTATCCCCGACTGAAAACTCTAAGGGTCTGCGCCGTGTATCAGCTGCTGTATAGCTGCTGTGGTAACTGCTACTAGATCTGTCTGAAGTTCTAGTTCTTCTGCTCACCACTCTCATACCAGCAGATTGGAGATCTACACCTCCGCCCATAGAGAGCCTCGTAAGGTGCCATGCCAAGTGGCACGATAGCTGTTGTTGTATGCAAATTCGCTAAGCTCGGATATTTGCACCAACTTCCTTGAAGTCTAGGGCACACGCTCGGAGCATATCTTCGAGTTGATTTACTCACTCCGTCGACCATCCGTCTGAGGATGGAATTGTGTTGAACTTTAACTTAGTGCCCAATGTTGACTGTACACACTCCGATGTCTCTGTCTGAAATGATGGTTCGTGGGACTCCATGTAGTCTGACGATCTCCTGGAGATACAACTGAGCTAGCTTCTCCATGGAGTAGGATATCTTAATAGCTAAGAAGTGGGTTGATTTAGTCAACCTGTCGACTATTACCCCGATGGCGTCAAAACCATTCGTGGTTCTGGGCAGTCCCACTATGAAATCCATAGAGATATCCTCCCACTTCCATTCTGGAATCTGTATAGGCTGCAGAACTCCTCCTAGTCGCTGATGTTCTCCCTTGACCCTCTGACAGGTGAGGCAGATGCTAACATATCTGGCGATGTCTCGCTTCATCCCGGGCCACCAAAAATGGTTCTTCAGGTCTTGATACATTTTGGTGGAACCTAGATGCATCGCATAGGGAGTCTTGTGATCCTCATCTAAAATCTGTCTCCGTAGCTCCTCCTGATCTGGAACACAGAGTCTGTCACCAAAATACAACACCCCGCTATCGGACACTCTGAATTCTCTACTTTCTGATTCTGCTAGCCCTTGCTTGATTTTCTGAATTTCAGGGTCCTGCTCCTGAGCTGACTGAATATCACCAAGCAAGGTAGACTCTAAGGTCATAGTAGAGAGCTGTCCAACGATGAGTTCGAGACCGAAATCTACGATCTCCTTCTGTAGGGGCGGTGACATGGCTGTAAGAGATAATAAGGTAGCACTGGATTTTCTGCTAAGTGCGTCGGCTACCTTATTGGCTTTCCCTGGATGGTAGAGGATGTCTATATCGTAGTCTTTGACCAGCTCAAGCCATCTGCGCTGTCGCATGTTCAGATCCTTCTGAGTGAAGAAGTACTTCAAACTCTGATGATCTGTATACACTCTGCACTGAGCTCCATATAAGTAATGCCTCCAAATTTTGAGAGCGAACACTACTGTTGCAAGCTCAAGGTCATGAGTAGGGTAATTCTTCTCATAATCCTTGAGTTATCTGGAGGCATAGGCGATCACCTTGCCGTTTTGCATTAGTACTGCTCCTAGTCCCAACTTAGAGGCATCACTATAGATGTCAAAGCTGTTGGTGTTGTCTGGTAGAGCCAAAATGGGAGCACTGGTCAATCTCCTTTTTAGCTCACTGAAGCTGTTCTCACGGTCCTCTGTCCACTGAAATTTCCTGTTCTTTCTGGTAAGAGCTGTCAGTGGGGAGGCTATCCTGGAGAAGTCCTCCACAAACTTTCTGTAATATCCTGCTAATCCCAGAAAGCTCCTGATTTCGCTGGCGTTCTTAGGTCTCTTCCAGTTACTTACTGCTTCTATCTTGCTGGGATCTACCATAATACCATCCTTTGAGATGATGTGACCCAGGAAGGACACCTAATCTAGCCAAAATTCACATTTCGTGAACTTGGCGTATAGCTGGTTCTGCTGAAAGGTCTGCAATACTAGTTTCAGGTGCTCTGCGTGTTCTTCCTGAGTTCCTGAGTAGACAAGAATGTCATCGATAAACACAATAACAAACTTATCTAAATACTCCCTGAATACTCTGTTCATGAGATCCATGAATGTAGCTGGAGATTGGTCATGCCAAAGGGCATGACTACGAACTCGTAGTGTCCGTATCTGATTCTGAATGTTATCTTGGGTATATCCCCTTCTTTAACCTTCTCCTGATGATAACCTGATTTGAGATCTATCTTAGAGAACACTGCTGCTCCCTTCAGCTGGTCGAACAGGTCATCGATTCTGGGAAGGGGATACCTGTTCTTGATCGTGACTTGGTTCAGTGATCTGTAGTCTATGCACAGTCGCATGCTTCCATCCTTCTTCATCACGAACAATACAGGCGCTCCCCATGGTGAGTGACTCGGGCGTATGAAACCCTTGTCAAGAAGCTCCTGTAGTTGCTCTTGAAGTTCCTTCAGTTCTGCTGGAGCCATGCGATAAGGCACTTTGGAGATAGGATTTGTACCGGGAATGAGCTCTATCTCAAAGTCAATCTCCCTGTCTGGTGCTAAGCCTGGTAACTCTTCAGGGAAGACTACTGGGTAGTCACATACGACTCGAACCTCTGCTAGCTGTTGGTTCTTGTCCTGGCTGGCGTTGACTACGTGTGCTAGGAATCCTGTACATCCTGAATCCAGTAGCTTCTGTGCTTTCATAGCTGAGAGAAACTTCTTGGCCTTTCTCTTTGGTTCTCTGCTGTATTCAAATTGCACCACCGCTTCTGGTTGGAAGATGACTTTCTGTTTACAGCACTCTATGGTAGCACCGTATTTGAACAGAAAGTCCATTCCAAAGATAACGTCATAGTCGGTCATCTCTAGCACTATCAGATCACAAAAGAGCTCTCTGTCTGCTATAATGACCGGCACTGCTCTGAGCCATGATCTCTCCTGAAGGTAGTGCCGTCAAAAACTGACCACTGAGTACCTCTGAGGGTATTTCTAATTTTTCGGAGAACATCCTGGCTATATATGAATGGGTTACCCCAGTATCAAATAGAACAGTAGCACTATACTGTAAAATGCTAATCTGACCTGTGACCACTGTCGAGGCATTGGCTACGTCCTCTCTGGTGAGTGAGTAGATCCTCGCATTTGCCATAGCTGGAGGGGCTTCTAATCTGCCCTGGCTGATAAGTGGACCTTCTAGAGCGGCCTGCATCTGATATACCTGAGCTGGCTGGCCTGCATACTGAATCTGCTGTGGCTGAGGAAAACCGGTCTTGTTCGGGCACTGCTTGGCCATGTGCCCTTCTTGTCCACATTCAAAGCATCCTCGTGTGCCCTTGCGACAAACCCATGGGTGGAATTTCCCACAAGTAGCACACTTTGGATAACTGGGTCGCTTGCTAGATGATCCTCCTTTTGGGTCACTCCCTGATTTGCGCTTGCTGTTGGAGTTCCCTTTCCAGTTAGAGCTGTGGCCTTGCTGTTTTTGAGTGTGAGAGTTTCCTTGGCCTTTGGACTCTGAGGAGACTTTCTTCTACTGCTTTATGTTGTTCTGGTAATGCTCTGTGGTCAAGGTACTGCTCACTAACTCCTCTGTGGTTGTGGCCTATGTATGCCACCAGCCACGTTCACTGTTATCTCTGGCCTCAGCATCTTGAGCATCAACCGGATTCGTTCCTTCTCTGTGCTGACTAGCTCTGGGCATAGACGAGCCAACCTGTTGAATTTCTTCACGGCTTCCTCAACTGAAAGGTTACCCTGACGAAACTCAGTGAACTCGTCGTAGTGGCAGTTTGTAACCCGTATGTGAAAGAACTCCTCGAAGAATTCCTTCTCGAAGTCAGCCCATGACATCTGGTTCACTGGGCGCTTCGTTCTGATTCTTTCCCACCACATGCGTGCTTCTCCTGTCAGGCAGAAGAAGGCACACTTCACCTTCTCGTGTTCTGGCTAGTCTAGAAGCTCCATCGTGCTCTCCAGTGTTTTGAACCAGGCTTGTGTATCCCATGGTTCACTAGTGCCTGAGAAGTTCTCTGGCTTGACTCGCTGCCACTGGATCAGATAGGCTTCCTTTCTTGGCTCAGCTGCTGGGACTACTGATGCTGGTACTGGTGCTGGCGCTGGCGCTGTAGGCTGGGCTGGTGTTCGGTTCCGGGGTGACTGTGGGGGTACTCTGCTGATTAGCCTTTAAGGTGGCTATTTCCTGTTGTTGTTCAGCTAGCTGCTGCTTTAACTGAGCCACTAATGCAGTAAGGTCTGGAGGAGGCACTGAACTGCCTACCTCTTGCTGGGGCTCAGTAGCTAGTGCCCTTCTAGCTGGGAGTCCTCGTGCCATTTCTAAAGACATATAGAACATAACATAACTAATGTAATCACAGTTATATAACTATTGATGTCATGTTTAAAAACTATCACATACTAACAAGCAGTAGGCATATAAACATGAACTGTAATAACAAAACAAGGAGCATAAATAAGGTAGAGGTATTCTTACTTGGAAGCTGTAGGTTCAATGCTGATGTGTGTGTAGGAAGTATGGAACACTGCTCTGATACCACTCTGTAACGACCCGCCTTCTACTGACTAGGCTGTAAGGCCGAACGTTACGTAATGCTGTGCTAAATGACTATTGCGGAAAAGCTGGATTGATTAAAATTTTACTAAACTAGTTACTGTAGGATCTGAACTAACATTCTAGGTGTACCTAGGAGTTGTACACATACTAGGAAAGATAATCTATGCCTCTCTGATGTCCTACTAACTGTAATTAGGCATTTCAATCCATCCATGAATCGATTGGGGTGTCGGATCGATCCAGTGATCGATCCAGCTTGATACTGGCACGGAAACAAAACCCTGGATCGGTCGGCTGACCGATCCATGAGCTGAGATGCTTCTGTATGCGACTGGATCTGTCTACCGACCGATCCAGGAGCACACTGATCGGTCGGTAGGACCGATCCAGTGGCTCACTGATCGGTCGGCTGACCGATCAGTGAGTTTCGGTGCTCACTGTTCGCATATGGATCGGTCGGCTGACCGATCCGTAAACAGATGCCAACTCTCTGTTCGCGCACGGATCGGTCAGCTGACCGATCCAGCGGCACAACCCACACTCTGATCGGTCTGTGGACCGATCAGAGTTCTGATTTCAGCCCTGAAACTCTGATTTCAGCACTTGGGCGTGCCAAATTCTCACATATGAGTTATACACTACATGAGGAACATTCTAATGACATAAAACTAGTATTCTAAACTTAACATGATGCATAGTTCACTGGTTCATAGCATTACACAACTAAACGTGCATGAAAATAAAACACTGAAGAGTTCTACGGTTTAAACTTGCTAAGTCCCCTAAGAATCTTTTATTCCAGTTCCTACCACACACACCATCTCTGCATTGGCCTCCAGCTTCCTTGCTAGTCCATTTTTCCCTTGCCTCTATCTGTAGTATAAGGAAAATAGAATCTGTAAGCTCAAAGCTTAGTAAGAAACCAACTACCTCACTAAAACATGCAACGATGCAAACATGCTTTTAAAGAATGTTATTTGAAAACATGTACTGGCATGGCATACTATGGTTACAAGCATAAACTGAATTACTGTCATGCATACTGAACATGGCATGGCAACTAATCATATGAATCAATAAAGATAACTGAACTGAACATATAATAAGCTAAACTGTAGCTAAACCGATACTGAATTCAACTCAACTAACAAAACTAATTTTGAGCTTTGAAAACTAATTTATAATAAGTGAAAATATATAATCATGTTGTTTGGGCCCGGCAACTGTACTTGCTGTGCGCGCATCCCTAACTAGACCCGGGTTTGCAAGTCCCGAATTTAGTAGGGTTAACTAGGTTATCTAAACCTAGGGACGATTGTGGGAGTCCAACCCAATGGATATCTGATCCAGTACAGTGCCACTGAAAATAAAATACTGAATATAGCTAACTGTTTTAACTTGCTGTTGCTAGGTTATCTGAACCTAGAGCTAGGTTGTCTGAACCTAGAGGCGACTGTGGGAGCTCATACATTGGACCGTAGTCCCATATAAGCTAAAATAAACTGATTTACTGATTTAAATGCTTCTAATGAATTTAACTGAGCTATTAAAATGCCTAATATGCATTTTAACTTAACTAGTTATTTTATTGAACACCTAGTGTGCCCCAACTCTCCCCTCTATTAGGGAGACCACTTCTAGGCACCCGACAACATCTAGGAACCCCCCACTGAAGAGGGAATACGTGTCCGGCCCATCTAGAAGTACTCACTAAATCCCTAAATCCCTAAATCTGCGAGGAGGGTCAAATTCACCCTTTGCGTCGATAAAAACTGCATATAGCTAAACTAGTGCATATAAAACCAAACGGAGCTACTTATACTGCAGGTGAGGGGTTTCTTACCTTCTATTCGTAATTTTTGACGATTCAAATCGCTAGGTTTTAGGAGAAGACGATCCTTTCGATAGTTTTCTTGCGCCAACACGTTCCTCTCGCGAAGGGGAGCATCCTGGTGTCGGAGCCGCTGCCGGAAGATGTCTTTGGGGGCCTAGCCTTGGTGCGCCGAGAGAAAGAGGAGGAAGAGACGTTGGCGTCGGTGAGGGTTTGGAGAAAAGTGGCGTGAGGTTTGTGAGGAGAGGGATGCCGAACCAAATTAAAAACCAAACCCACACTTAAGTTTTTTCCTATTTATATTAAGTGGATAACCCGATCCAACTCTAATATAAATATAATTGGTTCTCCTTTCTTTCAGCACGGCCCTGCTGGGTTCACCGGTTACTAAGGCTAACTAAAAGTTATCGGATCCGAGAGGTCCCGGGTTCGATTCCCGCTTAAGCCTTTTTATTCTTCTAATTAGTTTTGCTACTTCTGCTACTCGGAAAATTCCGGAAAAATATCTAAAAATTCCAGAAAAATCATAGAATAATTCTAATGTAAGTTTGAGAATTTTCGGGTGTTACAGATAAGGAGAAGGGGTCGGTCACACCAAGATCTCCAAGCAAGAGAATAAGAGTTGTCTCATGAAGCCTCGCTCACCCCTTCTTTTATATTACTTGCCCAAGGAAAATAAGGAAAAACTTTTTACAAAAAATAAAATCATTCTCTAGTTTTTCCTCTTTCCTTTTTATTTTTTCTTTTCTTTCCTCTTGATTGAATCAATCACCAATTTTGATTTTGTAATGATTTGATTATTTTTAATATGGTCGGCCCCTTGCTTGGGCACCAAGCAAGGTGGCCGGCCACCTCATCAAGGGAAAAAGAAAATATATTTTTTATAAAATTTTACAAGAAAAACTCTTATAAAATTTTACAAGCTCTCTTTCCTAAAGTAGGAGTTAAAAAAGGAAAGTTCTAAAAATTAAAACCATGTTTTAACATTTAAAACTTCTCTTATAAAATTTCCTTTTTTAACATGATGATAGAAAATTTTAATTTCAAAACTTATCTCCCTTTTTTTCTTAAACCATGAGGATGGTTAAAAAAAGAAAGTTTTAAAACTTTTAAAACTCTCTATTAAAGCATGTGGCCAAATTCAAATAAGGAAAGTTTTTAAAATTAAAATCTCTCTTTTAAAACTTATAGTTTTCTACAAAGAGAAGATTTTAAAAAATCAAAACAACCCTCCTATTTGAATTAATCTTGGTCGGCCCCTACAAGCTTGGTCACCAAGCAATAGGGCCGGCCCCCTATAAAGAAGATGTGGCTGGCCCTTGCTTGGTCACTAAGCATTGGACCGACCCACTTCTTGTACACCAAGAAGAGCCTTACATTTGGATGGACTTGAGACTATAATGAGGCTACGACAGGAACCTAGAGGAGAAATTGGTTTTGGCCTTCCGATGAACTTGAGTATCCCAGGCTCGCCCCGAACACACAACTCAAGTTCATCGATAATAACTCATTCCACTAGAGAGTTATTATCGTACTATCGCACCAATCCCAAATTACATTATGGGATCCTTTTTATCATGAGTGTGTTAGTCTCCCTGTGTTTAAGATTACGAATGTCCACTAATTAAGTAAGTTACTAACAACTCACTTAATTAATATCTAACTCCAAGAGTAGTACCACTCAACTTCATTGTCATGTCGGACTAAGTCCACCTACAGGGTTTAACATGACAATCTTTATGAGCTCCTCTTGGAGACATTCTCAACCTAGATAACTAGGACACAAATTCCTTCCATAATCAACAACACACACTATAAGTAATATCATTTCCTAACTTATCGGACATATTGATTTTTCGAGCTAAATCTCACCCTTTGATAAGTCAAAGAAATAAATATAAATTATATGTGCTTGTTATTATATTAGGATTAAGAGCACACACTTCCATAATAACTAAGGTCTAGTTCTTTTATTAAGTCAGTACAAAAAGAACTTACCTAAATGGTCCTACTCAATACACTTAGATTGTATCAGTGTAATTTATTAATCAAGATAAACTAATACTTAATTACACTACGACTATTCTGATGGTTTGTTCCTTTCCATTTTAGCCGTGAGCAACTGTTTATAATTTATGAAGAACTGATAACATGATCTTCCGAGTGTAACACCACACTCCATGTTATCTACTATATAAATTAATTGAACAATTACATTTAACAAATAAATACATATATTGACCAATGTGATTCTTTTATTTCAAAAATAAATATCTACAAAAGCTAGGCTTTTAGTATGCACTCCAACATAAAGTTACCGCCCCTTAGGGTTTTCCACTTGCCTAACCGCAGTTAGGACATTCCTACAAACTCATTCATACATTTTAGATAACAATTAACCTTAACTTTGAATCCCTTTGCCATTATTAAAACTTAGATTCGATCGTCGGAAGCTTCCCGAGCCAACAATCTCCCCCTTTTTGATTATGACAACAAAAATTCAAAGTTAAGATAAATAATGCCATAAAAGATGATAGTTGAAGCATAAGCATGATAGTACAAACATAAAATTAAGTACAGAGCTCCTCCTTAGTCAAATCTCCCCCTTTCATCAGAGCTAAAGTATAAAGACTCCCCCTTAATAAAAGCTCCTCTTTAAGCTTAATTTTTTTTTTAATTTTGAATTTCTTTGAGTTTTCTTATACTCTCCCCCTTTGCCATATATCAAAATCATCAACAAAAAGAAAGCTACTAAAAACTGAGAAAGTGATCATCGACCTTAGCTAAAAATTTAGCTAATAAATTCGAAAAAGATATTATCTTTTCAGAAGGTTTTGTAAAACTTAGCTTTCAAAAACATAGTTTTAAAGATTTAGCCTTAGAAAACTTTAGCTTTTTACAAACTCCTCTAGCTAAAACTTAAAGAAAATTTAATAGAAGACGAGTACGTAAAATATTTTGATAAAACACTTAGCTTTTGTTAATGAATTTTCTTGAAGACTTTTTAGCTAAGTAAAAATACTTTTATCAAAAGTCAGGTATGAAGCTTGGTTAGAAAACCAAGTTTACAAGGATATTTTTAGCTAAAGAAAAGTTTTTGACTTGAAAGGCGACTTAGCTAGCTTTGAGTTAAAGAAACTTTTGAAAAGACACTCTGTTAAATCCTTAATTTTTAAAAGAAGGGAGTATATTAGAATAAATACTTAGCTTTTGAGATAAGTAATTTAAAATAATCAGATTTTGAAGAAAAACAAATTACTCAAAAAGGTTTGGAAAGAAAATTTAGCTAAGAAAATGATTTATCTTTGAAAGGATAACTTAGCCAATTTTGAGTTAGAAAAAAAATTTTAGTTTAAAGAGCGAAAAAGGAATTTTTAGAGATTAAAAAGTTATATTTGAAAAATACTTAACTTGAAAATAGTATCAATTTGTAAAATTTTAACTAAGGTCATTTTCACTTAGAACAATAAAGGGTAAGAAAAGTTAGTTCTCTTTCCAAAAAGTCCTAAAGGCCAAGCATGAGTAACTTAATTTTCTTAGCCACATGTCTAACCATTTGCTAGTAGCTGTTTACTTAGAAGGCAACAGTTTTCACTTGGTTAGTCAAGTTAAGTTAGTGATCCAGTTAGTTTTGACTAAAACAGGATAACTTAACTTGATTAATGTAATTTGATATTTAACGCCCAGACTTATGTCGATGCACAGACATAAGTATTCTTAAGTCTAGTTAGTACCTTATGCATCTCACACCATTCTAAGTATTTTCAAATACAAGTAAGTTAAACCTAGTGTGCTTGTGAGATGCTCTGGCTTTTTCTAGGGGTACATGCTTTCTAGGGGGTAATTTCCTAGGCTAAACCAGACTTTTGAAAAACTAACAAAAGTTAGAATTTTGAAAAATGATTTTTCCTAGAATTTTAAAATAATTTTAAAACAAACTGAATTTAAAGTATAGTAAACAGAAATAAACTCTATTATACTAAGCACAAGACTAAACAACCCAAAAGTAAGTGTATGTCTAATAGATACAGTGCATGCCCAAAGTATGATCAACTAGGAGGATCGCCAGCTGGAGGAGGTGATAAAGATCTCTCGGGTGCATGTAGTGCAGGAAAAACCTCCTCTTGGAAGGTGATCATCTCAGCCCATAGTGTACGGAAATCGTCCGAGACGAGCTGTCGTGTTTGCACGGAAGACTGCTTGAGATGAGTGAGTCTATCCTCAATGGATAAGGAAGTGGAAGGCTGAGATGACGTCGAGGGCTGTGATGGATCGAGAGGCTCCCCAAATAGATGAACATCAGTGAACTCAAATAACTCCTCCTGCCCCTCGGCTGGGAGAAAGTACTCGTCTGGGGCTAGGCCGAACCCCTCGGTTGGAGCAACAGGCTCATCCTCGACTGGATGGCGGCGGCCCGCCTCTCCTTGCTAGGACCCCCTGAGCAGTGATGTCTATATGTGCTAACCTAAGATGACGCTGGCCAATCTCATCATATAATGTCAGGTGGGTAAGCGTCCCCTGAGTCATATCTATACCATTTATAGTCGAGAAGATATATGTCAAAACATGGCAGTAGGGCATGTGGACTACACGGGACGTAACGAGACTGGCCGCATGAATAATGTTATAAAAAATGTGTAATGCGATGTCTATATCTAAGTGCTGACACAATGCATACAAAAAGAAGGAATGCGATGGGTGCATCTTCGGGACATCCCGAGATGAGATAAGCAAAATGCATGCTGTCAGGACTCTAAACATGATGGAGTTCTGAACCTTAAGAGAGAGTGACCTGAAGTCAGAAACTTCAAGTGGTCTCTCCTCCCCAAAAAAATGCATACAGAGTGTATCCAATGTAATGTGGGAGTAGGGCTCGTCAAATGGTAAATCCCTACTAGGGTAGCACAAAAACAGACATGTAGAGGGTCTAAGATCTAGACTAGTACGTAATAAGGAGGGTGTAAGATGAAAATCCTTTCCAGCAACTCTGGTGGAATAGGTCAAGTCATCAACCCTTTCCAGGTTGTTATAGAATTGAGCACATAAGTTCTGATTTACTGCATTAATGCTGGGAACCAACTTATCAAGCTAAAAATGCTCAATCATTTGGACCATAGACTGACAATAAGTAGTAAAAAACTATCTATTCAAGTATTTACATTTGATTATAGAATATGTATGCTCAATGAAATCAACCCTATGTCGCTCAGTGAGGAATATAGCATCGACGGATGGGGCACGGCCAGAAGTGGACGCAACATTGCGTCGTTTCCTAGTTTTTAACCAAACATAGATATAACAACAAAAACACATAATAAAAGTATATAGAAATATTTTGGATGGATTGGGGTATACCTAGGTGGCATTGTGAGGCTTAAAGGGAAGAGACTTTGGGTTGAAGGCGCCTCGGTGGGGAGAAATTGCCGGAATCTTGTGTGAGAACGGCGTGAGGAAAGCGAACAAAAAGGCTTCTATTTGCTGCAAAATCCCGTAGATCCTGTCTGAGAAGCTGACCGCGACGGAGATCTGGAAGAAAAAGACCCACCGTACTGATGAAGAATAATGCCGGTAGAACCTCGACCCGAGAAACCCAAAGCGGATCGGAAGAAAACCAGAATCACCGAAGGAAATCTGATGAGTAGGAAGAAATCCACGTTCAGATAGGAGAAAGTCGAACTCCCAAGCTCCCGAGGCTCCCTGCGCACAAGAGACCAACCAACACTATCGTCAGTGACCTAAGACCGGGGTGGGAATCCCTGGCTAGGCCCTCTGACGCTCAAGTTAGTGATCTCTCTTGATGTCAAGGAAGGAAGGAGAAAGAAGATGCACAGTTGCCAGAAAATTAGGGATGTGAACTTACCCAGCCAACGGAGAGGATTCCCCTTTTTATACCACTTCATATAACCTCCATAGTCATGAAGTGGACCCCGGTTTGTTAGAGTTCGTTATGACATCAGCTGTGTACTTGGGGAAGATGATTTTTAAGGAATCTTTTTTGTACCCCAGATGTACTTTCTTTGTCGTTTAGCGCCTGCAAGACAATCTGAAAGCATATTTCCCGCCAAAATATATATTCTCTATCATGAATTATTCTATTCGATATATTCATGTATGATTCTTCTTCATGTGACTTCTATTTGTATCTTTATTGTGTCAAAATAATATTTTATCCAACATGTTTCTGAGGTATTCATTAACCCATTTGGCCGATATTGGTCTACCTTTACTCTGGAGTATGTATCGGTCGTTATTAACTTACCTTCATACGGTAAGCATGTATCAACCGATATTGGCCTACCTTCGTTCGGCAGGCATGTATCGACCGATATTGGCCTACCTTCGTTCGACAGGCATGTATCGGACGATATTGGTCTATCTTTGCTCTGGAGTATGCACCGGTCGTTATTAACTTACCTTCATACGGCAAGCATGTATCGACAGATATTGGCCTACCTTCATTCGGCAGGCATGTATCGACTGATATTGGCCTATCTTTGTTCGGCAGGCATGTATCGGCCGATATTGGTCTATCTTTGCTCTGGAGTATGCACCGGTCATTATTAACTTACCTTCATACGGCAAGCATGTATCGGCCGATATTGGCCTACCTTCGTTCGGCAGGCATGTATTGACCGATATTGGCCTACCTTCGTTCGGCAGGCATGTATCGGTCGATATTGGGTTATCTTTGCTCTGGAGTGTGCATCGGTCGTTATTAACTTACCTTCATACGACAAGCATGTATCGACCGATATTGACCTACCTTCGTTCGGCAGGCATGTATCGACCGATATTGGCCTATCTTCGTTCGGCAGGCATGTATCGACCGATATTGGCCTACCTTTGTTCTGAAAGTATGTTTCGGCCGTTATTGGCCTTCCTCCTTTGACTCTTTCTTCCTTTTCTTTCCTCATCTGAAGACCCACAAAACCTAACTCATATCACTAGTCTTCCCTTCAAGTCTAGTCGAAGGAGGTGTAGACAACTGACTAGACATAAGTATGATCTTGTCTTTTCCTTTGATTTTATTCTATGATATTATTATCTTTTATGACGATTGACATTCTGAGCACCATTTATTTCCCTTTCGTCTCTTATGTTTAGAGGTTTTAACACAGGACTAGAAAAGGGACAAGGGTTTACGGTGTAACGCCCGCCCTCCTTGCTAACCCTAAGGGACGGGGCTACGATACTCTACGTACGTATTACAGCGGAAGACTTAAAAATTATTTTTCTTAACTTATTTCAAACCGAACTACACTAACATGGTTTCATATCATGATAACAAAATCAATAAAAACTTAACATCAAGTCACCAATAGTATATTACATTTCACAAAATCAAAGCATAGTTCTTAAAGGTTTTAAAGCAGGTTCTTAATTAGTTGCCTAGCCACCGCCACACACATCTTCGTTGCCCCTCCTGCTGCTCCTTTAACTCATCCAGCTTTTTCCTTTATCTGTGGTACAAGGAAAGTAAGCTATGAGCACTCATGGCTCAGTAAGTTCCTTTCCTACTCACTAAAACCAAAAATCAGCACATAATCAAGAATGTATCAACAAGTCATAATCTCAACTAATCATGGCATAACCTAGCATTCTATTCCAGCATATCACGCATCATAATATAATCACCACTAGTCATGGCATATCAAACATCATCATGGCCGAAACATATATCTAGTGCATTGCATAAAACATAGCTAGACATGGTATAACAACCAAGTATCATGGTATATCAAAGCATGGCCAAAACATGTATATCAAAGCATCATAACTATGGCCGAACATGTATATCAAAGCATCATAACTATGGCTGAACATGTACATCAAAGCATCATCATATCCATGGCCGAAATCTATATATCAAGCATTAACATATCCAAGGCCGAAACATGTCTATAAGGTATAGCATGAACATAACATAATCATACCTTATCATGGCATATCATAATCAAGAGCATAGCATGAAACATAGCATAATCATAAGGTGTATGCAATATGATTTTGGAAAACATGTATCCGAAAAACATGTGTATGTCTCATGATCTTTAAAACCATTTTCTTTTACATATATATACTTGAAAGTAATCTCAACATAAGGGGGATCCCGGCTATGTACCACTTACATATTGCGCGCAACCTTGTAGGTCTAAGGTAGCAAGTCTTGAACCCTACGAGGCAAACATACTAGGCCCTTAGTCCTAGGGGCACTTAGGAGCCCATCCCTAACGAGGTCCTTAGTCCCCGGGGCGCTTATGGAGCCCACCCTTGGTACAAGCCACTCACACATAAAGTAAAGTACATGTCATACATATCATGTATCATAAAAGCATGCATCACTTAGGCACACATCATATCATAAAGGTATGCATCACTTAGGCATACATCATGTCATAACAATATGCATCACTTAGGCATAGATCATAAAAACATGCATATCTTAAGCATAAAGCATATCATCAAGCATGCATGATTTAACCACATAGCATATCATGAAAGCATGCATATTTTAAGCACTAAACATAGCATTAAAGCATGCATAATTTAACCACATATCATAACATAAGCATGCATATTTTTAGCACAAAGCATATCATATCATAAAAGCATGCATATCATATCATAAGTCATAAATCACAAGCATACATATTAAGCATAAGGGTGTATCTTGTGATTATCCTATCATAGGAAACATGGTATCATATTCATCTTGGTTCTAAGCTTCCTAAACCCTTGTGGCCGAAACCCCTTTAGAGCTTAATTTAGGTTAAACACAACATCCAAGCATATGGCACCTAAATTATCATCATAACATTTTCATAGGAAGCATTATAAACATGATTAACTTAGTTTCTAAGTTCTTCAAGTCCCTAATTTCATGTGGCCGAAACCTTAAGGTGTGAAACAAGGATCCATATGACATAAAATCATGGACAACTTTAAATCATATTTATAACATTTTTACCAAGGAACAAGGTAAACATATTTGACACATTTGAATTAGTTCCTAAGTTCTTTAAACCCTTAACATATGTCATGGACGAAATTTAACAAGTTCTCATTAGGACTACAAACAAGCATACAATCATGTGAACTTGGACTAACCTTATGTATAAATTCATACAAGGCATCATACAATAGTTATGACCGAATCATACCCTAGCATCATTTTAGGTCATAAAACAACATATAGCAATTGAACCTTGGCTTTCTACTTATCATATTTCATGTAGAGTGACATGAGCATATTTAATTTAAGTCCTAGGGTCTCTAGGGCATCTAAACCTTCGTGGCCGAGACTTACAATGGTCCATTTAGGTCATGGAAAAATTATACAAGCATGTGACACAAGCAATAGGTTATCATATTTTCATAAGAAGCATTTTAACACCTTTGATTTAAATTCTAAGGCCACTAGGTCATTTAAACCCTACTTGGCCGAAACTCATCAGTGTTTAAACTTTCTTCAAATAACATAAAAACATATGAAGTCATACGAGTTTCATAGCATATGTAAAGACAAGCATAATGAGTATACAAATGAATTGTGTCTTAGGCTTTCTAGGTTTCTTTTTCTCTTTTTCTTTTATTTTTTTTCTCATGGATGAAACCTACCATTCTTTAGCTAGGTTCTTAAGTGGCCTAAAGCATGAAAACCTAAGTAAGTTTCATGGCAAAAGTTACTAAGAAACATATATACAAATTGGTTCATGAATAAGCTAGGACCCCTTGTAGTCATACATGTTATATGTCGTGCAACTAATTTTTCTACACCCTAATTAAGCATGAGGGCATTAAACAACTTTCATATCTACACAACACAGAGGTCTTGAGCATATTAAATTTTTTTTTAAGCTTTTCTAAGCTATCCATCTCATCATGGCCGAAAAACCCTAAGAAGGAGTTCATGAAATTCTAGCAATATTCAAGCATACAAATCCTTTAAGATCTTTGTATTCTATCACATGAGCATGGTTATTTAAATTTAAAGGTCTTCCTAACCCTAAACCCTTTCTTGACCGAATCATATGAGTGGGTTTTCTTTTAGTTTCAATATCTTCTAAGGAAGAAAAACTAATACATGATCCTTAATATTTCATAGGGAGACCCTTGTACTAGTTGGGTAAAACAATAAATTTCCCTAGCCTCTTAAGAATATTTTTGGCCGAAATTCTAGGGTTCAGTACTCCTCTGATCAAGCATCATATAGGTATAAAAGCATGAAGAAGAACCCTTCTACATAGCATAGAAAAATCTATCATGTAGTGAAGACTAGTTTAAACATCATTAGATTTTTGAAAGCCCTACTTGGCCGAATTTTCTCAAACTTGTTTCTAGGTTTTAAAATCTTCATAAAATCCGAAAAACACTTAAAACGCCTTGTACCACAGGTGAGAGGAAGCTTACATCCTTTTCGCTTGTGGATCTAAGGTATGGTGAAGAAAAAGTAGTCTCTTCTTCTAGTTCCTTTCCCTTGATTCCTTTGCAAAGTCCTCCTTGTATCTTAGGCTTTCTTAGGGAAAAACTTGGCTTTGGGGCCGAAGTTGGAGGAGAGGGGACTGTGGTGTTCTCGGTGAGGAAGAGGAATAATGAGAGAAAATGAGAGAAAATAGAATTTTCCCTTTACATATTCTCTTTTATGTTAAGGGGGAAGAGGTAGAAAACTTGGTTTTTGCTTTCCTTCTCCCTTAGCCTTTTTTTTCTATTTCTTTTTATTTTTATTTATTTATTTATCCTCATCATTCATGGTGAAATAAGGGGGAATGAATCCCCTTAATTAACCTCTTTTATTTTCGGCAAGAGAAGAGAGAAAGAGGGAGAGAAAGGGAGGAAGGCAAGTTGCCTTTCTCTTGCTCTTTTCTTGTTTTCTTTTGGCTAGCTTTTACTCTTACCTTTATCATGAGTTTCCCTCCTTTGCTATCAATATCTTCTCTCTATCCCAATTGGTTTCTACTAATTAATTCTATGAATTATAATATCAGAGGTTCAAGGTTCAATCCTTGACCTTCACTTCTTTTTATTTCATTTTATTCATTTTTGCCTCAACTCACTTCCTATTATTTTTCTAAGGCAAAATCCCACCTTCATATATTTATCTTACAAGCTTAGTGGGTATTACAGTACCCCGTACCTCATAAAAAGTTCATCCTCGAACTTTAAAATAGTTGCATCAGGTGGCACTGAACTTTCGGCTGAGTGCATCGGCCACTTTGTTCGCCTTTCCGGGGTGATAAAGAATCTCGCAGTCATAATCTTTAACTAATTCGAGCCATCGGCGTTGCCTCATATTCAGGTCTTTTTGTGTGATGAAATATTTCAGACTCTGATGGTCGGTATAAATCTTACACTGAGCTCCATATAAATAATGTCTCCATATTTTTAGAGCGAAGACCACGGCTGCTAGTTCTATGCCATGAATGGGATAATTCTTCTCATGTTCTTTAAGTTGTCTAGAAGCGTAAGCAATGACTTTGCCATCTTGCATGAGTACAGCTCCAAGTCCTGTGATGGAAGCATCGCTGTACATATCGAAGCCTTTGTTGGTTTCTGGAAGAGTAAGAATCGGAGCACTGGTCAGTCTCCTTTTTAATTCCGCGAAACTCTTCTCGCAAGCTTCTGTCCATTCATACTTGGTATTTTTCTTGGTGAGGGTTATCATAGGAGCTGCGATTTTGGAGAAATTCTCTACAAATTTCCTGAAATAACCTGCTAGTCCGAGAAAACTCCTGACTTCACTGGCATTCTTTGGTCGGTTCCAGTTATTTACAGCTTCGATTTTACTTGGATCCACCATAACTCCATCTTTGGAAATGACATGACCTAGAAATATTACCCGATCAAGCCAAAACTCGCATTTGGAGAATTTTGCATATAGTTGTTTCTCTTGAAGGATCTGTAGTACAATATTCAGGTGTTCAGCATGTTCTTCTGGGGTTCTTGAGTAGATAAGTATATCATCAATGAAGACGATTATAAATTTATCAAGATATGCCATAAATACTCGATTCATCAAGTCCATAAATACTGCAGGAGCATTGGTTACTCCGAAAGGCATAACTATGAACTCATAGTGTCCATATCGGGTTCGAAATGCTATTTTTAGTATATCATCTGGTTTCACCTTCACTTGATGATAACCGGATCGTAGATCTATCTTTGAGAAAACAGTCGCACCTTTCAGTTGATCGAATAGGTCATCGATCCGTGGGAGTGGGTACCGGTTCTTGATTGTCACATTATTCAGTGCTCGGTAGTCTATACACATACGCATAGACCTATCCTTCTTCTTTACGAATAGCACTGGAGCTCCCCATGGAGAGTGACTAGGACGAATAAGTCCCTTGTCGAGTAATTCGGATAACTGTTCCTGAAGCTCCTTTAATTCAGCCAGAGCCATATGATAAGGTGCTTTTGAGATCGGCTGAGTACCAGGAATCAATTCGATTCCGAATTCTATCTCTCTGTCAGGGGCCAACCCTGGTAGTTCATCAGGAAATACTTTTGGATAGTTGCACACTACTCTGACATCTTCTAATTTCGGGTCTTTGACTTGATTGGTGTCAACCACGTGCGCTAGAAACCCCATACATCCTTTATCTAACATCCTTTGTGCTTTAATAGATGACAATAACTTCTCCGTTCCTTTTGATTCCCCGTAAAATTCAAACTCTGGTTCATTTTCGGGTCGGAAAATCACTTTTCTTTTATGGCACTCGATTGAAGCGCCGTACTTACTAAGGAAAAACATGCCCAAAATTATGTCATAATCCTGCATATCAAGTACTATCAGATTGCAGTAGAGTTCTCTATTTGCGATCCGAATAAGTACTGCTTGCAGCATATAGTCTGATGGCATAATCTCCCCCGATGGTAAGGTTGTTAAGAAGGTGTCCTCTAGAGTTCGGAGTGGTATGTCTAGCTTCTTCATAAAAGGTGTTGAGACAAACGAGTGTGTTGCCCCGGTATCAAATAATACTACAGCATACTGATTGTAAATAAGTAGCTGACCTGTGACAACAGTAGAAGCATTCGCCACGTCTTCCTTGGTAAGAGAGTAGACTCTGGCATTGGTCATAGGGGGAGGGGCCTCCAATCTTCCTTGGCTGATTGAGGTCCCTTCTATGGCAGTGTGCATCTGGTGACGCTGTGCGGGGGTACTCCTGCTCTGGAAGTTCTGCGAAGGTGGTGCCTGAGGCTGAGTAGGGCAATTTCTTGCCAAATGACATTCCCTTCCGCAGTTGTAGCACTTTTTGGTGCTCAGAAGACATACTCCAGAATGCATCTTCCCACATGTGGCACACTGAGGGTACTTAGTCTGCTTATTGGCCGGACCACCTTTTGTTTTATTCCACTGTTTCCTCTTTCCACCTGAGTTTCCTTTCCAGTCGGTTCTGGTATTGTGCGATTTTTGTGCTCTGGTCAGTGCTTGGTCCTTGCCCTTGTTCATTGCTTCCTGATAGTGCTCGGTAATCAGGGCACTGCTGACTAGCTCCTCTGCAGTCTGCGGTCTATTAACTCCGCCGGCTACGTTCAGAGCTATCTCGGGTCGGAGCATTTTTAACATTAACCAGACCCTTTCATTTTCAGTTCGGACCAGTTCTGGGCACAGTCGGGCTAGGCGGTTGAACCTCTTGACGGCTTCATTAACTGACAGATCACCTTGTCGGAACTCAGTGAACTCGTCATAGTGCTTGTTGGTCACTTGCATATGGAAGAATTCTTCTAAGAACTCTTTCTCAAAATCTGTCCACTGCATTTGGTTTACTTGTCTTTTCGCCTTTACTCTGTCCCACCACATCCGGGCATCTCCGGTAAGACATAACGACGCGCATTTGACCTTCTCGTGTTCAGGCCAATCCAATAGTTCCATTATGTTCTCCACGGTTTTGAGCCAAGCTTGCGCATCCCATGGTTCACAGTTTCCCGAGAATGCTTCCGGCTTAAGCCTTTGCCACTGAATTAGATAGGCCTCTTGTCGGACCGTCGGAGTAGGGGCTGCCGGGGGCACTGGTGCGGCTGTAGGTACAACAGGTAGTGGATTCACCGGTGGGGTAACTGGGTTGCCTTGCTGACCCATTAAGGTAGTGATCAGCTGTTGTTGTTCTGCGATCTGATGCTGGAGGTTTGCGACTACCTGCGTCAGATCTGGTGGAGTCACTGTCCCTCCGGTTCGGGCATTGCGTGTCCTAACCATGTTTATCTAAAAGAATAGACTAGTGTAAGTGGTTATCGATTTTTAGCCAATCTAACGTACTGGTTTGTTTCTATTTATTTGTTATGGTATTATTCCTAACCTACCCATATGTAATCCTAATCTAATTTATAACTAAAAGCATAGAATAAAGTATCAAACATAAGCAAGTAAAAACATGAATCTAAAGCATAAACAACATAAGGAAAAATAAGAAATATAATGACAAACAATGTAACATAAGAAAATAAAGCATAAGCAATGTAGTAAAGAAAATAAAGCATGGGCAATATAACAAGAAAGAAAATAAAGCATAAGTTATATAATCATGAAAATTAAGCATAAACATATGACAAGAAAATCAACATAAACATATAACAAGAAAATTAAACATAAGCATATAACAAGTCAATTTAGCGTAAACATTCTTACTTGGAGCGGCAGGTAGGAGGCTTGATGTGTGTGTAGTGAGTTGGCAATAACTTTGGCTCTGATACCAACCTGTAACGCCCGCCCTCCCTGCTAATCCTAAGAGACGGGGCTACGATACTCTACGTACGTATTACAGCGGAAGACTTAAAAATTATTTTTCTTAACTTATTTCAAACCGAACTACACTAACATGGTTTCATATCATGATAACAAAATCAATAAAAACTTAACATCAAGTCACCAATAGTGTATTACATTTCACAAAACCAAAGCATAGTTCTTAAAGGTTTTAAAGCAGGTTCTTAATTAGTTGCCTAGCCACCGCCACACACATCTTCGTTGCCCCTCCTGCTGCTCCTTTAACTCATCCAACTTTATCCTTTATCTGTGGTACAAGGAAAGTAAGCTATGAGCACTCATGGCTCAGTAAGTTCCTTTCCTACTCACTAAAACCAAAAATCGGCACATAATCAAGAATGTATCAACAAGTCATAATCTCAACTAATCATGGCATAACCTAGCATTCTATTCCAGCATATCACGCATCATAATATAATCACCACTAGTCATGGCATATCAAACATCATCATGGCCGAAACATATATCTAGTGCATTGCATAAAACATAGCTAGACATGGTATAACAACCAAGTATCATGGTATATCAAAGCATGGCCGAAACATGTATATCAAAGCATCATAACTATGGCCGAACATGTATATCAAAGCATCATAACTATGGCCGAACATGTATATCAAAGCATCATAACTATGGCCGAACATGTACATCAAAGCATCATCATATCCATGGCCGAAATCTATATATCAAGCATCAACATATCCATGGCCGAAACATGTCTATAAGGTATAGCATGAACATAACATAATCATACCTTATCATGGCATATCATAATCAAGAGCATAGCATGAAACATACCATAATCATAAGGTGTATGCAATATGATTTTGGAAAACATGTATCCGAAAAACATGTGTATGTCTCATGCTCTTTAAAACCATTTTCTTTTACATATATATACTTGAAAGTAATTTCAACATAAGGGGGATCCCGGCTATGTACCACTTACATATTGCGTGCAACCTTGTAGGTCCAAGGTAGCAAGTCTTGAATCCTACGAGGCAAACATACTAGGCCCTTAGTCCTAGGGGCACTTAGAAGCCTATCCCTAACGAGGTCCTTAGTCCCTGGGGCGCTTATGGAGCCCACCCTTGGTACAAGCCACTCACACATAAAGTAAAGTACATGTCATACATATCATGTATCATAAAAGCATGCATCACTTAGGCACACATCATATCATAAAGGTATGCATCACTTAGGCATACATCATGTCATAACAATATGCATCACTTAGGCATAGATCATAAAAACATGCATATCTTAAGCATAAAGCATATCATCAAGCATGCATGATTTAACCACATAGCATATCATGAAACCATGCATATTTTAAGCACTAAACATAGCATTAAAGCATGCATAATTTAACCACATATCATAACATAAGCATGCATATTTTTAGCACAAAGCATATCATATCATAAAAGCATGCATATCATATCATAAGTCATAAATCACAAGCATACATATTAAGCATAAGGGTGTATCTTGTGATTATCCTATCATAGGAAACATGGTATCATATTCATCTTGGTTCTAAGCTTCCTAAACCCTTGTGGCCGAAACCCCTTTAGAGCTTAATTTAGGTTAAACACAACATCCAAGCATATGGCACCTAAATTATCATCATAACATTTTCATAGGAAGCATTATAAACATGATTAACTTAGTTTCTAAGTTCTTCAAGTCCCTAATTTCATGTGGCCGAAACCTTAAGGTGTGAAACAAAGTTCCATATGACATAAAAACATGGACAACTTTAAATCATATTTATAACATTTTTACCAAGGAACAAGGTAAACATATTTGACACATTTGAATTAGTTCCTAAGTTCTTTAAACCCTTAACATATGTCATGGACGAAATTTAACAAGTTCTCATTAGGGCTACAAACAAGCATACAATCATGTGAACTTGGACTAACCTTATGTATAAATTCATACAAGGCATCATACAATAGTTATGGCCGAATCATACCCTAGCATCATTTTAGGTCATAAAACAACATATAGCAATTGAACCTTGGCTTTCTACTTATCATATTCATGTAGAGTGACATGAGAATATTTAATTTAAGTCCTAGGGTCTCTAGGGCATCTAAACCTTCATGGCCGAGACTTACAATGGTCCATTTAGGTCATGGAAAAATTATACAAGCATGTGACACAAGCAATAGGTTATCATATTTTCATAAGAAGCATTTTAACACCTTTGATTTAAATTCTAAGGCCTCTAGGTCATTTAAACCCTACTTGGCCGAAACTCATCAGTGTTTAAACTTGCTTCAAATAACATAAAAACATATGAAGTCATACGAGTTTCATAGCATATGTAAAGACAAGCATAATGAGTATACATATGAATTGTGTCTTAGGCTTTCTAGGTTTCTTTTTCTCTTTTTCTTTTATTTTTTTCTCATGGCCGAAACCTACCATTCTTTAGCTAGGTTCTTAAGTGGCCTAAAGCATGAAAAACCTAAGTAAGTTTCATGGCAAAAGTTACTAAGAAACATATATACAAATTGGTTCATGAATAAGCTAGGACCCCTTGTAGTCATACATGTTATATGTCGTGCAACTAATTTTTCTACACCCTAATTAAGCATGAGGGCATTAAACAACTTTCATATCTACACAACACAGAGGTCTTGAGCATATTAAAATTTTGTTTAAGCTTTTCTAAGCTATCCATCTCATCATGGCCGAAAAACCCTAAGAAGGAGTTCATGAAATTCTAGCAATATTCAAGCATACAAATCCTTTAAGATCTTTGTATTCTATCACATGAGCATGGTTATTTAAATTTAAAGGTCTTCCTAACCCTAAACCCTTTCTTGACCGAATCATATGAGTGGGTTTTCTTTTAGTTTCAATATCTTCTAAGGAAGAAAAACTAATACATGATCCTTAATATTTCATAGGGAGACCCTTGTACTAGTTGGGTAAAACAATAAATTTCCCTAGCCTTTTAAGAATACTTTTGGCCGAAATTCTAGGGTTCAGTACTCCTCTGATCAAGCATCATATAGGTATAAAAGCATGAAGAAGAACCCTTCTACATAGCATAGAAAATTCTATCATGTAGTGAAGACTAGTTTAAACATCATTAGATTTTTGAAAGCCCTTCTTGGCCGAATTTTCTCAAACTTGTTTCTAGGTTTTAAAATCTTCATAAAATCCTAAAAACACTTAAAACACCTTGTACCACAGGTGAGGGGAAGCTTACATCCTTTTCGTTTGTGGATCTAAGGTATGGTGAAGAAAAAGTAGTCTCTTCTTCTAGTTCCTTTCCCTTGATTCCTTTGCTAAGTCCTCCTTGTATCTTAGGCTTTCTTAGGGAAAAACTTGGCTTTGGGGCTGAAGATGGAGGAGAGGGGACTGTGGTGTTCTTGGTGAGGAAGAGGAAGAATGAGAGAAAATGAGAGAAAATAGAATTTTTCCTTTACATATTCTCTTTTATGTTAAGGGGGAAGAGGTAGAAAACTTGGTTTTTGCTTTCCTTCTCCCTTAGCCTTTTTTTTCTATTTCTTTTTATTTTTATTTATTTATTTATCCTCATCATTCATGGTGAAATAAGGGGGAATGAATCCCCTTAATTAACCTCTTTTATTTTCGGCAAGAGGAGAGAGAAAGAGGGAGAGAAAGGGAGGAAGGCAAGTTGCCTTTCTCTTGCTCTTTTCTTGTTTTCTTTTGGCTAGCTTTTACTCTTACCTTTATCATGAGTTTCCCTCCTTTGCTATCAATATCTTCTCTCTATCCCAATTGGTTTCTACTAATTAATTCTATGAATTATAATATAAGAGGTTCAAGGTTCAATCCTTGACCTTCACTTCTTTTTATTTCATTTTATTCCTTTTTGCCTCAACTCACTTCCTATTATTTTTCTAAGGTAAAATCCCACCTTCATATATTTATCTTACAAGATTAGTGGGTATTACATACGGAGTCTTATTCTGCATCCCTCCGTCCATCTTTTCGCTTCTCAATTCCTTTTCTTCTAACCTTCTCTCTTCATGGCGGTTTCTTCTCCGGCATGGTTCCTCTCGTGTTCTTCCGACCTCACAGACACAGAAGAAGTGGACTTACAGGCAACCTATGGTTTTCCCTCTTACATTGTCCATCCTGCTCCTCATGAGGGTCCTCACCTTCCTCCCTTAGGATGTATCTCCATCTTTAGGGACCTAGTCTTGCAAGGTTTCAGATTCCCCCTTCACCCTTTCTTTTGTGAGGTTAGCCGGTATTTTGCTATCCCACTCAACCAGTTCGTCCCTCAATCCTTTTCTATTCTAATGGGTTTCATTGGGGTATCGAAACTATTGGATTTCCCCTTGTCTCCCCGTCTTTTTCATCACTTCTTCATTCCTCGCCGAGTAGATGTGGGCGTTTTCAAATTTCAGTCTCGCCCTAAGGCCATTCTATTTAACCGCATTCCTCCTCAAGGCGAATGGTATCATAAATTTTTCTATATGCGTCTACCTTCTCCACCTCCATTTCCCATCCAATGGATACATGATTTACCACCACTTTAGATAGCCATGATCTCCTTAACGATCCCTCTGTTGCTTCTGCGTTACCTAAACTGCGAGGAGCGAAATTCAGTTTGCCACATCTAATTGAAGAGGGCTTAATGTTTCCCTTCGGGATAGGCAACATTAACACTCCTTTGGATAGTTCCTTTGGTGAGTATAATTATTTTACTTCACCTTTGCTGATTAGTATATCTCTATAATAATGATGTTTATCCTCTATCTTTCAGCCGATGCTATTCTTCCGGCTTTCATGTACAGGAATTCTGCTATGACCAAGTCCTTTATCAATAATCTTGGAGAACAATGGTTGTTGGCTCACCGATCCGATCCCAATCCCTCTACCTTAGGCTTGCTTTCCGAAGAAGAACGACAAGCAGAGGGTGTCGCATGTTAGTTAGAGCCCTAGAGCCAATCATTTGATGATTGTATGGACTCATGTATATCATATTCTTGTATATTAATAAAGGCATTTGTTTGGTTATTATACTTATTTGTATTAGTGCCAAATAGACTAAGTATAATAGCATCCTTGAGTAGAAGGTTCATACCTATATCAATCGATTAGTTGAATCGATAGTGAGATGATATAGGGAACACTACTCTAAATCATTCCTAGTCGAGTATTAACATTCAGGGACAATGTTAATACAATAAGACTAGCATGTAGGTCAGCTCGATGACTTGATCTCACAAGTCATTGATATAGAGATATCAAGCTGACACATGGGTATACATTGGAGAATGTATACTGAATGACCCGCCATGAGAAAGTATCATGGATCGTTATATGAGTGTCATATACTTTCTCATGTGGCTATTAGTATGACTATTAGTCCTTAGACCTAAAGTCACCATGGATCCCTACATAAGGAGTTATGTACTTTAGTTTCGTCAAACGTCACCCATAACTGGGTGGACTATAAAGGCGATTACTGGGTATATAACAAATTATGCAGAGGGATGTGTGTGATGTAGATGGGATCTATCCCTCCTATATGACGGGAGAGACATCGATATTCTTGATAGAGTGAGACCACGAAGTGTATGGCCATACCCAAATGAGTCAATATGAGATATTGAGCTCATTTGATTGAGTGAGTCTACTCGGAGTTCAAGATTTAGATTGGTCAGAGGATGACACGGTCTATGCCTCACATTGATCAATCTAGATGTCTAGGATAGAAGGACACTTGTCACATATTGTGAGGATTCACAATTATTAGTCACAAGGTGATGTTGGATCTCAACATTTCTTGTAAATTGGGTAGCAATGATGTATTGCTAGATGCCGCTCATTGCTTATGTTTTTAAAGGAGTTTATAACATTGCCAATGTTACAAGAACCTATTGGGTCACACACAAAGAACATGTGCATGGAGATTAGGTTCATATGATGAACCAATAGGATTAGATTCATATGATGAATCAAAGATTGGATTCAAATTAGACTTATTGAGTTAGACTCAATTAGATTCAATTGTTGAATGAGTCTAATTTAAATTTGATTCATGAGTCAATTTATATTAATGAATTGAGATTCATTAAATTAAAATTGACTTGAATCAAAGCTTGGATTTAACTCAACAAGGAAGAGCATTGGTCAAGTTTGACTTGACCAAATAGAGGTTGACACATCAAGTTTTGACTTGATGAATTGACACATCATGAGGATGACTCATCCTACATGGCATGCCACATCATCCCCTTATATAATGGTGTGCCACCTCATGGAGGTTACACACCATTAATCCTCTTAATGTGGCCGGCCACATTAATGTGGGGGTTACACATGTGGTGGCCGGCCACACTAAGTGAGGAGAGGGTTTCATTTGGTGGCAATTGAATTGTGTTCAATGCTTCTTCTTCCTTGGGTGCTTCTCCCTCTCTCTAGCTTGCTGATGGTCATGGCTTCATGGTGGAGAAGAAGTGAGAGTTGATTCCAAGCAACTAGATGGTGTGAAGGTCACAAAAGGAGAGTACCTAGAGGAGTGTGTGAGTTCCTTTTTCCCTTCTCTCCTTTCACACCTTTTAGATCCAATCCGAGAGCCCTATAAAGTGCTAGCACACTTGTGGGTTCTCCTCTCCATCTTTGAGTGGTAGAAGACCACTCCTTGTTCGTGTGGATACCGCTAGAGGACCGTTCGCTTGACGGTCTCGAGATCCGGCTACCTTTTGGACGTTGCGGGATTACGAAGGGCACGCATCAAGGGTAAATGTTTTTCCCTCGTAGATCTAAGAGTCGATCATGTTGTAAACTCGTACTCGTATTTTTCAAAAGTTTTACCTTGCACGAGATCCGTGGCTTGGGCGATTCGGGGTTTCCGCGACGCGAAAAGCGGTTTTCGCGGCCCGAAAAACCCAACAGTGGTATCAGAGCCACGTAAAAGGCTTGTACGAGTTTGTTTTTATTTTTATGAAAAATAAAACCCTTCTGTGATTTTCTGTTAAAATTAGCTTTTTATGATTTTATGGGTAATTTTTCCGTAGAAGCGAAGCACAAGTGTCTCGGCACTTGTAGGCTTCGGCTACCGGAAAGATCTTTCAAAACCGGCTTCGTTTCGCCCCATATCCGTTTGGGACAGCGGGCTTGGGTGCCATTAGATCACAAAGGAGCAACTCACGATGGTTAGATCGTGGGTAGGGGTACTGCCCCTAACCCCGCAAGGGGATTTGCTCCGCGATCGCACCCGAAATCGCTTAAAAAGAACCCGCCGGGAAGATTTTTCCGAAACGGCAATGTCTCGGCCCAAATCGTTTTGGGACAGCGGGTTTAGGCGCTGTTGGATCGCAAACGAACCCTCGCGATGGTTAGATCACGGGTAGGGGCGCTGCCCCTGGGCCCCGCAAGGGGATCCGTTCCGCGATTGCGCCCGAAACCGCTAAACGGGACCGCCGGGAAATTTTACTCGTAAAATTGTAAAAATTATTTTAAAAATTATAGAAAATTATGAAAATATATAATTTTGAATTATATATTAATTTTGTGATTGTCATGGCCCAAAAACCCAATATGATTGGATTGTGTTGTAATTCATAATACGGCCTGCGTGCCGTTATGTGTTTGTGCGTGTTGTATGTTTTTATTTTTCCGCGACCTGCGCATCATGCCTTTCTCTTATATTCTTGTTGTAAATTAGATTTAGACTCGAATGTAACTCGAGTTTCAAATTGTAATGTACAAATTGGAGCGGTGGAGGGTCCACACGAGACGGAGTTCCGAGGCGGGCACGAGCAACACAAGGTGGTCAAAGGGAGGAGCTTGGAGAAGCTGTTGACCCTAGGTTGACCAATCGATCTTCTCATTGTCTTGAGAAGATCGTAGTAGGGCCATGACTAAATCACAAATAAATTAATTAATTTCTTGTGTATGTGATGCATGTTTAATAAGTAATTAATTAATTAGTGCCTTACGATTAGATTAGATCTAAGTCGTGCACATGATGCACCCTTGCGATTAGATTAGATCTAAGTGTGCACAAGATGCATCCTTTTCGATTAGATTAGATCTCGATTGAACCAACTCTAAATGCCTAACCGTGCCGTGATACCTATCACTACCTCGATCACATGTATTGTTGAATCTGCCAAAGCAGAGCAATACATATTATCTTGGTATAGTACGGAGGGACAATCTTGGTCTCGCCTATCAACGCATGGGTGAATACAAGCTCAATTAGATTGAGTATTCCTAGTTACTCGGTTGGATCGAGTCAACTATAGGCATTATTCCAACGGTTGGAAAAGATAGATCAAAATCACATCTATATTAACTCTCGGGCGTATTAGCCAAAGCTAACTCGAGTTTTAATATACGGATATTGATTTTATAAACAAGAGTTGCATAGAGATGTAATTGGTAATCGTTACCTACCGATCATACTAAGCCTTGGGCGTATTAGCCAAAGCTAACTCAAGGGTTAGTATGATGTGGATCTTGTCCCACAAGAATTATAGAATTCAGTGGGAGCATCATTTAATTGAAGGTCTAATTAAATGATTTTAAAAGAATATGATATTTATTTCTACAAATTTTCTGTTGTAGATAACCATGACGTCAAATACGAACATTTTCTCTCTGCGATCTGTCCTTAAGAAAGACAAGCTCAACGGAGCAAATTTCCTGGACTGGTACAGGAACTTGAGAATAATTCTCACCCAAGAACGTAAACTGTACGTTCAGGAGCAGCCCATTCCGGAGGCTCCTCCTGCCACTGCCACGCGAGCAGACCGAGATGCTTACAAGAAGCATCAAGATGACGCATTAGATGTGTCTTGTCTTATGCTCGCAACCATGAACTCTAAGCTTCAGAAGCAACATGAGTTGATGAGCGCTTACGATATGGTTGAACATCTTTGTCACCTATATCAAGGACAAGCAAGGCACTGGAAGAGGAACTCCAAAGAATACCTGTAAGATCTTAAGAAGAAGAGAAATAAGATTTCTACTTCAGGTATAAATGTTATAGAAGTGAACCTCTCTATTTCTTCATCGTGGGTATTAGATACCGGATGTGCTTCGCACATTTGTACTAATGTACAAGCGCTGAGGAATAGCAGGGCATTGACGAAGGGTGAGATAGACCTACGAGTAGGCAATGGAGCACGAGTTGCTGCTATTGCTGTAGGAACTTATCATCTATCTCTTCCCTCTGGGCTTGTACTAGAATTAGATGATTGTTGTTATGTGCCTGCCTTGACTAAGAACATAATTTCCGTTTCTTGTTTGGACAAGAAAGGATTTTCGTTTATAATAAAGAACAAATGTTGTTCCGTCTATTTAAACGATATGTTCTATTGTAGTGCACCTCTGATAAATGGACTCTATATTCTAGATCTAGAGAGCCCTATCTATAACGTAAATACCAAGAGGTTCAAGTCAAATGACATGAACCAAACATACCTCTGGCACTGTCGCTTAGGTCATATAAATGACAAGCGCTTATCCCAGCTCCATAAGGATGGTTTGCTGGACTCATTTGATTTTGAATCATATGAGATATGCGAGTCATGCCTACGAGGCAAGATGACCCAGACTCCCTTTAGTGGGCACAGCGAGAGAGCAACTGATTTGTTAGGACTTATACATAGTGATGTATGTGGCCCTTTCAATGTTGCTGCTAGAGGCGGTTATAGATACTTCATCACATTTACTGATGACTTCAGTAGATATGGTTATGTGTACTTGATGACACATAAGTCAGAATCCTTTGAAAAGTTCAAAGAATTCAATAATGAAGTACAGAACCAGCTTGGCAAGAGTATTAAAATACTTCGATCCGATCGAGGTGGTGAATACTTAAGCCATGAGTTTCGTGACTATTTAGCTGAGTGTGGGATTCTATCCCAACTCACTCCTCTTGGAACACCACAATGGAATGGTGTGTCCGAAAGGAGGAATCGTACCTTATTAGATATGGTACGGTCTATGATGAGTCACACAGATCTTCCGACATATCTATGGGGATATGCTCTAGACACGGCAGCTTTCATTCTCAACCGAGTTCCATCTAAGGCCGTGATAAAGACACCATATAGGATATGGACTGGGAGAGATGCCCAGGTGTCTTTCATGAGGATTTGGGGTTGTGAGGCTTACGTACGACGTCAAGTCTCAGACAAATTAGGACCCAAATCCGACAAGTGCTATTTCATCGGATATCCCAAGGAAACTAAGGGATATTACTTCTACATTCCCAGTCAGCACAAGGTAGTTGTGGCAAAGACTGGGGTCTTTCTAGAGAGGGACTTTGTTTCTAGAAAGACTAGTGGGAGCGCGTTTGATCTTGAAGAAGTTCAAGATGCGAACAATAGCACTGATGCCTCGATGGAAGTTGAACTGGAACCACAAAGTGTTGTGGATGATGTTGTTCCACAAAGAGTTGAGGAACAACAACCAGTTCAAGTAGACATACCTCTTCGCAGGTCTGATAGGGTACGTCGTCAGCCTGAGAGATACTCATTTCTCTTGTTTGACCATGATGACATTGTGCTCATAGAGGATGAGCCTACCACCTATCAGGAAGCTGTGATGAGACCAGATTTCGAGAAATGGCTTGAAGCCATGAGATCCGAGATGGAATCCATGTACACCAACCAAGTATGGACTTTGGTTGATCCACCTGAAGGGGTAAAACCCATTGGGTGTAAGTGGGTCTTTAAGAGAAAGACTGACATGGATGGACTTATCTATAAGGGTCGCTTAGTAGCTAAAGGTTTCAAGCAGATTCATGGTATTGACTATGATGAAACCTTTTCTCCAGTAGCGATGTTTAAGTCCATTCGGATCATGCTTGCTATTGCAGCCTACCATGACTATGAGATATGGCAGATGGATGTCAAAACCGCGTTTCTGAATGGAAACCTACTCGAGGATGTGTACATGACACAACCTGAGGGTTTTGTAGATCCACAGCATACTAGTAGAGTATGCAAGCTGCATAGGTCCATTTATGGACTAAAGCAAGCTTCTCGGAGCTGGAATCTTCGATTCGATGATGCGATAAAACAGTTTGGTTTCATCAAGAACGAAGATGAGCCTTGTGTCTACAAGAAGGTTGTAGGGGGCATAGTTGTCTTCCTCATATTGTATGTGGATGACATACTACTCATTGGGAAGGGCATCCCTATGCTTCAGTCTGTCAAGACCTGGCTAGGGAGTTGCTTCTCAATGAAGGACTTAGGTAAGGCAACCCGCATTCTAGGGATTCAGATCTATAGAGATAGATCTAAGAGATTTCTTGGCCTAAGTCAGAGTACATACATTGACAAGGTACTCCTACGGTTTGCCATGCAGAACTCCAAGAAGGGATTTCTGCCGATGTCACATGGCGTGAGTCTTTCGAAGACTCAAGGTCCCTCTTCTAGAGAGGAGAGAGACCGCATGGATCAGATCCCTTATGCCTCAGCCATAGGATCGATCATGTACGCCATGCTATGTACTCGACCTGATGTCTCGTATGCTTTGAGCATGACGAGCAGATACCAGTCAGATCCAGGTGAAAGTTACTGGATAGCGGTCAAGAATATTCTTAAGTACTTAAGAAGGACTAAAGAATATTTCTTGATATATGGAGGCAATGATGAGCTAGCTGTAAAGGGTTACAGTGATGCTAGCTTCCAGACCGACCAGGATGACTATAGATCGCAGTCGGGGTTCGTATTTTGCATTAATGGTGGTGCTGTCAGCTGGAAGAGTTCGAAGCAGGATACAGTAGAAGCCGAGTACATTGTTGCATCAGAGGCAGCAAAGGAGGCAGTTTGGATCCGTAAGTTCATCACTGAACTTGGGGTGGTTCCTAGCATCGCTGACCCAGTTTAGCTCTATTGTGACAACAATGGAGCTATAGCACAGGCGAAGGAACCTCGCTCACACCAGCGGACCAAGCACATACTACGACGCTTCCATCTCATTCGAGAGATTATCGATAGAGGAGATGTGAAGATTTGCAGAGTACCTACAAAGGCTAACATCGCAGATCCCTTGTCCAAGGCTTTGGCACAGAGGAAGAATGATGGTCACACTAGGTCATTAGGCCTTAGAGCCTATACTGATTGACACTAGTGCTAGTGGGAGATTGTTAGTTAGAGTCCTAGAGCCAATCATTTGATGATTGTATGGACTCATGTATATCATATTCTTGTATATTAATAAAGGCATTTGTTTGGTTATTATACTTATTTGTATTAGTGCCAAATAGACTAAGTATAATAGCGTCCTTGAGTAGAAGGTTCATACCTATATCAATCGATTAGTTGAATCGATAGTGAGATGATATAAGGAACACTACTCTAAATCATTCCTAGTCGAGTATTAACATTCAGGGACAATGTTAATACAATAAGACTAGCATGTAGGTCAGCTCGATGACTTGATCTCACAAGTCATGGATATAGAGATATCAAGCTGACACATGGGTATACATTGGAGAATGTATACTGAATGACCCGCCATGAGAAAGTATCATGGATCATTATATGAGTGTCATATATTTTCTCATGTGGCTATTAGTATGACTATTAGTCCTTAGACCTGAAGTCACCATGGATCCCTACATAAGGAGTTATGTACTTTAGTTTCGTCAAACGTCACCCGTAACTGGGTGGACTATAAAGGCGATTACTGGGTATATAACAAATTATGTAGAGGGATGTGAGTGATGTAGATGGGATCTATCCCTCCTATATGACGGGAGAGACATCGATATTCTTGATAGAGTGAGACCACGAAGTGTATGGCCATACCCAAATGAGTCAATATGAGATATTGAGCTCATTTGATTGAGTGAGTCTACTCGGAGTTCAAGATTTAGATTGGTCAGAGGATGACACGGTCTATGCCTCACATTGATCAATCTAGATGTCTAGGATAGAAGGACAATTGTCACATATTGTGAGGAGTCACAATTAGTAGTCACAAGGTGATGTTGGATCTCAACATTTCTTGTAACTTGGGTAGCAATGATATATTGCTAGATGCCGCTCATTGCTTATGTTTTTAAAGGAGTTTATAACATTGCCAACATTACAAGAACCTATTGGGTCACACACAAAGAACATGTGCATGGAGATTAGGTTCATATGATGAACCAATAGGATTAGATTCATATGATGAATCAAAGATTGGATTCAAATTAGACTTATTGAGTTAGACTCAATTAGATTCAATTGTTGAATGAGTCTAATTTAAATTTGATTCATGAGTCAATTTATATTAATGAATTGAGATTCATTAAATTAAAATTGACTTGAATCAAAGCTTGGATTTAACTCAACAAGGAAGAGCATTGGTCAAGTTTGACTTGACCAAATAGAGGTTGACACATCAAGTTTTGACTTGATGAATTGACACATCATGAGGATGACTCATCCTACATGGCATGCCACATCATCCCCTTATATAATGGTGTGCCACCTCATGGAGGTTACACACCATTAATCCTCTTAATGTGGCCGGCCACATTAATGTGGTGGTTACACATGTGGTGGCCGGCCACACTAAGTGAGGAGAGGGTTTCATTTGGTGGCAATTGAATTGTGTTCAATGCTTCTTCTTCCTTGGGTGCTTCTCCCTCTCTCTAGCTTGCTGATGGTCATGGCTTCATGGTGGAGAAGAAGTGAGAGTTGATTCCAAGCAACTAGATGGTGTGAAGGTCACAAAAGGAGAGTACCTAGAGGAGTGTGTGAGTTCCTTTTTCCCTTCTCTCCTTTCACACCTTTTAGATCCAATCCGAGAGCCCTATAAAGTGCTAGCACACTTGTGGGTTCTCCTCTCCATCTTTGAGTGGTAGAAGACCACTCCTTGTTCGTGTGGATACCGCTAGAGGACCGTTCGCTTGACGGTCTCGAGATCCGGCTACCTTTTGGACGTTGCGGGATTACGAAGGGCACGCATCAAGGGTAAATGTTTTTCCCTCGTAGATCTAAGAGTCGATCGTGTTTTAAACTCGTACTCGTATTTTTCGAAAGTTTTACCTTGCACGAGATCCGTGGCTTGGGCGATTCGGGGTTTCCGTGACGCGAAAAGCGGTTTTCGCGGCCCGAAAAACCCAACAGCACTCATGGAAGAGGAAGAAGAAGAGCCTTTTGTTACTTTAGTTAAAAAGCCAAATCTTACCAAGGATTCTCCCTTTGGTGATTTCTTTGGTACTTTTGTGCAAGCTCCTCTTGTCCCTGCACCCATGTCTCTTGAGAGAGGTAAGGCACCGTCAACTACCACTCATCTTATCTCTAATCCTGCTCTTAGGATGATGAGACCTGGCCTACTTATCCCTTCTTCTTCTATTGTTTCAGCTTCTCCGATTCCTGCTCCTGAGAAGGATGATATTCCTCCTGTGTTTTCTGCTTCTTTAGCATTGGCCTTGCCCCCCTTGGCCTCTAGGTCTCGAGCCAAACGGACACCTTGTCGGAGATCTTCTCTGAATATTAGTCCTTCAGCTGCTGAATCCCCCTCCCCTGTCTTACCATCGATTCCATCTACTTCTTTTTCTGCTCCTCTTGTTTCTTCTTTTCCTCCTATCGCGTCTTCTTCTACTTCTTTACCTCCTGTGTCCTCCAATCCCCCTCCTTTATTTAGAGTGGCTGCGGGCTTACCTTCTCAATTAGGACAGCCTTCTAGTCCTCCTGGCTATGGCACTTTGCAACTGCAAGGTTTATTGGCTGAATCTTGGTCACAAGGTTATGAACAATTACGAGGCCTTAGTCTCCCATATCGAGCGGATCGCCATAGTCGTCAGGCAGTGACTGTAAGTATTCCTAGTTATGCGTTTATTAGCTTTGTAACTATATCTTTAACCTACATTATCCTTTTATTTAGTTTATAGCCACAAGTTTGCATATCGATCAGCTACTCACAGCTAAAGATCATGAGAACACTAAGTTGAAAGCTCAACTAGAGGCATTGAAGGCTGCTTCGCCCTCTTCTAGTAGTGATAGGACTCAGTTGCAAGAGCAGGTAGCCTTGCAAAATCAACAATTGGGAACCCGGAAGCAAGAATTGGAGGAATGTCAACAACTGTTGAAAGACAAAGAGCTTGCTAGGAAGATGTTAGAATTACAGGTGGAGAGGTTACACTCTGGTCTTCGACTAGAGATTGCTTTGAAATAGAAAGCTCTTTTAGATGCTTCTCAAAAAAGTCTTATTTTAGAGAAATTAGAGAAGCTCCATAATGCCTGTCTTTATGACCAAGCTCAGGACTTAGCCTCTCATGATTTCACTCTCCTGCAGGAACAAGAGCAACGGAAAGCTCAAGAGATTGAATTGTCATCGCTTCAAAAGGAATTGGAGCAGCTTAGATCAGAGAAGAATGCTTTGACAACTCAGAACGCCAAGCTACAAGCTGATTTTCAAAGTTATAAGGAGCAGGAAAAGAGTCGGTGGAAAGAATGGCGGCAAGCTTACTTACAGTCCCCAGCATTTGCCCGGGAATTTGTTCGCAGGATAGTGGGTGCGCTAAATCATTCCGTATCGGGAGTTCTCCAACAGTTAAAAGAGGGTGGATATCTACCCAGGGAACCTCCCCTTTCTTTCATAAATCACCGCAGGCTTAATGAAGAACTACCCTCTGATTTGAAAGGCCCTTTTCCAAATGTTTAAAGAATGTATTCATAAAAACTTGTAAAGTAAGAATTGACAATGGAAAAAAGGTGCAGTTGGTATTGAGTAATTAAGTACTTGCAAGGTGTAAGAAACTTTAACACTTACTTGCTTCTTCTTCATGCTAGTTTGAGAATACCCCTTTTGGAATGCTATTACTTGCTGAATATAAACTTTATTAAAAAATTCCTTGTTCATCCTTCAAAGCAGAGCCTTATCTTGATGGATTCTTTTTTAGATAACCTCCCGCGTGCTTCGTATCTCCCCGAGGATGAATAATCTCAGTTGAGACTGGATATAAAATTGTATAAAACTATTGATTTCCGAGCTGAGTATAATATCCCGGACGACTTTTGAGTAAAGACTTTCACTTTCACATATCTGGGCTCCTCTATGGAATTCCCTCTCGAAATTAGGCTTCGAAGCCAGGAGATTCTCTGATTATTTGTGTCTTGCACGGGTTTAGAATCTTTGATCTCTTTTGTGAAGGCTCATCTGATGTATTTCATATAATTTCCCGATGGTTCTGCTTCATATTGGTTTATAGTCTCCGGTTTCTCCTATGAAGGCCCATCCGGGTTGCTTCATAGGATTTTCCCGATCGACTTTGGTTTATAGTCTCCGAGTCTTCCTATTAAGGCCCGACCGGGTTACTTCATAGGATTTTCCCGATCGACTTTGGTTTATAGTCTCCGAGTCTTCCTATGAAGGCCCGACCGGGTTACTTCATAAGATTTTCTCGATCGACTTTGGTTTATAGTCTTCGAGTCTTCCTATGAAGGCCTGACCGGGTTACTTCATTGGATTTTCTCGATTGTCTTTGATCTGTCTTGGTTTATAGTCTCCGGTTTTTCCTATGAAGGGCCGCCGGGTTACTTCATAGAATTTTCCCGATCAACTTTGGTTTATAATCTCCGAGTCTTCCTATGAAAGCCCGTCCAAGTTACTTCATAGGATTTCCTCGATCGACTTTGATCTGTCTTGGTTTATAGTCTCCGATTTTTCCTATGAAGGCCCGCCGGGTTACTTCATAGAATTTTCTCGATCGACTTTAGTTTATAGTCTCCGAGTCTTCCTATGAAGGCCCGTCTAGGTTACTTCATAGAATTTTCCCGATCGACTTTAGTTTATAGTCTCCGAGTCTTCCTATGAAGGCCCGACCGGGTTACTTCATAGGATTTTCTCGATCGACTTTGGTTTATAGTCTCCGAGTCTTCCTATGAAGGCCCGACCGGGTTACTTCATAGGATTTTTTCAATCGACTTTGATCTGTCTTGGTTTATAGTCTCCGGTTTTTCCTATGAAGGCCCGACCAGGTTACTTCATAGGATTTTTTCGATCGACTTTGGTTTATAGTCTCCGAGTCTTCCTATGAAGGCCCGACCGGGTTACTTCATAGGATTTTCTCGATCGACTTTGGTTTATAGTCTCCGAGTCTTCCTATGAAGGCCCGACCGGGTTACTTCATAGAATTTTTTCGATCGACTTTGATCTGTCTTGGTTTATAGTCTCTGATTTTTCCTATGAAGGCCCGACCAGGTTATTTCATAGGATTTTCCTGATCGACTTTGGTTTATAGTCTCCGAGTCTTTCTATGAAGGCCCGACCGGGTTACTTCATAGGATTTTCTCGATCGACTTTGGTTTATAGTCTCCGAGTCTTCCTATGAAGGCCCGACCGGGATACTTCATAGGATTTTTTCGATAGACTTTGATCTGTCTTGGTTTATAGTCTCTGGTTTTTCCTATGAAGGCCCGACCAGGTTACTTCATAGGATTTTCCTGATCGACTTTGTTTCATACGAAAGTATAATACTTGGGCTAACCTCGTGTTGGCTTGTAATTCCCTGAGGGGAGCTGAATAGGCCTTTAGGATTTCCCCTTATTTTACTGCTTGAAAAATAGAAAGGAGGCTTTTCCTGTTACTTATTAATTTGCATGAACTATATTTATTTCCTGTGTCAATATTTATCTTGCTTGACTTTCATCAAAGAAACAAAGTACATAAACTGCAAGTATCTCAATTCGCCTGGGAATTCCAATAACTGTGAACATATTTAAAGTAATATGATTCAATCAGGCTCGATAGGGTTGCAAATGATTAGCGCTCCAAGGGCGTTCCAACATTCTTCCTTCGGCATCTTGGAGATAGTATGAGCCTGACGCGAGCTTTTCTATCACTTTATAAGGCCCTCCCCATTGTGGTGCCAATTTGCTGACATCTCCCACAGGCTTAACTCGTTTCCATACCAAATCCCCTACTTGGAAAAATCCGGGAATGACCCTTTTGTTATAATTCTGTCTCATCCTTTGTCGATATGATATAAGACGAGTAGCAGCTTTATCCCTTATTTCCTCGATCAAGTCCAGCTCCATAAGTCGTTGGTCTCTATTATCCTCATCATACAATTGTCTTCTGTCAGACTCTACTCCTACCTCAATGGGGATTACTGCTTCTCCTCCATAGACTAACTGGAAAGGAGTGATTCCTGTAGCTTCACGAGGCGTAGTACGATATGCCCAGAGAACACTGGGTAACTCGTCTACCCAACTACCTCTAACATGATCTAGCTTTGTTTTCAGTCCTCTAATAATCTCCCTATTAGTTACTTCTGCTTGACCATTGCTCTGCAGGTAAGCTACAGAGGTGAAAGCCTGGGTAATCCCATAACTCTGACACCAGTCTAGGTTTCTATCGCCTTGAAACTGCCTTCCATTATCAAAGACTAATTTATGAGGAATGTCGAACCTGTAGATTATATTTTTCCATAAGAATTTAATAACTGCGTCTTCTGTAATCCTGGCAAGTGGTTCTGCTTCCACCCATTTAGAAAAATAATCCACGGCTACCAATAGGAACCTCCTTTGTGCAGCAGCCATAGGAAATGGACTCACTATGTCCATACCCCATTGATCAAAGGGACACGAGACTATAGAGGTTCTTAATAACTGGGTAGGGTGATGTAATATATTCTGATGCTTTTGACAAGAAATACAAGTTCTTACAAGTTTAGCGGCATCTTCATGTAGAGTGGGCCAGAAATATCCTGCTAAGAGGATTTTACGAGCCAAAGATCTTCCTCCGATATGACTACCACAAGAGCCCTGATGCACCTCCTGTAAAATAAATCGTGTGTCTTCTATGCCTACACACTTGAGCAAAGGTTTGGAAAAAGCCCTTTTATATAATTGCTCCCCCACCATAGTATATTGAGCAGCTCATTTCTTAAATACCCTGGCTTGTTCTGTATCTCTCGGAAGAAGACCTTGCTGTAAATATAATATAATTTGAGCTCGCCAATCACTCTGAATTTCTATACAGGAAATTAACAGGGTCTGTTCCACTGGTCGATCAAGACTCCATGGCACTACAGCAGAGGCTAGTTTAGCTAATTCATCTGCCACTTGATTCTCCGATCGAGGAATTTTTTGTATGCTCACATCTTGAAATTGAGACTTCAACTTATCGAATGCCTCAGCATATAACTTAAGCCTGTCATTATTGATTTCAAAATTACCTGATAATTGTTGGGCTGCTAGCTTAGAATCAGAATATATAAGGACTCGAGCTGCTCCTACATGCCGAGCAGCCTGTAAGCCAGCTATTAGAGCTTCATATTTAGCCTCATTGTTGGTAGCTCTGTAATTTAATCTAATGGAGAGTTGAAGTCTGTCTTCTCTTGGGGATACAAGAAGAATACCGATTCCACTTCCATGTCTAGTTGCAGAGCCATCCACATAAACTTTCCAGGTATCTTCTTCTTCTAGGCCATGAACCTCTATGATGAAATCTGCTAGAGCTTGTGCCTTGATGGCCGAGCGGGGCTGATATTGGATGTCATATTCCCCAAGCTCGGTTGTCCATTTGACTAACCATCCTGATGCCTCTGGGTTGAGTAATACCCGTCCGAGAGTGCTATTGGTTAAGACAATAATCTCATGTGCTAAGAAATATGAGCGCAACCTCCGAGCAGTCAATATTAGAGCATAAGCCAGTTTTTCTAGTGTAGTGTATCGACGCTCCGCTCCTTTTAATAAATGACTAGAAAAATATACAGGTTGTTTCTCTTTTCCTTCCTGTCTGAGTAATACAGAGCCTACGGCGTTTTCATTAGCCGACAAATACACCCACAGAGTCTCTCCTGCTATAGGTTTAGCCAACACAGGGAGGGTAGCTAAATAATCTTTCAACTCCTGAAAAGCCTTATCACATTCTTCATTCCATTGAAACTTATTAGCCTTTCTGAGTATTTTAAAGAAATGAAAACTGCGATCGGCTGATCTAGAAATAAAACTAGACAAGGCTGTGATTCGGCCTGTCAATCTTTGAGCTTCTCTCAGGTTGCGGGGTGGCTCCATGCTCTGCAGTGCTTTGACCTTGCTCGGGTTGGCCTCTATCCCCCGTTCGGACACCATATATCCCAGGAATTTTCCTCCCTTCGCGCCGAACAAGCATTTGCTTGGGTTCAACTTTAGCCCATACTGTCTTAATGTCTTGCAAGTCTCCTCTATATCCCTGCACAGATCAGTAGCTTAAAGGGACTTAATTAAGATGTCATCAACATATACTTCCATATTCCTACCAATCTGCTTCTGAAAGACCTTATTCATAAGCCTTTGATAGGTTGCTCCTGCATTCTTTAGTCCAAAGGGCATAACATTATAACAATAAGTGCCTTCAGATGTTATAAAACTAACCTTTTCTTGATCCTCTTTGGCCAAGGGGACTTGATGATAACCTTGATATGCATCCAGCATGGAAATATATTCGCATCCGGCAGTAGAATCAACCAGTTGATCAATCCTGGGTAAGGGATAGTAATCCTTCGGGCAAGCTTTGTTGAGATCTCGAAAGTCAATGCACACTCGCCATTTATTCCCAGGTTTAGAGACTAACACCACATTAGCCAACCAGCTTGGGAATTGCACTTCCCTAATGTATCCGGCCTCCATAAGCTTGGTTATTTCTTCCTTGATAATATGATTTTGCTCCATACTGAAACTCCTCTTCCTTTGCATGACCGGGCGGGCATCCGGAAAGACATGCAAGGAATGTTCCATAACAGCAGGAGAAATGCCCGAGACTTCTTTGGGAGTCCAGGCAAATACATCATTATTCTTCTTCAAACATTGCACCAACTCAGCTTTAAGATCAGGATCAAGATCGGCTACAACGTAGGTGGTAGCTTCTGGCCGCCCAGTCTGGATTTGAACTTCTTCCTTTTCTTCATAAACCAGGACGGGCTGCTTTTCGCGAATGGCATTAACTTCCATTCTTTGAATCTTCCGGGCGGTGTTGGCCTCGGTTCGAATGATTTCTACGTAACATTTCCGGGCTGTCTTTTGATCGCCTCGTACTTCTCCAACCTGATCCTCCACAGGAAACATAATCTTTTGACAGAAAGTAGAAACGACCGCCCGGAACTCGTTCAAGGCAGGCCGACCCAATATCACATTATAAGAAGATGGAGCATCTACTACCATAAAACAGGATCTCCTAGTCCTCATTAGGGGTTCCTCTCCTAGAGAAATGGCCAATTTTATTTGACCCAAAGGTTGCACTTCATTGCCTGTGAATCCATACAGAGGAGTTGCAATCGGTTGAAGTTCACTGGGGTCAATTTGTAGCTGATCAAAAGCCTTTTTGAATATAATGTTGACTGAGCTGCCAGTGTCTATGAAGGTATGAGCGATGGCGTAATTGGCTATCACATCTTTGATGATCAATGCATCATCATGAGGTATTTCTACCCCCTCTAGATCTTTGGGCCCAAAACTTATTTCAGGACCGGCTGCTCGTTCTATGCTGCATCCTACTGCATGAATCTCCAATCTTCGGGCATGTGCTTTTCTAGCTCTGTTAGAATCCCCATCAGTGGGTCCGCCCGAAATCATGTTAATATTACACCGAGCAGCATTGTTTCTATTCTCTTCCTGACAAGTCATTGTGGTTTCGGAAGGTGCTTTATCTGATACTTGGCTGGTACCAGCTGGGACCGGTATTGCTTCTTGCCGGGTTCCATCCGGGTGATATTCCGGTTTGAGCGGACTTTGCTGCCTGGGGTACTGTTGTCGGTAATAGTTTTGCCTTTGATAGAGCTCCTTATTGACTCGTCTATTTCTCAAAACAAAACAGTCATCAGAGTGATGACTGCTAGTCTTATGATAAGTACACCATCTCCTTGGTGCCTCCGGCTGCATCTCTACATGCTGTACAGCTTGTGGATGATAATCTGGTTGCCGATGAGGTGGATGAGTGGTTCTAGGTCCTCTTGTTGGGGGTACCGGGGTCGGAGCTTTCTCTTTAGCATGAGTAAGAGAAGAGGGAACACCTTCTTTCCTACGAGCAGCTTGGGCTTCTTCTGCATTAATGAACTCAGTAGCCCGCTCAATCAAGGAATCAAAATTAATAGGAGGATTTTTTACCAAATCTTTAAAGAAATCATTATCATTTAGACCCTGAGAGAAAGCACTTACTAATATTTCAGTAGTAGCATTAGGTACATCTATAGCTACCTGATTGAACCTTTTAATATATGCCCGGATGGATTCTTTAGATGTTTGCTTAATTGAGAATAAGCTCCATGGGGTCTTATGATACCTTTTGTTGCTGGAGAAATGATGTAGAAAGACTTTCTTGAAATCTTTAAATTTCCGAATAGACTTTTCAGGTAATCTTTTGAACCAGCGCTGTGTTGCTCCCCCAAGAGTAGTGAGAAACATCCGACACTTTACCCCATCGGAGAATTATTGCAACAAGGCTACATTCTCAAATTTCAACAAGTGATCTTCCGGATCTGTGGTTCCGGTATATTCTCCAATTTGCAGATTCTGATATCGCTTAGGAAGTGGGTCATCTAATACACTTTGTGAGAATGGGGAGATGACCTTTTTTGGTGAACTATCACTAGTTATCATTTTAATCTTACGCTTCTCTCTGTCCGGCGCCTCACTAGAGGACTCTTGGAACACAGGCCTCTTACCCCCTGGATCCAAGGGAGTGCGAAGGAAGGATCGTGGATGCCTGGTTGGAGAAACAGTAGCTAGAGAAAAATACAAAGGTTCTTCTTCTTCCATCTCTTTTCCTTTCCGATGCTCAGTAGTTGATATCGCCGGATGATGAGCCGTTGGCAGAGTGGCCCCAGTATGAGCTTACAGTTGTTGTTGCTGTTGTTGTGGAGCTTTCTGAACATGAGAATTAATGAGGAGATCCAAATCCTCGCGACTGATAGTAAGTAGGTTCGACTTCCCAGCTTCTTCCATCACGTAGTCTCATATTCAGGTGAAGTTCCCACAGACGGTGCCAAATATAATCCTGTCTGAGAAGCTGACCGCGACGGAGATCTAGAAGAAAAAGACCCACCGTACTGATGAAGAATAATGCCGGTAGAACCTCGACCCGAGAAACCCAAAGCGGATCGGAAGAAAACCAGAATCACTGAAGGAAATCTGATGAGTAGGAAGAAATCCACGTTCAGATAGGAGAAAGTCGAACTCCCAAGCTCCCGAGGCTCCCTGCGCACAAGAGACCAACCAACACTATCGTCAGTGACCTTAGACCGGGGTGGGAATCCCTGGCTAGGCCCTCCGACGCTTAAGTTAGTGATCTCTCTTGATGTCAAGGAACGAAGGAGAAAGAAGATGCACAGTTGCCAGAAAATTAGGGATGTGAACTTACCCAGCCAACGGAGAGGATTCCCCTTTTTATACCACTTCATATAACATCCGTAGTCATGAAGTGGACCCCGGTTTGTTAGAGTTCGTTATGACATCAGCTGCGTACTTGGGGAAGATGATTTTTAAGGAATCTTTTTTATACCCCAGATGTACCTTCTTTGTCGTTTAGCGCCTGCAAGACAATCTGAAAGCATATTTCCCGCCAAAATATATATTCTCTATCATGAATTATTCTATTCGATATATTCATGTATGATTCTTCTTCATGTGACTTCTATTTGTATCTTTATTGTGTCAAAATAATATTTTATCCAACATGTTTCTGAGATATTCATTAACCCTTTTGGCCAATATTGGTCTACCTTTGCTCTGGAGTATATATCGGTCGTTATTAACTTACCTTCATACGGTAAGCATGTATCGACCGATATTGGCCTACCTTCGTTCGGCAGGCATGTATCGACCGATATTGGCCTACCTTCGTTCGGCAGGCATGTATCGGACGATATTGGTCTATCTTTGCTCTGGAGTATGCACCGGTCGTTATTAACTTACCTTCATACAGCAAGCATGTATCGACCGATATTGGCCTACCTTCGTTCGACAGACATGTATCGACCAATAATGGCCTATCTTCGTTCAGCAGGCATGTATCAGCCGATATTGGTCTATCTTTGCTATGGAGTATGCACCGGTCATTATTAACTTACCTTCATACGGCAAGCATGTATCGGCCGATATTGGCCTACCTTCGTTCGGCAGGCATGTATCGACCGATATTGGCCTACCTTCGTTCGGCAGACATGTATCGGCCGATATTGGGTTATCTTTGCTCTGGAGTGTGCATCGGTCGTTATTAACTTACCTTCATACGGCAAGCATGTATCGACCGATATTGACCTACCTTCGTTCGGCAGGCATTTATCGACCGATATTGGCCTACCTTCGTTCGGCAGGCATGTATCGACCGATATTGGCCTACCTTTGTTCTGAAAGTATGTTTCGGCCGTTATTGGCCTTCCTCCTTTGACTCTTTCTTCCTTTTCTTTCCTCATCTGAAGACCCACAAAACCTAACCCATATCACCCGTATTGAGGGCGCCTTCAATGACCATGAAGGTGCCCTAAAGGCTATATTGGAGGCGCTTCGAAGACACTTTGAGGCGCCCTAAGATAAGTCAGCGGGAATTTTCCCGTCGCTCTCGAGGGCGCCTCCCTTTTGTGGGAGGCACCTCCTTGAGGCACCCGCTGAAGTGTTTGCTTCCCCCCTCGTCCTTTTTTTTGTATTAGTGTTAGGTTAAATTTTGATTAATTTTGATTCATTAAGTTGATTAAGTTAATTTGATTTATTTATTAAGTTGATTTATTAAGTTGATTAAGTTAATTTGGTTTATTTATTAAGTTGATTAAGTTAATTTAATTTAAGTTGATTAGGTTAATTTAATTAAAGTTAAAGTTGATTAAGTTATTAAGTTGATTAATTATTAAGCCAAATTAACTTTGACTAAATTCATCCTAGATCCATCTAACCCGATTCTAAGTTATCAATCAGGGAACTTAAGTAGTTTTGTGAGATACTTATCTTAAATTTAGATTATTTCTAAGGATTAATTTACATTTAAATTAGACTTAGGTTTTCCAGTGAGTCAATTAAATACACATTTCAAAGATTAGCTCCCAGGCTGTGGCGAGGCACTAGGCCTTCTTGGGTATGAGATCATCCACCACTTCTAGACAGAGCCTTTCAAAGAAATAATATATTTAATCTCATTTTTGAAACCCCTAGGTTTAACTAGATAAGTGTAAATTATGCCTAGGTCCTTAATCTATCCTAATCTAAATATGCATATTATAAAGAAAAGGAAATAAACAATCATCAAGCAATTTTATCTATTTATCAAGATAGTTTTTCTATTGGCTCCCCCTGGATCATAGCATCGATATGGTCTATCAAGGTAATGAACTTGATCCTTAGGGACCAAATATTGACCAAGTCCAACTTGATTGACCAAGTTGGACTTAGGTACCCATGCTTAGACTACCTTTCTATTCGGTCTATTAATAAGCGATAGATAAGACCGATACTTTCTTCTACCTTTAAACCTTAGTCTGGATCGATTGTATACGACCTTCTATTTTCCAAGAATCAATTCAAGATTCTTGGAACCAGTGTGAGTTGTTCCAATGCTATCTTTAAATCCTTGACTTGAGTTTTCAGGTTGGAATTCTCTTCATCAAGCTTTTGGATTTGTGTTGAGGTTCCACTCTGAATCAAGTCAGCCAAGGATTCAGAGTTGGTCACTTCTTTAAGGGATGTTACCTACTTTAGAAGTGATTTAATTCGAATGTTGGATTTAGCTAATTTATGCATTAAATAATTAATTAAATTGTATAAGCGAGAAATACTTACAGAGGGGTTATGCCCTTCGGAAACGAATACTGATCTGTGGCTTCTCTCAGACTCAGACTCTGATTCGTCCTCGCTTTCGAATTCGTTGAATTGGTCCCGGGTCGTCATTGCAAGGAAACTCGTCAGTTTGAGTCCTTCATTGTCAGACTCTTCTGAAGAGGATGCATCCCAGGTCACCTTTAGAGCCTTCTTCCTTCTTGGTTTCTTCTCGTCTTTCTGGTTCAGACAATTCGCCATGATGTGCCCCTTCTGGTTGCATCCGTAGTAGGTGACTTCGACTTTTATCTTTGAGTTTGGTTTGGTATCCTTGGACTGTATTACCATTTTGACATCCTTTTTGTTGAAGCCTTTCTTCTTTTTGTAAAGCTTCCTCATCAGGTTGATGAGTTCGGCCATGAGCTCTTCGTCATCGTCGTCTGAATGTGGTTCTTCTTCTGACTCCAGTTCAGTTCTGTATCTTGGTTTTGACTCGCGCGCTCTGCCTATGCCTTCAACCAAAGCTATACCCTTCTTGGCCGCATGAAAGTTAATTTGTTCATGCAATTTGAATTCTGAAAATAACTCATCCAATTTAATTGAAGAAAGATCCTTGGATACCTTGTAAGCATCTACCATGGATGCCCACAAGGTATTCCTCGGAAAAGCATTTAGTGAATACCTGATGATATCTCTATTTTCTACCTTTTGTCCGATTGCTTGGAGACTATTGAGGAGGTCTTGGATGCGGGCATGCAATTGGCTTGCTGTTTCTCCTTCCTACAACTTAATATTAAATAGTTTATTAAGAATAAGATCCCTCTTACTAACCTTTGTATCGGATGTGCCCTCGTGCAACTCGATCGGCTTCTCCCATAGTTCTTTGGCGCTCGAGAATGGACCGACGCGGTTCAACTCATCCTTTGTTAGTTCACATTAGAGGGTGCATGTAACAACCCAATTTCCTCATTTTGGGTCCTAATAGTAATTAGAAATATTTAGAAATGCTTTAGAAATATTCTAGAGATTTTTAGAAATTTTTAGAGTATTTTTATGTAATTTTTGGAGTTCGTTTGGTATTTTTACCAAACGAAACAAGTTGCAAAAAAATAAAAAAATTAAGTCGAGGTTCGAACCGGAGACCTCCGATTAAGCAAAGCCTTTAGTTATCTCAGCTGACCAGGAACCCAGCAGGGTCGTGCTTATTAAAGAAGGAATGGAAATATTTTAAGTAGTAGTAGTAAATAGAAAATAATTAGGAATAAAAAGGTTTTGGCTGAGATTCGGACCCACGACGTCCGACCCGACCCGAATCTTAAGCTGAGCGCGATAGCCAAGTGCCCAAGCGGGCGGTGCTGTTTAGAAAAGATAGCGGAAAATTTTAAGTAGTAGTAGTTAAACAGAAAATATTAAGTATAAAAAAGTTGCGACCGAGATTCGAACTCGCAACCTTCGACCCGGTCCACGCCTTAAACAAAGCGCAATGACCAAGCGCCCAAGCGGGCGGTGCTGAGCAAATATCGAGCGGAAATAATTTAATGGATAGTTAGTTAACAGAATATGGGAGTTATAAAAAGGGGATAAGTTGGGGTGATGTTGCCGTGACCTAAACCTTTTCCCAATCTTCCTCTCGCGCGGCGTCGATCTCAGCTCGGGCGAAAGCGCAAGGAGGAGTTAAGGCATCATCTCTGGTGGTCGGCCAAGGTTCAATCCGAGGGATTCTTCATGCGTTTGTGACTCTCTCAGCAAGGTGATCGCGTAGGCACGAGAAGAGGCCGGAAGGCTCGAGCTAACCGGAAACCCTAGAGCTCTTCTTCTCGGTTGTGAGTCCAAGAAGCAAGGTAAGTGCTTCCTCACCTGCAGTAGAGTAGTTTCGGATTCATGTGTTCTTGATTTCTAACGCATGCCACAAAGCTTGATGATTTTGAAGGTTTCCTGCCGTGAGTTTCATAAAGAATATGAGAAGAAGTTTTAATTAATTTGAATATGTGGTTTAGTTTATTCCTTATTGTTTGATTGGAACTGCTGTCATGAAACTAAATTTAGTTCATTTAGATTTGGAAAGGAGTAAATTGTTCTGTTTTGAATGGCTATGGGTGGTATTGTAGTTCCTTTTTACCTCCTTGCCGTGGACTGAAACAGTAGCAATTCCCTGCTTTTCTTTTGTTGTCGTGGCACATAGCATGAAGAACAATTATGGTTTGGGTTTACAATAAAATAATTATCCTTGCTAGTTGCCTTTTGGGTTCCTTGTTGTGGTACTGAACATGAAAATATTTAGTTTACGGTTTGAGTTTATGGTTTAGTATTCCAGTTCAGATCATGTTGTAACATGCTTAAAGACCTCTATTGCTCTTTAAAGGTATAAGCTTTGCATAGGTTTCACATAGATTTATAATCCGAACCCTACATAGATTGCTTGTGACCTCAAATAGATTCAGTTTTGTGCTGAATAACTAAGCATGAATGACCTTTGGGGATTTTAGATTTCCTGCCGCTGGGCATGGAACAAGAAAGAGTTTAGTTTTCTTCTAAAGCCAGTAGGTTTGTTTTTTTATAGCTTACTGCAGAATGGATCATGCTTTGTTATTGAACATAAAGAATAGTCCTTATAGTTAGCATTGCATTCTACAATTCTTATAAATAGCATGCTTAGTCTTGCTTCAGTTTATATGGGACTACGGTCCAATGGGTGGGCTCTCATAGTCGCCCCTAGGTTCAGATAACCTAGCTCTAGGTTCAGATAACCTAGTAAGAGCGAGATAAGATAAATCAGCTTATCAATCAGTATTTTACTTTTATCAGTGGCACTGTGCTGGACTCTTAGTTGTCCTTGGGTTGGGCTCCGATAGTCGTCCCTAGGTTTAGATAACCTAGTAAACCCTACTAGATTCGAGACTAGCTACCTCGGGTCTAGTTAGGGATGCGCGCATAGCAAGTATAGTTGTCGGGCCCATCAGCAGCATGATTATTAGTTTTATCTATTATGAAAATAGTTTTCAAAACTTCACAAATTAGTTACGTGAATACAGTTCAGATTCAGCATTAGCCTAGCATCAGTTTAGCTCAGCTTATGTATCAGTTCAGTTAAACTTATTATTCGAAAGTATAAAAGTATAAGTTTTGAACAAGTGAAATAAGCTTTACATGTTTAGCATTTCAGCATGTCTTGTTTCTTTTGCTATTAGATGAGCATGTGTAGTATTTCCTTTAAAGCATTCAGTTTTAGATTGATTTTATTCACATGCATATTCGAGTTTTGTGAGTTAGATAGCGCTTACTAAGCAATTTTGTTTATAGTTGCATTTCCTCTTACTGGAGATAAAGGAAAGGGAAAGTTATAGCAAAGGAAGGCGACAAAGAGGTGCGGATGGATGTGTGATGCCTGGACTATAGAAGCCTTGGGATTTAGCATAAGAATTTATTAAGATTGTCATGTATTTAGTATTTTTTCATTTAAATTGGCATGCACATTAGACCTATTATCTGAGTTGTACAATGGTTGCATGCATGTTCAGATTAATACATATATTTCATCATGTTTAGATTGATGTATAGTTTTAGTTGTGTATCATATGCTGAAGTAGGATGTAGAGATAAGTTGTTCATGTTTTCCGCTACTATCAATTGCATGTTTAGAGAGCTTATGTATTGATCTTTACATATGACCAAGGATAGTTAAGTATAGTTATTAGTCCAGTAGCGCTCTGCCCTCGCAAACTAGTAGTGAGGAGAGTGGGGTGTTACAGTGCAGGTCGCTTTGGCATTGGCTTCTACTTTCTTGATCAGAGTCGCGTCGCAGTTCTCATACTTTATTGGTTTGCCGACGCCGTCAGTTGGTAGTTCGAGCCCAGTTTTGATGATCATCTAGACTTTAAAGTGAGTCTGAAGGTATGCCTGCGTCTGACCCTTCTAGTAACCGAAGTCATCTCTGGTGAAGAGCGGTGGGTGATCGGTGATATAGCCTTCTTAGAGAGCCATTGATGATCTAGCATGAAAAATGAAAAAAAAAAGTGTCCCAGGACTTGATCCTGGATTAGTAGTGTGATTTAAAAGAGAAGATACTATGCGATCTCGAGTGGTGTTGCACCAACTTTGAGACAAATTCAATTACGAAAAAAATAGATCGGAAGACAGCAAGAATACCGATTCTGATCTGTTGGATCGAGACGCGCTAGAGGGGGGGGGTGAATAGCGCTCGCGGCTATTTCATTTTTCGATTATCGGAAAACTATCAGAGTTAAAACATGCAGCGGAATAAGTGGAAATAAAATAAAGAAACACAGAGACACAAGGAATTACTTCGTTCGGAGCCTACGGCGACTCCTACTCGAAGGCCCGCGATCCTTTATCGCTTCCGGTGGGCAACAACTATAAGTATGAAAAGGAGTTATAGCTTTGAAGTACAAGTAAATGCAAAAACTAATTATACCGACGACAAGAACAGAATCTCGGAGCTTCAGGTCGTCGGAGACTTGTAGCAGCACTTCCGGGCGTCTTTCGGAGCAGCACGTTGAAGAAAGAAGACATGGAATTTGATGATCTGAGGTGCTGGTCGAAACCCCCTTATAAAGGGTGTTCAAGGCACCTTGAAGGCTGTTCAAGGCGCCTCCATGCTGCCGAGTCTTCCGCGTGGATCAAGCTTGAACTGGTCGAAGTTCATCTGCTTAAGGCACCTTATGCCCTATCCAAGGTGCCTTCCAAGGCACCTTATACCTCCTTCAAGGCACCTCCATGGGTGCTTCGCAGCCAGCTCCAGCTTTGCACCCAAGGTGCCTCCAACCTCCATGGAGGCGCCTCGGACACTGTTCATCCGAGGGAAAACTTCATAATTTTGTACCTGCAAGACATGTTAGTCCCAAACAATAGCCTGCAACACAAAGTTAGCATAAACAACAGTATGAATATGATAGAGAATATTATGACAGTCTCCGGACTATCCGGGTCTGACTTCAGATTTCCATCCGGAAAACCTAGGTCGACCCGACGGCTACTGTTCCCTCTACGGGGAACGCATCCTCACCTACTCCACTCAGGAGATTTACCTGTTGCCAGTGCGATCCTCCAGATTGATTGGACTTTTGCTCAGCACTCGACGCTTCCGGACTTTCTGTTGGACATCCGCTTCCCGGCTAGTCCAGTCTTTCACTTGGTTCGCAACACCAGGACTTTCCACTTAGGGTTACCACCCCTTAGGACTTTTGCCTGAAGACATCGACCTACCAAGACTTTATGCATAGGGTTACCACCCCCTGTAATGCCTGAAAATTCTCAAAATAATTATTAGAAATATCCTAGTATTTTTTTGGAATTTTAGGATATTTTTACAGAATTTTTAGAGTAGTGAAAGTAGCAAAAACAAATAAAAGAGAAAATAGCCTACGCGGGAATTGAACCCGAGACCTATGAGGCCCTATGTCTTATAGATAGCTTTAGTAACCAAGTGAACCCAGCAGGGCCGTGCTGAAATGGAAGGGACTCAATTATCTTTATATTAGAGTTGAGCCGAATTTATCACTTAATATAAATAGGGAAAAATTAAGTGAAGAGTAATTTTTTTTAACGTAACTCTCTCCTCCCTCACCCTAGTCACGCCGCCCCCTTCTCCTCTTCTTTCTCTCGGCGCACCAAGCCCCAAGGGCTAGGTTTCCGTCCCAACGGCCATAGGAGCACTTTCTGGCGACGACTCCGACACGAGGACGCTCCCCTCCGCGAGAGGAACGCATAGACGCGAGAAGATCGTCGAAAGGATTGTCTCCACCGGAAATCTAGCGATAAGAATCGTAAGAAAATTAAAGCAAAAGGTAAGAAATCCCTCACCTGCAGTATAAGTAGCTCTCGTGTGAATTTCTGCTTTGTTTAGTAGCATATGAATTTTGGACACGTAGGTTGTGCAATAGTGCACACTAGGTGTTCGATAATATGTGCAGCATAGGAAAAGAATGCAACTTAGGCATTTTAATAGCTTAGTAAATGCAATAGAAGCATTTATTCAGTATGTACGGTTTTACTATAGTCATATGGGACTACGGTCCAATGGGTGGGCTCCCACAGTCGCCTCTAGGTTCAGATAACCTAGCTCTAGGTTCAGATAACCTAGAATTAGAAATATAAGAAGTACTCGGCTATAATCAGTATTTTATTTTAGCAGTGACACTATACTGGATTAGATATCCATTGGGTATGGCTCCCAAAGTCGTCCCTAGGTTTAGATAATCTAGTAAACCTTACTAGATTGGGGACTTGCTAACCCGGGTCTAGTTAGGGATGCACGCATAGCATGTACAGTTGCCGGGACCATCAGCAGCATGATTATGTATTTTCATCTATCTATGATAAATAGTTTTCAAAACTCACAAATTAGTTGTGTATACAGTTTAAATTCAGTTCCAGCTTAGTTTTAATTTTAGCTCAGTTCATGTTCTAGCTTAGTCCTTCATTATTGACACATGTGATAGTTCTATGATTAGTTTTGGTTTCTATGTTTGTATGATACCATGCCATGCTCTAACTTGTTCAGTATACATATATTTCAAATAGCACGTTTTAAAAACATGATCTCATCGTGTGCATGTTTTAATGAGGTAGATGGTTTCTTACTAAGCTCTCAAGCTTACAGATACTCTTTTCCTTATACTGCAGATAAAGGTAAAGGAAAGATGAACTAGCGGAGGCTGGAGGTCAATGCAAGGAAGATGTGTGTGGGTGGAACTTGGAATAAAGATCTTAGGGATCTAGCAAATTTTGTTTTAAGCATTAGAACTCTGTAGCATTTTAGTTGTTCCACACTTTAGTATGTTTAAATGCCATGAATTAGTGAACTATGCATTAGGACATGTTTAGAATACTAAATATTTTATGTTATAATGTTTCCCAGCCATTTTAGAACTTGTATATGTGATTTAGGCACGAAACAGTGCTGAAATCAGACTTTTCATACCAAATCAGAAACCCCGATCGATCAGCCGATCGATTGGGGGACTTCAATCGATCAGCTGATCTATTGGTGAACTTGTTCCACGAACAGTAAGCTTTTGGATAAATCAGCCAATCGATCCAGTCACTTTCTGTCATGAACAGTAAGCTTCTGGATCGATCAACCGATCGATCCAGCCACTTTCTGTCGCGAACAGGAAGCTGCCGGATCGATCGACCGATCGATCGAGGAATCGGGAAATCGCTCCTGCGAACAGAGAGCTCTGGAATCGATCACTGGATCGATTGGCCAGTCTGGATCGATCAGCCGATCGATCCAGAATATTAACCCGAACACAGTAGCCATCGGAATCGATCCATGGATCGATTCAATAGCTTGCAATCGATTGAGTTCAATCTGGATCGATTGGGAAGCTGGGTTTCGACCAAGAGAAGCTGGGTTTCGACCAAGAGACCTTGTAATTCAGCTCCTTGACCATAGGGGATGTAGGATATGCCATGTATACCTTAGATTGCATCCCTTAGCACATGTAGGACCAAAAACTTGTATTAGCTTAGCAAAGTTTTAATTGGTATGGCTTTCCGCACCTAGACTTAGTGATGGTCATGGATATAGTTTAGCCCAGGATAATGTGAAGGTCCGGCCTTACAGCCTAGCCAGTAGAAGGCGGGTCGTTACAGAGTGGTATCAGAGCAGAAAATTTCATACTTCCTACACACACATCAGCATTGAACCTGCAGCTTCCAAGTAAGAATACCTCTCATTTTTTTTATGTTTCTGCTTTCTTGTTATAGCTTATGTTAACTGAAGCATGTTAGTATATGATAATGTTTAACAAGATAGCAGTATTTATGTAAACATGATTAGATTAGTTATGTATATCCTTTGTTTCTTTAGAAATGGCACGAGAATGCCCAGCTAGAAGAATACCAGCTACTGAGCCCCAGCATGAGGCAGGCAGTTCAGTGCCTCCCCCAGACCTTACAGCATTAGTGGCTCAGTTACAGCAGCAGCTAGCTGAACAGCAATAGGAGATAGCCACCTTAAAGGCATTTCAGCAGAATACTCTCACTATCACCCTAGAACCCAACATAGCAACCCCAGTGGTTATAGAGGTTCCACCAGTCCAGCCTACAGCACCAGTAGCCCCAGCAGCAGAGGCAAAGAGAGAAGCCTATCTGATCCAGTGGCAGAGAGTCAAGCTCGAGAACTTCTCAGGCACCAGTGAACCATGGGATGCTCAAGCCTGGTTCAAAACACTGGAGAATACGATGGAGCTTCTGGACTGGCCAGAACAGGAAAAAGTGAAGTGCGCCTCCTTCTGCTTAACAGGAGATGCACGTATGTGGTGGGAGAGAATTAGAGCGAAGCGCCCAGTGAACCAGATGACATGGGCTGACTTCGAGAAAGAATTTTTCGAGGAGTTCTTTCACATGTGGGTCACAAACCGCCACTACGACGAGTTCACTGAGTTTCGCCAGGGCAACCTTTCAGTGGAGGAAGCCGTGAAGAAATTCAACAGATTGGCTCGTCTATGCCCTGAACTAGTCAGCATAAAAAAAGAATGAGTCCGATTGATGCTCAAGATGCTGAGGCCGGAAATAGCAATGAACGTGGCTGGCGGCGTTCATAGGCCGCAAACCACTGAAGAACTAGTCAGCAGTGCTCTGCCCATCGAGCACTACCAGAACAATATCAAACAGCAGAAGCAAGTCCTCTCAGAGTCCAAAGGGCAAGGAGGTTCAGGTACTCAGAAACAACAGGGCCACAACTCTAACTGGAAAGGGAACTCCAGCAGCAAGTGCAAACCAGGGAGTTACCCGAAAGGAGGACCAGCTAGTAAACAGCCTAGTTATCCCAAATGTGCTACTTGCAGGAAATTTCACCCGGGAGTTTGTCGTAAGGGCACCCGAGGATGCTTTGAGTGTGGGCAGGAAGGGCATATGGCTAAGCAGTGCCCAAACAAGACTAGTCTTCCTCAACCACAACTGATTCGATACGGAGGCCAGCCAGCTCAGTTACATCAGATGCAGGCCGCTTTAGATGGTCCACACATCAGCCAGGGCAGATTAGAAGCCCCTCCGGCTACGACCAATGCGAGAATCTACTCACTCACCAGAGAGGACGTAGCAAATGCCTCGATAGTTGTTTCAGGTCAGATTAGTATTTTACAGCAAAGTACAACTGTCTTGTTCGATACTGGGGCAACCCATTCTTATATATCCAGGATGTTTGCCGAGAAGTTAGCGATACCCCCAGAGGTACTCAGTAGTCAGTTTCTGACGACATTACCTTTAGGAGAAATTATGGCATCCATGCACTAGCTCAGAGCGGTGCCAGTCATTATAACAGACAGAGAACTCTTTTGTGATCTGATAGTGCTAGACATGACTGATTATAATGTCATCTTTGGTATGGACTTCCTGATCAGATACGGTGCCTCTATAGAGTGCCGTAAACAGAAAGTCATATTCCAACCTGAAGCAAAAGTACAGTTTGAATACGTCGGAGAACCAAAGAGAAAAGCCAAGAAGTTTTCTCAGCTCTGAAAGCACAGAAATTAATGGATTCAGGATGTACGGGATTCCTAGCACATGTAGTCAGCACCAGTCAGGACAAGGACCAACAGCTAGCTATTGGGTTCTTCGGGCCGCGAAAACCGCTTTTTCGCGTCGCGGAAACCCCGAAGGACCCAAAGCCGTAGATCCGTGCAAAGATTCGTATACAAAATTCGAAAAACTATTTCTTGTACGAGTTCAAAAAACTGATCTACTACTTAGATCTACGAGAAAAATGTTTACCCTTGTAGAGATGCCCTTCGCGTTCCCGCTCGTCCAAATGATGCCGGATCTCAAGACCGTCAAGCACCGGTCCTCTAGAAGTATCCACACGGACACACTAGATGGAGATGACCAAAAACCAAGGTGTGCTAGCACCTATGTGGTTCGGCCAAGGGAGGAGGAGAGGGAGAGGGAGAGCTTGAGAGGAAGAATACAAGGAAGAAGAAGAAGTTACACCACTTAAATGGGAAAAATGAAATTCACACCCAAAAACCAAGTGGCCGACCACTTTCAAAAACACACCAATTAATTGCATTAATTGCAATTAATATGAAACCATTACCAATTAATTGCATTAATTGCAATTAATATGAAACCATTAAGAGAGTGGCTTTTTAACTTCCATGAGGTGGCACCCATGATGATGTGGAACATCATTATTGGTCCACCTAATGCCAACTCACCAATGAGGTGGCAAAAGGTCAAGTCAAAATTGACCTTTGGTCTTCCTTCTCAAGTCAAGTCAAACTTGACTCAATCTCTACCATGGTGGATCTAATCCAACCATTTGATTCGAGCCAACTTAATATAATGAATCTAATTCATTAAATTGAATTGATTCAATGAGTCAAAATCTAAATTAGACTCATTTAACACATGAATCAACTTGAGTCGAACTCAAGTTAGCCCAATTAGGATTACTCTTAATCCAATTTGATTCATCAAATGAATCTAATCCTCTTGGTTCATCAAATGAACCTAATCTCCACCTAATTGTCCTAAGTGTGTGACCCTATAGGTTCTTGTAACGTTGGCAATGCCCTAAACCCATTTAGGAGCATAAGTAATGAGCGGTATCTAGCAACACATCATTACTACCCAAGTTACAAGAATGTCGAGATCCGACATCACCTTGTGACTACCAATTGTGACTACTCACAAAATAATGACAAGTGTCCTTCTATCCTAGACATCTAGATTGATCAATGTGAGGCATAGACCGTGTCATCCTCTAATCAATCTAAATCTTGAACTCCAAGTAGACTCACTCGATCAAATGAGCTCAACATCTAATGTTGACTCATTTGGGCATGGCCATGCAGTTAGTGGTCTCACTCTATCAAGAATACCGATGTCGCTCCCGTCATATGGGAGGGATAGATCCCATCTACATCACTCACATCCCTTTACATAATTCGTTATATACCCAGTAATCGCCTTTATAGTCCACCCAGTTACGGGTGACGTTTGACGAAACTAAAGTACATAACTCCTTATGTAGGGATCCATGGTGACTTCAGGTCTAAGGACTAATAGTCATACTAATAGCCACATGAGAAAGTATATGACACTCATATAACGATCCATGATACTTTCTCATGGCGGGTCATTCAGTATACATTCTCTAATGCATACCCATGTGTCAGCTTGATATCTCTATATCCATGACTTGTGATATCAAGTCATCGAGCTGACCTACATGCTAGTCTTATTGTATTAACATTGTTCCTGAATGCTAATACTCGACTAGGAATGATTTAGAGTAGTGTTCCCTATATCATCTCACTATCGATTCAACTAATCGATTGATATAGGTATGAACCTTCTACTCAAGGACGCTATTATACTTAATCTATTTGGCACTAATATAAATAAGTATAATAACCAAACAAAAGCCTTTATTAATATACAAGAATATGATATACATGAGTCCATACAATCATCAAATGATTGGCTCTAGGGCTCTAACTAACAATCTCCCACTAGCACTAGTGCCAATCAGTATAAGCTCTAAAGCCTAAAGACCTAGTGTGACCATCATGCTTTCTCTGTGCCAAAGCCTTGGTCAAGGGATCTGCAATGTTAGCCTCTGTAGGTACTCCGCAAATCTTCACATCTCCTCTATCGATAATCTCTCGAATGAGATGGAAACGTTGTAGAACTGCTGTTAATTCTGCCAGCTCATAGCACTACCATTCAAGCAAAACACGAACCTCGACTGCGATTTTTTTAATCATCCTGGTCGGTCTAGAAGCTAGCATCACTGTAACTCTTTACAGCTAGCTCATCATCGCCTCCATATATCAAGAAATATTCTTTAGTCCTTCTCAAGTACTTAAGAATATTCTTGACCGCTATACAGTGACTTTCACCTGGATCTGACTGGTATCTGCTCGTCATGCTCATAGCATACGAGACATCAGGTCTAGTACATAACATGACATACATGATATATCCTATGGCTGTGGAACTACAAAAACCCTCAGGTTGTGTTATGTACACATCCTCGAGTATGTTTCCATTCAGAAACGCGGTTTTTGATATCCATCCGCCATATCTCGGAATCTGGTCTCATCACAGCTTCCTGATAGGTGTTAGGCTCATCCTCTATGAGCACAACGTCATCATGGTCAGACACGAGAAATGAATATCTCTCAGGCTGACGACGTACCCTATCAGACCTGCGAAGAGGTATGTCTACTTGAACTGGTTGTTGTTCCTCAACTCCTTGTGGAACAACATCATCCACAACACTTTGTGGTTCCAGTTCAACTTCCATCGAGGCTCCAGTGCTATCGTTCGCATCTTGAACTTCTTCAAGATCAAAGGTACTCCCACTAGTCTTTCTAGAAACAAAGTCCCTTTCTAGAAAGACCCCAGTCTTTGCCACAACCACCTTGTGCTGACTGGGAATGTAGAAGTAATATCCCTTAGTTTCCTTGGGATATCCAATGAAATAAGACTTGTCGGATTTGGGTCCTAACTTGTCTGAGACTTGACGTCGTACGTATGCCTCACACCCCCAAATCCCCATGAAAGACACCTGGGCATCTCTCCCAGTCCATATCCTATATGGTGTCTTTATCACGGCCTTTGATGGAACTCGGTTGAGTATGAAAGCTGCCGTGTCTAGAGCATATCCCCATAGAGATGTCGGAAGATCTATGTGACTCATCATAGATCGTACCATATCTAATAGGGTACGATTCCTCCTTTTGGACACACCATTCCACTGTGGTGTTCCAGGAGGAGTGAGTTGGGATAGAATCCCACACTCAGCTAAATAGTCACGAAACTCATGGCTTAAGTATTCTCCACTTCGATCGGATCGAAGTATCTTAATACTCTTGCCAAGCTGGTTCTGTACTTCATTCTTGAATTCTTTGAACTTTTCAAAGGATTCCGACTTATGTGTCATCAAGTACACATAACCGTATCTACTGAAATCATCAGTAAATGTGATGAAGTACCTATAACCGCCTCTAGCAGCAACATTTAAAGGGCCACATACATCACTATGTATGAGTCCTAACAAATCAGTTGCTCTCTCGCTATGCCCACTAAAGGGCGTCTTGGTCATCTTGCCTCGTAGGCATGACTCGAATATCTCATATGATTCTAAATCAAATGAGTCCAGCAAACCATCCTTATGGAGCTGGGATAAGCGCTTGTCATTTATATGACCTAAGCGACAGTGCCAGAGGTAGGTTTGGTTCATGTCATTTGACTTGAACCTCTTGGTACTAATGTTATAGATAGGGCTCTCAAGGTCTAGAATATAGAGTCCGTTTATTAGTGGTGCACTACAATAGAACATATCTTTTAAATAAACAGAACAACATTTGTCTTTTATTATAAAAGAGTATCCTTTCTTGTCTAAACAAGAAACTGAAACTATGTTCTTAGTAAGAGCAGGCACATAACAACAATCATCTAAATTTAGTACAAGCCCAGAGGGCAGAGATAGCTGATAAGTTCCTACAGCAACAGCAGCAACCCGTGCTCCATTGCCTACTCGTAGGTCCACCTCGCCCTTTGCCAATGCTCTGCTATTTCTCAGCGCCTGCACATCAGTACAAATGTGAGAAGCACATCCAGTATCTAATACCCATGATGTAGAAATAGATAGATTGACTTCTATAACATATATACCTGAAGTGGAAGTCTCACTTCGCTTCTTCTTAAGATCTTCCAAGTATACCTTGCAGTTCCTCTTCCAGTGCCCGGTCTGACCGGTAGCATCCTTGGCGACCCCTCCTTTAGGCTTCAGTGCCTTGCCTTTGCCCTTGGCTTGGGACTTTCCTTTGCCTTTGGGCTTGCCTTTTCCCTTATGCTTCTGGACCATCAGAATGGGCTTAACCTTCTTAAGGTTAATCTCAGCAGTTCGTAACATACTAAGGAGCTCGGGCAGTGGCTTGTCAATCTCGTTCATGTTATAGTTCAGAACGAATTGACTATAGCTATCTGGCAAGGATTGCAAGATCAAGTCAGTGGCCAGCTCTTGGCCCAGTCTTTGTAGGTTCTCTATGTACCCAATCATCTTGAGTACATAAGGACCTACAGGAGCCCCGTCTGACATCTTGCACTGAAACAGTGCCTTCGAGATCTCAAATCTCTCATGCCTCGCTTGTCCCTGATATAGTTGGCGAAGATGCTCAACCATATCAAAAGCGCCCATCAACTCATGTTGCTTCTGAAGCTCTGAGTTCATGGTCGCGAGCATTAGACAGGACACATCTAATGCGTCGTCTTGATGCTTCTTGTAAGCATCTTTGTCGGCTCGCGGGGCATTGGCAGGAGGAGCCTCCGGAATGGGCTGCTCCAGAACGTACAGCTTACGCTCCTGGGTGAGAACTATTCTCAAGTTCCTGTACCAGTCCAGGAAATTCGCTCCGTTGAGCTTGTCCTTCTCAAGGACAGATCGCAGGGAGAAGGAATTCGTGTTCGACGTCATGGTTATCTACAACAGAAAATTTGCAGAAATAAATATCATATTCTTTAAAAATCATTTAATTAGGCCTTTAATTAAACGATGCTCCCACTGAATTCTATAATTCTTGTGGGACAAGATCCACATCATACTAACCCTTGAGTTAGCTTTGGCTAATACGCCCAAGGCTTAGTATGATCGGTAGGTAACGATTACCAATTACATCTCTATGCAACTCTTGTTTATAGAATCAATATCCGCATTTATATTAAAACTCGAGTTAGCTTTGGCTAATACGCCCGAGAGTTAATATAGATGTGATTTTGACCTATCTTTTCCAACCGTTGGAATAATGCCTATAGTTGACTCGATCCAACCGAGTAACTAGGAATACTCAATCTAATTGAGTTTGTATTCACCCATGTGTTGATAGGCGGGACCAAGATTGTCCCTCCGTACCCTACCAAGATAATATGTATTGCTCTGCTTTGGCAGATTCAACAATACATGTGATCGAGGTAGTGATAGGTATCACGGCACGGTTAGGCATTTAGAGTTGGTTCGATCTAGATCTAATCTAATCGAGAAGGATGCATCTTGTGCACGACTTAGATCTAATCTAATCGCAAGGGTGCATCATGTGCACGACTTAGATCTAATCTAATCGTTAAGGCACTAATTAATTAATTAACTATTAAACATGCATCAGATACATAATAATTAATTAATTAATCTATTTGTGATTTAGTCATGGTCCTACTACGATCTTCTCAAGCCAATGAGAAGATCGAATGGTCAACCTAGGGTCAACAGCTTCTCCAAGCTCCTCCCTTTGACCACCTTGTGTTGCTCGTGCCCGCCTCGGAACTCCGTCTCGTGTGGACCCTCCACCGCTCCAATTTGTACATTACAATTTGAAACTCGAGTTACATTCAAGTCTAAATCTAATTTACAACAAGAATAAAAGACGAGGCACGACGCGCAGGTCGCGAATAATAAAATAAATACAACACGCGAAAACACATCACGGCACGCAGGCCGTATTATGAATTACAACACAACCAATCATATTGGGTTTTGGGCCATGACTATCACAAAATTAATATATAATTCAAAATTATATATTTTCTTATTTTCTGTAATTTTAAAAATAATTTTTTACAATTTTACAAGTAAAATTTCCCGGCGGTCCCGTTTAGCGGTTTCGGGCGCAATCGCGGAACGGATCCCCTTGCGGGGCCCAGGGGCAGCGCCCCTACCCGCGATCTAACCATCGCGAGGGTTCCTTTGCGATCCAACAGCGCCTAAACCCGCTGTCCCAAAACGATTTGGGCCGAGACATTACCGTTTCGGAAAAATCTTCCCGACGGGTTCGTTTTTAGCGATTTCGGGTGCGATCGCGGAGCAAATCCCCTTGCGGGGTTAGGGGCAGCGCCCCTACCCACGATCTAACCATCGTGAGTTGCTCCGTTGCGATCTAAAGGCACCCGAGTCCTTTGTCCCAAAAGATTTTGGGTCGAAACGAAGCCGTTTGGGAAAATTCTTCCCGATAGCCGAAGCTTACAAGTGCCGAGACACTTGTGCTTCGCCTATAAGGAAAAATTACCCATAAAAACATAAAAATTGAATTTTTACAGAAAATCACAGAAGTTTTGTTTTCCAAAAACCAAAAACTAACTCGGACAAGTCTTTGCACGTGGCTCTGATGCCACTGTTGGGTTCTTCGGGCCGCGAAAACCGCTTTTTCGCGTCGCGGAAACCCCGAAGGACCCAAAGCCGTAAATCCGTGCAAAGATTCGTAGAGAAAATTCGAAAAACTATTTCTTGTACGAGTTCAAAAAACTGATCTACTACTTAGATCTACGAGAAAAATGTTTACCCTTGTAGCGATGCCCTTCGCGTTCCCGCTCGTCCAAATGATGCCGGATCTCAAGACCGTCAAGCGCCGGTCCTCTAGAAGTATCCACACGGACACACTAGATGGAGATGACCAAAAACCAAGGTGTGCTAGCACCTATGTGGTTCGGCCAAGGGAGGAGGAGAGGGAGAGGGAGAGCTTGAGAGGAAGAATACAAGGAAGAAGAAGAAGTTACACCACTTAAATGGGAAAAATGAAATTCACACCCAAAAACCAAGTGGCCGACCACTTTCAAAAACACACCAATTAATTGCATTAATTGCAATTAATATGAAACCATTACCAATTAATTGCATTAATTGCAATTAATATGAAACCATTAAGAGAGTGGCTTTGTAACTTCCATGAGGTGGCACCCATGATGATGTGGAACATCATTATTGGTCCACCTAATGCCAACTCACCAATGAGGTGGCAAAAGGTCAAGTCAAAATTGACCTTTGGTCTTCCTTCTCAAGTCAAGTCAAACTTGACTCAATCTCTACCATGGTGGATCTAATCCAACCATTTGATTCGAGCCAACTTAATATAATGAATCTAATTCATTAAATTGAATTGATTCAATGAGTCAAAATCTAAATTAGACTCATTTAACACATGAATCAACTTGAGTCGAACTCAAGTTAGCCCAATTAGGATTACTCTTAATCCAATTTGATTCATCAAATGAATCTAATCCTCTTGGTTCATCAAATGAACCTAATCTCCACCTAATTGTCCTAAGTGTGTGACCCTATAGGTTCTTGTAACGTTGGCAATGCCCTAAACCCATTTAGGAGCATAAGTAATGAGCGGTATCTAGCAACACATCATTACTACCCAAGTTACAAGAATGTCGAGATCCCACATCACCTTGTGACTACCAATTGTGACTACTCACAAAATAATGACAAGTGTCCTTCTATCCTAGACATCTAGATTGATCAATGTGAGGCATAGACCGTGTCATCCTCTAATCAATCTAAATCTTGAACTCCAAGTAGACTCACTCGATCAAATGAGCTCAACATCTAATGTTGACTCATTTGGGCATGGCCATGCACTTAGTGGTCTCACTCTATCAAGAATACCGATGTCGCTCCCGTCATATGGGAGGGATAGATCCCATCTACATCACTCACATCCCTCTACATAATTCGTTATATACCCAGTAATCGCCTTTATAGTCCACCCAATTCGGGTGACGTTTGACGAAACTAAAGTACATAACTCCTTATGTAGGGATCCATGGTGACTTCAGGTCTAAGGACTAATAGTCATACTAATAGCCACATGAGAAAGTATATGACACTCATATAACGATCCATGATACTTTCTCGTGGCGGGTCATTCAGTATACATTCTCTAATGCATACCCATGTGTCAGCTTGATATCTCTATATCCATGACTTGTGAGATCAAGTCATCGAGCTGACCTACATGCTAGTCTTATTGTATTAACATTGTCCCTGAATGCTAATACTCGACTAGGAATGATTTAGAGTAGTGTTCCCTATATCATCTCACTATCGATTCAACTAATCGATTGATATAGGTATGAACCTTCTACTCAAGGACGCTATTATACTTAGTCTATTTGGCACTAATATAAATAAGTATAATAACCAAACAAAAGCCTTTATTAATATACAAGAATATGATATACATGAGTCCATACAATCATCAAATGATTGGCTCTAGGGCTCTAACTAACACTAGCAGAGGTCCGAGTCGTATGTGACTACCCAGCAGTCTTCCCTGAGGAGTTACCAGGTCTAGCACCAGACAGGGAGATTGAATTCGAGATAGAACTCATTCCCGGTACAAATCCTATCTCAAAAGCATCTTACCGCATGGCTCCAGCAGAACTGAAAGAACTTCATGAGCAACTACAGGAGCTGCTTGACAAGGGCTTCATACGTCCTAGTCACTCACCATGGGGAGCGCCTGTATTGTTCGTGAAGAAGAAAGATGGGAGCTTGCGCCTGTGCATAGACTACCAGGCACTGAATCAAGTCACGATCAAGAACAGGTATCCTCTTCCCAGAATAGATGACCTGTTCGATCAGCTAAAGGGAGCAGCAGTGTCTCTAAGATAGACCTCAGATCAGGTTATCATCAGGTGAAGGTTAAAGAAGGGGATATACCCAAGACAGCATTCAAGACTAGATACGGACACTACGAGTTCGTAGTTATGCCCTTTGGCATGACAAATGCTCCAGCTACTTTCATGGACCTCATGAACAGAGTATTCAGGGGTTACCTAGATAGATTTGTTATTGTGTTTATCGATGACATTCTTATCTATTCAGGAACTCAGGAAGAACACGCAGAGCACCTGAGAATAGTATTGCAGACCCTTCAGCAGATCCAGCTGTACGCCAAGTTCGCGAAATGTGAATTTTGGTTAGATCAGGTGTCCTTCCTGGGTCACATCATCTCAAAGGATGGTATCATGGTAGACCCCAGTAAGATAGAAGCTGTGAGTAGTTGGAAAAGACCCAAGAACGCCAGCGAAATCAGAAGCTTTCTGGGATTAGCAGGTTATTACAGAAAGTTCGTAGAGGATTTCTCCAGGATAGCCTCCCCACTAACAGCTCTTACCAGAAAGAATAGGAAATTTCAGTGGACAGAGGACTGTGAGAACAGCTTCAGCGAGTTAAAAAGGAGATTGACCAGTGCACCTATTCTGACCCTAACAAAAATCGCAGATAGCTTGGATATTTACAGTGACGCCTCTAAATTGGGATTAGGAGCAGTACTGATGCAAGAAGGTAAGGTGATCGCCTATGCCTCCAGACAACTCAAGGAATATGAGATGAATTACCCTACTCATGACCTTGAGCTTGCAGCAGTAGTGTTTGCTCTCAAAATTTAGAGACATTACTTGTATGGAGCTCAGTGCAGAGTGTATACAGATCACCAAAGTCTGAAGTATTTCTTCACTCAGAAGGATCTGAATATGCGGCAGCGTAGATGGCTTGAGCTGGTCAAAGATTATGACATAGACATCCTCTACCACCCAGGAAAAACCAATAAGGTGGCAGATGGACTCAGCAGAAAGTCCGATGCTACCTTACTATCCCTAGCAGCCATGTCACCGCCCCTACAGAGGGAGATCACAGATTTCGTTCTCGAACTTATAGTGGGACAGCTCTCTACTATGACCTTAGCATCTACCCTACTTGGTGATATCCAGACAGCTCAGGAACAGGATCCTGAAATTCAGAAAATCAAGCAAGGGATAACAAAACTAGAAAGTGGAGAGTTCAGAATGGCTAACTGTGGAGCAGTGTATTTCGGTGATAGACTCTGTGTTCTAGATCAGGAGGAACTAAAGGGAAAGAATTTAAATGAGGCTCACAGGACTCCTTGTGCGATGCATCCAGGTTCCACCAAGATGTACCAGGACCTAAAGAAACGTTTTTGGTGGCCTGGGATGAAAAGAGACATCGCTAGATACGTTAGCACCTGTCTGACTTGCCAGAGAGTCAAGGCAGAACACCAGAGACCAGGAGGAGTTCTGCAGCCTATTCAGATTCCAGAATGGAAGTGGGAAGACATTTCTATGGATTTTATAGTGGGACTACCCAGAACCACGAATGGTTTTGATACTATCTGGGTAATAGTTGACAGGTTAACTAAATCATCCCACTTCTTAGCTATCAGGATATCCTACTCCATGGAACAGCTAGCCCAGCTATATCTCAAGGAGATCGTCAGACTACATGGAGTCCCACGGACCACTATTTCAAACAGAGACAGTAGGTTCACCTCTCACTTCTGGGAGTGTGTATAGTCAGCATTGGGCACGAAGTTAAAATTCAGCATAGCTTTCCATCCTCAGACAGATGGTCAGACGGAGCGAGTAAATCAGGTACTCGAAGATATGCTCCGAGCATGTGCCCTAGACTTCAAGGGTAGTTGGTGCAAATATCTGAGTTTAGCAGAATTTGCATACAACAACAGCTATCAGGCCACCATCGTCATGGCACCTTACGAGGCTCTCTATGGGCGGAGGTGTAGATCTCCAATCTACTGGTATGAGAGTGGTGAACAGAAAGCACTAGAACTCCAGACAGATCTAGTAGCAGATACCACAGTAGCTATATAGCAGATCCGCCAGAGGATAGAGACAGCTCAGAGCCGCCAGAAAAGTTATGCCGATACACGGCGCAGACCCTTAGAATTTTCAGTTAGGGATTCAGTGTTCCTCAGAGTAGCTCCCATGAAGGGAGTAATGCGTTTTGGGAAGAAGGGCAAATTAAGTCCCAGATATGTGGGACCATACCTTATCACTAGAAGAGTTGGCAAGGTGGCATATGAGTTAGAGCTACCACAGGAGATGTCAGCCATCCATAATGTATTTCATGTCTCTATGCTGAAGAAGCATATCCTAGATGCCACCCAGGTGATTGAGCCCCAGTCGGTACCAGTCCGCAAAGACCTCAGCTATGATAGTCAGCCTATTCAGATAATAGACCGAGCAGTCAAGAAATTGCGGAACAAGTAGATACCATTAGTAAAAGTCATTTGGCAAAGTCACACAGTAGAAGAGGCAACTTGGGAGACAGAAGCCAGTATGAGACAGAAGTACCCAGAGTTATTCTAAATTCGAGGATGAACTTTTTATAAGGTATGGGGGATTGTAACGCCCAAAAATTCTCAAAATAATTATTATAAATATCCTAGTATTTTTCTGGAATTTTAGGATATTTTTATAGAATTTTTAGAGTAGCGAAAGTAGCAAAAACAAATAGAAGAGAAAATAGCCTACGCGGGAATTAAACCCGAGACCTATGAGGCCCTATGTCTTATAGATAGCTTTAGTAACCAAGTGAACCCAGCAGGACCGTGTTGAAAGGGAAGGGAATCAATTATATTTATATTAGAGTTGAGCCGAATTTACCACTTAATATAAATAGGGAAAAATTAAGTGAAGAGTTATTTTTTTTAACGTAACTCTCTCCTCCCTCACCCTAGTCACGCCGCCCCCTTCTCCTCTTCTTTCTCTCGGCGCACCAAGCCCCAAGGGCTAGGTTTCCGTCCCAACGGCCATAGGAGCACTTTCAGGCGATGACTCCGACACTAGGACGCTCCCCTCCGCGAGAGGAACGCATAGACTCGAGAAGATCGTCGAAAGGATTGTCTCCACCGGAAATCTAGCGATAAGAATCGTAAGAAAATTAAAGCAGAAGGTAAGAAATTCCTCACCTGTAGTATAAGTAGCTCTCGTGTGAATTTCTGCTTTGTTTAGTAGCATATGAATTTTGGACACGTAGGTTGTGCAATAGTGCACACTAGGTGTTCGATAATATGTGCAGCACAGGAAAAGAATGCAACTTAGGCATTTTAATAGCTTAGTAAATGCAATAGAAGCATTTATTCAGTATGTATGATTTTACTATAGTCATATGGGACTACGGTCCAATGGGTGGGTTCCCATAGTCGCCTCTAGGTTCAGATAACCTAGCTCTAGGTTCAGATAGCCTAGAATTAGCAATATAAGAAGAACTCAGCTATAATCAGTATTTTATTTTAGCAGTGGTACTGTACTGGATTAGATATCCATTGGGTTGGGTTTCCACAGTCGTCCCTAGGTTTAGATAACCTAGTAAACCTTACTAGATTCGGGACTTGCAAACCCGGGTCTAGTTAGAGATGAGCGCATAGCATGTACAGTTGCCGAGCCCATCAACAGCATGATTATGTATTTTCATCTATCTATGATAAATAGTTTTCAAAACTCACAAATTAGTTGTGTATACAGTTTAAATTCAGTTCCAGCTTAGTTTTAGTTTTAGCTCAGTTCATGTTCCAGCTTTGTCCTTCATTATTGACACATGTGATAGTTCTATGATTAGTTTTGATTTCTATGTTTGTATGATACCATGTCATGCTCTAACTTGTTCAGTATACATATATTTCAAATAGCACGTTTTAAAAGCATGATCTCATCGTGTGCATGTTTTAGTGAGGTAGATGATTTCTTACTAAGCTCTCAAGCTTACAGATACTCTTTTCCTTATACTGCAGATAAAGGTAAAGGAAAGATGGACTAGCGGAGGCTGGAGGTCAATGCAAGGAAGATGTGTTTGGGTGGAACTTGGAATAAAGATCTTAGGGATCTAGCAAATTTTGTTTTAAGCATTAGAACTCTGTAGCATTTTAGTTGTTCCGCACTTTAGTATGTTTAAATGCCATGAATTAGTGAACTATGCATTAGGACATGTTTAGAATACTAAATATTTGATGTTATAATGTTTCCCAGCCATTTTAGAACTTGTATATGTGATTTAGGCACGAAACAGTGCTGAAATCAGACTTTTCATACGAAATCAGAAACCCCGATAGATCAGCCGATCGATTGGGGGACTTCAATCGATCAACTGATCAATTGGTGAACTTGTTCCGCAAACAGTAAGCTTCTGGATCAATCAGCCGATCGATCCAGTCACTTTCTGTCACGAACAGTAAGCTTCTGGATCGATCAGCCGATCGATCCAGTCACTTTCTGTCGCGAACAGGAAGCTGCCGGATCGATCGACAGATCGATCGAGGAATCGGGAAATCGCTCCCGCGAACAGAGAGCTCTGGAATCGATCACTGGATCGATTGGCCAGTCTGGATCGATCAGCCGATCGATCCAGAATATTAACCCGAACGCAGTAGCCATCGAAATCGATCCATGGATCGATTCAACAGCTTGCAATCGATTGAGTTCAATCTGGATTGATTGGGAAGCTGGGTTTCGACCAAGAGAAGCTGGGTTTCGACCAAGAGACCTTGTAATTCAGCTCCTTGACCATAGGGGATGTAGGATATGCCATGTATACCTTAGATTGCATCCCTTAGCACATGTAGGACCAAAAGCTTGTATTTGCTTAGCAAAGTTTTAATTAGTACGGCTTTCCGCACCTAGACTTAGTGATGGTCATGGATATAGTTTAGCCCTGCATAATGTGACGGTCTGGTCTTACAGCCTAGCCAGTAGAAGATGGGTCGTTACACCCCCTATGACATAGGGTTACCACCCCCTAGGGTTTTCCCTTTGCCTGACCGCAGCTAGGACTTTTCTCCACCTAGAGTTCCCACCCCCTAGGACCTAGGGTTACAACCCCCTATGGTTTTCACCTGCCTAACTGTAGTTAGGACTTTCCTGAGACACTCATTCAACATGTTAGATAACAACACACCTTAACTTTGAATCCTTTGCCATTATCAAAACTCAGGTTCGATCGTTGGATGCTTCCCGCACCAACACGATCAATTCCGAAAAGCTGAAAGACACCAGGAAAATGTGCTTGATTGGTGGTTGCACCAAATCGAAGTGACCCGGCTCTGATAGCAATTGTTGTATCGAAAAGCGCTAGAGGGGGGAGGGTGAATAGCGTTCGTGGCTTTCACTTATCGTATTCGAAAATTCGATGAGAGTTAAGTAGCAGAATAAGAAAACAAACACAAAAAGACGCCAAGTATATACTTGGTTTTCAGCCTAGAACGACTACTAGTACTCCAAGGCCCACGCTCGTTGAGCATTTACTTTGGGCAACAACTATATCACGTAAAAGGTTATAACTTTAGAGTACAATATTAGAACTGAAATAACAATTATACCGACGATGAAAATAGCAAGCTTGAAGATTCGGGTCATCGGGGTCTTGTCGTAGCTCAGCCGGATCATCTTGTTAGTAGTACACAACTCAAAGATGTCTTGGAATTCGTTGTATACAAGTGCTGGTCGAGACTTCCTTGTATAGCCTGCTGAGGGTGCCCTTAATCCACTTGAGGGCGCCCTTATCCGCGCTGAATCCACCGCGCGGATGAGCTCTGAAGATGTCCTTGCTGATCCTCTTGAAGGCGCCTCCATACTCCATGAGGGTGCCTTCAAGGCAATTCGAGGTGCCTCAAGCCTCCATGAGGGTGCCTCCAGCCTTGCTGCGCGCATTCTCCTCCTCTGCACCCGAGGTACCTCCAAGCTCCATGAGGGTGCCTCGGGTACTGTTCACCTGAGGTAAACTTTGCTCTTTAGTCCTTTCTAAGCATGTTAGTTCACAAAATAATAACATACCCTGCAAAACAAAGTTAGCACATAATAATAACATAAAATAAAATATATGATAGCCACCGGACTGTCTGGTTCTGATTTCGGATTTACGACCGAAAACCCTAGGTCGAACCGATGCCTACTGTTCCCTCCACGGGGAACGCACCCTCACCTACTCCACTCAGGAGAGTATACCTGATGCTAATCCGGTCCTCCAGACTGATTGGACTTTCTGCCTAGGGTCACCAGCCCCTAGGATTTTTCGCCACCTTGGGTTACCTCCCCCAAGGACCTAATGTTACCCCCCCCCCCTTTAGATTTCCACCACCAAGGGTTACCACCCTCTAGGACCTAAGTTTGCCGCCCCTTAGGGTTTTCCTCCACCTAGGGTTACCACCCCCTAGGACCTAAGGTTACCGCCCCTTATGGTTTTCCACCTACCTAACCGCAGTTAAGACTTTCCTACAAACTCATTCATACATGTTAGATAACAATTAACCTTAACTTTGAATCCCTTTGTCATTATTAAAACTTAGGTTCGATCATCGGATGCTTCTCACACAAGCAAAATAACTATTGAAGTCACTAAATGTTCACTGAAATTCTTGATTCATTAATCTAAAGGTAATTTTGCTAATATAATCATCTTCATTCGAATAGTGGACATCTAATGAGCTCAAAAATGCAAGTACAATTCGAGGATAAGTAGGAAGATGTGTGTACATAATATCATCCCAATCTAGAGAACTAATCATCCAATCTATATCATGTCTAATTCCTAAAACATTCAAAACAATTGGGTCCATGTATCCTGTACACACAATTTTTCTTGTGACAAGAATATCAAATCTAGATTTATGATCATCATTTCTAAAAATGATATTGAATTAATTGTCGTTACCTTTGTCGCATACCCTCTATTTGCCTTTGCCCTTTATGACTTTCTCCTTGATCTTTTCCTTTGTTGTTCCCTTTTCTCGGCTTGATCCACCACTTCCTTTTCGAAGTTTCTTCAAAAGATTAGACATGATGTCAAGTTTAGAGAGGGGAGAAGTGTTGTTTAATTGGAGAGGTGAGATCTTGCGAAAATAGATCTTAAGAAGTAAGATCTTAGGGAAGGAAGTTGTAGATATTGAAGGTAAGAGAGGAGAATTGCTATTTAGATCTAAATCTAGATGTGGTTTATGGAGAAAATGTTGGTTCCTACTCGGAATACCATCCTAGTTCCCCTATATAAAAATTGTACAAGCATAGAACTATCCTAGCTACCCATGTGCTCCACTGAAGTTAAATTTGGATTGCAAATGATGTTTACATTATTATTACAAATTGTCCTTCAGAAGTTAAACTTAGATTGGAAATGATACTTAATATTTTAACTCCAAGTTTAACCGATGTGATCTTCCTAAGTTAAACCATATTACAGAAGTTGTCACATATCGATTTCAAAGATCCGCTTCCAGGTTAAACATGGTGAGGCACTATGACTTCTTGGGTATGAGATCATCTACCACTTCCTAGACAAAGTCTTTCAAAGAAATTGGATATTTAACTTCTTATAGTAACTAGGTTTAACTATAGAGACCTCAATAGAAACACAATATCGAAACATGAAATTGAACAATAAAATCGATAACAAAAATAATAACCTAAAACCGTTAACCTCTTGTGTTTGGTTTTCCAAGATCTATACAAAAGGATGAACTAGTCATGATGCGGAAACAAAAACTAGTTATACCTTTTGTAGCTTATAGACCTCTTGATCTTTTATTGTATTCCTCTCCTTCTCTTGGACGACGTGTAGGCTACGATCTACCAAGATGAAATCCACCCAAGTCTTCTCTTCTTGCTTCCAAGTTTCGGCCACCAACAACCTCCAAAGAATGATGAGTTTTGGTGAACAACCAATCTCCAAGGGATGATAGGAAACAATGCCTCCTTTCTCCTATTCTTCTTCAAGCAAAATCTAGCCACCAAAGGAACTCCAAGAGATTGATGCCGCCGGCCACCAAAGAAGAAGAGAAGGAGAATAGGAAGGGCTGGCCACAAGGAATAAGAGAGGAGGAATAGAAGATGACTGATTCTTTCATGAGGCACACCCTCCCCTCTTTTATAATCCATGGTCTTGTCAAATAAAGAAAGTTTTAAACATAATTAAAACTTCCTTATTTTCCTTGCCAATGACTAAAAAGGAAAATTTTAAAACAAAAAAATTAAAACTTCCTTTTCTTCGTGTCATGCCGGACCACCCCTATTGCTCCAAACAAGGAAAGTTTTAAACATGAAATTAAAACTTCCTTATTTGTTTCTGGTAAGAAAAATTTTTAAAATAAAAATTTCTCTTTCAAATCCCTTCATGGTTGGTTATAAAAGGAAAATTTTATAAATTAAAATCACTCTCTTAAAACATGCGGATGATTACAAAAAAGGAAAATTTTATCAAAAAATTTAAATATCTTTCTTTTAAACTACAAATAAGGAAAGATTAAAAACCTTTCTCTTAATCCTTTGCAGAAAGCTATAAAAGGAATGATTTAAAATTTTTAAAACTTTCTTTTAAAATCATGGCTCCCATAATAGGAAAGATTTCAAAATTTAAAACTCCCTCTTAATTTCAATGTGGTCGGCCACCCTTGTGTGGGCTCCAAGCTAGGCCGACCACAACATACCTCCCATCTTGGTTTAGTTTGGCTGGCCCTAGCATGGTCTCCAAGCTAGGCTTGGCCGACCACTTCAAGATGGGTAAGAAGTTGGGCTTTAGGTGGATATAAGACTTTATAAATAAGAGGCTACAATAGGGACCTAGAGGAGGAATTGGTTTTGGTCTCCCAATGAGCTTGAGCTTCCCGTGTTCGCCCCGAACACCCAACTCGAGTTCATCAATAATAACTCATACCACTAAAGAGTTATTATTGCACTACTGCACTAATCCCATATTACAATATGAGATCTTTCTTATCATGAGTGCGTTAGTCTTCGTGTGTTTAAGATATCGAATGTCCACTAATTAAATGAGTTACTGACAACTCACTTAATTAATATCTATCTTCAAGAGTAGTATCACTCAACCTTATTGTCATGTTGGACTAAGTCCACTTGCAGGCTTTACATGACAATTCTTATGAGCTTCTCAAGGGGACATTATCAACCTAGATTACTAGGACATAATTTCATTCTATAATCAACAACACCATATAAATAATATCATTTCCCAACTTATAGGGCCTATTGATTTAACGAAATAAATCACACCCTTTGATAAATTAAAGAAATAAATATTAAGTATACGTGCTTGTTATTATATCATGATTAAGAGTACATACTTCTATAATAAAAAAGGTGTTGTTATTTTTAACAGTCAGTATAAAAAGTCCAACCTCAAATGGTCCTGCTCAATACACTTAGAGTGTACTAGTGTAATTTTATAGTCAAGATAAACTAATACCAAATTACACTACAACCATTCCAATGGTTTGCCCCATTCCATCTTGGTTGTGAGCAACTATTTATAATTTATATGAAACTGATAACATAATCTTCTGTGTGACACTACACACTATGTTATCTTCAATATAAATTAAATGAACAACTATACTTAGCATATAAATGTAGACATTTGACCAATGTGATTCTTATTTCAAAATAAATGTTTATACAAAAAACTAGACTTTTAGTTTACACTCTAGCAATCTCCCACTTATACTAAAAGACTATGCTGCCATAAACGTTGCCATACATCTGATTCCCATCCCCTCAACATGTTGATCGAAAGCTTTCGCAGGAAGGGCCTTAGTGAAAGGATCTGCCAGGTTATCTACTGATGCAATCTTGGTGACAACAACTTCTCCTCGCTTTACGATATCTCTTATCAGGTGGTACTTTCGCTCAATGTATTTACTCACCTTGTTGGCTCGTGGTTCATTCGAGTTTGCTACTGGACCGCTATTATCACAATAAATTGTGATGATTTTGGGCAAACCATGAACTACATCTAAGTCCATCAAAAAGTTCCATAGCTATACAGCTTCTTTGGCTACCTCAGAGGCTGCCACATGCTCAGCTTCCATGGTTGAGTCTGAAATGCATTTCTGCTTAACACTCCTCCATGCTATGGCTCCACCTCCTAAAGTAAACACATAGCCTGATGTAGACTTACTATTGTCCCTATCTGATTGGAAGTCAGAATCCGTGTAAACCACAGGGAGCAAATCATTTGCTTGGTAAATCAGCATATAATCTCTAGTCCTTCTCAAGTACTTTAATATATGCTTTACAGTAGTCCAATTTCCCTATCCTGAATTACTTTGATATCTGCTAACCATGCCCACGGTAAAACAGATACCCGGTCTCATGCATAACATAGCATACATTAGGCTTCCTACAACTGAAGCATAAGGAACTGCCTTCATTTCTTCTATCTCTTTTGATGTCTTCGGAGACATCTCTTTAGATAAAGATACTCCAAGCCGAAAAGGTAGAAAACCTTTCTTGGAGTCTTGCATACTAAAATGAGCTAGGATAGTATCGATATATGAAGTTTGGGATAAACATAACAATCTTTTATTGTGATCCCTTATTACTTTGATCCCGAGAATATGTGCACATTCTCCTAAGTCCTTCATATCGAATTGCTTGGACAACCATCCCCTTTTTTCTGACAACACTTTGATATTGTTGGCAACTAACAAAATGTCATCTACGTATAGTACAAGAAATACCACAACGTTTTCATCACACTTCTTGTATACACAAGACTCATCCGGACATTGAATAAATTCATAGGACCGGATTACTTCATTAAACCAGATGTTCTAAGATCTTGAAGCTTGCTTCAGTCCATAAATAGACCGATTGAGCTTACATACAAGATGCTCTTTGCCCTTTTCAATAAACCCCTCTGGTTGCTTCATATGGATGTTTTCTTCAAGACTTCCGTTAAGGAAAGCTGTCTTGACATCCATTTACCAAACCTCATAATCCATATGAGCAGTAATAGATAAGAGTATCCGGATAGACTTAAGCATAGCTACTGGCGAAAAGGTTTCCTCATAATCGATTCCCTCTTTCTGGGTATACCCCTTTGCAACAAGTCTTACTTTGAAGGTTTCCACCTTCCCGTCTGTCCCTCTGTTTGTTTTGTAGATCCATTTACATCCAATAGCTTTTACACCATTTGATGGTTCTACTAGCTCCTAGACTTTGTTAGAATACATAGATTCTATTTTTGAATTCATTGCTCTTTGCCAAGATGCCACATCTTTATCTTGGAGTGCTTCGTCATATGTTCGGGGATCAGGTTCATGTTTACCTGGGATCAAGTCCGATGACTCTCCAAAAAATATGAATCTTTCAGGTTGCCTCACAACCTTCCCACTACGATGAGACACTATCTGTAGTTGTGTATCATTTGTGATTTGTGTTGCAGTTTCTTGTGATTTTTCATCTTGCACTCTTGGTACTAAAGTAGACGTGTCTTCTCTTATTTCTTCTAGAACAATTTCACTCATGGGCTTGTGGTTTATTACATAGTCCTCTTCTAAAAATAGGGCATTCGTGCTAACAATGACCTTCTGATCTTTAGGACTATAAAACAAACCACCTTTTGTTCCTTTAGGATAACCTATAAATAGGCGAACTTCTGTATGAGATACCAACTTATCAGCATCTCCCTTCAGCACATGTGCTGGACTACCCCAAATCCGAACATGACTCAGACTAGGCTTTCGCCTGTTCCACAATTCTGTGGGAGTAGAGGGTACTGATTTAGAAGGTACCAAATTCAAAATGTACACTACCGTTTCTAAAGCATATCCCCAGAATGAATTTGGTAATTCTGAATAACTCATCATCGATCTAACCATTTGCATAAGAGTCCTATTCCTTCATTCTGCCACACCATTCTGTTGGGGTGTACCAGGTGCAGACAATTAGGATTGAATCCCAACCTTTGATAAGTAATTCCTAAACTCTCCTGAGAGGTACTTGCCACCACGATCAGACCGTAGTGTCTTGATACTTTTACCATCACGTTTCTCCACATCAGCCTTGTACTCTTTGAACTTATCAAAGCACTCAGACTTGCGGCGTATCAAGTAATATATCCATATCTTGAATAGTCATCTATAAAAGAGACAAAATATTCGAAACCACCTCTCGCTTGGATAGTCATAGGTCCACACAAATCAGAATGAACCAATTACAACACATCTTTTGCTCTATACCCCTTGGCCTTAAAAGGTCTCTTGGTCATTTTTCCTTCCAAGTATGATTCACAGGTTGGAAAGTTTTCCAACACTAATGAACCCAAGAGTCCATCGGCTATTAGCCTTTGAATCCTACTTAAGTTAATATGACCAAGTCTTAGATGTCAAAGATATGTTTGGTTTATCTTCAAAGGTTCCTTTCTCTTATTGGAATTAGAAGATATGTTATTAATTTCCATTTGTTGCTTTGTGGGAGTTATTGGATTTAGAGTATACAAATTGTCAACTAATGTACTAGAACAGATAACTACCCTATTTTTCATGATAACCACTATGTTATCAAAAGAAATAGTATATCCATCCAAAAATAGTTTAGAAATTGAAATTAAATTCTTTCTAAAACTTGGTACATAAAGATAATTTCTCAAAATCAAAGTTCTATTCCTATCAAATGATAAGTAAACATCTTCCACTGCAACAGCCGCCACTTTCGTCGCATTGCCCATGTTGATGGTTATCTCTCCTTCACATAGTTGTCGAGTTTCCTGGAACCCCTGCAATGTATTGTAGACATGATCAGTGGCTCCTGTATCTACACACCAGGTACTGGTAGATAACACCGCTAAACATGTTTCAACTACTAGAGAATAAGATATACCTTTATTGTTCTCTTTCCTACTAGGATAATCCACCTTCTAATGTCCAGACTGCTTGCAAATGAAGCACTTGCCCTTCAACTTCTTCACTCCTGCTTTTAGTCCAGTACCTAGAGATCGATTCACATTCTTTGCCGTGCCAGCTTGTTTCTTCTTCTTCTTCTTCTTGCCTTTCGACTTAAAAGTAGAAACATTTTCAGCAAAGTGGATTTAAGAACTATAATGAAATAGCCCTTCTGCTACTTGAAATTTTGTCAGTAGATCCGCCAATGAATAAATCCTTTTATTCATATTGTAGTTCAGGCGGAACTGCTCAAAACTTTTGGGTAGCGATTGGAGAATAATATCGACCTGGGTTTCCCTATCGATTTCAGCTCTAAGGATTTGTATCTTGTTCAAGTAAGCCATCATTTTGAGGATATCATCCCTTACGGGTGTCCCCTCTGACATGGTGGCTGTCATTAAGTTTCTCATAACCAGTTGCCTAGCAGCCCGATTCTGGTGTCCGAAGAAATCCTTGAGATTGCTCATCATGTCATAGGTAGTTGGCATGTCGTGATGCTGATGTTGCAGCGCATTTGACATTGAAGTCAAAATGTAACACTACGCCATCTCATCTGCCTTGACCCATTTCCTATGATGCTCAATCTCCTCTTCACTAGAATTGCTATTAGGTGCATTAGGGCTGACCTCTTTTAGTACAAACTTATAGTCTTCAGTAGTTAGGACAATGTCCAGGTTTTTTTCCAATCTATGTAATTGAAACCAGTAAGTTTGTTCTCTTTCAGAATAATAGCCAGTGGGTTAAAAGTCATCCTAAGAATCACAAAATTAGTTTTGGTCAAAACTTTAGAATTTAGAATAATATTGAGTCCTTAAACAATATTATTTAAATTCACCAACACCTCAAAACACCGTGAATTTTATATGCCATGATAGTGTGGATGTATACAAACTCAAACATTTGTAAGAGGATATTTTACCCATTAATTTTATTATTGTCAACCTAACTTTATGACAAATAAAATTAATAGTTGGTATTCTTTTGGTTACACATATAATAGCAGTGACTCCGATGGGGAGGATAGTATTAAATGTGCCAAAGTGTATACCATTACTTGATACTTAGTCCATTAAATAGGATTATGCCCCTTCAGATGGAGAAGATCACACACTCCAAAATAATTTCCTATAATCATCTATAAAGAAAATTTGATTTAGCGATCCACATACAAATTCATCCGATGTGGAGGAAGGCACTCAGAGCCAACGCGCAAGTTTGTTTGCATCACTTACAAACCAGTAATGAAGACTGTGGAATTTATTTACAAATCCCTCTCCCACTTAGTTATTTAAGATGAGGATTTTAACATGAACACACACATCACAGCAAATAAAAGCAATAAATATGGAAAAATAATTGTCTAACTATTATGGCCTCTTCCATCACTGTCCTCCATGTGCTATCAACCCTAGCTGCTGCCATCTTTAGCCAACGGAATCGGGTCTAGTCGTCGCATCTATCTTGCTTCTTTTTCCGTTGCGCCTCTGGTCCTCAAATAACACCATGTCTCGCAAGGATACGATTCACGACAAAAATATAATTTTACATATATCGATCCTATATTCCACAAAGGAATGTACATAAAGTCTAGATCGAACAAAATGTAAAATCCTAAAACTAATACAGCTCCTGCTGTATTTAATACATACAATCATACACACACATAAAATGCCCTCGACATGTCCGAGGGTCCAATCAAACATAATCACAATAGGCCATAATAGTTGGAGCCTGCAACCATAGAGTTAATCTGTTTGCACATCCTACTATTATCCAACCTAAAATATGTATGACATGTGCATAATTAAACTAAAAACCAAACTCATAGAGGTATAACCTAGCTTTGATACCAATTGTTGGCTGCTACTCAGAATACTGTCCTAGTTCCCCTGTATAAAAATTTGTACAAGCATAGAACTATCCTACCTACCCATGTGCTCTACTGAAATTAAATTTGAATTGCAAATGATGCTTAACATTATTAATCCAAATTGTCCTTCAGAAGTTAAACTTGGATTGGAAATGATACTTAACATTTTTACTCCAAGTTTAACAGATGTGATCTTCCTAAGTTAAACCATATTACAAAAGTTATCAAATATCTATTTCAAAGATCAGTTTCCATGTTAAACATGGTGAGGCACTAGGCCTTCTTGGATATGGGATCATCCACCACTTCCTAGACAAAACCTTTCAAAAATAATTGGATATTTAACTTCTTACAGTAAACTAGGTTTAACCATAGAGACCTCAATAGAAACACAATATCGAAACATGAAATCGAACAATAAAATCGATAACAAAAATGATAACCTAAAATCGTTAACCTTTCGTGTTTAGTTTTCCAAGATCTATACAAAAGGATGAACTAGTCATGATGCGGAAACAAAAACTAGTTATACCTTTTGTAGCTTATAGACCTTTTGATTTTCTATTGTATTCCTCTCTATCTCTTGGACGTCGTGTGGGCGATGATCTACCAAGATGAAATTCACCCAAGCCTTCTCTTCTTGCTTCCAAGTTTTGGCCACCAACAACCTCCAAAGAATGATGAGTTTCGGCCAACAACTAATCTCTAAAGGATGCTAGGAAACAATGCCACCTTTCTCCTCTTATTCGTCAAGCAAAATCCGGCCACCAAAGGAACTCCAAGAGATTGATGCCGCCGGCCACCAAAGAAGAAGAGAAGGAGAATAGGAAGGGCTGGCCACAAGGAATAAGAGAGGAGGAATAGAAGATGTTCGATTCTTTCATGAGGCACACCCTCCCTCTCTTTTATAATCCTTGGTCTTGCCAAATAAAGAAAGTTTAAAACATAATTAAAACTTCCTAATTTTCCTTGCCATTGACTTAAAAGGAAAATTTTAAAATAAAAAATTAAAACTTCCTTTTCTTCTTGTCATGGTCGGCCACCCCTATTGCTCCAAACAAGGAAAGTTTTAAACATGAAATTAAAACTTCCTTATTTGTTTCCGGTAAGAAAAATTTTTAAAATAAAAATTTCTCTTTCAAATCCCTTCATGGTTGGTTATAAAAGGAAAATTTTAGAAATTAAAATCTCTCTTTTAAAACATGTGGATTATTACAAAAAAGGAAAGTTTTATCAAAAATTAAAATATCTTCCTTTTAAACTACAAATAAGGAAAGATTAAAAACCTTTCTCTTAATCCTTTGTAGAAAGCTATAAAAGGAATGATTTAAAATTTTTAAAAGTCCCTTTTAAAATCATGGCTCCCACAATAGGAAAGATTTCAAAATTTAAAACTCCCTCTTAATTTTAATGTGGCCGGCCAACCTTGCTTGGGCTCCAAGCTAGGCCGACCACAACATAGCTCCCATCTTGGTTTGGTTTGGCCGGCCCTAGCTTGGTCCCCAAGCTAGGCTTGGCCGACCACTTCAAGATGTGTAAGAAGTTGGGCTTTTGGTGGATATAAGACTTTATAAATAAGAGGCTACGATAGGGACCTAGAGGAATTGGGTTTCGTCTCCCGATGAGCTTGAGCATCCCGTGTTCGCCCCGAACACCCAACTCGAGTTCATCAATAATAACTCATACCACTAAAGAGTTATTATTGTAGTACCGCACAAATCCCATATTAAAATATGGGCTCTTTCTTATCATGAGTGCGTTAGTCTCCCTGTGTTTAAGATATCGAATGCCCACTAATTAAATGAGTTACTGACAACTCACTTAATTAATATCTATCTCCAAGTGTAGTACCACTCAACCTTATTGTCATGTCGGACTAAGTCCACCTGCAGAGTTTACATGACAATCCTTATGAGCTCCTCAAGGGGACATTATCAACCTAGATTACTAGGACACATTTTCATTCTATAATCTACAATACACCATATAAATAATATCATTTTCCAACTTATCGGGCCTATTGATTTAACGAATTAAATCACACCCTTTGATAAATTAAAGAAATATATATTAAGTATACGTGCTTGTTATTATATCATGATTAAGAGTACATACTTCCATAATAATAGAGGTTTATTATTTTTAACAGTCAGTATAAAAAGACCAACCTCAAATGGTCCTGCTTAATACATTTAGAGTGTACTAGTGTAATTTTATAGTCAAGATAAACTAATACCAAATTACACTACAACCATTCTAATGGTTTGTCCCATTCCATCTTGGTTGTGAGCAACTATTTATAATTTATAAGGAATTGATAACATGATCTTCTATGTGACACCACACACCATGTTATCGTCAATATAAATTAAATGAACAACTACACTTAGCGTATAAATGTAGACATTTGACCAATGTGATTCTTATTTCAAAATAAATGTTTATACAAAAAGCTAGACTTTTAGTATACACTCTAATAGAAAAATGAGTAAGAGATCTACATCTGGGAGGTTAAGGAGAAAGGTTGAAGATTAGAAAGGGTTGGAGAAGAAATTTGGCTTGGGGGTGTGGCCGACACGGTCTTGGTTGTAACGCCCCGCCCCTCCTGCTTAGGCGACGGGGGTTACTTACACATACATACCTACTTACTACAGCGGAAGTCTTATTTATAGAAATTAAACTTTTCTTTTCTTTAAAATCAACATGACTAATCACCTGGACATATAAAACCACATAACATACTTAACATGATTTTTAAGTCATAATGCCCAAACACAAAATTAAATGTCATGGTGTCATAAAGCAGTAACATAACTAGGCATAGTTCTTATTAAACAAAAGCAAGTCTTTCTCCTTTAGCCAAGGCACTACCACACACATCCTTCTAGCCCCTCCTGCTGCTCCCTTAGTTCATTCATTCCTTGCCTTTATCTGTGGTACAAGAAAGTAAGTTGTGAGCACCCATGGCTCAGTAAGTTCCTTTACTACTCACAAAAAAAACGTATAGCATATCAAAATCACAAGACATAACACATATATCATGCAGCATATCATGGCATATCGAAAACATAATCGTAAGTTATCATGGCATAACATAACATGATCATCAAATGCACCCTGACATAGCATAACATCATCATAACTATCATGGCATAATCATAAGGTATATGCAAGGTGAATTTCTAAACATGTACCATGAAAACATATGCAACATGTCCTTTGAAAACATATAATATACATACTTAAACATAATCTTAACATGATTAGGGCCCCGGCTTGTACCACATACATAAATGCGCGCGTCCTATGTAGGTCCAAGGTAGCAAGTCTTGAACCCTACAAGGCATACATATTAGGCCCGTTTCTTAGTCCATAGACCTAGGGGCACTTAGGAGCCCATCCCTAACGAGGCCCGTTTCTTAGTCCATCGACCCCGGGGCGCTTATGGAGCTCACCCTTGGTACAAGCCATACATAAAGTAAAATAGCATGCTTTACATATCATGGTTCTTATCTTTTCTTGCACATCGTGTCACTTATCATATCATACCATATAGACTTTTGGGCACACAGCTCATCATAATGGTATGTAAAGATTTGGGCACACAGCACATCATATATTTTATGCATAAATTGGGCACACAGCTCATCACATATATCATGGATAAATTTGCACATAGCTTCATCATAAATAATACACACCATAGCATAAGGGTTTCCATCATGTATAGATCATAAGTTTGCATAATTAAACATAGAAGCACAGAAATCTCAAAATCATGGCATATAAGATACATGGAAAAACATAATTCAATTTCTAACCCTAATGTCTTTTAGTGGCCGAACCATATAGGTTGGGTTTTTGGTAAAAACTTCATACCAACATGTGAACCCTAAGTAAGCATCATTTCTTATACCATAAGAACCACCATGAGCAAGTTTAGGTAAAGTTCTAGGTTACTTAAGCTTACAACTTATTATGGCCGAAACTTATCAAGTATACATTGGGTTAAAAACTATCATTCAAGCTTGTGAACCCTAAACAACTTCCATAGCAAACATTTCAAGGAATAACATGAGCATGGTTGAGTTAGGTTCTAAGTTTCCTAAGCCCTAAATCATGAAGTGGCCAAAACTTGTAGGGCTTAAAACTAGGGTTCAAGTGCCCTAAAAACGTGAGAACCTTAAAAAACTTTCATAGCAAATATATCAAGGAATAACATGTGCATGGTTGAGTTAGGTTCTAAGTTTCTTAAGTCCTAAATCATGAAGTGGCCGAATGTTATAGGACTTAAAATTAAGGTTCAAGTGTCCTAAAAGCATGAGAACCTTAAACAACTTTCATAGTAAATATATCAACGAATAACATGAGCATGGTTGAGTTAGGTTCTAAGTTTCCTAAGTCCTAAATCATGAAGTGGCCGAATACTATAGGACTAAAAATTAAGGTTCAAGTGTCCTAAAAGCATGAGAACCTTAAACAACTTTCATAGCAAATATATCAAGGAATAACATGAGCATGGTTGAGTTAGGTTCTAAGTTTCCTAAGTCCTAAATCATGAAGTGGCCGAAACTTGTAGGGCTTAAAATTAGGGTTCAAGTGCCCTAAAAACATGAGAACCTTAAACAACTTTCATAGCAAATATATCAAGGAATAACATGAGCATGGTTGAGTTAGGTTCTAAGTTTCCTAAGTCCTAAATCATGAAGTGGCCGAATACTATAGGACTAAAAATTAAGGTTCAAGTGTCCTAAAAGCATGATAACCTTAAACAACTTTCATAGCAAATATATCAAGGAATAACATGGGCATGGTTGAGTTAGGTTCTAAGTTTCCTAGATCCTTGAACATGATGTGGCCGAATGTTATAGAACATGAATTAAATTTCCATGCAACAATAAACTTAAGAACATTAAGTTGGCTACATAACATTTCATCAATGAGATCATGATCATCTTAGATTTTGCTTTAAATTCTCCTAGGCATCAAAACCTAAACATATCCGAACCTTCATGGACATGAAATAGAGTTCAACTTAACATACAATCATGGCATATCATAATAGTTTCATAACTTATCTTAAGGAAATCTTAGCATGCTTAGTTTTAAATTAAAGCTCTCCTGGGTCCTTAGTTCTACCATGGCCGAATACTCATGAATTTAAGTTCTACCAAAAATTTTAACATAGATAAATCCTTACCATAAAATACATGCTACAAGAGAAATATCAAGCATATTAATTTTAGATCATTTCATTCTCTAGGTCCTTCCTTTGGTTTTTCTATTGGTTAGAATTTCTTCATGATGTTTTCTTAGCTTTTTATGTGACCGAATCTTCATAGAAAAATAAGAGCTATTGTACCACAGGTGAGGGGAACATACTTCCTTTCGCTTGTGGTTTTTTCTTAGAGAGAAAAGTGTTCTAGGTATCAAGGAAGGAGGAAGTTTCTTCTTCTTGTACCTCCTTTTGTTTCCTTTCCTTGTAATGGCTAGAACTTGAAGGTTTCTTCTCGAAAATTAGCTTTCTTGGAGAAGAACTTAACTTAGCTATTGGTATGAGGTGAGGGAAGTTTTTCTTGGTTCGGTGAAGAATGAGGAAGAGAGAAGGAGGAAGAAGAAAATGAATTAAATCCTTTGTTTTTCTTCTCTAACCCTATTTATCCCTTTGCCAAATGAAACATGTCCCCATTCATTCCCTCAACTCCTCTTTTCCCCCACTCCTTTAATTGCCACGAAAATAGAGAGAGGGAGGGAAGTAGACAATACCTCTTTTGCATGCTCCCTTTTCTTAACCAAGAGGGAAAAGAAGGTAAGCAACTTGGTTTTCTCTTGTTCTTTTTGCTTAGTTTCCTTTTCTCCTTTAACTAAATTTTTCATTCCTTTCTATCCAATTATTTCTCCTTATCCTAATGGTTATCATTCATCAATTTATCTCCATCAATTGTGGGAGATTCAAGGTTCAATCCTTAACCTCACCTCTTCTTATTTTATATTTTCTTTTGTTGTTATTTTCCTTTTTCTCTTATTCTTTTCATTTATTTATGCTCTAAGTAAAATAATATTCAGAGACCTATTAAAATTTCGTGGGTGTTACAGTACCCCATACCTCATAAAAAGTTCATCCTCGAACTTAGAATAGCGACGTCAGGTTGCACCAAACTTCCGGCTGAGTGCATCGGCCACCTTGTTCGCTTTTCCGGGATGATAAAAGATTTCGCAATCATAATCCTTGACTAGCTCGAGCCATCTGCGTTGTCTCATATTTAGGTCTTTTTGTGTGAATAAATATTTCAGACTCTGGTGGTCTATATAAATCTTGCACGGGGCTCCATATAAATAATGCCTCCATGTTTTCAGAGCGAAGAACACAGCTGCTAGTTCCAGATCGTGAATGGGGTAACTTCTTTCGTGCTCTTTGAGTTGCCTGGAGGCATAGGCGATGACTTTGCCGTCTTGCATGAGTACAGCTCCCAATCCTAATAAGGATGCATCGCTATACATATCAAAGCCTTTCTTGCTTTCCGGTAGAGTAAGGATTGGCGCACTGGTCAGCCTCCGTTTTAATTCTGTAAAACTCTTCTCACATTCCTCCGTCCATTCATACCTTTTATTTTTCTTGGTGAGATTCGTCATGGGTGTTGCGATTTTGGAGAAATCCTCTACGAACTTCCTGTAATAGCCTGCCAATCCCAGAAAACTTCTGATTTTGCTGGCATTCTTTGGTCAGCTCCAGTTACTTACGGCTTCGATCTTGCTTGGATCTACCATGACTCCATCCTTGGAGATGACATGACCCAAGAATATAATTCGATCTAGCCAGAACTCGCACTTGGAAAACTTTGCATACAGTTGTTTCTCTCGGAGGATCTGCAGTACAATATTCAGATGTTCGGCATGTTCTTCTTGGGTTCTTGAATAGATGAGAATATCGTCGATGAAGACGATCACACATTTATCGAGATATACCGCAAATACCCGATTCATCAAATCCATGAACACAGCAGGGGCATTTGTCACTCCGAATGGCATAACCACGAACTCATAGTGTCCGTATCTGGTTCGAAAGGTTGTCTTGGGTATATCATCTTGTTTCACTTTCACTTGATGATAGCAGGACCTTAGATCAATCTTTGAGAAGATAGTTGCTCCCATCAATTGGTCGAATAGATCGTCGTTCCGCGGAAGGGGGTATCTGTTCTTGATCGTCGCGTTATTTAATGCTTGGTAATCTATACACAATCGTATAGATCTATCCTTCTTTTTCACAAACAATACTGGAGCTCCCCACGGAGAGTGACAGGGGCGAATAAGTCCCTTGTCGAGTAACCCCCGTATCTGTTCTTGAAGTTCTTTCAAATCAGTGGGCGCCATCCGGTAAGGTGCTTTAGAAATCAATTTAGTACCCGGAATCACTTCAATCGTAAATTCTATTTCCCTATCGGGTGCTAATCCCGGTAGTTCATCAGGAAATACTTCCGGATAGTTGCATACTACCCTGACCTCTTTTAGCTTCTGGCTTTCGGTTTGTTTTGTATCAACTACGTGTGCTAGAAATCCAGTACATCCTTTGTCCAACATACTCTGTGCCTCTATAGATGATAAGAATCATTCAGGTTCTTTCCCAGATTCCCCAATAAATTCAAACATCGGCTCAGCTTCAGGTCGGAAGACTACTTTCCTGTTACGGCACTCGATTGAGGCACCGTACTTGCCCAGGAAATCCATGCCCAGTATAATGTCATAATCCCGCATGTTAAGTACTATCAGATTGTAGTAGAGTTCTCTGTCTGCGATTCGGATAGGTATGGCCCGCAGCATACGATCCGATGGCATAACTTCCCCGGATGGTAGGGTTGTTAAGAACGTGATATTTAGTGTCTGGGGTGGTATGTCTAATCTCTTGGTAAATGATGCTGAGATGAACGAGTGTGTCGCCCCCGTATCAAACAATACTAAAGCATACTGACTAAAATTAGGTAGCTGACCTGTAACGACAGTAGAGGCGCTTGCCACATCCTCCTTAGTAAGCGAGAAAACCCTGGCGTTCGTTGTAGTTGGTGGAGCTTCCAATCTCCCTTGGCTAATTAGTGTTCCATCAATAGTAGTTTGCATCTGATGTAGTTGTGAGGGGGTATTCCTGTTTTGGTTGTTCTGCTGGGGTGGTGCCTGGTACCGGTTGGTGCAGTCTCTGGCTAGATGTTCTTCTCCTCCGCAATTATAGCACTTTCTGGTACCCTTATGACACACTCCTGAATGCAGCTTTCCGTAAATAGTGCACTGGGGGTACTTCGGTTGCTTATTCACTGAGCCACCTTTTGCATTGTCCCATTATTTCCTTTTTCCAGTGGAGGTCCCTTTCCAGCTTGTTTTATTACTTGAGGATTTATGTCCTTCTGTTCAGACCTGACTCTTATTTCCGTTCATTACATTCTGATAATGTTCTGTGATGAGGGCACTGCTGAACAATTCCTTTGTAGTCTGAGGTCTATTAACTCCGTCGGCCACGTTCAGTGTTATTTCGGGTCGAAGCATCTTCAACATCAGTCTGACCCTTTCTCTTTCTGTGCGCACCAATTCTGGACATAGGCGTGACAAACGGTTGAAGCGTTTTATTGCTTCGTTTACTGATAGGTCACCTTGACGAAACTCGATGAACTCGTCATAGTGTTGGTTCATCACTTGCATATGGAAGAACTCCTCGAAGAACTCTGTCTCGAAGTCCGTCTAGTTCATCAGATTAATCTGTCTCTTTGCTTTCACTCTTTCCCACCACATTCTCGCATCTCCGTAAAAACAGAAAGACACGCACTTGATCTTCTCTGATTCGGGCCAGTCCAACAGTTCTACTATGCTTTCTACTGTCTTGAACCAAGCCTGGGCATCCCATGGCTCACAAGTACCCGAGAAGTTCTCCGGCTTCAGCCTCAGCCACTGTATCAAGTAGGTCTCCAGTCGAGCCAATGGGGCAGGGGCTACCGGTGGTACTGGTGCAACTATTGGCGCGACGGACACCGCATTCTGATTTACTGGCGGGGTGGTAGGATTTCCTTGTTGACCCATTAACGTAGTGATCAGCTGTTGTTGCTTCGCGATCTGACTCTTGAGATCAGTGATTACCTGGGTCAGATCAGGTGGAGTCGGTGTCTCGTCTGCTCGGGTAGTACGTCTCCTAGCCATGCTTATCTTCAATAAATAACAATAAATTATCGTTATTCCTATTTGGTTGCCATAAGGTTAGTACTATGTCTATCCTACAATCATGTATACCTAAACTAAATAAAAAGAATAAATAAACATGCATAATATTAAAGCATCATGAAACAAACAACAAGAATTAAATTAAGCATATAGATTCTTACTTGGAGCGGCAGGATGGAGGCTTGACATGTGTGTAGTGAATTGGCTAAACTTGGCTCTGATACCAACCTGTAACGCCCCGCCCCTCCTGCTTAGGCGACGGGGGTTACTTACACATACATACCTACTTACTACAGCGGAAGTCTTATTTATAGAAATTAAAACTTTTCTTTTCTTTAAAATCAACATGACTAATCACCTGGACATATAAAACCACATAGCATACTTAACATGATTTTTAAGTCATAATGCTCAAACACAAAATTAAATGTCATGGAGTCATAAAGCAGTAACATAACTAGGCATAGTTCTTATAAAACAAAAGCAGGTCTTTCTCCTTTAGCCAAGGCACTACCACACACATCTTTCTAGCCCCTTCTGCTACTCCCTTAGTTCATCCATTCCTTGCCTTTATCTGTGGTACAAGAAAGTAAGCTGTGAGCACTCATGGCTCAGTAAGTTCCTTTCCTACTCACAAAAAAAACGTATAGCATATCAAAATCACAAGGCATAACACATATATCATGCAGCATATCATGGCATATCGAAAACATAATCATAAGTTATCATGACATAACATAACATGATCATCAAATGCACCCTAACATAGCATAACATCATCATCTATCATGGCATAATCATAAGATATATGCAAGGTGAATTTCTAAACATGTATCATGAAAACATATGCAACATGTCCTTTGAAAACTTATAATATACATACTTAAACATAATCTTAACATGATTAGGGCCCCGTCTTGTACCACATACATAAATGCGCGCGTCCTATGTAGGTCCAAGGTAGCAGGTCTTGAACCCTACAAGGCATACATACTAGGCCCGTTTCTTAGTCCATCGACCTAGGGGCACTTAGGAGCCCATCCCTAACGAGGCCCGTTTCTTAGTCCATCGACCCCGGGGCGCTTATGGAGCACACCCTTGGTACAAGCCATACATAAATTAAAATAGCATGTTTTACATATCATGGTTCTTATCTTTTCTTGCACATCGTGTCACTTATCATATCATACCATATAGACTTTTGGGCACACAGCTCATCATAATGGTATGTAATGATTTGGGCACACAGCACATCAAATATTTTATGCATAAATTGGGCACATAGCTCATCACATTTATCATGGATAAATTTGCACATAGCTTCATCATAAATAATACACACCATAGCATAAGGGTTTCCATCATGTATAGATCATAAGTGTGCATAATTAAACATAAAAGCATAGAAATCTCAAAATCATGGCATATAAGATACATGGAAAAACATAATTCAATTTCTAACCCTAATGTCTTTTAGTGGCCGAACCATATAGGTTGGGTTTTTGGTAAAAACTTCATACCAACATATGAACCCTAAGTAAGCATCATTTCTTATACCATAAAAACCACCATGAGCAAGTTTAGGTAAAGTTCTAGGTTACTTAAGCTTACAACTTATTGCGGCCGAAACTTATCAAGTATACATTGGGTTAAAAACTATCATTCAAGCTTGTGAACCCTAAACAACTTCCATAGCAAACATTTCAAGGAATAACATGAGCATGATTGAGTTAGGTTCTAAGTTTCCTAAGCCCTAAATCTTCATGTGGCCGAAACTTGTAGGGCTTAAAACTAGGGTTCAAGTGCCCTAAAAACATGAGAACCTTAAATAACTTTCATAGCAAATATATCAAGGAATAACATGAGCATGGTTGAGTTAGGTTCTAAGTTTCTTAAGTCCTAAATCATGAAGTGGCCGAATGTTATAGGACTAAAAATTAAGGTTCAAGTGTCCTAAAAGCATGAGAACCTTAAACAACTTTCATTGCAAATATATCAAGGAATAACATGAGCATGGTTGAGTTAGGTTCTAAGTTTCCTAAGTCCTAAATCATGAAGTGGCCGAAACTTGTAGGGCTTAAAATTAGGGTTCAAGTGCCCTAAAAACATGAGAACCTTAAACAACTTTCATAGCAAATATATCAAGGAATAACATGAGCATGGTTGAGTTAGGTTCTAAGTTTCTTAAGTCCTAAATCATGAAGTGGCCGAATGTTATAGGACATAAAATTAAGGTTCAAGTGCCCTTAAAACATGAGAACCTTAAACAACTTTCATAGCAAATATATCAAGGAATAACATGAGCATGGTTGAGTTAGGTTCTAAGTTTCCTAAGTCCTAAATCATGAAGTGGCCGAATACTATAGAACTAAAAATTAAGGTTCAAGTGTCTTAAAAGCATGAGAACCTTAAACAACTTTAATAACAAATATATCAAGGAATAACATGAGCATGGTTGAGTTAGGTTCTAAGTTTCCTAAGTCCTAAATCATGAAGTGGCCGAAACTTGTAGGGCTTAAAATTTGGGTTCAAGTGCCCTAAAACTTGAGAACCTTAAACAACTTTCATAGCAAATATATCAAGGAATAACATGAGCATGGTTGAGTTAGGTTCTAAGTTTCCTAGGTCCTTGAACATGATGTGGCCGAATGTTATAGAACATGAATTAAATTTCCATGCAACAATAAACATAAGAACATTAAGTTAGTTACATAACATTTCATCAAGGAGATCATGAGTATCTTAGATTTGCTTTAAATTCTCCTAGGCTTCAAAAACTAAACATATCCGAACCTTCATGGACATGAAATAGAGTTCAACTTAACATACAATCGTGGCATATCATAATAGTTTCATAACTTATCTTAAGGAAATCTTGGCATGCTTTGTTTTAAATTAAAGCTCTCCTGGGTCCTTAGTTCTACCATGGCCGAATACTCATGAATTAAAGTTCTACCAAAAATTTTAACATAGATAAATCCTTGCCATAAAATACATGCTACAAGAGAAATATCAAGCATATTAATTTTAGATCCTTTCATTCTCTTGGTCCTTCCTTTGGTTTTTCTATTGGTTAGAATTTCTTCATGATGTTTTCTTAGCTTTTTATGTGGCCGAATCTTCATAGAAAAATAAGAGCTATTGTACCACAGGTGAGGGGAACATACTTCCTTTCGCTTGTGGTTTTTCCTTAGAGAGAAAAGTGTTCTAGGTATCAAGGAAGGAGGAAGTTTCTTCTTCTTGTACCTCCTTTTGTTTCCTTTCCTTGTAATGGCTAGAACTTGAAGGTTTCTTCTCGAAAATTAGCTTTCTTGGAGAAGAACTTAACTTAGCTATTGGTATGAGGTGAGGGAAGTTTTTCTTGGTTCGGTGAAGAATGAGGAAGAGAGAAGGAGGAAGAAGAAAATGAATTAAATCCTTTGTTTTTCTTCTCTAACCCTATTTATCCCTTTGCCAAATGAAACATGTCCCCATTCATTCCCTCAACTCCTCTTTTCCCCCACTCCTTTAATTGCCACGAAAATAGAGAGAGGGAGGGAAGTAGACAATACCTCTTTTGCATGCTCCCTTTTCTTAACCAAGAGGGAAAAGAAGGTAAGCAACTTGGTTTTCTCTTGTTCTTTTTGCTTAGTTTCCTTTTCTCCTTTAACTAAATTTTTCATTCCTTTCTATCCAATTATTTCTCCTTATCCTAATGGTTATCATTCATCAATTTATCTCCATCGATTGTGGGAGCTTCAAGGTTCAATCCTTGACCTCACCTCTTCTTATTCTATATTTTATTTTGTTGTTATTTTCCTTTTTCTCTTATTCTTTTCATTTCTTTATGCTCTAAGGAAAATAATATTCAGAGACCTATTAAAATTTCGTGGGTGTTACAGTACCCCATACCTCATAAAAAGTTCATCCTCGAACTTAGAATAGCGACGTCAGGTTGCACCAAACTTCCGGCTGAGTGCATCGGCCACCTTGTTCGCTTTTCCGGGATGATAAAAGATTTCGTAATCATAATCCTTGACTAGCTCGAGCCATCTGCGTTGTCTCATATTTAGGTGTTTTTGCGTGAAGAAATATTTCAGACTCTGGTGGTCTGAATAAATCTTGCACGGGGCTCCATATAAATAATGCCTCCATATTTTCAGAGCGAAGACCACAGTTGCTAGTTCCAGATCGTGAATGGGGTAACTTCTTTCGTGCTCTTTGAGTTGACTGGAGGCATAGGCGATGACTTTGCCGTCTTGCATGAGTACAGCTCCCAGTCCTAATAAGGAAGCATCGCTATACATATCAAAGCCTTTGTTGCTTTCCGGTAGAGTAAGGATCGGGGCACTGGTCAACCTCCGTTTTAATTCTGTAAAACTCTTCTCGCACTCCTCCGTCCATTCATACTTTTTATTTTTCTTGGTGAGATTCGTCATGGGGGTTGCGATTTTGGAGAAATCCTCTACGAACTTCCTGTAATAGCCTGCCAATCCCAGAAAACTTCTGATTTCGCTGGCATTCTTTGGTCAGCTCCAGTTACTTACGGCTTCGATCTTGCTTGGATCTACCATGACTCCATCCTTGCAGATGACATGACCCAAGAATATAATTCGATCTAGCCAGAACTCGCACTTGGAAAACTTTGCATACAGTCGTTTCTCTCGGAGGATCTGTAGTACAATATTCAGATGTTCGACATGTTCTTCTTGGGTTCTTGAATAGATGAGAATATCGTCGATGAAGATGATCACACATTTATCGAGATATGTCGCAAATACCCGATTCATCAAATCCATGAACACAGCAGGGGCATTTGTCACTCCGAATGGCATAACCACGAACTCATAGTGTCCGTATCTGGTTCGAAAGGCTGTCTTGGGTATATCATCTTGTTTCACTTTCACTTGATGATAGCCGGACCTTAGATCAATCTTTGAGAAGACAGTTGCTCCCTTCAATTGGTCGAACAGATCGTCGATCTGCGGAAGGGGGTATCTGTTCTTGATCGTAGCGTTATTTAATGCTCAGTAATCTATACACATTCGCATAGATCCATCCTTCTTTTTCACAAACAGTACTGGAGCTCCCCACGGAGAGTGACTGGGGCGAATATGTCCCTTGTCGAGTAACTCCCGTATCTGTTCTTGAAGTTCCTTCAACTCAGTGGGCGCCATCCGGTAAGGTGCTTTAGAAATCGGTTTAGTACCCAGAACCACTTCAATCTTAAATTCTATTTCCCTATCGGGTGCTAATCCCGGTAGTTCATCAGGAAATACTTCCGGATAGTTGCATACTACCCTGACCTCTTCTAGCTTCTGGCTTCCGGTTTCCGGTTTGTTTTGTATCAACTACGTGTGCTAGAAATCCAGTACATCCTTTGTCCAACATACTCTGTGCCTCTATAGCTGATAAGAATCTTTCAGGTTCTTTCCTAGATTCCCCAATAAATTCAAACATCGGCTCAGCTTCAGGTCGAAAGACTACTTTCCTGTTACGGCACTCGATTGAGGCGCCGTACTTGCCCAGGAAATCCATGCCCAGTATAATGTCATAATCCCGCATGTCAAGTACTATCAGATTGTAGTAGAGTTCTCTGTCTGCGATTCGGATAGGTACGGCCGCAGCATATAATCTGATGGCATAACTTCCCCGGATGGTAGGGTTGTTAAGAACGTGATATTTAGTGTCTGGGGTGGTATGTCTAATCTCTTGGTAAATGATGCTGAGACGAACGAGTGTGTCATCCCCGTATCAAACAATACTAAAGCATATTGACTGAAAATAGGTAGCTGACCTGTAACGACAGTAGAGGCACTTGCCACATCCTCCTTAGTAGGCGAGAAAACCCTGGCGTTCGTTGTAGTTGGTAGAGCTTCCAATCTCCCTTGGCTAATTAGTGTTCCCTTTCCAGCTTGTTTTATTACTTTAGGATTTCTGTCCTTCTGTTCGGACCTGACTCTTATTTTCGTTCATTACATTCTGATAATGTTCTGTGATGAGGGCACTGCTGACCAATTCTTCTGTAGTCTGAGGTCTATTAACTCCGCCGGCCACGTTCAGTGCTATTTCGGGTCGAAGCATCTTCAACATCAGTCTGACCCTTTCTCTTTCTGTGCGCACCAATTCTGGACATAGGCGTGCCAAACGGTTGAAGCGTTTTACTGCTTCGTTTACTTATAGGTCACCTTGTCAAAACTTGGTGAACTCATGATAGTGTCGGGTCGTCACTTGCATATGGAAGAACTCCTCAAAGAACTCTGTCTCGAAGTCTGTCCAGTTCATCAGATTAATCTGTCTCTTTGCTTTCACTCTTTCCCACCACATTCTCACGTCTCCGGAAAAAAAGAAAGACACGCACTTGATCTTCTCTGATTTGGGCCAGTCCAGCAGTTCCACTATACTTTCTACTGTCTTGAACCAAGCCTGGGAATCCCATGGCTCGCAAGTACCCGAGAAGTTCTCCGGCTTCAGCCTCAGCCACTATATCAAGTAGGTCTCCTGTCGAGCCACTAGGGCAGGGGCTACCGGTGGTACTGGTGCAACTATTGGCGCGACGGGCACCGCATTCTGATTTACTGGCGGGGTGGTAGGAGTTCCTTGTTGACCCATTAATGTAGTGATCAGCTGTTGTTGCTCCGCGATCTGACGCTGGAGATCAGTGACTACCTGGGTCAAATCAGGTGGAGTCAGTGTCTCGTCTGCTCGGGTAGTACGTCTCCTAGCCATGCTTATCTTCAATAAATAACAATAAATTATTATTATTCCTATTTGGTTGCCATAAGGTTAGTACTATGTCTATCCTACCATCATGTATACCTAAACTAAAATAAAAAGAATAAATAAACATGCATAATATTAAGCATCATGAAACAAACAACAAGAATTAAATTAAGCATATAGATTCTTACTTGGAGCGGCAGGATGGAGGCTTGACATGTGTGTAGTGAATTGGCTAAACTTGGCTCTAATACCAACCTGTACAATAAAAAGGCGCCTTTTTATTGTAACGACCCGACCCATTTGGCGGCCCATTTGGAGGCCCATTTGGCGACCCTCGGGTCGTCGACCGTGGACCGTCGGTCGTGCCGTTACTCTCTAGGACTTTCCACCCCTGGCAGTGGATTTTTGCCTCCCCCAGGATTCAAACTCTAAACCTCCAGGCTTAAATATTAGAGTTTATGAATCCTGGTAACCAAGTGAGATCATCTCACTTGGTTACCAGGATTCATAAACTCTAATATTTAAGCCTGGAGGTTTAGAGTTCGAATCCTGGGGGAGGCAAAAATCCACTGCCAGGGGTGGAAAGTCCTAGAGAGTAACGGCACGACCGACGGTCGACGGTCGACGACCCGAGGGTCGCCAAATGGGCTGCCAAATGGGCCGCCAAATGGGTCGGGTCGTTACATTGGTATGGTCGTGTGTTATAGACACGGTTAGGTAAAGATGTTCTACATGGCCAAAGCAGTCCTCCTCTCGATCAGAACCACACGACCATGCCAAATGACACGGGCAGTGGTGTCTCCTTTTCGGCTAGGTTCACACGGCCAGCACACGACCCAACTTGTTTTCTCCTTTGATGGCCTCACACGGCCATGTGTGACACATGACCTTCTTCTTCTTCTTCTCGAGTATTTTCACACGACCGTGTGAAATAACATGGCCTTGTCCCTCTTCTTCTTGGGCGAGCTCACACGACCAGTGTGAGTCACACGGCTAGCTGCTCTCTCCTTTTGTAAGTGTCACACAGCCGTGTATGGTACATGGCCGGGTTCTGTTAGGTCCAATATTGTTGAATTTCCTCCTTTTCGACTTCTCCAATACTCCATGCCCATGAAATAATCATGGACATCTCATGGAAGCAATCTACAACCTAAAAGCAAAAACAACAATAATTTAAAAATATTAACTAATGAAAAAGGAGCTAAAATGAATCTAACTAAAGGAACCCTTGGGTTGCCTCCCATGAAATGCATGCTTAAGGTCATTAGCTCGACTCCATCTCTGTTTTCATGGCTATACCCAAGGAGACATAGATTTCCCTTCTAGGGTTAAGTGTGCTTCTTCTTCCCTCATTCTTGCCCTCGTTGGGTAGATGTACTTCTTATTTTTTATTGGGAGCCTTCTCCCAACACTTGCCGGATCATGTTCCTCATCTGGGGGCCTCCCATGAGGATGGAAGTTCTAATCCTCAATTTGTAAGCATCTACCCTGCTGTAAATGCTCACTAAGAAAAAAAAAAGACATGGTTAGAAGAATTAGATAGATCATACTCCAACCTTTCCTTACCGATTACCAATGAAAATTTATGATTTTTCACGTCGATTATAGCTCCAGCTATTGCAAGAAAAGATCTTCCCAATATTATTGGAATCTTCGGGTCTTCTTCTATGTCAAGCACAACAAAATCTATGGGAATAATGCTCTCACCCACTTCTACTGGCACATCTTTAGCTATACCCATAGAGTACCTGCCAGTATGATCAGCTAATTGTAGTGCCATAGTAGTACGTTTAAAGCCTTTGAGACATACATTATTACAAATTGAGTATGGAATGAGGCTAACACTTCCCCCCAAATTACAAAAAGCTTTTTCTATAAATTCAGATCCTATAGTGTAAGGAATATAAAAGCTTCATGGGTCTTGGAGCTTCGGGGAAGTGTTCTTCTCAAATAAAATACTACATTCTTCAGTTAGAGCTATGACCTCAATCTCTCCTTTTCTTCTTTTGTTGGACATAATATCCTTCAAAAATTTGGCAAACTTCAGTATTTGTTGAATGACAGCAATTAGAGGGACCTCAACATAAATATCTTTAACCTTGTTAAGAAATCTGCCAAATTCTTCATCCTTCTTCAACATGACTAATCTTTGAGGAAATGGGATTGCTTAGCTTGGAGGGTAAAGTGGAAGAGTCTCTTCAACCTTCTTGGTATTCTCTTCATCATCTTGAATCTGAACTAGTTCAGGTGTTGGAGGAGAGAGCTCTTCTTGAATTTTCATCCCTTTTGGAGCAGTCACTTGAGGATCTCCCAAGGTTCGTCCGCTCCTAAGCTCCATTCTGTTGCAGTGTTCCATTGGATTGACATCAAGTTTTCCAAGAAATTGTCCTGATACTCTTATAAATGAAGAAGATATCTGGGTAATTTGGCCATTTTACATTTTCTGGTGTTTCTCTGAATTATCCATTCTCTGATTTAACAGCTTAATTTCTTGCTTCAATTCATTATGACTAGAAATAACTTTTTCAAGCATTTTCTCCAATTTATAAAATTGATAGCCTTAAGAAGGTTGTTGTTGTTGAAAATTTTGTTGCCCAGGCTGGTAGCTTGATCTAGCCTCCATGGATGGTCCTTGTTCTTGATTATTATGATAAGAGAAGTTGTTTGGATGATTCTTCCAACTAGGGTTGTATGTGTTGGAGTATCACATTGCTCAAGTTGATTAATTTGTGCAGAGATGGCTCCCAATGGGCATAAATCTTAAGCATGATCTGTGCTTCCACATGTTTCACAAACATAGACTATGGCATTGACCGTGCTATAATTTGTTCCCATATTTTTTTTAGCTTTTTAGTAAGAGCATCTAGTTTTGCAGACATCAAAGTAATTGCATCTTTTTCGAATTTTCCTGATGACTTTAATTGGGGTTGTATATGAATAGCCTCCACTCCTTTCTGTTGCCCATTGATGATAGTTTTGTGCTACATTTTCAATAATCTTCTTGGCTTCATCTAGGCTTTTGTTCATAAGTGCCCCTCCAGTTACATAATCTAGAGACACCTTTGTATGATAGTTGATACCGTTATAAAACATATGTAGAACTAGCCATTTTTCCAGTGTATGATGTGGACATTATCTGAGCATATTGATGTATCTATCCCATGATTCCAATAATGATTCAGAGTCTGACTGTCTGAAGCATGCTATCAAATTTCTCATATGAGTAGTTTTGCTTGGAGGATAGAATTTGTCCAAAAATTGTTGCTCACATTGTTCCCAAGTGGATATACTATTTGCAGGCAAAGAATTCAGCCACTGTTTGGCTCTACCTCTCAAACAAAATCCAAATAATAATAATCACATTGCTTCTGCTGGAACACCATTCATTTTCATTGTACCACAAATTTCATAGAAATTTCAAGATATTGATTAAGATCTTCATGTGTTCTGCCTCCAAACTGATTATGTTGTAGCATAGTGATTATCGCAGGCTTAATTTCAAAATTATTGGCTTCAACAGATGATCTTGTAATGCTAGAACGAAGTCCTCTTACATACGGTGCTGCATAATCTTTCAGATGTTTGTTTGCTATATTTGAGTGTTCTTGTTCTTCTAGATGTATTTGTGAGGTTTTTCTTCTATGAAAGGTTCTATCAATTTTTGGATCAAAAGGTAACAAATCACCTGCAAAGTTAGATCTTAGCATACAAAGAACAAGATCACAAGTTTTTTTCTTCAAAATTTTCTCTTTACTTGAAAAATAAACTAAACAGAAATTCTAAAAATATAAAATGCAGAATTTGAATTGCAACAAGGAAAATTGTAGAAAAAGTACTAAGAAATGTAAGGTAAGATTTCGAAAATAGAATTTCTAACACTCGTTACAACAATGTAATAGAAAAGAAAAGAAAAGTTTAGTCTAACTCAAATGATTATCTCCAATATTATAGACGCATTCCCCGGCAACGACGCTAAAAACTTGTTACGCAACCGTAAGTGCACAGTTTCATCATCAGTAATAAAAGATTATTGATCCCACAGAGACTGGTTATAAGCACAAGAGACGTCTCACGTAGAATTAGCTAAACAATTGATAAGGTAGGGCATGTACTAAGTAAGCAACTAGAAATAGAAGTAGGAAAGTAAATGAAGTATTTGGTTTTGTGAATGTTCTAAGAATTCAGTTTCTTTGTGATATTAATTGATGTACCATGGTTCTCCAATTCATATTCTCAATTGACATGCATTTGCAGGAAGTTGTCGAATTTCTCCTGTAGAAGACAATCGACAAGGGACTTTGATCTACACCTCTAACAATTAAATAGTCATGTGTAACAACCCAAATTTCCTCATTTCGAGTCTTAATAGTATTTAAAAATATTTAGAAATTCTATAGAAATATTCTAGAGATTTTTAGAAATTTTTTGAGTATTTTTATGCACTTTTTGGAGGTCGTTTGGTATTTTTACTAAACGAAAGAAGTTTCGACAAAAATAATGTCTAAGCCGAGATTCGAACTGAAGACCTCCGGCCGAACCAAGTCTTATGCGAATCCGGCTGACCAAGTGTCCAAGCGGACGATGCTAATCTGATAAGTAGCGAAATATATTTAAGGAATAGCATTGAATAAGAACCCTAGTTATAAGAAGAGAACTTAGGTATTAACCCGAGACCTAATTCCTTATTTCCCTTCTTCCTCTTCTGCGTGCGCCGATTCTGCCCAAGCGAAGACAAAACGAAGCCCTAGCTTCGCTTCCGGCGGCCGGCGAGGGTGTTCTCCAAGGGAATCTTCACGCGGTGGTGATCTTCTCGTCGAGGAGAGTCTGTTGGCGCAAGGAGAGGTCGGAGATTTGAGTTTTCCCGAAGCCCTAACTGCCTTTCTCCAGTTGTGAGTCCAAGAAATCATTGTAAGTTGCTACTCACCTGCGGTAAGAGTAGTTTCGAATTTGATTTGGTGTTTCCTTGTATTTTTTAGTATGTTGTGAAGATGAACGATTTTAAAAGTCTATGCCATGAGTTTCATTAAGGATACAAGAGGGGAATTGTTTAGGTTTGATATGTAGTTGTCTTCTTCTATTAGTTTCCTTATACATGTGGTTTTGATCTTACCGTATGGATTATAGCATTTCTGCTATAGGTTTTTCTGTTAAACCTGAACAAGAACAGCCATGAAGCTTAGTATGGTTTTTAGTTTTAGTTTTAGTTCTTAGAACAATGCATTCCTCTTCAGTGCAGTTATATTCCATTGAGTGTAGAATTTGAATAAGAGTATATTTCATTAAGTGCAATTTTCATTTGCCAAGAAAGAATTTACCATTATTTTGAAGTAATAGACTATATGTATTTGGAATAGTGAAGTAAGAATTAGAGAGATGCTAATTCCAGCAAAGTTTTAATTGTTTAGTGCCATGAAATGGCCACGAACAGCTGGCCTTTTTGCACTTCAGATTCTGATACTTTCACATGTACCACAGCTTTAGAGGAATAGTTAATAAGCAAAATAAACATGTTCGAATAAGCTGGATTTTCTACGAATAGCTCTGTACACTTCAGCTATTGATTAAAATAGTTACTATTGATTGTTTTTGTGATACATTTGTCATGAATAGCTCCATTGAAGCTTAGAACAACCCATACCTCTTGTGCTATACGGTGATTGTAATGCCCAAAAATTCTCAAAAATATTTTAGAAATATTCTATGATTTTTATGGAATTTTAGGATATTTTTACAGAATTTTTAGAGTAGCGGAGGTAGCAAAAATAAATAGAAAACGAAAAAGGCCTAAGCGGGAATTGAACCCGAGACCTATGGTTTACGGATAATTTTAGTAACCAGTTGAACCCAGCAGGGCCGTGCTGAAAGGAAAGGGAGGTAATTAAATTTATATTAGAGTTGGGCTGAAATTACCCACATAATATAAATAGGGAAGTAATAAGTGAAGAGTTATTTTTTTTAACGTGACTTTTCCTTCTCCTCACCCTAGCCACGCCGCCCACTTTCCCTCTCCTTCTCTCGGTGCCAACCACAAGAAGAAACCTAGGGTTCCTCTCCTAGGGCTTCAAGGACACTTTCCGGCGATGACTTCGTTGCGAGGACGCTCCCCTCCGAGAGAGGAACGCGAAGACGCGGGAAGATCATCGAGAGGATCGTCTCCACCGGAAAACTAGCGATTAGAATCGTAAGAAACTTCGAGCACGAGGTAAGAAACCCCTCACCTGCAGTATAAGTAGCTTTCGTGTGAATTCCATGTATTAGTTTAGTAATATGTAAACTACCTACACAAAGGATGCGAATTAGCGCATACCAAGTGTTCGATTTAATTATTTGGCACAGAAAAATGCAACTTAGGCATTTTAGTAGCTTAGATAAATGCAGTAGAAGCATTTTATAGTTTATTTAGCCTTGCTCCAGCTTTTTACGGGACTAGATGTCCAATGGGTGGCCTCCCACAGTCGCCACTAGGTTTAGATAACCTAGTTCTAGGTTTAGACAACCTGGTAAGAGAAAGACAAGAATTTATTAGCTTATGTTCAGTATTTTACTTTCAGTGGCACTGTACTGGATTAGATATCCATTGGCTTGGGCTCCCACAGTCATCCCTAGGTTCAGATAACCTAGTAACCCTACTAAATTTGGGACTTGCAAACCCGGGTCTAGCTAGGGATGCGCGCACAGTACGTACAGTTGTCGGGCGCATTAGCAGCATGATTATGTATTTTCATCTACTATATGTATAGTTTTTAAACTCTCACAAATCAGTTGTGTATACAGTTTAAATTCAGCACTAGCTTAGTTTAATTTAGCTTAGTTCATGTTTCAGTTTAGTTTACTCTTATGATTATGCATGATAGCTCTATGTTCAGCTTTTATTACACATGTTTAGATGATAGTATGCCATGACTAACTTTGATTTCTATGTATGATAGCATGCCATGTTTTAGTCTAATCAGTGCATTTTTCAAATAGCATGTTTTAAAAGCATATTGCATCGAATGCATGTTTTCGTGAGGTAGATGGTTTCTTACTAAGCGAAAGCTTACAAATACTTTTCCTTATACTGCAGATAAAGGTAAAGGAAAGATGGACTAGCGGAGGCTGGAGGGCAATGCGATGGAGATGTGTGTGGATGGAACTTGGAATGAAGATCTTAGAGAATTTTAGCAAGTCTTGTTTTAAGCATTAGCACTTTTCAGCGTTTATCATTTTGCACTTTAGTATGTTAATTGCGATGAATTAGTTAACCATGCACTCTATTATGCTTAGAACACCATTTGTATGATGTTAGAATGTTAGTTATTATTGTTAGGGTGTTCTTAGTCATTTTTGGAGTCATTATATGTGATTTGGCACGAGACAGTGCTGAAATCAGACCTTTGGCACGAAATCAGAAACTTGAATCGATTAGCTGATCGATTCGAGGGTTCCAATCGATCGATTGATCGATTGGGCAATTTGTTCCGCGAACAGTAGGCTTCTGGATCGATCAACTGATCGATCCAGCAATTTCTGTCGCGAACAGAAGGCTCTGGGATCGATCACTGGATCGATTGGCCAGTCTGGATCGATCAACTGATCGATCCAGAATATTGTCCCGAGCACAGTAGCGTGCTGGATCGATCACTGGATCGATCCAACCCACATCCCGGATATAGTAGCCTGCTGAATCGATCACCGGATCGATTCAACCATTCCAATCGATCTGTGGATTGATTGGGAGGCCTGATAGTAACTAGAAACTCTTAGTTAAGTTCCTTGACCATAAGGGGAAGTAATAAGGACATGATTAACCCAGATTACACCCCTTAGCTCCTGTAGAATGTTTAAAGGTAATAGTTTAGCGAAAATTTTAATTAGTACAGCTTCCGCACCTAGATTTAGTGATGGTCAGGGAGTAGTTAGCATAGCATAATGTGACGATCGGCCTTACAGCTTAGCCAGTAGAAGGCGGGTCGTTACAGAGTGGTATCAGAGCAGTTTTCATACTTTCTACACACACATCAGCATTGAGCCTGCAGCTTCCAAGTAAGAACTGTTAGAGTGTATACTAAAAGCCTAGCTTTTGGTATACACATTTATCTAGAAATAAGAATCACATTGGTCAAATGTCTACATTTGTGATAAATGTAGTTGTTCAATTAATTTATATTGTAGATAACATGGTGTGTGGTGTCACACACAGAAGATCATGTTATCAGTACCTTATAAATTATAAACAGTAGCTCACGACCATGATGGAAAGGAACAAACCATTGGAAGGTCGTAATGTAATTAGGTGTTAGTTTATCTTAACTATATAATTACACTAGTACACTAAGAGTGTATTGAGTAGGACCATTAGAGGTCGTTTCCTTTATACTGACTTTATAAAGGGACAAAGACCTCAGTTATTATGGAAGTGTGTGCTCTTAATCCTAATATAATAACAAGCACATATATTTGATATTTATTTCTTTAATTTATAAATGGGTGAGATTTAGTTCGATGAATCAATAAGCCCGATAAGTTGGGAAATGATATCACTTATAGTGTGTGTTGTTGATTATAGAAGGAAACTGTGTCCTAGTAATCTAGGTTGAGAATGTCCCCAAGAGGAGCTCATAAGGATTGTCATGTTAAACCCTGCAGGTGGACTTAGTCCGACATGACGATGAAGTTGAGTGGTACTACTTTTGGAGCTAGATATTAATTAAGTGAGTTGTTAGTAACTTATTTAATTAGTGGACATTTGTTATCTTAAACACAGGGAGACTAACACACTCATAATAAGAAGGAGCCCAAAATGTAATTTAGGATTGGTGCAGTAGTTCAATAATAGTTCTTTAGTGGAATGAATTATTATTGATGAAATTAAGCTGTGTGTTCGGGGCGAACACGGGATGCTTAATTTCATCGGGAGACCAAAACCAATTCCTCCTCTCGGTCCCTATCGTAGCCTCTAGTATATAGAGATTTATACCCACCGCATACCCACCTTCTTACCCATCCAATGGGGCCGGCCAAGCTAGCTTGGAACCCAAGCTAGGGCCGGCCAAGATCAAGTGGATGAGTCATGTAGGTGGCCGGCTTGGGTCCCAAGCTTGGGTGGCCGGCCACTAGAATATTAAAAGGATTTTATTAAAATTATTTCTTATGTGGATATCATGATTTTAAAAGAGAGTTTAAAAATTAAAATTTTCCTTTTATAGCTTTCTACAAAAGATTAAGAGAAGAGATTAATCTATTTCCTTATTTGTAGTTTAAAAGGATGGTTTTAATTTTTGGTAAAAACTTTCCTTATTTGTAAATCATCTACATGTTTAAAAGAGAGTTTAAAATTTGAAATCTTTCCTTATTTGGTGATTAAAGGAGGATTTTAAATTTTAAGAAAACTTTCCTTTTTAATCATGTTCATGATTTAAAAGAGAGTTTAAAATTAAATATTCTCTTTTATAAGTTTCTACAAAAGATTAAGAAAAGATTTGATATCTTTCTTTATTTGTAGATTAAAAGAGATTTTAATTTATAGAGATAACTTTCTTTTTATCCACATGTTTAAAAGAAAGATTTTAATTTATTAAATTTCCTTTTTATAAACCAATCATGAAGGGATAAAAATTATTGAGAAATTTTTATAAATTTCTGGAAGCAAATAAGGAAGTTTTAATTGGTGTTTAAACTTTTATTTGCTTGGAGATTTCTTGGTGTGGCCGACCATTGTGAAATTGAAAAGAAAAAATTATTTTTAATTAAATAAATTTTCCTTTTCAATGGCAAAAGAATTAAGGAAGTTTTTATTAAATTTTCCTTATTTGCCAAGACCAAGGATTATAAAAGAGGGGGTAGAGGAGGCTTCAAGGCTAACGACACTATTCTATTTTTCTTCCTCTTTTCCTTGGTGGTGTGGCCGACCCTTCTTTCTTCTCTTCTTCTTCTCTTTGTGGCCAAACCTCTTCATGCTCATGGAGTTTTAATTGGTGGCCGGATCTAGCTTGAGGAAGAAGGAGAGAAAGCTTACATCCCTTGGAGCTTGGTTGGTGGAAAAGATCTTCATCTTTTGGAAGCTTTGTGCTTGGCCGAAATTTGAAGAAAGGAAAAGAAGGTGCTTTGGTGGTTTCTCATCTCGGAAGATCATTGCCCACACAACGTCCGAGGTTAGAAGAGGAATACGGTAGAAGATCAAGAGGTCTTTCTAAAAGGTATAACTAGTAATTTTTCTTTCCGCATCATACTAGTTATTTTTGGAAATAATACCAAATACAAGAGGCATGCGATTCTAGTATTTCGAATATGTTTTTCGATGTTGTGTTCTTTTGTTTTTTTTTTCCTTGTGATTTGATTGTTCTTTTCGGTTAACCTAAAGTTATTTTAGGAAATTAAATATTAGCTTTCCATAAAAGGTTTTGTCTAGTCGGTGGTAGTTGCTCCCATATCCAAGAAGGCCATGTGCCTCGCCACGTCAGTACTGGGAACCAATTATGGAAATTAATATTTAATGGAATTAATAACTTAAGGTGATTTGAGTCGAACGTGTTAAGTTCCGCAGGAGACCCAAGTCAAAACCTAAAAGAATGAATAGATTAAGTTTTGGATCAAACGTGTTAAGTTCCGCAGGCGATCCAAAATTTAATTTAAAAGAACACATGGTAGCTAGGAAAAGGTTCAGACCTTTGTACAAAATTTTTGTACAGTGGAACCTCTAGGTTTTCCGAGTAGCAACCAACAAGAACATCTCTCACTTTCTCCATGTTTCTTGTTTTCATGTTTAGATATAACTAAAGCATGCTTGTTTATGATAGTAGTTAACATGATAACAATAGTTATTCCCTTATGATTGTGTTAGTCATGTATGTCCTCCATGTCTTTAGAAATGGCACGAGGACGCCCAGCTAGAAGGGCACCAGTTACTGAGCCCCAGCACGAGGCAGGCAGTTCAGTGCCTCCCCCAGACCTTACAGCATTAGTGACTCAGTTACAGCAGCAGCTAGCTGAACAGCAACAGGAAATAGCCACCTTAAAGGCTAGTCAGCAGAATACCCCCACAGTCACCCCCAGCCTACAGCACCAGTAGCCCCAGCAGCAGTAGAGGCAAAGAGAGAAGCCTATCTGATCCAGTGGCAGAGAGTCAAGTCCGAGAACTTCTCAGGCACCAGTGAACCATGGGATGCTCAAGCCTGGTTCAAAACACTGGAAAGTACGATGGAGCTTCTGGACTGGCCAGAGCATGAAAAGGTGAAGTGCGCCTCCTTCTGCTTGACAGGGGATGCAAGCATGTGGTGGGAGAGAATCAGAGCGAAGCGCCCAGTGAACCAGATGACATGGGTTGACTTCGAGAAAGAATTCTTTGAGGAGTTCTTTCACATGCGGGTCACGAACCGTCACTACGACGAGTTCACTGAATTTCGCCAGGGCAACCTTTCAGTGGAGGAAGCCGTGAAGAAATTCAACAGGTTGGCTCGCCTATGCCCTGAACTAGTCAACACAGAAAAAGAAAGAGTTCGGTTGATGCTCAAGATGCTGAGGCCGGAAATAGCAATGAACGTGGCTGGCGGCGTTCATAGGCTGCAAACCACTGAAGAACTAGTCAGCAGTGCTCTGACCACTGAGCACTACCAGAACAGTATCAAGCAGCAGAAGCAAGTTCTCTCAGAGTTGAAAGGTCAAAGAGGCTCAGGCACTCAAAAACAGCAAGGCCATAACTCCCACGGCTCTAACTAGAAAGGGAACTCCAGCAACAAGCGCAAACCAGGGAGTTATCCAAAAGGAGGACCAGCCAGCAAGCAGCCCAGTTATCCAAAGTGTGCTACTTGTGGGAAATTCCATCCTGGAGTTTGTCGTAAGGGCACACGAGGATGCTTTGAATGCGGACAGGAAGGGCATATGGCCAAGCAGTGTCCAAACAAGGGCAGCTTTCCTCCACCACAGCCGATCCAGTACGAGGCCAAGCCAGCACAGTTGCATCAGATGCAGGCCGTTTTAGATGGTCCCCACATCAGCCAGGGCAGATTAGAAGCCCCTCCAGCTACGACCAATGCGAGGATCTACTCACTGACCAGTGAGGACGTAGCAAATGCCTCGACAGTTGTTACAGGTTAGATTAGTATTTTACAGCAAAGTACAACTGTCTTATTCGATACTGGGGCAACCCATTTATATATATCCAGGGCATTTACTTAGAAGTTAGCAGTACCTCCAGAGGTACTCAGTAGTCAGTTTCTGACAACATTGCCTTCAGGAGAAATTATGGCGTCCACGCACTGGCTCAGAGCAATGCCAGTCATTATAGCAGACAGAGAACTCTTTTGTGATATGGTAGTGCTAAATATGACTGACTACGATGTCATCTTTGGAATGGACTTCTTGATCAGATACGGTGCCTCCATAGAATGCCGTAAATGGAAAGTCGTATTCCAACCTGAAGCAGAAGCACAGTTCGAGTTCATCAGAGAACCCAAGAGAAAGGCCAAAAAGTTTCTCTCAGCTATGAAAGCACAGAGATTAATGGATTCAGGATGTACGAGATTTTTAGCACAAGTAGTCAGTACCAGTCAGGACAAGGACCGACAGCTAGCAGAGGTCCGAGTCGTATGTGACTACCCAGCAGTCTTCCCTGAAGAGTTACCAGGCCTAGCACCAGACAGGGAGATCGAATTTGAGATAGAGCTCATTCCCGGTACCAACCCTATTTCCAAAGCACCCTACCGCATGGCTCCAGCAGAACTGAAGGAACTTCATGAGCAACTACAGGAGCTGCTTGACAAAGGCTTCATACGCCCTAGTCATTCACCATGGGGAGCGCCTGTATTGTTCGTGAAGAAGAAGGACGGGAGCATGCGCTTGTGCATATACTACAGAGCACTGAACCAAGTCACCATTAAGAACAGGTACCCTCTTCCCAGAATTGATGACCTGTTCGATCAGCTAAAGGGAGCAGCAGTGTTCTCTAAGATAGACCTCAGATCGGGTTATCATCAGGTGAAGGTCAAAGAAGGGGATATACCTAAGACAACATTCAGGACTAGATACGGACATTACGAGTTCGTAGTCATGCCCTTTGGTGTGACCAATGCCCCAGCTACTTTCATGGACCTCATGAACAGAGTATTCAGGGAATATTTAGATAAGTTTGTCATCGTGTTCATCGATGATATTCTTATCTATTCAGGAACTTAGGAAGAACACGTAGAGCACCTGAGAACAGTATTACAGACCCTTCAGCAGAACCAATTATATGCCAAGTTCACAAAATACGAATTTTGGTTAGATCAGGTGTCCTTCCTGGGTCATATCATCTCAAAGGATGGTATCATGGTAGACCCCAGTAAGATAGAAGCTGTGAGTAACTGGAAAAGACCTAAGAACGCCAGTGAGATCAGAAGCTTTCTGGGATTAGCGGGTTATTAAAGAAAATTCGTAGAGGACTTCTCCAGGATACCCTCCCCACTGACAGCTCTTACCAGAAAGAACAGAAAGTTTCAGTGGACAGAGGACTGTAAGAACAGTTTCAGTGAGCTGAAGAGGAGATTGACCAGTGCACCTATTCTGACTCTACCAGAAAATACAGACAGCTTTGATATATATAGTGATGCCTCGAAGTTGGGACTAGGAGCAGTGCTGATGCAAAATGGCAAGGTGATCGCCTATGCCTCCAGACAACTCAAGGATTATGAGAGGAATTACCCCACTCATGACCTCGAGCTTGCAGCAGTGGTGTTCGCTCTCAAAATTTGGAGACATTACTTGTATGGAGCTCAGTGCAGAGTGTATACAGAACATCAGAGTCTGAAGTACTTCTTCACTCAGAAGGATCTGAATATGCGGCAGCGCAGATGGCTAGAGCTGGTCAAGGACTACGATATAGACATCCTCTACCACCCAGGAAAAGCAAATAGGGTAGCAGACGCCCTTAGCAGAAAGTCCAGTGCTGCCCTATTATCTCTAGCAGCCATGTCAACGCCCCTACAGAAAGATATCACAGATTTCGGTCTTGAACTCGTAGTCGGACAGCTCTCTACTATGACATTAAAGTCTACCTTGCTTGGTGACATCCAGACAGATCAGGAGCAGGATCCTGAAATTCAGAAAATCAAGCAAGGGTTAGCAGAAACAGAAAGTGGAGAATTCAGAGTGTTTGCTAGCGGGGTGTTGTATTTTGGTGACAGATTATGTGTTCCAGATCAGGAGGAACTCAGAAGGAAGATTTCAGATAAGGCTCACAAGACTCCCTATGCGATGCATCCAGGCTCCACCAAAATGTACCAGGACTTGAGGAAGCGTTTTTGGTGGCCCGGGATGAAGAGAGACATCGCTCGATATGTCAGCATCTGCCTAACCTGTCAGAGGGTCAAGGCAGAACATCAGAGACCAGGAGGAGTTTTGTAGCCCATTCAGATCCCAGAATGGAAGTGGGAAGACATTTCTATGGATTTCATAGTGGGACTACCCCGAACTACGAACGGTTTTGATACCATCTGGGTAGTAGTTGACAGGTTAACTAAATCATCCCACTTCTTAGCTATCAGGATATCCTACTCCATGGAACAGCTAGCTCAGTTGTATCTCAAGGAGATCGTTAGACTACATGGAGTCCCACGAACCAATATTTCAGACAGAGATAGTAGTTTCACATCACACTTCTGGGAGTGTGTACAGTCAGCTTTGGGCACGAAGTTAAAGTTCAGCACAGCTTTCCATCCTCAGACAGATGGTCAAACAGAGCGAGTAAATCAAGTACTCGAAGATATGCTCCGAGCATGTGCCCTAGATTTCAAAGGAAGTTGGTGCAAATATCTGAGTTTAGCAGAATTTACATATAACAATAGCTATCAGGCCACCATCGGAATGACACCTTACGAGGCTCTCTATGGGCGGAGGTGTAGATCTCCAATCTGCTGGTATGAGAGTGGTGAACAGAAGGAACTAGAACTTCAGACAAATCAAGTAGCAGATACCACAACATCTATATAGCAGATTCGCCAAAGGATAGAGACAGCTCAGAGCCGCCAGAAAAGCTACGCTGATACACGACGCAGACCTTTAGAGTTCTCAGTTAGGGATTCAGTATTCCTCAGAGTAGCTCCCATGAAGGGAGTAATGCGTTTTGGGAAGAAGGGCAAACTAAGTCCCAGATATGTGGGACCATACCTTATCAGTAAAAGAGTTGGCAAGGTAGCATATGAGCTAGAGCTATCCCAGAAGATGTCAGTTGTCCACAATGTATTTCATGTCTCCATGCTGAAGAAGCATATCCCTGATGTCACCTAGGTGATTGAGCCCCAGTCGGTACAGATCCACGAAACTTCAGCTATAACAGTCGGCCTATTCAGATAATAGACCGAGCAGTTAAGAAATTGCGGAACAAGGAAGTACCATTAGTCAAAGTTATTAGGCACAGTCACACAGCAGAAGAGGCAACATGGGAGACAGAAGTACCCAGAGTTATTCTAAGTTCGAGGATGAACTTTTTATAAGGTATGGGGGATTGTAACACTCGAAAATTCTCAAAACTATTTTAGAAATATTCTATGATTTTTCTGGAATTTTAGGATATTTTTACAGAATTTTTAGAGTAACGGAGGTAGCAAAAATAAATAGAAAATGAAAACGGCCTAAGCGGGAATTGAACCCGAGACCTATGGTTTACGGATAATTTTAGTAACCAGTTGAACCCAGCAGGGCCGTGCTGAAAGGAAAGGGAGGCAATTAAATTTATATTAGAGTTGGGCTGAAATTACCCACTTAATATCAATAGGGAAGTAATAAGTGAAGAGTTATTTTTTTTAACGTGACTTTTCCTTCTCCGCACCCTAGCCACGCCGCCCCCTATACCTCTCCTTCTCTCGGCACCAACCATAAGAAGAAATCTAGGGTTCCTCTCCTAGGGCTTCAAGGACACTTTCCGGCGAAGACTTCGACGCGAGGACGCTCCCCTCCGAGAGAGGAACGCGAAGACGCGGGAAGATCATCGAGAGGATCGTCTCCACCGGAAAACTAGCGATTAGAATCGTAAGAAACTTCGAGCACGCGGTAAGAAACCCCTCACCTGCAGTATAAGTAGCTTTCGTGTGAATTCCATGTATTAGTTTAGTAATATGTAGACTACCGACACAAAGGATGCGAATTAGCGCATACCAAGTGTACGATTTAATTGTTTGGCACAGAAAAATGCAACGTAGGCATTTTAGTAGCTTAGATAAATGCAGTAGAAGCATTTTATAGTTTATTTAGCCTTGCTCCAGATTTTTACAGGACTAGATGTCCAATGGGTGGCCTCCCACAGTCGCCACTAGGTTTAGATAACCTAGTTCTAGGTTTAGACAACCTGGTAAGAGCAAGACAAGAATTTATTAGCTTATGTTCAGTATTTTACTTTCAGTGGCACTGTACTGGATTAGATATCCATTGGCTTGGGCTCCCACAGTCGTCCCTAGGTTCAGATAACCTAGTAACCCTACTAAATTCGGGACTTGCAAACCCGGGTCTAGCTAGGGATGCGCGCACAGCACGTACAGTTGCCGGGCCCATTAGCAGCATGATTATGTATTTTCATCTACTATATGTATAGTTTTTAAACTCTCACAAATCAGTTGTGTATACAGTTTAAATTCAGCACTAGCTTAGTTTAATTTAGCTTAGTTCATGTTTCAGTTCAGTTTACTCTTATGATTATGCATGATAGCTCTATGTTCAACTTTTATTACACATGTTTAGAAGATAGTATGCCATGAGTAGCTTTGATTTCTATGTATGATAGCATGCCATGTTTCAGTCTAATCAGTGCATTTTTCAAATAGCATGTTTTAAAAGCATATTACATCGAATGCATGTTTTTGTGAGGTAGATGGTTTCTTACTAAGCGAAAGCTTACAGATACTTTTCCTTATACTGCAGATAAAGGTAAAGGAAAGATGGACTAGCGGAGGCTGGAGGGCAATGCGATGGAGATGTGTGTGGATGGAACTTGGAATGAAGATCTTAGAGAATTTTAGCAAGCCTTGTTTTAAACATTAGCACTTTTCAGCGTTTTATCATTTTGCACTTTAGTATGTTAATTGCGATGAATTAGTTAACCATGCACTCTATTATGCTTAGAACACCATTTGTATGATGTTAGAATGTTAGTTATTATTGTTAGGGTGTTCTTAGTCATTTTTGGAGTCATTATATGTGATTTGGCACGAGACAGTGCTGAAATCAGACCTTTGGCACGAAATCAGAAACTTGAATCGATCAGCTGATCGATTCGAGGGTTCCAATCGATCGATTGATCGATTGGGCAATTTGTTCCGCGAACAGTAGGCTTCTGGATCGATCAGCCGATCGATCCAGCAATTTCTGTCACGAACAGAAGGCTCTGGGATCGATCACTGGATCGATTGGCCAGTCTGGATCGATCAGCCAATCGATCCAGAATATTGTCCCGAGCACAGTAGCGTGCTGGATCGATCACTGGATCGATCCAACCCACATCCCGGATACAGTAGCCTGCTGAATCGATCACCGGATCGATTCAACCATTCCAATCGATCTGTGGATCGATTGGGAGGCATGATAGTAACTAGAAACCCTTAGTTAAGTTCCTTGACCATAAGGGGAGGTAATAATGACACGATTAGCCCAGATTACACCCCTTAGCTCCTGTAGAATGTTTAAAGGTAATAGTTTAGCGAAAATTTTAATTAGTACCACTTCCGCACCTAGATTTAGTGATGGTCAGGGAGTAGTTAGCATAGCATAATGTGACGATCGGCCTTACAGCTTAGCCAGTAGAAGGCGGGTCGTTACAGTGATACATGTACCTTTTCTTTTTCTCAAATATGAACAGAACATGTCCTCTTCCTTAAGTATTTCGATTGGTCTTTTACTTAGCAAGTGAAGATTTGGTTTTTGTCTTGTTTTACATGCATTTTTAGATTTACCAGTTGTGTAGTATAACATTCCAGTTCAGAATTTTGATTAAGTTTGTAGGCAGATTTGATTAAGCTATTATGCAGATTTCTATTAGCTAAATGTGCAGAATTTTTTATTAGCATAGTATGCAGTTTTATTGAGCATTTCAGTATAGTTTTATTAAGTATTTTCATTTAATTCTGTTAAGCATTTCAGTACAGTTTTATTAAGTATTTCCATGCAATTCTGTTAAGCATTTCAGTGCAATGTTAATAAGCATTTTAGTGCAGTTTTGTATGAGACATCCTTTTATTAGAGGTATTAACTGTTGGTGCAACCTTAGGTCAAGGTTGACCTGGTTGACCTGACTCGAGTTGACCTGACTCGAGTTGTATTTTGATGTTTGACTTAGGAAGATTGTCGGTGCAACCTTAGGTCAAGGTTGACCTAGTTGAGTTGCATGTTGATGTTTGACACTCGTGGAAGAGTTGTATTCTTGATATGGGACAAGAATAGATGTTTGGGAGATTGTTGGTGCAACCTTAGGTCAAGGTTGACCTGGTTGACCTGATTCGGGAAAAAGTCCAAGTATGGAAACTTGGCACGGAAAAGTCCTAACTGGGATGTTAGGCAGTGTGGAAAGTCCTGGTGAGTGAAGCAGGCAGTGGGAAAGTCCTAACTGGGATGTTAGCCAGTTGAAAAGTCCTGGTGAGTGAAGCCAGGGAAATCCTGGTGAGTGAATCCAGGTGAAAATCCTAGTGAGTGAAGCTAGGTGAAGGTGAAAGTCCTGGTGAGTGAAGCCAGGCATTCGGGAAAATCCTGGTGAGTGAAGCCAGGTGAAAATCCTAGTGAGTGAAGCTAGGTGAATGAGAAAGTCCTGATGAGTGAAGCCAGGCAGTTGGAAAGTCCTGGTGAGTGAAGCCGGGCAGATTGGAAATCCTGGTGAGTGAAGCCAGGTAAAAACCCTAGTGAGTGAAGCTAGGTGAAAGTCCTGGTGAGTGAAGCCGGGCAAGGAAAAATCCAGATGGATCAAGGGTGATCGGACATCTGGTGTTGAGAAGGTCAAGTAGGTCAAGGGAGTGACCGGATACTTGACACGAAGAGAAAAGTCCAAGTGGGTCAAAGGGATTGACCGGACACTTGGTAGGGAGTCTTAGCAGGTCAAAAGAGTGACCAGATGCTAAGCATGAGATACCAATAGGTCAAGGTTGACCGGATATTGGTTTGGAAGACTTGGAACTTGGTTTGGGCAAAACCCAAGCTCTGGATCGATCAGTGGATCGATCCAGCGATACGTTGGGAATCTGATCGGTCTGGTGACCGATCAGATAACGATCAGTGGCTTACTGAGGTTCTTCTGATCGGTCTGCAGACCGATCAGAAAGCGAATAGAAGGCAAAGAGAAAAGGAGGGGATCGGTCTGTGGACCGATCCACATGCACCCTGATCGGTCCACAGACCGATCAGGAGACGATCAGAGAACTTGGCCGAGTTCTCTGTGAAGAATGCTAATCGGTCTGGGGACCGATCAGCACAGGTACTGATCGGTCCCCAAGACCGATCAGAGAGGATCTGGACCGATCAGGCTGAAGCCTGATCGGTCCACGCACTAGCCGTTGCTACGCAACGGCTAGTTTCTTCGCTGTCTTCTTCACAGGTATAAAGGGGTCGAGAGCTGCTACTGCAATTGTTCTTCTTCTTCTCTTCTGCTACTGAGCTGCTGGTGTGCTCTTGAGCTTTGCTGAGCTCTCATCGCTGCTGAAGCTCTGCGTGAGTTTCCTGCTGGTGTTTTAGCTGCTGGATCTGAGAAGCTGCTGCTTCATCAAGGTTCCAGTCGACAACAAGAGGCAAGCAAGTGTTTTACAATTTCTGTTGTTCTTGTTTGTTGTCTCTATTGTTGTACTCCTTTGTTTGCTGTTGCAAAAGACTGTGGCGAGGTTTCTCCACCCATAAGGAGTATTTATTAGCCGGGTTTCCGGGGATTCATCCACCGACGGATTGACAGGGCTCGTCCACCTTACGGACACACCGAGGAGTAGGAGCCCTAATATCCGAACCTCGTTACATCCTTGTGTTAAGGTTTGGTTTTCTCCTGTTTTCTTTCCTTGTTGTATTTTCCGCTGCGCTAACCCTAATCGTAGGAAGAAACGAGAAAGTTTTGGGGTCGGCTATTCACACCCCCCCTCTCTAGCCGTATGAAGGATCCTAACAAGTGGTATCTGAGCGAGGTCGCTCTTCGCCGGATTAACACCCGAGGGAGCACAAGCTAGAGATGGATCAACTCGGTGAGGACATCACGATTCCACCCTTCTACGATTGCGACAACTTCGCGTTTTGGAAGGTAAGAATGAAATATTTTCTTATGACTAATCTTGAGAATTGGAGGTGTGTGCAAGTAGGTTTCACTCCTCCGGAGGATGAAGAAGGAAAACCTCTCAAGAAGAAGAGGTGGACGAAGGAGCAAATCCACAGATCAACCATCAATGATGAGGTAACGAAAATCATTGAATTTTCTTTACCTAATGATGTTTTGTGTAGGATAGGTGGGTATAACGATGCCAAGGAGTTGTGGAATAACTTGGCAAAGCTCCATGAGGAGAACTCCACTTCAAGTCATGAAGAGGAGTCAAGTGAGCCAAGGAGCTCACTTCATGAAGGAATGAATTTAGAAGTTGAGGGCCACTCAACATCTAAAGAAGAAGAGGAGGAGAGTTCTTCTTCAAGTTCGGAGCAAGAAGAAGAAGAAGCATCTACCTCCGGAAGGGATGAAGAAGAGAGCTTTCATCCACCCTCAAACCTAGGTAACTCAAGCATTTTAATTTCTAGCAAATTACACATAATGTGCTTTGAGTGTAGGGAGTATGGACATTACAAGAGTAAATGTCCAAAGAGAGTTAGAAAGACTCCACCGGCGCCAAAGGTCAAGGAAGCCGGAGTCCCAACACGCAAGGGCAAGGAGCACGTGGTGTGCTTCCAATGCAAGCGAAGGGGACATTATCGGAGCCAATGTCCGAGAGGGAGGCAATCTCACAAGGACAAGAGATCGAGCACATGTATAGGGGGAGCTAGGGCAAACCCTAAGGTAATCTCTAAGGCACATTCTTGCAATTCTAGTAGGATGCATGCTAGTAGCCTTATTGCTATTGTCAAGAATGATAAGCATGTTAATTATAGAAATCGATACACATGCTTAGGTGCCAAACATGTGAGCCTAGATAAGGATAACACTAGGAAAGCCAACCCTAGAATTAGCCCATCTAAGGCTAAGGAAAACCTAGGTAGGAATCCAAAATCATCTAGACATATGCCTAGGAATACCTCAAAGAAAAATGATAAATTAAAGCTTGAGGTATTAGAGAAAGAAAATCAAGTCTTGAGGTCAAGACTTGACTCTCTAGAAAAGGCTCTTGAGGATTTGACTCTAGGGTCTAGGGGTCAAAAACCCAAGTCCAAGGACAAGAAAGGTTTGGGTCACAAACCTAAGTCCCAAATGGTCAAGCCCACTTACCACAATGTTCCATTCGATTATGGAACAAAACCTAGGGCTAGGAAGACCATTACCAAGGTTACAAGGGGAGTCACCCCTATAGTTGACCTTGACGAGACCCAAACGACCAAGGCTTCAAAGCCTAAGAGGGTCATTAGGAGGGTTGCTAGGGAAGTCATCCCTAGTGAATATTTAGTGAACCCAATGAGCTCAAATAGGTATTGGGTTCCTAGGAGCATCTTCTCTACCCCATAAATGGGTTAGAGAGTGTCAACTCCAATAAGAAGGGTAGTTAACCCAACTTTGAGGAAATTAACACTCAAGGAGCATTTTCAAGGTTTTGTGAACCTTTGAAAATGAAAAGGAATTATCGTTTACTCCTTGAAGAGTAAATTGTGCCATATTTGAAAAATATCGATTTTAATCTTATTTGTCACAATTTAAGAAAACCTAGAGAAATACCATAATTGGGATTTTGGTTTTCTCTTAGGGATATATGGGCAATCTAGGGTTAGATTTTAAGTTAGCCAAGGCTAAGGATACTTAGATAGGGAATTTAGGTATTTTATTTGTGCTAACTTGCCATGATTGGTTGCCATATGCCATGCCATGACATCATATTTATTTTATTATCATTTGAAATGTCATGATAATGCTTAGGCTAGTTTATATGTCATGATTTATTTTTAAGTTTTCAAACTTTATGCCATGACATCATGACATTGGCACATGTTTTCATTTATGATACCATCTTATGCCATGTCATCATCTCTTGCATTAGTAAACAATTGAATTGATTTAAGGATGAAAAACACATTTTGATATTGAGATCAAATTTGTGTTTAGAAAATGCATGAGACCTTAGTCTAAGATACCTAAACTCATATCTCACATCAAAATTGCCATGGATGTGTTTGATACACTTTAGATGTGTGTGAGATATTAGGATCATGAATTAGGATCAAAGTGCATAGTTCTTGTACCTAGATGAGCCTAATTCAAAAAATGGAGGATCATAGGGAAAGCTTGTGTACAAGTCATGTACATTTAGCCCTAAGATTATGGTCATAAATTAAAAGGTTTAAAATCATTTTAAAATTGATTTGAAAAACCTTGATGAAGCTTTCCTAGTGATAGCATTCATCATTGAACATTGTGATACAAAGTTGAGTTAAACTTGAACGATTTTAAAGTTTTTGAACTTTGTATCAAGATTGAAAAATGGAAGTTATTTTTATAGAAAACTATTTTTCCATGATAGTATATGTTATGAGGAATGTATCCTCAAAATTTCATAATTTTTCGAATTTTCTGTAATTTTCTGTGAGTTTCTGAACTTCTCCCGGAGAGAAAATCAGAAATCTCTGATTTCAGTGGCTGGATCGGTCCGGGGACCGATCCAGGGAATATCTGATCGGTCTGCGGACCGATCCAGAGTATTGTGGATCGGTCTGCAGACCGATCCAGTGAGTTCCAGTAGCACGAGTGCGATCTGGTGAAGGGCTGATCGGTCTGGTGACCGATCAGTGATGATCCAGAAAGAGGATCGATTTGGGAATCAATCCAAGGGGTTCCTGATCGGTCTGGGGACCGATCAGTGCGTGCTGAATTGCTGAAATTCGACTGGATGTCTGAAATTTCAGTTTTAGGATGTGGTGTTTTTGGATTTCTAAAGGTTTGAAACTCTCCAAGACATTGTTGGTGCAATGGTCAAGGGGGAGTTGGCCTTTAGGGAGAGTTTTACCTAATTGTCAAGGGGGAATTGACTTTTAGGGGGAGTTTTTACTCCTTAAGACTTTTGAGGATTAGTGATATGGGATTATCACTAAGTTGATTGTTGAGTTTAGTATCAAGGGAGAAATTAAGAGTTTCAATGAAAGGTATGGGACTTTCATTAGGAAGAAACTCTTGACCTTAATACCCTCTTTTTCTTTTTGATGTGTGTCAAAAAGGGGAGAGTGTTCATTGGAGAATTATTGGAGAACCCAAGTTAGGTTATCGGGTTAACCTAAGCTAGGGGAAGAATGTCAAGGAATGTTCGAGGAAGAACATTGGAATTCTTTTTGATGTGTGTCAAAAAGGGGGAGAATTATTGAAGAACCCAAGTTAGGTTATCGGGTTAACCTAAGGGGAGAATGTCCAGAGAATGTTCGAGGAAGAACATTGGAATTCTTTTTGATGTGTGTCAAAAAGGGGGAGAATTAGAACATTGGACATTGGATGATTGGAAAACCTAAGTTAGGTTATCGGGTTAACCTAACTTGATTATGAGTTTTGTCAAACATCAAAAAGGGGGAGATTGTTGGTGCAACCTTAGGTCAAGGTTGACCTGGTTGACCTGACTCGAGTTGACCTGACTCGAGTTGTATTTTGATGTTTGACTTAGGAAGATTGTCGGTGCAACCTTAGGTCAAGGTTGACCTAGTTGAGTTGCATGTTGATGTTTGACACTCGTGGAAGAGTTGTATTCTTGATATGGGACAAGAATAGATGTTTGGGAGATTGTTGGTGCAACCTTAGGTCAAGGTTGACCTGGTTGACCTGATTCGGGAAAAAGTCCAAGTATGGAAACTTGGCACGGAAAAGTCCTAACTGGGATGTTAGGCAGTGTGGAAAGTCCTGGTGAGTGAAGCAGGCAGTGGGAAAGTCCTAACTGGGATGTTAGGCAGTTGAAAAGTCCTGGTGAGTGAAGCCAGGCAGTCGGGAAATCCTGGTGAGTGAATCCAGGTGAAAATCCTAGTGAGTGAAGCTAGGTGAAGGTGAAAGTCCTGGTGAGTGAAGCCAGGCATTCGGGAAAATCCTGGTGAGTGAAGCTAGGTGAAAATCCTAGTGAGTGAAGCTAGGTGAATGAGAAAGTCCTGATGAGTGAAGCCAGGCAGTTGGAAAGTCCTGGTGAGTGAAGTCGGGCAGATTGGAAATCCTGGTGAGTGAAGCCAGGTAAAAACCCTAGTGAGTGAAGCTAGGTGAAAGTCCTGGTGAGTGAAGCCGGGCAAGGAAAAATCCAGATGGATCAAGGGTGATCGGACATCTGGTGTTGAGAAGGTCAAGTAGGTCAAGGGAGTGACCGGATACTTGACACGAAGAGAAAAGTCCAAGTGGGTCAAAGGGATTGACCGGACACTTGGTAGGGAGTCTTAGCAGGTCAAAAGAGTGACCAGATGCTAAGCATGAGATACCAATAGGTCAAGGTTGACCGGATATTGGTTTGGAAGACTTGGAACTTGGTTTGGGCAAAACCCAAGCTCTGGATCGATCGGTGGATCGATCCGATCAGTGGTATCCGATCGGTCCGGTGACCGATTAGATAACGATCGATGGCTTCGAGGTTCTTGATCGGTGCGGACCGATCGAAAGCAACGAAGGCAAAGAGAAGGAGGATCGGCGTGGACCGATCCACAGCACTGATCGGTCCACGCACCGATCGAGACGATCGAAGAACTTGGCGAGTTCTGCGTGAAGAATCTTGATCGATGCGGGACCGATCAGCCTGATCTTGATCGGTTCCCAAGACCGATCGAGAGATCTGACCGATCAGGTGAAGCTCGATCGGTCCACCTGCTTGCTACGCGGCTAGTTTCTTCGTCTTCTTCACGGTATAAAGGGGTCGAGGCTGCTGCAATTGTTCTTCTTCTTCTCTTCTAGCTGGTGTGCTCTTGAGCTTTGCTGAGCTCTCATCGCTGCTCCTGCTGGTGTTCTAGCTGCTGGATCTGAGAAGCTGCTGCTTCATCAAGGTTCCAGTCGACAACAAGAGGCAAGCAAGTGTTTTACAATTTCTGTTGTTCTTGTTTGTTGTCTCTATTGTTGTACTCCTTTGTTTGCTGTTGCAAAAGACTGTGGCGAGGTTTCTCCACCCATAAGGAGTATTTATTAGCCGGGTTTCCGGGGATTCATCCACCGACGGATTGACAGGGCTCGTCCACCTTACGGACACGCCGAGGAGTAGGAGCCCTAATCTCCGAACCTCGTTACATCCTTGTGTTAAGGTTTGGTTTTCTCCTGTTTTCTTTCCTTGTTGTATTTTCCGCTGCGCTAACCCTAATCGTAGGAAGAAACGAGAAAGTTTTGGGGTCGGCTATTCACACCCCCCCTCTCTAGCCGTACGAAGGATCCTAACATTAACAAGTATAAGAAAGATAAAGGAAAGAAAGAAAAAGGCCAATGCCTTAAGTAGATTCCAAAGTCAAGACTTTAGGGATTTTGGCACACAAGGTGCTTGTTAAAATGTCAAGACATTTAAAGAAGAAGTAATTAAGATATTTTACTTTGAAGAGTCTAGTACCCGACTTCCAAGGTTGTCGTTAAACAAATCCAGGTGACCAATTCCAAGGTCTTGGCCCAGGTAAGACCAAGGTCTTTACCCTCGTATGACTTGTGACTAGCTACGATAGTCTCTATTAGGGAGCGCACTTTGGTACAATGCCTGGGCCCAATAGAAGTTGATTATTATTTTGAAGTATTAAAGTATAAGTTTTGGAACAAATGAAACAAGCTTCACTTATGTTTAGAGTTAGCAAGTTTAGTTTCTTTTAATTCGAAGCATGCAGTATTAGTTTTATTTGTTTCCTGATTAGTTTATTGAGCATGATTAGCCTTGTCCTCCAGCACGCAGTTTTTTTCTTGTATATCATGAGTATGCAAATTTTAATGCTTTGCTACTAGATGAGCATGAATAGTTTTCTTCTTACAGATTCAGTTTTAGCATTTCTATATTTATATGCACATTCGAGTTTTTGTGAGTTAGACAACGCTTACTAAGCACTTTGCTTATAGTTTGCATTTCCTCTTACTACAGATAAAGGAAAGGAAAAGTTATAGAAAAGGAAGGCGACAAGGAGATGCAGAAGGATGTGTGATGCCAGGACTATGGGAGAGACTTGGGGCATTATTAAGTTTCCGTGTTTTAGTGGTTAAGAAACATTTGAGATTGTACCTTAAGTTCCATGTCATTTGAGATTATTTTTGTTTTAGATTGCATGCTAAGATGAATTCAGTTTAGTAAGTACTTTCTTTTGGTGTTTGCATGGAGATATAGTTTCATATGTTTCTGTTATTATGATATATATGTGCATGTTCATTTTTGGAGTATTGTATTGTTTTTTAGTCCTGTTGAACTGCATATACTCTGCCAAAATTTTAAGTTTTCTGGAAAAATTAAGTACAGTTTGTTACACTAGTTAAGTAAGAGTCTATATTGTTGGAGTGTATACTAAAAGCCTAGCTTTTGTATATACATTTATAAGAATCATATTGGTCAAGTGTCTACATTTGTATATACTAAATGTAGATGTTCAATTAATTTATATTGTAGATAACATGGTGTGTGATGTCACACACAGAGGATCATGTTATCAGTACATTATAAATTATAAACAGTAGCTCGCGACTAAGATAGAAAGGAACAAACTATCAGTATAGTCGTAGTGTAATTAAGTATTAGTCTATCTTGACTAATAAATTACACTGATACACTTTAAGTGTATTGAGTAGGATCATTTAGGTATGTTCTTTTTGTACTGACTTAGTAAAAGAACTAAACCTTAGTTATTATGGAAGTATGTGCTCTTAATCCTAATATAATAACAAGCACATATATTTAATATCTATTTCTTTGATTTATCAAAGGGTGAGGTTTAGCTCGATAAATCAATATGCCCGATAAGTTGGGAAATGATATTACTTATAGTGTGTATTGTTGATTATAGAAGGCATCTGTGTCCTAGTTATGTAGGTTGAGAATGCCCCCAAGAGGAGCTCATAAGGATTGTCATGTTAAACCCTGCAGGTGGACCTAGTCCGACATGACAATAAAGTTGAGTGGTACTACTCTTTGAGCTAGATATTAATTAAGTAAGTTGTCAGTAATTTACTTAATTAGTGGACATTCGTAATCTTAAACACAAGGAGACTAACACACTCATGATAAGAAGGAGCCCATAATATAATTTGGGATTGGTGCGGTAGTACGGTAATAACTCTTTAGTGGAATGAGCTATTATCGATGAACTTGAGTTGTGTGTTCGGGGCGAGCACGGGATACTCAAGCTCATCGGAAGGCCAAAACCAATTTCTCCTCTAGATCCCTGTCGTAGCCTCATTATAGCCTCAAGTCCATCCAAATGTAAGGCTCTTCTTGGTGTCCAAGAAGGGGGCCGGACCATTGCTTGGTGACCAAGCAATGGCCGGCCACAACCTCTTCTATAGGGGCCGGCCCTTTGCTTGGTGACCAAGCATGAAGGGGGCGGCCACAATATTCAAATAAGGAGGGATGTTTTGAATTTTTTAAAATCTTCTCTGTGTAGAAAACTATAAGTTTTAAAAGAGAGATTTTAATTTTCAAAATTTTCCTTATTTAAATTTGGCCACATGTTTTAATTGTAATACCCACTAAGCTTGTAAGATAAATATATGAATGTAGGATTTTGCCTTAGAAAAATAATAGGAAGTGAGTTGAAGCAAAAAGAAATAAAATGAAATAAAAAGAAGTGAAGGTCAAGGATTGAACATTGAACCTCTTATATTATAATTCATAGAATTAATTAGTAGAAACCAATTGGGATAGAGAGAAGATATTGATAGCAAAGGAGGGAAACTCATGATAAAGGTAAGAGTAAAAGCTAGCCAAAAGAAAACAAGAAAGGAGCAAGAGAAAGGCAACTTGCCTTCCTCCCTTTCTCTCCTTCTTCCTCTTTGGTTTTGCCGAAAATTTAAAGAGGAATTAAGGGGATTCATTCCCCCTCATTTCACCATGAATGATGAGGATAAATAAATAAATAAAAATAAAAATAAAATAGATAAAAAAAGGCTAAGGGAGAAGGAAAGCAAAAACTAAGTTTGCTACCTCTTCCCTCTTAACATAAAAGGGAGCAAGAAAAGAGAAGTTTATTTTTCTCTCATTTTCTCTCATTCTTCCTCTCCCTCACCGAAACCATCAGTCCCCTCTCCTCCATCTTCGGCCCCAAATCCAAGGTTTTCTCCTAAGAAAGCCTAAGATACAAGGAGGACAAATTAAGGGAATCAAGGGAAAGGAACTAGAAGAAGACGCTACCTCTTCCATCACCATACCTTAGATCCACAAGCGAAAAGGATGTAAGCTTCCCCTCACCTGTGGTACAAGGCTTTTTATGTGATTTTCGGATTTTACGAGGATTAGAAAACCTAGGAAAGAATTTAAGAAAATTCGGCTAAAGAAAGGGTTTTCAAATCTAGGAAGGTTTAAACAAGTCTTTATTTTATGATATGTTTTCTATGCTATGTAGGAAGGATTTTCTTCATGTTTTTATACCTAAATGATGCTTGATCAGAGGAGTACCTAACCCTAGAATTTCAGCCAAAAATATTTTAAGGAGGTTAGGGAAAATATTGTGTAACCAAACTAGTGCATGATTCTCTCCATGAACTATTAAGGATCTTTTATTGGTTTTCTTGCTTAAAAGTTACTTGGAACCAAAAGAAATCCATTTATATATTTCGGCCAAGAAAAGGGCTTAGGGTTAGGAAGACCTTTAAATTTATGTAACCATGTTTGAATGATAGGATATAGAGTTCTCTTGAAGAATTTCATGTTGAACATTGCTAGAAATTCATGAACTTTTATTGTAGATTTTCGGCCATGATAAGATGGATAGTTTAGAAAAGCTTAAACAAGATCTAATATGCTCAAGACCTCTGTGATATTATGATATGAAAGTTGTTTAATGCTCTCATGTTTAATTGGAGTATAGAAATTTAGTTACATGATATATGACATGTAAGATCACAAGGGTCCTATCTTGTTTATGAACCAACTTTGTATATGATGTTATTAGTAATTTTTGCCATGAAACTTACTTAGGTTTTCCATGCTTTAGGCCACTTAAAACCTAGTTTAAAGATTGGTAGGTTTCGGCCATGAGGAAAAATAAAAGAAAAAGGGAAAGGAACCTAGGAAGACTAAGACACAATTCACATGTATGTTTATTATGCTTGTCTTTATACATGCTATGAAACTTGTATGATTTCTTATGCTTTTAGGCTATTTGAAGAAAGTTTATATACTTTTGAGTTTCGGCCAAGTAGGGTTTGAAAGACCTAGAGGCCTTAGAAATGAAACCAAATGTGTTAAAAGTGCTTCTTATGAAAATAGGATAATGTGTTGATTGTGTCACATGCTTGTATAATTTTTCCATGACCTAAATGGACCATTGTATGTTTCGGACATGAAGGAATAGATGCCCTAGAAACTCTAGAACAAGAATTAAATATGCTTATGTCACTTTACATGGAATATGATAAGTAGAAAGACAAAGTTCCCATGCTATATGTTGTTTGATGACCTAATTGAGGCTAGGGTAAGTTTCGGCCATACATGTTGTATAATGTCTTGTTATGAATTTATACATGATGTTAGTTCAAGTTCACATGCTTGTATGTTTGTTTTTAGCCCTAATGAACACTTGTTAAAAGTTTGACTATGACATATGTTAAGGGCTTGAAGGACTTAGGAACTAGCTCAATATGCTTACTATGTTACTTGAAAAAAATGCTATAAATATGGTTTAAGGTTTCCAGGCTTTCATGACATTTGGGACCTTGTTTATATACTGATAGGGTTCGGTCACATGAGTTTAAGGACTTGGAGAACTTAGAAATCAAGTAAATAATACTTATAATGCTTCCTATGAAATTCATGTAATGATAATTTAGGTTTCACATGCTTGGAAGTTGTTTTTACCTAAATTGAGACCTAAGGGGGTTCGGCCATGATAGGAACCCAAGGGTTTAGGAAGCTTAGAACCCAAGTTAACTATGTTACCATGTTTCTTATGATAGTATAATCACATGATGCACCCTTATGCTTAACCATGTATGCTTGTGATTTATACCTTTTATGATATGATATGTGGATAGAGATATGCATGTTTGAATGATATGTTATGTGCTTAGAAATAGGCATGCTTTAATGATATGCTATGTGCTTAGAATATGCATGTTTTTATTATATGCTATGTGGATAGAAATATGCATGCTTTAATGATATGCTATGTGTTTAAGTGATGCATACTTTCTTAAGACATGATGTATGCCTAAGTGATGCATACTTTTTATGATATGATGTATGCCTAAGTGATGCATACTTTCTTAAGACATGATGTATGCCTAAGTGATGCATACTTTTATGATATGATGTATGCCTAAGTGATGCATACTTTTATGACATAATGTATGCCTAAGTGATGCATACTTTTATGCTATGCTATGTGACTAAATGATGCATTTTTATACATGCTACTTTACTTTGTAAGGCTTGTACCAAGGGTGGACTCCTAATCAGTCTATAGGCCTTGCTTTGTGATCTAGGCCAATAAGGGATGGGCTCCTTAGTACGCCCCTAAGCCTTGCTTTGGGATCTAGGCTAATAAGGGATGGGCTCCTTAGTACGTCCCTAGGCCTTGCTTTGTGATCTAGGCTAATAAGGGATGAACTCTTTAAGTATGCCCCTAGGTCATGCTTTGTGATCTTGACCTAGTTCCTAGTATGATTCAAGACTTGCTACCTTGGATATACTTAGGACGTGCGCATTTATGTTATGTATGTATGGTACAAGCCGGGGCCCTGAATATGTTGATATTATGTTCAAGTATATATGTAAGAAGAAATGGTTTTAAAGATCATGAGACATACACATGTTTTTCGGATACATGTTTTCAAAATCATATTGCATATACTTTATGATCATGTTATGATGATGCTATGATTTATGATATGCCATGATTAGATATGACTATGATATGGTTCATGCTATGCTTTAAGAGATGATATGCCATGATTAGATATGATTATGTTATGTTTCATGCTATGCTTTAAGAGATGATATGCCATGACTAGTTATGATTTTGTTATGTTGCATGATATGCTTAAAGAGTATGATATGTTATGCCATGACTAGTTGAGATTATGTTATGTTGATATATTCTTTGATTATGTAATGATTTTTGGTTTTAGTGAGTAGGAAAGGAACTTACTGAGCCATGAGTGCTCATAGCTTACCTTCCTTGTACCACAGATAAAGGAAAAAGCTGGATGAGCTAAAGGAGCAGCAGGAGAGGCAAGGAGATGTGTGTGGCGGTGGCTAGGCAACCAAATAAGAACCTGCTTTAAGAACTTTTAAGAATTACACTTTGGTTTCATATATTGTAGTACTATATGGTTGACTTGATGTTATGTTTTTATTTAACTTGTTATCATGTTATGGAAACCATATTAGTGTAGTTCGGTTTTTATTAAACCAAGAAAAATGATTTTTAGTCTTCCGCTGTAATATGTACGTAGAGTATCGTAACCCCGTCCCTTAGGGTTAGCAGGGAGGGCGGGCGTTACATTAATAGAGAGTTTTAAAAGTTTTAAAACTTTCCTTTTTTAACCATCCTCATGGTTTAAGAAAAAGGGAGATAAGTTTTAAAATTAAAATTTGCTATCATCATGTTAAAAAAGGAAATTTTATAAGAGAGTTTTTAAATTTTAAAACATGGTTTTAATTTTTAGAAACTTTCCTTTTTTAACTCATACTTTAGGAAAGAGAGCTTGTAAATTTTATAAGAGGATTTCTTCTTGTAAATTTTTAAAAAATTATTTTTCCTTTCCTTTTAATTGTGGTCGGCCACCTTGCTTGGTGCCCAAGCAAGGGCCGGCCAATAGGATTAAACCAATCCCAATCCTAAAGCAAATAGGATTGATCACAACCATTGATTGGTGATTGATTCAATCAAGAGGAAAGAAAAGGAAAAATAAAAAAGGGAAAAGGAAAAGCTCTTGGATGATTTTATTTTTTGTAAAAGGTTTTTCCTTATTTGCCTTGGGCAAGTAATATAAAAGAAGGGGTGAGGGGGCTTCATGAGACACAACTCTTATTCTTTGGCTTGGAGATCTCAAGTGGCCGGGCCTCTTTTCTCTCCCTTCTCTTTTCCCTTTTGCTCTCTCTCCTTGGTGGTGGTGGCCAGATTTTAGAAGAAGAGGAGAAGCTCTTTTGGGTGGTGTTCATCTTGGAAGATCGTCGCCCACACGACGTCCAAGGCGAGGAGAGGAATACGGTAGAAGATCTCGAGGTCATTAGCATACAAAGAGAAGGTATAATTAGCAATAGTTTTCCGCATCATGCTAGTTTTTCTCTTTGTAAGAATTCTAAATACAAAAGGCTATTAGATCTAGTTTTTCGAAATGGTTTTTCGAGTTTGTGTTTTCTTCTTTTTTCGAACTTGTGTTTCGATTGTTCCTTTTGGTTAACCTAGAGTTATTTAAGGAAATAAATATTAGCTTTCCTTAAAAGGCTTTGCCCAGGTGGTGGTGATTGCTCCCATATCCAAGAAGGCCATGTGCCTCGCCATGCAGTCCTGGAAGCCGATTTTGGAAATTAATATTTATGGAATTAATAATCTAGGTAGATTTGAATCAATAGTGTTAAGTTGCGCTTGTGATTCAAATCTAAACCACAAAGAACAGATAAGTTAAATTTGGAATCAATGATGTTAAGTTCCGTCTGCGATTCCTAATTTAACTTCTAAAGAACACAATAAGTTATTTAAGGAAAGGTTCGACACTTGTACAAAAATTTTTGTACAGTGGAACCGGTACGTTTTTCTGGGATTAACCAACAATTGATATCAGAGCTAGGGTTTGCCTCTGTGTATTTTTAGAATTAAAATAGGTTATGCACATGTCATGCATAATTTAGGCAGGAAAATAGTAGGATGTGCTAACTCTTTGGTTGCAGGCTCCAACTATTATTGTAATGTCCGAAAATTCTAAAAATTATTTTAGAAATATTCTATGATTTTTCTGGAATTTTAGGATATTTTTACAGAATTTTTAGAGTAGCGGAAGTAGAAAAAACAAATAGAATCGTAAAAGGGTCAAGGCGGGAATTGAACCCGAGACCATTGGGTCTTGCGACTTAAGGTGAACTCTAGTAACCAGGTGAACCCAGCAGGGCCGTGCTGAAAAGAAAGGGAAACAATTTTATTTAAGTTAGAGTTGGGTGAATTAACCCACTTAATATAAATAGGGAAAGGATTAAGTGAGGTTTTATTTTGGATTGGGATTTCTTTCTCCCTCAAATCCTCACCGTCGAACCCCTCTCTCCCGCACCCTCTCTTCACGCCAAAGCCAAGGAAAAGCAAGGGTTTCATCCATAGGGTTATAAGGGCTCCTTCCGGCAACAACTCCGACACGAGGACGCTCCTCTCCGAGAGAAGAGCACGTAGACGCGAGGAGATCGATGAAGGGATCTTCTCCATTGGAAATCTAGCGATTAGAATCATAAGAAACTTCGAGTAGGAGGTAAGAAACCCCTCACCTGTAGTATAAGTAGCTCTCGTGTGAATTTCTGCTTTGTTTAGTAGTATACGAATTTTGACACATAGGTTGTGCAATACTGCACACTTGGTGTTCGATAATATGTGCAGCACAGGAAAAGAATGCAACTTAGGCATTTTAATAGCCTAGCTAAATGTAATAGAAGCAGTTATTTAGTATGTACAGTTTTATTATAGTTTATATGTGACTACGGTCCAATGGGTGGGCTCCCACAATCGCCTCTAGGTTCAAATAACCTAGCTCTAGGTTCAGATAACCTAGAAATAGCAATATAAGAAAAATTTAGCTATAACCAGTATTTTATTTTAGCAGTGGCACTATACTGGATCAGATATCCATTGGGTTGGGCTCCCACAGTCGTCCCTAGGTTTAGATAACCTAGTAAACCCTACTAAATTCTGGACTTGCAAACCCGGGTCTAGTTAGGGATGCGCGCATAGCACGTACAGTTGTCGGGCCCATCAATAGCATGATTATGTGTTTTCATCTATCTATGATAAATAGTTTTCAAAACTCACAAATCAGTTGTGTATACAGTTTAAATTAAGTTCTAGCTTAGTTTTAGTTTTAGCTCAGTTCATGCTTCAGCTTAGTTTTCATTATTGATACATGTGATAGTTCTATGATTAGTTTTGGTTTCTATGTTGTATGATGCCAAGCCATGTTCTCACCTGTTCAGTATATATTTCAAATAGCATGTTTTCAAAGCATAAATAGCATCGTATGCTTGTTTTGTGAGGTAGATGGTTACTTACTAAGCGTAAAGCTTACAGATACTTTTTTCCTTATACTGCAGATAAAGGTAAAGGAAAGATGGACTAGCGGAGGCTGGAGGACAATGCAACGAAGATGTGTGTGTGGAAAAGGAGTTTGGAATGAAGATCTTAGGGATTTAGCAAGTCTAACTATTAGAACCTTGTTATTTTTAGTTTCCGCATTTCAGTTTGCTTAAAAGTCATGAACTAGAGAAATATACACCGTGCCATGTTTAGAATGCTAGGTAATTGATGTTAGAATGCAATTCAGTTAGTTTAGAGTTGGTAAATGTGATTTGGGCACGAAACAGTGCTGAAATCAGAGCTTTGCTGCGAAATCAGAAACCCCAATCGATCAGCGGATCGATTGGGGCCCTCAATCGATCATCGGATCGATTGGGGAGCCTGGTTCCGCGAACAGTAAGGTTCTGGATCGATCAACCGATCGATCCAGTCGCATTCTGTCGCGAACAGAGAGTTTGGGGATCGATCGTTCGATCGATCGGGAAATCGCTCCCATGAACAGAGTGCTCTGGAATCGATCGCTGGATCGATTGGCCAGTCTGGATCGATCAGCCGATCGATCCAAAATATTAACCCGAGCACAGTAGCCATCGGAATCGATCCATGGATCGATTCAACAGCTTGCAATCGATTGAGTTCAAGCTGGATCGATTGGGAAGCTGGGTTTCGATCAAGAGACCTTGTAATTCAGCTCCTTTACCATAGGGGATGTAGGATATGCCATGTATACCTTAGATTGCATCCCTTAGCACATGTAGGACCAAAAACTTGTATTGGCTTAACAAAGTTTTAATTGGTACAGCTTTCCGCATCTAGACTTAGTAATGGTTATGGATATAGCTTAGCACAGTATAATGTGACGGTCCGACCTTACAGCCTAGCCAGTAGAAGGCGGGTCGTTACAGAGTAGTATCAGAGCAGAAAATTCCCTACTTCCTACACACATATCAGCATTGAACCTGTAGCTTCCAAGTAAGAATACCTCTCACTTTGTTATGTTTATTGCTTTCATGTTTGTAGATAACTAAAGTATGCTTATCTGTGATAGTAACTAACATGATAGTATTAGCTATGTAAACATGATGCTTTGTTATGTATGTCCTTTGTTCCTTTAGAGATGGCACGAGGATGCCCAGCTAGAAGGGCCCCAGCTACTGAGCCCCAGCATGAGGCAGGCAGTTCAGTGCCTCCCCCAGACCTTATAGCAGTAGTGGCTCAGTTACAGAAGCAGCTAGCAGAACAGCAACTGGAGATAGCCACCTTAAAGGATAATTAGCAGAATACTCCCACTGTCACCCCAGGGCCAAACATAGCAACCCCAGTAGTTATAGAGGTTCCCCCAGTCCAGCCTACAGCACCAGTAGCCCCAGCAGCAGAGGCAAAGAGAGAAGCCTATCTGATCCAGTGGTAGAGAGTCAAGCCCGAGAACTTCTCAGGCACCAGTGAACCATGAGATGCTCAAGCCTGGTTCAAGACACTGGAGAGTACGTTGGAGCTTCTGGACTGGCCAGAGCATGAAAAAGTGAAGTGCGCCTCCTTCTGCTTGACAGGAGATCCACGTATGTGGTGGGAGAGAATTAGAGCGAAGCGCCCAGTGAACCAGATGACATGGCCTGACTTCGAGAAAGAATTTTTCGAGGAGTTCTTTCACATGCGGATCACAAACCGCCACTACGACGAGTTCATCGAATTTCGCCAGGGCAACCTTTCAGTAGAGGAAGCCGTGAAGAAATTCAACAGATTGGCTCGTCTATGCCCTGAACTAGTCAGCACAGAAAAAGAAAGAGTTCGGTTGATGCTCAAGATGCTGAGGCCGGAAATAGCAATGAACGTAGCTGGCGGCGTTCATAGGCCGCAAACTACTAAAGAACTAGTCAGCAGTGCTCTGACCACCGAGCACTACCAAAACAATATCAAACAGCAAAAGCAAGTACTCTCAGAGTCCAAAGGGCAAGGAGGCTCAGGTACTCAGAAACAACAGGGCCACAGCTCTAACTGGAAAGGGAACTCCAGCAGCAAGAGCAAACCAGGGAGTTACCCGAAGGGAGGACTAGCTAGTAAACAGCCTAGTTATCCCAAATGTGCTACTTGTGGGAAATTTCACCCAAGAGTTTGTCGCAAGGGCACACGAGGATGCTTTGAATGTGGACAGGAAGGGCATATGGCTAAGCAGTGCCCAAACAAGACCAGTCTTCCTCAACCACAGCCGATTCAGTACGGAGGCCAGCCAGCACAGCTACATCAGATGCAGGCCGTTTTAGATGGTCCACACATCAGCCAGGGCAGATTAGAAGCCCCTCCAGCTACGACCAATGCGAGGATCTACTCACTCACTAGTGAGGACGTAGCAAATGCCTCGACAGTTGTTTCAGGTCAGATCAGTATTTTACAGCAAAGTACAACTGTCTTATTCGATACTGGGGCAACCCATTCTTATATATCCAGGATGTTTGCCGAGAAGTTAGCGATACCCCCAGAGGTACTCAGTAGTCAGTTTCTGACGACATTACCTTTAGGAGAAATTATGGCATCCACGCACTGGCTCAAAGCAGTGCCAGTCATTATAGCAGACAGAGAACTCTTTTGTGATCTGATAGTGCTAAATATGACTGATTACGATGTTATTTTTGGGATGGATTTCCTGATCAGATACGGTGCCTCTATAGAGTGTCGTAAATAGAAAGTCATATTCCAACCTAAAGCAGAAGTACAGTTTGAATATGTCGAAGAACCAAAGAGAAAAGCCAAAAAGTTTCTCTCAGCTCTAAAAGCACAGAAGTTAATGGATACAGGATGTACGGGATTTTTAGCGCATGTAGTCAATGTCAGTCAGGACAAGGACCAACAACTAGCAGAGGTCCGAGTCGTATGTGACTACCCAGCAGTCTTCCCTGAGGAGTTACCAGGTCAAGCACCAGATAGGGAGATCGAATTTGAGATAGAACTCATTCCCGGTACAAATCCTATCTCCAAAGCACCTTACCGCATGGCTCCAGCAGAACTGAAAGAACTTCATGAGCAACTACAGGAGCTGCTTGACAAGGGCTTCATACGTACTAGTCACTCACCATGGGGAGCGCCTGTATTGTTCATGAAGAAGAATGACGGGAGCTTACGCCTGTGCATAGACTACCGGGCACTGAACCAAGTCACCATCAAGAACAGGTATCCTCTTCCTAGAATAGATGACCTGTTCGATCAGCTAAAGGGAGCAGCAGTGTTCTCTAAGATAGACCTCAGATCAGATTATCATCAGGTGAAAGTCAAAGAAGGGGATATATCCAAGACAGCGTTCAGGACTAGATACGGACACTACGAGTTCGTAGTCATGCCCTTTGGCATGACAAATGCTCCAGCTACTTTTATGGACCTCATGAACAGAGTATTCATAGAATACTTAGATAAGTTCGTTATCGTGTTCATCGATGACATCCTTATCTATTCAGGAACTCAGGAAGAACACGCAGAGCACCTGAAAATAGTATTGCAGACTCTTCAGCAGAACCAGCTATACGCCAAGTTCACGAAATATGAATTTTGGTTAGATCAGGTGTCCTTCCTGGGTCACATCATCTCAAAAGATGGTATCATGGTAGACCCTAGTAAAATAGAAGTTGTGAGTAACTGGAAAAGACCCAAGAACGCCAGTGAGATCAGAAGCTTTTTGGGACTAGCAGGTTATTACAGAAAGTTCGTAGAGGATTTCTCCAGGATAGCCTCTCCACTGACAGCTCTCACCAAGAAGAACAGAAAATTTTAGTAGACAGAGGACTGCGAGAACAGCTTCAGCGAGTTAAAGAGGGGATTGACCAGTGCACCTATTCTGGCTCTACCTGAAAACACAGACAGCTTTGATATTTATAGTGACGCCTCTAAATTGGGATTAGGAGCAGTACTGATGCAAAATAGCAAGGTGATCGCCTATGCCTCCAGACAACTCAAGGAATATGAGAAGAATTACCCTACTCATGACTTTGAGCTTGCAGCAGTAGTGTTCGCTCTCAAAATTTGGAGACATTACTTGTATGGAGCTCAGTGCAGAGTGTATACAGATCACCAGAGTCTGAAGTACTTCTTCACTCAGAAGGATCTGAATATGCGACAGCGTAGATGGCTTGAGCTGGTCAAGGATTATGACATAGACATCCTCTACCACCCAGGAAAAGCTAATAAGGTGGAAGACGCACTTAGAAGAAAGTCCAGTGCTACCTTACTATCCATAGCAGCCATGTCACCGCCCCTACAGAAGGAGATCACAGATTACGGTCTCGAACTCATAGTGGGACAGCTCTCTACTATGACATTAGCATCTACCCTGCTTGATGACATCTAGACAGCTTAGGAACAGGACCCTGAAATCCAGAAAATCATGCAAGGGATAGCAGAACCAGGAAGTGGAGAGTTCAGAATAACTGATAGTGGGACAGTATATTTCGGTGACAGACTATGTGTTCCATATCAGAAGGAACTACAAAGAAAGATTTTGGATGAGGCTCACAGGACTCCTTATGTGATGCATCCTGTCTCCACCAAAATGTACCTGGACCTAAAGAAACGTTTTTGGTGGCCTGGGATGAAAAGAGACATCGCTAGATACGTTAGCACCTGTCTGACTTGCCAGAGAGTCAAGGTAGAACACCAGAGACCAGGAGGAGTTCTGCAACCTATCCAGATCCCAGAATGGAAGTGGGAAGACATTTCTATGGATTTCATAGTGGGATTACCCAGAACCACGAATGGTTTTGATACCATCTGGGTAATAGTTGACAGGTTAACTAAATCAGCCCACTTCTTAGCTATCAGAATATCCTATTCCATGGAGCAGCTAGCTCAGTTGTATCTCAAGGAGATCGTTAGACTACATGGAGCCCCACGAACCATTATTTCAGACAGAGACAGTCGATTCACATCACACTTCTGGGAGTGTGTACAGTCAACATTTGGTACTAAGTTAAAATTCAGCACAGCTTTCCATCCTCAGACAGATGGTCAGACGGAGCGAGTAAATTAGGTACTCGATGATATGCTCCGAGCATGTGCCCTAGACTTCAAGGGAAGTTGGTGCAAATATCTGAGTTTAGCAGAATTTGCATACAACAACAGCTATCAGGCCACTATCGGTATGGCACCTTACGAGGCTCTCTATGGGCGGAGGTGTAGATCTCCAATCTGCTGGTATCAGAGTGGTGAACAGAAAGAACTAGAACTTCAGACAGATCTAGTAGCAGATACCACAGCAGCTATACAGCAGATCTGCCAGAGGATAGAGACAGCTCAGAGCCGCCAGAAAAGCTATGCTGATACACGGCGCAGACCCTTAGAGTTTTCAGTTGGGGATTCAGTGTTCCTCAGAGTAGCTCCCTTGAAGGGAGTAATGCGTTTTGGGAAGAAGGGCAAATTAAGTCCCAGATATGTGGGACCATACCTTATCACTAGAAGAGTTGGCAAGGTGGCATATGAGTTAGAGCTACCACAGGAGATGTCAGCCATCCATAATGTATTTCATGTCTCTATGCTGAATAAGCATATCCCAGATGCCTCCCAAGTGATTGAGCCCCAGTCGGTACCAGTCCGCGAATACCTCAGCTATGATAGTCGGCCTATTCAGATAATAGACCGAGCAGTTAAGAAATTGCGGAATAAAGAGGTAAATTTAGTAAAAGTCATTTGGCAAAATCACACAACAGAAGAGGCAACATGGGAGACAGAAGCTAGTATGAGACAGAAGTACCCGGAGTTATTCTAAGTTCGAGGACGAACTTTTTATAAGGTATGGGGGATTGTAACGCCCGAAAAATCTCAAAATTATTTTAGAAATATTCTATGATTTTTCTGGAATTTTAGGATATTTTTACAGAATTTTTAGAGTAGCGGAAGTAGCAAAAACAAATAGAATCGTAAAAGGGTCTAGGCGGGAATTGAACCCGAGACCATTGGGTCTTCCGACTTAAGGTGAACTCTAGTAACCAGGTGAACCCAGCAGGGCCGTGCTGAAAGGAAAGGGAAACAATTTTATTTAAGTTAGAGTTGGGTGAATTAACCCACTTAATATAAATAGGGAAAGGATTAAGTGAGGTTTTATTTTGGATTGGGATTTCTTTCTCCCTCAAACCCTCACCGCCGAACCCCTCTCTCCCGCACCCTCTCTTCACGCCAATGACAAGGAAAGGCTAGGGTTTCATCCATAGGGTTATAAGAGCTCTTTCCGATAACAACTCCGACGCGAGGACGCTCCTCTCTGAGAGAAGATCAAGTAGGCGCGAGGAGATCGACGAAGGGATCTTCTCCATTGGAAATCTAACGATTAGAATCGTAAGAAACTTCGAGCAGGAGGTAAGAAACCCCTCACCTGCAGTATAAGTAGCTCTCGAGTGAATTTCTGCTTTGTTTAGTAGCATACGAATTTTGACACATAGGTTGTGCAATAGTGCACACTAGGTGTTCGATAATATGTGCAGCACAGGAAAAGAATGCAACTTAGTCATTTTAATAGCCTAGTTAAATGCAATAGAAGCATTTATTCAGTATGTACAGTTTTATTATAGTTTATATGGGACTACGGTCCAATGGGTGGGATCCCACAGTCGCCTCTAGGTTCAGATAACCTAGCTCTAGGTTCAAATAACCTCGAAATAGCAATATAAGAAAAATTCAGCTATAACCAGTATTTTATTTTAGCAGTGGCACAGTACTAGATCAGATATCCATTGGGTTGGGCTCCCACAGTCCTCCCTAGGTTTAGATAACCTAGTAAACCCTACTAAATTTGGGACTTGCAAACCCGGGTCTAGTTAGGGATGCGCGCATAGCACGTATAGTTGCCGGGCCCATCAACAGCATGATTATGTATTTTCATCTATCTATGATAAATAGTTTTCAAAACTCACAAATCAGTTGTGTATACAGTTTAAATTCAGTTCTAGCTTAGTTTTAGTTTTAGCTCAGTTCATGCTTCAGCTTAGTTTTCATTATTGATACATGTGATAGTTCTATGATTAGTTTTGGTTTCTATGTTGTATGTTGCCATGCCATGTTCTCACCTGTTCAGTATATATTTCAAATAGCATGTTTTCAAAGCATAAATTGCATCGTATGCATGTTTTGTGAGGTAGATGGTTTCTTACTAAGCGTAAAGCTTACAGATACTTCTTTCCTTATACTGCAGATAAAGGTAAAGGAAAGATGGACTAGCGGAGGCTGGAGGACAATGCAACAAAGATGTGTATGTGGAAAAGGAGTTTGGAATGAAGATCTTAGGGATTTAGCAAGTCTAACTATTAGAACCATGTTATTTTTAGTTTCCACATTTCAGTTTGCTTAAAAGTCATGAATTAGTGAAATATGCACCGTGCAATGTTTAGAATGCTAGGTAATTGATGTTAGAATGCAATTCAGTTAGTTTAGAGTTGGTAATGTGATTTGGGCATGAAACAATGCTGAAATCAGAGCTTTGCTGCGAAATCAGAAACCCCAATCGATCAGCGGATCGATTGGGGCCCTAAATCGATCGACGGATCGATAGGGGAGCCTGGTTCCACGAACATTAAGCTTCTGGATCGATCAGCCGATCGATCCAGTCGCATTCTGTCGCGAACAGAGAGTTTGGGGATCGATCGTTCGATTGATCGGGAAATCGCTCCTGCGAAAAGAGAGCTCTGGATCGATTGGCCAGTCTGGATCGATCAGCCGATCGATCCAGAATATTAACCCGAGCACAGTTGACATCGGAATCAATCCATGGATCGATTCAACAGCTTGCAATCGATTGAGTTCAAGCTGGATCGATTGGGAACCTAGGTTTCGATCAAGAGACCTTGTAATTCAGCTCCTTGACCATAGGGGATGTTGGATATGCCATGTATACCTTAGATTGCATCCCTTAGCACTTGTAGGACCAAAAACTTGTATTAGCTTAGCAAAGTTTTAATTGGTACATCTTTCCGCATCTAGACTTAGTGATGGTCATGGATATAGCTTAGCACAGTATAATGTGACGGTTCGGCCTTACAGCCAAGCCAGTAGAAGGTGGGTCGTTACAATTATGGCTTATTGATGTTATGTGTGATTGGACCCTTGGACATGTCAAGGGCATTATTTGTGTGCATGATTGTATGTATAAAATACAGCAGGAGCTGTATTATTTTTAGAATTTTTTTTTTTTTGATCTAGATTACATGTACATTCCCTCGAGGAATATAGGATCGATATATGTAAAATTCTTTTTATGTCGCGAATCGGATTCTTGCGAGGCGTGGTACATTTGGAGCACCAGAGGCGCAGCGGAATAAGAAGCAAGATGGATGCGACAACTCGACCCGGTGGCGGTAGCTAAAGATGGCAGCAGCTAGGGTTTGAGCATACTGAGGACAGTGAAAGGAAAAAGCCATAATAGTTGGAAAAATAATTTCCAAATTTATTGCTTTTATTTACTGTGATATTTATATGCATGTGATGTATGCTAGCATAGGTTAAAATTCCTCACCTTAAATAACTAAGTGGGAGAGGGATTAGTATATTAATCCCACGATCTCCATTACTGGTTTGTAAGTGATGCAACAAGCTTGCGTGTTGGCTCTGAGTGCCTCCCTCCACAACGGATGAGTTTGTTTGCGGATCACTAGATCAAACTTCCTTAATGGATGGTTATAGGAAGTTATTTAGGATGTGTGTGATCTTCTCAAACTGAAGGAGCACAATTCTATTTAATGGACTTAGTATCAAGTAATGGTGTACACTTAGACACATTTAATAGTATCCTCCCCAACGGAGTCACTACTATCACTTGTGTGACCAAAGGGAAACCAACTATTGATTTGTCATAAAACTAAATTGACAAGACAATAAAATTAATAAACCCCTCTTACAAATGTTTGAATTTGTATACGTCCACACTAACGTGACATACAAGATTCATGGTGTTTGAGGTAATTTTATTTGTCAAAAAGTTATATTGACAAGATAGTCGATGGGTAAAACCCTCCTCTTACAAATGTTGATTTTGTATATGTCCACACTAACGTGGCATGCAAAACTCACGGTGTCTTGAGGTGTTGGTAAATTTAAATAGTATTGTTTGAGGAATCAATATTATTTTAAATTTAGAGTCTTAACCAAATATTTGATCAAAGATAGACAAACCATTAATTTTATTCCTTTTAGAATTTGTATACGTCCACACTAACGTGGCATACAAAATTCACAGGGATTTTTAAGATGTTGGTCTTGACCAAATATTTTTATGATTCTTAGGATTTCAAATGTTAGTCAATCCCCTAGTTGTTATACAATAGAATAGACTTAGTTGTCCCAATTGTAATGATTGGAAAATTTGGACATTAAGGTAGACTGTCCTCTCAGAATTGAGAACAATAACAGTGTATTTTATTAGTTGTTGAAACATATTTAGTGGTGTTATCTACTGGTACCTGGTGTGTAGATACAGGAACCACTGATTATGTCTGCAATTCATTGCAGGGGTTCCAGAAAATCTGACAACTATATAAATCACCGTCAACATGGGCACTGCTGTAAAAGAAGCAGCTGTTGCAGTGGGAGATGTTTATCCTTTGATAGGAATAAAACATGGATTTTAAGAAATTGCTTTTAAGTACCAAGTTTAGAAAGAAATTTATTTTAGTTTCTAAACTATTTAAAGAATAAATATTATGTCTATTTTGATAACAAAGTTATTATCGAGAAAATAGGAAAGATATCTATTCTGGTACGTTGGATGGAAATTTATAAATCCAATAACTCCCACAATGCAATAAATGGAAATTAATGACACATCTTCTAACTTTAAGAGAAAGAAACCTTCGGTAATGAACCAATCATATTTTTGGCATCTAAGGCTAGGTTATATTAACTTGAGTAGGATTCAAAGGATAATAACCAATGAACTCTTGGGTTCATTGGTAGTGGAAATCTTTCAACCTACGAGTCTTACTTGGAAGGAAAAATAACCAAGAAGCTTTTAAATCTAAGGGTATGGAGCCAAAGATATGTTGGAATTGGTTCATTCTGATTTGTGTTGACCTTTGACTATCCAGGCAAGAGGTTGTTTCGAATATTTCGTCTGTTTTATAGACGACTATTCGAGATAAGGATACATTTACTTGACACGCCGCAAGTCTAAGTGCTTTGATTAGTTCAAAGAGTACTAGGCTGATGTGGAGTAATGTCAAGGTAAAAGTATCAAGACACTACAGTTAGATCATAGTGGCGAGAATCTCTTACGAGAGTTTAGTATTCACTTATCAGAAGACGGGACTCAATCCCAACTAACAGCACCTGGTACACCCCAACAGAATGGTGTAGTAGAAAGAAGGTATAGGACTCTTATGGAAATAATTAGATTGATGATGAGTTATTCAGAAAATTACCAAATTCGTTTCAAGGATATACTCTGAAAATAGAAGTGAACATAGTACCTTCCAAAGTCAGAACTCTCTACTCATATAGAATTGCTGAATAGACGTAAGCCTATTTTAAAGCATATTCAGATTCGGGTAGTCCAGCACATATGCTGAAGAGAGACAATGATAAGTTGGATAGGAATTCACTTGTTTGTGGGTTATCCTAGAGAAACGAAAGTAGGTTTATAGTCTTAAAAATCAGAAGGTCATTGTTAGCATCAATGACTGATTTTTAAAAGTGGACTATATAATGAACCACAAGCCCATAAGTAAATTTGTTCTTAATAAAGGACACGTCTAATCTAGTACCAGCTCTACAAGATGACATATCACAAGAAACTGCAACACGTATCACAATTGAAACACAATTATAGACAGTGCCTCATCGTAGTGGGAGGGTTGTCAAAAGATTCATGTTTTGGGAAAATCTTTGGACTTGATCCCAAATGAACATGAGTCTGATCCCGGACATATGACGAAGCACTCCAAGATAAAGATGCAGTATCTTGGCAAAGAGCAATGAATATAGAATTAGAATAATGTATTCTAATAAAATTCTGAAAGCTTATAGAATCACCAAATGGTGTAAAAGCCATTGGGTGATAATAAGTCTACAATAGAAAAAAGGGATAGATGGGAAAGTGGAAACTTTCAAAGCAAGGCTTGTTAAAAAAGTGAAACCTTTTATCGGTAGCCATGCTTAATTCTCTCCGGATTCTTTTATCTATTGCTGCTCATATAGACTATAAGATTAGGCAAATGGATGGCAAGACAGCTTTCCTTTATGGAAGTCTTGAAGAATGCATCCATATAAAGCAACCAGAGAGGTTCATTGCAAAAGGCAAAGAGCATCTAGTATGTAAGCTCAATCGGTCTATGGACTGAAATAAAGCTTCAAAGTCTTGGTTCATCTGATTTAATGAAGCAATCCAGTCTTATGGATTTAGTAACCGGATAAGTCTTGTGTATACAAAAAAAAAAGTGATGGAAACGTGGTGGTATTTCTTGTACTATATGTAGATAATATTTTTGGTAGTTGGAAACGATATCAAAGTATTATCAGAAGTAAGGGCATGGTTGTCCAAACAATTCGATATGAAGGACTTGGGAGAATGTATATATTCTTGGGATCAAAGTAATAAGGGATCGCAAGAAAAGAATATTTTACTTATCCCAAGCTTCATATATCAAAATAATCCTTGCTCATTTTAAGCATGCAAAACTCCAAGAAAGGTTTCTTACCTTTTCAGCATGGAGTAGCTTTATCTAAAGAGATGTCTCTGAAGATATCAAAGGAGATAAAGGACATGAAGGCAGTTCCTTATGCTTTGACTGTGGGAAGCCTAATGTATGCAATACTGTGTACGATACTGGATATTTGTTTTACTGTGGGCATGGTTAGCAGATATCAAAGTAACCCTAGACAAGGACAATGGTCTGCAGTAAAGCATATATTGAAGTACCTTAGAGGCACTAGAGATTATATGCTAGCTTATAAGGCAGATAATTTATTCCCTGTGGGTTGCATGAATTTTGACATCCAATCAGATAGGGACAATAGTAAGTCAACCTCGGGGTTTTTTGTTTACTTTAGGAGGTAAAGTCATAATTATGGAAGAGTGATAAGCATAGGTGCTTTTTCGGACTCTACCATAGAAGCTGAGTATATGGCAGCCACTGAGGTAGCCATAAAAGCTGTGTGGCTCAGATACTTCAAGATAGACTTAGATATCATTTCTGGTTTGCCCAAAATAATTTGGTGCAGTAGCAAACTCGAAGAAACCATAAGTCCATAAGAGAAGTAAACACAATAGAGCGCAAGTACCACCCAATACGAGAAATCGTATAAACGAGGAGAAGTTGTTGCTGCCTAGATTGCATCAGGTGATGACCTATAGACCCTTTCACTAAGGTCCTTAAGGCAAGAGCTTTTAATGGGCATGTTGAAGGGTTGGGAATCAGATTTATGGCAGCATTTATAGCAGCATAGTCTTTTAGTATAAGTGGGAGATTGTTAGAGTGTATACTAAAAGCCTAGCTTTTGTATATACATTTATAAGAATCACATTGGTCAAGTGTCTACATTTGTATATACTAAATGTAGATCTTCAATTAATTTATATTGTAGATAACATGGTGTGTGGTGTCACACACAGAGGATCATGTTATCAGTACCTTATAAATTATAAACAGTAGCTCGCGACTAAGATAGAAAGGAACAAACTATTAGTATAGTCGTAGTGTAATTAAGTATTAGTTTATCTTGACTAATAAATTACACTGATACACTTTAAGTGTATTGAGTAGGATCATTTAAGTATGTTCTTTTTGTACTGACTTAGTAAAAGAACTAAACCTTAGTTATATGGAAGTGTGTGCTCTTAATCCTAATATAATAACAAGCACATATATTTAATATCTATTTCTTTGATTTATCAAAGGGTGAGGTTTAGCTCGATAAATCAATATGCCCGATAAGTTGGGAAATGATATTACTTATAGTGTGTATTGTTGATTATAGAAGGAATCTGTGTCCTAGTGATGTAGGTTGAGAATGTCCCCAAGAGGAGCTCATAAGGATTGCCATGTTAAACCCTGCAGGTGGACCTAGTCCGACATGACAATAAAGTTGAGTGGTACTACTCTTGGAGCTAGATATTAATTAAGTAAGTTGTCAGTAATTTACTTAATTAGTGGGCATTCGTAATCTTAAACACAGGGAGACTAACACACTCATGATAAGAAGGAGCACATAATGTAATTTGGGATTGGTGCGGTAGTACGGTAATAACTCTTTAGTGGAATGAGTTATTATCGATGAACTTGAGTTGTGTGTTCGGGGCGAGCACGGGATACTCAAACTCATCGGAAGGCCAAAACCAATTTCTCCTCTAGATCCCTGTCGTAGCCTCATTATAGCCTCAAGTCCATCCAAATGTAAGGCTCTTCTTGGTGTCCAAGAAGGGGGCCGGACCATTGCTTGGTGACCAAGCAATGGTAGGCCACAACCTCTTCTATAGGGGCCAGCCCTTTGCTTGGTGACCAAGCATGAAGGGGCCGGCCACAATATTCAAACAAGGAGGGTTGTTTTGAATTTTTTAAAATCTTTTCTTTGTAGAAAACTATAAGTTTTAAAAGAGAGATTTTAATTTTCAAAATTTTCCTTATTTGAATTTGGCCACATGTTTTAATAGAGAGTTTTAAAAGTTTTAAAACTTTCCTTTTTTAACCATCCTCATGGTTTAAGAAAAAGGGAGATAAGTTTTAAAATTAAAATTTTCTATCATTATGTTAAAAAAGAAAATTTTATAAGAGAGTTTTTAAATTTTAAAACATGGTTTTAATTTTTAGAAACTTTCCTTTTTTAACTCATACTTTAGGAAAGAGAGCTTGTAAATTTTATAAGAGGATTTCTTCTTGTAAAATTTTTAAAAAATTATTTTTCCTTTCCTTTTAATTGTGGTTGCCCACCTTGCTTGGTGCCCAAGCAAGGGCTGGCCAATAGGATTAAACCAATCCCAATCCTAAACCAAATAGGATTGATCACAACCATTGATTGGTGATTGATTCAATCAAGAGGAAAGAAAAGGAAAATAAAAAGGGAAAAGGAAAAACTCTTGGATGATTTTATTTTTTGTAAAAGGTTTTTCCTTATTTGCCTTGAGCAAGTAATATAAAAGAAGAGGTGAGGGGGCTTCATGAGACACAACTCTTATTCTTTGGCTTGGAGATCTCAAGTGGCCGGTCCTCTTTTCTCTCCCTTCTCTTTTCCCTTTTGCTCTCTCTCCTTGGTGGTGGTGGCCAGATTTTAGAAGAAGAGGAGAAGCTCTTTTGGGTGGTGTTCATCTTGGAAGATCGTCACCCACACGATATCCAAGGCGAGGTGAGGAATACGGCAGAAGATCTCGAGTTCATTAGCATACAAAGAGAAGGTATAATTAGCAATTGTTTTCCGCATCATGCTAGTTTTTCTCTTTGTAAGAATTCTAAATACACGAGGCAATTAGATCTAGTTTTTCGAAATAGTTTTTCGAGTTTGTATTTTCTTCTTTTTTCGAACTTGTGTTTCGATTGTTTCTTTTGGTTAACCTAGAGTTATTTAAGGAAATAAATATTAGCTTTCCTTAAAATGTTTTGCCTAGGCGGTGGTGGTTGCTCCCATATCCAAGAAGGCAATGTGCCTCGCCATGCAGTCCTGGAAGCCGATTTTGGAAATTAATATTTATGAAATTAATAATCTAGGTAGATTTGAATCAATAGTGTTAAGTTCCGCTTGCGATTCAAATCTAAACCACAAAGAACAGATAAGTTAAATTTGGAATCAATGATGTTAAGTTCCGTCTGCGATTCCTAATTTAACTTCTAAAGAAAACAATAGGTTATTTAAGGAAAGGTTCGACACTTGTACAAAAATTTTTGTATAGTGGAACCGGTACGTTTTTTCTAGGATTAACCAACATATATTAGTTACGTATCGGATACCTTTAGAGAGTAGTGAGAAGGGTGGTCGTTACAGTTGGTATCAGAGCAGTTCCTATTCTCTAGTATCACACATCAACACCAACCTTACCATCTTCAAGTAAGAAAGTATTTAAGTTTTCTTTTATGCTTTCCTTATTATTTGCAGTATAGAGTATTTGCTTAGATATGCTTAAGTAAGATAGAAGTTCTTGTTTCTCTTTGATTTATATATATGTCTAGGAAGAATAGAAACGATTTTAGTTTTTTCTCTTTCCATATAATTAGATGTCAAGAAGAGGACGCCCCCGTACCGCTCGTACTGAGGACTGAGCTCAGTAGAACGAAGAGCCCAGAATAGCTGAACCAAATCTCTCTAAAGTTGTTGCTCAACTACAGAGACAAGTGGCGGAGCAGCAACAAGTGATCGTCAATCTGATGGCGAATCAGCAGCAGTCCCTCCCACTCCTCCAACTATCAATGTGGAGACTCCAGTGGTGACTGAGGTTCCACCAGTCGCCCTGGAAGTCCCCACAGCACCTAGAAGACAAGAACCATACCTGATACAGTGGCTGAAGATGAAGCCAGAAAGTTTCTCAGGCACGACTGAGCCCTGGGATGCTCAGGCTTGGTTCAAGACACTAGAGAGCACCATGGAGCTTCTTGACTAACCAGAGGTCGAGAAGGTCAAGTGTGCTTCTTTCTGCTTATCTGGAGATGCCCGTATGTGGTGGGAGAGAGTGAAGAGCAAGAGAGCAGTCAATCAGATGAGCTGGGCTGACTTCGAGACAGAGTTTTATGAAGAATTCTTCCGCCAGCGGATCACCAATAAGCACTATGAAGAGTTTATAAAATTCAGACAAGGTGATCTGTCAGTGGAAGAAGCAGTTAAAAGATTCAACAGGCTAGCTCGTCTCTGTCTAGAGCTAGTAAGTACGGAGAAGGAACGAGTAAGGCTGATGCTCCGAATGCTGAGACCAGTGATAATACTTAATGTGAGTAGTGGAACTCACCAGCCTCAGACTGGCGAAGAGCTGGTCAGCAGAGCATTAGTCACTGAGCACTATCTGGACAACATTAAAGCACAATGAGCGTAACACAAGCCAGTCAAGATCGAAGACAAGACAGTGGGGAGCCAGAAACCCCAATCAAGTAATCAGAACTGGAAGGGCAAGGGTCACAAGAGAAAGCAGTGGAACTCAGGAGGTAACCAGAAGGGAGGACCAGCAAACAAGCAGACCAAGCTCCCTCTCTGCCCTAAATGTGGGAGAACACATCCAGGAGCCTATCTTTTGGGTAAGACTGGATGTTATTCATGTGGGCAGGAAAGACACATGGCTAAAGAATGCCCTAACAAGCTCAAAGCACCTCAGCCACAGACAATACAATATGGAGGCAAACCTCAGTTACATTATATGCCTGCAACTCTGGAAGGACCTCAACTCAGTCAAGGAAAGTTGGAAGCCCCACCAGTTCCAGCCAGTGCCAGAGTATTTTCCCTCACTAAAGAGGAAGCTGCTAGTGCCTCCATGGTCGTAACAGGTCAAGTAGTTATTTTTCAACATTTAGCTACTGCACTATTTGATACTGGGGTGACCCATTCTTTTGTATCAGTACCCTTTGCCAAAGAATTACAGGTACCTACAGAAAGCATTAACTCCAAGTTCCTGACGACACTACCTTCTGGGGAAGTTATGGAATCCAACCAGTGGCTTCAGGCTGTACCAGTCAGAATTGCAGACCGGGAGCTATATGTTAATCTAGTAGTCCTCGCCATGCAGGATTTCGATATCATTTTGGGTATGGATTTCCTCAGCAAATACAGTTCTTCAGTGGACTGCCGCAGAAGGAAAGTGATCTTTAGTCCAGAGGGTGAACCAACCTTTGAATTCACAGGAGTGCCAAGGAGGAGGACCCAGAAGTTTCTCTCTTCCCTCACAGCTCACTAGATGTTAGCTAAAGGGTGTGCTGGTTTTCTTGCATTCATTGTGAGTACAGAAGAACAAGAAAGACCCAAGAAGGAGGAAATTCAGATAGTCTACGAGTATCCAGAGATATTTCCAGAAGAGCTACCTGGACTACCTCCCAACAGAGAAGTGGAGTTTGAAATTGAATTGGTTCCTGGTACCGGCCCAATTTCAAAAGCTCCATACCTCATGTCTCCAGCAGAGCTGAAAGAGCTACAAGAACAACTCCAGGAGCTACTTGACAAAGGCTTCATCCGTCCCAATCATTCATCATGGGGAGCTCCGGTGTTGTTTGTTAAGAAGAAAGACGGATCTATGCGAATGTGCATAGATTATAGAGCGCTGAATAAAGTAACAATTAAGAACAAGTGCCCTCTTCCCAGAATAGATTATCTCTTTGATCATCTAAGAGGAGCCACAGTTTTCTCGAAGATAGATTTACGCTCGGGATATCACCAGCTGAAGGTTAAAGAAAGTGATATACCCAGAACAGCTTTCAGGACCAGATACGGACACTATGAGTTCGTAGTCATGCCTTTTGGTGTGACTAATGCACCTGCAGTCTTCATGGACTTGATGAACAGAGTGTTTAGAGAATACCTTAACAAATTTGTCATCGTGTTCATCGACGACATTCTAATCTATTCCAGGACCCAAAGGAGCATGACACGCACTTGAGAATAGTCCTGCAGACCCTACAGCAGAAACAACTTTATGCCAAATTCTCGAAGTGTGAGTTTTGGTTAAATCAGGTGGTGTTTCTGTTGGAGTGTATACTGAAAGCCTAAGCTTTGTAAACATTCATTATGAATAAAGAATCACATTTGGTCAAATTATCTACATTTGTCTGTAGTTGTTCATTTAATTTATATTGTAGATAACATAGTATGTGGTGTCACATGCAGAAGATGATGTTATCAGTACCTTATAAATTATAAACAGTAGCTAACGACCAAAATGGAAAGGAACAAACCATTAGAAGGTCGTAGTGTAATTAGGTATTAGTTTATCTTGACTATATAATTACACTACTACACTCAGAGTGTATTGAGTAGGACCATTTGAGGTCGTTTCTTTTATACTGACTTTATAAAGAAACAAAGACCTCGGTTATTATGGAAGTGTGTGCTCTTAATCCTAATATAATAACAAGCACATATATTTGATATTTATTTCTTTAATTTATCAGTGGGTGAGATTTAGTTCAATGAATCAATAAGCCCGATAAGTTAGGAAATGGTATCGCTTATAGTGTGTGTTGTTGATTATAGAAGGAAACTGTGTCCTAGAGATACTAGGTTGATAATGTCCTCAAGAGGAGCTCATAAGGATTGTCATGTTAAACCCTGCAGGTGGACTTAGTCCGACATGATGATAAGGTTGAGTGGTACTACTCTTGGATTAAGATATTAATTAAATGAGTTGTCAGTAACTCACTTAATTAGTGGACATTCGATATCTTAAACACAGGGAGACTAACACACTCATAATAAGAAGGAGCCCAAAAATGTAATTTGGGATTGGTGCGGTAGTTCAATAATAGTTCTCTAGTGGAATGAATTATTATTGATAAAATTAAGTTGTGTGTTCGGGGTGAACACGGGATGCTTAATTTTATCGGGAGACCAAAATCAATTTCTCCTCTCGGTCCCTATCGTAGCCTCTTATTTATAGATTACTATACCCACCTTCTATACCCACCAATAGGGGGCCGGCCAAGCTAGCTTGGGAACCAAGCTAGGGCCGGCCTAGGAATAAATTGGGGTGGTCGGCCCTAGCTTGAACCCAAGCTAGTGGGGTCCGGCCAAATTAAATTTAAAAAGAATTTTAATTTTAATTTTTATTTTGTGGAAGAAATAATTTATTAAAGAGAATTAAAATTAAAATATCTCTCTTGAAAAAGATCTACAAAATATTAAAGAAAGAGATTAGATCTCTTTCTTTATTTGTAGATTGGTGAGATATTTTATTTTCTCTTTAAAATTATCCACATGTTGATAAAATTAAAATTATAGAAATTTCTTTTTATCAACCATGAAGAGATTTTTTAAAGAAAAATTTTATTTTTAAAATTTCCGGAAACAAATTAGGAAGTTTTAATTGTTGATTAAAACTTGTCTAATTTATCTCTTTTGATGTGGCCGGCCATTAGAGATTAATTGGGGAAATTTTATTTTATTTTTCTCAATTAAATCATGTCAAGGGAATTAAGGAAATTTTATTGTAATTAAATTTCCTAATTTGCCTAGGCCAAGGAATATAAAAGAAGGGGTGAGGGTGCCTTCATGAGATACAACCTCTATTATTTCTCTCCCTCTTTTATTCCTTGGAGTGGTCAGCCATCCTCTTCCTCTCTCCCTCTTTGTGGTGGCCGAAACTCTCAAAGGCTTGGAGCTCTTGTGGCGGACGGATACTACTTGGAGAAGAAGAAGAAGAAGAAGGAGAGAAAGCTAGCATCTCTTGGAGCTTGGTTGGTGTTTTGTTCTTCATCCTTGGTTAAGGTTTTTGTGGCCGAACCTAGCTAGGAGGAGAAGAAGGTGGTTGGTGGTTTCTCATCTCGGAAGATCATTGCCCACACAACGTCCGAGGTTAGAAGAGGAATACGGTAGAAGATCAAGATGTTTTTCTACAAGGTATAACTAGTAATTTTTCTTTCCGCATCATACTAGTTATTTATGGAAATAATACCAAATACAAGAGGCTTACGATTCTAGAATTTCGAATATGTTTTTTGATGTTGTGTTCTTTTGTTTTTTCTTTTCCTTGTGATTTGATTGTTCTTTTCGGTTAACCTAAAGTTATTTTAGGAAATTAAATATTAGATTTCTATAAAAGGTTTTGTCTAGTCGGTGGTGGTTGCTCCCATATCCAAGAAGGTCGTGTGCCTCGCCACGTCAGTACAGGAAACCAATTATGGAAATTAATATTTAATGGAATTAATAACTTAAGGTGATTTGGGTCGAACGTGTTAAGTTTCGCAGGAGATCCAAGTCAAAACCTAAAAGAACAAATAGATTAAGTTTTGGATCAAACGTGTTAAGTTCCGCAGGCGATCCAAAATTTAATTTAAAAGAACACATGATAGCTAGGAAAAGGTTCAGATCTTTGTACAAAATTATTGTACAGTGGAACCTCTAGGCTTTCCGAGTAGCAACCAACAATTGGTATCAAAGCTAGGGTTTTGCCTCTGTGTATTTGGTATTAGGTTAATTATGCACATGTCATACATAATTTAGGCAGGTTAATAGTAGGATGTGCTAACTTTGTGGATGCAGGATCCAACTATTATGACTTTTAGTTATTATGTGTGTGATTGGACCCTTGGACATGTCAAGGGCATTTATATGTGTGTGCATGATTGTATTAAAATACAGCAGGAGCTGTATTTAGTTTTATTAGGATTTTATTTTTGATCTAGATACATGTACATTCCTTTTATGGAATATAGGATCAAAAATGTAAAATTCTATTTATGTCGCGGATCGAATCTTGCAAAGCGTGGAACCTTCTAAGGACCAGAGGCGCAACGGAACTAGGAGCAAGATGGATGCGACAGCTAGACCCGGTGGCGGTGGCCAAATATGGCAGCAGCTTGGGATGACAACACACGGAGGACAACTAGAGATAAAAGCTATAATAGTTGAAAATTAGATTTTCTATTTATTGCTTTTATATTGTGCTGTGTGTGCATGTTAGTATACATGACTAGTAAGCTAGCATATTTAAAATTCCTCGTTTATAAATAACTAAGTGGGAGAGGGATTTTTAAATAAATCTCATGGTCTCCATTACTGGTTTGTAAGTGATGCAAACAAGCTTGCGCGTTGGCTCTGAGTGCCTTCCTCCATAACGGATGATCTTGTTTGTGGATCACTAGAACGGACTTCCATTTTTGGATGACTATAGGAAGTTAATTAAGAGCGTGTGATCTTCCCCAACGGAAGGGGCATAATCTTATTAATGAGCTTAGTGTCAAGTAATGGTATACACTTAGACACATCTAATAGTATCCTCCCCATCGGAGTCACTGCTATTATTTGTGTGACCAAAAGACACGAACTATTAATTTTATTTGTCAAAAAGTTAGGTTGACAAGATAATAAAATTAATGGGTTAAGACCCTCCTTTTACAAATGTTGAATTTGTATACGTCCACACTAACGTGGCATACAAAATTCACGGTACTTTGAGGCGTTGGTTAATTTAAAATAGTATTGTTTGACGAATCAATATTATTCTAAATTTAGAGTTCTGACCAAAAGTTATTTGTGATTCTTAGGATGACTTTCAACCCACTGTCCATCATACTTCAACAGAATAGACTTACTGGACCTAATTACATAGATTGGAAAAGGAACCTGGACATTGTTCTTACTGCTGAAAGCTATAAATTTGTACTGACTGAGCCGTGCCCTGAAGCACCTACTGGTGAATCTACCCAAGAGGAGATTGAATATCATAGGAAATGGGTAAAAGCAGATGAGATGGCGAGGTGTTACATTTTGGCTTCAATGTCAAATGTATTGCAACATCAGCATCAAGATTTACCAACAGCCTATGATATTATGAACAATCTCAAGGAACTCTTTGGTCATCAGGATAGGGCTTCTAGGCAAGAAGCCATGAGAAAGATAATGACAGCCACCATGCAAGAGGGTACTCCTGTGAGGGATCATATCCTAAAAATGATGGCTTATCTGAACGAGATACAGATCCTTGGAGGGGAAATTGATGGGGAAACCCAGATCGATATGATCCTCCAAACGCTACCTAGAAGTTTTGAGCAGTTCTGCCTGAACTATAATATGAATAAGAGGATTTATTCATTAGCGGAACTACTGACAGAACTTCAAGTAGCAGAAGGATTATTTCTTCACAATTCTCAAATTCACTATGCTGAGAATGGTTCTACTTCTAAACCGAGAGGAAAGAAAAAGAAGAAACAAGCTGGCTCAGTAAAGAAAGTGAATAAATCTCAGAGTACAGGATTTAAAGCTGGAATGAAGAAGCCGAAGGGCAAGTGCTTCATCTGCAAGCAGTCAGGGCATTGGAAGGCGGATTGTCCTCGTAGGAATCAGAACAACAAAGGTATATCTCATCCTCTAGTTGTTGAAACATGTTTAGCGGTGTTATCTACCAACACCTGGTGTGTAGATACGGGAGCCACTGATCATGTCTGCAATTCCCTGCAGGGGTTCCAGGAAACCCGACGACTAATTGAAGGAGAGATTACCGTCTACATGGGAAATGCTACTAAGGTGGCGGCTGTTGCAGTGGGAAACGTCTACTTATCTTTTAGTAGAAAAAAAAATTTGGTTTTAAGAAATTGTCTTTATGTACCCAGTTTTAGAAAGAATTTAATTTTAGTTTCTAAACTGTTTTTAGATGGATATTCAGTTTCTTTCAGTAACGATGTAGTTATTAAAAGAAATAAAGTGATTATCTGTTCTGGTGCATTAGTTGGCAATTTGTATACTTTAAATCAAATTTCTTCCACAAAGCAAAACATGGAAATTTATAACTCATCTTCTAATTCTAATAAGAGAAAAGAACCTTCGGAAATGAACCAAGCATATCTTTGGCATCTAAGGCTTGGTCATATTAACTTAAGTAGGATTCAGAGGCTTCTAGCCGATGGACTTTTGGGTTCATTAGAGTTGGAAAATTTTTCAACTTGTGAATCTTGCTTGGAAGGTAAAATGACCAAGAGGTCGTTCAAGGCCAAGGGGTATAGAGCCAAAGAAGTGTTAGAATTGGTTCATTCTGATTTGTGTGGTCCTATGTCTGTCCAGGCAAGAGGTGGTTTTGAATATTTTGTCTCTTTTATAAATGATTATTCAAGATACGGATACATTTACCTAATGCGCCGCAAGTCCGAGTGCTTTGATAAGTTCAAAGAATACGAGGCTGATGTGGAGAAACGGCTAGGTAAAAGTATCAAGACACTACGATCTGATCGTGGTGGCGAATACCTCTTAGGAGAGTTTAGGAATTATTTATCAGAGGCCGGGATTCAATCCCAATTGTCTGCACCTGGAACACTCCAACAGAATGGTGTAGCAGAACGAAGGAATAGGACTCTTATGGAGATGGTTAGATCAATGATGAGTTATTCAGAATTACCAAATTCATTTTGGGGATATGCTCTGGAAACAGCAGTATACGTTTTGAACTTAGTACCTTCTAAATCAGTTTCTTCTACTCCCACAGAATTGTGGAATGGGCAAAAACCCAGTCTAAGACATATTCGGATTTGGGGTAGTCCAGCACATGTGCTGAAACCAGATCCTGATAAGTTAGAATCTCATACAGAAGTTCGAGTGTTTGTGGGATATCCCAAAGGAACGAAAGGAGGTTTATTTTATAGTCCTAAAGACCAGAAGGTCATTGTTAGCACCAATGCCCAGTTTTTAGAAGAAGACTATATAATGGATCACAATCCCAGTAGTAAAGTTGTTTTAGAAGAACTAAGAGAGGACACATCTACTTTAGTACCAACAGTACAAGATGAAGTACCACAAGAAACTGCAACACGTGTCACACATGATACACAACCACAAACAGTGCCTCGTCGTAGTCGGAGGGTTGTAAGGCAGCCTGAGAGATTCATGTTTTTGGGAAAGTCTTCGGACTTGATCCCGGGTAAACATGAACCTGATCCCCGGACATATGACGAAGCACTCCAAGATATAGATGCAGCATCTTGGCAAAAGGCGAAGAATTCTGAAATAGAGTCTATGTACTCTAATAAGGTCTGGGAGCTTGTAGAACCACCTGATAGTATAAAAGCCGTTGGATGCAAGTGGATCTACAAAAGGAAAAGAGGGACAGACGGGAAGGTAGAAACTTTCAAAGCTAGGCTTGTTGCGAAAGGGTATACTCAGAAAGAGGGAATCGATTATGAGGAAACCTTTTCACCGGTAGCCATGCTTAAGTCTATCCAGATACTCTTATCCATTGCCGCTCATATGGATTATGAGATTTGGCAAATGGATGTCAAGACAACTTTCCTTAATGGAAGTCTTAAAGAGAACATCCATATGAAGCAACCAGAAGGGTTTATTGAAAAAGGCAAAGAACATCTAGTGTGCAAGCTCAATCGGTCCATTTATGGATTGAAGCAAGCTTCAAGATCTTGGAACATCCGGTTTAATGAAGTAATCCAATCATATGGATTTATTCAGTGTCCGGATGAGTCTTGTGTATACAAGAAGTGTAACGGAAACGTGGTGGTATTTCTTGTACTATACGTAGATGATATTTTGTTAATTGGCAACAATATCAAGGTATTATCAGACGTAAGGGTATGGTTGTCCAAACAATTTGATATGAAGGACTTAGGAGATTGTGCACACATTCTTGGGATCAAAGTAATAAGGGATCGCAAGAAAAGAATGTTGTGTCTGTCCCAAGCTTCATATATAGATACAATCCTTGCTCGTTTTAGCATGCAGGATTCCAAGAAAGGTTTTTTACCTTTTAGGCATGGAATAGCTCTATCTAAAGAGATGTCTCCGAAGACATCAAAGGAGATAGAGGACATGAAAGCAGTTCCTTATGCTTCGGCTGTAGGAAGCTTAATGTATGCAATGCTATGTACGAGACCTGATATCTGTTTTGCTGTGGGAATGGTTAGCAGATATCAGAGTAACCCTGGACAAGGACATTGGACTGCGATAAAGCATATATTGAAGTACCTGAGAAGGACTAGAGATTATATGCTAGTTTACCAAGCAGACGATTTGCTCCCTGTGGGTTACACGGATTCAGATTTCCAATCAGATAGGGACAACAGTAAGTCTACATCAGGCTATGTGTTTACTTTAGGAGGTGGAGTCATTTCATGGAGGAGTGTTAAGCAGAAATGCGCTTCGGACTCAACCATGGAAGCTGAGTATGTAGCAGCCTCTGAGGTAGCTAAAGAAGCAGTATGGCTCAGGAACTTTCTAATGGACTTAGATGTGATTCCTGGTTTGCCCAAAATCATCACAATTTATTGTGATAATAGCGGTGCAGTTGCAAACTCGAAGGAACCACGAGCTCATAAGGCAAGTAAGCATATAGAGCGCAAGTACCACCTGATACGAGATATCGTGAAGCGAGGAGAAGTTGTCATCGCCAAGATTGCATCAGCAGATAACCTGGCAGATCGTTTCACTAAGGCCCTTCCAGCGAAAGCTTTCGATCGGCATGTGGAGGGAATGAGAATCAGATGTATGGTAGAAGATATGGCAGCTTAGTCATTAGTATAAGTGGGAGATTGTTGGAGTGTATACTGAAAGCCTAAGCTTTGTAAACATTCATTATGAATAAAGAATCACATTTGGTCAAATTATCTACATTTGTCTGTAGTTGTTCATTTATTTTATATTGTAGATAACATAGTATATGGTGTCACATGCAAAAGATGATGTTATCAGTACCTTATAAATTATAAACAGTAGCTCACGACCAAAATGGAAAGGAACAAACCATTAGAAGGTCGTAGTGTAATTAGGTATTATTTTATCTTGACTATATAATTACACTACTACACTCAGAGTGTATTGAGTAGGATCATTTTAGGTCGTTTCTTTTATACTGACTTTATAAAGAAACAAAGACCTCGGTTATTATGGAAGTGTGTGCTCTTAATCCTAATATAATAACAAGCACATATATTTGATATTTATTTCTTTAATTTATCAGTGGGTGAGATTTAGTTCGATGAATCAATAAGCCCGATAAGTTAGGAAATAGTATCGCTTATAGTGTGTGTTGTTGATTATAGAAGGAAACTGTGTCCTAGAGATACTAGGTTGATATTGTCCTCAAGAGGAGCTCATAAGGATTGTCATGTTAAACCCTGCAGGTGGACTTAGTCCGACATGATGATAAGGTTGAGTGGTACTACTCTTGGACTAAGATATTAATTAAATGAGTTGTCAGTAACTCACTTAATTAGTGGACATTCGATATCTTAAACACAGGGAGACTAACACACTCATAATAAGAAGGAGACCAAAAATATAATTTGGGATTAGTGCAGTAGTTCAATAATAGTTCTCTAGTGGAATGAATTATTATTGATAAAATTAAGTTGTGTGTTCGGGGCGAACACGGGATGCTTAATTTTATCGGGAGACTAAAACCAATTCCTCCTCTTGGTCCCTATCGTAGCCTCTTATTTATAGAGTACTATACCCACTTATACCCACCTTCTATACCCACCAATAGGGAGCCGGCCTAGGTATAAATTTGGGTGGCCGGCCCTAGCTTGAACCCAAGCAAGTGGGGGCCGACCAAATTAAATTTAAAAAGAATTTTTATTTTTATTTTTATTATGTGGAAGAAATAATTTATTAAAGAGAATTAAAATTAAAATATCTCTCTTGAAAAAGATCTACAAAAGATTAAAGATAGAGATTAGATCTCTTTCCTTATTTGTAGATTGGTGAGATATTTTATTTTCTCTTTAAAATTATCCATATGTTGATAAAATTAAAATTATAGAAATTTCTTTTTATCAACCATGAAGAGATTTTTTTAAGAGAAATTTTATTTTTAAAATTTCCAGAAACAATTAGGAAGTTTTAATTGTTGATTAAAACTTGTCTAATTTATCTCTTTTGATGTGGTCGGCCATTAGAGATTAATTGGGGAAATTTTATTTTATTTTTCTCAATTAAATCATGTCAAGGTAATTAAGGAAATTTTATTGTAATTAAATTTCCTAATTTTCCTATGCCAAGGAATATAAAAGAAGGGGTGAGGGTGTCTTCATGAGATACAATCTCTATTATTTCTCTCCCTCTTTTATTCCTTGGAGTGGTCGGCCATCCTCTTCCTCTCTCCCTCTTTGTGGTGGCCGAAACTCTCAAAGGCTTGGAGCTCTTGTGGCGGCCAGATACTACTTGGAGAAGAAGAAGAAGAAGAAGGAGAGAAAGCTAGCATCTCTTGGAGCTTGGTTGGTGTTTTGTTCTTCATCCTTGGTTAAGGTTTTTGTGGCCGAACCTAGCTAGGAGGAGAAGAAGGTGGTTGGTGGTTTCTCATCTCGGAAGATCGTTGCCCACACAACGTCCGAGGTTAGAAGAGGAATACGGTAGAAGATCAAGAGGTTTTTCTACAAGGTATAACTAGTAATTTTTCTTTCCGCATCATACTAGTTATTTATGGAAATAATACCAAATACAAGAGGCTTACGATTTTAGAATTTCGAATATATTTTTCGATGTTGTGTTCTTTTGTTTTTTCTTTTCCTTGTGATTTGATTGTTCTTTTCGGTTAACCTAAAGTTATTTTAGGAAATTAAATATTAGATTTCTATAAAAGGTTTTGTCTAGTCGGTGGTGGTTGTTCCCATATCCAAGAAGGCCGTGTGCCTCGCCACTTCAGTACTGGGAACCAATTATGGAAATTAATATTTAATGGAATTAATAACTTAAGGTGATTTGGGTCGAACGTGTTAAGTTCCGCAGGAGATCCAAGTCAAAACCTAAAAGAACAAATAGATTAAGTTTTGGATCAAACGTGTTAAGTTCCGCAGGTGATCCAAAATTTAATTTAAAAGAACACATGGTAGCTAGGAAAAGGTTCAGATCTTTGTACAAAATTTTTGTACAGTGGAACCTCTAGGCTTTCTGAGTAGCAACCAACAGTTTCTAGGTCACATCATTTCTAAAGAAGGTATTCAAGTGGACCCCGCCAATGTAGAAGCGGTCAACAAATGGAGTAGACCCAAGAATGCCAGAGAGATTAGAAATTTCTTTGGTTTAGCTGGGTATTACAGAAAATTTATGGAGGACTTTTCTAAGATAACCTCTCCACTAACAGCCCTAACGAGGAAGGACAAGAAGTTTGAATGGTCAGACAAATGTGAGCAGAGTTTCAAAGAGCTAAAGAAGAGACTGACCAGTGCTCCCATCCTGATAGTTCCAGAAAGTGACAAGAGTTTTGGCATCTACAATGATGCTTCCAAGATGGGCCTAAGAGCTGTACTCATGCAAGAAGGAAAAGTTATAGCTTATGCTTCCCGACAACTCAAAGACTATGAGAAGAACTGCCCCACTCATGATCTTGATCTGGTAGCTGTGGTCTTTGCACTGAAACTCTGATGACACTACTTGTATGAAGTTCAATGCAGAATCTTCACAGACCATCAGAGTTTAAAGTATTTCTTCACCCAGAAAGACTTAAACATGAGACAGTGCAGGTGGCTAGAGTTGGTCAAAGACTATGACTGTGAAATCCTCTACCACCCAAGTAAAGCTAACAAAGTACCAGATGCACTAAGAAGGAAGTCCAGTGCACTCCCGATGTCTTTGTCATCATTAGCCCTGCCACTGCAGAAGGAGTTGTCATATTTCAGACTTGAAGTTATTTATGGGCAACTCTCTGCATTGACCTTAGAGTCAACCTTGCTTGAGGATATACAGCGAAAGCAAAGTGAAGATTTAGATATCCAGAAGATCAAGCAAGGGAAACAAAAAGAAGAAAATTCAGAGTTTCGAGTATCAGACAGAGGAATTCTTTATCAGAGGAGCCACCTTTGTGTTCCCAATGATGGAGAATTGAGAAAGAAGATTCTAGAGGAAGCTCATAGGACGCCATACTCTATGCATCCTAGTTCCACCAAGATGTATCAAGATTTGAAGCAGAGATTATGGTGGTCTAGACTCAAGAGGGATGTAGCAAAATATGTCAGTACCTGTCTGACATGTCAGAGAGTCAAAGAAGAGCACCAGAGACCAGGAGGAATTCTACAGCCTCTCCCAATACCAGAGTGGTAGTGGGAAGAAATATCCATGGACTTTATAACAGGTCTTCCAAGAACTACAAATGGATATGATGTGATATGGGTAATAGTAGACAAATTGACCAAGTCTGCGCATTTTCTAGCCATCAAGGTGTCCCACTCAATAGAGCAGTTGGCACAGCTATATGTTAAGGAAGTGATCAGACTTCATGGAGTCCCGAAGTCTATCGTTTCTGACAGAGATGGGCGCTTCACCTCTTATTTTTGGGAGTGTGTTCAGAATGCATTGGGCACCAAACTCAAGTTCAGCACAACCTTCCATCCTCAGACTGATGGACAGATAAAGCGAGTAAATTAGATTTTAGAAGATATGCTCAGAGCTTGTGCGCTAGACTTCAAGGGAAGTTGGTGCAAGTATCTATGCTTAGCTGAGTTTGCCTACAATAATAGCTATCAGGCCACTATCAAGATGACAGCTTATGAGGCGTTGTATGGCAGGAAATGCAGATCACCCATTTGCTGGCAAGAAGCAGGTGAAAGAAAAGAAATGGAAGTAGAGCTGGGCATCCAGACAGAGATGATAGATGAGACCGATGTGCGTAGATTTTATATACTTTTAAGCATATTTTGACGCACATTTACATACTTTGAGCTTGCTTGATCTATGCATTTTTATACTTTTAGCTTTTCTTTTAGAATATTTACTCTTTTTGTTCGAAAATATACTTTTTGTACACAGGAGTCGAATTTGGTGAAGATTCTACATTCTTGGACAAACTTATGAGCTAGGCATTGAAGAAAGCACTTGGTCGTGTGCTACGCACGGCTCTGCCTGGGTGGAGTGCTCTGGTCGTGTGGTCAACAAGGAGAAATAGATAAGGAACTTGGCTTGACCGTGTGAACCTCACACTGCCGTGTCAAGTTTTGAAGCAAATCAGAGTTCAATCCTTACATGGCCGTGTGGATCTACATGGTCGTGTAAGGTTTTCAGGGACCAAGAAGGTCGTGGCCTTGTGCATCACACGACCGTGCAGGGTTCCCAGCGCTTAAAAGTGTTCTAGCCGTGTGCACCACACGGCCGTGCCAGGTTTCCAAAAGCTGGGGCAGTCCAGGCCGTGTGGATGTACACGGCCGTGCTTGGAGGTCTTGATGGGAGTTGTCTATGGCCATGTACACCACACCGCCGTGCATGGATGGCAGAGAGGGGAAAGTCTCTGGCCGTGTGAACCTCACACGACCATGCCTCAGGGTTATGTGGCGCCCGAAAGCCCCCTTTATTTAAAGCCTCTTTGAAGATTTGAAAGGGGATCTTCTCCCCTTTGGGAGAAAGCAAGATTTGGTGGATTCCTCCTATTCTTGGGAGGATTTTTGGGTGATCCAAAGGGAGATCTTGGCGAATTCGACTCCGGGAGCGAGGATTGGATCCGAAGATGGAGCTATATTGTTGATAAGTTTTCTTTCTCTCCTCTTCTTGGATTGGGATTGAAGAAATGCTTGTAATCTTCTTATCTTTGGTTTTCTTTCTTTATTTTATGGAGTAGATCTTTTTGTTCTAGGATAGAGGGAGTATTTGTGAGATAAATTGATGTAAACTCTTGTGGATTTGCCATTTCTTTGTTTCTATGATGTTGCCTAGTTTGTATCGATTGGATCTTGAATGATTAATTGTGATTAGGGCTTAATTCTCATTCTTGATTGATTGTTTAGATATCTTATAGACTTTGTAGAGATTAACTCTCACTTGATTTTCCGAGGGATCCACGTGACAGGTGCAAGCCCGTGTAAGGACGTTTGAGGGATAACCTTGAAGGGGAAATGAGAATATTCAAGAGGGTAGGATAGATTTTATGATTCAATCCATGTATCTTTATGGGCTAAGAAGCTATGAACTTCTATGTTGATATCCGAGGGAAGCATAGTAATAGGTGCAATCCTGTGTAAGGACAACGTAGGTTCATATCTAATTGATCACATTTAGGTACATTTTTCAGTCCTAAGCCGGTTATCTATTGCAAGAGAGAACCAACAACCTTCTACAAATATTAGACAATTGAGAAATAAGAATTGGTAAATCATATACATTCATGAGATCTTACAAAAAAACCAAAACTCCTAGAACCTCCCTTTATCATAACTCAAACCCCAAACTCTTGTTTGTTAATCTTTCATTTTAGATTTTTTTTTCATCCTTAGCATTTGAAACCAATTTATTAGTTGTTTAGATAATTCACTTTGAGATATTTCTAGTGCTTATTCCAGTCCCTGTGGATACGATAATCTTTTATATTACTTGCGACATTTCCGTACACTTGTGGAACGTAACAAGTTTTTGGCGCCGTTGTTAGGGACTGCGCTATAACATTGGAGATTATCAATTGAGTTATACTAAACATAACATTTCTATTTCTTTTCATTTGTATAGTTGAAAAATAATCTTTAGAATTTTATCTTCGTAATTGTTTTTTTTTCTTGTACGATTTAAACATGGTGTGCAGGTCATTAGGGGATTATGGAGCTCCAAGGTCCGCAAAAGAATTGGGACCAATTGTCTACCCTAATATACAAGCAAGAAATTTTATACTCAAACCATCTTTTGTTTCAATGGTTCAGAAAACTCAGTTTGGAGGATTGGAGATTGAGAACCCTTATTCACACTTGATGGAGTTTTATAGATATTGTTATACTCTGAAATACGAAGAGGTTCCATCTGATGTTATACAGCTGCTTGTTTTTCCATTTAGTCTGAAGGATGCTGCAAAAAGATGGTATAATTCTCTAAAATCTCAAAGTATTAAAACATGGGATGAGTTAGAGCAAAGATTCCTGGACAGATATTTCCCTCTAAAGAAGACTACTTATTTGAGAAGTCAAATTTTAAGCAATTAGATGGAGAAGAATTATATCAAGCTTGGGAAAGATATTCTTCCCTTTTGTAATTATGTCCACATCATGGAATTGAGAAATGGTTAATAATGCATTTGTTTTATGTTGGGCTTTCATTTTCAAATAAAAATCAACTGGATATAGCATCTGGAGGATCATTTATGAAAAAGAGTTTAGAAGAGGCCTACGAGATAGTTTGCAGAATTACACAAAATTCCAATGATTGGTCAGAGCAAGATAACTCATTCCTAACAGTTGATATTATTGGAGAAAAGGAGAATGGTGAAAAGGGCTTATTTTGAATCAAAATGATTTTCAAACATTATTCCCTTGGTGCTGTGAATCATTATCAAAAATATTTGATGAAAAAGCATTTTCAACAGAAAAAGAGGAATGTCTTTGTGATTATAAAGAGGAAGATCTGTTTTCAGAAAATGAAGAGTATTTAGAAGAGAGATTGGTTAAAGAGGAGATTAAGTTGATAGAACATGAGCCAGCTTTACCAGAAATAGTACCACCTCAACTTGAACTTAAACCATTACCACCAAATCTTAAATATGAATTTCTTGGGCCAAATTCTACTGATCCAGTTATAATTAATGCTCATCTAAATGAATTTGAAACAAAGAGACTGATAGAGGAATTAAAGTTGCATAGAAAGGCAATTGGATATACGATTGATGATATAAAAGGGATTAGTCCTTCTCTCTGTATGCATAGAATCTTACTTGAAGAGGGGTACAAGAATTCAATTGAGCATCAAAGGAGATTAAATCCAATCTTAAAAGAGGTGGTAAAGAAGGAAGTACTTAAACTTCTTGATGCAGGGATCATTTACCCAATTTCGAATAGTGAATGGGTAAGTCCAGTTCATGTGGTTCCAAAGAAAGGGGGGATGACTGTTATCAAGAATGAAGATGATAAGCTAATTTCAACACGTACAGTGACAGGGTGGCGAATGTGCATTGATTATCGGAAGTTGAATAAAGAAACTAGGAAGGATCATTTCCCTCTACCATTTATTAATGAAATGCTTGAAAGATTAGCTAAACACTCATACTTTTGTTACTTGGATGGATATTCAGGATTTTTCCAAATTCCAATTCATCCTCAAGACCAGGAGAAGACTACTTTTACTTGTCCCTATGGCACTTTTGCTTATTGTCGGATGTCGTTTGGGCTTTGTAATGCTCCAGTCACTTTTCAGAGATGTATGATGGCAATTTTTTCAGATTTAATAGAAAAAATTATGAAAGTATTCATGGATGATTTCTCCATTTACGGAAATGACTTTGATTCTTGTTTGTCAAACCTTTCTACTATTCTTCAAAGATGCGAAGATACAAATCTAGTGTTAAATTGGGAAAAATGTCATTTCATGGTTAAAGAAGGAATAGTTTTGGGGCATAAAATTTCAGAGCGTGGTATTGAAGTTGATCAAGCAAAAGTGGAAGTAATAGAGAAGTTACCCCCACCCATCAATGTAAAAGGAGTTAAGAGTTTTTTAGGGCATGCTGGTTTTTATAGACATTTTATTAAGGACTTCTCAAGGATTTCCAAGCCATTAAGTAATCTATTGATTAAAGATGTTGAGTTTTGTTTTGATAGTGAATGCACTGAAGCTTTCAACAAAATAAAGAGTGCTCTTACAACAGCTCCAGTTATTCAAGCCCCAGATTGGGATCTTCCTTTTGAAATAATGTGTTATGCTAGTGACTTTGCTGTAGGAGTAGTTTTAGGACAAAGAAGAAATAAGATTTTACATGCAATCCATTATGCAAGTAAAACACTTGACGCAGCCCAAGTAAACTATTCTACTACAGAGAAAGAACTCCTAGCGGTGGTATTCGCTATTGATAAATTTAGATCTTATCTGGTGGGTTCAAGAGTAATTGTATATACTAATCATGCGGCTATCCGGTATTTACTGGGAAAGAAAGATGCTAAACCTAGGTTCATCAGATGGATTTTATTACTACAAGAATTCAACCTTGAGATTAGGGATAAGAAAGGAGCTGAAAATGTAGTAGCTGATCATTTATCCAGAATATCTCAAAATTCAGAAAAAGAAGTAGATTTTGATTTACCTATTGATGACATTTTTCCGGATGAACACTTATTAGCTTTATCAAGTGTGAAAACACCTTGGTATGCAGATTTTGTGAATTTCCTTGCTAGTGGAGTTTTACCTCCGAATTTCTCATATCAACAAAGGAAAAAGTTTTTTTCAGAAGTTAAGAATTATGTTTGGGATGAACCTCTCCTATATAAGAAGTGTAATGATGTGATTTATCAAAGATGTGTCCCTGAAGAAGAAGTTAGGGATATCCTATTTCATTGTCATTATTCATCTTATGGAGGGCATTTGGGTAGTTCAAAAACGATTACAAAAATTCTTTAACCAGGATTTTATTGGCCAACCTTATTCAAAGATGCTAAGATGTTTGTTCAGTCTTGAGATCAGAGTCAGAGAACTGGGAATATAACTAAGAGGAATGAAATGATGTTAAATTACATTCTTGAGGTTGAGCTATTTGATGTATGGGGAATAGATTTCATAGGACCTTTCCCTCTTTCATATGGGAATATATAGGTTTATTCTTGTGGCGGTGGATTATGTGTCCAAATGGGTAGAAGCTGTAGTATCTCCTACGAGCGATGCGAAAACAATTATCAAATTATTTAGGAGTATAATCTTTCCAAGATTTGGGGTGCCTAAGGCGGTCATTAGTGATGGAGGATCGCACTTCATAGAAAAATAGTTTAAAAATTTACTCAGAAAATATGAAGTGAAGCATAAAGTAGCAACACCTTATCATCCTCAAACTAATGGTCAAGCAGAGATATCTAACCGGGAGATTAAATCCATATTAGAGAAGACTGTATCCACCTCAAGAAAGGATTGGGCACTAAAATTAGATGTTGCTTTATGGGCATATCGTACTGCTTATAAAACTCCCATTGGAATGACTCTATTCTGGTTAGTTTATGGAAAGCCTTGCCATCTTCCAGTTGAGTTAGAACATAAGGCTTATTGGGCAATTGCAAATTTGAACATGGATTTAAACGAAGCAGGGGAGAAAAGGAAGCTTCAGTTAAATGAGCTTGATGAATTGAGGATGGATGCATATGAGCATGCTAAATCTTACAAGGAAAGGATGAAGAAATGGCATGATCAGCACATTCTTCGTAAAGATTTTAATGTAGGAGATTTAGTTTTTGTAACGCCCGCCCCTCCTGCTTAGTGGAGGCGGGGTTACCTTAGGTTTATACATAACATACGTACATAATAGTTTTTATGATTCTTAAAACAGCGGAAGTAATTGTTCATTTAAATCACAACTAATCATACCAATATGCTCAGCATAGTTATAAACTTGAAGAGTCATAATTATCCATTCCTAACATAAGCGTAAGTAAAAGTGATCATGCAAGTCATCAACATAAAATAAGCATGTCTTTCTTTCTTGCCAAGCCACCACCACACACATCCACTGCCCCTCCTGCTGCTCCTTTAGTTTATCCATCCTTTTCCCTTATCTGTGGTACAAGGAAAGTAAGCTATGAACACACAAGGCTCAGTAAGATCCTTTCCTACTCACAAAAACCATACACCTCATATAAGAGTAATCATATTACATATCATAGCATGAATGAAACTCATATCATAACATAAATGAAAATCTTATCATGGCATAAAATAAGCATCATATCATGGCATACTTGACAATCAAATCATAGCATAAAATGGCATCATATCATGACATAAACTTATCATGGCATAAATGACAATCATATCATAACGTAACGTAAACATCATAATCTATCATAACATGAATATATGCATCATGACACATCATATTACAACATAAAGAACATCCTATCATAACATGTGAGTGAGTATCATCTCCTGTCATTCCATATCATAAACATATATGCAAAATGTCCTTTAAAATCATGTGTAATGTCATGTGCCAGATGCTTTTCAAAACATGCTTCATATCATGTGTTAAATGTCTTGAAAACAATATCATATAGTACTTAAAAATAATCTCAACATGAGGGGGCCCGGCATAGTACCACATACATACATAAATGAGCGCATCCTAAGTAGACCCAAGGTAGCTAGTCTTGAACCTACTAGGAAACTAGGCCTGTAGCTCGACCTAGGGGCACGTAAGGAGCCCACCCTTTACTAGGCCCGTTTCTTAGTCCATCGACCTAGGGGGGCATAAGGAGCCCACCCTTTTGGTACAAGCCATACAAAGTAAAATACATGTCATGTACATAACTTATCATAGCATATCATGTTTATATCATTCATAGCATATCATGTTCATGTCATTCGTAGCATATCATGTTCATGTCATTCCTAGTATATCATGTTCATGTCATTCATAGCATATCATGTTCATGTCATTCATAGCATATCATGTTCATGTCATTCATAACTTATCATAGCATGGAGAGTGCTCTTGGTCCCACTTGATAGGGAAGCAACTCTTAGGCCTTTCACTTAGCATATCATAAAGAGTGCTCTTAGTCCCCACAAATAGGGAAGCATCTTTTAGGCCTTTACTTGTCCTTTCATAAAGCATACATACTTGAGCATATAGCATATCATAGGAGACCTTATCATAAAATATTCATAAGCATACATAAACGAGCATATAACCTATCATGGGAAACATAATCATGTATGGAATATAAGTTAACATCTCCTAATTCATATCATGACAAAGTGAAGCACACAATGAGTTGTAATTGGGTCTCAATCATCAACTACTATGGGTGGCCGAAACATGCAAGGGGTCACCTAGGTTGCAAGCAATCATAAAACATGTGAACCATAGATCCATTTCATAACATTCATCATAAGGAACCTCATAAGCATGTTTAATTTAGGTTCTAAGCTTCCTAGGCCTAAAATTCATGATGTGGCCGAAACATGCAAGTTCTACATCTAGGTTTAAATATCATATAAACATGTGAACCCTAAACAATTGTTATAACATCTATTATAAGGAACAACATGAGCATATAGAGTTTAGGTTCTAGGCTTCCTAGGTCTAAAATTCATGATGTGGCTGAAACATGCAAGTTCTAGATCTAGGTTTAAATAGCATATAAACATGTGAACCCTAAACAATTGTCATAACATCTATTATAAGGAACAACATGAGCATATAGAGTTTAGGTTCTAGGCTTCCTAGGTCTAAAACCCATGATGTGGACGAAAGTCATGAAGTGTGGGACTAAACTCTAACCAAATACAACACATAATAATATCATGTTAACTTCATCTCATATCATAGGGAAGAACATTAGCAAGTTAGGGTTGAGTTTAAGCTTGCCTAAGCCTCTAATCCTATCTTGGCCGAATGTTCAAAAACATGAAAGCCTAGTTTTAAACAACATGCAATCATAAGTACTTCAAGTTATCTCCATATCATATCATAAGAAAGATCCTAAGCAAGTTGGATTTGAGTTTAAGCTTCCATAGATTTTCAATCTTCTCATAGCCGAAACATTAAGATGAGGTTCACCTAATTCCAAGCAACATACTTAGCATGTAACAACATGCAAATTTTCATATCATGTCATGGGAAAGATCATAAGCATGTTATTTTTGAGTTTGAGCTTTCCTAGGGTTTTAAATCTCTTCATGGTCGAAACCCTAAGGTAAGATTCACCTAATTCCAAGCAACATACTTAGCATGTAACAACATGCAAATATTCATATCATGTCATGGGAAAGATCATAAGCATGTTAGTTTTGAATTTGAGCTTTCCTAGGGTTTTAAATCTCTTCATGGCCGAAACCCTAAGGTAAGATTCAACTAATTCCAAGCAACATACAAACATGGAAACACCAAGGAATATTCATATCACATCCTAAGAAAGATCAAAAGCATATTGATTTGAATTTAAGCTTTCCCCATGCCTTAAAACTTGTCATGGCCGAAAGTTTCAAGAGTATGAAATCAAGCTATAAACAATATACAAGCATAAAAACATCATAAGGGAAATTATGAACATGTTAGGGTTGTGTTCAAGATCTCCTAGGCCTTGTAACTCATCATGGCCGAAAGTTTCAAGGGAAAACCCTAGGTTTTTAAGCCATCTAAACTTAAAGGAAAATCACATAACCACTTGTACCACAGGTGGGGGGATGCTTACTTCCTATTGCTTGGTCTTTTCTTAAGATAAAGGTACCCTTGTGAAGAAGAAAAAGAGAGCTCCTCCTTCTAGTATTTCCTTTCTTTCTCTTGCTTGTAGGAAGTAGATCTTTAGGACTTCTTCTTGAGGTTTAGTTTTCCTTAGGAAGAAAACTTAGTTGGATTTCGGAAGTTTGGGAGAGGGAGACTTTAGGTTCGACAATGGTGAGGAAAGGAAGAAGGAAAATGAAATCCCTTTCCCTTTTTCTCTCTTATGCTAAGTGGGAGGAAGAAGCAAAGATAAGTTTTGCTTTCCCTTCCTTATTAACTCATTTCTTTTTTTTTTCTTAATGAAGAATATCTCCATTCATCCCCCTTAGCTCCCCTAATCCCTCTCGTTCTTTATTCCCACAAAAATGGAAGGAAGAAAAGAGAAGAAGACAATTTGTCTTTTTCTTGTTATTCTCTTAATCAAGAGAAGGAGGAAGAAAGCTACATGATGTTTTCTTGCTTCCTTCTCTTAATCATACTTTTACCTTTATCTACAAATTTCCATTCTCTAGTCAACAATACTTATGATGGCCTAGTGGTCAATCCTTAATCCTTAAAGCTAACTATTAGATTTTAAATGGTTCAAGGTTAAATCCTTGACCAACTCCTTTTCTTTTATATCTTTTTGGTTCTCTCTTATCTCCCTTTTTATACTACAAGAGAACATTTACGTATATAGCTTAAGAAATTCGTGGGTGTTATAGTTTTGTTGTTCAATTCAAAATTAAAGCTTTTTCCAGGGAAGCTTAAGTCAAGGTGGATGGGTCCATTTGAGGTAAAGAAGGTTTATCCTTTTGGGGCTGTAGATATTTGGAAAAAAGAGCTTGGGATAATTAAGGTAAATGGTCAACTTTTGAAAAAATATATTCATGGTATGGAATTAAAAGAGGTACAAAGGTTGTATTTTTCTGAACCTCATCCTCCAGACTGATTCTTTTAGTTAGTATAAATTCATTGTTGTGTTTTAGTTTGTTTCTGTTTTGTTTTCAGGTTAAAATATACTTCCATGAGCTGGCCAAGACTTCTTCATGGGCATGGAAGTATTGGAGAAGTGGATTAGGAGAATAAACATCAAATGGAATAAAACAGGGCATGGCCGTGTGCTGTACACGGCCAAGCAAAGGATGCAGAGAAGGAAGATGACCTAGCCGTGTCTACCAGACACGGCCGTGTAAAGTCTACAGACAAGGAAAGGGGCAAGGTCGTGTCCCAAAAACAGTCGTGTGAAGAATCCAAAGAAGGAGAGTTCTTCGGCCGTGTTCCAGACACGACCGTGTGAAGAAGTCTGAGCAAGAGCCGTGTACTAAACACGACCGTGTGCCAAAACCAGAGAAGTGAACTCGGAAGGCCGTGTCTCCGACACGCCCGTGTGAAGAAAGACGAGAAGAAGAAGGATGTGGCTGTGTCCCAGACACGGCCGTGTGAATGAAGCCGAGGAGGAAAAGGGAGGGGCTGTTTAGATCTACACGACTCGTGTGGAGAAGCCTTTAAGAGGCCGTGTCTTCCTTATACGGCCAAATTTTGGCTGTGTCCCGCACACACCCACCTCTCTTAAAACATCTTCTTATCTCTCAATCTCTTTAGAATCCCTCTTTTCTTCAACCTTTTTCCTCAAACTTTCTTAGATCCAGATTCTTTTCTTCTCCAAAACTCAAAATTTTCGTTCTCCTAACCTCAAATCTTGTTCTTCAAAGATTTGTTTCTTTGAGATCTTACTTCTCTAACCCTAAATAGTCCCTTCCCTCATCTAAACTCAACAAGATGCCCAATCTTTTGAAGAAACTTCGCAAAGGAGGTGGTGGATCTAGTGGAGACAAAGATAAGGAACCATCTAGGGATAAATGAAAACAACCAATGAAGGGCAAAGGGAAGAGGATATAACGCAATGAAGGTAATGACAATGAATTCAATATTGTATTTAGAAATGATGTTCAAATTACTAGATTTGCAATTCTTGTCAATAGAAAGATTGTGTGTACTAGGTATATGGACCCAACTGTTTTAGATATGAAGGAAATTAGGGATGACATAGATTGGATGATTGGGTTCTTAGATTGGAGTGATATGTTGTACTCACATCTACCAACTTATCCTCGTCTTGTTCTGGAGTTTCTGAGTTTGTTAGATGTCCATTTTACCAATGAGGATGATTATGTTGGTAGAATAACTTTTAGATTAATGAATCAAGAAATTCAATGGACATTTAGTGACTTTAATACTTGTTTTAGATTGTCCTCCGGTAGCTCTTGAAGGTTTGACTCTAGATTCAATTGGAACCATTTTAGGAATTCAATTACTGGACTAGATCATTCTTATGAGCCCTCTAGAGCCAAGGCTTCTCACATGCAAAACCCAGTTTTTAGATATCTACAAAGAATTATGAGCAAAACTATTTTTGGTAGAGGTGATAGTGATGGAGTCGTCAAAAAGGTAGAACTTTATTCTCTATGGGCTATGCTATATAAGGTTGATTTTGATTCCGGTTTTCATTTCTTACAAACCTTAATGAGAACTAAGAGGGCATCTTCAGGATCAATAGTGCTTGGTGGTTTGATTACCCAAGTAGCCATTAATTTGGAACTTGATTTAGAAGGGTTAGTAGTTATTCATGGCAATGATATGATTGACATGGATGCATGTCTTGCCATGAAGATGATCGTGCGGGATGAGAATGGGTTTGTATTTCCTAGGAGGAATGGTTTTCCTCTACCTCTTCCTTGTCCTGAACGAACGTCTATTCATAACCCTGCTAATTGGGTAATCACTGATATTGATCCCGAAAATGTTCCCTCTATATCCGGAGACATAGAGCCACACATTGAACCCTCGACATCTAGATACCCACAGCCTTCCGGACATCCGGATCCTGCTAGGCATTCTTTTGCTTATGGTACGGGTTCCTCCAGATTTGATTTTTCTGATTTCCGTACTTCTCTAGAATCGCTCCACGAGAAGCATGATGTCCAACGAAGAATGTTGGAAGACCGCTTCTCTTTATCAGATAATCAGTTTAGAGAAGTACAAGAGAACTTTCAATTCACAAGGAATTTTCGGGGTCAAATGGTCGAATTTGTCCAAGATTATGATACTGATCAAGCTAGAATGAGAGACTTTATGCAGAGCATGAGTGTCACTATCCAACAAGTTGATGCTTTGTTTGAGTATCATATAATCCTGAGCGAAACTCCTGGATTCCCGAGTTTTCCCATTGGTCAGCCACGTCATAGGCACCCTTTTCCTCGTCCCCCTCCACCTCCACCTCCACCATATAGATTTCATCGGGACGATGAAAAGTTTGAGTCTGGGGGGGTGTCAAACTTGATTTCTTTTTGTTTCATTTTTTGATTGTTTTCTTGTTTTCTGCGTGTGTAGTTTTTGTTTTGCATTCTATTTTGATTGTCTTGCTTGAGTGTTTGTTTTGATAGTCATTTGATTATCTTTTAAAATTCTTTGGCAAACATCTTGAGAACATCAATCTTCACTTTTATGCTTTCTTGGATTCAAGATAAAATGTTAGCACGTTCATTATCTAGATTCATGATGTTGTAAATGATGCTAGTAGTAAGCTTTATGTACTTCTTTTCTCTATCTTAGGTAGCATGAAATAAGCTAAGAATCATATGGAGATGAGTTTTAGTCTTGGCTTGACCTTAAGAATCTTACTTTCACTACACTTTGACTTGATGCTTGAATGGTTGATATCATTGAAATAGTCATGATTCATCTTGTTTGCTTAGTACTTGGTTTTCATGGTGATTTTTCAAACTTCATTTTGGTTACTGGATGAGGCTCAACTCATGAAAGCTCATTTGGAAAAATCAAAATATCCCAACATTTATGCTAAAAGTACGCTTGTGAAATAAGATTTGCCAATGCAAATACTTATGAAAAAAATTGAAAAAGAAAAGCAATGAAAAAATTAAATAAATAAGGGATATAATAAACAGTTGTCGTGAGTGAAATCTAGCAAGTCACCCCTTTGAGACCGAGTTAGGTTACTGGGGAAATGACTGCTAAGCTTCTCTTGAGATTGAGCACACCTTTGAGACCTTGGGTTGGTTAAGAAATATGAACCAAGTGAGTGACATGTAAGTGCCTATCACTGGTTACTTGTCTCTCACTGGAAACATTAGGAATTCAAATTTGATGACGACTTGACTAGGACATAGATTGAAACTTGAAGGGTTTTTGAGTTACTTTTACACTGTGCACAGGATACTTAAGCTTGAGCCATACTTGATTTGTTTCCATGATTATGCTTGTTATTGCAACTCTTTGATAGAGTTAGGAAAGTACATTAGGGTTTATGAATGCGTTGTAGAACATATGAATTTAGATTGTAGCATTTTGCTTGAGGACAAGCAAAGGTTTAAGTCTGGGGGTGTGATGTGCATAGATTTTATATACTTTTAAGAATGTTTTGACGTACATTTACATACTTTGAGCTTGCTTGATCTATGCATTTTTATACTTCCAGCTTTTTTTTTAGCATATTTACTCTTTTTGTTCGGAGATCTATTTTTTGTGCATTTTTTGTACACAGAAGTCGAATTTGGTGAAGATTCTACATTCTTGGACAAACTTATGAGCTAAGCATTGGAGAAAGCACTTGGCCGTGTGCTACACACGGCTCTGCCTGGGTGGAGTGCTCTGGCCGTGTGGTCAACCAGGAGAAACAGACAAGGAACTTGGCCTGGCCGTGTGAACCTCACACGACCGTGCCAAGTTTTGAAGCAAATCAGAGTTCAATCCTTACATGGCCGTGTAGATCTACATGGCCGTGTAAGGTTTCCAGAGACCAAGAAGGCCTTGTCCGTGTGCATCACATGGCCATGTAGGGTTCCCAACGCTTAAAAGTGTTCTGGCCGTGCCAGGTTTCCAGAAGCTGGGGCAGTCCAGGCCGTGTGGATCTACACGGTCGTGCTTGGAGGTCTTGATGGGAGTTGTCCATGGCCGTGTACACCACACGACCGTGTATGGATGGCAGAGAGGGGAAAGGCTCTGGCCGTGTGAACCTCACACGGCCATGTCTCGGGGTCATGTGGCGCCCGAAAGCCCCCTCTATTTAAAGCCTCTTCGAAGATTTGAAAGGGGATCTTCTCCCATTTGGGAGAAAGCAAGATTTGGTGGATTCCTCCCATTCTTGAAAGGATTTTTGGGCGATCCAAAGGGAGATCTTGGCGAATTTGACTCCGGGAGCGAGGATTGGATCCGAAGATGGAGCTATATTGTAGATAAGTTTTCTTTCTCTCCTCTTCTTGGATTGGGATTGAAGAAATGCTTGTAATCTTCTTATCTTTGGTTTTCTTTCTTTGTTTTATGGAGTAGATCTTTTTGTTCTAGGATGGAGGGAGTATTTGTGAGATAAATTGATGTAAACTCTTGTGAATTTGCCATTTCTTTGTTTCTATGATGTTTCCTAGTTTGCATCGATTGGATCTTGAATGATTAATTGTGATTAGGGCTTAATTCTCATTCTTGATTGATTGTTTGGATATCTTATAGACTTTGTAGAGATTAACTCTCACTCGATTTTCCGAGGGATCCACGTGACAGGTGCAAGCCCGTGTAAGGATGTTTGAGGGATAACCTTGAAGGGGAAATGAGAATATTCAAGAGGGTAGGATAGATTTTATGATTCAATCCTTGTATCTTTATGGGTTAAGAAGCTATGAACTTCTATGTTGATATCCGAGGAAAGCATAGTAATAGGTTCAATCTAGTGTATGGACAACGTAGGTTCATATCTAATTGATCACATTTAGGTACATTTTTCAGTCCTAAGCCGGTTATCTATTGCAAGAGAGAACCGACAACCTTCTATAAATATTAGACAATTGAGAAATAAGAATTGGTAAACCATATACATTCAAGAGATCTTATAAAGAAACCAAAACTGTAACGCCCGCCCTTCCAAGGACACTCCAACTGCCCTTAGAGGGACGGAGTTACTTACATTCACCTAACATACTAATGCATATGAACTCATGGCAGCAGAAGACATACTTAAAAATTTCATCATATGCATTTGATTGTCTTAAACACGGCATGTGAATCATTACTTATTAAACTTTTACCATATCATAATGAGTCTAACATGGCAAACTATCATGAGAGCATAACCTATTAGCTCAACCATCATCATAAACATAGGGTCCAAACTTAGTTCACATGCACAATTTAGTCAATATAAATTTAAACTTAAGTTGATCTATCCACCATGCCACTTCCACACACATCATCATCGCCCTTCCTGCTGCTCCCCTTAGTTCATCCATTCCTTGCCCTTATCTGCAGTACAAGGAAACATAAAACTATAAGCCCAAAGGCTTAATGAGCTCCTTTCCTACTCATAAAACATAAATCACGTAATACCACATAGCATGTGAAACATAGCATAGCATAACATAGCATGGAGAATCATAACATAGAACATAGTTTGTCATATAAGAAACATAACATAGCAATATGGCATAGCATGTGAGTACATATCATGGGAACATATCATATCCTGTAATCATGTATCATAACTCATACCTGTTCATAATGATGCATAACCAATAATTCATAAAACATATGCATGTAAATGCAAGATGTATATTTTCAAAACATGTATCATGGAATGCACATATGCATCATGTCTCTTTTAAAACATATCTTATACATACTTGAACATAACATAATCATCATGAGGGCCCGACTTGTACCACATACATACATAAATGCGCGCAATCCCTAGGACAGGGTAGCTAGCCCCGAACCTACTAGGGATCTAGGTCCGTTCATAGTCCGTCGACCTAGGGGCCTACTAAGGAGCCCATCCCTTTTTACGAGTCCCGTTTCATAGACCGTCGACCTCTGGGCGCTTATGGAGCCCACCCTTGGTACAAGCCATATAAAATAAAATATCATGTCATACATATCATGTCATCATGCATATCATATCTTATCATACATGTCAATAATTCCTTGTCATATCATGAAGAGAGCTCTTGATCCCATCTCAAGGGAAGCATCTCTTTGCCATACCATGAAGAGTGCTCTTGATTCCAACTTAAGGGAAGCAACTCTTAGGCTTTTCTTCTTACGTAAGCCTTTCATACATATATCATGAAACATAACATATTCATATCATAACATAAAACATAACATGTGATCTTCATAACATCAAGCATGGCATATCATATCATGAGCATAGCATATCATATCATGAGCATAGCTCATCTCATAACATAAGGCATAACATATCATATCATGAGCATAGCATATCATATCATGAGCATAGCATATCATATCATGGAACATAGCTTATCTCATACATAGGGCATAGCATATCATATCATGAGCATATCATATCATATCATGAAACATAATTCATCTCATAACATAAGGCATAACATATCATATCATGAACATAGCATAACATATTATGAGCATAGAACTTAACTAATCACATATCAAAGACTATACATCATGAGAAAACATAAGCATGCTTGGTTAGATTTACTCTAACCTCAATTATCCACCTTGGCCGAAGCTTTGCTAAATGGATTTTTCCTTTTTTTTTCCACTATAAGAAGTATGAAACTAAGCCACCCATAGACAAATAACCAAATATCATATAGGCATAAACAAGCATGGTTGTTGCAAGGCATGGCTCTAAATCTCAACACTTACTTGGCCGAACCTTAAGGTGAAGTTCTAGGTTTCATTTGTGTAACATGTAGCATAAAACTTATCTAACCATATACAAAAGATCATGATTAGGTTTCAAAACTTTACCCTAGGCTTGGCATTCCTTCTTGGCCGAGACCTTCATTTAGGGTTTTAGGTTTTTCTAATGCAACATGTAACATAATGACTTAACCTAACCACATACAAGATATTATACTTCATGAACAAGCTTAAATAAGCATGATTGGATTTCAAATTTTTTTGACCCTAAGCTTGGTATCATGTCTTGGCCGAAACTTCACATTAGGGTTTCCATCATTTTTGTTACCACATGAAGCATAACAATCTAACCTATCAACATATAAAAATTCATATATCTTGAAGAAGCATGAACAACATATTTCCTTTACAAAATTTTGCCCTAACCCTTGTAACCCATCTTGGCCGAAACTTCCATTAGGGTTTTTCATCATTTTTTTGTTACCACATGAAGCATAACAATCTAAGCTATCAACATATCAAAATTTATATATCTTGAAGAAGCATGAACAACATATTTCCTTTACAAAAAAATTTTCCCTAACCCTTGTAACCCATCTTGGCCGAAACTTCCATTAGGGTTTTTCATCATTTTTGTTACCACATGAAGCATAAAAAACTAAGCTATCAACATATAAAAATTCATATATCATGTAGAAACATAAATAACATATTCCCTTTTTAACATTTTTGCTCTAACTCTTGTAACTCATCTGGCCGAAACTTACATGGAGGTTTTCATCATTTTTGTAATCACATGAAGCATACAAACCTAAGCTATCAACATATAAAAATGCATACATCATGTAGAAGCATAAATAACATATTCCCTTTTCAAAAAAATTTTGCTCTAACTCTTGTAACTCATCTTGGCCGAAACTTACATGGAGGTTTTCATCATTTTTGTTATCACATGAAGCATAAAAACCTAAGCTATCAACATATAAAAAATTCACATATCATGTAGAAGCATAAATAACATATTCCCTTTTCAAGATTTTTGCTCTAACTCTTGTAACTCATCTTGGCCGAAACTTACATGGAGGTTTTCATCATTTTTGTTACCTCATGAAGCATAAAAACCTAAGCTATCGACATATACAACTTTATATATCATGAAGAGGCATGAACTACATATTTCCTTTTCAAAAAAACAAGAACATCTACATATAAAACGATCGACAACTACTTGTACTGCAGTGAGGGGATACTCACATCCTCTCTTGTTTTTCCTTAGGGAAGAGACCTTGCTTGTGGAGCTTTCCTAGAGAGATGTTTTCCTTTGCTTGGGTTTCGACAATGAAGGTGGGGAGAAGAAACTTGGTCACGGTGGAGAGGAGGAGGAAGGGAGGAAGAGAAAAAATGAATTCTCTTCTTTAATTTCTCCTTTTATTCTACATGAGAGGAGGAAGGGAAATTACATTTTTCCTTCCCCTTTCTTTTACTCACTCTAAATGAAAAAAAAAAGCAAGACTCATCTTTTCATTTGAGAGGAAGAAGGCAACTCCAATTTCACCTTCTAAGTGAAGAGAGCCTTCACTTCCTTACCTTTAACTATGATTTCTCTCTCCTTTCTAACAATAATTACTCTTGGTCTATTGGTTAACACATACATGTATCTGGTAAGAGATCCAAGGTTCAAACCTTGGTCATCTCTTTTTGGTTCTCTTATTTTATTATTTTTTTTGAAATTTTACATATAAGGCCTATTTATTTTTATTCATGATAAAAATATCTAAACTCTTGCTAAGTACCCTATGGGTGTTACAAAAACTCCTAGAACCTCCCTTTATCATTACTCAAACCCCAAACTCTTGTTTGTTAATCTTTCATTTTAGATTTTTTTTTCATCCTTAGCATTTGAAACCAATTGATTAGTTGTTTAGCTAATTCGCTTTGAGATATTTCTAGTGCTTATTCCAGTCCCTGTGGATATGATAATCTTTTATATTACTTGCGATATTTTCATACACTTGCGGAACGTAACAGAGACCACTCAGGCTATCTGGAAGATCAGATAGAGGATTAAGACTGCTCAGAGTAGACAGAAAAGTTATGTTGACACACGCCGTAGACCACTTGAATTCCAAGTAGGGGATTCAGTTTTTCTCAAGGTCGCTCCTATGAAGGGAGCGATGAGGTTTGGCAAAAAGGGCAAGTTAAGCCCTCGCTACGTAGAACCTTACTTGATCATAGAGAGGATTGGAAAGGTAGCTTACAAACTGGACTTACCACAAGACATGTCAGCAATACACAATGTATTTCATGTCTCTATGCTAAAGAAGTGTCTCCACGACCCTAGCCAAGTGATTCAGCCCCAGTCAGTGCAGATCCAAGAAGATCTTAGCTATGAGAGCAGACCTACACAGATAGTGGACAGAGCAGTTAAGAGACTAAGAAATAAAGAGATGCCACTAGTGAAAGTCATCTGGCAGAACCAGAAGCAAGAGGAAGTCACTTGGGAGCATGAGGACAGTATGAGATAGAAATATCCAGAATTATTCTAAGTTCGAGGACAAACTTTTTATAAGGTATGGGGAATTGTAATAACCCAAATTTCCTCATTTCGAGTCTTAATAGTATTTAAAAAATATTTAGAAATATTCTAGAGATTTTTAGAAATTTTTTGAGTAATTTTATGTAATTTTTGAAGGTCGTTTGGTATTTTTACTAAACGAAAGAAATTTCGACAAAAATAATGTCCAAGCTGAGATTCGAACTGGAGACCTCCGGCCGAACCAAGTCTTAAGCGAATCCGGCTGACCAAGTGTCCAAGCGGACGATGCTGATCAGATAGGTAGCGAAATATATTTAAGGAATAGCATTGAATAAGAACCCTAGTTATAAGAAGAGAACTTAGGTATTAACCCGAGACCTAATTCCTTTTTTCCCTTCTTCCTCTTCTGAGTGCGCCAATTCTGCCCGAGCGAAGACAAAACGAAGCCCTAGCTTCTCTTCCGGTGGCCGGCGAGGGTGTTCTCTGAGGGAATCTTCACGCGGTGGTGATCTTCTAGTCGAGGAGAGTCTGTGGGCGCAAGGAGAGGTTGGAGATTTGAGTTTTCCCGAAGCCCTAGCTGCCTTTCTCCGGTTGTGAGCCCAAGAAATCATTGTAAGTTGCTACTCACCTACGGTAAGAGTAGTTCCGAATTTGATTTGGTGTTTCCTTGTATTTTTTAGTATGCCGTGAAGATGAACGGTTTTAAAAGTCTATGCCGTGAGTTTCATTAAGGATACAAGAGGGGAATTGTTTATGTTTGATATGTAGTTGTTGTAACGCCCCGCCCCTTCCTGCTCAAGCTGAAGGGGTTACTTATCACTTCTTCTTAAAACAGCGGAAGTCTTATCTATAGTATGTATATTTTTTTTTCTTTATACCTTTCTTTTACTTTATTTTAACACGTCATCATCAACTACTTATCATATGAGTCACATAACATGCTTAACATAAAATTAAACCATAATACTAAAGAGCATCATGAAGTGTCTTAGAGTTATAAAGGAAACAACATGAACATAATTTTTATTATCTAGAAGCAGGTTTTCTTCTTTAGCCAGGTCACTACTACACACATCCTTCTTGCCCCCTCCTGCTGCTCATTTAGTACATCCATGCTTTGCCCTTATCTGTGGTATAAGGGAAAGTAAGCTGTGAGCACTCAAGGCTCAGTAAGATCCTTTCCTACTCACAAAAACCGTATACCATAGATAAAGCTTCAATGCATAAACATAAAGACAACTCATCATATCATGTATAGAAGCATCATATCATAACAAAACATATGGTATCATGGCATATCCACATAGAGTCATAAAGTGCATTCTAGTACACATGATCATGATCATAACATAACAAAACATAATCATAAGGTTCATCCTAACATAACATAACATACTCATAGCATAACATAATCATAGGCATCATGGTATAACATAACATAATCATAATGTGTTATGCAAGATGACTTTCAAAAACATGATTCATGCAATAATATATGCAACATGTCCTTTGAAAACTTATTACATACATACTTAAACATAATCATAACATGGTTAGGGCCCCGGCTTGTACCACATACATAAATGCGCGCGTCCTATGTAGGTCCAAGGTAGCAAGTCTTGAACCCTACAAGGCATACATACTAGGCCCGTTTCTTAGTCCATCGACCTAGGGGCACTTAGGAGCTCATCCCTAACGAGGCCCGTTTCTTAGTCCATCGACCCCGGGGCGCTTATGGAGCCCACCCTTGGTACAAGCTATATACAAAGTAAAATATCATGTTTTACATATCATGTTTTACATATCATGGTTCTTATCTTTTCTTGTACAATGTATCACTTATCATATCATACCATATAGGATTTTGGGCACACAACTCATCATAATGGTATGTAAAGATTTGGGCACACAGCACATCATATATTCTATGCATAAATTGGGCACATAGCTCATCACATATATCATGCATAAATTGGCACATAACTCATCATAAATAATACACACCATAGCATAAAGGTTTCCATCATGTATAGATCATAAGTGTGCATAATTAAACATAGAAGCATAGAAATCACAAAATCATGGCATATAAGATACATGGAGAACATAATTAGATTTCTAACCCTAATTTCTTTTAGTGGCCGAACCATATAGGTTGGGTTTTTGGTAAAAACTTCATACCAACATGTGAACCCTAAGTGAGCATCATTTCTTATACCATAAGAAACACCATGAGTAAGTTTAGGTAGGGTTCTAGGTTACTTAAGCTTACATCTTATCATGGCCGAAACTTATCAAGCATACATTGGGTTAAAAATTATCATTCAAGCTTGTGAACCCTAAACAACTTCCATAGCAAACATCTCAAGGAATAACATGAGCATAGTTGAGTTAGGTTCTAAGTTTCCTAAACCCTAAATCATGAAGTGGCCGAAACTTGTAGGGCTTAAAACTAGGGTTCAAGTGCCTTAAAAATATGAGAACCTTAAACAACTTTCATAGCAAATATTTCAACGAATAACATGAGCATAGTTGAGTTAGGTTCTAAGTTTCCTAAGCCCTAAATCATGAAGTGGCCGATACTTGTAGGGGCTTAAAACTAGGGTTCAAGTGCCTTAAAAACATGAGAATCTTAAACAACTTTCAAAACAAATATTTCAAGGAATAACATGAGAATAATTGAGTTAGTTTCTAAGTTTCCTAAGCCCTAAATCATGAAGTGGCCGAAACTTGTAGGGGTTTGAAACTAGGGTTCAAGTGCCTTAAAAACATGAGAACCTTAAACAACTTTCATAGCAAATATTTCAAGGAATAACATGAGCATAGTTGAGTTAGGTTCTAAGTTTCCTAAGCCCTAAATCATGAAGTGGCCGAAACTTGTAGGGGTTTGAAACTAGGGTTCAAGTGCCTTAAAAACATGAGAACCTTAAACAACTTTCATAGCAAATATTTCAAGGAATAACATGAGCATAGTTGAATTAGGTTCTAAGTTTCCTAAGCCCTAAATCATGAAGTGGCCGAAACTTGTAGGGGCTTAAAACTAGGGTTCAAGTGCCTTAAAAACATGAGAACCTTAAACAACTTTCATAGCAAGTATTTCAAGGAATAACATGAGCATAATTGAGTTAGGTTCTAAGTTCCTAAGTCCTTAAACATGATGTGGCCGAATGTTATAGTACTTAAAGCTAAGGTTCAAGTGTCCTAAAAGCATGAGAACCTTGACAACTTTCATAGCAAATATTTCAAGGAATAATCATGAATATGGCCGAAACTTGAAGTGGCCGAATGTTATAGGCCATGAAATTTACATTTCCATGCAACAATAAACATAAGAACATTAAGTTAACTTCATAACATTTCATCAAGGAGATCATGAGCATCTTAGACTTGTTTTAAATATTCCTAGGCTTCAAAACCAACCATAGCCGAACCTTCATGGACATGAAATAGAGTTCAACTTATCATACAATCATGGGCATATCATAATAGTTTCATATCTTATCTTAAGGAGATCTTAGCATGCTTAGTTTTAAATTAAAGCTCTCCTAGGCCCTTAGTTCTACCATGGCCGAATACTCATGAATCTAAGTTCTACCAAACTTTTTAACATAGAAACATGAGATAAATCCTTACTATAAAATACATGTTACAAGAAAATATCAAGCATATCAAATTTAGATCTTTTCATTTCCTAGATCCTTCCTTTGGTTTTATCTTGGTTGGAATTCTTCATGATGTTTTCTTAGATTTTTATGTAACCGAATCTTCATAGAACCATAAGAGCTATTGTACCACAGGTGAGGGGAACTTACATCCTTTCGCTTGTGGTTTTCCTTAGAGAGAAAGGTGTTCTAGGTGACAAGGAAGGAGGAAGCTTCTTCTTCTTGTACCTCCTTTTGTTTCCTTTGCTTGTAAGGGCTAGAACTTGAAGGTTTATCCTCGGAAATTAGCTTTCTTGGAGAAGAACTTAACTTAGAAATTTGGTATGAGGAGAGGGAAGTTTTCTTGGTTCGGTGAGGAATGAAGAAGGGAGAAGGAGAAGAAGAAAATGAATTTAATCCCTTGTTTTTCTTCTCTAAACCTATTTATCCCTTTGCCAAATGAAACATGTACTCATTCATTCCCTCAACTCCTCTTTTCCCCCACTCCTTTAATTCCCACGAAAATAGAGAGAGGGAGGGAAGTAGACAATCCCTCTTTTGCTTGCTCCCTTTTCTTAACCAAGAGGGAAAAGAAGGTAAGCAACTTGGTTTTCTCTTGTTCTTTCTGCTTAGTTTTCTTTTCTTCTTTAATTAAATTTTTCATTCCTTTCTATCCAATTATTTCTCCTTATCCTAATGGTTATCATTCCTCAATTTATCTCCATCAATTGTGGGAGGTTCAAGGTTCAATCCTTGACCTCATCTCTTCTTATTCTATATTTTCTTTTGTTTTTATTTTCCTTTTTCTCTTATTCTTTTCATTTATTTATGCTCTAAGGAAAATAATATTCATATACCTATTTTATAATTTTGTGGGTGATACAGTACCCCATACCTCATAAAAAGTTTGTCCTCGAACTTAGAATAGCGATGTCAGGTTGCACCGGACTTCTGGCTAAGTGCATCGGCCACCTTGTTCGCTTTTCCGGGATGATAAAAGATTTCACAATCGTAATCCTTGACTACCTCGAGCCATCTGCGTTGTCTCATATTTAGGTCTTTTTGCGTGAAGAAATATTTCAGACTCTGGTGGTCTGTATAAATCTTGCACGGCGCTCCATATAAATAATGTCTCCATGTTTTCAGAGCGAAGACCACAGCTGCTAGTTCCAGATCATGAATGGGGTAACTTCTTTTGTGATCTTTGAGTTGTCTGGAGGCATAGGCGATGACTTTGCCGTCTTGCATGAGTACATCTCCCAATCCTAATAAGGAAGCATCGCTATACATATCAAAGCCTTTGTTGCTTTCCGGAAGAGTAAGGATCGGGGCACTGGTCAGCCTCCGTTTTAATTCTGTAAAACTCTTCTCGCACTCCTCCGTCCATTCATACTTTTTATTTTTCTTGGTGAGATTCGTCATGGGGGCTGCGATTTTGGAGAAATCCTCTACGAACTTCTTGTAATAGCCTGCCAATCCCAGAAAACTTCTGATTTCGCTGGCATTCTTTGGTCTGCTCCAGTTACTTACGGCTTCGATCTTGCTTGGATCTACCATGACTCCATCCTTGGAGATGACATGACCCAAGAATATAACTCGATCTAGCCAGAACTCGCACTTGGAAAACTTTGCATATAGTTGTTTCTCTCGGAGGATCTGCAGTACAATATTCAGATGTTCGACATCTTCTTCTTGGGTTCTTGAATAGATGAGAATATCGTCAATGAAGACGATCACACATTTATCGAGATATGCCGCAAATACCTGATTCATCAAATCCATGAACACAGCAGGGGCATTTGTCACTCCGAAGGGCATAACCACGAACTCATAGTGTCCGTATCTTGTTCGAAAGGCTGTCTTTGGTATATCATCTTGTTTCACTTTTACTTGATGATAACTGGACCTTAGATCAATCTTTGAGAAGACAGTTGCTCCCTTCAATTGGTCGAACAGATCGTCGATCCACGGAAGGGGGTATCTGTTCTTGATCGTCGCGTTATTTAATGCTCGGTAATCTATACACATTCGCATAGATCCATCCTTCTTTTTCACAAACAGTACCGGAGCTCCCCACGGAGAGTGACTAGGGCGAATAAGTCCCTTGTCGAGTAACTCCCGTATCTGTTCTTGAAGTTCCTTCAACTCAGTTGGCGCCATCCGGTAAGGTGCTTTAGAAATCGGTTTAGTACCCGAAACCACTTCAATCGTAAATTCTATTTCCCAATCGGGTGCTAATCCCGGTAGTTCATCAGGAAATACTTCCGGATAGTTGCATACTACCCTGACCTCTTCTAGCTTCTGGCTTCCGGTTTGTTTTGTATCAACTTCGTGTGCTAGAAATCCAGTACATCCTTTGTCCAACATACTCTGTGCCTCTATAGCTGATAAGAATCTTTCAGGTTCTTTTCCCGATTCCCCAATAAATTCAAACATCGGCTCAGCTTCAGGTCGGAAGACTACTTTCCTGTTACAGCACTCGATTGAGGCGCCGTACTTGCTCAGGAAATCCATGCCCAGTATAATGTCATAATCCCGCATGTCAAGTACTATCAGATTGCAGTAGAGTTCTCTGTCTGCGATTCGGATAGGTACGGCCCGCAGCATATGATCCGATGGCATAACTTCCCCGGATGGTAGGGTTGTTAAGAACGTGATATTCAGTGTCTGGGGTGGTATGTCTAATCTCTTGGTAAATGATGCTGAGACGAACGAGTGTGTCACCCCCGTATCAAATAATACTAAAGCATACTGACTGAAAATAGGTAGCTGACCTGTAATGTCAGTAGAGGCGCTTGCCACATCCTCCTTAGTAAGCGAGAAAACCCTGGCGTTCGTTGTAGTTGGTGGACCTTCCAATCTCCCTTGGCTAATCGGTGTTCCCTCAATAGTAGTTTGCATCTAATGTAGTTGTGAGGGGGTATTCTTGGGTTGGTTGTTCTGCTGGGGTGGAGCCTAGAACCAGTTGGTGCAGTCTCTGGCCAGATGTCCTTCTCCTCCGTAATTATAGCACTTTCTGGTACCCTTATGACATACTCCGGAATGCAGCTTTCCGTAAATAGTGCACTGGGGGTACATCAGTTGCTTATTCACTGAGCCACCTTTTGCATTGTCCCATTGTTTCCTTTTTCTAGTGGAGGTCCCTTTCCAGCTTGTTTTATTAATTGAGGATTTCTGTCCTTCTGTTCGGACCTGACTCTTATTTCCGTTCATTATATTCTGATAATGTTCTGTGATGAGGGCACTGCTGACCAATTCCTCTGTAGTCTGAGGTCTATTAATTCCGCTGGCCACGTTCAGTGCTATTTCAGGTCGAATCATCTTCAACATTAGTCTAACACTTTCTCTTTCTGTGCAAACCAATTCTGGACATAGGCATGCCAAATGGTTGAAGCGTTTTACTGCTTCGTTTACTGATAGGTCACCTTGCCGAAACTCGGCTCGTCATAGTGTCGGTTCGTCACTTGCATATGGAAGAACTCTGTCTCGAAGTCCATCCAGTTCATCAGATTAATCTGTCTCTTTGCTTTCACTCTTTCCCACCACATTCTCGCGTCTCCGGAAAAACAGAAAGATACGCACTTGATCTTCTCTGATTCGGGCCAGTCCAGTAGTTCCTCTATGCTTTCTACTGTCTTGAACCAGGCCTGGGCATCCCATGGCTCGCAGGTACCCGAGAAGTTCTCCGGCTTCAGTCTCATCCACTGTATTAAGTAGGTCTCCTGTCGAACCACTGGGGCAGGGGCTACCGGTGGTACTGGTGCAACTATTGGCACGACGGGCACTGCATTCTGATTTGCTGGCGGGGTGGCAGGAGTTCCTTGTTGGCCCATTAACGTAGTGATTAGCTATTGTTGCTCCGTGATCTGACGCTGGAGATCAGTGACTACCTGGGTCAGATCTGGTGGAGTCGGTGTCTCGTCTTCTCGGGTAGTACGTCTCCTAGCCATGCTTATCTTCATTAAATAACAATAAATTATCGTTATTCCTATTTGGTTGCCATAAGGTTAGTACTATTCCAATCCTACCATCATGCTTACCTAAACTAAATAAATAAACATGCATAATATTAAAGCATCATAAGACAAACAACAAAAATTAAATTAAGCATATAGATTCTTACTTGGAGCGGCAGGATGGAGGCTTGACATGTGTGTAGTGAATTGGCTAAACCTGGCTCTGATACCAAACTGTAACTCCCCGCCCCTTCCTGCTCAAGCTGACGGGGGTTACTTATCACTTCTTCTTAAAACAGCAGAAGTCTTATCTATAGTATGTATATATTTTTTTCTTTATACCTTTCTTTTACTTTATTTTAATACGTCATCATCAACTACTTATCATATGAGTCACATAACATACTTAACATAAAATTAAACCATAATACTAAAGAGCATATGAAGTGTCTTAGAGTTATAAAGGAAACAACATGAACATAATTTTTATTATCAAGAAGCAGGCTTTCTTCTTTAGCCAGGTCACTACTACACACATCCTTCTTGCCCCCTCCTGCTGCTCATTTAGTACATCCATGCTTTGCCCTTATCTGTGGTACAAGGGAAAGTAAGCTGTGAGCACTCAAGGCTCAGTAAGATCCTTTCCTACTCACAAAAACCGTATTGCATAGATAAAGCTTCAATGCATAAACATAAAGACAACTCATCATATCATGTATAGAAGCATCATATCATAACAAAACATATGGTATCATGGCATATCCACATAAAGTCATAAAGTGCATTCTAGTACACATGATCATGATCATAACATAAGAAAACATAATCATAAGGTTCATCCTAACATAACATAACATACTCATAGCATAACATAATCATAGGCATCATGGTATAACATAACATAATCATAATGTGTTATGCAAGATGACTTTCAAAAACATGATTCATGCAATAATATATGCAACATGTCCTTTGAAAACTTATTACATACATACTTAAACATAATCATAACATGGTTAGGGCCCCGGCTTGTACCACATACATAAATGCGCGCGTCCAATGTAGGTCCAAGGTAGCAAGTCTTGAACCCTACAAGGCATACATACTAGGCCCGTTTCTTAGTCCATCGACCTAGGGGCACTTAGGACCCCATCCCTAACGAGGCCCGTTTCTTAGTCCATCGACCCCGAGGCGCTTATGGAGCCCACCCTTGGTAAAAGCCATACACAAAGTAAAATATCATGTTTTACATATCATGGTTCTTATCTTTTCTTGTACATCGTATCACTTATCATATCATACCATATAGGATTTTGGGCACACAGCTCATCATAATGGTATGTAAAGATTTGGGCACACAGCACATCATATATTTTATGCATAAATTGGGCACACAGCTCATCACATATATCATGCATAAATTGGCACATAACTCATCATAAATAATAAACACCATAGCATAAAGGTTTCCATCATGTATAGATCATAAGCGTGCATAATTAAACATAGAAGCATAGAAATCACAAAATCATGGCATATAAGATACATGGAGAACATAATTAGATTTCTAACCCTAATGTCTTTTAGTGGTCGAACCATATAGGTTGGGTTTTTGGTAAAAACTTCATACCAACATGTGAACCCTAAGTGAGCATCATTTTTTATACCATAAGAAACACCATGAGCAAGTTTAGGTAGGGTTCTAGGTTACTTATGCTTACATCTTATCATGGCCGAAACTTATCAAGCATACATTGGGTTAAAAATTATCATTCAAGCTTGTGAACCCTAAACAACTTCCAAAGCAAACATCTCAAGGAATAACATGAGCATAGTTGAGTTAGGTTCTAAGTTTACTAAATCCTAAATCATGAAGTGGCCGAAACTTGTAGGGCTTAAAACTAGGATTCAAGTGCCTTAAAAACATAAGAACCTTAAACAACTTTCATAGCAAATATTTCAAGGAATAACATGAGCATAGTTGAGTTAGGTTCTAAGTTTCCTAAGCCCTAAATCATGAAGTGGCCGAAACTTGTAACGGCTTAAAACTAGGGTTCAAGTGCCTTAAAAACATGAGAACCTTAAACAACTTTCATAGCAAATATTTCAAGGAATAACATGAGCATAATTGAGTGAGGTTCTAAGTTTCCTAAGCCCTAAATCATGAAGTGGCCGAAACTTGTAGGTGCTTAAAACTAGGGTTCAAGTGCCTTAAAAACATGAGAACCTTAAACAACTTTCATAGCAAATATTTCAAGGAATAACATGAGCATAATTGAGTTAGGTTCTAAGTTTCCTAAGCCCTAAATCATGAAGTGGCCGAAACTTATAGGGGTATGAAACTAGGGTTCAAGTGCCTTAAAAACATGAGAACCTTAAACAACTTTCATAGCAAATATTTCAAGGAATAACATGAGCATAGTTGAGTTAGGTTCTAAGTTTCCTAAGCCCTAAATCATGAAGTGGCCGAAACTTGTAGGGGCTTAAAACTAGGGTTCAAGTGCCTTAAAAACATGAGAACCTTAAACAACTTTCATAGCAAGTATTTCAAGGAATAACATGAGCATAATTGAGTTAGGTTCTAAGTTCCTAAGTCCTTGAACATGATGTGGCCGAATGTTATAGTACTTAAAGCTAAGGTTCAAGTGTCCTAAAAGCATGAGAACCTTGACAACTTTCATAGCAAATATTTCAAGGAATAATCATGAACATGGCCGAAACTTGAAGTGGACGAATGTTATAGGCCATGAAATTTACATTTCCATGCAACAATAAACATAAGAACATTAAGTTAACTTCATAACATTTCATCAAGGAGATCATGAGCATCTTAGACTTGTTTTAAATTCTCCTAGGCTTCAAAACCAACCATAGCCGAACCTTCATGGACATGAAAAAGAGTTCAACTTATCATACAATCATGGGCATATCATACTAGTTTCATATCTTATCTTAAGGAGATCTTAGCATGCTTAGTTTTAAATTAAAGCTCTCCTAGGCCCTTAGTTCTACCATGGCCGAATACTCATGAATCTAAGTTCTACCAAACTTTTTAACATAGAAACATGAGATAAATCCTTACTATAAAATACATGTTACAAGAAAATATCAAGCATATCAAATTTAGATCTTTTCATTTCCTAGATCCTTCCTTTGGTTTTATCTTGGTTGGAATTCTTCATGATGTTTTCTTAGATTTTTATGTAACCGAATCTTCATAGAACCATAAGAGCTATTGTACCACAGGTGAGGGGAACTTACATCCTTTCGCTTGTGGTTTTCCTTAGAGAGAAAGGTGTTCTAGGTGACAAGGAAGGAGGAAGCTTCTTCTTCTTGTACCTCCTTTTGTTTCCTTTGCTTGTAAGGGCTAGAAATTGAAGGTTTATCCTCGGAAATTAGCTTTCTTGGAGAAGAACTTAACTTAGAAATTTGGTATGAGGAGAGGGAAGTTTTCTTGGTTCGGTGAGGAATGAAGAAGGGAGAAGGAGAAGAAGAAAATGAATTTAATCCCTTGTTTTTCTTCTCTAAACCTATTTATCCCTTTGCCAAATGAAACATGTACTCATTCATTCCCTCAACTCCTCTTTTCCCCCACTCCTTTAATTCCCATGAAAATAGAGAGAGGGAGGGAAGTAGACAATCCCTCTTTTGCTTGCTCCCTTTTCTTAACCAAGAGGGAAAAGAAGGTAAGCAACTTGGTTTTCTCTTGTTCTTTCTGCTTAGTTTTCTTTTCTTCTTTAATTAAATTTTTCATTCCTTTCTATCCAATTATTTCTCCTTATCCTAATGGTTATCAATCCTCAATTTATCTCCATCAATTGTGGGAGGTTCAAGGTTCAATCCTTGACCTCGTCTCTTCTTATTCTATATTTTCTTTTGTTTTTATTTTCCTTTTTCTCTTATTCTTTTCATTTCTTTATGCTCTAAGGAAAATAATATTCATATACCTATTTTATAATTTCGTGGGTGTTACTATAAAGCCCGAAAAATTCTCGAATTTATTTTAGAATTATTCTATGATTTTTGTGGAATTTTTAGATATTTTTCCGGAATTTTCCGAGTAGCGGAAGTGACAAAAATAATTGGAACCGTAAAATAGCTTAGGCGGGAATCGAACCCAAGACCTATGGTTTACGGATAAGTTTAGTAACCGGTGAACCCAGCAGGGCCATGCTGAAAGAAAGGAGAACCAAATATATTTATATTAGAGTTGGGTTCATTAAACCACTTAATATAAATAATAAACCTAAGATGGAGTTGGGTTATTTTATTTTGGTTCGGCAAATCCCTCTTCACCGAGACCATTCACGCCGCCCCCTCCTTTTCTTCCTCCTTCTCTCGGCGCCACATCAAGGAAAGGCTAGGGCTTTCTTCCTAGGGTCCCAAGGTTACCATCCGGCAACGATTTCAACACAAGGAAGTTCCCTCCGCGAGTAGAGCACGTGGACGCGAGCGAATCGTCGAGAAATTTGTCTTCACCGGAATTTCTAGCGAAAGGAATTGTAAGAAAACCTTGCGATTGAGGTAAGAAACCCCTCACCTGCAGTATAATTGCTCTCGCTTGTTAGTTTTGGCATTAGTTCAGTAGTTTTACAGTTTTCAGTTTTAGGGTGTGCTTTTAGTGCACACCAAGCATTCGGTAGAATGCCCAGTTCAGAAGGATGCACCAGTAGGCGTCCTAACAGCATGTAAAATGTATTAGAAACATTTTACTCAGGTTATTATCAGTTATTACAACTATATGGATCAGATATCCATTTGGGTGGGCTCCCACAGTAGCCTCTAGGTTCAGATAACCTAGAACAGCAAAGTAAAATAAAACAGTATTCAGTATTTTACTTTTATTTAGTTGGCACTGTACTTGGATCAGATATCCATGGGCTGGACTCCCACAGTCGTCCCTAGGTTCAGATAACCTAGTAACCCTGCTGGATTCGGAACTTGCAATCCCGGGTCTCGTAGGGATGCGCGCACAGTAAGTACAGTTGTCAGGGCCCCAACAGCATGTTTAGTATTTTCATCTATTATATGTATAGTTTTCAAATTTGAAACCAGTGATGAGAACACTAATTTAGCTTTCAGTTCAGTTCAGGTTCAGTTTACATGATTTGAGTTCATGTACAGATTTAGATATATGCATGACTAGTTCAGTTTCATGCTCAGTTTATAAGTATGCCATGTTCAGTTTAAAGCATGTTTAATTTATATGCTATGCCATGTTTCAGTTCCAGTTTATGCTTTTATATGCCATGCCATGTTGTCATGCTCAGCTCGGTTTTCAAATAGCATGTTTTAAAAGTCATGAAATGCATCGTTGCATGTTTTTGTGAGGTAGATGGTTTCTTACTAAGCTTAAAGCTTACAGATGCTACTTTTCTTATACTGCAGATACCGGTAAAAGAAAAGTGGATTAGCGGAGGCTGGAGGGCGATGCTACGATGATGTGTGTGTGCAAGGGGTTTGGAATAAAGATCCTTGGGATCTATACGCTTTTATTTCAGTTTTAGTACTTAACATGCCTAGTTTTATGACTTAGTCTTGTTACTAGGTGTTACAGCTTAGTAAACTATGTCTTGTTTAGTTTATCATGTTTAGAATGTTAGTATTTACATGCTAGAGTGTTTTTCATGTATCTAGAACTTTTGTATGCGATTTTTGGCACGAATCAGTGCTGGAAATCAGAAATTCTGATTTCGTATCAGACTATCAGAACCTGGATCGGTCAGCAGACCGATCCAGTGCTTTTCCTTCTCCTGGATCGGTCAGCCGACCGATCCAGATGGATACAGTAGCTTACTGTATCTCCCAGGATCGGTCAGCCGATCGATCCCTCCGCGAACAGAGAGTTCGGGACGAATTCAGCAGTCACTGATCGGTCGCCCGACCGATCAGTGAGCCACTGATCGGTCTCACCGACCGATCAGTGAGCAGCTGGATCAGTCGGCAGACCGATCCAGCCAGTGTTCGCGTGGGTGACAGTGGATCGTTCCACGGACCGATCCAAAGCTTCAGTTTCACCTCCTCAGTATAGCTAAGAATATCTAGGAGGTAGTTGGATATGAAATCTCACTCTCACAGAGTTAACAGAGGCAACTACAATAGTTTAGTAAAATTTTATTTTACCCAGTTTCCGCACAGTACAGCACAGTAGTTTCAGTAGTTAATGTAGCTATCCGGCTCACAGCTTAGTACCCAGGAGTTGGGTCGTTACAGAGTGGTATCAGAGCAAGTTCCTTACTTCTTACACACACATCAGCATTGTGCCTACAGCTTCCAAGTAAGAATATCTCTCACTCAGTTTGTTTTCAGCTTTCATATCAGTTATATGTGCTTTCATGTTTGCTCTCATGTTAGTAGTTAATTAATTCATGTTTACAGTGATAGTATTTAACATGTTACCAGTAGTTAACTATAACATGATAGCCTAGTTATATATATGTGTTCTCTGCTATTTAGAAAATGGTACGAGGACGTCCAGCTAAGAAAGCATCAGTGGCTGAGCCCCAGCATGAGGCAGGTAGTTCAGTGCCTCCCCCAGACCTTACAGCACTAGTGGCTCAGCTACAGCAGCAGTTAGCTGAACAGCAGCAGGAGATAGCCTCCTTAAAGGCTAACCAGCAGACTACTCCCCCAGTCACTCCAGTACCGAACCTCACGACTCCAGTAATCACAGAGGTTGTACCAGCTCAGCCTGCAGTACCAGTCCCAGTAGCCCCAGTAGCAGGGGCTAAGAGAGAAGCTTACCTTATCCAGTGGCAGAGAATTAAGCCCGAGAACTTCTCAGGCACCAGCGAACCATGGGATGCTCAGGCATGGTTTAAAACACTAGAAAGCACGATGGAGCTTCTAGACTGGCCAGAGCACGAAAAGGTGAAGTGTGCCTCCTTCTGTTTAACAGGAGATGCACGCATGTGGTGGGAGCGGATTAAACCGAAGTGGCCAGTAAACCAGATGACATGGGCCAACTTCGAGAAAGAATTCTTCGAGGAATTCTTTCACATGCAAGTCACGAACCGACACTATGACGAGTTTACAGAATTTCGTCAGGGCAACCTATCAGTTCAGGAGGCCGTGAAGAAATTCAACAGGTTGGCCCGTCTGTGTCCAGAACTAGTCAGCTCAGAGAAGGAACGAGTACGCTTGATGCTGAAGATGCTCAGACCAGAGATCGCAATGAATGTGGCTGGTGGCGTTCATAGGCCACAAACCACAGAGGAGCTAGTGAGTAGTGCTCTGATCACCGAGCACTATCAGCACAGCATCACCCAGCAGAAGCAGGTTTCCACAGAGCCCAAGGGACAAGCTGGCTCAGGTACTCAGCAGAAACAACAGGGACATAGCTCCAACTGGAAAGGGAAACGCAAGGCAAGCAGTGACCCAAAAGGAGGACCAGCTGGAAAACATTCCAGACATCCCAAGTGTGCTACTTGTGGGAAACATCATCCAGGAGTTTGCCGCAAGGGTACGCGAGGTTGTTTTGAATGTGGACAGGAAGGGCACATGGCTAAGCAATGCCCGAACAAGACAAGTCTATGGAGCTCAGCCAGCGCAGCTACACCAGATGTATGCTGCCTTAGATGGTCCACAGATCAGTCAGGGCAGATTAGAAGCCCCCACAGCTATCCCGAATGCCAGGATTTTCTCACTGACCAGAGAGGACGTAGCAAATGCCTCGACAGTTGTCACAGGTCAGATCAGTATTTTACAGCATAATACAACTGTCTTATTCGATACTGGGGCAACCCACTCTTATGTATCCAGGGCATTTGCCGAGAAATTAGCAACACCTCCAGAGTTACTCAACAGTCAGTTTCTGACAACACTACCCTCAGGAGACATTATGGCATCTACGCACTGGCTCAGAGCAGTGCCAGTCATTATAGCAGACAGGGAACTTTTTGGTGATCTGATAGTGCTAGAAATGACTGACTACGATGTCATCTTTGGAATGGATTTTCTGATCAGATACGGCGCTTCTATAGAGTGCCGTAAACAGAAGGTCATATTCCAACCTGAAGCAGGAGTACAGTTTGAGTTCATAGGAAAACCAAAGAGAAAAGCCAGGAAGTTTCTCTCAGCATTGAAAGCACAGCAGCTATTGGATTCAGGATGCATGGGATTTTTAGCAAATGTAGTCAACACCAGCCAGGACAAGAACCAACAGCTATCAGAGGTTCGAGTCGTTTGTGACTACCCAGCAGTCTTCCCGGAAGAGCTACCAGGCTTAGCACCAGACAGGGAGATTGAATTTGAGATAGAGCTCATTCCCGGCACAAATCCAATTTCCAAGGCACCGTACCGCATGGCTCCAGCTGAACTGAAAGAACTTCAGGAGCAATTACAGGAGCTTCTAGACAAGGGTTTCATACGCCCTAGTCACTCACCATGGGGAGCACCTGTGTTGTTCGTGAAGAAGAAGGATGGAAGCATGCGCCTATGCATAGACTACCGTGCCTTGAACCAGGTCACAATTAAAAACAGGTACCCTCTCCCCAGGATAGATGACCTGTTTGATCAGCTAAAGGGAGCCACAGTGTTCTCAAAAATTGACCTCAGATCAGGATATCACCAGGTTAGAGTCAAGAAAGGTGATATACCTAAAACAACTTTCAGGACCAGATACGGACATTATGAGTTCGTAGTCATGCCTTTCGGCGTGACAAATGCTCCAGCTACTTTCATGGACCTCATGAACAGAGTATTCAGAGAATACTTAGACAAGTTTGTCATCGTGTTCATCGATGACATTCTTATCTATTCAGGCACTCAGGAGGACCATGCAGAGCATCTGAAGACAGTTTTGCAGATCCTTCAGCAGAACCAGCTGTATGCCAAATTCACGAAATGTGAATTTTGGCTAGACCAGATAGCCTTTCTAGGCCACATCATCTCCAAGGATGGTGTTATGGTAGATCCCAGCAAGATAGAAGCAGTAGGTAACTGGAAGAGACCCAAGAACGCCAGTGAAATCAGGAGCTTTCTGGGACTAGCAGGCTACTACCGGAAATTCGTAGAGGACTTCTCCAGGATAGCCTCCCCACTGACAGCTCTCACCAGGAAGAACAAGAAATTTCAGTGGACAGAGGACTGCGAGAACAGCTTCAGCGAACTAAAACGGAGATTGACCAGTGCTCCTATTTTAGCTATACCAGAAAACACAGACAGCTTCGACATCTACAGTGACGCCTCTAAATTGGGATTAGGAGCAGTACTGATGCAGGGTGATCGCCTATGCCTCCAGAAAACTCAAGGATTATGAGAGGAACTATCCTACTCACGACCTTGAACTTGCAGCAGTGGTGTTCGCTCTCAAGATTTGGAGACATTATTTGTACGGAGCTCAGTGCAGAGTGTATACAGATCATCAAAGTCTGAAGTATTTCTTTACTCAAAAGGATCTGAATATGCGACAGCGCAGATGGTTAGAGCTGGTCAAGGATTGTGACATAGATATTCTCTACCATCCAGGGAAAGCTAATAAGGTAGCAGACGCACTCAGCAGGAAGTCCAGTGCTACCTTATTATCTTTAGCAGCTATGTCACCACCCCTAAGGAAGGAGATTACAGCTTTTAGTCTCGAGCTTATAGTCGGGCAGCTTTCCGCTATGTCCTTAGCATCTACCTTGCTTGATGATATCCAGACAGCTCAGGAGCAGGATCCTGAAATCCAGAAAATCAAGCAAGGGTTAGCAGAATCAGAAAGTGGAGAGTTCAGAGTGTCCGGCAGTGGGGTAGTGTACTGTGGTGACAGACTTTGTGTTCCAGATCAAGAGGGACTACGAAAACAGATTCTAGACGGGGCTCACAGGACTCCCTATGCGATGTATCCTGGTTCCACCAAAATGTATCAGGATCTAAAGAAACGATTTTGGTGGCCTGGGATGAAGAGCGATATCGCCAGATACGTCAGCATCTGCCTAACCTGTCAGAGGGTTAAGGCAGAACATCACCGACCAGGAGGAGTTCTGCAGCCGATCCAGATTCCAGAATGGAAGTGGGAGGATATCTCTATGGACTTCATAGTGGGATTACCCAGAACCACAAATGGTTTCGATGCCATCTGGGTAATAGTCGACAGGTTGACTAAATCAGCCCACTTCTTAGCTATCAGAATATCCTATTCCATGGAGCAGCTAGCTCAATTGTATCTCAAGGAGATTGTCAGGCTGCATGGAGTCCCACGAACCATTATATCAGACAGAGACAGCAGATTTACATCACACTTCTAGAAGTGTGTACAGACAGCTATGGGCACCCAGTTAAAATTCAGCACAGCCTTCCGTCCTCAGACAGATGGTCAGACGGAGCGAGTAAATCAGGTACTCGAGGATATGCTCCGGGCTTGTGCCCTAGATTTCAAGGGAAGTTGGTGCAAATATCTGAGTCTAGCAGAATTTGCATACAACAACAGTTATCAGGCCACTATCGGCATGGCACCTTATGAGGCACTCTATGGGCGGAGGTGCAGATCACCAATATGCTAGTATGAGAGTGGTGAACAGAAGGAACTAGAGCTTCAGACAGATCTAGTAGCAGATACCACAGCAGCCATACAGCAGATTCGCCAGAGGATAGAGACAGCACAGAGCCTTCAGAAGAGCTATGCTGATACACGACGCAGACCCCTAGAGTTTTCAGTTGGGGATACAGTTTTCCTCAGAGTAGCTCCCATGAAGGGAGTCATGCGTTTTGGGAGGAAGGGCAAGCTAGCTCCCAGATATGTGGGACCATACCTTATCACGAAGAGAGTGGGCAAGGTAGCATATGAGCTAGAGCTACCTCAGGAGATGTCAGCCGTCCACAACATATTTCATGTCTCCATGCTGAAGAAGCATATTCCAGACGCCACCCAGGTGATTGAGCCCCAGTTGGTACAGGTCCGTGATGATCTCAGCTATGACAGTCGGCCTATTTAGATAATAGATCGAGCAGTAAAGAAATTACGGAACAAGGAAGTGCCATTAGTCAAAGTCAGTTGGCAAAATCACACAGCAGCAGAGGTGACTTGGGAGACAGAGGCCAGCATGAGATAGAAGTACCCAGAATTGTTTTAAGTTCGGGGATGAACTTTTTATAAGGTATGGGGGATTGTAAAGCCCGAAAAATTCCCGAATTTATTTTATAATTATTCTATGATTTTTGTGGAATTTTTAGATATTTTTCCGGAATTTTCCGAGTAGCGGAAGTGGCAAAAATAATTGGAACCGTAAAATAGCTTAGGCGGGAATCGAACCCGAGACCTATGGTTTACGGATAAGTTTAGTAACCGGTGAACCCAGTAGGGTCGTGCTGAAAGAAAGGAGAACCAAATATATTTATATTAGAGTTGGGTTCATTAAACCACTTAATATAAATAATAAACCTAAGATGGAGTTGGGTTATTTTATTTTGGTTCGGCAAATCCCTCTTCACCGAGACCATTCACGCAGCCCCCTCCTTTTCTTCCTCCTTCTCTCGGCGCCACATCAAGGAAAGGCTAGGGCTTTCTTCCTAGGGTCCCAAGGTTACCATCTGGCAATGATTTCATCACAAGGAAGTTCCCTCCGCGAGTAGAGCACGTGGACGTGAGCGAATCGTCGAGAAATTTGTCTTCACCGGAATTTCTAGCGAAAGGAATTGTAAGAAAACCTTGCGATTTAGGTAAGAAACCCCTCACATGCAGTATAATTGCTCTCGCTTGTTAGTTTTGGCGTTAGTTCAGTAGTTTTACAGTTTTCAGTTTTAGGGTGTGCTTTTAGTGCACACCAAGCATTCGGTAGAATGCCCAGTTCAGAAGGATGCACCAGTAGGCGTCCTAACAACATGTAAAATGTATTAGAAACATTTTACTCAGGTTATTATCAGTTATTACAACTATATGGATCAGATATCCATTTGGGTGGGCTCCCACAGTAGCCTCTAGGTTCAGATAACCTAGAACAGCAAAGTAAAATAAAACAGTATTCAGTATTTTACTTTTATTTAGTTGGCACTGTACTTGGATCAGATATCCATGGGATGGACTCCCACAGTCGTCCCTAGGTTCAGATAACCTAGTAACCCTGCTGGATTCGGAACTTGCAATCCCGGGTCTCGTAGGGATGCGCGCACAGTAAGTACAGTTGCCAGGGCCCCAACAGTATGTTTAGTATTTTCATCTATTATATGTATAGTTTTCAAATTTGAAACTAGTGATGAGAACACTAATTTAGCTTTCAGTTCAGTTCAGGTTCAGTTTACATGATTTGAGTTCATGTACAGATTTAGATATATGCATGACTAATTCAGTTTCATGCTTAGTTTATAAGTATGCCATGTTCAGTTTAAAGCATGTTTAATTTATATGCTATGCCATGTTTCAGTTCCAGTTTATGCTTTTATATGCCATGCCATGTTGTCATGCTCAGCTCAGTTTTCAAATAGCATGTTTTAAAAGTCATGAAATGCATCGTTGCATGTTTTTGTGAGGTAGATGGTTTCTTACTAAGCTTAAAGCTTACAGATGCTACTTTTCTTATACTGCAGGTACAGGTAAAAGAAAAATGGATTAGCGTGGAGGCTGGAGGTCGATGATGTGTGTGTGCAAGGGGTTTGGAATAAAGATCCTTGGGATTTATACGCTTTTATTTCAGTTTTAGTACTTAACATGCCTAGTTTTATGACTTAGTCTTGTTACTAGGTGTTACAGCTTAGTAAACTATGTCTTGTTTAGTTTATCATGTTTAGAATGTTAGTATTTACATGCTAGAGTGTTTTTCATGTATCTAGAACTTTTGTATGCGATTTTTGGCACGAATCAGTGCTGGAAATCAGAAATTCTGATTTCGTATCAGACTATCAGAACCTGGATCGGTCAGCAGACCGATCCAGTGTTTTTCCTTCTCCTGGATCGGTCAGCCGACCGATCCAGATGGATATAGTAGCTTACTGTATCTCCCAGGATCGGTCAGCCGATCGATCCCTCCGCGAACAGAGAGTTCGGGACGAATTCAGCAGTCACTGATCGGTCGCCCGACCGATCAGTGAGCCACTGATCGGTCTCACCGACCGATCAGTGAGCAGCTGGATCAGTCGGCAGACCGATCCAGCCATTGTTCGCGTGGGTGACAGTGGATCGTTCCACGGACCGATCCAAAGCTTCAGTTTCACCTCCTCAGTATAGCTAAGAATATCTAGGAGGTAGTTGGATATGAAATCTCACTCTCACAGAGTTAACAGAGGCAACTACAATAGTTTAGTAAAATTTTATTTTACCCAGTTTCCGCACAGTACAGCACAGTAGTTTCAGTAGTTAATGTAGCTATCCGGCTCACAGCTTAGTACCCAGGAGTTGGGTCGTTACAGTTACAGTTGTCTTCTGCTATTAGTTTCCTTATACATGTGGTTTTGATCTTACCGTATGGATTATAGCATTTCTGCTATAGGTTTTTCTGTTAAACCTGAACAAGAATAGCCATGAAGCTTAGTATGGTTTTTAGTTTTAGTTTTAGTTCTTAGAACAATGCATTCCTCTTCAGTGCAGTTATATTCCATTGAGTGCAGAATTTTAATAAGATTATATTTCATTAAGTGCAGTTTTCATTTGCCAAGAAATAATTTACCATTATTTTGAAGTAATATACTATATATATTTGGAATAGTGAAGTAAGAATTAGAGAGATGTTAATTCCTGCAAAGTTTATTTGTTTTGTGCCATGAAATGGCCATGAACAGCTGGCCTTTTTGCACTTCAGATTCTGATACTTTCACATGTACCACAACTTTAGAGGAATAGTTAATAAGCAAAAGAAACAAGTTCAAATAAGTTGGATTTGCCACGAATAGCTCTGTACACTTCAGCTATTGATTAAAATAGTTACTATTGATTGTTTTTGTGATACATTTGTCACGAATAGCTCCATTGAAGCTTAGAACAACCCATACCTCTTGTGATATATGGTGATACATGTACCTTTTATTTTTCTCAAAACATGAACAGAACATGTCCCCTTCCTTAAGTATTTCGATTGGTCTTTTACTTAACAAGTGCAGATTTGGTTTTTGTCTTGTTATACATGCAGTTTTAGATTTACTAGTTGTGTTGTATAGCATTCCAGTTCAGAATTTTGATTAAGTTTGTAGGCAGATTTGATTAAGCTAGTAGGCAGATTTGATTAATGTGCAGAATTTTTGATTAGCATAGTATACAGTTTTATTGAGCATTTCAGTACAGTTTTATTAAGTATTTTCATGCAATTTTGTTAAGCATTTCAGTACAGTTTTATTAAGTATTTCCATGCAATTCAGTTAAGCATTTCAGTGCAATGTTAATAAGCATTTTAGTGCAGTTTTGTATGAGACATCCTTTTATTAGAGATATTAACAAGTATAAGAAAGATAAAGAAAAGAAAGAAAAAGGCCAAGGCCTTAAGTAAATCCCAAAGTCAAGACTCTAGGGATTTTGACACACAAGGTGCTTGTTAAAATGTCAAGACATTTAAAGAAGAAGTAATTAAGATATTTTACTTTGAAGAGGCTAGTACCCGACTTCCAAGGTTGTCGTTAAACAAATCCAGGTGACCAATTCCAAGGTCTTAGCCCTAGTAAGACCAAGGTCTTTACCCTCGCAGGACTTGTAACTATCTACCACAGTCTCTATTAAGGAGCGCGCTTTGGTACTACGCCTGGGCCCAAGAGAAGTTGATTATTATTTTGAAGTATTAAAATATAAGTTTTGGAACAAATGAAACAAGCTTCACTTATGTTTAGAGTCAGCAAGTTTAGTTTCTTTTAATTCAAAGCTTGCAGTATTAGTTTTATTTGTTTCCTAATTAGTTTATTGAGCATGATTGGCCTTGTCTTCCAACATGCAGTTTTATTCTTGTATATCATGAGTATGCAAATTTTAGTGCTTTGCTACTAGATGAGCATGAATAGTTTTCTTCTTATAGATTCAGTTTTAGCATTTCTATATTTATATGCAAATTCGAGTTTTTATGAGTTAGACAGCGCTTACTAAGCATTTTGCTTATAGTTTGCATTTCCTCTTACTACAGATAAAGGAAAGGAAAAGCTATAGAAAAGGAAGGCGACAAGGAGGTGTAGAAGGATGTGTGATGCCAGGACTATGGGAGAGACTTGGGGTATTATTAAGTTTCCGTGTTTTAGTTGTTAAGAAACATTTGAGTTTGTACCTTAAGTTCTATGTCATTTGAGATTATTTTTGTTTTAGATTTCATGCTAAGATGAATTCAGTTTAGTAAATACCTTCTTTTGGTGTTTACATGGAGATATAGTTTCTTATGTTTCTGTTATTATGATATATATGTGCATGTTCATTTTTGGAGTATTGTATTGTATTTTAGTTCTGTTGAACTGCATATACTCTGCCAAAATTTTAAGTTTTCTGAAAAAATTAAGTACAGTTTGTTACACTAGTTAAGTAAGAGTCTATAGTAGTTACGTAACAGACACCTTTAGAGAGTAGTGAGAAGGGTGGTCGTTACATCATGATCCATATGAAGTCCGTTAGCGGGGCAGCCTGCCTCCAACACCCCTCGGTCGTACAACACAAAAATGTTAGATCGTAAAGTTCTCTAGAAGGTGGGGGGTGAATAGCGATCATCGAAAATTCGTTATTAAGTAAGCAGCGGAAATAAAAAATTAAACACAATGCTAACAAAACCAATTATACTTGGTTCGGAGCCTTCATTGACTCCTACTCCAAGGCCCGCACGTGAGAGTGCTTTGGTTGGACAATCACTAATAATTCACAAAAGTATTACATGATTTAGTACAAGTATTATGAAAAGAATACCGACAAAAAGTTGCAGGTGTCAGAGGAGCTTCACAGTGTCGCAGGAACAGTGCACAATAGAGCAATCATAGAAGGAAGTTGTGTCTTTTTGTTCCAGGTGGAGGGCTCCTTATATAGGTAGCTCCGGACAACCAAATCTCTTCTGGGCACCTGGACAGTGACGTCGGCCTAGCCAATTAGTGTGCTCCATGTTGCGACAAGATAAACTTTTGCATTTCGAGCACCCATACCACTTTTTCTAGCAAAGCATTTTCCTACATGAAAAAGATTAGTCCAAGATAATAAATATTATACTACCCTACAAAACAAAAGTTAGCACAATTATATACACAGAGTAGTAATTAGATTATGTGTCCTCGAGAGCAGAATCTAGTTATGATCTCAACTTAGATTTCTAAAATAGATCTAAGTTGGATCAACGCCTACAGTTTCCTCAAACGGGGAACACATTCTCACCAAGTCACTCCCCTTCAATGGCTTACCTTAACTTACCATCCTGCCAGATATCTAGTCAGTCCGTCGACCTATCTGGACTTCATGCCAGCTATCCGTTCGACCTATTGACCTAGCTAGACTTTGTGCCAGATATTTGGTCAGCCTATCGACCTATCTGGACTTCGTACTAGCTATCCGATCATCTCGTCGACCTACATGGATTTCTTAATAGATATCCGATCGGCCCGTCGACCTATCTAGACTTCACCTGCACACTCAGTTAGATCGTTAGATCACAACAAACTAACTTAACTTACTTTGTCATTCATCAAAACCTAAGTTAGACTGTTAGTGCTAATCGCACCAACAATCTCTCCATTTTTGATGCAATTGTTGGATCATGATGCATGTTAGAGGGGGGGGGGGGATGAATCACATGGTATTCAAAACACTTCTTTTTTAGTTTTAAAAACTCGAGTACGCAGCAAAAAATAAGAAGTTCGAAGATAAGAAAATACGAGAAGAACACAAACGGTTTTTACTTGGTTTGGAGCCTTCAGTGACTCCTACTCCAAGGCCCAGGTCCCATGGACCTATCGATGAGCAATCCACTAAACACCTCTTCTGGTACCCTCAGAAGAGAGAATCGAGTACAAGAAAAGTTAGGCCAAGTGTAACACCCTGCACTTGTCTTTTTATAGTAATTAAGTACAAAATTTTTTTTACCAACACTTCAATAATAGAAATAACAGTGCTTTATATTGATGTCTATCTGCTGGGCATGATCAAAACTCATTGGAGTAGTTGTCAGGCTCAACAACTTTGCAGTAGAGTCACAACAGGAACCGGAAGTAGTTGGCGGTGCAAATGTGCGCACAGTAGCTCATATGTAGTTGTTGTGTAAGTGTCTTCTCGAGACTACCTTATAAAGGGCTTGGAGGGCACCTCCCATAAGCATGGAAGGCACCTCCAATAAGGTAAATCCTATCCCGAGTGAACCGACACTTATCTGCAACCGATTTCAAAAATTATAATGCGAAGGGTGCCTTCCATAGCCATGGAAGCGCCTTCAGGTACTATTTGTTAGGATCGTTCGTACTCGGCTAGAGAGGGGGGGGTGTGAATAGCTGCCCCAAATCGCTCGTTTCTTCCTATAATTCGTTAGCGCAGCGGAAAAATAAACTAGAAACGAAAGGAAGAATATCAAACCTTAACACAGCGATGTACGAGGTTCGGAGATGATGCTCCTACTTCTCGGCGTGTCCGTAAGGTGGACGAACCCAATCAATCCGTCGGTGGATGAGTCCCCGGAAAACCGGCTAATAAAAACTCCTTCTAGGTGGAGAAACCTCGCCACACTTGTTTGCAACAGCAAACAGGAGTACAAGTACAAAGAATAAGCAAGAAATACAATAAGAATACACAAGCACTCTACCAATCTTGCTTTCTCGTCGACTGGAGTCCGGATGAAGCAACAGCTTAAAAACCCTAACAGCAGTCGGGGAAGCTCACGCGAAGCTTTCGGGAGGAACTCAACAGAGCTCTTATCGCAGCCCACAAATCTTCAGCAGAAGAGAAGAAAGAAGGAAGAAGAAGAAGTTGCACCAAAGCCTTGATCTCCTTTTATAACCTGCGAACCTGCACAGCGAAGACAGAAGCCAGCGGAGAAGACGGAGCGACCCGTTGTGACTCAACGGTCGAATCGTGGACCGATCAGGCTCCACCCTGATCGGTCCAGAACCCTTCTGATCGGTCTGGGGACCGATCAGGCCCTGGGCTGATCGGTCCCTAGACCGATCAGATTGCTCCACAGAAAGTGCCCAACTTTCTGTTCGTTTCCTGATCGGTCTGTGGACCGATCAGGCCACAGACCGATCCCACCTCTCTCGGCTGCGTCTCTGATCAGTCATGGAGACCGATCAGGCTTCATGCTGATCGGTCCCTAGACCGATCAGTAAGCTCACATTACTGCGCTTTGCCTTCTATTTGTTATCTGATCGGTCACCAGATCGATCAGATACACAAACGTATCGCTGGATCGGTCTGCAGACCGATCCAGAGCTTGGTTTTTGCCCAAACCAAGTTCCAAACCTTTCAAACCAATATCCGGTCAACCTTGACCTATTGGTACATCATGCTTAGCATTCGGTCACTCTCTTGACCTGCTAAGACTCCCCACCAAGTGTCCGGTCAATCCCTTTGACCCACTTGGACTTTCCTCTTCGTGCCAAGTATCCGGTCACTCCTTTGACCTACTTGGACTTCCCATCACCAGATGTCGGATCACCCTTGATCCATCTGGATTTTCCCTTGCCCGGCTTCACTCACCAGGACTTTCACCTAGCTTCACTCACTAGGGTTTTCACACTGCCTAACATCCCAGTTAGGACTTTCTCACTGCCTGGCTTCACTCACCAGGACTTTCCAACTGCCTAACATCCCAGTTAGGACTTTCCCACTGCCTGGCTTCACTCACCAGGACTTTCCACACTGCCTAACATCCCAGTTAGGACTTTCCCGTGCCAAATCTCCATACTTGGACTTTTCCAGTGCCAAGTCTCCATACTTGGACTTTTCCCGTGCCAAGTCTCGATACTTGGACTTTTCGCGTGCCAAGCTCCCTGCTTGGACTTTTCCAGTGCCAAGTTTCCATACTTGGACTTTTCTAGTGCCAAGCTCCCTGCTTGGACTTTTCCGTTGCCAAGTCTCCATACTTGGACTTTTTTCCCGAATCAGGTCAACCAGGTCAACCTTGACCTATGGTTGCCCCAATAATCTCCCAAACATCTATTCTTGTCCCATATCAAGAATACAACTCTTCCACGAGTGTCAAACATCAACATGCAACTCAACTAGGTCAACCTTGACCTAAGGTTGTACCGACAATCTTCCTAAGTCAAACATCAAAATACAACTCGAGTCAGGTCAACTTGAGTCAGGTCAACCAGGTCAACCTTGACCTAAGGTTGCACCAACAATCTCCCCCTTTTTGATGTTTGACAAAACCCATAATCAAGTTAGGTTATCCCGATAACCTAACTTAGGTTTTCCAATCATCTTCCAATGTCCAATGTTCTTTCCTTGAACATTCTCTGGACATTCTCCCCTTAGGTTAACCCGATAACCTAACTTGGGTTCTCCAATAATTTTCCCCCTTTTTGACACACATCAAAAAGAATTCCAATGTTCTTCCTTGAATATTCCTTGACATTCTTCCCCTAGCTTAGGTTAACCCGATAACCTAACTTGGGTTCTCCAATAATTCTCCAATGAACACTCTCCCCTTTTTGACACACATCAAAAAGAAAAAGGAGGGTATCAAGGTCAAGAGTTTCTTCCTAATGAGAGTCCCATACCTTTCATTGAAACTCTTAATTTCCCCCTTGATACTAAACTCAACAATCAACTTAGTGATAATCTCATATCACTAATCCTCAAAATTCTTAAGGAGTAAAAACTCCCCCTAAAAGTCAACTCCCCCTTGACAATTAGGTAAAACTCCCCCTAAAGGTCAACTCCCCCTTGACCATTGCACCAACAATGTCTTTGTGAGTTCCAAACCTTTAGAAATCCAAAAACACCATTTCCATAACTGAAATTTCAGACAACAGCTGAAAAATCAGAAATTCGGCACGCCCTGATCGGTCCCCAGACCGATCAGAACCCCCATGGATCGGACTCACTGGATCGGTCTGCAGACCGATCCACAATACTCTGGATCAGTCCGCAGACCGATCAGATCTTCCCTGGATCGGTCCCCGGACCGATCCAGCCACTGAAATCAGAACTTCTGATTTCCCCTTCCGGAAAATCAGAAACTCCTAATAAATTCAAGAAAATTCCAAAAATTATGAAACTTTGAGGATACATTCCTCATATCATACACTATCATGGAAAAATAGTTTTCTATGAAAATAACTTTCATTTTTCAATCTTGATACAAAGTTCAAAAACTTTGAAATAGTTCAAGTTTAACTCAACTTTGTATCACAATGTTCAATGATGAATGCTATCACTAGGAAAGCTTCATCAAGGTTTTTCAAATCAATTTTAAAATGATTTTAAACCTTTAATTTAGGATCATAATCTTAGGACTATATGTACATGACTTGTACACAAGTTTTCCCTATAATCCTCCATTTCTTGAATTAGGCTCATCTAGGTACAAGAACTATGCACCTTGATCCTAATTCATGATCCTAATATCTCACACACATCTAAAGTGTATCAAACACATCCATGGAAATTTTGATGTGAGATATGGGTTTAGGTATCTTAGACTAAGGTCTCATGCATTTTCTAAACACAAATTTGATCTCAATATCAAAATGTGTTTTTCATCCTTAAATCAATTCAATTGATTATTAATGCAAGAAATGATGACATGGCATAAAATGATATCATACATAATAACATGTGCCAATGTCATGATGTCATGACATAAAGTATGAAACTTAAATAAAACATGACATATAAATAACCTAAGCATTATCATGACATTTTAAATGATCATAAAATAAATATGATGTCATGATATGACATATGACAAACAATATATGGCAAATAGCACATAAAGGTATAGAAAATACCTATTTCTAGCCTTAGTTGCCATTTTTGATAATTTTGACCATTTTGCCATAATTTCTATATTCCTAAGTGTAATAGACCTAAAATCATATCCTCAAGACTTTTAGATCACTATGTGCCAACTAGATTGATTCTAGAAAATTCCTCAAATGTGGTTGGCACATTCTAATCACCTTAGGAATAATATTCACTTTCATTTTCAAGGCTTGATTGCACCTTGAAAATTCCTAAAGTGTCACCTTTTGCCATTATTAGGTTAACTACCTATTCAAGTAAGGTTGGCACACCCTAACACATCTAGCGTGATGAAATCACGCTCCTAGGAACCCAATACCTATTGGAGCTCATTGGGTTCACTAAGTATTCACTAGGGATGACTTCCCTAGCAACCCTTCTAATGACCCTCCTAGGCTTTGAAGCCTTGGTCATTTGGGACTCATCAAGATCAACTCTATTGGTGACTCCCCTTGTGACCTTGGTGATGGTCTTCCTAGCCCTAGATTTTGTTCCATAATCGAATGGAACATTATGATAAGTGGGCTTGACCACTTGGGACTTAGGTTTGTGACCCAAACCTTTCTTGTCCTTGGACATTGGTTTTTGACCCTTAAACCCTAGAGTCAAATCCCCAAGAGCCTTTTCTAGAGAGTCAAGTCTTGACCTCAAGACTTGATTTTCTTTCTCTAATACCTCAAGCTTTAATTTATCATTTTTCTTTGAGGTATTCCTAGGCATATGTCTAGATGATTTGGGATTTCTACCTAGATTTTCCTTAGCCTTAGATGAGTTAATTCTAGGGTTGGCTTTCCTAGTGTTATCCTTATCTAGGCTCACATGTTTGGCACCTAAGCATGTGTATCGATTTCTATAATTAACATGCTTATCATTCTTGACAATAGCAATAAGGCTACTAGCATGCATCCTACTAGAATTGCAAGAATGTGCCTTAGAGATTACCTTAGGGTTTGCCCTAGCTCCCCCTATACATGTGCTCGATCTCTTGTCCTTGTGAGATTGCCTCCCTCTCGGACATTGGCTCCGATAATGTCCCCTTCGCTTGCATTGGAAGCACACCACGTGCTCCTTGCCCTTCCGTGTTGGGACTCTGGCTTCCTTGACCTTTGGTGCCGGTGGAGTCTTTCTAACCCTCTTTGGACATTTACTCTTGTAATGTCCATACTCCCTACACTCAAAGCACATTATGTGTAATTTATTTGAAATTGAAATGCTTGAGTTACCTAGGGTTGAGGTGGGATGTATGCTTTCTTCTTCATCCCTTCCGGAGATAGAAGCTTCTTCCTCTTGCTCCATTCTTGAAGAAGAACTCTCCTCCTCTTCTTGGCTTGAAGTGGAGTTCCCCTCATGGAACTTAGCCAAGTTGTTCCACAACTCCTTGGCATTGTTGTATCCATCTATCCTACACAATATATCGTTAGGTAATGAGAATTCAAATATTTTCATTACCTCGTCGTTGATTGTGGATTGGTGGATTTGCTCCTTCGTCCACTTCTTCTTCTCAAGAGGTTTTCCATCTTTATCCATCGGAAGAGTGAAACCTAATTGTACACAAGTCCAATTTTCAATGTTAGTCATAAGGAAATACTTCATCCTTACCTTCCAATACGCGAAGTCGTCGCGATCGTAGAAGGGTGGAATGGTTATGTCTTCTCCGAGTTGATCCATCTCTAGCTTGTGCTCCCTCGGGTGTTAATCCGGCGAAGAGCGACCTTGCTCTGATACCACTTGTTAGGATCGTTCGTACTCGGCTAGAGAGGGGGGGTGTGAATAGCCGCCCCAAATCGCTCGTTTCTTCCTACAATTCGTTAGCGTAGCGGAAAAATAAACTAGAAACGAAAGGAAGAATATCAAACCTTAACACAGCGATGTACGAGGTTTGGAGATGATGCTCCTACTCCTCGGCGTGTCCGTAAGGTGGACGAACCCAATCAATCCGTCGGTGGATGAGTCCCCGGAAAACCGGCTAATAAAAACTCCTTCTGGGTGGAGAAACCTCGCCACACTTGTTTGCAACAGCAAACAGGAGTACAAGTACAAAGAATAAGCAAGAAATACAATAAGAATACACAAGCACTCTACCAATCTTGCTTTCTCGTCGACTGGAGTCCGGATGAAGCAACAGCTTCAAAAACCCTAACAGCAGCAGCTGTTCCAGTCGGGGAAGCTCACGCGAAGCTTTCGGGAGGAACTCAACAGAGCTCTTATCGCAGCCCACAAATCTTCAGCAGAAGAGAAGAAAGAAGGAAGAAGAAGAAGTTGCACCAAAGCCTTGATCTCCTTTTATAACCTGCGAACCTGCACAGCGAAGACAGAAGCCAGCGGAGAAGACGGAGCGACCCGTTGTGACTCAACGGTCGAATCGTGGACCGATCAGGTTCGACCTCTAATCGGTCCGGGACCGATCAGGGGCTGATCGGTCCCTAGACCGATCGATTGCTCCACGTAGTGCCCAACTTTCGCTTTCTGATCGGTGCGGACCGATCAGCCACAATGGATCGGTCCACGCACCGATCCCACCTCTCTCGGTTGCGTCTCGATCGGTCGTGAGACCGATCAGTGTATGCTGATCGGTCCCCGGACCGATCGAAGCTCCTGTAACTGCGCTTTGCCTTTTTGTTATCCGATCGGTCACTAGATCGATCGATACACAACGAGTCGATCGGTCTGCAGACCGATCCAGAGCTTGGTTTTTGCCCAAACCAAGTTCCAAACCTTTCAAACCAATATCCGGTCAACCTTGACCTATTGGTACATCATGCTTAGCATTCGGTCACTCCCTTGACCTGCTAAGACTCCCCACCAAGTGTCCGGTCAATCCCTTTGACCCACTTGGACTTTCCTCTTCGTGCCAAGTATCCGGTCACTCCTATGACCTACTTGGACTTCCCATCACCAGATGTCGGATCACCCTTGATCCATCTGGATTTTCCCTTGCCCGGCTTCACTCACCAGGACTTTCACCTAGCTTCACTCACTAGGGTTTTCACACTGCCTAACATCCCAGTTAGGACTTTCTCACTGCCTGGCTTCACTCACCAGGACTTTCCAACTGCCTAACATCCCAGTTAGGACTTTCCCACTGCCTGACTTCACTCACCAGGACTTTCCACACTGCCTAACATCCCAGTTAGGACTTTCGCGTGCCAAGTCTCCATACTTGGACTTTTCCAATGCCAAGTCTCCATACTTGGACTTTTCCCGTGCCAAGTCTCGATACTTGGACTTTTCGCGTGCCAAGCTCCCTGCTTGGACTTTTCCAGTGCCAAGTTTCCATACTTGGACTTTTCTAGTGCCAAGCTCCCTGCTTGGACTTTTCCGTTGCCAAGTCTCCATACTTGGACTTTTTTCCCGAATCAGGTCAACCAGGTCAACCTTGACCTACGGTTGCCCCAATAATCTCCCAAACATCTATTCTTGTCCCATATCAAGAATACAACTCTTCCACGAGTGTCAAACATCAACATGCAACTCAACTAGGTCAACCTTGACCTAAGGTTGCACAGACAATCTTCCTAAGTCAAACATCAAAATACAACTCGAGTCAGGTCAACTCGAGTCAGGTCAACCAGGTCAACCTTGACCTAAGGTTGCACCAACACTATTCACCCGAAGGCAGCTTTGCTTCTTTGCTTGCTTTCTTGCCTGCAGCAAATGTGTTAGTCCAAATACCCTGCAAGATAAGTTTTAGCACAAATATAATAAATAGAGTAATTAGTTCCTATCCTCCCAGGACCAGGAACTAGCCAAGGTCTTAGTTTAGGGATCCCAAATGGACCTAAACTGGACCGACGCCTACTTCCCCTCAACTGGGATGCATCCTCATAATTACTCTCTTCCAGTGACTTACCTTTACTTACCTTTTGCCAGACATCCGGTCATCCCGTCCACTAGTCTGGACTTCGTACCAGCTATCCGGTCGGCCCGTCGACCTAGCTGGACTTCATGGCAGCTATCCGATCGGCCCATCGACCTGGTTGGACTTCATGCTAGCTATCCGATCAGCCCGTTGACCTAGCTGGACTTTGTGCCAACTATCTGGTTAGCCCGTCGACATAGCTAGACTTCATACTAGTTATCCTGTTGACTTGTTGACCTATCTGGACTTCGTACCTACTATCCGGTCGGCCCGTTGACCTAGCTAGATTTCTCTTGCACACTCAGTCATATTGTTAGATCACAATGAATGTAACTTAACTTACTTTGTCATTCATCAAAACCTGAGTTAGACCGTTATTGTTAACTGCACCAACAATATCCCTCTTTTTGATGCAATGACAATCTGGGTTAAGTTAATAAAAAATATGCAAAAATAAGCAATGACATGGTTTTTAAATTTTTAAGTTAGTCTTATTTTGGTGTTTTGATATTCATCAAAATTAAGCATAGATAAGTTAGGAGAATTTGACTAAGGAAAGACAATTTTGACAATAGAAATTTTATAATAAAGTTCAAAAAATCTTCAAAAATAAATGTTTGAAAATTTTATATCAGGATTTCCAAAAGCAAAGTTGAAATAAAGTTCAAAGTCTATTAACCTTTTATAATATTCAAAAACAAATGTTTGAAAACTTGTAATTTGCATAAGGTTTTCAAAGGATATATAAATTCGAAGAAGCTAGAATTTTTGAAAAAATAACCCGAAAGTTAGAGAATTAAAAAATATTTTTTAAAATAAAGCCAAGGAATATTTTGAAAATAGTTGAGGTTTTAAGATAACTTTTTAAAACATGTTTTTTCAAAAATTTAAGGTTTTCAAAAATAAGATGATAAAATTTTAAGAAAGAAAACCTTTTGAAGACTATGTCAAGATGTTTTAAAAATTTAGACATTTATCAAACTTATTTTTTTAAAAAAAACTTATCTTTAAAATTTTAAAGTCTAAGAAAGTAAACGAAAAGTTTAAAGATAGTAGTAAATCCTTTAAAAATTTGAAGCAGGTTTCAAAAATAATTTTTGGAAAATATGCACGTAGTTTATAAAATATTAATGCTCCCCCTGAAGCTGATAGTATTTTAAAATAAATCTTTTGAAAATATTTGCCAAAAAAACATTTAAAGTAAGAATTTCAAAGTATTTGTTTTAAAAAATTAAGGTAGGTTTTTCAAAAGAGATTTTAAAGCGAAATTTGATAATAAATAATTAAAAAATTCTAAGGAATTTTAAAAACTGGCTTAAGGAAAAAAATTTTTAAGTAAATATTTTTAAAAAAATTTGATCCTCCCCTCGAATTTATTACCCCCCCCCCTAAATTTGATACTCCCCCTGAATTTATTACTCTCACTGAATTTATTACTCCTCTGAATTTATTAATCTTCCTGAATTTATTACTCCCCCTTAATTTATCTCTCCCCCTTAAGTTAATACTAAGGTTTGGGTATGTTAAATTTCAAATCCTTAACATATTTTTCTACCTAACTGTTTTAGGCGATTTAGGATTAGTAACACTTATTTTTTAAAGTTTATTATTTATATAATTATCTCTATACACTTGGTATAATTGTTCATTTAAGTTTGATTAATCATCAATCAATTATTTTAAAAATAATTAACTTTAGATTTAGGTGTATTAAGTTAAACTTTAGTTTAAGGTTAAATAAAATAATTTGTTATTAATTCAATAACAGTTAATCATTATCAATAGTTTATTAATTAACTTTTACTTAATTCAATAATTTAATACTTATTAGATTAAAATAATTTAAATTTCATATTAATTGATTGAGTTAATTGATTAATGAAAGTATTAGTTATAATTTAACTTTTTATTTACTTTATTTTTTTTGGATTTAACTTAAGTAGGATTAACTAAGTTTAAAGTTAATATTAATTCTAAGTTAAATTTATTAAAGTTAATAAACAAAGTTAAGTAAACTTAAATTTAAGGCAATCTTTAAATATGATTTAATTAAAATAGTTAAAATTTTAATTAATATTTTAATGTAAAGTCAAGTTTGATTTAGAGATGACTTAGTGTAAAATTAATATTTTAATTAGGTTAAATTAAGGTATTGATCAAGTCGATCAAGTCAACATAAGTTCTTCAATAGAGTTAGACTGAACAATTAATTTTAATTATTTATTTATTGATTATTAAGTTTAAAGATTAATTTAATTGAATTTTAATTAACTTAATTAAAATTTAAGTTTTAAGTTATGGTCTAAGTGATTTTCAAAGAATCTTTTAAAATAATTTGTAAAAGGATTTTATAAAAGAAAAAAGGATTTTAAAAAAAATTAAAATGATTTTTAAAATAATTTTTAAAATCATTTTAAAATAGTTTTTTAAATGATTTTTAAAATAGTTTTTTAAAATGATTTTTTAAAAGGATTTTAAAAATAATTTTTAAAATGATTTTAAAAGATTTTTTTAAAAAATATTTTTAAAAAGAAATTTTAAAAGGATTTTGATTGAGAGTATTAATACATTAATTAATCTGTTAAAGAAGTTTGGAGATAAGTAGGTTATGTTAATTTTTTTTTAGTTACGGTTAAGAATTAAGTAGATTTTAATTAAATAATTTGTTAATTTCAAATTGTTAAATTAAGTTAAAATTTAAGTTAACATAGATTAGAATTAAGATTTTAATTTATAAAATTTCCTTTTATAACCAACCATGAAGGGAAAAATTATTAGAGAAATTTTTATTAAAAATTTTCGGAAATAAATTAGGAAGTTTTAATTCTTGTATTAAAACTTTCCTTGTTTGGAGCTAGGAGGTGGCCGACCATATTGTTTAAGAAAAGGAAATTGGTTTTAATCAATTAAATTTTCCTTTTCATGGCAAAGAAAATAAGGAAGATTTTATTTAAATTTTCCTTATTTGCTAAGACCAAGGATTATAAAAGAGGGGGTAGGGGTGCCTTCATAAGACTTAACTCTATTCTATTTTTCTCTCTTTTCTTCTTTGTTGTGGGCAGCCATCCTCTTCTCTTCTTCTCTTCCTTTTGGTGGCCGAACCTCATCACTCTCAAGGAGACTCTTGTGGTGGCCGGATCCTACTTGGAGAAGAAGAAGAGGAAGGAGTTTCTTGCATCCCTTGGAGCTTGGTGGTGGTGGCCGAACCTCAACATCCTTGGAGGAGTTTTGGTGGGTGAAACTTGGTGAAGAAGAAAGAAGGGCTTGGGTGGTTCTCATCTCGGTAGTTCGTTGCCCACACAACGTCCGAGATAAAAAGAGAAATACGGTAGAAGATCAAGAAGTTGTTGTATATAAAGAAAGGTATAACTAGTAATTATTTTCCGCATCATGCTAGTTTTTCTTTGTATGAATTCCAAACACAAGAGGCTAGAGATTCTAGATTTTCGGATTAGATATTCGAAGTTGTGTTTCTTTTATTTTGTTATTTTAATTTGTGATTTGATTGTTCCTTTTGGTTAAACCTAGAGTTATATAAGAAAATTAAAAATTAGATTTCTTTAAAAGGTTTTGTCTAGGTGGTGGTGGATGATCCTATACCTAAGAACACATAGTGCCTCACCATGCAGTCCTGGAAGCCAATTTTGGAAATTAATATTTAATTAAATTTTTAACGTAGGTGGATTTGGATCAATAATGTTAAGCATCGTTTGCGATCCAAGTCTAAACCATTAAGAACAGATAAGTTAAATTTGTAATCAATAATGTTAAGTTCCGTTTGCGATTCTGAATTTAATTTCTAAAAGAACACACTAGGTTGTTAGGAAAGGTTCGACACTTGTACATAATTTTTGTACAGTGGAACCAGTATGATCTTCCTAGGACCAACCAACAAGATTGTCATGTAAACCCTGCAGGTGGACCTAGTCCGGCATGACAATGAAGTTGAGTGGTACTACTCTTGGAACTAGATATTAATTAAGTTAGTTGTCAGTAACTCACTTAATTAGTGAACATTCGATATCTTAAGCACAGGAAGATTAATGCACTCATGATAAGAAGGAGCTCATAATGTAATAAGAGATTAGTGCGGTAGTTCAATATAACTCTTTAGTGGTATGAGTTATTATTGATGAACTTGAGTTGGGTGTTCGGGTCGAACACAGGATGTCACGCTCCGGAGGAGTCTCTGTCCGAAGAAATTTCGGCAGCATCTCCCCTGTACGGCGGACAATCTGAAACTTTCTACAAGCACTATATACTTCAGCCACATGCGGCTGGAATAATAACAATAAAAGAAAACAAACACCACGCAGTTAATATCAAATTCAGCCTCTGGCTGACACAACCACGCAGTTAAAAATAAAGCAGCCCACTCGGCTGTACCAAAACCAAAACACAAAACTGCTAGCCGGCTAGGCTTACACAACCAACAACAAATACTACCACATAACAACATCAACACTCCAAAAATAAAACCGGAGTACAGAGCTAACAAAACTGATACATAAAACAAAACAAAACATACGTGAAACCGATAAGTCTTCTGATGTGACGTGGGGACCAGCAGACAGGATGCTCCAAGCAACACTGGTACCTGAAAAGATAGTGTCAACGGGGGTGAGTTCAACAACTCAGTGAATACCAATGGACATGAGTAGTAAGATATATCTAACAGCAACAAACATGGAATACAGCTTCCTAATCATATATAGGGAATAGGCAAAAACTGAAAGGTAACTGAGGAAGCTGTACTCACCAGGAACTCCTATCCAGACAAAAGGGTCGTCAAACCGAAAGTGTCAATAATCCTGTATGCAGGTCAAAAGTATGCATCCAACCAAAATGCAGCAACCAAATGCAGCAAACACAATCATAAGAATATAAATGCATCAATGCATATGATGCTAATGATGCGTCCTGGTCACCCCTGACGCCAGTCAGTCATCTCACACACAAATGGTGAGACCGAGTGGGTAGGGCTATGACAACCGTGCACTCTGTCGTCACTACTCCTGATGAGTGACCGAGTGGACGGGATGCTGTCGGAGTACTCCTGTCCTGTGACCCCAAATCATAAATGGGGGAGCTCAATGCTCTCAACTCCCGGTACACGATGACGGGGAGGTATCTCTGCCGGCTACCACGCTGAGTCACCTGACCAACGGAGCCAAACAGAGTCCACCGTCTGCCGGCTACTACGCTGCTACACTAAATGCCAGCGGAGCCAAACAGAGCGGAACTGACTGCCGGCTACCACGCTGGGTCATATGACCAACGGAGCCAAACAGCAGAACCGCCACACACCTGCCTGATATACCACTAAACCATGAGTGGGAGTGTGTGCAGTACATGTAACTGGCGATGAGCTCAACCATAGTGGAGCCGACAATCGCACAGCATGAAATCATGATGCATGTCACTATGCATAACAAAAACTGATCAACATAACCATATCCATATATACAAAATGGGTACTGTAAAAGCGATGGTCACTTACCAAAATCTAGAATACACAGGTCAGATAGAATATCAAAAACCTATGTCCTGAACAAAATAAGTATGGAATATCCTGATCAGCATAGAAAAATCCATATATACATAATATGGGTACCACAGTATCAGTAGGTCAGTCCACGGATCTAGGACATACAGGTCCTCTATGGTATAACAACCTAGACCCAAATCATATCCCTCTTCCATAGCATATGTACCAACAATATACACAGATCAAAGAATCAGGGTCTAAACACCCGAATCATATATGATATACAAATAGAGGTATACAAATCTGATATGGCACAAAAACCTAAGTATCAGATAATCTAGATACACAGGCCAGAAACAACAATCCAAATCCTAGTCCTAACCTCAGTAAGCATGGTATGTCACTCTAGAAACTAAAATACTCATGGTAACAAGATAATCATGGCAACAAATCACGAGATATAAGCACGGATACATCACAGGTGACAAACCTAACATGCTATGGATATCAAACAGTGACATACCAAAGGCAAACATGTTCATTGCATGTAGTTATAAAATACTATGCATATCCAATGACAATATCATAAAAGATAAGTCAAGAGGTACCCGCCTCCAATAGGAAAGATCCAATCAGTCCAAATCCGGACGTTAAGAAACTTGTCTCGCGTCAAGGTCCTGTGATAAATAGTATAATTTAGCTAAGTATAAACAAATAGCTAAATAAATTTCTAATCCATCGACCATCTAAGGTTAGTTTTATTAACCCTAATTACACCAAAAATCAACCAACATATTTGATTGTATTCATTAAGCCTTACCTCTGGATCACACAAAAGGAAGATCACAGCGATTAGGGCTTTCTCCAACAATGTCTGCAAAGGAAATCACCATATAAGGTCTACACAGGATTTAATATAATTAACCCTATGCTTACATAACAAAAGTAATACCAATAGCTCAAACTATCGAAATCATCAAGTTCATCTTCCCATACTCACCTCAACAGTAATTAACTTAACACCAACCTTACCCAAATTCCCTGATGCCTCAACACTGCTCAAATCCTATAGAACTTACTGCCAAGATCCGGAGAAGCTGCTGTGAGAAATCAGTGACAAATACCACTGTTATCAGCCAACAAATCCAACATAAGATCCCAAATCAACAATTGAAATACCTCTTTATTTGCCTTACCCAACTCGATAGCCCTTGTTTTTCTCTCTGCCGGCAGCTGGTGGCGAAGCAGGAAGAAGGCAGCTGGTGGCGCAGTAGGAAAAATTACCAGTCGGGTAGGCTGACCACAACCCAACCCAGAGGAGTTAGGGTTCGGATCCAGCAACAAGAGGGAACCTAGGACAAAGGAAGGAGTCGGCTAGGCACTGCACAGTGGAGGAGTCGGCGTCGGCAGAGGGAGGACAGCCGGTTGCCGGTTGTGGTAGCGGTGACACTGTGCAAAACTAGGGCAGAGAGAAACGGGAGAAGGGCGTCGGCGGCGCTGGGATCCCCACGGCGACAGCGGCCTGGGTCGGTCCTGGTGGCCGGCAATGTCCCGTGCGGCGGCTAGGGCTGAGGAAGAGCGGCAGTGCTCGGCGTCGGCACCAGTGGGCATAGAGCAAGCTTTCGGCGATTTTAGGGCAGGGGAAAGCTTCGGCTCGGGTGGAGAAGAAGATGAAGAAAAGGTCTTCGGGTGTGCGGCTCGGGAGGAAGAAACCGCCGGCCGGCGGTTAGGGCCGGCGTCGGGCGCGAGAGAAGAAGAGTGGAGTGGATGAGGGCTCGGGCTCGGCACAGTAACGAGGAGAGAAAAAAAATATAAGGAAAAAGAAAAGGGAAAAGGAAAAGAAAAATAAAACTTTTCCTTATTAAAATTGGATAGCCTAAACAGGCTTTTTCGGACCCCATTTTTATCCCCGTTAACTCGTCCGTACGAGCTCCGAAAAATTCTTGAAAAATGTCCATAAATTTCGAAAAATTCCCTTATTAATATTCGTCATTTTTCCGGTATTTTACACAGGAAGCTCAAGTTCATCAGAAGACCAAAACTAATTTATCCTCTCAGTCCCTGTTGTAGCCTCTATAAAACCTTGAATCCACCAAATCCACTTCTTACCCAAGTAATGGGTTGGCCACTTCCTTGCTTGGTGCAGGGCGCCGGCCAAGCATTTGCTTGGAGCCTAAGAGATGGCCGGCCAAGCCTTGCTTGGTTCCCAAGCAAGGGGCCGACCACAAGGAATTAAAAGGGGAGATTTTATTTTTGTTAAAATCTTTCCTTTTATAGCCATATATAAAGGGATTTAAAAGAGAGAATTTTATTTTTAATTGTTTTTTGTTGCCCAAGCAATGGTCGGCCATTGGATTAAAAAGAAGTTTTAATTTTGTTTCAAACTTTCCTTTTTAGCATCCACTAAAGGAATAAAAGGATGATTTTATTTTTTTTTTAAAATATTTCCTTTTATAGCCATCCACATGGTTTTAAAAGAGTGTTTTAAATTTTAAAATCTTTCCTTTTATAGCTATCTACAAAGGTTTAAAAGAGAGATTTTAATTTTGTTAAAATCTTTCCTTTTTTGTAGTTATCTATAATGTTTTAAAAGAGATATTTTAATTTTGACAAAACTTTCCTTTTTTGTAACCATGATTTAAAAAAGAAGTTTTAATTTTAATATTTCCTTTTTTTAGCCTTCTACATTGTTTAAAAGAGATAGATTAATTTTAAAATTTTCCTTTTGTAGCCAACACAATAGTAAATTTAAAAGAGAGAGATTTTAATTATTATTAAAATTTCTTTTTTTTGACATGACCAAGGATTATAAAAGAGAGGTAAAGGGTGCCTTATGGTTAGAACACATCTCTCTAAGCCCTCTCTTTTTCTTAGTGGCTGGCCCTCTCTCTATTTCTCTTCTCTTGATGTTTTCTTCCCTTGAGGCTGACGACACATCAATCTCCAACTTCTTGTGGCCAGTTTGGTTGGAGGGGAAGAAAAAGAGAAAAAAGTTTCCTATTTTGGCATTCCTTAGTGGCCGGATGTAACGCTCGAAAAAATTTCAAATTTATTTTAGAAATATTCTATGATTTTTCTGGAATTTTAGAGTATTTTTATAGAATTTTTAGAGCAGTGGAAGTGGCAAAAACAAATAGAACCATAAAATAGCCTACGCGGGAATTGGACCCGAGACCTATTGGGTCCTACGACTTATGGTGAACCTTAGTAACCGAGTGAACCCAGCAGGGCCGTGCTGAAAGGAAAGGGAAACAATTAAATTTATATTAGAGGTGGGCGGAATTACCCACTTAATATAAATAGGGAATGAATAGGTGAAGAGTTATTTTAACGTAACTTTTCCTCTCCCTCAAACCCTCACCGCCGCCCACTTCCCCTCCTCCTTCTCTCGGCGCCAACCACAAGAACAACCTAGGGTTCCTCTCCTAGGGCTTCAAGGACACCTTCTGGCGACGACTCCGACATGAGGACGTTCCCCTCCGCGAGAAGAACACGTAGACGCGAGAGGATCGTCGAGAAGATCGTCTCCACCGGAATACTAGCGACTAGATTCGTAATAAAATTAGCACACGAGGTAAGAAACCCCTCACCTGCAGTATAAGTAGCTTTCGTGTGAATTCCATGTTTTAGTTTAGTAGTATGTAGACTTTCGACACAAAAGATGCGAATTAGCGCATACCAAGTGTTCGATTAAATTATTTAGCACAGTGAAATGCAACTTAGGCATTTTAGTAGCTTAGATAAATGCAATAGAAGCATTTTTTATAGCTTATTTAGTCTTGCATCAGCTTTTACAGGACTAGATGTCCAATGGGTGGGCTCCCACAGTCGCCTCTAGGTTTAGATAACCTAGTTCTGGGTTTAGACAACCTAGTAAAAGCAAGACAATAATTATTAGCTTATGTTCAGTATTTTACTTTCTCAGTGGCACTGTACTGGATTAGATATCCGTTGGGTTGGGCTCCCACAGTCATCCCTAGGTTCAGATAACCTAGTAACCCTACTAAATTCGGGACTTGCAAACCCGGGTCTAGTTAGGGATGCGCGCATAGCACGTACAGATGCCGGGCCCATCAACAGCATTATTAGTATTTTCACCTATTATATGTACATAGTTTTCAAACTCTCACAAGATAATTGGGTGAATTCAGTACAGCTTTAGCACTAGCTAGAATTAGCTCAGTTTAGCTTTTCTATCAGTTTAGTTCTCTATTGATACAACATGATAGTTTATGATTAGTTTTATTGCCATGTTCAGTTTCTTAGTTCCATGTTTTGTATACCAGAATGCCATGTCTTATCATGTTCAGCACATATTTTAAATATCATGTTTTGAAACCATGAATTTCATCGTTTGCATGTTTTAGTGAGGTAGATGGTTTCTTACTAAGCTCTCAAGCTTACAGATACTTTTTCCTAATACTGCAGATAAAGGTAAAGGAAAAATGGACTAGCGTAGGCTGGGGTCAATGCGATGAAGATGTGTGTGGATGGAACTTGGAATAAAGATCTTAGGAAATTTCAGCAAGCTTGTTTTAAGCACTAAAACCTTTTAGCATTTTAATATTTTGCACCTTGGTATGTTAATTGCTATGAATTAGTTAATTATGCACCCTATCATGCTTAGAACACCATTCGTGTGATGTTAGAATGTTTTGCATTTAGTTTAGAATTGATATAAGTAATTTCGGCACGAACAAGTGTTGAAATCAGAGCTTAGCTGCAAAATCAGAAACCCCAATCGATCGGTGGATCGATTGGGGGTCCTCAATTGATCAATGGATCGATTGGCAGCTTGTTCCGAGAACAGACTGCGTCTGGATCGATCAACCGATCGATCCAGCCTATTTTCATCACGAACAGAGAGCTCCGGAATCGATCACTGGATCGATCGGTGAGCCTGGATCGATCAGCCGATCGATCCAGAATATCGCCCAAGCACAGTAGCGTGCTGAATTGATCGCTGGATCGATCCAACCCAAGTTCCACATACGGTAGCATGCTGGATCAATCACTGGATCGATTCGACCATTCCAATCGATCTGTGGATCGATTGGGAGGCCTGATAATAGCAGATAAACCTTTAGTTCAGCTCCTTGACCATTCGGGGAGGTAGGTTATGCCATGTATACCTTAGATTACACCCCCTAGCACATATAGAATGAAGAAATGATAATAGTTTAGCAAGATTTTGATTAGTACAGCTTCCGCAATTAGATTCAATGATGGTCATGGAATAGTTAGCACAACATAATGTGACGATCGGCCTTACAGCTTAGTCAGTAAAAGGCGGGTCGTTACAGATTGGTATCAGAGCAGTTCCCATACTTCCTACACACACATCAGCATTGAACCTGCAGCTTCCAAGTAAGAACATCTCTCACTTTATTTATGTTTCTTGTTTTCATGTTAGAAATAAATGAAGCATGTTTACTTATGATAGTATCTAACATGATAACCATAGATATGCAATTATGATTGTATCAGTTATGTATGTCCTCTATGTCCCTAGAAATGGCACGAGGACACCCAGCTAGAAGGGCACCAGCCACTGAGCCCCAGCACGAGGCAGGAAGTTCAGTGCCTCCCCCAGACCTTACAGTATTAGTGGCTCAGTTACAGCAGCAGCTAGCTGAACAGCAACAGGAGATAGCCACCTTAAAGGCTAATCAGCAGAATACTCCCACAGTCACCCCGGAACCAAACCTAGCAACGCCAGTAGTCTTAGAGGTTTCCCTAGTCCAGCCTACAGCACCAGTAGCCCCAGCAACAGAGGCAAGGAGAGAAGCCTATCTGATCTAGTGGCAGAGAGTCAAGCCCGAGAACTTCTCAGACACCAGTGAACCACGGGATGCTCAAGCCTGGTTCAAAACACTGGAGAGTACGATGGAGCTTCTGGACTGGCCAGAACATGAGAAGGTGAAGTGCGCCTCCTTCTGTCTGACAGGAGATGCACGCATGTGGTGGGAGAGGATTAGAGCGAAGCGCCCAGTAAACCAGATGACATGGGCTGACTTCGAGAAGGAGTTCTTTGAGGAATTCTTTCACATGCGGGTTACAAACCGCCACTACGACGAGTTCACTAAGTTTCGTCAGGGCATCCTATCAATTGAGGAAGCCGTGAAGAAATTCAATAGATTGGCTTGTCTATGCCTCAAACTAGTTAGCACAGAAAAAGAAAGAGTTCGGTTGATGCTCAAGATGCTGAGGCTGGAAATAGCAATGAACGTGGCTGGCGGCGTTCATAGGCCGCAAACCACCGAAGAACTAGTTAGCAGTGCTCTGACCACCGAGCACTACCAGAATAATATCAAGCAGCAGAAACAAGTCCTCTTAGAGTCCAAAGGGCAAGGAGGCTCAGGTACTCAGAAACAACTGGGCCACAACTCTAACTGGAAAGGGAACTCTAGCAACAAGCGCAAACCAGGGAGTTACCCAAAAGGAGGACCAGCTAGTAAACAGCCCAGTGATCTGAAGTGTGCTACTTGTGGGATATTCCACCCTGGAGTTTGTCGTAAGGGCACACGAGGACGCTTTGAATGCGGACAAGAAGGGCACATGGCCAAGCAGTGTCCGAACAAGGCCAGCTTTCCTCCACCATAGCCGATCCAGTACGAAGCCAAGCCAGCACAGTTGCATCAGATGCAGACCGCTTTAGATGGTCCCCACATCAGCCAGGGCAGACTAGAAGCCCCTCCAGCTACGAAAAATGCACGGATCTACTCACTTACCAGAGGGGACGTAGTAAATGCCTCGACAGTTGTTTCAGGAGAAATTATGGCATCCACGCACTGGCTCAGAGTAGTGCCAGTCATTATAGCAGACGGAGAACTCTTTTGTGATCTGATAGTGCTAGATATGACTGACTATGATGTCATCTTTGGAATGGACTTCCTGATCAGATACGGTGCTTCCATAGAGTGCCATAAACAGAAAGTCGTATTTCAACCTGAAACAGAAGCACAGTTCGAGTTCATCGGAGAACCCAAGAGAAAGGCCAAAAAGTTTCTCTCAGCTATGAAAGCACAGAGATTAATGGATTCAGGATGTACGGGATTTTTAGCACACGTAGTCAGTACCAGTCAGGACAAGGACCGACAGCTAGCAGAGGTCCGAGTTGTATGTGACTACCCAGCAGTCTTCCCTGAAGAGTTACCAGGCTTAGCACCAGACAGGGAGATTGAATTCGAGATAGAACTCATTCCCGGTACAAATCGTATCTCCAAAGCGCCCTACCGCATGGCCCCAGCAGAACTAAAAGAACTTCATGAGCAACTACAGGAGCTGCTTGACAAAGGCTTCATACACCCTAGTCACTCACCATGGGGAGCGCCTGTATTGTTCGTGAAGAAGAAGGACGGGAGCATGCGCCTGTGTATAGATTACCGGTCACTGAACCAAGTCACGATCAAGAACAGGTATCCTCTTCCCAGAATAGATGACCTGTTCAACCAGCTAAAGGGAGCAGCAGTGTTCTCTAAAATAGACCTCAGATCAGGTTATCATTAGGTGAAAGTCAAGGAAGGGGATATACCCAAGACAGCATTCAGGACTAGATACGGACATTACGAGTTCGTAGTCATGCCCTTTGGCGTGACAAATGCTCCAGCTACTTTCATGGACCTCATGAACAGGGTATTCAGAGAATACATAGATAAGTTCGTTATCGTATTCATCTATGACATTCTTATCTATTCAGGAACTCAGGAAGAACACGCAGAGCACCAAAGGACAGTATTGCAGACCCTTCAGCAGAACCAGCTATACACCAAGTTCACAAAATGTGAATTTTGGTTAGATCAGGTGTCCTTCCTGGGTCACATCATCTCAAAGGATGGTATCATGGTAGACCCCAGTAAGATAGAAGCTGTGAGTAACTGGAAAAGACCCAAGAACGCTAGCGAGATCAGAAGTTTTCTGGGATTAGCAGGTTATTACCGAAATTTCGTAGGGGACTTCTCCAGGATAGCCTCCCCACTAATAGCTCTTACCAGAAAGAATAGAAAATTTCAGTGGACAGAGGACTGTGAGAACAGCTTTAACGAGCTAAAGAGGAGATTGACCAGTGCACCTATTCTGACTCTACCAGAGAACACAGATAGCTTTGATATATATAGTGATTCCTCTAAGTTGGGACTAGGAGTAGTGCTGATGCAAGATGGCAAGGTAATCGCCTACGCCTCCAGACAACTCAAGGATTATGAGAGGAATTACCCCACTCATGACCTTGAACTTGCAGCAGTGGTGTTCGCTCTCAAAATTTGGAGACATTACTTGTATGGAACTCAGTGCAGAGTGTATACAGATCATCAGAGTCTGAAGTACTTCTTCACTCAGAAGGATCTGAATATGCGACAGCGCAGATGGCTAGAACTGGTCAAAGACTACGACATAGACATCCTCTACCATCCAGGAAAAGTAAATAGGGTAGCAGATGCACTTAGCGTGAAGTCCAGTGCTACCTTGTTATCTCTAGCAGCCATGTCACCACCCCTACAGAAAGAGATCACAGATTTCGGTCTTGAACTCATAGTAGGACAGCTCTCTACTATGACCTTAGAGTTGACCTTGCTTGGTGATATCCAGACAGCTCAGGAACAGGATTCTGAAATTCAGAAAATCAAGCAAGGATTAGCAGAAACAGAAAGTGGAGAGTTCAGAGTGTCCGCTAGCGGGGTGTTGTATTTTGGTGACAGAGTATGTGTTCCAGATCAGGAGGAACTCAGAAGGAAGATTTTAGATGAGGCTCACAAGACTCCCTATGTGACGCATCCTGGCTCCACCAAAATGTACCAGGACTTGAAGAAACGTTTTTGGTGGCCTAGGATGAAGGGAGACATCGCTCGATATGTCAGCACCTGCCTAACCTGTCAGAGGGTTAAGGCAGAACATCAGAGACCAGGAGGAGTTTTGCAGCCCATTCAGATACCATAATGGAAGTTGGAAGACATTTCTATTGATTTCATAGTGGGATTGCCCAGAACCACGAATGGTTTTGATACCATCTGGGTAATAGTCGACAGGTTGACTAAATCAGCCCACTTCTTAGCTATCAGAATATCCTACTCCATGGAGCAGCTAGCTCAGTTATATCTCAAGGAGATCGTCAGACTTCATGGAGTCCAACGAACCATCATTTCAGACAGAGACAGCAGATTCACATCACACTTCTGGGGGTGTGTACAGTCAGCGTTGGGCACAAAGTTAAAGTTCAGCACAGCCTTCCATCCTCCGACAGATGGACAGACGGAGCGAGTAAATCAGGTACTCGAAGATATGCTCCGAGCATGTGCCCTAGACTTCAAGGGAAGTTGGTGCAAATATCTGAGCTTAGCAGAGTTTGCATACAACAATAGCTATCAGACCACTATCGGTATGACACCTTACGAGGCTCTCTATGGGCGGAGGTGTAGATCTCCAGTCTGCCGGTATGAGAGTGGTGAACAGAAAGAACTAGAGTTTCAGACAGATCTAGTAGCAGATACCACAGCAGCTATACAGAAGATCCGGCAGAGGATAGAGACAGCTCAGAGCTGCCAGAAAAGTTATGCTAATACACGGCGCAGACCTTTAGAGTTTTCAGTTGGGGATTCAGTGTTCCTCAGAGTAGCTCCCATGATGGAGTAATGCGTTTTGGGAAGAAGGGCAAACTAAGTCTAAGATATATGGGACCATACCTTATCAGCAGAAGAGTGGGCAAGGTAGCATATGAGCTAGAGCTATCCCAGGAAATGTCAGCTGTCCACAATGTATTTCATGTCTCTATGCTGAAGAAACATATCCCAGATGCCAACCAGGTGATTGAGCCCCAGTCGGTACAAATCCGCGAAGACCTCAGTTATGATAGTTGGCCTATTCAGATAATAGACTGAGTAGTTAAGAAATTGCGTAACAAGGAAGTACCATTAGTCAAAGTTATTTGGCATAGTCACACAGCATAAGAGGCATCTTGGGAGACAGAAGTCAGTATGAGACAGAAGTACCCAGAGTTATTCTAAGTTCGAGGATGAACTTTTTATAAGGTATGGGGGATTGTAACGCCCAAAAAATTCTCAAATTTATTTTAGAAATATTCTATGATTTTTCTGGAATTTTAGAGTATTTTTATAGAATTTTTAGAGCAGCGGAAGTGACAAAAACAAATAGAACCGTAAAATAGCCTACGCGGGAATTGAACCCGAGACCTATTGGGTCCTACGACTTATGGTGAACCTTAGTAACCGAGTGAACCCAGCAGGGCCGTGCTGAAAGAAAGGGAAATAATTAAATTTATATTAGAGTTTGGCGGAATTATCCACTTAATATAAATAGGGAATGAATAGGTGAAGAGTTATTTTAACGTAACTTTTCCTCTCCCTCAAACCCTCACCGCCGCCTACTTCCCCTCCTCCTTCTCTCGGCACCAACCACAAGAACAACCTAGGGTTCCTCTCCTAGGGCTTCAAGGACACCTTCTGGCGATGACTCCGACACGAGGACGTTCCCCTCCGCGAGAAGAACACGTAGACACGAGAGGATCGTCGAGAAGATCGTCTCCACCGGAAAACTAGCGACTAGATTCGTAAGAAAATTAGCACACGAGGTAAGAAACCCCTCACCTGCAGTATAAGTAGCTTTCGTGTGAATTCCATGTTTTAGTTTAGTAGTATGTAGACTTTCGACACAAAAGATGCGAATTAGCGCATACCAAGTGTTCGATTAAATTGTTTAGCACAGTGAAATGCAACTTAGGAATTTTAGTAGCTTAGATAAATGCAATAGAAGAATTTTTACAGCTTATTTAGTCTTGCATCAGCTTTTACAGGACTAGATGTCCAATGGGTGGGCTCCCACAGTCGCCTCTAGGTTTAGATAACCTAGTTATGGGTTTAGACAACCTAGTAAAAGCAAGACAATAATTATTAGCTTATGTTCAGTATTTTACTTTCTCAGTGGCACTGTACTGGATTAGATATCCGTTGGGTTGGGCTCCCACAGTCGTCCCTAGGTTCAGATAACCTAGTAACCCTACTAAATTCGGGACTTGCAAACCCGAGTCTAGTTAGAGATGCGCGCATAGCACGTACAGATGTCGGGCCCAACAACAGCATGATTAGTATTTTCACCTATTATATGTACATAGTTTTCAAACTCTCACAAGATAATTGGGTGAATTCAGTACAGCTTTGGCACTAGCTAGAATTAGCTCAGTTTAGCTTTTCTATCAGTTTAGTTCTCTGTTGATACAACATGATAGTTTATGATTAGTTTTATTGCCATGTTCAGTTTCTTAGTTCCATGTTTTGTATACCAGAATGCCATGTCTTATCATGTTCAGCACATATTTTAAATATCATGTTTTGAAACCATGAATTTCATCGTTTGCATGTTTTAGTGAGGTAGGTGGTTCTTACTAAGCTCTCAAGCTTACAGATACTTTTTCCTTATACTGCAGATAAACGTAAAGGAAAAATGGACTAGCGGAGGCTGGGGGTCAATGCGATGAAGATGTGTGTGGATGGAACTTGGAATAAAGATCTTAGGAAATTTCAGCAAGCTTGTTTTAAGCACTAAAACCTTTTAGCATTTTAATATTTTGCACCTTGGTATGTAATTGCTATGAATTAGTTAATTATGCACCCTATCATGCTTAGAACACCATTCGTGTGATGTTAGAATGTTTTGCATTTAGTTTACAATTGATATAAGTAATTTCGGCACGAACAAGTGCTGAAATCAGAGCTTAGCTGCAAAATCAGAAACCCCAATTGATCGGTAGATCGATTGGGGGTCCTCAATTGATCAATGGATCGATTGGCAGCTTGTTCCGCGAACAGACTACGTCTGGATCGATCATCCGATCGATCCTAGTTTCATCGCGAACAGAGAGCTCTGGAATCGATCACTGGATCGATCGGTGAGCCTGGATCGATCAGCCGATCGATCCAGAATATCGCCCGAGTACAGTAGCCTGCTGAATCGATCGCTGGATCGATCCAACCCAAGTTCCGCATACGGTAGCATGCTGGATCGATCACTGGATCGATTCGACCATTCCAATCGATCTGTGGATCGATTGGGAGGCATGATAATAGCAGATAAACCTTTAGTTCAGCTCCTTGACCATTCGGGGAGGTAGGATATGCCATGTATTGTAACACCCATAGGGTCCTTAGTAAAATTCTAGAATATTCTATCATGAATAAAGAAAAATATATATGCTTTAGTTGAATTTTGCTCCTAGCCGAACACTTAAACAAATAAAATAGAAATAAAAATACATAAGGTCTAGGACTTGAACTCTAGATCTCTCATTAGATGCGTGAATAAGATAACCACTAGACCAAGAGAAATTATTGTTAGGAAATAGAGGGAAACCATAATTAAATGTAAGAAGAAAAGACTTTTCTCTTAGAAGGAGAAGTAAGAGTTGTCTTCTCCCTCTCTAATGAAGAGATGCTCTAGAATATTCCTTTCTTACTCACCAAGAAGGGATGTATCTAGACTTTTTCTTAATTATGAAGAGAGTAAAAGAAAGGAGGAAGAAAAATATATTTTCCTTCCTCCTCTCATAATGAATAAAAGGAGGAAATTAAAGATGAGTGTCATTTGCTCTCATTCTCCTCCTACTCTCCCTCACCGTGACCTCTCTCTCCCTCTCATCCTCTTACCGAGACCAAGGAGAAAGGAAGCTCTCCTCTAGGAAGGATTCACAAGCAAGGTTCCCTCCTTAGAGAATTTAGCGAAGGATGTGTGTATTCCCCTCACTGCAGTACAAGTTGTTGTCAAATCGATCGTTAAGTTTTTTTTCAAGAGTTTTCAAAACCGTAAAATTTTCTTGTGGGTTTTGATGGATGATCTTTTAGGGTCAACAAGTTTCAAGTTATGTTTTTAAAAAAAAAAAAAAAAAAAAAGAAATCTAAACCCTCACTATGAATATTTCGGCCAAGAGACAAAAGAGGGTTAAGGTTAGGTTCTTTCTTGTGAGAACATGCTTGATTTCATACTTATATGATATGTGAATTTTATGTGTTGATAGTTAAGTTCTCATTCTTCATGTTGTGACAAAAATAAGGAGATTTCTATACATATGTTTCGGCCAACATGACTTATAGGCCTTAGGTCAAGAATTTGGCATAGAAACCATAGTAGTTGTACTCTTTTATGATATAGGAAATTTTATATGTGGATAACTTAATTTTTTATGCTTGATATGGAATGAAAAATCATGAAACCCTACTGATATGTTTCGGCCAAATTTAGATAAATAAGTTAGGGTTAGAATTTTGAATTCAAATAGTCTCATTCATGAAGTATGGTGACTTGTATGTGCTTGTACATTGCCTTGTATATACTTAGATTAAGTTTGCATGTTATATGGTTAAGTTTTATGCTTCATATGGAATAAAATGATATGAAACCCTACTGATATGTTTCGGCCAAGTTGAGATAAATAGGTTAGGGTTAAAGTTTTGAACTCAAATAAGCTTATTCATGAAGTATAATGCCTTGTATATGCTTGTATAGTGCCTTGTATATGCTTAGATCAAATTTACATGTTATATGTTTAAGTTGTATGCTTCATATGGAATAAAATGATATGAAACCCTACTGAAATGTTTCAACCAAGTTGAGATAAAAAGGTTAGGGTTAAAGTTTTGAACTCAAATAGGCTTATTCATGAAGTATAATGCCTTGTATATGCTTGTATAGTGCCTTGTATATGCTTAGATCAAATTTGCATGTTATATGTTTAAGTTGTATGCTTCATATGGAATAAAATGATATGAAACCCTACTGATATGTTTCAGCCAAATTGAAATAAATAGGTTAAGGTTAAAGTTTTGAACTCAAATAGGCTTATTCATGAAGTATAGTGCCTTGTATATGCTTGTATAGTGCCTTGTATATGCTTAGATCAAATTTTCATGTTATATGTTTAAGTTGTATGCTTCATATGGAATAAAATGATATGAAACACTACTGATATGTTTCGGCCAAATTTAAATAAATGGGTTAGGGTTAGAGTTTTGAACTCAAACATGCTTATTCATGAAGTATAATGCCTTGTATGTGCTTAGGTCAAGTTTACATGTTATGTGGATAAGTTTTATGCTTCATATGGAACCAAATGATATAAGAACCCTACTGATGTGTTTCGGCCAAATTGAGATAAATGGATTAAGGTTAGAGTTTTGAACTCAAACATGCTTATTCATGAAGTATAATGCCTTGTATGTGTTTAGATCAAGTTTACATGTTATGTGGGTAAGTTCTATGCTTAATATGGAATGAAATGAGGATGAAACCTACTGATGTGGTTCGGCCAAGATGGATTAATTGGGTTAGGAAAGAGCTTAAACCTAACTAAACATGTTTATGTATTCTCATGATATGTAGCCTTTGATATATGAGTAGATTAAGCTTTCATGCTTCATGATATGATGAAAATATGCCTTATGATATGTTGCATTGATATGTCTTATGATATGATATGTCATGTTCATGATATGATATGATAGACTTATGACATGATATGCCATGTTAATGATATGATATGCTAGACTCATGATATGATATGCCATGTTCATGATATGTATGCTAAGTTCATGAGATGATATGCCATGTTTGATGATATGAAAATGACATGTTATACTTTATGTTATGATAAGAACATGTTATGTTTCATAATGCATGTATGAATGGCTTACGTAAGAAGAAAAGCCTAAAGAGTTGCTTCCCTTAAGCTGGGACCAAGAGCACTCTTCATGTTATGGAAAAGAGTTGCTTCCCTTAAGTTGGGATCAAGAGCACTCTTCATGCTATGGTAAAGAGATGCTTCCCTTAAGTTGGGATCAAGAGCTCTCTTAATGATATGATAAGAATTATGACATGTATGATATGATGAGATATGATATGCATGATATTTTACTTTGTATGGCTTGTACCAAGGGTGGGCTCCATAAGCGCCCCGGGGTCGACGGACTATGAACGGACCTCGTTAAGGGATGGGCTCCTCAGTACGCCCCTAGGTCGACGGACTATGAACGGACCTAGATCCCTAGTAGGTTCGGGGCTAGCTACCCTGTCCTAGGGATTGCGCGCATTTATGTTTACATGTGGTACAAGCCAGGGCCCTTCTCATGATGATGATATGATATTCAAGTATGTATACTATATGTTTTGAAAGAAGCATGATGCATATGTGCATTCCATGATACATGTTTTAAAAATATACATATTGCATCTACATGCACATATTTATGAAATTATGTTTATGCACAGGTATGAGTTATGATACATGTTTACATGATATGATAGGCTTCATGATATGTGCTTACAGAATGTGATATGAATCATGATATACACTCACATGATATATTTGGATATGTTATGCTCCTTATGTGATATGATATATTATGTTCTGCTTTCTCTCATGTTATGTTATGAGATGTTATGGTTTTTACATGATAAGATATGTTCTATGTTATGATTCTCCATGCTATGTTATGCTACGCTATGTTTTCTACATTTTATGTTATGTTATGTGTTTTTTTTTCGAATTTATGGGTAGGCAAGGACCTCACTAAGCCTTTGGCTTATAGCTACACGTTTTCCTTGTACTGCAGATAAAGGCAAGGAATGGATCAATTAAGGGGAGTAGCAGGAAAGGTGATGGATGTGTGTGGAAGTGCTCGGTGGATAGATCTACTTAAGTTTTTGGAACTTATAATTTGTTAAGCTGTGCATGTGAACTAAGTTGGACCCTATGCTTATGATGATGATTTCAGCTAGTATTTCATACACTTATGATATTTTACTCATGTTAGAATGATGATGTTATGATGAAATGTTCAGTATGCTTTGATTCACATGCCATGATAAGTAAACTAAATGCATATGATAAAAGAAAAAAAATTTAAATTAAGTCTTCCGCTGCCATGAATCCATATGCATTAGTAATTGATGTCTATGTTTCAGTGACGTCCGTCCCTCCGGGGTGGCCTTAGTGCTACCTGGAAGGGCGGGCATTACAGTATGGTATCAGAGCAGATCTACCTTCCACTACACACACATCAAGCCTTTATCCTGCCGCTCCAAGTAAGAATTTTATGCTTAAATTTTATTTTGATGTGATATTTATGCTTGATCTATTTCTTTATGATGTTTGATAATATGCATGCTTATTATCTTATTTATTTAGTTATCACATTTTTAGCTTAGATATATATGATGGTAGATTAGGAACAATAACAACCTTAGGGTAGCCTGGTTATGAATAACGATAACTTATATTAGCTTATTGTGATTATTGAAGATAAAACATGGTTAGAACACGAACTACCCGAGCAGATGAGACGGTACCTCCACCCGATCTGATGCATGTGATTACCGAGGTCCAGCGTCAGGTCACGGAACAACAACAAACGATCACTGCATTGATGAATCAGCAAGGGAATCCTGTTACACCACCAGGGAACCCGAATCCGATACCTATTATACCTGCGGTTGTACCAGTACCTCCGGCACCGGTACCACCGGTAGTTCCTATTCCAGTGGTCCGACAAGAGGCATACCTGATTCAGTGGCTGAAGCCAGAAGCCTTCTCCGGAAACTGTGAGCCATGGGATGCTCAGGCGTGGCTTAAGACTGTGGAAAGCATCGTGGAGCTTTTAGATTGGCCCGAACACGAGAAGGTTAAGTGTGCATCATTTTGCCTTACAGGCGATGCCAGAATGTGGTGGGACCGAGTCAAAGCAAGGAGACAGGGGAATCAGATGAGATGGACAGACTTCGAGACTGAATTCCTTGAAGAGTTCTTCCATATGCGGGTGACCAATAAACACTACGACGAGTTCACCGAGTTTCGGAAAGGTGACCTATCAGTGAATGAGGCCGTGAAGAAATTTAACCGATTAGCACTCCTATGTCCAGAGCTGGTCAGTACAGAAAGAGAAAGGGTCAGACTTATGCTGAAGATGCTTAGACCCGAGATAGCCTTAAATGTGGCCGGCGGCGTTAATAGACCACAGACCACCGAGGAATTAATTAGCAGTGCTCTGATCACTGAACACTATCAGAAGGCGATGAATGAGGGTAAGAGTCAAGTTCAGAAACCTCAACATATCAGAACCAACTGGAAGGGAAACTCCAACGGTAAAAGAAAACAATGGGACAGTTCTCAGGGTGGTTCAGCGAACAAGCAACCTATGTTTCCTCAGTGCACCACCTGCGGAAAGAAGCATCCGGGAAAATGTCGTGTGGGCACGAATAAGTGCTACAGCTGTGGATTGGAAGGACACTTGGCCAAAAATTGTCCTACTCAGATGCAGACACCTCAGCAGCAAAGTATCCAGAACAGAGGTGCCCCCTCACAGCTACATCTAATGCAAGCTGCACTAGAAGGCCCTCAGATAAGCCAAGGAAGACTGGAAGCCCCACCAGCTATGACGAATGCCAGGATCCACTCCCTCACCAGAGAAGATGGGACAAGTGCTTCGACGGTCATTACAGGTCAAATACCTATTATTGGTCATTATGCAAATATGTTATCAAATCCTAAATGCGAACCGAAATATGAATTTATCGGGAAGCCGAGAAACATTACCGGTCAGGGGATCGAGAATGTGACCGGGCAACTCTCTACCCTGACCCTAGCAACAACATTATTCGACAATATATTGGAGAAACAAACCCGCGACCCCAGTATCCAAAGGATCAAGCAAGAAGTCTTAGAAGGGAAGGATAACGGATTTCGTATCGCTGACAGTGGAATACTGTACTTCAAGGATCGCCTATGTATTCCCGACGATTCAGAGATGCGGAAAAAGTTATTAGAGGAGGCGCATGCGACACCATACGCAATGCATCCTGGATCCACCAAAATGTACCAAGATCTGAAGAAGAAATTCTGGTGGTTTGGTATGAAGAGGGATGTGGCTCAGCACGTCAGTACTTGCCTGACCTGCCAAAAAGTTAAAGCAGAACACTAGAGACCTGGAGGTGTACTGCAGCCAATTCAGATTCCAGAATGGAAATGGGAGGATATTTCCATGGACTACATTTCGGGACTTCCCAAAATGACGAATGGCTACGATGCTATATGGGTAATCGTGGACAGGTTGACAAAATCGGCCCATTTTATGGCAATCAAGATGGCCTACTCGATCGAACAGCTAGCCCAATTATATGTCAAAGAGATTATCAGACTGCATGGGATCCCTAAGACCATCATCTCTGATAGAGATGGCCGTTTTATTTCACATTTTTGGGAATGTGTTCAGAAAGCCTTGGGTACGAAATTATTGTTCAGCATTGCCTTTCACCCTCAGACTGACGGGCAAACAGAAAGGGTGAATCAAGTATTGGAAGATATGTTACGAGCTTGTGCCTTGGACTTCAAAGGGAGCTGGTACCGATATCTATGCTTAGCGGAATTTGCCTATAACAATAGCTATCAAGCTACCATTGGTATGGCACCGTACGAAGCATTGTACGGGAGAAAATGTAGATCCCCTATATGCTGGTATGATGGCGGTGAAAAGAAGGAAATGGGATTTCAAACTGATCTTATCGACAGCAACACCCGTGCAATACAGAAGAACCGCCAAAGAATAGAGACTGCCCAAAGTCGACAAAAGAATTATGCAGATAAGCGACGTAGGCCGCTGGAATTCAGCGTCGGGGATTCAGTATTCCTCAAAGTAGCTCCTATGAAAGGAGTGATGAGATTCGGAAAGAAGGGAAAACTAAGTCCTCGATATGTAGGACCATATCAAATTCTGAAGAGAGTTGGCAAGGTGGCTTATGAACTAGAGTTACCACCAGAAATGTCGGCTATTCACAATGTGTTCCATGTCTCAATGCTCAAGAAGTACATGGGTGGCGCAGATCAAGTGATCGAACCACAGACAGTTCAAGTTCAAGGGGACCTGATGTAATACCCACTAAGCTTGTAAGATAAATATATGAATGTGGGATTTTGCCTTAGAAAAATAATAGGAAGTGAGTTGAACCAAAAAGGAAATAAAAAGAAATAAAAATAGGGAGAGGTCAAGGATTGAACCTTGAACCTCTTATATTATATTTCATAGAATTAATGGGTAATAACCAGTTGAGATAGGAATAATATGTTGATAACAAAGGAGGGAAACTCATGATAAAGGTAAGAGTAAAAGCTAGCCAAAAGAAAACAAGAAAGGAGCAAGAGAAAGGCAACTTGTCTTCCTCCCTTTCTCTCCTTCTTCCTCTTTGGTTTTGCCAAAAATTTAAAGAGGGATTAAGGGGATTCATTCCCCCTTATTTCACCATGAATGATGAGGATAAATAAATAAATAAAAATAAAAATAAAATAGAAAAAAAAGGCTAAGGGAGAAGGAAAGCAAAAACTAAGTTTGCTACCTCTTGCCCCTTAACATAAAAGAGAATATGTAAAGGGAAAATTCTATTTTCTCTCATTTTTCTCATTCTCTCCTCTCCCTCACCGAAACCACAGTCCCCTCTCCTCCATCTTCAGCCCCAAGCCAAGGTTTTCTCCTAAGAAAAACCTAAGATACAAGGAGGACTTAGCAAAGGAATCAAGGGAAAGGAACTAGAAGAAGAGGCTACTTCTTCTTCTTCATACCTTAGATCCACAAGCGAAAAAGGATGTAAGCTTCACCTCACCTGTGGTACAAGGATTTTATGTGCTTTTCGGATTTTATGAAGATTTTAAAACCTAGAAACAAGTTTGAGAAAATTCGGCCAAGAAGAGCTTTCAAAATCTAATGGTGTTTAAACTAGTCTTCACTACATGATAGATTTTTCTATGCTATGAAAGGGGGTTCTTCTTCATGATTTTATACCTATATAATGCTTGATCAGAGGAGTACTGAACCCTAGAATTTTGACCAAAAATATTCTTAAGAGGCTAGGGAAATTTATTGTTTTACCCAACTAGTACAAGGTTCCCCCTATGAAATATTAAGGATCATGTATTAGTTTTTCTTCCTTAGAAGATATTGAAACTAAAAGAAAACCCACTCATATGATTCGGTCAAGAAAGGGTTTAGGGTTAGGAAGACCTTTAAATTTAAATAACCATGCTCATGTGATAGAATACAAAGACCTTAAAGGATTTGTATGCTTGAATATTGCTAGAATTTCATGAACTCCTTCTTAGGGTTTTTCGGCCATGATGAGATGGATAACTTAGAAAAGCTTAAACAAAATTTTAATATTCTCAAGACCTCTGTGCTATTTAGATATGAAAGTTGTTTAATGCCCTCATGCTTAATTAGGGTGTAGAAAAATTAGTTGCATGACATATAATATGTATGACCACAAGGGGTCCTAGCTTATTCATGAACCAATTTGTATATATGTTTCTTAGTAACTTTTTCCATGAAACTTACATAGGTTTTTCATGCATTAGGCCACTTAAAAACCTAGCTAAGGAATGGTAGGTTTCGGCCATGAGAAAAAAATAAAAGAAAAAGAGAAAAAGAAACCTAGAAAGCCTAAGACACAATTCATATGTATACTCATTATGCTTGTCCTTATACATGCTATGAAACTTGTATAAATTCTCATGCTTTTAGGCTATTTGAAGCAAGTTTATATTCTTTGAGTTTCAGCCAAGTAGGGTTTAAAAGACCTAGAGGCCTTAGAAATGAAACCAAATGTGTTAAAAGTACTTCTTATGAAAATAGGATAATGTGTTGATTGTTTCACATACTTGTATAATTTTTTTCCATGACCTAAATGAAGCCTTGAATGTTTCGGTCATGAAGGAATAGATGCCCTAGAAACCCTAGGACTTAAATTAAATATGCTCATGTCACTCTACATGAAATATGATAAGTAGAAAGCCAAGGTTCAATTGCTATATGTTGTTTTATGACCTAAAATGATGCTAGGGTATGTTTCGGCCATAACTATTGTATGATGCCTTGTATGAATTTATACATAATGTTAGTCCAAGTTCACATGCTTGTATGCTTGTTTGTAACCCTAATGAGAACTTGTTAAATTTCGGCCATGACATATGTTAAGGGCTTAAAGAACTTAGGAACTAATTCAAATGTGTCAAATGTGTTTACCTTGTTCCTTGGTAAAAATGTTATAAATATGATTTAAAGTTGTCCATACTTTTATGCCATATGGAACCTTGTTTCACACCTTAAGGTTTCGGCCATATGAAATTAGGGACTTGAGGAACTTAGAAACTAAGTTAATCATGTTTATAATGCTTCCTATGAAAATGTTATGATGATAATTTAGGTGCCACATGCTTGGATGTTGTGTTTAACCTAAATTGAGCTCTAAAGGGTTTCGGCCACAAGGGTTTAGGAAGCTTAAAACCAAGATAAATATAATACCATGTTTCCTATGATAGGATAATCACAAGATACACCCTTATGCTTAATATGTATGCTTGTGATTTATGACTTATGATATGATATGCATGCTTTTATGATATGATATGCTTTGTGCTTAAAATATACATGCTTATGTTATGATATGTGGTTAAATTATGCATGCTTTGATGCTATGTTTAGTGCTTAAAATATGCATGCTTTCATGATATGCTATGTGGTTAAATGATGCATGCTTGATGATATGCTTTATGCTTAAGATATGCTTGTTTTTATGATCTATGCCTAAGTGATGCATATTGTTATGACATGATGCATGCCTAAGTGATGCATACCTTTATGATATGATGTATGCCGAAGTGATGCATACTTTTATGACATGATGTATGCCTAAGTGATGCATACCTTTATGATATGATGTATGCCTAAGTGATGCATACCTTTATGACATGATGTATGCCTAAGTGATCCATACCTTTATGATATGATGTATGCCTAAGTGATGCATACTTTTATGATATGATGTGTGCCTAAGTGATGCATGCTTTTATGATACATGATATGTATAACATGTACTTTACTTTATATGTGAGTGGCTTGTACCAAGGGTGGGCTCCATAAGCGCCCCGGGGACTAAGGACCTCGTTAGGGATGGACTCCTAAGTGCCCCTAGGACTAAGGGCCTAGTATGTTTGCCTCGTAGGGTTCAAGACTTGCTACCTTGGACCTACAAGGTTGCGCGCAATATGTAAGTGGTACATAGCCGGGATCCCCCTTATGTTGAGATTATTTTCAAGTATATTTGTAAAAGAAAATGGTTTTAAAGATCATGAGACATACACATGTTTTTCGGATACATGTTTTCCAAAATCATATTGCATACACCTTATGATTATGCTATGTTTCATGTTATGCTCTTGATTATGATATGCCATGATAAGGTATGATAATGTTATGTTCATGCTATACCTTATAGACATGTTTCGGCCATGGATTTGTTGATGCTTGATATATAGATTTCGGCCATAGATATGATGATGCCTTGATGTACATGTTTCGGCCATAGTATGATGCTTTGATATACATGTTTCGGCCATGCTTTGATATACCATGATACTTGTTTGTTATGCCATGTATAGCTATGTTTTATGCAATGCACTATGTATATGTTTCGGCCATGGTGATGCTTGATATGCTATGACTAGTTGTGATTATATTATGATGCATGATATGCTTGAATAGAATGCTATGTTATGCCATGATTAGTTGAGATTATGACTTGTTGATGCATTTTTTATTATGTGCTGATTGTTGGTTTAAGTGAGTAGGAAAGGAACTTACTGAGCCATGAGTGCTCACAGCTTACTTTCCTTGTACCACAGATAAAGGAAAAAGCTGGATGAGTTAGAGGAGCAGCAGGAGGGGCAACGAAGATGTGTGTGGCAGTGGCTAGGCAACCAAATAAATAAGAACCTGCTTAAAGTTTCTTTAAAGAACTATGCATTGGTATTTTATGACTTGTGATACCTAAACATGTGTGGCTTGACATTATGGTTCCACTGGATTTGATGTTATGATTTTGATGCCATGTGATAGTATAGTTCAAAAGAAATTTAAAAGAAAAGTTTTATTAAAACTATGAAAATTATTTTAAGTCTTCCGCTGTTTTAAAAAGAAAAATTTATACGTAGAGTATCGTAGCCCCGTCCCTTAGGGTAGCAGGGAGGGCGGGCGTTACAGGTTGGTATCAGAGCCAGGTTATTGCCAGCTCACTACACACACATCAAGCCTCCTACCTGCCGCTCCAAGTAAGAATGTTTATGCTAAATTTACTTGTTATATGCTTATGTTTAATTTTCTTGTTATATTCTTATGTTTGATTTTCTTGTCATATGCTTATGCTTTATTTTCTTTCTTGTTATATTGCCTATGCTTTATTTCTTTACTACATTGCTTATGCTTTATTTCCTTATGTTACATTATTTGTCATTATATTCCTTATTTTTCCTTATGTTGTTATGCTTTAGTTCTTGTTTTACTTGCTTATGTTTGATGCTTTATTCTATGCTTTTAGTTATAATTTAGATTAGGATTACATATTGGTAGGTTAGGAATAATACCAGAACAAATAGATAGAAACAAAATAATAGGTTAGATTGACTAAAAACGATAACCACTTACACTAGTCTGTTTGTCCGTATTTAGATAAACATGGTTAGGACACGCAATGCCCGAACCGGAGGAACAGTGACTCCACCAGATCTGACACAGGTAGTCACAGACCTCCAGCATCAGATCGCAGAGCAACAGCAGCTGATCACTACCTTGATGGGTCAGCAAGGCAACCCAGTCACCCCACCGGTGAATCCACTACCTGTTGTACCTACAGCTGCACCAGTGCCCCCGGCAGCCCCTACTCCGATGGTCCGACAAGAGGCCTATCTAATTCAGTGGCAAAGGCTTAAGCCGGAAGCATTCTCGAGAAACTGTGAACCATGGGATGCGCAAGCCTGGCTCAAAACCGTGGAGAACATAATGGAACTATTGGATTGGCCTGAACATGAGAAGGTCAAATGCGCGTCGTTCTGTCTTACCGGAGATGCCCGGATGTGGTGGGACAGAGTAAAGGCGAAAAGGCAAATAAACCAAATGCAGTGGACAGATTTTGAGATAGAGTTCTTAGAGGAATTTTTCCATATGCAAGTGACCAACAAGCACTACGATGAGTTCACTGAGTTTCGGCAAGGTGATCTGTCAGTCAATGAAGCCGTCAAGAGGTTCAACCGCTTAGCTCGATTGTGCCCAGAACTGGTCCGAACCGAAAAAGAAAGGGTCCGGTTAATGTTAAAGATGCTCCGACCCGAGATAGCTCTGAACGTAGCCGGCGGAGTTAATAGACCGCAGACTGCAGAGGAGCTAGTCAGCAGCGCCCTGATTACCGAGCACTATCAGGAAGCAATGAATAAGGGCAAGAACCAAGCACTGACCGGAGGACAAAAATCGCATAGTACCAGAACTGACTGGAAAGGAAACTCAAGTGGAAAGAGGAAACAGTGGAATAAAACAAAAGGTGGTCCGGCCAATAAGCAGACTAAGTACCCTCAGTGTGCCACCTGTGGGAAGATGCATTCTGGAGTATGTCGCCTGAGCACCAGAAAGTGCTACAATTGCGGAAAGGAAGGTCATTTGATAAGAGATTGCCCTACTCGGCTTCAAGCACCACCTCCGCAGAACTTCCAGAACAAGAATGCCCCCGCACAGCTTCACCAAATGCAAGCTGCCATAGAAGGGACTTCAATCAGCCAAGGAAGATTAGAAGTCCCTCCCACTATGACCAATGCCAGAGTCTACTCTCTCGCTCAGGATGACGTGGAGAACGCCTCTACTATCGTCACAGTTGAAACCATGTCCGGACGACTCTCTACCCTCACCATAACACCAACGTTATTCGAGAACATGTTAGAGAAGCAAACCAGAGACTCGAGCCTTCAAAGAATTAAACAAGAGACCGCAGAAGGAAAGAATGACGGGTTCCGTATCGCAGACGATGGAATATTATACCTCAGGGATCGATTATGTATTCCGGAGGATTCAGAGATGCGAAAGAAGATACTGGAAGAAGCTCATACAACGCCTTATGCAATGCACCCGGGTTCCACTAAGATGTACCAGGACCTGAAAAAGAAATTTTGGTGGTCCGGTATGAAAAGAGAAGTGGCTCAGTACGTCAGTACTTGTCTAACGTGCCAAAGGGTAAAAGCTGAACACCAGAGACCCGGTGGATTATTACAACCTGTCCAAATTCCAGAATGGAAATGGGAAGAAATCTCCATGGATTTCATTTCAGGTCTACCCAAGACGACAAACGGGTATGATGCTATATGGGTGATCGTGGACAGACTGACGAAGTCTGCACACTTTTTGGCGGTCAAGATGACTTATTCAACTGAACAACTAGCGCAACTATATGTTAAGGAAATCGTCAGATTACATGGTATCCCTACGACCATTATTTCTGATAGAGACGGACGTTTTGTCTCGCACATTTGGGAGTGCGTTCAGAAGGCCCTCGGCACAAAGTTGTCATTTAGCACAGCATTCCACCCACAAACTGATGGGCAGACTGAAAGAGTAAATCAAATATTGGAAGATATGTTAAGAGCTTGTGCCCTGGATTTCAAAGGGAGCTGGTGCCGATATTTATACCTGGGAGAATTCGCCTACAATAATAGCTACCAAGCTACTATTGAAATGGCACCTTACGAAGCTCTATATGGGAGGAAGTGTAGATCTCCTATATGCTGGTATGAAAGTGGTGAAAAGAAGGAAATGGGGTCCCGAACAGAACTTATTGATGACACCACCCGAGCTATACAAAAGATCCGTCAACGAATAGAAACTGCTCAGAGTCGGCAGAAGAATTATGCCGATAAACGGCGCAGGCCGCTAGAATTCAACATCGGAGACTTAGTATTCCTTAAAGTATCCCCCATGAAAGGGATAATGAGGTTCGGAAAGAAGAGCAAGTTAAGCCCCCGATACGTAGGACCGTACCGGATTTTAGAAAGAGTGGGCCAAGTCGCATATAGACTAGAACTACCTCCAGACATGGCAGCCATTCACAATGTGTTCCATGTATCGATGCTCAAGAAGTGTATTCCCAGCACAGATCAAGTAATTGAGCCGCAGTCGGTACAGGTTCAGGAGGACTTAAGTTACGAAAGTAAACCCATCCGGATTCTGGACCGAGAAATCAAGAGGTTAAGGAACAAAGAAATACCCTTAGTAAAAGTCTTGTGGCGGAATCAACGATTTGAAGAAGCCACATGGGAACGCGAGGACGATATGAAACAAAAGTACCCGGAGCTATTTTAAAGTTCGAGGATGAACTTTTTATGAGGTACGGGGTACTGTAATACCCACTAAGCTTGTAAGATAAATATATGAATGTGGGATTTTGCCTTAGAAAAATAATAGGAAGTGAGTTGAACCAAAAAGGAAATAAAAAGAAATAAAAATAGGGAGAGGTCAAGGATTGAACCTTGAACCTCTTATATTATATTTCATAGAATTAATGGGTAATAACCAGTTGGGATAGGAATAATATGTTGATAACAAAGGAGGGAAACTCATGATAAAGGTAAGAGTAAAAGCTAGCCAAAAGAAAACAAGAAAGGAGCAAGAGAAAGGCAACTTGTCTTCCTCCCTTTCTCTCCTTCTTCCTCTTTGGTTTTGCCAAAAATTTAAAGAGGGATTAAGGGGATTCATTCCCCCTTATTTCACCATGAATGATGAGGATAAATAAATAAATATAAATAAAAATAAAATAGAAAAAAAAGGCTAAGGGAGAAGGAAAGCAAAAACTAAGTTTGCTACCTCTTCCCCCTTAACATAAAAGAGAATATGTAAAGGGAAAATTCTATTTTCTCTCATTTTTCTCATTCTCTCCTCTCCCTCACTGAAACCACAGTCCCCTCTCCTCCATCTTCAGCCCCAAGCCAAGGTTTTCTCCTAAGAAAAACCAAAGATACAAGGAGGACTTAGCAAAGGAATCAAGGGAAAGGAACTAGAAGAAGAGGCTACTTCTTCTTCTTCATACCTTAGATCCACAAGCGAAAAAGGATGTAAGCTTCCCCTCACCTGTGGTACAAGGCTTTTATGTGCTTTTCAGATTTTATGAAGATTTTAAAACCTAGAAACAAGTTTGAGAAAATTCGGCCAAGAAGAGCTTTCAAAATCTAATGGTGTTTAAACTAGTCTTCACTACATGATAGATTTTTCTATGCTATGAAAGGGGGTTCTTCTTCATGATTTTATACCTATATGATGCTTGATCAGAGGAGTACTGAACCCTAGAATTTCGGCCAAAAATATTCTTAAGAGGCAAGGGAAATTTATTGTTTTACCCAACTAGTACAAGGTTCCCCCTATGAAATATTAAGGATCATGTATTAGTTTTTCTTCCTTAGAAGATATTGAAATTAAAAGAAAACCCACTCATATGATTCATTAAAGAAAGGGTTTAGGGTTAGGAAGACCTTTAAATTTAAATAACCATGCTCATGTGATAGAATACAAAGACCTTAAAGGATTTGTATGCTTGAATATTGCTAGAATTTCATGAACTCCTTCTTAGGGTTTTTCGGCCATGATGAGATGTATAGCTTAGAAAAGCTTAAACAAAATTTTAATATGCTCAAGACCTCTGTGCTATTTAGATATGAAAGTTGTTTAATGCCCTCATGCTTAATTAGGGTGTAGAAAAAATTAGTTGCATGACATATAATATGTATGACCACAAGGGGTCCAAGCTTATTCATGAACCAATTTGTATATATGTTTCTTAGTAACTTTTTCCATGAAACTTACATAGGTTTTTCATGATTTAGGCCACTTAAAAACCTAGCTAAGGAATGGTAGGTTTCGGCCATGAGAAAAAAATAAAAGAAAAAGAGAAAAAGAAACCTAGAAAGCCTAAGACACAATTCATATGTATACTCATTATGCTTGTCCTTATACATGCTATGAAACTTGTATAAATTCTCATGCTTTTAGGCTATTTGAAGCAAGTTTATATTCTGTGAGTTTCAGCCAAGTAGGGTTTAAAAGACCTAGAGGCCTTAGAAATGAAACCAAATGTGTTAAAAGGACTTCTTATGAAAATAGGATAATGTGTTGATTGTTTCACATACTTGTATAATTTTTTTCCATGACCTAAATGAAGCCTTGAATGTTTCAGTCATGAAGGAATAGATGCCCTAGAAACCCTAGGACTTAAATTAAATATGCTCATGTCACTCTACATGAAATATGATAAGTAGAAAGCCAAGGTTCAATTGCTATATGTTGTTTTATGACCTAAAATGATGCTAGGGTATGTTTCGGCCATAACTATTGTATGATGCCTTGTATGAATTTATACATAATGTTAGTCCAAGTTCACATGCTTGTATGCTTGTTTGTAGCCCTAATGAGAACTTGTTAAATTTCGGCCATGACATATGTTAAGGGCTTAAAGAACTTAGGAACTAATTCAAATGTGTCAAATGTGTTTACCTTGTTCCTTGGTAAAAATGTTATAAATATGATTTAAAGTTGTTCATACTTTTATGTCATATGGAACCTTGTTTCACACCTTAAGGTTTTGGCCATATGAAATTAGGGACTTGAGGAACTTAGAAACTAAGTTAATCATGTTTATAATGCTTCCTATGAAAATGTTATGATGATAATTTAGGTGCCACATGCTTGGATGTTGTGTTTAACCTAAATTGAGCTCTAAAGGGTTTCGGCCACAAGGGTTTAGGAAGCTTAAAACCAAGATAAATATAATACCATGTTTCCTATGATAGGATAATCACAAGATACACCCTTATGCTTAATATGTATGCTTGTGATTTATGACTTATGATATGATATGCATGCTTTTATGATATGATATGCTTTGTGCTTAAAATATGCATGCTTATGTTATGATATGTGGTTAAATTATGCATGCTTTGATGCTATGTTTAGTGCTTAAAATATGCATGCTTTCATGATATGCTATGTGGTTAAATGATGCATGCTTGATGATATGCTTTATGCTTAAGATATGCATGTTTTTATGATCTATGCCTAAGTGATGCATATTGTTATGACATGATGTATGCCTAAGTGATGCATACCTTTATGATATGATGTATGCCTAAGTGATGCAGACTTTTATGACATGATGTATGCCTAAGTGATTCATACCTTTATGATATGATGTATGCCTAAGTGATGCATACCTTTATGACATGATGTATGCCTAAGTGATGCATACCTTTATGATATGATGTATGCCTAAGTGATGCATACTTTTATGACATGATGTATTCCTAAGTTATGCATACTTTTATGATATGATGTGTGCCTAAGTGATGCATGCTTTTATGATACATGATATGTATGACATGTACTTTACTTTATATGTGAGTGCCTTGTACCAATGGTGGGCTCCATAAGCGCCCCGGGGACTAAGGACCTCGTTAGGGATGGGCTCCTAAGTGCCCCTAGGACTAAGGGCCTAGTATGTTTGCCTCGTAGGGTTCAAGACTTGCTACCTTGGACCTACAAGGTTGCGCGCAATATGTAAGTGGTACATAGCCGGGATCCTCCTTATGTTGAGATTATTTTCAAGTATATATGTAAAAGAAAATGGTTTTAAAGATCATGAGACATACACATGTTTTTCGGATACATGTTTTCCAAAACATATTGCATACACCTTATGATTATGCTATGTTTCATGTTATGCTCTTGATTATGATATGCCATGATAAGGTATGATAATGTTATGTTCATGCTATACCTTATAGACATGTTTCGGCCATGGATATGTTGATGCTTGATATATAGATTTCGGCCATAGATATGATGATGCCTTGATGTACATGTTTCGGCCATAGTATGATGCTTTGATATACATGTTTCGGCCATGCTTTGATATACCATGATACTTGTTTGTTATGCCATGTCTAGCTATGTTTTATGCAATGCACTATGTATATGTTTCGGCCATGGTGATGCTTGATATGCTATGACTAGTTGTGATTATATTATGATGCATGATATGCTTGAATAGAATGCTATGTTATGCCATGATTAGTTGAGATTATGACTTGTTGATGCATTCTTGATTATGTGCTGATTGTTGGTTTTAGTGAGTAGGAAAGGAACTTACTGAGCCATGAGTGCTCACAGCTTACTTTCCTTGTACCACAGATAAAGGAAAAAGCTGGATGAGTTAGAGGAGCAGCAGGAGGGGCAACGAAGATGTGTGTGGCAGTGGCTAGGCAACCAAATAAATAAGAACCTGCTTAAAGTTTCTTTAAAGAACTATGCATTGGTATTTTATGACTTGTGATACCTAAACATGTGTGGCTTGACATTATGGTTCCACTGGATTTGATGTTATGATTTTGATGCCATGTGATAGTATAGTTCAAAAGAAATTTAAAATAAAAGTTTTATTAAAACTATGAAAATTATTTTAAGTCTTCCGCTGTTTTAAAAAGAAAAATTTATACGTAGAGTATCATAGCCCCGTCCCTTAGGGTAGCAGGGAGGGCGGGCGTTACACCTGAGCTACGAGAGCCGACCGATTCAGATATTAGATCGAGATATTAAAAGGCTAAGGAACAAGGAAATACCTTTAGTAAAGGTTCTGTGGCAAAATCAACGGTTGGAAGAAGCGACTTGGGAACGCGAAGACGATATGAGACAGAAGTACCCCGAGCTATTTTAAGTTCGAGGACGAACTTTTATGAGGTATGGGAGACTGTAACACCCATAGGGTCCTTAGTAAAATTCTAGAATATTCTATCATGAATAAAGAAAAATATATATGCTTTAGTTGAATTTTGCTCCTAGCCGAACACTTAAACAAATAAAATAGAAATAAAAATACATAAGGTCTAGGACTTGAACTCTAGATCTCTCATTAGATGCCTGAATAAGATAACCACTAGACCAAGAGAAATTATTGTTAGGAAATAGAGGGAAACCATAATTAAATGTAAGAAGAAAAGACTCTTCTCTTAGAAGGAGAAGTAAGAGTTGTCTTCTCCCTCTCTAATGAAGAGATGCTCTAGAATATTCCTTTCTTACTCACCAAGAAGGGATGTATCTAGACTTTTTCTTAATTATGAAGAGAGTAAAAGAAAGGAGGAAGAAAAATATATTTTCCTTCCTCCTCTCATAATGAATAAAAGGAGGAAATTAAAGATGAGTGTCATTTGCTCTCATTCTCCTCCTACTCTCCCTCACCGTGACCTCTCTCTCCCTCTCATCCTCTTACCGAGACCAAGGAGCAAGGAAGCTCTCCTCTAGGAAGGATTCACAAGCAAGGTTCCCTCCTTAGAGAATTTAGCGATGGATGTGAGTATTCCCCTCACTGCAGTACAAGTTGTTGTCAAATCGATCGTTAAGTTTTTTTCAAGAGTTTTCAAAACAGTAAAATTTTCTTGTGGGTTTTGATGGATGATCTTTTAGGGTCAACAAGTTTCAAGTTATGTTTCAAAAAAAAAAAATAAATAAATAAATCTAAACCCTCACTATGAATATTTCGGCCAAGAGACAAAAGAGGGTTAAGGTTAGGTTCTTTCTTGTGAGAACATGCTTGATTTCATACTTATATGATATGTGAATTTTATCTGTTGATAGTTAAGTTCTCATTCTTCATGTTGTAACAAAAACAAGGAGATTTCTATACATATGTTTCGGCCAACATGACTTATAGGCCTTAGGTCAAGAATTTGGCATAGAAACCATAGTAGTTGTACTCTTTTATGATGTAGGAAATTTTATATGTGGATAACTTAATTTTTTATGCTTGATATGGAATGAAAAATCATGAAACCCTACTGATATGTTTCGGCCAAATTTAGATAAATAAGTTAGGGTTATAATTTTGAATTCAAATAGTCTCATTCATGAAGTATGGTGACTTGTATGTGCTTGTACATTGCCTTGTATATACTTAGATTAAGTTTGGATGTTATATGGTTAAGTTTTATGCTTCATATGGAATAAAATGATATGAAACCCTACTGATATGTTTCGGCCAAGTTGAGATAAATAGGTTAGGGTTAAAGTTTTGAACTCAAATAGGCTTATTCATGAAGTATAATGCCTTGTATATGCTTGTATAGTGCCATGTATATGCTTAGATCAAATTTACATGTTATATGTTTAAGTTGTATGCTTCATATGGAATAAAATTATATGAAACCCTACTGATATGTTTCGGCCAAATTGAAATAAATAGGTTAAGGTTAAAGTTTTGAACTCAAATAAGCTTATTCATGAAGTATAGTGCCTTGTATATGCTTGTATAGTGCCTTGTATATGCTTAGATCAAATTTACATGTTATATGTTTAAGTTGTATGCTTCATATGGAATAAAATGATATGAAACCCTACTGATATGTTTCGGCCAAATTGAAATAAATGGGTTAGGGTTAGAGTTTTGAACTCAAACATGCTTATTCATGAAGTATAATGCCTTGTATGTGCTTAGGTCAAGTTTACATGTTATGTGGATAAGTTTTATGCTTCATATGGAACCAAATGATATAAGAACCCTACTGATGTGTTTCGGCCAAATTGAGATAAATGGATTAAGGTTAGAGTTTTGAACTCAAACATGCTTATTCATGAAGTATAATGCCTTGTATGTGTTTAGATCAAGTTTACATGTTATGTGGGTAAGTTCTATGCTTAATATGGAATGAAATGAGGATGAAACCTACTGATGTGGTTCGGCCAAGATGGATTAATTGGGTTAGGAAAGAGTTTAAACCTAACTAAACATGTTTATGTATTCTCATGATATGTAGCCTTTGATATATGAGTAGATTAAGCTTTCATGCTTCATGATATGATGAAAATATGCCTTATGATATGTTGCATTGATATGTCTTATGATATGATATGTCATGTTCATGATATGATATGATAGACTTATGACATGATATGCCATGTTAATGATATGATATGCTAGACTCATGATATGATATGCCATGTTCATGATATGTATGCTAAGTTCATGAGATGATATGCCATGTTTGATGATATGAAAATGACATGTTATACTTTATGTTATGATAAGAACATGTTATGTTTCATAATGCATGTATGAATGGCTTACGTAAGAAGAAAAGCCTAAAGAGTTGCTTCCCTTAAGCTGGGACCAAGAGCACTCTTCATGTTATGGAAAAGAGTTGCTTCCCTTAAGTTGGGATCAAGAGCACTCTTCATGCTATGGTAAAGAGATGCTTCCCTTAAGTTGGGATCAAGAGCTCTCTTAATGATATGACAAGAATTATGACATGTATGATATGATGAGATATGATATGCATGATATTTTACTTTGTATGGCTTGTACCAAGGGTGGGCTCCATAAGCGCCCCGGGGTCGACGGACTATGAACGGACCTCGTTAAGGGATGGGCTCCTCAGTACGCCCCTAGGTCGACGGACTATGAACGGACCTAGATCCCTAGTAGGTTCGGGGCTAGCTACCCTGTCCTAGGGATTGCGCGCATTTATGTTTACATGTGGTACAAGCCGGGGCCCTTCTCATGATGATGATATGATATTCAAGTATGTATACTATATGTTTTGAAAGAAGCATGATGCATATGTGCATTCCATGATACATGTTTTAAAAATATACATATTGCATCTACATGCACATATTTATGAAATTATGTTTATGCACCCTTATGAACAGGTATGAGTTATGATACATGTTTACATGATATGATAGGCTTCATGATATGTGCTTACAGAATGTGATATGAATCATGATATACACTCACATGATATATTTGGATATGTTATGCTCCTTATGTGATATGATATATTATGTTCTGCTTTCTCTCATGTTATGTTATGAGATGTTATTGGTTTTACATGATAAGATATGTTCTATGTTATGATTCTCCATGCTATGTTATGCTACGCTATGTTTTCTACATTTTATGTTATGTTATGTGTTTTTTTCGAATTTATGGGTAGGCAAGGACCTCACTAAGCCTTTGGCTTATAGCTACACGTTTTCCTTGTACTGCAGATAAAGGCAAGGAATGGATCAATTAAGGGGAGTAGCAGGAAAGGTGATGGATGTGTGTGGAAGTGCTCGGTGGATAGATCTACTTAAGTTTTTGGAACTTATAATTTGTTAAGCTGTGCATGTGAACTAAGTTGGACCCTATGCTTATGATGATGATTTCAGCTAGTATTTCATACACTTATGATATTTTACTCATGTTAGAATGATGATGTTATGATGAAATGTTCAGTATGCTTTGATTCACATGCCATGATAAGTAAACTAAATGCATATGATAAAAGAAAAAAAAATTAAATTAAGTCTTCCGCTGCCATGAATCCATATGCATTAGTAATTGATGTCTATGTTTCAGTGACGTCCGTCCCTCCGGGGTGGCCTTAGTGCTACCTGGAAGGGCGGGCGTTACATGTATACCTTAGATTACACCCCCTAACACATATAGAATGAAGAAATGATAATAGTTTAGCAAGATTTTGATTAGTACAGCTTCCGCAATTAGATTCAATGATGGTCATGGAATAGTTAGCACAGCATAATGTGACGATCGGCCTTACAGCTTAGTCAGTAGAAGGCGGGTCGTTACACCCGAATTTCTTGGAGGAGAAGAAGTGGTTCGGGTGGATTTCATCTTGGTAGATCATCGCCACACTGTTAGTGAGAGCCCTAGAGCTAATCATGTGATGATTGTTGTATGGGCTCGATGTATCATATTCCTATATATATATATATATAAAGGTATTTTTTATAGTTATTATACTTACTTGCATTGTTGCCAAATAACTGAGTATAATAACGTCCTTGAGTAGAAGGTTCTTATCTATATCAATCGATTGGTTGAATTGATAGTGAGATGATATAGAGAATACTACTCTTAATCATTCCTAGTCAAGTATTAACATTCAGGGACAAAGTTAATGTGATAAGACTATCATGTAGGTCAACTCGATGACTTGATCTCACAAGTCATGGATATTAGATATCAAGATGACACATGGGTATGCATTGGAGAATGTATACTGAATGACCCGCTATGAGAAAGTATCATGGATCAATATATGAGTGTCATATACTTTCTCATGTGACTATTAGTATGACTATCAATCATTGGACCTGAAGTCACCATGGTTCCCTACATAAGGAGTTGCATATTTTGGCTTCGTCAAACGTCACCCGTAAATGGGTGGACTATAAAGGCGACTACTGGGTATGTAACAAATTATGCGGAGGGATGTGAGTGATGTAGATGGGATCTATTCCTCCTATATGATGGGAGTGACATCATGATTCTTGATAGAGTGAGACCACTAAGTGCATAGCTATGCCCAAATAAGTCAATATGAGATATTGAGCTCATTTGATTAGAGTGAGTCTACTTGGAGTTCAAGACATAGATTGATTAGAGGATGACATGGTCTATTCTTCAATTGATCAATCTAGATGTCTAGGATAGAAGGACATTGTCGCATATTGTGAGAGTCACAATTAGTAGTCACAATGGTGATGTTGGATCTCAACATTCTTATGATGTGTTGCTAGATACTTCTCATTGCTTATGTTTTTAAATGGGTTTAGGAACATTGCCAACGTTACAAGAACCTATAGGGTCACACACAAAGGGTAGTTAGATGGAGATTAAGTTCATATGATGGACCAAGAGGATTAGATTCATGTGATGGACCAAATTGGATTAAGAGTAATCCAAATTAGACTAATTGAGTTGGACTCAATTTGATTCATGTGTCGAATGAGTCTAATTTAGATTATGATTCATTGAGTCAATTTAAACCAATGAATAGAGATTCATTAAATTAAATTGATTTGAGTCAAAGGTTAGATTTGATCAACCATGGGAGATAAGAGGTCAAGTTTGACTTGACTTGAGAGGGAAGATGAAGGGTCAAATTTGACTTGTCCAAATGCCACTTCATTGTGACTTGGCATGGGCCAGACAATGATGATGTTCCACATCATCAAGGCTACATCATTGTGTGTCACCTCATGAGGAAGACCAAGAGCCATGACTCTTGGTATAACATGGAGGTATTAAAGGACCAATAAGTGGTTGGCCACATTGAATCAAGGCAATTCAAGGCTTCTTCTTCCTCCTTTCTTCTTCTTCTCTCCCTCTCCTCCATTGCCGAGACCTCTCTAGGGTGCTAGCACACTCTAAGTGGTTCTCTCCACCTTTTGTCTGTGTGGATACGTATAGAGAAGTGTACACTTGGTACTCTATGAGATCCGACAACTATTTGGACGAGCGGGATAAGCGAAGGGCTTCGCTACAAGGGTAATCTTCCTTTTCATGTAGATCTAAGGTAGATCAAGTGTAGACAAACATGAACATGAATATTTTTATTTATCTTCACACGGATCAGTGGCTAGCTTCGAGGTTTCCGCAACGTAAAAAGCGATTTTTGCGGCTCGAAAATGCTAACACACACGACGTCAAAGAGGATGAGAGGAATATAGCAATAGATCAAGAGGTCTTTGTTTACAAAGAAAGGTATAACTAGTTCTTAATTCCATAGCGAGACTAGTTTTTTTTTGTATGGATCCTGAAATACCAACACAAGAGGCTAGTGATTTCGTATTTCATTTTTGTGTTTCGATTTAGTGTTTTGATCTTATGCTTCTATTGAAGTCTCTGTAGTTAAACCTAGGGTTACTGTAAGAAGTTTAAATATCCAATTTCTTTGAAAGACTTTGTCTACGAAGTGGTGGATGATCACATACCCAAAAAGGTCGAGTGCCTCGCCATGTTTAACCTGGAAGCCAATCCTTGAAATAGATATTTAATCAACTTTTGTAACATGGGATGAACTTGGATTAATAATGTTAAGTATCGTTTGCAACCCAAGTTTTAACTACTGAAGAACACATGAGTTGAACTTGAAGTAAAAATGTTAAGTTACATTTCCAATTCAAGTTTAACTCATGAGGAACACATAGGTTGTCATGCCCCTAGAGGAGTCCCTGCCAGACAAAAATCTGGCTGCATCTATCATGTACCGGTGACAATATGAAGTAATAAATACATACACATAATATATAACATATTCAGCAACCCACACGACTGGATATAAATACAACCACGTAATTTATATAATACATCCTACTCAGTTGGAACAAAACAACAACCCCCACGTAGTTTAAAACACTAACAGTCCACTCGGCTGCACTGAAAACACAACGGAATAATGGAAAGAAAACCCATAAATGCAAAGTCCACAAAACATCATAGATACAAAGTCCACAAGAAAAATATCAAAACATAGTTAGTTCTCACAATACCAAATCCAACGAGTGCGAAATGCAAGTGAAGAGAAACAAAACCAAAAAGAAGACTATCCTCAAGTGTGACATGGGACTGCCAGCCGGGACTCTTCAAGCAACTTCTCAATCATTTACCTGTTACTTGGCGAAAGAAAACCAGTTTGCGAGGTGGTGAGTATTGGAACTCAGCGGGTAAAAGAAAGATAGTGCATGAATATAATATCCAAGTAGAGAATGACAAAAGGAATACAGTCTTATAAGGGAAGTAGTAGATACTAAAATAAAATCATAATAAATACTCATACCTGAAACCATATCCTAGTTTAGTAATAGAAGGTCAAAAGTAGTACTAATCTGTTACAGTACTGCTCATAGCTATAGAGGTAACATGTAAGATATATAAATGTTTCCAATAATAAACCAATGTCTAAATACCTACAATGAGAGCATATCTCAACATAAGGAAGCATATCAGCGCAAGTAAACAACAACAGTAAGCAATAAGAATTTGTCGTTGGCATGCATGTAATGACATGATGTGCCAAATGCAACAGTCATCATACAAATATAAGCAAAAATTAGGTTTGCTACATAAAGTCAGCATGCTCAATACGGTACATAAATAAACAACAGTCATCATACAAATATAAGCAAAAATTAGGTATGCTACATGAAGCCATCATACTCAATATAGTACATAAATAAATAATAGTCAAAGCATACAACCATGGTATCTAGTATCTGCTACCTATCATGAACAACAACGAGAGACTGTATAGATATGGAAACGAATATCTCAAAGATCAAGTGGAAGTATCAAACGCAGGAAAAATAAGAGTGAAGTCAAGGTAAAAACAATTCCTTATCCAAAATAGTTCATGCACCAAGGTCAAAGTACTAAAAGAAACAAAACAAGAAGTACCCGCCTTCAATATGTAATCTGAACCAGATCACACCCCATCACGTCAAGCATCTCAATCAACGTGCTGCACCAGTGCACACAAATTAGCTATTTTAATTTGAATCAAATAGCTAATATCAATTCTCAGACCATATCTAACCCAATCCTAGAACAATTGGTAGTCTACCCAATCGGTTGTTGGAAAATCAAAAGGAACGTTACGAGGGAGAAGTGCTTCAACAGGAATCAATCGAGTCTCCTTAGAACTCGCTACAGGAACCAACGCCAAATGCCTAGACTTTATTGAAATCATTATGGAGAAGCAAAGCATCATCAAAAGCCAAATCATAAACAAACTCCATGTGAGGGAAACCGATCGAAACCCCTAATATACAATTTGATTTAAAGGTAGAAATGAAATAAGTACACTAGAACTATAAACTAAAGGGAATCCTAACGAAAACCAGTAACAATCAAACAACTCTAGCTAAATTATCGAAGCAAAGTTACGAAGTTGTCCAGTTAACTCATTGCAGCTAAGCTCAAGCTCGAAGGAATAAAGATGGAATAAATAGGAAAACCACCAATTGAATCCAATCGGCATCCCAAATAAACTAATCTTGCTCAAGCAAGGGAAGAACCCTAATCGAGGAAGAACCCCACAATCTAGTTCATGGAGTCCCTACAAGAAGAAACATTCATCCATACTTACTAGGGGAAATCCACTCGTTGGATCAGTTAGGTCACGGCTCGGGGGAAGGAGGGGTCGGCATCAGCCGTTGGCTCATCGCGGTGTCTCTGGTGTTGACGCGAGGAGTGGCCAGCGACTGCGATCTGTGGTGCTCGTGCGAGGGAGAGAGAGCGGCGGGGTGCGGGAACTCACAAGAGGGAAGGAAGGCCAGCGAGGGTGAGAGCTCAGGGACTAGGGAGAGGGGAAGGATGAAGTTGGCGGTGTCGCGAGGTGGCTCGGGAGAAGAAGCTTGGCGCTGAAGAGGGGAAGGAGGTGTCGGGTAGGCAAGTTAGGGTTAGAGGGCTTTTATAAAAAAAAAACTTAGCCATCGGATTGACGACTAGCTCCACAGACCACAAGAGGTCCTTTCAGCGTGCTTTGTCCTCACTCGCACGCACCATGGAAAACTTCCCAGGAGGTTACCCATCCTCAGATTTCTCCAAGACAAACACACTTAACTTTTGAGTTCTTAAGTTTGAGCTTCCAAAAAGGAAGGTGCACCTTGGTGATATGGAGAGTATCATCTAACCTTTTAAGCCATACTTAACTAGAATATCAGAACCGGGGTATTACATAGGTTATTAGGAAAGTTCTGTGCTTGTACAAATTTTTGTACAGGGAAAACAGAACGAAATTCTGAGTAGCAACCAACAGATTCAACATGAGATGATCATATTACCTTAGGCTTATTTATTTCATTTGGGAGTATATGATCTATCGGTTCATGATGAAGTTCAAAAGGTATAAGTCCATGTGAGATAACAAACAACAGATACTAATTTGCATTAGCATATAAAGCTTCATTACTATTTTAAATAATGAATAGATAACATCACAACATAGTATGAGTTTACATGTTCATTTAAATTTATTTAGAAAATCTTTTGGAAACTCCTTATTGATTTTGGGATGTATACAATAAGCCTACCTTTTGTATGAACATCTGTTTTGAAATATTTTGAAATGAGAATCACTTTGGTCAAATATTTTCATTTTATATTTATATATATGTCAATGCAATTGTCCATTTAATTTATATTGTAGATAACATGGTGTGTGGTGCCACACAGAAGATCATGTTATCGGTTCCTTATAAATTATAAATAGTAGCTCACAACCAAGATGGATTGGGACAAACCATTTGAACAGTTATAGTGTAATTTGGTATTAGCTTGTCTTGACTATAAAATTACACTCGTACACTATGTGTGTATTGAGCAGGATCATTTGAGGTTGTTCGATTTATACTGACTATATAAAAGAACAGAACCTCTGTTATTATGGATGTGCACCCTCTTAATCCCTATATAATAACAAGCACGTATACTTAGTATTTATTTCTTTAACTTATCAATGGGTGAGATTTATTCGTTAAATCAATAGGCCCGATGAGTTGGGAAATAGTACTATTTATATGGTGTGTTGTTGATTATAGAAGGAATCTATGTCCTAATTATTTAGGTTGATGATGTCCCCTTGCGAAGCTCATAAGGATTATCATGTAAACCATGCAGGTGGACTTAGTCCGGCATGATAATAAAGTTGAGTGGTACAACTCATGGAATCAGATGTTAATTAATTGAGTTGTTAGTAACTCATTTAATTAATGAACATACGATATCTTAAACACAGAGAGATTAACACACTCATGATAAGAAGGAGCCCATATTGTAATATGAGATTGGTGTGGTAGTTCAATAATAACCCTTTAGTGGTATGAGTTATTATTGATGGACTTGAGTTGGGTGTTCGAGCCGAACTTAGGAAGCCCAAGACCATTAGGAGACCTAAACCAATTCCTCCTCTAGGTCCCTGTTGTAGCCTCTATATAAAGCCTCGCATCCACCCATCCATACACTAGTAGAATTTTGGCTTTTTACTTCATCTATTCACCGAAGTCATAGATAGATAATTACCGAAGTAGACGCACGTGAAGTAATAGGGTAATATTTTACTTCATCCTATTACCGAAGTCGTATCCAAGAAAAAAGCGAAGTCTTTGACCGGTTCAAGGAGGCCAAACCGGTTCAAAGTTGGACCAATGCTGAAGTAAAAACACATCTTTTACTTCGTTCGTTTTATAAAGTGCCGAAGTAAAAAGTGATATACAACTACATGATTTAAATGGATTGCCGAAGTAAAATAATATCTGTTACTTCATCGGTTGTGTAATGTGCTGAAGTAATAGATGATATATAATGTCACGGTTTATATTGATTGGTGAAGTAAATATAATCTATAACTTCACCATATTTTTTATTAATCGAAGTAGTTGGTATTATGTTACTTCATAGTTTATATTTATTAACAAAGTAATTGATTGTCAAGACTTCATTGTTTTATATTATACTGAAGTAATTGATAAGATACGACTTCGCAATTATTAAACTGTGGTGAAGTAAATGTTACCTTTGACTTCGACACAATTTTAATGTGACGAAGTAAAAATATATTTTTCACTTTATCAAAATTAAACAATATATATATATAACAAAATGACAAATACCATAACAATCTAGAAATTTATCCATCAATCCACAAGTATATATCCATTACTCCACAAACATAACTAAAAAATACATCCACAAACCAAAAGTGTATCCACAGGTATGTATGTCCAAAAATCCATAATGTAAAATAAAATATTTATCCTAACCTACACGACCCATTTAGGCATCTAGATACGAGTAGATGAATTCGCTCCATTCACTTCTGACTTCATCATATTGAGATTGGTTGTAATATTGATTCTTGATTGTTCCTGCAAACTATTATGTAAAAAAATACAAAAATGCATTAGATTTATAAAATCATTACATTCATATATTATATATCATAAAGAAGAAACTTACCATCTTTTCCAACTGTGGATTTTCACATTCAACTATCTCTTTCATGTACTTCATCACACAATATCCACATTCAACAGAACCACTTTGTTTTAGATTACCCTATAATGTAATCAAAAAAGTAATGCAACAATTACAATCCAAATAATAAGAACTATCCATTCATGTGTTAATATATATGTACAATACATACCGTCAATTGCTTAAAACCTGGTGCTTTAGCAATACCCTTTGAGGCATTATACATCTTGACCCCACTACATTTTAAAAAGTAAAAAAGTTATATTTTTCATATTTATAAGTGAATGCATTCAAAATCAACACAATCTACTACTTACTTGGTCACCATAGTTTTCCATGCATCGTCTCGATTTCTATTAGACATAGAGTCCAATAAATATATCATATTTTTATCTTCATTGACAATAGTCAAGATCCAATGGTACCTACAAAAAATAAAAATATAACATTGACTAATATGTAATAAGAATCGATAAATAATTAAAATATTACCCAGTGTTGTATGGGATGAGGCAGATGCTGTCTCTACACACTGCTTTCAACTGATCGGCAATATGTTGTGATATGTCACGACCATCTTTACCAAGTGGGCATGTAGGTATGTTGCCGGGATTCACAAATGAAACATAATCAGCCCTGTCTTCATCACTCAAATATTTATAGAGGTAACTGCACTCAAAGATTATATAACTTGGTTAGAAATGTTTCAAAGTGTGGGCAAGTTCCAAATAAAATATTAAAATGCAAACAAACATTGTAAGTTAGACATAACATACCCCATGTAAATCAAAATTTGTCTGGCACCTATCTCTCTCATCTCCATAAAGCACAAGATATCTTCTCTTAGCAACCGTATGCTTTTAGGACGTCCAAACATAGTGTCCTTAAACTCTATGTATATGGTCTCTGATTCATTCATCAATCTAACAACATGTGAGTAGATATACTTGCATGCCATGGGTAATGTCTTTTCAATATCCTTGAACTTGTCACGATGACCAAGAACATCCGATAGAGCAAATGGTTGAGGTTTTCCCTTCTTCTACAATTTAGAATATTCATACAAGTTTTATAAACTAAACCATTGTCCAAGCAGCATATATAAAAACTGTAAACACAAAATCAAGTGAAACTTAAAGTACCTTTGTTGTTGGAAAAATTACCAACTCTTTAGGCCAACCAACAATGACTCCAACTGCATCTTTGATGATTCTTGGTCCAGACTTAATTGGGATTGGAAGCTCTGCTTCTTCATCTAAGACAACATCAATAGATACCTGGAAAAAATTTAAAGGTCTGACTCCTTCTGATATTATTGTGCCATACGCCACCACGTTTTCAAGTTGTTTTACAGCTAGGTGGCATTTCTTCCCCTATTAAGAATAAAAAGATATTATATATATATTTAGGGAAAAAAGTAACTTGACTAGAAATCAAGAAATATAGAACCTTCGTATTTGAAATGTCGCATTCATAAACTTCTTCCACATCATCTAACACCTTTGATTCTTTCATGTTTGAGCACTTGTTCGATACTGCATTCTCAGAATTTCGATCATTGATGACTGGCATAACACTAGCAAGTTGAGCTTTCAATTTCTCCAATTCAGCCTTTAACCTCTTAGTCTCTTCCAATTGTTCTTTGAAGTTTTCGGCCATACTGTTTGGGACTGATTCTCTCTTCTTTCTTGGAGTTTTAAAGTAGACTTGAGGTTTTACGAACCCTCCCACACCTCGAACCCTTCCATAATGTTCTTGGCTTCCTAAAGCAGTGGTTAGCACATCATTCATTCCAGAAGATTTAAACTCTCCTTTCTCTTTCTTTTCCAGCAAGTCATCCTACAATTAAAGACATAACAAATCAATCCAAAAACTACATTTTTATTTATCTAGGCAATATGGATATTGAATAAAACTAAACATTTACAATTTTTCCTGCAACTTCTGACGTCTCCACATTTGTTATGTTGCCAGATTTGTCTTCCCGGGCTATACGCCAAAGCACTGATCTATCAACTTCCTCGTCTTCAGCAATTATATTATTCTCTCTCTACAATTCAAAATTCATCAGTTTAAGAACATGAAAAACTTACTTAAAATAAAAAATAGAATACTCCTTATATATCTTACCAGTTCAGCCTCCAAGCCGATGTAACCCTTACGAGACATTCTATGGTGATATTTACAATGCATGGTCCGTTCTTTTTGTTTTTCATGAATAACCTACATCATTATGTTTTTTATTTAAGTATGGAAATTAATAGTTCTTAAAGGAAACATGAAAATTTATAAATTATACCTCCCATGATGGATCCAGTCTCGCATCCACAAATGCTTTCCAATCTGTTATTGGGAGTTGATACTGACTTGGGGGAGAAATTAACTTTTCAGGATTTTTCCTATTCGGCCATACAAATCTGCTGGTTAATTTATTTTTGAAATCTCGCCACTTTTGAGCTGCTGAACTCATTACAGCAGACTCACTTTGTGGAGCTAGTTCGAAGACATTCTGCAAAAAAAAAAAAAAAAATTAGTTGGTACTATTAAGACATGCTGAATTCTACTAAATTCTACTAGTCATTCTACTAAAAAAAATATTACAACAGACTCACAAGCATTACAATAGGTAATTAAGACATGACGAAATCTGTATATAAGTAATGAAGATTTATATAACAAGCATTATAGAGATGTTGATACAATTATAGATTTGTATAATAAGCATTACAGTCTAACAAGCACTTGCTGTTAATGAACACTTGTTGTTATAATTAAGACACTTGCAATATAACAAGCAATGCTGAATTGCAAGTGTTCATTAACAGTAAAAATCTGTAATGCTTAACAGAAAGTATAATGTTTGTTATATATTTTTTTCGTAATGTATGAACACTTGCAATCTGTAATGTTTATTAACAGATTGCAAAAATCGTAATTGTTTTTTATATATGTTTCGTAATGAATTACAAACATCTTTGTAGGAACACTTGCAATTCAGATTTAAGACATTTGCAGTATAACAAGCATTAACATACAAATATATTGAATTGCATATAAACCCTTAAGATTATATACACTTTATGTATAAACTAAATTAACAAATTAAAATGAACAGTATATAAAATCTAATCTTATACTTACAGAGATCTCTTCCCAAACTTTTTGTTTTATGTTTTCTGGAACATCAGGCCAGGACTTTATATTAATTGGCACCATAGATCTAGCAATAGAGCCAATGTATGATTGTAAAGCCCTTCCATTTGCATTGTATGCTGGCCTTCCCATGTTATCATAATCAATCTTTGCTTTTTTGCCCCATCTTGCAGCTGCAGTTAGTTTACCCATCAATGTAGGTCCTCTCTTCTTCTTTTGCACATCTACAATACCTTCTTCTTCATTAGTAAGTCCATGTTGCTCTGCATCAATACCTCCATGCAGCTTATCTTCATTTAAGCCTGGTAGCTCTTCAACTGTAGGTTTTTTCCCCTCCTTTTTACGACCCATTATGCTCTTTCCTGCAATAGAACATAAGTGAAACCAATATTAAAATCTACACAACAACATGGATAATTAAAATATCACAGGCATAAACATAACATAAATAATAACAATAACATAAACATAAATATGACATAAATAATAACAATAAGAGAAATATATATAAACATTACATAAATAATAACAATAAAAACATGATAAAAGTGCATAACATAATTTTTTTAAGTACATAAAGTGTCTTCTCTTATTCATAACATAAACATGACATAAAATAATAAATAATCATTTTTTCTTGTACGTTTCCCAAACACCCTCATTTTCTGATCTAAAGTATCTTTGATGAGCAGGAATGCAATGAGTATCAACATCATCAATTGGTCGAGACTCTAGAATACTAGTACAGCCATCATCCTCTCCCTCATAGCATCTATTTGGCACTTGTAGCACAATTGACCATCCTTTTTTTAATGGATCATCAATATAAAAGACTTGATTAACTTGACTTGCAAGGACAAATTCATCATTCTTGTGACCTCGTTTGTTCATGTTAACCAAGGTGAAGCCACATTCATCATTGGTGATTACTCCTTTGTCACTTGCAACCCACGCGCACTTGAAAAGAGGAACTTGAAATTGATAATAGTCCAATTCCCATATTTCTTCAATCACTCCATAGAAAGTCACGTCTACCAATAAGGGATGCTTATCTTTGGCACTACAAACAAGCATGGTGTTGGCAACTAGAGAAACCCCACTGTTTTGACAAACTCTCTCATCATCTCGTGCCTTTGTTTGGTATAAATTACCATTTATCACATAACTACTATACTTAATGACGTGCGCACGTGGTCCATGAGCCAACCATGTCAATGTCAATGTCATTCCACCATTGCAATTGTCTATTTCAGCAGCCACCTGACATGTATTCAATTTGAATAGAGTGATTAAAATAGTAGCTACAACTTGTTCAATGCAAAATTTATGAAAAAGATTTTTGCATTCACCTTTGCATGCAACCAGTTAATGAATCTCTTGTTGTGAGCATCTTGTATCCACCTTTCATCAGACTCTTTTTTTGGAAACATTGACTTAAGGAAGGTTTTATGTTCACTATTAGAAATATTTATATATATATTTGTGTTAGATAGTAGATATAGGCAATCACAGTGTGAGAAATAATAAATTAATATGGTACACTTACAATATGTAGGGAGATACTTCTTCCGTATTTTCCAACACAGTTAAATGTGCTTGTAGTAGATCAACTTGTTGCACTAAAATTGGTGCTTTGAATGCTAAGAAACCAGGAATATTTGCTTTAGGGTCTCGATTTGATTGAGGGACCCCAATAGGATCAAGGCCATTGAGGTACTCTGAACAAAACTCAATTGCTTCTTCGGCTGAATATCTCTGAACAATGCAACCTTCAGGATGTTTTCGACTACCTACATAACTCTTAAGCACCTTCATGTATCTTTCAAATGGATACATATATCGAAAGTAAACTGGCCCACATAATCGAACTTCTCGAACAAGACGGACTGTTAAGTGAAGCATGATATCAAAGAAGGAAAGGGGAAAATACTGCTCCAATAGGCATAGCGTAACAACCAAGTCAGATTGTAGCTTATCTAACTTGGCTACATCTATAACCTTACAACAAATATCTTTGAAAAAGAAGCATAATCTTATGATGGCATATCTAACATGTTTTGGTAGTGCATCACGTATGAGTATTGGCAGAAAATGCTGCATTAGAATATGACAATCATGAGATTTTAATCCAGTCAACTTCAGCTCAGACATGCACACAAGATTCTTCATGTTCGATGAGAAACCTTCCGGAACTTTTATATCCATTAAAGACTGACACACTTGTAACTTTTCTTTTTTTGTGAATGAGCATGCAGCAGGAGGAAGATATATTTTTTTTTCACCAAATTTAGGGGCCAATTCATGTCTAACTCCCATTTGAACCATGTCCAACCTAGCTGCCATATTGTCCTTAGTTTTTCCTTTAACATTCATCAAAGTATTAATGAGGGATTCGAAGACATTTTTCTCAATGTGCATCACATCGAGACAATGCCTAACATGCAAGTGTTTCCAATAAGGAAGATTGAAAAAAATTGACTTCTTCTTCCAACATTTTTTGAAATCTTTTTCTTCTTTACTGTCTATCACATTATTCTCTTTTGCATTTTTTTTCCTTTTACCTGTTACACTAATCTTCTTTCCAAAGTCACACCTTATGTCTGAAAGCTTGTTAAACAAGGTAACCCCAGATAATGGTGTAGAAGTTTCTCCATGTTCTTCCATGCCATTGAACTCCTTCATTTCCCTTCGATAGGGATGAAAACGCGGTAAGAATCATCTATGACCAACAAATGACATTTTCTTCCCATTTTCCAAATACTTTGCATAAGTATCTTCTCTGCATAGTGGGCATGCATAATACCCATGTGTAGTACATCCACTAAGGTTACCATAGGCTGGAAAGTCATTGATGGTCCATAATAAGACTGCTTTAAGAGTGAAAAACTCTCTTCGATAAGCATCATATACACTATCAACTCCTTCCCACAATCGTTGCAAATCTTCAACTAACACCTCGAGATAGACATCTATATCATTTCCTGGCTGTTTAGGCCCTGAAATGAGCATAGTGAGCATAATGAATTTCCTCTTCATACACATGTTGGGAGGCAGATTATAGGTGACCAACATGATTGGCCAACAACTGTACCGACTACTAAGGTTGCTATAAGGATTAATGTCATCAGCTGCAAGTGCTAAGCGAAGATTTCTTGGCTCAATTTCGAAGTCGGGCCACATATGATCCACCAACTTCCAAGATGGTGAATCAGCTGGATAACGTAACTGACCAGCAACTCCTCTAGTGTCTGCATGCCATGTTAAATTTTTTGAGGTCTCTAAAGATTTAAACATGCGCTTAAATCTTGGTATGGGAGGGAAATACCACACCACTTTGGCAGGAACACCTTTTTTCTCAACATTATTCTTAGTTAGCTTCCACCGTGACAAGCCACATTTAGGGCAGCTTATGCAGTCTTTATATAGCTTCCTATAAAGGATGCAATCATTAGAACAAGCATGGATCTTTTCATAACTCAACGTCAAACAACTCAATGTCTTTTTTACATCATACATTTTTGATGGCAGATTATGATTATCTGGCAGCATATCCCCGAAATCCATTAGTAGATCTGAAAATAGAGCATCACTCATCCCATGCCTTGCTTTCGTATTGTACAGTTTCACAAGTGCACTCAACTTTGTGTAACGTTTACATCCATTATACAACGGTTTCTCTGCTTCCTCCAAAAATTCCATAAATGCTTCTGGATTTTCTGTATAATTATCATATGCTGCCTCACACATATTAGCGGTTTCAAAGTCGTTGTGATAATTATCAAATGGCTCTTGGTTGGTACTCAAATTTACTCCATTTTTTCAGTAGACTCACCATGCCAAATCCAATTCACATAATTTTGACTAAAACCATGGAAATAAAGATGCTCTTGAATGGACTTAACCGATCCTTTTTTAAGATTTATACATTTGCAACAAGGACAATGAATTAAATTGGGATCAATCTGAGGATTCTGTAAACAATAGCTAATGAACTGTTCAACACCCTCTTCATATTGTTTGGACCTTCTATCCGATTGAATCCAAGATTTATCCATTTCAATACAAGCAAAATTCCAAAAAATTGTAATGAAGGTCTTCTTCAAACTACTTCAAGGACTTTATCTTTCTTCAATGTGAATTTGAACAAAACCTAAAAAAATATTATAGTAAAAAAGCAATAGTTTTATAGTTTTTTATACTAAAAAAATACTGCATAAACTATAGAATCTAACACTTAGGAGATCATAAAACATAATCAATTCAATAATATGCTTAAATCATGTATTTATCTGATGGTAGAACAATATTGTTTATTTTCGCAAAAAAATAAAGGTAAGCATATCATCCAATCAAATCAAATCAAAAGTATTATTCACAAGAATGCATATGATGTTACTTTATTATACAACTTTAATTGTAATCAACAAAAGGAATCTTTTTTTTTAAAAAAAAATCACTGTCTAGTTTTACTGAAATTGATTTACTGCAAAATTTTTCAATTAGCATAAATTTGCAAATAACTTTATGCCAAGAAGGTTTATCTTTCATCTAGCACTTATGAAGGACTCTATGTTTATCCTCAATTTAGTTCATTATTAAGAAAGTCAAGATTATGGTGTGAACTGTAGGATCTTGACCTGACCTAATTAGTTCATTATTATGATTCTAGGACACAAAGATACTTTTGCTTTCTCTCTCATTTTGAAACAAAAGGTGATGATCTATAGCTGCCGAGGATCTAACTTGTGAATCTCCATTCCATAGATTTAGATATGTTTCTCCATTTTAAATTCTCAGTAATTCGATATGAATAATAGATTCTAACATCCCTTGATGACATATTGTTTGATTTATCCCAACAAAAGAGACTTTTACACTAGTTCTATTTCATGAATTAATACATTATGCAAAATTTAAATTTAACCAGGTGAACTATATATATTAATTGTCCCAATTTAAATTATTGTGTACTAGGCTAGTCGAGTAGGTTTATAATCACCTTATTTGTACCCAAATACACATTCCATAACAACTAAAGCAACTCTAGAGGCTTTTGAGTCACAAAACCCCACTGCCCACCTCAACCATGACATTGCCATTAGGTTGATGCTAATTACTGATTATAATTAACATCAAAACTAGATCAGAATCACAATCACAATCACAAGTTAGGTACTAATTATTATTATTATTATTATCATTATTTTTCTTAAAAAAATTATAGGAAAGAGTGGTTATAATAGTTGACCTCACAATTATCTGATTTTGATATTATGTCAAAAGCATGAGTTGAGAGCTCAGTTTAACCTAAAATATGAAGGAGCACATATCACATTATCTTCATCTTCCTCTGGACGTGTATAATTCTTAGCAACTCTTCACAAGATTAATATAGAAAAAGTAATCCTAAGACAAGCAAAACACATAAATTTTTATATATGTTCGAGAACCCTCACAAAGCTTTTATTCATGACTTGGAACAAATTTCTTGGAAGGGATTCTCGACCGATTGTTTATAGGCAACAATTGATTGGAGTACTCAACTATCTAGTTGATTGGTCTCCTAAATAGCACCAATTTATTTGTATACAACTCAGTTTGAGTTGACTGCCTAATTAGCTCAACCCTCAGTCATGGATTATTTTAATTGATTGGCATATCTACTTATCGTATAGCTCTGTCCACCTAAGTTGAGAATTATATATCCAACCCTCAACTGAGTTTATTTTCTCCCAATTTTTATCTCACATATAACTATCTTCACGTTAGCTCTTTTCTTGTATCATCCTTTAGAAGTCTCTTCGGGATGGATCTAGTAACAAATACATGAGGGATGCCAACTTGAAGCTGAGGCTATAAATCCCTACACATGTCGAATTATATAAAAAAAAATACCCAAAAATTGAAATTAAAAAACACAATTGCATAAAAGAAGTATCATAACATGTAGAATAATTGAATAAGCTATAATGACATGTTTTGAGTAAAAACAACAACAGCTAAAGGCTACCAAACCATGACAGATGACACGAGGAATAGAATTTCTAAATAATCCCTCAAAATTTCAACGATACTTGAATAGATATATCAACAATCAAATTCCTAAATAATCCCTCAAAATTTCAACGATCACTGATTTCTTAAGAATAGAAGACGATAACTAGAAATCAGTCAAAGTAATACCTTAGAAAGCAGATTTCTATAAGCATCAAACTAGATCCAAGAGAGGGCGGTAGAAGACTAACCCTATATAATGCAAGCCTGAAGATGCACAAATGGCGGACGGAGACGCACGCTGGAGACGTAAAGCTGGTGATGCAGATCCAAGAACGGAGATGTAGGAGCCCAAAGCTGGAGACGCAGGCTGGCGATGCAGATTCGAGAACGGAGATGCAAGGCTTGAGACACGGAGGATGTAGACACAAGCTAGAGATGAACAAAAGGAGCTGTGGTTGGAGACACGGAGAAAGAAGATGCAAGCTCTAATGGGAAAACGGCGAGGGGCAGTAGAAGGCAGGAGACGGCACGCACGAGTAATTTCTAGGGCTAGGGCAGGGAAAACGGAGCGTGCAGTGGCTTTTTATTAACAGGATTCTAATTCGAATCTAAGACTTCGTAAAAATTAGAATTGAGATAGGAATTAGAAGTCTAATTAATTCCTATCCGGTTCATTTTTTTTACTTCACAACAAAAAATTATATATATATATTTGAAACTTTTTTACTTTATCAAAAATAATATACCGAAGTGAAATATTATTAAAATTAATAATGAAGCATTTGTTTTTAAAATTCTGTAGTAAAAAATAATATTTTACTTCGCTAGTATTATTAACGAAGTTGATTGTTATATATTACTTCATAATTCATAATCGCCGAAGTAAAGAGTGCCGAAGTAAAAAGCTAAAATTCTACTAGTGATAACTTTGTTTGGTTTAACTTGGTTTGGTTTTCTCCATCCTCCTAGGGTCGACGACAAGGTTATAGAAAGGGAGATTTTTTCTTAACAGAATTATGTTATTTTTCTTTCTTTGTAATCGACGAAAAAGGTTATAAAAGGAGTAGATGGTGCCGCCTAAAACCTAATTTTCCCACAAGCCTTCTCTTGTCTCCTCCTAGGGCTGGCGGCACACATCCTCCCTCCTTGTGGCCGGCACCCCCCTCCTCCTCTTTCCTTATGGCCGGCACCCCCCTCCTCCTCCTTGCTTAGGGTCGGCGCCCACCTCCTCCTCTTTATGGGTGGCGACTTAAAGAAGAGGAAGAAGAGGGAGAAGAAGAAGAAGAAGAGAAGGAAGAAGATTAAAAGGTGCCCCATCCTATAGCCTCCTTTTGTAACCAGTGATTTGGAGAAATGAGAGGAAATGTGGTTGTTGTCTTGGTAGATCGTCGCCCACATGACGTCCAAGAAGAGGTGAGGAATACATCAGAAGATCAAGAGATTTTTATCAACAAAGGAAAGGTACAACTAGTTCTTAATTCCCCTGCGTAATTAGTTTTATTTTCTTTGTATCGATTTTGAATACCAACACAAGAGGCCAGCGATCTTGTACTTCGATCAAGGTGTGCTTTGATCATTCAAGAACTTGCTTGATTGATCAAACACATGTTTGATCGAACATGCGGGCAGCTAGGAAAAGTTCTGTTCTTGTACAATTTTTTTTGTACAGGGAAATTTAAACAGAACGGAATTCCAGCACCTTCAAGTGGTATCAGAGCGAGTTTTCTAGTTTTGTGTAATTGGTTTTCGGTTAAATTATACATTGTTCACACATAAGTTTAGGCAGGATAATAGTAGGATGTGCTAGAAAGATTAACTCTGCAGTTGTAGGCATTCTAGATCCAACTATTATGGCATTTTGTGTTTATGTGTGATTTGAACCCTCGGGCATGTCGAGGTTATTTTATGTGCATGATTGTAATAATTAAATACGGTCGGTTGTCGTATTATTTTTTACGTTTTATTCGATCTAGATTACACGTAAATTCTTTTGTGGAATATAGGATCGATAAATATAATTTTTATTTTTGTTACGACTTGTATCCTTGCTATGCGTGGTGCTATTTTGAGGACCGGAGGCGCGATGAAGAAGGAAGCGAGATAGACGCGAAGGCTTGATCCATTGGCGGCATATTGGAGGACAGCGTTGGATGATGCCATATTAGTTGAAAATTTTATTTTCATATTTATTGCCTTTATATGATGTTTGGGTGTGCTGTGATGATGTTTTTAAGTGCTATGATATGTGTGCATGTTAAAATTCCTCAATTTAAATAACTAAGTGGGAGAGGGATTATTTAAATAAATTTCACAGTGTCCATTACTGGTTTGTAAGTGATGCATTCAAACTTGCGTGTTGGCTTTAAGTGTCTTCCTCCATATCGGAGGAGTTTGCAAATCACAAGATCAAACTTCCTTTATGGATGATTATAGGAAATTATTTAGGTATGTGTGATCTTCTCCATCTGAAGGGGCACAATCCTAATTAATGGACTAAGTATCAAGTAATGGTATACACTTAGGCATAGTTAATAGTATCCTCCCCATCGGAGTCACTACTATTATTTGTGTGACCGAAGATGAACCAACTATTAATTTTATTTGTCATAAAATTAGGTTGACAAGATAATAAAATTAATGGGTAAAACCTCCTCTTACAAATGTTTGAATTAGTATACGTCCACACTATCGTGGCATACGAATTTCACGGTGTTTTGAGGTGTTGATGATTTTAAATTATATTGTTTGAGGAATCAATATTATTTTAAATTCTAAAGTTTTGACCAAATATTTTATTTTGTGATTCTCAAGATTTTAAAATGGTTTTCAATCCTCTTACTGTTATTTTAAAAGAAAATAAACTTATTGGTCCAAATTATATTGATTGGAAATGGAACTTGGACATTGTCTTAACTGCTGAAAAATACAAGTTCATACTTCTTAAGGTCTGTCCTAGCATGCCTGATAAGGATTCTAGTGAAGAGGAGATAGAGAGACATAGGAAATGGGTCAAGGCAGATGAGATGGCACGGTGTTATATTTTGGCTTCTATGTCAAATGTGCTACAACATCAGCATCAGGCCCTACCCACTGCCTATGACATGATGCTCAATCTCAAGGAACTCTTCTGACACCAGAATCGTACTGCCAGGCAGGAGGTCATGAGAAACTTAATGATGACCACCATGACTGAGGGGGCACCCGTAAGGGATCATATCCTTAAGATGATGGCTTATTTGAATGAGATGGAAGTCCTTGGAGCTAAAATCGATGAGAAACACAGGTCGATATCATTCTCCAAATGCTGCCCAAGAGTTTTGAGCAGTTCCGCCTGAACTATAACATGAACAAAAGGGTTTATTCATTGGCGGAACTTCTGACAGAACTCCAAGCGACAGAAGGGCTATTTCATCAAAGTTCTCAAGTTCACATTGCTAAAAACGTTTCTGCCTCTAAGCCTAAAGGTGGAAAGAAGAAGAAGAAACAAGTTGGTTCCGCAAAGAAAGTGATTCGACCTCAAGGGACTGGGCCGCAGGTAGGGGTGAAGAAGCTGAAGGGCAAGTGCTTCACATGCAAGCAGTCTAGACATTGGAAGATGGACTGTCCTCACAGAAAGGAGAACAATAAAGGTATATATTATTCATTGGTTGTTGAAACATGTTTAGCAGTGTTATCTACCGGTACTTGGAGCATAGATACGAGAGTCGCAGATCATGTCTGTAATTCATTACAGGGGTTCCAGGAAACCAGATGACTACATGAAGGGGAGATCATCGTCTACATGGGCAATGCTACGAGAGTGGTGGCTGTTGAAGTGGGAGATGTTTATTTATCTTTTGATTGGAATAAAACTTTGATTTTGAAAAATTGCCTTTACGTACCATGTTTTAGAAAGAACTTGATTTTAATTTCTAAATTATTTATGGATGGATATTTTGTTTCTTTTGATGACAAAGTGGTTGTCAAGAAAAATAGGGTGGTTATCTGTTATGGTGTGTTGGTTGGCAATTTATATACTCTTAACCCAATAACTTCCACGATGCAACAAATGGAAATTAATAATGCATCTTTTAATTCTAAAAAGAGAAAGCAACTTTCAGAAATGAACCAAACATATCTTTGACATCTAAGGTTGGGTCACATTAACTTGAGTAGGATTCAAAGGTTAATAACCTATGGACCTTTGGGTTCATTGGTAGAGGAAAACTTTCCGACCTACGAGTCTTGCTTGGAAGAAAAAATGACGAAGAGGCTTTTTAAGGCAAAGGGGTATAGAGCCAAAGAAGTGTTAGAATTGGTTCATTCTGATTTGTGTGGTCCTATGACTATCCAGGCAAGAGGTGGTTTCGAATATTTTGTCTCTTTTATATATGACTATTCGAGATATGGGTATATTTACTTGATGCGCCGCAAGTTTGAGTGGTTTGATAAGTTCAAAGAGTACAAGGCTGATGTGGAGAAACGTCATGGTAAAAGTATTAAGACACTATGGTCTGATCGTGGTGTATAGTACCTCTTAGGAGAGTTTAGGAGTTACTTATCAGAGGCTGGGATTCAATCCCAATTGTCTACACCTGGTATACCCCAACAGAATGGTGAGGCGGAATGAAGGAATATGGCTCTTATGGAAATGGTTAGATCAATGATGAGTTATTCAGAATTACCAAATTCTTTTTGGGGATATGCTCTGAAAATGGAGGCATACATTCTGAACTTGGTACCTTCTAAGTCAGTACTTTCTACTCCCACAGAATTGTAGAATAGGCGTAAGCCTAGTTTGAAATACATTCAGATTTGGGGTAGTCCAGCACATGTGCTGAAGAGACATGCTAATAAGTTGAATCACGTACAGTAGTTCTCTTGTTCGTGGGATATCCTAGAGGAACGAAAGGTGGTTTGTTTTATAATCCTAAAAATCAGAAGGTCATTGTTAGCACTAATGCCTAAATTTTAGAAGAGGACTATGTAATGAACCACAAGCCCATGAGTAAAATTGTTCTTGAGGAAATAAGAGAGGACACTTCTACTTTAGTACCAACGGTACAAGATGAGATACCACAAGTAACTGCAACACGTGTCACAAATGATGAACAATTACAGGTAGTTGTTGGACTTTTCGGGCCGCGAAAACCGCTTTTTCGCGTTGCGGAAACCCCGAAGCCCCAAGCCACCGAATCCGTGTGAAGTAGAAATAAAACAAAAAATACGAGTATGAGTTTCTAATATAGATCTACACTAGATTTACAAAGAGGAAACCTTTTATACCTTCTATGTGTGCCCTTTTTCGTATCCCGCTCATCCAAGGAGATGCCAGATCTCAAGTTGTCAAAGTAGACAACTCTCTAGAAGTATCCACACGAACTAATTAGGTGGAGAAGACCAAACAATAGGTGTGCTAGCACCTAGATGGTGTTCGTCCAAGAGAGGAGAGGGAGAGCAAGAAGGAGAGAGCTTGAGGAAGAAGAAGATGTAAATGACACTTGAATGAAAAATGAATTCATTCCCTTCACAAAAGTGGCCGACCACTTTCACAAAAGTGTAACCCCCATTTTGCATTAAGTGGCCATTAAAGATATTTGTAACCTCCATGAGGTGGCACACACATGTGCTAAACATGATGATGTGGCACCTCATCATTGGCCACTTAATGCCAAGTCACAAATGATGTGGCATAAAGTCAAGTCAAACTTGACTCTTCATCTTCCTCTCAAGTCAAGTCAAACTTGACTTAATCTCTCTCATGGTTGATCTAATCCAACTATTTAATTCAAGCCAATTTAATATAATGAATCTAATTCATTTAATTAAATTGATCCAATGAGTCATAATCTAAATTAGACTCATTGAACACATGAATCAACTTGAGTCCAACTCAATTAGCCCAATTAGGATTACTCTTAATCCAATTTGATTCATCAAATGAATCTAATCCTCTTGGTTCATCATATGAATCTAATCTCCATCTAATTGTCCTTAGTGTGTGACCCTATAGGTTCTTGTAACGTTGGCAATGCCCCTAAACCCATTTAAGGGCATAAGTAATGAGCGGTATATAGAAAAACATCATTACTACCCAAGTTACAAGAATGTTGAGATCCAACATCACCTTGTGACTACTAATTGTGACTCCTCACAATATATGACAAGTGTCCTTCTATCTAAGACATCTAGATTGATCAATGTGAGGCATAGACCATGTCATTCTCTGACCAATCAAAATCTTGAACTCCAAGTAGACTCACTAAATCAAATGAGCTCAATATCTCATATTGACTCATTTGGGCATGGCCATGGACTTCGTGGTCTCACTCTATCAAGAATATCGATGTCTCTCCCGTCATATAGGAGGGATAGATCCCATCAACATCACTCACATCCCTCTGCATAATTCGTTACATATCCAGTAATCGCCTTTATAGTCCACCCAGTTACGGGTGACGTTTGATGAAACCAAAGTACATAACTCCTTATGTAGGTATCTATGGTGACTTCAGGTCCAAGGACTAGTAGTCATACTAATAGCCACATGAGAAAGTATATGACACTCATATAACGATCCATGATACTTTCTCATGGCGGGTCATTCAGTATACATTCTCCAATGCATACCCATGTGTCAACTTGATATCTCTATATCCATGACTTGTGAGATCAAGTCATCGAGTTGACCTACATGCTAGTCTTATTGCATTAACATTATCCCTGAATGTTAATACTCGACTAGGAATGATTAAGAGTAGTGTTCCCTATATCATCTCACTATCGGTTCAACTAACCGATTGATATAGGTGAGAACCTTCTACTCAAGGACGCTATTATACTTAGTTTATTTGGCACCAATACAAGTAAGTATAATAACCAAAACAAATGCCTTTATTTATATATAAGAATATGATACAATAAGTCCATAATGCAATAATCAAATGATTGGCTCTAGGGCTCTAACTAACAATCTCCCACTAGCACTAGTGCCAATCAGTGTAGGGTCTATGCCCCAATGACCTAGTGTGACCATCATGCTTCCTCTGTGCCAAAGTCTTGGTCAAGGGATCTACGATGTTAGCCTCTGTAGGTACTCTGCAAATCTTCACATCTCCTCTCTCGATAATCTCTCGAATGAGATGGAAGCGCCGTAGTATGTGTTTGGTCCGCTGGTGTGAGCGAGGTTCCTTCGCTTGTGCTATAGCTCCATTGTTGTCACAAAAGAGCTTAATAGGGTCAGCGATACTGGGAACCACCCCAAGTTCAGTGATGAACTTGCGGATCCAAACTGCCTCCTTTGCTGCCTCTGATGCAGCAATGTACTCGGCCTCTGTCGTAAAATCAGCTACTGTGTCTTGCTTCGAACTCCTCCAGCTCACAGCACCACCATTTATGCAAAATACGAACCCTGTCTGTGATCGATAATCATCCTGATCGGTCTGGAAGCTAGCAACACTGTAACCCTTTACAGCTAGCTCGTCTTTGCCTCCATATATCAAAAAATATTCTTTAGTCCTTCTTAAGTACTTAAGAATATTCTTGACCGCTATCTAGTGACTTTCACCTGGATCTGACTGGTATCTGCTCGTCATGCTCAAAGCATACGAGACATCAGGTCGAGTACATAGCATGGCGTACATGATAGATCCTATGGCTGAGGCATAAGGGATCTGATCCATGCGGTCTCTCTCCTCTCTAGAAGAGGGACCTTGAGTCTTCGAAAGACTCACGCCATGTGACATCGGCAGAAATCCCTTCTTGGAGTTCTGCATGGCAAACCGAAGGAGTACCTTGTCAATGTATGTACTCTGACTTAGGTCAAGCAATCTCTTAGATCTATCTCTATAGATCTGTATCCCTAGAATGTGGGATGCCTCATCTAAGTCCTTCATCGAGAAGCAACTCCCTAGCCTGGTCTTGGCAGACTGAAGCAAAGAGATGTCCTTCCCAATGAGTAGTATGTCATCCATATACAATATGAGGAAGAAAACTATATCCCCTACAACCTTCTTGTAGACACAAGGCTCATCTTCATTCTTGATGAAACCAAATTGTTTGATTGCATCATCGAATCGAAGATTCCAGCTCCGAGAAGCTTGCTTTATGTAACGACCCAATTTTCTCTATTTCAAGTTCTAAAAGTCCATAAAAATATTTGGAAATACTTTTAAAATATTCTAGAGATTTTTAGAAATTTTTAGAGTATTTTTACGTAATTTTTGGAGGTCGTTTAGTAGGGTTACAAAAAGAAAGAAGTTTAAAAAAAAAAACGTTGAAGGTGAGATTCGAACCCACGACCTCGGGTCGGACTGACCCAAGAAAAACCGGCCCAACCAGCTGAGCTACATGATTTTGTTAACCTTTTATGGTGAGAATAAAGTTTATAGCATATTTAATGATTAGGGAATAAATTGGGAAAAAGTGTGCGGCTGAGGGATTGAAGCCGAGACCCCTTGTTTTTGGTTAAAACTCGATTGACCAGCTGTGCCAGCGAGTTTTGTTAATTAAGGTAAGAATGGATTATATTTAAGGTATAGTAGTTAATAAAAATCTTAGTTATAAGAAGAGAACTTAGGTATTTTCCCGTGACCGAAAATTTCCTCACCCCTCTTCTCTTCTCGCGACGGCGCGCGACGATTTCTGCTCTCGGGCGAAAGCGACGCTGGACCTAGGGTTTCTCTCCGGCGGCCGGCGAGGACTTCTTTCCGAGAGCTGTTCACAGATTCGTGGTCTCCTCGTCAAGGAGAACACGCGGATAGGAAGGGATCGCTGAGACCTTCACATCATCCGAACCCTAGATCTCTTTCTAGATTGTAAGCCCAAGCAAACCACGGTGAGTTGCTTCTCACCTGCAATAGGAGTTGTTTTCGGACCTCATTCTTCTCAGTTTTGAAACATGCTGTGGGATTATGGTGTTGTGCTTTTTGCCGTGAATCTCAAAGAATAGGAAAGAATTTTTAGTTTAAGCATATAGTTTAGTTTTGCCTTCTCTATTAGATTCTTTTGGTTTTCTTAAACAAATACAGATTGGATTTTTGTTTTTGTTTTGTTCTTCCTTATTGCTAGGATTGGTTTATTTTTGGTTTTGCTGGATTAGCTGCCTTTAAATTCTGCTGGGAATTGGTTACTTATGTTACTGTGTTGCGGTATTAATTTGATGCTGGGAAGGATCAGCAAAGGTAGTAGAATTCTTTTGTGGTTTAACAAGTATGCACAGTCTTGTAGTTAGAAAATTCTGTTATGAGTTTTTGTAGTTTAATAGGCATGACTGTAACACCCACAAATTTTTATAAGTACATGAGAAATTATTTCCACTAGAACTTAGGAATAAAAAAAAAAGAATAAGAGAAGGAGAGAAGATAAAAAAAAATGATATATAATAATATGGTAAGAGGAGAAGGTCAAGGATTGAACCTTGAACCTCCCACAAACAATGGAGAAAGATTTATGGCATGATCACCACTAGGATAGAGAGTAACATATGGATAGGAAGAGATAAAAATGTTAGTTAAAGGAGAGAAAAAGAAAATAAAGCAAGAAGCAAGAGAAAACCAAATTTGCTTACCTCTCCTTCCTCTTGGTTAAGAGAAGGAACAAGAAGAAGGCAAGTTGCCTTCCTCACTTCTCCCTCTTCTCATTCTCGTGGGAACCAAGGGAAGAAACATGGGAGAGTTAAGAAAGGGAATAAATGAAGGCATAAATTCCCCTCATGGTGAATAAATAGAAAAATGAGAAAGTAAATCTCTCATTTTCTCCTTCTTCCTCCTCCTTCCTCCTTTTCTCTTCTTCACCGAGACTAAGAGGTCTTCCCTCTCCTTAATCCGAACACTAAGTCAAATTTCTTCTCCAAGAAAACTAATTTTCGAGAAGAAATCTTCAAGTTCTAGCCCTTCCAAGCAAAGGAAACCAAAGGAGACACAAGAAGAGGAAGCTCCTTCATTTCTTAGCTCCTAGGATATTCTTCTCCTTAAGAAAATCACAAGCGAAAGGATGTAAGTTCCCCTCACCTGTGGTACAATAGCTATACGATTGTCATGTAAATAAATTGCTAGAAAAACCTATGTTTGTTTCATGAGGGTTTCGGCCAAAACAAAAAAATAAGAAAGGTTTTAAGAACTTGAAAACCAACTAGGTATGTTCATGATGTTTCCCATGATATGTATCTGATGGTAAGGGGGTTAAACTAATATTTTTCATGCTAGAATGTTTGGTTAGAACATAAGTTTATGGGCTTAGACTTTCGGCCAAGAAAGAACAAAAGAACTAGAAGAACTCTAGACCTAAAACAAAGCATGCTCTCTTGTCCTTATGATATAAACCTTATGGTAGATGGTGTTGTTAATGTTTTTCCCACTTGTATGTTAATTTAAACTTGATTCCATCTTCATAAACTTGCGGCTATGATAGAGTTGAGGGCCTAGAAGGGCTTTAAACCTAAAATTTAGCATGCTATGATTTTCATAAGACAAGATATGAAGCTAATATGACATGTCATGATCTTAGGTTAAATTGAACTATATTTTTTATGCATATGATGATTCGGCCATGTTGAGAATTGAACCCTAGGAAAGTTTAAATCAAGCCTAAGATACTTCATATCTTCTTGATGAAAAGATATGAAGTAAACTAATGTTCTTATGTTGTTTGAAACTTGAATTCTTGTTCTACAACTTTTGGCCACACTTGTTTCTTTGACCTAGGATGCTCAAATTCTAAACTAAGTGGTCCATGTTATTCTTTGAAATGAATGCTAGGAAAATTCTTATGGTCTTCATGCTATTATGCCACTAGAAACCTAATTCCCATGCTTAACAAGATTCGGCCACATTAGGTTAAAAAGCTTGAGAAGCTTGAAAATTAGACTAAAAGTACTTATGGTGCTTCTCATGATATGTATTGTTGGTGCAGTAAGCATCCGACGATCGAACCTCAGTTTTGATAATGGCAAAGGGATTCAAAGTTAAGATTCCTTGTTATCTAATATGTTGAATGAGTGTTTCAGGAAAGTCCTAACTGCGGTTAGGCAGGGGAAAATCCTAAGGGGGGGGGAACCTTAGGTCCTAGGGGGTGGTAACCCTAGGTGGAGGAAAATCCTAAGGGGGGGCAACCTTAGGTCCTAGGGGGCGGTAACCCTAGGTGGAGGAAAACCCTAAGGGGCGGAAACCTTAGGTCCTAGGGGGTGGTAACCCTAGGTGGAAGAAAACCCTAAGGGGCGGTAACCTTAGGTCCTAGGGGTGGTAACCCTAGGTGGAGAAAAACCCTAGGGGGCGGTAACCCTAGGTCCTAGGGGGTGGTAACCCTAGGCGGAAAGTCCAGTCGGTCTGGAGGACCGGACTGGCAACAGGTATATCTCCTGAGTGGAGTAGGTGAGGACGCGTTCCCCGTAGAGGGAACAGTAGGCGTCGGGTCGACCTAGGGTTTCCGGTCAGACTCGGACAGTCCGGAGACTGTCTATACTTCTTTTATAATGTTTATTGTGCTAATTTTGTGTTGCAGGATAGTGTTTGGGACTAACATATCTTGCAGGTGCAAAGGAGCAACCTAAAGCCTCGGATCAACAGTGTCCGAGGTGCCTCCATGGAGCTTGGAGGCGCCCTGGCTGCGAGAAGCTGTTCAAGGCGCCTTGGTGAACAGTGTAAGGCGCCTTGAACAGATGAAGGCGCCCTGTGAACAGTGGAAGGCGCCTTGAATCTGTGATAAGGTTCAACCAGTTCGCCCCTTATCTCCGCGGCTGACTCGGCCATTCAAGGCGCCTTGGTGAACAGTAGAAGGCGCCTTGAACACCCTTTATAAGGGGTTTCGACCAGCAGCTCTCTTCAATAACTTCCAAGCGATCTTTCTGCTACAAGCTGCTCACGAGACGATCCCGAAGTGCTGCTACGAGACACCGACGACCCGGAGCTCCGAAATCTTCAGATTACGATATTCTCGTCGGTATAACTGTACTTTTTCATTATACTTAACTGTAATACTTGTACTCTTGTCGAACTTATAGTTGTTGCCCACGGAAAGCGATCGAGGATCGCGGGCCTTCGAGTAGGAGTCGTCACAGGCTCCGAACGAAGTAAATTCTCTTATCTTTCTGTGTGGTTGTTTACTTTCCGCTGCGTTACTTCTCCGATAGTTTTTACGATTCCAATAATTGAACGATTTTAGCCACGAGCGCTATTCACCCCCCCCTCTAGCGCGTCTCGATCCAACAATTGGTATCAGAGCGGGGTCGCTTTGAACTGGTGCAACCACCATTCAAGCATTTTTCGTGGCTTTGTCGTTTGTATAGGTTGAAAATATAACAAACGCCTTTCGTTTTTTTTCCCTCCAAAATTGTTTTCAAAAAATCCATTATCATCTTTTCACCATTGGTGGGAATTAGCGAAATATTGCATTTTCAAAATCTTGTGGTAATATTTTTTTTAATAATATTTTAATAATATTTTAATAATATTTTATTTTATTTTTTTGAAATTCCTGAATTACTATCTTTATTTCTCTCCCGCACTACTAATCCAAGACTAAGTCTTGGAACAAGTTTTATTGTGTTTATTTTACGAGATTTCTTCTAATGGCCTACAAAGATGGGTACAACTCCACATGCCTACCATTGTTGTCTGACGAGAACTTCAGATACTGGAAAGACCAGGTGGAGCATCAATTAAAGACCGAAGCAGAAATATGGACCATAGTCCATATTGGATTCACTCTCCCCACCAAAGAAGGTGTACTCATCACCTGTGAGAAGTGGGATGCACAAACAATAAGGACATTTGAGGCAAATGCAAAAGCAACTTACATTCTCCTATGCGGACTAACAAATTCAGATCTTGATCGAGTTGGAAAGTTCAAAAATGCTAAGGAGCTTTGGGAGAAAGTGCTCAAGATTTATGAGATCCCTTCAGAGTTAGAAGATCGAATAGAACCTGAGTCCGAATTTGAAATTGAATTCTCAGAGTCAACCTCCGAACCAGACTCAGAAAAATCAAAGCAAACCGATATCATAGCACTGATGGCCAAAGACGAGATATCTGAATCTGAGTCAGAATTTGAAATGGCAACGGTCAAGGGGGAGGATCCTATCACAGATCTAAAAGGTAAAATTGTAAATTCAAATTGTAAATCTCTCATAATCTGTTTTAAGTGTAGGGAGAGAGGGCACTATAGAAACGACTGCCCCACTCGTAAGACTCGACCGGCACAATCGGAGGAGAAGGAGAAAATGATCAGGAGAGGGAAGAAATACATCAAATGCTCCAAATGCAAACTAATGGGTCACTGCAAAAGACAATGCCCAGAAAGAAGACCCAAGAATCCAGAGGGAGAAATCAAGGTTAGTACATTTACATTATATGAAAATCCAGTTTTTGCAACACATGATCGCACTAGCTTAACTAATCCTGCTTGCTCTAGTATAGATTTCTCTTCAAAATTAGATATGCATGCTAATAATGTAATGAACAAAATTAATTCAAATAAAAATAAGAAATTAACTCTTAGAAAAGTAGAAATACAAAATAATATTTTAAAAGATAAAGTTGATAAATTAGAGAAGATTGTTAATAATTTAGTCAAATCACGAAATCTAGACTTGGGTTATAAATCTAAAGTAAAACTTAAATAGTACAAACCAAGTTATAATCAAGTACCTTTTATTTACTTAACTTAATAAAACGTAAATCAATAACATAGGAGGAGGCTCCAGAATAGCTGGCACCTCCGAAATTAATTCACCCGATAAGGGTAAACAAGAGTAGATTACCCGGCAGGGTAATTAAGGTTAGATTAAAATGGATTAGGTTTAACTTAACCAACGGTACTGGTGAAGTTTTTGGATGATAGTACGTTAGGAAAGCTTGGGCATCGCATGTCTAGGAAGATATGGCTTCGACCTGGTGCATTTGGCCAAGTGGAACTGACCGAAGCTACCCTTAAATGGATCCTAACTAGTTAGACCAAGTTTTAGTATTAAGTTCAATGGGTAGGACTATTTGGAAAACCTCGAAGGCATGGTTACTTTAATGAGCTCCTTGTGACTCACCATAGCCCAGAAGTTTATCCAAAGAATGCTTACTTGTTGAACCCAAAGCTAAACCTGAATCTAACACAAAGTTAAACCAGACCCTTGAACTCAAAAATAAATCATCTCACATCAATTATAGGATTCCCTGATTGAAAATTTAGATGGGTGAGATGACTAAGGAAGTAAAAAAAAAAAATTCTTTAAAACTTAATTTTAAAATCTTTTTAAAACTTAATTTCAAAATCTTTTTAAAACTTAATTTCAAAATCTTTTCAAAACTTAATTTTAAAATCTTTTCAAAACTTAATTTTAAAATCTTTTGAAACTTAATTTCAAAATTATTTGAAAAATCTTTAAAAATCGTTTTAAATGTCATTTCAAAATTATTTGAAAAATATTTTAAAAATCAGTTTAAAAATATTTCAAAACTTAATTTCAAAATTATTTGATAAATCTTTAAAAATCTTTTTAAATGTCATTTCAAAATTATTTGAAAAATATTTTAAAAATCAGTTTAAAAATCTTTCAAAACTTAATTTCAAAATTATTTGATAAATCTTTTAAAATCTTTTTAAATGTTATTTCAAAATTATTTGAAAAATCTTTAAAAATCGTTTTAAATGTCATTTCAAAATTATTTGAAAAATATTTTAAAAATCAGTTGAAAAATCTTTCAAAACTTAATTTCAAAATTATTTGATAAATCTTTTAAAATCTTTTTAAATGTCATTTCAAAATTATTTGAAAAATCTTTAAAAATCGTTTTAAATGTCATTTCAAAATTATTTGAAAAATATTTTAAAAATCAGTTTAAAAATCTTTCAAAACTTAATTTCAAAATTATTTGATAAATCTTTTAAAATCTTTTTAAATGTCATTTCAAAATTATTTGAAAAATCTTTTAAAAATCAGGTTAAAAATCTTTCAAAATCATTTCAAAATCTTTAAAACTTAATTTCAAAATTCTTTCAAAATTATTTGAAAAATCTTTTCAAAATTATTTGAAAAACTAGTTTCAAAATCCTTTGAAAAATACTTGAAAAACTTATTTCAAAATCCTTTGAAAAACACTTGAAAACTTATTTCAAAATCCTTTGAAAAATACTTGAAAAACTTATTTCAAAATCCTTTGAAAAATACTTGAAAACTTATTTCAAAATCCTTTAAAAATACTTGAAAAACTTATTTTCATAAGTTATTAAATTCTTTGAAATTCTAAACTCAATTAATTTTTAAATCTTCAAAATAATGGTCACTTATTTGGAATTCTAACTGATATTTTCAATGCTCTAAATTAAAGTAAACTCCATCTCACACTCACTCATATGCTAAACATGCTTGTTAATCTAGAATGAGTTAGATGGAAAATTAGGAAAATAATTTTTTAACCTCTCATGCTTGAACTCCTGAACTCAAAATTTATTAAGGCATTAATTAAGGGGGAGTGATTTTGAGTCGGTTTTAAAATTAGTTTTTCTTTAAAAAGTTTTTGGCTTGACCTTAAAAATTAACAACTATTTTTGGCATATCTTCGAAAATTCAAGTTATTTTTAACTTAGCTTTAAAATTAAAATTATTTATGACCTAACTTTTAAATTATCTTGGCAAGATATTTTCTCAACGCAATCATTTTTAAGCTGAAAACATAGCTAAGTATTTTCAAAGTTAGCTAAATATTTTTTCAAAAACATTTAGCTAAGTACTTTTTAAAGTGTTTAAAACAAAAAAATTATTTAGCTAAGTGTCTCTCAAAGCAATTGTTTTCAAATACTAAGTTCTGCTGAAAATGCTAAGTATTTTCCAAAACATTCTCAAAATTTCATGAAAATAATTTTTTTTGATATCACAAAAATTTGCTAAGTTACTGTTTAAAGACAAAATAACTTTATCTCAGTATCTCTCAAACTAAAGGAAGAATTTTGCTTTCAAAATTATGATTTCACCTATCTAAAAGTCTTACAAGAAAAACTAAGTGTTTAGCAAAAGTAAATTAAAAGATTGGAAGATAAGATTGAAAATTATCTTTGAAAGTTAAGCTAAGGCCCAGATTTTCTTCACTCTTTTGGGTATTTTGATATATGGCAAAGGGGGAGAGTAGGAGGAAATTCAAAGAATATTATAAATTAAAGTTAAAACGAAAGTTTTGTTGTGAATGTGCCTATGCTTTATTTATGCCTGTGCTTATCTATGTGTATCTTTACTGCATTTTTACTTAACTTTGAATTTCGGTTGCCATAATCAAAAAGGGGGAGATTGTTGGTGCAGTAAGCATCCGACGATCGAACCTCAGTTTTGATAATGACAAAGGGATTCAAAGTTAAGATTCCTTGTTATCTAATATGTTGAATGAGTGTTTCAGGAAAGTCCTAACTGCGGTTAGGCAGGGGAAAATCCTAAGGGGGGGTAACCTTAGGTCCTAGGGGGTGGTACCCCTAGGTGGAGGAAAATCCTAAGGGGGGGCAACCTTAGGTCCTAGGGGGCGGTAACCCCAGGTGGAGGAAAACCCTAAGGGGCGGAAACCTTAGGTCCTAGGGGGCGGTAACCCTAGGTGGAAGAAAACCCTAAGGGGCAGTAACCTTAGGTCCTAGGGGGTGGTAAACCTAGGTGGAGAAAAACCCTAGGGGGCGGTAACCCTAGGTCCTAGGGGGTGGTAACCCTAGGTGGAAAGTCCAGTCGGTCTGGAGGACCGGACTGGTATCAGGTATATCTCCTGAGTGGAGTAGGTGAGGACGCGTTCCCCGTAGAGGGAACAGTAGGCGTCGGGTCGACCTAGGGTTTCCGGTGGGAAACCCGAAGTCAGACTCGGATAGTCCGGAGACTGTCTATACTTCTTTTATAATATTTATTGTGCTAACTTTGTGTTGCAGGATACTGTTTGGGACTAACATATCTTGCAGGTGCAAAGGAGCAACCTAAAGCCTCGGATGAACAGTGTCCGAGGCGCCTCCATGGAGCTTGGAGGCGCCTCGGGTGCAAGGCAAGGAGCTGGTTGCGAGAAGCTGTTCAAGGCGCCTTGGTGAACAGTGTAAGGCGCCTTGAACAGATGAAGGCGCCCTGTGAACAGTGGAAGGCGCCTTGAATCTGTGATATGGTTCAACCAGTTCGACCCTTATCTCCGCGGCTGACTCGGCCATTCAAGGCGCCTTGGTGAACAGTAGAAGGCGCCTTGAACACCCTTTATAAGGGGTTTCGACCAGCGGCTCTCTTCAACAACTTCCAAGCGATCTTTCTGCTACAAGCTGCTCACGAGACGATCCCGAAGTGCTGCTACGAGACACCGACGACCCGGAGCTCCGAAATCTTCAGATTACGATATTGTCATCGGTATAACTGTACTTTTTCATTATACTTAACTGTAATACTTGTACTCTTGTCGAACTTATAGTTGTTGCCCACGGAGAGCGATCAAGGATCGCGGGCCTTCGAGTAGGAGTCGTCACAGGCTCCGAACGAAGTAAATTCTCTTGTCTTTCTGTGTGGTTGTTTACTTTCCGCTGCGTTACTTCTCCGATAGTTTTTACGATTCCGATAATTGAACGATTTTAGCCACGAGCGCTATTCACCCCCCCCCTCTAGCGCGTCTCGATCCAACATGTATTGGGATATTGGTATGAAGTTCAACATTTTTATGTTACTTGTAACCTAGAAACATGTTGCTAGGGTTTCGGCCATGTTGGGGTTAAAGGCTTAGAGAACTTAGAACCTAAATCAAACATGCTCTAGTTGTTTCTTATGAAATATGATGTGACAATTGTTAGGTTTTTTTTCATGCTTGTATGATGTTTATAACCCAAAATAAAGGCTTAATGGGTTTCGGCCATGTTATGAAAAGGAACCTAGAAAGCTTGGAACTCATACCTAACATGCTTAAGATGTTCCTTATGTTCTAAGAAATGATAAATGTTTAGGGTTCACATGCTCTTTTGTTGCTTGCTAACCTAAGCCATCTCTACATGTTTCGGCCACCACTTGTTACTAGGGTTAGAGACCTAATTAGGTTCTCCCAGGAACTTCACATGCAATGCTTTATGATATGTTAAGAGTATGACATGCTGTGATGTTTATTTATGTATGTTAGGTCCAATTTCATGATATGCTATGTACTTAAGATCATGATATGCTGTGTGCTCAATTTCATGATATGCTATGTGCTTACTTTCATGATATGTTGTGTGCTAAATTTCATGATATGCTATGGGCTTATTTTCATGATATGTTGTGTGCTCAATTTCATGATATGCTATGTGCTTAACTTCATGATATGCTGTGTGCTCAAATTCATGATATACTATGTGCCTAAACTCATGATATGCTATGTGCTCAAATTCATGATATGTTGTGTGCTTAAACTCATGATAAGTTGTATGCTTAATTATGCATGTGTTCATGATATGCTATGTGCTCAAAATCATGATATGCTGTGTGCTCAAATATACATGCTTTAAGCTATGCCTAAAAGAGTTGCTTCCCTATAAGTGGGATCAAGAGCACTCTTCATGACATTAATAGGACATGAGTGATATGGACTATGTAGATATGACATGCTATTTTACTTTTAAGGCTTGTACCAAGGGTGGGCTCCATAAGCGCCCCGGGGTCGATGGACTAAGAAACGGGCCTCGTTAGCGATGGACTCCTAAGTGCCCCTAGGTCGATGGACTAAGAAACAGGCCTAGTATATGTATGCCTTGTAGGGTTCAAGACTTGCTACCTTGGACCTACTAGGACGCGCGCAGTTATGTACGTGGTACAAGTTGGGATCCCCTCTTATGTTGAGATTATGTTTAAGTATCTATGCTATACGTTTTAAAAAGACATGATGCATATGTTTCATGATGTATGTTTAAGAGTTCACCCTGCATATACCTTAGGAATATGCCATGATAATTTTGATGATCATGTTTATGATATGCCATGCTACCTTGTGTTTATGCCATGATTATGCCATGATATCTATGATGATGCTTATGACATGTATGATGATCATGTATGTTATGCCATGATACCTTATGCTATGATGTATGCTTTATGATTGTTGACATGCTATACGGTTTTTGTGAGTAGGAAAGGAACTTACTGAGCCATGAGTGCTCACAGCTTACTTTCTTGTACCACAGATAAGGGCAAAGGATGGATGAACTAGGAGAGCAGCAAGATGGGCTAGCAGGATGTGTGTGGCAGTGACTGGCTAAAGAAGAACAAGACCTGCTTTTGTTTAATAGGAATTATGCCTAGTTTATATTACGACGTTATAACTCCATGACATTTTATCATGTTACTCTATATGTCTTGAAATAATGTTAAGTATGTCATATGGACTCTATGTTTCAAAAATTTACAAGTAAGACTTCCGCTGTAATAAGTTATTAAGTTGTTAAGTATGGTAAGTAACCCCCGTCGCCTTAGCAGGAGGGGCGGGGCGTTACAGTTTGGTATCAGAGCCAAGTTAGCCTCTCACTACACACATGTCAAGCCTTCCTCCTGCCGCTCCAAGTAAGAATTTATATGTTTAAGTTAAATTCTTTTGTTATGATGCTTTAACATTATGCATGTTTACTAATCCTGTTTGATTATGATAAGTCACAAGTTTAGGATAGGAATGCTTGTTGGCAGAGTAAGAATGATAACGACCTTACGATAAATTGGATAGAAATAACGATAATTTATTGTCGTTTAAATGAAGATAAGCATGGCCAGGAGACGCACTACTCGAGCCGACGAGACAGCGACTTCACCGGATCTGACACAGGTAGTTACTGACCTCCAGCGTCAGAACGCGGAGCAACAACAATTGATCACAACTTTAATGGGTCAGCAAGGAAATCCTGCCACACCGCCAGTGAATCAGAACGCAGCGCCAGTTATTCCAATAGTTGCACCAGTACCACCGATAGCCCCTATTCCGGTGGTCCGACAGGAGACCTACTTGATACAGTGGCTACGGCCAAAGCCGGAGAATTTCTCAGGTACTTGCGAACCATGGGACGCCCAGGCCTGGCTCAAGACAGTGGAAAACATAGTAGAATTGCTGGACTGGCCCATGTCGGAAAAAATCAAATGTGTATCATTCTGTTTTTCTGGAGACGCAAGGATGTGGTGGGAAAGAGTAAAGGCAAAGAGACAGATTAATCTGATGACCTCGACGGACTTCGAGACAGAGTTCCTTGAGGAGTTCTTCCATATGCAAGTGACGAAACGACACTATGACGAATTCACCGAGTTTTGGCAAGGTGACCTATCAGTGAACGAGGCAGTGAAACGCTTCAACCGATTGACACGCCTATGTCCGGAGCTGGTTCGCATAGAAAGGGAAAGGGTCAGACTGATGCTGAAAATGCTCCGACCTGAGATAGCACTGAACGTGGCTAGCGGAGTTAATAGAACGCAGACTACAGAGGAACTAGTCAGCAGTGCCCTGATCACGGAGCACTATCAGAAAGCAATGAATGAGAATAAGAGTCAGTCCCGAACAGACGGACAGAGACACTCAGGCAGCAAAACAAACTGGAAGGGGACCTCTACTGAAAAAAGGAAGCAATGGGACAATGCTAAAGGTGGCCCAACGAATAAGCAACCGAGATACCCCCAGTGCACTATTTACGGAAAGCTGCATTCCGGAGTATGTCGCAAGGGTTCAAGGAGGTGCTATAATTACGGAGGGGAAGGACATATGGCTAGAGACTGCACCAACTGGGTTCAAGCACCACCCCAGCAGAATAACCATAACAGGAGTGTTCCCTCACAACTACATCAGATGCAAGCTACCATTGAAGGGACACCGATTAGCCAAGGGAGATTGGAAGCCCCGCCAACTACAAACGCCAGGGTTTTTTTCACTCACCGGAGAAGATGTGGCGATTGCCTCTACAGTTGTCACAGGTCAGCCGCCTAATTCTAGTTAATATGCTAAAGTTTTATGTAATACTGAAGGCAAACCGGTGGTCCAATCTATCGGGAGACCAAGGAATATTTCATGTCATGGAGTCGAGATTATCTCCGGACAACTCTCCACCCTGACTATAGCAACCACCCTATTCGATAATATATTGGAGAAGCAAACCGGAGACCAAAGCCTCCAAAGGATTAAACAAGAGATCTCAGGAGGAAAGAATGACGGGTTCCGTATCACGGGCAGTGGAATATTATACCTCGGGGATCGATTATGTATTCCCGAGGATCCCGAGCTACGAAGGAAGATATTAGAAGAAGCTCATTCAACGCCCTGTGCAATGCATCCGGGATCCACCAAAATGTACCAGGATCTGAAAAAGAAATTCTGGTGGGCCGGTATGAAAAGAGATGTGGCTCAGTATGTCAGTGCCTGCTTGACCTGTCAGAGGGTTAAAGCAGAACACCAGAGGCCAGGAGGATTACTGCAGCCTGTCTAAATTCCAGAATGGAAATGGGAAGATATCTCTATGGATTCATTTCATGATTACCCAGGACAACGAACGGCTATGACGCTATATGGGTAATCGTGGATAGATTAACCAAATCCGCTCACTTTCTAGCAATCAAGATGACTTATTCAATCGAGCAACTGGCTCAACTATACGTCAAAGAAATTGTTAGGTTACATGGGATTCCTAAGACCATCATTTCAGACAGAGATGGTTGTTTTCTTTCACATTTTTGGGAAGGCGTCCAGAAGACTCTGGGTACAAAGCTATTATTCAGCACTGTCTTCCACCCTCAGACCGATGGATAGACAGAGAGAGTTAACCAAGTATTAGAGGACATGTTACGAGCTTGCGCATTAGACTTCAAAGGGAGTTGGAGCCGATATCTATGCCTAGCGGAATTCGCCTAAAACAATAGTTACCAGGCTACTATTGGGATGGCACCTTACGAGGCTCTGTATGGGAGGAAATGTAGATCCCCTATATGTTGGTACGAAGGAGGTGAAAAGAAAGAGATGGGGTTTCAAACTGAATTCATCGATATCACCACCCGTGTCATACAGAACATCCGCCAATGAATAGAAACTGCACAGAGCCGACAAAAGAATTATGCAGATAAACGACGAAGGCCATTGGAATTCAGCGTCGGAGACTCAGTATTTCTCAAGGTAGCTCCTATGAAAGGAGTTATGAGGTTTGGCAAGAAGGGAAAACTAAGTCCTCGCTATGTGGAACCATACCAAGTTCTGAAAAGAATCGGCAAGGTAGCCTATGAAATAGAGTTACCTCAAGAGATGTCAGCCATTCACAATGTGTTCCACGTTTCGATGTTAAAGAAATGTATTCTGGGCACGGACCAAGCGATTGAACCACAGGCAGTACAAGTGCAAGAGACCTGACATACGAAAGCCGACCAATTCAGATATTGGATCGAGACGTTATGAGACTAAGGAACAAGAAAGTACCCTTAGTAAAAGTCCTGTGACAAAATCAACGACACGAATAAGCTACGTGGGAACGGGAAGATGATATGAAACGGAAATATCCATCATTATTCCAAGTTCGAAGATGAACTTTCTATGAGGTATGGGGTACTGTAACACCCACGAATTTTTATAAGTACATGAGAAATTATTTCCACTAGAACTTAGGAATAAAAAAAAAAAGAATATGAGAAGGAGAGAAGATAAAAAAAAATGATATATAATAATATGGTAAGAGGAGAAGGTCAAGGATTGAACCTTGAACCTCCCACAAACAATGGAGAAAGATTTATGGCATGATCACCACTAGGATAGAGAGTAACATATGGATAGGAAGAGATAAAAATGTTAGTTAAAGGAGAGAAAATGAAAATAAAGCAAGAAGCAAGAGAAAACCAAATTTGCTTACCTCTCCTTCCTCTTGGTTAAGAGAAGGAACAAGAAGAAGGCAAGTTGCCTTCCTCACTTTTCCCTCTTCTCATTCTCGTGGGAACCAAGGGAAGAGACATGGGAGAGTTAAGAAAGGGAATAAATGAAGGCATAAATTCCCCTCATGGTGAATAAATAGAAAAATGAGAAAGTAAATCTCTCATTTTCTCCTTCTTCCTCCTCCTTCCTCCTTTTCTCTTCTTCACCGAGACTAAGAGGTCTTCCCTCTCCTTGATTCGAACACTAAGTCAAATTTATTCTCCAAGAAAACTAATTTTTGAGAAGAAATCTTCAAGTTCTAGCCCTTCCAAGCAAAGGAAACCAAAGGAGAAACAAGAAGAGGAAGCTCCTTCATTTCTTAGCTCCTAGGATATTCTTCTCCTTAAGAAAACCACAAGCGAAAGGATGTAAGTTCCCCTCACCTGTGGTACAATAGCTATACGATTGTCATGTAAATATATTGCTAGAAAAACCTATGTTTGTTTCATGAGGGTTTCGGCCAAAATAAAAAAATAAGAAAGGTTTTAAGAACTTGAAAACCAACTAGGTTTGTTCATGATGTTTCCCATGATATGTATCTGATGGTAAGGGGGTTAAACTAATATTTTTCATGCTAGAATGTTTGGTTAGAACATAAGTTTATGGGCTTAGACTTTCGGCCAAGAAAGAACAAAAGAACTAGAAGAACTCTAGACCTAAAACAAAGCATGCTCCCTTGTCCTTATGATATGTACCTTATGGTAGATGGTGTTGTTAATGTTTTTCCCACTTGTATGTTAATTTAAACTTGATTCCATCTTCATAAACTTTCGGCTATGATAGAGTTGAGGGCTAGAAGGGCTTTAAACCTAAAATTTAGCATGCTATGATTTTCATAAGACAAGATATGAAGCTAATATGACATGTCATGATCTTTGGTTAAATTGAACTATATTTTTTATGCATATGATGATTCGGCCATGTTGAGAATTGAACCCTAGGAAAGTTTAAATCAAGCCTAAGATACTTAGGATCTTCTTGATGAAAAGATATGAAGTAAACTAATGTTCTTATGTTGTTTGAAACTTGAATTCTTGTTCTACAACTTTCGGCCACACTTGTTTCTGTTGGGTTCTTCGAGCTGCGAAAACCGCTTTTTCGCGTCGCGGAAACCCCGAAGGACCCAAAGCCGTAGATCCGTGCAAAGATTCGTATACAAAATTCGAAAAACTATTTCTTGTACAAGTTCAAAAACTGATCTACTACTTAGATCTACGAGGAAAAAGTGTTTACCCTTGATGCGCGCCCTACGCGAATCCCGCTCTTCCAAGGTGTTGCCGAATCTCAAGACCGTCAAGCGCCGGTCCTCTAGAAGTATCCACACAGACAACTTAGGTGGAGAAAACCTCACACAAAGGTGTGCTAGCACCTTGGTAAGGTTCGGCCAAGTAAGGAGGAGAGGGAGAGGGAGAGCTAGAGAGGAAGAACACAAGGAAGAAGAAGAAGTTACACCACTTGAATGGGAAAAATGAAATTCTCACCCAAAAACCAAGTGGCCGGCCACTTTCAAAAACTCACCAATTAATTGCATTAATTGCAATTAATATGAAACCATTACCAATTAATTGCATTAATTGCAATTAATATGAATCCATTAAGAGAGTGGCTTTGTAACTTCCATGAGGTGGCACCCATGATGATGTGGAACATCATTATTGGTCCACCTAATGCCAACTCACCAATGAGGTGGCAAAAGGTCAAGTCAAAATTGACCTTTGGTCTTCCTTCTCAAGTCAAGTCAAACTTGACTCAATCTCTACCATGGTGGATCTAATCCAACCATTTGATTCGAGCCAACTTAATATAATGAATCTAATTCATTAAATTGAATTGATTCAATGAGTCAAAATCTAAATTAGACTCATTTAACACATGAATCAACTTGAGTCGAACTCAAGTTAGCCCAATTAGGATTACTCTTAATCCAATTTGATTCATCAAATGAATCTAATCCTCTTGGTTCATCAAATGAACCTAATCTCCACCTAATTGTCCTAAGTGTGTGACCCTATAGGTTCTTGTAACGTTGGCAATGCCCTAAACCCATTTAGGAGCATAAGTAATGAGCGGTATCTAGCAACACATCATTACTACCCAAGTTACAAGAATGTCGAGATCCGACATCACCTTGTGACTACCAATTGTGACTACTCACAAAATAATGACAAGTGTCCTTCTATCCTAGACATCTAGATTGATCAATGTGAGGCATAGACCGTGTCATCCTCTAATCAATCTAAATCTTGAACTCCAAGTAGACTCACTCGATCAAATGAGCTCAACATCTAATGTTGACTCATTTGGGCATGGCCATGCACTTAGTGGTCTCACTCTATCAAGAATACCGATGTCGCTCCCGTCATATGGGAGGGATAGATCCCATCTACATCACTCACATCCCTCTACATAATTCGTTATATACCCAGTAATCGCCTTTATAGTCCACCCAGTTACGGGTGACGTTTGACGAAACTAAAGTACATAACTCCTTATGTAGGGATCCATGGTGACTTCAGGTCTAAGGACTAATAGTCATACTAATAGCCACATGAGAAAGTATATGACACTCATATAACGATCCATGATACTTTCTCATGGCGGGTCATTCAGTATACATTCTCTAATGCATACCCATGTGTCAGCTTGATATCTCTATATCCATGACTTGTGAGATCAAGTCATCGAGCTGACCTACATGCTAGTCTTATTGTATTAACATTGTCCCTGAATGCTAATACTCGACTAGGAATGATTTAGAGTAGTGTTCCCTATATCATCTCACTATCGATTAAACTAATCGATTGATATAGGTATGAACCTTCTACTCAAGGACGCTATTATACTTAGTCTATTTGGCACTAATATAAATAAGTATAATAACCAAACAAAAGCCTTTATTAATATACAAGAATATGATATACATGAGTCCATACAATCATCAAATGATTGGCTCTAGGGCTCTAACTAACAGTTTCTTTGACCTAGGATGCTCAAATTCTAAACTAAGTGGTCCATGTTATTCTTTGAAATGAATGCTAGGAAAATTCTTATGGTCTTCATGCTATTATGCCACTAGAAACCTAATTCCCATGCTTAACAAGATTCGGCCACATTAGGTTAAAAAGCTTGAGAAGCTTAAAAATTAGACTAAAAGTACTTATGGTGCTTCTCATGATATATATTGGGATATTGGTATGAAGTTCAACATTTTTATGTTACTTGTAACCTAGAAACATGTTGCTAGGGTTTCGTCCATGTTGGGGTTAAAGGCTTAGAGAACTTAGAACCTAAATCAAACATGCTCTAGTTGTTTCTTATGAAATATGATGTGACAATTGTTAGGTTTTTTTTTCATGCTTGTATGATGTTTATAACCCAAAATAAAGGCTTAATGGGTTTCGGCCATGTTATGAAAAGGAACCTAGAAAGCTTTGAACCCATACCTAACATGCTTAAGATGTTCCTTATGTTCTAAGAAATGATAAATGTTTAGGGTTCACATGCTCTTTTGTTGCTTGCTAACCTAAGCCATCTCTACATGTTTCGGCCACCACTTGTTACTAGGGTTAGAGACCTAATTAGGTTCTCCCATGAACGTCACATGCAATGCTTTATGATATGTTAAGAGTATGACATGATGTGATGTTTATTTATGTATGTTAGGTCCAATTTCATGATATGCTATGTACTTAAGATCATGATATGTTGTGTGCTCAATTTCATGATATGCTATGTGCTTACTTTCATGATATGCTGTGTGCTAAATTTCATGATATGCTATGGGCTTATTTTCATGATATGCTGTGTGCTCAATTTCATGATATGCTATGTGCTTAACTTCATGATATGCTGTGTGCTCAAATTCATGATATACTATGTGCCTAAACTCATGATATGCTATGTGCTCAAATTCATGATATGCTGTGTGCTTAAACTCATGATAAGTTGTATACTTAATTATGCATGTGTTCTTGATATGTTGTGTGCTCTAAATCATGATATGCTGTGTGCTCAAATATACATGCTTTAAGCTATGCCTAAAAGAGTTGCTTCCCTATAAGTGGGATCAAGAGCACTCTTCATGACATTAATAGGACATGAGTGATATGGACTATGTAGATATGACATGCTATTTTACTTTTAAGGCTTGTACCAAGGGTGGGCTCCATAAGCGCCCCGGGGTCGATGGACTAAGAAACGGGCCTCGTTAGGGATGGGATCCTAAGTGCCCCTAGGTCGATGGACTAAGAAACGGGCCTAGTATATGTATGCCTTGTAGGGTTCAAGACTTGCTACCTTGGACCTACTAGGACGCGCGCAGTTATGTACGTGGTACAAGTTGGGATCCCCTCTTATGTTGAGATTATGTTTAAGTATCTATGCTATACGTTTTAAAAAGACATGATGCATATGTTTCATGATGTATGTTTAAGAGTTCACCCTGCATATACCTTAGGAATATGCCATAATAATTATGATGATCATGTTTATGATATGCCATGCTACCTTGTGTTTATGCCATGATTATGCCATGATATCTATGATGATGCTTATGACATGTATGATGATCATGTATGTTATGACATGATACCTTATGCTATGATGTATGGTTTATGATTGTTGACATGCTATACGGTTTTTGTGAGTAGGAAAGGAACTTACTGAGCCATGAGTGCTCACAGCTTACCTTCTTGTACCACAGATAAGGGCAAAGGATGGATGAACTAGGAGAGCAGCAGGAAGGGCTAGCAGGATGTGTGTGGCAGTGACCGGCTAAAGAAGAACAAGACCTGCTTTTGTTTAATAGGAATTATGCCTAGTTTATATTACGACGTTATAACTCCATGACATTTTATCATGTTACTCTATATGTCTTGAAATAATGTTAAGTATGACATATGGACTCTATGTTTCAAAAATTTACAAGTAAGACTTCCGCTGTAATAAGTTATTAAGTTGTTAAGTATGGTAAGTAACCCCCGTCGCCTTAGCAGGAGGGGCGGGGCGTTACAATGAACAGCCGACCCTTTAAGCATCCCAGTATCTAATTCATCACTGATTTACTAATTAAGAATAGCCTCTTATAACTAGCATTTTTTATTTGTATTTCCTTGTTTAATGGGCATGAACGGATTTATCTATAGTAGCATGCAGATTAGTTTTCCTTTCCTTGCTACCATATTGAGCATGAACAGAACATAGATATATATATGTGGTGCATTTTCCTTACTTGAACAAGCATGAACGACCTTCATTGTTAGCACTTTTGAGTAGCTTTCAGCCTTAGCTTATTTGCAGATTTATTCAGAAATTTAGTTTTAGAATTCATTTGCTATGCACGGGCAAGAACATCCTTCTAATCTATTTGGCCGGATTTAGGTTTTTATGTTGAACATGAATTTCTTTGTAAATCAAGCATACAGTGTTCTTAAGTCCCTTAGTTCCTTATGGGTGGTTTTATTTTATGAGCTTGGAACGCTAGTATGTTTGGGAAGATCTATTGTTGCTGTTTTAAGGAGCAAGAACAATTCTTAACATTAGTATTTTAGTTTTGGGTACCTTGCATTCTAACAAGCATGAAATTATTAGTTTCTTTGCTTTCACCTAAGCATGAGTTTCTGTCTTTAAGAACTATAAGCAAGAAAGACTAAGGTCTAGACTTGATTTCAATTCCAGAAGATTGGATATCAAAAGCGCACACAAAGTGTTTGCGTAAATGCCAAGTAAGGGCAAGTATAAAGAAGTTATAGTTAAAAAGAAAGTATTTTACTTTTAATGGCATGTACCGGACACAAGGTCCATTGGGTGGGCTCCTAGATCGCCCCTAGGCACAAGATCGCCTAGAAGTACCTTAGTAGAAACAAATGAAACAAGCTTCAAATATGTTTAGAATTAGAAAGTTTAGTTTCTTGTTATTTGAAGCATGCAGTAGTAGTTTTATTTGTTTCTTGCTATTAGATTATTCAGCATGTTTAGCTTTATTTGCTTTCAGCATGCAGTTATAGTTTTATTCTTATGAGCATGATTAGCTATACATGTTTAGTATTTCAGTTAGCATGATTCCTTTGCTATATATGAGTATGAGTAGTTTTATATGTTAGCATTCAGTTTTAGCATGTTTTTATTTATATACATGCATATCGAGTTTTTGTGAGTAGATAGCGCTCACTAAGCTTTATGCTTATAAACTGCATTTCCTCCTACTGCAGATAAAGGAAAGGAAAAGATTTAGCAAGGAAGGCGACAAGGTGGTGGTGATGAAGGTGTGTGATGGCTGGACTATGGGGAGATCAAGAGTTTGCAAAGGAATTGTTAATACTTTTCTGTTTAGAGTTCTTTAGTTTTCTTTAAATGCTATTATGAGTCAAGATTGTAATTAAGTTTATTCCGCATTTGTAGTTGGGTTCTATTGATGGAGTGATATTGTTGTTTGCTATTGTTAGGGTAGTTTCCTTCTTTTATTTGTGATATTATACTGCGTGGTTGTGAAAATATATGTTCCAGCCGCCTGTGGCTGGGTATAGTTTGTTTGTATTGATGATTTAGTCATCGGTACAGGGGAGACTCTGCCGAAATTTTTCGGTAGGGATTCCTCTTGGTTTTAATTATACCGGTTAAGTAGAGTTAGTAGTTAAGTAACGGTCACTCTTAGAGAGTAGTAGTAGTAGTAAGAAGGGTGGTCGTTACAGTTGGTATCAGAGCAGGTCCCATTCTCCAACATCACACATCAGCATCATATTTGTCGTCTTCAAGTAAGAAAGTATTTAAATTATTTCTTCTATTGCTTTTCTTATTATTAGCTGCAGTATATAGTATTTGCTTATATGCTTAAGTAAGATAAAATATTTTGTTTCCCTTTACTATATTCATATATAAGTATGATTAGAAGGGTTAGAGAAGCTATCAAGCCTTTTGTTGGTGCAGTGACCAGATGATCGAACCTGAGTTTTGATTATGGCAAAGGGCTCAAAGTTAAGTGGTGGTGTTATCTAACAAAGTTCATGGAGCTTGCAGGAAAGTCCTAAGTGTTACTTAGGCAAAAGTCCTAGCTGCGGTTAGGCAGGTGAAAATCCTAGGGGGTGGTAACCCTAGGTCATAGGGGGTGGTAACCCTATGCGGAAAAGTCTTGGCAGGTCGATGGCTTCAGACAAAAGTCCTAGGGGGTGGTAACCCTAGGTGGAAAGTCCTGGTGTCGTGAACCAGGTGAAAGTCTGAACTGGCCGGTGAAGCGGATGTTCAGCAGAAAGTCCGGAAGCATCGAGTGCCGAGCAAAAGTCCAGTCGATCTGGAGGATCGTACTGGCAATAGGTAAATCTCCTGAGTGGAGTAGGTGAGGACGCGTTCCCCGTAGAGGGAACAGTAGGCGTCGGGTCGACCTAGGGTTTCCGGTCGGAAACCCGAAGCGAATGCTGTCAAGACTTTTATACTTATATTTTATGTGTACTATGCTAACTTTGTTTTGCAGGGTATGTGTTTTGGGACTAACACATTTTGCAGGAATAAAGGAGCAAGTTACAACTCGGATGAACAGTGTCCGAGGCGCCTCCATGGAGCTTGGAGGCGCCTCGGGTGCGAGCCAGGAAAAGGCCAGCGAGCAGACTGGAGGCGCCTTGGATGGAGTTCAAGGCGCCTTGGATAGGATGAAGGCGCCTTGAACCAGATAGAGTTCGACCAGGTCCGTGCTGATCCACGCGGGTGACTCGGCTCGTTCAAGGCGCCTTGATGAACAGTGTAAGGCGCCTTGAACCCTCTTTATAAGAGGTCTCGACCAGCAGCTCTTCACAACAATTCACAAGCTTCCATTCTGCTGTGGTCTGCTCTAGTGCTGCTTCCGAAGTGCTGTTGCAATATTCCGACGACCCGGAGCTCAGATTTCCTTTCTACTACTGTTGTCGGTATAATTTTAATTATAGTTACATTTTGTAATTCATCTGTAATATCCATACGAAATTATAGTTGTTGCCCACGGAAAGCGATCAAGGATCGCGGGCCTTCGAGTAGGAGTCGACCTAGGCTCCGAACGAAGTAAACGACCGTGTTCTTGTGTTTATCTCTTTTATTCCGCTGCTTTAATTACTCTACGAACGTGTTACGATTCTGATAATCGAACGATTTAGCCGCGAGCGCTATTCACCCCCCCCCCTCTAGCGCGATCTCGATCCAACAATTGGTATCAGAGCGGGGTCGCTTTGAACTGGTGCAACCACCATTCAAGCATTTTTCGTGGCTTTGTCGTGTTTATAGGTTAAAAAATAAACCTTACGCCTTTCGTTTTTTCCCTCCAAAATAATTTTCGAAAAATTCATTTTCATCCTTTCACGGTTTATAAGTATTAATAAAATATTGAATTTGGCAAAATTTGAAATAAATTTTTTTTTAAATATTTTTTAAGAATATTTTATTATTATTTTATTATTTTTTCTCGAAACTAGTAAACTTCTATTTCTATCCTTCCATACAACACTGCTAATCCAGGATCAAGTCCTGGTACATTTTTTTGCTATTTTTTTGTGTGCAAGGTTCTCTTAAAATGGCATTCCAAGAAGGATTCTGCACCGTCCGACCGCCGCTCTTTTCTGGCGAGGACTTTGGATACTGGAAGAACCGGATGGAATACCACCTCAAGACACAAGTCGAGATGTGGATCATCATCCAGACCGGACTCGAACTTCCACGTGACGACACCGGAGAACTTATCTCATGCATCAACTGGGATTCTAGCACAATGAAAAAAGTTGAAGCCGATGCCAAAGCAACCTGCATGCTACAATGTGGCCTAACCAATGAAGAACTGAACCGCATCGGCCCCTTCGCAAGTGCAAAAGAGTTGTGGCAAAAGTTGATGGAACTACACGAGGGCACTTCCGACGCTCAAGTAAGTAAGCATATTTTAATAAATGATTTATTTGAATTAGATGAGCAGAATAATACTACTTCGGCCGAGGAAGGTGTTACGATGGTTGCAGGTACAAGTCAGACAGTGGAAAAGATATGGTCCGAGTCTTCAGATGAATCCGAGTCCGATGAAGAAGAACCAACGAGCTTTCTCGCATTACCGGTGCAGGCTAACATAATTGACGAAACCGAGTCCGAACTTGAGTCCGAAGCCGAGAGCGAGTCAGAAACAGAGTCCGAGCGAAGCCACGGATCCGCATCCGTTTCCGAAGGCCAGATCCCCACTGTAAGTTCTTTTCTCGCTGAAACTCAAATAGATGAATTAAAGAATTTAATTCCTTATTTGCTTAAAAAGTTGGCTAAATCCAACGTCCGGGTTAAGTCGCTCCAAAAGGAAGTAACAACCCTTAAGGAAGCGACTACCTCGAGTTCTTTAACTGAATTAGTTCAAATTGAAAATTCGACTCAAGTCCAACAACTTGAGGAAGAAAATTCCAATTTGAAAACTCAAATTAAAGAACTCAAGGACACGTTGGAACGGTTCACCTTGGGCTCCAAGAAACTAGATCTGATTCTTGGAAAACAGCGAGCCGTTTACAACAAAACTGGACTTGGATTTAAAACTAAAATAAAATACAAATCATATTTATCGCTAGTTAATAGAAATAGTAGAAAAATTGTCCAAGCATGGGTGCCAAAATCCAATTTGGTTAATCAAGTTGGAACTGGTCACTATTGGGTCCCCAAGGATCAAGTCTATTATCTTGATAGACCATATCGAGGCTATGATCCAGGGGGAGCTAATAGAAAAACAATATTAAAAACATAATTCAAAATTCAATTCAATTCAAAATTAAAATTCAAAATTCAAAATTCGAAATTCTAAATCAAATTCGAAATTAAAATTCAAAATTCTGAATTCAAAAATAGATGGTGGATCCAAACTAGCTGGCACCTCCAACTGAACTACCCGACAGGGTAACTGAACCTAATTTACCCGAAATGGGTAAAACAAGAGTAGATTACCCGGCAGGGTAATTAAGGATAATTTAAAACGGACTAGGTTTAACTTGACCCACAGTACTGGTGAAGTTTTTGGATGATAGTACGTTAGGGAAGCCTTGGGCATCGCATGTCTAGGAAGATATGACTTCGACCTGGTGCATTTGGCCAAGTGGAACTGACCAAAGCTACCCTTAAATGGATCCTAACTAGTTAGATCAAGGATTAGTATTAAGTTCAATGGGTAGGACTATTTGGGAAACCTCGAAGGCATGGTTACTTTAATGAGTACCTTGTGACTCACCATAGCCCAGAAGTTTATCCAAAGAATGCTTACTTGTTGAACCCAAAGCTAAACCTGAATCTAACACAAAGTTAAATCAAAACCCTTAAATTGAACCTCAATTCATCTCACAAAAATTATAGGATTCCCTGATTGAAAATTTAGATCGGGTGAGATGACTAGGAAATTAAATTGACTTAACTTAAATCAAATTAATTAATAATTAAATTATTTTAACTTGAATCATTTTCAAATGAAAATTATGTTAAACTCAATTTCAAAATATTTGAAAATCTTTTGAAAATCAATTTCAAAATTATTTAAAAATCATTTCAAAAATCTTTCAAAAATCATTTGAAAATCTTTTGAAAATCAATTTTAAAATTATTTAAAAATCATTTCAAAAATCTTTCAAAAATCATTTCAAAAATCTTTTGAAAGTCAATTTCAAAATCTTTTAAAAATCATTTCAAAAATCTTTTAAAACTCATTTCAAAAATCTTTTGAAAATCAATTTCAAAATCTTTTAAAAATCATTTCAAAAATCTTTTAAAACTCATTTCAAAAATCTTTTGAAAATCAATTTCAAAATTATTTAAAAATCATTTCAAAAATCTTTTAAAACTTAATCATTTCAAAAATCTTTTGAAAATCAATTTCAAAATTATTTAAAAATCATTTCAAAAATCTTTTAAAACTCATTTCAAAAATCTTTTGAAAATCAATTTCAAAATTATTTAAAAATCATTTCAAAAATCTTTTAAAACTCATTTCAAAAATCTTTTGAAAATCAATTTCAAAATTATTTAAAAATATTTGAAAATCTTTTGAAAATCAATTTCAAAATTATTTAAAAATCATTTCAAAAATCTTTTAAAACTTAATTTCAAAATCATTTCAAAAATCTTTTGAAAATCAATTTCAAAATTATTTAAAAATCTTTTCAAAAATCTTTTAAAACTTAATTTCAAAATCATTTCAAAAATCTTTTGAAAATCAATTTCAAAATTATTTAAAAATCATTTCAAAAATCTTTTAAAACTTAATTTCAAAATCATTTCAAAAATCTTTTGAAAATCAATTTCAAAATCTTTTAAAAATCATTTCAAAAATCTTTTAAAACTTAATTTCAAAATCATTTCAAAAATCTTTTGAAAATCAATTTCAAAATTATTTAAAAATCAATTCAAAAATCTTTTAAAACTTAATTTCAAAATCATTTCAAAAATCTTTTGAAAATCAATTTCAAAATTATTTAAAAATCATTTCAAAAATCTTTTAAAACTTAATTTCAAAATCATTTCAAAAATCTTTTGAAAATCAATTTCAAAATCTTTTAAAAATCATTTCAAAAATCTTTTAAAACTTAATCATTTCAAAAATCTTTTGAAAATCAATTTCAAAATTATTTAAAAATCATTTCAAAAATCTTTTAAAACTTAATTTCAAAATCATTTCAAAAATCTTTTGAAAATCAATTTCAAAATCTTTTAAAAATCATTTCAAAAATCTTTTAAAACTCATTTCAAAAATCTTTTGAAAATCAATTTCAAAATTATTTAAAAATCATTTCAAAAATCTTTTAAAACTTAATCATTTCAAAATCTTTTGAAAATCAATTTCAAAATTATTTAAAAATCATTTCAAAAATCTTTTAAAACTCATTTCAAAAATCTTTTGAAAATCAATTTCAAAATTATTTAAAAATCATTTCAAAAATCTTTTAAAACTTAATCATTTCAAAATCTTTTGAAAATCAATTTCAAAATTATTTAAAAATCATTTCAAAAATCTTTTAAAACTCATTTCAAAAATCTTTTGAAAATAAATTTCAAAATTATTTAAAAATCATTTCAAAAATCTTTTAAAACTCATTTCAAAATCTTTTGAAAATCAATTTCAAAATTATTCAAAAATCATTTAAAAATTTAATTGTAAAATTCTTTTTTTCATTTCAAAATTATTTGAAAAATCTTTGAAAAACTTATTTAAAAAATTATTTGAAAAATCTTTGAAAAACTTATTTAAAAATCCTTTGAAAATTCATTTCAAAAATCTTTTGAAAATTCTTTTCAAAATCTTTTAAAATTAATTCAATTACTATCAAAATATTAATTTAAAAGGATTTAAAAATATTTAATTATCAAATTCTGATTGCTAAAGTTAACTCTAATTAATTTTCAATAAATTCTCAAAAGTTTAGCATTTTCTCTTTTGGAACTTAAATTTTCAATATTTTCAAATATGAATTTCGTCTCAAACTCATTCATAAGCTGCACATGTTTGATAATCTAGAATGGATGAGCTGGAATTAGGATAATATAAAGTTCTTCTTATGCTTGTACTCTAAGACCCTAAGAATTTAATTTGGCATTAATTAAGGGGGAATGAACAGAGTCATGCTAGTACTTTAAGGCTAAACAAATTCCTTTAGGGCTCTGATACCCAATCAAGTTAAATAATTTAATTTGACTCATGCTTGGACACCTAAACTCAAAGAATTTATTAATGCATTAATTTAAAATTTAAATTATCTATGCAACAATTCTTTTCAAACACCTTACGAATTGAGCTAAGTACTTCACCTAAATTTTTTTAACTCTAGTACTTAACTATGCTACCCTTTAGGGGGAGCTTAAATTAACTAGACTATTTCTCTCTTCTTAATTCTTTTTGATTTATGTCAAAGGGGGAGAGAAAAGTCAAAGTTAAGAAATCAAGAATGAAAGGGGGAGCATAAACTTTAAATTTTATTTATGCATTGATGCTTCTGGTTAACTTTCATTATTTATTCCTTTATTTAAATGTTATGTTTTACTTAACTTTGAACCAAGATTGCCATAATCAAAAAGGGGGAGATTGTTGGTGCAGTGACCAGATGATCGAACCTGAGTTTTGATTATGGCAAAGGGCTCAAAGTTAAGTGGTGGTGTTATCTAACAAAGTTCATGGAGCTTGCAGGAAAGTCCTAAGTGTTACTTAGGCAAAAGTCCTAGCTGCGGTTAGGCAGGTGAAAACCCTAGGGGGTGGTAACCCTAGGTCATAGGGGGTGGTAACCCTATGCGGAAAAGTCTTGGCAGGTCGATGGCTTCAGGCAAAAGTCCTAGGGGGTGGTAACCCTAGGTGGAAAGTCCTGGTGTCGCGAACCAGGTGAAAGTCTGGACTAGCCGGGAAGCGGATGTCCAGCAGAAAGTCCGGAAGCATCGAGTGCCGAGCAAAAGTCCAGTCGATCTGGAGGATCGTACTGGCAACAGGTAAATCTCCTGAGTGGAGTAGGTGAGGACGCGTTCCCCGTAGAGGGAACAGTAGGCGTCGGGTCGACCTAGGGTTTCCGGTCGGAAACCCGAAGTCAGACTCGGACAGTCCGGAGACTGTCTATACTTTATTTTATGTGTACTATGCTAACTTTGTTTTGCAGGGTATGTGTTTTGGGACTAACACATTTTGCAGGAACAAAGGAGCAAGTTACAACTCGGATGAACAGTGTCCGAGGCGCCTCCATGGAGCTTGGAGGCGCCTCGGGTGCGAGCCAGGAAAAGGCCAGCGCAGCTGACTGGAGGCGCCTTGGATGGAGTTCAAGGCGCCTTGGACCGGAGGTTGGAGGCGCCTTGGATAGGATGAAGGCGCCTTGAACCAGATAGAGTTCGACCAGGTCAGTGCTGATCCACGCGGGTGACTCGGCTCGTTCAAGGCGCCTTGATGAACAGTGTAAGGCGCCTTGAACCCTCTTTATAAGAGGTCTCGACCAGCAGCTCTGAAGAACAATTCACAAGCTTCCATTCTGCTGTGGTCTGCTCTAGTGCTGCTTCCGAAGTGCTGTTGCAATATTCCGACGACCCGGAGCTCAGATTTCCTTTCTACTACTGTTGTCGGTATAATTTTAATTATAGTTACATTTTGTAATTCATCTGTAATATCCATACGAAATTATAGTTGTTGCCCACGGAAAGCGATCAAGAATCGCGGGCCTTCGAGTAGGAGTCGACCTAGGCTCCGAACGAAGTAAACGACCGTGTTCTTGTGTTTATCTCTTTTATTCCGCTGCTTTAATTACTCTACGAACATGTTATGATTCTGATAATCGAACGATTTAGCCGCGAGCGCTATTCACCCCCCCTCTAGCGCGATCTCGATCCAACACCTTTTTCTCTGCATAATTAGATGTCAAGAAGAGGACGTCCCCGTACCGTTCATACTCAGGACCGAGTTCAGGAGAACGAAGAGCCCAGAACCCCTGGGCCTATTCTCTTTGAAGTTGTTGCTCAACTTCAGAGATAAGTAGCGAGCAGCAGCAAGTGATTGCCAATCTAATGGCCAATTAGAAGCCAGCTCCTCCCACTTCCCCAACCATCAATGTGGACACCCCAGTGGTGACTGAAGTCCTATCGGTTGGCCTAGAAATCGCCACAACACTTAGAAGACAAGAAGCATACCTCATCCAGTGGCTGAAGCTGAAACCAGAAAGATTCTCAGGCACGACTGAGCCCTGGGATGCCCAGGCTTGGTTCAAGACACTTGAAAGCACAATGGAGCTTCTTGACTGACCAGAAGTCAAGAAGGGTAAGTGTGCATCTTTCTGCCTATCTGGAGGTGCTCGTATGTAGTGGGAGCGAGTTAAGAGTAAGAGAGCAGTCAACCAGATGAGCTGGGTTGACTTTGAGATAGAGTTTTACGAAGAATTCTTCCGTCAACGGATCACCAATAAACATTATGAGGAGTTTATAGAATTTAGACCAGGTGACCTACCGGTAGAAGAAGCGATCAAAAGATTTAACAGGCTAGCTCACCTTTGCCTATAGTTAGTAAGTACAGTGAAAGAACGAGTCAGACTGATGCTCCTAACGCTGAGACCAGAAATAACACCTAATGTGAGTAGTGAAACTCACCGACCATAGATTGGTGAAGAGCTGGTCAGCAGGGCATTAGTGAGCACTATCTGGACAGCATCAAGGCACAATAAACGCAACACAAGCCAGTCAAGATAGAAGACAAGACGGTGGGGAAACAAAGACCCCAGTCAAGTAATCAGAACTGGAAGGATAAAGATAACAAGAAAGACCCAAGCAGGAAAACGTTCGGGTAGTCTGTGAATATTCAGAGGTATTTCTAGAAGAGTTACCTGGACTACCTCCCAACAGAGAAGTGGAGCTTGAGATTGAATTGGTTCCTGGTACCGGTCCAATTTCAAAAGCTCCGTATCGCATGTCTCTAGTACAGTTGAAAGAGTTACAAGCACAACTACAGGAGTTACTTGACAAAGGCTCCATTCACCCTAGTCACTCACCTTGGGGAGCTCCTGTGTTGTTTGTCAAGAAGAAAGATGGATCTATGCGGATGTGCATAGATTACAGAGCTCTGAATCAAGTGACCATCAAGAACAAGTATCCATTGCCCAGAATTGACGACTTATTTGATCAGTTGAGAGGGGCAACAGTGTTCTCCGACTTATCCATCCCGTTTATTCGATCTAACCATCGCGAGTGTCCCTAAGCAATCCTACAGTGCCTTAGTCCACTGTCCCAAAAAGTTTTGGGGTGAAACCTTGCCGTTTCAGAAAAATCTTCTCGGTAGTCGAAGCCTACAAGTGTATAAACACTTGTGCTTCGCTTCTACGAGAAAATTACTCATAAAAATCCATAAAAACTTAAATTTACAGAAAATCATAGAAGCTATATTTTTCATAAAAATCAAAATAAACTCGTACAAGTCTTCGCACGTGGCTCTGATACCACTGTTGGACTTTTCGGGCCGCGAAAACCGCTTTTTCGCGTCGCGGAAACCCCGAAGCCCCAAGCCACCGGATCCGTGCGAAGTAGAAATAAAACAAAAAATACGAGCACGAGTTTCTAATCTAGATCTACACTAAATTTACAAAGAGGAAACCTTTTATACCTTCGATGCGTGCCCTTTTTCGTATCCCGCTCGTCCAAGGAGATGCCGGATCTCAAGTTGTCAAAGTAGACAACTCTCTAGAAGTATCCACACGAACTAATTAGGTGGAGAAGACTAAACAATAGGTGTGCTAGCACCTAGATAGTGTTCGGCCAAGAGAGGAGAGGGAGAGCAAGAAGGAGAGAGCTTGAGGAAGAAGAAGATGTAAATGACACTTGAATGAAAAATGAATTCATTCCCTTCACAAAAGTGGTCGGCCACTTTCACAAAAGTGTAACCCCCATTTTGCATTAAGTGGCCATTAAAGAGATTTGTAACCTCCATGAGGTGGCACACACATGTGCTAAACATGATAATGTGGCACGTCATCATTGGCCACTTAATGCCAAGTCACAAATGATGTGGCATAAAGTCAAGTCAAACTTGACTCTTCATCTTCTTCTCAAGTCAAGTCAAACTTGACTTAATCTCTCTCATGGTTGATCTAATCCAATCATTTAATTCAAGCCAATTTAATATAATGAATCTAATTTAATTAATTAAATTGATCCAATGAGTCATAATCTAAATTAGACTCATTGAACACATGAATCAACTTGAGTCCAATTCAATTAGCCCAATTAGGATTACTCTTAATCCGATTTGATTCATCAAATGAATATAATCCTCTTGGTTCATCATATGAACCTAATCTCCATCTAATTGTCCTTAGTGTGTAACCCTATAGGTTCTTGTAATGTTACCAATGCCCCTAAACCCATTTAGGAGCATAAGTAATGAGCGGTATATAGCAACACATCATTACTACCCAAGTTACAAGAATGTTGAGATCCAACATCACCTTGTGACTACTAATTGTGACTCCTCACAATATATGACAAGTGTCCTTCTATCCAAGACATCTAGATTGATCAATGTGAGGCATAGACCATGTCATCCTCTGACCAATCTAAATCTTGAACTCCAAGTAGACTCACTAAATCAAATGTGCTCAATATCTCATATTGACTCATTTGGGCATGGCCATACACTTCGTGGTCTCACTCTATCGAGAATATCGATGTCTCTCCCGTCATATAGGAGGGATAGGTCTCATCTACATCACTCACATCCCTCTACATAATTCGTTATATATCCAGTAATCGCTTTTATAGTCCACCCAGTTACGGGTGACGTTTGACGAAACCAAAGTACATAACTCCTTATGTAGGGATATATGGTTACTTCAGGTCCAAGCACTAGTAGTCATACTAATAGCCACATGAGAAAGTATATGACACTTATATAACGATCCATGATACTTTCTCATGGTGAGTCATTCAGTATACATTCTCCAATACATACCCATGTGTCAACTTGATATCTCTATATCCATGACATATGAGATCAAGTCATCGAGTTGATCTACATGCTAGTCTTATTGCATTAACATTGTCCCTGAATGTTAATACTCGACTAGGAATGATTAAGAGTAGTGTTCCCTATATCATCTCACTATCGGTTCAACTAACTGATTAATATAGGTGAGAACCTTTTACTCAAGGTCTCTATTATACTTAGTTTATTTGGCACCAATACAAGTAAGTATAATAACCAAAACAAATGCCTTTATTTATATATAAGAATATGATACAATAAGTCCATAATACAATCATCAAATGATTGGCTCTAGGGCTCTAACTAACAGTAGTGTCTCGTCGTAGTGGGAGGATTATTAGGCAACCTGATAGATTCATGTTTTTGGGAGAGTCTTCGAACTTGATCCCTAGTGAACATGAAGCTGATCCCTGGACATATGATGAAGCACTCCAAGATAAAGATACAGTATCTTGGCAAAGTGTAATGAACTCTGAAATATAATCTATGCATTCTTATCAGGTCTGGGAGCTTGTAGAACCACCAAATGGTGTAAAAGTCATTGGATGTAAATGGGTCTACAAAAGGAAAAGTGGAATAGAAGAGAAGGTGGAAACCTTTAAAGCGAGGCTTGTTGTGAAGGGGTATACTCAGAAAGAGAGAATCAATTATGAGGAAACTTTTTCGCTGGTAGCCATACTTAAGTCTATCCAGATTCTTTTATCTATTGCTGCTCATATGGATTATGAGGTTTGGCAAATGAATGTCTTGACAGCTTTCCTTAACGGAAGTCTTGAAGAAAATAACTATATGAAGTAACCAGAGGGACTGAAGCTCAATCGGTCCATTTATGGACTGCAACAAGCTTCGAGATCTTGGAACATCTAGTTTGATGAAGTGATCCAGTCTTATGGATTCATTCTGTGTCCGGATCAGTCTTGTGTATACAAGAAAAGTGACGGAAACGTGGTAGTATTTCTTGTACTATACGTAGATGACATTTTACTCATTGGCAACAATGTCAGAGTGCTGTCAGACGTAAGAGTATGGTTGTCCAAGCAGTTTGATATGAAGGACTTGTGAGAATGTTGACATATTCTTGGGATCAAAGTAATAAGGGATCGCAAGAAAAGAATGTTGTGTTTATCCCAAGCTTCACATATCGATACTATCCTAGTTCGTTTTAGCATGCAAAACTCCAAGAAAGGTTTTCTATCTTTTCGGGATGGAGTACGTTTATATAAAGAAATGTATCCTAAGACATCAAAGGAGATAGAGGAGATGAAGGCAGTTCCTTATGCTTCAATTGTCGGAAGCCTAATGTATGTGATTCTATGTACGAGACCGGATATCTATTTTACCATGGGCATGGTTAGCAGATATCAAAGTAACCCAGGATAGGGGCATTGGACTACCGTAAAGCATATATTAAAGTACATGAAAATGACTATAGATTATATGCTGGTTTACCACACAAATGATTTGCTCCTTGTGGGTTACACAGACTCAGACTTCCAATCAGATAAGGACAATAGTAAATCAACCTCGGGGTATGTGTTTACTTTGGGAGGTGGAGCCATAGCATGGAGGAGTGTTAAGAAGAAATGCGTTTCAGCCTCCACCATAGAAGCTGAGTATATGGTAGCCTCTAAGGTAGCCAAAGAAGCTGTATGGCTCAGAAACTTCTTGATGGACTTAGAAGTAATTCTTGGTTTGCCCAAAGTTATCACAATTTATTGTGATAACAATGGTGCAGTAGTAAATTCGAAGGAACCACGAGCCTATAAGATAAATAAATACATTGAGCGCAAGTACCACCTGATACGAGACATAGTAAAACGAGGAGAGGTTGTTGTCGCAAAGATTACATCAGCAGATAACCTGACAGATCCTTTTACTAAGACCCTTCCGACGAGAGCTTTTAATGGGCATGTTGAGGGGATGAGAATTAGATGTATGGCAGTATTTATGACAACATAGTCTTTTAGTATAAGTGGGAGATTGTTGGGATGTATACTATAAACCTAGCTTTTGTATTAATATCTATTTTGAAATATTTTGGAATGAGAATCACATTTGTCAAATGTTTGCCTTTTATATTTATATATATGTCAATGCAGTTGTCCATTTAATATTGTAGATAACATGGTGTGTGGTGCCACATAGAAGATCATGTTATCGGTTCTTATAAATTATAAATAGTAGCTCACAACCAAGATGGATTAGGAAAAACCATTGGAAAGGTTGTAGTGTAATTTTGTAATAGTTTGTCTTAACTATAAAATTACACTAGTACACTATGTGTGTATTGAGCAGGACCATTTGAGGTTGTTCAATTTATACTGACTATATAAAAGAACAGAACCTCTGTTATTATGGATGTGCGTCCTCTTAATCCTTATATAATAACAAGCATATATACTTAGTATTTATTTCTTTAACTTATCAATGGGTGAGATTTATTCGTTAAATCAAAAGGCCTGATGAGTTGGGAAATAGTACTATTTATATGGTTTGTTGTTGATTATAGAAGGAATCTATGTCCTAATTATTTAGGTTGAGGATGTCCCCTTGAGGAGCTCATAAGGATTATTATGTAAACCCTGCAGGTCAACTTAGTCCGGCATGATAATAAAGTTGAGTGGTACTACTCTTGGAATCAGATGTTAATTAATTGAGTTGTTTGTAACTCATTTAATTACCAGACATACGATATCTTAAATACATGGAGATTAACGCACTTATGATAAGAGAAAGCCCATATTGTAATATAGAATTGGTGTGGTAGTTGAATAATAACCCTTTAGTGATATGGTTATTATTGATGGACTTGAGTTGGGTGTTCAGGCCAAACACAGGAAGCCCAAGCCCATCAAGAGGCCTAAACCAACTCCTCCTCTAGGTCCCTGTTGTAGCCTCTATATAAAGCCTCGCATCCACCCATCCATAACTTTGTTTGGTTTAACTTGGTTTTGGTTTGGTTTTCTCCATCCTCCTAGAGTCGGCGGCAAGGTTATAGAAAGGGAGATTTTTTTTAATAGAATCCTGTTATTTTTCTTTCTTTGTAACCAACGGCAAAGGTTATAAAAGGAGTAGGTGGTGCCCCCTAAAACCTAATTTTCCCACAAGCCTTCTCTTCTCTCCTCCTAGGGATGGCGGAACACATCCTCCCTCCTTGTGGCCGGCGCCCCCTTTCCTCCTCCTTCCTTGTGTCAGGCACCCCCCTCATCCTCTTTCCTTGTGGTTGTCGCCCCCCTCCTCCTCCTTGGTTCGGGCGGGCGCCCCCCTCCTCCTCCTTGTGTGCGGCGGCTTGAAGAAGAGGAAGAAGAGGGAGAAGAAGAAGAAGATTAGAAGGTGCCCCATCCTAGAGCCTCCTTTTGTAACCGACGTTTTGGAGAAGAGAGAGGAAGGGTGGTTGTTGTCTTGGTAGATCGTCGCCCACACGACGTCCAAGAAGAGGAGAGAAATACAACAGAAGATCAAGAGGTTTTTAGCTACAAAGGAAAGGTACAACTAGTTCTTAATTTCGTTGCATAATTAATTTTGTTTTCTTTGTATCGATTTTGAATACCAACACAAGAGGCTAGCGATCTTGTACTTCGATCAAGGTGTGCTTTGATCATTCAAGAACTTTCTTGATTGATCAAACACATGTTTGATCAAACATGTGGGTTGCTAGGAAAAGTTCTGTTCTTGTACAATTTTTTTGTACAGGGAAATTTAAACCAATTGGAATTCTAGCTCCTTCAATTGAGCGGTTAGCGGTTTATGAATAGTTGAGGTGGTTCTTTAGATAGGTAGCCTCCATCCCTCAGTTTTTGAATAACTCCTTCCAGTGAGTGAGTGAGAGTCCCTATGATGCACCTGGATACTCTTCACCAAATTCAAGAGAGTCTAAATATGATCTGCGTCTACTTTACCAACGCTCTTCTTCACCTACTCTGTATGTCTAAAACTCAGACTGCATGTTGTCCCTTTCACCCTTAAGAGTAGCCCGTTCTACTTTGGAATCTTCCAACTCTTTTAAGAGTAAGGCTATTTGAGAGTCTTGGGCTCGAATCTTCTCTTGTTGTTGTAACAGCAGGAAATTCTTGCTACTTAATTCTCAAGTCAGTTCGAGAGATCTGGAGCCTTGAGATGATTGTAGCTCTTCTAGAACTTTAGTCTTGAGACTCAAGTTTGAGAGGTTCTGCCTTCTCCACTCAGAGTTTAGACTCAGTGTTTTGTAATGTAAGCCCCAGATTCTCCCTCTAATTCACTTCAGATTGAAGAAATTGGCAACAATCTTGTAAAGCAGCCTCCAAAGTGGTAACACACTTAGTTTGTGAGTCCACTTTCCCTCGTAGTTGAACAATTTCATCATTAGAAATACTAGAAGTGGTTGACAACTCCTCCACTTTATCTTTCATGACCTTGTTAGCTCTCTCTAGGTCCATAGCTAATTAGTCTAAATGCAAGCTTAAGGTGTACAACTGGATGAAATAGTAATGTAGTTATATTTTGTGATAAAAAAGTTAATATAATTTCATCAAAAACATACAGCGGTAGCATTACGAGTATGCTCGTCTAAACGCTCGGCAATTATGTTGGTTGCATTTGTCTTTGTGCTTGGAGCCATGATTCCGATAAAAGAACCTTTCAGCTTGAGTATCCCGTAGGATGAAGGAGAAGCAGGATCTAGTCCTTGTTGAGAAGGTATCATATGGGATTGCTTGAAAAGGCAAGTGGAGCTAGTAGACTCCGTAGGTTCTGGAAGAGGAATACGGGATGACCCGGGAGAGGAAGATGGAATTGAAGGAAGTTGAGCGGGTAAAGTAGATTCAACTAATACAGGATTTTGTTTTGGTAAAGGCTCTGTAGGTGCAGGACCAGTGGACCTCTTACATGGTTTTTGTTTAGCTCAGGGTTTAGTCGGAGGAGAAACAAAGTCTTGTAGAAAAGATGGTGAGGCTATGGGGAGATTTGGTGTCGGCTCTGCATTGGAAGTAATTGGGGGAATAACATGATACATAGGAATAATAAGGCCTGGCTTCATCATATTAAGTTCAGAATGAGGAGTGTATGGTAAAGGCTCTTGCTATTTACCTCAGAGATAAGAAATTTCTGATACAATGATGGGAATTTGCTTAATAGTAGGTGCAATGGACAAAGTTGAGCTTGAACCTTCTAGGCGAGGTTTTTTAAGTCGACCGACAAAGGGGCCTGCTGGTTCAAATGGACAGGAAGGGGCACTAGTTATTGAGTCTTTGTAGATGAGGGAAGCAAACCAAGGGAGGAGGAGGTTTGGTTTAGACAATGCTCCTCCAATAAGTCTTCTCCCAGTTTAGCCAAAACTGTCCTTGCTAATTGGTTATTTCTATACTAGAAGGCTGGAAGAATAGCCTTGACTAGGAAAATAAACAAGGATTAAGAGTTGACATAACAAGTTAAAGATGAAACATTCAGGAAAAAAGCAAACTTACCAAAGGATGCACTTGTCTCTGTGTCAATTAGGTTAAGTCCAAAAGTGGATAATAAGCCCTCTATAACCAACTCAGGTAGATTAAATTTTGTATCATTAAATTTTCCTACAAGAGTGCGAAGGGAAGGATCTGTTGAAAGGTTATCCAAATGGGGAATGAGAGGAAGGCTTTATTGCCATGTCATAGGATATGGGGAAGGAAATGGAAGGCGTAGGAAAAAGTACTTGTCCTTCCATTCTCCTTGTGGTGGAACTCTATTGAACAAGATAGCTTTGGGGCATTCTTGGAATTTAAAAAGACTATCATCTATTTGGCGAGGAACAATGAAGTGATGAAATAGATGAGGTGATAAAGGAACGTCTAGTAGACGAGAAACAATGACAAAACCACTCAGGATAGCAAAAGATTGGGGAATGAGTTGATGAAGGGGGAGATTGAAAGATCAGCTAATGTCACAAAAAAGGGATAAAGAGGGAATCGAAAACCTGAGAAAACTTGTCGGAAAACCGCAATGCTTTCTGAGGGAGGAAGATGAGGACTATGTTATGGGGAAGGAAGAACCAAGTAGGAGAGAACACCATAGTTTACCTGTAGTTCATAAACCTCTGTATCGAAAAGGGTAGAACAATAGTAAGTATACCACACGTTAGACCTTGACATTACTGGGAAGAAGGATTAATCCAAAGGAAGAGGGTGAGGGTGAAAGATTAAAAACGAAGTGTACTCGCACTGAAGGAAGAAGACGAGGTGATAGGGCTTTCCCTCTTTTGTTATATTGGTTAAAAGTCCTATTAAATTATTAAAGAGACATTTCAAGATGAAGCATTGGATCAGGATAATCGAAAAGGTAGGATCAATTGTAAGCCATTGGATGGATAAGAAAGGCGGTGGGTACAATGAGATAGGTACTTGTGAGGTATTATATTAGACGTGCATGCCTCACCAATAGGGAGCCAGCACCTCACCAATAGAAAACTTATAGAGATAATCGAGGTAAAATATTATTTTCCTGAGGCAATATTGTCATTGCCAAGACTCTGCTCGAGAGACTAATGAATATTAAGTATTTACAGTATTCATGAATTTCTAATATTTTCAAGTAAATAAGAAGCATGAGTTGTAATCTTTCTTCATTTTTGAATGTATGTGATATAAGTAAACCCGAGCAATAATTTGAAAGTAGGAGGTAGGCTTGAACAAAAACACACTCAGCCAAACAAACTTTAAAGAGAAGTTTTAACAAACTTTAAACTTTAAAATAGTATCATCTGGATAATTAAACATAGACAAATTATAGCAATTTAGGAAATAGATCGGAAGATCTATTCTTGAGTAGCCTCCCATGATCAAGAAAATTAACAAGAGGGTTGGAAGTTAGGTATCCTTTCTCTTTCAACTGTTCTATAACCCCCTCTGCTCTGTAGGTGAAGGATTTGCTGATGGATGCTGCAATAGGTTCAATGACCTCAGTCGATTCAAGGAGTAGCTTCTTTCTTTCAGTAAAACGATGATCCTCATCCGCTTGGTAAATTACTAGAGCATTTTAGGAAGCTTTTAGTTCAACCTCTTTTGTAGATGCGTCTGATTGAGATTCAGTTAGAGATGAGCACAGAGAACTTATTTCAGCGTCTTTGTGGTTTAATTCAGAAAGCTTGGTAGCTAATTTGGAGGCTTGAATATCCTTTAAGGTTTGTAGTTGGGAAGGCAGTTGGGCATTCCTTGCAATTTGTCCATCCAATTTGCTTTTTAGCTCATCCTGAATGTGGATCTCTGATTTGAGTTGAGATTTGAGACAGTCCACAGTAGTCTTCCATTGATTCAAGTCCTCAGACTTTGCCTGAATCAACCCACAAGCCTCTTGAAGTTGTGCAGATAGCTCGGCTATTTTCTTGGAAGCTTGGTCAGAAGAAGCTTGGGAAGATTGTTGCTTCAAAAGCTCATTCTCTCTAGCCATATCATATAATTGACAAGTCACACTCATATTGCTAATCCATCGCTCCATAACAAGAATTGTTAGTAATGTAACTAGAATATGATAGAGATAAGGGTTACTTTACCTTAGTTTCCTCGAGAGAAAAGTGATCTTCCAATTTTGTAGAAGAGAGTCTTTTAATTTGACGACGGGTCTTAGCCCAAGCGGTTGTGAAGGAACCTCCTAGTAATATAGGGAGGGTAGAGGAAGGTGTGGACAATGAAGATAAACAAGCTTGGATTGAAAAAGGGGGGGGGGGGGGGAGAAAATAAGAAGAGGAGAACCTTGAGTTTCTTGTGAAGGTATAGGAAATTGTCCAGAAAAGGTCATAACAAACTCAAAATCTGAAGTGGTGATATGGATTAAGGCATCCTCCTAAGGTTGGGGAGATTGTGAGGCAAGAAAAGGATATAATGGCAATAATGTAGGCTTAGGGGAGGTGGCTTGGACATCCTCGTGAGTCACATCTTTAGAAGTAGAAGGTGCTCATCTTTTGGGTGAGGGAGCCAATGTCAATTTACACCCCGGGCACTTTCTCTTGGGAGCAGCTTCTTGTGTTTCCTCTTGTGTTGGCGGAGGAATAGGGACCGATGAGGGAGGCAAAATTGTAGGCATTTCCTCAGAGACAACCATAAAACTAGAGGCACGTAGCAGGAGGCAAGCCCCGCTTAGTACGAAGTTCTTGCTCTTTAGCTAGAATGACCTCTTCTTTTAATAGATGTTTTTTTCGGCCAATGCTTCAAATACAACATCCACTGCAAAGAACAAAAAGTCTTTTAGTTAGTAAAAAAGCAAGGAGAAGAGGATTATAATTTACCAAAGGACCAGCGTAGTTTCTTTTGAAGGGGGTTTAAGCCAAAAATGTACAAAAGATCGCTGCATATCCATATGTGAATATAGAGGCGATGATCGAGTAGCTTGTTCGAGAAATCAGTAAAGGTTGGTTGTTGCTGAAGTCCCTTTATATCAAGAAGATAGGGAAAAGAGGAATGCCAAGCCGTGGGCCATGAAACAAGGTCAGGAAATCTTATAAAGAAGAAATGTGATTTTCAACCCTTGATGGATGAAGGTAGTTCCTCGAAGAAAACCATTTTTGGATGGGATTAAAAGAGGAATACTCCCGGTTCTGATCTCTTAGGATAAGAAAAGAGAAAAAGGTTCTGAGGGGTAGGAGGAATATCAAAAAGGTGAAATAGCATATACATCCCGCATAAACATCAAAAGGCATTCAGGGCAAATTGTTGTAAGGGGATGTTAAAGTGGTGGCTCACTTCTGATAAGAAAGGAGGAATGGGAAAATGTAATCTAGCTACTAATTAATCCTTAAAGAAGGTAACATAGTCTTCGGGAAGAAGATGAGGATGAGAAATAGTGCTAGGGACTTGGATATGGTATTACTTAGGGATTTCATATTGAATGTGAATAGCGGCTCTATCAGCGTTACCAAAAAATGAATGAGAACGAGCATACCAAGGGACAAACAATTCTTCCTCCTTAACGAAACATAAAAACAACCAAGGGATGAGCGACTTATTGGAAGTTCAAGGAAAAGAATAAATAGAGGGGAGTTGAGAGAGGCAAAAGAGCATAGCATGTCAGAGAAGGTTAAGGAAAGAATCACCAAAAGATGAAATGAATAAGATAAAGTGGTAAGGAATAAGAAGTGTTTAGGGTTTTAGGATGACACAGCTGATAAGGATCACCGTTAGATTGAAATGGTTGGAAAATGGAGAGTCATTGATTTACTAAGGAAAATACATGATACGGCACTGGCAAAAGAGCATATGAATGGTGGCTTCGAGAAGCAGAAGAAAATGCCATGTGGCATTCACTTATGAATGAGCATTTATGATGGATATAACAGACCGAATCATACCTTGGCTAATGAGTCATGTCCGTGCACACCTCCAATATTCTCTTCTCGTTGAAGAACCAATTACTAGCGCAAGAATTCCAAAAAGTGGCTCAATTTTCTAAGCATAATTAAGGGAGAAAAAATATAAAATAAAGAACTAGAGAGTAAGTAAACTAAACTAAAACTTAAGTCTAGTCAGTCGGCTACACCTCCTTCTACAAGACTTAAAGGGGAGGCTAGTGATATGGGTTATAAGTATTGAACCCCTTAGGTAATGTTGAAGTTAGGGATAAAAGGATGAGGAGGTGGGCATAGTTAGTAAAGTATATTTGTAAGGAACTAGATGCGCTAAACATGCAAACGCACAGCAAAAAATACTAGTTCCTCCAGATGATCCATGCGAAGGGAAAAAGAAATTACTACATATACTAAGCTTTCTAACATGATAGTATTATACCTTTGTAGCATGCTCACGGACTCTCGACAGCTCGGATCACAGCACAATCTCACGTTCGCGCCTCTACAGTATTCACACAAACAAACATTCGTTTGTCTCACAAACTCACAAGATGGAGATGAAACCACCTAAGGTTGTGCTAGCAACCTTGAGAAGGTTTTGGCCAAGAGGAGAGGAGAGGAAGAGGAAGAAGCCAAAAATGAAGAAGTTACAAAAAATGAGAGGAAAAATGACTTAAGTATTTTCATCCAATAAAAACATTTAATGTGCATTAATTCCATTAATGAGCCTTAATAATCATTCACACTCCATTAAGGACACATTTGAAAACCTCTCATTTTAAATTTAAATTTCAAAAATTAAATGACATGATTCATTGAATTCAAAATTCAATGAATTTCTTCATTAAGCCTCACTTGAGTCTAACTCAAGTCTCCTCACTTGAGTTTAACTCAAGTCCAATTCACTTGAGTCTAACTCAAGTCTAATTCAATCAAGTCTTACTCATTTAATCTCATACAATTCAAATTCAATGAATCACATTTCATTAATTTGAATTGACTACTTGAGTCCAGTTTGAATTGGACTTAATCCAACAATTAGATCCAAGTGAGTCTAACTCAATAAGTCCAATTCCAATGATTCATCATATGAACCCATCTACAAATCTACTTGTTCTTTGTGTGTGACCCAATAGGTTCTCGTAACGTTGGCAATGTATCTAAATCAAACATTTAGATACATAAGCAATAAGTGGCATCTAGCAAGGCATCATTACTACCCAAGTGACGAGAAAGTCGAGATCCGACCTAACCTGTCCGTGGCTATTATCTTGTATGACTTGGTCCCTCTATCCTTGATATCTAGGTTGATCAATGAGGCATAGACCGTGTCATCTTCTTATCAACCTTTGTGTTTCTTGATCTCTAAGTAGACACACTCAATCAAATAAGCTCAATATCTCATATTGACTCATTTGCGCATGACCATGCTTTCTTGTGTCCTACTAATCAAGGGGCCCACAGATATCGCTTCCGTCATATGGAAGGGATAGATCCCATCTACATCACTCACATGCCTCGGCATAATTCATTGCATACCTAGTGATCGACTTTATTGTCCACCTTGTTACAGATGGCGTTTGTCGATACCAAAGTACACAACTCCTTATGTAGGGAACGGTAGTGACTTCAGGTCAAAGGACTATTCATACTAATAATCACAAGAAAATATTTATGACACTCATATAACGATCCATGAAACATTCTCATGGCGAGTCATTCAGTAAATATTCTCTAATATATACCCATGTGTCAACCTGATATCTCATATCCATGACTTGTGAGATCAAGTCATCCGTTGACCTACATGCTAGTATCAACGCATTATATTATCCTTGTATATTAATGCTCGACTAGGAATAGTTACGAGTAGTGTTCTCTACAATATCTCACTATCAATTCAACCAATTGATATCCTGTAGATAAGAACCTACTACCCAAGGGCATTATTATACTTATTCAATTGGCACTAAACTAAAATAAATATAATAACCAACTTTGCCTTTTATTAATAATGATATATGATATAATAATGTACCCTTTACAATCATCTCATAATTGGTACTAGGGCAAATACTAACAATATTACCAGTAAGGTAAAGGCCGACCAAATAAAAGGTTCTCTACATAAGCTCGGACGGTAAAAACCGACCAGGTTCAGGGAAATCTAGCCCTATAAAACTTTAATATATGATTGATTAAACAAAGGTCAAATGAGCACAGGGGTGCTCCTTTGCGCTCGGATGGTCAAGACTGACTGAGCATAAAGGTATTTTGCCTTATAAAACTTTTAGTATATGATCGGTTGAGCAAAGGCCAAATGAGCACAAGGGTGCTCATATGTGCTTGGGCAGTTAAGTCCGACTGAGTATAAAGGCATTTAGCCTTATAAAGCTTTTAGCATATGATCAGGTGAGCGAAGGTCGAATGAGCACAAGTGTGCTCGTAGGTGCTCGAGTGACTAAGGCCGACCTAGCATAAAGGCAATAAGACTTATAAAGCTTTTAGTATATGATCAGCTGAGGGAAGGCCGAGTGAGCACAAGGGTGCTTGTATACGCTTGGGTGGTTAAGTCCTACCTAGCATAAAGGCATTTGGCCTTATAAGGCTTTTAGCATATGATCGACCGAGCGAAAGCCGAATGAGCGCAAGTGTGCTTGTAGGTGCTCGGGCGGCTACGACCGACCGACAATAAAGGCATTGAGTGTTATAAAGCTTTTAGTATATGATCGATTGAGCAAAGGCCAAACGAGCACAAGGGTGCTCGTATGTGCTCAGGCGGTTAAGTCTGACCGAGCATAATGGCATTTAGCCTTATAAAGCTTTTAGCATATGATCGACCGAGCGAAAGCCAAACGAGCACAAGTGTGCTCATAGGCGCTCGAGCAGCTAAGGTCGACCAAGCATAGAGGCATTGAGCCTTATAAAGCTTTTAGCATATGATCCTCTGAATAAAGGCCGAACGAGCACAAGTGTGCTCATATGTGCTCGAGCGACTAAGTCTGATCGAGCGTAAAGGCATTAAGCCTTATAAAGCTTTCAGTATATGACCGACCGAGTGAAGGCTGTAAGAGCACAAGTGTGCTCGGGCGATTAAGTTTGATCGAACGTAAAGGCACTAAGTGTTAGGTCGAAAGCACTAGAGGGGGGGGGGTGAATAGCGCTCGTGGCGTTCACTCATTTCGAAATCATAAAACAATCGAGAGTTTAAAGCAACGGAAATGAAAGAAAGCCAAACACATAGAAACACACCAAGATTTACTTGGTTCGGAGCCTTAAGCGACTCTTACTCCAAGGCCCACGCTAGTTGAGCGTTTATGGTGGGCAACAACTATTTTTCATAAAATCTATTATAAGCTAAGTACAAATAAACTGTAAGTAAACTTTATACCAACAACAGCAAAATGGAAATTGAAGCTTCGGGTCGTCGGTAAGTTGTTGCAGCACTTCGGGATTGTCTCGTAGGCAGCTTTCAGCGTAAGGTTTGCTTGGAATTCGTTGTTGTGAGTGCTGCCTTGAACCCCTCTTTTATACTATGCTGGAGGTGCCTCCAAGCCTGTCCAAGGCTCCTCCAGCCCGTCGAGTCGCACGGGTGGATCAGGATAGACCAGGTCGAATCTTATCTGGTTCAAGGCGCCTTCAAGCCTCCTCAAGGCGCCTTCCAGCCTTGGTCCGAGGCGCCTCCAGCTTCATCTGAGGCGCCTCTAGCTCCTCTGGACAGCTGGCTTCGGCTTGCACCCAAGGCGCCTCCAAGCTCCATGGAGGCACCTCGGACACTATTCCTCCGAGGGTAAACTCTAGTTTTTGGCCCTGCAAATCATGTTAGTCCACAAACACATCCTGCAAAACCAAGTTATCAAAGCTATTAATCAATATAATATTCTGACAGTCTTCGGACTGTCCAGGTCTGACTTCGAATTTTCAATCGGAAGTTCTAGGTCGACCCGACGCCTACTGTTCCCTCTGCGTGGAACGCGTCCTCACCTACTCCACTCAGAAGATTTACCTGTTGCTAGTATGATCCTCCAGATCGACTGGACTTTTGCTCGGCGCTCGATGCTTCCGGACTTTCTACTGGACTCCCACTTCCCGGCTCGTCTAGTCTTCCACCTAGTTCACGACACTAGGACTTTCCACCTAGGGTTACCACCCCCTAGGACTTTTGCCTGAAGCCCTTGACCCACCAAGACTTTCCGCATAGGGTCACCGCCCTCTATGACCTAGGGTTACCACCTCCTAGGGTTTTCCACCTGCCTAACCGCAGCTAGGACTTTTGCCTAAGTACCACTTACGACTTTCCTGCAAGCTCCATGAACCTTGTTAATAACAACATAACCTTAACTGTGAATTCCTTTGCCATTATCAAAACCAAGGTTCGATCGTCGGATGCTTCCCGCACTAACAATCTCCCCCTTTTTGATTATGGCAACTGAAATTCAGAGTTAAGTAAAATAGATAAATATTTTTCAATGTTTAAGTAAGTTACAAAGAATGCAAGCATAGTTAAGCCAAAACTAACTTAAACTTTGTAAGGCTCCCCCTTAATAAAGGCTCTCTTTATAAAGTTGAATTTTCCTACTTTAAATTTCCCTACTCTCCCCCTTTGCCATTTATCAAAAATAATCAAGTTTTAATAATTCTAATTTGTTAAACAGATTTTATAGTTTGAAACATAGAGAATTAAATAAACATTAGGCTTTAAAGAGAAATAAAGATACTTTGATAACACTTAGCTTTTTGAAATTAATTGTAGAATTCTTAGCTAAGTGAAATAAGGGTCCAAAGAGATATATTTTGTCAACTGAGTTTAAGAGGCTAATAATACGTTGACTTTGAAGGATAATGTTAGTCAATTTTTGAAACTTATTTGAACTCTTTGAAGAATATGTTGTAAAATTTGAAAAACATATTGAAACATACTTCAGGAAATACTTTGAAAGTCTTAGCTAAATTTTGAAAATCTGTTAGAAAAACATACTTAGCTAAATTTTGAAAATCTATTTGAGGAAAAAGTACTTAGCTAAATTTTGGAAATCTATTTGAGGAAAAAATACTTAGCTAAATTTTCAAAATAAATTGGAGGAAAAAAATACTTAGCTAAATGTTCAAAATATATTCGAAGGGTTTTGTTTGGTAAATATTTTCGTAATTTTGGAAAAGCTTTTTGAAAAGAGAAAATAAGTTCCAAGATACTTAAAGGAAAAGGAGGATTAGTAAGTTTAAAACCCTAATGTCTAAGCTTGAGCTGAGTTAAAGAGATTGCAAATTAATTAATTTCTTTTAGTAAGGTATCAGAGCCCTAATGTCTAAGCAAAAAAAAATAATTTAAAATCAAGCACTTAACTTCTTGGTCACATGTCTAACCATCTAGCTACTAGCTGATTGCCTAGAGGACAACAACCTTCACTTGGTTAGTCAAGTTAAGTCAATAGATCCAGTTAGATTTGACTAGTGCTGGATGACTTAAATTGATTAATGAATAAAATATTTTAACGTCCAGACTCACTATGATGCACAGAAATAAGCATTCTGGAGTCCAGGAAGAACCCTATGCATCTCACACCGTTCTAAGTTTTGCAAACACAAACAAATTATGCCTAGTGTGCTTGTGAGATGCTCTGGCAGAAACTAGGGGAACATGATTTCTAGGAGGAGGGTCCTAGGCTAAGTCCAAAATTTAAAAAAAAAAACTAAGAAAACTAGGATTTTCAAAACATTATTTTTCCTATTTTTTAAAATAATTTCTGAAGAACCATTTTATAAGAACAACAAGAATTCTAAAGTTAAGATCTATTCTACCCAACACATTCCTATTTGTCTTCTAAGTGTACTGAACTCGAGTTTAGGTAAGGGTTTTTTGAAGATGTCAGCTAGGTTTGATTTGGACTCAACATAGTTAAGTCCAATTTCTCCTCTTGCTACATGATCCCTTACAAAATGGTGTTTCACTTCTATGTGTTTAGTTCTAGAGTGGTAGATCAGATTTTTGGTTAGATTGATCGAACTTATGTTATCAATAAAAATTTTTTTATTTTGATATTCTAGGTGATAGTCTTTTAGCGTATGCATCATCCACAAAATTTGAGAAGCACATTCTCCTAGGGCTATGTATTCAGCTTCAGTAGTGGATAGAGTAACGCAGTGTTGCTTTCTTCTTGACCAACTTACTAGGCACTGACCTATAATTTGGCAACTACCACTTGTACTTTTTCTATCTAGTTTACACCCGGCATAGTCTGAATCAGAATAGCCAAAAAGGTCAAAGGTGCAGGTTCTAGGATACCAGAGTCCTACATTTAGGGTGCCCTTAATGTACCTAAGTATTCTTTTAGCACATGTTAGATGTGACTCTTTTGCATAGGATTGGTATCTTACGCACATACCTACTGCAAATAGTATGTTGGGTCGACTTGCAGTTAGGTAGAGTAAGCTGCCTATTACGCTTCTATAGTGTTTTGGATCTACTGGTTTTCCTTCTGGGTCAGCATCAATGTTGATATTAGTTGCCATTGGTGTATTTAAAACTTTTGAATTTTCCATGATAAATTTTTTAATTAATTCCTTGGCATATTTGGTTTGGTATATGTAAATTCCATCCTTTGTCTGTTTAATTTGTAGACCTAAGAAAAAGTTAAGTTCCCCTACTAAACTCATTTCAAACTCGCTTTCCATTAGGTTTGTAAATTCTTTTAAAAAAATTGAGTTTGTTGATCCAAATATTATATTATCTACATAAATTTGGGCTATGAAGATGTCTTTTTCTAAGGTTTTCACAAAAAGGGTTGGATCTACTTGTCCTTAATGAAATCCTTTTTCTAAAAGATAGTTAGATAGTCGTTCATACTGTTACGTTCCGCAAGTGTACGGAAATGTCGCAAGTAATATAAAAGATTATCGTATCTACAGGGACTAGAATAAGCACTAGAAATATCTCAAAGTGAATTAGCTAAACAACTAATCAATTAGTTTCAAATGCTAAGGATAAAAAACAAATCTAAAATGAAAGACTAACAAACAAGAATTTGGGGGTTTGAGTTATGATAAAGAGTGGTTCTAGGAGTTTTGGTTTCTTTGTACGATCTCTTGAATGTATATGGTTTACCAATTCTTGTTTCTCAATTGTCTAAAAATTGTAGAAGGTTGCCGGTTCTCTCTTGCAATAGATCACCGGCTTAGAACTGAAATTGTACCTAAATGTAATCAATTAGATATGAACCTATGTTGTCCTTACACAAGATTGCACCTATTACTATGCTTCCCTCGGATGTCAACATAGAAGTTCATAGCTTCTTAACCCATAAAGATACAAGGATTGAATCATAAAATCTATCCTACCCTCTTGAATATTCTCATTTCCCCTTCAAGATTATCCCCCAAACGTCCTTACACGGGCTTGCACCTGTCACGTGGATCCCTCGGAAAATCGAGTGAGGGTTTATCCCTGTAAAGTCTATAAGATATCCAAATGATCAATTAAGAATGAGAATTAAGCCATAATCACAATTAATCATTTAAGATCCAATCGATACAAACTAGGCAACATCATAGAAAACAAGAAATGGCAAATCCACAAGAGTTTACATCAATTTATCTCACAAATACTCCCTCCATCCTAGAACAACAAGATCTACTCCATAAAACGAAGGAAGAAGACCAAAGATAAGAAAATTACAAGCATTCTTCAATCCCAATCCAAGAAGAGGAAAGAAAGAAAACTTATCTACAATATAGCTCCATCTTCGGATCCAATCCTCGCTTACGGAGTCGAATTCGCCAAGATCTCCCTTTAAATTGCCCAAAAATCCTCTCAAGAATGGGAGGAATCCACCAAATCTTGCTTTCTCCCAAAGGGGAGAAGATCCCCTTTCAAATCTCAAAGGAGGCCTTAAATAGAGGGAAGCTTTTGGGCGCCACACGGCCCCGAGACATGGCCGTGTGAGGTTCACACGGCCAGAGCCTTTCCCCTCTCTGCCATCTATACACGGCCGTGTGTGGTACATGGCCGTGGACAACTCTCTTCAAAACCTCCAAGCTCGGCCGTGTAGATCCACACGGCCTGGACTGCCCCAGCTTCTGGAAACTTAGCACGGCCGTGTGGTGCACACGGCCAAAACATGTTTAAGCTCTGGGAACCCTGCACGGCCGTGTGGTGCACACGGCCAGGGCCTTCCTAGTCTCTGGAAACCTTACACAGCCATGTAGATCCACACGACCCTGTAAGGATTGAACTCTGATTTGCTTCAAAACTCGACACGGTCATGTGAGGTTCACACGGTTTAGACTTCTTCCTTTGCTGTTGCTATCACACGGCCTCTGAACTCCACACGACCAGAGCTCCCTACCAATGCAGGGCCGTGTCTGGTACACGGCCAGGTGCTTTCTCGCTTGCTTAGCTCATAAGTTTTATCCAAGAATGCAGAATCTTCACCGAATTCGACTCCTGTGTACAGAAAATGCACAAAAGCAGATCTTCGAACAAAAAGAGTAAATATGCTAAAAGGAAGACTGGAAGTACAAAAATGCATAGATCAAGCATGCTCAAAGTATGTAAATGTGCGTCAAAACATGCATAAAAGTATATAAAATCTACGCACATCACACCCCCAGACTTAAACCTTTGCTTGTCCTCAAGCAAAATGCTGCAATCCAAATTCATATGTTCTACAATGCATTCATAAACCCTAATGTACTTTCCTAACTCTATCAAAGAGTTCCAATAACAAGCATAATCATGGAAACAAATCAAGTATGGCTCAAGATTAAGCATCCTATGCACAGTGTAAAAGTAACTCAATAACCCTTCAAGTTTCAATCTATGTCCTAGTCAAGTCATCATCAAATTTGAATTCTTAATGTTTCCGGTGAGAGACAAGTAACCAGTGATAGGCACTTACTTGCCACTCACTTGGTTCATATTTCCCAATCAACCCAAGGTCTCAAAGGTGTGCTCAATCTCAAGAGAAACTGAGGAGTCATTTCTCCAGTAACCTAACTCGGTCTCAAAGGGGTGACTTGTTAGATTCCACTCACGACAACTATTTTTTATATCCCATATTCACTTTTTTTTTTTCAATTTTTTCATAAACATTTGCATTGTGCAAATCTTATTTCACAAGTGTACTTTTAGCACAAATGTTGGGATATTTTGACTTTTCCAAATGAGCTTGCATGAGTTGAGCCTCATCCAGTAACAAAAATGAAGTTTGAAAAATCACCATGGAAACCAAGTACTAAGCAAACAAGATGAATCATGACTATTTCAATGATATCAACCATTCAAGCATCAAGTTAATAATGTGAAGAGCTCTGGAATTATGAGGGTTAAAGTGTGATTGTTCAGAAATATGTTGCCAAAAACGTGAACTTTTAAACTGAGGTAAAATTGTACACAAATCATTCTGAGGCAACTCATAACAAGTGTTAAAATAGCTTAATGTCCATTCATAATCATCATTAAATAGTCGAAAACTTAGTTTACCCCCACCTTGAACATTATCAACCACTATAGAGCTTAAAAATTCAAAAACAATTCTAGGGTAGGTAGGGTATTTCATATTCATTAAACCATTCCAACCTATTCTTTCAAATAACCAATTCAAATCATCCCTAAACCCTAGAGTTTCCAAAGTTACTTCATCCATAAACTTAGTGCTCACAAGACGACGTTTACATAAAGAAGTATATCTAAGTTGTTGCTCTTCACTAGAGAAAATGATATCAAAGTTATTAGAGACACCTTTAAAACAAGAATTCCTCCGTTTTATTGCAACCATCTTCTCTTTTCTTTTTCCCGTGGATGAAGTCTCCTTAACCACATTTGCCATGAAGAAATGATTCAATCCTTTCAAGAAAAATAAGAAAGAAAAGTTAGAAGAAGTAGTTTGAAACCCTAGAAATAGCAAAATGAGAAAGGAGGATAAAGAAGAGGATATGCGGCGGTACACGGCCGTGTACCACCCACACCCTTCGACCTAACCCTTTTAGAGGGTATAGACTGGGCTGTGTTTCATTACACGGCCTCATTCATGCCCCATCACACGGCCGTGTCTGGGACACGACCATGCCCATCTTCTTTTCTGAAATTTTTTAAACGGCCGTGTCTGAGACACGGCCACAACTCCCTTCTTCTCGGCCTTCCTCGCATGGCCGTGTCTAGGACACGGCCAAAGAACTCTCCTTCTCTGGATTCTTTGCACGCCCATGTCTGGTACACGGCCATGCTCCCTTCCTTCTCTGCAGACTTCACATGGCCGTGTCTGGTAGACACGGCCAGATTCTTTTCCTTCTCTGCATCCTTTGCCTGACCGTGTGCAGTACACGAGCATGCCCTGCTTTACTCCATTTAATGTTTACTCTCCTAACCCACTTCTCCAATACTTCCATGCCCATGAAGAAGTCATGGCCAGCTCATGGAAGTAGATTTCAACCTGAAAACAAAACTAAAACATAGTGAAAACAAAATAAAGATGAAAATACAAAATACAACTAACAAAAAGAACCCTTGGGTTGCCTCCCAAGAAGCACTTGTTTAGGGTCTTTAGCTCGACCTATCCAACTTATTCTTCTCGTTTCCTTGCCCTCGGAGGGCAAACATATTTTTCATTTTTGTTGGGAGTTCTCCTCCCAACATCCTCCACCAAATTGTTCTTTTCATTAGGTGGCCTTCCATGAGGATGGGAATTCCATTCCTCCAGTTTGTAAATGCTTGCCCTGCTACAAGCATTTAAAAGAGAAGAAACATGGTTAGAGACATTAGATAAATCATACTCCAACCGTTCCTTACCAATTACCAATGCCAACTTAATGATTTTTAACATCAATAATTGCTCCAGCTGTAGCAAGTAATGGTCTTCCTAATATGATAGGAATTTTAGGGTCCTCTTCCATGTCCAACACAACAAAATCTATGGGAATAATACTCCCACCAACTTCTACTTGCACATCTTCAATAATACCCATAGGGTACCTGTAGGAATGATCAGCAAGTTGTAGTGCCATAGTAGTAAGTTTAATGTTTTTGAGACCTAACTTATTTCAAATTGAATAGGGAATGAGGCTAACACTTGCCCCCAAATCACAAAAAGCTTTTTCAATAAATTTTGTTCCTATATTGCAAGGAATATAAAAGCTCCCTGGGTCCTTCAACTTCGGGGAAGTGTTCTTCACCAAAAGAGCGCTGCATTCCTCAGTAAGTGCAATGGTCTCTACATCTCCTCTCTTTCTTTTATTTGACATGATGTCCTTCAGGAACTTGGCAAACTTTGGCATTTGAAGAATAACATCTATAAGAGGAACTTCAACGCATATCTCTTTAACCTTCTCTAAAAATTTGCCAAATTCTTCATCATTTTTAAGCATATTGAGTCTTTGGGGAAAAGGGATAACTTTGCTCTGATGATTCAGTGGTAGAGTCTCTTCAACCTCAATGGTATTCTCCTCATTATTAAAAATCTGATTAGGTGTAGGAGAAGAGAGCTCTTCTTCATTTCGCATCCCTTTTTGAGCAGTCACTTGGGGATTTCCCAAGGTCCGTCCGCTCCTAAGCTCAATTATGTTACAATGCTCCATAGGATTTACATCAAGTTTTTCAAGAAGTTGTCCTGGTGCTCTAGAAGATGAGGAAGCTAGCTGGGCAATTTGACTATCCTGAATCTTTTGATGCTTTTCAGAATTAACCATTCTCTGATTAAGCTTCAATAGATCCTGCTTCATTTCATTTTGAGTAGAGATAATTTCTTCAAGCATCTTTTCAATTTTGGATGTAGGAAAGCCTTGAAAAGATTGTTGCTAGAAATTTTGTTGCCCAGATTGAAAATTTGGTCTTGCCCCCATCGATGGTCCTTGATCTTGATTATTTCTGTAAGAGAAATTTGGATGATTTTTCCATCCAGGGTTGTAAGTATATGAGTATGGGTTGTTCTGTCTTTGATTGAAACCCATGATTGCATCGCATTGCTCCAATTGATTAATTTGTGCAGTGATAGCTCCCAATGGACATGAGTCATTTGAATGTTCTGAACTCCCACATACTTCACAAGATACATCAATGGCATTTACCATATTTGAACTAATCCCCATATTCTCAAATTTCTTTATAAGAGCATCAAGTTTTGCAGACAATATAGTCACTGCATCAACATCAAACTTTCCTGATGCTTTTGTTATTGAGTTTATTGAAGAATGACCACCACTTCTTTCATTTGCCCATTGATGATGATTTTGTGCTACACTCTATGATTTCCTCAGCTTCATACAAATTTTTATTCATGAGTGCCCCTCCAGCAGCTGAATCAAGGGACACTTTGGTATGATAATTAATACCATTATAGAAAGTGTGCAACACTAACCATCTTTCGAAACCGTGGTGAGGGCACTGTCTGAGCATACTATTGTATCTATCCCAAGCTTCAAATAGAGATTCTGAGTCAGCTTGTTTGAAATTTGCAATCAAATCCTCATATGAGCAGTTTTACATGGGGGATAGAACTTATCAAGAAATTGTTGCTCACATTGTTCCCAGGTGGTGATACTGTTAGGAGCCAAAGAATTCAACCATTGCTTGGCCCTATCTCTCAAAGAAAACCCAAATAATAATAATCGCACTGCTTCAGAAGGAACACCATTTATTTTCATTGTCCCACATATTTCATAAAAGACCTCTAAGTGCTGATTAGGGTCTTCATGTGGTCCTCTACCAAATTGATTTTGCTGCACCATGGAAAAAATTATAGGTTTGATCTCAAAATTATTTGCCTCTACTGAGGGTCTTGAAATACTAGATCTAAAACCCCTAGCATAAGGTGCTGCATAATCCTTTAGTGGTCTATTAGCCATGTTCAAATGTTCTTGTTCTTCAATTTGTCTCTGCAGAATTCTTCTTCTATGAAATGTTCTATCAATTTCAGGATCAAGAGGAAAACGTTCTCCTGCAAAATTAGATCTTCGCATACACAAGAACAAGATTGCAATAGAAACTAAATCGAACAAAGAAATTAAAAACAGAGAAAAGTAAGATTGGAATGTTAGAAAACAAAAGAAATGCAGAATTTAAATTGCTACAAAAGAGTTTCCAAGAAGTTAGAAAGTTTATAGGAAAATGAAAACAAAAAACTAGAGATTAGTTACAAATATGCAAATAAAAAGAAATAGAAATGTTATGTTTAGTCTAACTCAATTGATAATTTCCAATGTTATAGCGCAGTCCCCGGTAACGGCACTAAAAACTTGTTACGTTCCGCAAGTGTACGGAAATGTCGCAAGTAATATAAAAGATTATCATATCCACAGGGACTGGAATAAGCACTAGAAATATCTCAAAGCGAATTAGCTAAACAACTAATCAATTGGTTTCAAATGCTAAGGATGAAAAACAAATCTAAAATGAAAGACTAACAAACAAGAATTTGGGGGTTTGAGTTATGATAAAGAGAGGTTCTAGGAGTTTTGGTTTTATTGTAAGATCTCTTGAATGTATATGGTTTACCAATTCTTGTTTCTCAATTGTCTAAAAATTGTAGAAGGTTGCGGGTTCTCTCTTGCAATAGATCACCGACTTAGGACTGAAATTGTACCTAAATGTAATCAATTATATATAAACCTATGTTGTCCTTACACAGGATTGCACCTATTACTATCCTTCCCTCGGATATCAACATAGAAGTTCATAGCTTCTTAACCCATAAAGATACAAGGATTGAATCATAACATCTATCCTACCCTCTTGAATATTCACATTTCCCCTTCAAGATTATCCCCCAAACGTCCTTACACGGGCTTGCACCTGTCACGTGGATCCCTCGGAAAATCGAGTGAGGGTTTATCCCTACAAAGTCTATAAGATATCCAAACGATCAATCAAGAATGAGAATTAAACCCTAATCACAATTAATCATTCAAGATCCAATTGATACAAACTAGGCAACATCATAGAAAACAAAAAATGGCAAATCCACAAGAGTTTACATCAATTTATCTCACAAATACTCCCTCCATCCTAGAACAATAAGATCTACTCCATTTAACGAAGGGAGAAGACAAAAGATAAGAAAATTACAAGCATTCTTCAATCCCAATCCAAGAAGAGGAAAGAAAGAAAACTTATCTACAATATAGCTCCATCTTCGGATCCAATCCTCGCTTCCGGAATCGAATTCACCAACATCTCCCTTTAGATCGCCTAAAAATCCTCCCAAGAATGGGAGGAATCCACCAAATCTTGCTTTCTCCCAAAGGGGAGAAGATCCCCTTTCAAATCTCAAAGGAGGCCTTAAATAGAGGGAAGCTTTTGGGCGCCACACGGCCCCGAGGCATGGCCGTGTGAGGTTCACACGGCCAGAGCCTTTCCCCTCTCTACCATCTATACACGGCCGTGTGTGGTACACGGCCGTGGACAACTCTCTTCAAAACCTCCAAGCACGGCCGTGTAGATCCACACGGCCTGGACTGCCCCAGCTTCTGGAAACTTGGCACGGCCGTGTGGTGCACACGGCCAAAACATGTTTAAAGCAGATCTCCGAACAAAAATAGTAAATATGCTAAAAGGAAGACTGGAAGTACAAAAATACATAGATCAAGCATGCTCAAAGTATGTAAATGTACGTCAAAACATGCATAAAAGTATATAAAATCTACGCACATCACATACCAGGCACTAGGTGCTTGTTTTAGTCCATATAGGGCCTTTTTTAATCTAAGGACTTGGTTTGGGTGCTCTAAGTCTTCAAATCCAGGGGGTTGGCTAACATATACTTCTTCTTTAAAGAACCCGTTTAGGAAGGCAGATTTTACATCCATTTAGTAGAGCTTGAATCCTTTGTGTGCTGCATATGTCACGCCCCCAAAGAAGCCCCTACCGAAAAATTCGGCAGCACCTCCCCTGTACCGGTGACAATCTGAAGCATAAATACATACACAAATACATCAGCCACATGCGGATGGAATATATACACAACCACGCAGTTATAAAATCAGCCCACTCGGCTGAAACAAGAAGAAAGCACAACCATGCAGTTATATATATACAATAGACAGCCCACTCGGCTGTATTAAACCAACACAGTGGAAAAATGATAACGAAAGCCCATACAAAACAAATCAACACACTGCTAGCCCGCTAGGCTTTATACAACAACGACAACAACAAATACAACAACACACCAAATACAACAATCATAAAAAACAAATAAAAAATATACAAAACCTGAAATGATCATCGGATGTGACGTAGGACCCGGCAGAAAGGATACTCCATGCGACACACCAACCATCTTCCTGCTACCTGAAAACATAAAGGTACAAATGCGGTGGTGAGTATAGGTAACTCAGCGGGTAATAGACAAGATAGTGCATGGTCTATAAATAAACATGGAGATAAAAAATATACAGTCTCAACAGAGAATAAAGAACATGATCATACTACCATATTCAATAAACACAACTACAAGTATCAGTCTATCTCACAGGGTATAATGCTCATAACTGACATACAAAACTGCACATACCATAACTGACAAGATGATAAACACATACCCAATCTGGAATCGACACCTGGTATAATGGTCAGTAAACTCACCAGATTTGCAACAGACCTACTCGTGACACCTGTGCAATATAAATATGACTGCAAATACATGTAAACTAAAAGACATGTATACAGCATGACAACCATATGCAACAATCATATCGCAAACAAATGCAACATACCACAAACACATGCAACTAGTATCTACTAGGCATGTATGCAAATATATCTCCAATGATGCACCGCGCATCAAATGTAAATGTGCATGCATGCTCCATGGTCACCCCCGCCACCTCTTTAGACACCACGACCCCTGTATGGCCGAGAGGCTTGGGCCCATGACAAACCGTACTAGCCTCCAGTACAAGCACCGCTATAGGTGGCCGAAGCGGACGGTCAGCTAAGCAGTTATATAACTACATAGCTAAGGGTCCCTGACCACTCACATCTCTATCCCTCTGACTACTGTACCCTCAAGACTCACTACTCCAGAGTGGTCGAGGCTGACAGAACACTGAGCAGCTGAGTAAGCGCGACAGAACTAGCTCCACTCCAAGCTACAACTCTCACAACCCTCTCAGCTACAAGGGAGACGATAGTCGTCAGTATGCAATAAACGATGAACATGATAAATATATATATAATCATGACACGGACACCGCCATCATCCATGCAAACTCTAACTCCACCCAAGTGCCCAACAAAACGGGTATAATCGTCATGATATCTCCATATATCCCACCCAACATATGTATACAACTACACATGTATAGTCAACCAAAAATCTCCAATAACTCCACCAGACACATACACAACCCCACATGTACAATCAACGTGTATCCTCTAGTAAAAACACATCAGACACGTGTATAAACCTCAAACATACAATCAACACAACTCCTTCAAAAGTACATAACAAACACGTGCGTACATACAACATGTAAATGTAAGATCAATATGATGACTCCTATAATACATACCATCCTACGTAGCATCCCCGTCATATGCACAATCAGCATGATAATACAAACAACCCGACAATCCCTATAATACATACTCTATACGTGTGAACATAGCAGAGTAGATAACAAGAGTAGAGACTGTATATGATATATCTAGAAACCTCAAAGATCAAGCATAGATATCAAGAAGGAAAGTAACAAACAAACACGATATAAGGTAAAGTAGCCTAATCCATCAAATAATAACCATGCACTAAGCTTGAAGGCAAACTACATATAGGCCAAGGAAGAAATACCCGCCTTTATCTGTCGACCGTATCTGATAAACCAATCCCACGTCGAGACGCTCGCCTCGAATCAAAGTCCTGCAATCACATAATATATTTAGCTAATTACATACGAAGTAAATAACTAAACAACTGCCCCCACCTAATTAGAATAACCCTAATCCAACATGATCATGGATTAATCCTCCAACTCACCTTAACCATAATACAACCTAATTAGATTAAGTTATACATGCTACATCTCCAAAAGTCCTCCAAATACACACATCATTTAATCCAATAACAAATCCATCCTTTAATTATCAATCCACTACCTAGTGATACCAACCCATAATAACCTATCATAAAATCAAATCTCTATCATAAATCCACATCAACCTAACATCATCATCAGCAACTAACCTAATCCACAACCAATCACAAACTCCAACATCCCGTTATTATCCACTACACATCATAAATCAAACATGCAAAATCATCCTCATGATCCACCTCCAACCACTGAATCTGATAATCAATCTCATCATATCAAAACCCTCCTTCACATTTGTAGCGCCCCGCCCCTCCTGCTAAGGCGACGGGGGTTACTTGCGACACATACATACTTAACACAGCGGAAGTCTTGCTTAGAGAATGTAAAAAAACAAAGAAAACCTTTTCTTACTAAAAAATCACCATAGACATAAAAGAACCACATAGCATACCTATCATAATTTTTTTTTTTTGAGTCTTAATACCCAACCCATACTTAAGGTCATGGAGTCATAAAGTAAAAACATCAACATGACAAATTTCTTATTAAACAAAAGCAGGTCTTTTCTTTTAGCCAGTCCACTACCGCACACATCCTTCTAGCCCCTCCTGCTACTCCCCTAGTACATCCATTCCTTGCCTTTATCTGTGGTATAAGAAAGTAAGCTGTGAGCACTCATGGCTCAGTAAGTTCCTTTCCTACTCACAAAAACCGTAAAGCATATTAAAATCACAAGTCATAAGGCATAAAGACAAATGTATCATGTCAAGAGCATATCATGGCACATCGTAACATAAAATAAAGTATCATGGCATAACATAACATGATCATCAAACGTATCCTGTCATAGCATAACATCATCATAACTATCGTGGCATAATCATAAAGTATAAGCATGGTAAACTCCTAACATATATCATGCAACATATGCAACATGTCTTTTGAAAACTTGTACAATACATACTTAAACATAATCTCAACATGATTAGGGCCCCGGCTTGTACCACATACATAAATGCGCGCGACCTATGTAGGTCCAAGGTAGCAAGTCTTGAACCCTACAAGGCATACATACTAGGCCCGTTTCTTGGTCCATCGACCTAAGGGCAATTAGGAGCCCATCCCTAATGAGGCCCGTTTCTTAATCCATCGACCCCGGGGCGCTTATGGAGCCCACCCTTGGTACAAGCCATACATAAAGTAAAGTAGCATGTCATACATATCATAGTTCTTATTCTTTCATGCATATCATGTTTCTTGACATATCATAAAACATGCATTTTTTTGGGCACACAGCACATGCATGAATCATAGCATACAACATGAACATATCACTTATCATATCATAAAGCATGCATATTTGGGCACACAACACATGCATGAATCATAAGCTTGCATAATGAACATATCATTTTATCATATCCTAAAGCATGCATGATTGAACACATAGCACATACATGGATCATAAGCATACATAAAAGATCATATCACTTATCATAAAAAGACATGACCATTCATGGAATCATTAAATAATATCTCTTGATTCATTCATAACATGTGAGGTATATCTAGGTCACTAAACACATATGGTCGAAAGTCATGAGTAGAGGCATGATCTCTAGACAACATACCAACATAAAAATCTCATGCTATCTTCACATACTAGCATAAGAAAGGTCATAAGTATGTTAACCTAAATTTTTAAGCCCTCCTAGGTTTCCAATTCTTTCATGGCCGAAACCTTTCATGAAGAGAAATCAAGTTTTAAGCAACATGCAAACATGTAAACCCTAAACCCATATCATATCATATTTCATAAGGAACTACTTAAGCATATTTAGTTTGGGTTCTAAGTTCCTTAAGCTCCTAATCTTATCATGGCCGAACCCTAGCATGTCTCATTCTAGGTTACAAGTAGCATGGAAGTGTTGAACCTTAAGCCAATATCTTATACATTTTCATGAGGAACAACATAAGCACATTTGTTTTAAATTTCAAACTTCCTAGACCCATTAACTTGTAGTGCCCGAACCATATCTATCATGGAGCTAGGTTTTTAGTGGCATAAGAGCATGGAAAACACAACTACATTTCATAGCATACATCACAAGACATCATAAGCATATATAAGTTGGGTTCTAAATTTTCTCTAGGCCTTTAAACTTGTAGTGGCCGAAACACATCAAGCATGGGACTAAGTTTCTAGTGGCATAAGATCATGGAAACCACAACTACATTTCATAGTACTTATCACAAGAAACATCATGAACATATGTAAGTTGGTTTCAAAATTTCTCTAGGCCTTTACACTAGTATTGGCCGAAACCTATCAAGCATGAAACTAAGTTTCTAGTGGCATAAGAGCATGGAAACCCAACTACCTTTCATAGTACTTACCATAAGAAACATCATGAACATATATAAGTTGAGCTCTAAGTTTTCCTAGGCCTTTAATCCAAAGGTGGCCGAAACATGTGAGCTTGGTTTTGTTTTTCATATGGCCTAAAAGCATGGAAACCCTACACAATTTTCATGGCATCATAACAAGGAACAACATGAGTAAACTTAGTTAAAAATCTACACATCCTAGCTTTAAAACTTAGTGTGGCCGAAAGTTACATGTAACCAAAATTCTATGTAACAAGCAAACATAAAAACATCAACTAGTTTCATATCATTTATCAAGAAGGTCATGAGCCTCCTAGCCTTGGTTTAAACTTTCCTAGACTTCAAATCTCATCATAACCGAATCTTCATATGCATGAAATAAGATTCATAACTAACATACAATCATGGCATAACATTTTAGCTTCATGTCTTGTCTTAGGAGAAATCTTAGCATGCTTAGTTTTAGGTTTAAAACTCTCCTAGGCCTTTACTTCTTCCATGGCCGAATATTCATGAGCATGGAAATGGAGTTTCAAACAACATACAAGTAATAGAAAAATTTAACAACCTCATTATCATAGGGTACATAACACAAGAATAAGGAAACATGCTTAGTTTGAGTCTTAAACTTACCTAGTCTTCTTATTCATGCTTGGCCGAGAGTCTAAGGCTTATGGATCTAAGTTTTCATTATTTATTCTAGCGTGGAAACCTTAGATTAACCTCTTACATAAAAATATATTTCACAAGAAAAATAATGAGCATATCTAGTTACAAATTTCTTAGGCTCTTCTTCTTGTTTTGGCCGAATTTTTCATAAAGCAAGTCCTAGGTTTTTAAGCGATCTATCTTCATGGAAAACCATATAAAATATTGTACCACAGGTGAGGGGAAGCTTACCTAGTGTTCACTTGTTAATCTTTAAAGAAAATGGTACCCTTGATGAAGAGGAAGTAGGGAGCTTCTTCCTCTAGCACTCCTTTTGATTTCTGTTGCTTGGAAGGGTACACCTTGAAGGCTCCTTCTTGTAGTTTAGTTTTTTCTTAGGGAGAAACCTAAACTTGGCTTGTGGAGATGAGGGAGGAGGCTTCTAGTTTCGGCAAGGGTGAGGGAGAAGGAAAAAAATGAAATCCTTTAGTTCCTTTCCTTTTTATGCTAAGTGGGTGGAAGTTACCAAGATGAACTTTGCTTCCTTTCCTCCTTAATTCATGCATGTATTTTTCTAATGAGAATATGTCCTCATTCTTTCCCCTTAACTCTTCTCTTCATTGTTCTCTTACACTCAACGAAAATAGAGAAGAAAAGGAAGAAAGACAACTTGTCTTTTGCTACTCCTTTTCTTAACCAAGAGGTAAACAAGAGGAAGGAAGCTACTTGATTTTCTCTTGTTCCCTCACTTAATCATATCTTTACTTTTAACTACAAATACCATCATTTCCCATTCACATGTTATTCATTATCCCAGTGGTTATCATACATAATTTTATTTCCATCCTTCGTGAGAGGTTCAAGGTTCAAACCTTCACCTCTTCTTTTATTTCTCTTATTTCTTTTTCTTTTTGATTCTTCTAACCTTTATGCTCTAAAGCAACTAACACCCATATAATTATCTTATAATTTTGTGGGTGTTACAGTACCCCATACCTCATAGAAAGTTCGTCCTCGAACTTAAAATAGCTCCGGATACTTTTGTTTCATATCATCTTCTCGTTCCCACGTGGCTTCTTCGTACTGTTGATTTTGCCATAGGACCTTTACTAAGGGTACTTCTTTGTTCCTTAGTCTTTTGACGTCTCGATCCAATATCTGAATTGGTGGGCTCTCGTAGGTTAGGTCCCCTTGCACTTGTACCGTCTGTGGTTTGATCACTTGGCCCGTGTTCGGAATACATTTCTTCAGCATCGAAACGTGGAACACGTTATGAATGGCTGACATCTCTTGAGGCAGCTCTATTTCGTATGCTACCTTTCCGATTCTTTTCAGAACCTGGTATGGTCCCACATAGCGCGGGCTTAGTTTTCCCTTCTTACCGAACCTCATTACTCCCTTCATAGGAGCTACCTTGAGGAATACTGAGTCTCCGACACTGAATTCCAATGGCATTCGTCGCTTATCCGCATAATTCTTCTGTCAACTTTGAGCAGTTTCTATTCTTTGTCGGATATTCTGTATGACACGGGTGGTGTTATCGATAAGCTCCGTTTGAAATCCCATCTCTTTCTTTTCCCCTCCTTCATACCAACATATAGGTGATCTATATTTCCTACCATACAGAGCCTCGTAGGGTGTCATCCCAATAGTAGCCTGGTAGCTATTGTTATAAGCGAATTCTGCTAAGCATAAATATCGGCACCAGCTTCCATTGAAGTGCAAGGCACAAGCCCGTAGCATGTCTTCTAGCACTTGGTTCACCCTCTCTGTCTGTCCGTCGGTTTGAGGGTGGAAGGCAGTACTGAATAATAGCTTTGTACCAAGAGCCCTCTGAACATATTCCCAAAAGTGCGAAACAAAACGACCATCTCTGTCAGAGATGATGGTCTTAGGGACCCCATGTAATCTAATAATTTCCTTGACATATAATTGAGCCAGCTGCTCAATTGAATGAGTCATCTTAATTGCCAGAAAGTGGGCGGATTTAGTTAGTCTATCCACGATCACCCATATAGCGTCATAGCCGTTTGTTGTCTTGGGTAATCCTAAAATAAAGTCCATAGAGATATCCTCCCATTTCCATTCCGGAATTTGGACAGGCTGCAGTAATCCTCCAGGCCTCTGGTGTTCTGCTTTAACCCTCTGACAGGTCAGGCAGGCACTGATGTACTGAGCCACATCTCTCTTCATATCGGACCGCCAGAATTTCTTTTTCAAGTCTTGGTACATTTTGGTGGATCCCGGATGCATTGCATAAGGCGTTGAATGAGCTTCTTCTAATAACTTCCTTCGCAACTCAGGGTCCTCGAGAATACATAATCGATCTCTGAGGTATAATATTCCGTTGTCCGCGGTACGAAATCCATCATTCTTTCCCTCTAAGATCTCTTGTTTAATCCTTTGGAGGCTTTGGTCACTGGTTTGCTTCTCTAATTTATTGTCGAATAGGGTGGGTGCTATGGTCAGGGTGGAGAGTTGCTCGGACATAGTCTCGACCCCATGACACGAAATGTTTCTCGGTTTCCCGATAGATTCGACCACTGGTTTGCCTTCAGTATTTAATAAAACTTTAGTATGTTGGCTAGAGATAAGCGGCTGACCTGTAACAACAGTAGAGGTGTTCGCCACATCTTCATTGGTAAGCGCGAAAACCCTGGCATTCGTCGTCGTTGGCGGGGCTTCCAATCTCCCTTGGCTGATCGAAGTCCCTTCTATAGCGGTTTGCATCTGGTGTAGCTGTGAAGGGGCACCCCTGTTCTGGTTGTTCTGCTAGAATGGTGCCTGCATCTGAGTAGGACAGTCTCTGGCCAAATGTCCTTCCTATCCACAATTATAGCACTTTCTTGTACCTTTGTGACACAATCCGGAATGCAGCTTCCCACAAATAGAACACTGGGGATATCTCGGTTGCTTATTTACTGACCCACTTTTTGCATTGTCCCACTGCTTTCTTTTTCCGGTAGAAGTTCCCTTCCAGCCTGTTTTGGTACTCTGAGGTTTCTGTCCCTCGGCTCGTGTCTGACCTTTATTCTCCTTCATTGCTTTCTGATAATGTTCCGTAATCAGTGCACTGCTGACTAATTCCTCTGTAGTCTGCGGTCTATTAACTCCGCCGGCCACATTCAGTGCTATCTCGGGTCGAAGCATCTTCAGCATCAGTCTGACCCTTTCTCTCTCGGTACGCACTAATTTGAGACAAAGGCGTGCTAGACGGTTGAAGTGTTTAACTGCTTCGTTCACTGATAAGTCACCTTGCCGGAACTCGGTGAACTCGTCGTAATGCCGGTTCGTCACTTGCGTATGAAAGAATTCTTCGAAGAACTCAGTCTCGAAGTCCGTCCAATTCATCAGATTGATTTGCCTCTTCGCTTTAAGTCTTTCCCACCACATTCTCGCATCTCCGGAGAAGCAGAAAGATACACATTTGATATTCTCTGATTCCGGCCAGTCCAAAAGTTACACTGTGCTTTCTATTGTCTTGAACCAGGCCTGGGCATCCCACGGCTCGCAAGTACCCGAGAAGTTCTCCAGCTTCAGTCTCAACCACTGAATCAAATAGGTCTCCTGTCGAACCACTGGGCAGGGGCTACCAGTGGTACTGGTGCAACTATTGGCACAATGGGCACTACATTCTGAACTACTGGTGGGGTGGTAGGGGTTCCTTGTTGACCCATCAAGGTCGTGATCAACTGTTGTTGTTTCGTGATCTGGCGTTGAAGGTCGGTGACTATCTGAGTCAGATCTGGTGGAGTTACTGCCTCGTCTGCTCGGGTAGTACGTCTCCTAGCCATGCTTATCTTCATTAAACAATAACAAATTATCGTTATCCCTATTTGCTGTCATAAGGTTATTACTATTCCTATCCTACCATCATGCATACCTATCCTAATTCAAAGTATAAGTAATCATGCAGAATATTAGAGCATTAACAAAAGTTAAATTAAACTAAATCAAAGAATAAGTAAACATGCAGAATATTAAAGCATCAAAAATTAAATTAACTAAATCAAGAATAAGTAAACATGCATAATATTAAAGCATCAAAAATTAAATTAACTAAATCAAGAATAAGTAAACATGCATAATATTAAAGCATCAAAAAAAAAAATTACATTAAGCATAAAAAATCTTACTTTAAGCAGCAGGATGGAGGCTTGACATGTGTGTAGTGGAAAGGTTAACTTGGCTATGATACCAAACTGTAGCGCCCCGCCCCTCCTGCTAAGGGGACGGGGGTTACTTGCGACACATACATACTTAACACAGCGGAAGTCTTGCTTAGAGAATGTAAAAAAACAAAGAAAACCTTTTCTTACTAAAAAATCACCATAGACATAAAAGAACCACATAGCATACCTATCATAATTTTTTTTTTTGAGTCTTAATACCCAACACATACTTAAGGTCATGGAGTCATAAAGTAAAAACATCAACATGGCAAATTTCTTATTAAACAAAAGTAGGTCTTTTCTTTTAGCCAGTCCACTACCGCACACATCCTTCTAGCCCCTCCTGCTCCTCCCCTAGTACATCCATTCCTTGCCTTTATCTATGGTACAAGAAAGTAAGCTGTGAGCACTCATGGCTCAGTAAGTTCCTTTCCTACTCACAAAAATCGTAAAGCATATTAAAATCACAAGTCATAAGGCATAAAGACAAATGTATCATGTCAAGAGCATATCATGGCACAACGTAACATAACATAAAGTATCATGGCATAACATAACATGTTCATCAAACGTATCCTGTCATAGCATAACATCATCATAACTATCGTGGCATAATCATAAAGTATAAGCATGGTAAACTCCTAACATATATCATGCAACATATGCAACATGTCTTTTGAAAACTTATACAATACATACTTAAACATAATCTCAACATGATTAGGTCCCCGGCTTGTACAACATACATAAATGCGCGCGGCCTATGTAGGTCCAAGGTAGCAAGTCTTGAACCCTACAAGGCATACATACTAGGCCCGTTTCTTATTCCATCGACCTAGGGGCACATAGGAGCCCATCCCTAACGAGGCCCATTTCTTAGTCCATCGACCCCGGGGCGCTTATGGAGCCCACCCTTGGTACAAGCCATACATAAAGTAAAGTAGCATGTCATACATATCATAGTTCTTATTTTTTCATGCATATCATGTTTCTTGACATATCATAAAACATGCATTTTTTTGGGCACACAGCACATGCATGAATCATAGCATACAACATGAACATATCACTTATCATATCATAAAGCATGTATATTTGGGCACACAGCACATGCATGAATCATAAACTTACATAATGAACATATCATTTTATCATATCCTAAAGCATGCATGATTGAACACATAGCACATACATGGATCATAAGAATACATAAAAGAGCATATCACTTATCATAAAAAGACATAACCATTCATGGAATTATTAAATAACATCTCTTGATTCATTCATAACATGTGAGGTATATCTAGGTCACTAAACCTATATGGCCGAAAGTCATGAGTAGAGGCATGATCTCTAGATAACATACCAACATAAAAATCTCATGCTATCTTCACATACTAGCATAAGAAAGGTCATAAGTATGTTAACCTAAATTTTTAAGCCCTCCTAGGTTTCCAATTCTTTCATGGCCGAAACCTTTCATGAAGAGAAATCAAGTTCTAAGCAACATGCAAACATGTAAACCCTAAACCCATATCATATCATATTTCATAAGGAACTACTTAAGCATATTTAGTTTGGGTTCTAAGTTCCTTAAGCTCCTAATCTTATCATGGCCGAACCCTAGCATGTCTCATTCTAGGTTACAAGTAGCATGGAAGTGTTGAACCTTAAGCCAATATCTTATACATTTTCATGAGGAACAACATAAGCACATTTGTTTTAAATTTCAAACTTCCTAGACCCATTAACTTGTAGTGGCCGAACCATATCTATCATGGAACTAGGTTTTTAGTGGCATAAGAGCATGGAAAACACAACTACATTTCATAGCATACATCACAAGACATCATAAGCATATATAAGTTGGGTTCTAAATTTTCTCTAGGCCTTTAAACTTGTAGTGGCCGAAACACATCAAGCATGGGACTAAGTTTCTAGTGGCATAAGAGCATGGAAACCACAACTACATTTCATAGTACTTATCACAAGAAACATCATGAACATATGTAAGTTGGTTTCAAAATTTCTCTAGGCCTTTACACTAGTATTGGCCGAAACCTATCAAGCATGAAACTAAGTTTCTAGTGGCATAAGAGCATGGAAACCCAACTACCTTTCATAGTACTTACCATAAGAAACATCATGAACATATATAAGTTGGGTTCTAAGTTTTCCTAGGCCTTTAATCCAAAGGTGGCCGAAACATGTGAGCTTGGTTTTGTTTTTCATATGGCCTAAAAGCATGGAAACCCTACACAATTTTCATGGCATCATAACAAGGAACAACATGAGTAAACTTAGTTAAAAATCTACACATCCTAGCTTTAAAACTTAGTGTGGCCGAAAGTTACATGTAACCAAAATTCTATGTAACAAGCAACCATAAAAACATCAACTAGTTTCATATCATTTATCAAGAAGGTCATGAGCCTCCTAGCCTTGGTTTAAACTTTCCTAGACTTCAAATCTCATCATAACCGAATCTTCATAAGCATGAAATAAGATTCATAACTAACATACAATCATGGCATAACATTTTAGCTTCATGTCTTGTCTTAGGAGAAATCTTAGCTTGCTTAGTTTTAGGTTTAAAACTCTCCTAGGCCTTTACTTCTTCCATGGTCGAATATTCATGAGCATGGAAATGGAGTTTCAAACAACATACAAGTAAGAGAAAAAGTTAACAACCTCATTATCATAGGGTACATAACACAAGAATAAGGAAACATGCTTAGTTTGAGTCTTAAACTTACCTAGTCTTCTTGTTCATGCTTGGCCGAGAGTCTAAGGCTTATGGATCTAAGTTTTCATTATTTATTCTAGCGTGGAAACCTTAGATTAACCTCTTACATAAAAATACATGTCAAAAGAAAAATAATGAGCATATCTAGTTACAAATTTCTTAGGCTCTTCTTCTTGTTTTGGCCGAATTTTTCATAAAGCAAGTCCTAGGTTTTTAAGCGATCTATCTTCATGGAAAACCATATAAACTATTGTACCACAGGTGAGGGGAAGCTTACCTAGTGTTCACTTGTTAATCTTTAAAGAAAATGGTACCCTTGATGAAGAGGAAGTAGGGAGCTTCTTCCTCTAGCACTCCTTTGGATTTCTCTTTCTTGGAAGGGTACACCTTGAAGGCTCCTTCTTGTAGTTTAGTTTTCTCTTAGGGAGAAACCTAAACTTGGCTTGTGGAGATGAGGGAGGAGGCTTCTAGTTTCGGCAAGGGTGAGGGAGAAGGAAAAAAAATGAAATCCATTAGTTCCTTGCCTTTTTATGCTTAGTGGGTGGAAGTTACAAAGATGAACTTTTCTTCCTTTCCTCCTTAATTCATGCATGTATTTTTCTAATGAGAATATGTCCTCATTCTTTCCCCTTAACTCTTCTCTTCATTGTTCTCTTACACTCCACGAAAATAGAGAAGAAAAGGAAGAAAGACAACTTGTCTTTTGCTACTCCTTTTCTTAACCAAGAGGTAAACAAGAGGAAGGAAGCTACTTGATTTTCTCTTGTTCCCTCACTTAATCATCTCTTTACTTTTAACTATAAATCCCATCATTTCCCATTCACATGTTATGTTGGATCGAGACGCGCTAGAGGGGGGGTGAATAGCGCTCGCGGCTATTTCGTTCGATTATCGGAATCGTAAAACGTTCGTAGAGTAATTAAAGCAGCGGAAAATGTAAATAAACACAAACACAGAGACACGGTCGTTTACTTTGTTCGGAGCCTAAGGAGACTCCTACTCGAAGGCCCGCGATCCTTGATCGCTTCCGGTGGGCAACAACTATAAGCTCGATAAACGATTACAAGTTGAAGTACAATAAACGACAGTAATTAATTATACCAACGACAAAGAGATGAAGATTCGGAGCTCCTGGTCGTCGGGCACAAGTAGCAGCACTTCGGAACATCGTTTGGAGCAGCACGTAGCACTTGAGTCACTTGGAAGAAGATGTTTGAAGCTGCTGGTCGAGACCCCTTATAAAGGGGGTTCAAGGCGCCTTACACTGTTCATCAAGGCGCCTTGAACGAGCCGAGTCACCCGCGTGGATCAGCACTGACCTGGTCGAACTCTATCTGGTTCAAGGCGCCTTCAGCCTATCCAAGGCGCCTCCAACCTCCGGTCCAAGGCGCCTTGAACTCCATTCAAGGCGCCTCTAGTCTGCTGCGCTGGCCTTTTCCTGGCTCGCACCCGAGGCGCCTCCAAGCTCCATGGAGGCGCCTCGGACACTGTTCATCCGAGTCCTTCTTTGTGTTTTTGGTACCTGCAAGTATGTTAATCCAAAGATACCTGCAACACAAAGTTAACACAAAATAATAGTATGAATATGAAATTATGACAGTCTCCGGACTGTCCGGGTCTGACTTCGAATTTCCAGCCGGAAACCCCTACTGTTCCCTCTACGGGGAACGCGTCCTCACCTACTCCACTCAGGAGATTTACCTGTTGCCAGTACGATCCTCCAGATCGACTGGACTTTTGCTCGGCACTCGATGCTTCCGGACTTTCTGCTGAACATCCGCTTCACCGGCCAGTTCAGACTTTCACCTGGTTCGCGACACCAGGACTTTCCACCTAGGGTTACCACCCCCTAGGACTTTTGCCTGAAGCCATCGACCTGCCAAGGCTTTCCGCATAGGGTTACCACCCCCTATGACCTAAGGTTACCACCCCCTAGGGTTTTACCTTGCCTAACCGCAGTTAGGACTTTCCTGAAACACTCAGCAAAAGCTGTCAGAAAACAAAGCACCTTAACTTTGAATCCTTTGCCATTATCAAAACTTAGGTTCGATCGTCGGATGCTTCCCGCACCAACAATCTCCCCCTTTTTGATTATGGCAACAAGTAATTCAAAGTTAAGAAAAACAACATATGTAATAACTGCATAAAGTTAACCAAGCTTAAGTAAATAAACTTCAAACGCAATAACAGTTAAGCTGGAAACTTTTAACTTTGTAATATAAGACTCCCCCTTAATAAAAGCCCTCCTTTTATTAATTACTTTGAGTTTTCTTTTAACTTTAATTTACCTACTCTCCCCCTTTGCCATATATCAAAAATAAACCAGTTTGAAAGTGGATTTGTATTTTTCTGAAGGAATATTTTCAAAGAGGGATAACAATGAATTTTCTTCTTAGATTTCCAAATTTGAAAATACTTGGCTATATATTTAGCTTTCGAAATGATTTGTATCGAGAAAATATTTTGTCAAATAGCTAAGTTTAGAATACAATCTCACTGAGTCTAGTTAAAATAGTCTTAAAACTAACTAAGTTTGAAAATATGAGTATTTGAATTTTCAATAAAGGGATTTGCTTAGAAGTTATAAAATATGAGGTCACTTGAAAACTTTAAAATGTTATAAGAAGTTGACCAGATTTGAAAATATTTAAATACTCAATTACATGGACAAGTTTTGAAAAACTGTAATTAAGTTTTGAATATGCATTTTGAAGAAACTTTGATAAAAAATATTTAGTTTTAGGACACAGGGAGTAGCAGTAGATTGTTTTCTAGTCCAAGCATGAGTCAGATTAAATTACTGAGTTTAAGTATCAGAGCCTTAAAATAATCAGGTAAAGTAATTTGATTAGAACTTTAAAACAAATTGAAAACACACTTTTCCCAATTGTCTAACCTTTAGCTACTTGCTGATTGCCTAGAGGGCAGTAGCTTTCACATGGTTAGTCAAGTTGAGTTAATTTGATCCAGGTAGACTTGACTAGAGCTGGAGAACTTAACTTGATTAATGTTTATTGCCTATTTAACGCCCAGACTCATATTGATGCACAGATATAAGCATTCTTGAGTCCAGGCAATACCCTATGCATCTCACGCCTTTCTAAGTTTTTCAAAACACAAGAAAGGTATACCTAGGTGATTGTGAGATGCTCTGGCTTTAATCTAGGGGTACATGATATCTAGGGGAAAGCCTAAGCTAAATCCAGAATTTTTGAAACTTCTAAGAAATTGGAATTTTGAAATAAGTATTTTCCTAGAATTTAAAAAGTAAATGATAAGTGAACTCAGATTTTGTGAAACTGAATAAGCATGCAAATAAGTACATGCACAGAATAAGGAAGTCTAAACAAGTGAGACAACAATCCACAGAATAATGCATAACAAAGTCATATCAACTAGCAGGATCATCTGCTCGAGGAGAGCTAGCTGGAGGATCATGGGGCTGCTCAGGTGCTGGCTGACCTAGCCGTCGTATCTCGTCACGAAGGGACGTAAATCCGGCAGCCATCTCGGATCGAATAGAGAGAACTATCCGTCGTGTCTGGATGGACTCAACCTCGAGTCGAGCTAGTCTGTCCTCGACGGAGAGTGAGGAAGAGGTCGAAGGTCCAACTGAGGTGGATGGTCTGGCAGACGGGGAGAGATCCGCGAAAAGATCCTCAGCTAAGAAATCAGCCCAATCCTCTCCCTCGCCTGGTAAATCATTGGCTGCTGGAGCGATAGGGGCAGCTGCCTGCTGTGGTCGTCCTATCCATGCTAGAACTCCATCAGCTGTGATATCGGCACTGGCTAGTCTACAACTACGGGATCCTAGCTCATCATATATAGTAAGAGGAATGACTGTTCCTCTGGTCACATCTATACCCTCTATCGTCGAAAAGAAGCGTGTCAGAATATGACAATAGGGCATGTGGACTATCTTGGAGGTGATTGTCCCAGATGCACAGATAATGTTCTGGAACATATGCAGGGCAATATCGATGTCAAACTGATGACACAGGGCGTACAAGAAGAATGAGTGTGAAGATCTCATCTTCGGGACATCCCGAGATGAGATCGGCAGAATACATGCTGTCAGGACCCTATACATCATGTAGTCCTGAATCTGAAGAGTAACTGACCTGAACTCAGTCAAGTCAGCAGGTCTCTCTCCCCCGAGGAAATACGTATAGATAGTATCTAACGTAATGTGGGAGTAAGGATCGCCAAATGGCAGATCCCTACTGGGATAGCATAGAAAGGTAGACTCAGAAGCCCTAAGACCTAGGGTGGTGCGTAGCAGAGTGGGAGTAAGCTCAATGTCCACGCCAGAAACTCTGGTGCTGTACCTATTATCATCAATCCTCTCAAGATTGTGATAAAACTGGGCACATAACTCCTGGTTTACTGTATCGGTGCAGTAAACCAATTGATCCAGTTGATAGTGCTCTATCATTTGAATAGTTGGTTGACAATACTGGGTATAAAAAGTCTTATTCACAAATCTAGGCTTGATAGGTTCAAAGATGTAATTAGCAAAGGTATCCCTAAGATGTATAGTCGGGAATCTGATATCTGCTGATGGAATTCTAGCTGGATTAAGATCAACATGTCGGCGTTTCCTATTTTGAACGATTTTACCAAAAATTGACAGAAATAAGCAAAAGTTCTAAGTAAAACTTGATCGGAAGGGATTAGGATTATACCTAGGAGGCATTGTCACGTAGAGAGGGAAAAAAACCGGTTGAGGGCGCCTTAGTTGGGAGGAAACCGTACGAGTAACGCGTGCTTGGCGTCGACAGAAAACGAACAGAAAGGCTTCTGTTCGTTTTGATATAAAGTGTTGAAGGCGCCTTAAATCAAGGTTTAAGGCGCCTTATATAAGTTGGAGGCGCCTCGGGTTGATCCGAGGCGCCTTAAGACGAAGCGGCGGGAATTTTCCCGCCGCTTGCTAAGGCGCCTCCTTTTGATGGGAGGCGCCTCTGATAAGCTCCACCCGATTTTTTTTTTTTTAATTTAAATTTAATTTAATTTTGAAGAGGTTTTGAAATAATTGAGTTTTAGAATTGAAATTTCAAAATAAGATTGATTTTGAAATTGAGTTTTAAAATTGATTTTGAAAATTGAGTTTTAAAATTGATTCTGAAATTGAGTTTTAAAATTGATTTTGAAAATTGATTTTGAAAATTGAGTTTTAAAATTGATTTTGAAAATTGAGTTTTAAAATTGATTTTGAAATTTGAGTTTTAAAATTGATTTTGAAATTGAGTTTTAAAATTGATTTTTAAAATTGAGTTTTAAAATTGATTTTGAAATTGATTTTTAAAATTGAGTTTTAAAATTGATTTTGAAATTGAGTTTTAAAATTGATTTTGAAATTTGAGTTTTAAAATTGATTTTTAAAATTGAGTTTTAAAATTGATTTTTAAAATTGAGTTTTAAAATTGATTTTTAAAATTGAGTTTTAAAATTGATTTTTAAAATTGAGTTTTAAAATTGATTTTTAAAATTGAGTTTTAAAATTGATTTTGAAATTGAGTTTTAAAATTGATTTTTAAAATTGAGTTTTAAAATTGATTTTTAAAATTGAGTTTTAAAATTGATTTTTAAAATTGAGTTTTAAAATTGATTTTGAAATTTGAGTTTTAAAATTGATTTTGAAATTTGAGTTTTAAAATTGATTTTGAAAATTGAGTTTTAAAATTGATTTTGAAATTTGAGTTTTAGTTTTAAAATTGATTTTGAAAATGATTTTCAAATGAATGTTATTACTTAGTCATCTCACCCGATCTAAATTTTCAATCAGGGAAACCTATGATTGATGTGAGATGATTTATAATTCAATTTTAAGGTTTGGGTTAACTTTGTGTTAGATTCAGGTTTAGCTTTGGGTTCAACAAGTAAGCATTCTTTGGATAAACTTCTGGGCTATGGTGAGTCACAAGGAACTCATTAAAGTAACCATGCCTTCGAGGTTTTCCAAATAGTCCTACCCATTGAGCTTAGTACTAAACCTTGGTCTAACTAGTTAGGATCCATTTAAGGGTAGCTTCGGTCAGTTCCACTTGGCCAAATGCACCAGGTCGAAGCCATATCTTCCTAGACATGCGATGCCCAAGCTTCCCTAACATACTATCATCCAAAAACTTCACCAGTACTGTGGTTCAAGTTAACCTTAGTCCGTTTTAATCTAACCTTAATTACCCTGCCGGGTAATCTACTCTTGTTTTACCCATTTCGGGTATATTAGGTTCAGTTACCCTCCCGGGTAGTTTAGTTGGGGGTGCCAGCGAGTCTGGATCCCTTATCTTCATTTTGAGTTTTAATTTCTTAATTTGAATTTTGAATTTTGAATTTAATTTTAATTTTGAATTTTGAATTTTGAATTTAATTTTAATTTCAATTTCGAATTTTGAATTTAATTTTTTCCTTTCGAATTTTAATTTTAAATTTTTTACTTTCGAATTTTAATTTTAAATTTTTAGGATTGTTTTTCTCATTGCTCCCCCTGGATCATGGCCTCGATATGGTCTATCGAGGTAGTATATTTGATCCTTTGGAACCAAGTATTGGCCAAGTCCAACTTGATTAACCAAGTTAGACTTGGAGACCCATGCTTGGACTGTTTTAATACTTTGTTTGTTTATTAATGATAAATAGGATCTATATTTTTACTTTTGTAACCCAGCCCAGTTCTGTTGTAGATGACTCTTTGTGTCCCAAGAATCAAGTTCAAATTCTTGGAGCCCAAAGTAAACCGTTCTAAGGTATTTTTTAAATCTTTAACCTGATTTATTAGACTTGAATTTTCTTCCTCAAGTTTTTGAACTTGAGTTGGAAATTCAGTCTGACTCTGGTCAGGTAAGGATTTGGTGTTAGCCACTTCTTTAAGGACACTAACTTCCTTTAGAAGTGATTTAACTTTCAGGTTTGATTTGGCTAATTTGCGCAATAAATAGCTAACTAAAGTGTTCAACCGGGAGATACTTACAGCGGGGTCTGGTCCTTCGGAAACGGATACGGATCCGTGGCTTTGCTCGGACTCTGCCTCAGACTCGCTCTCGCATCCGTATTCGACGACTTGGTCCCGGGCCATTAATGCAAGTAGACTCGTTTGTTCGAGCTCGTCGTCGTCGTCCTCCGATGAAGATTCGTCCCATGTTGCCTTAAGGACCTTTTTCCTTCTTTGTTTTTTGATCTCCTTCATGTTAGGGCAGTTGGTTTTGATGTGCCCTTTTTGGTTACACCCGTAGCATGTAACTTCAAACTTCATCTTTGTATTTTGTGGGCCTTCCTTTGATTTTACTGCCTTCTTCAGATCTCTTTTGTCGAATCCTTTCGTCTTGTAGAGCTTCTTCACAAGATTTACCAGCTCGGTTGTAATGTCACCTTCTTCATCATCAGAGTCTGGTTCAGCTTCCGATGCTGGTTCGGTTCTCCGTCGAGGTCTCGGTTCTCGGGTTCGGCTTGTACCTGCAACCAACGCAATACCTTTCTCGGTAGGCTGTGCATTAGTCTGCTCATGAAGTTCAAATTCACTAAAAAGTTCATCTAGTTTTAAAGAAGATAAATCCTTGGAAACTTTGTAGGCATCTACCATTGATGCCCACAATGTATTCCTTGGAAACGAGTTTAGGGCACACCTTATTACGTCCCGATTTTCTATCTTCTGGCCAATTCCGTGAAGAGAGTTAAGGATGTCTTGTATTCTCGCGTGAAGAGAACTCGCCGTTTCGCCTTCCTGCATTTTTAGATTATATAATTTATTAAGTAAAAGATCTCTTTTACTTACCTTGGTGTCGTCAGTGCCTTCGTGGAGTTCGATGAGCTTTTCCCAGAGTTCTTTTGCGGAGGAGAATGGACCGACTCTGTTGAGCTCTTCTTTGGTAAGACCACATTGGATGGTGCAGGTGGCTTTTGCGTCAGCTTCCACCTTTTTGATAAATGCTGGCTCCCAATTTTCACAGGGTGTAGGCTTACCGTCGGTACCAGTTGGCAGTTCCAGTCCTGTTTTGATGATCATCCAGGTATCGAACTGGATCTTCAGATATATCTCCATTCTCCCCTTCCAATACCCGAAGTCTTCTCCGGAAAATAGTGGGGGACGAACGGTGCTATATCCTTCTTGTTGGGCCATTTTAGATCTAAAAGAACAAAAACAACAAAATCTATTCCAAGACTGAGTCTTGGATTAGTAGTGCGAGAGTAAAGGATAATAAAAACGAACTCGAGTGGTGTTGCACCTACTTCGAGCAAAAGTCGATTCGAGGGAAACAAAAATTAGAATATAGCTATAAGGCTAAATTCTAATTCGACTCAGAAAACGAAAAAAAACTGCGAAAAAAAATTATTTTGAAAGGTGGTTGCACCAATTCAAAACGACCCCGCTCTAATACCAATTTTTGGATCGAGACGCGCTAGAGGGGGGGTGAATAGCGCTCGCGGCTATTTCGTTCGATTATCGGAATCGTAAAACGTTCGTAGAGTAATTAAAGCAGCGAAAAATGTAAATAAACACAAACACAGAGACACGGTCGTTTACTTCGTTCGGAGCCTAAGGCGACTCCTACTCGAAGGCCCGCGATCCTTGATCGCTTCCGGTGGGCAACAACTATAAGCTCGATAAACGATTACAAGTTGAAGTACAATAAACGACAGTAATTAATTATACCAACGACAAAGAGATGAAGATTCGGAGCTCCTGGTCGTCGGGCACAAGTAGCAGCACTTCGGAACGTCGTTTGGAGCAGCACGTAGCACTTGAGTCACTTGGAAGAAGATGTTTGAAGCTGCTGGTCGAGACCCCTTATAAAGGGGGTTCAAGGCGCCTTACACTGTTCATCAAGGCGCCTTGAACGAGCCGAGTCACCCGCGTGGATCAGCACTGACCTGGTCGAACTCTATCTGGTTCAAGGCGCCTTCAGCCTATCCAAGGCGCCTCCAACCTCCGGTCCAAGGCGCCTTGAACTCCATTCAAGGCGCCTCCAGTCTGCTGCGCTGGCCTTTTCCTGGCTCGCACCCGAGGCGCCTCCAAGCTCCATGGAGGCGCCTCGGACACTGTTCATCCGAGTCCTTCTTTGTGTTTTTGGTACCTGCAAGTATGTTAATCCAAAGATACCTGCAACACAAAGTTAACACAAAATAATAGTATGAATATGAAATTATGACAGTCTCCGGACTGTCCGGGTCTGACTTCGGATTTCCAGCCGGAAACCCTAGGTCGACCCGACGCCTACTGTTCCCTCTACGGGGAACGCGTCCTCACCTACTCCTCTCAGGAGATTTTACCTGTTGCCAGTACGATCCTCCAGATCGACTGGACTTTTGCTCGGCACTCGATGCTCCCGGACTTTCTGCTGAACATCCGCTTCACCGGCCAGTTCAGACTTTCACCTGGTTCGCGACACCAGGACTTTCCACCTAGGGTTACCACCCCCTAGGACTTTTGCCTGAAGCCATCGACCTGCCAAGGCTTTCCGCATAGGGTTACCACCCCCTATGACCTAAGGTTACCACCCCCTAGGGTTTTACCTTGCCTAACCGCAGTTAGGACTTTCCTGAAACACTCAGCAAAAGCTGTCAGAAAACAAAGCACCTTAACTTTGAATCCTTTGCCATTATCAAAACTTAGGTTCGATCGTCGGATGCTTCCCGCACCAACATGTTATTCATTATCCTAGTGGTTATCATACTTAATTTTATTTCCATCCTTTGTGAGAGGCTCAAGGTTCAAACCTTCACCACTTCTTTTATTTCTCTTATTTCTTTATCTTTTTGATTCTTCTAACCTTCATGCTCTAAAGCAACTAACACCCATATACTTATCTTATAATTTTGTGGGTGTGACAGCATTTCACATGCCCTAATGAATTCGCTCTTACATACAATCGCCAACCCATGAGAAATATGGAAAGAACAGATTATCCACAAATGGAAATCAAAGGCGAAGTCACTAAAGAAACTCACCCATGACATGTGGACAGTGATCAAACGCCACAACCTCTGCAATAGCTTCATCCTGTTGATGGCAAACCCTAGTTAGCCGACCCTTCTCCAATTTGGACCCCAACAGCAGGATATGCCAAAGAGATCAACATTCACAACCCCACAAGAACTCTGCCGATAGCCACCCAATAACCCCTACACCAATTCTTTCTAGAAATAAATCCAGAACCTAGCTGTAGAGAATTTAATTAGCTGAAACTCCCACAAACATAACCTTACTCACCTCAAATGCTCCCAAATTCTTTAGCCGAGACCCCAAATCAGCCGCAAGAAATGGAATGCAATGATCGGCTTCAAAGAAAATCCACATTATACTGATCCAACGCCTCCTCCTAGTCCGGATCGGAGAGAGCATCACAAAGGGAAACCAATTACGCAAGAACTTTGCATCTACGAGATTTACGACATAGCTTACCTCAATCGGTCACCTACACCTGGTATCGCGCGACCCACCTCAACTGGTGATGATCTGCAATGCCCTCCGGTAAACAGATCGAAGAGGAGAAGCGAAAGGGCTCGATCGGCCGAGAAAGATACGAAACAACTTCTCCCAGCCATGCCCTAGCTCCGCCGGATCACCGTCGATTGCCGCAAGAAACAAGAAGTGACGGCCCACTGGAGATAATCGACACCTTTGAGCTCCTTCAAGATTCCGGTGACGATCCTCAAGCGGGTAGGAGGCGAGACCGTCGGTAGTGTCATCCGTGCGCGTGAGAGAGTGAGAGGAAGAAGAGAAGCAAGAGGAAGAACGCCAACTGCTCTCACACAGCCGATGGAGTCGTTGCCCTAGCCTCACACGAAGGAGGATGGCCGGCGATCACGAGCTCGGCGTCGGTGAGGTGAGAAATCGCCGGAGAGGGAAGTTTTCAGGCAGAGGAGTTGTCGGGGAAGAGGATATCGTGCGAGAATGGCTTCGGGAGATGAAATGGGATATTTAGGGATTAAGAGTATTAATTAATTACTTAGGTCAAATTAATTAAATCTTAAGTTAACCTCTTAATTAACTCCCAACTTAATGGGTATTCCAAACAAGCTCCGCTTAACCTTACCGATTCATCCCCTTAAAACGAGTCATACGGACCCCGTTTAAATCCCGAAAAATTCCTAAAAATTTCCGAAAAATCCAATAAGATTTTGCGTCCAACAACATTTATTATTATTATTTTGCGATATCTTACATTCTCCCTCACTAATAAAAATTTGGTCCCCAAATTTACTGATACTCTCAAGGATCCTCAACCAAGGGTAACAACCAACTAACATCCTAATATACCACTCCACCCGAGCATCATAAACATATCTCCAACTGCAAGGGATGACTCTGTGGGTTATGAGCTCACCATGATTCCGCTACTTCCACACTACTATCTAACCCACTGCGGATAAATCAACTACCTCTGAAATCATAATTCACTATCAATAGATCCTCCAACATCTGTATAGAGCATTCAAACTATCCATCTGTGTGAGGGTAAAAATCTATATTAAAGCGAAACTCCTAACCCAAAATCTGTTGTAACCACAGTCAAAACCATGAGGTGAAATCACTGATCTTCATCCAATACCATACTACGAGATATACCATAAGATCCGCGATGTCTTTCTTCATATCTTTCTGCCAATAAGAATGGTCCAAGTCTCCATATGTCAGGTGTCAACCGAATGTAACACAAATCCAGATCAATGTGTTTCCTGCAGTAACTCCTCCCGGATAAGAAATGACTCGAAAGCACACATAATCTCTCACGGAAATAAAGATCTCATTCTCATTACACGAGAATTCGAACTACTGGCACAAGACTGCTCCGCTCATGCTATATCGAAACTGCACCAATACCCAGGTACGATACATCTGTGTAGAGTACATATCCGTCTACATTAGAAAGTAATACTAAGACGATTGCAGTTATCAGCTTCCCGTTTCAACTCCTGAAACTGGTCTCGTAAGCATCTATCCCAGAAAGTTTCATATCATTCCTAGACAATCCAGTCAACGACATAACAATGCTAGAGAAACTCTCAATCCAATCTCCAGTAATATCCAGCCAGACCAAGGAGCTGCAAGTCTCCGATATAGACTACAACTACTCCCAACTGATAACAGCCTCTATCTCCTGTGGATCCACCGATATCCCTCTACCAGAGATAATGTGTCTCAAAAATCCCACACAAGACAATCAAAATACGCACCACTGAACTTCACATACAAATGTTCCCGTCGAAACATCTCTAGAACTATGCGAAGATAGTGTACGTGATCCACCTCAGATCAAAAATAGATCTCAACATCGTCAATGAAGACAATGAAAACTGGTCTAAATACCCTAGAAATACCAAATACATCGAGTTCATAAAACATCTAGGGCACGGTATGCCTAATTGTTAACACCAAGGACTCATAATATCCATACAACAGACACTCTCAACCATAAGATCCCCAACAAATCTGTGATCTGATCAGCAACTATAAATCCACAAATCTATATATATCACAGACATACCACACTCCATGTCATTATCAACCTCAAGCACTAAATAGCATATCCTCAAACCCAATGTTCACTAATGGATCATCAACACCTAACATATTACTACACCTGATCTCCCAATATCCACTAATCAAAATCATCCTCAACATCAATCAACCATACCAGATAGTCTCCTAAACAATGATAGAGGAACACTAGATACATCAAGCTTATCTAACTACATCTGATAGGTCTATGACTCAGGATCTCCCATAGAGCAACGATAGGCGAGTCTACTAATCATCGTCGAAAGAGGTAGAGAACTACTCTCTCTCCAAAACACCTCAAATAAATCAGTAAGTGATGACCGGATCTCCAAAAAGCATTCACTGCTTCTTCCTTCACGTGGTACTGGGTCACGTAAAGGTTAAGCAGCTAACTTCAACTCTTTCACATCAGTACAAATCATATATCCAAATGTACTCTCCAACTCATACACCCTAGTAATGGTTATATCTCATAAGTGTTAAGCATGTAGCCTTACACTTTTCCCACATCAGTGGAGGTATCCTATCCAAATGTACCTTCTAAATCATCCTATCAGGTACAAACAGTCCATGGTCAAAGCCCCTATGGAATAGGATATGACAACCCTCTACAGGCTGACCAAGACGACAATGGTATACGGCTAACTCAGTCCTCCCCATGACGGTACAAGTTATGTACTCAAGTATGTCTCCAAAAATATCTAACCAAGCACGAGTATCCCAAAGATAAGAAGCTCTAACAATAGAGTAAGTTGATCTCCTACTGATCGGATCAACATAAACAAATCGATCAACTACTATATGATCCAACAAGAGTATATCAATCCTCCACTAATCAAACTAAGGTAAATGATAAACAACTACCTAAGTTAACAAGGGTAAATCGATCCTCTACCGACCGAACTAATAGGATCACGAAACCAACTAAGATAAGTCAAACCAAACTGCACGAGTCAACATGAGTATACAAATATCATCCACTACCCAGCTAATAATAACAGAGACTGGTAACCAACTAGTAGTAATATAAACTAAAACTACTGGTAGTACAATATGAGAAAATCCCCTGAGACTGTAATCCTTGATCTCCAGTAGGGTCAACCATGATCAGTGATTGACCCAACACATGAAATGCATGATACAAATAACCAGACAGGTACTAGCAGAAGAGTACTAACACATGTCATAACAAACTATCATGGGCAACAATACATGCACCAACAGAAATGCATGATAACAATATGCAAACATACCTCCTATAACCTGGAGATGTCCTGCTGCTGCCTGGTCCCAAAACCCGAAAAGTCACATCAAGAAAATCGAATCACAAAATCCAAAACACGAATAACAGGCATCGAACCTGCTCTGATACCACTAAATTGTCACGCCCCCAAAGGAGCCCCTACCGAAAAATTTCAGCAGCACCTCCCCTGTACCGATGACAATCTGAAGCATAAATACATACAAAAATACATCAGCCACATGCGGCTGGAATATATACACAACCACGCAGTTATAAAATCAGCCCACTCGGCTGAAACAAGAATAAAGCACAACCACGCAGTTATATATATACAATTGACAGCCCACTCGGCTGTATTAAACCAACACAGCGGAAAAATAATAACGAAAGCCCATATAAAACAAATCAACACACTGCTAGCCGGCTAGGCTTTATACAACAACGACAACAACAAATACAACAACACACCAAATACAACAATCACCAAAAATAAATAAAAAATATACAAAACCCGAAACGATCATCGGATGTGACGTAGGACCTGGCAGACAAGATACTCCAAGCAACACACCAACCATCTTCCTGCTACCTGAAAATATAAAGGTACAAATGCAGTGGTGAGTATAGATAACTCAGCGGGTAATAGACAAGATAGTGCATGGTCTATAAATAAACATGGAGATCAAAAGTATACAGTCTCAACAGAGAATAAAGAACATGATCATACTAACATATCCAATAAACACAACTACCAGTACCAGTCTATCTCACATGGTATAATGCTCATAATTGATATACAAAACTGCACATACCACAACTAACAAGATGATAAACACATACCCAATCTGGAATCGACACCTGGTATAATGGTCAGTAAACTCACCAGATCTGCAACAGACCTACTCGTGACACCGGTGCAATATAAATACAACTACAAATACATGTAAAATAAATGACATGTATGCAGCATGACAACCATATGCAACAATCATATCGCAAACAAATGCAACATACCACAAACACATGCAACTAGTATCTACTAGGCATGTATGCAAATATATCTCCAAAGATGCACCGCACATCAAATGCAAATGTGCATGCATGCTCCATGGTCACCCCCGCCACCTCTCTAGACACCACGACCCCTGTATGGCCGAGAGGCTTGGGTCTGTGACAAACCATACTAGCCTCCAGTAAAAGCACCGCTATAGGCGGCCGAAGCGGACGGTCAACTAAGTAGTTATATAACTACATAGCTAAGGGTCCCTGACCACTCATATCTCTAGCCCTCTAACTACTGTACCCTCAAGACTCACTACTCCAGAGTGGTCGAGGCTGAAAGAACACTGAGCGGCTGAGTAAGCGTGACAGGACTAGATCCACTCCAAGCTACCACTCTCCATCAGTGGCCGAATGGATAGTTATAAAAGACTGACAACCCTCTCAGCTACAAGGGAGACGATAGTCGTCAGTATGCAATAAATGATGAACATGATATATATATATATATATATATATATATATATATATATATATATATATAATCATGACACGGACACCGTCATCATCCATGCAAACTCTAACTCCACCCAAGTGCCCCACAACACAGGTATAATCATCATGATATCTCCATATATCCCACCCAACATATGTATACAACTACACATGTATAGTCAACCAAAAATCTCCAATAACTCCACCAGACACACATACACAACCCCACATGTACAATCAACGTGTATCCTCTAGTAAAAACACATCAGGCACGTGTATAAACCTCAAACATACAATTAACACAACTCCTTCAAAAGTACATAACAAACACGTGCGTACATACAACATGTAAATGTAAGATCAGTATGATGACTCCTATAATACATACCATCCTACGTACCATCCCCGTCAAATGCACAATCAGCATGATAATACAAACAACCCGACAATCCCTATAATACATACTCTACACGTGTGAACATAGTCGAGTAGATATCAAGAGTAGAGACTGTATATGATATAACTAGAAACCTCAAAGATCAAGCATAGGTATCAAGCAGGAAAGTAACAAACGAACACGATATATGGTAAAGCAGCCTAATCCATCAAATAATAACCATGCACTAAGCTTGAAGGCAAACTACATAAAGGCCAAGGAATAAATACCCGCCTTTATCTATCGACCGTATCTGATAAACCAATCCCACATGGAGACGCTCGCCTCGAATCAAAGTCCTGCAATCACATAATATATTTAGCTAATTGCATACGAAGTAAATAACTAAACAACTACCCCCACCTAATTAGAATAACCCTAATCTAACATGATCATGGATTAATCCTCCAACTCACCTTAACCATAATACAACCTAATTAGATTAGGTTATACATGCTACATCTCCAAAAGTCCTCCAAATCCACACATCATTTAATCCAATAACAAATCCATCCTTTAATTATCAATCCACTACCTAGTGATACCAACCCACAATAACCTTTCATAAAATCAAATCTCTATCATAAATCCACATCAACCTAACATCATCATCAACAACTAACCAAATCCACAACCAATCACAAACTCAAACACCCCGTTATTATCCACTACACATCATAAATCAAACATGCAAAATCATCCTCATTATCCACCTCCAACCACTGAATCTTATAATCAATCTCATCATATCAAAACCCTCCTTCACATTTCACATGCCCTAATGAATTAGGTCTTACGTACAATCGCCAACCCATGAGAAATATGGAAAGAACAGATTATCCACAAATGGAAATCAAAGGCGAAGTCACTAAAGAAACTCACCCATGACATGTGGACAGTGATCCAATGCCACAACCTTTGCAATAGCTTCATCCTGTTAATGGAAAACCCTAGTTAGCCGACCATTCTCCAATTTGGACCCCAACAGCAGGATATGCCAAAGAGATCAACATTCACAACCCCACAAGAACTCTGCCGATAGCCACCCAATAACCCTTACGCCAATTCTTTCTAGAATTAAATCCAGAACCTAGCTGTAGAGACTTTAATTAGCTGAAACTCCAACAATCATAACCTTACTCACCTCAAATGCTCCCAAATTCTTCAGCCAAGACCCCAAATCAGCCGCAAGAAATGTAATGCAATGATCGGCTTCAAAGAAAATCCACAGTATACTGATCCAACGCCTCCTCCTAGTCCAGATCAGAGAGAGCATCACAAAGGGAAACCTATTACACAAGAACTTTGCATCTACGAGATTTCCGACATAGCTTACCTCAATCGGTCACCTAAACCTGGTATTGCGTGACCCACCTCAGCTGGTGATGATCTGCAATGCCCTCCAGTAAACAGATTGAAGAAGAGAAGCGAAAGGGCTCGATCGGCCGAGAAAGATACGAAACAACTTCTCCCCGCCATGCCCTTGCTCCGCCGGATCACCGTCGATTGCCGCAAGAAACAGCCAACGAGACGTCTACACAGTCAGAGATAATCGGCACCCCTTTGAGCTCCAGCAACCCTTCTTCAAGCAACTCGACGAGGACGGAATCGCGGGTAGGAGAAGCTCCTCGTCGGTGTCGGGTCATCCGTGCACGTGAGAGAGTGAGAGGAAGAAGCGAAGCAAGAGGAAGAATGCCAACTGCTCTCACACAGCCGATGGAGTCGTTGCCCTAGCCTCACATGAAGGAAGATGGCCGGCGATCACGAGCTCGGCGTCGTTGAGGCAAGAAATCACCGGAGAGGGAAGTTTTTGGGTAGAGGAGTTGTCGGGGAAGAGGATATCGCACGAGAATGGCTTCGGGAGATGAAATGGGAAATTTAGGGATTAAGGGTATTAATTAATTACTTAGGTCAACGTAATTAAATCCTAAGTTAACTTCTTAATTAACTCCCAACTTAAATGGGTATTCCAAACAAGCTCCGCTTAACCCTACCGATTCATCCCCTTAAAATGAGTCATACGACCCCCGTTTAAATCCCGTAAAATTCCTAAAAATTTTCAAAAAATCCAATAAGATTTTGCATCCAACAACATTTATTATTATTATTTTGTGATATTTTACAGCATAGGCCAACAGCATCCTTATATATTCTAGTCTAGCCACAAGAGCGTAGGTTTCATCATAGTCTAACCCTTCTACTTGATTAAACCCTTTAGCTACTAATCTTGTTTTGTTTCTAACTATTTCACCTCGATTGTTTAGTTTGATTCTGAAAACCCATTTAGTATCAATTATAGTTTTGTCAGTGGGTTTTGGTACTAAATCCCAGACTTGATTTCTTTCAAATTGGGCTAATTCTTCCTGCATTGCTAGTGTCCAATCTGGATCAAGTAAAGCTTCGTCTACAGTTTTGGGTTCAATTTCTGATATCAAGGCTATTTGGCTACTATTTCTGTAGGAGGACCTAGTTCTAACTCCTAGAGATGGGTCACCCAGAATTTGGTCAGGTGGATGAGAAGTACTTACTCTTGTTGGTCTTGTATTTGGGGTCAGTAGTTGGTTCTTCTGGTTTATTTGTCTTAAGTTGAATTTCATTATTTTCTATAATTCTTGGGTTAATGTCAACATTTTCATTTATCTTAGGTAAATTATTTTCTTCATCAAAGATTACATTAGCTGTTTCTTCAACTTTTAAGGTATTTTGATTATAGACTCTATAAGCTCTACTGGTTGTAGAGTACCCTAAAAATATTCCTTGGACTGATTTGGGTGTAAATTTTCCTAAGTAATCTTTAGAGTTTAAAATGTGAACTTTACATCTAAAGACTTTTAGTTAGTTTAAATTTGGAATTTTATTATAGTGTATCTCATAGGGAGTTTTATTTTATAATTTGTTAATTAAAATTCTATTTTGAATATAGTTTGTTGTATTTATGGCTTCAACCCAGAATTGATGATTTAAGTTATACTCATTTAACATAGTTCTAGCGGCCTCCTGTAGTGTTCTATTTTTTCGTTTCACTAGACCATTCTGTTGAGGGGTTCTGGGGTATGAAAATTCATGTTTGTATCCATTAACCTTACAAAATTGGGTAAACCTATGATTTTCAAACTCACCCCCATGATCACTTCATATTCTTTTAATTTTGGTGCCTTTTTCATTTTCTATTAACTTGCAAAAATTATCAAAAACTTCAAAGGTTTCATCTTTTGTTTTTAAAAATTTCACCCAAGTGAACCTAGAGTAATCATCAATTATAACTAAGAGTATTGGTTCTTGCTTAGTGATTTGACTCCATGTGAATCAAATAGGTCTAAATGTAGGAGCCCAAGTAAGGAGTTAGTTCTATCTATGTTGATTGACTTGTGTGTTGATTTGGTTTGCTTACCTTGATGGCAAGCTTGGCAAACTATATTTTCTAAGTTCCTTAATTTGGGTAGCCCTCTAACTAAGCCATTTTGACTCATCTTTGCAATGAGTCAAGTGTGAGTGTGACCCAGTCTTCTGTGCCACAACTCAGTTTCCTCTTGTTGTGTTAGCAAACACTTTAACGAAGATGTTGGTAGGTTATGTTAGGATCTTTCGTACGGCTAGAGAGGGGGGTGTGAATAGCCGCCCCAAATCGCTCTCGTTTCTTCCTACAATTAGGTTAGTCGCAGCGGAAAATACAAAGAAACGAAAGAGAAGAAAACCAAACCTTAACACGAGGATGTAACGAGGTTCGGAGATTAGGGCTCCTACTCCTCGGCGTGTCCGTAAGGTGGACGAGTCCGGTCAATCCGTCGGTGGATGAGTCCCCGGAGAACCGGCTAATACAATATACTCCTTGTGGGTGGAGAAACCTCGCCACAAACGTTTGCAACAGCAAACAAAGAGTACAAGAGCAGTAAGAAAAGCAATACAATATGAATACAATCGCACTCTACCAATTGCTTGCTTTCTTGTCGACTGGAGGTGAAGCAGCAACTTCACGCGACGCCTACAACAGCAGGAACCCAGCCGGAAGCTCACGCGAAGCTTTGGAGGAGCTCAACAAAGCTCAAGCACAGCAGCACTTAGAACAGCAAGAAGGAAGAAGGAGATCTATTCGCACAGAAGATGCCTCGATCCTTTATACCTGCGAAGAAGAAACAGCGAAGAAACTAACCGTTGTGTCGCAACGGCTTAGAACCTGATCGGTCTGGACCCGATCAGCCTAAGCATGAGGCTTTTTGTCACCGATCGGTCCCAGACCGATCGGTGTCGCGATCGAAGCCACGATGATCGGTGCGGACCGATCAGGAACCTCTGATCGGTCCATAGACCGATCGAGCCCTCCTCACGCCATCGATCTATTCACGATCGGGTCGGACCGATCAAATGGATCGGTCGGCCGATCCACGGTTTCTTCTCGCGAGGTTCTGATCGGTCTCGGACCGATCAGATTGCACTGCGATGAGCCAGCGATCGATTACGATCGGTCACGACCGATCGGGGCAACGCAGATATCCGGATCGGTCACGGACCGATCCAACTCCTCGGTTTAGAGTGCCCTCTCTAACCTAGTTCGGAGAACGAGCTACCGAGCCCTCTCCGACTCCATATGCCAAGCTTCACTCACTTGGACTTCTCAACACCGATGTCCGATCACCCTTGATCCATCTGGATTTTCCCTTCCCTCACGGGACTTTCCACCGGCTTCACTCACCAGGATTTCCAACGCCTAACATCCCGTTAGGACTTTCTCATTCACCTAGCTTCACTCACTAGGATTTTCACCGGCTTCACTCACCAGATTTCCAATCTGCTGGCTTCACTCACGGGACTTTCCTCTGGCTTCACTCACTGGACTTTCCTTGCTAGCTTCACTCACGGGACTTCCCAACCGCCTAACATCCCAGTTAGGACTTTCCTTCGCTTCACTCACCAGGACTTTCCAACCGCCTAACATCCCAGTTAGGACTTTCCGCTTCACTCACCAGGACTTCTCCGTGCCAAGTCTTCATACTTGGACTTTTCCGTGCCAAGTCTCCATACTTGGACTTTTCCGTGCCAAGCTCCCTGCTTGGACTTTTCCATGCCAAGTCTCCATACTTGGACTTTTCCCGTGTCAAGCTCCCTCGTTGGATCTACCAGGTCAACCTTGACCAGTTGCACCCACCTCCCAGTTCCTATTCTTGTCAAACATCAAGCTCCAACTTTTCTTTCTCGTCAAGCTCTTGGACTTGAGTCAGTCAACTCAGTCTGTCACTCGATGCCAAGCTCCCTGCTTGGACTTTTCTAGTGCCAAGTCTCCATACTTGGACTTTTTCCCGAATCAGGTCAACCAGGTCAACCTTGACCTACGGTTGCACCAATAATCTCCCAAACATCTATTCTTGTCCCATATCAAGAATAGAACTCTCTCACGAGTGTCAAACATCAACATGCAACACAACTAGGTCAACCTTGACCTAAGGTTGCACCGACAATCTTCCCAAGTCAAACATCAAAATACAACTCGAGTCAAGTCAACTCGAGTCGGGTCAACCAGGTCAACCTTGACCTAAGGTTGCACCAACAATCTCCCCCTTTTTGATGTTTGACAAAACCATAATCAAGTTAGGTTAACCCGATAACCTAACTTAGGTTTTCCAACCATCTTCCAATGTCCAATGTTCTTTCCTTGAACATTCTCTAGACATTCTCCCCTTAGGTTAACCCGATAACCTAACTTGGGTTCTCTAATAATTCTCCCCCTTTTTGACACACATCAAAAAGTATTCCAATGTTCTTCCTTGACAATCTTTCCCTAGCTTAGGTTAAACCGATAACCTAACTTGGGTTCTCCAATAATTCTCCAATGAACACTCTCCCTTTTTGACACACATCAAAAAGAATAAGGAGGGTATCAAGGTCAAGAGTTTCTTCCTAATGAAAGTCCCATACCTTTCATTGAAACTCTTATTTTCCCTTTGATACTAAGCTCAATGATCCACTTAGTGATAATCCCATATCACTAATCCTCAAGGAGTAAAAACTCCCCCTAAAAGTCAACTCCCCTTGACTAATAGTTAAAACTCCCCCTAAAGGCCAACTCCCCTTGACCATTGCACCAACAATGTCTTGAGAGTTTCAAACCTTTAGAAATCTAAAACCAACTTTCACCGAAATTTCGGACATGCAATTTCACATTGCACGCTTATCAGACCTCACCGGATCGGTCACCGGACGATCCAAGACTGGATCGGTCCGGTGACCGATCCAGCCTCTGAAATCAGAGATTTCTGATTTTCCTTCCCGAAATTCAGAAACCCCTAATAAATTCGAAAATTCGAAAATTCGAAAAATTGTGAAATTTTGAGGATACATTCCTCATATCATACACTACCATGGAAAAATAATTTTCTATGAAAATAGTTTCCATTTTCAAATCTTGATACAAAGTTCAAAAACTTTGAAATAGTTCAAGTTTTAACTCAACTTTGTATCACAATGTTCAATGATGAATGCTATCACTAGGAAAGCTTCATCAAGGTTTTTCAAATCAATTTTAAAATGCTTTTAAAACCATTTGAATTTAGGACCATAATCTTAGGGCTAAATGTACATGACTTGTACATAAGCTTTCCCTATGATCCTCCATTTCTTGAATTAGGGTCATCTAGGTACAAGAATTATGCACCTTGATCCTAACTCATGATCCTAATATCTCACACACATCTAAAGTGTATCAAACCACATTCAAGTCAATTTGATGTGAGATATGGGTTAAGGTCAACTTAGGCTAAGTTCTCATGCATTTTCTAAACATCAATTTGATCTCAATATCAAAATGTGTTTTTCCTTAAATCAATTACATTGATTATAATGCAAGAGATGATGACATGGCATATAATGATATCATAAGTAAAAACATGTGCCAATGTCATGATGTCATGGCATAAAGTTTGAAAACTTAAATAAAGCATGACATATAAACTAGCCTAGCACTATCATGACATTTCAAATGATGATAAAACTAAACATGATGTCATGACATGTCATATGGCAAACAACCATGGTAAGTTAACACAAATAAAATACCTAGATTACCTATCTAAGTATCCTTAATCTCTTAGTTAACTTAAATTCTAATCCTAGATTGCCCATATATCCCTAAGAGAAAACCAAAATCCCAATTATGGTTTTTCTCTAGGTTTCCTTAAATTGTGCCAAATAAGATTAAAATATTCTCACTTTGGCACACTTTACTCTTCCAAGGAGTGAATGATAAAGATTATCCCCTTTCATTTTCAAAGGTTCCCAAAAACCTTGAAAATGCTCCTTGAGTGTCAATTTCCTCAAAGTTGGGTTAACTACCCTTCTTCTTGGAGTTGACACTCTCTAACCCATCTATGGGGTAGAGAAAATGCTCCTAGGAACCCAATACCTACTTGAGCTCATTGGGTTCACTAAAAATTCACTAGGGATGACTTCCCTAGCAACCCTCCTAATGACCCTCTTAGGCTTTAAAGCCTTGGTCATTTGGGTCTCATCAAGATCAACTCTAGGGGTGACTCCCCTTGTGACCTTGGTGGTGGTCTTCCTAGCCCTAGGTTTTGTTCCATAATCGAATGGAACATTATGATAGGTGGGCTTGACCATTTGGGACTTAGGTTTGTGACCCAAACCTTTCTTGTCCTTGGGCTTTGGTTTTTGACCCTTAAACCCTAGAGATGACTTCTCCAAGTTCTTAAGAGCCTTTTCCAAAGTATCAAGTCTTGACCTCAAGACTTGATTCTCCTTCTCTAATACCTCAATTTTTGATTTGTCATTTTTCTTTGAGGTATTCCTAGGCATGTGTCTAGTTGTTTTGGGATTTCTACCTAGGTTTTCCTTAACTTTAGAAGCGTTAATCCTAGGGTTGGTATTTCTAGTGTTATCCTTACCTAGGCTAACATGTTTAGCTCCTAAGCACATGTATTGGTTCCTAAAGTTAACATGCTTATCATTATTAACAATTGCAACAAAACTACTAGCATGAGTTTTATTAGAATTGCAATAATGAACCTTAGAGGTTACCTTAGGGTTTGCCTTAGCTCCCCCTATCGATGTGCCCGGTCTCTTGCCCTTGTGAGGTTGCCTCCCCCTCGGACAATGGCTCCTATAGTGTCCCCTTTGCTTGCATTGGAAGCACACGATGTGCTCCTTGCCCTTGCGTTTTGGGACTCCGGCTTCCTTGAACTTTGGCGCCGGTGGAGTCTTTCTTACCCTCTTTGGACACTTACTCTTGTAATGTCCATGTTCCCTACACTCAAAGCATATTATATGTAACTTATTTGAAATTGAAATGCTTGAGTTACCTAGGTTTGGGGATGGGTGTGAGCTCTCTTCCTCATCCCTTCCGGAGGTAGATGTCTCTTCTTCTTGCTCCGAACTTGAACAAGAGGAACTCTCCTCCTCTTCTTCCTTGGATGTTGAGTAGCCCTCAACTCCCAATTCGCTCCCTCCATGATGTGAGCTACTTGGCTCACTTAGCTCCTCTTCATGGCTTGAATTTGAGCTCTCCTCATGGAACTTTGCCAAGTTGTTCCACAATTCCTTGGCATCGTTGTATCTACCTATCTTATGCAAGATATCACTAGGTAATGAAAATTCAAGAATTTTCGTTACCTCGTCGTTGATTGTGGATTGGTGGATTTGCTCTTTCGTCCACTCCTTCTTCTTGATAGGTTTTCCTTCCTCATCCATCGGTGGGGAAAACCCTTCTTGTACACAAAACCAATTTAACATATTAGTCCTAAGAAAATACATCATCCTTACCTTCCAATATGTGAAGTTGTCGTGAGACTCGTAGAAGGGTTGAATCGTGACATCTTCTCCATAGAGATCCATCTCTAGCCCGTGCTCCCCCGGGTGTTGATCCGTCGAAGAGCGGCCTCGCTCTGATACCACTTGTTAGGATCTTTCGTACGGCTAGAGAGGGGGGTGTGAATAGCCGCCCCAAATCGCTCTCGTTTCTTCCTACAATTAGGTTAGTCACAGCGGAAAATACAAAGAAACGAAAGAGAAGAAAAACAAACCTTAACACGAGGATGTAACGAGGTTCGGAGATTAGGGCTCCTACTCCTCGGCGTGTCCGTAAGGTGGACGAGTCCGGTCAATCCGTCGGTGGATGAGTCCCCGGAGAACCGGCTAATACAATATACTCCTTGTGGGTGGAGAAACCTCGCCACAAACGTTTGCAACAGCAAACAAAGAGTACAAGAGCAGTAAGAAAAGCAATACAATATGAATACAATCGCACTCTACCAATTGCTTGCTTTCTTGTCGACTGGAGGTGAAGCAGCAACTTCACGCGACGCCTACAACAGCAGGAACCCAGCCGGAAGCTCACGCGAAGCTTTGGAGGAGCTCAACAAAGCTCAAGCACAGCAGCACTTAGAACAGCAAGAAGGAAGAAGGAGATCTATTCGCACAGAAGATGCCTCGATCCTTTATACCTGCGAAGAAGAAACAGTGAAGAAACTAACCGTTGTTGGTCGCAACGGCTAGAACCTGATCGGTCTACGCCGATCGGCCTAAGCGCATGAGGCTTGCTTTGTCACCGATCGGTCCCGGACCGATCGGTGTCGCGATCAAGCCCCGATCGGTCCGTGGACCGATCAGAACTTCTGATCGGTCCATAGACCGATCGAGCCGCTCTCACGCCATCGATCTATTCCCGATCGGTGCACCGATCAGGCATAAATGGATCGGTCCGGCATCGATCCACGGTTTTCTTCTCGCGAGTTCTGATCGGTCTCCGGACCGATCGATTGCACTGCGATGAGCCATCGATGCGATTACGATCGGTCACCGGACCGATCGAGGCAACGCAGATCACCGGATCGGTCACTGACCGATCCAACTCCTCGGTTTAGAGTGCCCTCTCTAACCTAGTTCGGAGAACGAGCCACCGAGCCCTCTCCGACTCCATATGCCAAGCTTCACTCACTTGGACTTCTCAACACCAGATGTCCGATCACCCTTGATCCATCTGGATTTTCCCTTGCCCGTCACTCACCAGGACTTTCCACCGGCTTCACTCACCAGATTTCACACTGCCTAACATCCCAGTTAGGACTTTCTCATTCACCTAGCTTCACTCACTAGGATTTTCACCGCTTCACTCACCAGATTTCCAATCTGCAGCTTCACTCACGGGACTTTTAAATCTGCTGCTTCACTCACGGGACTTTCCCTTGCTCGCTTCACTCACCAGGACTTCCCAACGCCTAACATCCCGTTAGGACTTTCCCTTGGCTTCACTCACGGGACTTTCCAACTGCCTAACATCCAGTTAGGACTTTCCAGCCCGGCTTCACTCACCAGGACTTCTCCGTGCCAAGTCTTCATACTTGGACTTTTCCCGTGCCAAGTCTCCATACTTGGACTTTTCCCGTGCCAAGCTCCCTGCTTGGACTTTTCCAGTGCCAAGTCTCCATACTTGGACTTTTCCCGTGCCAAGCTCCCTGCTTGGACTTTTCCATTGCCAAGTCTCCATACTTGGACTTTTCCCGTGCCAAGCTCCCTGCTTGGACTTTTCCAGTGCCAAGTCTCCATACTTGGACTTTTCCAGTGCCAAGCTCCCTGCTTGGACTTTTCCGTTGCCAAGTCTCCATACTTGGACTTTTTCCCGAATCAGGTCAACCAGGTCAACCTTGACCTACGGTTGCACCAATAATCTCCCAAACATCTATTCTTGTCCCATATCAAGAATAGAACTCTCTCACGAGTGTCAAACATCAACATGCAACACAACTAGGTCAACCTTGACCTAAGGTTGCACCGACAATCTTCCCAAGTCAAACATCAAAATACAACTCGAGTCAAGTCAACTCGAGTCGGGTCAACCAGGTCAACCTTGACCTAAGGTTGCACCAACAGGTTAATGGTGTAGACATTATCTTTCCTAGTATCCTTAAGTGTGATTTCAGGATTATCAGTACTTTTAACTATATATTCAGATTTAGTAAGGTTAACTGAGTAACCACTATCACATAATTGACTTATGCTGAGTAAATTAAAGTTAAAATTTTCAACTAATAGTACTTTCTTAATAATAAAGTCGGAATTGAGTTCAATGTTACCTCTTCCAATTACCTTAAGTTTGTCGTCGTTGCTGAATGCAACAGATCCTAGATTCTTTAATTTGAGCTTTGTGAACTTCAATTTATCTCCAGTCATGTGTCTGGAGCATCCACTATCCAACATCCATTGATTCAATTCTTTATGTTCCTACACATAAAGTGATTGAATTGAAATATATTAGATGAAAAGATAGTGAAGTTATTGATTTAGCTCTTTTAATAGGATAGTAAATTATATTAAGTTAATTAAATTTTTAATAATGCTTAAGTTAATTAAATTTTGAGAAATGTTAAATTAATTAAATTTTGAAAAAAAATATTTAAGTTAATTTAATTTTTGCGAAGTATTAAGTTTAATTTAATATCAAGTATTAAGTTAATTTAATTTTCAAAAAATATTTAAGTTAATTTAATTTTAGAAACGTTTAGTTAAATTTGAAAAAATAATTAAGGTAGTTGATTTTGAAAAGTATATTAAGTTAATCTTAAAACTTTAAGTTAATTAATTTTAAAAACTAATTAAGTTGATTAATTTGAAAGCTTTAAGTTGATTAAATTAAATTTTAATTTATTTTTAACTTAAATTTAATTTTAATTTTAATTTTATATAATTGTTTGAATTTAATTCAATTTTAATTTTAATTTTGATTTAATTTTAATTTAATTTAATTTAATTTAAATTTAAATTTATCCTTAGTCATCTCACCCAATCTAAATTTTTAATCAGGGAATCCTATAATCTTGTGAGATGAATTAAATTCAATTATAGGGTTAGGTTGAACTTTGTGTTAGATTCAGGTTTAGTTTTGGGCTCAACAAATAGACATTCTTTGGATAAACTTCTGGGCTATGGTGAGTCACAAGGACATTATTAAAGTAACCATGCCTTCGAGGTTTTCCAAATAGTCCTACCCATTGAACTTAGTACAAAACCTTGGTATAACTGGTTAGGATTCATAAAGGGTAGCTTCGGTCAGTTCCACTTAGCCAAATATACCAGGTCGAAGCCATATCTTCCTAGACATGCGATGACTAAACTTCCCCAGCGTACTATCATCCAATACTTCACCAGTACCGTGAATCAAGTTAAACCTAGTCCTTTTTACTCTAACCTTAATTACCCTGCCGGGTAGTCTACTCTTGGTTACCCTTGTCGAGTAGATTAAGTTTTGGAGGTGCCAGCTATTCTGGAGTCTGCCATTGGATTTTTAAGATTTTGTAAGAATTTAATTTATAAATTTTATTTAAATTTTGAATTAATCTAAATTTTCAATTTGAATTGAGTTTTAAATTTAATTTTAAATTTAATTTGAATTTTAATTTGAGTTTTAAATTTAATTAAATTCTTTTTATTAATATAGTTTTTCTATTAGCTCCCCCTGGATCATAGCCTCGATATGGTCTATCGAGGTAAAGTATTTGATCCTTGGGGATCCAATATTAATCAAGTCCAGCTTGATTGATCAGGTTGGACTTGGGTACCCATGCTTGTACTGATTTACTATTTGGTCTGTTTACTAAGGATAGATAAGATCTATATTTCTTTTTGGTTTTATATCCTAGCCCAGTTTTATTGTAAATGACTCTTTGTGTCCCAAGAATTAGGTTAAGTTTCTTGGAGCCTAAAGAAAACCGTCCTAAAGTTTTCTCCAAATCCTTGACTTGAGTTTTCAGACTAGAATTTTCTTCCTCAAGTTTTTAGACTTGAGTTGAATTTCCAGTCTGAACTGGGTCAGAAAAGTTCTTAGAGTTAGTCACTTCTTTAAGGACTGCTACTTCTTTTAGAAGTGACTTGATCCTAATATTCGACTTTACTAATTTGCGTAATAAATAATTAACTAAATTATTTAGTTGAGGAATACTTACAGCGGGGTCTGGCCCTTCGGAAACAGATACGGATCCGTGGCTTCTTTCCGATTCTGCTTCCGAATCGCTTTCGCTCTCGGACACATCGATCTGGTCCCGGGTCATCAGTGCGAGAAGACTCGTCTGATCGAGTTCGTCATCGGTATCTTCTGAGGATGATTCATCCCATGTCGCCTTGAGGGCCTTCTTCCTTCGCTTTTTTGTGTCCTTCTAATTGGGGAAGTTGGCCTTGATGTGCCCCTTCTGGTTGCACCCGTAGCAGATCACCTCGAGCTTAGCTTTTGAATTGGGTTGAATCTCCTTGGATTGTACTGCCTTCTTTAGGTCTCTTTTGTTGAAGCCCTTCTTCTTCTTATAGAGTTTCTTCACGAGGTTTACGAGTTCGGTTGTCAGTTCATCATCTTCATCATCTGAGTCGGGTTCTTCTTTCGACTCGGGTTCAGTTCTTCGTCGTGATCTTAGTTCGCGAGTTCTGCTGGTACCTGCAAGCAAAGCTACATCTTTCTCGATTGGCTGTGCATTAGTCTGCTCGTGGAGTTCAAACTCAGAAAATAATTCATCTAATTTTATACAAGATAAGTCTTTGGAGACATTGTAGGCATCTACCATTGATGCTCACAATGTACTCCTTGGAAAAGAATTAAGAGCATACCTAATAATATCCCTATTTTCGACTTTTTACCCGATTTCGTGGAGGGAGTTGAGGATGTCTTGAATACGTGCGTGGAGTGAACTCACCGTCTCACCTTCCTGCATTTTTAGATTGTATAGTTTATTAAACAATAAATCACGTTTACTTACTTTGGTGGCTGAGGTGCCCTCGTGCAGTTCTATTAGTTTCTCCCACAGCTCCTTTGCAGTTGAAAACGGACCAACTCTGTTGAGCTCCTCTTTGGTCAGGCCACATTAGAGGGTGCATGTTGCTATGGCATCAACTTCCACCTTCTTGATTAGGGTTGGTTCCCATTTTTCCCAGGGTGTAGGCTTGCCATCATCGTCGGTTGGTAGTTGCAATCCCGTCTTGACGATCATCCACGCCTTGAACTGAATTTTGAGGAAGGTTTCCATTCGTCCATTCCAGTACCCGAAATCTTCTCCGGTGAAAAGCGGGGGACGAACGGTGCTGAAACCCACTTGTTGGGCCATTGATAGTATGGAAAAAATAAAAGAAAAAAGAAATGTCCCAAGACTAGGTCTTGGATTAGCAGTGCGGGAAGTAAAGTTAAGATTACGAGCTCGAGTGGTGTTGCACCAACTTCGAGCCAAAACCGATTTGTAAAACGAATCAGAATGTAGCTATTAAGCTAGATTCTAATTGACTCCGTAAAATCGAAAAACACCATGAAAAAATTACGTGATTGGTGGTTGCACCAAATCAACGCGACCCCGCTCTGATACCAATTGTTGGATCGAAAGCGCTAGATGGGGGGTGAATAGCACTCGTGGCTTTCACTCATTTCAGAATCGTAAAACAATCGAGAGTTTAAAGCAGTGGAAATGAAAGAAAGACAAACACACAGAAACACACCAAGATTTACTTGGTTTGGAGCCTTGAGCGACTCCTACTCCAAGGCACACGCTCGTTGAGCGTTTACGGTGGGCAACAACTATTTTTTATAAAATCTATTACAAGCTAAGTACAAATAAACTATAAATGAACTTTATACCGACAACAGCAAAATGGAAACTGAAGCTTCGGGTCATCAGTAAGTTGTTGCAGCACTTCGGGATCGTCTCGTAGGCAGCTTTCAACGTAAGGATTGCTTGGAATTCATTGTTGTGAGTGCTGCCTCGAACCCCTCTTTTATACTATGCTGGAGGCGCCTCTAAGCCTGTCCAAGGAGTTGGTGTGGGAAGCATCCGACGATCGACCGTTGTTTTGATAATGGCAAAGGAATCCAAAGTTAAGTTGTTTTGTGATCTAACGTACTTAATTGAGTATTTCAGGAAAGTCCTAGCTGCGGTTAGGTAGGTGGAAAACCCTAGGGGGTGGTAACCCTAGGTCATAGGGGTTGGTAACCCTATGCAGAAAGTCTTGGCGGGTCGAGAGCTTTAGGCAAAAGTCCTGGGGGGGGGGGGGGGGGGTAACCCTAGGTGGCAAGTCCTGGTGTCGCGAACCAGGTGAAAGACTGGACCAGTCGGGAAGCGGAAGTCCAGCAGAAAGTCAGGAAGTCTCGAACGCTGAGCAAATGTCCAGTCGATCTGGAGGATCGCACTGGCAACAGGTAAATCTCCTGAGTGGAGTAGGTGAGGACGCGTTCCCCATAGAGGGAACAGTAGGCGTCGGGTCGACCTAGGATTTCCGGTTGGAAATCCGAAGTTAGGCCCGAACAGTCTGACGACTGTCAAAGTTTATCTATCATATTATTTTTGTGCTAACTTTATTTTGCAGGATTTGTGTTTGGGACTAACATAATTTGCAGGAACAAAGGAGCAACACAGACCTCGGATGAACAGTGTCCGAGGCGCCTCCATGGGGCTTGGAGGCGCCTCGGGTTCTAGCCGAAGCTAGTTGTCCAGAGACGTTGGAGGTGCCTCGGAGGTCACTGGAGGCACCTTGGACCAGGCGTTGGAGGCGCCTTGGAGCAGCTTGGAGGCGCCTTCAATGGGATAAGGTGCGACCAGATCAGAGCTGATCCACGCGTGCGACTCGGCGGCCTGGAGGAGCCTCGGACAGGCTTGGAGGCGCCTCCAGCACTGTTTAAAAGGGGACTTCGAGCAGCAGCTTAACAAAACAATTCACAAGCGATCCTTCTACATTCAATTGCTAACGAGTTCATCCCAAAGTGCTGTGACGACATACCGACGACCCGAAACTCCAGATTTTGACATTGTTACTCTCGGTATAGTTTTCTTTTATAGTGCTAAATTGTAATAATCTTGTAACATTCTTTCGAGCTTATAGTTGTTGCCCACCGAAAGCGGTCAACGACCGCAGGCCTTGGAGTAGGAGTCGCCACAGGCTCAGAACCAAGTAAACGACCGTGTTCTTGTGTTGTTCCCTTTTCTTTATTTCCGCTGCGTGTTTCACTCTGATAGTTTTTATGAATCGAACGAAATAGCCACGAGCGCTATTCACCCCTCTAGAGCTTTCGATCCAACAATTGGTATCAGAGCATGGTCGCGTTGATCTGGTGCAACCACCAATCACGTAATTTTTCGTGGTATTTTTAGTTTTACGGAGTCAATTAGAATTAGCTTATTAGCTATATTCTAATTATTTTTTTTCGAATCGATTTTTGCTCGAGACTGGTGCAACACCACTCGAGTTTGTTTTTCTTTCTTTATTTCCCGCATTGCTAATCCAAGACCTAGTCTTGGGACATCTCTATTTTTTTGCTATTTTTGCATATCGCTAATGACCCAACAAGAAGGTTTCAACACCGTTCGCCCCCCACTTTTCTCCGGAGAAGACTTCGGATATTGGAAGAGGCGAATGGAAACCTTCCTCAAGATACAGTTCGACACTTGGATGATTATCAAGATTGGAGTACAACTATCAACCGACGAAGACGACAAGCCAACACCCTGTGAAAAATGGGAACCGACCCTAATCAAGAAGGTGGAAGCTGACGCCAGAGCGACCTGCACCCTCCAGTGCGGACTGACCAAGGAGGAACTCAACAGAGTTGGACCATTCTCCAGCACAAAAGAGCTTTGGGAGAAGCCGATCGAACTCCACGAGGGCACCTCCGACACCAAGGTAAGCAAGAGAGATCTCTTGTTCAATAAATTATATAATCTGAAAATGCAGGAAGGAGAGACAGCAAGTCAACTCCATGCACGGATTCAAGACATCCTCAACTCCCTCCACACTATCGGGCAAAAGGTCGAGAACAGGGATATTATAAGGTACGCACTTAATGCTTTTCTGAGGAGCACATTGTGGGCATCGATGGTTGATGCCTACAAAGTCTCCAAGGCTTTAACTTCCATTAGACTAGATGAATTGTTCTCAGAATTCGAGTTACATGAACAAACTAATACACAACCAATCGAGAAAGGTATTGCTTTGGTTGCAGGTACCAGTCGAACACGCGAACCAAGATCACGGCGAAGAACTGAACCTGAATTGGATGTCGAACCCGACTCAGACGATGAAAATGATGAATTGACCTCCGAACTCGTAAAGCTTGTGAAGAAGCTCTACAAGAAGAAGAAGGGATTCAACAAGAGAGACTTAAAGAAAGCCGTACAATCAAAAGAAGTTCAACCCAGCCCAAAGGTCAAGTTTGAGGTGATCTGTTATGGGTGTAACCAGAAGGGGCACATCAAGGCCAACTGCCCCAATCAGAAGGATGCAAAGAAGCAGAGGAAGAAGAAGGTGCTAAAAGCAACCTTTGAAGAATCTTTAGAAGAGGATACCGATGACGAGCTCGAACAGACGAGCCTCCTTGCCCTAATGGCCTGAGACCAGATCGATATGTCCGAGAGCGAGAGCGAGTCAGAAGCAGAATCGGAAAGAAGCCACGGATCCGTATCCGTTTCTGAAGGGCCCGATCCCTTTGTCAGTATCCGTCGACTAAACAATCTAGTCAATTACTTGTTATGAAAATTAGCTAAGTCTAATCTTAGAATTAAGTCACTTCTAAAGGAAGTAGCTGTCCTTAAAGAAGTGACTAACTCCGAATCTTTGACTGAATCAAGTCAGACTGGAAACTCGACTCAAACCCAAAAACTTGAGGAAGAGAATTCCAGTCTGAAAACTCAGGTCAAGGATCTGGAGAAAACATTAGAACGATTCTCTTTGGGCTCCAAGAACCTTGACCTAATTTTTGGAATACAAAGGGCAATCTACAATAGAACTGGACTAGGATATAAATCGAAAAAGAAATATAAGTCATACTTATCACTTATACAAAGAACAAATAGAAAAACAGTCCAAGCATGGGTACCCAAGTCCAACCTGGTTAATCAAGTTAAACTTGGTCAATATTGGGTCCCTAAGGATCAAATACACTACCTCGATAGACCATATCGAGGCTATGATCCAGGGGGAGCTAGAAGAAAAATGATAAAAATTAATTTTAATTAATTAAATTAAAATTAAAATTAAATAAAATTAAAATTCAAATTAAAATTAAATAAACTTAAAATTTAAATTAAATTAAAATCAAGTTAAATCAAATAAAATTAAATCAAATTAAAATCTAAAGGAAGGCTCCAGAATAGCTGGCACCTCCGAACTTAATACACCCGATAAGGGTAACCAAGAGTAGACCACCCGGCAGGGTAATTAAGGATAGATTAAAATAAGTTCGGTTTAACTTGACTCATGGTACTGGTGAAGTATTGGATGATAGTACATTGGGGAAACATAGTCATTGCATGTCTAGGAAGATATGGCTTCGACCTGGTGCATTTGGCTAAGTGGAACTGACCGAAGCTACCCTTTATGGATCTTAACCTGTTAGACTAAGGTTTTATACAAAGTTCAATGGGTAAGACTATTTGGAAAACCTCGAAGGCATGGTTACTTTAATGAGGTCCTTTTGACTCACCATAGGCCAGAAGTTTATTCAAAAAATGCCTACTTGTTCAACCCAAAGCTAAACCTGAATCTAACACAAAGTTAAACCGAACCCTAAAATTGAATCTAATTCATCTCACAAAAATTGTACGATTACCTGATTGAAAATTTAGATCGGGTGAAATGACTAAGGAATAGCAATTTAAAATCAAATTTGAAATTAAAATTCAAAATTAAATTCGAAATTAAACTTAATTCAAATTTAAAATTAAATTTAATTCAAATTCAAAATTAAATTCGTAATTGAAATTAATTCAAAATCAAAATTAAATTCATAATTAAAATTATTTTTCAAAAATTCAATTAACTTAAAATTATTTTTCAAACTTAAAATTATTTTTCAAAAATTCAATTAACGTAAAATTATTTTTCAAAAATTTAATCAATTTAAAATTATTAAAAAAAATAAATTAACATAAAATGATTTTTCAAAAATTAAATTAACTTAAAATTATTTTTCAAAAAGTTAATTAACTTAAAATGATTTTTCAAAAAATCAATTAACTTAAAATTATTTTTTTCAAACTTAAAATTATTTTTTTTTTCAAACTTAAAATTATTTTTCAAAAATTAACTTAAAATTATTTGTCAAACTTAAATTTTTTTTTTCAAAAATTAACTTAAAATTATTTTTCAAACTTAAAATTATTTTTCAAAAATTAAATTAACGTAAAATGATTTTTCAAAGAAAATTAACTTAAAATTATATTTCAAAAATTTAATTAACTTAAAATTAAATTTCAAAAAATTTAATTAACTTAAAATTATTTTTCAAAAATTTAATTAACTTAACATCATTTTTCAAAATTTAAAACAACTTGAAATTATCTTTCTAAAATTAATTAACGTTCTAAAATTAATTAATTGAAATTATCTTTCTAAAATTAATTAACTTAAATTATATTTCTAAAATTAATTAACTTAAATTATTTTTCAAAAATTAATTAACTTAAATTATTTTTCTAAAATTATCAACTTAAAATATTTATCATATTAACTAACCGAATAACTATTGAAAACCTTGTACGGGTGAATTGAAATTATAGAGAGCTTAATTCAATCAAACTATCTTTTAATCCATTAAAAGAATCCAAATCAACTACTTTATGTGTAGGAACTGGATCAATAGATGATAGATATTGGATGCTCCAGACATATGACTGGAGATAGGTTGGAGTTCACTAAGCTCAAACTGAAGAGCCTAGGGTCAGTTGCATTCGACAACGACGGTAAACTTAAGGTAATCGGAAGAGGTAATATCGAACTTAATTCCAATTTTGTCATTCGAAAAGTTTTATTAGTTGAAAATTTTAATTTTAATCTATTAAGTATTAGTCAATTGTGTGATAGTGGATACTTAGTGTAACGACTCGGCCCTTTGGCCTCTTGGGCGGCCCTTATGGCGGCCCAACTGACGGCCCTTATGTCGTCGACCCATTTGGCGACCTCTCATGTCGTCGACCGACGACCCTTGGTTGTGCCGTTACTCACTAGGATTATCCACCCCTGGCCGTGGATTTTTGCCTCCCCCAGGATTCAAACTCTAAACCTCCAGACTTAAGTATTAGAGTTTATGAATCCTGGTAGCCAAGTGTGCGGCTCTCACTTGGCTACCAGGATTCAAAAACTCTAGTACTTAAGCTTGGAGGTCTAGAGTTCGAATCCTGGGGGAGGCAAAAATCCATTGGCCAGTAAATTATAGGTAAGAACAGCCTTTATATAAATAGTATTTAGTTAGAATGAGTTTAGCATTTTTCTTGCCACTCAAAAGGGAAAGAACAACCTTTATATAAAGTACGTAGTGTTAGTTCTTAGTTTTCTTGAACATGAATAGCTAATATGTTTATCTTGTAGTTTGATTGGCCTTGCTTTATTTTTATAGCCTGCTCAATTAGTTGCAATTCCCTACTTGTTAGATATACTTACAGTATTCTAGTATGCCCTATTAGGGGATCATGAGAAGTTATGAGTAGAGAAAAAGACCAAGGTCTAGTTAGAAAAGATAACAAGTAATTTAAAGTAAGAGGCTAGTACCCGACTTCCGAGGTTGTCGTTAAACAAATCCAGGTGACCAATTCCAAGGTCTTGGCCCTAGTAAGACCAAGGTCTTTACCCTCATAGGACTGGAGGCTCGCTACCTCCGTCTCTATTAGAGAGCGCGCATTTGGTACTAAGACTGGGCCCAAGAAAGAGAAGAAGAAAGTAAATATTAATTTCAAGTATAAGGCTATAAGTGAATGAAACAAGTATCACCTATGTTTAGAACCAGCAAAGTTTAGCTCTTATAATTCCAAGCATACAGTATTGGTTCATTTGCTTTCCTTATGAGTTTATTGAGCATGATTAGCTTTATTTCCAGCATGCAGATTATTTTAGTGTTTTGCTGTTAGATGAGCATGAGTAGCTTTTCTATTTAGCACTTCAGTTTTAGCACCCTTGTATCTTATACACTTTAGAGTTTTTTGTGAGATAGTTTAGCACTTACTAAGCAATCCGCTTATAGATTCATTTTCCTCCTACTGCAGATAAAGGAAAAGCTAAAGTATAAGGAGGAAGGCGACAAGATGGTGGTGATGGTCTGTGATGTTTGGGACTATGGGGAGATCTAAGAAGTTGCTAGTGAATTGTTCTAATATGCATTACTAGTTTAGGCTTTTGTATTGCCGGATCTGCATTGCTAACTAGATAAGAGATTTTTCCGTGAATTGATTCTTTTGCATTGCTAAAGATTATTGTTTATTTTTGAGTTGCTGCTACTAGGATTTGGTAGATAAATCAATTACTAGATTTCTTGTATTGCTGCTTTAATGTTGCTGAAATATGTTGGGAAATCTAGAAACGTGCAGATTTTGACATAGTATTCACTATTCCAGCCGCTTGGCTGATATGGCTGGAATAGTTCTAGTGTCACATTTGGTTACATAGGGTTGCTAAGAATTGTATAGATTTTTACGTATTGGAAATGTATATGTTAAATTTTTAATCATGTTTAACCGCTGCCATGTACGGAGATTGGTTCATTTTGCATGTTCATTCTTTTGGTTGCATGGAAACCTGCTTGTATAGAATGCTTATTTACTTTGATAAAATTTGAAATCGTTTCATAGTATGGCTGAATGGTTTACTTGCTTTTCTGTACCCATGTATGCTAGTCCAGTTTTCATTGAAGAAGATTAAGTGTAATCCGTAGCACGCATGTAGCCGACTTGATAGGCTTCAGTTGTTGTGAGTTAGTATAGTACTTGTTGCCCCTGTATGCAAGACCTATTGCTGTAGTCAGAAGTACTTAAATATGCTCTTGTTGTTTTGTGAGTTATTTATATATATCCGCATGCTACGTCCTACTTATTCTGTATATGTTGCATGTTCTGTAAATAAGTTTCATTTCCTTTTAGAGATTTTTAAGTATTGCTATTTCTAGCATAAGAAAATAAGTTAAGTAAAGTTAGTAGTCAAGTAGCGGTCGCCCTCAGAGTAGTAGTAAGGAGGGTGGTCGTTATAGTTGGTATCAGAGCAATCTCCATTCTCCAGCATCACACATCAGCACCATCTTTGTCGTCTTCAAGTAAGAAAGTATTTAAGTTTTCCTTTTATGCTTTCTTTATTATTTGCAGTATGGAGTAATTGCTTATATGCGCTCTAGTAAGATAGAAGTTTTGTTTTCTTTATTCATACATATGTTTGTTTAGAAAGCATAGAGAAGATATCAAGCCTTGTTCTTTGCATAATTAGATAGCAAGAAGAGGGTGTCCCCGTACCGCTCGTAATGAGGACCAGGACCAGGAGAACGAAGGCCCAGGCTCAACTGAGCCCAATCTCTCTGAAGTTGTTGCTCAACTCCAAAAACAAGTAGTAGAGCAGCAGCAAGTAATTGCAAATCTGATGGCAAATCAGCAATCAGTTCCTCCCCCTCCCCCAGCTGTCACTGCGGAGACTCCAGTGGTAACTGAGGTTCCACCAGCTGCCCAGAGAGTCGTCACAATACCTCATAGACAAGAAGCTTACCTCATACAGTGGCTGAAATTGAAACCAGAGAGCTTCTCAGGCACGACTGAGCCCTGGGATGCCCAAGCTTGGTTCAAAACACTGGAGAGCACAATGGAGCTTATTGACTGGCCAGAAGTCGAGAAGGTCAAGTGCGCCTCTTTCTGCCTGTCAGGAGATGCTCGTATGTGGTGGGAGAGGATAAAGACCAAGAGGGCAGCCAATCAGATGAGCTGGGCTGATTTTCAGTCAGAGTTTTATGAAGAGTTCTTCCACCTACAGATCACCAACAAGCACTATGAGGAATTTATAGAGTTCAAACAAGGTGACCTGTCAGTGGAAGAAGCAACCAAGAAGTTCAACAGACTAGCTCGTCTCTGCCCAGAGCTGGTAAGTACAGAGAAGGAGCGAGTCAGACTGATGCTCAGGATGTTGAGACCAGTGATAACACTTAATGTGAGCAGTGGAGCTCACTGGCCCCATACTGGTGAAGAGTTTATCAGTAGGGCATTAATTATTGAGCACTACCTGAACGACATCAAAGCACAACAAGTGCAGCACAAGCCATTGAAGATAGAGGACAAGACAGTGGGGAGCCAGAAATCCCAGTCAAGTAAACAGAACTGGAAAGGCAAGGGTAGTAAAAGAAAGTAGTGGAACTCAGGAAGTAACCAGAAGGGAGGACCAGCAAACAACAGACCAAGTTCCCTCCCTGTCCCAAATGTGGGAGAACACATCCAGGAGCCTGTCTTTTGGGTAAGACTGGATGTTATTCTTGTGGTCAGGAAGGACACATGGCTAAAGAATGTCCTAACAAGCTCAAAGCACCTCAGCCACAGCCAGTGCAATATGGAGGCAAGCCTACACAGTTATATCACATGGAAGCAGCACTAGAGGGACCATATATCAGTCAGAGAAGGTTGGAAGCTCCACCAATTCCATCCTTTGATAGTGCCAGAGTATTCTCCCTCACCAAAGAGGAAGCTACTAGTGCCTCCAAGGTTGTAACAGGTCAAGTAGTTATTTTTCAGCATTTAGCTACTGTACTATTTGATACTGGGGTGACCCATTCTTTCATATCAGTACCCTTTGCCAGTAAATTACAGGTGCCTACAGAGAGTATGAACTCCAAGTTCTTGACGACCCTACCTTCTGTGGAAGTCATGGAGTCCAATCAGTGGCTTCGAGCTGCACCGGTCAGAATTACAGACCGAGAACTATATGTTAGCCTGGTAGTCCTCGCCATGCAAGATTTCGATATCATTTTGGGTATGGATTTCCTCAGCAAGTATAGTGCTTCAGTAGACTGCCGTAGAAGGAAAGTAATCTTTAGTCCAGAGGGTGAACCACCTTTTGAATTCACGGGAGTGCCTAGGAAGAAGACCCAGAAACTTCTCTCTTCTCTAGCAACTCACCAGATGTTAGCTAAAGGGTGTGCTGGTTTTCTTGCATACATAGTAAATGCAGAAGAACAGAAAGGACTCAAGCAGGAGGATGTTCGGGTAGTATGCGAGTATCCAGAAGTATTTCCAGAAGAGCTACCTCGACTGCCTCCCAACAGAGAAGTGGAGTTTGAGATTGAATTAGTTCCTGGTACCGGTCCAATTTCAAAAGCTCCGTATCGCATGTCTCCAACAGAGCTAAAAGAGTTACAAGAACAACTTCAGGAGCTACTTGACAAAGGCTTCATCCGCCCTAGTCACTCACCTTGGGGAGCTCTTGTGTTGTTTGCCAATAAGAAGGACAGATCTATGCGGATGTGCATAGATTATAGAGCTCTGAATCAAGTGACAATCAAGAACAAGTACCCGCTTCCCAGGATCGACGACTTATTTGATCAGTTGAGAGGGGCAACAGTATTCTCAAAGATAGACCTGCGCTCTGGGTACTATCAGCTGAAAGTGAAAGAAAGGGATATACCCAGGACGATTTTCAGGACCAGATACGGACACTACGAGTTTGTAGTCATGCCTTTTGGTGTGACTAATGCACTTGCAGTCTTCATGGACTTGATGAACAGAATGTTCAGAGAATACCTTGATAAATTTGTCATCATGTTCATCGACGACATTCTAGTCTATTCCAGAACCCTAGAGGTGCATGACACGCACTTGAGAATAGTCTTGCAGACCCTACAGCAGAAACAACTTTATGCCAAATTTTCGAAGTGCGAGTTCTGGTTAAATCAGGTGGCGTTTCTAGGTCACATTATTTCTAAAGAAGGCATCTAAGTGGATCCTGCCAAGATAGAGGCAGTCAATAATTGGCATAGGCCCAAGAACGTTAGAGAGATCAGAAGTTTCCTTGGTTTAGTTGGGTACTACAGAAAATTTGTGGAGGACTTTTCCAAGATAGCCTCTCCACTAAAAGCCCTAATGAGGAAGGATAAGAAGTTTGAATGGTCAGACAAATGTGAGCAGAGTTTCCAAGAGCTAAAGAAGAGACTGACCAGTGCTCCCATCCTGATAGTTCCAGAAAGTGACAAGAGTTTTGACATCTACAGTGATGCTTCCAAGATGGGACTAGGAGCTGTACTCATGCAAGAAGGAAAAGTTATAGCTTATGCTTCCAGACAACTCAAAGACTATGAGAAGAACTATTGGGTTTTTCGGGCCCCGAAAACCGCTTTTTTGCGTCGCGGAAACCCTGAAAGCCCCTAGCCATGGATCCGTGCGAAGAAAATTTACGAAAAACTTACGAGTACGAGTTTACTATCTAGATCTACACTTAGATCTACATGTTTAGAAATTTACCCTTGTAGTGAAGCCCTTCGCGTTCCCGCTCGTCCAAACGGTGCCGGATCTCGAGAGTGTCAAAATAGACACTCCTCTAGAAGTATCCACACGAACACACTAGGTTGAGGTGACCAAAAACCAAGGTGTGCTAGCACCTATGTGATTCGGCCAACGAAGGAGGAGAGGGAGAGCTTGATAGGAAGAAGGAAGAAAAATGCACACTTGAATGAAAAATTGAATTCTCATTCAAACAATAGTGGCCGGCCACTCTCCATTGTAACCCCAAATTAATTGCATTAATTGCAATTAATGTGAAGCCATTAAAGATTTGTAACTTCCATGAGGTGGCACCCATGATGATGTGGAGTAACATCATTGGTCCACATCAATGCTAACTCACCAATGAGGTGGCATAAAGTCAAGTCAAACTTGACTTTTAATCTTCCTCTCAAGTCAAGTCAAACTTGACCAAATCTCTTTTATGGTTGATCGAATCCAACCATTTGATTCAAGCCAACTTAATATAATGAATCTAATTCATTTAATTAAATTGATTCAATGAGTCAAAATCTAAATTAGACTCATTGAACACATGAATCAACTTGAGTCGAACTCAAGTTAGCCCAATTAGGATTACTCTTAATCCAATTTGATTCATCAAATGAATCTAATCCTCTTGGTTCATCATATGAACCTAATCTCCATCTAATTGTCCTAAGTGTGTGACCCTATAGGTTCTTGTAACGTTGGCAATGCCCTAAATCCATTTAGGAGCATAAGTAATGAGCGGTATCTAGCAACACATCATTACTACCCAAGTTACAATAATGTCGAGATCCGACATCACCTTGTGACTCCTCACAAAATATGACAAGTGTCCTTCTATCCTAGACATCTAGATTGATCAATGTGAGGCATAGACCGTGTCATCCTCTGACCAATCTAAATCTTGAACTCCAAGTAGACTCACTAAATCAAATGAACTCAATATCCTATATTGACTCATTTGGGCATGGCCATGCACTTCGTGGTCTCACTCTATCAAGAATACCAATGTCTCTCCTGTCATATAGGAGGGATAGATACCATCTACATCACTCACATCCCTCTGCATAATTTGTTATATACCCAGTAATCGCCTTTATAGTCCACCCAGTTACGGGTGACGTTTGACGAAATCAAAGTACATAACTCCTTATGCAGGGATCTATGGTGACTTCGGGTCTATGGACTAGTAGTCATACTAATAGCCACATGAGAAAGTATATGACACTCATATAACGATCCATGATACTTTATCATGGCGGGTCATTCAGTATACATTCTCTAATGTATACCCATGTGTCAACTTGATATCTCTATATCCATGACTTGTGAGATCAAGTCATCGAGTTGACCTACATGCTAGTCTTATTGCATTAACATTGTCCCTGAATGTTAATACTGGACTAGGTATGATTAAGAGTAGTGTTCCCTATATCATCTCACTATCGGTTCAACTAACCGATTGATATAGGTGAGAACCGTCTACTCAAGGACATTATTATACTTAGTTTATTTGGCACCAATACAAGTAAGTATAATAACCAAAATCAAAATGCCTTTATTTATTTAGAATATGATACAATAAGTCCAAAATACAATCATCAAATGATTGTCTCTAGGGCTCTAGCTAACAATCTCCCACTAGCACTAGTGCCAATCAGTGTAGGCTCTAAGCCCAAATGACCTAGTGTGACCATCATGCTTCTTCTGTGCCAAAGCCTTGGTCAAGGGATCTGCGATGTTAGCCTCTGTAGGTACTCTGCAAATCTTCACATCTCCTCTCTCGATGCTCTCTCGAATGAGATGGAAGCGCCGTAGTATGTGTTTGGTCCGCTGGTGTGAGCGAGGTTCCTTCGCCTGTGCTATAGCTCCATTGTTGTCACAATAGAGCTCAATGGGGTCAGCAATGCTAGGAACCACCCCAAGTTCAGTGATGAACTTGCGGATCCAAACTGCCTCCTTTGCCTCGATGCAAGAATGTACTCAACTTCTATTGTAGAATCAGCCATCGTATCCCTTGAACTCTTCCAAATGACAAGACCACCATTAATGCAAAATACGAACCCCGATTGCGATCTATAGTCATCCTGGTCGGTCTAGCATCACTGTAACCCTTTACAGCTAGCTCATCATTGCCTCCATATATCAAGAAATATTCTTTAGTCCTTCCTATGTACTTAAGAATATTCTTGACCGCTATCCAGTGACTTTCACCTAGATCTGACTGATATCTGCTCGTCATGCTCAAAGCATACGAGACATCAGGTCGAGTACATAGCATGGCGTACATGATCGATCCTATGGCTGAGGCATAAGGGATCTGATCCATGCGGTCTCTCTCCTCTCTAGAAGAGGGACCTTGAGTCTTCGAAAGACTCATGCCATGTGACATCGGCAGATATCCCTTCTTGGAGTTCTGCATGGCAAATCGAAGGAGTACCTTGTCAATGTATGTACTCTGACTTAGGCCAAGCAATCTCTTAGATCTATCTCTATAGATCTGTATCCCTAGAATACGAGATGCCTCACCTAAGTCCTTCATTGAGAAGCAACTCCCTAGCCAAGTCTTGACAGACTGAAGCATAGGGATGTCCTTCCCAATGAGTAGTATGTCATCCACATACAATATGAGGAAGACAACTATATCCCCTACAACCTTCTTGTAGACGCAAGGTTCATCTTCGTTCTTGATGAAACCAAACTGTTTGATTGCATCATCGAATCGAAGATTCCAGCTCCGAGAAGCTTGCTTTAGTCCATAAATGGACCTATGCAGCTTGCATACTCTACTAGTATGCTGTGGATCTACAAAACCCTCAGGTTGTGTCATATACACATCCTCGAGCAGGTTTCCATTCAGAAACGCGGTTTTGACATCCATCTGCCATATCTCATAGTCATGGTAGGCTGCAATAGCAAGCATGATCCGAATGGACTTAAACATCGCTACTGGAGAAAAGGTCTCATCATAGTCAATACCATGAATCTGCTTGAAACCTTTAGCTACCAAGCGACCTTTATAAATAAGTCCATCCATGTCATGTTGGGTTTTTCGGGCCGCGAAAACCGCTTTTCGCGTCGCGGAAACCCCGAATCACCCAAGGCCAACGGATCCGTGCAAGGAAAACCAAAAATAAATACGAGTACGAGTTTGAAAAACCTTTTAGATCTACTCCTAGATCTACATGTTAAGAACTTTACCCTTGTTGCGTGCCTTTCGCGTTCCCGCTCGTCCAAGGAGTTGCTGGATCTCTAGACCGTCAAGCGTCGGTCCTCTAGAAGTATCCACACGGACACGTAGGTGGAGAAAACCTTACACAAAGGTGTGCTAGCACCTTGGTAAGATTCGGCCAAGGCAAGGAGGAGAGGGAGAGGAAGAGCTTCAAGAGGAAGAAGAAGAAGATACACCACTTGAATGGAAAAATGAATTCACATTCAAAATCAAATGTGGCCGGCCACTCTCCATGGTGAAAACCCCCAAATTAATTGCATTAATTGCAATTAATATGAAACCATTAAAGAGAATGGCTTTGTAACTTCCATGAGGTGGCACCCATGATGATGTGGAGTATCATCATTGGTCCACCTAATGCCAACTCACCAATGAGGTGGCAAAAGGTCAAGTCAAAATTAACCTTTGGTCTTCCTTCTTAAGTCAAGTCAAACTTGACCCAATCTCTTCCATGGTTGATCTAATCTAACCATTTGATTCAAGCCAACTTAATATAATGAATCTAATTCATTTAATTAAATTGATTCAATGAGTCAAAATCAAAATTAGACTCATTGAACACATGAATCAACTTGAGTCAAACTCAAGTTAGCCCAATTAGGATTACTCTTAATCCAATTTGATTCATCAAATGAATCTAATCCTCTTGGTTCATCATATGAACCTAATCTCCATCTAATTGTCCTAAGTGTGTGACCCTATAGGTTCTTGTAACGTTGGCAATGCCCTAAACCAATTTAGGAGCATAAGTAATGAGCGGTATCTAGCAACACATCATTACTACCCAAGTTACAAGAATGTCGAGATCCGACATCACCTTGTGACTACTAATTGTGACCCCTCACAATATGTGACATTGTCCTTCTATCCTAGACATCTAGATTGATCAATATGAGGCATAGACTGTGTCATCCTCTAATCAATCTAAATCTTGAACTCCAAGTAGACTCACTCGATCAAATGAGTTCAACATCTAATGTTGACTCATTTGGGCATGGCCATGCACTTAGTGGTCTCACTCTATCAAGAATACCGATGTCGCTCCCGTCATATGGGAGGGATAGATTCCATCTACATCACTCACATCCCTCTACATAATTCGTTATATACCCAGTAATCGCCTTTATAGTCCACCCAGTTACGGGTGACGTTTGACGAAACCAAAGTACATAACTCCTTATGTAGGGATCTATGGTGACTTCAGGTCTAAGGACTAGTAGTCATACTAATAGCCACATGAGAAAGTATATGACACTCATATAACGATCCATGATACTTTCTCATGGCGGGTCATTCAGTATATATTCTCTAATGTATACCCATGTGTCAACTTGATATCTCTATATCCATGACTTGTGAGATCAAGTCATCGAGTTGACCTACATGCTAGTCTTATTGCATTAACATTGTCCCTGAATGTTAATACTCGACTAGGAATGATTAAGAGTAGTATTCCCTATATCATCTCACTATCGGTTCAACTAACCGATTGATATAGGTGAGAACCATCTACTCAAGGACATTATTATACTTAGTTTATTTGGCACCAATATAAGTAAGTATAATAACCATAATCCAAATGCCTTTATTAATATACAAGAATATGATACAATGAGTCCTTACAATCATCAAATGATTGGCTCTAGGGCTCTAACTAACATGTCAGTCTTTCTCTTAAAGACCCACTTGCACCCTATGGGTTTTACCCCTTCAGGTGGATCAACCAAAGTCCAAACTTGGTTGGTGTACATGGATTCCATCTCGGATCTCATGGCCTCTAGCCATTTCTCGGAATCTGGTCTCATCACAGCTTCCTGATAGGTGGTAGGCTCATCCTCTATGAGCACAACGTCATCATGGTCAGACAAGAGAAATGAGTATCTCTCAGGCTGACGACGTACCCTATCAGACCTGCGAAGAGGAATGTCTACTTGAACTGGTTGTTGTTCCTCAACTCCTTGTGGAACATCATCCACAACACTTTATGGTTCCTGTTCAATTTCCATCGAGGCATCAGTGCTATTGTTCGCATCTTGAACTTCTTCAAGATCGAATGCGCTCCCACTAGTCTTTCTAGGAACAAAGTCCCTTTCTAGAAAGACCTCAGTCTTTGCCACAACTACCTTGTGCTGACTGGGAATGTAGAAGTAATATCCCTTAGTTTCCTTGGGATATCCAATGAAATAGTACTTGTCGGATTTGGGTCCTAATTTGTCTGAGACTTGACATCGTACGTAAGCCTCACAACCCCAAATTCTCATGAAAGACACCTGGGCATCTCTCCTAGTCCATATCCTATATGGTGTCTTTATCACGGCCTTGGATGGAACTCGGTTGAGTATAAAAGCTGTCGTGTCTAGAGCATAGCCCCAAAGGTATGTCGAAAGATCTGTGTGACTCATCATCGATCGAACCATATCTAATAGGGTACGATTCCTCCTTTCGGATACACCATTCCACTGTGGTGTTCCAGGAGGAGTGAGTTGGGATAGAATCCCACACTCAGCTAGATAGTCACGGAACTCATGGCTAAGGTATTCTCCACCTCGATCGGATCGAAGTATCTTAATACTCTTGTCAAGCTGGTTCTGTACTTCATTCTTGAATTCTTTGAACTTTTCAAAGGATTTAGACTTATGTGTCATCAAGTACACATAACCATATCTACTGAAATCATCAGTAAATGTGATGAAGTACCTGTAACCGCCTCTAGCAGCAACATTGAAAGGGCCACATACATCACTATGTATGAGTCCTAACAAATCAGTTGCTCTCTCGCTGTGCCCACTAAAGTGAGTCTTGGTCATCTTGCCTCGTAGGCATGACTCGCATACCTCATATGATTCAAAATCAAATGAGTCCAGCATACCATCCTTATGGAGCTGGGATAAGCGCTTGTCATTTATATGACCTAAGCGACAGTGCCAGAGGTAGGTTTGGTTCATGTCATTTGACTTGAACCTCTTGGTATTTATGTTATAGATAGGGCTCTCAAGGTCTAGAATATAGAGTCTGTTTATCAGAGGTGCACTACAATAGAACATATCGTTTAAATAGACGAAACAACATTTGTTCTTAATAGTAAACGAGAAACCTTTCTTGTCCAAACAAGAAACTGATATAATGTTCTTAGTTAATGCAGGCACATAACAACAATCGACTAACTCTAATACAAGCCCAGAGGGCAGAGATAGAAAGTAAGTCCCTACAGCAACAGCAGCAACCCGTGCTCCATTGCCTACTCGTAGGTCCACCTCGCCCTTTGTCAATGCCCTGCTATTTCTCAACACCTTCAGTACAAATATGATAAGCACATCCAGTATCTAATACCCATGATGTAGAAATAGATAGATTGACTTCTATAACATATATACCTGAAGTGGAAGTCTCACTTTGCTTCTTCTTAAGATCCTCCAAGTATACCTTGCAGTTCCTCTTCCAGTGCCCGGTCTGACCGCAGTGGAAGCAGGTAGCATCCTTGGCGACCCCTCCTTTAGGCTTCAGTGCCTTGCCTTTGCCCTTGGCTTGGGACTTTCCCTTGCCTTTGGGCTTGCCCTTGCCCTTATGTTTCTGAACCATCAGAACAGTGTTGGGCTTAGCCTTCTTAAGGTTTAGCTCAGCAGTTCTTAACATGCTAAGCAGCTCGGGCAGTGGCTTGTCAATCTCGTTCATATTATAGTTTAGAACGAACTGACTATAGCTATCCGGCAAGGATTGCAAGATCAGATCAGTGGCCAGCTCTTGGCCAAGTGGGAACCCCAACCTTTGTAGGTTCTCTATGTACCCAATCATTTTGAGTACATATGGGCCTACAGGAGCCCCGTCTGACATCTTGCACTGAAACAGTGCCCTTGAGATCTCAAATCTCTCATGCCTCGCTTGTCCTTGATATAGTTGACGAAGATGTTCAACCATATCGTAAGCGCCCATTAACTCGTGTTGCTTCTGAAGCTCAGAGTTCATGGTCGCGAGCATTAGACAGGACACATCTAATGCGTCATCTTGATGCTTCTTGAAAGCATCTCGGTCAGCTCGCGGGGCAGTGGCAGGAGGAGCCTCCGGAATGGGCTGCTCCAGAACGTACAGTTTACGTTCCTGAGTGAGAACTATTCTCAGGTTCCTGTACCAGTCTAGGAAGTTTGCTCCGTTGAACTTGTCCTTCTCAAGTATAGATCGCAGGGAGAAGGTGTTCGTATTTGACGTCATGGTTATCTACAACAGAATAAAAGCAGAAATAAATATCATATTCTTAATCATTTAATTAGACCTTTAACTAAATGATGCTCCCACTGAATTCTATAATTCATGTGGGACAAGATCCACATCATACTAACCCTTGAGTTAGCTTTGGCTAATACGCCCAAGACTTAGTATGATCGGTAGGTAACGATTACCAATTGCATCTCTATGCAACTCTTGTTTATAGGATGAAATCCGCATTTATATTAAAACTCGAGTTAGCTTTGGCTAATACGCCCGAGAATTAATATAAACGTGATTTTGTCCTACCTTTCCAACCATTGGAAGAATGCCTATAGTTGTACTCGATCCAACCGAGTAAACTAGAAATATTCAATCTAATTGAGTTTGTACTCGCCCATGCGTTGATAGGTGGGACCAAGATTGTCCCTCCGTACTCTACCAAGATAGTATGTGTTGCTCTGCTTTGGCACATTCAACAACATCATGCGATCGAGGTAGTGGTAGGTATCACGGCATGGTAGACATTTTGAGTTATCGTGATTTAGATCTAATCTAAATGATGTTGTATCATATACACGAAATAGATCTAATCTAATCGATAGAGTGCATCTTGTACACGATGTAGATCTAATCTAATCGTAAGGGTGCATCTTGTGCACGATTTAGATCTAATCTTAATCGCTAGGCACTAATTAATTACTTAATTAAACATGCATCATATACACAAGTAATTAACTAAGTTTTGTGATTAGTCATGGCCCTACTACGATCTTCTCAAGCCAATGAGAACACCGGATGGTCAACCTAAGGTCAACTTCTCAAGCGTCTTCCTTTTGACCACCTTGTGTTGCTCGCGCCTTCCTCGTAACTCCATCTCGAGTGGACCTTCCACAGCTCCAATTTTTTTGTACATTACAATTTTGAAACTCGAGTTACATTCGAGTCTAAATCTAATTTACAACCAGAATAAAAGAAAGGCACGATGCGCAGGTCGCAAAAAATAAAATAAAAATAAAATACAAGCACGCACATCACATAACGGCACGCAGGCCGTATTATGAATTACAACACAATTGTCCAATCGAATTGGGTCTTTGGGCCATGACTATCACAAAATTAATATATAATTCAAAATTATATATTTCTGTAATTTTTCTATAATTTTCATAATTTTACAGATTTTATGAGTAAATTTTTCCCGGCGGTCCCGATTAGCGATTTCGGGCGCAATCGCGGAGCAAATCCCCTTGCGGGGTTAGGGGCAGTACCCCTACCCACGATCTAACCATCGCGAGTTGCTCCTAAGCGATCCAAGAGAACCTTATCCCGCTGTCCCAAAAAGATTTGGGTCGAAACGATGCCGTTTTGGGAAAAACATCTTGGTAGTCGAAGCCTACAAGTGTATAAAATCATAAATTTACAGAAATGTACAGAAGCTCTAAATTTTCATAAAAATCAAATTAAACTCGTACAAGCTTCGTACGTGGCTCTGATACCACTGTTGGGTTTTTTCGGGCCGCGAAAATCGCTTTTTCGTGTCGCGGAAACCCCGAAAGCCCCTAGCCATGGATCCGTGCGAAGAAAATTTACGAAAAACTTACGAGTACGAGTTTACTATCTAGATCTACACTTAGATCTACATGTTTAGAAAATTACCCTTGTAGCGAAGCCCTTCGCGTTCCCGCTCGTCCAAACGGTGCCGGATCTCGAGAGTGTCAAAATAGACACTCCTCTAGAAGTATCCACACGAACACACTAGGTGGAGGTGACCAAAAACCAAGGTATGCTAGCACCTATGTGGTTCGGCCAAGGAAGGAGGAGAGGGAGAGCTTGATAGGAAGAAGGAAGAAAAATGCACACTTGAATGAAAAATTGAATTCTCATTCAAACAATAGTGGCCGGCCACTCTCCATTGTAACCCCAAATTAATTGCATTAATTGCAATTAATGTGAAGCCATTAAAGAGAATGGCTTTGTAACTTCCATGAGGTGGCACCCATGATGATGTGGAGTAACATCATTGGTCCACATCAATGCTAACTCACCAATGAGGTGGCATAAAGTCAAGTCAAACTTGGTTTTTAATCTTCCTCTCAAGTCAAGTCAAACTTGACCAAATCTCTTCTATGGTTGATCGAATCCAACCATTTGATTCAAGCCAACTTAATATAATGAATCTAATTCATTTAATTAAATTGATTCAATGAGTCAAAATCTAAATTAAACTCATTGAACACATGAATCAACTTGAGTCGAATTCAAGTTAGCCCAATTAGGATTACTCTTAATCCAATTTGATTCATCAAATGAATCTAATCCTCTTGGTTCATCATATGAACCTAATCTCCATCTAATTGTCCTAAGTGTGTGACCCTATAGGTTCTTGTAACGTTGGCAATGCCCTAAACCCATTTAGGAGCATAAGTAATGAGCGGTATCTAGCAACACATCATTACTTCCCAAGTTACAAGAATGTCGAGATCCGACATCACCTTGTGACTACTAATTGTGACTCCTCACAAAATATGACAAGTGTCCTTCTATCCTAGACATCTAGATTGATCAATGTGAGGCATAGACTGTGTCATCCTCTGACCAATCTAAATCTTGAACTCCAAGTAGACTCACTAAATCAAATGAGCTCAATATCCTATATTGACTCTTTTGGGCATGGCCATGCACTTCGTGGTCTCACTCTATCAAGAATACCGATGTCTCTCCCGTCATATAGAAGGGATAGATCCCATCTACATCACTCACATCCCTCTGCATAATTTGTTATATACCCAGTAATCGCCTTTATAGTCCACCCAGTTACGGGTGACGTTTGACGAAACCAAAGTACATAACTCCTTATGTAGGGATCTATGGTGCCTTCGGGTCTAAGGACTAGTAGTCATACTAATAGCCACATGAGAAAGTATATGACACTCATATAACAATCCATGATACTTTCTCATGGCGGGTCATTCAGTATACATTCTCTAATGTATACCCATGTGTCAACTTGATATCTCTATATCCATAACTTGTGAGATCAAGTCATCGAGTTGACCTACATGCTAGTCTTATTACATTAACATTGTCCCTGAATGTTAATACTCGACTAGGAATGATTAAGAGTAGTGTTTCCTATATCATCTCACTATCGGTTCAACAAACCGATTGATATAGGTGAGAACCGTCTAATCAAGGACATTATTATACTTAGTTTATTTGGCACCAATACAAGTAAGTATAATAACCAAAATCAAAATGCCTTTATTTATATAGAATATGATACAATAAGTCCAAAATACAATCATCAAATGATTGGCTCTAGGGCTCTAGCTAACAAGAACTACCCCACTCATGATCTTGAGCTGGCAGCTGTGGTCTTTGCACTGAAACTTTGGCGACATTATTTGTATGGAGTCCAATGCAGAATCTTCACTGACCATCAGAGTTTAAAGTATTTCTTCACCCAGAAAGACTTAAACATGAGACAGCCCAGGTGACTAGAGTTGGTCAAAGACTATGACTATGAAATCCTCTACCACCCATGCAAAGCTAACAAAGTGGCAGATATACTAAGCAGAAAATCCAGTGCATCCCTAATGTCGTGTTATCATTAGCCCTGCCACTGCAGAAGGAGTTGTCAGATTTCATACTTGAAGTTGTTTATGGGCAACTCTCTGCATTGACCTTAGAGTCTACCTTGCTTGAGGATATACAGAGAAAGCAAAGTAAAGATCCAGATATCCAGAAGATCAAGCAAGGGATACAAAAAGAAGAAGATACAGAGTTTCGAGTATCAAACAGTGGAGTTCTTTATCAGGGGAACCGCCTTTGTGTTCCCAATGATGAGGAATTAAGAAGGAAGATTTTAGAGGAAGCTCATAGCACACCATACTCCATGCATCCTGGTTCTACCAAGATGTACCAAGACGTGAAATAGAGGTTCTGGTGGTCTGGACTCAAAAGAGATGTTGCAAAATATGTCAGTACCTGCCTGACATGTCAGAGGGTCAAAGCAGAGCACCAGAGACCAGGAGGAGTTCTACAGCCTCTCCCAATACCAGAATGGAAGTGGGAAGACATATCCATGGACTTTATAACAGGTCTTCCAAGAACCACGAATGGATATGATGCGATATGGGTAATAGTGGACCGATTGACCAAGTCTGCTCATTTTCTAGCCATCAAGGTGTCCCACTCTATAGAGCAGTTGGCACAGCTATATGTTAAGGAGGTGATCAGACTTCACGGTGTTCCTAAATCTATTATGTCTGATAGAGATGGGTGCTTCACCTCTCACTTTTGGGAGTGTGTTCAGAATGCACTAGGCACCAAACTCAAGTTCAGCACAGCCTTCCATCCTCAGACTGATGGACAGACAGAGCGAGTAAATCAGATTTTAGAAGATATGCTCAAAGCTTGTGCACTAGATTTCAAGGGAAGTTGGTGCAAGTATCTGTGCTTAGCTGAGTTTGCCTACAACAATAGCTACCAGGCCACCATCAAGATGGCACCATATGAGGCGTTGTATGGAAGGAAGTGCAGATCACCCATTTTCTGGCAAGAAGCAGGTGAAAGAAAAGGAATGGAAGTGGAACTGGGCATTCAGACAGAGCTGATAGATGAGACTACTCAGGCTATCCAGAAGATCAGACAGAGGATTGAGACTGCCAGAGTAGAGAGAAGAGTTATGCTATCACACGCCGTAGGCCACTGGAATTCCAAGTAGGGGATTCAGTTTTTCTCAAAGTTGCTCCGATGAATGGAGTGATGAGATTTGGAAGAAGGGCAAGTTAAGTCCTCGCTATGTTGGACCCTACCCGATTACAGAGAGGATTGGAAAGGTAGCTTACAAGTTGGATTTACCGCAAGACATGTCAGCAATACACAATGTATTTCATGTCTCTATGGTAAAGAAGTGTATTCACGACCCTAGCCAAGTGATTCAGCCTCAGACAGTGCAGATCCAAGAGGATCTTTGTAACGACCCGCCTTCTACTGGCTAGGCTGTAAGGCCGGACCGTCACATTATGCTGTACTAAGCTATATCCATGACCATCACTAGTCTAGGTGCGAAAAACTGTACTAATTTAAAACTTTACTAAGCTAACACAAGTTCTTGGTCCTACATGTGCTAAGGGATGCAATCTAAGATATACATGGCATATCCTACATCCCCTATGGTCAAGGAGCTGAATTACCAGGTCTCTTGGTCGAAACCCAGCTTCCCAATCGATCCAGGTTGAACTCGATCGATTGCAAGCTGTTGGATCGATCCATGGATCGATTCAGGTTGCTACTATGCTCGGGGTAATATTCTGGATCGATCGGCTGATCGATCCATACGGGCCAATCGATCCAGCGATCGATTCCAGGGCTCTCTGTTCGTGGGAGCGATTTCCCCGATCGATCCCCGAACTCACTGTTTGCAACAGAATGCGACTGGATCGATCGACTGATCGATCCAGAAGCTTACTATTCGCTGAACCAGGCTCCCAATCGATCCCCTTATCGATTGAGGGCCCCCAATCGATCCGCTGATCGATTGGGGTTTCTAATTTCGCAGCAAGGCTTTGATTTCAGCACTATTTCGTGCTAAACTCAACTACAAGAGTTCTATAATAGCTGGAAACATACTAACAACACATAGCTAGGATTATGAGCGTAAGTACTAACAATCTAAGCAAGTCTTTCACGGTTCAAGGCATTAAAATAACTAGAAATACGGAAAATAACATTATATAAAACTAAAGTCTTAGTTTGCTAATTTCTCCAAGATCTCTATTCCAGGTTCCTTCCACACACATCTTCATCGCATTAACCTCCAGCCTCCGCTAGTCCATCGTTCCTTTACCTTTATCTGCAGTATAAGGAAAAGAGTATCTGTAAGCTTGAGAGCTTAGTAAGAAACCAGCTACCTCACTAAAACATGCATACGATGCAATTTATGTTTTCAAAGCATGCTATTTGAAATACATGCTGACATGCTGAAATATAAATACTGAAGTCACTAGTCATGCATACTAAAACATGACATCAAAACTAGTCATGGAATATCAAGAGCTAAGCATGAAACTATCACATATATCCCTGGAAAGAAGCTAAACTGATATAACACTAAGCTGACTGAACTAAGCTAATACTGAATTTAAATCATGTTCACATAACTGATTGTGAGAGTTTGAAAACTATTTATAATAATAGATCAAAATACTAATCATGCTGTTGAGAGGCCCGACATCTGTACGTGCTATGCGCGCATCCCTAACTAGACCCGGGTTTACAAGTCCCGAATTTAGTAGGGTTTACTAGGTTATCTAAACCTAGGGACGACTGTGCGAGCCCAACCCAATGGATATCTAATCCAGTACAGTGCCACTGCTAAAATAAAATACTGGTTATAGCTGAATTTTTCTTATATTGCTATTTCTAGGTTATCTAAACCTAGAGCTAGGTTATCTGAACCTAGAGGCGACTGTGAGAGCCCACCCATTGGACCGTAGTCCCATATAAACTATAATAAAACTATATATACTAAATAAATGCTTCTATTGCATTTAACTAGGCTATTAAAATGCCTAAGTTGCATTTTTCCTGTGTTGAATATATTATCGAACACCTAGTGTGCACTATTGCACAACCCATGTGTCCAGAATTTGTATGCTACTAAACAAAGCAGAAAATCACACGAGAGCTACTTATACTATAGGTGAGGGGTTTCTTACCTTCTGTTCTAATTTTCTTACGATTCTAATTGCTAAATTTTCGGAGAAGATGATCCTTTCGACGATCTTCTCGCGTCTATGCGTTCCCCTTGCGGAGGGAAGCGTCCCCGTGTCGGAGTTGTTGCCGGAAGGAGCCCTTATGACCCTAGGGATGAAACCCTAGCCTTTCCTTGGCTTTGGTGTGAAGAGAGGGTGCGGGAGAGAGGGGTTCGACGGTGAGGTTTTGAGGGAGAAAGAAATCCCGATCAAAAATAAAACCTCACTTAATCCTTTCCCTATTTATATTAAGTGGGTAATTCGACCCAACTCAAATATAAATATAATTATTCCCCTTTCCTTTCAGCACGACCCTGCTGGATTCACTTGGTTACTAGAGCTATCTATAATTCGTAGGACCCCATAGGTCTCGGGTGTTGGTGCAACCTTAGGTCAAGGTTGACCTGGTTGACCCGACTCGAGTTGACTTGACTCGAGTTGTATTTTGATGTTTGACTTGGGAAGATTGTTGATGCAACCTTAGGTCAAGATTGACCTAGTTGAGTTGCATGTTGATGTTTGACTCTTGTGAGAGAGTTCTATTCTTGATATGGGACAAGAATAGATGTTTGGGAGATTATTGGTGCAACCGTAGGTCAAGGTTGACCTGGTTGACCTGATTCGGGAAAAAGTCCAAGTATGGAGACTTGGCAACGGAAAAGTCCAAGCAGGGAGCTTGGCACTAGAAAAGTCCAAGTATGGAGACTTGGCACGGGAAAAGTCCAAGTATGGAGACTTGGCACTGGAAAAGTCCAAGCAGGGAGCTTGGCACGAGGGAAAGTCCTAACTGGGATGTTAGGCAGTTGGAAAGTCCTGGTGAGTGAAGCCAGGCAGTGGGAAAGTCCTAACTGGGATGTTAGGCAGTATGGAAAGTCCTGGTGAGTGAAGCCAGGCAGTGGGAAAGTCCTAACTGGGATGTTAGGCAGTGTGGAAAGTCCTGGTGAGTGAAACCAGGCAAGGGAAAATCCAGATGGATCAGGGATGATCAGACTTCTGGTGTTGGAAAGTCCAAGTAGATCAAGGGAGTGATCGGATACTTGGCACGAAGAGGAAAATCCAGATGGATCAGGGATGATCGGACGTCTGGTGTGGAAAAGTCTAAGTGGGTCAAAGGGATTGACCGGACACTTAGCGGGGAGTGCTAGCAGGTCAAGGGAGTGACCGGATGCTAGGTATGATATACCAACAGGTCAAGGTTGACCGGATGTTGGTGTGGAAGCCTTAGGTTTAGGGCTGAGAAGTTTGGATCGGTCTGGTGACCGATCCAGTGATACTGCGTTTGCCCTGATCGGTCCGTGACCGATCGTAATCGAGACGGCAACGCATCGAAGCGGAGAAAAGCTTCCGATCGGTCCTCGACCGATCAGTGTATGCTGATCGGTCTCCACGACCGATCAAGAGACGAAAGTGCGATTCTGTCGTGAGAGAGCGGAGCTGATCGGGCCGGGGACCGATCAGATGAGCTGATCGGTCCACGGACCGAGTACGCATAAAAGGTTACGTGCGCGATCGGTGGCGAACCGATAGCAGGCTGATCGGTCCACAGACCGATCAGAGCTCCGATCGCGACACCTGATCGGTCTGCAGACCGATCAGGGTTCTAGCCGTTGCATTGCAACGGCTAGTTTTCTCGCTGTCTTCTTCGCAGGTATAAAAGGATCGAGGGCATCTTCTGTGCGACTATCCTTCTTCCTTCTTTCTGTTCGAAGTGCTGCTGTGCTTGAGCTTTGTTGAGCTCCTCCGAAGCTTCGCGTGAGCTTCATTCCACGACTGGATCAGCTGCTGCTGAGTTGCTTGTTGGCATCCGTCCGTGAAGTTGTTGCTTCATCTGGGACTTCAGTCGACGACGAGAAGGCAGGCTAGTGTTGTTGCATTCATATTGTCTTGTATTTCTTGTTGTATCTCGTGTACTCTTTGCTTGCTGTTGCAAGATCTTGTGGCGAGGTTTCTCCACCCACAAGGAGTTGATATTAGCCGGTTCTCCGGGGACTCATCCACCGACGGATTGATAGGGCTCGTCCACCTTACGGACACGCCGAGGAGTAGGAGTATCATCTCCGAACCTCGTTACATCCTTGCGTTTGAGGTTTGCTTTCTTCTCCTTAGTTTCTTCCTTGTATTTCCGCTGCAACTAACCTAATCGTAGGAAGAAACGCGAAAGATTGGGGTCGGCTATTCACACCCCCCTCTCTAGCCGTACAAAGGCACCTAACAAGTGGTATCAGAGCGAGGACGCTCTTCGTCGGATCAACACCCGTGGGAGCAAAGCTAGAGATGGATCAATTCGGAGAAGACATCACGATTCCACCCTTCTACAACGACAACTTCACATATTGGAAGGTAAGGATGATGTATTTTCTTAGGACTAATATGTTGAACTGGTTTTGTGTACAAGAAGGTTTTTCTCCTCCAATGGATAAAGAAGGAGAGCCTCTAGAGAAGAACAAGTGGACGAAGGAACAAGTCCACCAATCCACGATCAACAATGAGGTAACTAAAACAATTGAATTTTCATTACCTACTAATATTTTGTGTAAGATAGGTAAATACAACAATGCCAAGGAATTGTGGGATAACTTGGCCAAGTACCATGAGGAGAGCTCCACTTCAAGCCATGAAGAGGAGCCTAGTGAGCCAAGTAGCTCACATCATGGAGGGAGCGAATTGGGAGTTGAGGGCTACTCAACATCCAAGGAAGAAGAGGAGGAGAGTTCCTCTTGCTCAAGTTCGGAGCAAGAAGAGGAAGTTTCCACCTCCGGAAGGGTTGAAGAAGAAAGCTCATCTCCATCCACAACCCTAGGTAACTCAAACACTGTGATTTCAAGCAAATTACACATAATGTGTTTTGAGTGTAGGAAACATGGGCACTACAAGAGTAAGTGTCCAAGGAGGGTTAGGAAGACTCCACCGGCACCAAAAGTCAAGGGAGCCGGAGTCCCAACACGCAAAGGCAAGAAGCACGTGGTGTGCTTTCAATGCAAGCGAAGGGGACATTATCGGAGTCAATGTCCAAGGGGGAGGCAACCTCACAAGGACAAGGGATGCACATCGATAGAGGGAGCTAAGGCAAACCCTAAGGTACCTTTTAAGGCACACTATTGCAATTCAAATAAGAAACATGCTAGTAGTTTTATTGCTATTGCAAATAATGATGAGCATGTTAACACTAGAAATCAACACATGTGCTTAGGTGCTAAACATGTCAACCTAGATAGGGATACTACTAGGAATGCTAACCCTAGGTTTAACACTTCTAAGGTTAAGGAAAACCTAGGTAGAAACCCTAAATCAACTAGACACATGCCTAGGAGCACCTCAAGAGAAAATGACAAATTAAAACTTGAGGTATTAGAGAGAGAAAATCAAGTCTTGAGGTCAAGACTTGATAATTTAGAAAAGGCTCTTAAAAACATAGGGAAGTCATCTCTAGGGTTTAAGGGTCAAAAACCAATGTCCAAGGACAAGAAAGGTTTAGGTCACAAACCTAAGTCCCAATTGGTCAAGCCCACTTATCATAATGTTCCATTCGATTATGGAACAAAACCTAAGGCTAGGAAGACCATTACCAAGGTCACAAGGGGAGTCACCCCTATAGTTGACTTTGATGAGACCCAAATGACCAAGGCTTTAAAGCCTAAGAGGGTCATTAGGAGGGTTGCTAGGGAAGTTATCCCTAGTGAATATTTAGTGAACCCAATGAGCTCTAATAGGTATTGGGTTCCTAGGAGCATCTTCTCTACCCCATAAATGGGTTAGAGAGTGTCAACTCCAATAAGAAGGGTAGTTAACCCAACTTTGAGGAAATTGACACTCAAGGAGCATTTTCAAGGTTTTGTGAACCTTTGAAAATGAAATGAATTATCATTTACTCCTTTGAAGAGTTAAATGTGCCTAAAGATTGGAAATCTCATTTTTAATCTTATTTGGCACAATCTTAGAAAACCTAGAGAAATACCATAATTGGGATTTTGGTTTTCTCTTAGGGATATATGGGCAATCTAGGGTTAGATTTTAAGTTAGCTAAGGCTAAGGATACTTAGATAGGGAATTTAGGTATTTTATTCGTGCTAACTTGTCATGATTGGTTGCCATATGCCATGCCATGACATCATATTTATTTTATTATCATTTGAAATGTCATGATAATGCTTAGGTTATCTATATGTCATGCTCTAGTCAAGTTTCATACTTTATGCCATGACATCATGACATTGACACATGTTTTCCATTTATGATATTATTTATGCCATGTCATCATCTCTTGCATTATAATCAATGAAATTGATTTAAGGACAAACATATAATTTGATATTGAGATCAAATTGGTGTTTAGAAAATGCATGAGAACTTAGCCTAAGTTGACCTTAACCCATATCTCACATCAAATTGACTTGAATGTGGTTTGATACACCTTAGATGTGTGTGAGATATTAGGATCATGAGTTAGGATCAAGGTGCATAGTCCTTGTACCTAGATGAGCCTAATTCAAGAAATGGGGATCATAGGGAAAGCTTGTGTACAAGTCATGTACATCTAGCCCTAAGATTATGGTCCTAAATTCAAATGGTTTTAAAAGCATTTTAAAATTGATTTGAAAAACCTTGATGAAGCTTTCCTAGTGATAGCATTCATCATTGGACATTGTGATACAAAATTGACTTAACTTTGAACTATTTCAAAGTTTTCGAATTTTGTATCAAGATTTGAAAATAGAAACTATCTTCATAGAAAATTATTTTTCCGTGATAGTAAATGGTATGAGGAGTGTATCCTCAAAATTTTACGATTTTTGGAATTTTCTGGAATTTATTAGGAGTTTCTGAATTTCCGGAGAAGGAAAATCAGAAATCTGATTTCAGAATGTGGATCGGTCACCGGACCGATCCAGGGAAGGCCTGATCGGTCTGGTGACCGATCAGTGACGATCCAGTGGATCGGTAAAGCGTGGATCGGTCTGGGGACCGATCAGTGCGTGCCAGATTCTGATTTTCAGCAGGTGTCTGAAATTTCAGTTTTTGGAGTTGAGTTTCGAGTTTCTAAAGGTTTGAAACTCTCCAAGACATTGTTGGTGCAATGGTCAAGGGGGAGTTGACCTTTAGGGGGAGTTTTTACCTAATTGTCAAGGGGAGTTGACTTTTAGGGGGAGTTTTTACTCCTAAAGACTTGAGTGATATGGAATTATCACTAAGTTGGTTGTTGAGTTTAGTATCAAGGGGGAAATTAAGAGTTTCAATGAAAGGTATGGGACTTTCATTAGGAAGAAACTCTTGACCCTGATATCCTCTTTCTCTTTTTGATGTGTGTCAAAAAGGGGAGAGTGTTCATTGGAGAATTATTGGAGGACCCAAGCTAGGTTATCGGGTTAACCTAAGCTAAGGGAAGAATGTCAAGGAATATTCGAGGAAGAACATTGGAATACTTTTTGATGTGTGTCAAAAAGGGGGAGAATTATTGGAGAACCCAAGTTAGGTTATCGGGTTAACCTAAGGGGAGAATGTCCAGAGAATGTTCAAGGAAAGAACATTGGACATTGGAAGATGGTTGGAAAACCTAAGTTAGGTTATCGGGTTAACCTAACTTGATTATGGTTTTGTCAAACATCAAAAAGGGGGAGATTGTTGGTGCAACCTTAGGTCAAGGTTGACCTGGTTGACCCGACTCGAGTTGACTTGACTCGAGTTGTATTTTGATGTTTGACTTGGGAAGATTGTTGATGCAACCTTAGGTCAAGATTGACCTAGTTGAGTTGCATGTTGATGTTTGACTCTTGTGAGAGAGTTCTATTCTTGATATGGGACAAGAATAGATGTTTGGGAGATTATTGGTGCAACCGTAGGTCAAGGTTGACCTGGTTGACCTGATTCGGGAAAAAGTCCAAGTATGGAGACTTGGCAACGGAAAAGTCCAAGCAGGGAGCTTGGCACTAGAAAAGTCCAAGTATGGAGACTTGGCACGGGAAAAGTCCAAGTATGGAGACTTGGCACTGGAAAAGTCCAAGCAGGGAGCTTGGCACGAGGGAAAGTCCTAACTGGGATGTTAGGCAGTTGGAAAGTCCTGGTGAGTGAAGCCAGGCAGTGGGAAAGTCCTAACTGGGATGTTAGGCAGTATGGAAAGTCCTGGTGAGTGAAGCCAGGCAGTGGGAAAGTCCTAACTGGGATGTTAGGCAGTTGGAAAGTCCTGGTGAGTGAAACCAGGCAAGGGAAAATCCAGATGGATCAGGGATGATCGGACTTCTGGTGTTGGAAAGTCCAAGTAGGTCAAGAGAGTGATCGGATACTTGGCACGAAGAGGAAAATCCAGATGGATCAGGGATGATCGGACGTCTGGTGTGGAAAAGTCTAAGTGGGTCAAAGGGATTGACCGGACACTTAGCGGGGAGTGCTAGCAGGTCAAGGGAGTGACCGGATGCTAGGTATGATATACCAACAGGTCAAGGTTGACCGGATGTTGGTGTGGAAGCCTTAGGTTTAGGGCTGAGAAGTTTGGATCGGTCTGGTGACCGATCCAGTGATACTGCGTTTGCCCTGATCGGTCTGGTGACCGATCAGAATCAGATCAGAGACGGGCAACGATCAGAAGCGGAGAAAAGAAGCTCCTGATCGGTCCCTGGACCGATCAGGTGTATGCCTGATCGGTCTCCACGACCGATCAAGAGACGAGTGCGATTCTCTGTCTGTGAGAGAGCTGGGAGAGCTGGGATCGGTCTGGGGACCGATCAGGACAGAGCCTGATCGGTCCACAGACCGATCAGAGTACGCACAGAAGGTTCTGTGCACTGGCTGATCGGTCTGGGACCGATCAGCGCAGGGCCTGATCGGTCCACAGACCGATCAGAGCTCCGATCGCGACACCTGATCGGTCTGCAGACCGATCAGGGTTCTAGCCGTTGCGACGCAACGGCTAGTTTTCTCGCTGTCTTCTTCGCAGGTATAAAAGGATCGAGGGCATCTTCTGTGCGAGGATCTTCTCCTTCCTGTTGCTAAGTGCTGCTGTGCTTGAGCTTTGTTGAGCTCCTCCGAAGCTTCGCGTGAGCTTCATTCCACGACTGGATCAGCTGCTGCTGAGTTGCTTGTTGGCATCCGTCCGTGAAGTTGTTGCTTCATCTGGGACTTCAGTCGACGACGAGAAGGCAGGCTAGTGTTGTTGCATTCATATTGTCTTGTATTTCTTGTTGTATCTCGTGTACTCTTTGCTTGCTGTTGCAAGATCTTGTGGCGAGGTTTCTCCACCCACAAGGAGTTGATATTAGCCGGTTCTCCGGGGACTCATCCACCGACGGATTGATAGGGCTCGTCCACCTTACGGACACGCCGAGGAGTAGGAGTATCATCTCCGAACCTCGTTACATCCTTGCGTTTGAGGTTTGCTTTCTTCTCCTTAGTTTCTTCCTTGTATTTCCGCTGCAACTAACCTAATCGTAGGAAGAAACGCGAAAGATTGGGGTCGGCTATTCACACCCCCCTCTCTAGCCGTACAAAGGCACCTAACATCGGGTTCAATACCCGCCTAGACCCTTTTACGATCCTATTTGTTTTTGCTACTTCCGCTACTCTAAAAATTCTGTAAAAATATCCTAAAATTCCAGAAAAAAATCATAGAATATTTCTAAAATAATTTTGAGAATTTTCGGGCATTACAATCCCCCATACCTTATAAAAAGTTCGTCCTCGAATTTAGAATAACTCTGCGTACTTCTGTCTCATACTATCTTCTGTCTCCCATGTTGCCTCTTCTGTTGTGTGATTTTGCGAAATGACTTTCACTAATGGTACCTCCTTGTTCCGCAATTTCTTAACTGCTCGGTTTATTATCTGAATAGGCTGACTATCATAGCTGAGGTCTTCGCAGACTTGTACCAGCTGGGGCTCAATCACCTCGGTGGCATCTGGGATATGCTTCTTCAGCATAGAGACATGGAATACATTATGGACAGCTAACATCTCCTAAGGTAGCTCCAGTTCATATGCTACCTTGCCAACTCTCCTGCTGATAAGGTATGGTCCCACATATCTTGGACTTAGCTTGCCCTTCTTCCCAAAATGCATTACTCCCTTCATGGGAGCCACTCTGAGGAATACTGTATCCCCAACTGAAAATTCTAGGGGTTTGCACCGTGTATCAGCATAGCTTTTCTTGCGGCTCTGAGTTGTCTCTATCCTCTTGCGGATCTGCTGTATAGCTGTTGTGGTATCTGCTACTAGATTTGTCTGAAGTTCTAGTTCTTTCTGTTCACCACTCTCTTACCAGCAGATTGGAGATCTACACCTCCGCCCATAGAGAGCCTCGTAAGGTGCCATACCGATAGTGGCCTGATAGCTGTTGTTGTATGCAAATTCTGCTAAACTCAGATATTTGCACCAACTTCCTTTGAAGTCTAGGGCACATGCTTGGAGCATATCTTCGAGTACCTGATTTACTCGCTCTGTCTGACCATCTGTCTGAGGATGGAAAGATGTGCTGAATTTTTGTAACACCCACTAAGCTCTTAAGATAAATATGAGAATGATGAACTTGCCTTAGAAAAATATTAGTAGAATGTTGAACCAAAAAGAAATAAAAAGAAATAAAAATAGGGAATGGTCAAGGATTGAACCTTGAACCTCTCATGATGTAAATGATAGGATTAATGGGTAATAACCAGTTGGGATAGGAATAATATATTGATATCAAAGGAGGGAAACTCATGATAAGGGTGAGAGTAAAAGCTAGCCAAAAGAAAACAAGAAAAGAGCAAGAGAAAGGCAACTTGCCTTCCTTCTTTTCTCTCCCTTTTCTTTTTCTTTTGCTGTGACTTAAAGAGGGGAATTAAGGGGATTCATTCCCCCTTGTTTCATCATGAATGATGAGAACAAATAAATAAATAAAATAAAAAGAAAAAAATGAAAACAAAAGGCTAAGGGAGAAGGAAAGCAAAAACCAATTTTGCTACCTCTTCCCCCTTAACATAAAAGAGAGTATGTAAAGAGAAGATTTTATTTTTCTCTCATTTCTCTCATTCTCGCCTCTCCATCACCGAGAACCTCAGCCCCCTCTCCTCCATTTTCGGCCCCCAAAAAACAAGGTTCTTCCTAGAATACAAGGAAGGCTACCAAGGGAAATCAAAGGAGGAGAACAAGAAGAAGAGACCTCTTCTTCCATCACCACACTTTAGAACCACAAGAGAAAAGGATGTAAGCTTCCCCTCACCAGTGTTAAAAGGGATTTTAATGTGTTTTTGGATTTTATGAGGATTTTAAAACCTAGAAACAAAGTTGTGAAAACTCGGCCAAAGAAAGGACTTGTTGATCCTAGGAATGTTAATATAAGCTTTGATTCATGATAATTTTTCTAAGCTTTGTAAGAAGGTTTTCTCTCATATTTTTATATATATGTGATGTTGGATTAGGGATGTATCTAACCCTAGAGTTTCGGCCAAAAAGGTTTTGTAAGGGCTAGGGAATTTAATTGTTTACCTAACTTGCACAAAACCCTCTAAATAAATGGTTAAGGATCCATTATCGTTTTCATACTTGAAGGTTACTTGGAACCAAAAGTATCCCACTCACAATTTTCGGCTAAGGAAGGGTTTAGGGTTAGGAAGACTTGAATTTAAACTCACCATGTTTAAATGATAGAATATAGAGTTTCTTAAAGAGTTGCATGCTTGTATGTTGATAGAAACTCATGAACATCACTTTTAATGTTTCGGCCATGGTAAGGTGGATGCTTTAGAATAGCTTAAACAGATTTTTAACATGCTCAAAACCTCCATGACAATAAGATATGAAAGTTGTTTGATGCTCCCATGCTTAATTATAGTATAGGAAAATTGGTTGCATGATATATGTTAATTAAGACCACAAGGGTCCTAGCTTGTTTGTGAACCAAACTTGTATGTATAGTTTCTTTGATATTTTTGCCATAAAACTTGTTTAGGTTTTCCATACTTTAGGCCACCTAAAACCTAGTTTAAAGACTTGGAAGGTTTCGGCCAAACATATGCTATGAGATAAAGAAAGGAAAAAAAAACCTAGGAAACCTAAGACACAACTTGAATGTATGCTTATAGTGCTTGACTTTTATACATGTTTTGAAATGTGTTATGACTTTCTATGCTTTTATGCCATTTGAACAAATTCCATGCTTGATGAGGTTCGGCCATGTAGGGTTTAAAGACCTAGAAACCTTAAAATTTAGACCTCATATGTTAAAGTTGCTTCTTATGAAATTGAGATAACATGTTGATTGTGTTCACATGCTTATATATTTAACTATGATTCAAATGGACACCTTTAAGTCTTGGCCATGAAAGGAATACATGCTTTAGAAACCCTAGAACTTACATTGAATATGCTCATGTCACTCCCCATGAAATATGAAATGTAGAAAGCTAAAATTTACATGCTATATGTTGTTAGTGACCTAAATTGATGCTAAGGGAAGTTTCGGCCATGACCACTTGTATGAGGCCACTTATGAATTTATAGATGATGTTAGAGTAAGTTCACATGCTTGTATGCTTGCTTGAAAACCTAAATGAGTACTTGTAAATTTCGGCCATGACATAATGTTAAGGGCTTAAAGAATTTAGGAACTAACTCAATTGTGCTTACCATATTCCTTGAAATAAATACTATAAATATGGTTAAAGTTTCCATGCTTTATGTCATTTAGAACCTTGTTTCACACTTGTTAAGGTTCGGCCAAATGAGGTTTAAGGACTTGGAGAACTTGGAGTCCAAGTAAATCTTGTTTATAACACTTCCTATGAGAATGATATGTGGATGAACTAGGTTCTACATGCTTGGATGTTGTTTAAAACCTAGATTGACACCTAAGAGGGTTTCGGCCAAGATAAGAACCTAAGGGATTAGGAAGCTTAGTACCCAATTTAATCATGTTACATTGTTTCTTATGATTGGATGAACACATGATACACTTTTATGCTTAGACATGTATGCTTGTGAGCTACACAAAATGAGAATTTCTACAATATGTTATGAGTTCAAAAGATGCATGTTTTATGTTATGATATGTGGGTAAATTTTACATGCTTTGATGATATGATATGAGCTAAAAATATGCATGCTTATGTTATGATATGTGGTTAAATTATGCTATGTTTAGTGCTTAAAATATGCATGCTCTCATGATATGCTATGTGGTTAAATTAGGCATGCTTTGATACTATGTTTAGTGCTTAAAATATGCATGCTTTCATGATATGCTATGTGGTTAAATTATGCATGCTTGATGATATGCTTTGTGCTTGAGATATGCAAGTTTTTATGATCTATGCCTAAGTGATGCATATTGTTATGATATGATGTATGCCTAAGTGATGCATATTTTTATGGTATGATGTATGCCTAAGTGATGCATACCTTTATGACATGATGTATGCCTAAGTGATGCATACTTCTATGACATGATGTAAGCCTAAGTGATGCATACTTTTATGATATGATGTGTGCCTAAGTGATGCATGCTTTTATGATGTATAATATGTATAAGTATGACATGTACTTTACTTTATGTGGCTTGTACCAAGGGTGGGCTCCATAAGCGCCCCGGGGTCGATGGAATAAGACTCGGGCCTCGTTAGGGATGGGCTCCTAAGTGCCCCTAGGTCGATAGAGTAAGACTCGGGCCTAGTATGTTTGCCTTCTAGGGTTCAAGACTTGCTACCTTGGACCTACATAGGTTGCGCGCAATATGTAAGTGGTACATAGTCGGGATCCCCTTTAAGTTGAGATTATGTTCAAGTATATATATGTAAGAAGAAATGGTTTTAAAGGTCATGAGACATAAACATGTTTTTCGGATACATGTTTTACAAAATCATATTGCATATACCTTATGATGATTTATGATATGCCATGGTTAGATATGATTATGTTATGTTACATGATATGTCCATGTGTATGATATGCCATGACTCCTTATGATGATATGCCATGATTAGATAAGATTATGTTATGCTTCATGCTATGCTTACTCTATGATATGCCATGACTAGTTATGATTTCTTCATGTTGCATGATATGCTTAAAAGAGTATGTTACATTATGTCATGACTAATTGAAATGATGCCATGTTGAGACATTCTTTGATTATACTATGATTTTCGGTTTTAGTGAGTAGGAATGGAACTTACTGAGCCATGAGTGTTCACAGCTTACTGTCCTTGTACCACAGATAAAGGAAAAAGCTAGATGAGCTAGTGGAGCAGCAGGAGAGGCAAGGAGATGTGTGTAGCAGTGGCTAGGCAACCAAATAAGAACCTGCTTTAAAAAAAAACTTTTAAAGAACTATGCTTTGTTATCATGAATTGTAGTACCGTATGTGTGACTTGATGTTATGTTTCTACTAATTTTGATATCATGTTATTAAGGCCATGATAGTGTAGTTCGGATTTGATGAAAAGGAAACAAAAGAAAAGTTTTTATTAAACTAAGAAAATCATTTTAAGTCTTCCGCTGTTTTAAAAAGAAAAATTTGTACATAGAATATCGTAGCCCCGTCCCTTAGGGTTAGCAGGGAGGGCGGGCGTTACAGGTTGGTATCATAGCCAAGTTTTTGCCTGCTCACTACACACACATCAAGCCTCCGACCTGCCGCTCCAAGTAAGAATGCTTATGCTTAATTTTCTTGTTATATGCTTATGCTTAGTTTCATGTTATATGACTTATGCTTTATTTTTTTCTTCCTTGTTATATTGTCTATGCTTTATTTTCTTTGCTATATTGCTTATGCTTTATTTCCTTATGTTATATTGTTTGTCACTCTATTCCTTATTTTTCCTTATGTTGCTTATGCTTTAGTTTCATGTTTTGCTTGCTTATGTTTGATGCTTTATTCTATGCTTTTAGTTATAATTTAGATTAAGATTACATATTAGTAGGTTAGGAATAATACCATAACAAATAGATAGAAACAAAACAGTACGTTAGATTGGCTAAAAACGATAACCACTTATACTAGTCTATTTGTCATTATTTAGATAAACATGGTTAGGACAAGCAATGCCCGAACCGAGGGGACAGTGACTCCACCAGACCTGACACAGGTAGTCGCAGACCTCCAGCATCAGATCACAGAGCAACAGCAGCTGATCACTACCTTAATGGGTCAGCAAGGCAACCTAGTTACCCCACCGGCAAATCAGAATACACTACCGGTTTTACCTACAGCCGCGCCAGTACCCCCGGCAGCCCCAACTCCGATGGTTCGACAAGAGGCCTATCTGATTCAGTGGCAAAGGCTTAAGCCGGAAGCATTCTCGGGAAACTGCGAACCATGGGATGCACAAGCCTGGCTCAAGACCGTGGAGAGCATAATGGAACTACTGGACTGGCCTGAACACGAGAAGGTCAAATGCGCGTCGTTCTGCCTTACCAGAGATGCCCGGATGTGGTGGGACCGAGTAAAGGCGAAAAAACAAATAAACCAGATGCAGTGGACAGATTTTGAGACAGAGTTCTTAGAAGAATTCTTCCATATGCAAGTGACCAACAAGCACTATGACGAGTTCACTGAGTTCCGGCAAGGTGATCTGTGAGTTAACGAAGCTATCAAGAAATTCAACCGTCTAGCACGTCTGTGCCCAGAACTGATCCGTACTGAAAAAGAAAGGGTCCGGTTAATGTTAAAGATGCTCCGACCCGAGATAGCTCTGAATGTAGCCGGCGGAGTTAATAGACAGCTAGTCAGCAGTGCCCTGATTACCGAGCACTATCAGAAAGCAATGAACGAGGGCAAAGCACTGACCGGAGGACAAAAATCGCACAATACCAGAACCGGCTGGAAAGGAAACTCAAGTGGAAAGAGGAAACAGTGGAACAATACAAAAGGTGGTCCGGCCAATAAGCAAACCAAGTACCCTCAGTGTGCCACATGTGGAAAGATGCATTCTGGAGTATGTCTCCTAAGCACCAGAAAGTGCTACAACTGCGGAAAGGAAGGTCATTTGGCAAGAAATTGCCCTACTCAGTCTCAGGCACTACCTCCGCAGAACAACCAGAATAGGAGTACCCCTGCACAGCTTCACCAGATGCATGCTGCCATAGAAGGGACTTCAATCAGCCAAGGAAGATTGGAGGCCCCTCCCACTATGACCAATGCCAGAGTCTACTCTCTTACCAAGGATGACGTGGCGAATGCCTCTACTGTTGTCACAGGTCAGCTACTTATTTACAATCAGTATGCTGTAGTCTTATTTGATACTGGGGCAACACACTCGTTCGTCTCAATACCTTTTATGAAGAAGCTAGATATACCACCCCGAACTCTGGAGAACACATTCTTAACAACCTTACCATCCGGGGAGATTATGCCATCGGACCATATGCTGCAAGCAGTACTCATTCGGATCGCAAACAGAGAACTCTACTGCAATCTGAAAGTACTTGATATGCAGGATTATGACATAATACTGGGCATGGATTTCCTGAGCAAGTACGGCGCTTCAATCGAGTGCCACAAAAGGAAAGTGATTTTCTGACCCGAAACTGAACCAGAGTTTGAGTTTTACGGGGAACCAAAAGGAACAGAGAAGTTATTGTCGTCTATTAAAGCACAAAGGATGTTAGATAAAGGATGTATGGGATTTCTAGCGCACGTGGTTGATACCAATCAAGTCAAAGACCCGAAGCTAGAAGATGTCAAGGTAGTATGCAACTATCCAAAAGTATTTCCTGATGAACTACCAGGGTTGGCCCCTGACAGAGAGATAGAATTCGAGATCGAATTGATTCCTGGTACTCAGCCGATCTCAAAAGCACCTTATCGTATGGCTCCGGCTGAATTAAAGGAGCTTCAGGAACAGTTATCCAAATTACTCGACAAGGGACTTATTCGTCTTAGTCACTCTCCATGGGGAGCTCCAGTGATGTTCGTAAAGAAAAAGGATGGGTCTATGCGAATGTGTATAGACTACCGAGCGCTGAATAATGTGACGATCAAGAACCGGTACCCACTCCCACGGATCGATGACCTGTTCGACCAACTGAAGGGTGCGACCGTTTTCTCAAAGATAGACCTACGATCCGGTTATCATCAAGTGAAGGTGAAACCAGATGATATACCAAAAACAGCATTTCGAACCCGATATGGACACTATGAGTTCATAGTTATGCCTTTCGGAGTAACCAACGCTACTGCAGTATTTATGGACCTGATGAATCGGGTATTTACGGCATATCTTGATAAATTTGTAATCGTCTTTATTGACGATATACTTATCTACTCGAGAACCCCAGAAGAACATGCTGAACACCTGAATACTGTACTACAGATCCTTCAAGAGAAACAACTATATGCAAAATTCTCCAAATGCGAGTTTTGGCTTGACCGGGTAATATTCCTAGGTCATGTCATCTCCAAAGATGGAGTTATGGTGGATCCAAGCAAAATCGAAGCTGTAAATAATTGGAACAGACCAAGGAATGCCAGCGAAGTCAGGAGTTTTCTCGGTCTAGCAGGCTATTATAGGAAATTCGTAGAGAATTTCTCCAAAATTGCAGCCCCTATGACAGCCCTCACCAAGAAAAATACAAAGAATGAATGGACAGAAGCTTGCGAGAAGAGTTTCGCGGAATTAAAAAGGAGACTGACCAGTGCTCCGATTCTTACTCTTCCGGAAACCAACAGAGGCTTCGATATGTACAGCGATGTTTCCATCTCAGGACTTAGAGCTGTACTCATGCAAGACGGCAAAGTCATTGCCTACGCTTCTAGACAACTTAAAGAGCATGAGAAGAATTATCCCATTCACGACTTAGAACTAGCAGCCGTGGTCTTCGCTCTCAAAATATGGAGACATTATTTATATGAAGCTCAGTGTAAGATTTATACCGACCATCAGAGTCTGAAATATTTCTTCACACAAAAAGACCTGAATATGAGGCAACGCCGATGGCTCGAGCTACTTTAAGATTCCGACTGCGAGATTCTTTATCACCCAGGAAAGGCGAACAAGGTGGCCGATGCACTCAGCCGGAAGTTCAGTGCCACCTGATGTAGCTATTTTAAAGTTCGAGGATGAACTTTTTATGAGGTACGGGGTACTGTAACACCCACTAAGCTCTTTAGATAAATATGAGAATGATGAACTTGCCTTAGAAAAATATTAGTAGAATGTTGAACCAAAAAGAAATAAAAAGAAATAAAAATAGGGAATGGTCAAGGATTGAACCTTGAACCTCCCATGATGTAAATGATAAGATTAATGGGTAATAACCAGTTGGGATAGGAATAATATATTGATAGCAACTGAGGGAAACTCATGATAAGGGTGAGAGTAAAAGCTAGCCAAAAGAAAACAAGAAAAGAGCAAGAGAAAGGCAACTTGCCTTCCTTCTTTTCTCTCCCTTTTCTTTTTCTTTTGCCGTGACTTAAAGAGGGGAATTAAGGGGATTCATTCCCCCTTGTTTCATCATGAATGATGAGAACAAATAAATAAATAAAATAAAAAGAAAAAAATGAAAAAAAAGGGCAAAGGGAGAAGGAAAGCAAAAACCAATTTTGCTACCTCTTCCCCCTTAACATAAAAGAGAGTATGTAAAGAGAAGATTTTATTTTTCTCTAATTTCTCTCATTCTCTCCTCTCCATCACCGAGAACCTCAGCCCCCTCTCCTCCATTTTCGGCCCCCAAAAAACAAGGTTCTTCCTAGAATACAAGGAAGGCTACCAAGGGAAATCAAAGGAGGAGAACAAGAAGAAGAGACCTCTTCTTCCATCACCACACTTTAGAACCACAAGCGAAAAGGATGTAAGCTTCCCCTCACCTGTGGTACAAGGGATTTTAAAGTGTTTTTGGATTTTATGAGGATTTTAAAACCAAGAAACAAAGTTGTGAAAACTCGGCCAAAGAAAGGACTTGTTGATCCTAGGAATGTTAATATAAGCTTTGATTCATGATAATTTTTCTATGCTTTGTAAGAAGGTTTTCTCTCATATTTTTATATATATGTGATGTTGGATTAGGTATGTATCTAACCCTAGAGTTTCGGCCAAAAAGGTTTTGTAAGGGCTAGGGAATTTAATTGTTTACCTAACTTTTACAAAACCCTCTAAATAAATGGTTAAGGATCCATTATCATTTTCATACTTGAAGGTTACTTGGAACCAAAAGTATCCCACTCACAAGTTTCGGCCAAGGAAGGGTTTAGGGTTAGGAAGACTTGAATTTAAACTCACCATGTTTATATGATAGAATATAGAGTTTCTTAAAGAGTTGCATGCTTGTATGTTGATAGAAACTCATGAACATCACTTTTAATGTTTCGGCCATGGTAAGGTGGATGCTTTAAAATAGCTTAAACAGATTTTTAACATGCTCAAAACCTCCATGACAATAAGATATGAAAGTTGTTTGATGCTCCCATGCTTAATTAGAGTATAGGAAAATTGGTTGCATGATATATGTTAATTAAGACCACAAGGGTCCTAGCTTGTTTGTGAACCAAACTTGTATGTATAGTTTCTTTGATATTTTTGCCATAAAACTTGTTTAGGTTTTCCATACTTTAGGCCACCTAAAACCTAGTTTAAAGACTTGGAAGGTTTCGGCCAAACATATGCTATGAGATAAAGAAAGGAAAAAAAAACCTAGGAAACCTAAGACACAACTTGAATGTATGCTTATAGTGCTTGACTTTTATACATGTTATGAAATGTGTTATGACTTTCTATGCTTTTATGCCATTTGAACAAATTCCATGCTTGGTGTGGTTCGGCCATGTAGGGTTTAAAGACCTAGAAACCTTAAAATTTAGACCTCATATGTTAAAGATGCTTCTTATGAAATTGAGATAACATGTTGATTGTGTTCACATGCTTATATATTTAACTATGATTCAAATGGACACCTTTAAGTCTCGGCCATGAAGGGAATACATGCTTTAGAAACCCTAGAACTTACATTGAATATGCTCATGTCACTCCCCATGAAATATGAAATGTAGAAAGCTAAAATTTACATGCTATATGTTGTTAGTGACCTAAATTGATGCTAAGGGAAGTTTCGGCCATGACCACTTGTATGAGGCCACTTATGAATTTATACATGATGTTAGAGTAAGTTCACATGCTTGTATGCTTGCTTGAAAACCTAAATGAGTACTTGTAAATTTTGGCCATGACATAATGTTAAGGGCTTAAAGAATTTAGGAACTAACTCAATTGTGCTTACCATATTCCTTGAAATAAATGCTATAAATATGGTTAAGGTTTCCATGCTTTATGTCATTTAGAACCTTGTTTCACACTTGTTAAGGTTCGGCCAAATGAGGTTTAAGGACTTGGAGAACTTGGAGTCCAAGTAAATCTTGTTTATAACACTTCCTATGAGAATGATATGTGGATGAACTAGGTTCTACATGCTTGGATGTTGTTTAAAACCTAGATTGACACTTAAGAGGGTTTCGGCCAAGATAAGAACCTAAGGGATTAGAAAGCTTAGTACCAAATTTAATCATGTTACATTGTTTCTTATGATTGGATGATCACATGATACACTTTTATGCTTAGACATGTATGCTTGTGAGCTATACAAAATGAGAATTTCTACAATATGTTATGAGTTCAAAAGATGCATGTTTTATGTTATGATATGTGGGTAAATTTTACATGCTTTGATGATATGATATGAGCTGAAAATATGCATGCTTATGTTATGATATGTGATTAAATTATGCATGCTTCGATGCTATGTTTAGTGCTTAAATTATGCATGCTCTCATGATATGCTATGTGGTTAAATTAGGCATGCTTTGATGCTATGTTTAGTGCTTAAAATATGCATGCTTTCATGATATACTATGTGGTTAAATTATGCATGCTTGATAATATGCTTTATGCTTGAGATATGCATGTTTTTATGATCTATGCCTAAGTGATTCATATTGTTATGATATGATGTATGCCTAAGTGATGCATATTTTTATGGTATGATGTATGCCTAAGTGATGCATACTTTTATGACATGATGTATGCCTAAGTGATGCATACCTTTACGATATGATGTATGCCTAAGTGATGCATACTTTTATGACATGATGTATGCCTAAGTGATGCATACTTTTATGATATGATGTGTGCCTAAGTGATGCATGCTTTTATGATGTATGATATGTATAAGTATGACATGTACTTTACTTTATGTGGCTTGTACCAAGGGTGGGCTCCATAAGCGCCCCGGGGTCGATGGAATAAGACTCGGGCCTCGTTAGGGATGGGCTCCTAAGTGCCCCTAGGTCAATGGAGTAAGACTCGGGCCTAGTATGTTTGCCTTGTAGGGTTCAAGACTTGCTACCTTGGACCTACATAGGTTGCGCGCAATATGTAAGTGGTACATAGTCGGGATCCCCTTTAAGTTGAGATTATGTTCAAGTATATATATGTAAGAAGAAATGGTTTTAAAGGTCATGAGACATACACATGTTTTTCGGATACATGTTTTCCAAAATCATATTGCATATACCTTATGATGATTTATGATATGCCATGGTTAGATATGATTATGTTATGTTCCATGATATGTCCATGTGTATGATATGCCATGACTCCTTATGATGATATGCCATGATTAGATAAGATTATGTTATGCTTCATGCTATGCTTACGCTATGATATGCCATGACTAGTTATGATTTCTTCATGTTGCATGATATGCTTAAAAGAGTATGTTACATTATGTCATGACTAATTGAAATGATGCCATGTTGAGACATTCTTTGATTATACTATGATTTTTGGTTTTAGTGAGTAGGAAAGGAACTTATTGAGCCATGAGTGCTCACAGCTTACTGTCCTTGTACCACAGATAAAGGAAAAAACTGGATGAGCTAGAGGAGCAGCAGGAGAGGCAAGGAGATGTGTGTGGCAGTGGCTAGGCAACCAAATAAGAACCTGCTTTAAAAAAAAACTTTTAAAGAACTATGCTTTGTTATCATGAATTGTAGTACCGTATGTGTGACTTGATGTTATGTTTCTACTAATTTTGATATCATGTTATTAAGGCCATGATAGTGTAGTTCGGATTTGATGAAAAGGAAACAAAAGAAAAGTTTTTATTAAACTAAGAAAATCATTTTAAGTCTTCCGCTGTTTTAAAAAGAAAAATTTGTACATAGAGTATCGTAGCCCCGTCCCTTAGGGTTAGCAGGGAGGGCGGGCGTTACAATTTTAACTTCGTGTCCAATGCTGACTGTACACACTCCCAGAAGTGTGATGTGAATCGACTGTCTTTATCTGAAATAATGGTTCGTGGGACTCCGTGTAGTCTAACGATCTCCTTGAGATACAACTGAGCCAGCTGCTCCATGGAATAGGATATCCTGATAGCTAAAAAGTCGGCTAATTTAGTCAATCTGTCGACTATTACCCAGATGGCGTCAAAACCATTCGTGGTTCTGGGTAATCCCACTATGAAATCCATGGAAATATCTTCCCACTTCCATTCTGGGATCTGGATAGGCTGTAGTTCTCCTCCTGGTGTCTGATGTTCTGCCTTGACCCTCTGACAGGTTAGACAGGTGCTAATATATCTAGCGATGTCTCTTTTCATCCCAGGCCACCAAAAATATTTTTTCAAGTCCTGGTACATCTTGGTGGAACCCGGATTCATCGCATAGGGAGTCCTGTGAGCCTTATCTAAAATCTTTCTCTTTAGTTCCTCCTGATCTGGAACACAGAGTTTGTCACCAAAGTGCAATACCCCACTATCGGACACTCTGAATTCTCTACTTCCTGATTCTGCTAACCCTTGCTTGATTTTCTGAATTTCAGGATCCTACTCCTGAGCTGTCTGAATGTCACCAAGCAGGTTAGGTGCTAATGTCATAGTAGAGAGCTGTCCCACTATAAGTTCGAGACCAAAATCTGTGATCTCTCTCTGTAGGGGCAGTGACATGGCTACTAGGGATAGTAAGGTAGCATCAGACTTTCTACAAAGTGCGTCTGCCACCTTATTGGCTTTTCCTGGGTGGTAGAGGATGTCTATGTCATAATCTTTGACCAGCTCCAGCCATCTACGCTGTCACATATTCAGATCCTTCTTAGTGAAGAAGTACTTTAGACTCTGGTGATCTGTATACACTCTGCACTGAGCTCCATACAAGTAATGTCTCCAAATTTTGAGAGCGAACACAACTACTGTAAGCTCAAGATCATGAGTAGGATAGTTCCTCTCATAGTCTTTGAGTTGTCTGGAGGCATAGGCGATCACCTTACCATCTTGCATCAGTACTGCTCCTAGTCCCAATTTAGAGGCGTCACTATAAATATCAAAGCTGTCTGTGTTTTCTAGTAGAGTCAGAATAGGTGCACTGGTCAATCTACTCTTTAGCTCGCTGAAGTTGTTCTCACAGTCGTCTGTCCACTGAAATTTTCTGTTCTTTCGGGTAAGAGCTGTCAGTGGTGAGGCTATCCTGGAGAAATCCTCTACAAACTTTCTGTAATAACCTGCTAGTCCCAAAAAGCTTCTGATCTCACTAGCGTTCTTGGGTTTGTTACTCACAGCTTCTATTTTACTAGGGTCTACCATGATACCATCCTTGGAGATGATGTGACCCAGAAAGGCTACTTGATCGAGACAGAATTCACATTTCGTGAACTTGGCGTATAGCTGGTTCTGTTGAAGGGTTTGCAATACTATTATCAGGTGCTCTGTGTGTTCTTCCTGAGTTCCTGAATAGATAAGGATGTCATTGATGAACACGATAACGAACTTATCTAAGTATTCTCTGAATACTCTGTTCATGAGGTCCATGAAAGTAGCTGGAGCATTTGTCACGCCAAAGGGCATGACTAGGAACTCGTAGTGTCCGTATCTAGTCCTGAACGCTGTCTTGGGTATATCCCCTTCTTTAACTTTCACCTGATGATAACCTGATCTGAGGTCTATCTTAGAGAACACTGCTGCTCCCTTTAGCTGATCGAACAGGTCATCTATTCTAGGAAGAGGATACCTGTTCTTGATGGTGACTTGGTTCAGTGCCCGGTAGTCTATGCACAGGCGCATGCTCCCGTCTTTCTTCTTCACAAACAATACAGGCGCTCCCCATTGCGAGTGACTAGGACGTATGAAGCCCTCTTCAAGTAGCTCCTGTAGTTGCTCATGAAGTTCCTTCAGTTTTGCTGGAGCCATGCGGTAAGGTGCTTTGGAGATAGGATTCGTACTGAGAATGAGTTCTATCTCAAATTCAATCTCCCTGTTTGGTGTTAGACCAGGTAACTCCTCAGGGAAGACTGCTAGGTAGTCACATACGACTCGGACCTCTGCTAGCTGTTGGTCCTTGTCCTGACTGACATTGACTACATGCGCTAAAAATCCCGTACATCCTGTATCCATTAACTTCTGTTCTTTTAGAGCCGAGAGAAACTTCTTGGCCTTTCTCTTTGGTTCTCCGATGTACTCGAACCGTACTTCTGCTTCCGGTTGGAATATGACTTTTTGTTTACGGCACTCGATAGAGGCACCGTATCTGATTAGGAAGTCCATTCCAAAAATGACATCGTAATCAGTCATATTTAGCACTATCAGATAACAAAAGAGTTCTCTATCTGCTATAATGACTGGCACTGCCCTGAGCCAGTGCGTGGATGCCATAATTTCTCCTGAAGGTAATGTCGTCAGAAACTGACTACTGAGTACCGCTGGGGGTATCACTAACTTCTCGGCAAATGTCCTGGATATATAAGAATGGGTTGCCCCAGTATCGAACAAGACAGTTGTACTTTGCTGTAAAATACTGATCTGACCTGAAACAACTGTCGAGACATTTGCTGCGTCCTCTCTGGTGAGTGAATAGATCCTCGCATTAGTGGTAGCTGGAGGGGCTTCTAATCTGCCATGGCTGATGTGTGGACCATCTAGAACGGCCTGCATCTGATGTAGCTATGCTAGCTGGCCTCCGTACTGAATCGGCTGTGGTTGAGGAAAACTGGTCTTGTTTGGGCACTGCTTAGCCATATGCCCTTCCTATCCACACTCAAAGCATCCGTGTGTGCCCTTGTGACAAACTCCTGGGTGAAATTTCCCACAAGTAGCACATTTGGGATAACTGGGCTGTTTACTAGCTGGTCCTCCCTTCAGGTAACTCCCTGGTTTGCGCTTGCTACTGGAGTTCCCTTTCCAGTTAGAGCTGTGGCCCTGTTATTTCTGAGTACCTGAGCCTCCTTGCCCTTTGGAATCTGAGAGGACTTACTTTTGCTGTTTGATATTGTTCTGGTAGTGCTCGGTGGTCAGAGCACTGCTGACTAGTTCTTCAGTGGTTTGCGTCCTATGAATGCCGCCAGCCACGTTCCTTGCTATTTCCGGCCTCAGCATCTTGAGCATCAACCGGACTCTTTCTTTTTCTGTGCTGACTAGTTCAGGGCATAGACGAGTCAGTCTATTGAATTTCTTCACGGCTTCCTCAACTGATAGGTTGCCCTGACGAAACTCAGTGAACTCGTCATAGTGGCGGTTTGTGACCCGCATGTGAAAGAACTCCTCGAAGAATTCTTTCTCGAAGTCAGCCCATGTCATCTGGTTCACTAGGCGCTTCACTCTAATTCTCTCCCACCACATACGTGTATCTCCTATCAAGCAGAAGGAGGCACATTTCACCTTCTCCTGTTCTGGCCAGTCCAGAAGCTCCATCGTACTCTCCAGTGTTTTGAACCAGGCTTGAGCATCCCATGGTTCACTGGTGCCTGAGAAGTTCTCGGGCTTGACTCTCTACCACTGGATCAGATAGGCTTCTCTCTTTGCCTCTGCTGCTGGGGCTACTGGTGCTGTAGGCTGGACTGGTGGAACCTCTATATCTACTGGGGTTGCTATGTTTGGTTCGGGGGTGACTGTGGGAGTATTCTGCTGATTAGCCTTTAAGGTGACTATCTCCTGTTGGCACTGAACTGCCAGCCTCATGCTGGGGCTCAGTAGCTGGGGCCCTTCTAGCTGGGCGTCCTCGTGCCATTTCTAAGGGAAAAAGGACATACATAACTAAAGCATGATGTTTACATAGCTAATACTATCATGTTAGTTACTATCACAGATAAGCATACTTTAGTTGTCTACAAACATGAAAGCAATAAACATACAAAGTGAGAGGTATTCTTACTTGGAAGCTGCAGGTTCAATGCTGATGTGTGTGTAGGAAGTATGGAATTTTCTGCTCTGATACCACTCTGTAACGACCCGCCTTCACAGATAAGCATACTTTAGTTGTCTACAAACATGAAAGCAATAAACATACAAAGTGAGAGGTATTCTTACTTGGAAGCTGCAGGTTCAATGCTGATGTGTGTGTAGGAAGTATGGAATTTTCTGCTCTGATACAACTCTGTAACGACCCGCCTTCTACTGGCTAGGCTGTAAGGCCGGATCATCACATTATGCTGTGCTAAGCTATATCCATGACCATCACTAGTCTAGGTGCGGAAAACTATACCAATTTAAAACTTTACTAAGCTAACACAAGTTCTTGGTCCTACATGTGCTAAGGGATGCAATCTAAGGTATACATGGCATATTCTACATCCCCTATGGTCAAGGAGCTGAATTACCAGGTCTCTTGGTCGAAACTCAGCTTCCCAATCGATCCAGGTTGAACTCGATCGATTGGAAGCTGTTGGATCGATCCATGGATCGATTCAGGTTGCTACTGTGCTCGGGATAATATTCTGGATCAATCGGCTGATCGATCCAGACGGGCCAATCGATCCAGCGATCGATTCCAGGGCTCTTTGTTCGCGGGAGCGATTTCCCCGATCGATCGAACAATCGATCCCCGAACTCACTGTTTGCAACAAAATGCGACTGGATCGATCCGCTGATCGATCCAGAAGCTTACTGTTCGTGGAACCAGGCTCCCAATCGATCCCCTGATCGATTGAGGGCCCTCAATCGATCCGCTGATCGATTGGGATTTCTGATTTCGCAGCAAGGCTCTGATTTCAGCACTGTTTCGTGCCAAACTCAACTACAAGAGTTCTATAATAGCTGGAAACATACTAACAACACATAGCTAGGATTATAAGCGTAAGTACTAACAATCTAAGCAAGTCTTTCACGGTTCAAGGCATTAAAATAAATAGAAATGCGGAAAATAACATTATATAAAACTAAAGTCTTAGTTTGCTAATTTCTCTAAGATCTCTATTCCAGGTTCCTTCCACACACATCTTCATCGCATTAACCTCCAGCCTCCGCTAGTCCATCTTTCCTTTACCTATATCTGCAGTATAAGGAAAAGAGTATCTATAAGCTTGAGAGCTTAGTAAGAAACCATCTACCTCACTAAAAAATGCATACGATGCAATTTATGTTTTCAAAGCATGTTATTTGAAATACATGATGACATGCTGAAATATAAATACTGAAGTCACTAGTCATGCATACTAAAACATGGCATCAAAACTAGTCATGGAATATCAAGAGCTAAGCATGAAACTATCACATATATCCCTGGAAAGAAGCTAAACTGATATAAACTGAGCTGACTGAACTAAGCTAATACTGAATTTAAATCATGTTCACATAACTGATTGTGAGAGTTTGAAAACTATTTATACTAATACATCAAAATACTAATCATGCTGCTGAGGGGCCCGACATTTGTACGTGCTATGCGCGCATCCCTAACTAGACCCGGGTTTGCAAGTCCCGAATTTAGTAGGGTTTACTAGGTTATCTAAACCTAGGGACGACTGTGGGAGCCCAACCCAATGGATATCTAATCCAATACAGTGCCACTGCTAAAATAAAATACTGGTTATAGCTGAATTTTTCTTATATTGCTATTTCTAGGTTATCTGAACCTAGAGGCGACTGTGGGAGCCCACCCATTGGACCGTAGTCCCATATAAACTATAATAAAACTGTACATATTGAATAAATGCTTCTATTGCATTTAATTAGGCTATTAAAATGGCTAAGTTGTATTTTTCCTGTGCTGAACATATTATCGAACACCTAGTGTGCACTATTGCACAACCCATGTGTCCAGAATTTGTATGCTACTAAACAAAGTAGAAAATCACACGAGAGCTACTTATACTGCAGGTGAGGGGTTTCTTACCATCTGCTCTAATTTTCTTACGATTATAATCGCTAAATTTCCGGAGAAGACGATCCTTTCGACGATCTTCTCGCGTCTATGCGTTCCCCTTGCGGAGGGAAGCGTCCCCGTGTCGGAGTTGTTGCCGGAAGGAGCCCTTATGACCCTAGGGATGAAACCCTAGCCTTTCCTTGGCTTTGGCGTGAAGAGAGGGTGCGGGAGAGAGGGGTTCGACGGTGAGGTTTTGAGGGAGAAAGAAATCCCGATCAAAAATAAAACCTCACTTAATCCTTTCCCTATTTATATTAAGTGGGTAATTCGGCCCAACTCAAATATAAATATAATTGTTCCCCTTTCCTTTCAGCACGGCCCTGCTGGGTTCACTTGGTTACTAGAGCTATCTATAATTCGTAGGACCCCATAGGTCTCGGGTTCAATACCCGCCTAGACCCTTTTACGATCCTATTTATTTTTGCTACTTCCGCTACTCTAAAAATTCTGTAAAAATATCCTAAAATTCCAGAAAAAAATCATAGAATATTTCTAAAATAATTTTGAGAATTTTCTGGCGTTACAATCTTAGCTACGAGAGCATACCTACGCAGATAGTGGACAGAGCAGTCAAGAGACTAAGAAACAAAGAAATGCCACTAGTGAAGGTCATCTGGTAGAACCAGAAGCACGAGGAAGTCACTTGGGAGCGTGAGGAGAGTATGAGACAGAAATGTCCAGAACTATTCTAAGTTCGAGGATAAACTTTTTATAAGGTATGGGGAATTGTAACAATCTAAATTTCCTTGTTTTATGTTCCGAAAGTCCTTAAAAATATTTAGAAATTGCATAGAAATATTCTAGAGGTTTTTAGAAATTTTTAGAGTATGTTTACGCAATTTTTGGAGATCGTTTGGTATTTTTTATGAAACGAAAGAAGTTTTGACAAAAAAAAAAATGTCCAAGCCGAGGTTTAAACCGGAAACCTCGGGTTAAGCAGAGGTTCGTTTAGCGAACAGACCAGCCGTGGGTTTCTTAGTAAAACCCGAACCAAATAGTATTTAAGTTGAAATTGGAACCGAATTAAACCTAGTTAAATAGGGATTAGGTGTTCCCTTTCTCGTCGAAAAAAAACCTAATCTTTCCTTCCCCTTCCTCGTTACGGCGCGTCTCTGTTCGGGTGAAAAAGGGCGATGACGGGGCCTAGGTCTTCACTCCGGCGGTCGGCGAGAGACTCTTTCTGAAAGAGCTTCATGAAATCAGGATCACCTCGGCAAAGAGCGACGTGAGCACGAAGGAGAAGCCGAGATCTTCATCTCTCCGAAACCCTAGGATCTCTTCTCGGTTGTAAGTGCAAGAACAAGGAGTAAGTACTACTCACCTGTGGTAGGAGTTGCTCCGAACTTTAGGTTTTCATTCCTTGTTGTGTCGAATTGCTATAGTTAGCATTGCTACTCAATTCCTCTCTTTGCTGTTCCAATGAGCATGAATTGCTTGTATGTCGTATTATGGTTTTTAGGTTCTTTTGGCTATTTAGTAAGCATAAACAGTTATATTAAAGTAGCATGTAGTTTAAGTTTTGTTACTACCTTAATATGCTACTTTAAATCTTCTTGGTAATACTTTCAGTGTGCATTCTTGCAAATCAAAGTGTATAAACAGCCTCATTAATTAGTGTGCACTTTTTTTGGTTTTGCTTTGCTACCTCTATGAACATGAACAACCATTAACTTGAGCATGCACGGTTTAGCTTTCCTTGCTACTTAATGAGCATGCACAATTTGGTACACTAGTATGTTTGGATAGATCTTTTGTTGCTATTTTAAGGGCAAGAACAACCTTTATTTAGTTAGAATGAGTTTAGCATTTTCCTTGCCACTCAAAAGGGCAAGAACAGCCTTTATATAAAGTACGTAGTGTTAGTTCTTAGTTTTCTTGAACATGAACAGCTAATATGTTTATCTTGTAGTTTGATTGGCCTTGCTTTATTTTTATAGCCTGCTCAATTAGTTGCAATTCCCTACTTGTTAGATATACTTACAGTGTTCTAGTAGGCCCTATTAGGGGATCATGAGAAGTTATGAGTAGAGAAAAAGACCAATGTCTAGTTAGAAAAGATAACAAGTAATTTAAAGTAAGAGGCTAGTACCCGACTTCCGAGGTTGTCGTTAAACAAATCCAGGTGATCAATTCCAAGGTCTTGGCCCTAGTAAGACCAAGGTCTTTACCCTCATAGGACTGGAGGCTCGCTACCTCAGTCTCTATGAGAGAGCGCACATTTGGTACTAAGCCTGTGCCCAAGAAAGAGAAGAAGAAAGTAAATATTAATTTCAAGTATAAGGCTATAAGTGAATGAAACAAGTATCACCTATGTTTAGAACCAGCAAAGTTTAGCTCTTATAATTCCAAGCATACAGTATTGGTTCATTTGCTTTCCTTATGAGTTTATTAAGCATGATTAGCTTTATTTCTAGCATGCATATTATTTTAGTGCTTTGCTATTAGATGAGCATGAGTAGCTTTTTTATTTAGCACTTCAATTTTAGCACCCTTGTATCTTATGCACTTTAGAGTTTTTTGTGAGATAGTTTAGTACTTACTAAGCAATCCGCTTATAGATTCATTTTCCTCCTACTGCAGATAAAGGAAAAGCTAAAGTATAAGGAGGAAGGTGACAAGATGGTGGTGATGGTCTGTGATGTTTGGGACTATGGGGAGATCTAAGAAGCTCCTAGTGAATTGTTCTAATATGCATTACTAGTTTAGTCTTTTGTATTGTCAGATCTGCATTGCTAACTAGATAAGAGATTTTTCCACGAATTGATTCTTTTGCATTGCTAAAGATTATTATTTATTTTTGAGTTGCTGCTACTAGGATTTGGTAGATAAATCAATTACTAGATTTCTTGTATTGTTGCTTTAATGTTGCTGAAATTTGTTGGGAAATCTAGAAACGTGCAGATTTTGACATAGTATTCACTATTCCAGCCGCTTGGCTGATATGGCTGGAATAGTTCTAGTGTCACATTTGGCTACATAGGGTTGCTAAGAATTGTATAGATTTTTATGTATTGGAAATATATATGTTAAATTTTTAATCCTGTTCAACCGCTGCCATGTACGCAGATTGGTTCATTTTGCATAAACTCTAGTACTTAAGTTTATGAATCCTGCCATGTACGCAGATTTTTACATATTGCTGATTTAAAAGAAATTAAGCCAAGGTTTGAACCGAAGACCTCCGGCTAAGCAAGACCTTACATTGTCTCGGCTGACCAGAAGCCCAAGCAGGCGTTGCTGATTAAAAGAAGAGAGAAATGTATTTAAGTAGTAGAAGTTAATAAGGGGAGATAATAGGAAGAAAATGGTTGCAGCCGAGATTCGAACCCACGAGCCAAGTCCTAAGCAACGCGCGGGCAACCAAGTGTTCACGCGAGCGGATCTGTTTAGAAAAGGTAGCAAATTTATTTAAAGAAGTTAACCGAATATTTAGTTATAAGAAAAGAACTTAGGGCTTGATTAATTTTCCCGTGACCTAGTTTTTCCTCTCTTCTCCTCTCACGCGTGCGCGGCGTCGGCGACTTCTCTCGGGTGGAAAGCGAAGCCGAGTTAGGGCTTCTCTCCGGCGTCCGGTGAGTGTCCAATCTGAGAGCTTTTCGCCTCTTCACGATCCTCTCGGTGAGGTGGACGCATAGGCACAAGAAGAGGTCAGGAACTCAAGCATCTCAGAAACCCTAGAAGTTATTCTCCTTCGGTTTGAATTCAGGAATCGTGGTAAGTTGCTCCTCACCTGCGGTAAGAGTAGCTATGGAGTAGTTTTCTTGTTAGTTCATTGTTTTTCCGAAGTAAGTTGCATGGAACCGAGCTTTGAAGTTTCTGCCGTGGATTGAGGTTTCGGATTTTGTTTCCTTCTTAATGTTCTTCTGAAGCATACTATAAGAAGTATGTTCTTAAGGCTAACTGCTGTGAATTCAATTTGATGATTTTGTTGAGGTTCAATCACTTTCCGAGATATCTTTCTCCGGCTTGTGGTGTTTTCTGGATTTCTGAAGGAATTTTAGGTGTTTAAAATAAAATTGGGTTTTGTTCAGATTCTGTCAAATAGATTGTGACTCTAGGCCAAGATTTTTATGGATTGTTGCTGGATTCGATGATGTTTGATCCTTCCCAATACTCTTTAAAGTTTTGGGCAGATTGTTGGTGGATTTAGCCTTGATTGATGTAGATTTTTAGTTTTGGTTTATATATATATCTATGCAATGAACTGCCTTTTATTCCAAGTATATAGTTAGATTTTTCTTTAAGCTTTTAGTTTCCCTTTGTTCTGCTATTAGGCAATGAACATAGAATGGCTTGGATTAAGTATTGGTTTATTAGGCTAATTGGAGGTTGATCCGGCAGTGATTTTGGTTTATTTTATGATGAAATAGGTAGTATAATCTCTTTAGTGCAGAAGTGTGGATGAAAAAGTGAAGATGAGCATATGTAATATGTTGTTTTGGTGAGTATCATGTATTAAGACTAAAGATGATTTGAATTGATGTAATGAATTTAACAGGTGAGATGTATGTGAGTAATTTAGATATGCAAGTAGTAACTTCAGAGTAGAAGTTTAGTTTAGAAGATGAGAAAAGAGATTTATATGTTGATCAATATAGATTTTATACTGAGAATTCCTTTCTGACCATATGTTTAATGGCATAATTGATGTTCAGAATTAAAGTACTTGGATGTGTCAATATCAAGGATTCCATGTAATACCCACTAAGCTTGTAAGATAAATATATGAATGTAGGATTTTGCCTTAGAAAAATAATAGGAAGTGAGTTGAAGCAAAAAGAAATAAAATGAAATAAAAAGAAGTGAAGGTCAAGGATTGAACCTTGAACCTCTTATATTATAATTCATAGAATTAATTAGTAGAAACCAATTGGGATAGAGAGAAGATATTGATAGCAAAGGAGGGAAACTCATGATAAAGGTAAGAGTAAAAGCTAGCAAAAAGAAAACAAGAAAGGAGCAAGAGAAAGGCAACTTGCCTTCCTCCCTTTCTCTCCTTCTTCCTCTTTGGTTTTGCCTAAAATTTAAAGAGGAATTAAGGGGATTCATTCCCCCTTATTTCACCATGAATGATGGGGATAAATAAATAAATAAAAATAAAAATAAAATAGAAAAAAAAAGGCTAAGGGAGAAGGAAAGCAAAAACTAAGTTTGCTACCTCTTCCCCCTTAACATAAAAGGGAGCAAGAAAAGAGAAGTTTATTTTTCTCTCATTTTCTCTCATTCTTCCTCTCCCTCACCAAAACCATCAGTCCCCTCTCCTCCATCTTCGGCCCCAAATCCAAGGTTTTCTCCTAAGAAAGCCTAAGATACAAGGAGGACAAAGTAAGGGAATCAAGGGAAAGGAACTAGAAGAAGAGGCTACCTCTTCCATCACCATACCTTAGATCCACAAGCGAAAAGGATGTAAGCTTCCCCTCACCTGTGGTACAAGGCTTTTTATGTGCTTTTCGGATTTTACGAGGATTATAAAACCTAGGAAAGAATTTAAGAAAATTCGGCTAAAGAAAGGGTTTTCAAATCTAGGAAGGTTTAAACAAGTCTTTATTTTATGATATGTTTTATATGCTATGTAGGAAGGATTTTATTCATGTTTTTATACCTAAATGATGCTTAATCAGAGGAGTACCTAACCCTAGAATTTTGGCCAAAAATATTTTAAGGAGGTTAGGGAAAATATTGTGTAACCAAACTAGTGCAAGATTCTCTCCATGAACTATTAAGGATCTTTTATTGGTTTTCTTGCTTAAAAGTTACTTGGAACCAAAAGAAATCTATTTATATATTTCGGCCAAGAAAAGGGCTTAGGGTTAGGAAGACCTTTAAATTTAAGTAACCATGTTTGAATGATAGGATATAGAGTTCTCTTGTAGAATTTCATGTTGAACATTGCTAGAAATTCATGAACTTTTATTGTAGATTTTCGGCCATGATAAGATGGATAGTTTAGAAAAGCTTAAACAAGATTCTAATATGCTCAAGACCTCTGTGATATTATGATATGAAAGTTGTTTAATGCTCTCATGTTTAATTGGAGTATAGAAATTTAGTTACATGATATATGACATGTAAGATCACAAGGGTCCTAGCTTGTTTATGAACCAACTTTGTATATGATGTTATTAGTAATTTTTGGCATGAAACTTACTTAGGTTTTCCATGCTTTAGGCCACTTAAAACCTAGTTTAAAGATTGGTAGGTTTCGGCCATGAGGAAAAATAAAAGAAAAAGGGAAAGAAACCTAGGAAGCCTAAGACACAATTCACATGTATGATTATTATGCTTGTCTTTATACATGCTATGAAACTTGTATGATTTCTTATGCTTTTAGGCTATTTGAAGCAAGTTTATATACTGTTGATTTTCGGCCAAGTAGGGTTTGAAAGACCTAGAGGCCTTAGAAATGAAACCAAATGTGTTAAAAGTGCTTCTTATGAAAATAGGATAATGTGTTGATTGTGTCACATGCTTGTATAATTTTTCCATGACCTAAATGGACCATTGTATGTTTCGGACATGAAGGAATAGATGCCCTAGAAACTCTAGAACAAGAATTAAATATGCTTATGTCACTTTATATGGAATATGATAAGTAGAAAGACAAAGTTCCCATGCTATATGTTGTTTAATGACCTAATTGAGGCTAGGGTAAGTTTCGACCATACATGTTGTATAATGTCTTGTTATGAATTTATACATGATGTTAGTTCAAGTTCACATGCTTGTATGTTTGTTTTTAGCCCTAATGAACACTTGTTAAAAGTTTGACTATGACATATGTTAAGGGCTTGAAGGACTTAGGAACTAGCTCAATATGCTTACTATGTTACTTGAAAATAATGCTATAAATATGGTTTAAGGTTTCCATACTTTCATGACATTTGGGACCTTGTTTATATACTGATAGGGTTCGGTCACATGAGTTTAAGGACTTGGAGAACTTAGAAACCAAGTAAATCATACTTATAATGCTTCCTATGAAATTCATGTAATGATAATTTAGGTTTCACATGCTTGGAAGTTGTTTTTACCTAAATTGAGACCTAAGGGGGTTCGGCCATGATAGGAACCCAAGGGTTTAGGAAGCTTAGAACCCAAGTTAACTATGTTACCATGTTTCTTATGATAGTATAATCACATGATGCACCCTTATGCTTAACCATGTATGCTTGTGATTTATACCTTTTATGATATGATATGTGGATAGAGATATGCATGTTTGAATGATATGTTATGTGCTTAGAAATATGCATGCTTTAATGATATGCTATGTGCTTAGAATATGCATACTTTTATGATATGTTCTGTGAGTAGAAATATGCATGCTTTAATGATATGCTATGTGCTTAGAATATGCATGTTTTTATGATATGTTATGTGGATAGAAATATGCATGACATGATGTATGCCTAAGTGATGCATACTTTTTATGATATGATGTATGCCTAAGTGATGCATACTTTCTTAAGACTTGATGTATGCCTAAGTGATGCATACTTTTATGATATGATGTATGCCTAAGTGATGCATACTTTTATGACATAATGCATGCCTAAGTGATGCATACTTTTATGCTATGCTATGTGACTAAATGATGCATTTTTATATATGCTACTTTACTTTGTAAGGCTTGTACCAAGGGTGGACTCCTAATCAGTCTATAGGCCTTGCTTTGTGATCTAGGCCAATAAGGGATGGGCACCTTAGTACGCCCCTAAGCCTTGCTTTGTGATCTAGGCTAATAAGGGATGGGCTCCTTAGTACATCCCTAGGCCTTGCTTTGTGATCTAGGCTGATAAGGGATGGACTCTTTAAGTATGCCCCTAGGCCATGCTTTGTGATCTTGACCTAGTTCCTAGTATGATTCAAGACTTGCTACCTTGGATATACTTAGGACGCGCGCATTTATGTTATGTATGTATGATACAAGCCGGGGCCCTGAATATGTTGATATTATGTTCAAGTATATATGTAAGAAAAATGGTTTTAAAGATCATGAGACATACACATGTTTTTCGGATACATGTTTTCAAAATCATATTGCATATACTTTATGATCATGTTGTGATGATGCTATGATTTATGATATGCCATGATTAGATATGACTATGATATGGTTCATGCTATGCTTTAAGAGATGATATGCCATGATTAGATATGATTATGTTATGTTTCATGCTATGCTTTAAGAGATGATATGCCATGACTAGTTATGATTTTGTTATGTTGCATGATATGCTTAAAGAGTATGATATGTTATGCCATGACTAGTTGAGATTATGTTATGTTGATATATTCTTTGATTATGTAATGATTTTTGGTTTTAGTGAGTAGGAAAGGAACTTACTGAGCCATGAGTGCTCATAGCTTCTTCCTTGTACCACAGATAAAGGAAAAAGCTGGATGAGCTAAAGGAGCAGCAGGAGAGGCAAGGAGATGTGTGTGGCGGTGGCTAGGCAACCAAATAATAACCTGCTTTAAGAACTTTTAAGAATTACACTTTGGTTTCATATATTGTAGTACTATATGGTTGACTTGATGTTATGTTTTTATTTAACTTGTTATCATGTTATGGAAACCATATTAATGTAGTTCGGTTTTTATTAAACCAAGAAAAATGATTTTTAATCTTCCGCTGTAATATGTACGTAGAGTATCGTAACCCCGTCCCTTAGGGTTAGCAGGGAGGGCGGGCGTTACATTCCATTTGGTCTTAGTCGATTACTAGAATATGAAATTCTAGGTTTATAATTGCCATGTGAGAATTTTAGTGCAGTTTAGATCTCCTTGAAGTGCAGAATTTTAATGCAGTTGAAATCTCCTTGTAGTGTAGAATTTTAGTGTAGTTTAGATCTCCTTGTAGTGCAGAATTTTAGTGCAGATTTTTATTAAGTATTAGTGTGCAGATTTTATTAAGCATTAGTGTGCAGATTTTTATTTAACATTGCAATGCAGATTTCTGTTAAGCATTGCAGTACAGAATTTTTTTAAGCATTGTAGTGTAGATTTGCTTTAAGTATTTAGTTTCTTTAGCAATACAGATTTGCTAATAAATAGTTTATGGATAGCATTGTAGAACAAGGCTTTAGATTTCCCTTAAATATGCATGATTGTGTGTTACCTAGTTGATTTCACTTATATATGCATATGGAAAAATACCCTAACAGTATTTTGAGTTTAAGAAAAGTATAAGAAAGATAAAGAAAAGAAAGAAAAATGCCAAGGCCTTAAGTAGATCCCAAAGTCAAGACTTTAGGGATTTTTGGCACAGAAGGTGTTTGTTAAAATGCCGAGGCATTATATATTAGAAGTATTAAAAGATAACAAGTATTTTACTTTTATTAGTGGCACTGTGATGGACTCTCAGTTGTCCTTGGGTTGGGCTCCCATAGTCGTCCCTAGGTTTAGATAACCTAGTAAACCCTACTAGATTCGGGACCAGCTATCTCGGATCTAGTTAGGGATGCGCGCATAGCAAGTACAGTTGTCGGGCCCAAGAAGAAAGTTGATTATTATTTTGAAGTATTATAAGTATAAGCTTTTGAACAAGTAAAATAAGTTTCACATAAGTATAAAAGTATTCAAGTATAAGTTTTAAACAAGTGAAATAAAAGAATGGTTAGATTCAATGGAATAAGCTTGATTATGACTCATTGGATCAACTTAATTTAATGAATTAGATTCATTATATTAAGTTGGCTTGAATCAAAAGGTTAGATTAGATCAACCATGGAAGAGATTTGGTCAAGTTTGACTTGACTTGAGAGGAAGATAAAAAGTCAAGTTTGACTTGACTTTATGCCACCTCATTGGTGAGTTGGCATTGATGTGGACTAATGATGTTACTCCACATCATCATGGGTGCCACCTCATGGAAGTTAAAAAGCCATTCTCTTTAATGGCTTCACATTAATTGCACTTAATGCAAAATTTGGGGGTTACACTTGGGAAGTGGCCGGCCACTTTTGAATGTGAAGAGAATTCATTTTTCTCGTTCAAGTGCATTCACATCTTCTTCCTCTTGGAGCTCTTTCTTCTCCCTCTCCTCCTCTCTTGGCCGAACAAGATAAGGTGCTAGCACACCTTTGTTTGGTCTTCTCCATCAAGGATTGTTCGTGTGGATACTTCTAGAGGACCGTACGCTTGACGGTCTAGAGATCTGGCACCTTGGATGAGCGGGATTCGCGAAGGGCGCGCTTCAAAGGTATAACCTTTTCTTCATGTAGATCTAGAAGTGATCTCGGTAAAAACTCATATTCGTAGCTTTTCGAAATTTTTCTTTGCATGGATCCGTTGGCTAGGGGCTTTCGGGGTTTCCGCGACGCGAAAAAGAGGTTTTCGCGGCCCGAAAAACCCAACAGTGGTATCAGAGCCACATGCGAAGACGAATATGAGTTTATTTTGTGTTTTATAAAAACTTTTTAGTTCTTTAATATTCTGTAAATTTATGATTTTTATAGTTTTTATGGGTATTTTTCTCGTAGAAGCGAAGCACAAGTGTTTCGATACTTGTAGGCTTCGACTACCGAGAAGAATTTTCCAAAATGGCCAAGTTTCACCCCAAAACTTTTTGGGACAGTGGGCTATGGCGCTGTTAGATTGCAATGGAATCCTCGCGATGGTTAGATCGTGAGTAGGGGCGCTGCCCCTAGCCCCGCAAGGGGATTCATTCCGCGATTGCGCCCGGAAACCGCTAAACGGAACCGCCGGGAAATTGTACTCGTAAAAATTGTAAAAATTATAGAAAAATTACAGAAAATTATAGAAATATATAATTTTGAATTATATATTATTTTTTTGATTATCATGGCCCAAAGACCCAATTCGATTGGATAATTTGTGTTGTAATTCATAATACGGCCTGCGCGCCGTGATGTGATGTACGTGTTGTATTTTTATTTTTTTTCCGCGACCTACGCGTCGTGCCTTTCTCTTTTATTCTTGTTGTAAATTAGATTTAGACTCGAATGTAACTCGAGTTTCAAAATGTAATGTAAATTTTGAAGCGGTGGAAGGTCCACTCGAGACGGAGTTACGAGGAGGGCGCGAGCAACACGAAGTGGTCAAAAGAAGAAGCTTGAGAAGCTGTTTACCTTAGGTTGACCATCCGATCTTCTCATTGGCTTGAGAAGATCATAGTAGGGTCATGACATAATCGCAAAATTATTTAATTAATTGCTTTTGTGTGTATGTGATGCATGCTAGTTAATTAAGTAATTAATTAGTGCCTAACGATTAGATTAGATCTAAGTCATGCAAATGATGCACCCTTCGATTAGATTAGATCTATCGAGTATATGATACGCATCATCGTTTAGATTAGATCTAAATCGTGTCAACTCATAATGCCTACCACGCCGTGACACCTACCACTACCTCGATCGCATGTTGTTGTTGAATCTGCCAAAGCAGAGCAACACATACTATCTTGGTAGGGTACGGAGGGACAATCTTGGTCCCACCTATCAACGCATGGGTGAGTATAACTCAATTAGATTGAGTAACTAGTTAACTCAATTGGATCGAGTTTAACTATAGGCACTATCCAATGGTTGGTAGATAGGTCAAAATCACGTTTATATTAACTCTTGGGCGTATTAGACAAAGCTAAGTCGAGTTTTAATATAAATGCAGATTTTGATCCTATAAACAAGAGTTGCATAGAGATGTAATTAGTAATTGTTACCTACCGATCATACTAAGTCTTGGGCATATTAGCCAAAGTTAACTCAAGGGTTAGTATGATGTGGATCTTTTCCCACATGAATTATAGAATTTAGTGGGAGCATCATTTAGTTAAAGGCCTAATTAAATGATTAAGAATATGATACTTATTTCTGCATTTATTTCTGTTGTAGAATTTCCATGACATCAAACACGAACATCTTCTCTTTGCATTCTGTCCTTGAGAAGGACAAGCTCAATGGAGCAAATTTCCTGGACTGGTACAGGAACCTGAGAATAGTTCTCACCCAAAAACTTAAACTGTACCTTCTGGAGCAGCCCATTCCGGAGGCTCCTCCTGCCACTGCCACGCGAGCAGACCTAGATGCTTACGAGAAGCATCAAGATGACGCATTAGATGTGTCCTGTCTTATGCTCACGACCATGAACTCTGAGCTTCAGAAGCAACATGAGTTGATGGGCGCTTACGATATAATTGAACATCTTTGTCACCTATATCAAGGACAAGCAAGGCACTGGAAGAGGAACTCCAAAGAATACCTGGAAGATCTTAAGAAGAAGAGAAATAAGATTTCTACTTCAGGTATACATGTTATAGAAGTCAACCTCTCTATTTCTTCATCGTGGGTATTAGATACTGGATGTGCTTCGCACATTTGTACTAATGTACAAGCGCTGAGAAATAGCAGGGCATTGACAAAGGGTGAGATAGACCTACGAGTAGGCAATGGAGCACGGGTTGCTGCTATTGCTGTAGGAACTTACCATCTATCTCTGCCCTCTGGGCTTGTACTAGAATTAGATGATTGTTGTTATGTGTCTACCTTGACTAATAACATAATTTCAGTTTCTTGTTTGGACAAGAAAGGATTTTCATTTACAATAAAGAACAAATGTTGTTCCGTCTATTTAAACGATATGTTCTATTGTAGTGCACCTCTGATGAACGGACTCTATATTCTAGACCTTGAGAGCCCTATCTATAACATAAATACCAAGAGGTTCAAGTCAAATGACATGAACCAAACTTACCTCTGGCACTGTCGCTTAGGTCATATAAATGACAAGCGCTTATCCCAGTTCCATAAGGATGGTTTGCTGAACTCATTTGATTTATAATCATATGAGATATGCGATTCATGCCTACGAGGCAAGATGACCAAGACTCCCTTTAGTGGGCATAGCGAAAGAGCGACTGATTTGTTAGGACTCATACATAGTGATGTATGTGGCCCTTTCAATGTCGCTGTTAGAGGCGGTTATAGGTACTTCATCACATTTACTGATAACTTCAGTAGTTATGGTTATGTGTACTTGATGACACATAAGTCAGAATCCTTTGAAAAGTTCAAAGAATTCAAGAATGAAGTACAGAACCAGCTTGACAAGAGTATTAAGATACTTCGATCCGATCGAGGTGGAGAATACCTTAGCCATGAGTTCCGTGACTATCTAGCTGAGTGTGGGATTCTATCCCAACTCACTCCTCCTGGAACATCACAGTGGAATGGTGTATCCGAAAGGAGAAATCGTACCCTATTAGATATGGTACGATCTATGATGAGTCACACAGATCTTCCGACATACCATTGGGGTTATGCTCTAGACACGACAGCTTTTATACTCAACCGAGTTCCATCCAAGGTCTTGATAAAGACACCATATAGGATATGGACTGGGCGAGATGCCCAGGTGTCTTTCATGAGAATTTGGGGTTGTGAGGCTTACGTTAGACGTCAAGTCTCAGACAAATTAGGACCCAAATCTGACAAGTGCTACTTTATTGGATATCCCATGGAAACTAAGAGATATTACATCTACATTCCCAGTCAGCACAAGGTAGTTGTGGCAAAGACTGAGGTCTTTCTAGAATGTGACTTTGTTTCTAGAAAGACTGGTGGGAGCATGTTCGATCTTGAAGAAGTTCAAGATGCGAACAATTGCATTGATGCCTCGATGGAAGTTGAACTGGAACCACAAAGTATTGTGGATGATGTTTTTCTACAAGGAGTTGAGGAACAACAACCAGTTCAAGTAGACATACCTCTTCGCAGGTCTGATAGGGTACGTCCTCAGCCTAAGAGATACTCATTTCTCTTGTCTAACCATGATGACGTTGTGCTCATAGAGGATCAGCCTACCACCTATCAGGAAGCTGTGATGAGACCAGATTCTGAGAAATGGCTAGAGGCCATGAGATCCGAGATGGAATCCATGTACACCAACCAAGTATGGACTTTGGTTGATCCACTTGAAGGGGTAAAACCCATTGGGTGTAAGTGGGTCTTTAAGAGAAAGACTGACATGGATGGACTTATCTATAAAGGTCGCTTAGTAGCTAAAGGTTTTAAGTAGATTCATGGTATTGACTATAATGAAACCTTTTCTCCAGTAGCGATGTTTAAGTCCATTCGGATCATGCTTGCTATTGCAGCTTACCATGACTATGAGATATGGCAGATGGATGTCAAAACCGCATTACTGAATGGAAACCTGCTCGAGGATGTGTACATGACACAACCTGAGGGTTTTGTAGATCCACAGCATACTAGCAGAGTATGCAAGCTGCATAGGTCCATTTATGGACTAAAGCAAGCTTCTCGGAGCTGGAATCTTCGATTCGATGATGCAATCAAACAGTTTGGTTTCATCAAGAACGAAGATGAGCCTTGTGTCTACAAGAAGGTTGTAGAGAACACAGTTGTCTTCCTCATATTGAATGTGGATGACATACTGTTCATTGGGAAGGACATCCTTATGCTTCAGTCTGTCAAGACATGGCTAGGGAGTTGCTTCTCAATGAAGGACTTAGGTGAGGCATCCCGCATTCTAGGGATACAGATCTATAGAGATAGATCTAAGAGATTGCTTGGCCTAAGTCAGAGTACATATATTGACAAGGTACTCCTTCGGTTTGCCATGCAGAACACCAAGAAGGGATTTCTGCCGATGTTACATGGCGTGAGTCTTTCGAAGACTCAGGGTCCCTCTTCTAGAGAGGAGAGAGACTGCATGGATCAGATCCCTTATGCTTCAGCCATAGGATCTATCATGTATGCCATGCTATGTACTCGACCTGATGTCTCGTATGCTTTGAGCATGACGAGCAGATACCAGTCAGATCCAGGTGAAAGTCACTGGATAGCGGTCAAGAATATTCTTAAGTACTTAAGAAGGACTAAAGAATATTTCTTGATATATGGAGGCAATGATGAGCTAGCTGTAAAGGGTTACAGTGATGCTAGCTTCTAGACCGACCAGGATGACTATAGATCATAGTCGGGGATCGTGTTTTGCATTAATGGTGGTGATGTGAGTAGGAAGAGTTCGAAGCAGGACATAGTAGCTGATTCTACGACAGAGCCCGAGTATATTGTTGCATCAGAGGCAGCAAAGGAGGTAGTTTGGATCCGCAAGTTCATCACTGAACTTGGGGTGGTTCCCAGTATCGCTGACCCTATTGAGCTCTATTGTGACAACAATGGAGCTACAGCACAGGCGAAGGAACCTCGCTCACACCAGCGGACCAAACACATATTACGGCGCTTCCATCTCATTCGAGAGATTATCGAGAGAGGAGATGTGAAGATATGTAGAGTACCTACAGAGGCTAACATCGCAGATCCCTTGACCAAGGCTTTGGCACAGAGGAAGCATGATGGTCACACTAGGTTATTGGGGCTTAGAGCCTACACTGATTGGCACTAGTGCTAGTGGGAGATTATTAGTTAGAGCCCTAGAGCCAATCATTTGATGATTGTATTATGGACTCATTGTATCATATTTCTTATATTAATAAAGGCATTTTAGTTTTGGTTATTATACTTACTTGTATTGGTGCCAAATAAACTAAGTATAATAACGTCCTTGAGTAGAAGGTTCTTACCTATATCAATCGATTGGTTGAATCGATAGTGAGATGATATAGGGAACACTACTCTTAATCATTCCTAGTCGAGTATTAACATTCAGGGACATGTTAATGTAATAAGACTAGCATGTAGGTCAACTCGATGACTTGATCTCACAAGTCATGGATATAGAGATATCAAGTTGACACATGGGTATGCATTGGAGAATGTATACTGAATGACCCGCCATGAGAAAGTATCATGGATCATTATATGAGTGTCATATACTTTCTCATGTGGCTATTAGTATGACTACTAGTCCTTAGACCTGAAGTCACCATGGTTCCCTACATAAGGAGTTATGTACTTTGGTTTTGTCAAACGTCACCCGTAACTGGGTGGACTATAAAGGCGATTACTGGGTATATAACAAATTATGCAGAGGGATGTGAGCGATGTAGATGAGATCTATCCCTCCTATATGACGGGAGAGACATCGGTATTCTTGATAGAGTGAGACCACGAAGTCCATGGCCATGCCCAAATGAGTCAATATGAGATATTGAGCTCATTTGATTTAGTGAGTCTACTTGGAGTTCGAGATTTAGATTGATTAGAGGATGACACGGTCTATGCCTCACATTGATCAATCTAGATGTCTTGGATAGAAGGACACTTGTCATATATTGTGAGGAGTCACAATTAGTAGTCACAAGGTGATGTTGGATCTCAACATTCTTGTAACTTGGGTAGTAATGATGTGTTTCTAGATACCGCTCAATACTTATGCTCCTAAATGGGTTTAGGGCCATTGCTAACATTACAAGAACCTATAGGGTCACACACTAAGGACAATTAGATGGATATTAGGTTTATATGATGAACCAAGAGGATTAGATTCATATGATGAATCAAATTAGATTAAGAGTAATCCTAATTGGGCTAACTTGAGTTGGACTCAAGTTGATTCATGTATTCAATTAGTTTAATTTAGATTATGACTCATTGGATCAACTTAATTTAATGAATTAGATTCATTATATTAAGTTCACTTGAATCAAATGGTTAGATTAGATCAACCATGGAAGAGATTTGGTCAAGTTTGACTTGACTTGAGAGGAAGATAAAAAGTCAAGTTTGACTTGACTTTATGCCACCTTATATTGTGAGTTGGCATTGATGTGGACTAATGATGTTAATCCACATCATCATGGGTGCCACCTCATGGAAGTTACAAAGCCATTCTATTTAATGGCTTCACATTAATTGCACTTAATGCAAAATTTGGGGGTTACACTTGGGAAGTGACCGGCCACTTTTGAATGTGAAGAGAATTCATTTTTCTCATTCAAGTGCATTCACATCTTCTTCCTCTTGGAGCTCTTTCTTCTCCCTCTCCTCCTCTCTTGGTTGAACAAGACAAGGTGCTAGCACACCTTTGTTTGGTCTTCTCCATCAAGGATTGTTCGTGTGGATACTTCTAGAGGACCGTACGCTTGACGGTCTAGAGATCCGGCAACTTGGATGAGCGGGATTCGCGAAGGGCGCACTTCAAAGGTATAACCTTTTCTTCATGTAGATCTAGAAGTGATCTCGGTAAAAACTCATATTCGTAGTTTTTTGAAATTTTTCTTTGCACAGATCCCTTGGCTAGGGGCTTTCGGGGTTTCCGCGACGCGAAAAAGTGGTTTTCGCGGTCCGAAAAACCCAACAATATGAGTGTCATATACTTTCTCATGTGGCTATTAGTATGACTACTAGTCCTTAGACCTGAAGTCACCATGGATCCCTACATAAGGAGTTATGTACTTTGGTTTCGTCAAACGTCACCCGTAACTGGGTGGACTATAAAGGCGATTACTGGGTATGTAACGAATTATGTAGAGTGATGTAGATGGGATCTATCCCTCCTATATGACGGGAGCGACATCGATATTCTTGATAGAGTGAGACCACGAAGTGCATGGCCATGCCCAAATGAGTCAATATAAGATATTGAGCTCATTTGATTTAGTGAGTCTACTTGGAGTTCAAGATTTAGATTGGTAAGAGGATGACACGGTCTATGCCTCACATTGATCAATCTAGATGTCTAGGATAGAAGGACACTTGTCATATATTGTGAGGAGTCACAATTAGTTGTCACAAGGTGATGTTGGATCTCAACATTCTTGTAACTTGGGTAGTAATGATGTGTTGTTAGATACCGCTCATTACTTATGCTCCTAAATGGGTTTAGGGGCATTGTCAACGTTACAAGAACCTATAGGGTCACACACTAAGGACAATTAGATGGAGATTAGGTTTATATGATGAACCAAGAGGATTAGATTCATTTGATGAATCAAATTGGATTAAGAGTAATTCTAATTGGGCTAATTGAGTTGGACTCAAGTTGATTCATGTGTTCAATGAGTCTAATTAAGATTATGACTCATTGAATCAATTTAATTAAATGAATTAGATTCATTATATTAAATTGACTTGAATTAAATGGTTGGTTTAGATCAACCATGAGAGATACTAAGTCAAGTTTGACTTGACTTGAGAGGAAGAGGAAAAGTCAAGTTTGACTTGACTTTATGCCACATCATAAGTGAGTTGGCAAGATGTGGACCAATGATGATGCTCCACATCATCATGGCTACTTAAGTGAGATGACACCTCATGGAGGTTACAATTCTTCACTTTAATGGCCTCCACATTAATTGTGATTAATGTGAAAGGGGGTTACATATCTTATGGTGGCCGGCCACTTTTGTGTGTGGATGAAAAAAAAAATTCATTTTTCATTCAAGTGTCATTAACTCCCATCTTCTTCCTCTCTAGCTTTCTTCTTGCTCTCCCTCTCCTCCGTTACTGATCTCTAAGGTTGCTAGCCCATCCTTAGAGATTTTTCTCCATCTCTTGCTTGTGTGGATACACATAGAGAAGTGTCTAACCTTCCTTCTTTATAGATCTATTGTAGATCGAGGTTTAGAAACTCGTACTCGTAAGTTTTTCGAAAGTTTTATCTTCGTACGGATCCGGTGGCGGGGGTTTCAGGGTTTTCGCGACGCGAAAAAGTGGTTTTCGCGGCCCGAAAAATCCAACAGTGGTATCAGAGCCACGTGCGAAGACTTGTACGAGTTTATTTTATATTTTTATGAAAAATATAGCTTCTGTGATTTTCTGTAAATTTAATTTTTTATGGATTTTTATGAGTAATTTTCTCGTAGAAGCGAAGCACAAGTGTTTATACACTTGTAGGCTTCGACTACCGAGAAGATTTTTCTGAAAGGGCAAGGTTTCGCCCCAAAACTTTTTGGGACAGCGGACTAATGCGCTGTAGGATCGCTTAGGGACACTCGCGATGGTTAGATCGTGGGTAGGGGCGCTGCCCCTGGCCCCGCAAGGGGATTCGTTTCGCGATTGCGCCCGAAAACCGCTAAACGGGACCGCCGGGAATTTTTACTCGTAAAAATTGGTATTAAAATTGCAGAAATTTTTTAGAAAAATACATAATTTAGAATTTTGTATAATTTGTGATAGTCATGGCCCAAAAAGACCCAATTGGATTGGTATATTTTGTGTTGTAATTCATAATACGGCCTACGTGCCGTCATGTGATTGTGTGTGCTGTATTTTTTATACGCGACCTGCGCGTCGTGCCTTTCTCTATTTATTCTTGTTGTAAATTAGTTTAGACTCGAATGCAACTCGAGTTTCAAAATTTAAATGTACAAAAATTGGAGCCGTGGAAGGTCCACTCGAGACGGAGTTACGAGGAGGGCGCGAGCAACACAAGGTGGTCAAAGGGAGGAGCTTGAGAAGCTGTTGACCCTAGTTTGACCATCCGATCTTCTCATTAGCTTGAGAAGATCGTAGTAGGTGTCACGCCCCCAAAGGAGTCTCTGCCAGACAAAAATCCGACAGCATCTCCCCTGTACCGGTGACAATCTGAAGCATCACTACAAGCAAAATACATCAGCCACATGCGGCTGGAATATTTATATACACAACCACGCAGTTATAATAACAACCCACACGGCTGGAATGAAACAATCACAACCACGCAGTTATATACAAAACAGCCCACACGGCTGTACCAAAACACAGCGGAAAAACGATGGAAAGCCCACACAACACAAATAAATACAATGCATGCCGGCCCGGCTTAAACACAAATACAACACCAAAACCATAGGATAGCCACATGGCTATGCACAAATACAATGCCAAAAATAAGAAAAGAATATACAAAAGAAAATAAGCACGGTCTTCGGATGTGACGTAGGACCCGGCAGACAGGATACTCCGAGCGACACCAACCATCTATAGGCTACCTGAAAACATAAATGTATACATGCGGTGGTGAGTATAGGTAACTCAGCGGGTAATAGAAAAGATAGTGCATGGTCCATAAACAACATGGAGATCACAAGTATACAGTCTCAGTAGGAAATAAGAACATGATCATACTATCATAATCAATGCATCTGAACATACCTGACATAATAACCTGACATAAACTGTACAAACCACAACTAACATAATGACAGATACATACCCAATCTGGAATCGACACATGGTACAATGATCAGTAATGTAACGCCCGCCCTCCCTGCTACCCTAAGGGACGGGGCTACGATACTCTACGTATAAATTTTTCTTTTTAAAACAGCGGAAGACTTAAAATAATTTTCATAGTTTTAATAAAACTTTTCTTTTAAATTTATTTTGAACTATACTATCACATGGCATCAAAATCATAACATCAAAGCCAGTGGAACCATAATGTCAAGCCACACATGTTTAGGAATCACAAGTCATAAAATACCAATGCATAGTTCTTTAAAAAAACTTTAAGCAGGTTCTTATTTATTTGGTTGTCTAGCCACTGCCACACACATCTTCGTTGCCCCTCCTGCTGCTCCTCTAACTCATCCAGATTTTTCCTTTATCTGTGGTACAAGGAAAGTAAGCTATGAGCACTCATGGCTCAGTAAGTTCCTTTCCTACTCACTAAAACCAACAATCAGCACATAATCAAGAATGCATCAACAAGTCATAATCTCAACTAATCATGGCATAACATAGCATTCTATTCAAGCATATCATGCATCATAATATAATCACAACTAGTCATAGCATATCAAGCATCACCATGGCCGAAACATATACATAGTGCATTGCATAAAACATAGCTAGACATGGCATAACAAACAAGTATCATGGTATATCAAAGCATGGCCGAAACATGTATATCAAAGCATCATACTATGGCCGAAACATGTACATCAAGGCATCATCATATCCATGGCCGAAATCTATATATCAAGCATCAACAAATCCATGGCCGAAACATGTCTATAAGGTATAGCATGAACATAACATAATCATACCTTATCATGGCATATCATAATTAAGAGCATAACATGAAACATAGCATAATCATAAGGTGTATGCAATATGATTTTGGAAAACATGTATCCGAAAAACATGTGTATGTCTCATGATCTTTAAAACCATTTTATTTTACATATATACTTGAAAATAATCTCAACATAAGGGGGATCCCGGCTATGTACCACTTACATATTGCGCGCAACCTTGTAGGTCCAAGGTAGCAAGTCTTGAACCCTACGAGGCAAACATACTAGGCCCTTAGTCCTAGGGGCACTTAGGAGCCCATCCCTAACGAGGTCCTTAGTCCCCGGGGCGCTTATGGAGCCCACCCTTGGTACAAGCCACTCACATATAAAATAAAGTACATGTCATACATATCATGTATCATAAAAGCATGCATCACTTAGGCACACATCATATCGTAAAAGTATGCATCACTTAGGCATACATCATGTCATAAAAGTATGCATCACTTAGGCATACATCATATCATAAAAGTATGCATCACTTAGGCATACATCATGTCATAAAAGTATGCATCACTTAGGCATACATCATATCATAAAGGTATGCATCACTTAGGCATACATCATGTCATAAAGGTATGCATCACTTAGGCATACATCATATCATATGCATACCTTAGGCATACATCATGTCATAAAGGTATGCATCATTTAGGCATACATCTCATCATAAAGGCATGCATCACTTAGGCATACATCATGTCATAACAATATGCATCACTTAGGCATAGATCATAAAAACATGCATATCTTAAGCATAAAGCATATCATCAAGCATGCATGATTTAACCACATAGCATATCATGAAAGCATGCATATTTTAAGCACTAACCATGGCATCAAAGCATGCATAATTCAACCACATATCATAACATAAGCATGCATATTTTAAGCACAAAGCATATCATATCATATCATAAGTCATAAATCACAAGCATACATTTTAAGCATAAGGGTGTATCTTGTGATTATCCTATCATAGGAAACATGGTATCATATTTATCTTGGTTTTAAGCTTCCTAAACCCTTGTGGCCGAAACCCTTTAGAGCTCAATTTAGGTTAAACACAACATCCAAGCATGTGGCACCTAAATTATCATCATAACATTTTCATAGGAAGCATTATAAACATGATTAACTTAGTTTCTAAGTTCCTCAAGTCTCTAATTTCATATGGCCGAAACCTTAAGGTGTGAAACAAGGTTCCATATGACATAAAAGTATGGACAACTTTAAATCATATTTATAACATTTTTACCAAGGAACAAGGTAAACACATTTGACACATTTGAATTAGTTCCTAAGTTCTTTAAGCCCTTAACATATGTCATGGCCGAAATTTAACAAGTTCTCATTAGGGCTACAAACAAGCATACAAGCATGTGAACTTGGACTAACATTATATATAAATTCATACAAGGCATCAAACAATAGTTATGGCCGAAACATACCCTAGCATCATTTTAGGTCATAAAACAACATATAGCAATTGCACCTTGGCTTTCTACTTATCATATTTCATGTAGAGTGACATGAGCATATTTAATTTAAGCCCTAGGGTTTCTAGGGAATCTATTCCTTCATGACCGAAACATTCAAGGGTTCATTTAGGTCATGGAAAAATTATACAAGCATGTGAAACAATCAACACATTATCCTATTTTCATAAGAAGTACTTTTAACACATTTGGTTTCATTTCTAAGGCCTCTAGGTCTTTTAAACCCTACTTGGACGAAACTCACAGAATATAAACTTGCTTCAAATAGCCTAAAAGCATGAGAATTTATACAAGTTTCATAGCATGTATAAGGACAAGCATAATGAGTATACATATGAATTGTGTCTTAGGCTTTCTAGGTTTCTTTTTCTCTTTTTCTTTTATTTTTTTTCTCATGGCCGAAACCTACCATTCCTTAGCTAGGTTTTTAAGTGGCCTAAAGCATGAAAAACCTATGTAAGTTTCATGGCAAAAGTTACTAAGAAACATATATACAATTTGGTTTATGAATAAGCTAGGACCCCTTGTGGTCATACATATTATATGTCATGCAACTAATTTTTCTACACCCTAATTAAGCATGAGGGCATTAAACAACTTTCATATCTAAATAGCACAGAGGTCTTGAGCATATTAAAATTTTGTTTAAGATTTTCTAAGCTATCCATCTCATCATGGCCGAAAAACCCTAAGAAGGAGTTCATGAAATTCTAGCAATATTCAAGCATACAAATCCTTTAAGATCTTTGTATTCTATCACATGAGCATGGTTATTTAAATTTAAAGGTCTTCCTAACCCTAAACCCTTTCTTGACCGAATCATATGAGTGGGTTTTCTTTTAGTTTCAATATCTTCTAAGGAAGAAAAACTAATACATGATCCTTAATATTTCATAGGGAGAACCTTGTACTAGTTGGGTAAAACAATAAATTTCCCTAGCCTCTTAAGAATATTTTTGGCCGAAATTCTAGGGTTCAGTACTCCTCTGATCAAGCATCATATAGGTATAAAAACATGAGGAAGAACCCCCTTTCATAGCATAGAAAAATCTATCATGTAGTGTAGACTAGTTTAAACACCATTAGATTTTGAAAGCTCTTCTTGCCCGAATTTTCTCAAACTTGTTTCTAGGTTTTAAAATCTTCATAAAATCCGAAAAGAACATAAAATCCTTGTACCACAGGTGAGGGGAAGCTTACATCCTTTTCGCTTGTGGATCTAAGGTATGGTGAAGAAGAAGTAGTCTCTTCTTCTAGTTCCTTTCCCTTGATTCCTTTGCTAAGTCCTCCTTGTATCTTAGGTTTTCTTAGGAGAAAACCTTGGCTTTGGGGCTGAAGATGGAGGAGAGGGGACTGTGGTTTCGGTGAGGGAGAGGAGAGAATGAGAAAAATGAGAGAAAATAGAATTTTCCCTTTACATATTCTCTTTTATGTTAAGGGGGAAGAGGTAGCAAACTTAGTTTTTGCTTTCCTTCTCCCTTAGCCTTTTTTTCTATTTTATTTTTATTTTTATTTATTTATTTATCCTCATCATTCATGGTGAAATAAGGGGGATTAAATCCCCTTAATTCCTCTTTAAACATTTCGGCAAAACCAAAAAGGAAGAAGGAGAGAAAGGGAGGAAGGCAAGTTGCCTTTCTCTTGCTCCTTTCTTGTTTTCTTTTGGCTAGCTTTTACTCTTACCTTTATCATGAGTTTCCCTCCTTTGTTATCAACATATTATTCCTATCCGAACTGGTTATTACCCATTAATTCTATGAAATATAATATAAGAGGTTCAAGGTTCAATCCTTGACCTTCACTTCTTTTTATTTCATTTTATTTCCTTTTTGCTTCAACTCACTTCCTATTATTTTTCTAAGGCAAAATCCCACATTCATATATTTATCTTACAAGCTTAGTGGGTATTACAAGTAAACTCACCGAATCTGCAACAGATATACCCGTGACACCTGTGCAATATAAGTACGACTGCATATACATGTAAAATAAATGACATGTATGCAGTATGACAACCAAATGCAACAACCATATCTCAATCAAGTGCAACAACGACAATCACATGCAACTAGTATTTATTAGGCATGTATGCAAATGCAGATGCACCGCGCATCAAATGCAAGAATAATAACTGTGTATGCATGCTCCATGGTCACACCCGCCACCTCTCCAGACACCACGACCCCTGTATAGCCGAGAGGCTTGGGTCTGTGACGACTGTACTACCCTCCAGCCCACTATATAGTGGTCGAGGCGGACAGCCCACTAGTAACTATCTAGCTACATAGTATCAGGGTCCCTGACTGCTCACAACGCCGGATCTCACTAAACCTCGTGACCGGGTGGCACAACAGGACATAGCTCCACTCCCAGCTACCACTCTCCATCAGTGGTAGAGTGGACAGCTATAAAAACTGACAACCCTCTCAACTACAAAGGAGACGATAGTCGTCAGTATGCAATGAATGATGAACATGATATATATATATATATATAATCATGATACAGACACCGTCATCATCCATGCAAACTCTAACTCCACATAAGCACTCCACAACATGAATATAATCGTCATGATAAATCCACACATCCCACCAAACACATATACACAACTATACGCGTATAATCAACCAAAAATCTCCAATAATCCACTGGATACATATGCACCGAACGTAAGTACAATCAACATGTATCCTCCAATAATAACCACATCAGACACGTGTATAAACCATAAACATACAATCAACACAACTCCTCCAAAAATACATAACCAAACACGTGTGTACATACAACATGCAAATGTAGGGTCAACATGATGACTCCTAAAATACATACCAAGCTACATACAATCAATATTATATGCATAAATCAGCATGATAAATCTAACAACTCGACAATCCCCACTATACATACTCTACACGCGTAATCCCAGTAGAGTAGATATCAAAAGTTGAGACTGTATATGATAAAACTAGATCATCTCTAAGCTCAAGCAAAGTATCAAGCAGGGAAAACAGCAAACGAACACGATATAGGGTAAAGCAACCTAATCCGTCAACAACAACCATGCACTAAGCTCAAAGAAGATACATAGAGGCAAAAGAAGAAATACCCGCCTTAAATATAGATCGTGCCAAGTAATCCCGCGTCGAGACGCTCGTCCCGAATCCAAGTCCTGTAGAAATCAATATATTTATATTTTATTTAGCTAAATTCATATGAATTAAATAGCTAAATAAGATCTCTAACCCAATAGGATCACTCCAATCAAATCTGCTCCCTGACTAATCCTCCAAATAATCCTTAACCACACAACCCAATTAGAATAGGTTATTCATGAATCCATCATAACAACTTACCCAAATTCATCCATTAATCAAATCTCCATCATAAATCCACAATCATCACACTAATCAATCCAATGATCCTAAGAATGATCACATAACAATCTATATCAACCAATCACCATAACCACAAACACAAATTCCAATCCAATACAAACCCCAATCAATCCAACACAAACCAAATCACCATAACCACAAACACAAATTCCAATCCAATACAAACCCCAATCAATCCAACACAAACCAATAACGATCATGTATCCATTTACATAAAACATATACCAAGTAACCATCATTCAATCTACATGTCATCTACTAACATCAAGAATAAATTCTACAATCCATTAGAGAACCTAATAGAGTAGCACCCCTAATAAGAAAACTAGTGGTAAACACTTACCTTCAAGGAGGCAACAAATCTAGGAGCTCAACAACCTTCACAAGAATCCTGCTGACAGCTACCCACCTCCCTACGCCACTTCTTTCCAAAAACCAACACATACCTGGTAAGAACAACCCTACAACCTATTATAAAACCTAATTTAGTAACTTACGGATCAGAACACAAATGTAACACTGGGAATGACCTACCTTGGTACTTTGGCAGCGATTTCTGAAGCTTACAGTCCACCAAAACCTCTGCTATCCTCTACCAAGAACCCTACATGAATTTCTTCCAAGATCAAACCCAAAAACCTAATTGCAAAGCAAATTTTGTGTGCTGAACCTTAGTAAATAGAGTCTTACTCACCTCAACCAGGCCTCAATTTCCCCAGCCGAGACTCCCACAGCTTCGAGAATTGGAAGCAAGACAGTGATGCACAAGCACTGTACCAGCTAACATCTCCTCTGATCCAGAATAAGAAAGGTCATCACTAAAAGGAACAAATTCGCACAAGATTCTTGAATCCACCAAACTTTCCGACAGAGCCTTACCTAAACCAATCACCTAAAGCTGGTGTCGCACAATCCATTCCAACTGGTGATGATATGGTTCTCCCTCCAGTGAGTAGATCGAAGAGGAGAAGCGAAAGAGGCTCAATTGGCCGGGACCCCGCCATGCCCTAGCTCCGCTGAATCGCCGTCGATCGCCCGCAAGAAACATCCACCGAGACGCCTACCCAGCTGGAGATGATCGGTACTGTCGAGATTCGGCGACGCCTTCCCTCCTACGACACGTGACGACGAGATCGGGGTGGGCGAAGTCTCTCCGTCGCCATTGGGTCGTCTGCTCACGCGAGAGAAAGGGAGAGGCGTCGAGGAGAAGCGGATCACAGCGGCACACGAGAGAGAGACGGAGAGGAGGAAAACTCAGCCGAGGCACGCTGGAGGAGGGGATCGTCGCCGACGGTGAGTCCATGGCGACCGGCGATCGTGTGAGAAGAAATCGCGAGAGAGGGCTCGGGAGAAAGGAAAATCGCGTGGAGGAGGAAATCGGGGAATGAAAAGAGAATAGGAATTAGGGCTTAATTAAACACTTAGTTTTAATTTAATTAAACTCAAAGTTTTCTCCTTAATCAACTCCCACTTAAATGGTGTTCCAAACAGGCCTCCTCTGTACCCGTAATCCATCCTCTCAAAACGGATCATACGGAGCCCGTTTAAATCCCGAAAAATTTCTAAAAATTCCAGAAAAATCCAATACGATTTTTTGTCCAATAACATTTATTATTTAAATTTACGGTATCTTACAGTAGGGTCATGACTAATCACGAATTAATTTAATCAATTGCTTTTGTGTATGTGATGCAGGATTAGTAATTAATAAGTGCCTAACGATTAGATTAGATCTAAATCGTGTACAAGATGCACCCTTTCGATTAGATTAGATCTATCGTGTATTTGATAAACATCGACGATTAGATTAGATCTAAATCGCGTCAACTCTAATGCCTACCGTGCCGTGATACCTATCATTACCTCGATCACATTTGTTGTTGAATTTCCCAAAGCAGAGCAACACATATTATCTTGGTAGGGTACGGAGGGACAGTCTTGGTCCCACTTATCAACGCATGGGCGAGTACAAACTAAATTAGATTGAGTATTCCTAGTTAACTCGGTTGGATCGAGTACAACTATAGGCGTTCTTCCAATGGTTGGAAAGATAGGACATAAATCACATTTATATTAATTCTTGGGCGTATTAGCCAAAGCTAACTCAAGTTTTAATATAACTGCAGATAATGATCCTATAAACAAGAGTTGCATAGAGATGTAATTGGTAAATCGTTATCTACCGATCATACTAAATCTTGGGCGAATTAGCCAAAGCTAACTCAAGGGTTAGTATGATGTGGATCTTGTCCCACATGAATTATAGAATTCAGTGGGAGCATCATTTAGTTAAAGGCCTAATTAAATGATTTAAAAGAATATGATATTTATTTTCTGCATTTTTCTGTTGTAGAATTGCCATGACGTCAAACACGAACAACTTCTCTCTACGTTCTGTCCTTAAGAAGGACAAGCTCAACAGAGCAAATTTCCTGGACTGGTATAGGAATTTGAGAAATGTTCTCACTCAAGAACGTAAATTGTACGTTCTGGAGCAGCCCATTCCGGAGGGACCTCCTGCCACTGCCACGCGAGGTGACCAAGATGCTTATAAGAAGCATCAAGAAGACGCATTAGATGTATCCTGTCTCATGCTCGTGAGCATGAACTCTGAGCTTCAGAAGCAACATGAGTTAATGACTCCTTACGATATGGTTGATCATCTTCATCAACTGTATCAAGGACAAGCATGACACGAGAGATTTGAGATCTCTAAGGAACTGTTTCAATGCAATATGCAAGCTAGGACTCCTGTAGGTCCACATGTGCTCAAGATGCTTGGGTACATAGAGAACCTATAGAGATTGGGATTTCCATTTGATCAAGAGCTGACCACTAACTTGATCTTGCACTCCTTACCTGAAAGTTATAGTCAACTTCGTTCATTTGGTAAAGGAAAGTCCCAAGCCAAAGGCAAAGGTAAGGCATTGAAGCCTAAAGGAGGGGTCACCAAGGATGCTACCTGCTTCCATTGCGGTCAGACTGGGCATTGGAAGAGGAACTGCAAGGTGTACCTGGAAGATCTTAAGAAGAAGCGAAGTGAGACTTCCACTTCAGGTATATATGTTATAGAAGTCAATCTATCTATTTCTTCATCATGGGTATTAGATACCGGATGTGCTTCTCACATTTGTACTAATGTGCAGGCGCTGAGAAATAGCAGGGCATTGGCGAAGGGCGAGGTGGACCTACGAGTAGGCAATGGAGCATGGGTTGTGCTGTTGCTGTAGGAACTTATCATCTATCTCTGCCCTCTGGGCTTGTATTATAATTAGATGAATGTTGTTATGTGCCTGCATTAACTAAGAACATAATTTCAGTTTCTTGTTTGGACAAGAAAGGCTCCTCTTTTATAATAAAGGACAAATGTTGTTCAGTTTATTTAAAAGATATGTTCTATTATAGTGCACCTCTGATGAACAGACTCTACATTCTAGACCTTGAAAGCCCTATCTATAACATAAATACCAAGAGGTTCAAGTCAAATGACATGAACCAAACCTATCTCTGGCACTATCGCTTAGGTCATATAAATGACAAGCGCTTATCCCAGCTCCATAAGGATGGTTTGCTGGACTCATTTGATTTTGAATCTTATGAGATGTGCGAGTCATGCCTACTAGGCAAGATGACCAAGACTCCCTTTAGTGGGCACAGCGAAAGAGCGACTGATTTGTTAGGACTCATACATAGTGATGTATGTGGCCCTTTCAATGTCGCTGCTAGAGGCGGTTACAGGTACTTCATCACATTTACTGATGACTTCAGTAGATATGGTTATGTGTACTTGATGACACATAAGTCAGAATCCTTTGAAAAGTTCAAAGAATTCAAGAATGAAGTACAGAACTAGCTTGGCAAGAGTATTAAGATACTTCGATCAGATCGAGGTGGAGAATACCTTAGCCATAAGTTTCGTGACTACCTAGCTGAGTGTGGGATTCTATCCCAACTCACTCCTCCTGGAACACCACAGTGGAATGGTGTATCCGAAAGGAGAAATCGTACCCTATTAGATATGGTACGATCTATGATGAGTCACACAGATCTTATGACATACCTTTGGGGCTATGCTCTAGACACGACAACTTTTATACTCAACCGAGTTCCATCCAAGGTCGTGATAAAGACACCATATAGGATATGGACTGGGAGAGATGCCCAGGTGTCTTTTATGAGGATTTGGGGTTGTGAGGCATACGTTAGACGTCAAGTCTCGAACAAATTAGGACCCAAATCGGACAAGTGCTACTTTATTGGATATCCCAAGGAAATTAAGGAATATTACTTCTACATTCCCAGTCAGCACAAGGTAGTTGTGGTAAAGACTGGGGTCTTTCGAGAAAGGGACTTTGTTTCTAGAAAGACTAGTGGGAGTGTAACACCCACGAAATTTTAAGATATGGGTATTTTTCGTTAGAGCATAAAAGTAAGAAGAATCAAAAGAAATAAAAATAAAAAGAGAGGTGAAGGTTTGAACCTTGAACCTCCCACAAATATTAGATTTAAACTAGTGTATGATAACCACTAGAATAATGAATAACTAATGGATAGAAAGGAATGGAAATTATAGTTAAAGGTGAGAAGAAAGAACTAAGTAAAAGAGCAAGAGAAAACCAAGTTGCTTACCTTCTCTTCCTCTTGGTTAAGAGAAGAAGCAAGCAAAAGATAAATTGCCTACTTCCCTCCCTCTCTCAATTTTCATGGGATTAAAGGAATGAGGGAAAAGAGTGTTAGGACCTTCGGATGGCTAGAGAGGGGGGGTGTGAATAGCCTCCTTTAAACTCAATCAATTTTCTCACAAAACTTGGTTAGCACAGCGGAAATAAGTAGAATGAAAACTGATGCAAGGAAAAGAACAAACCACCACTAACAAAACGATGTACGAGGTTCGGGGATAACTTGCCCCTACTCCTCGGCGTGTCCGTAAGGTGGACGATCCCTTGATCTTTCGGTAGATCACACCCCGGACAAAATCTGGCTAAGTGTTTCTCCTTCTCGGTGGAGTAACCTCTCCACAAAAGTCACAGAATAGATTTGAAAATAAAGCACAATGACTTACAGAGTTTTGTGGCTAACGGAATGAACAAATGAAACTTACAGCCACGAAGCAAAACGCATGCAAAGACAGAAGGAAGTCTTCAGTCAAGAGCTCAACAACACAGCCTCTTGATCGACAGAGAGTTTTTCCAGAACCTTAGCAAACCTCTCTTCTTCCTTCTTTTTATTCTGCTTTCTCACTATCTTCGGCCAGAGCTGAATCGCTGTCACCTGTATCGAATCACTGCGTCGCCAATCACTCATCTGGTTCTCTGAACTCACACCAATACGATCCATGGTCTTCACTGGTGTCTTTGAGATCGAACCAATGAGCAATAGTCAAGCTGTAGCCACTGATCACCGCCAGTGAACGTTGATGCTCAAAATGCACCATTTGCAGAGGAACACAGCAGAAAGATCACTTGGTCTTATTCTTCTGATAGAGTTTAATTTGAAATCAACCATTGGCACGACACCTGCAACCTGTAACTTAAAAATCTCACAGCAGATGATTTGATCAGGTGAATAAGAAGTGAATCAGAAATCGCAGAGAAACAGCAGAAACAAACGACATGTTGTAGATCCGTCAACAGACCGATCCATAGCTCTCTGGACCGATCAGGACTCATCCTGATCGGTCTGGGAAGACTCTGATCGGTCTGTGGACCGATCAGACTATGGGTAGATCGGTCCACAGACCGATCCCCTGTGGTTCTGAGTCTTCGTCGCTTGTTACTGATCGGTCACCAGACCAATCAGATAACCCACAGAAACATTTTGTGTGGTTACTGATCGGTCCACAGACCGATCAGATAACCCACAGAAAGCTTCTGTGTGGTTACTGATCGGTCCACCGACCGATCAGATACCTAAGGTATCACTGGATCGGTCTGTCGACCGATCCAGACAACTAGAGTATCACTAGATCGGTCAACAGACCGATCCAATGTCCATGTGTTAGTTTTAGAGCCTCCCAGCCCTAAACCCTAACGTCTTCCTGGTCCAGAGAACGAGCTACCAAGCCCTCTCTGACCTAGTCCGGAGAACGAGCTGCCGAGCCCTCTCCGACTTCGTCCGGTCCAGAGAACGAGCTACCGAGCCCTCTCTGACCTAGTCCGGAGAACGAGCTACCGAGCCCTCTCTGACCTAGTCCGGAGAACGAGCTACCGAGCCCTCTCCGACTTCGTCTGGTTCAGAGAACGAGCTACCGAGCCGTCTCTGACCTAGTCCGGAGAACGAGCTACCGAGCCCTCTCCGACTTCGTCCAGTCCAGAGAACGAGCTACCGAGCCCTCTCTAACCTAGTCCGGAGAACGAGCTACCGAGCCCTCTCTAACCTAGTCCGGAGAACGAGCTACCGAGCCCTCTCCGACTTGCGTGCCAAGTATCCGTACTTGGACTTTCCCTCTCCACATGATCAACCTTGATCAATAATCAGTCTGAGTTTAATTAATATATGATACAAACTTAAATCAGTGTCAACATCAAAACAACAGTCAGGTCAGACTGTATCAACAATCTCCCCCTTTTTGTTGTTTGACAACACGATTTAAGTTTAGATCAGAAATGTTCATATTTCAATTTTAGGGGAATCAAGATCCTCCCCCTAAAGCCAAACCTCATACATCAATTTTAGGGGAATCAAGATCCTCCCCCTAAAGCCAAACTTTCATTTATCTCTAAACTTAGTTATTCTCTCCCCCTTTGTCAAACACCGAAAAGGTGCGAATTAGGTAAGAAAATGTTAAAGGACTCCCCCTTAACTCATACTGTATTTTTCTTAATCCACCTAAAATGCCCTCTAAGTGTATTATAAGACAGTAATAAAGAGATAAGAGACATACAAGACATGACATATGAACTGCAAATTAATAGCAAATAGGAAGTGAAACATAAAGAAAAATAAGAAAATGAACAGCATAAATAGATGAAATCAGCAAGTATCCAGGTCAGACATAAATATCCAACAAACAACATCCAAAACATAGACAGTCAAAATGACATCATAGTACAATGTATATCAATCAGCCTCCTCATCATGAGGAGCATCAGCGTCATCAAGGGGAGGAGTGGATCCCTGAGGTGGCATGCCGCTGCTCGAGGATGCATAGCCCAGGAAATTCTGTGGAGGTGGGTATCTGGCCATCCATCCCATAATCGCCTGATGTGTCGCCAACTGCTGACTGCGTAACTCATCATATCGCTGGTCAATCCGGACGCGCAGCCAGTGGAGCTCAGCAACCAGCAGCTCATCGTGTCGATCAAAGCGACTCTCCAACTCGGCGATCTGCCAGCGCAGATCGGGATCTGCCTCTCCATCGTCAGCAGCAGCAGCAGGAGGAGCAACCGCAACCTGTCGTGGGGGTCCCCGTGGTAACTCACCTAGAGCTCTCCCATCCTTCCACCGAACATCCCCATTTTGTCCTATGATGCCAGACATGGAAAATGCCCGTTTCCCACGTCTGCAATCTTGCCTGACCATCTTGACTATTCTACCCTTGGAGACATCAATATGAAGGGTTTCGAGCCAATCTGTAATTATATGCCCATAAGGCATATAAACAGTGAAGCTGCTTGGCTCTCTATAGGAGATGATCGAAGAGTAGATGCTAGACATGATGTCAAAGTCGAGACGCCGACGCAATCCATAAAGCATCAGGCAATGATATGGTCGGATCTCAGAAAATGGTTTAGATGTGATAGGCAGAAGGCAGTTCGTGATAATTTTAAAAAGAATGTAATCTTGAGGAGATAATCTCAAGGCTGCAAAAGTAGGAAAATCAACATCTAATTCATCTAGCCCACCCGGTCTAGGTTGTCTGAAGAAATACTCATAGACGGAGTCAGGTGATACATCAAAGGGCTCAGGTAAGGGGTCGGGTAAGTCTGGATATATAGAAAAGACATTTCCGGAACACCTCCGGCAAGCTAGATAGTCAAAGAAAGCTGAGAAACTGAAATCAAGAGTCTGCTTAGCAACTTTTGTTTTATAACTCACATCATTAATTTGATGAAGGTTGTTATAAAACTCGGATACTAAGTCAAAATTGATATCTCGTTCTAAATAGACAAGTGAATCAAGTTTGTAGTAGGAAATGATTTCTGACACAGTTGGACAAAATTCGTCCATGAATTTACGATCAACAGACCTACAAGGGAGTAATTTAAAGGTTCTTTGTTTAAAGGCTTGTTCGTAATGGTGGTTTGGGAATCTCCCGGAGACAGATGGTTGAGGTCGAGAGGGAGCCTTAGACTTAGCCTTAGATGGTTCAGGTGACTTAGAGGTCCCCTCACCCACTTGTTTCTTCCTAAGGTGTAACAATGGGATCCAATAGGGGAAATAAGTGAGCACTGGAGCCACCAACACCCAAAACAAACAGCACAGATATGGTGAGAAATGAAACCGAAATGTCAAGTTCTAGAGAAGTAAGGAGTTACCTTGGTGCCATTGAAGTATCGTGTGGCTACGACTTTGGCTAGGGTTCCGGCGTGCAAAGAGAGGAGAAGAAGTGAGGTGTAGGGAAGAGTCGGCTAGGGCTTCCGCGTGAAACGGGAAAAGAAAAGATCGGGAAGATTTAAGGGTTTACTGATGGGTGTACTGATGATGAAATGATCGGACGGCTGTCCGATGAGGAGACATCAGGAGCCTCCTGATCGGTCTCTGGACCGATCCGGGAGCCTCCTGATCGGTCTGTGGACCGATCAGGAGACGATCAGTAATCGCTGATCTGTCCCTGGACCGATCAGGGAACTTCCTGATCGATCTGGAGACCGATCAGAAGATGATCAGTAGGGGCTCTGGCACGCAGGCTGACCTGATCGGTCCCCGAACCGATCAGGTAACTCTTCCTGGCTTACAAAACGAACCTGATCGGTGCCTGGACCGATCAGATTACAAACAGAAGGGTGGAGAGATTTTTGGATCAGTCGACAGACCGATCCACTTTCTCCTGATCGGCCTGTAGACCGATCAGTGTCTGATACTTAAATTACTCCAGGAATTTCAGTAACCGAAAGTCGTAGAGATGTTCGATAAATCGAAGGAGTTTTTCCAGGAAAACTTCCAAGTTCAGTTCCTAGAACTTGAAGAATCTATAGGCATAACTATTTCCTAAAGATTATGGTCTGAAATTGTTTATAGCCCAAAAGTTTCCGACATTTAGAAAACAGACAACTTAAAACATAAAAATTGAAATTTTCGACCTTGTTATGTTCAGTTTCAAGTTTGTCAAAATATAACCAACTTGCTATCATTCTTTCAAGGACTTTTCCTAGTTTCAATCAACAATCATGAAAAGTATCGTTCAAAGGTATCAAACAATCCATCAACCAAAGTTACATAATTTCCAGGTAAAGGTCCAACCAAATTTCCTTGGTTGGAATATATGAGTAAGATCTAGGAACCAAATACACATGAATTATGTAATGGTCTTCCCCATACTCAATTTATGTCTCTTCAACCTAATTATTCAAGGGATGCATGATACATTTTGAATAATTCGGCTGATCTTAGAATCTCACCCCATTTCTAGCAAACAAAAATAATTTGTTAAACCTTATAGTTTATGTGAGATGTCCCCAGGTTGCCCAAACTAATTTCCCAATTTCTCTTGTTGTTTTGATTGTCCTTATTGATCATGATGGGGTCCTAATGACCTATTGAGCCAAACACATTCCCAATTCTCTCCTCAAATGACTAAATTCATTTTCCGGAAGGGGTTTGGTGAAAATATCGGCTAGGTTTGACTTTGACTCAACATATGTGAGTGCAATGTCTCCCCTAGTTACGTGATCTCTAATGAAGTGATGACGCACTTCAATATGTTTGGTCCTTGAATGATGGACTGGGTTTTTTGTTAGGTTTATTATGCTTATGTTATCACACAACACTTGCACTCCCTTATATGAGAGCCCATAATCTTCTAGAGTGTGGATCATCCACAACAATTGTGATACACTCTCTCCCATGGCAATGTATTCAGCCTCGGTCGTGGAGAGAGCAACACAATGTTGCTTCTAACTTGACCAACTAACCAATGATGAACCTAAAAATTGGCAACCCCCGCTAGTGCTTTTCCGATCCAATTTGCACCCAGCATAATCGGAGTCGGTATAACCTATCAAGTCAAAAGACTCCGTACGAGGGTACCATAGACCTACTCGAATTGTGCCCTTAAGGTATCTCAGAATTCTCTTGACTGCAATTAAATGAGATTCCTTGGCACAGACTTGATATCTAGCGCACATGCCCACAGCAAAAAGTATGTCTGGTCGACTAGCTGTGAGATATAGAAGACTACCAATCATGCTTCTATATTGCGTTAGATCAACTGGTTTTCCATTCTCATCATTGTCAAGGCGAGTGTTCATCGCCATTGGAGTGGATACTTCCTTAGAGTCACTCATTTTGAATTTCTTGAGCATCTCTTGAGTTTATTTTGTTTGATGGACATAAATGCCATCTCGAGTTTGTTTGATTTCAAGTCTAAGGAAGAATGTCAATTCTCCCACCAGACTTATTTCAAAGTCACTTTCCATGTGAGTGATAAATTCATTCAAATAGCCCTTGTTATTTGAGCCACAAATTATGTCATCGACATACACTTGGGCTACAAATATGTTCTCACCATCTCTACGCAGAAATAATGTTGGGTCTATTTGACCTCTTACAAAACCCTTTTCTAATAAGTAAGTTGACAACCTTTCGTACCATGCTCGAGGTGCTTGTTTAAGCCCATAAAGAGCTTTCTTGAGCTTGTACATGTGGTTTGGAGCTTCGGTATTCACAAACCCCGGTGGTTGTTCAACATAGACCTCTTCTTTAATGAAACAATTTAAGAAGGCTGATTTAACGTCCATTTGATAGAGCTTGAAGCCTCTATGTGCAGCAAAAGCTAGCATTAAACGAATGGACTCTAATCGAGCCACGGGAGCATAAGTCTCATCATAATCGAGGCCTTCGACTTGACAGTAGCTCTTGGCTACAAATCTTGCCTTGTTTCTTATGACTTCTCCCTTTTGGTTTAACTTATTTTTGAAGACCCATTTGGTTCCAATAATGGTGGTCTTCTTAGGTCTAGGAACTAAGTCCCACACTTGGCTCCTTTCAAATTGACCTAACTCATCTTGCATAGCTATGATCCAATCAGGATCGTGCAATGCCTCATCAACTAATTTTGGTTCGATTTCTGAGATCAAGGCGACCTCATTAGACTCATTTCTAAAGAATGACCTAGTCCTAACCCCTTGTTGAATGTCTCCCACAATCTGGTCTTGGGGATGACTAGAGGTTATCCTAGATTGCCTTGGTGTTGGTGGTGCCTCATGAGTGGTCTCACTAGACACAGGCAAGGGCTCAGTATCAGGTAAAGGATGAGACTGAGTCCTCTCTTGCCTTTGCTTATCGTCATCGGAGTCAACTTTGACTCTTTCTATGTTTTGATCATTTAAACTTAGATTTTTAAGTTCAAATTGAATTTCTCCTACATCCCTTGATTGATCATTTGATTTAGGGATTTCTTCAAATGCTACATCCGAGGACTCTTCAATCAATTTAGTCCTATTGTTGTAGACTCGATAGGCTTTGCTGGTGAGAGAGTACCCGACTAGTATCCCTTCGTCAGCCTTAGCCGTGAACTTTCCAAGATGATCCTTGGTGTTCAAGATAAACACCTTACAACCAAACACCCTAAGATGTTTAATTATAGGGGGCTTCCCAAACCAAAGTCAATGGGGGGGAGTCTTTCCTAAAAACCTATGTATCAAGACTCGATTTTGCACATAGCAAGCGGTATTTACCGCTTCAGCCCATAAGTAGCTTGGTAGTGAGTACTCATTGAGCATGCTTCATGCAGCCTCTTGCAAGACTCGGTTCTTTCTATCCATAACCCCATTTTGTTGTGGGGTCCTTGGAGTAGAGAACTCATGCCTATATCCTTTTTCTTGACAAAATTCTAAAAATCTATGGTTTTGAAATTCTCCACCATGATCACTTCTAATTGTTTTAATTGTTGTTGATTTTTCATTTTCAGTTCTTCTACAAAAGGAAACAAAAACATCTATGGTTTGTGTTGGCATCCGACAATCGAACTCGTGTTTTGATAACGGCAAAGAATTCAAAGTTAAGATGTTTTGTAGTCTAACAAGTCTACTTGAGGATTTCAGGAAAGTCCTAGCTGCGGTTAGGCAAAGGGAAAATCCTAGGGGGCGGTAACCCTAGGTCATAGGGGGTGGTAACCCTATGCGGAAAGTCTTGGCAGGTCGATGGCTTCAGGCAAAAGTCATAGGGGGTGGTAACCCTAGGTGAAAAGTCCTGGTGTCGCGAACCAGGTGAAAGACTGAACTAGCCGGGAAAGCGGATGTCCAGCAGAAAGTCCGGAAGCATCGAGTGCTGAGCAAAAGTCAAGTCGATCTAGAGGATCGACTGGCAACATGTAAATCTCCTGAGTGGAGTAGGTGAGGACGCGTTCCCCGTAGAGGGAACAGTAGGCGTTGGGTCGACCTAGGGTTTCCGGATGGAAATTCGAAGTCAGACTCAGACAGTACGGAGACTGTCTATACTTTATTTATCATGTTTATTGTGTTAACTTTGTGCTGCAGGATAGTGTTTTGGACTAACGTATCTTGCAGGTGCAAAAGAGCAACCTAAAGCCTCGGATAAACAGTGTCCGAGGCACCTCCATGGAGCTTGGAGGCGCCTCGGGTGCAAAAGCTGAGCTGGCTTCAAAGCACCACTGGAGGCGCCTTGAAGCAGGCAGAAGGCGCCTTGGAAGGCGCCTTGAGAGGGATATAAGGCGCCTTGAATGGATGAAATTCGACCAGGTCAGTTTTGATCCACGCGGAAGACCAGGCAGTATAGAGGCGCCATGAACAGCCTTCAAGGTGCCTTGAACACCCTTTATAAGGGGGTTTCGACCAGCACTTCAGGACAACGAATTCCAAATCTTCTCTCTTCAACGTGCTGCTCCGAAAGACGCCCGGAAGTGCTACCGCAAGTCTCCGACGACCCGAAGCTTCAAAATTCTACTGTTGTCGTCGGTATAACTAGTTTTTCCATTTACTTGTACTTCATCTTGTAATCATTTTATCGAGCTTATAGTTGTTGCCCACCGAAAGCGATCAAGGATCGCGGGCCTTCGAGTAGGAGTCGATCAAGGCTCCGAACGAAGTAAAAATCCTCCTGTCTCTGTGTGCTTGTTTTGTTTTATTCCGCTGCTTAATTACTCCGATAATTCTTACGATTCCGATAATCGAACAAAATAGCCACGAGCGCTATTCACCCCCCCCTCTAGCGCGTTCTCGATCCAACAATTGGTATCAGAGCGGGGTCGTCTTGAATCAGTGCAACCACTATTCGAGATAATTTTTTCGTGGTTTTGTTCGGAGTCGATTAGAATTTAGCCTCATAGCTATATTCTAATTTCTTTTCACGAATCGATTTTATGCTCAAAGTTGGTCAATACCACTTGAGCCTGTTATTTTTTTTTCCTTCCTCCCGCACTACTAATCCAAGACTTAGTCTTGGAATAGATCTTGTTGTTTCTGTTTTTGTAGATCTAAATGGCCCAACAAGAAGGATATAGCACCGTTCGTCCCCCACTATTTTCCGAAAAAGACTTCGGATATTGGAAGGGGCGAATGGAGATATATCTGAAGATCCAGTTCGACACGTGGATGATCGTCAAAACAGGACTGCAACTACCAACTGGTACAGACGGTAAGCCTACATCCTGTGAGAACTAGGAGCCCGCATTTATCAAAAAAGTGGAAGTCGACGCCAAAGCCACCTGCACCATCCAGTGCGGTCTGACCAAAGAAGAGCTCAACAGAGTTGGCCCATTCTCCTCCGCAAAAGAGCTATGGGAGAAACTGATCGAACTTCACGAGGGCACCTCGGAAACCAAGGTAAGTAAGCGTGATTTGTTACTTAACAAACTATACAATTTGAAAATGCAGGAAGGCGAGACGGCAAGTTCTTTACACGCTCGAATTCAAGATATTCTGAATTCCCTTCATGGAATCAGGCAAAAGGTAGAAAACAGAGATATAATAAGGTATGCTCTTTACTCATTTCCTAGGAGCTCATTGTGGGCATCAATGGTAGATGCCTACAAAGTCTCTAAGGATTTGTCTTCCTTAAAATTAGACGAATTATTTAGTGAATTTGAACTCCATGAACAAACTAATGCACAGCCATCCGAGAAGGGCATTGCTTTGGTTGCAGGTACAAGTCGAACAAGGGAATCAAGAGTACGACGAAAGATTGAATTGGAATCAGAAGACGAACCTGACTCAGAAGATTCAGAGGATGAACTGACTAGCGAACTAGTGAATCTCGTGAAGAAGCTCTACAAGAAGAAGAAGGGATTCAACAAGAAAGATCTAAAGAAGGTAGTTCAATCCAAGGAGGCTCAACAGAACTCAAAGGCAAAGTTCGAAGTCACTTGCTACGGGTGCAACCAGAAGGGGCATATAAAAGCCAACTGCCCCAACCAAAAAGAAGCCAAGAAGCAAAGAAGAAAGAAGGCCCTAAAGGCAACCTGGGACGAATCTTCTTCAGAGGACGAAGACGACGAACTCAACCAAACGAGTTTACTCGCATTGATGGCCCGGGACCAGATCATCGAATCCGAGAGCGAGTCAGAAGCCGAGTCCGAGCAAAGCCACGGATCTGCATCCATTTCAGAAGGGCCAGAATCCAATGTAAGTATTCCAAGGCTTAACAATTTAGTTAATTACTTACTTCGCAAACTAGCTAAATCAAACCTTAGGATTAAATCACTTCTAAAGGAAGTAGCTGTCCTTAAGGAAATGGCAAACACTAAATCTTTACCTGATCAAGTTCAAACTGAAGATTCAACTCAAGTACAACAACTTGAGGAAGAAAATTCAAGTCTGAAAAATCAGTTAAAAGATTAAAAAATTACTTTAGAAAAGTTCTCTCTGGGCTCCAAGAATTTGGATCTAATTCTTGGAACACAAAGAGCCGTCTACAACAAAACTGGACTGGGATATAAAAGTAAAAAGAAATATAAATCTTATTTATCCCTAATAAACAAACAAGGTAGTAAACAAGTCCAAGCATGGGTCCCCAAGTCCAAATTAATCAATCAAGTTGGACTTGGCCAATACTGGGTTCCGAAGGATCAAATACACTACCTCGATAGACCAAATCGAGCTTATGATCCAGGGAAAGCTAAAAGAAAAACAATCTTAAAAATTAAAAATTAAAAATTCAAAATTCAAAATTAAAAAATTAAAAATTAAAAATTAAAAATTAAAAATTAAAAATTAAAAATTAAAAATTCTAAATTAAAAATTCTAAATTAAAAATTAAAAATTAAATTCTAAATTCAAAATTCAAAATTCAAAATTAAATTCAAAATTCAAAATTAAATTATAAATTCAAAATTGAAAAATAGATGGAGGATCCAAATTAGCTGGCACCTCCAACTGTACTACCCGACAGGGTAACTGAACCTAATCTACCCGAAATGGGTAAAACAAGAGTAAATTACTCGGCAGAGTAATTAAGGTTAAATTAAAACGGGATAAATTTAACTTGAACCACAGTACTGGTGAAGTTTTTAGATGATAGTACGTTAGGGAAGCTTGGGCATCGCATGTCTAGGAAGATATGGCTTCGACCTGGTGCATTTGGCCAAGTGGAACTGACCGAAGCTACCCTTAAATGAATCCTAACTAGTTAGACCAAGGATTAGTATTAAGTTCAATGGGTAGGACTATTTGGAAGACCTCGAAGGCATGGTTACTTTAATGAGTTCCTTGTGACTCACCATAGCCCATAAGTTTATCCAAAAAATGCCTACTTGTTGAACCCAAAGCTAAACCTGAATCTAACACAAAGTTAAACCTTATCCTAAAAATTCAACCATAATTCATCTCACAAAAATTATAGGATTTCCTGATTGAAAGTTTAGATCGGGTGAGATGACTAAGTAATTAAAATCAAACTGATAATTAATTCAAATTCAATTACAAAATTATTTTTAAAAAAAACTATAATTTCAAAATTATTGTAAACTTAAATTTCAAAATTATTTTAAAAACATAAATTTCAAAATTATTTTGAAAACTTAAATTTCAAAATTATTTTAAACTTAAATTTCAAAATTATTTTAAACTTAAATTTCAAAATTATTTTAAAAACTTAAATTTCAAAATTATTTTAAACTTAAATTTCAAAATTATTTTAAAAATTTAAATTTCAAAATTATTTTTAAAAACTTAAATTTCAAAATTATTTTAAACTTAAATTTCAAAATTATTTTAAACTTAAATTTCAAAATTATTTTAAAAACTTAAATTTCAAAATTATTTTAAAAAACTTAAATTTCAAAATTATTTTAAACTTAAATTTCAAAATTATTTTAAAAAACTTAAATTTCAAAATTATTTTAAACTTAAATTTCAAAATTATTTTAAAAACTTAAATTTCAAAATTATTTTAAACTTAAATTTCAAAATTATTTTAAAAAACTTAAATTTCAAAATTATTTTAAACTTAAATTTCAAAATTATTTTAAATTTAAATTTCAAAATTATTTTAAAAACTTAAATTTCAAAATTATTTTAAACTTAAATTTCAAAATTATTTTAAACTTAAATTTCAAAATTATTTTAAAAACTTAAATTTCAAAATTATTTTAAAAACTTAAATTTCAAAATTATTTTAAACTTAAATTTCAAAATTATTTTAAAAACTTAAATTTCAAAATTATTTTAAAACTTAAATTTCAAAATTATTTTAAACTTAAATTTCAAAATTATTTTAAAATTTTAAATTTCAAAATTATTTTAAACTTAAATTTCAAAATTATTTTAATTTAAATTTCAAAATTATTTTAAAAAAACTTAAATTCAAAATTATTTTAAACTCAAATTCCAAAATTTAAAACTATCTTTAATATTATTCCAAAGTTAACTAACTTTATTATTCTTGTCAAAATTTAATTATATCAATTCAAAACTTCAAAATAGGTTTAAGTATTTGCTGAATTACTTCAAATATAATTGAGTAAAATAGAAAATCTAAGGAGTCTACTTCAAATAAGCCATCTTTAAATCCATTTAAATCCAACTCAAACTCCTTCATGTGTAGGAGTTAGATCAATGGATGTTGGATAGCGGATGCTCTAGACATATGACTGGAGATAAGTTGATGTTTACTAAACTGAAGTACAAAAAGTTAGGATCGGTTGCATTCGGCAACGACGGTAAACTTAAAGTAATCGGAAAAGGTAATATTCAACTTAGTTCCGATTTCATTATTAGAAATGTTTTATTGGTTGAAAATTTTAACTTTAATTACTAAGTATAAGTCAATTATGTGACAGTGGATATCTAGTCAATTTTGACTGATCTGGATGTTTAGTTAAAAACATAGAAAACCCTGAAATTAGACTTAAGGGACTTAGGAAGAAGAACATCTACACGATTGACTTATCAATATCCTCAATAAAGTGTCTGTTGACACAACAAGAGGAAACCCAACTGTGGCACAGAAGGCTAGGTCACACTCACACTAGACTCATTTCAAAAATGAGTCACAATGGTCTAGTTAGAGGTTTGCCCAAATTAAAATTCATTGAAAATTCAATCTGTGATGCGTGTCAAAAAGGAAAACAAACCAAGTCAATCCACAAATCAACCAATCTAGAAAGAACCAACACAATACTCGAACTTCTTCATATTGACCTATTTGACTCACATGTTGCCAAGTCACTAAGCAAGAACCAATATTGCCTAGTAATAATTGATGACTACTCCAGGTATGCATGGGTAAAATTCCTAAAAACAAAAGATGAAACCTATGAAATATTTAGTAACTTTTGTAAATTAACGGAAAATGAAAAAGATACTAAAATTAAAAGAATAAGAAGTGATCACGGGGGAGAATTTGAAAATCATAGGTTTACCGAATTTTGTAAAATAAATGGATACCAACATGAATTTTCATGTCCTAGAACCCCCCAACAAAATGGACTAGTAGAACGTAAAAATAGAACACTACAAGAAGCCGCTAGGACAATGTTAAACAAATATGAGTTAAGTCACCAATTTTGGGCTGAAGTAATAAATACGACAAATTATATTCAAAACAGAATTTTAATAAACAAATATCACAACAAAACACCGTATGAACTCTACTATCATAAAATTCCTAACCTAAACTATTTAAAAGTATTTGGTTGTAAAGTTCACATTTTAAATACTAAAGACTACCTAGGAAAATTTACACCCAAATCTAACCAAGGAATATTTTTAGGATACTCTTCAACCAGTAGAGCCTTTAGAGTATATAATCAAAACACCTTGAAAGTCGAAGAAACAACTAATGTAATATTTGATGAAGAAAACAATTTACCTAATATAACTAACAATGCTGACATTCATCCAAAAGCTATAGAAGATGATGAAATCCAACCTAATCTTAATGAGATAGAAGAACCAGTACTTGAACCATAGCCAAAACCAACTAGAATAAGTACTTCTCACCCACCTGACCAGATTCTGGGTGACCCAAACCTAGGAGTCAGAACTAGGTCATCCCATAGAAACCTTAGTCAGATTGCCCTCATTTCCAAAATTGAACCTAAAACTATAGAAGAAGCTCTTCCTGACTTAGACTGGATCAGTGCAATGCAAGAAGAATTAGCACAATTTGAGAGAAACCAAGTCTGGGACCTCGTACTAAACCCATAGATAAATCAATAATAGACACCAAATGGGTTTTTAGGAATAAGTTGAATGATCACGGTGAAATAATAAGAAACAAAGCTAGGCTAGTAGCCAAAGGGTTTAGTCAAGTCGAAGGCTTAGACTATGATGAAACCTATGCTCCGGTAGCTAGACTCGAGTCCATTAGGATGTTACTAGCCTATGCAGCAAATAAAGGGTTCAAGTTGTACCAAATTGACGTTAAGTCAGCCTTCTTAAATGGTTTTATCAAGGAAGAGGTCTACGTAAGCCAACCTCCAGGGTTTGAAGACATAGACTATCCTAACCATGTATTTAAGTTAAAAAAAGGCATTATATGGATTAAAACAAGCCCCTAGAGCATGGTATAAAAGATTATCTAATTACCTAATATCCAAAGACTTCAACCCAGGTCAAATCGATCCGACCTTGTTCGTGAAAACTGTAGAAACAGACATCTTTATAGCCCAAATCTATGTTGACGACATAATTTTTGGCTCAACTAACTCAAAATTTCTAAAAGAATTTATTAAGTTAATGGAAAGTGAATTTGAAATGAGCATGGTTGGGGAACTCAACTTTTTCTTAAGCTTACAAATAAAACAAACCAATGATGGAATCTACATTTATCAAACTAAGTATGCTAAGGAGTTAATCAAAAAATTCAGCATGGAAAATTCAAAAATTATAAATACTCCAATGGCAACCAACATAAACATTGACTCTGACCCTGAAGGAAAACCTGTAGACCCAAAATACTATAGGAGTGCCATAGGTAGTTTACTTTATCTAACTGCAAGTCGACCTGACATACTGTTTGCAGTAGGTATGTGTGCAAGATACCAATCCTGTGCAAAAGAGTCACACCTAACATATGTTAAAAGAATACTGAGGTATATTAAAGGAACTCTAAATGTAGGACTTTGGTATCCAAGAACTTGCACTTTTGACCTTTATGGCTATTCTGATTCAGACTATGCTGGGTGCAAGTTAGATAGGAAAAGTACAAGTGGTAGCTGCCAAATTCTAGGTCAGTGCCTAGTAAGTTGGTCAAGCAGAAAATAACAATGTGTTGCTCTATCCACTACAGAAGCTGAATACATAGCTCTAGGAGAATGTGCATCTCAATTGTTATGGATGATGCATACACTAAAAGACTATCAACTAGACTATAAAAATACTAAAATCTTTATTGATAACATCAGCTCAATTAATATGACCAAAAATCCTATACACCATTCTAGGACCAAACACATAGAGGTAAAACACCACTTTGTAAGGGATCATGTAGCTAAAGGTGAAATTGCACTCAACCACGTTGAGTCCAAATCAAACCTAGCTGACATCTTTACAAAACCCTTACCTGAACTTGAGTTCAGTGGACTTAGAAGGCAAATAGTAATGTGTTGGGTAGAGTAGATATCTTACTATTATTTCTATTATTGTGTTTTCAAATTCTAGGAAAAATAGTTTTCAAAACTCCAATTTTGCTAGATTCTTAAAATTTTCTAGAATTAGCCTAGGGTTTCCCCCTAGATATCATGCTCCCCTAGAATTAAGCCAGAGCATCTCACAAGCATCTAGGTTTACCTTGATTGTGATTGAAAAACATAGAACGGCGTGAGATGCATAGGGTATAGCCTGGACTCAAGAATGCTTATATCTGTGCATCAATATGAGTCTAGGCGTTAAATATGCAATAAACATTAATCAAGTTAAGTTCTCCAGCTCTAGTCAAGTCTATCTGGACCCAAATAACTTAACTTGACTAACCTAGTAAAAGCTATTGTCCTGTAGACAATCAGCAAGTAACTAAAGGTTAGACAGTTGGCAAAAGATACTCAATTTTTTAGTTAAGAATGTTTTGTTCTCTATGGCTCTGATACCTAATATATCAACATGACTTGTGCTTGGACTTAAGGACCAACTGAACTTAAATGAATAATCTTGTTCTAAAAACTTAAACTATTATTCCAATTGACCTTAACTTTCAAACTCTGTTGAACATTGCTAACCTTAACAAAATCATGTACAACTCATTCAAACACCTATTATTGCCCATTTTTGAGTTATGGCAAAGGGGGAGAGTAGCAAAATGTAAACATAAACATAAAATTCAAGTTAAGCAAAAATGTAAACATAAACATAAAATTCAAGTTAAGGGGGAGCAAAAGTTAAGGGGGAGCAAAAGTTAAGGGGGAGCCAAAGTAAAGGGGGAGCATATAGGGCAAATTTGCTTTAGTTACCTTGTTCATCTATACTTAGCAGATTTGCCTGTGTTAAAAATGTATATCTATTCGTTTGTTTACTTAACTTTGAATTTGTGTTGCCATAATCAAAAAGGGGGAGATTGTTGGTGCAGGAAGCATCCGACGATCGAACTCGTGTTTTGATAATGGCAAAAAATTCAAAGTTAAGATGTTTTGTAGTCTAACAAGTCTATTTGAGGATTTCAGGAAAGTCCTAGCTGCGGTTAGGCAAAGGGAAAATCCTAGGGGGCGGTAACCCTAGGTCATAGGGGGTGGTAACCCTATGCGGAAAGTCTTGGTAGGTCGATGGCTTCAGGCAAAAGTCCTAGGGGGTGGTAACCCTAGGTGAAAAGTCCTGGTGTCGTGAACCAGATGAAAGACTGGACTAGCCAGGGAAGCGGATGTCCAAGAGAAAGTCCGGAAGCATCGAGTGTTGAGCAAAAGTCCAGTCGATCTGGAGGATCGACTGGCAACAGGTAAATCTCCTGAGTGGAGTAGGTGAGGACGCGTTCCCCGTAGAGGGAACAGTAGGCGTCGGGTCGACCTAGGGTTTCCGGATGGAAATCCGAAGTCAGACTCGGACAGTCCGGAGACTGTCTATACTTTATTTATCATGTTTATTGTGCTAACTTTGTGCTGCAGGATAGTGTTTGGGACTAACGTATCTTGCAGGTGCAAAAGAGCAACCTAAAGCCTCGGATGAATAGTGTCCGAGGCGCCTCTATGGAGCTTGGAGGCGCCTCGGAAGCACCACTGGAGGCGCCTTGAAGCAGGCAGAAGGCGCCTTGAGAGGGATATAAGGCGCCTTGAATGGATGAAATTCGACCAGGTCAGTTTTGATCCACGCGGAAGACCAAGCAGCATGGAGGCGCCTTGAACAGCCTTCAAGGCACCTTGAACACCCTTTATAAGGGGGTTTCGACCAGCACTTCAGGACAACGAATTCCAAATCTTCTCTCTTCAACGTGCTGCTCCGAAAGACGCCCGGAAGTGCTGCCACAAGTCTCCGACGACCCGAAGCTTCAAAATTCTACTGTTGTCGTCGGTATAACTAGTTTTTCCATTTACTTGTACTTTATCTTGTAATCATTTTATCGAGCTTATAGTTGTTGCCCACCGAAAGTGATCAAGGATCGCGGGCCTTCGAGTAGGAGTCGATCAAGGCTCCGAACGAAGTAAAAATCCTCCTGTCTCTGTGTGCTTGTTTTGTTTTATTCCGCTGCTTAATTACTCCGATAATTCTTACGATTCCGATAATCGAACAAAATAGCCACGAGCGCTATTCACCCTCCCCCCTCTAGCGCGGTCTCGATCCAACAGTTTGATCCTTATTTTTCAAAAAGAAAGTCCATGTATATCTAGTAAAATCATCAATGATCACTAAACAGTATCTACTCCCATTCAATGAAATAACATTACTGCAATCAAACAAATCCATATGCAATAGATCTAAAGCAGTAGATGTACTTACAGCGCTTTTACCTTTATGAGCCGCTTTTGTTTGCTTACCCTTTTGACATGCATCACATAATTTTGTCTTTTGATACTTGATGCTTGGTAAGTCTCGCACTAATCCTTTGTTGGCCAGCTTTCGAATGTTCTTCATGTTTACGTGGGCCAACCTTCTATGCCACAGCAATGATTCTTCTTCTTTTGACATGAAACACTTAGCAGAGGCATTAGTAGCACTTTTAAAAGATACTTGGTAAATGTTATCTACCCTTGTGCCTACTAGTACCGTGTCAAGTGTGTCAATGTGTTTGACTAGACATTGACTTGAATGAAACTCAATTGTGTAACCCGTATCACACAATTGGCTGACACTTAGGAGATTAAAAGTCATCCCCTTGACTAGAAGGATATTTTTGATTTGGAGACATTCGGATATTTGAATATCTCCAACTCCTATAACCTTAAGGCTACCATTATTACCAAAGGACACATTACCTCTATTTTTGTTTTGAAGGGTAGTAAAGAGTGACTTGTCCCCGGTCATGTGCTTGGAGCATCCACTATCAACAAACCAAGTTGATAGATGCTCCCCCTTGACAAATGCCTACAAGACACGAAAGATAGATGTTTTAGGTACCCAAATCTTGGGACCTAATGCATCTACAATGAAAGACCTAGGAACCCATGCCTTGGTCACACCCTTCCTAGTCTCATGAACCCTAGAAGCATGTGATCTATGAAATTGGGTTCTAGACACTAAGGAAATGAAACTAGACTCCTTAGGTTGATATCCTAATCCAGCCTTATTGTAGACCGCCCTTTGGGCATTTAGAATCATATCTAAGGTCTTAGAGCTAGTTGAGAATTTCTCAAGCATTTTCTTGAGTTTCTCAACTTCACTCTTTAAGGCCTTGTTTTCATCCTCAAGAAGCTCTTGATGTAGGTCATCAACCTCATCTTCCCTAAGAGTCTTCAAGTGTTCTACTTCATCTTTTAATAATTTGATTTCAGTTTTTGACTTCTTAAGCAAAGTAGATAAATGTGCAATAGTTTTATAGCATTTTTCTAAGTGAGGAGAAGTTACCTCTTCATCATCCGAAGATGATGAAGCCGTGGTTGATGTATCACTTCCGGAGTCCGATTCCTCCCTAGCCATGAGTGCCAATTGACGAGTGGTTTTCTCCTTCTCTTCCTCCGATGAGCTTGAGGAGGATTCATCCCAAGAAGCTTTGAGAACTTTCTTCTTCTTGACCCTTTCTTCCTTCTTCTTGAGTTTTGGACACTCGCTCCGATAGTGTCCTTTCTTGCTACACTCATAACACGTAATGTTAGTCTTATCAATATTTTGATCAATAGATTTACCTTTCCCTTTGTATCTCCGGCTCCTTCTCATGGTTCTTCTCACGAAGTTGGCCATCTCTCTTGATGATGATCCACCTTCATCATCGGACTCGGAGGAGGATGAGGATGTAGGAATTTCTTTCTCCTTCTTCTTTTCTTTCTTCCTTCTTCCATCCTTGCTCTTTTCTCTTGCAACTAAGGCAATACCTTCCTCTTTTTGACCCTTGTTAGCAAATTCATGAAGTTCCATTTCACAAAAGAATTCATCTAACTTAACAATTGAAAGATCCTTGGAGACCTTGTAGGCATCTACCATAGATGACCACAAGGCATTCCTCAGAAAAGCTTTGAGAGCGTACCTTACGAGATCGCGATTCTCTACGCGTTCATCTACGGAATGAAGACCATTGATGATCTCTTTGAACCTTCCGTGTAGTTCACTTACCGTTTCGCTCTCCTTCATGGTGATATTTTGTAGTTGGTTTAGGAACAAGTCTCTCTTGGCGATCCGAGAGTCTCGAGTTCCATCTTGGAGCTCGATGAGCTTGTTCCACAAATCCTTTGCACTCACAAATGGACCTACCTTGACAAGTTGATCTTTAGCTATTCCACATTGTAGTGTGAACACTGCCTTGGCATCGTCTTGCCCTTTGCGGGTTTGCTCGGCGGACCACCTTGAAGACTCTAGTTCCTTACCTTCTTCATCCTTCGGAGGTGTGAAACCTTCCTTGACCGAGAACCACATAGAGATATCGGTCTTGAGATAATACTCTATACGACTCTTCCAATATTGGAAGTCCGCTCCATCGAAGTAGGGTGGGTGATTGGTACTAAAACCTTCCTTCATAGTCATCTTCTTGCTCTTTAGGGTGTTAATCCGGATGAAGAGCGCCTTGCTCTGATACCACTTGTTAGGACCTTCGGATGGCTAAAGAGGGGGGGTGTGTGAATAGCCTCCTTTAAAATTCAATCAATTTTCTCACAAAACTTGGTTAGCACAGCGGAAATAAGTAAAATGAAAACTGATGCAAGGAAAAGAACAAACCACCACTAACAAAATGATGTACGAGGTTCGGGATAACTTGCCCCTACTCCTCGGCGTGTCCGTAAGGTGGACGATCCCTTGATCTTTCGGTAGATCACACCCCGGACAAAATCCGGCTAAGTGTTTCTCCTTCTCGGTGGAGTAACCTCTCCATAAAAGTCACAGAATAGATTTGAAAACAAAGCACAATGACTTATAGAGTTTAGTGGCTAACAGAATGAACAAATGAAACTTACAGCCACGAAGCAAAACACATGCAAAGATAGAAGGAAGTCTTCAGTCAAGAGCTCAACAACACAGCCTCTTGACCGACAGAGAGTTTTTCCAGAACCTTAGCAAACCTCTCTTCTTCCTTCTTCTTATTCTGCTTTCTCACTGTCTTCAGCCAGAACTGAATCGCTGTCACCTATATCGAATCACTGCATCACCAGTCACTCATCTGGTTCTCTGAACTCACACCAATACCATCCATGGTCTTCACTGGTGTCTCTGAGCTCGAACCAATGAGCAATAGTCAATCTGTAGCCACTGATCGCCGCCAGTGAACGTTGATGCTCCAAATGCACCGTTTACAGAGGAACACGGCAGAAAGATCACTTGGTCTTATTCTTCTTATGGAGTTTAATTTGAAATCAACCATTGGCACGACACCTGCAACCTGTAACTTAAAAATCTCACAGCAGATGATTTGATCAGGTGATTCATAAGTGAATCAGAAATCGCAGAGAAATAGTAGAAACAAACGACATGTTGTGGATCGGTCAACAGACCGATCCATAGCTCTCTAGACCTATCAGGACTCATCCTGATCGGTCTGGGAAGACTCTGATCGTCTGTGGACCGATCAGGCTATGGGTGGATCGGTCCACAGACCGATCCCCTGTGGTTCTGAGTCTTCGTCGTTTGTTACTGATCGATCACCAGACCGATCAGATAACCCACAGAAACATTCTGTGTGGTTACTGATCGGTCCATAGACCGATCAGATAACCCACAGAAAGCTTCTGTGTGGTTACTGATCGGTCCACCGACCGATCAGATACCTAAGGTATCACTGGATCGGTCTGTCGACCGATCTAGACAACCAGAGTTTCACTGGATCAGTCAACAGACCGATCCAATGTCCCTGTGTTAGTTTTAGAGCCTCCCAGCCCTAAGCCCTAACGTCTTCCTGGTCCAGAGAATGAGCTACCAAGCCTTCTCTGACCTAGTCCGGAGAATGAGCTGCCGAGCCCTCTCCGACTTCGTCCGGTCCAGAGAACAAGCTACCGAGCCCTCTCAGACCTAGTCCGGAGAACGAGCTACCGAGCCCTCTCTGACCTAGTCCGGAGAATGAGCAACCGAGCCATCTCCGACTTCGTCCGGTCCAGAGAACGAGCTACCGAGCCCTCTCCGACTTGCGTGCCAAGTATCTGTACCTGGACTTTCCCTCTCCACATGATCAACCTTGATCAATAATCATTCTGAGTTTAATTAATATCTGATACAAACTTAAATCAGTGTCAACATCAAAACAACAGTCAGGTCAGACTGTATCAACAATCTCCCCCTTTTTGTTGTTTAACAACACGATTTAAGTTTAGATCAGAAATTTTCATATTTCAATTTTAGAGGAATCAAGATCCTCCCCCTAACGCCAAACCTCATACATCAATTTTAGGGGAATCAAGATCCTCCCCCTAAAGCCAAACTTTCATTTATCTCTAAACTTAGTTATTCTAAGTAAAATGAAAACTGATGCAAGGAAAAGAACAAACCACCACTAACAAAATGATGTACGAGGTTCGGGGATAACTTGCCCCTACTCCTCGGCGTGTCCGTAAGGTGGACGATCCCTTGATCTTTCGGTAGATCACACCCCGGACAAAATCCGGCTAAGTGTTTCTCCTTCTCGGTTGAGTAACCTCTCCACAAAAGTCACAGAATAGATTTGAAAACAAAGCACAATGACTTACAGAGTTTTGTGGCTAACGGAATGAACAAATGAAACTTACAGCCACGAAGCAAAACGCATGCAAAGACAGAAGGAAGTCTTCAGTCAAGAGCTCAACAACACAGCCTCTTGATCGACAGAGAGTTTTTCCAGAACCTTAGCAAACCTCTCTTCTTCCTTCTTCTTATTCTGCTTTCTCACTGTCTTCAGCCAAAGCTGAATTGCTGTTGATATAGCCAGGTCAGCTATGGATCGGTCTAGGTTTAAATGATCAAAACATAGAACCACAGGGGGTCGGTCTGTGGACCGATCCACCCATAGTCTGATCGGTCCACAGACCGATCAGAGTCTTCCCAGACCGATCAGGATGAGTCCTGATCGGTCCAGAGAGCTATGGATCAGTCTGTTGACCGATCCACAACATGTCGTTTGTTTCTGCTGTTTCTCTGCGATTTCTTATTCACTTCTGATTAACCTGATCAAATCATCTGCTGTGATATTTTTAAGTTACACGTTGCAGGTGTCGTGCCAATGGTTGATTTCAAATTAAACTCCATTAGAAGAATAAGACCAAGTGATCTTTCTGATGTGTTCCTCTGTAAATGGTGCATTTGGAGCATCAACGTTCACTGGCGGCGATCAGTGGCTACAGCTTGACTATTGCTCATTGGTTTGAGCTCAGAGACACCAGTGAAGACCATGGATGGTATTGGTGTGAGTACAGAGAACCAGATGAGTGACTGGCGACGTAGTGATTTGATACAGGTGACAGCGATTCAGCTCTGGCTGAAGACAGTGAGCAAGCAGAATAAGAAGAAGGAAGAAAAGAGGTTTGCTAAGGTTCTGGAAAAACTCTCTGTCGATCAAGAGGCTGTGTTGTTGAGCTCTTGACTGAAGACTTCCTTCTGTCTTTGCATGCGTTTTGCTTCGTGGCTGTAAGTTTCATTTGTTCATTCCGTTAGCCACAAAACTCTGTAATTCATTGTGCTTTGTTTTCAAATCTATTTTGTGACTTTTGTGGAGAGGTTACTCCACCGAGAAGGAGAAACACTTAGCCGGATTTTGTCCGGGGTGTGATCTACCGAAAGATCAAGGGATCGTCCACCTTACGGACACGCCGAGGAGTAGGGGCAAGTTATCCCCGAACCTCGTACATCGTTTTGTTAGTGGTGGTTTGTTCTTTTTCTTGCATCAGTTTTCATTTTACTTATTTCCGCTGTGCTAACCAAGTTTTGTGAGAAAATTGATTGAGTTTTAAAGGAGGCTATTCACACCCCCCCATCTCTAGCCATCCGAAGGTCCTAACAGTCTGACCTGGCATCATCAACTAAATTGCCTACTTCCCTCCCTCTCTCAATTTTCATGGGATTAAAGGAATGAAGGAAAAGAGGAGTTGAGGGAATGAATGAAGACATGCTTCATTTACATAGGAATAAATAGGATTGGGAGAAGAAAAGCAAGGGATTTAATTCTTCTTCTTCCTCCTTCCTTCTCCTTCTTCATTCTCCACCGAAACCAAGAGCCCATCCCTCTCCTTATTCCAAAAGCTAAGATAAGTTTCCTCTCCAAGAAAACTAATTTATGAGAAGAAGCCTTCAAGATCTACCCCTTCCAAGCAAGAGAAACAAAAGGAGGTGCAAGAAGAAGAAGCTCTCTCCTTCCTTTGCACCTAGGGTACCTTTTTCGATAAGAAAAACCACAAGTGAAAGGATGTAAGTATCCCCTCACCTGTGGTACAAGTAGTTCATAGGTGCTTTCATTTATGAAAATAGATTTATAAAAACCTAAGGGGTGATCCATGGTAAGTTCGGCCAACAAGAAGAGAGACCCTAGAAAAGATTAGGCCCTAAATATGCTCACCATGTTTGTTTATGATATGAACCCTTGATAAGAGCTTTGCTTAGTATTCTCCTACTTGTATGTTGCTTAGAATTTGAATTTTCTCTCTTTAAACTTTCAGCCAAGACAAGATTAAGGGCCTAGGAGAACTTAAAACCTAATGTAACGACCCGCCTTCTAACTACTAGGCTGTAAGGCGAATCGCTACAGTTGTACTGTACTGACTGTGCGGAAAACTGATCTAATTTAAATTTATCTACTAATTGATGACTGTCCTTGGTTCTACATGTGCTAAAGGATGCAATCTGAGGAACACAAAGCGTATCCTACATCCCCCATGGACTAGAAGTTGATCTACTGAGTTTCTTGGTCGAAACTGAGCTTCCCAATCGATCCAAACTGAATGAATTGCTTTCTGGATCGATCCACGGATCGATCCAGTCTCTTGCACGGATAAACACCAGATCGGTCAGTGACCGATCCGAGCAGCATCGCTTACGTATCTTCTTGGATCGGTCTCCGGCCGATCCGAGTACTTATCGATCGGCGGACCGATCGAGTATCTGGATCGGTCGGTGGCCGATCAATACTGGCTCTGAAACTCATCGTCTTTGGATCGATCGGTGGCCGATCGAGGAGGATACTGATAACATCTTATATCTGCGGATCGGTCGGTGGCCGATCCGGTGACCTGAGCTCGATCGGTGCGGAGATCGATCGAGTTCTGATTTCCTCGGAACTCGATTTCAGCACTCTGGCGTGCCAAAATACTGCATAACAACTATCCATTGCATGATAAACTATTCTAATAATATGTAGTAACAATTCTAAACTTAAGCTAAAGCAAGGTTCATCAACTCATAACCTTTAACTACTAGAAATGCATAAAAAGCAAAGTATAAGAAAATGTCTTAAGGAAGAACTAGTTTCTAATTTGCTAAACTCTCCAAGGTCTTTTATTCCAGTTCCTGCCACACACACCATCCTTTGCATTGTCCTCCAGCTCCCTCTGCTAGTCTATCTTTCCTTTACTTTTATCTGCAGTATAAGGAAAATAGTATCTGTAAGCTTTAAGCTTAGTAAGAAACCATCTACCTCACAAAAACATGCAACGATGCAAATATGATTTTAAATCATGCTGTTTAAAACATATGCTGGATATACTGAATAAACTAGCATGGCATGACATATAAGCATACAATCATGGCATATCTAAACCTGAACATAAACGCATATATAACAACTGCACATAAAGTTATCATGCATATTCACAGGGAAAAAACTAAACTGGAGCATGATACTAAACTGAAACTGAACTGCGCTAAAAATGATCTTAAACTATAATCACTGGATTAGATTAAGAGTTTGAAAGCTAATATCATAATAAGTGAAAATAGTAATCATGCTGCTGTTTTGTGTGCGCATCCCTAACTAGACCCGGGTTTGCAAGTCCCGAATTTAGTAGGGTTAACTAGGTTATCTAAACCTAGGGATGACTGTGGGAGTCCAACCCAATGGATATCTGATCCATACAGTGCCACTGAAAATAAAATACTGAATAACTAATCTATTTTGCTTAATCTAGGTTATCTGAACCTAGAGCTAGGTTATCTAAACCTAGAGGCGACTGTGGGAGCCCACCCATTGGACCGTAGTCCCATAAACTGAATTAAACTAATGTGCTGTTTTAAATGCTCCTGATGCATTTAACTGAGCTATTAAACATAACTGAGGTGGTATTTAGCTATACTAACATTTTACCGAACACTTGGTGTGCTCCAACTCTCTCCTCTAATAGGGAGATCACCTCTAGGCACCCGACAACGTCTAGAATCTCCAACTAAAGGAGACCAACGTGTCCGGCCCGTCTAGAGGTGCTCAACTAGATCCCTAATCCTCGAGGAGGGTTTAAACACACCCTATGTGCCGAAAAACCTGCATATAGCTAAAACTAATGCCTAGAAAACCAAACGGAGCTATTATACTGCAGGTGAGGGGTTTCTTACCTCGTACGCTAAATTCCTTACAATTCTATTCGCTCGAATTCCGGTGGAGATGACCTTCTCGACGACCCGCTCACGTCTTCGCGTTCCTCTCGCGGAGAAGAACCTCTTTCGTGTTGGAGTCGTCGCCGGAAGATGAGCCGAGAGTCCTTGGGTTTGGGCGCCGAGAGAGGAGGAGGAAGAGGTGTGGGCGGCGGTGAGGTTTTTGGGAAGAGGGATAGGTCACGGTGAAAAAGAATGTGCCGAACCAAAACAAAATAACCCAACTCCCACTTAACCTTTCTATTTATACTAAAGACTTAATTCGCCCAACTCCAATATAAATTTTATTGGTTCCCTTTCCTTTCAGCACGGCCCTGCTGGGTTCAACTGGTTCCCAACGTTATCCCTAAGCCATAGGTCTCGGGTTCGATTCTCGCCTAAGCTATTTTGCGGTTCTAATTATTTTTGCTACTTCCGTTACTTGGAAAATTCCGAAAAAATATCTAAAAATTCCAGAAAAATAACAGAATATTTCTAAAATAGTTTTGAGAATTTTCGGGCGTTACAATCCCCCATACCTTATAAAAAGTTCGTCCTCGAACTTAGAACCATTCTGGGTACTTCTGTCTCATGCTGGCTTCTGTCTCCCAAGTTGCCTCTTCTGCTATGTGACTGTGCCAAATGACTTTGACTAATGGTACTTCCTTGTTCTGCAATTTCTTAACTGCTCGGTCTATTATCTGAATAGGCCGACTATCATAACTGAGGTCTTCGCGGATCTGTACCGACTGGGGCTCAATCACCTGGGTGGCATCTGGGGTATGCTTCTTCAGCATGGAGACATGAAATACGTTGTGGACCGCTGACATTTCCTGGGGTAGCTCTAGCTCATATGCTACCTTGCCCACTCTTCTCCTAATAAGGTATGGTCCCACATATCTGGGACTAAGCTTGCCCTTCTTCCCAAAATGCATTACTCCCTTCATGGGAGCTACTCTGAGGAACACTGAATCCCCAACTGAAAACTCTAAGGGTCTGCGCCGTGTATCAGCATAGCTGGCGGATCTGCTGTATAGCTGCTGTGGTATCTGCGACTAGATCTGTCTGAAGCTCTAGTTCCTTCTGTTCACCACTCTCATACCTGCAGATTGGAGATCTACACCTCCGCCCATAGAGAGCCTCGTAAGGTGCCATGCCGATAGTGGCCTGATAGCTGTTGTTGTATGAAAATTCTGCTAGACTCAGATATTTGCACCAACTTCCTTTGAAATCTAGGGCACATGCTCGGAGCACATCTTCGAGTACCTGATTTACTCGCTCTGTCTGACCATCTGTCTGAGGATGGAATGCTGTGCTGAACTTTAACTTCGTGCCCAATGCTGACTGTACACACTCCCAGAAGTGTGATGTAAATCTGCTGTCTCTGTCTGAAATGATGGTTCGTGGGACTCCATGTAGTCTGATGATCTCCTGGAGATACAACTGAGCTAGCTTCTCCATGGAGTAGGATATCTTGATAGCTAAAAAGTGGGCTGATTTGGTCAACCTGTCGACTATTACCCAGATGGCATCAAAACCCTTCGTGGTTCTGGGTAGTCCCACTATGAAATCCATGGAGATATCCTTCCACTTCCATTCTGGAATCTGTATAGGCTGCAGAACTCCTCCTGGTCGCTGATGTTCTACCTTGACCCTTTGACAGGTGAGGCAGATGCTAACATATCTGGCGATGTCTCGCTTCATCCCGGACCACCAAAAACAGTTTTTCAGGTCTTGATACATTTTGGTGGAACCTGGATGCATCGCATAGGGAGTCCTGTGAGCCTCATCTAAAATCTGTCTCCGTAGCTCCTCCTGATCTGGAACACAGAGTCTGTCACCAAAATACAACACCCCGCTATCGGACACTCTGAATTCTCTACTCTCTGTTTCTGCTAGCCCTTGCTTGATTTTCTGAATTTCAGGGTCCTGTTCCTGAGCTGACTGAATATCACCAAGCAAGGTAGACTCTAAGATCATAGTAGAGAGCTGTCCCATGATGAACTCGAGACCAAAATCTACGATCTCCTTCTGTAGGGGCGGTGACATGGCTGTAAGAGATAATAAGGTAGCACTGGATTTTCTGCTAAGTGCGTCGGCTACCTTATTGGCTTTTCCTGGGTGGTAGAGGATGTCTACATCATAGTCCTTGACCAGCTCAAGCCATCTGCGTTGTCGCATATTAAGATCCTTCTGAGTGAAGAAGTACTTCAGACTCCGATGATCTGTATACACTCTGCACTGAGCTCCATATAGGTAATGTCTCCAAATTTTGAGAGCGAACACTACTGCTGCAAGTTCAAGGTCATGAGTAGGGTAATTCTTCTCATAATCCTTGAGTTGTCTGGAGGCATAGGCGATCACCTTGCCATTTTGCATCAGTACTGCTCCTAATCCCAACTTAGAGGCATCACTATAGATCTCAAAGCTGCTGGTGTCGTCTGGTAGAGCCAAAATGGGGGCACTGGTCAATCTCCTTTTTAGCTCGCTGAAGCTGTTCTCACAGTCCTCTGTCCACTGAAATTTTCTGTTCTTTCTGGTAAGAGCGGTCAGTGGGGAGGCTATCCTGGAGAAGTCCTCTACAAACTTCCTGTAATATCCTGCTAATCCCAGAAAGCTCCTGATCTCGCTGGCGTTCTTGGGTCTCTTCCAGTTACTTACTGCTTCTATCTTGCTGGGATCTACCATAATACCATCCTTTGAGATGATGTGACCCAGGAAGGACACCTGATCTAGCCAAAATTCACATTTCGTGAATTTGGCGTATAGCTGGTTCTGCTGAAGGGTCTGCAATACTAGTTTCAGGTGCTCTGAGTGTTCTTCCTGAGTTCCTGAGTAGATAAGAATGTCATCGATAAACACAATAACAAACTGATCTAAATACTCCCTGAATACTCTGTTCATGAGATCCATGAATGTAGCTGGAGCATTTGTCACGCCAAAAGGCATGACTATGAACTCGTAATGTCCGTATCTGGTCCTGAATGCTGTCTTCGGTATATCACCCTCCTTGACTCTGACTTGGTGATATCCTGATCTGAGGTCAATCTTAGAGAACACTGCTGCTCCCTTTAACTGGTCGAATAGGTCATCTATTCTGGGAAGAGGATACCTGTTCTTGATCGTGACCTGATTCAGTGCTCTGTAGTCTATGCATAGCCGCATGCTTCCATCCTTCTTCTTCACGAACAGTACAGGCGCTCCCCAGGGTGAGTGACTAGGGCGTATGAAGCCCTTGTCAAGCAGCTCCTGTAGTTGCTCATGAAGTTCCTTCAGTTCTGCTGGAGCCATGCGGTAAGGCGCTTTGGAAATAGGATTTGTGCCGGGGAAGAGCTCTATCTCAAATTCAATCTCCCTGACTGGTGCTAGGCCTGGTAACTCTTCAGGGAAGACTGCTGGGTAGTCACATACAACTCGGACCTCTGCTAGCTGTTGGTCCTTGTCCTGGCTGGTATTGACTACTTGTGCTAGGTACCCCGTACATCCCGAATCCATCAACTTCTGTGCCTTCATAGCTGAGAGAAATTTTCTGGCTTTTCTCTTTGGTTCTCCGATGTACTCGAACTGTGCTTCTGCTTCGGGTTGGAATACGACTTTCTGGCACTCTATGGAAGCACCGTATCTGATCAGGAAGTCCATTCCAAGGATGACGTCGTAGTCAGTCATTTCCAGCAGGATCAGATCACAAAAGAGTTCCCGGTCTGCTATAATGACTGGCACTGCTCTGAGCCAGTGCGTTGATGCCATGACCTCTCCTGAAGGTAGTGCTGTCAGAAACTGACCACTGAGTACCTCTGGGGGTATTTCTAATTTCTCGGAGAACATCCTGGCTATATATGAATGGGTTGCCCCAGTATCAAATAGAACAGTAGCACTATACTGAAAAATGCTAATCTGACCTGTGACGACTGTCGAGGCATTTGCTACGTCCTCTCTGGTGAGTGAGTAGATCCTCGCATTTGCCATAGCTGGAGGGGCTTCTAATCTGCCCTGGCTGATAAGTGGACCTTCTAGAGCGGCCTGCATCTGATGTAACTGAGCTGGCTGGCCTGCATACTGAATCTGCTGTGGCTGAGGAAGCCCGGTCTTGTTCGGGCATTGCTTGGCCATGTGCCCTTCTTGTCCACATTCAAAGCATCCTCGTGTGCCCTTGCGACAAACCCCTGGGTGGAATTTCCCACAAGTGGCACACTTTGGATAACTGGGTCGCTTGCTAGATGGTCCTCCTTTTGAGTCACTCCCTGATTTGCGCTTGCTGTTGGAGTTCCCTTTCCAGTTGGAGCTGTGGCCTTGCTGTTTTTGAGTGTGAGAGTTTCCTTGGCCCTTGGACTCTGAGGAGACTTGCCTCTGCTGCTTCATGCTGTTTTGGTAATGCTCTGTGGTCAAGGCACTGCTCACTAACTCCTCTGTGGTTTGTGGCCTATGTATGCCACCAGCCATGTTCACTGCTATCTCTGGCCTCAGCATCTTGAGCATCAACCGGACTCGTTCCTTTTCTGTGCTGACTAGCTCTGGGCATAGACGAGCCAACCTATTGAATTTCTTCATGGCTTCCTCAACTGATAGGTTGCCCTGGCGAAACTCAGTGAACTCGTCGTAGTGGCGGTTGGTAACCCGCATATGAAAGAACTCCTCAAAGAATTCCTTCTCAAAGTCAGCCCATGTCATCTGGTTCACTGGCGCTTTGTTCTGATTCTTTCCCACCACATGCGTGCATCTCCTGTCAGGCAGAAGGAGGCACACTTCACCTTCTCGTGCTCTGGCCAGTCCAGATGCTTCATCGTGCTCTCCAGTGTTTTGAACCATGCTTGTGCATCCCATGGTTCACTAGTGCCTGAGAAGTTCTCTGGCTTGACTCGCTGCCACTGGATCAGATAGGCTTCCTTTCTTGGCTCAGCTGCTGGGACTGCTGGTGCTGGTACTGGGGTTGGCGCTGTAGGCTGAGCGGGTGGAACCTCTAAGACTTCTGGAGTCGTCAGATTCGGTTCCGGGGTGACTGTGGGGGTACTCTGCTGATTAGCCTTTAAGGTGGCTATTTCCTGTTGCTGTTCAGCTAGCTGCTGCTGTAACTGAGCCACTAATGCTGTAAGGTCTGGAGGAGGCACTGAACTGCCTTCCTCTTGCTGGGGCTCAGTAGCTAGTGCCCTTCTAGCTGGGCGTCCTCGTGCCATTTCTAAAGACATAGAGAACATATGCATAACTAATACTATCACAGTTATATAATTACTGATATCATGTTCAAGGACTATCTCATACTAACAGGAAGTAGGCTTATAAACATGAACTGTAACTAGAAAGCAAGAACAATAAAGAGAGGGGAGGTATTCTTACTTGGAAGCTGCAGGTACAATGCTGATGTGTGTGTAGGAAGTATGGAACACTGCTCTGATACCACTCTGTAACGACCCGCCTTCTAACTACTAGGTTGTAAGGCGAATCGCTACAGTTGTACTGTACTGACTGTGCGGAAAACTGATCTAATTTAAATTTATCTACTAATTGATGACTGTTCTTGGTTCTACATATGCTAAAGGATGTAATCTGAGGAACACAAAGTGTATCCTACATCCCCCATGGACTAGAAGTTGATCTACTGAGTTTCTTGGTCGAAACTGAGCTTCCCAATCGATCCAAACTGAACTGGATCGATTGCTTTCCCGTTGGATCGATCCACGGATCGATCCAGGCTGCTACTGGCATGGATGAATACCCTGGATCGGTCAGCTGACCGATCCAGAAGCTGCATCGCTTCTGTATGCTGCTGGATCGGTCTCCCGACCGATCCAGGAGTACACTGATCGGTCGGCAGACCGATCCAGGTATGTCTGGATCGGTCGGCTGACCGATCCAGGTACCTGAAGCTCTCTGGAAACTACTGTATCGTGCTGGATCAGTCGGCTGACCAATCCAGGAGGATACAGTAGCATACTGTATTTGTCTGGATCGGTCGGCTGACCGATCCAGGTACCTGAAGCTCTCTGGAAACTACTGTATAGTGCTGGATCGGTCGGCTGACCTATCCAGGAGGATACAGTAGCATACTGTATCTGTCTGGATCGGTCGGCTGACCGATCCAGTGACACTGCCCAGGCTCTGATCGGTCTGGAGATCGATCAGAGTTCTGATTTCTCCTGGGAACTCTGATTTCAGCACTCTGGCGTGCCAAAATACTGCATAACAACTATCCATTGCATGATAAACTATTCTAATAATATGTAGTAACAATTCTAAACTTAAGCTAAAGCAAGGTTCATCAACTCATAACCTTTAACTACTAGAAATGCATAAAAAGCAAAGTATAAGAAAATGTCTTAAGGAAGAACTAGTTTCTAATTTGCTAAACTCTCCAAGGTCTTTTATTCCAGTTCCTACCACACAGACCATCCTTTGCATTGTCCTCCAGCTCCCTCTGCTAGTCTATCTTTCCTTTACCTTTATCTGCAGTATAAGGAAAAATAGTATCTGTAAGCTTTAAGCTTCGTAAGAAACCATCTACCTCACAAAAACATGCAACGATGCAAATATGATTTTAAATCATGCTGTTTAAAACATATGCTGGATATACTGAATAAACTAGCATGGCATGACATATAAGCATACAATCATGGCATATCTAAACCTAAACATAAACGCATGTATAACAACTGCACATAAAGTTATCATGCATATTCACAGGGAAAAAACTAAACTGGAGCATGATACTGAACTGAAACTGAACTGCGCTAAAACAGATCTTAAACTATAATCACTGGATTAGATTAAGAGTTTGAAAGCTAATATCATAATAAGTGAAAATAGTAATCATGTTGTTTGGGCCCGGCAACTGTACTTGCAGTGCGCGCATCCCTAACTAGACCCGGGTTTGCAAGTCCCGAATTTAGTAGGGTTAACTAGGTTATCTAAACCTAGGGACGACTGTGGGAGTCCAACCCAATGGATATCTGATCCAGTACTGTGCCACTGAAAATAAAATACTGAATATAGCTAACTGTTTTAACTTGCTGTTTCTAGGTTATCTGAACCTAGAGCTAGGTTATCTGAACCTAGAGGCGACTGTGGGAGCCCACCCATTGGACCGTAGTCCCATAAACTGAACTAAACTAATGTGCTATTTTAAATGCTCCTAATGCATTTAACTGAGATATTAAACATAACTGAGGTGGTATTTAGCTATACTAACATTTTACCGAACACTTGGTGTGCTCCAACTCTCTCCTCTAATAGGGAGATGACCTCTAGGCACCCGACAACGTCTAGAATCTCCAACTAAAGGAGACCAACGTGTCCGGCCCGTCTAGAGGTGCTCAACTAGATCCCTAATCCTCGAGGAGGATTTAAACACACCCTATGTGCCGAAAAACCTGCATATAGCTAAAACTAATGCGTAGAAAATCAAACGGAGCTATTATACTGCAGGTGAGGGGTTTCTTACCTTGTACGCTAAATTCCTTACAATTCTATTCGCTAGAATTCCGGTGGAGATGACCTTCTCGACGACCCGCTCACGTCTTCGCGTTCCTCTCGCGGAGAAGAACCTCTTTCGTGTTGGAGTCGTCGCCGGAAGATGAGCCGAGAGTCCTTGGGTTTGGGCGCCGAGAGAGGAGGAGGAAGAGGTGTGGGCGGCGGTGAGGTTTTTGGGAAGAGGGATAGGTCACGGTGAAAAAGAATGTGCCGAACCAAAACAAAATAACCCAACTCCCACTTAACCTTTCTATTTATACTAAAGACTTAATTCGTCCAACTCCAATATAAATTTTATTGGTTCCCTTTCCTTTCAGCACGACCCTGCTGGGTTCAACTGGTTCCCAACGTTATCCCTAAGCCATAGGTCTCGGGTTCGATTCTCGCCTAAGCTATTTTGCGGTTCTAATTATTTTTGCTACTTCCGTTACTTGGAAAATTTCAGAAAAATATCTAAAAATTCCAGAAAAATAACAGAATATTTCTAAAATAGTTTTGAGAATTTTCAGGCGTTACACCTAAACCAAGCATGCTATGATTTTTCCTTATGATAGAATATGAAGTAACATGATTTTCTCATGCTTGTATGTTGAGTGGAACCTTATTTCATGCTTCATGAACTTTTGGCCACAATTAATTTAAAGGCCTAGGAAACTTAGAATCTAACCTAAATATGCTCATGATGTTCCTTGTAGTGAATATTATGAAAATGGTTTAGGGTTCCCATGCTTTTATGACACTTGAAACCTAGTTCTAAGCTTTACAAGTTTCGGCCACAACAAGTTTAAGGGCCTAGGAAACTTAGAACCTAACCTAATTATGCTCATGATGTTCCTTGTAATAATTGCTATGAAATTGATTTAGAGTTCCCATGCTTTTATGACACTTGAAACCTAGTTCCAAGCTTTACAAGTTTCGGCCACAACAAGTTTAAGGGCCTAGGAAACTTAGAATCTAACCTAATTATGCTCATGATGTTCCTTGTAATAATTGCTATGAAATTGGTTTAGGGTTCCCATGCTCTTATGACACTTGAAACCTAGTTCCAAGCTTTACGAGTTTCGGCCACAACAAGTTTAAGGGCCTAGGAAACTTAGAACCTAACCTAATTATGCTCATGATGCTCCTTGTAATAATTGCTATGAAATTGGTTTAGGATTCCCATGCTTTTATGACACTTGAAACCTAGTTCCAAGCTTTACAAGTTTCGGCCACAATAAGTTTAAGGGCCTAGGAAACTTAGAACCCAACCAAATTATGCTCATGATGTTCCTTGTAATAATTGCTATGAAATTGGTTTAGGGTTCACATGCTTGAATGTTGATTTTAACCCAATGTGATGCTTGATAAGATTTGGCCATGACAAGTTTATAAGCTTAGGAAACCTAGAACCTAAACTAAGCATGCTCATGATGTTTCTTGCGATACATGATACGATATTGGTTTAGGGTTCACATGCTTGTATGTTGATTTTTAACCTAAGTCACAACTATATGTTTCGGCCACTATATGATATTAGGGTTAGAGTCCTAAATATGATTCCCATGTATCTCACATGCAATGTTTTATGATGTGGTAAGAGCTTGCTATGCTTCTATGTTTATTTATGTATACTTATGATCTATGCATGTTGGTAACCCTTATGATGTGCTGTGTGCCCAAATTATGCATGCTACTTATGATGTGCTGTGTGCCCAAATTATGCATGCTATTTATGAGGATCTGTGTGCCTAAATTATGCATGCTATTTATGATGAGCTGTGTGCCCAAATTATGCATGCTTTTATGATGAGCTCTGTGCCCAAACTATGCATGTATTTATGATGTGCTATGTGCCCAAATTATACATGCTATTATGATGAGTTGTGTGCCCAAATTTTGTATGGTATGATATGATAAGAAATATTATGTGCATGAAATAATAAGAACCATGATATGTATGACATGCTACTTTACTTTATATGGCTTGTACCAAGGGTGGGCTCCATAAGCGCCCCGGGGTCGATGGACTAAGAAACGGGCCTCGTTAGGGATGGGCTCCTAAGTGCCCCTAGGTCGATGGACTAAGAAACGGGCCTAGTATGTATGCCTTGTAGGGTTCAAGACTTGCTACCTTGGACCTACGTAGGACGCGCGCATTTATGTATGTGGTACAAGCCGGGGCCCCAATCATGTTGAGATTATGTTTAAGTATGTATGTAATAAGTTTTCAAAAGACATGTTGCATATATTTTTCATGATACATGTTTTTGAAAGTCATCTCGCATAACACTTTATGATTATGTGATGATATGCCATGATACTTATGATTATGTTATGTTATGCTAGGATGCACTTTATGATTATGTTATGATATGCCATGATACTACAATTATGTTATGTTAAGCTAGGATGCACTTTATGATATGCCATGATACTTATAATTATGTTATGTTATGCTAGGATGCACTTTATGATTATGTTAAGATATGCCATGATACTACGATTATGTTATGTTAAGCTAGGATGCACTTTATGATATGCCATGATACTTATGATTATGTTATGTTATGCTAGGATACACTTTATGATTATGTTAAGATATGCCATGATATTACGATTATGTTATGTTAAGCTAGGATGCACTTTATGATATGCCATGATACTTATGATTATGTTATGTTATGCTAGGATGCACTTTATGATTATGTTATGATATGCCATGATACTACGATTATGTTAGGTTAAGCTAGGATGCACTTTATGATATGCCATGATACCCTATGATTTTGTTACGATATGATGCTTCTATACATGATATGATGAGTTGTCTTTATGCTTTATGCCTTGGTGATTATGCTACGCTATACGGTTTTTGTGAGTAGGAAAGGATCTTACTGAGCCATGTGTGCTCATAGCTTACTTTCCTTGTACCACAGATAAGGGCAAAGAATGGATGTACTAAGGGAGCAGCAGGAGGGGGCAAGAAGGACGTGTATAGTAGTGGCTCGGCTAAAGAGAAAGACCTGTTTCTAGTTAATAAGAATTATGCTTATGTCGTTCTTTTATGACTCCATGACATTTCATCATGCTTATTAGTATTATGGCTTAAAATTTATGTTAAGCATGCTATGTGACTTTATATGATAGGTAGTTAGTGATTATGATTTGAAAAGTAAAGGAAAAGTTTTAAAAAGAAAAAAAATATACTATAAACAAGACTTCCGCTGTTTTAAGAAGAAACGAGTAAGTAACCCCCGTCAGCTTGAGCAAGAAGGGGCGGGGCGTTACAGGGAGTACGTTCGATCTTGAAGAAGTTCAAGATACGGACCATAGCACTGAGGCCTCGATGAAAGTTGAACTGGAACCACAAAATGTTGTGGATGATGTTGTTCCACAAAGAGTTGAGGAACAACAACCAGTTCAAGTAGACATACCTCTTCGCAGGTCTGATAGGGTACATCGTCAGCCTAAGAGATACTCATTTCTCTTGTCTAACCATGATGATGTTGTGATCATAGAGGATGATCCTACCACCTATCAGGAAGCTGTGATGAGACCAGATTCCGAGAAATGGCTAGAGGCCATGAGATCCGAGATGGAATCCATGTACACCAACCAAGTATGGACTTTGGTTGATCCACCTGAAGGGGTAAAACCCATTGGGTTTAAGTGGGTCTTTAAGAGAAAGACTGACATGGATGGACTTATCTATAAGGGTCACTTGGTAGCTAAAGGTTTCAAGCAGATTCATAGTATTGACTATGATGAAACCTTTTCTCCAGTAGCGATGTTTAAGTCCATTCGGATCATGCTTGCTATTGCAGCTTACCATGACTATGAGATATGGCAGATGGATGTCAAAACCGTGTTTCTAAATGGAAACCTACTCGAGGATGTGTACATGACACAACCTGAGGGTTTTGTAGATCCACAGCATACTAGCAGAGTATGCAAGCTGCATAGGTCCATTTATGGACTAAAGTGGATGACATACAACTCATTGGGAAGGACATCCCTTTGCTTCAGTCTGTCAAAACCTGGCTAGGGAGTTGCTTCTCAATGAAGGACTTAGGTGAGGCATCCCACATTCTAGGGATACAGATCTATAGAGATAGATCTAAGAGATTACTTGGCCTATGCCAGAGTACATATATTGACAAGGTACTCCTACGGTTTGCCATGCAGAACTCTAAGAAGGGATTTCTGCCGATGTCACATGGCGTGAGTCTTTCGAAGACTCAAGGTCCCTCTTCTAGAGAGGAGAGATACCACATGGATCAGATCCCTTATGCCTCAGCCATAGGATCTATCATGTATGTCATTCTATGTACTCGACCTAATGTCTCGTATGCTTTGAGCATGACGAGCAAATACCAGTCAGATCCAGGTGAAAGTCACTGGATAGTGGTCAAGAATATTCTTAAGTACTTAAGAAGGACTAAAGAAATTTCTTGATATATGGAGGCAATGATGAGCTAGCTGTAAAGGGTTACAGTGATGGTAGCTTTCAAACCGACCAGGATGATTATCGATCGCAGTCAGGGTTAGTATTTTGCATTAATGGTGGTGCTGTGAACTGGAAGAGTTCAAAGCAGGACACAGTAGCTGATTCTACGACAGAGGCCGAGTACATTGTTGCATCAGAGGCAACAAAGGAGGCAGTTTGGATCCGCAAGTTCATCACTGAACTTGGGGTGGTTCCCAGTATCGCTGACCCTATTGAGCTCTTTTGTGACAACACTGGAGCTATAGCACAGGCGAAGGAACCTCGCTCACACCAGCGGACCAAACACATACTACGACGCTTCCATCTCATTCGAGAGATTATCGAGAGAGGAGATGTGAAGATATGCAGAGTACCTAAAGAGGCTAACATCGCAGATCCCTTGACCAAGGCTTTGGCACAAAGGAAGCATGATGGTCACACTAGGTCATTGGGGCTTAGAGCCTACACTGATTGACACTAGTGCTAGTGGGAGATTGTTAGTTAGAGCCCTAGAGCCAATCATTTGATGATTGTATTATGAACTTATTGTATCATATTCTTATATATAAATAAAAGCATGTGTGTTTTGGTTATTATACTTACTTGTATTGGTGCCAAATAAACTAAGTATAATAGCGTCCTTGAGTAGAAGGTTCTCACCTATATCAATCAGTTAGTTAAACTGATAGTGAGATGATATAGAAAATACTATTCTTAATCATTCCTAGTTGAGTATTAACATTCTGGGATAATGTTAATACAATAAGACTAGCGTGTAGGTCAACTTGATGACTTGATCTCACAAGCCATGGATATAGAGATATCAAGTTGACACATGAGTATGCATTGGAGAATGTATATTGAATGACCCACCATGAGAAAGTATCATGGATTGTTATATGAGTGTCATATACTTTCTCATGTGACTATTAGTATGACTACTAGTCCTTAGACCTAAAATGACCATGGATCCCTACATAAGGAGTTATGTACTTTGGTTTCGTCAAACGTCACCCGTAGCTGGGTGGACTATAAAGGCGATTACTAGGTATGTAACGAATTATACAGAGGGATGTGAGTGATGTAGATGGGATCTATCCCTCCTATATGACGGGAGCGACATCGATATTCTTGATAGAGTGAGACCACGAAGTGCATGACCATGCCCAAATGAGTCAATATGAGATATTGAGCTCATTTGATTTAGTGAGTCTACTTGGAGTTCAAGATTTAGATTGGTAAGAGGATGACACAGTCTATGCCTCACATTAATCAATCTAGATGTCTAGGATAGAAGGACACTTGTCATATGTTGTGAGGAGTCACAATTAGTTGTCACAAGGTGATGTTGGATCTCAACATTCTTGTAACTTGGGTAGTAATGATGTGTTGCTATATACCGCTCATTACTTATGCTCCTAAATGGGTTTAGGGGCATTGTCAACGTTACAAGAACCTATAGGGTCACACACTAAGGACAATTAGATGGAGATTAGGTTCATATAATGAACCAAGAGGATTAGATTCATTTGATAAATCAAATTGGATTAAGAGTAATCCTAATTGGGCTAATTGAGTTGGACTCAAGTTGATTCATGTGTTCAATGAGTCTAATTAAGATTATGACTCATTGAATCAATTTAATTAAATTAATTAGATTCATTATATTAAATTGGCTTGAATTAAATGGTTGGTTTAGATCAACCATGAGAGAGACTAAGTCAAGTTTGACTTGACTTGAGAGGAAGAGGAAAAGTCAAGTTTGACTTGACTTTATGCCACATCATAAGTGAGTTGGCAAGATGTGGACCAATGATGATGCTCCACATCATCATGGTTACTTAAGTGAGATGTCACCTCATGGAGGTTACAATTCTTCACTTTAATGGCCTCCACATTAATTGTGATTAATGTGAAAGGGGGTTATACATCTTATGGTGGCCGGCCACTTTTGTGTGTGGATGAAAAAAAAAAATTCATTTTTCATTCAAGTGTCATTAACTTCCATCTTCTTCCTCTCTAGCTTTCTTCTTGCTCTCCCTCTCCTCCATTACTGATCTCTAAGGTTGCTAGCACATCCTTAGAGATTTTTCTCCATCTCTTGCTTGTGTGGATACACATAGAGAAGTGTCTACTTTGACACTTTCGAGATCCGGCGAACCGAGTACGAGCGGGATTGCGAAGGGCTTCACATCAAGGGTATAACCTTTCTTCTTTATAGATCTACTGTAGATCGAGGTTTAGAAACTCGTACTCGTAAGTTTTTCGAAAGTTTTATCTTCGCACGGATCCGGTGGCAGGGGTTTCGGGGTTTCCGCGACGCGCAAAAGCGATTTTCACGGCCCGAAAAACCCAACACTTTGGCCTCTTTGGGGAGGTGCTTGTGGCAGCCCAACTGGCGGCCCTTATGTCGTCGGCCCATTTGACGACCTCTCATAAAATTTTTTGAATAAACTCTAGTAGCTTTGGCCTCTTGGGCGACCCTTGTGGCGGCCCTTATGTCGTCGGCCCATTTGGCGACCTCTCTTGTCGTCGACCGACGACCCTTTGACCGTGCCATTACTCACTAGGACTTTCTACCCCTGGCAGTGGATTTTTGCCTTCCCCAGGATTCGAACTCTAGACCTCCAGGCTAAGTAGAAGAGTTTATGAATCCTAGTAGCCAAGGGAGTGCTGCTCACTTGGCTACCAGGATTCATAAACTATAGTACTTAAGCCTGGAGGTCTAGAGTTCGAATCCTGGGGAAGGCAAAAATCCATTTTCCATGGCTGGAAAGACCTAGTGAGTAACGGCACGACCAAAGGATCGTTGGTCGACGACAATAGAGGTCGCCAAATGGGCCAACGACATAAGGGCCGCCAGTGGGCCGTCGCAAGGGCCGCTCAAGAGGCAAAAGGGCCGGGTCGTTACAATAAAAAGGCGCCTTTTTATTGTAACGACCCCCGACCCTTTAGACTCTTGGGCGGCCCTTGCGGCGGCCCACTAGAGACCCTTATGTCGTCGGCCCATTTGGCGACCTCTAATTTTGTCGACCGACGACCTTTTGGCTATGTCGTTACTCACTAGGACTTTCCACCCCTGGCAGTGGATTTTTGCCTCCCCCAGGATTCGAACTTTAGACCTCCAGGCTAAGTAGTTGAGTTTATGAATCCTGGTAGCCAAGTGAGCGGTTCTCACTTGGCTACCAGGATTCATAAACTCTACTACTTAACCTGGAGGTCTAGAGTTTGAATCCTAGGGGAGGCAAAAATCCACTGCCAGGGGTGGAAAGTCCTAGTGAGTAACGGCACGGCAAAAAGGTTGTCGGTCGACGACATTAGAGGTCGGCAAATGGGCCGACGACATAAGGGCCGCCGCAAGGGCCGCCCAAGAGGCCAAAGGGCTGGGTCGTTAAGAATAAAATGGGAGGCCCTTGCGGCAGCCCACTAGTGGCCCTTATGTCGTCGACCCATTTGGCGACCTCTAATGTCGTCAACCGACGACCCTTTGACCGTGCCGTTACTCACTAGGACTTTCCACCCCTGGCCAGTGGATTTTTACCTCCCCCAGGATTCGAACTCTAGACCTCCAGGCTTAAGTACTAGAGTTTATGAATCCTGGTAACCAACAGATGCAAATCCTCCCGGAACTGTGGCACAGCAGGTGACCAAAAAGGAACTAAATGCCCCACACATTAAATTTTGAGACTCACGGTAGCACAATGAATCCAGAATTTTATGCTATGTATAAGGGTTGTTCCAGCTTGACAAAAGAATAGCAACAAAAGAACTGCAAACCGTTTAGGGATGCTGTGAGCCGACTACCATATTAATTCACCTACATGCAAGCTTCAAGATTTCAAGCAATGCTTCGGAAACAAGGAGAGGAATACGGAATAAAATTCGGAGCTATCCTACTGCAGGTGAGTAGCAACTTACACTTCGTGTTCTTGGACTTACAGCCGAGAAGAAGGGCTCTAGGGTTCCGGTTAACTCAAGCTCTCGGTCCCTTCTGGTGCTCACGGCCTCTCCTCGACGTGAGGACCTCCACACCGTGAAGAGACCCTCAGATAACAACCTCGCCGGCCGCCGGAGACGTGCTTGCTTGCTGCCTCGGTTTCGCCTGAGAAGGAGTCACGCCGTCGCGAGAGAGGAGAGGAAGAGAGGTTAGGTTTCGGGTAAAATAAAATCCCAAACGCTATTAACTCATCCTTTTATACCTAGGTTCTATTTCTGTTCTCCACTATAACTTAAATATATTTCATTCCCTACTTGATTAACAAAACTCCCGTGGAACACTTGGTTATCTGTGTTTCTGTTGAAACCCCTGGTCGCGGGTTCGAATCACGGCTTGGACAATTTTTTGTCGAAACTTCTTTCGTTTAGTAAAAATACCAAACGACCTCCAAAAATTGCATAAAAATACTCTAAAAATTTCTAAAAATCTCTAGAATATTTTTATAGCATTTTAAAACATTTTTAAATTACTTTTAGGAATCTAAATGAGGAAATTTGGGTTGTTACAATTCCCCATATCTTATAAAATGTTCGTCCTCGAACTTAGAATAATTCTGGATATTTCTGTCTCATACTGTCCTCACGCTCCCAAGTAACTTCCTCGTGCTTCTGGTTCTGCCAGATAACCTTCACTAGTGGCACTTCTTTGTTTCTTAGTCTCTTAACTGCTCTGTCCACTATCTGTGTAGGTCTGCTCTCATAGCTAAGATCCTCTTGGATCTGCACTGTCTGAGGCTGAATCACTTGGCTAGGGTCGTGAATACACTTCTTTAGCATGGGTAGACATGAAATACATTATGTATTGCTAACTTGTCTTGTGGTAAGTCCAGCTTGTAAGCTACTTTCCCAAACCTCTCTATGATCAGGTAAGGTGTAACGCTCGCCCTCCCTGCTAACCCTAAGGGACGGGGCTACGATACTCTATGTACAAATTTTTCTTTTTTAAAACAGCGGAAGACTTAAAATGATTTTCTTAGTTTAATAAAAACTTTTCTTTTGTTCCTTTTTCATCAAATCCGAACTACACTATCATGGCCTTAATAACATGATATCAAAATCAGTAGAAACATAACATCAAGTCACACATACGGTACTACAATTCATGATAACAAAGCATAGTTTTTAAAAGTTTTTAAAGCAGGTTCTTATTTGGTTGCCTAGCCACTGCCACACACATCTCCTTGCCTCTCCTGCTGCTCCTCTAGCTCATCCAGCTTTTTCCTTTATCTGTGGTACAAGGACAGTAAGCTGTGAGCACTCATGGCTCAGTAAGTTCCTTTCCTACTCACTAAAACCGAAAATCATAGTATAATCAAAGAATGTCTCAACATGGCATCATTTCAATTAGTCATGACATAATGTAACATACTCTTTTAAGCATATCATGCAACATGAAGAAATCATAACTAGTCATGGCATATCAAAGCGTAAGCATAGCATGAATCATAACATAATCTTATCTAATCATGGCATATCATCATAAGGAGTCATGACATATCATACACATGGACATATCATGGAACATAACATAATCATATCTAACCATGGCATATCATAAATCATCATAAGGTATATGCAATATAATTTTGGAAAACATGTATCCGAAAAACATGTGTATGTCTCATTACCTTGAAAACCATTTCTTCTTACATATATACTTGAACATAATCTCAACTTAAAGGGGATCCCGGCTATGTACCACTTACATATTGCGCGCAACCTATGTAGGTCCAAGGTAGCAAGTCTTGAACCCTACAAGGCAAACATACTAGGCCCGAGTCTTACTGCATCGACCTAGGGGCACTTAGGAGCCCATCCCTAACGAGGCCCGAGTCTTATTCCATCGACCCCGGGGCGCTTATGGAGCCCACCCTTGGTACAAGCCACATAAAGTAAAGTACATGTCATACTTATACATATCATACATCATAAAAGTATGCATCACTTAGGCATACATCATGTCATAAAAGTATGCATCACTTAGGCATACATCATATCATAAAGGTATGCATCACTTAGGCATACATCATGTTATAAAGGTATGCATCACTTAGGCATACATCATACCATAAAAATATGCATCACTTAGGCATACATCATATCATAACAATATGCATCACTTAGGCATAGATCATAAAAACATGCATATCTCAAGCACAAAGCATGTCATCAAGCATGCATAATTTAACCACATAGCATATCATGAAAGCATGCATATTTTAAGCACTAAACATAGCATCAAAGCATGCTAAATTTAACCACATATCATAACATAAGCATGCATATTTTCAGCTCATATCATATCATCAAAGCATGTAAAATTTACCCACATATCATAACATAAAACATGCATCTTTTGAACTCATAACATATTGTAGAAATTCTCATTTTGTATAGCTCACAAGCATACATGTCTAAGCATAAAAGTGTATCATGTGCTCATCCAATCATAAGAAACAATGTAACATGATTAACTTGGGTACTAAGCTTCCTAATCCCTTAGGTTCTTATCTTGGCCGAAACCCTCTTAGGTGTCAATCTAGGTTTTAAACAACATCCAAGCATGTAGAACCTAGTTCATCCACATATCATTCTCATAGGAAGTGTTATAAACAGGATTTACTTGGACTCCAAGTTCTCCAAGTCCTTAAACCTCATTTGGCCGAACCTTAACAAGTGTGAAACAAGGTTCTAAATGACATAAAGCATGGAAACCTTAACCATATTTATAGCATTTATTTCAAGGAATATGGTAAGCACAATTGAGTTAGTTCCTAAATTCTTTAAGCCCTTAACATTATGTGATGGCCAAAATTTACAAGTACTCATTTAGGTTTTCAAGCAAGCATACAAGCATGTGAACTTACTCTAACATCATGTATAAATTCATAAGTGGCCTCATACAAGTGGTCATGGCCGAAACTTCCCTTAGCATCAATTTAGGTCACTAACAACATATTGCATGTAAATTTTAGCTTTCTACATTTCATATTTCATGGAGAGTGTCATGAGCATGTTCAATGTAAGTTCTAGGGTTTCTAAAGCGTGTATTCCCTTCATGGCCGAGACTTAAAGGTGTCCATTTGAATCATAGTTAAATATATAAGCATGTGAACACAATCAACATGTTATCTCAATTTCATAAGAAGCATCTTTAACACATGAGGTCTAAATTTTAAGGTTTCTAGGTCTTTAAACCCTACATGGCCAAACCTCATCAAGCATGGAATTTGTTCAAATGGCATAAAAGCATAGAAAGTCATAACACATTTCATAACATGTATAAAAATCAAGCACTATAAGCATACATTCAAGTTGTGTCTTAGGTTTCCTAGGTTTTTCCTTTCTTTATCTCATAGCATATGTTTGGCCGAAACCTTCCAAGTCTTTAAACTAGGTTTTAGGTGGCCTAAAGTATGGAAAATCTAATCAAGTTTTATGGCAAAAATATCAAAGAAACTATACATACAAGTTTGGTTCACAAACAAGCTAGGACCCTTGTGGTCTTAATTAACATATATCATGCAACCAATTTTCCTATACTCTAATTAAGCATGGGAGCATCAAACAACTTTCATATCTTATTTTCATGGAGGTTTTGAGCATGTTAAAAATCTGTTTAAGGTATTCTAAAGCATCCACCTTACCATGGCCGAAACATTAAAAGTGATGTTCATGAGTTTCTATCAACATACAAGCGTGCAACTCTTTAAGAAACTCTATATTCTATCATATAAACATGGTGAGTTTAAATTCAAGTCTTCCTAACCCTAAACCCTTCCTTGGCCGAAACTTGTGAGTGGGATACTTTTGGTTCCAAGTATCCTTCAAGTATGAAAACAATAATGGATCCTTAACCATTTATTTAGAGGGTTTTGTGCAAGTTAGGTAAACAATTAAATTCCCTAGCCCTTACAAAACCTTTTTGGCCGAAACTCTAGGGTTAGATACATCCCTAATCCAACATCACATATATATAAAAATATGAGAGAAAACCTTCTTACAAAGCATAGAAAAATTATCATGAATCAAAGCTTATATTAAACATTCCTAGGATTAACAAGTCCTTTCTTTGGCCAAGTTTTCACAACTTTGTTTCTAGGTTTTAAAATCCTCATAAAATCCAAAAACACATTAAAATTCCTTGTACCACAGGTGAGGGGAAGCTTACATCCTTTTCGCTTGTGGTTCTAAAGTGTGGTGATGGAAGAAGAGGTCTCTTCTTCTTGTTCTCCTCCTTTGATTTCCCTTGGTAGCCTTCCTTGTATTCTAGGAGGAACCTTGTTTTGGGGGGCCGAAAATGGAGGAAAGGGGGCTGAGGTTCTCGGTGATGGAGAGGAGAGAATGATAGAAATGAGAGAAAAATAAAATCTTCTCTTTACATACTCTCTTTTATGTTAAGGGGGAAGAGGTAGCAAAATTGGTTTTTTTTTTTGCTTTCCTTCTCCCTTAGCCCTTTTTTTCATTTTTTTCTTTTTTATTTTATTTATTTATTTGTTCTCATCATTCATGATGAAACAAGGGGGAATGAATCCCCTTAATTGCCCTCTTTAAGTCACGGAAAAAGAAGAAGAAGAGGGAGAGAAAAGAAGGAAGGCAAGTTGCCTTTCTCTTGCTCTTTTCTTGTTTTCTTTTGGTTAGCTTTTACTCTCAACCTTATCATGAGTTTCCCTCCTTTGCTATCAATATATTATTCCTATCTCAACTGGTTATTACCCATTAATTCTATCATTTACATCATGAGAGGTTCAAGGTTCAATCCTTGACCATTCCCTATTTTTATTTCTTTTTATTTCTTTTTGGTTCAACATTCTACTAATATTTTTCTAAGGCAAGTTCATCATTCTCATATTTATCTTAAGAGTTTGGTGGGTGTTACAGTACCCCGTACCTTATAAAAAGTTCGTCCTTGAACTTTAAAATAGCTACATCAGGTGGCACTGAACTTCCGGCTGAGTGCATCGGCCACCTTGTTCGCCTTTCCTGGGTGATAAAGAATCTTGCAGTCGTAATCTTTAACTAGCTCGAGCCATCGGCGTTGCCTCATATTCAGGTCTTTTGGTGTGAAGAAATATTTCAGACTCTGATGGTCGGTATAAATCTTACACTGACCTAGGAATATTACTCGGTCAAGCCAAAACTCGCATTTGGAGAATTTTGCATATAGTTGTTTCTCTTGAAGGATCTGTAGTACAGTATTCAGGTGTTCAGCATGTTCTTATGGGGTTCTCGAGTAGATAAGTATATCGTCAATAAAGACGATTACAAATTTATCAAGATATGCCGTAAATACCCGATTCATCAGGTCCATAAATACTGCAGGAGCGTTGGTTACTCCGAAAGGCATAACTATGAACTCATAGTGTCCATATCGGGTTCGAAATGCTGTTTTTGGTATATCATCTGGTTTCACCTTCACATGATGATAACCGGATCGTAGGTCTATCTTTGAGAAAATGGTCTCACCCTTCAGTTGGTCGAACAGGTCATCGATCCGTGGGAGTGGGTACCGGTTCTTGATCGTCACATTATTCAGCGCTCGTTAGTCTATACACATTCGCATAGACCCATCCTTCTTCTTTACGAACAGCACTGGAGCTCCCCATGGAGAGTGACTAGGACGAATAAGTCCCTTGTCGAGTAATTCGGATAACTGTTCCTGAAGCTCCTTTAATTCAGCCGGAGCCATACGATAAGGTGCTTTTGAGATCGGCTGAGTACCAGGAATCAATTTGATCCTGAATTCTATCTCTCTGTCAGGGGCCAACCCTGGTAGTTCATCAGGAAATACTTTTGGATAGTTGCATACTACCCTGACATCTTCTAGCTTTGGGTCTTTGACTTGATTGGTATCAACCACGTGCGCTAGAAATCCCATACATCCTTTATCTAACATGCTTTGTGCTTTAATAGATGACAATAACTTCTCCGTTCCTTTCGGTTCCCCGTAAAACTCAAACTCTGGTTCAGTTTCGGGTCGGAAAATCACTTTCCTTTTACGGCACTCGATTGAAGCGCCGTACTTGCTCAGGAAATCCATGCCCGATATTATGTCATAATCCTGCATATCAAGTACTATCAGATTGCAGTAGAGTTCTCTGTTTGCGATCCGAATGAGTACTGCTTGCAGCATATGGTCCGATGGCATAATCTCCCCGAATGGTAAGGTTGTTAAGAATGTGTTCTCTAGAGTTCGGGGTGGTATATCTAGCTTCTTCATAAAAGGTATTGAGACGAACGAGTGTGTTGCTCCAGTATCAAATAAGACTACAGCATACTGATTGTAAATAAGTAGCTGACCTGTGACAACAGTAGAGGCATTCGCCACGTCATCCTTGGTAAGAGAGTAGACTCTGGCATTGGTCATAGTGGGAGGGGCCTCCAATCTTCCTTGGCTGATTGAAGTCCCTTCTATGGAAGTATGCATCTGGTGAAGCTGTGCAGGGGTACTCCTATTCTGGTTGTTCTGCGGAGGTAGTGCCTGAGACTGAGTAGGGCAATTTCTTGCCAAATGACCTTCCTTTCCGCAGTTGTAGCACTTTTTGGTGCTTAGAAGACATACTCCAGAATGCATCTTTCCACATGTGGCACACTGAGGGTACTTGGTTTGCTTATTGGCCGGACCACCTTTTGTGTTGTTCCACTGTTTCCTCTTTCCACTTGAGTTTCCTTTCCAGCCGGTTCTGGTATTGTGCAATTTTTGTCCTCCGGTCAGTGCTTTGCCCTCATTCATTGCTTTCTGATAGTGCTCGGTAATCAGGGCACTGCTGACTAGCTCTTCTGCAGTCTGCGGTCTATTAACTCCGCCGGCTACGTTCAGAGCTATCTCGGGTCGGAGCATCTTTAACATTAACCGGACCCTTTCTTTTTCGGTACGGATCAGTTCTGGGCACAGACGTGCTTGGCGGTTGAATTTCTTGACGGCTTCGTTAACTGACAGATCACCTTGCCGGAACTCAGTGAACTCGTCATAGTGCTTGTTGGTCACTTGCATATGGAAGAATTCTTGTAAGAACTCTATCTCAAAATCTGTCCACTGCATCTGGTTTATTTATCTTTTCGCCTTTACTCGGTCCCACCACATCCGGGCATCTCCGGTAAGGCATAACGACGCGCATTTGACCTTCTCGTGTTCAGGCCAGTCCAGTAGTTCCATTATGCTCTCCACGGTCTTGAGCCAGGCTTGTGCATCCCAAGGTTCGCAGTTTCCCGAGAATGCTTCCGGCTTAAGCCTTTGCCACTGAATCAGATAGGCCTCTTGTCGGACCATCGGAGTAGGGGCTGCCGAGGGTACTGGCGCGACTGTAGGTATAACCGGTAGTGTATTCTGATTTGTCGGTGGGGTAACTGGGTTGCCTTGCTGACCCATTAAGGTAGTGATCAGCTGCTGTTGCTCTGTGATCTGATGCTGGAGGTCTGCGACTACCTGTGTCAGGTCTGGTGGAGTCACTGTCCCCTCGGTTCGGGCATTGCGTGTCCTAACCATGTTTATTTAAATAATGACAAATGGACTAGTGTAAGTGGTTATCGTTTTTAGCCAATCTAACGTACTGTTTTGTTTCTATCTATTTGTTCTGGTATTATTCCTAACCTAACGATATGTAATCCTAATCTAAATTATAACTAAAAGCATAGAATAAAGCATCAAACATAAGCATGCAAAACATGAAACTAAAGCATAAACAACATAAGGAAAAATAAGGAGTAGAGTGACAAACAATATAACATAAGGAAATAAAGCATAAGCAATATAGCAAAGAAAATAAAGCATAGACAATATAACAAGGAAGAAAAATAAAGCATAAGTCATATAACATGAAACTAAGCATAAGCATAAAACAAGAAATTTAAGCATAAGCATTCTTACTTGGAGCGGCAGGTAGGAGGCTTGATGTGTGTGTAGTGAGCTGGAAAAAACTTTGGCTCTGATACCAACCTGTAATGCCCGCCCTCCCTGCTAACCCTAAGGGACGGGGCTACGATACTCTATGTACAAATTTTTCTTTTTTAAAACAGCGGAAGACTTAAAATGATTTTCTTAGTTTAATAAAAACTTTTCTTTTGTTTCCTTTTCATCAAATCCAAACTACACTATCATGGCCTTAATAACATGATATCAAAATTAGTAGAAACATAAAATCAAGTCACATATAAGATACTACAATTAATGATAACAAAGCATAGTTCTTTAAAAGTTTTTAAAGCAGGTTCTTATTTGGTTTCCTAGCCACTGCCACACACATCTCCTTGCCTCTCCTGCTGCTCCTCTAGCTCATCCAGCTTTTTCCTTTATCTGTGGTACAAGGACAGTAAGCTGTGAGCACTCATGGCTCAGTAAGTTCCTTTCCTACTCACTAAAACCGAAAATCATAGTATAATCAAAGAATGTCTCAACATGGCATCATTTCAATTAGTCATGACATAATGTAACATACTCTTTTAAGCATATCATGCAACATGAAGAAATCATAACTAGTCATGGCATATCATAGCGTAAGCATAGCATGAAGCATAACATAATCTTATCTAATCATGGCATATCATCATAAGGAGTCATGACATATCATACACATGGACATATCATGGAACATAACTTAATCATATCTAACCATGGCATATCATAAATCATCATAAGGTATATGCAATATGATTTTGGAAAACATGTATCCGAAAAACATGTGTATGTCTCATGACCTTTAAAACCATTTCTTCTTACATATATACTTGAACATAATCTCAACTTAAAGGGGATCCCGGCTATGTACCACTTACATATTGCGCGCAACCTATGTAGGTCCAAGGTAGCAAGTCTTGAACCCTACAAGGCAAACATACTAGGCCCGAGTCTTACTCCATCGACCTAGAGGCACTTAGGAGCCCATCCCTAACAAGGCCCGAGTCTTATTCCATCGACCCCGGGGCGCTTATGGAGCCCACCCTTGGTACAAGCCACATAAAGTAAAGTACTTGTCATACTTATACATATCATACATCATAAAAGCATGCATCACTTAGGCACACATCATATCATAAAAGTATGCATCACTTAGGCATAAATCATGTCATAAAAGTATGCATCACTTAGGCATACATCATATCATAAAGGTATGCATCACTTAGGCATACATCATGTTATAAAGGTATGCATCACTTAGGCATACATCATACCATAAAAATATGCATCACTTAGGCATACATCATATCATAATAATATGCATCACTTAGGCATAGATCATAAAAACATGCATATCTCAAGCACAAAGCATATTATCAAGCATGCATAATTTAACCACATAGCGTATCATGAAAGCATGCATATTTTAAGCACTAAACATAGCATCAAAACATGCCTAATTTAACCACATATCATAACATAAGCATGCATATTTTCAGCTCATATCATATCATCAAAGCATGTAAAATTTACCCACATATCATAACATAAAACATGCATCTTTTGAACTCATAACATATTGTAGAAATTCTCATTATGTATAGCTCACAAGCATACATGTCTAAGCATAAAAGTGTATCATGTGCTCATCCAATCATAAGAAACAATGTAACATGATTAACTTGGGTACTAAGCTTCCTAATCCCTTAGGTTCTTATCTTGGCCGAAACCCTCTTAGGTGTCAATCTAGGTTTTAAACAACATCCAAGCATGTAGAACCTTGTTCATCCACATATCATTCTCATATGAAGTGTTATAAACAAGATTTACTTGGACTCCAAGTTCTCCAAGTCCTTAAACCTCATTTGGCCGAACCTTAACAAGTGTGAAACAAGGTTCTAAATGACATAAAGCATGGAAACCTTAACCATATTTATAGCATTTATTTCAAGGAATATGGTAAGCACAATTGAGTTAGTTCCTAATTTCTTTAAGCCCTTAACATTATGTCATGGCCGAAATTTACAATTACTCATTTAGGTTTTCAAGCAAGCATACAAGCATGTAAACTTACTCTAACATCATGTATAAATTCATAAGTGGCCTCATACAAGTGGTCATGGCCGAAACATCCCTTAGCATCAATTTAGGTCACTAACAACATATAGCATGTAAATTTTAGCTTTCTACATTTCATATTTCATGGAGAGTGTCATGAGCATGTTCAATGTAAGTTCTAGGGTTTCTAAAGCATGTATTCCCTTCATGGCCGAGACTTAAAGGTGTCCATTTGAATCATAGTTAAATATATAAGCATGTGAACACAATCAACATGTTATCTCAATTTCATATGAAGCATCTTTAACACATGAGGTCTAAATTTTAAGGTTTCTAGGTCTTTAAACCCTACATGTCCGAACCTCATCAAGCATGGAATTTGTTCAAATGGCATAAAAGCATAGAAAGTCATAACACATTTCATAACATGTATAAAAGTCAAGCACTATAAGCATACATTCAAGTTGTGTCTTAGGTTTCCTAGGTTTTTCCTTTCTTTATCTCATAGCATATGTTTGGCCGAAACCTTCCAAGTCTTTAAACTAGGTTTTAGGTGGCCTAAATTATGGAAAACCTAAACAAGTTTTATGGCAAAAATATCAAAGAAACTATACATACAAGTTTGGTCACAAACAATCTAGGACCCTTGTGGTCTTAATTAACATATATCATGCAACCAATTTTCTTATACTCTAATTAAGCATGGGAGCATCAAACAACTTTCATATCTTATTGTCATGGAGGTTTTGAGCATGTTAAAAATCTGTTTAAGGTATTCTAAAGCATCCACCTTACCATGGCCGAAACATTAAAAGTGATGTTCATGAGTTTCTATCAACATACAAGCATGCAACTCTTTAAGAAACTCTATATTCTATCATATAAACATGGTGAGTTTAAATTCAAGTCTTCCTAACCCTAAACCCTTCCTTGGACGAAACTTGTGAGTGGGATACTTTTGGTTCCAAGTAACCTTCAAGTATGAAAACGATAATGGATCCTTTACCATTTATTTTGAGGGTTTTGTGCAAGTTAGGTAAACAATTAAATTCCCTAGCCCATACAAACCTTTTTGCCCGAAAATCTAGGGTTAGATACATCCCTAATCCAACATCACATATATATAAAAATATGAGAGAAAACCTTCTTACAAAGCATAGAAAAATTATCATGAATCAAAGCTTATATTAAACATTCCTAGGATCAACAAGTCCTTTCTTTGGCCGAGTTTTCACAACTTTGTTTCTAGGTTTTAAAATCCTCATAAAATCCTAAAACACATTAAAATCCCTTGTACCATAGGTGAGGGGAATCTTACATCCTTTTCTCTTGTGGTTCTAAAGTGTGGTGATGGAAGAAGAGGTCTCTTCTTCTTGTTCTCCTCCTTTGATTTCCCTTGGTAGCCTTCCTTGTATTCTAGGAGGAACCTTGTTTTTGGGGGCCGAAAATGGAGGAGAGGGGGCTGAGGTTCTCGGTGATGGAGAGGAGAGAATGATAGAAATGAGAGAAAAATAAAATCTTCTCTTTACATACTCTCTTTTATGTTAAGGGGGAAGAGGTAACAAAATTTGTTTATTTTTTGCTTTCCTTCTCCCTTAGCCCTTTTTTTTTCATTTTTTTATTTTTTATTTTATTTATTTATTTGTTCTCATCATTCATGATGAAACAAGGGGGAATGAATCCCCTTAATTCCCCTCTTTAAGTCACGGCAAAAGAAGAAGAAGAGGGAGAGAAAAGAAGGAAGGCAAGTTGTCTTTCTCTTGCTCTTTTCTTGTTTTCTTTTGGCTAGCTTTTACTCTCACCCTTATCATGAGTTTACCTCCTTTGCTATCAATATATTATTCCTATCCCAACTGGTTATTTCCCATTAATCCTATCATTTACATCATGAGAGGTTCAAGGTTCAATCCTTGACCATTCCCTATTTTTATTTCTTTTTATTTCTTTTTGGTTCAACATTCTACTAATATTTTTCTAAGGCAAGTTCATCATTCTCATATTTATCTTAAGAGCTTAGTGGGTGTTACATAAGGTCCTACGTAGCGAGGACTTAATTTGCCCTTCTTGCCAAATCTCATCACTCCCTTCATAGGAGCGACCTTGAGAAAGACTGGATCTCCTACTTGGAATTCCAGTGGCCTACGGCGTGTGTCAGCATAACTCTTCTATCTACTCTGAGCAGTCTCAATTCTCTATCTGATTTTCTGGATAGCCTGAGTGGTCTCTTCTATCATCTCTGTCTGGATGCCCAGCTCTGCTTGCATTTCTTTTCTCTCACCTGCTTCTTGCCAGCAAATAGGTGATCTGCATTTCCTGCCATACAACGCCTCGTATGGTGCCATCTTGATGGTGGCCTGATAGCTGTTGTTGTAGGCAAATTTAGCTAAGCACAGATACTTGCACCAACTTCCCTTGAAATCCTGTGCACAAGCCCTGAGCATATCTTCTAAGATCTGATTTACTCGCTCTGTCTGTCCATCAGTCTGAGGATGGAAGGTTGTGATGAACTTGAGTTTGGTGCCTAGTGCATTCTGAACACACTCCCAAAAGTGAGAGGTGAAGCCCCCATCTCTATTAGAAACAATAGATTTAGGAACTCCATGAAGTCTGATCACTTCCTTGACGTACATTTGTGCCAACTGCTCTATAGAGTGGGACACCTTGATGGATAGAAAATGAGCAGACTTAGTCAATTTGTCCACTACAACCCATATCGCATCATATCCATTCGTGGTTCTTGGAAGACCTGTTATGAAATACCTGAATATGTCTTCCAACTTCCACTCTAGTATTGGGAGGGGTTACAGGACTCCTCCTGGTCTTTGGTGCTCTACTTTGACTCTCTGGCATGTCAGGCAGGTACTGACATATTTTGCAACATCTCTTTTAAGTCCAGACCACTAGAACCTCTGTTTCACGTCTAGGTACATCTTGGTAGAACTAGGATGCATGGAGTAGGGTGTACTATGAGCTTCCTCTAAAATCTTCCTTCTTAATTCTTCATCATTGGGGACACAAAGGTTGTTCCCCTGATAAAGAACTCCACTGTCTGATACTCGAAACTCTGTACCTTCTTCTTGTATCCCCTGCTTGTTCTTCTGGATGTTTGGATCTTCACTTTGCTTTCTCTATATATCATCAAGCAGGGTTGACTCTAAGGTCAATGTAGAGAGTTGCCCATAAATAATTTCTATACCAAAGTCTGACAACTCCTTCTGCAGTGGTAGGGCTAATGATAACAAAGACATCAAGGATGCACTGGATTTTCTGCTTAGTGCATCTGTCACTTTGTTAGCTTTGCTTGGGTGGTAGAGAATTTCACAGTCATATTCTTTGACCAACTCCAGCCACCTGCGCTGTCTCATGTTTAAGTCTTTCTGGGTGAAGAAATACTTTAAACTCTGATGGTCTATGAAGATTCTGCTCTGGACTCCATACAAGTAGTGTCTCCAGAGTTTCAGTGCAAAGACCACAGCTGTCAACTCAAGATCATGAGTGGGGTAATTCTTCTCGTAGTCTTTGAGTTGTCTGGAAGCATAAGCTATAACTTTTCCATCTTGCATGAGTACAGCTCCTAGGCCCATCTTGGAAGCATCACTGTAGATGTCAAAACTCCTGTCACTTTCTGGAACTATCAGGATGGGAGCACTGGTCAATCTCTTCTTTAGCTCTTGGAAACTCTGCTCACATTTGTCTGACCATTCAAACTTCTTGTTCTTCCTAGTAAGGGTTGTTAGTGGAGAGGCCTCCACGAACTTCCTGTAGTACCTAGCTAAACCAAGGAAGCTTCTGATCTCCCTGGCATTCTTGGGTCTTCTCCAGTTGTTGACCGCTTCTATTTTAGCAGGATCCACTTGAATACCTTCTTTAGAAATGATGTGACCTAGAAACGTCACTTGCTCTAACCAGAACTCGCACTTTGAGAATTTAGCAAAAAGCTGCTTTTGCTGAAGGATCTGCAGTACTATCCTCAAGTGCGTGTCATGCTTCTCTGGGGTTCTAGAATAGACTAGAATGTCGTCGATGAACACGATAACAAATTTGTCAAGGTATTCTCTGAACACTCTGTTCATTAAGTCCATGAAAACTGTAGGTGCATTAGTCACACCAAAAGGCATGACTACAAATTTGTAGTGTCTGTATCTAGTCCTGAAAGCTGTTCTGGGTATATCACTTTCCTTCACCTTCAACTAATAGTACCCAGAGCGCAGGTCTATCTTGGAGAACACTATTTCCCCTTTCAATTGATCAAATAAGTCGTCGATTCTGGGCAGTGGGTACTTGTTCTTGATTGTCACTTGATTCATCGCCCTATAATCTATGCACATCCGTATAGATCCATCTTTCTTCATGATAAACAACACAGGAGCTCCCCACGGTGAATTACTAGGGCGGATGAAGCCTTTGTCAAGTAGCTCATGAAGTTGTTCTTGTAACTCTTTCAGCTTTGCTGGAGACATGCGGTATGGAGCTTTTGAAATAGGACCGATACCAAGAACCAATTCAAATCTCAAACTCCACTTCTCGGTTGGGAGGTCGTCCAGGTAGCTCTTCTGGAAATACCTCTGGATACTCGCAGACTATCCGAACTTCCTCCGGCTTGGGTCTTTCTTGTTCTTCTGTACTCATAATGAATGCAAGTAAACCAGCACACCCTTTAGCTAACATCTGGTGAGCAGTTAGGGAGGAGAGGAATTTTTGGGTCTTCCTCTTCGGCACTCCCGTGAACTCAAAGGATGGTTCACCTTCTGAATTCTATAAACTCTTCATAATGTTTATTGGTGATCCGTTGGCGGCAGAATTCTTCATAAACCTCTGCCTTAAAGTCAGCCCAGCTCATTTGATTGACTGCTCTCTTGCTCTAAACTCTCTCCCACCACATACGAGCATCTCCAGATAGGCAGAAAGAGGTACACTTGACCTTCTCGATTTTTGGTCAGTCAAGAAGCTCCATTGTGCTCTCTAGTGTCTTGAACCAAGCTTCAGCATCCCAGGGCTCAGTCGTGCCTGAGAAACTTTCTGACTTCAGCTTCAGCCACTGTATCAGGTATGCTTCTTGTCTTCTAGGTGCTGTGGCGACTTCCAGGGCGGCTAGTGGAACCTCAGTCACCACTGGAGTCTCGACATTGATAGTTGGAGGAGTAGGAGGGACTGGCTGTCGATTCGCCATCAGGTTGACGATCACTTGTTGCTGCTCTGCTACTTGTCTCTGGAGTTTAGCAACAACTTCAGAGAGATTAGGTTCAGTTGTTCTGGGCTCTTCATTCTCCTGAGCTCAATTTTCAGTACGAGCGGTACGGGGACATCCTCTTCTTGCCATCAAGTCAGGCAAAGGGAAAGAAAACTTAAAATCATCACTATACTTTCTATATATAAAAACTTTTATCTTTAGCATGGTTCTCGACTTTAAACACATATGAGTAGGCACTTCTAAACATTTCTCTATACTGCAAATAATAATAAGGAAAGCATAAAAGAAATAAACTTAAGCACTTTCTTACTTGAAGACAGCAAGGCTGATGCTGATGTATGTGTGATGCTGGAGAATGGGAACTGCTCTGAATTTACTGGCCACTCACTTGGCTACCAGGATTCATAAACACTACTACTTAGCCTGGAGGTCTAGAGTTCGAATCCTGGGGAAGGCAAAAATCCACTGCCAGGGGTGGGAAGTCCTAGTGAGCAACGGCATGATCAAGGGTCGTCAGTCGACGACATGAGAGGTCGCTAAATGGGCCGATGACATAACGGCCGACAGTTGGGCCGCCACAAGGGACGCCCAAGAAGCCAAAGGGCCGGGTCATTACAATAAAAAGGCGCCTTTTTATTGTAACGACCCGACTCATTTGGCGGGCCATTTGGCGACCCCGTTTCGTTACTCACTAGGACTTTACATGAATCCTGGTAGCCAAGTTTGCGCCGCTCACTTGGCTACCAAGATTCATAAATTCTAGTACTTAAGCTTGGAGGTCTAGAGTTCCAATCCTGGGGGAGGCAAAAATCCACTGGCCAGGGGTGGAAAGTCCTAGTGAGTAATGACACGGCAAAAGGGTCGTCGGTCTACGACATTAGAGGTCTCCAAGTGGGTCGACGACATAAGGGCCAACAGTGGACCGCCGCAAGGGCCGCCCAAAAGGCCAAAGGGCCGGGTCGTTACACTTAGTTAGCTTTGATAAATCTAGGTGCTTAATTTAAAAATAGCGACAACCTCGAAATCAAGCTTAAGGGACTTAGAAAAAATAACATCTATACAATTGACCTACCCTGCATAAAGTGTCTCTTGACACAACAAGAGGAAACCAACTTATGGCACAGAAGACTGGGTCACACTCATATTAGACTCATTTCAAAAATGAGTCAAAATGGCTTAGTTAGAGGATTATCCAAATTAAGAAACCTAGAAAACACAATTTGTTATCTCTGTCAACAAGGAAAACAAACCAAGTCAACCCATAAGTCAACCAATCTAGATAGAACTAACTCTTTACTTGAGCTCCTTTACCTAGACCTATTTGATTCACATGGAGCCAAGTCACTAAGCAAGAACCAGTATTACTTAGTCATAATTGATGACTACTCCAGGTTCACTTGGGTAAAATTTCTAAAAACAAAAGATGAAACCTTTGAAGTCTTTAGTAATTTTTGTAAATTAATAGAAAATGAAAAATATACTAAAATTAAAAGGATAAGAAGTGATCATGGGGGAGAATTTGAAAATTATAGGTTTATCCAATTTTGTAAAATCAATGGATACAAACACGAGTTTTCGTGTCCTAGAAAAAATAGAACCTTACAAGAAGCCGCTAGAACCATGCTAAACGAATATAATCTAAATCATCAATTTTGGGATGAAGCAATAAATACGACAAACTATATTCAAAATCGAATTCTAATTAACAAACTTTATAATAAAACCCCTTATGAAATTTATTATAATAAAATTCCCAACTTAAACTACTTAAAAGTATTTGGATGTAAAGTTCATATTTTAAACACTAAAGACTATTTAGGAAAATTTACATCCAAATCAAACCAAGGAATCTTTTTAGGATACTCTACAACCAGTAGGTCCTATAGAGTCTATAACTAAAATACACTAAAAGTTGAAGAAACAACTAATGTAATATTTAATGAAGAAAACAATCTACCCGATATAGATAAAAATGCAGACATTAACCCAAGAACTATAGAAGACGATGAAATTTAACTGAATACTAGTAAACCAGAGGAACTAACTCCTAACACAAATATAAGACCAACCAGAATAGGAAGTTCTCACCCACCTGACCAAATTTTGGGTGACCCAAACCTAGGAGTTAGAACTAGATACTCTTATAGAAACCTGAGTCAGATTGCCCTTATTTCTAAGATTGAGCCTAAGACTATAGAAGAATCCCTACCTGACCCAGACTAGATCATTGCTATGCAGGAAGAGCTAACACAATTCGATAGAAACCAAGTCTGAGAACTTGTACCTAAACCCATAGATAAGTCCATAATTGACACCAAATGGGTGTTTATGAACAAATTGGATGATCAGGGTGAAATAGTTAGAAACAAGGCCAGACTAGTAGCCAAAGGGTTCAGTCAGGTTGAAGGTTTAGATTATGACGAAACCTATGCACCAGTAGCTAGACTCGAATCCATTAGGATGCTGCTAGCTTATGCAACACATAAAGGATTTAGATTATACCAAATGGATGTCAAGTTAGCCTTTTTGAATGGATTTATTAAGGAAAAGGTATATGTAGGTCAACCCCCAGGTTTTGAGGACTTAGATCATCCAAACCATGTATTTAGACTAAAAAAGGCCTTTTATGGACTAAAACAAGCACCTAAAGCATGGTATGAAAGGTTATCTAATTATCTAATATCCAAGGGATTTAACCAAGGTCAAATAGATAAGACTCTATTTGTCAAAACCATAGAAAAAGATATTTTTGTTGCCCAAATCTATATTGACGACATAATTTTTGGCTCAACCAACACCAAACTGTTAAAAGAATTTGTTAATTTAATGGAAAACGAATTTGAGATGAGTTTGGTGGGAGAACTCAATTTTATCTTAGGTTTATTAATTAAACAAACCAAAGATGGAATCTACATTTACCAAACCAAATACGCTAAAGAACTAATTAAAAAATTTGGCATGGAAAACTCAAAGATTATAAATACTCCAATGGCAACAAATAGCAACATTGATTCTGACCCAGATGGAAAACCTGTAGACCCAAAGTACTATAAAAGTATAGTAGGTAGCCTACTCTACCTAACTGCAAGTCGACCCGATATTTTATTTGCAGTAGGCATGTGCGCAAGATACCAATCCTGTGCAAAAGAGTCACACCAAACATATGTTAAGAGGATACTTAGGTACATTAAGGGCACCCTAAATGTAGGACTTTGGTACCCTAGAACTTGCACCCTTGACCTTTTTGGCTATTCTGATTCAGACTATGCCGGGTGCAAATTAGATAGAAAAAGCACAAGTGGTAGCTGTGAAATTCTAGGTCAGTGCCTAGTAAGTTGGTCAAGCAGAAAGCAACACTGTGTTGCGCTATCCACTACTGAAGCTGAATACATAGCCCTAGGAGAATGTACTTCCCAACTTCTATGGATGATGCATACACTAAAAGATTATCAGCTAAAATACAAAAATACAAAAATTTTAATTGATAATATGAGTTCAATTAACTTAACCAAAAATCCAATTCACCACTCTAGGACTAAACACATAGAGGTAAAACACCATTTTGTAAGGGATCATGTCGCTAAGGGAGAAATTGTACTCAGCTATGTTGAGTCCAAATCAAACCTAGCTGACATTTTCACAAAACCCTTACCTGAACATGAGTTCAGTGCACTTAGAAGATAATTAGGAATGTGTTGGGTAGAATAGTTTTTAATTTTCAAATCAGTTTCCTACAGTTTTTAAAATCATCTTATGTTTTTAAAATTCTAGAAAAATATTGTTTTTAAAATTCCAATTTTACTAGAATTTCAAAATATAGAATTAGCTTAGGCTCTACCCTAGAAATCATGCTCCCCTAGAATTTAGCTAGAGCATCTCACAAACACCTAGGCTTACTTGCTTGTGTTTGAAAAACATAGAATGAAGTGAGATGCATAGGGTACAGCCTGGACTTAAGAATGCTTATATCTGTGCATCAATATGAGTCTGTGTAACACCCCACCCTCCTCGCTACTAGTCTGTGAGGGCGGAGCGCTACTGGACTACTAACTTATCTTAAATAACCTTGTTCACATGTTGATAGTAATTCCTAAAACTCTCGGAGAACTCAAAACATACAATTAACTAGCAGCGGAAGACTAAAATGACTCATCTAAACACATAAAATCATTTTATGAATAATATCATCAACATGAATAAATAATTCCAATAGTCTAAATACAACATAATCTTAATAAATTCTTATGCTAAATCCCAAGGCTTCTATAGTCCAGGCATCACACATCCATCCGCACCTCCTTGTCACCTTCCTTTGCTATAACTTTTCCTTTCCTTTATCTGCAGTAAGAGGAAATGCAACTATAAGCAAAATTACTTAGTAAGCGCTATCTAACTCACAAAACTCGAATATGCATGTTGCTGGAAGAAATCTAAAACTGAATGCTCAGAAAGAAATACTACTCATGCTCATCTAATTGCAAAAGAAATATAGCATACTGAAATACAAAACATGTAAGCAAATCTAAACAACATGTCAGCATATAAAAAAACTAAACTTATTGAATTTTAAACTTATGTGAAGCTTGTTTCTTTTGTTTAAAAAAAAGCTTATACTTTAATACTTCAAAATAATAATCAACATCTCTTGGGCCCAGGCGTAGTACCATCTTATGCGCGTTCCCTAATAGGTTGGGGTAGCGAGCCACGAATCCTAAAAGAGCAGACCTCGGTCTACCAGGGCCAAGACCTAGGAATTGGACACTTGGATTTGTTTAACGACAACCTCGGAAGTCGGGTACTAGCCTCTTAAATAAAGTAAAATACTTGTTATCTTTTATTACTTCTAATATATAATGCCTCGACATTTTCTTTAAGCACCTTGTGTGCCAAAATCCCTAAAGTCTTGACTTTGGGATCTACTTAAGACCTTGGCCTTTTTCTTTCTTTTCTTTATCTTGCTTATTCTTGTTAATACCTCTATTAAAAAGGTGCCTCATACAAAACTACATTAAAATGCTTATTAACTCTGCACTGAAATGCTTAACAGAACTGCATGGAAATACTTAATAGAACTATACTGAAATGCTAATTGAAACTGCACTAAAACTAAATCTGCATACAAGCATAATCAAATCTGCCTACAAACTTAATCAAAATTCTGCACTATAAGCTTAATCAAAATTCTCCACTAAAAGCTTAATCAAATCTGCCTACAAACTTAATCAAAATTCTGCACTGTAAGCTTAATCAAATCTGCCTACAAACTTAATCAAAATTCTGCACTATAAGCTTAATCAAAATTCTGCACTATAAACTTAATCAAATCTGCATACAAGCGTAATCAAATCTACCTACAAACTGAATCAAAATTCTGCACTATAAGCATAATCAAAATTCTGCACTATAAGCATAATCAAAATTCTGCACTATAAGCTTAATCAAAATTCTGCACTGTAAGTTTAATCAAATCTGTCTACAAACTTAATCAAAATTCTGCACTATAATCTTACATAAAAATCTACACTATAAGTTCCACAAAAAATCTGAAAGTAAAGTTTCCATCCTTAATTTACGTCATCAACATTTAATCATCATCTTTTCTGAATATAATATTCTCTTAAATTTATGCATTCTCTTCCCATAAATTAATCAATATGATATCTATCTCATGCTCACTGCATAACAAAACAATTTACTCCTTTCCAAATCTAAATGAACTAAATTTAGTTTCATGGTAGCAGCACCAATCAAACAATAAGGAATAAACTAAACCACATATTCAAATTAATTAAAACCTCTTCTCATCTTCTTTATGAAACTCACGGCAGGAAATCTTCAAAATCATTAGTCTTTGCGGCATGCGTCGGAAATCAAGAACACATGAATCCGAAACTACTCTACTGCAGGTGAGGAAGCACATATCTTGCTTCTTGGACTCACAACTGAACAAGAAGGGCTTCTAGGACCTTGGCCGGCCACCGGAGACGATGCCCTAACACCCTTTTGTTTTCTGCCCGAGCTCCGCCGTCGCATGCAGAAGAGAAGGAGAGAATGGTTTAGGTCACGGGAAAATAGAACATCAACTTATCCCTTTTTATAACTCAATATTTCTGTTAACTCCTTAAATAAATTTTTCTATCTTTTCTAAATAGAACCGCCCGCTTGGGCACTTGGTCAGCCAGATTCACTTAAGGTTCGGTTCGGGTTGGAGGTTGCGGGTTCGAATCTTGGTTGCATCCCTTATATTCCTATTTATTTTTTGTTTTCCTATTAACTATTACTTAAATAAATTTCATTCCCCTTTTTAATCGATAATGCTCGCTGGGACACTTGGTCAGCCGCGCTTTGCTAAATCTTGACTAGTTCAGAGGTCGCGGGTTCTTTATAACGCCCCGCCCCTCCTGCTAAGGCGACGGGGGTTACTTGCGACACATACATACTTAATGTAATGCCCAAAAATTCTTAAAACTATTTTAGAAATATTCTATGATTTTTCTGGAATTTTAGGATATTTTTACAGAATTTTTAGAGTAACGGAGGTAGCAAAAACAAATAGAAAACGAAAACAGCCTAAGCAGGAATTGAACCCGAGACCTATGGTTTACGGATAATTTTAGTAACCAGTTGAACCCAGCAGGGCCATGCTGAAAGGAAAGGGAGGCAATTAAATTTATATTAGAGTTGGGCTGAAATTACCCACTTAATATAAATAGGGAAGTAATAAGTGAAGAGTTATTTATTTTAACGTGACTTTTCCTTCTCCTCACCCTAGCCACGCCGCCCCCTTTCCCTCTCCTTCTCTCGACGCCAACCACAAGAAGAAACCTAGGGTTCCTCTCCTAGGGCTTCAAGGACACTTTCCGGCGATGACTTCGACGTGAGGACGCTCCCCTACGAGAGAGGAACGCGAAGACACGGGAAGATCGTCGAGAGGATCGTCTCCACCGGAAAACTAGCGATTAGAATCGTAAGAAACTCCGAGCATGAGGTAAAAAACCCCTCACCTGCAGTATAAGTAGCTTTCGTGTGAATTCCATGTATTAGTTTAGTAATATGTAGACTACCGACACAAAGGATGCGAATTAGCGCATACCAAGTGTTCGATTTAATTGTTTGGCACAGAAAAATGCAACTTAGGCATTTTAGTAGCTTAGATAGATGCAGTAGAAGCATTTTATAGTTTATTTAGCCTTGCTCCAGTTTTTTACAAGACTAGATGTCCAATGGGTGGCCTCCCACAGTCGCCACTAGGTTTAGATAACCTAGTTCTAGGTTTAGACAACCTGGTAAGAGCAAGACAAGAATTTATTAGCTTATGTTCAGTATTTTACTTTCAGTGGCACTGTACTGGATTAGATATCCATTGGGTTGGGCTCCCACAGTCGTCCCTAGGTTCAGATAACCTAGTAACCCTACTAAATTCGGGACTTGCAAACCCGGGTCTAGCTAGGGATGCGCGCACAGCACGTACAGTTGTCGGGCCCATTAGCAGCATGATTATGTATTTTCATCTACTATATGTATAGTTTTTAAACTCTCACAAATCAGTTGTGTATACAGTTTAAATTCAGCACTAGCTTAGTTTAATTTAGCTTAGTTCATGTTTCAGTTCAGTTTACTCTTATGATTATGCATGATTGCTCTATGTTCAGCTTTTATTACACATGTTTAGATGATAGTATGCCATGACTAGCTTTGATTTCTATGTATGATAGCATGCCATGTTTCAGTCTAATCAGTGCATTTTTCAAATAGCATGTTTTAAAAGCATATTGCATCAAATGCATGTTTTTGTGAGGTAGATGGTTTCTTACTAAGCGAAAGCTTACAGATACTTTTCCTTATACTGCAGATAAAGGTAAAGGAAAGATGGACTAGCTGAGGCTGGAGGGCAATGCGATGGAGATGTGTGTGGATGGAACTTGGAATGAAGATCTTAGAGAATTTTAGCAAGCCTTGTTTTAAGCATTAGCACTTTTCAGCAATTTATCATTTTGCACTTTAGTATGTTAATTGCGATGAATTAGTTAACCATTCACTCTATTATGCTTAGAACACCATTTGTATGATGTTATAATGTTAGTTATTATTGTTAGGGTGTTCTTAGTCATTTTTGGAGTCATTATATGTGATTTGGCATGAGACAGTGCTGAAATCAGACCTTTGGCACGAAATCAGAAACTTGAATCGATCAGCTGATCGATTCGAGGGTTCCAATCGATCGATTGATCGATTGGAAAATTTGTTCCACGAACAGTAGGCTTCTGGATCGATCAGCCGATCGATCTAGCAATTTCTGTCGCGAACAGAAGGCTCTGGGATCATCACTGGATCGATCAGCCGATCGATCCAGAATATTGTCCCGAGCACAGTAGCGTGCTGGATCGATCACTGGATCGATCCAACCCACATCCCGGATACAGTAGCCTGCTGAATCGATCACCGGATCGATTCAACCATTCCAATCGATCTGTGGATCGATTGGGAGGCCTGATAGTAACTAGAAACCCTTAGTTAAGTTCCTTGACCATAAAGGGAGGTAATAATGACACGATTAGCCCAGATTACACCCCTTAGCTCCTTAGAATGTTTAAAGGTAATAGTTTAGCAAAAATTTTAATTAGTACAGCTTCCGCACCTAGATTTAGTGATGGTCAGGGAGTAGTTAGCATAGCATAATGTGACGATCGGTCTTACAGCTTAGCCAGTAGAAGGCGGGTCGTTACAGAGTGGTATCAGAGCAGTTTCCATACTTCCTATACACACATCAGCATTGAGCCTGCAGCTTCCAAGTAAGAACATCTCTCACTTTCTCCATGTTTCTTGTTTTCATGTTTAGATATAACTAAAGCATGCTTGTTTATGATAGTAGTTAACATGATAACAATAGTTATTCCCTTATGATTGTGTTAGTCATGTATGTCCTCCATGTCTTTAGAAATGGCACAAGGACGTCCAGCTAGAAAGGCACCAGCTACTGAGCCCCAGCACGAGGCAGGTTGTTCAGTGCCTCCCCCAGACCTTACAGCATTAGTGGCTCAGTTACAGCAGCAGCTAGCTGAACAACAACAGGAAATAGCCACCTTAAAGGCTAGTCAGCAGAATACCCCCACAGTCACCCCGGAACCAAACTTAGCAACACCAATAGTCTTAGATGTTCCACCAGTCCAGCCTACAGCACTAGTAGCCCCAGCAGCAGTAGAGGCAAAGAGAGAAGCCTATATGATCCAGTGGCAAAGAGTCAAGCTCGAGAACTTCTCAGGCACCAGTGAACCATGGGATGCTCAAGCCTGGTTCAAAACACTGGAAAGTACGATGGAGCTTCTGGACTGGCCAGAGTATGAAAAGGTGAAGTGCGCCTCCTTCTGCTTGACAGGGGATGCACGCATGTGGTGGGAGAGAATCAGAGCGAAGCGCCCAGTGAACCAGATGACATGGGCTGACTTCGAGAAAGAATTCTTTGAGGAGTTCTTTCACATGCGGGTCACGAACCGTCACTACAACGAGTTCACTGAATTTCGCCAGGGCAACCTTTCTGTGGAGGAAGCCGTGAAGAAATTCAACAGGTTGGCTCGCCTATGCCCTGAACTAGTCAACACAGAAAAAGAAAGAGTTCGGTTGATGCTCAAGATGCTGAGGCCAGAAATAGCAATGAACGTGGCTGGCGGCGTTCATAGGCCGCAAACCACTGAAGAACTAGTCAGCAGTGCTCTGACCACTGAGCACTACCAGAACAGTATCAAGCAGCAAAAGCAAGTTCTCTCAGAGTTGAAAGGTCAAGGAGGCTCAGGCACTCAGAAACAGCTGGGCCATAGCTCCCACGGCTCTAACTGGAAAGGGAACTCCAGCAACAAGCGCAAACCAGGGAGTTATCCAAAAGGAGGACCAGCCAGCAAGCAGCCTAGTTATCCAAAGTGTGCTACTTGTGGGAAATTCCATCCTGGAGTTTGTCGTAAGGGCACACGAGGATGCTTTGAATGCGGACAGGAAGGGCATATGGCCAAGCAGTGTCCGAACAAGGCCAGCTTTCCTCCACCACAGCCGATCCAGTACGAGGCCAAGCTAGCACAGTTGCATCAGATGCAGGCCGTTTTAGATGGTCCCCACATCAGCCAGGGCAGATTAGAAGCCCCTCCAGCTACGACCAATGCGAGGATCTACTCACTGACCAGAGAGGACGTAGCAAATGCCTCGACAGTTGTTACAGGTCAGATTAGTATTTTACAGCAAAGTACAACTGTCTTATTCGATACTGGGGCAACCCATTCATATATATCTTGGACATTTACTGAGAAGTTAGCAGTACCTCCAGAGGTACTCAGTAGTCAGTTTCTGACGACATTGCCTTCAGGAGAAATTATGGCGTCCACGCACTAGCTCAGAGTAGTGCCAGTCATTATAGCAGACAGAGAACTCTTTTGTGATCTGATAGTGCTAAATATGACTGACTACGATGTCATCTTCGGAATGGACTTCTTGATAAGATACGGTGCCTCCATAGAATGCCGTAAACGGAAAGTCGTATTCCAACCTGAAGCAGAAGCACAGTTCAAGTTCATCGGAGAACCCAAGAGAAAGGCGAAAAAGTTTCTCTCAGCTATGAAAGCACAGAGATTAATGGATTCAGGATGTACGGGATTTTTAGCACATGTAGTCAGTACCAGTCAGGACAAGGACCGACAGCTAGCAGAGGTCCGAGTCGTATGTGACTACCCAGCAGTCTTCTCTGAAGAGTTACCAGGCCTAGCACCAGACAGGGAGATCGAATTTGAGATAGAGCTCATTCCCGGTACCAACCCTATTTCCAAAGCACCCTACCGCATGGCTCCAGCAAAACTGAAGGAACTTCATGAGCAACTACAGGAGCTGCTTGACAAAGGCTTCATACGCCCTAGTCATTCACCATGGGGAGCGCCTGTATTGTTCGTGAAGAAGAAGGACGGGAGCATGCGCTTGTGCATAGACTACAGAGCACTGAACCAAGTCACCATCAAGAACAGGTACCCTCTTCCCAGAATTGATGACCTGTTCGATCAGCTAAAGGGAGTAGTAGTGTTCTCTAAGATAGACCTCAGATCGGGTTATCATCAGGTGAAGGTCAAAGAAGGGGATATACCTAAGACAGCATTCAGGACTAGATACGGACATTACGAGTTCGTAGTCATGCCCTTTGGTGTGACCAATGCTCCAGCTACTTTCATGGACCTCATGAACAGAGTATTCAGGGAATATTTAGATAAGTTTGTCATCGTGTTCATCGATGATATTCTTATCTATTCAGGAACTCAGGAAGAACACGCAGAGCACCTGAGAACAGTATTACAGACCCTTCAGCAGAACCAGTTATATGCCAAGTTCACAAAATGTGAATTTTGGTTAGATCAGGTGTCCTTCCTGGGTCATATCATATCAAAGGATGGTATCATGGTAGACCCCAGTAAGATAGAAGCTGTGAGTAACTGGAAAAGACCTAAGAACGCCAATGAGATCAGAAGCTTTCTAGGATTAGCGGGTTATTACAGAAAATTCGTAGAGGACTTCTCCAGGATAGCCTCCCCACTGACAGCTCTTACCAGAAAGAACAGAAAGTTTCAGTGGACAGAGGACTGTGAGAACGGTTTCAGTGAGCTGAAGAGGAGATTGACCGGTGCACCTATTCTGACTCTACCAGAAAATACAGACAGCTTTGATATATATAGTGATGCCTCGAAGTTGGGACTAGGAGTAGTGCTGATGCAAAATGGCAAGGTGATCGCCTATGCCTCCAGACAACTCAAGGATTATGAGAGGAATTACCCCACTCATGACCTCGAGCTTGCAGCAGTGGTGTTCGCTCTCAAAATTTAGAGACATTACTTGTATGGAGCTCAGTGCAGAGTATATACAGATCATTAGAGTCTGAAGTACTTCTTCACTCAGAAGGATCTGAATATGCGGCAGCGCAGATGGCTAGAGTTGGTCAAGGACTACGACATAGACATCCTCTACCACCCAGGAAAAGCAAATAGGGTAGCAGACGCCCTTAGCAGAAAGTCCATTGCTGCCCTATTATCTCTAGCAGCCATGTCACCGCCCCTACAGAAAGAGATCACAGATTTCGGTCTCGAACTCATAGTCGGACAGCTCTCTACTATGACATTAGAGTCTACCTTGCATGGTGACATCCAGACTGCTCAGGAGTAGGATCCTGAAATTCAGAAAATCAAGCAAGGGTTAGCAGAAACAGAAAGTGGAGAATTCAGAGTGTCCGCTAGCGAGGTGTTGTATTATGGTGACAGATTATGTGTTCCAGATCAGGAGGAACTCAGAAGGAAGATTTCAGATGAGGCTCACAAGACTCCCTATGCGATGCATCCAGGCTCCACCAAAATGTACCAGGACTTGAGGAAGCGTTTTTGGTGGCCCGGGATGAAGAGAGACATCGCTCGATATGTCAGCACCTGCCTAAGCTGTCAGAGGGTCAAGGCAGAACATCAGAGACCAGGAGGAGTTTTGCAGCCCATTCAGATCCCAGAATGGAAGTGGGAAGACATTTCTATGGATTTCATAGTGGGACTACCCCGAACTACTAACGGTTTTGATACCATCTGGGTAGTAGTTGACAGGTTAACTAAATCAGCCCACTTCTTAGCTATCAGGATATCCTACTCCATGGAACAGCTAGCTCAGTTGTATCTTAAGGAGATCATTAGACTACATGGAGTCCCATGAACCATTATTTCAGACAGATATAGTAGATTCACATCACACTTCTGGGAGTGTGTACAGTCAACTTTGGGCACGAAGTTAAAGTTCAGCACAACTTTCCATCCTCAGACAGATGGTCAAACAGAGCAAGTAAATCAGGTACTCGAAGATATGCTCCGAGCATGTGCCCTAGATTTCAAAGGAAGTTGGTGCAAATATCTGAGTTTAGCAGAATTTGCATATAACAATAGCTATCAGGCCACCATCGGCATGGCACCTTACGAGGCTCTCTATGGGCGGAGGTGTAGATCTCCAATCTGCTGGTATGAGAGTGGTGAACAGAAGGAACTAGAACTTCAGATAGATCTACTAACAGATACCACAGCATCTATACAGCAGATCCGCCAGAGGATAGAGACAGCTCAGAGCCGCCAGAAAAGCTACGCTGATACACGGCGCAGACCTTTAGAGTTCTCAGTTGGGGATTCAGTATTCCTCAGAGTAGCTCCCATGAAGGGAGTAATGCGTTTTGGGAAGAAGGGCAAACTAAGTCCCAGATATGTGGGACCATACCTTATCAGTAAAAGAGTTGGCAAGGTAGCATATGAGCTAGAGCTACCCCAGGAGATGTCAGCTGTCCACAATGTATTTCATGTCTCCATGCTGAAGAAGCATATCCCTGATGCTACCCAGGTGATTAAGCCCCAGTCGGTACAGATCCGCGAAGATCTCAGCTATGACAGTCGGCCTATTCAGATAATAGACCGAGCAGTTAAGAAATTACGGAACAAGGAAGTACCATTAGTCAAAGTTATTTGGCACAGTCACACTGTAGAAGAGGCAACATGGGAGACAGAAGCCAGCATGAGACAGAAGTACCCAGAGTTATTCTAAGTTCGAGGATGAACTTTTTATAAGGTATGGGGGATTGTAACACCCGAAAATTCTAAAAACTATTTTAGAAATATTCTATGATTCTTTTGGAATTTTAGGATATTTTTACAGAATTTTTAGAGTAGCGGAGGTAGCAAAAACAAATAGAAAACGAAAACGGCCTAAGCGGGAATTGAACCCGAGACCTATGGTTTACGGATAATTTTAGTAACCAGTTGAACCCAGCAGGGCCGTGCTGAAAGGAAGGGAGGCAATTAAATTTATATTAGAGTTGGGCTGAAATTACCCACTTAATATAAATAGGGAAGTAATAAGTGAAGAGTTATATTTTTTAACGTGACTTTTCCTTCTCCTCACCCTAGCCACGCCGCCCCCTTTCCCTCTCCTTCTCTCGGCGCCAACCACAAGAAGAAACCTAGGGTTCCTCTCCTAGGGCTTCAAGGACACTTTCCGGCGACGACTTCGACGCGAGGACGCTCCCCTCCGAGAGAGGAACGCGAAGACGCGGGAAGATTGTCGAGAGGATCGTCTCCACCGGAAAACTAGCGATTAGAATCGTAAGAAACTTCGAGCACGAGGTAAGAAACCCCTCACCTACAGTATAAGTAACTTTCGTGTGAATTCCATGTATTAGTTTAGTAACATGTAGACTACCGACACAAAGGATGCGAATTAGCGCATACCAAGTGTTCGATTTAATTGTTTGGCACAGAAAAATGCAACTTAGGCATTTTAGTAGCTTAGATAAATGCAGTAGAAGCATTTTATAGTTTATTTAGCCTTGCTCTAGCTTTTTACAGGACTAGATGTCCAATGGGTAGCCTCCCACAGTCGCCACTAGGTTTAGATAACCTAGTTCTAGGTTTAGACAACCTGGTAAGATCAAGACAAGAATTTATTAGCTTATGTTCAGTATTTTACTTTCAGTGGCACTGTACTGGATTAGATATCCATTGGGTTGGGCTCCCACAGTCGTCCCTAGGTTCAGATAACCTAGTAACCCTACTATATTCGGGACTTGCAAATCCGGGTCTAGCTAGGGATGCGCGCACAGCACGTACAGTTGCCGGGCCCATTAGCAGCATGATTATGTATTTTCATCTACTATATGTATAGTTTTTAAACTCTCACAAATCAGTTGTGTATACAGTTTAAATTCAGCACTAGCTTAGTTTAATTTAGCTTAGTTCATGTTTCAGTTCAGTTTACTCTTATGATTATGCATGATAGCTCTATGTTCAGCTTTTATTACACATGTTTAGATGATAGTATGCCATGACTAGCTTTGATTTCTATGTATGATAGCATGTCATGTTTCAGTCTAATCAGTGCATTTTTCAAATAGCATGTTTTAAAAGCATATTGCATCGAATGCATGTTTTTGTGAGGTAGATGGTTTCTTACTAAGCGAAAGCTTACAGATACTTTTCCTTATACTGCAGATAAAGGTAAAGGAAAGATGGACTAGCGGAGGCTGGAGGGCAATGCGATGGAGATGTGTGTGGATGGAACTTGGAATGAAGATCTTAGAGAATTTTAGCAAGCCTTGTTTTAAGCATTAGCACTTTTCAGCGTTTTATCATTTTGCACTTTAGTGTGTTAATTGCGATGAATTAGTTAACCATGCACTCTATTATGCTTAGAACACCATTTGTATGATGTTATAATGTTAGTTATTATTGTTAGGGTGTTCTTAGTCATTTTTGAAGTCATTATATGTGATTTGCCACGAGACAGTGCTAAAATCAGACCTTTGGCACGAAATCAGAAACTTGAATCGATCAGCTGATCGATTCGAGAGTTCCAATCGATCGATTGATCGATTGGGCAATTTGTTCCGCGAACAGTTGGATTATGGATCGATCAGCCGATCAATCCAGCAATTTCTGTCGCGAACAGAAGGCTCTGGGATCGATCACTGGATCGATTGTCCAGTCTGGATCGATCAGCCGATCGATCCAAAATATTGTCCCGAGCACTGTAGCGTGCTGGATCGATCACTGGATCGATCCAACCCACATCCCGGATACAGTAGCCTGCTGAATCGATCACCGGATCGATTCAACCATTCCAATCGATCTGAGGATCGATTGGGAGGCCTGATAGTAACTAGAAACCCTTAGTTAAGTTCCTTGACCATAAGTGGAGGTAATAATGACACGATTAGCCCAGATTACACCCCTTAGCTACTGTAGAATATTTAAAGGTAATAGTTTAGCGAAAATTTTAATTAGTACAGCTTCCGCACCTAGATTTAGTGATGGTCAGGGAGTAGTTAGCATAGCATAATGTGACGATCGGCCTTACAACTTAGCCAGTAGAAGGCGGGTCCTTACACTTAACACAGCAGAAGTCTTGCTTAGAGAATGTAAAAAAATAAAGAAAACCTTTTCTTACTAAAAAATCACCATAGACATAAAAATACCACATAGCATACCTATCATAATTTTTTTTTTGAGTCTTAATACCCAACACATACTTAAGGTGATGGAGTCATAAAGTAAAAACATCAACATGGCAAATTTCTTATTAAACAAAAGCAGGTCTTTCCTTTTAGCCAGTCTACTACCGCACACATCCTTCTAGCCCCTCCTGCTGCTCCCCTAGTACATCCACTCTTTGCCCTTATCTGTGGTACAAGAAAGTAAGCTGTGAGCACTCATGGCTCAGTAAGTTCCTTTCCTACTCACAAAAATTGTAAAGCATATTAAAATCACAAGTCATAAGGCATAAAGACAAATGCATCATGTCAAGAGCATATCATGGCACATCGTAACATAACATAAAGTATCATGGCATAACATAACATGATCATCCAACGTATCCTGTCATAGCATAACATCATCATAACTATCGTGGCATAATCATAAAGTATAAGCATGGTAAACTCCTAACATATATCATGCAACATATGCAACATGTCTTTTGAAAACTTATACAATACATACTTAAACATAATCTCAACATGATTAGGGCCCCGGCTTGTACCACATACATAAATGCGCGCGGCCTATGTAGGTCCAAGGTAGCAAGTCTTGAACCCTACAAGGCATACATACTAGGCTCGTTTCTTAGTCCATCGACCTAGGGGCACTTAGGAGCCCATCCCTAACGAGGCTCGTTTCTTAGTCCATCGACCCCGGGGCGCTTATATAGCCCACCCATGGTACAAGCCATACATAAAGTAAAGTAGCATGTCATACATATCATAGTTCTTATTCTTTCATGCATATCATGTTTTTGACAAATCATAAAACATGCATTTTTTTGGGCACACAGCACATGCATGAATCATGGCATACAACATGAACATATCACTTATCATATCATAAAGCATGCATATTTGGGTATACAGCACATGCATGAATCATAAGCTTGCATATTGAACATATCATTTTATCATATCCTAAAGCATGCATGATTGAACACATAGCACATACATGGATCATAAGCATACATAAAAGAGCATATCACTTATCATAAAAAGACATAACCATTCATGGAATCATTAAATAACATCTCTTGATTCATTCATAGCATGTGAGGTATATCTAGGTCACTAAACCCATATGGCCGAAAGTCATGAGTAGAGGCATGATCTCTAGACAACATACCAACATAAAAATCTCATGCTATCTTCACATACTAGCATAAGAAAGTGTTGGAGCAATCCCAATGGTCCGCGGGACCATGTGTTTTGGTGTTTGGGCAAAGGGTTTAAGTTAGGTTCACCCTTGTATTTGATATGTGTATTTGAGTTGTGCAGGTTTGCAGAATACACATGTGACCCAGGTTGATGGCTTCGGGTCTGGTGAAGGATGGAGCATCCGAGGGACCGTGGACAAGGCAGCGAGGACAAGGGCCGATGGAAGCGACTTCGAGGCATACGCGAAGGATGGCATTGGGGACGAGCCGCGGGCTTGAATGCACCCGATGGACGAGAGCCAAAGGAAGTAGGCTTGAAGGCAAGAGGTCAAAGCTGCAAATGAAGCGTCAAATGAGTCATAAGGGTGAGGGTACGAGTGCATGAGAGATTGTACTCGGAGTAAAATCCTAGTTTTAGGGTTTACTGTAGCGCTACTGTAGCAGTCCACTGCATGTTTTAGCAGTTACAGAATGTGTGGAATCGAACCGTTGGGATGTAACGGTCGAATTTCCACAGAGGGCAGTCGACTGCATGTTTTAGCAGTCGACTGATAGGCGGGGTTTTCCAACCCGTGGCCTATAAAACCAAAGCTTGGGAGCTTGGTTTGAGTTGACGAAATAGAGGTGGTTAATCTCTATTAGTAGTCTACCTGTGCCCTAGCGTCAAAGGAGCTCTTGTGAGGGTTGTGGTGAGGTTTCTCCACCCACAAGGAGGTTTGAGCTAGTCGGAGATCTTCCGGGGAGTAATCCACCGACGGATAGGGATCGTCCACCTTACGGACACGCCGTGGAGTAAGAGCTTTATCTCCGAACCACGTAAATGATCGTGTAGCTTGGTTTGCATTTCTTATTCTTGTCTTAAGCTATCTTTGTATTCATATTTGTAGTTAGTATTAGATTTCCGCTGCACATACTAACAATAGTGTAGAAAGCGAGTATTTGGGGGTGCCGTCTATCCAACCCCCCTTCAAGCCGGCCGTCCGATCACCAACAAGTGGTATCAGAGCGAGGACGCTCTCCGTTGGACTAACCGCCAAGGTAGCACAAGATGACCGGCTTGATAGAACCGCCAAAGTTTGAAGGTGGAAGCCTTGGGGACATCACATTTTGGATGATGAAGATGGAAGTCTTCTTCGACACGGATTGGGATACAATGATGGTGATCAAGTACCCGTTCGAAGTCACAAGAGACAAGAAGGGAAAAAGGCTCCGACCACACGATCGGAGGCAAATTCAAAGGTAATATCTATATTGATTGATATTTTGCCTAATCATGTGATAAATGGTGTAGGTGAGTATAAGAACGCCCACGAGTTGTGGAGCAAGGTGAAGATGGTTCTACAAGAAGAATCTAAACCTACACAAGAGGACGAAGAACCCATTGAGATGGGTCTAGTTGCTCAAGTTGAAGAGGAGCAAACGGAAGTTGAGTCATGCTCAACTTCCATGGAGGAGAAGGAGGATGAAGAAGCATCGTCAACATCCTCAAGGGTTGAAGAAGAATCCAAGACGGAGGAAGAAGAGATCTTGGAGGTCAACCTAGTGAGCACCTCCACCGAAGCAAAGTCAAAGGACCATATCATTTGCTTCGGTTGCAATGAGAAGGGACACTACAAGAGTAGGTGTCCATTGGGTAAGAAGAAGGTAACTCCTAAACCCAATCAAGTTATTTTGAATACTAACATGGGTTGTAGGAATGAAGAAGCCCAAAGGAGGAGAATGTGCGTTACATGCTTCACGTGTGGGGAGAAGGACCACTACCACACAAAATGTCCCAAGAAGAGGCAAATCAAGAAGCTTGCGCATCTAAAGAAATGGGAGAAGAAGAAGAAGAGCTCAAATCAAGGGGGAGCTTCAAGGGTAAGGGAGGTATACCCTAATTTGAAATGCAATTCAAATTTTCATGTTCCCATGCATGCTAGGAGAAATGATTGTGATTATCATTGTATGCCCATCCAAAATTTTGGATTTAAATATCATGATAAGAATAGGGTAAATGTTGATCATAACCCTAGGAGACCTATGCATGATAGACCTAGGAAAGTTAAATTCTCATTACCTAAGGAGAAGAAGGTAATAGAGAACCAAGGCATTAATCCCAAGAAGGGGAGACACATGCCTAGGAAGGGTAGGTCTAGGAATGTCCAATTTGGACAAATTAACTCTAGGGTTAGAAACCTAGAGAAGGAGAATCAAGATTTAAGGGGAAAGCTTGATAAGTTGGAACAATTCCTTAAGAGATTCAATGTTGGATCTAAGGAATTAAGGATGATGTTGGGTAGCCAAAGACCCAACAATGATAGATCGGGCTTGGGATACCGATCTAGTCCCTCCAAGGCCAATGAGAGTTCATATGCTAGGGTGGCAAATGATCATGGCAAGGGAGAGGTCTCCAAGGCTAAGGGAAAGTCTTATGCTAGGGTTGTATATGACTATAGCAAGGAGAAGTCAATTAATGGCAAGGGAAAGTCATTTAATGGTAAGAAGAAATTAACCAAGGATAAGGTGTCCAAGGTTAAGAAAGTTACGTTTGTAGGCCAAGTGTCACCGGGGGTGGACCGATGTGGCCTAGCCATTGTGGATGAGTCACCTAGGGAGGTGGTTAAGGCTAAGAGCTCTAGGGGGAGCTCTAAGAGACAATTTGGGACCCATGGCCAATGGATCTCAGGTGGGTCTTACTTGGGAATCTAGGTTAGGTCATGGAATGTGCCAAGTGGTTTGGAGACGGACTTGAGTCTCAAACCTAGGGAATTGGCACACATGGGTTGTGTTTCATGCTTGAAAATATGACATTGGGGTCACATAGCATGATAATTGGTTTTGGATGTATAGATGCCATATAAACCAATGCTAGGGATGCATTGTGGGTTAGTATGGGCAAATACATCAAGAGGAAGCCAAAACTAGGACTTTAGGTCAAGGTTCAATTGAACTTTTTAGCTAGTTTTGTGTTTTGTGTCAATCTTGGGATTGGTGATAGATATATTTTTATATATATTTTTCCCAAGTAGATATTGATATAATAGACCTCTCCACAAAATTTGGGGATTTTTGGAGGTCTGTGGAATTTCTGGCGCATTTCTGAAGTTGGCTAGAAAAGGCTGATTTTTTCATGAATAGTGTACCAGTCGACTGGTACAGTTACCAGTCGACTGGTAACACTGTTCACGAGCACAGAATGTCTCTGTAAGCTCGTTTTCATGGGGGCAGTCGACTGGTACTTCTTGCAGTCGACTGATACCAGTCTGAAAGTGTTTTCAGCACTGGATTTTGACCGGGTCAGCTCATATAGATGTATGGGATCCATGGGTGATACATACATGAGTTTAGGGTCATTTGGATGACAAGTTTTCAATAATTGGGATATTGTTGGAGAACTTTTTGGATGTTAGGCAAAGGGGGAGAAGTAAGGTTTAGTTAGGAAAACCTGAAAGTACCTTTGTGTAGAGGGAGCCTTGAGATAGGTCCTTAAAAAGCCTTATGTGGAAAATCCTAGCTCAATGGGAGTTTAGGTGTAGGGGGAGCCTTGGGATAGGTTCTTAAAAAGCCCTGTGCATTGTTATGGCGGTTGCCAAGTGTGTAACCTTGGCAACGTAAGTCCATTCGGCGTTGTAAGTCCAAGTGTGTAGCCTTGGCATCATAAGACCATTCGGCGGAGTAAGTCCAAGTGTGTAGCTTTGGCATCGTAAGTCCATTGTATGTATTAGCATGTTTATTTGCTATATGTTTTCCCTAACTTAAACGTATTGCCAAACACCAAAAAGGGGGAGATTGTTGGAGCAATCCCAATGGTCCGCGGGACCATGTGTTTTGGTGTTTGGGCAAAGGGTTTAAGTTAGGTTCACCCTTGTATTTGATATGTGTATTTGAGTTGTGCAGGTTTGCAGGATACACATGTGACCCAGGTTGATGGCTTCGGGTCCGGTGAAGGATGGAGCATCCGAGGGACCGTGGACAAGGCAGCGAGGACAAGGGCCGATGGAAGCGACTTCGAGGCATACGCGAAGGATGGCATTGGGGACGAGCCGCGGGCTTGAATGCATCCGATGGACGAGAGTCAAAGGAAGTAGGCTTGAAGGCAAGAGGTCAAAGCTACAAATGAAGCGTAAAATGAGTCATAAGAGTGAGGGTACGAGTGCATGAGAGATTGTACTCGGAGTAAAATCCTAGTTTTAGGGTTTACTGTAGCGCTACTGTAGCAGTACTGTAGCGCTACTGTAGCAGTACTGAAGCAGTCGACTGCATGTTTTAGCAATCGACTGGTGCAGTCGACTGGGGCAGTCGACTGGCAACGAACAGAATGTGTGGAATCGAGCCGTTGGGATGTAACGGTCGAATTTCCACAGAGGGCAGTCGACTGCATGTTTTAGCAGTCGACTGGTAGGCAGGGTTTTCCAACCCATGGCCTATAAAACCAAAGCTTGGGAGCTTGGTTTGAGTTGACGAAATAGAGGTGGTTAATCTCTATTAGTAGTCTACCTGTGCCCTAGCGTCAAAGGAGCTCTTGTGAGGGTTGTGGTGAGGTTTCTCCACCCACAAGGAGGTTTGAGCTAGCCGGAGATCTTCCGGGGAGTAATCCACCGACGGATAGGGATCGTCCACCTTACGGACACGCCGTGGAGTAGGAGCTTTATCTCCGAACCACGTAAATGATCGTGTAGCTTGATTTGCATTTCTTATTCTTGTCTTAAGCTTTCTTTGTATTCATATTTGTAGTTAGTATTAGATTTCCGCTGCGCATACTAACAATAGTGAAGAAAGCGAGTATTTGGGGGTGCCGTCTATCCAACCCCCTTTCAAGCCGGCCGTCTGATCACCAACAGAAAGATCATAAGCACGTTAACCTAAATTTTTAAACCCTCCTAGGTTTCCAATTCTTTCATGGCCAAAACCTTTCATGAAGAGAAATCAAGTTCTAAGCAACATGCAAACATGTAAACCCTAAACCCATATCATATCATATTTCATAAGGAACTACTTAAGCATATTTAGTTTGGGTTCTAAGTTCCTTAAGCTCCTAATCTTATCATGGCCGAACCCTAGCATGTCTCATTCTAGGTTACAAGTAGCATGGAAGTGTTGAACCTTAAGCCAATATCTTATACATTTTCATGAGGAACAACATAAGCACATTTGTTTTAAATTTCAAACTTCCTAGACCCATTAAATTGTAGTGGCCGAACCATATCTATCATGGAGCTAGGTTTTTAGTGGCATAAGAGCATGGAAAACACAACTACATTTCATAGCATACATCACAAGACATCATAAGCATATATAAGTTGGGTTCTAAATTTTCTCTAGGCCTTTAAACTTGTAGTGGCCGAAACACATCAAGCATGGGACTAAGTCTCTAGTGGCATAAGAGCATGGAAACCACAACTACATTTCATAGTACTTATCACAAGAAACATCATGAACATATGTAAGTTGGTTTCAAAATTTCTCTAGGCCTTTACACTAGTATTGGCCGAAACCTATCAAGCATGAAACTAAGTTTCTAGTGGCATAAGAGCATGGAAACCACAACTACATTTCATAGTACTTATCACAAGAAACATCATGAACATATGTAAGTTGGTTTCAAAATTTCTCTAGGCCTTTACACTAGTATTGGCCGAAACCTATCAAGCATGAAACTAAGTTTCTAGTGGCATAAGAGCATGGAAACCCTACAAAATTTTCATGGCATCATAACAAGGAACAACATGAGTAAACTTAGTTAAAAATATACACATCCTAGCTTTAAAACTTAGTGTGGCCAAAAGTTACATGTAAGCAAAATTCTATGTAACAAGCAACCATATAAACATCAACTAGTTTCATATCATTTATCAAGAAGGTCATGAGCCTCCTAGCCTTGGTTCAAACCTTCACCTCTTCTTTTATTTCTCTTATTTCTTTTTCTTTTTGATTCTTCTAACCTTTATGCTCTAAAGCAACTAACACCCATATACTTATCTTATAATTTTGTGGGTGTTACAGTACCCCATACCTCATAGAAAGTTCGTCCTCGAACTTAAAATAGCTCCAGATACTTTTGTTTCATATCATCTTCTCGTTCCCACGTGGCTTCTTCGTACTGTTAATTTTGCTATAGGACCTTTACTAAGGGTACTTCTTTGTTCCTTAGTCTTTTGACGTCTCGATCCAATATCTGAATTGGTCGGCTCTCATAGGTTAGGTCCCCTTGCACTTGTACCGTCTGTGGTTCGATCACTTGGCCCGTGTTCGGAATACATTACATATAGGTGACTTGTACCTCACTTGAAACGTGGTTCGATCACTTGTACCTCACTTGAAACGTGGAACACGTTATGAATGGCTGACATCTCTTGAGGCGGCTCTATTTCGTATGCTACCTTTCCGATTCTTTTCAGAACCTGGTATGGTCCCACATAGCGCGGGCTTAGTTTTCCCTTCTTACCGAACCTCATTACTCCCTTCATAGGAGCTACCTTGAGGAATACTGAGTCTCCGACACTGAATTCCAATGGCCTTCGTCGCTTATCCGCATAATTCTTCTGTCGACTTTGAGCAGTTTCTATTCTTTGTCGGATATTCTGTATGACACGGGTGGTGTTATCGATAAGCTCCGTTTGAAATCCCATCTCTTTCTTTTCCCTGCCTTCATACCAACATATAGGTGATCTACATTTCCTACCATACAGAGCCTCGTAGGGTGCCATCCCAATAGTAGCCTGGTAGCTATTGTTATAAGCGAATTCTGCTAAGCATAAATATCGGCACCAGCTTCCTTTGAAGTCCAAGGCACAAGCCCGTAGCATGTCTTCTAGCACTTGGTTCACCCTCTCTATCTGTCCGTCGGTTTGAGGGTGGAAGGCAGTATTGAATAATAGCTTTGTACCAAGAGCCCTCTGAACACATTCCCAAAAGTGCGAAACGAAACGACTATCTCTGTCAGAGATGATGGTCTTAGGGACCCCATGTATTCTAATAATTTCCTTGACATATAATTGAGCCAGCTGCTCAATTGAATGAGTCATCTTAATTGCCAGAAAGTGGGCGGATTTGGTTAGTCTATCCACGATCACCCATATAGCGTCATAGCCATTTGTTGTCTTGGGTAATCCTGAAATAAAGTCCATAGAGATATCCTCCCATTTCCATTCCGGAATTTGGACAGGCTGCAGTAATCCTCCAGGCCTCTGGTGTTCTGCTTTAACCCTCTAACAGGTCAGGCAGGCACTGATGTACTGAGCTATATCTCTCTTCATACCGGACCACCAGAATTTCTTTTTCAAGTCTTGGTACATTTTGGTGGATCCCGGATGCATTGCATAAGGCGTTGAATGAGCTTCTTCTAATACCTTCCTTCGCAACTCAGGGTCCTCGGGAATACATAATCGATCTCTGAGGTATAATATTCCGTTGTCCGCGGTACGAAATCCATCATTCTTTCCCTCTAAGATCTCTTGTTTAATCCTTTGGAGGCTTTGGTCACTGGTTTGCTTCTCTAATATATTGTCGAATAGGGTGGGTGCTATGGTCAGGGTGGAGAGTTGCTCGGACATAGTCTCGACCCCATGACACGTAATGTTTCTCGGTTTCCCGATAGATTCGACCACTGGTTTGCCTTCAGTATTTAATAAAACTTTAGTATGTTGGCTAGAGATAAGCGGCTGACCTGTAACAACAGTAGAGGCGTTCGCCACATCTTCATTAGTAAGCGCGAAAACCCTGGCATTCGTCGTCGTTGGCGGGGCTTCCAATCTCCCTTGGCTGATCGAAGTCCCTTCTATAGCGGTTTGCATCTGGTGTAGCTGTGAAGGGGCACCCTTGTTCTGGTTGTTCTGCTGGAATGGTGCCTGCATCTAAGTAGGACAGTCTCTGGCCAAATGTCCTTCCTGTCCACAATTATAGCACTTTCTTGTACCTTTGTGACACAATCCGGAATGCAGCTTCCCACAAATAGAACACTGGGGGTATCTCGGTTGCTTATTTACTAACCCACTTTTTGCATTGTCCCACTGCTTTCTTTTTCCGATAGAAGTTCCTTTCCAGCCTGTTTTGGTACTCTGAGGTTTTTGTCCCTCTGCTCGTGTCTGACCTTTATTCTCCTTCATTGCTTTCTGATAATGTTCCGTAATCAGTGCACTGCTGACTAATTCCTCTGTAGTCTGCGGTCTATTAACTCCGCCGGCCATATTTAGTGTTATCTCGGGTCGAAGCATCTTCAGCATCAGTCTGACCCTTTCTCTCTCGGTACGCACTAATTCGGGACAAAGGCGTGCTAGACGGTTGAAGCGTTTTACTGCTTCGTTCACTGATAAGTCACCTTGCCGGAACTCGGTGAACTCGTCGTAATGCCGGTTCGTCACTTGCGTATGAAAGAATTCTTCGAAGAACTCTGTCTCGAAGTCCGTCCAATTCATCATATTGATTTGCCTCTTCGCTTTAACTCTTTCCCACCACATTCTCGCATCTCCGGAGAAGCAGAAAGATACACATTTGATCTTCTCTAATTCCGGCCAGTCCAAAAGTTCCACTGTGCTTTCTACTGTCTTGAACCAGGCCTGGGCATCCCACGGCTCGCAAGTACCCGAGAAGTTCTCCGGCTTCAGTCTCAACCACTGAATTAAATAGGTCTCCTGTCGAACCACTGGGGCAGGGGCTACCGATGGTACTGGTGCAACTATTGGCACAATGGGCACTGCATTCTGAACTACTGGTGGGGTGGTAGGGGTTCCTTGTTGACCCATCAAGGTCGTGATCAACTGTTGTTGTTCCGTGATCTGCCGTTGAAGGTCAGTGACTACCTGAGTCAGATCTGGTGGAGTTACTGCCTCGTCTTCTCGGGTAGTACGTCTCCTAGCCATGCTTATCTTCATTAAACAAAAACAAATTATCGTTATCCCTATTCGCTGTCATAAGGTTATTACTATTTCTATCCTACCATCATGCATACCTATCCTAATTCAAAGTATAAGTAAACATGCAGAATATTAGAGCATTAACAAAAGTTAAATTTAACTAAATCAAAGAATAAGTAAACATGCAGAATATTAAAGCATCAAAAATTAAATTAACTAAATCAAGAATAAGTAAACATGCATAATATTAAAGCATCAAAAACAAAAATTACATTAAGCATATAAAATCTTACTTGGAGCGGCAGAATGGAGGCTTGACATGTGTGTAGTGGAAAGGCTAACCTGGCTCTGATACCAAACTGTAACGCCCCGCCCCTCCTGCTAAGGCGACGGGGGTTACTTGCGACACATACATACTTAACACAGCGGAAGTCTTGCTTAGAGAATGTAAAAAAACAAAGAAAATCTTTTCTTACTAAAAAATCACCATAGACATAAAAGAACCACATAGCATACCTATCATAATTTTTTTTTTGAGTCTTAATACCCAACACATACTTAAGGTCATGGAGTCATAAAGTAAAAACATCAACATGGCAAATTTCTTATTAAACAAAAGCAGGTCTTTCCTTTTAGCCAGTCCACTACCGCACACATCCTTCTAGCCCCTCCTACTGCTCCCCTAGTACATCCACTCTTTGCCCTTATATGTGGTACAAGAAAGTAAGCTGTGAGCACTCATGGCTCAGTAAGTTCCTTTCCTACTCACAAAAACCGTAAAGCATATTAAAATCACAAGTCATAAGGCATAAAGACAAATGTATCATGTCAAGAGCATATCATGGCACATCGTAACATAACATAAAGTATCATGACATAACATAACATGATCATCCAACGTATCCTGTCATAGCATAACATCATCATAACTATCGTGGCATAATCATAAAGTATAAGCATGGTAAACTCCTAACATATATCATGCAACATATGCAACATGTCTTTTGAAAACTTATACAATACATACTTAAACATAATCTCAACATGATTAGGGCCCCGGCTTGTACCACATACATAAATGCGCGCGGCCTATGTAGGTCCAAGGTAGCAAGTCTTGAACCCTACAAGGCATACATACTAGGCTCGTTTCTTAGTCCATCGACCTAGGGGCAGTTAGGAGCCCATCCCTGACGAGGCCCGTTTCTTAGTCCATCGACCCCGGGGCGCTTATAGAGCCCACCCTTGGTACAAGCCATACATAAAGTAAAGTACCATGTCATACATATCATAGTTCTTATTCTTTCATGCATATCATGTTTCTTGACATATCATAAAACATGTATTTTTTTGGGCACACAGCACATGCATGAATCATAAGCTTGCATAATGAACATATCATTTTATCATATCCTAAAGCATGCATGATTGAACACATAGCACATACATGGATCATAAGCATACATAAAAGAGCATATCACTTATCATAAAAAGACATAACCATTCATGGAATCATTAAATAACATCTCTTGATTCATTCATAGCATGTGAGGTATATCTAGGTCACTAAACCCATATGGCCGAAAGTCATGAGTAGAGGCATGATCTCTAGACAACATACCAACATAAAAATCTCATGCTATCTTCACATACTAGCATAAGAAAGGTCATAAGCATGTTAACCTAAATTTTTAAGCCCTCCTAGGTTTCCAATTCTTTCATGGCCGAAACCTTTCATGAAGATAAATCAAGTTCTAAGCAACATGCAAACATGTAAACCCTAAACCCATATCATATCATATTTCATAAGGAACTACTTAAGCATATTTAGTTTGGGTTCTAAGTTCCTTAAGCTCCTAATCTTATCATGGCAGAACCCTAGCATGTCTCATTCTAGGTTACAAGTAGCATGGAAGTGTTGAACCTTAAGCCAATATCTTATACATTTTCATGAGGAACAACATAAGCACATTTGTTTTAAATTTCAAACTTCCTAGACCCATTAAATTGTAGTGGCCGAACCATATCTATCATGGAGCTAGGTTTTTAGTGGCATAAGAGCATGGAAAACACAACTACATTTCATAGCATACATCACAAGACATCATAAGCATATATAAGTTGGGTTCTAAATTTTCTCTAGGCCTTTAAACTTGTAGTGGCCGAAACACATCAAGCATGGGACTAAGTTTCTAGTGGCATAAGAGCATGTAAACCACTACTACATTTCATAGTACTTATCACAAGAAACATCATGAACATATGTAAGTTGATTTCAAAATTTCTCTATGCCTTTACACTAGTATTGGCCGAAACCTATCAAGCTTGAAACTAAGTTTCTAGTGGCATAAGAGCATGGAAACCACAACTACATTTCATAGTACTTATCACAAGAAACATCATGAACATATGTAAGTTGGTTTCAAAATTTCTCTAGGCCTTTACACTAGTATTGGCCGAAACCTATCAAGCATGAAAGTAAGTTTCTAGTGGCATAAGAGCATGGAAACCCTACAAAATTTTCATGGCATCATAACAAGGAACAACATGAGTAAACTTAGTTAAAAATCTACACATCCTAGCTTTAAAACTTTGTGTGGCCGAAAGTTACATGTAACCAAAATTCTATGTAACAAGCAACCATAAAAACATCAACTAGTTTCATATCATTTATCAAGAAGGTCATGAGCCTCCTAGCCTTAGTTTAAACTTTCCTAGACTTCAAATCTCATCATAACCGAATCTTCATAAGCTTGAAATAAGATTCATAGCTAACATACAATCATGACATAACATTTTAGCTTCATGTCTTGTCTTAGGAGAAATCTTAGCATGCTTAGTTTTAGGTTTAAAACTCTCCTAGGCCTTTACTTCTTCCATGGCCGAATATTCATGAGCATGGAAATGGAGTTTCAAACAACATACAAGTAAGAGAAAAAGTTAACAACCTCATTATCATAGGGTACATAACACAAGAATAAGGAAACATGCTTAGTTTGAGTCTTAAACTTACCTAGTCTTCTTGTTCATGCTTGGCCGAGAGTCTAAGGCTTATGGATCTAAGTTTTCATTATTTATTCTAGCGTGGAAACCTTAGATTAACCTCATACATAAAAAATACATGTCACAAGAAAAATAATGAGCATATCTAGTTACAAATTTCTTAGGCTCTTCTTCTTGTTTTGGCCGAATTTTTCATAAAGCAAGTCCTTGGTTTTTAAGCGATCTATCTTCATGGAAAACCATATAAACTATTATACCACAGGTGAGGGGAAGCTTACCTAGTGTTCACTTGTTAATCTTTAAATAAAATGGTACCCTTGATGAAGAGGAAGTAGGGAGCTTCTTCCTCTAGCACTCCTTTTGATTTCTCTTGCTTGGAAGGGTACACCTTGAAGGCTCCTTCTTGTAGTTTAGTTTTCTCGTAGGGAGAAACCTAAACTTGGCTTGTGGAGATGAGGGAGGAGGCTTCTAGTTTCGGCAAGGGTGAGGGAGAAGGAAAAAAAAATGAAATCTTTTAGTTCCTTTCCTTTTTATGCTAAGTGGGTGGAAGTTACAAAGATGAACTTTGCTTCCTTTCCTCCTTAATTCATGCATGTATTTTTATAATGAGAATATGTCCTCATTCTTTCCCCTTAACTCTTCTCTTCATTGTTCTCTTACACTCCACGAAAATAGAGAAGAAAAGGAAGAAAGACAACTTGTCTTTTGCTACTCCTTTTCTTAACCAAGAGGTAAACAAGAGGAAGGAAGCAACTTGATTTTCTCTTGTTCCCTCACTTAATCATATCTTTACTTTTAACTACAAATCCCATCATTTCCCATTCACATGTTATTCATTATCCTAGTGGTTATCATACATAATTTTATTTCCATCCTTTGTGAGAGGTTCAAGGTTCAAACCTTCACCTCTTCTTTTATTTCTCTTATTTCTTTTTCTTTTTGATTATTCTAATCTTTATGCTCTAAAGCAACTAACACCCATATACTTATCTTATAATTTTGTGGGTGTTACATTCGATTCCTCCACCGCCCATTTTATTCCCATTTATTTTCTATTTCCTATTAACTATTAATTAAATAAATTTAATTCCTCTTTTTAATCGGCAACGCTCCCTGGGACACTTGGTCAGCTGCGCTTTGCTAAATCTTGACCGGGTCAGAGGTCGTGGGTTCGATTCCTAACCACCCCTTTTTATTTCAGGTTATTTCTTATTCCTCAACTACTGCTTAAATAGATTTTGCTCCTTCTTTAATCAGCAATGCCCGCTTGGGCACTTGGTCAGCTGGATTCACTTAAGAGTTGTCTCGGTCGGAGGTCTCCAGTTCAAATCTCGGCTTAGACATTATTTTTGTCGAAACTTCTTTCATTTAGTAAAAATACCAAACGACCTCCAAAAATTGCATAAAAATACTCTAAAAATTTCTAAAATTCTCTAGAATATTTCTAAATCATTTCTAAATATTTTTACGTACTATTAGGACTCGTAATGAGGAATTTTGGGTCGTTATAATTCCCTATATCTTATAAAAAGTTCATCCTCGAACGTAGAATAATTCTGGATATTTCTGCCTCATGTTGTCCTCACGCTCCAAAGTAATTTCCTCGTGCTTCTGGTTCTGCTAGATGACCTTTAATAGTGGTACTTCTTTGTCCCTTAGTCTTTTTAACTTCTCGGTCCACTATCACTCATATCGCATCGTACCCATTAGTGGTCCTTGGAAGACCTGCTATAAAGTCCCTGGTGCCCGTAGGTGTATTAGTCACCCCAAATGGCATGACTATGAATTCGTAGTGTCCATATCTGGTTCTTGGAAGCTATTCTGGGTGTATCACTCCCTTTCACTTTTAACTGATGGTACCCAGAGTCCAGGTCTATTTTAGAGAACACTATTGCCGCCTTTAACTGATACATTATTGCCCCCTTTAACTGATCAAATAGATCATCTATTCTGGGAAGAGGGTACTTGTCCTTAACTGTTACTTTGCTCAGCGCTCAAAAACTTTTATCTCACTTTAGCTCTTATAAACAAATGTTTCTAAGGGTTTCTCTATGCTACAATTAATTAGGAAAAGCATACTAATAAAAGAATTTTAAATACTTTCTTACTTGAATACGGCAAGGCTGGTGCTGATGTGTGATGCTAGAGAATAGGAACTACTCTGATACCGACTTGTAACACCCCACTCTCCTCACTACTAGTCTGTGAGGGCGGAGCGCTACTGGACTACTAACTTATCTTAACTAACCTTGTTCACATGTTGATAGTAATTCATAAAACTCTCGGAGAACTCAAAACATACAATTAACTAGCAGTGGAAGACTAAAATGACTCATCTAAACAAATAAAATCATTCTATGAATAATATCATCAACATGAATGAATAATTCCAATAGTATAAATACAACATAATCTTAATAAATTCTTATTCTAAATCCCAAGGCTTCTATAGTCCAGGCATCACACATCCATCCGCACCTCCATGTCGCCTTCCTTTGCTATAACTTTTCCTTTCCTTTATCTGTAGTAAGAGGAAATGCAACTATAAGAAAAATTGCTTAGTAAGCGCTATCTAACTCACAAAACTCGAATATGCATGTTGCTGGAAGAAATCTAAAACTGAATGCTCAAAAAGAAATACTACTCATGCTCATCTAATTGCAAAAGAAACATAACATACTGAAATACTAAACATGTAAGCAAATCTAAATAACATGTCAGCATATAGGAAAACTAAACTTACTGAATTTTAAACTTATGTGAAGCTTGTTTCTTTTGTTTAAAAAAAAGCTTATACTTTAATACTTCAAAATAATAATCAACTTCTCTTGGGCCCATGCGTAGTACCATCTTATGTGCGTTCCCTAAAAGGTTGGGGTAACGAGCCACCTATCCTAAAAGAGCAGACCTCGGTCTACCAGGGCCAAGACCTCGGAATTGGACACCTGGATTTGTTTAACGACAACCTCGGAAGTCGGGTACTAGCCTCGTAAATAAAGTAAAATACTTGTTATCTTTTATTACTTCTAATATATAATGCCTCGGCATTTTCTTTAAGCACCTTATGTGCCAAAATCCCTAAAGTCTTGACTTTGGGATCTACTTAAGGCCTTGGCCTTTTTCTTTCTTTTCTTTATCTTGCTTATACTTGTTAATACCTCTATTAAAAAGGTGTCTCATATAAAACTGCACTAAAATGCTTATTAACTCTGCACTGAAATGCTTAACAGAATTGCATGGAAATACTTAATAGAACTATACTGAAATGCTTATTGAAACTGCACTAAAACTAAATCTGCATATAAGCATAATCAAATATGCCTACAAACTTAATCAAAATTATGCACTATAAGCTCAATCAAAATTCTTCACTATAAGCTTAATCAAATCTGCCTACAAACTTAATCAAAATTCTGCACTGTAAACTTAATCAAATCTGCCTACAAACTTAATCAAAATTCTGCACTATAATCTTACATAAAAATCTGCACTATAAGTTCCACCAAAAATCTTAAAGTAAACTTTCAATCCTTAATTTACGTCATCAACATTTGATCATCATCTTTTCTGAATCTAATATTCCCTTAAATTTATGCATTCTCTTCCCATAAATTAATCAATATGATATCTATCTCATGCTCACTGCATTACAAAACAGTTTACTCATTTCCAAATCTAAATGAACTAAATTTATTTCATGGTAGTAGCACCAATCAAACAATAAGGAATAAACTAAACCACATATTCAACTTAATTAAAACCTCTTCTCATCTTCTTTATGAAACTCACGGCAGGAAATCTTCAAAATCATTAATCTTTGCGGCATGCGTCGGAAATCAAGAACACATGAATCCGAAACTACTCTACTGCAGGTGAGGAAGCACTTACCTTGCTTCTTGGACTCACAACCAAACAAGAAGGGCTTCTAGGACCTTGGCCGGATGCCGGAGATGATGCCGTAACTCCCTTTTATTTTCTGCCCGAGCTCCGCCGTCACACGCAGAAGAGAAGGAGAAAATGGTTTAGGTCGCGGGAAAATAGAACATCAACTTATCCCTTTTTATAACTCAATATTTCTGTTAACTCCTTAAATAAATTTTACTATCTTTTCTAAACAGAACCACCCGCTTGGGCACTTGGTCAGCCGGATTCGCTTAAGGTTCGGTTCGGGTTGGAGGTTGCGGGTTCGAATCTCGGCTGCATCCATTTTATTCCTATTTATTTTCTGTTTTCCTATTAACTATTACTTAAATAAATTTCATTCCCCTTTTTAATTGGCAATGCTCACTGGGACACTTGGTCAGTCGCGCTTTGCTAAATCTTGACCAGGTCAGAGTTCGCGGGCTCGATTCCTCCGCCGCCCCTTTTATTCCCATTTATTTTCTGTTTCCTATAAACTATTACTTAAATAAATTGCATTCCTCTTTTTAATCGGTAATGCTCGCTTGGACACTTGGTCAGCTGCGCTTTGCTAAATCTTGACCGGGTCAGAGGTCGTGGGTTCTATTCCTCAGTCGGCCCTTTTTATTTCAATTTATTTCCTATTCCTCAACTACTGCTTAAATAGATTTTGCTCCTTCTTTAATCAGCAACGCCCTCTTGGGCACTTGGTCAGCTGGATTCACTTAAGAGTTGTCTCAGCCGGAGGTCTCCGGTTTGAATCTCGGCTTAGACATTATTTTTGTCGAAACTTCTTTCGTTTAGCAAAAATACCAAACGACCTCCAAAAATTACATAAAAATACTCTATAAATCTCTAGAATATTTCTAAAGCATTTCTAAATATTTTTACGTACTATTAGGACTCGTAATGAGGAATTTTGGGTCATTATAGTCTGGGCGTTAAACACCTAGTTAACAGTAATCAAGTCAAGTCTTTTCCAGCACTAGTCAAATCCAACTGGATCTATTGACTTAACTTGACTAACCAAGTGAAAGTTGTTGCCCTCTAGGTAGTCAGCTAGTAGCTAAATGGTTAGACATGTGGCCGTGAACCTACGTGCTTGATTCTTAAACCTTTTGAGATCACTCAGGCATGAACATTAAGGCTCTGATACCTTACTTAAAGAGAAATTAGCTAATTTACAATCAATCTCACTTAACTCATGCTTGGACATTAAGGATTGAAGCTCCTCCCTTGCCCTCAAAAGCTTTAAATTAATTATCTGTCTAAAAGAAAAATTCTTTCAAATTTAGCTAAGTTTTCAAAACTTTAAACTTTCAAAAGTCATTTCTTCTGCACTTTTTAGACTAAGCTGTCAAAATTCCTTTTAAATCTAAGTCTTGCAAATCTGTTCAAAACAAAATTTAGCTAAGTGTTTTTGAAAATTCAATACTTTCCCTTAACTAAGTATTTTGAAAATTTAGCTAAGTGTTTTCTAACAGATTCACAAAATTTAGATAAGATTTTCAAAAACATGTTTTTCAAAGAATTTAACTAGGTTTCTGAAGCCAACCAGAGCAGAAGCCTTACATGGCCGTGTGAGGTTTCCAGAGACTAAGCAGGCTGTGGTCGTGTGCACCACACGGCCGTGTAGCATTTCCAGAGACTAAGCAGGCTGTGGCCGTGTGCACCACACGGCCGTGTAGCATTTCCAGAGACTAAGCAGGCTGTGGCCGTGTGAACCACACGGCCGTGCAGTTTTGGCAGAGAAGGAACTGGACATGGCCGTGTGAATCTCACACGGCCGTGTCACGGGGCCGTGTGGCGCCCGATTCCCTCCTCTATTTAAACCCTCCTTCATGAATTGAAAGGGGATCTCTCCCCCTTTGGGAGAAGGCAAGATTTAGTGGTTTCCTCCCATTCTTGGGAGGATTTCTGGGCGATTCAAGGGGAGTTCTTGGCGATTCTGGCTCCGGAGCGAGGATTGGATCCGAAGACGAAGTTTCTTCGTAGATAAGTTTTCTCTTTCCCCCTTTTCTTGGTTTCTTGGATTGGGGATTTAAGGAATGCTTGTATTCTCTATTTCTTCGGGTTTTCTTCCTCGATTCATGGAGTAGATCTTGTATTCTAGGATGAAGGGAGTATTTGTATGATGGATTGATGTAATCTCTTATGGATTTGCCATTCTCTTGTTTCAATGACATTATCTTGCTTGTATCAATTATATCTTGAACGATTAAAGATGATTCGTGCTTAATTCTCATTCTTGATTAATTGTTTGAATTTCTTATGGACTTGGTAAAGATAAACTCTCACTCGATCATCCGAGGGATCCACGTGACAGGTGCAAGCCCGTGTATGGACGTTTGAGAGACAATCTTGAAGAGGAAATAGGAATATTCAAGAGAGTAGGATGGATTTTGTGATTAGTTTCTTGTATCTTGATAGATTGATAAGTCGTGGGCTTCTACGTTGATATCCAAGGAAGGCATAGTAATAGGTGTACTTCTGTGTAAGGACAACATAGGTTCATGTCTAATTAATCCTATTTAGATACATTTCTCAGTCCTTAGCTGGTTGTCTATTGTAAGAGAGAACCGGCAACTTTCTACATGTTTAGCAATTGAGGGATAAGAATTGGTGAACCATTTACATTCGAGAAATCCTACAAAGAAACCGAAACTCCTAGAATCTCCCTTTATCATAACCCAAAACACTAAACTCTTGTTTGTTGATCTTTAAGATTAGATTTGTTTACCTTACTTTGCTTTTGAAACGATTGGATAGTTGTTTGGCTAATTCGCATTGAGACATTTCTAGTGCTTATTCTAGTCCCTGTGGATACGATAATTTTTTATATTACTTGCGACATTTCCGTACACTTGTGGAGAGCGAACAAGTTTTTGGCGCCGTTGCAGGGGACTGCGCTATAACATTAGGAATTATCAATTGAGTTAAACTAAACATAACATTTGTTTTCCTTTCATATTGCATAGTTGTAACTAATCATTAGATTTCTGTTTTTACATTCTTGTATAACTTTCACTTCTTGTTAGTTCTTTTTGTACAAATTCAATTCTGCATTTTTAATTCTTTTATTTTTCTTTTTTTGTTGAATTGTCATTTGCTATCTTGTTCTTGTGTATGCGAAGATCTAATTTTGCAGGGGAATTCTTTCCTTTTGACCCTGAAATTGATAGAACTTTCTATAAAAGAAGAATTCTGCAAAGGCGAATCGAAGAACAAGAATATCTAAACATGGTGTGCAAGTCACTAGGAGATTATGGAGCTCCGAAGTCTGCAAAGCAAATGGGAGCAATTGTTTACCCTAACATACAAGCAAGAAATTTTATACTCAAACCATCTTTTGTTTCCATGGTTTAGAAAACTCAGTTTGGAGGTTTGGAGATTGAAAATCCTTATTCCCATTTGATGGAGCTTTACAGATATTGTTGTACTTTGAAATATGAAGAAGTTTCATCTGATATTATTCAGCTGCTTGCTTTTCCTTTTAGTCTGAAGGGTGCTGCAAAAAGATGGTACAATTCTCTAAAGTCTCAAAGTATCAGAATATGGGATGAGTTAGAGCAAAAATTCCTTGACCAATATTTCCCTCCGAGGAAAACTACTTATTTGAGAAGTCAAATTTTAAATTTTAAGCAATTGGACGGAGAAAAATTGTACCAAGCTTGGGAAAGATATTCTTCTCTTCTGCAGTTATGTCCACATCATGGAATTGAGAAATTGTTAATTATGCATTTGTTCTATGTTGGGCTTTCTTTCTCAAATAAGAATCAACTGGATTTAGCATCTGGAGGATCATTTTTGAAAAAAAGTCTAGAAGAAACTTTTGAGATAGTTGGCAGAATTACGCAAAATTCCAATGATTGGGCAGAGCAAGATAGTTCATTCTTGACAATGGATATCATTAGAGAAAAGGATGATGTTGAAAAAGGGCTTATCTTGAATCAAAGTGATTTTCAAACATTATTTCCTTGGTGTTGTGCATCATTATTAAAAATGTTTGGCGAAAAAGCATTTTCAACAGAAAAGGGGGTATGTCTTGGTGATCATAAGGAGGAAGATCTGTCTTTAAACAATGAAGAGTTGTTAGAAGAAAGCTTGGCTGAGGAGGAAACTATGTTGATAGAACAAGAGCCAGTTTTTCCAGAAATAGTACCACCTCAACTTGAACTTAAACCACTACCCCCAAATCTTAAGTATGAATTTCTTGGGCCGAATTCTACTTATCCAGTTATAATTAATGCTCAGTTAAATGAGTTTGAAACAAAGAGACTGTTGGATGAGTTAAGGTTGCATAGAAAGGCCATTGGATATACAATAGATGATAAAAAAGGGATTAGTCCATCTCTCTGTATGCATAGAATTTTACTTGAAGAGGGGTACAAGAACTCAATTGAGCATCAAAGGAGACTAAATCCAAATTTAAAAGAGGTAGTAAAGAAGGAAGTGATTAAACTACTTGATGCAGGGATTATTTACCCAATTTCGGATAGTGAATGGGTGAGTCCTGTCCACGTGGTTCCAAAAAAAGGAGGAATGACTGTTATCAAGAATGAAGAAGATAAGCTAATTTCAACACGAACAGTGACGGGGTGGCGAATGTGCATTGATTATCGGAAGTTGAATAAAGAAACAAGGAAGGATCATTTCCCTTTACCATTTATTGATGAAATGCTTGAAAGATTGGCTAAACATTCTTACTTTTGTTACTTGAACGGATATTCTGGATTTTTTTCAAATTCTGATTCATCCTCAAGACCAGGAGAAGACTACTTTTACTTGTCCTTATGGTACCTTTGCCTATCGTCGGATGCCATTTGGGCTTTGTAATGCTCCAGCCACTTTTCAGAGGTGCATGATGGCAGTTTTTTCAGATTTAATAGAAAAAATTATGGAGGTTTTCATGGATGACTTCTCAGTTTATGGGAATGACTTTGATTCTTGTTTGTCAAATCTTTCTACTATTTTAAAAAGGTGTGAAGATACAAACCTAGTGTTGAACTGGGAAAAATGTCATTTTATGGTTAAGGAAGGAATAGTTTTGGGGCATAAAATTTCAGAGCGTGGTATTGAGGTAGATCCAGCAAAAGTGGAAGTAATAGACAAATTACTCCCACCCATCAATATAAAAGGAGTTAGGAGTTTTTTAGGACATGCTGGCTTCTATAGACGCTTTATTAAGGACTTTTCAAAGATTTCCAAGCCATTAACTAATCTGTTGATTAAAGATGTTGAGTTTTGTTTTGATAGCGAATGTATTGAAGCCTTTAATAAAATCAAGAGTGCTCTTACAACAGCTCCAGTCATTCAAGCACCTGATTGGGATCTTCCTTTTGAAATAATGTGTGATGCTAGTGATTTTGCTGTAGGAGCAGTTTTGGGACAGCGAAGAAATAAGATTTTGCACGTGATCCATTATGCAAGTAAAACACTTGATGCATCCCAAGTAAACTATTCTACTACAGAAAAAGAATTATTGGCAGTGGTATTTGCTATTGATAAATTTAGATCTTATCTAGTGGGATCAAGAGTAATAGTATATACTGATCATGCAGCTATCCGGTATCTACTTGGAAAGAAGGACGCTAAACCTAGGTTAATCAGGTGGATTTTACTTTTGCAAGAGTTCAACCTTGAGATTAGGGATAAGAAAGGAGCTGAAAATGTAGTAGCGGATCATTTGTCTAGAATATCTCAAAAGTCAGAAAATGAGGTGGATGTTGATTTGCCTATTGATGACATATTCCCGGATGAACACTTACTAGCCTTATCAAGTGTGAAAACTCCTTGGTACGCAGATTTTGTGAATTTCCTTGCTAGTGGAGTGTTACCTCCGGATTTTTCTCATCAACAAAGGAAAAAGTTTTTTTCAGAAGTTAAGAACTATGTTTGGGATGAACCTCTCCTGTACAAGAAATGCAATGATGTGATTTATCGAAGATGTATACCTGAAGAAGAGGTTAGAGATATCTTGTTTCATTGCCATTCTTCGTCCTATGGAGGACATTTGGGTAGTTCAAAAACGATTACGAAAATTCTTCAAGCAGGATTTTATTGGCCAACCTTATTCAAGGATGCTAAGTTGTTTGTTCAATCTTGTGACCAATGTCAGAGAACTGGGAATATAACTAGAAGAAATGAAACGATGTTAAATTACATTCTTGAGGTTGAGTTATTTGATGTTTGGGGAATTGATTTCATGGGACCTTTCCCTCTTTCATATGGGAATAGGTATATTCTTGTGGCAGTAGATTATGTGTCCAAATGGGTAGAAGCTGTGGCATCTCCTACGTGCGATGCAAGAAAAGTTATCAAATTATTTAGGAGTATTATCTTTCCAAGATTTGGGGTGCCGAGGGCAGTCATTAGTGATGGAGGATCACATTTTATAGAGAAACAGTTTGAAAACTTACTTAGAAGATATGGAGTGAAGCATAAAGTAGCAACACCTTATCATCCTCAAACTAATGGGCAAGCTGAGATATCTAATCGGGAAATTAAGTCCATATTGGAAAAGACTGTATCTACTTCAAGGAAGGATTGGGCGTTGAAACTAGATGATGCTTTATGGGCATATCGAACTGCTTATAAAACTCCTATTGGGATGACTCCATTTCGATTAGTTTATGGTAAGCCCTGCCATCTTCCAGTTGAACTAGAACATAAGGCTTATTGGGCAATTGCAAATTTGAATATGCATTTAAAAGAAGCAGGGGAGAAAAGGAAGCTTCAGTTGAACGAACTTGATGAATTAAGGATGGATGCATATGAGCATGCTAAATCTTACAAAGAAAGGACAAAGAAATGGCACGATCAACACATTCTTCGTAAAGACTTTAATGTGGGAGATTTGGTTTTGTTGTTCAATTCAAAATTAAAACTTTTTCCTGGGAAGCTTAAGTCAAGGTGGACGGGTCCATATGAGGTAAAGAAGGTTTATCCTTTTGGAGTTGTAGATATTTGGAACAAAGATTTTGGGATAATTAAGGTAAATGGTCAACGACTGAAAAAATATATTCACGGCACGAAAATAGAAGAGATACAAAGGTTGTATTTTTCTGAACCTCGCCCTCCAGATTGAATTCTTTTAGCTAGTATAAATTCATTTTGTTGGTTTTTACTTGTTTTTGATTTTGTTTTCAGGTTAGGTGCAAAACAGAGTCAGGCCGTGTGCTATACACGGCCAGGCAAAGGTTGCAGAGAAGGGAAGTGCTTGGGTCGTGTCATCCAGACACGGTCGTGTGGGATCTCCCGAGGAGAAAAAGGTATAGGCCGTGTCCTAGACACGGCCGTGTAATGAATCCCGAGAGGAAAGATGAAGAGACCGTGTCCCAGACACGGCCGTGCGAAGAAACCCGTGAAAGAAGAGGTTTAGGCCGTGTCTCAGACACGGCCCGTGTCTGGAATCCAGAGAAGAAAGGGAAGGGGGCCGTGTCACAGACACGGCCGTGCGATGAGAAATGACCATGGCCGTGTGATATCACACGGCCTGATCCACATCTTCTTAAGGAATTAGGGCACGGGGTGGGGGGCGGCACACGGCCGTGTACCGCCGCTTGCTCCTTTTCCCTATCTCCCCATTTCTAAAGGATTGAATTACTTCTTCCAATTTTTCCTTCTCATTCTTCTTTAGGAGATTTGATTTTCTTCCATGGAAAACGTGATTGAGGAGACTTCGGCCAAAAGAAAAGGGAAGGAGAAGGTGGTTGCAAGAAAGGAGAGGAATATTTGTTTTAAAGGTATTTCTAATGACTTTGGTATTGTTTTCTCTAGTGATGAGCAACGGTATAGATATTCTTCTTTATGTAAACGACCTCTTTTAGGCACTAGGTTTCTTGATGTTGAAACTTTAGAAACTTTGGGGTTTAAGGATGATTTAGTTTGGTTATTTGAAAGGATAGGATGGAGTGGTTTAGTGAATATGAAATATCCTACTTATCCTAGAATTGTTTTTGAATTTTTAAGCTCAATAGAGGTTGATAATGTTCAAGGTGGGGGGAAGTGTAAATTTTGTTTGTTTAATGAAAGTTATGAATGGATGTTGGAAGATTTTAATACTTGTTATGAATTGCCAAAGAATGCGCTGTGTGTGATTTTGCCCCAATTTGAGAATTCACATTTTTGGCAACAAATTTCTGAACAACCGCTATTTGATTCTCATAATTCTAGAGTTTCCCAAATTATCAATCCTATTTTTAAATATGCTTACTTATTCATGAAAAACACTGTATTTGGAAGGGAGGACAAAGAGGGATCAGTAAGACTCGTAGATTTGTATTGTTTGTGGGCAATAGTCGGAAATGTTCAAATTAATTCTGGTTATTTCTTTCTTAAACATTTGGCAAAATTAGGGAAATCGAATTCTACCACACCTATTATTTTAGGGGGATTACTTACTCAATTGGCCTTAGTATTAGGATGTGATTTGAGTGAATTAGAGGTGGTGGAGAGTTCTTGTACATTGGATTTGAATTCATGTTTAGCAATGAAAATGATTAAGCATGAAGAGCATGGATTTAGTTTAGTCATTAAAAATGGTTTCCCTTTAAAATTGCCAAATCATGATTTTACTACAATTCATAATAAAGAGAATTGGTGTTTGAAGTTGGCTAGGCAACAATCTAGAGCTTTGTCATCTTTTACTCCAAGAAATGTTCCTAGGGGTAACCAAGAGATTCATAGTTTTATGTTTCAAGAACTTAATTCTGCTTTAAAGAATATTCATAGTGATTTAGATTCAACTTATGAATTTCTTGAGAATAAGAAGTTTATGGAGGAGGAACTATTTAAAAAGTTACAAGATTGTTTTAAGAGTGAGAGGGAATTGTGTGATAAGATTTCTAAAATGATGAATGCTTATAAGGCTAAAATGGAATTTCATGAAGATCTTAGAGGTTTTATGAGATTTATGCAAGATGATATTGATAAATTGCTTGAGTATCATAATTTTTTCAGAAATGAAGTTAGATGGTTTGTTGAAGATTTTGCATTTCTCTTCCCTGACTTTCCTGATTTTCCACCTCCTCCACCATATTGATTTCATCGGGACGATGAAAAGTTTAAGTCTGAGGGGGTGTTATGTACTGTTTAGTTTGGTTTTCAGTTTCTTTTTGTTTTTGTTAGTTTTTCATGTTGGTTCTTATTTTCATTGCTTGTTGCTTTATTTTGCTTGTTTTTGAAATAATCATGGAAAAAAAAAAAATTTTGAGAACATCAAATCTTCACTTATATGCTTTCTTGGATTCAAGTGAAATGTTAGCATGATTATTGTCTTGATTCATGATGTTCGAATGATGCTAGTAGTAAACTTTATGTACTTCTTTTCTCTATCTTGGGTAGCATGAAACAAGCTAAGAATCTTATGGTGATGAGTTTTAGTTTTGGTTCAACCTTAAGGATTTTATCTTCACTACACTTGTGCTTGATGCTTGAATAGTTGATGTCATTGAAATAGTCATGATTCATCTTGTTTGCTTAGTACTTGGTTTCCATGGTGATTTCTCAACTTTCATTTTGGTTACTGGATGAGGCTCAAATCATTAAAGCTCATTTGGAAAAATCAAAATATCCCAACATGTGTGCTAAAAGTACATTTGTGAATAAGTTTTGCACAATGCAAACACTTATAAAAAAAAAAAAGGAAATAAGGGATATAAAAAACAGTTGTCATGAGTGGAATCTAGCAAGTCACCCCTTTGAGACCGAGTTAGGTTACTGGGGAAATGACTGTTTAGTTTCTCTTGAGATTGAGCACACCTTTGAGACCTTGGGTTAGTTGAGAAATATGAACCAAGTGAATGGTGAGTAAGTGCCTATCACTGGTTACTTGTCTTTCACTGGAAACACTAGGAATTCAAATTTGATGACGACTTGACTAGGACATGGATTGAAACTTGAAGAGTGTTGAGTTACTTTTACACTGTGCACAAGATTCTTATGCTTGAACCATACTTTACTTGTTTCTATGATCATGCTTTCTAATGAAACTTTTTGATAGAGTTAGGAAAGTGCACTAGGTTTTATGAATGTGTCGTAGGACATATGAATTTAGACTGCGGCATTTTGCTTGAGGACAAGCAAAGGTTTAAGTCTGGGGGTGTGATGTGCGTAGATTATATACTCTTTTATGCATGTTTTTACGCACATTTACATACTTTGAGCATGCTTGATCTATGCATTTTTATACTTCCAGCTTTCCTTTTAGCATATTTACTCTTTTGGTTCGGAGATCTGCTTTTTGTGCATTTTCTGTACACAGGAGTCGATTTGGTGAAGAATCTAAATCCTTGGGCAAGCATTGGAGGAAACAAAGGGAGAAAGCACCGGGTCGTGTACCTCACACGTCCCTGCACAGGTTTGGAGCTCGGACCGTGTGGAGTTTGGCACCAACAGAAGTGGAGAATGACATGGCCGTGTGAACTTCACACGGCTGTGTAAAGATTTGAAGCCAACCAGAGCAGAAGCCTTACATGGCCGTGTGGATCTACACGGCCGTGTGAGGTTTCCAGAGACTAAGCAGGCTGTGGCCGTGTGCACCACACGACCGTGTAGCATTTCCAGAGACTAAGCAGGCTGTGGCCGTGTGCACCACACGGCCGTGTAGCATTTCCAGAGACTAAGCAGGCGGTGGTCGTGTGAACCACACGGCCGTGAAGTTTTGGCAGAGAAGGAACTGGACATGGCCGTGTGAATCTCACACGGCCGTGTCACGGGGCCGTGTGGCTCCCGATTCCCTCCTCTATTTAAACCCTCCTTCATGAATTGAAAGGGGATCTCTCCCCCTTTGGGAGAAGGCAAGATTTGGTGGTTTCCTCCCATTCTTGGGAGGATTTCTGGGCGATTCAAGGGGAGTTCTTGGCGATTCCGGCTCCGGAGCGAGGATTGGATCCGAAGACGAAGTTTCTTCGTAGATAAGTTTTCTCTTTCCCCCTTTTCTTGGTTTCTTGGATTGGGGATTTAAGGAATGCTTGTATTCTCTATTTCTTCGGGTTTTCTTCCTCGATTCATGGAGTAGATCTTGTATTCTAGGATGAAGGGAGTATTTGTATGATGGATTGATGTAATCTCTTATGGATTTGTCATTCTCTTGTTTCAATGACATTATCTTGCTTGTATCAATTAGATCTTGAACGATTAAAGATGATTCATGCTTAATTCTCATTCTTGATTAATTGTTTGAATTTCTTATGGACTTGGTAAAGACAAACTCTCACTCGATCATCCGAGGGATCCACGTGACAGGTGCAAGCCCGTGTAAGGACGTTTGAGAGACAATCTTGAAGAGGAAATAGGAATATTCAAGAGAGTAGGATGGATTTTGTGATTAGTTTCTTGTATCTTGATAGATTGATAAGTCGTGGGCTTTTACGTTGATATCCGAGGAAGGCATAGTAATAGGTGCACTTCTGTGTAAGGACAACATAGGTTCATGTCTAATTAATCCTATTTAGATACATTTCTCAGTCCTTAGCCGGTTGTCTATTGCAAGAGAGAACCGGCAACTTTCTACATGTTTGGCAATTGAGGGATAAGAATTGGTGAACCATTTACATTTGAGAAATCCTACAAAGAAACCGAAACTCCTAGAATCTCCCTTTATCATAACCCAAAACACTAAACTCTTGTTTGTTGATCTTTAAGATTAGATTTGTTTACCTTACTTTGCTTTTGAAACGATTGGATAGTTGTTTGGCTAATTCGCATTGAGACATTTCTAGTGCTTATTCCAGTCTATGTGGATACGATAATCTTTTATATTACTTGCGACATTTTCGTACACTTGCGGAGAGCGAACAAGTTTTTGAGTTCACACGGCCATGTCATTCTCCACTTCTGTTGGTGCCAAACTCCACACGGCCCGAGCTCCATACCAGTGCAGGGCCGTGTGAGGTACACGGCCCGGTGCTTTCTCCCTTTGTTTCCTCCAATGCTTGCCCAAGGATGTAGATTCTTCACCAAATCGACTCCTGTGTACAGAAAATGCACAAAAAGCAGATCTCCGAATCAAAAGAGTAAATATGCTAAAAGGAAAGCTGGAAGTATAAAAATGCATAGATCAAGCATGGTCAAAGTATGTAAATGTGCGTAAAAACATGCATAAAAGAGTATATAATCTACGCACATCAGTTTCAAAATTGGCTAAAAGCTACATTTCAAAGTCAACCTTTTATTAGCCTTTTGAAAGAAAAATTGCTCTCTAGACCTTGAATCATAAAAAGCTAAGTGTTACTAAAATATTTTCTCCTCTTTAAAAAGCCTAAAGGTTCCAAAATCTTTGTTAAAGTTAAGATTTTTTCTCTTACCTTTTTCTTAATGCTTTTATAAAAAGTTAAGATTTTTTTAAACGTGCTTATTTTTTTGATGAATGGCAAAGGGGGAGAGTATAAAGAAATTCAAAAGAAAGGTCAAAAAAAGCCTTTGTTAAGGGAGAGCCTGACAAAGTTTAAGTTCTGACAAAGTTTAAGTTTTAGCTTAACCATGCTTGCATTCTAAATTATTAAGCTTGCTTACTTAAACTTTAAACATTTATTTCACTTAGCTTTGAATTTCAGTTGCCATAATCAAAAAGGGGAGATTGTTGGTGCAGGAAGCATCCGACGATCGACCGTTGTTTTGATAATGGAAAAGGAATCCAAAGTTAAGTTGTTTTGTGATCTAACGTACTTAATTGAGTGTTTCAGGAAAGTCCTAGCTGCGGTTAGGCAGGTGAAAAATCCTAGGGGGTGGTAATCCTATGCGGAAAGTCTTGGCGGTTCGAGAGCTTCAGGCAAAAGTCCTAGGGGGTAACCCTAGGTGGAAAGTCCTGGTGTCGCGAACCAGGTGAAAGACTGGACCAACCGGGAAGAGGAAGTTCAGCATAAAGTTCGGAAGTCTCGAACGCTGAGCAAAAGTCCAGTCGATCTGGAGGATCGCACTGGCAATAGGTAAATCTCCTGAGTGGAGTTGGTGAGGATGCATTCCCCGTAGAGGGAACAGTAGGCGTTGGGTCGACCTAGGGTTTCCGGTTGGAAATCCGAATTCAGACCCGGATAGTCCGATACCTGTCAAAGTTTATCTATTATATTATCTCTGTGCTAACTTTGTTTTGCAGGATTTGTGTTTGGGACTAACACAATTTGCAGGAACAAAGGAGCAACTCAGACCTTGGATGAACAGTGTCCGAGGCGCCTCCATGGGGCTTGGAGGTGCCTCGGGTGCTAACCGAAGCCAGCTGTCCAGAGACGCTGGAGGTGCCACGTGTTGGTTGCTACTCAGAAAACCTATAGGTTCCACTCTACAAAAATTTTGTACAAAGGTCTGAACCTTTTCCTAGCTACCATGTGTTCTTTTAAATTAAATTTTGGATCGCCTGCGGAACTTAACACGTTTGATCCAAAACATAATCTATTTGTTCTTTTAGGTTTTGACTTGGATCTCCTGCGGAACTTAACACGTTCGACCCAAGTCTCCTTTAGTTATTAATTCCATTAAATATTAATTTCCATAATTAGTTCCCAGTACTGACGTGGCGAGGCACATGACCTTCTTGGATATGGGAGCAACCACCACCGACTAGACAAAACCTTTTATAGAAATCTAATATTTAATTTCCTAAAATAACTTTAGGTTAACCAAAGAGAACAATCAAATCACAAGGAAAAGAAAAAACAAAAGAACACAACATCGAAAAACATATTTGAAATTCTAGAACATAAGCCTCTTGTATTTGGTATTATTTCCATAAATAACTAGCATGATGCGGAAAGAAAAATTACTAGTTATACCTTGTAGAAAAACCTCTTGATCTTCTACCGTATTCCTCTTCTAACCTCGGACGTTGTGTGGGCAACGATCTACCGAGATGAGAAACCACCAACCACCTTCTTCTCCTCCAAGCAAGGTTCGGCCACAAAGGAAAACTTCACCAAGGAGAAAAACCAAAATACTAACCAAGCTCCAAGAGATGCTAGCTTTCTCTCCTCCTTCTTCTTCTTCTCCGAGTAGTATCCGGCCACCACAAGAGCTCCAATAGAAGAAGGAGATTCGGCCACCACAAGAGGAAGAGAAAGAGAGGATGGCCGGCCACACCAAGGAACAAAAGAGGGAGAGAAAAGAATAGAGGTTGTGTCTTGTGAAGGCACCCTCAGTCCTTCTTTTATATTCCTTGGCCTAGGCAAATTAGGAAATTTAATTACAATAAAATTTCCTTAATTTTCCTTGACATGAATTAATTGAGAAAAATAAAATAAAATTTCCCAATCATCCTTGTGATGGCCGGCCACAATCAAAAGAGCAAATTAGGAGAGTTTCAATCAACAAATTAAAACTTCCTAATTTGTTTCCGGAAATTTTAAAAAATAAAATTTTTCTTTAAAAATCTCTTCATGGTTGATAAAAGGAAATTTCTATAATTTTAATTTTATCAACATGTGAATAATTTTAAAGAGAAAATAAAATATCTCACCAATCTACAAATAAGGAAAGAGATATAATCTCTTTCTTTAATCTTTTGTAGATCTTTTATAAGAGAGATATTTTAATTTAAATTCTATTTAATAAATTATTTCTTCCACATAATAAAAATTAAAATTAAAACTCCTTTTTAATTTATTTTGGCCGGCCCCCACTAGGTTGGGTTCAAGCTAGGGCTGGCCACCCAAATTCATACCTAGGCCGGCCCTAACTTGTTCCCAAGCTAGATTGGCCGGCCCCTATTGGGTGGGTATAGAAGGTGGGTATAGGTGGGTATAGTACTCTATAAATAAGAGGCTACGATAGGGACCGAGAGGAGGAATTGGTTTTGGCCTCCCGATAAAATTAAGCATCCCGTGTTCGCCCCGAACACACAACTTAATTTTATCAATGATAATTCATTCCACTAGAGAGCTATCATTGAACTACCGCACCAATCCCAAATTACATTTTTGGGCTCCTTCTTATTATGAGCATGTTAGTCTCCCTGTGTTTAAGATATCGAATGTCCACTAATTAAGTGAGTTACTGACAACTCATTTAATTAATATCTAAATACAAGAGTAGTACCACTCAACCTTATCGTCATGTCGGACTAAGTCCACCTGCAGGGTTTAACATGACAATCCTTATGAGCTCCTCTTGGGGACATTATCAACCTAGTATCTCTAGGACACAGTTTCCTTCTATAATCAACAACACACACTATAAGTGATACCATTTCCCAACTTATCGGGTTTATTGATTCATCGAACTAAATCTCACCCATTGATAAATTAAAGAAATAAATATCAAACATATATGCTTGTTATTATATTAGGATTAAGAGCACACACTTCCATAATAAATGAGGTCTTTGTTCCTTTATAAAGTCAGTATAAAAGAAACGACCTCTAATGGTCCTACTCAATACACTCTGAGTGTACTAGTGTAATTATATAGTCAAGATAAACTAATACCTAATTACACTACGACCTTCTAATGGTTTGTTCTTTCCATTTTAGTCGTGAGCTACTGTTTATAATTTATAATGTACTGATAATATCATCTTCTGTATGTGACACCACATACTATGTTATCTACAATATAAATTAAATGAACAACTACAACAAATGTAGACATTTTGACCAAATATGATTCTTTATTCATAATGAATGTTTACAAAGCTTAGGCTTTCAGTATACACTCCAACAATCTCCCACTTATACTAATGACTAAGCTGCCATATCTTCTACCATACATCTGATTCCCATTCCCTCCACATGCCGATCGAAAGCTTTCGCCGGAAGGGCCTTAGTGAAAGGATCTGCCAGGTTATCCGCTGATGCAATCTTGGCGATGACAACTTCTTCTCGCTTCACAATATCTCGTATCAGGTGGTACTTGCGCTCTATATGTTTACTTGCCTTATGGGCTCGTGGTTCCTTCGAGTTTGCAACTGCACCGCTATTATCACAATAAATTGTGATGATTTTGGGCAAACCAGGAATCACATCTAAGTCCATTAGAAAGTTCCTGAGCCATACTGCTTCTTTAGCTGCCTCAGAGGCTGCTACATACTCAGCTTCCATGGTTGAGTCCGAAACGCATTTCTGCTTAACACTCCTCCATGAAATGGCTCCACCTCCTAAAGTAAACACATAGCCTGATGTAGACTTACTGTTATCCCAATCTGATTGGAAATCTGAATCCGTGTAACCCACAGGAAGCAAATCGTCTGCTTGATAAACTAGCATATAATCTCTAGTCCTTCTCAGGTACTTTAATATATGCTTTACCGCAGTCCAATGTCCTTGTCCAGGGTTACTTTGATATCTGCTGACCATGCCCACAGCAAAATTGATATCAGGTCTCGTACATAGCATTGCATACATTAGGCTTCCTACAGCCGAAGCATAAGGAACTGCTTTCATGTCCTCTATCTCTTTTGATGTATTTGGAGACATCTCTTTAGATAGAGCTACTCCATGTCTAAAAGGTAAGAAACCTTTCTTGAAATCCTGCATGCTAAAACGAGCAAGGATTGTATCTATATATGAAGCTTGGGACAGACACAACATTCTTTTCTTACGATCCCTTATAACTTTGATCCCAAGAATGTGTGCACAATCTCCTAAGTCCTTCATATCAAATTGTTTGGACAACCATACCCTTACGTCTGATAATACTTTGACATTGTTGCCAATTAACAAAATATCATCTACGTATAGTACAAGAAATACCACCACGTTTCCGTTACACTTCTTATATACACAAGATTCATCCGGACTTTGAATAAATCCATATGACTGGATTACTTCATTAAACTGGATGTTCCAAGATCTTGAAGCTTGCTTTAGTCCATAAATGGACCGATTAAGCTTGCACACTAGATGCTCTTTGCCTTTTTCAATGAACCCTTCTGGTTGCTTCATATGGATGTTCTCTTCAAGACTTCCATTAAGGAAAGTTGTCTTGACATCCATTTGCCAAATCTCATAATCCATATGAGCAGCAATGGATAAGAGTATCCGGATAGATTTAAGCATGGCTACCGGTGAAAAGGTTTCCTCATAATCGATTCCCTCTTTCTGAGTGTACCCTTTCGCAACAAGCCTAGCTTTGAAGGTTTCTACCTTCCCGTCTGTCCCTCTTTTTCTTTTGTAGATCCACTTGCATCCAACGACTTTTATACCATCAGGTGGTTCTACAAGCTCCCAGACCTTATTAGAGTACATAGACTCTATTTCATAATTCATTGCCTTTTGCCAAGATGCTGCATCTATATCTTGGAGTGCTTAGTCATATGTTCGTGGATCAGGTTCATGTTTACCCGGGATCAAGTCCGAAGACTCTCCCAAAAACATGAATCTATCAGGCTGCCTTACAACCCTCCCACTACGACGAGACACTGTCTGTGGTTGTGTATCATGTGTGACACGTGTTGCAGTCTCTTGTGGTACTTCATCTTGTACTGTTGGTACTGAAGTAGACATGTCCTCTCTAAGTTCTTCTAAAACAACTTTACTACTGGGCTTGTGATCCATTATATAGTCTTCTTCTAAAAACTGGGCATTGGTACTAACAATGACCTTCTGGTCTTTAGGACTATAAAATAAACCTCCTTTCATTCCTTTGGGATATTCTACAAACACGCGAACTTCTGTACGAGATTCTAACTTATCAGCATATGGTTTTAGCACATGTGCTGGACTACCCCAAATCCGAATATGTCTTAGACTGGGTTTTCACCCATTCCACAATTCTATGGGAGTAGAAGAAACTGATTTAGAAGGTACTAAGTTCAGAACGTATACTGCTGTTTCCAGAGCATATCCCCAAAACGAATTTGGTAATTCTGAATAACTCATCATCGATCTAACCATCTCCATAAGAGTCCTATTCCTTCGTTCTGCTACACCATTCTGTTGGGGTGTTCCAGGTGCAGACAATTGGGATTGAATCCCAGCCTCTGATAAGTAATTCCTAAACTCTCCTAAGTGGTATTCGCCACCACGATCAGATCGTAGTGCCTTAATACTTTTACCTAATCGTTTCTCCACATCAGCCTTGTATTCTTTGAACTTATCAAAGCACTCGGACTTGCGGCGCATTAGGTAAATGTATCCGTATCTTGAATAATCGTCTATGAAAGAGACAAAATATTCAAAACCTCCTCTCGCTTGGACAGACATAGGACCTTACAAATCAGAGTGAACCAATTCTAACACTTCTTTGGCTCTATACCCCTTGGCCTTGAACGCCCTTTTGGTCATTTTACCTTCTAAGCAGGATTCACAAGTTGAAAAATTTTCAAACTCTAATGAACTCAAAAGTCCATCGGCTATAAGCCTCTGAATCCTACTTATGTTAATATGACCAAGCCTTAGATGCCAAAGATATGCTTGGTTCATTTCCGAAGGTTCTTTTCTCTTATTAGAATTAGAAGATGAGTTATAAATTTCCATGTTTTGCTTTGTGGAAGAAATTGGATTTAAAGTATACAAATTGCCAACTAATGCACCAGAACAGATAATCACTTTATTTCTTTTAATAACTACATCGTTACTGAAAGAAACTGAATATCCATCTAAAAACAGTTTAGAAACCGAAATTAAATTCTTTCTAAAACTGGGTACATAAAGACAATTTCTTAAAATCAAATTTTTATTTCTACTAAAAGATAAGTAGACGTCTCCCACTGCAACAGCTGCCACCTTAGTAGCATTGCCCATGTAGACGGTAATCTCCCCTTCAGATAGTCGTCGGGTTTCCTGACATGATCAGTGGCTCCCGTATCTACACACCAGGTGCTGGTAGATAACACCGTTAAACATGTTTCAACAACTAGAGCATGAGATATACCTTTGTTTTGGTTCCTACGAGGACAGTCCGCCTTCCAATGTCCTGCCTGCTTGCAGATGCCCTTGGGCTTCTTCACTCCAGCTTTAAATCCCGTACTCTGAGATTTATTCACTTTCTTTGCTGAACCAGCTTGTTTCTTCTTCTTCTTTCCTCTCGGTTTAGAAGTAGAACCATTTTCAGCAAAGTGAATTTGAGAATTATGACGAAATAATCCTTCTGCTGCTTGAAATTCTGTCAGTAGTTCCCCTAATGAATAAATCCTCTTATTCATATTATAGTTTAGGCGGAACTGCTCAAAACTTCTAGGTAGCGTTTGGAGGATCATATCGATCTGGGTTTCCCCATCAATTTCTCCTCCAAGGATCTGTATCTCGTTCAGATAAGCCATCATCTTTAGGATATGATCCCTTACAGGAGTACCCCCTTGCATGGTGGCTATCATTATCTTTCTCATGGCTTCTTGCCTAGAAGCCCTATCCTGATGACCAAAGAGTTCCTTGAGATTATTCATAATATCATAGGCTGTTGGTAAATCTTGATGCTGATGTTGCAATACATTTGACATTGAAGCCAAAATGTAACACCGCGCCATCTCATCTGTTTTTACCCATTTCCTATGATATTCAATCTCCTCTTGGGTAGATTCACCAGTAGGTGCTTCAGGGCACTGCTCAGTCAGTACAAATTTATAGCTTTCAGCAGTAAGGACAATGTCCAGGTTCCTTTTCCAATCTATGTAATTTGGTCCAGTAAGTCTATTCTGTTGAAGTATGATGGACAGTGGGTTGAAAGTCATCCTAAGAATCACAAATAACTTTTGGTCAGAACTCTAAATTTAGAATAATATTGATTCCTCAAACAATACTATTTTAAATTAACCAACACCTCATAACACCGTGAATTTTGTATGCCACGTTAGTGTGGATGTATACAAATTCAACATTTGTAAAAGGAGGGTTTTAACCCATTAATTTTATTATCTTGTCAACCTAACTTTTGACAAATAAAATTAATAGTTGGTATTATTTGGTCACACAAATAATAGCAGTGACTCCGTTGGGGAGGATACTATTAGATGTGTCTAAGTGTATACCATTACTTGACACTAAGTCCATTAATAAGATTATGCCCCTTCTGTTGGGGAAGATCACACGCTCTTAATTAACTTCCTATAGTCATCCAAAAATGGAAGTCTGTTCTAGTGATCCGCAAACAAGCTCATCCGTTATGGAGGAAGGCACTCAGAGCCAACGCGCAAGCTTGTTTGCATCACTTGCAAACCAGTAATGGAGACCATGGGATTTACTTAAAAATCCCTCTCCCACTTAGTTATTTATAAATGAGGAATTTTAACTATGCTAGCCTACTTAACTTGTAAACTAATATTCACACATATCACAATATAAAAGCAATAAATAGAAAATCTAATTTTCAACTATTGTGGCTTTTATCTCTAGTTGTCCTCCGTGTGTTGTCATCCCAAGCTGCTGCCATATTTGGCCACCGCTATCGGGTCTAGCTGTCGCATCCATCTTGCTACTAGTTCCGCTGCGCCTCTGGTCCTTAGAAGGTTCCACGCTTTGCAAGATTCGATCCGCGACATAAATAGAATTTTACATTTTGATCCTATATTCCATAAAAGGAATGTACATGTATCTAGATCAAAAATAAAATCCTAATAAAACTAAATACAGCTCCTGCTATATTTTAATACAATCATGCACACACATATAAATGCCCTTGACATGTCCAAGGGTCCAATCACACACATAATAACTAAAAGTCATAATAGTTGGATCCTGCATCCACAAAGTTAGCACATCCTACTATTAACCTGCCTAAATTATGTATGACATGTGCATAATTAACCAAATACCAAATACACAGAGGCAAAACCCTAGCTCTGATACCAATTGTTGGTTGCTACTCGGAAAACCTATAGGTTCCACTGTACAAAAATTTTGTACAAAGGTCTGAACCTTTTCCTAGCTACCACGTGTTCTTTTAAATTAAATTTTGGATCGCCTGCGGAACTTAACACGTTTGATCCAAAACATAATCTATTTGTTCTTTTAGGTTTTGACTTGGATCTCCTGCGGAACTTAACACGTTCGACCCAAGTCTCCTTAAGTTATTAATTCCATTAAATATTAATTTCTATAATTGGTTCCCAGTACTGACGTGGCGATGCACATGGCCTTCTTGGATATGGGAGCAACCACCACCGACTAGACAAAACCTTTTATAGAAATCTAATATTTAATTTCCTAAAATAACTTTAGGTTAACCAAAGAGAACAATCAAATCACAAGGAAAAGAAAAAACAAAAGAACACAACATCGAAAAACATATTCGAAATTCTAGAACATAAGCCTCTTGTATTTGGTATTATTTCCATAAATAACTAGCATGATGCGGAAAGAAAAATTACTAGTTATACCTTGTAGAAAAACCTCTTGATCTTCTACCGTATTCCTCTTCTAACCTCGGACGTTGTGTGGGCAACGATCTACCTAGATGAGAAACCACCAACCACCTTCTTCTCCTCCAAGCAAGGTTCGGCCACAAAGGAAAACTTCACCAAGGAGAAAAACCAAAATACTAACCAAGCTCCAAGAGATGCTAGCTTTCTCTCCTTCTTCTTCTTCTTCTTCTCCGAGTAGTATCCGGCCACCACAAGAGCTCCAATGGAAGAAGGAGATTCGGCCACCACAAGAGGAAGAGAAAGAGAGGATGGCCGGCCACACCAAGGAACAAAAGAGGGAGAGAAAACAATAGAGGTTGTGTCTTGTGAAGGCACCCTCAGCCCTTCTTTTATATTCCTTGGCCTAGGCAAATTAGGAAATTTAATTACAATAAAATTTCCTTAATTTTCCTTGACATGAATTAATTGAGAAAAATAAAATAAAATTTCCCAATCATCCTTGTGATGGCCGGCCACAATCAAAAGAGCAAATTAGGAGAGTTTCAATCAACAAATTAAAACTTCCTAATTTGTTTCCGGAAATTTTAAAAAATAAAATTTTTCTTTAAAAATCTCTTCATGGTTGATAATAGGAAATTTCTATAATTTTAATTTTATCAACATGTGAATAATTTTAAAGAGAAAATAAAATATCTCACCAATCTACAAATAAGGAAAGAGATCTAATCTCTTTCTTTAATCTTTTGTAGATCTTTTATAAGAGAGATATTTTAATTTAAATTCTATTTAATAAATTATTTCTTCCACATAATAAAAATTAAAATTAAAACTCCTTTTTAATTTATTTTGGTCGGCCCCCACTAGCTTGGGTTCAAGCTAGGGCCGGCCACCCAAATTCATACCTAGGCCGGCCCTAGCTTGTTCCCAAGCTAGCTTGGCCGGCCCCTATTGGGTGGGTATAGAAGGTGGGTATAGGTAGGTATAGTACTCTATAAATAAGAGGCTACGATAGGGACCGAGAGGAGGAATTGGTTTTTGTCTCCCGATAAAATTAAGCATCCCGTGTTCGCCCCGAACACACAACTTAATTTTATCAATGATAATTCATTCCAATAGAGAGCTATCATTGAACTACCGCACCAATCCCAAATTACATTTTTGGGCTCCTTATTATTATGAGCATGTTAGTCTCCCTGTGTTTAAGATATCGAGTGTCCACCAATTAAGTGAGTTACTGACAACTCATTTAATTAATATCTAAGTCCAAGAGTAGTACCACTCAACCTTATCGTCATGTCGGACTAAGTCCGCCTGCAGGGTTTAACATGACAATCCTTATGAGCTCCTCTTGGGGACATTATCAACCTAGTATCTCTAGGACACAGTTTCCTTCTATAATCAACAACACACACTATAAGTGATACCATTTCCCAACTTATCGGGTTTATTGATTCATCGAACTAAATCTCACCCATTGATAAATTAAAGAAATAAATATCAAACATATGTGCTTGTTATTATATTAGGATTAAGAGCACACACTTCCATAATAACTGAGGTCTTTGTTCCTTTATAAAGTCAGTATAAAAGAAACGACTTCTAATGGTCCTACTCAATACACTCTGAGTGTACTAGTGTAATTATATAGTCAAGATAAACTAATACCTAATTACACTACGACCTTCTAATGGTTTGTTCCTTTCCATTTTAGTCGTGAGCTACTGTTTATAATTTATAAGGTACTGATAACATCATCTTTTGTATGTGACACCACATACTATGTTATCTACAATATAAATTAAATGAACAACTACAACAAATGTAGACATTTTGACCAAATGTGATTCTTTATTCATAATGAATGTTTACAAAGCTTAGGCTTTCAGTATACACTCCAACACCTCGGAGGTCACTGGAGGCGCCTTGGACCAGGCGTTGGAGGCGCCTTGGAGCAGCTTGGAGGCGCCTTCAGTGGGATACAGTGTGACCAGATCAGAGCTGATCCACGCGTGCGACTCGGCGGCTTGGAGGCACCTCGAACAAGCTTGGAGGCACCTCCAGCACTGTTTAAAAGGGGACTTCGAGCAGCAACTTAACACAACAATTCACAAGTGATCCTTCTACGTTCAACTGCTAACGAGTTCATCCCGAAGTCCTGTGACGACATACCGACGACCCGGAACTCCAGATTTTGACATTGTTACTATCGGTATAGTTTTATTTTATAGTGCTAAATTGTAATAATCTTGTAACATTCTTTCGAGATTATAGTTGTTGCCCACCGAAAGCAGTCAACGACCGCGGGCCTTGAGTAGGAGTCGCTACAGGCTCCGAACCAAGTAAACGACCGTGTTCTTGTGTTGTTCCCTTTTCTTTATTTCCGCTGCGTGTTTCACTGCGATAGTTTTTACGAATTAAACGAAATAGCCACGAGAGCTATTCACCCCCCTCTAGCGCTTTCGATCCAACATAAGGCGCCTCCAGACCGCCGAGTCGCACGGGTGGATCAGCACAGACCAGGTTGAACCTTATCTAGTTCAAGGCACCTTCAAGCCTCCTTAAGGTGACTTCCAGCCTTGGTCCGAGGTGCCTCCAGCTTCATCCGAGGCACCTCTAGCTCCTTTGGACAGTGTGCTTCAGCTTGCACCCAAGGCGCCTCCAAGCTCCATGGAGGCACCTCAGACAGTATTCCTCCGAGGCTAAACTCTAGTTTTTGGCCCTGCAAAACATGTTAGTCCACAAACACATCCTGCAAAACCAAGTTAGCATAGATATTAATCAATATAATATTCTGACAGTCTTCGGACTGTCTGGGTCTGACTTGGATTTCCGACCGGAAGTCCTAGGTCGACCCGACACCTACTATTCCCTCTGCGGAGAACGCGTCCTCACCTACTCAACTCAGGAGATTTACCTGTTGCAGTACGATCCTCCAGATCGACTGGACTTTTGCTCGGCGCTTGATGCTTCCGGACTTTCTGCTGGACTCCCGCTTCCCGGCTCATCCTGTCTTCCACCTGGTTCGCGAAACCAGAACTTTTCACCTAGGGTTACCACCCCCTAGGACTTTTCCCTGAAGCCCTTGACCCGCCAAGACTTTCCGCATAGGGTTACCGTCCCCTATGACTTAGGGTTACCTCCCCCTAGGGGTTTCCACCTGCCTAACCGTAGCTAGGACTTTTGCCTAAGTACCACTTAGGACTTTCCTACAAGCTCCATGAACCTTGTTAGATAACAATATAACCTTAACTATGAATTCCTTTGCCATTATCAAAACCACAGTTCAATCGTTGGATGCTTCCCGCACCAACACTAAGCCTTTTAAGGTTTCTAGTAAATAACCAAGCGAGACATGCTTAGCAGAAGATATCCATGATCGGTTTGAATGATTGGTCGAGATACATATAACGTACAAGTAATAAACAACTTTATGACAGCCTGACAAGCTTGGCGGAAAATATTCTCTCAATGCTTCCTCGAATACATAAATATATTCCTTTGCATATGTCGTCAAGAATGCAGTTATAAATGACAAAAGAGGTACATCTGGGGTAAAAACAGATTCCTTGGAGAATTATTGCATGACGTCTAGGTTGCACTTTCTCCATCTCCTAACAAACTCTAACAAACTGGGGACCTCCTTATGATCGTGGAGGTTATATGAGGTAGTATAAAAGGGGGAATCCTCTCCACTAGCAAGGTGAGTGATTCAACTGAAACACTACTCTTCACTTCTTCATTACTGTGTTTCTTCCACTTGAGAGAGAAACTGATTGGAGCGTCGGAGGGCTTAGCCAGGGATTTTCACCCCGATCTTAGGTCACTGATACTTTGTTGGCTCATCTTGTTATGCGCAGGATCATGGAGAAACTTATCCAGGCCTCTGGAAGCTTGTCTTCGTTGGATCAACCCTTCATCGGAGCCAGTTCACCATCTCACTGATTTTAGACAGGATCAAATTTGGCACCATCTGTGGGAACATTCGCTTGAATTTGAAGCCGCGAGATGGAAGAGGCTAGAAAACTCAACACCATCACCTTAATTCAAGAGGATTTGGATCTGCTTATCTAAGCAAAAGCATAAAAACTTTTGCAACAACAACAAGCTAATACTAGAGGTACGCTGCCAATAGCACCAAATCCAGTGATATCAACAACTGTTCATGAGAGGGAAAGAGGGGTGGAGGAAGGCAATCCTGCTCATGTGTTCTCCGCTCCTCTCTCCCCAACCCCGACGTCCCCGAGCTTTCTTTCATACTCCTTTGTAGTAAGGAGGTCGAAGGGAGGCTCCCCAGGAATCTTTGGGAGAAGCACCAGTCTGAGATAAGCACAAGGGGGAAGATCGTGGTGAGAGATAGTTCCCCAGAGCGAATAGTCACTCCATTTTTCTCAATGGGTGTTGGATGTGTTGGTTGCTACACGGAAAACCTATAGGTTCCACTGTACAAAAATTTTGTACAAAGGTCTGAACCTTTTCCTAGCTACCAAGTGTTCTTTTAAATTAAATTTTGGATCGCCTGCGGAACTTAACACGTTTGATCCAAAACTTAATCTATTTGTTCTTTTAGGTTTTGACTTGGATCTCCTGCGGAACTTAACACGTTCGACCCAAGTCTCCTTAAGTTATTAATTCCATTAAATATTATTTTCCATAATTGGTTCTCAGTACTGACGTGGCGAGGCACATGGCCTTCTTGGATATGGGAGCAACCACCACCGACTAGACAAAACCTTTTATAGAAAGATAATATTTAATTTCCTAAAATAACTTTAGGTTAACCAAAGAGAACAATCAAATCAAAAGGAAAAGAAAAAAACAAAAGAACACAACTTTGAAAAACATATTCGAAATTCTAGAACGTAAGCCTCTTGTATTTGGTATTATTTCCATAAATAACTAGCATGATGCGGAAAGAAAAATTACTAGTTATACCTTATAGAAAAATCTCTTGATCTTCTACCGTATTCCTCTTCTAACCTCGGACGTTGTGTGGGCAACGATCTTCCGAGACGAGAAACCACCAATCACCTTCTTCTCCTCCTAGCTAGGTTCGGCCAACAAAAAGGAAGCTTCACCAAGGAAGAAAATCAAAACACTAACCAAGCTCCAAGTGTCACGCCCCAAAGGAGTCTCTGCCAGACAAAAATCCGACAGCACCTCCCCTGTACCGGTGACAATATGAAGCATCACTACAAACAAAATATACATCAACCACATGCGGCTGGAATATTTATATACACAACCACGCAGTTATAATAACAGCCCACTCGGCTGGAATGAAACAATTACAACCACGCAGTTATATATAAAACAGCCCACACGGCTGTACTAAAACACAGCGGAAAAATGAAGAAAAGCTCACACAACACAAATAAATACAATGCATGCTGGCACGGCTTAAACACAAATACAACACCAAAACCTGAAGATAGCCACATGGCTAAACACAAATACAATGCCAGAAATAATAAAAAGATATACAAAAGAAAACAAGTACGGTCTTCGGATGTGACGTAGGACCCGGCAGACAGGATACTCCGAGCGACACCAACCATCTACAAGCTACCTGAAACCATAAATGTATACATACGGTGGTGAGTATAGGTAACTCAGCGGGTAATAGAAAAGATAGTGCATGGTCATAAACAAAATGGAGATCACAAGTATACAGTCTCAGTAGGGAATAAAGAACATGATCATACTATCATAATCAATGCATCTGAACATACCTGACATAATAACCTGACATATAAACTGTACAAACCACAACTAACATAAGGACAGATACATACCCAATCCGGAATCGACGTAAGGTACAAAGATCAATAAACTCACTAGATCTGCAACAGATATACCCGTGACACCTGTGCAATATAAGTACGACTGCATATACATGTAAAATAAATGACATGTATGCAGCATGACAACCAAATGCAACAATCATATCGCAAACAAATGCAACAACGACAATCACATGCAACTAGTAACTACTAGGCATGTATGCAAATGCAGATGCACCGCGCATCAAATGCAAGAATAATAACTGCGTATGCATGCTCCATGGTCACCCCCGCCACCTCTCCAGACACCACGACCCCTGTATGGCCGAGAGGCTTGGGTCTGTGACGATTGTACTACCCTCCAGCCCACTATATAGTGGTCGAGGCGGACAGTCTGCTAGTAGCTATCTAACTACATAGCATCAGGGTCCCTGACTGCTCACAACGCCGGATCTCACTAAACCTCGTGACCGGGTGGCACGACAGGACTAGCAGCAACTGCTCCAACTACCACTACCCATAAGTGGCCGAGGGTGCGGTGCTAAACCAAACCAACTGATGACTCTCTCACCACAAGGGAGACAACGGTCATCAGATGCAATGAATGATGAACATGATATATATATATGTAATCATCATCCATGCAACAACCCCAAACCTCATAAATACCTCCGACAAGAGTATAATCGTCATGATACCTCCACGTATCCCACCAAACATATGTACACACTACACATGTATAATCAACCAAAAATCTCCAATAATCCCACCAGACACATGTACACAAAAGTATAAGTACAATCAACATGTATCCTCCAATAAAAACACAACAGACATGTGTATATACCCCAAACATACAATCAACACAACTCCTCCAAAAGTACATGACAAATACGTATGTACACCCCCATGTAAATGCACGGTCAACAAGATGACTCCTATAACACATCTCCACCTATGTACAGTCAACCTCATATACCCAATCAGCATGGTAATACCAACAACCCGACAATCCCTACAAGACATACTCTACACGTGTAATCACAACAGAGTAGATATCAAGAGTGTAGACTGTATATGAATTAAATAGATCATCACAAGGGTCAAGCATAAGTATCATACAGGAAAAACAACAACCGATCATGATATAAGATAAAGCAGCCTAAACCATCACATAATAGCCATGCACTAAGATCACGAAAGACTACGTAGAGGTCAAGGAATAAATACCCGCCTTAAAGTGTAGATCGTGCCAAGTAATCCCGTGTCGAGACGCTCGTCCCGAATCCAAGTCCTGTGATCAATATATATATATTTCATTTAGCTATATCCATATGAATTAAATAGCTAAATAAAATCCCTAACCCAATAGGATCACTCCAATCAAATCTGATCCCTGACTAATCCTCCAAATAATCCTTAACCACACAACCTAAATTCATCCATTAATCAAATTCCATCATATATTCTATTCCATCCCTACACCTCACAATATCAATCCAATGAACTCAATTAACAATCATGTAATCATCTCTAAAACTCCCCAAATCAATAATCCAATTTTTATCCAACATCAATAATATCTCCCAATTTCGATAATCATCCAATCAACCTATCAACCATATCATCAAACCATAATCAATCAATTGTATCATCTCTACTAAACATCCAACATCAATCTTACATAATCCATCTACTTCAATTAATCCAACGCAAAATAAATCACCACTGACCCTCACACTAATCAAATCCAATCATCCATAATCATCTCATTATCTCTTATCAATATGAATTAAATCAATACATCTACTTACCACAAATAAATCTAAACAAGAATAAAACCCTAGGTTCCTTAGAAAACCCAATTTAACAACCTACTGACGGAAATAACAGAGATACATCCATAGAAATTCACTTACCTTGAGATATGGCTACAAATCAAGAGCTCACTGCCCTACCAGCCTCTGTCCGGAAGCTACAAAAGAATGCACACACCAATTCTTCCAAGAATCAATCCATAAATCCAATCACATTGCAAAAGCTTTGTTGAAACCCTAATTCACAGCACTAACTCACCTCAACAGAATCTCACCTCAATCCAGATGCCACCAACCAATGATTCGCTGTTGGAGAAGAGTGCTGCCGGAAATGTTGGCCGGAGCTAGGGCATGGCTACATCCAGTCTGCCCCAATGATGGAAAGGAAATGGAGATTAGGTCGCTAGAAAAACTGATACAAGCCTTACCTTACTCCAATTCCTGCATCGGCAATCCGTCCACACTAAAGATCAGTGGCTGAGCAATGCCAATGAGAAAGAGGAACCAAAATCCAGTGAAGTGGACCTCCCAGATCCAAACTCCGACGACAAGGAGACGCTGGACATCTACCAGAGGCAACTAGGGCTCGAATCTCCCTCCTCACCGAGCCCTAGCCTAGCCGTGCCCTAGCCTCGCCGTGCCCTAGCCGCTGAGGAACAGCCGATCGCGAGCCGAAACCGCTGAGGATGCAATCGCTCCGCCGGAGATGATCTGGACAACGCTGGTACCATCGAAGTCCGGCGGCTCTTCCTCTGGCGACTCGACGAGGACAGAAATCACGGGGGCATCGGGTCATCCGCGCACAAGAGAGAAATCGAGAGAGAGGAATGGGTCTTAGCTTCCCTCCTCGAGAAGCTGCTCTAGTGAATGCCTTGCGCCGGCGACGCCGAGAGGGAAGGAGAGGATTATCGCCGGTCTTCGGTGAATTTTGGGGAAGGAGAAGAGAGTATCGGCGTCGGGGGAGGAAGGAAAGGGGTTAGGGATCGACGTTTGGGAAAAGAAAAATGAAAAGGAAATATAAATAAATCCAACAATTCCTCACTTAAGCGGGATATCCCAAACAGGCTTTATCCGAACCCATAAATTCGTCCCCGTAAAACCCGTCGTACGAGCTCCGAAAAATTTCCAGAAAATTTCTAAAAATTCCGAAAAAATTCTATAAGGCTATTTCCCAAATAACCTTATTAATTTAATTTTTCAATATCTTACACCAAGAGATGCTAGCTTTCTCTCCTTCTTCTTCTTCTTCTCCGAGTAGTATCCGGCCACCACAAGAGCTCCAATGGAAGAGAAGGGTTCGGCCACCACAAGAGGAAGAGAGGGAGAGGATGGCGGGCCACACCAAGGAACAAAAGAGGGAGAGAAATAATAGATGTTGTGTCTTGTGAAGGCACCCTCACCCCTTCTTTTATATTCCTTGGCCTAGGCAAATTAGGAAATTTAATTACAATAAAATTTCCTTAATTCCCTTGACATGATTTAATTGAGAAAAATAAAATAATATTTCCCCAATTAATCAATGATGGCCGGCCACATCAATGGGAAGCAAATTGGACAAGTTTCAATCAACAATTAAAACTTTCCTTATTTGTTTCCGGAAATTTTAAAAATAAAATTTCTCTTCAAAAAATCTCTTCATGATTAATAAAAAGAAATTTCCATAATTTTAATTTTACAACATGTGAATAATTTTTAAAGAGAAAATAAAATATCTCACCAATCTTCAAATAAGGAAAGAGATCTAATCTCTTTCTTTAATCTTTTGTAAATTTTACAAGAGATATAATTTTATTTAAATCCTCTTTAATAAATTATTTCTTCCACATAATAAAAATTGAAATTGAAATTCTTTTTAATTTATTTTGGCCGGCCCTACTAGCTTGGGTTCAAGCTAGGGCCGGCCACCCAATATTATGCCTAGGCCGGCCCTAGCTTGTTCCCAAGCTAGCTTGGCCGGCCCCTATTGGGTGGGTATAGAAGGTGGGTATAGGTGGGTATAGAACTCTATAAATAAGAGGCTACGATAGGGACCGAGAGGAGGAATTGATTTTTGTCTCCCGATAAAATTAAGCATCCCGTGTTCGCCCCGAACACACAACTTAATCTTATCAAAGATAATTCATTCCACTAGAGAACTATCATTGAACTACCGCACCAATCCCAAATTACATTTTTGGGCTCCTTCTTATTATGAGTGTGTTAGTCTCCCTGTGTTTAAGATATCGAATGTCCACTAATTAAGTGAGTTACTGACAACTCATTTAATTAATATCTAAATCCAAGAGTAGTACCACTCAACCTTATTGTCATGTCGGACTAAGTCCACCTGCTGGGTTTAACATGACAATCTTTATGAGCTCCTCTTGAGGACATTATCAACCTAGTATCTCTACAACACAGTTTCTTCTATAATCAACAACACACACTATAAGTGATACCATTTCCCAACTTATCGGGTTTATTGATTCATCGAACTAAATCTCACCCATTGATAAATTAAAGAAATAAATATCAAACATATGTGCTTGTTATTATATTAGGATTAAGAGCACACACTTCCATAATAACTGAGGTCTTTGTTCCTTTACAAAGTTAGTATAAAAGAAACGACCTCTAATGGTCCTACTCAATACACTCTGAGTGTACTAGTGTAATTATATAGTCAAGATAAACTAATACCTAATTACACTACGACCTTCTAATGGTTTGTTCCTTTCCATTTTAGTCGTGAGCTACTATTTATAATTTATAAGGTACTGATAACATCATCTTCTGCATGTGACACCACATACTATGTTATCTATAATATAAATTATATGAATAACTACAAACAAATGTAGACAATTTGACCAAATGTGATTCTTTATTCATAATGAATGTTTACAAAGCTTAGGCTTTCAGTATACACTCCAACAATCTCCCACTTATACTAATGACTAAGCTGCCATATCTTCTACCATACATCTGATTCCCATTCCCTCCACATGCCGATCGAAAGCTTTCGCCGGAAGGGCCTTAGTGAAAGGATCTGCCAGGTTATCCGCTGATGCAATCTTGGCGATGACAACTTCTCCTCGCTTCACGATATCTCGTATCAGGTGGTACTTGCGCTCTATATGTTTACTTGCCTTATGAGCTCGTGGTTCCTTCGAGTTTGCAACTGCTCCGCTATTATCACAATAAATTGTGATGATTTTGGGCAAACCAGGAATCACATCTAAGTCCATTAGAAAGTTCCTGAGCCATACTGCTTCTTTAGCTGCCTCAGAGGCTGCTAAATACTCAGCTTCCATGGTTGAGTCCGAAACGCATTTCTGCTTAACACTCCTCCATGAAATGGCTCCACCTCCTAAAGTAAACACATGGCCTGATGTAGACTTACTGTTATCCCTATCTGATTGGAAATCTGAATCCGTGTAACCCACATGGAGCAGATCGTCTGCTTGGTAAACTATCATATAATCTATAGTCCTTCTCAGGTACTTTAGTATATGCTTTACCGCAGTCCAATGTCCTTGTCCAGGGTTACTCTGATATCTGCTGACCATGCCCACGGTAAAACAGAAATCAGGTCTCGTACATAGCATTGCATACATTAGGCTTCCTACAGCTGAAGCATAAGGAACTGCTTTCCTGTCATCTATCTCTTTCGATGTCTTTGGAGACATCTCTTTAGATAGAGCTACTCCATGTCTAAAAGGTAAGAAACCTTTCTTGGAATCCTGCATGCTAAAACGAGCAAGGATTGTATCTATATATGAAGCTTGGGACAGACACAACATTCTTTTCTTACGATCCCTTATAACTTTGATCCCAAGAATGTGTGCACAATCTCCTAAGTCCTTCATATCAAATTGTTTGGACAACCATACCCTTACGTCTGATAATACCTTGACATTGTTGCCAATTAGCAAAATATCATCTACGTATAGTACAAGAAATACCACCACGTTTCTGTTACACTTCTTATATACACAAGACTCATCCGGACTTTGAATAAATCCATATGACTGGATTACTTTATTAAACCGGATGTTCCAAGATCTTGAAGCTTGCTTTAGTCCATAAATGGACCGATTGAGCTTGCACACTAGATGCTCTTTGCCTTTTTCAATGAACCCTTCTGGTTCCTTCATATGGATGTTCTCTTCAAGACTTCCATTAAGGAAAGCTGTCTTGACATCCATTTGCCAAATCTCATAATCCATATGAGCAGCAACGGATAAGAGTATCCGGATAGACTTAAGCATGGCTACCGGTGAAAAGGTTTCCTCATAATCAATTCCTTCTTTCTGAGTGTACCCTTTCGCAACAAGCCTAGCTTTGAAGGTTTCTACCTTCCCGTCTGTCCCTCTTTTCCTTTTGTAAATCCACTTGCATCCAACGGCTTTTATACCATCAGATGGTTCTACAAGCTCCCAGACCTTATTAGAGTCCATAGACTCTATTTCAGAATTCATTGCCTTTTGCCAAGATGCTGCATCTATTTCTTGGAGTGCTTCGTCATATGTTCGTGGATCAGGTTCATGTTTACCCGGGATCAAGTCCGAAGACTCTCCCAAAAACATGAATCTTTCAGGCTGCCTTACAACCCTCCCACTACGACGAGGCACTGTCTGTGGTTGTGTATCATGTGTGACACGTGTTGCAGTCTCTTGTGGTACTTCATCTTGTACTGTTGGTACTGAAGTAGGCATGTCCTCTCTAAGTTCTTCCAAAACAACTTTGCTACTGGGCTTGTGATCCATTATATAGTCTTCTTCTAAAAACTGGGCATTGGTGCTAACAATGACCTTCTGGTCTTTAGGACTATAAACTAAACCACCTTTCGTTCCTTTGGGATATCCTACAAACACGCGAACTTCTGTACGGGATTCTAACTTATCAGCATCTGGTTTCAGCACATGTGCTGGACTACCCAAATTCGAATATGTCTTAGACTGGGTTTTCGCCCATTCCACAATTCTATGGGAGTAGAAGAAACTGATTTAGAAGGTACTAAGTTCAGAACGTATACTGCTGTTTCCAGAGCATATCCCCAAAATGAATTTGGTAATTCTGAATAACTCATCATTGATCTAACCATCTCCATAAGAGTTCTATTCCTTCGTTCTGCTACACCATTCTGTTGGGGTGTTCCAGGTGCAGACAATTGGGATTGAATCCCAGCCTCTGATAAGTAATTCCTAAACTCTCCTAAGAGGTATTCGCCACCACGATCAGACCGTAGTGTCTTAATACTTTTACCTAGTCGTTTCTCCACATCAGCCTTGTATTCTTTGAACTTATCAAAGCACTCGGACTTACGGCGCATTAGGTAAATGTATCCATATCTTGAATAATCGTCTATGAAAGAGACAAAATATTCAAAACCTCCTCTTGCCTGGACAGACATAGGACCACACAAATCAGAGTGAACCAATTCTAACACTTCTTTGGCTCTATACCCCTTGGCCTTGAATGACCTTTTGGTCATTTTACCTTCTAAGCAGGATTCACAAGTTCGAAAATTTTCCAACTCTAATGAACTCAAAAGACCATCGGCTATGAGCCTCTGAATCCTACTTAAGTTAATATGACCAAGCCTTAGATGCCAAAGATATGCTTGGTTCATTTCCGAAGGTTCTTTTCTCTTATTAGAATTAGAAGATGAATTATAAATTTCCATGTTTTGCTTTGTGGAAGAAATTGGATTTAATGTATACAAATTGCCAACTAATGCACCAGAACAGATAATCACTTTATTTCTTTTAATAACTACATCGTTACTGAAAGAAACTGAATATCCATCTAAAAACAGTTTAGAAACTGAAATTAAATTCTTTCTAAAACTGGGTACATAAAGACAATTTCTTAAAACCAAATTTTTATTTCTACTAAAAGATAAGTAGACGTCTCCCACTGCAACAGCTGCCACCTTAGTAGCATTGCCCATGTAGACGGTAATCTCCCCTTCAGATAGTCGTCGGGTTTCCTGGAACCCCTGCAAGGAATTGTAGACATGATCAGTGGCTCCCGTATCTACACACCAGGTGCTGGCAGATAACACCGCTAAACATGTTTCAACAACTAGAGCATGAGATATACCTTTGTTTTGGTTCTTACGAGGACAGTCCGCCTTCCAATGTCCTGCCTGCTTGCAGATGAAGCACTTGGCCTTGGGCTTCTTCACTCCAGCTTTAAATCCTGTACTCTGAGATTTATTCACTTTCTTTGCTGAGCCAGCTTGTTTCTTCTTCTTCTTTCCTTTCGGTTTAGAAGTAGAACCATTTTCAGCATAGTGAATTTGAGAATTATGACGAAATAATCCTTCTGCAGCTTGAAGTTCTGTCAGTAGTTCCCCTAATGAATAAATCCTTTTATTCATATTATAGTTCAGGCGGAACTGCTCAAAACTTCTAGGTAGCGTTTGGAGGATCATATCGATCTGGGTTTCCCCATCAATTTCTCCTCCAAGGATCTGTATCTCGTTCAGATAAGCCATCATCTTTAGGATATGATCCCTTACAGGAGTACCCTCTTGCATGGTGGCTGTCATTATCTTTCTCATAGCTTCTTGTCTAGAAGCCCTATCCTGATGACCAAAGAGCTCCTTTAGATTGTTCATAATATCATAAGCTGTTGGTAAATCTTGATGCTGATGCTGCAATACATTTGACATTGAAGCCAAAATGTAACATCGCGCCATCTCATCTGCCTTTACCCATCTCTTATGATATTCATCTCCTCTTGGGTAGATTCACCAGTGGGTGCATCAGGACAAGGTTCAGTCAGTACAAATTTATAGCTTTCAGCAGTCAGAACAATGTCCAGGTTCCTTTTCCAATCTATGTAATTAGGTCCAGTAAGTCTATTTTGTTGAAGTATGATGGACAGTGGGTTGAAAGTCATCCTAAGAATCACAAATAACTTTTGGTCAGAACTCTAAATTTAGATTAATATTGATTCCTCAAACAATACTATTTTAAATTAACCAACACCTCATAACACCGTGAATTTTGTATGCCACGTTAGTGTGGACGTATACAAATTCAACATTTGTAAAAGGAGGGTTTTAACCCATTAATTTTATTATCTTATCAACCTAACTTTTTGACAAATAAAATTAATAGTTGGTATTATTTGGTCACACAAATAATAGTAGTGACTCTGTTGGGGAGGATACTATTAGATGTGTCTAAGTGTATACCATTACTTGACACTAAGTCCATTAATAAGATTATGCCCCTTCCGTTGGGGAAGATCACACGCTCTTAATTAATTTCCTATAGTCATCCAAAAATGGAAGTCTGTTCTAGTGATCCACAAACAAGCTCATCCGTTATGGAGGAAGGCACTCAGAGCCAACGCGCAAGCTTGTTTGTATCACTTACAAACCAGTAATGGAGACCATGGGATTTATTTAAAATCCCTCTCCCACTTAGTTATTTATAAATGAGGAATTTTAACTATGCTAGCCTACTAAACTTGTAAACTAACATGCACACACAGCACAATATAAAAGAAATAAATAGAAAATTTAATTTTCAACTATTATGGCTTTTATCTCTAGTTGTTCTCCGTGTGTTGTCATCCCAAGCTGCTGCCATATTTGGCCACCGTCATCGGGTCTAGCTGTCGCATCTGCTCCTAGTTCCGCTGCGCCTCTGGTCCTTAGAAGGTTCCACGCTTTGCAAGATTCGATCCGCGACATAAATAGAATTTTACATTTTTGATCCTATATTCCATAAAAGGAATGTACATGTATCTAGATCAAAAATAAAATCCTAATAAAACTAAATACAGCTCCTGCTGTATTTTAATACAATCATGCACACACATATAAATGCCCTTGACATGTCCAAGGGTCCAATCACACACATAATAACTAAAAGTCATAATAGTTGGATCCTGCATCCACAAAGTTAGCACATCCTACTATTAACCTGCCTAAATTATGTATGACATGTGCATAATTAAACTAAATACCAAATACACAAAGGCAAAACCCTAGCTCTGATACCAATTGTTGGTTGCTACTCAGAAAATCTATAGGTTCCACTGTACAAAAATTTTGTACAAAGGTCTAAACCTTTTCCTAGCTACCATGTGTTCTTTTAAATTAAATTTTGGATCGCCTGCGGAACTTAACACGTTTGATCCAAAACTTAATCTATTTGTTCTTTTAGGTTTTGACTTGGATCTCCTGCGGAACTTAACACGTTCGACCCAAGTCTCCTTAAGTTATTAATTCCATTAAATATTATTTTCCATAATTGGTTCCCAGTACTGACGTGGCGAGGCACATGACCTTCTTGGATATGGGAGCAACCACCACCGACTAGACAAAACCTTTTATAGAAAGATAATATTTAATTTCCTAAAATAACTTTAGGTTAACCAAAGAGAACAATCAAATCACAAGGAAAAGAAAAAAATAAAAGAACACAACTTCGAAAAACATATTCGAAATTCTAGAACGTAAGCCTCTTGTATTTGGTATTATTTCCATAAATAACTAGCATGATGCGGAAAGAAAAATTACTAGTTATACCTTGTAAAAAAACCTCTTGATCTTCTACCGTATTCCCCTTCTAACCTCGGACGTTGTGTGGGCAACGATCTTCCGAGACGAGAAACCACCAATCACCTTCTTCTCCTCCTTGCTAGGTTCGGCCAACAAAAAGGAAGCTTCACCAAGGAAGAAAATCAAAACACTAACCAAGCTCCAAGAGATGCTAGCTTTCTCTCCTTCTTCTTCTTCTTCTCCGAGTAGTATCCGGCCACCACAAGAGCTCCAATGGAAGAGAAGGGTTCGGCCACCACAAGAGGAAGAGAGGGAGAGGATGGCCGGCCACACCAAGGAACAAAAGAGGGAGAGAAATAATAGATGTTGTGTCTTGTGAAGGCACCCTCACCCCTTCTTTTATATTCCTTGGCCTAGGCAAATTAGGAAATTTAATTATAATAAAATTTCCTTAATTCCCTTGACATGATTTAATTGAGAAAAATAAAATAATATTTCCCCAATTAATCAATGATGGCCGGCCACATCAATGGGAAGCAAATTGGACAAGTTTCAATCAACAATTAAAACTTTCCTTATTTGTTTCCAGAAATTTTAAAAATAAAATTTCTCTTCAAAAAATCTCTTCATGATTAATAAAAAGAAATTTCCATAATTTTAATTTTACAACATGTGAATAATTTTTAAAGAGAAAATAAAATATCTCACCAATCTACAAATAAGAAAAGAGATCTAATCTCTTTCTTTAATCTTTTGTAAATTTTACAAGAGAGATAATTTTATTTAAATCCTCTTTAATAAATTATTTCTTCCACATAATAAAAATTAAAATTGAAATTCTTTTTAATTTATTTTGGCCGGCCCTACTAGCTTGGGTTCAAGCTAGGGTCGGCCACCCAATATTATACCTAGGCCGGCCCTAGCTTGTTCCCAAGCTAGCTTGGCCGGCCCCTATTGGGTGGGTATAGAAGGTGGGTATAGGTGGGTATAGAACTCTATAAATAAGAGGCTACGATAGGGACCGAGAGGAGGAATTGGTTTTGGTCTCCCGATAAAATTAAGCATCCCGTGTTCGCCCTGAACACACAACTTAATCTTATCAATGATAATTCATTCCACTAGAGAACAATCATTGAACTACCGCACAAATCCCAAATTACATTTTTGGGCTCCTTCTTATTATGAGTGTGTTAGTCTCCCTGTGTTTAAGATATCGAATGTCCACTAATTAAGTGAGTTACTGACAACTCATTTAATTAATATCTAAATCCAAGAGTAGTACCACTCAAACTTATTATCATGTCGGACTAAGTCCACCTGCAGGGTTTAACATGACAATCATTATGAGCTCCTCTTGAGGACATTATCAACCTAGTATCTCTAAGACACAATTTCCTTCTATAATCAACAACACACACTATAAGTGATACCATTTCCCAACTTATCGGGTTTATTGATTCATCGAACTAAATCTCACCCATTGATAAATTAAAGAAATAAATATCAAACATATGTGCTTGTTATTATATTAGGATTAAGAGCACACACATCCATAATAACTGAGGTCTTTGTTCCTTTACAAAGTCAGTATAAAAGAAACGACCTCTAATGGTCCTACTCAATACACTCTGAGTGTACTAGTGTAATTATATAGTCAAGATAAACTAATACCTAATTACACTACGACCTTCTAATGGTTTGTTCCTTTCCATTTTAGTCGTGAGCTACTGTTTATAATTTATAAGGTACTGATAACATCATGTTCTGCATGTGACACCACATACTATGTTATCTACAATATAAATTATATGAACAACTACAAACAAATGTAGACAATTTGACCAAATGTGATTCTTTATTCATAATGAATGTTTACAAAGCTTAGGCTTTCAGTATACACTCCAACAGGATGATCCACTGCTAAAACTTTATTAGATAGGATCAAAGTTAGTAGTTTTGGTAGTCCTCTAAGTCATTTAGTTTGGTGAGGTTTCTAAAGTTGGTGTGCGATAGTCTTCTATGTCATAGTTAGGTTTCCTCCTTGTATGTCAAGTGATACTTAAGTGAGGAGCTGGCAAGGTTAATTATGTAAATATTTTTATCCCTTAGTCGTTTTAATTTTATTGTGGGGTCTTTCATATATTTAATTTAACATTCAGTGGATGTAAACATAACTTTATACTCTGAATTACACAATTGACTGACACTAAGTAAATTGGATTTGAAATTTTCAATCAGTAGTGTTAGGGTTGAAATATGTTGGGGGGGTTGGGGGTGAATAGCTTGTCGCGCGCTCGTTGCTTGCTTCTTTGATGATGATATGCAGCGGAAAATACTCAAGCAATACTAATACTTAGGATTTACTTGGTATCCACCTCAAGAAGATGTGACTAATTGATGTGCATAAATATTATGATGGTTTATGCATGTTTTTACGCACATTCACTTGCTTTATACGTACATATTCTTTGTATGATCGCCTCTTTTATCATGTACTCATCATATATACTATTTTGTACGGATATCTGCTCTTTTTTTGGTTTTGTGTTGACAGGGACAACTTTCGGAGCGAAAACAACGTTTATCGTCGCACCGGAGCGAGCTAGAGAACACGGTCGTGCAAACCTTGCACGACCATGTGGCCAAACAAAAGAAGAGAAGTGCACAACTGTGCAACCCTTGCACGGCCGTGCGACCAACCCAGAGGCGGATCAGAACACGGCCGTGCAACCCTGCACGGTCGTGCCCCCCCATGACCGAGACCAAGAAGCACACGGCCGTGCAACTTTGCACAACTGTGTCCCCTGAAGCCGAGTCCCAGCATCTGTAACACCCATGAAATTTTAATAGGTATATGAATATTATTTTCCTTAGAGCATAAAGAAATGAAAAGAATAAGAGAAAAAGAAAAATAACAACAAAAGAAAATATAGAATAAGAAGAGGTGAGGTCAAGGATTGAACCTTGAACCCCCCACAATTGATGGAGATAAATTGATGAATGATAACCATTAGGATAAGGAGTAATAATTGGATAGAAAGGAATGAAAAATTTAGTTAAAGGAGAAAAGGAAACTAAGAAAAAAGAACAAGAGAAAACCAAGTTGCTTACCTTCTTTTCCCTCTTGGTTAAGAAAAGGGAGCAAGCAAAAGAGGGATTGACTACTTCCCTCCCTCTCTCTATTTTCGTGGGAATTAAAGGAGTGGGGGAAAAGAGGAGTTGAGGGAATGAATGGGGACATGTTTCATTTGGCAAAGGGATAAATAGGGTTAGAGAAGAAAAACAAAGGATTTAATTCATTTTCTTCTTCCTCCTTCTCTCTTCCTCATTCTTCACCGAACCAAGAAAAACTTCCCTCACCTCATACCAATAGCTAAGTTAAGTTCTTCTCCAAGAAAGCTAATTTCCGAGAAGAAACCTTCAAGTTCTAGCCATTACAAGCAAAGGAAACAAAAGGAGGTACAAGAAGAAGAAGCTTCCTTCTTCCTTGATACCTAGAACACTTTTCTCTCTAAGGAAAAACCACAAGCGAAAGGAAGTAAGTTCCCCTCACCTGTGGTACAATAGCTCTTATTTTTATATGAAGATTCGATCACAAAAAAAGCTAAGAAAACATCATGAAGAAATTCTAACCAAGAGAAAAACCAAAGGAAGGACCTAGAGAATGAAAGGATCTAAAATTAATATGCTTGATATTTCTCTTGTAGCATGTATTTTATGGTAAGGATTTATCTATGTTAAAATGTTTGGTAGAACTTAAATTCATGAGTATTCGTCCATGGTAGAACTAAGGACCCAGGAGAGCTTTAATTTAAAACTAAGCATGCCAAGATTTCCTTAAGATAAGTTATGAAACTATTATGATATGCCATGATTGTATGTTAAGTTGAACTCTATTTCATGTCCATGAAGGTTCGGATTGTTAGTTAGAGCCCTAGAGCCAATCATTTGATGATTGTATGGACTCATTATATCATATTCTTGTATATTAATAAAGGCATTTAGTTTGATTATTATACTTACTTATATTGGTGCCAAATAAACTAAGTATAATAGCGTCCTTGAGTAGAAGGTTCTCACCTATATCAATCGGTTAGTTGAACCGATAGTGAGATGATATAGGGAACACTACTCTAAATCATTCCTAGTCGAGTATTAACATTCAGGGATAATGTTAATGCAATAAGACTAGCATGTAGGTCAACTCGATGACTTGATCTCACAAGTCATGGATATAGAGATATCAAGTTGACATATGGGTATGCATTAGAGAATGTATACTGAATGACCCGCCATGAGAAAGTATCATGGATCGTTATATGAGTGTCATATACTTTCTCATGTGGCTATTAGTATGACTATTAGTCCTTGGACCTGAAGTCACCATGGATCCCTACATAAGGAGTTATGTACTTTGGTTTCGTCAAACGTCACCCGTAACTGGGTGGACTATAAAGGCGATTACCGGGTATGTAACAAATTATGCAGAGGGATGTGAGTGATGTAGATGGGATCTATCCCTCCCATATGACGGGAGCGACATCGGTATTCTTGATAGAGTGAGACCACTAAGTGCATGGCCATGCCCAAATGAGTCAACATTAGATGTTGAGCTCATTTGATCGAGTGAGTCTACTTGGAGTTCAAGATTTAGATTGATTAGAGGATGACACGGTCTATGCCTCATATTGATCAATCTAGATGTCTAGGATAGAAGGACAATGTCACATATTGTGAGGAGTCACAATTAGTAGTCACAAGGTGATGTTGGATCTCAACATTCTTGTAACTTGGGTAGTAATGATGTATTGCTAGATACCGCTCATTACTTATGCTTCTAAATGAGTTTAGGGGCATTGCCAACGTTACAAGAACCTATTGGGTCACACACAAAGAACATGTGGATGGAGATTAGGTTCATATGATGAACCAATTGGATTAGGTTCATATGATGCACCAAAGATTGGATTCAAATTAGACTTATTGAGTTAGACTCAATTAGATTCAATTGTTGAATGAGTCTAATTTAAATTTGATTTATTGAGTCAATTTATATTAATGAATTGAGATTCATTAAATTGAAATTGACTTGAATCAAAGGTTGGATTTAACTCAACAAGGAAGAAAATTGGTCAATTTTGACTTGACCAAATGGATGTTGAAACATCAAGTTTGACTTGATGCATTGCCACATCATGTAGGTTGACTCATCCTACATGGCATGACACATAGTAGCCACATCACCTCCACCTCATGAGGTGTGCCTGTTGGATCGAGACGCGCTAGAGGGGGGGGGGGGGGGGAATAGCGCTCATGGCTAAATTTTACGTTTATCGGAATCGTGAAAATATCGGAGTTAAAACACGCAGCGGAAAGTAAACAAACACACAAAGAGACAAGCTTTTTACTTCGTTCGGAGCCTAAGGCGACTCCTACTCAAAGGCCCGCAATCCTTGATCACTTCCGGTGGGCAACAGCTATAATCACGATAGTAATTACAAATTACACTGAAAGTATTGAAGTAAGCTTGTACCGACAACTTAAGAAAGAAGAAGATTGAAGCTCCGGGTCGTCGGAATGTCGCAGCAGCACTTCGGAATGACTTTGTTAGTAGCACGTTGAAGAAGGAAAGCTCAGAACTTGATGCTTTGAGATGCTGGTCGAAACCCCCTTATAAAAGGTGTTCAAGGCGCCTTGAAGGCTGTTCAAGGCGCCTCCATGCTGCCTAGTCTTCCGCGTGGATCAGATCTGAACTAGTCGAACTTCATCCCTTGGAGGCGCCTTATACCCTGCTCAAGGCGCCTTCCAAGGCGCCTTATACTCCCTTCAAGGCGCCTTCGATGAACTTTCATAGCCAGCTCAGCTTTTGCACCCGAGGCGCCTCCAAGCTCCATGGAGGCGCCTCGGACACTGTTCATCCGAGGCTTAAAGTTGCTCCTTTGCACCTGCAAGATACGTTAGTCCCAAACCATATCCTGCAACACAAAGTTAGCATAATAAACATGATAAATGAAGTATAGACAGTCTCCGAACTGTCCGAGTCTGACTTCGGGTTTCCAACCGGAAACCCTAGGTCGACCCGACGCCTACTGTTCCCTCTACGGGGAACGCGTCCTCACCTACTCCACTCAGGAGATTTACCTATTGCCAGTCGATCCTCCAGATCGACTGGACTTTTGCTCAGCACTCGATGCTTCCGGACTTTCTGCTGGACATCCGCTTCCCCGGCTAGTCCAGTCTTTCACCTGGTTCGCGACACCAGGACTTTCCACCTAGGGTTACCGCCCCCTAGGACTTTTGCCTGAAGACATCGACCTACCAAGACTTTCCGCATAGGGTTACCACCCCCTTTGAGCTAGGGTTACCACTTCCTAGGGTTTTACCTTTTGCCTAACCGCAGCTAGGACTTTCCTGAAATTCTCACGTAGACTTGTTAGACTACAAAACATCTTAACTTTGAATTCTTTGCCATTATCAAAACACGAGTTCGATCGTCGGATGCTTCCCGCACCAACAATCTCCCCCTTTTTGATTATGGCAACTCAAATTCAAAGTTAAGTAAATAAACGAATAGATAGACATTTTTAGCACAGGCAAATCTGCTAAGTATAGATGAACAAGGTGGGTAACTAAAGCAAGTTTGCCCTATATGCTCCCCCTTAACTTTTGCTCCCCGTTAACTTTTGCCTCCCTAATTTTTAATTTTAACTTGAATTTTATGTTCACATTTTTACTTTTGCTACTCTCCCCCTTTGCCATAACTCAAAAATGGGCAATTATAGATATTTGATTGAGTTGTACACAATTAAGGTCAACAGTTTAGCTATGTTCAATAGGGTGTGAAGGTTAAGGTCAATTGGAACTTAGTTTAAGTTTTAGGACAAGGTTATTTATTTATTTAAGTTTAGTTGGTCCTTAGGTCCAAGCATAAGTCATGTTTACTAGATTGATTTACTAGGTATCAGAGCCATAAAGAACAAAATATGCTTAACAAAAAAATGAGTGTTCTTTATCAACTGTCTAACCTTTAGTTACTTGCTGATTGTCTACAGGACAGTAGCTTTCACTAGGTTAGTCAAGTTAAATTATTTTGGTCCAGATAGACTTGACTAGAGCTGGAGAATTTAACTTGATTAATGTTTATTGCATATTTAACGCCCAAACTCATATTGATGCACAGATATAAGCATTCTTGAGTCCAGGCTATATCCTATGCATCTCACGCCGTTCTATGTTTGTCAATCACAATCAAGGTAAACCTAGGTGCTTGTGAGATGCTCTGGCTTAATTCTAGGGGAACATGATATCTAGGGGGAAAGTCTAGGTTAATTCCAGAATTTTAAAATCTAGGAAAATTGGAGTTTTGAAAAACTATTTTTCCTAGAATTTGAAAAAATAATAGAAATAATGGTAAGACATCTATTCTACCCAACACATTCCTATTTGCCTTCTAAGTCCACTGAACTCAAGTTCAGGTAAGGGTTTTGTAAAGATGTCAGCTAGGTTTGATTTGGACTCAACATGGTTGAGTGCAATTTCACCTTTAGCGACATGATCCCTTACAAAGTGGTGTTTTACCTCTATATGTTTGGTTCTAGAATGGTGAATAGGATTTTTGGTCAGATTAATCAAGCTGATATTATCAATAAAGATTTTAGTATTTTTATAATCTAGTTGATAGTCTTTTAGTGTATGCATCATCCATAACAACTGAGATGCACATTCTCCTAGAGCTATGTATTCAGCTTCTGTAGTGGATAAGGCAACACAATGTTGCTTTCTGCTTGACCAACTTACTAGGCACTGACCTAGAATTTGACAACTACCACTTGTACTTTTCCTATCTAACTTGCACCCACCATAGTCTGAATCAGAATATCCATAAAGGTCAAAGGTGCAAGTTCTTGGATACCAAAGTCCTACATTTAGAGTTCCTTTAATATATCTAAGTATTCTTTTAACATATGTTAGGTGTGACTCTTTTGCACATGATTGGTATCTTGCACACATACCTACTGCAAACAGTATGTCAGGTCGACTTGCAGTTAGATAAAGTAAACTACCTATGGCACTTCTATAGTATTTTGGGTCTACAGGTTTTCCTTCAGGGTCAGAGTCAATGTTTATGTTGGTTGTCATTGGAGTATTTATAATTTTTGAATTTTCCATGCTGAATTTTTTGATTAACTCCTTAGCATATTTAGTTTGATAAATGTAGATTCCATCTTTGGTTTGTTTTATTTGTAAGCCTAAGAAAAAGTTGAGTTCTCCGACCATGCTCATTTCAAATTCACATTCCATTAATTTAACAAATTCTTTTAAAAATTTTGAATTAGTTGAACCAAAGATTATGTCATCAACATAGATTTGGGCTATAAAGATGTCTTTTCCTGTAATTTTCACGAACAAAGTAGGATCGATTTGTCCTTGGTTAAATTCTTTGGATATTAAGTAATTAGATAATCTTTCATACCATGCTCTAGGGGCTTGTTTTAGTCCATATAGTGCCTTTTTTAGTTTAAATACGTGATTAGGGTAGTCTATGTCTTCAAAACCTGGAGGTTGGCTTACGTAGACTTCTTCTTTGATAAAACCATTTAAAAAGGCTGACTTAACGTCCATTTGGTATAATTTGAATCCTTTATTGGCTGCATAGGCTAATAACATCCTAATGGACTCGAGTCTAGCTACTGGAGCATAAGTTTCATCATAGTCTAAGCCTTCGACTTGACTAAACCCTTTGGCTACTAACCTTGCCTTGTTTCTTACTATATTACCGTGATCATCCAACTTGTTTCTAAAAACCCATTTAGTATCTATTATTGATTTATCTATGGGTTTAGGTACAAGGTCACAGACTTGGTTTCTCTCAAATTGGGCTAATTCTTCCTGCATTGCAATGATCCAGTCTGGATCAGGTAAGGCTTCTTCTATAGTTTTAGGTTCAATTTTAGAAATAAGAGCAATCTGACTAAGGTTTCTATAGGACGATCTAGTTCTGACTCCTAGGTTTGGGTCACCCAAAATTTGATCAGGTGGGTGAGAGGTGCTAATTCTAGTTGGTCTTATCTGTGAGTCAGAAACTGGTTCTTCTGACTCATTAAGATTAGGTTGGATTTCATCATCATCTACAGCTCTTGGATTAGTGTCAATATTTGTATTTATATTAGGTAAGTTGTTTTCTTCATCAAATATTACATTAGTTGTTTCTTCAACTTTCAAGGTATTTTGATTATATACTCTAAAGGCTCTACTGGTAGAGGAGTATCCTAAGAATATTCCTTGGTTAGATTTGGGTGTAAATTTCCCTAAGTAATGTTTAGTATTTAAAATGTGAACTTTACACCCAAATACCTTTAGATAGTTTAGATTGGGAATTTTATTATAGTAGAGTTCATATGCTGTTTTATTATGAAATTTATTAATTAAAATTCTGTTTTGAATGTAATTTGCAGTATTTATCGCTTCAGCCCAAAATTGATGATTTAAGTGATATTCATTTAACATAGTTCTAGCTGCTTCTTGTAATGTTCTATTTTTACGTTCCACTAGTCCATTTTGTTGGGGGGTTCTAGGACATGAAAATTCATGTTGGTATCCATTTATTTTACAAAATTGGGTGAACTTATGATTTTCAAATTCCCCTCCGTAATCACTTCTTATTCTTTTAATTTTAGTATCTTTTTCATTTTCCGTTAAGTTGCAAAAATTACTAAATATTTCATAGGTTTCATCTTTTGTTTTTAGAAATTTTACCCAAGTGTACCTAGAGTAGTCATCAATTATTACTAAGCAATATTGGTTCTTGTTTAGTGATTTGGCTCCATGTGAATCAAATAGATCAAGGTGAAGAAGCTCAAGTATGGTGTTGGATCTTTCTAGGTTAGTTGACTTGTGGGTTGACTTGGTTTGTTTTCCTTTTTGACATGCATCACAGATTGAATTTTCAATAAATTTTAATTTGGGCAACCCTCTAACTAGACCATTTTGACTTATTTTTGAAATAAGTCTTGTGTGTGTGTGACCCAGCCTTCTGTGCCACAGTTGGGTTTCCTCTTGTTATGTCAGGAGACACTTTATTGAGGATATTGATAAATCAATTGTGTAGATGTTATTTTTCCTAAGTCCCTTAAGTTTAATTTCTGGATTTTCAATATTTTTAACTAGACATCCAGATTTATCGAAATTAACTAGGTATCCGCTGTCACACAATTGACTTATACTTAGTAAATTAAAGTTAAAACTTTCAACCAATAAAACATTTCGAATAGTGAAATCGGAACTAAGTTCAATATTACCTTTTCCCATTACTTTAAGTTTACCGTTGTTGCCGAATACAACTGATCCTAGACTCTTGTACTTGAGTTTGGTAAACTTCAACTTATCTCCAGTCATATGTCTGGAGCATCCACTATCCAACATCCATTGATCCAATTCCTACACATGAAGTAGTTGAATTGGTTTCTTATTAATGGATTAACGATAGCGTGATTGAAGCAGTTTCCTTAAATTTTCTAATTTAAGATAATTTAATAAACACTTATGTCTAATGAATTTTAAAGTTAAAAAAAATTTAAAATTTAAGTTTAAAATAATTTTGAAATTTAAGTTTTTGAAATTTAAGTTTTTTTTTAAAAAAATAATTTTGAAATTTAAGTTTTTAAAATAATTTTGAAATTTAAGTTTAAAATAATTTTAAAATTTAAGTTTAAAATAATTTTGAAATTTAAGTTTAAAATAATTTTGAAATTTAAGTTTTTAAAATAATTTTGAAAGTTAAGTTTAAAATAATTTTGAAATTTAAGTTTTAAGTTTTAAAATAATTTTGAAGTTTAAGTTTAAAATAATTTTGAAATTTAAGTTTTAAAATAATTTTGAAAGTTTAAGTTTAAAATAATTTTGAATTTTAAGTTTTTTTTTTTTTTAAATAATTTTGAAGTTTAAGTTTAAAATAATTTTAAAATTTAAGTTTTTAAAATAATTTTGAAAGTTAAATAATTTTGAAATTTAAGTTTTTAAAATTTTGAAATTTAAGTTTTTAAAATAATTTTGAAATTTAAGTTTTTAAAATTTTGAAATTTAAGTTTTTAAAATAATTTTGAAATTTAAGTTTAAAATAATTTTGAAATTTAAGTTTTAAGTTTTAAAATAATTTTTAAAATAATTTTGAAATTTAAGTTTTAAAATAATTTTGAAATTTAAGTTTGAAATTTAAGTTTAAAATAATTTTGAAATTTAAGTTTTAAGTTTTAAAATAATTTTGAATTTTAAGTTTTAAAATAATTTTGAAAGTTAAGTTTAAAATAATTTTGAAATTTAACATTTTTGAAATAATTTAAATTAATTATCAGTTTGGTTTTAATCTCACCCGATCTAAATTCTCAATCAGGGAATCCTATAATTTTTGTGAAATGAATTGAGGTTCAATTTAAGGGTTTGGTTTAGTCTTGTGTTAGATTCAGGTTTAGCTTTGGGTTCAACAAGTAAGCATTCTTTGGATAAACTTCTGGGCTATGGTGAGTCACAAGGAGCTCATTAAAGTAACCATGCCTTCGAGGTTTTCCAAATAGTCCTACCCATTGAACTTAACACTAAAACTTGGTCTAACTAGTTAGGATCCATTTAAGGATAGCTTCGGTCAGTTCCACTTGGCCAAATGCACCAGGTCGAAGCTATATCTTCCTAGACATGCGATGTCCAAGCTTCCCTAACGTACTATCATCCAAAAACTTCACCAGTACTGTGGTTCAAGTTAAACTTATCCCGTTTTAATCTAACCTTAATTACCCTGCCGAGTAATCTATTCTTGTTTTACCCATTCTGGGTAAATTAGGTTCAGTTACCCTGTCGGGTAGTTCAGTTGGAGGTGCCGCTAGTTTGGATCCTCCATCTACTTTTCATTTTCATAATTTCGACTTGTTGAATTTTGAATTTAATTTAATTTCAAATTTTAAATTTTGAATTTGATTTTTAATTTTAAAATTTTAATTTAATTTCAAATTTTAAAATTTGAATTTGATTTTTAATTTTTAATTTTTAATTTAATTTCGAATTTTAAATTTTGATTTTTAATTTTTAATTTTTAATTTAATTTCAAATTTTAAATTTTGAATTTGATTTTAAATTTTGAATTTGATTTTTAATTTAAAATTTTTAATTTAATTTCAAATTTTAAATTTTGAATTTGATTTTTAATTTTTAATTTAATTTCGAATTTTTAATTTTTAATTTGATTTTAAATTTTTAATTTTTAATTTAATTTCAAATTTTAAAATTTGATTTTTAATTTTAAATTTTTAATTTAATTTCAAATTTTAAATTTTGAATTTGATTTTTAATTTTAAATTTTTAATTTAATTTCAAATTTTAAATTTTGAATTTGATTTTTAATTTTAAATTTTTAATTTAATTTCGAATTTTAAATTTTGAATTTGATTTTTAATTTTAGATTTTTAATTTAATTTCGAATTTTAAATTTTGAATTTGATTTTTAATTTTAGATTTTTAATTTAATTTCGAATTTTAAATTTTGAATTTGATTTTTAATTTTAGATTTTTAATTAAATTTCGAATTTTGAATTAAGATCGTTTTCATTTTAGCTTTCCCTGGATCATGGCCTCGATATGGTCTGTCGAGGTAGTATATTTGATCTTTCGGAACCCAGTACTGGCCAAGTCCAATTTGATTTATTAATTTGGACTTGGGGACCCATGGTTGGACTGATTTACTACTTTGTTTGTTTATTAAGGATAAATAAGATTTATATTTCTTTTTTACTTTTATATCCTAGCCCAGTTCTATTGTAGACGACTCTTTGTGTCCCAAGAATTATATCCAAATTCTTGGAGCCCAGAGAGAACTTTTCTAAAGTAATTTTTAAATCATTTAACTGATTTTTCAGATTTGAATTTTCTTTCTCAAGTTGTTGTACTTGAGTTGAATCTTCAGTTAAAGATTTTGAGTTAGTTACTCCTTTAAGAATGGTTACTTCTTTTAAAAGTGACTTAATTTTCAAATTTGACTTGGCTAATTTGCGAAGTAAATAATTGACTAAATTATTAAGCCTAGGAATACTTACAGCGGAGTCTGGCCCTTCGGAAACGGATGCGGATCCGTGGCTTTGCTCGGAGTCGGCTTCTGACTCGCTCTCGGATTCGCTGATCTGGTCCCGGGCCATCAATGCGAGTAAACTCGTTTGGTCGAGTTCGTCGTCTTCGTCCTCCGAAGAGGATTCGTCCCAGGTTGCCTTTAGGACTTTCCTTCTTCTTTGCTTCTTGGCTTCCTTTTGATTGGGGCAGTTGGCTTTTATATGCCTCTTTTGGTTGCACCCGTAGCAAGTGACTTCGAACTTTGTCTTTGAGTTCTGTTGAGCCTCCTTGGATTGAAATTTTCCCCGTCCTCTTGATTCCCGTGTTCGACTCGTTCCTGCAACCAAAGCAATCCCTTTCTCGGATGGCTGTGCATTAGTTTGTTCATGGAGTTCGAATTCACTAAATAATTCGTCTAATTTTAAGGAGGACAAATCCTTAGAGACTTTATAGGCATCTACCATTGATGCCCATAGTGTACTCCTAGGGAATGAGTTAAGGGCATACCTTATTATATCTCTGTTTTCTACCTTCTGCCCGATTCCATGTAGAGAATTCAGGATATCTTGAATTTGGGCGTGCAAAGAGCTTGTCGTCTCGCCTTCCTGCATTTTCAAATTGTATAGTTTATTTAGTAACAAATCACGCTTACTTACCTTGGTTTCCGAGGTGCCCTCGTGTAGTTCAATCAGTTTCTCCCATAGTTCCTTTGCGGAGGAGAATGGACCGACTCTGTTGAGCTCTTCTTTGGTCAGACCGCACTGGATGGTGCAGGTAGTTTTGGCGTCGGCTTCCACCTTTTTGATAAATGCGGGCTCCTAGTTCTCACAGGATGTAGGCTTACCGTCTGTACCAGTTGGTAGTTGCAGTCCTGTTTTGACGATCATCCAGGTGTCGAACTGGATCTTTAGATAAATTTCCATTCGCCCCTTCCAATATCCGAAGTCTTCTCCGGAAAATAATGGGGGACGAACGGTGCTAAATCCTTCTTGTTGGGCCATTTAGATCTACAAAAAAAACAAAAACAACAAGATCTATTCCAAGACTAAGTCCTGGATTAGTAGTGCGGGAGGAAGGAAAAAATAACAGGCTCAAGTGGTATTGACTAGCTTTGAGCAGAAAATCGATTCGTAAAAAGAAATTAGAATATAGCTATGAGGCTAAATTCTAATCGACTCCGAACAAAACCACGAAAAAAAATTGTCTCGAATAGTGGTTGCACTGATTCAAGACGATCCCGCTCTGATACCAATTGTTGAATCGAGACACGCTAGAGGGGGGGGGGGGTGAATAGCTCTCGTGGCTAAATTTTACGTTTATCGGAATCGTGAAAATATCGGAGTTAAAACACGCAGCGGAAAGTAAACAAACACACAAAGAGACAAGCTTTTTACTTCGTTCGGAGCCTAAGGCGACTCCTACTCGAAGGCCCGCGATCCTTGATGGCTTCCGGTGGGCAACAACTATAATCACGATAGAAATTACAAATTACACTGAAAGTATTGAAGTAAGCTTGTACCGACAACTTAAGAAAGAAGAAGATTGAAGCTCCGGGTCGTCGGAATGTCGCAGCAGCACTTCGGAATGACTTTGTTAGCAGCACGTTGAAGAAGGAAAGCTCAGAACTTGATGCTTTGAGATGCTGGTCGAAACCCCCTTATAAAGGGTGTTCAAGGAGCCTTGAAGGCTGTTCAAGGCGCCTCCATGCTGCCTAGTCTTCCGCGTGGATCAGATCTGAACTGGTCGAACTTCATCCCTTGGAGGCGCCTTATACCCTGCTCAAGGCGCCTTCCAGGGCGCCTTATACTCCCTTCAAGGCGCCTTCGATGAACTTTCGCAGCCAGCTCAGCTTTTGCACCCGAGGCGCCTCCAAGCTCCATGGAGGCGCCTCGGACACTGTTCATCCGAGGCTTAAAGTTGTTCCTTTGCACCTGCAAGATACGTTAGTCCCAAACCATGTCCTGCAACACAAAGTTAGCACAATAAACATGATAAATGAAGTATAGACAGTCTCCGGACTGTCCGAGTCTGACTTTGGGTTTCCAACCGGAAACACTAGGTCGACCCGACGCCTACTGTTCCCTCTACGGGGAACGCGTCCTCACCTACTCCACTCAGGAGATTTACCTGTTGCCAGTTGATCCTCCAGATCGACTGGACTTTTGCTCAGCACTCGATGCTTCCGGACTTTCTGCTGGACATCCGCTTCCCCGGCTAGTCCAGTCTTTCACCTGGTTCGCGACACCAGGACTTTCCACCTAGGGTTACCGCCCCCTAGGACTTTTGCCTGAAGACATCGACCTACCAAGACTTTCCGCATAGGGTTACCACCCCCTATGACCTAGGGTTACCACTCCCTAGGGTTTTACCTTTTGCCTAACCGCAGCTAGGACTTTCTTGAAATTCTCACGTAGACTTGTTAGACTACAAAATATCTTAACTTTGAATTCTTTTCCATTATCAAAACACGAGTTCGATCGTCGGATGCTTCCCACACCAACAATGCCACCTCATGGAGGTTACACCTTCCTCTTTGCATTAATGTGGCCGGCCACATTAATGAGGGAGGTTTTCATTGTGTGGCCGGCCACACACTTTATGAGAGGAGTTTTTATTTTGTGGCAATTATGTGTGTTGAATGCTTGATTCTTCTTCTTCCTTGGTCTCTTCTTTCTCCTTCTCTTGAGGTTCCCGTGTACTTTTCATGGTGGAAGAAGGTGGGTGAGTGAGTTAATCCAAGAAGTCCAAGAAGAAAGGTAATATTTTAGAGGAGTGTATTGTATTCTCTTCTTTGCTTTCCTTTCTTCTTCCATTCCCATCCGAGAGCCCTAGAGAGTGCTAGCACACTTGGGGTCTTTCTTCTCCATCCTTGAGTGCTAGAGAGCACTCCTTGTTCGTGTGGATATCACTAGAGAAGTATCTACCTTGATACTTTGGAGATCCGACACGTACCTTGGACGAGCGGGATTTTGCGAGGGCACGCTTCAAAGGTAAAACTCTCAACACATAGATCTAGGAGTAGATCTAAAATTTTTGAAACTCGTACTCGTATTTGTGTTTAGTTTTTCCTTGCACGGATCTACGACTTTGGGTGATTCGGGGTTTCCTGTAACGCCCGCCCTCCCTGCTAACCCTAAGGGACGACGCTACGATACTCTATGTACAAATTTTTCTTTTTAAAACAGCGGAAGACTTAAAATAATTCTCTTAGTTTAATAAAAACTTTTCTTTTGTTTTCCCTTTCATCAAACCCGAACTACACTATCATGGCCTCAATAACATGATATCAAAATTAGTAGAAACATAATATCAAGTCACACATACGGTACTACAATTCATGATACCAAAGCATAGTTCTTTAAAAGTTTTCATAGCAGGTTCTTATTTGTTTGCCTAGCCACTGCCACACACATCTCTTTGCCTCTCCTGCTGCTCCTCTAACTCGTCCAGCTTTTTCCTTTATCTGTGGTACAAGGACAGTAAGCTGTGAGCACTCATGGCTCAGTAAGTTCCTTTCCTACTCACTAAAACCGAAAATCATAGTATAATCAAAGAATGTCTCAACATGGCATCATTTCAACTAGTCATGACATAATGTAACATACTCTTTTAAGCATATCATGCAACATGAAGAAATCATAACTAGTCATGGCATATCATAGCGTAAAGTATAGCATGAAGCATAACTTAATCGTATCTAATCATGGCATATCGTCATAAGGAGTCATGGTATATCCTACACATGGACATATCATGGAACATAACATAATCATATCTAACCATGGCATATCATAAATCATCATAAGGTATATGTAATATGATTTTGAAAAACATGTATCCGAGAAACATGTGTATGTCTCATGATCTTTAAAACTATTTCTTCTTACATATATATTTGAACATAATCTCAACTTAAAGGGGATCCCGGCTATGTACCACTTACATATTGCGCGCAACCTATGTAGGTCCAAGGTAGCAAGTCTTGAACTCTACAAAGCAAACATACTAGGCCCGAGTCTTACTCCATCGACCTAGGGGCACTTAGGAGCCCATCCCTAACGAGGCCCGAGTCTTATTCCATCGACCCCGGGGCGCTTATGGAGCCCACCCTTGGTACAAGCCATATAAAGTAAAGTACATGTCATACTTATACATATCATACATCATAAAAGCATGCATCACTTAGGCACACATCATATCATAAAGTATGCATCACTTGGGCATACATCATGTCATAAAAGTATGCATCACTTAGGCATACATCATATCATAAAGGTATGCATCACTTAGGCATACATCATATCATAAAGGTATGCATCACTTAGGCATACATCATATCATAACAATATACATCACTTAGGCATAGATCATAAAAACATGCATATCTTAAGCATAAAGCATATCATCAAGCATGCATAATTTAACCACATAGCATATCATGAAAGCATGCATATTTTAAGCACTAAACATAGCATCAAAGCATGCATAATTTAACCACATATCATAACATAAGCATGCATATTTTCAGCTCATATCATATCATCAAAGCATGTAAAATTTACCCACATATCATAACATAAAGCATGCATATTTTGAACTCATAACATATCGTAGAAATTCTCATCTTGTATAGCTCACAAGCATACATGTCTAAGCATAAAAGTGTATCATGTGCTCATCCAATCATAAGGAACAATGTAACATGATTAATTTGGGTACTAAGTTTCCTAATCCCTTGGGTTCTTATCTTGGCCAAAACCCTCTTAGGTGCCAATTTAGGTTTTAAACAACATCCAAGCATGTAGAACCTAATTCATCCACATATCATTTTCATAGGAAGTATTATAAACAAGATTTACTTGGACTCTAAGTTCTCCAAGTCCTTAAACCTCATTTGGCCGAACCTTAACAAGTGTGAAACAAGGTTCTAAATGACATAAAGCATGGAAGCCTTAACCATATTTATAGCATTTGTTTCAAGGAATATGGTAAGCACAATTGAGTTAGTTCCTAAATCCTTTAAGCCCTTAAAATTATGTCATGGCCGAAACTTACAAGTACTCATTTAGTTTTTCAAGCAAGCATACAAGCATGTGAACTTACTCTAACATCATGTATAAATTTATAAATGGCATCATACAAGTGGTCATGGCCGAAACTTCCCTTAGTATCAATTTAGGTCACTAACAACATATAGCATGTGAATTTTTAGCTTTCTACATTTCATATTTCATGGAGAGTGACAGGAGCATGTTCAATGTAAGTTCTAGGGTTTCTAAGGCATGTATCCCTTCATGGCTGAGACTTTAAGGTGTCCATTTGAATCATAGTTAAATATATAATCATGTGAACACAATCAACATGTTATCTCAATTTTATAAGAAGCATCTTTAACACATGAGGTCTAAATTTTAAGGTTTCTAGGTCTTTAAACCCTACATGGCCGAACCTCATCAAGCATGGAATTTGTTCAAATGACATAAAAGCATAGAAAGTCATAACACATTTCATAACATGTATAAAAGTCAAGCCCTATAAGCATACATTTAAATTGTGTCTTAGGTTTCCTAGGTTTTTCCTTTCTTTATCTCATAGCATATGTTTGGCCGAAACCTTCCAAGTCTTTAAACTAGGTTTTAGATGGCCTAAAGTATGGAAAACCTAAACAAGTTTTATGGCAAAAATATCAAAGCAACTATACATATAAATTTTGTTCACAAACAAGCTAGGACCCTTGTGGTCATAATTATAATGTATCATGCAACCAATTTTCCTATACTCTAATTAAGCATGGGAGCATCAAACAACTTTCATATCTTATTGTCATGGAGGTTTTGAGCATGTTAAAAATCTATTTAAGCTATTCTAAAGCATCCACCTTACCATGGCCGAAACATTAAAAGTGATGTTCATGAGTTTCTATCAACATACAAGCATGCACCTCTTTAAGAAACTCTATATTCTATCATATAAACATGGTGAGTTTAAATTCAAAGTCTTCCTAACCCTAAAACCTTCCTTGGCCAAAACTTGTGAGTGGGGTACTTTTGGTTCCAAGTAACCTTCAAGTATGAAAACAATAATGGATCCTTAACCATTTATTTAGAGGGTTTTGTGCAAGTTAGGTAAACAAATAAATTCCCTAGCCCTTAAAAAACCTTTTTGGCCGAAACCCTAGGGTTAGGTACATCTCTAATCCAGCATCACATATATATAAAAATATGAGAGAAAACCTTCTTACAAAGCATAGAAAAATTATCATGAATCAAGGCTTATATTAAACATTCCTAGGATCAACAAGTCCTTTCTTTGGCCGAATTTTCACAACTTTGTTCCTAGGTTTTAAAATCCTCATAAAATCCAAAAACACATTAAAACCACTTGTACCACAGGTGAGGGGATACTTACATCCTTTTCGCGTGTGGTTCTAAAGTGTGGTGATGGAAGAAAGGGTCTCTTCTTCTTGTTCTCCTCCTTTGATTTCCCTTGGTAGCCTTCCTTGTACCCTAGGAGGAACCTTGTTTTGGGGGCCGAAAATGGAGGAGAGGGGGCTGAGGGCTCTCGGTGGTGGAGAGGAGAGAATGAGAGAAATGAGAGAAAAATAAAATCTTCTCTTTACATGCTCCCTTTTATGTTAAGGGGGAAGAGGTAGCAAAATTGGTTTTTGCTTTCCTTCTCCCTTAGCCCCTTTTTTTCCATTTTCTTTTTATTTTATTTATTTATTTGTTCTCATCATTCATGATGAAACAAGGGGGAATGAATCCCCTTAATTGTCCTCTTTAAGTCACGGCAAAGGAGAGGAAGAGGGAGAGAAAAGAAGGAAGGCAAGTTGCCTTTCCCTTGCTCTTTTCTTGCTTTCTTTTGGCTAGCTTTTACTCTCATCCTTATCATGAGTTTCCCTCCTTTGCTATCAATATATCATTCCTATCCCAACTGGTTATTACCCATTAATCCTATCATTTACTTCATGAGAGGTTCAAGGTTCAATCCTTGACCTCTTCCTATTTTTATTTCTTTTTATTTCTTTTTGGTTCAACATTCTACTAATATTTTTCTAAGGCAAATTCATCATTCTCATATTTATCTTAAAAGTTTAGTGGGTGTTACATTTCCGCGACGCGAAAAAGCGGTTTTCGCGGCACGAAGAACCCAACAGTGGTATCAAAGCCACGTGCAAGGCTTGTGTGAGTTTAATTTTTGGTTTTATGAAAACTAAAGTTTCTGTAATTTTCTGTAAAATTATGATTTTTGGATTTTTATGAGTATTTTTCTCGAGTAATCAAAGCACAAGTGTTTAGACGCTTGTAGGCTTCGACTACCGGGAAGATTTTTCCAAAACGGTGATGTTTCGACCCAAATCCGTTTGGGACAGCGAGCGAAGGCGCTGTAGGATCACTTAGGAGAAACTCACGATGGTTAGATCGTGGGTAGGGGCACTCCCCCTAACCCCGGAAGGGGATTTGCTTCGCGATTGCGCCCGAAATCGCTAATCGGGACCGCCGAGAAAATTCTTCTCAAAGGTTTCGTCCCAAATCGTTTTGGGATAGCGAGTTTAGGCGCTGTTAGATCGCAAAGGAACCCTCGCGATGGTTAGATGGCGGGTAGGGGCGCTGCCCCTGGCCCCGCAAGGGGATCCGTTCCGCGATTGCGCCCGAAACCACTAAACGGGACCGCTGGGAAATTTTACTCGTAAAAATTGTAAAAAATAATTTTAAAATTATAGAAAATTATGAAAATATATAATTTTGAATTATATATTAATTTTTTAATAGTCATGGCCCAAAAACCCAATATGATTGGATTGTGTTGTAATTCATAATACGGCCTGCGTGCCGTTATGTGTTTGCGCGTGTTGTATGTTTTTATTTTTCCGCGACCTGCGCCTCATGCCTTTCTCATATATTCTGGTTGTAAATTAGTTTAGACTCGAATGTAACTCGAGTTTCAAATTGTAATGTACAAATTGGAGCGGTGGAGGGTCCACACGAGACGGAGTTCCGTGGCGGGCACGTGCAACACAAGGTGGTCAAAGGGAGGAGCTTGGAGAAGCTGTTGACCCTAGGTTGACCATTCGATCTTCTCATTGGCTTGAGAAGATCGTAGTAGGGCCATGACTAAATCACAAATAGATTAATTAGTTAATTGCTTATGTATATGATGCATGTTTAATAAGTAATTAATTAATTAGTGCCTTACGATTAGATTAGATCTAAGTCGTGCACATGATGCACCCTTGCGATTAGATTAGATCTAAGTTGTGCACAAGATGCATCCTTTTTCGATTAGATTAGATCTCGATCGAACCAACTTTAAATGCCTAACCGTGCCGTGATACCTATCACTACCTCGATCACATGTATTGTTGAATCTGCCAAAGCAGAGCAATACATATTATCTTGGTAGGGTACGGAGGGACAATCTTGGTCCCGCCTATCAACGCATGGGTGAATACAAACTCAATTAGATTGAGTATTCCTAGTTGCTCGGTTAGATCGAGTCAATTATAGGCATTCTTCCAACGGTTGGAAAAAGATAGGTCAAAATCACATCTATATTAACTCTCGGGCGTATTAGCCAAAGCTAACTCGAGTTTTAATATAAATGTGGATATTGATTTTATAAACAAGAGTTGCATAGAGATGTAATTGGTAATCGTTATCTACCGATCATACTAAGCCTTGGGCGTATTAGCCGAAGCTAACTCAATGGTTAGTATGATGTGGATCTTATCCCACAAGAATTATAGAATTCAGTGGGAGCATCATTTTATTAAAGGCCTAATTAAATGATTTTAAAAGAATATGATATTTATTTCTGCAAATTTTCTGTTGTAGATAACCATGACGTCGAATACAAACTCTTTCTCCCTGCGTTCTGTCCTTAAGAAGGACAAGCTCAACGGAGCAAATTTCCTGGACTGGTACAGGAACCTGAGAATAGTTCTCACTCAAGAACGTAAACTGTACGTTCCGGAGCAGCCCATTCCGGAGGCTCCTCCTGCCACTGCCACGCAAGCAGACCGAGATGCTTACAAGAAGCATCAAGATGACGCATTAGATGTGTCCTGTCTTATGCTCACAACCATGAACTCTGAGCTTCAAAAGCAACATGAGTTGATGAGCGCTTACGATATGGTTGAACATCTTTGTCACCTATATCAAGGACAAGCAAGGCACTGGAAGAGGAACTCCAAAGAATACCTGGAAGATCTTACGAAGAAGAGAAATAAGATTTCTACTTCAGGTATACATGTTATAGAAGTCAATCTCTCTATTTCTTCATCGTGGGTATTAGATACCGGATGTGCTTTGCACATTTGTACTAATGTACAAGCACTAAGAAATAGCAGAGCATTGACGAAGGGTGAGATAGACCTACGAGTAGGCAATGGAGCACGAGTTGCTGCTATTGCTGTAGGAACTTATCATCTATCCCTTCCCTCTGGGCTTGTACTAGAGTTAGTCGATTGTTGTTATGTGCCTGCATTAACTAAGAACATTATATCAGTTTCTTGTTTGGACAAGAAAGGTTTCTCGTTTACTATAAAGAACAAATGTTGTTCCGTCTACTTAAACGATATGTTCTATTGTAGTGCACCTCTGATAAACGGACTCTATATTCTAGACCTTGAAAGCCCTATCTATAACGTAAATACCAAGAGGTTCAAGTCTAATGACATGAACCAAATCTACCTTTGGCACTGTCGCTTAGGTCATATAAATGACAAGCGCTTATCCCAACTCCATAAGGATGGTTTGTTGGACTCATTTGATTTTGAATCATATGAGATATGCGAGTCATGTCTACGAGGCAAGATGACCAAGACTCCCTTTAGTGGACACAACGAGAGAGCAACTGATTTGTTAGGACTCATACATAGTGATGTATGTAGCCCTTTCAATGTTGCTGCTAGAGGCGGTTATAGGTACTTCATCACGTTTACTGATGACTTCAGTAGATATGGTTATGTGTATTTGATGACACATAAGTCTGAATCCTTTGAAAAGTTCAAAGAATTCAAGAATGAAGTACAGAACTAGCTTGGCAAGAGTATTAAAATACTTCGATCAGATCGAGGTGGTGAATACTTAAGCCATGAGTTTCGTGACTATTTAGCTGAGTATGGGATTCTATCCCAACTCACTCCTCCTGGAACACCACAGTGGAATGGTGTATCCGAAAGGAGGAATCGTACCCTATTAGATATGGTACGATCTATGATGAGTCACACTGATCTTCCGACATACCTTTGGGGCTATGCTCTAGACACGGCAGCTTTCATTCTCAACCGAGTTCCATCCAAGGCCGTGATAAAGACACCATATAGGATATGGACTGGGAGAGATGCCCAGGTATTTTTCATGAGGATTTGGGGCTGTGAGGCTTACGTACGACGTCAAGTCTCAGACAAATTAGGACCCAAATCCGACAAGTGCTATTTCATCGGATATCCCAAGGAAACTAAGGGATATTACTTCTACATTCCCAGTCAGCACAAGGTAGTTGTGGCAAAGACCGGGGTCTTTCTAGAAAGGGACTTTGTTTCTAGAAAGACTAGTGAGAGCGCGTTCGATCTTGAAGAAGTTCAAGATGCAAAAAATAGCACTGATGCCTCGATGGAAATTGAACTGGAACCACAAAGTGTTGTGGATGATGTTCCACAAGGAGTTGAGGAACAACAACCAGTTCAAGTAGACATTCCTCTTCGCAGGTCTGATAGGGTACGTCGTCAGCCTGAGAGATACTCATTTCTCTTGTCTGACCATGATGACGTTGTGCTCATAGAAGATGAGCCTACCACCTATCAGGAAGCTGTGATGAGACCAGATTTCGAGAAATGGCTAGAGGCCATGAGATCCGAGATGGAATCCATGTACACCAACCAAGTTTGGACTTTGGTTGATCCACCTGAAGGGGTAAAACCCATAGGGTGCAAGTGGGTCTTTAAGAGAAAGACTGACATGGATGGACTTATCTATAAGGGTCGCTTGGTAGCTAAAGGTTTCAAGCAGATTCATGGTATTGACTATGATGAAACCTTTTCTCCAGTAGCTATGTTTAAGTCCATTCGGATCATGCTTGCTATTGCAGCTTACCACGATTACGAGATCTAGCAGATGGATGTCAAAACCGCGTTTCTGAATGGAAACCTACTCGAGGATGTGTACATGACACAACCTGAGGGTTTTGTAGATCCACAGCATACTAGCAGAGTATGCAAGCTGCATAGGTCCATTTATGGACTAAAGCAAGCTTCTCGGAGCCAGAATCTTCGATTCGATGATGCAATCAAACAGTTTGGTTTCATCAAGAATGAAGATGAGCCTTGTGTCTACAAGAAGGTTGTAGGGGATATAGTTATCTTCCTCATATTGTATGTGGATGACATACTACTCATTGGGAAGGACATCCCTATGCTTCAGTCTATCAAGACCTGGCTAGGGAGTTGCTTCTCAATGAAGGACTTAGGTGAGGCATCCCGCATTCTAGGGATATAGATCTATAGAGATAGATCTAAGAGATTGCTTGGCCTAAGTCAGAGTACATACATTGACAAGGTACTCCTACGGTTTGCCATGCAGAACTCCAAGAAGGGATTTCTGTCGATGTCACATGGCGTGAGTCTTTCGAAGACTCAAGGTCCCTCTTCTAGAGAGGAGAGAGACCGCATGGATCAGAACCCTTATGCCTCAGCCATAGGATCGATCATGTACGTCATGCTATGTACTCGACCTGATGTCTCGTATGCTTTGAGCATGACGAGCAGATACCAGTCAGATCCAGGTGAAAGTCACTGGATTGTGGTCAGGAATAGTCTTAAGTACTTAAGAAGGACTAAAGAATATTTCTTGATATATGGAGGCAGTGATGAGCTAGCTGTAAAGGGTTACAGTGATGCTAGCTTCCAGACCGACCAGGATGACTATAGATCACAGTCGGGGTTCGTATTTTGCATTAATGGTGGTGCTGTCAGCTGGAAGAGTTCGAAGCAGGATACAGTAGCTGATTCTACAAAGTACATTGCTGCATCAGAGGCAGCAAAGGAGGCAGTTTGGATCCGCAAGTTCATCACTGAACTTGGGGTGGTTCCTAGCATTGCTGACCCCATTGAGCTCTATTGTGACAATAATGGAGCTATAGCACAGGCGAAGGAACCTCGCTAACACCAGCGGACCAAACACATACTACGGCACTTCCATCTCATTCGAGAGATCATCGATAGAGGAGATGTGAAGATTTGCAGAGTACCTACAGAGGCTAACATCGCAGAACCCTTGACCAAGGCTTTGGCACAGAGAAAGCATGATGGTCACACTAGGTCATTAGGCCTTAGAGCCTATACTGATTGGCACTAGTGCTAGTGGGAGATTGTTAGTTAGAGCCCTAGAGCCAATCATTTGATGATTGTATGGACTCATTGTATCATATTCTTGTATATTAATAAAGGCATTTAGTTTGGTTATTATACTTACTTATATTGGTGCCAAATAAACTAAGTATAATAGCGTCCTTGAGTAGAAGGTTCTCACCTATATCAATCGGTTAGTTGAACCGATAGTGAGATGATATAGGGAACACTACTCTAAATCATTCCTAGTCGAGTATTAACATTCAGGGACAATGTTAATGCAATAAGACTAGCATGTAGGTCAACTCGATGACTTGATCTCACAAGTTATGGATTTAGAGATATCAAGTTGACACATGGGTATGCATTAGAGAATGTATACTGAATGACCCGCCATGAGAAAGTATCATGGATCGTTATATGAGTGTCATATACTTTCTCATGTGGCTATTAGTATGACTATTAGTCCTTGGACCTGAAGTCACCATGGATCCCTACATAAGGAGTTATGTACTTTGGTTTCGTCAAACGTCACCCGTAACTGGGTGGACTATAAAGGCGATTACCGGGTATGTAACAAATTATGCAGAGGGATGTGAGTGATGTAGATGAGATCTATCCCTCCCATATGACGGGAGCGACATCGGTATTCTTGATAGAGTGAGACCACTAAGTGCATGGCCATGCCCAAATGAGTCAACATTAGATGTTGAGCTCATTTGATCGAGTGAGTCTACTTGGAGTTCAAGATTTAGATTGATTAGAGGATGACACGGTCTATGCCTCATATTGATCAATCTAGATGTCTAGGATAGAAGGACAATGTCACATATTGTGAGGAGTCACAATTAGTAGTCACAAGGTGATGTTGGATCTCAACATTCTTGTAACTTGGGTAGTAATGATGTATTGCTAGATACCGCTCATTACTTATGCTTCTAAATGAGTTTAGGGGCATTGCCAACGTTACAAGAACCTATTGGGTCACACACAAAGAACATGTGGATGGAGATTAGGTTCATATGATGAACCAATTGGATTAGGTTCATATGATGCACCAAAGATTGGATTCAAATTAGACTTATTGAGTTTGACTCAATTAGATTCAATTGTTGAATGAGTCTAATTTAAATTTGATTTATTGAGTCAATTTATATTAATGAATTGAGATTCATTAAATTGAAATTGACTTGAATCAAAGGTTGGATTTAACTCAACAAGGAAGAAAATTGGTCAATTTTGACTTGACCAAATGGATGTTGAAACATCAAGTTTGACTTGATGCATTGCCACATCATATAGTTTGACTCATCCTACATGGCATGACACATAGTTTCCACATCACCTCCACCTCATGAGGTGTGCCACCTCATGGAGGTTACACCTTCCTCTTTGCATTAATGTGGCCGGCCACATTAATGAGGGAGGTTTTCATTGTGTGGCCGGCCACACACTTTATGAGAGGAGTTTTTATTTTGTGGCAATTATGTGTGTTGAATGCTTGATTCTTCTTCTTCCTTGGTCTCTTCTTTCTCCTTCTCTTGAGGTTGCCGTGTACTTTTCATGGTGGAAGAAGGTGGGTGAGTGAGTTAATCCAAGAAGTCCAAGAAGAAAGGTAATATTTTAGAGGAGTGTATTGTATTCTCTTCTTTGCTTTCCTTTCTTCTTCCATTCCCATCCGAGAGCCCTAGAGAGTGCTAGCACACTTGGGGTCTTTCTTCTCCATCCTTGAGTGCTAGAGAGCACTCCTTGTTCGTGTGGATATCACTAGAGAAGTATCTACCTTGATACTTTGGAGATTCGACACGTACCTTGGACGAGCGGGATTTTGCGAGGGCACGCTTCAAAGGTAAAACTCTCAACACATAGATCTAGGAGTAGATCTAAAACTTTTGAAACTCGTACTCGTATTTGTGTTCGGTTTTCCTTGCACGGATCTACGGCTTTGGGTGATTCGGGGTTTCCGCGACGTGAAAAAGCGGTTTTCTCGGCCCGAAGAACCCAACACGGATATGTTTAGTTTTTGAAGCCTAGGAGAATTTAAAGCAAAATCTGAGATGCTCATGATCTCCTTGATGAAATGTTATGTAGCTAACTTAATGTTCTTATGTTTATTGTTGCATGGAAATTTAATTCATGTTCTATAACATTCGGCCACATCATGTTCAAGGACCTAGGAAACTTAAAACCTAACTCAACCATGCTCATGTTATTCCTTGATATATTTACTATGAAAGTTGTTTAAGGTTCTCATGCTTTTAGGACACTTGAACCTTAATTTTTAGTCCTATAGTATTCGGCCACTTCATGATTTAGGACTTAGGAAACTTAGAACCTAACTCAACCATGCTCATGTTATTCCTTGATATATTTGCTATGAAAGTTGTTTAAGGTTCTTATGTTTTTAGGGCACTTGAACCCTAATTTTACGCCCTACAAGTTTCGGCCACTTCATGATTTAGGACTTAGGAAACTTAGAACTTAACTCAACCATGCTCATGTTATTCCTTGATATATTTGCTATGAAAGTTGTTTAAGGTTCTCATGCTTTTAGGACACGTGAACCTTAATTTTTAGTCCTATAGTATTCGGCCACTTCATGATTTAGGACTTAGGAAACTTAGAACCTAACTCAACCATGCTCATGTTATTCCTTGATATATTTACTATGAAAGTTGTTTAAGGTTCTCATGCTTTTAGGACACTTGAACCTTAATTTTAAGTCCTATAACATTCGGCCACTTCATGATTTAGGACTTAAGAACCTTAGAACCTAACTCAACCATGCTCATGTTATTCCTTGATATATTTGCTATGAAAGTTGTTTAAGGTTCTCATGTTTTTAGGGCACTTGAACCCTAGTTTTAAGCCCTACAAGTTTCGGCCACTTCATGATTTAGGGCTTAGGAAACTTAGAACCTAACTCAACCATGCTCAGGTTATTACTTGAAATGTTTGCTATGGAAGTTGTTTAGGGTTCACAAGCTTGAATGATAGTTTTTAACCCAATGTATACTTGATAAGTTTCGGCCATAATAAGTTGTAAGCTTAAGTAACCTAGAACTTTACCTAAACTTGCTCATGGTTGTTCTTATGGTATAAGAAATGATGCTTACTTAGGGTTCACATGTTGGTATGAAGTTTTTACCAAAAACCCAACCTATATGGTTCGGCCACTAAAAGACATTAGGGTTAGAAATTGAATTATGTTTTTCCATGTATCTTATATGCCATGATTTTGAGATTTCTATGCTTCTATGTTTAATTATGCACACTTATGATCTATACATGATGGAAACCCTTATGCTATTGTTTGTATTATTTATGATGAAGCTATGTGCAAATTTATCCATGATATATGTGATGAGCTGTGTGCCCAATTTATGCATAAAATATATGATGTGCTGTGTGCCCAAATCTTTACATACCATTATGATGAGCTGTGTGCCCAAAAGTCTATATGGTATGATATGATAAGTGACACGATGTGCAAGAAAAGATAAGAACCATGATATGTAAAACATGCTATTTTACTTTATGTATGGCTTGTACCAAGGGTGGGCTCCATAAGCGCCCCGGGGTCGATGGACTAAGATACGGGCCTCGTTAGGGATGGGCTCCTAATTGCCCCTAGGTCGATGAACTAAGAAACGGGCCTAGTATGTATGTCTTGTAGGGTTCAAGACTTGCTACCTTGGACCTACATAGGACGCGCGCATTTATGTATGTGGTACAAGCCGGGGCCCTAATCATGTTAAGATTATGTTTAAGTATGTATATTATAAGTTTTCAAAGGACATGTTGCATATGTTTTCATGATACATGTTTAGAGATTCACCTTGCATTTACCTTATGATTATGCCATGATAGTTATGATGATGTTATGCTATGTCAGGGTGCATTTGATGATCATGTTATGTTATGCCATGATAACTTACGATTATGTTTTCGATATGCCATGATATGTTGCATGATATATGTGTTATGCCTTGTGATTTTGATATGCTATACGTTTTTTTTGTGAGTAGGAAAGGAAATTACTGAGCCATGAGTGCTCACAACTTACTTTCTTGTACCACAGATAAAGGCAAGGAATGGATGAACTAAGGGAGCAGCAGGAGGGGCTAGAAGGATGTGTGTGGTAGTGCCTTGGCTAAAGGAGAAAGACCTGCTTTTGTTTAATAAGAACTATGCCTAGTTATGTTACTGCTTTATGACTCCATGACATTTAATTTTGTGTTTGGGCATTATGACTTAAAAATCATATTAAGTATGCTATGTGGTTTTATATGTCCAAGTGATTAGTCATGTTGATTTTAAAGAAAAGAAAAGTTTTAATTTCTATAAATAAGACTTCCGCTGTACTAAGTAGGTATGTATGTGTAAGTAAGCCCCGTCGCCTAAGCAGGAGGGGCGTGGCGTTACAGCATCACACGGTCGTGCCAATTGGCACGGTCGTGCAGCGTATCCAGAGCCAAGAAAGGGAATGGTCGTGTTGCCGCGCCACGCCCTAGCCTATAAAAGGGGTTTTAACCCTTTTTCCAAGGAGAGAGCCGGGAGGCGAGCAGTCAAGAGGAGAATCACTTTGGTGTCGTTCCACGCCATCCAGGACATCGATCCAGCGATCTTTCATCAACACATCAACTCTAGAAGCAAAGGATTGGATCCAAAGATCACTCATCGTCATTGGATAAGCATACTTCTTCTTTCTCTCTTTGTTTTTGAGGATTGTATGTTTAGATTCATTATGTCTTCGTGTTTTTCTCCAGCATCTATGGAGTAGAGTCCTTGTTCTAGGATGAGGGAGTAATTGTGGATTGGTTTTGATGTAAAAATCATATTACGCTTATATGCATTGGATGATTTCGCTTGCTTTGTTTCGACTACTTGATCTCTTTGGCGTGTTGATTAATTGTGTAGGAATTACCAATCTCGTATAGGGAATACCTTAGATCGTACACCCGAGGGACCCTAGTGACAAGGGTAACCCGTTCATGGACATCTAGGGTACTTCCTTGAAAGGAGAGTCGACTCCTCCACAAGGAAATAAGAGACCCAACTAAGCTTCTTAATTCTATCTTTGATAACATCAATTAGAGTCGTATCGTTGTGATCTACGTAGGCGCTCTAGTGACAGGGGTTAACCGTAACAGTATTTCATAGGGATCGTCTTTGTTTGGTGCTTAAGGATAGTTGCTTTAGCTTCCGGCGAATGCATACTGATGGACAATGAGTATAGGATAGTATGTGACACATCAATACCACCACAATGAAACCGAACTCCTAGAACTCTTCATTACCCAAGTTGATTTCTTCTCGTTGCTAGTTCTCATTCCCCGCTTTCTAATCTCTTTTCTTAGATTACTTACAACTATCATTAGTGTAGCTAATTCTAAGTGTGACATCACTAGTGCTTATAACCAGTCCTCGTGGGATCGATATTCTTTATTACTGACGACGAATCTGTGCACTTACGGAAGCGTAATAAGTTTTTTGCGCTGTTGCCGGGGACTGCGTTTATAACATTGGTGATAGTCATACTAGATTAGACTAGACTTTGTTTTCTTTTCCTTTATCTTTCCTTTAGTTTGCATTTAGAGCTAAATAATTTTATTATTGTTTTTCTTTACTTTCTGTAATTTTTTAAAATGCCAAAAATACTATTATTTCGTTTCTTCTTCTTTACTATATTTCATATTTTATTTTTGCATACGAAGAGCTAATCTTTCAGGACAGCTTCTACCATTCGATCCAGAGATTGATAGAACTTTCCTGAGGAGAAGAAACCTACTGAAGGCATTTCAAGCAGCACAAGAACCTTCAGAGATGGCTGATAAATTGTTGAGGGATTATGCAGCATCTTATGCATGTCGGGTTCTGTCTAGCTTCACTCGACCGCCAATCGAAGCTAACAACTTTGAAATCAAGCCTGCAGTAATTCACATGGTTCAGCAGAATCAATTTGGAGGAGGACCGCACGATGATCCAAACCACCACTTAGAGCTATTCTATGAGATCTGCGGCACCATGAAAGTGAACGGAGTCCCTCCAGAATCAGTAAGGTTATTGCTCTTCAGATTCTCCCTGAAAGACATAGCCAAGCAGTGGCTAAATTCACTTCCAGCGAATAACACTACATCCTGGGAGCAATGTGAGCAGAAATTCCTGGACAAATTCTATCCACCAAGCAAAACTGCTTATATGAGGAATCTGATTGCAAGCTTCAAATAGGTAGAGTCAGAATCATTATTTGAACCCTAGGACAGATTCAAAAGTATGCTGAGACAGTGCCCCCATCATGGCCTTCAGAAATGGTTGGTTCTACACATCTTCTACAATGGAATCAACTATCACACGAAGGTATTCCTCGATTTTGTAGCAGGAGAAGCACTGATGAACAAGAGTCTTGATGAAGCTGAAGAGATCATAGAGAATGTGGCACACAATCACCATCAGTGGGCATCAGAATGATTTGGTGGTTATTTCTGAGGAAATCCAATAAAAGCGTCAGGGAAATTCGATGTAGATGTAGTCACTCTCATGTCTACAAAGCTAGACGCTCTGACCAAGAAGTTTGAGGCCATGGGGAACGACAACAACACGGCCAATGCGATAGTTTGTGTTTGCGAAACTTGTGGAAGTACGGATCATGCTCAAGATACTTGCCCCCTAGGGCCAATACAAGAATAGATAAACCAATTTGAGCAATGTGATGAGATAGTCAGCTACAACCAAAGGCAAAACAATCCTTACTCCAGCACATATAATCCAGGTTGGAGGAATCACCCAAACTTCTCATACCGAAACAATCAGGATCAAGGGCCAGCAAAACAAAGCTATCAACATGGACAATAGAGCTATCAACCTGGACAACAGAGCTACTCACCTGGGCAGCAGAACTACCCATCTGGACAAGAAACTTTTCAACAACAACCCTCACAATTATCTAGGATTAAAAAGATGCTTGAAGAAGCTCTCTCAGAGCAAAAAGAGATGAAAAATGAGATCAAGCTGTTAACCCAAAGAATGGAAAATTCTGAAAAACATCAAAAGATGCAAGACAGCCAGATAGCCCAAATAGCCCAATCCATCTCAAGAGCACAGGGAACATTTCCAAGGAAGTCAGATATAAACCCAGTGGAGCATTGCAACCGCATTGAGATGCAGAGCGAACGTACTATGAGAGACCCCCAAATCATTACTCAGAAGGAACCTGACTCAGAGAAAGAGCCCTCTCCCCTAATGCCCAATCAGACTTAAAACAAGGATGGAGAGGAGGTTACTAAGAAAGGTGAAGGAACTCTTCAAGTTCCCCCATAGAGTCATACAATTCCTTTCCTCAGAAACTGATAACCTCCCAGAAAGATGAAGAGTTAAACCGATTCCTGAAGAAGATCAAGGAAATTTACATAGAAGTATCACTGATAGATGCACTGCACCAAATGTCGAAGTTTGCAAAGTTCTTGAAGGGTATTTTATCTAACAGAAGGCAGAAGGGCGACTTCGAGACCGTAGCATTAATAGAGAATTGCATCGCTCTTCTTAAGGCAAATACTCCACCAAAACATCAGGATCCAGGAAGTTTCTCCATACTATACAAAATTGGTTCTGAACTCATACAGAGAGCTTTCTGCGACTTGGGGGCCAGTGTTAGCCTACTTCCGTACTCTTTATTTAAGAAGCTGGGCCTCCAAAACATTAAACTGACTACTATGACACTGCAATTAGCTGACCATTTATGTAGATACCCAATGGGAATAGTGGAAGACGTGCTAGTAGAAGTGGATAGATGTATCGTTCCCACAGATTTCATTATCTTGGATATGGAGGAAGATCCCAAGATACCGATCATCCTTGGAAGTTCATCCTTGCCACGGCTGGAGCCATCATTGATGTAAAAAGTCATAGGTTATCCTTGGAGATCGGAAAAGAAAAGATCGAGTTTGATTTATCTAATTCCTCCATCTGCAACCCCTCTTCTCAGGGTAATTCTAGCAAGATCAATATACACAAAGTTGAGGAGTGCAGTTTCCATGAGAGTTCCCCTCCAGCGAGCAATAAGAAATACATTTATCCTGCATGAGCGAAACTAAAAGAGCAGACTGGAGCATTAACCCTAGGAGGAGAGCCGTGCTCCCATGGGTTTAGTCCACATTGACTGAAACGGGGTCGAGCTAAAGTCCTAAAACAAGCGCTTCTTGGGAGGCAACCCAAGGGTTTTTCATTCTAGTTTGTTGGTATAGTTTAGTTGATCATTTTTATTATTTCATTATTTTTGGGTATTTGTTTTCAGGATGTGCAGAGCCTCCATGAGCTAGCCGTGAGCGTTTCATGGGCGTGGAGGTGTCAGAGGAACCGAAAGAGAGAAAGGCGAGTCACCGTGAGCCTAAAGGAGTCGGTCGTGTGATCCCACACGACCGTGCGAAGCCAGCAAAAGGATGAAGGCCACGGCCCATGCAACCTTGCATGGTCGTGTGGACTATGTAGAGAGAAGAAGGACACGAGTCATGCCACTCGGCACGGCTGTGCGAGACTGCCTGAGAAGGAGATGACTCAGGCCGTACCAATTGGCATGACCGTGAGACTTGTCCAGAGAAGAAGGAGGACTGGGTCGTGCCAATTGGCACGGCCATGCGACCTTGACCGAGGGGAGAAAAGAGGAGGTCGTGCCAATTAGCACGGCTGTGCAGAGCCTCACCTAACCCAGTCGTGTCTATAAGACACGGTCGTGCCCCTACCCGTGTGTGCCGCCCACCTCTCTAAAAAACCCTATTTCCATCTCTTTCTCTCCCAAAAGCCTTCTCCTCCCTACTACACCTTATCAAACCCTAATTTCCCACCTCTAGAGCTCATTTTTGCTTAGATCTACCTCTAGATCTAACACTTCTTCAAGCAACAAATCCAAAAAGAGAGAAGAAGCTTCCCTATTTTTCCTTCCTTCTCCTCCTCTTCCATCCTCAAGACCCATCTCCACAAGAAATTCCTCAAAATCTTGCACCATGTCACAGATCTTGAAGAGACTTCATCGAGAAAGTGGTGGATCTAGCAAAGGAGATGCACCGGAAGGCGACAAAGGCAAAGGGAAGGCTTCTACTTCAAAAGGAAAAGGAAAAACGGTGGCACGCGATGAAGGTAACAAAAATGAGTTCAATATTATTTTTAGAAATCATGAACAAAAAGTTAGATATGATATCCTTGTCGCTAGGAAAATTACATGCACTAAATATATGGATCCCATTACTATGGACATGCTAGGAATTAGGGATGATGTAGATTGGATGATAAGTTCTTTAGATTGAAATGATATTATGTACGCTCATGCACCAACTTACCCCCGCCTAGTTCTTGAATGTTTTAGCTCGATTGATGTTAAATTTCCTTCTGAGGATGACTACGTAGGGGTCATAACTAGTAGGATGATGAACAAAGAAGTTTGGTGGACTTTTACTGATTTCAATAATTGTTTTGGTTTACCCATTAGGGGTGCCCGTGGATTTGATGATGAAATAAGATGGAATGAATTTTGGACATCGATAACCGGATCAAAAGACCCTTATGAACCCTCTAGAGGCAAGGCATCCCGCATGCAAAATCTGACCTTTAGATACCTTCACCAAGTGATGAGCAAAACGATCTTTGGTCGATGAGAGAGTGATGGGGTGGTTAGAAAGATAGAACTCTATTATCTTAGGGCGATTTTGAATAAAGTTGATTTTGATTCCGGATTTCATTTTTTGTAAATTTTGTCGAGGGCAACTAAGGCATCTTCGGGGATGATAATGTTTGGTGGATTGATTACCCAAGTAGCATCCAATCTGGGTTGTGCACTTGATGGATTAGAGGTGATTCATGGCAATGACAAGATCGATATTGTTGACCTCCACAAGTGTACAAAAATGTCGCAAGTAATATAAAAGATTATCGTATCCACAGGGATTGGAATAACCACTAAGAATGTCTCAAAGCGAATTAGCTAGACAACAAATTAATGGATTGACTAAATCTAAGTGTAACTATGAAAAGTAACAATGAAATAAAAGAATAGGAAACAAGAAATAGGGCAATGATAAGGGATATTCTTGGAGTTTTGGTTTCTTTGTAAGGTTCTTCAATGTAAATGATCTACCAAATCCCTTCTCTCAATTGTCCATCATTTGTAGAAGGTTGTCGGTTCTCTCTTGCAATAGAGAACCGACCTAGGATTGAAATCCATACCTAGATTGATCAATTTGGAATGAATCTATGTTGTCCTTACACGGGCTTGCCTGTCACGTGCATCCCTCGGAAAATCAACATAGGAATCCATCACTCATCAACTCATCAAGATATAAAGATTAATTCCATCTATCTATCCTACCTTCTTGAAATACCTAATTTCCCTTTCAAGATTACCCCTCAAGTGTCCTTACACGGGCATGTTCCTGTCACGAAGATCCCTCAAAAAATCGAATAAGGAGCAATCCATACAAGATCCATAAGATATTCAAACATTCAATCAAGCATGGTAATTAAGCCCTAATCACAACAATCCACACAAGAAAGAATGGATACAAAACAGGGAAAAATCATAGAAATAGGAAATTGGCATATCCACAAGAGTTTTATATCAAAATTTCCTTACAAATACTCCCTCCATCCTAGAACAAGAGATCTACTCCATAAATCGAATAAATAATCCAAAAGAAACAAAGATTACAAGCATTTCTAATCCCTCAAATCCAAGAAAGGAGAGAAAGAAAACTTATCTACGGAGAAGAATAGTCTTCGGATCTAATCCTTCGATCTTGGAGTCGAATCGGTGAAGATCCTCCCTAGAATCATCGAAAAAATCCTCCAAGATGGAGAGAAATCACCCAAATCTTTCTTTCTCCCAAAGGGGAGAAGATAACCTTTCAAATCAAGGAGGAAAGCTTATATAGAGGTGAGGTTTGGGCGCCACCCTGCCCCGAGGCAAGGCCGTGTGAGGTTCACACGACCTGCCTCACTTTCCTCTCTGCACAATTCACACGGACGTGTGTGAGACACGACCGTGGCACACACTGCAACTGCTACCTTCGCATGGCCGTGTAGATCTACACGGCCTAGGCATTCTATGGCACTGGAGATCTCATACGGCCGTGTAGTGTACAGGGCCAAGCCCTTCATGGTCTCTGGGAACCTCACATGGCCGTGTAGATCTACACGACCATGTAAGTCTTCAACCTTGGAATGCTAGTATGACCGTGTACTACACACGGCCTGCTCCTGCTGGCTCCATATCTTGACACGGCCGTGTGAGGTTCACACGGCCGTGGCAACTTCCTTCTCTGTTTCAGCCGCATGGCCAGAAATCTCCACACGGCTAGGGCAACCCCCCATAGCAAGGTCGTGTGGGGTTCAGGAATGATGCTTTCCTCCTTTGCTCTGCTTGCAGATTTGGCCTTGAATATGAAATCTTCACCAAATTCGACTCCTATGTACAAAAAATGCACAAAAGAAGATCTCCGAACAAAAAGAGTAAATATGCTAAAAGGAAAGCTGGAAGTACAAAAATATGTAGACAAAGCATGTAAAAAGTATGTGAATGTGCATCAAAACATGCTAACAAGTGTATACAATCTACGCACATCACACCCCCAGACTTAAACCTTTGCTTGTCCTCAAGCAAAATGCTACAATCTAAATTCATATGCTCTACAATGTTCTCATATCCCTAATTCATTCTCCTAACTCTATCAAAGGGTTTCATTAGTAAGCATGATCATGAAAACAAGTTAAGTATGACTCAAGCATAAGTACCCTTTGCATAGTGCAAAAACAACTCAAAACTCTTCAAGTTTCAATCTATGTCCTAGTCAAGTCGTCATCAAGTTTGAATTCCTAATGTTTCCGGTGATAGACAAGTAACCAGTGATAGACACTTACTTGCAACACACTTGGTTTATATTTCTCAATCAACCCAAGGTCTCAAAGGCGTGCTCAATCTCAAGAGAAGCTAACAGTCATTTCCCTAGTAACCCAACTCGGTCTCAAAGGGGTGACTTGCTAGATTCCACTCACAACAACTATTTTTTATATTCCTTATTCACTTTTTTCCTTTGTTTTTTTTTCACATTTTTTTTCATAAGTATTTGCATTGTGCAAATCTTATTTCACAAGTATACATTTAGCACAAATGTTGGGATATTTTGATTTTTCCAAATGAGCTTACATGATTTGAGCCTCATCTAGTAACCAAAATAAAGTTTGAGAAATCACCATGAAAACCAAGTACTAAACAAACAAGATGAATCATGACTATTTCAATGATATCAAACATTCAAGCATCAAGTCAAAGTGTAGTGAAAATAAGATCCTTAAGGTCAAGCCAAAACTAAAACTCATCTCCAAATGATACTTAGCTTATATCATGCTACCCAAGATAGAGAAAAGAGGTACATTAAGCATACTACTAGCATCATTAGAACATCATGAATCTAGATAATGAACGTGCTAACATTTAATCTTGAAGACAAGAAAGCATATAAGTGAAGTTTGATGTTCTCAAGATGTATGCCAGAAGATTTCAAAGGATAGTCAAGAGACAATCAAAACAAGCAATCAAAGCAAGACAATCAAAATAAAGTGCAAAACAAAAACTAAACATGCAGAAAACAAGCAAAAACTGAAAACTAGAATGCAAAAAGAAATCAGGTTTGACACCCCTCCAGACTCAAACTTTTCATCGTCCCGATGAAATCAATATGGTGGAGGTGGAGGTAAATCAGGAAATTCAGGAAGAAGAAAAGGAAAGTAATTAATAAACCACCTTACTTCATTTCTAACAAACATATGATACTCAAACAATTTATCAGCATCATCTTGGAAAAATCTCATATAACCTCGAAAATCTTCATTAAACTCCATATGAGCTCTATAAGAATTCATAAATTGAGAAATCTTTTCACACAAGTCCCTCTCACTTTTGAAACAATCTTGCAGTTTTTTAAATTGTTCCTCTTCCATATGTTTATTACTAGAAAGAAAATTTTCAGTCAAATCTAAATCATTATGAATATTATCCAGAGCAGAGTGAAGTTCTTGGAAATTAAAGCAACGAACATCACAATTAACCAGAGGAACTCTTTTTGAAATTGAAGTTGACAATGTTTTCGAATGTTGAATTGCTAATTTCAAACACCAATTTTCCTTAACATGGATGGTAGTGAGATCATGATTTAGCAATCTTAAAGGGAAATTATTCTTAATAAGAAGACTATATCCATGTTCTTCACGTCTTATCATTTTTATTGCTAAACATGAATTCAAGTCTAATCTACAAGAATTATCAATCATTTCCAATTCATTTAAATCACACCCTAACACCAAAGCAATCTGAGTTAACAATCCACCCAAAACAATAGGTGTGGTAGAGTCAGATTTCCCAAGTTTCACTAAATGTTTAAGGAAGAAATAACCAAAATTAATATCAACATTCTCAACCATTGCCCATAAACAGTACAAGTCTACAAGTCTTACTAACCCCTCTTTGTCTTCTCTCCCAAATATGGTATTCTTCATTACTAGATAAACATATCTAAAAATGGGGTTAATAATGTGAAGAGCTCTAGAATTATGAGGGTTAAAATGTGATTGTTCAGAAATGTGTTGCCAAAAACGTGAATTTTCGAACTGAGGTAAAATTTGTTAGTTAGAGCCCTAGAGCCAATCATTTGATGATTGTATGGACTCATGTATATCATATTCTTGTATATTAATAAAGGCATTTGTTTGGTTATTATACTTAATTGTATTAGTGTCAAATAAACTAAGTATAATAGCGTCCTTGAGTAGAAGGTTCATACCTATATCAATCGATTAGTTGAATCGATAGTGAGATGATATAGGGAACACTACTCTAAATCATTCCTAGTCGAGTATTAACATTCAGGGACAATGTTAATGCTATAAGACTAGCATGTAGGTCAACTCGATGACTTGATCTCACAAGTCATGGATATAGAGATATCAAGCTGACACATGGGTATGCATTAGAGAATGTATACTGAATGACCCGCCATGAGAAAGTATCATGGATCGTTATATGAGTGTCATATACTTTCTCATGTGGCTATTAGTATGACTATTAGTCCTTAGACCTGAAGTCACCATGGATCCCTACATAAGGAGTTATGTACTTTGGTTTCGTCAAACGTCACCCGTAACTGGGTGGACTATAAGGCGATTACTGGATATATAACGAATTATGTAGAGGGATGTGAGTGATGTAGATGGGATCTATCCCTCCCATATGATGAGAGCGACATCGGTATTCTTGATAGAGTGAGACCACTAAGTGCATGGCCATGCCCAAATGAGTCAACATTAGATGTTGAGCTCATTTGATCGAGTGAGTCTACTTGGAGTTCAAGATTTAGATTGATTAGAGGATGACACGGTCTATGCCTCACATTGATCAATCTAGATGTCTAGGATAGAAGGACACTTGTCATTATTTTGTGAGTAGTCACAATTGGTAGTCACAAGGTGATGTCGGATCTCGACATTCTTGTAACTTGGGTAGTAATGATGTGTTGCTAGATACCGCTCATTACTTATGCTCCTAAATGGGTTTAGGGCATTGCCAACGTTACAAGAACCTATAGGGTCACACACTTAGGATAATTAGGTGGAGATTAGGTTCATTTGATGAACCAAGAGGATTAGATTCATTTGATGAATCAAATTGGATTAAGAGTAATCCTAATTGGGCTAACTTGAGTTCGACTCAAGTTGATTCATGTGTTAAATGAGTCTAATTTAGATTTAGACTCATTGAATCAATTCAATTTAATGAATTAGATTCATTATATTAAGTTGGCTCGAATCAAATGGTTGGATTAGATCCACCATGGTAGAGATTGAGTCAAGTTTGACTTGACTTGAGAAGGAAGACCAAAGGTCAATTTTGACTTGACCTTTTGCCACCTCATTGGTGAGTTGACATTAGGTGGACCAATAATGATGTTCCACATCATCATGGGTGCCACCTCATGGAAGTTACAAAGCCACTCTCTTAATGGTTTCATATTAATTGCAATTAATGCAATTAATTGGTAATGGTTTCATATTAATTGCAATTAATGCAATTAATTGGTGAGATTTTGAAAGTGGCCGGCCACTTGGTTTTTGGGTGAGAATTTGATTTTTCATTCAAGTGGTGTAACTTCTTCTTCTCCCTTGTGTTCTTCCTCTCAAGCTCTCCCTCTCCCTCTCCTCCTCCCTTGGCCGAACCACATAGGTGCTAGCACACCTTGGTTTTTGGTCATCTCCATCTAGTGTGTCCGTGTGGATACTTCTAGAGGACCGGCGCTTGACGGTCTTGAGATCCGGCATCATTTGGACGAGCGGGAACGCGAAGGGCATCGCTACAAGGGTAAACATTTTTTTCTCGTAGATCTAAGTAGTAGAACAGTTTTTGAACTCGTACAAGAAATAGTTTTTCGAATTTTGTATACGAATCTTTGCACGGATCTACGGCTTTGGGTCCTTCGGGGTTTCCGCGACGCGAAAAAGTGGTTTTCGCGGCTCGAAGAATCCAACAAAATTGTACACAAATCATTCTTGGGCAACTCATAACAAGTATTAAAATCACTCAACGTCCATTCATAATCCTCATTAAACAATCGAAAATTTAGTTTACCCCCACCCTGAACATTATCAACCGTTATGGAACTTAAAAATTCAAAAACAATTCTAGGAGGATAGGTAGGATATCTCATTTTCATTAAACCTGTAACGCCCGCCCCTTTACTACCACTCCTGCCTAGTGAGGGCGGGGTTACTTTCTTACCCTTAGACTTGGTAAACTTAGACATTCATACATACATACAGCGGAAGCATATCTATGTTTGTAAGCATAGAGTAACATATTAAACATATGAGTATGAAATAACATGGTTCAACTTAAATAGTCATAGTATTCATTTCTAACATATGCATACGAAATCATGAAAGACATCAACATAACATAACATTTTATTCATAAGTTCACTTAAGCAGGTCATTTTATTTCTTTAGCCAAGTCACCATCACACATCTCTTGCCCCTTCCTGCTGCTCCTCTAGTTTATCCATTCTTTACCTTTATCTGTGGTACAAGGAAAAGTATCTGTAAGCACTCAAGGCTTAGTGAGATCCTTTCCTACTCACAAAAACCAACGTGTCATGTAACATCATCATATCATACATTATAGAATAAATGGCGCTCATATCATTAGGTAATTAAAACATATCATATTATGGCATGAATCTTAATAATAACATAACGTAAAGTAAAACAACTTATTATCGCATAAATCTTATCATAACATAAGAAATCATCATATCATGGTAATCATATCTCAACATAAGAAGTCATTATATCATCGTATAAATCATATCATAACTTAAGAAATCATTATATCATGGTAATCATATCTCAACATAAGAAGTCATCATATCATGGTATAAATCATATCATAACATAAGAAATCATCATATCATGGTAATCATATCTCAACATAAGAAGTCATCATATCATGGTATAAATCATATCATAACATGGAGGTACATCAGAGCATAAGTGAAATCATCATGACATTTCTTTTCATAACATCAAGGCATCAGATCATAGCATATCTGTAAACATTATTTTTCATCATATCGTGAGCATGGATGCAAGATGCCCTTTAAAACATGGGAAATGAAATGTGCAATATGCCTTTCAAAACATGATTTATGTCATATGTGAGATGTCTTAAAATAATATCATATAGTACTTGAAAATAATCTCAACATGAAAGGGGCCCGGCTTAGTACCACATACATACATAATGCGTGCATCCTAAGTAGACCCAAGGTAGCTAGTCTTGAACCTACTAAGAAACTAGGCCCGTAGCTCGGCCTAGTGGCACGTAAGGAGCCCACCCTTTACTAGGCCCGTAATTCGACCTAGGGGCGCATAAGGAGCTCACCCTTTTGGTACAAGCCATTCAAAGTAAAATACATGTCATATCATATCTCTATCTTTTCATAACATATTCATGTCATTCATAGCATATCTTATTCATGTCATTCATAGCATATCAAGTTCATGTCATTCATAGCTTATCATGTTCATGTCATTCATAGCATATCATGTTCATGACATTCATAGCATATTACATTCATGTCATTCATAGCATATCATGTTCATGTCATTTATAAGATATGCATAAATGGGCACATAGCCATGCATACTTGGGCACATAGCCATCATACTTGTCTTTGGGCACATAGCCATCATATTTGGGCACATAGCCATTTAAGGTATCATTCTCATGCATGGTTCATAAGCATATGTAAACGAGGAACATAATATATCATGGAAGGAAAAAGAAACATAATCATGCATGGATCACAAGTTAACTTTTCCTAATTCATATCATGGCAAGGGAAGTACATATTAAGTCATAACTTAGTCTAAATTCTCAACCCACTAAGGGTGGTCGAAACATGCATAGGCTCATTTAGGTTTCATGAAATCATACAAGCATATGAACCCACATTCATTTCTATAACATTTAACATAAGGAACATCATAAGCATATTTGATTTAGGTTCTATGCTCCCTAGGTTTTTAAACCCACCTTGGCCGAAACATACAAGGTCTAAACTTGGTTACAAATAGCATGTAAACATGTGAATCTTAATCAATTTCCATGTGTTTATCATAGGAATTCACATGAGCATATTAGGTTAAAGTTCAAGCTTCCTAAGTTCACCAAGTGTAAGTGGCCGAATGCTACAAAAGCATAGATTCTAAGCATATGAGTACCCTATAAATTTCATATCATATCATAGAGAAAAACATAACATATTAGGGTTGAATTTAGGCTTGCCTAAGCCCGACTTTTCATGGTGGCCGAATGTTCAACATGTGTAAACATAACCCTAAGCAACATGAAATCTCAAGTGCATTATGTTATCTTCATATCTTTTCATAGGGTAAAACATAAGCAAGCTAGATTTGAGGTTGAGCCTTATTAAGGTATTTAATCCCTTCATGGCTGAAACCTTGTGATAGGGTCCTACTAGTTCTAAGCACATACAAGATAAACCTCAAGAGAACATTCACAACATATTATGGAAAACTTCATACTTGATACCTCTTCTAGAATTTACAAGCATGTGAGTACCTTATGAATTTCATAGCATATCATAGGGAGGAACATAAACATGTTAGGGTTGAATTTAGACTTGCCTAAGCCCTACATTTCATGGTGGCCGAATGTTCAACATGTGAAAACCTAACTCTAAGCAACATGAATCTCAAGGGCTTTATGTTATTTTTCATATCTTTTCATAAGGTAAAACATAGCAAGCTAAATTTGAGGTTGAGCCTCCTTAAGATATTAAATCCCTTCATGACCGAAACCTTAAAGTAGGGTCCTACTAGTTCTAAGCAACATACAAGTAAAAACATCAAGGAAAATATCCATATAATATCATAGGAGAGATCATAGACATGTTACGTTTTTAAATTGAGCTTCCCTAGGTTTTAAGCCTCTTCATGGCCGAACCCTAAGGTAGAGTATTACCTAACTCCAAGCCTTATACAAGCATGAAATATCAAGGTCATATTCATAACATATCATGAGGAAAACTTAAACATATTGGTTTTGGTTTTAAACTTCCATAAACTTTACAAGTATCCTAACCAAAATTTCTAAAGGAAACTCTAGGTTATAAATTCATGTAAACCCAAACCAAAAATCATATAACCACTTGTACCACAGGTGAGGGGATACTCACATCCTCTTGCTTGGTATTTTCCTAAGAGAAGGTACCCTTTGTGAAAAGAATGAAGAGAGCTTCTCCTCCTAGTGCTCCTTTTTGTTTCTCTTGCTTGTGAGAGGTAGATCTTGAGGGTTCCTTCTTGTGGTTTGGTTTCCTTAGGTAGAAAACCTTAGTTGAATTTTCGGGAAAGAAGAGAGGATGCTCTAGGTCACGGCAAGGTGAGGGAAGGGAAGAAAAAATGAAGTCCCTTCTTGATTTTCCCTCTTATGCTAGGTGGAAGTAAGAAGTAAAAAGAGGCTTTGCTTTCCCCTCTTCTTAACTCATCTTTTATTCTCTTAATGATGAAGAAATGTCTTCATTCATCCCCCTACTTCCTCTCCTCTCCTTCTCTCTTGTCATCCACGAAAATGAAAAAAAGAAGGAGAAGAAGACAATTTGTCTTTTTCTTGTTTTCTTCTTAATCAAGAGAAGGAGGAAAAAGGCTACTTAATGTTTTCTTGCTTCCTTCTCTTAATCATGGTTTTATCTTTATCTATAATATCCATTCTCTATTTAACAATAATTCATGATGGTCTAGTGGTAATTCCAAAATCCTTAGCTTAAGAAGGTTCAAGGTTCAATCCTTGACCAATTCTTTTTATATACATATATATTTTTTTTCCATCTTATCTTCTTTTATTCTAAGAGAGAATCTTCACATATTTAGCTTAAGAAATTCGTGTGTGTTATAGTACCCCATACCTCATAGAAAGTTCATCCTCGAACTTTAAAACAGCGACATCAGGTGGCACAAGACTTCCTACTGAGTGCATCAGCCACCTTGTTCGCCTTTCCTGGATGATAAAAGATCTCGCAGTCATAGTCCTTGACTAGTTCGAGCCATCTACGTTGTCTCATATTCAGGTCTTTCTGGGTGAAGAAGTATTTCAGACTCTGGTGGTCGGTGTAAATCTTACACTGAGCTCCATATAAATAATGTCTCCATGTTTTGAGTGCAAAGACCACAGCTGCTAGTTCCAAATCATGGGTGGGGTAATTATTTTCATGTTCCTTAAGTTGTCTAGAGGCGTAGGCAATGACCTTGCCGTCTTGCATGAGTACAGCTCCCAATCCTAATATAGAGGCATCGCTGTACATATCGAAGCCCTTGTCACATTCCGGAAGAGTAAGGATCGGCGCACTAGTCAGTCTCTTTTTTAATTCCGTGAAACTCTTCTCACAATCATCCATCCATTCATACCTTTTGTTCTTTTTGGTGAGACATGTCATAGGGGCTGCAATTTTGGAAAAATCTTCTACAAATTTCCTATAATAGCCTGCAAGTCCGAGAAAGCTTCTGACTTCACTAGCATTCTTCGGCCTGTTCCAGTTACTTACAGCTTCGATCTTGCTTGGATCCACCATTACTCCATCTTTGGAGATGACATGACCCAAGAATGATATTCGATCAAGCCAGAACTCACATTTGGAAAACTTTGCATATAGTTGTTTCTCCTGAAGGATCTGTAGCACCGTGTTCAGGTGTTCAATGTGTTCCTCTGGGGTTCTGGAATAGACGAGGATATCATCAATGAAGACGATCACAAATTTGTCGAGATACGCCGTAAACACCAGATTCATCATATCCATAAATGTAGCAGGAGCATTAGTTACGCCAAAGGGCATAACTATAAACTCATAGTGTCTGTATCTTGTTCGAAATGTCGTCTTTGGAATATCACCCTGTTTCACTTTCACCTGATGATAGCCGGATCTCAAGTCAATCTTTGAGAAGACGGTTGCACCCTTCAATTGGTCGAACAAGTCGTCGATCCGTGGAAGAGGGTACCGGTTCTTGATTGCCACCTTATTTAATTCTCGGTAGTCTATACACATTCGCATGGTTCCGTCCTTCTTCTTTACGAACAGTATCGGAGCTCCCCATGGGGAGTGACTAGGGCAGATAAGTCCCTTGTCAAGTAACTCTGATAGTTGTCCCTGTAGTTCCTTCAACTCAGCCGGCGCCATTCGGTAGGGTGCTTTAGAGATCGGTTTAGTACGAGGAATCAATTCAATCTCAAATTCTATCTCTCTATCAGGGGCTAATCCAGGTAGTTCATCGGGAAATACCCCTGGATATTTGCATACTACCGGGACATCTTCTAGTTTCTGGTCATTAGTTCGACTCGCGTCGACCATTTGTGCTAAAAAGCCAGTACATCCTTTGTCTTGCATCTTCTGCGCCTTGATAGCTAATAAGAATCCCTCAATGCCTTTTCTTGGTTCTCCAATAAATTCGAACCTTAGTTCGGCTTCCGGTTGGAAGACTACTTTTCTTTTACGACACTCGATTGAAGCGCCGTATTTGCTCAGGAAATCCATGCCTAGTATAATATCAAAATCCTGCATGTCGAGTATTATCATATCGCAGTAGAGTTCTCTGTCTGCGATTCGGATAGGTACGACTCGCAGCATCTGATCGAAAGGCATCACTTCTCCCGAAGGTAAGGTTGTTAAGAATTTGCCTTTTATGACTTGTGGTGGTATTTCTAACTTTTTCATGAAGGGTATGGAGACAAACGAGTGGGTTGCTCCGGTATCAAATAATACAGTAGCATGCTGACTAAAAATAGATAGTTGACCTGTGACCACGGTAGAAGCACTCGCCGCGTCCTCCTTGGTGAGAGAGAAAACCCTGGCATTCGTCATCACTGGTGGGGCTTCTAATCTCCCTTGGCTAATCAGAGTCCCTTCTAGAGCTGCTTGCATCAGATATAGCTGTGCGGGGGTACTCCTATTCTGGTCATGCTGCTGAGATGGTACCTGGAATCGAGTAGGGCAGTCTCTGACCATATGTCCTTCCTGTCCACAATTGTAGCACTTCCTCGTACCCTGATGGCATACTCCGGAATGCTGCTTTCCACAAGTGGCACACAGAGGGTACCTCGGCTGCTTGTTTGCTGGACCACTTTTACTGTTGTTCCATTGTTTTCTTTTTCCAACAGAATTTCCTTTCCAGTTCGTCTTGGTATTCTGGGATTTCTGTCCTTCCGTCTATGCCGGACTCTTTCTTTCGTTCATCGCCTTTTGATAATGTTCGGTGATCAAAGCACTGCTGACCAGCTCTTCCGTGGTTTGCGGTCTATTAACTCCGCTTGCCACATTCAAAGCTATTTCAGGTCAGAGCATTTTCAACATTAATCTGACCCGTTCCCTTTCCATGCTGACCAACTCTGGACATGGGCGTGCGAGGCGGTTGAAGCGCTTCACAGCATCACTAACTGATAAATCGCCTTGCCGAAATTCAGTGAACTCGTCATAATGCCGATTTGTTACTCGCATATGAAAATATTCCTCCAGAAACTCTGCTTTGAAATCTGCCCAGTTCATCAGATTGACTTGTCTCTTGGCCTTAACTCTTTCCCACCACATCCTTGCGTCTCCGGAAAAATAGAAAGATACGCACTTGATCTTTTTCGGTATGGGCCAATCCAGCAGTTCTACGATATTTTCCACCGTCTTGAACCAGGACTGGGCATCCCATGGCTCACATGTACCCATAAAATTCTCCGGCTTTAATCTTAGCCACTGTATCAGATAAGTTTCCTGTCGGACTACTGGAACAGGGGCTACCGGCGGCACCGGGGCAGCTGCAGGTATAACGGGTATAGTGTTTTGGTTTGCTGGCGGGGTGACCGGATTTCCTTGCTGACCCATCAAAGTAGTAATCAATTGTTGTTGTTCAGTGATCTGACGATGGAGGTCTATGACTACCTGAGTCAGGTCTGGTGGAGTTACTGTCTCATCGGGTCTGCCACCGCGTCTTCTAGTAGCCATGATTATCTTCATAATAATAACAATGCTAGCATAAGTCGTTAAAATTCCCACAAGAGTAATATAAGGTAGTTATCATTCTTAACACGACCTAGCCTATGTTATCGTCAATCCTATCCTACCATCATATATCCCTAGACTAAAAAAATCATACAATAAGATAGGCATGTAAACTTAAATAAACATATCAGGCATAAAATAAAGTAAGCATAGAAAATTCTTACTTGGAGCGGCAGGATGGAGGCTTGATGTGTGTAGTGAGATGGCTAACCTCGCTCTGATACCAACCTGTAACGCCCGCCCCTTTACTACCACTCCTGCCTAGTGAGGGCGGGGTTACTTTCTTACCCTTAGACTTAGTAAACTTAGACTTTCATACATACATACAGCGGAAGCATATCTATGTTTGTAAGCATAGAGTAACATATTAAACATATGAGTATGAAATAAAATGGTTCAACTTAAATAGTCATAGTATTCATTTCTAACATATGCATACAAAATCGTGAAAGACATCAACATAACATAACATTTTATTCATAAGTTCACTTAAGCAGGTCATTTTATTTCTTTAGCCAAGTCACCATCATACATCTCTTGCCCCTTCCTGCTGCTCCTCTAGTTTATCCATTCTTTACCTTTATCTGTGGTACAAGGAAAAGTATCTGTAAGCACTCAAGGCTTAGTGAGATCCTTTCCTACTCACAAAAACCAACGTGTCATGTGTAACACCCACTAAGCTTTTAAGATAAATATAAGAATGATGAATTTGCCTTAGAAAAATATTAGTAGAATGTTGAACCAAAAAGAAATAAAAAGAAATAAAAATAGGAAGTGGTCAAGGATTGAACCTTGAACCTCTCATGAAGTAAATGATAGGATTAATGGGTAATAACCAGTTGGGATAGGAATGATATATTGATAGCAAAGGAGGGAAACTCATGATAAGGATGAGAGTAAAAGCTAGCCAAAAGAAAGCAAGAAAAGAGTAAGAGAAAGGCAACTTGCCTTCCTTCTTTTCTCTCCCTTTTCCTCTCTCTTTTTGCCGTGACTTAAAGAGGACCATTAAGGGGATTCATTCCCCCTTGTTTCATCATGAATGATGAGAACAAATAAATAAATAAAATAAAAAGAAAAATGAAAAAAAAGGGCTAAGGGAGAAGGAAAGCAAAAAACCGATTTTGCTACCTCTTCCCCCTTAACATAAAAGAGAGTATGTAAAGAGAGAATTTTATTTTTCTCTCATTTCTCTCATTCTCTCCTCTCCCTCACCGAACCCTCAGTCCCCTCTCCTCCATCTTCGGCCCCAAGCCAAGGTTTTCTCCTAAGAAAGCCTAAGATACAAGGAGGACTTAGCAAGGGAATCAAGGGAAGGGAACTAGAAGAAGAGGCTACTTCTTCCATCACCACACCTTAGATCCACAAGCGAAAAGGATGTAAGCTTCCCCTCACCTGTGGTACAAGGCATTTTATGTTCTTTTCAGATTTTATGAGGATTATAAAACATAGAATAGAATTTAAGAAAAATTCGGCCAAAGAAGAGTTTTCAAATCTAGGAAGGTTTAAACAAGTCCTCATTTCATGATATTTTTTCTATGCTATGTAGGAAGATTTTCCTTCATGTTTTTATACCTATATGATGCTTGGTCAGAGGAGTACCTAACCCTAGAATTTCGGCCAAAAATATTTTAAAGAGGTTAGGGAAATCATTGTTTAACCAAACTAGTACAAGATTCCCTCCATGAATTACTAAGGGTCTTTTATTGGTTTTTCTTGCTTGAAAGTTACTTGGAACCCAAAAGAAATCCACTCATATGTTTCGGCCAAGAAAAGAGCTTAGGGTTAGGAAGACCTTTAAATTTAAGTAACCATGTTTATATGATAGAATATAGAGTTCTCTTAAAGAATTGCATGTCGAATATTGCTAGAAATTCATGAACTCTTCATTAAGATTTTCGGCCATGATAAGATGGATAGGTTAGAAAAGCTTAAACAAAATTTTAACATGCTCAAGACCTCTGTGATATTAATATATGAAAGTTTTTTAATGCTCTCATGCTTAATTAGGGTATAGAGAATTTAGTTACATGATATATGACATGTAAGATCACAAGGGTCCTAGCTTGTTTATGAACCAAATTTGTATATGATGTTCTTAGTAATTTTTGCCATGAAACTTACTTAGGTTTTCCATGCTTTAGGCCACTTAAAACCTAGTATAGAGATTGGTAGGTTTCATCCATGAGGAAAAATAAAAGAAAAAGGAAAGAAACCTAGGAAGCCTAAGACACAATTCACATGTATGTTTATTATGCTTGTCTTTATACATGCTATGAAACTTGTATGACTTCCTATGCTTTTAGGCTATTTGAAGCAAATTTAAACACTGATGAGTCTCGGCCAAGTAGGGTTTAAATGACCTAGAGGCCTTAGAATTGAAACCAATTGTGTTAAAAATACTTCTTATGGAAATATGATAATATGTTGATTGTGTCACATGCTTGTATAATTTTTCCATGACCTAAATGGACCATTGTATGTTTCGGCCATGAAGGGATAGATGCCCTAGAAATCCTAGAACAAAAATTAAATATGCTCATGTCACTCTACATGAAATATGATAAGTAGAAAGCCAAAGTTCTCATGCTATATGGGGTTTAATGACCTAAAATGAGGCTAGGGTAAGTTTCGGTCATACCCATTGTATGATGCCTTATTATGAATTTATACATGATGTTAGTTCAAGTTCACATGCTTGTATGCTTGCTTTTAGCCCTAATGAATACTTGTTAAATTTCGTCCATGACATATGTTAAGGGCTTGAAGAACTTAGGAACTAGCTCAAATATGCTTACTATGTTACTTGGAAAAAAATGCTATAAATATGGTTTAAGGTTTCCATGCTTTCATGACATTTGGGACCTTGTTTCACACCTGATAGGGTTCGGCCACATGAAGTTTAGGGACTTGGAGAACTTAGAAACCAAGTTCATCATGCTTAAAATGCTTCCTATGAAATTGATGTGATGATAATTTAGGTTCCACATGTTTGGAGGTGGTTTTTACCTAAATTGAAATCTAAGGGGGGGGGGGGGGGGGGGGGGGTTTTGGCCATGATAAGAACCCAAGGGATTAGGAAGCTTAGAACCCAAGCTAACTATGTTACCATGTTTCTTATGATAGTATAATCACATGATACACCCTTATGCTTAAACCTGTATACTTGTGATTTATACTTTCCATGATATGATATGTGCTTAGAAATATGCATGCTTTGATGATATGCTATGTGCTTAAAATATGCATGCTTTTATGATATGCTATGTGGATAGAAATATGCATGCTTTGATGATATGCTATGTGCTTAAAATATGCATGCTTTCATGATATGCTATGTGGATAGAAATATGCATGCTTTGATGATATGCTACGTGCTTAAAATATGCATGCTTTCATAATATGCTATGTGGATAGAAATATGCATGCTTTGATGATATGCTATATGCTTAAAATATGCATGCTTTCATGAATGCTATGTGGATAGAAATATGCATGCTTTGATAATATGCTTTATGCTTAAGATATGCATGTTTTTATGATCTATGCCTAAGTGATGCATATTGTTATGGTATGATGTATGCCTAAGTGATGCATACCTTTATGACATGATGTATGCCTAAGTGATGCATACCTTTATGATATGATGTATGCCTAAGTGATGCATACTTTTATGACATGATGTATGCTTAAGTGATGCATACCTTTATGATATGATGTATGCCTAAGTGATGCATACTTTTATGACATGATGTATGCCTAAGTGATGCATACTTTTATGATATGATGTGTGCCTAAGTGATGCATGCTTTTATGATGTATGATATGTATAAGTATGACATGTACTTTACTTTATGTGGCTTGTACCAAGGGTGGGCTCCATAAGCGCCCCGGGGTCGATGGAATAAGACTCGGGCCTCGTTAGGGATGGGCTCCTAAGTGCCCCTAGGTCGATGGAGTAAGACTCGGGCCTAGTATGTTTTCCTTGTAGGGTTCAAGACTTGCTACCTTGGACCTACATAGGTTGCGCGCAATATGTAAGTGGTACATAGCCGGGATCCCCTTTAAGTTGAGATTATATTCAAGTATATATGTAAGAAAAATGGTTTTAAAAAGATCATGAGACATACACATGTTTTTCGGATACATGTTTTCAAAATCATATTGCATATACCTTATGATCATGTTGTGATGATGCTATGATTTATGATATTCCATGATTAGATATGATTATGTTATGTTTCATGCTATGCTTTAAGAGCTTGATATTCCATGCCACCTTATGATGATACTATGATATGCCATGATTAGATATGATTATGTTATGTTTCATGCTATGCTTTAAGAGATGATATGCCATGACTAGTTATGATTTTGTTATGTTGCATGATATGCTTAAAGAGTATGATATGTTATGCCATGACTAGTTGAGATCATGTTATGTTGAGACATTCTTTGATCATGTGATGATTTTCGGTTTTAGTGAGTAGAAAAGGAACTTACTGAGCCATGAGTGCTCATAGCTTACTTTCCTTGTACCACAGATAAAGGAAAAAGCTGGATGAGCTAAAGGAGCAGCAGGAGAGGCAAGGAGATGTGTGTGGCGGTGGCTAGGCAACCAAATAAGAACCTGCTTTAAAACTTTTAAGAACTACGCTTTGGTATCATGAATTGTAGTACTATATGTGTGACTTGATGTTATGTTTCTGCTAAATTTGTTATCATGTTATTGAGGCACTAATAGTGTAGTTCGGATTTGTTAAAAAGGAAAACAAAAGAAAAGTTTTTATTAAACTAAGAAAATTATTTTAAGTCTTCCGTTGTTATTTGTACATAGAGTATCGTAGCCCCGTCCCTTAGGGTTAGCAGGGAGGGCGGGCGTTACATCATGTAACATCATCATATCATACATTATAGAATAAATGGCGCTCATATCATTAGGTAATTAAAACATATCATATTATGGCATGAATCTTAATAATAACATAACGTAAAGTAAAACAACTTATTATCGCATAAATCTTATCATAACATAAGAAATCATCATATCATGGTAATCATATCTCAACATAAGAAGTCATCATATCATCGTATAAATCATATCATAACTTAAGAAATCATCATATCATGGTAATCATATCTCAACATAAGAAGTCATCATATCATGGTATAAATCATATCATAACATAAGAAATCATCATATCATGGTAATCATATCTCAACATAAGAAGTCATCATATCATGGTATAAATCATATCATAACATGGAGGTACATCAGAGCATAAGTGAAATCATCATGACATTTCTTTTCATAACATCAAGGCATCAGATCAAAGCATATCTGTAAACATTATTTTTCATCATATCGTAAGCATAGATGCAAGATGCCCTTTAAAACATGGGAAATGAAATGTACAATATGCCTTTCAAAACATGATTTATGTCATATGTGAGATGTCTTAAAATAATATCATATAGTACTTGAAAATAATCTCAACATGAAAGGGGCCCGGCTTAGTACCACATACATACATAATGCGCGCATCCTAAGTAGACCCAAGGTAGCTAGTCTTGAACCTACTAGGAAACTAGGCCCGTAGCTCGGCCTAGGGGCACGTAAGGAGCCCACCCTTTACTAGGCCCGTAATTCAACCTAGGGGCGCATAAGGAGCCCACCCTTTTGGTACAAGCCATTCAAAGTAAAATACATGTCATATCATATCTCTATCTTTTCATAACATATTCATGTCATTCATAGCATATCTTATTCATGTCATTCATAGCATATCAAGTTCATGTCATTCATAGCTTATCATGTTCATGTCATTCATAGCATATCATGTTCGTGACATTCATAGCATATTACATTCATGTCATTCATAGCATATCATGTTAATGTCATTCATGTCATTTATAAGGTATGCATAAATGGGTACATAGCCATCATACTTGTCTTTGGGCACATAGCCATCATATTTGGGCACATAGCCATTTTAGGTATCATTCTCATGCATGGTTCATAAGCATATGTAAACGAGCAACATAATATATCATGGAAGGAAAAAGAAACATAATCATGCATGGATCACAAGTTAACTTTTCCTAATTCATATCATGGCAAGAGAAGTACATATTAAGTCATAACTTAGTCTAAATTCTCAACCCACTAAGGGTGGCCGAAACATGCATAGGCTCATTTAGGTTTCATGAAATCATACAAGCATATGAACCCACATTCATTTCAATAACATTTAACATAAGGAACATCATAAGCATATTTGATTTAGGTTCTATGCTTCCTAGGTTTTTAAACCCACCTTGGCCGAAACATACAAGGTCTAAACTTGGTTACAAATAGCATGTAAACATGTGAATATTAATCAATTTCCATGTGTTTATCATATGCATTCACATGAGCATATTAGGTTAAAGTTCAAGCTTCCTAAGTTCACCAAGTGTAAGTGGCCGAATGCTACAAAAGCATAGATTCTAAGCATATGAGTACCCTATAAATTTCATAGCATATCATAGAGAAAAACATAACATATTAGGGTTGAATTTAGGCTTGCCTAAGCCCTACTTTTCATGGTGGCCGAATGTTCAACATGTGTAAACATAACCCTAAGCAACATGAAATCTCAAGTGCATTATGTTATCTTCATATCTTTTCATAGGGTAAAACATAAGCAAGCTAGATTTGAGGTTGAGCCTTATTAAGGTATTTAATCCCTTCATGGCCGAAACCTTGTGATAGAGTCCTACTAGTTCTAAGCACATACAAGTATAAACCTCAAGAGAACATTCACAACATATTATGGAAAACTTCATACTTGATACCTCTTCTAGAATTTACAAGCATGTGAGTACCTTATGAATTTCATAGCATATCATAGGGAGGAACATAAACATGTTAGGGTTGAATTTAGACTTGCCTAAGCCCTACATTTCATGGTGGCCGAATGTTCAACATGTGAAAACCTAACTCTAAGCAACATGAATCTCAAGGGCTTTATGTTATTTTTCATATCTTTTCATAAGGTAAAACATAGCAAGCTAAATTTGAGGTTGAGACTCCTTAAGATATTAAATCCCTTCATGACCGAAACCTTAAAGTAGGGTCCTACTAGTTCTAAGCAACATACAAGTAAAAATATCAAGGAAAATATCCATATAATATCATAGGAGAGATCATAGACATGTTAGTTTTTAAATTGAGCTTCCCTAGGTTTTAAGCCTCTTCATGGCCGAACCCTAAGGTAGAGTATTACCTAACTCCAAGCCTTATACAAGCATGAAATATCAAGGTCATATTCATAACATATCATGGGGAAAACTTAAACATATTGGTTTTGGTTTTAAACTTCCATAAACTTTACAAGTATCCTAACCAAAATTTCTAAAGGAAACTCTAGGTTATAAATTCATGTAAACCCAAACCAAAAATCATATAACCACTTATACCACAGGTGAGGAGATACTCACATCCTCTTGATTGGTATTTTCCTAAGAGAAGGTACCCTTTGTGAAAAGAATGAAGAGAGCTTCTCCTCCTAGTGCTCCTTTTTGTTTCTCTTGCTTGTGAGAGGTAGATCTTGAGGGTTCCTTCTTGTGGTTTGGTTTCCTTAGGTAGAAAACCTTAGTTGGATTTTCGGGAAAGAAGAGAGGATGCTCTAGGTCACGGCAAGGTGAGGGAAGGGAAGAAAAAATGAAGTCCCTTCTTGATTTTCCCTCTTATGCTAGGTGGAAGTAAGAAGTAAAAAGAGGCTTTGCTTTCCCCTCTTCTTAACTCATCTTTTATTCTCTTAATGATGAAGAAATGTCTTCATTCATCCCCCTACTTCCTCTCCTCTCCTTCTCTCTTGTCATCCACGAAAATGAAAAAAAGAAGGAGAAGAAGACAATTTGTCTTTTTCTTGTTTTCTTCTTAATCAAGAGAAGGAGGAAGAAGGCTACTTGATGTTTTCTTGCTTCCTTCTCTTAATCATGGTTTTATCTTTATCTATAATATCCATTCTCTATTTAACAATAATTCATGATGGTCTAGTGGTAATTCCAAAATCCTTAGCTTAAGAATGTTCAAGGTTCAATCCTTGACAAATTCTTTTTATATACATATATATTTTTTTTCCATCTTATCTTCTTTTATTCTAAGAGAGAATCTTCACATACTTAGCTTAAGAAATTCCTAGGTGTTACAAAACCACTCCAACCTATTCTTTCAAACAACCAATTTAAATCATCCTTAAACCCTAATGTTACCAAAGTTTCATCATCCATAAATTTGGTACTTACAAGGGGACGTTTACATAAGGAAGAATACCTAAAACGTTGTTCCTCACTAGAGAAAACAATACCAAAATAATTAGAAATACCTTTAAAACAAGAATTTTTCTCCTTTGTTGCAATCATCTTCTCCTTCCCTTTCCTTGTAGAAGATGATCTCTTTATCACATTTTCCATGGTGGAAGAGATTTGAGCCTTCAAAAAAAAAGAATGAGGGAAAGAAATTAGAAGTGGTATTTGAAACCCTAGAGATAAGAAAATGAGAGAAAAGGAAGAAGAGGGAAGGGGGTGTGCGGCCGTGTGCCACCCACACCCTGTGCCCTAACCCCTTTTAAGGGTGTGGACTGGGCCGTGTATCATTTGCATGACCTAGTTCCTCTTTCTCTACACGGCCGTGTCTGAGACACGGCCATACCCATCTCCTTCTCGGGATGTTATACACCGTCGTGTCTGGGACACGGCCCCAACAACCTCTTCCTCTGGAATCAACACACGGCCATGTTAGATGACACGGCCAGTGCAGGCTTTGGCACTGGTTCCTTCACACGGTCGTGTGTGAGACACGGCCGAGAAGGTTTCCTCCTCTGGATTCTTCTCACGGCCGTGTCATGTAGACATGGCCCAAGCATCTCCCTTCTCTGCACCATAAGCCTGGCCATGTGTAGCACACGACCATGCTCTGTTTTGCTCCAATTGACACTTCTCCTCCTTTCCTACCTCTTCCAACACTTCCATGCCCATGAAGAAGTCATGACCAGCTTATGGAAGTGAAATTTAAACCTGAAAACAAAACAAAAATCAAGTAAAAATACTACTAATGAAAAATAGAGACATGGAATGAAACTAACTAAGAAGTCAATCCGGAGGATGAGGTTCAAAAAAATACAACCTTTGTTTCTCCTCCAATTTCATACCATGCACATATTCCTTCAACCGTTGGCCATTTACCTTAATCAATCCAAGATCTTTATTCCAAATATCTACCGCTCTAAAAGGATAAACCTTTTTAACCTCGAACGGACCTGTCCACCTTGATTTAAGCTTTCCTGGAAAAAGCTTTAGCCTTGAATTAAATAATAAAACTAGATCTCCTTCCTTGAAACTTTTGCAGAGAATGTGTTGATCATGTCATTTTTCTGTCCTTTCCTTATAAGATCTAGCATGTTCATAAGCATCCAATCTCAATTCATCAAGCTCATTCAACTGAAGCTTCCTTTTCTCCCCTGCTTCCTTGAGATTCATGTTTAGATTTGTAATTGCCCAATAAGCCTTATGTTCTAACTCTACTGGAAGATGACAAGGTTTTCCATAAACTAGTTAAAATGGAGTCATCCCAATAGGAGTCTTGTAGGCAGTACGATACGCCCATAAGGCATCATCTAGCTTCAATGACCAGTCCTTACGTGAAGTAGATACTGTTTTCTCTAGTATGACTTTAATTTCACGGTTAGTGATTTCAGCTTGCCCATTAGTTTGTGAATGATATGGTGTTGCTACTTTGTGGCTCACTCCATATTTTCTAAGTAAATTCTCAAACTGTCTTTCTATAAAGTGTGATCCACCATCACTAACGACTGCCTTAGGCACACCAAACCTTGGAAAAAATATGCTTCTAAACAATTTGATGACTGTTCTCGCATCACTTGTAGGAGAGGCTATAGCTTCTACCCATTTGGATACATAATCCACTGCTACAAGGATAAACCTATTCTCATATGAAAGGGGAAATGACCCCATGAAGTCTATTCCCCATACATTAAATAATTCTACTTCAAGTATGTAATTCAATGGCATTTCATTCCTCCTAGTAATATTTCCAGTCCTCTAACATTGATCACATGATTGTACAAATCTCTTAGCATCTTTAAATAGAGTTGGCCAATAAAAACTTGCTTGAAGGATTTTTGCTACTATCTTAGAAATCCCCAAATGTCCTCCATAAGAATAAGAATGACAATGAAATAGGATATCCTTGACTTCTTCCTCAGGTATACATCTTCAATAAATCACATCATTGTATTTCCTATAAAGGAGGGGTTCATCCCAAATATAATTCTTCACATCTGAAAAAAACTTTTTCTTTAGTTGATTGGAGAAATTTGGGAGTAGGACTCCGCTCGCCTGGAAATTTACAAAATCTGCATACCATGGTATTTTAACACTCGATAAGGCTAGAAGGTGCTCATCAGGAAAAAATATCATCAATAGGTAAGTTAAAATCCGCATCCTTTTCCTTATTTTGCCATACTCTAGATAAATCGTCAGCCACTACATTCTCCGCTCCCTTCTTATCTCTGATCTCGAGGTTTGTAATACCCACTAAGCTTGTAGGATAAATATATGAATGTGGGATTTTGCCTTAGAAAATAATAGGAAGTGAGTTGAACCAAAAAGGAAATAAAAAGAAATAAAAATAGGGAGAGGTCAAGGATTGAACCTTGAACCTCTTATATGATAATTCATAGAATTAATTAGTAGAAACCAATTGGGATAGAGAGAAGATATTGATAGCAAAGGAGGGAAACTTATGATAAAGGTAAGAGTAAAAGCTAACCAAAAGAAAATAAGAAAAGAGCAAGAGAAAGGCAACTTGCCTTCCTCCCTTCCTCTCCCTCTTCCTCTTTGATTTTGCCGAAATGTTTAAAGAGGGATTAAGGGGATTCATTCCCCCTTATTTCACCATGAATGATGAGGATAAATAAACAAATAAAAATAAAAATAAAATAGAAGAAAAAGGCTAAGGGAGAAGGAAGGCAAAAACTAAGTTTGCTACCTCTTCCCCCTTAACATAAAAGAGAATATGTAAAGGGAAAATTCTATTTTCTCTCATTCTTCTCATTCTCTCCTCTCCCTCACCGAAACCTCAGTTCCCCCTCTCCTCCATTTTCGGCCCCAAGCCAAGGTTTTCTCCTAAGAAAACCTAAGATACAAGGAGGACTTAGCAAGGGAATCAAGGGAAAGGAACTAGAAGAAGAGGCTACTTCTTCTTCACCATACCTTAGATCCACAAGCGAAAAGGATGTAAGCTTCCCCTCACCTGTGGTACAAGGCTTTTATGTGCTTTTCAGATTTTATGAAGATTTTAAAACCTAGAAACAAGTTTAAGAAAATTCGGCCAAGAAGAGCTTTCAAAATCTAGTGATGTTTGAAACTAGTCTTCATTTCATGATAGATTTTATATGCTATGTAGAAGGGTTTTTCTTCATGTTTTTATACCTATATGATACTTAATCAGTGGGGTACTTAACCCTAGAATTTCGGCCAAAAATATTTTAAGGAGGCTAGGGAAATTATTGTTCTACCAAATTAGTACAAGATTCTCCCTATGAAATATTAAGGATCATGTATTAGTTTTCTTCCTTAGAAGATATTTGAAACTAAAAGAAAACCCACTCATATGATTCGGTCAAGAAAGGGGTTTAGGGTTAGAAAGACCTTTAAATTTAAATAACCATGCTCATGTGATAGAATACAAAGATCTTAAAGGATTTGTATGCTTGAATATTGCTAGAATTTCATGAACTCCTTCTTAGGGTTTTTCGGCCATGATGAGATGGATAGCTTAGAAAAGCTTAAACAAAATTTTAATATGCTCAAGACCTCTGTACTATTTAGATATGAAAGTTGTTTAATGCCCTCATGCTTAATTAGGGTGTAGAAAAATTAGTTGCATGACATATAATATGTATGACCACAAGGGGTCCTAGCTTATTCATGAACCAAATTGTATATATGTTTCTTAGTAACTTTTTCCATGAAACTTACATAGGTTTTTCATGCTTTAGGCCACTTAAAAACCTAGCTAAGAATGGTAGGTTTCGGCCATGAGAAAAAAAATAAAAGAAAAAGAGAAAAAAAGAAACCTAGAAAGCCTAAGACACAATTCATATGTACACTCATTATGCTTGTCCTTATACATGCTATGAAACTTGTATAAATTCTCATGCTTTTAGGCTATTTGAAGCAAGTTTATATTCTGTGAGTTTCGGCCAAGTAGGGTTTAAAAGACCTAGAGGCCTTAGAAATGAAACCAAATGTGTTAAAAGTACTTCTTATGAAAATAGGATAATGTGTTGATTGTTTCACATGCTTGTATAATTTTTCCATGACCTAAATGAACCCTTGAATGTTTCGGTCATGAAGGAATAGATTCCCTAGAAACCCTAGGACTTAAATTAAATATGCTCATGTCACTCTACATGAAATATGATAAGTAGAAAGCCAAGGTGCAATTGCTATATGTTGTTTTATGACCTAAAATGATGCTAGGGTATGTTTTGGCCATAACTATTGTATGATTCCTTGTATGAATTTATACATAATGTTAGTCCAAGTTCACATGCTTGTATGCTTGTTTGTAGCCCTAATGAGAACTTGTTAAATTTCGGCCATGACATATGTTAAGGGCTTAAAGAACTTAGGAACTAATTCAAATGTGTCAAATGTGTTTACCTTGTTCCTTGGTAAAAATGTTATAAATATGATTTAAAGTTGTCCATACTTTTATGTCATATGGAACCTTGTTTCACACCTTAAGGTTTCGGCCATATGAAATTAGGGACTTGAGGAACTTAGAAATTAAGTTAATCATGTTTATAATGCTTCCTATGAAAATGTTATGATGATAACTTAGGTGCCACATGCTTGGATGTTGTGTTTAACCTAAATTGAGCTCTAAAGGGGTTTCGGCCACAAGGGTTTAGGAAGCTTAAAACCAAGATAAATATGGTACCATGTTTCCTATGATAGGATATTCACAAGATACACCTTTATGCTTAATATGTATGCTTGTGATTTATGACTTATGATATGAGATATGCATGCTTTCATGATATGATATGTGCTTAAGAAATATGCATGCTTTCATGATATGATATGTGCTTAAGAAATATGCATGCTTTTATGATACATGATATGTATGACATGTACTTTACTTTATTTGTGAGTGGCTTGTACCAAGGGTGGGCTCCATAAGCGCCCCGGGGACTAAGGACCTCGTTAGGGATGGGCTCCTAAGTGCCCCTAGGACTAAGGGCCTAGTATGTTTGCCTCGTAGGGTTCAAGACTTGCTACCTTGGACCTACAAGGTTGCGCGCAATATGTAAGTGGTACATAGCCGGGATCCCCCTTATGTTGAGATTACTTTCAAGTATATATATGTAAAAGGAAATGGTTTTAAAGATCATGAGACATACACATGTTTTTCGGATACATGTTTTCCAAAATCATATTGCATACACCTTATGATTATGCTATGTTTCATGTTATGCTCTTGATTATGATATGCCATGATAAGGTATGATTATGTTATGTTCATGCTATACCTTATAGACATGTTTCGGCCATGGATTTGTTGATGCTTGATATATAGATTTCGGCCATAGATATGATGATGCCTTGATGTACATGTTCGGCCATAGTTATGATGCTTTGATATACATGTTTCGGCCATGCTTTGATATACCATGATACTTGGTTGTTATGCCATGTCTAGCTATGTTTTATGCAATGCACTATGTATATGTTTCGGCCATGGTGATGCTTGATATGCTATGACTAGTTGTGATTATATTATGATGCATGATATGCTGGAATAGAATGCTATGTTATGCCATGATTAGTTGAGATTATGACTTGTTGATGCATTCTTGATTATGTGCTGATTTTTGGCTTTAGTGAGTAGGAAAGGAACTTACTGAGCCATGAGTGCTCACAGCTTACTTTCCTTGTACCACAGATAAAGGGAAAAGCTGGATGAGCTAAAGGAGCAGCAGGAGGGGCAACGAAGATGTGTGTGGCGGTGGCTAGGCAACTAATTAAGAACCTGCTTAAAGTTTCTTTAAAGAACTATGCATTGGTATTTTATGACTTGTGATACCTAAACATGTGTGGCTTGACATTATGGTTCCACTGGATTTGATGTTATGATTTTGATGCCATGTGATAGTATAGTTCAAAAGAAATTTAAAAGAAAAGTTTTTAATAAAACTATGAAAATTATTTTAAGTCTTCCGCTGTTTTAAAAAGAAAAATTTATACGTAGAGTATCGTAGCCCCGTCCCTTAGGGTAGCAGGGAGGGCGGGCGTTACAAGGTTGAACTCTTGAAGCAATAAAATCCATCTGATAAGCAGAGGTTTAGCATCTTTCATGCTTAGTAAATATCAGATGGCTGCATGATCAGTATAAACTATTACCTTTGAACCCACTAGATATGATCTAAGCTTATCAAATACAAATACTACGGCTAGGAGTTCTTTTTCGGTAGTGGAATAATTCACTTGAGCTGCATCAAGTGTTTTACTTGCATAATGTATAGCATGTAGAATTTTATTTTTTTCTTTGTCCTAACAATGCCCCTACTGCGAAGTCACTTGCATCACACATTATCTCAAATGGAAGATTCCAATCCGGGGCTTGAATTACCGGGGTTGAAGTAAGGGAACTTTTAATTTTACTAAAAGCCTCCATGCAATTTTTGTCAAAATAAAATTCAACATCCTTGATTTGCAAATTTTTTAAAGGCTTAGCAATTTTTGAAAAGTCCTTGATAAAACACCTATAGAATCGGACATGCCCCAGGAAACTTCTCACTCCTTTTACATTAATTGGTGGGGGTAGTTTTTCTATCACTTCTACTTTTTCTTGATCCACTTCAATCCCACGTTCTGATATTTTATGCCCCAGAACAATTCCTTCTCTAATCATGAAATGACATTTCTCCCAGTTTAACACTAAATTCACCTTTTCACATCTTTGAAGAACTATAGAGAGACTAGACAAACAAGTGTCAAAGTCATTCCCATATACTGAGAAATCATCCATGAATACCTCCATAATTTTCTCTATTAAATTTGAAAAAATTGCCATCATACATCTCTGGAAAGTGGCTGGAGAATTACAAATCCCAAATGGCATATGACGATAAGCAAAAGTACTATAGGGGCATGTGAAAGTAGTCTTCTCTCAATCTTGAGGATGAATTTGGAATTTGAAAAAATCCTGAATATCCATCCAAATATCAAAAATACGAGTGCTTAGCCAATCTCTCAAGCATTTCATCAATAAAAGGTAAGGGAAAATGATCCTTTCTCATTTCTTTATTCAACTTCCGATAATCAATACACATTCGCCACCATGTTACTGTTCGTGTTGGCATCAGTTTATTATCCTCATTTTTGATAACAGTCATTCCCCCCTTTCTTTGGGAGTACGTGTACTGGACTCGCCCATTCACTATTTGAAATTGGATAAATGATCCTGGCATCAAGAAGTTTGAGCACCTCCTTCTTTACTACCTCTTTTAGATTTGGGTTTAACCTCCTCTGATGCTCAATTGAATTTTTATAACCCTCCTCAAGTAAAATCCTATGCATGCAAAGGCAAGGACTAATCCCTTTTATATCATCAATAGTGTATCCAATTACTTTTCTGTTCAGCTTTAACTCTTCAACCAACCTCTGTGTTTCAGACTCAATTAAACTAGCATTGATTATAACTGGAAAAGTGGAATTTGGTCCGAGGAATTCATATTTTAGAGTTGATGGCAATGACTTAAGTTCAAGTTGAGGTGATATTATCTCTGGCATAGTTAGCTCTTGCTCTATCAACTTAATCTCTTCTTCTTGGGATCCTTTCTCCAAATCTTCTTCATCTTCTAGAAAAGTATCATCCCCTTTCTTCTCCTCTATTGAAACTGCCTCTTCATCGAATATTTAAAAAAAACTCATAACACCAAGGCAATAATACTTGAAGATCATTCTGATTCATAGTAATTCCTTTCTCCCCATTTTCCTTTTCTTCCACTGTATTAGCCGTTAGAGTTGTGTCATTTTGCCCTGACTAATCATTAAAATTTGATGCAATCCTGCAGATTATCCCATTGGCTTCCTCTAAGTTTTTCTTAAAAAAAGATCCTCCAGAGGCTATATCTAGTTGACTCTTATTTGAGAGAGAAAGCCCCTCATAGAATAAGTGCATAATCAACCATCCCTCAATACCGTGATGTGGACATAACTGTAGAAGAGATGAATATCTTTCCCAGGCTTGATGTAGCTCTTCCCCAGCAAGTTGCTTAAAATTCAAGATTTGACTTCTCAAATAAGTAGTCTTTTTTTTTGGGGGGGGGGAATACTTGCCCAAGAATCTCTACTCTAACTCATCCCATGTTTTGATACTTTGAGATTTCAGGGAATTATACAATCTCTTTGCAGCACCTTTCAGACTAAAAGGAAAAACCAGTAGTTGTATAACATCAGATGAAACATCCTCATATTTCAAAGTATAACAGTATCTAGAAAATTCCATGAGATGTGAGTTAGGGTCCTCAATTTCTAGGCCCCCAAACTGGACTTTCTGAACCATTGAGATGAAGGAAAGTTTAAGCATAAAATTTCTTATTTGAATTTCAGGGCAAACAACTGGTCCTAGTCCCTTGGCAGACCTTGGGGCTCCATAATCTCCTAATGACCTGAAAACCAATTTTGGTGTGCAAAAGAAAAGAGGAACAGGAGATACAAGTTACAGTTACCGAATTCAGAAAGAATTATGAAGATGTAGTAAGGTATACAAGAAAGAATTGTGAAAATAGAATTCTAAAGATTAGTTACAACTATGCAAATGAAAAGAAAAGTTATGTCTAGTCTAACTCAATTGATAATTCCTAATGTTATAGCGCAGTCCCCGGCAACGACGCCAAAAACTTGTTGACCTCTGCAAGTGTACGAAATGGCGCAAGTAATATAAAAGATTATCGTATCCACAGGGACTGAAATAAGCACTAAAAATGTCTCAAAGAGAATTAGCTAGATAACAAATCAATGGATTGACTAAGTCTAAGTGTAACTATGAAAAGTAACAAAGAAATAAAAGAATAGGAAACAAGGAATAGGGCAATGATAAGGGATATTCTAGGAGTTTTAGTTTCTTTGTAAGGTTCTTCAATGTAAATGACCTAGCAAATCCTTTCTCTCAATTGTCCATCATTTGTAGAAGGTTGTTGGTTCTCTCTTGCAATAGAGAACCGACCTAGGACAGAAATCCATACCTAGATTGATCAATTAGGAATGAATCTATGTTGTCCTTACACGGGCTTGCCTGTCACGTGCGTCCCTGGAAAAATCAACATAGGAATCCATCACTCATCAACTCATCAAGATATAAAGATTAATTCCATCTATCTATCCTACCTTCTTGAAATACCTAATTTTCCTTTCAAGATTACCCCTCAAGTGTCCTTACACGGGCATGTTCATGTCACGAAGATCCCTCGAAAAATCGAATGAGGAGCAATCCATACAAGATCCATAAGATATTCAAACATTCAATCAAGCATGGTAATTAAGCCCTAATCACAACAATCCATACAAGAAAGAATGGATACAAAATAGGGCAAACTCATAGAAATAGGAAATTGGCATATCCACAAGAGTTTTACATCAAAATTTCCTTACAAATACTCCCTCCATCCTAGAACAAGAGATCTATTCCATAAATCGAATAAAGAATCCGAAAGAAACAAAGATTACAAGCATTTCTAATTCCTCAAATCCAAGAAAGGAGAGAAAGAAAATTTATCTACGGAGAAGAATAGTGTTCGGATCCAATCCATCGATCTTGGAGTCGAATCGGTGAAGATCCTCCCTAGAATGGCCAGAAAATCCCTCCAAGATGGAGAGAAATCGCCCAAATCTTCATTTCTCCCAAGGGGGAGAAGATCCCCTTTCAAATCAAGGAGGAAAGCTTATATAGAGGTGAGGTTTGGGCGCCACACGGCCCCGAGGCACGGCCGTGTGAGGTTCACACGGCCTGCATCACTTCCCTCTCTGCAAAACTCACATGGCCGTGTGTGGGACACGACCATGGCACACCCTGCATCTGCTACCTTCGCATGGCCATATAGATCTACACGGCCTGGGCATTCTCTGGCACTGGAGATCTCAGACGACCGTGTAGTGTACACGGTCAAGCCCTTCATGGTCTCTCGAAACCTCACATGGTCGTGTAGATCTACACGGCCATGTAAGTCTTCAACCCTGGAATTCTAGTATGACCGTGTACTACACACGGCCTGCTCCTGCTGGCTCCATATCTTGACTTGGCCGTGTGAGGTTCACACAGCCGTGGCAACTTCCTTCTCTGTTTCAGCCACATGGCTAGAAATCTCCACACGGCCAGGGCAACTCTCTATAGCAGGGCCATGTGGGGTTCAGGAATGATGCCTTCCTCCTTTGCTCTTTTTGCAGATTTGGCCTTGAACATGAAATCTTCACCAAATTCGACTCTTGTGTACAAAAAATGTACAAAAGCAAATCTCCGAACAAAAAGAGTAAATATGCTAAAACGAAAGCTGGAAGTACAAAAATACATAGACAAAGCATGTACAAATTATGTGAATGTGCGTCAAAACATGCTAACAAGTGTATACAATCTATGCACATCAGATATCAATTCTTGTCTTGCTATGAGAATGATTTGTCGGGATGAGAATGGGTTTGCTTTCCCTAGGACTAATGTTTTTCCATTACCCCTTCCTTGCCCCGAGCACACTTCAGTTCGCGACCCCGCGAATTGGGTGATTACTTATTTACCCCCTCGACCCCCCAAGACTGTACCCTCCATTGTAGAGGAAACCGAGTACCACCGAGGACCCTCGTCATCAGAATTCCCGCAGCCTTCCGGACATCCGGAACATCCTAGGCACTCTTTTACATATGGCACGAGATCCTCTAGGTTTGATTTTTCTAATTTTCGTACCTCTTTAGACTCCCTTCATGAGAAGCAAAATACCCAACAATGATTGTTGGAGGGTTGCTTCAAGTTATCTGACGACCAGTTTAGGGAGGTACATGATCATTTTCAGTTCACTAGGGACTTCTATAGTCAGGTGGCAGGGTTTGTTCAGGACTATGACGTTGACCAAGAAAGAATAAGAAATTTTATGAATGATATGGATATCACTAGACAACAAGTAGATGCCCTATATCAATATCATCAACACCTTGGACATCTTCCTGGTATGCCTAGATATCCCCCTGACACACATCGGGGACCCCCTTATCCCCCACCCCCGTCACCGTATTGATTTCATCAGGACAATGAAAAGTCTATGTCTGGGGGGGGGGGGGTGTTGTGTCTTTCTGCACAACCTGAGTCAAGTCGAGTTTTCTTTTCTTTTTACATTTTATTTTGCTTTGCATATTTTATTTTTATTAGTCTATTTTGTTTATTTGCATTTTTCTAGTTTCATTTTTTTATTTGCATCTCATTTACACTTTGTTTTGTTTATTCGCATTTCTAGTTTTGAGGCATATTTGAGAACATCAAACCTTCTACTTTTTCTGCTACTTGTCCGATATTAAAATGACTAGCATTTTCTTAATTTATGCATGTCAAGATAGTGTTAGTATGTTTGGTGTATCTCCTTTCTCTATCTCTAGTAGCATGAAATAAGCTGAGTATTGTACGGAGTTTGGTATAAGTTTTGGCCTAACCTTAAGAATCTTATTTACACTACACTTAAGTAATTAAGCTTGAATAGTAGAAATACTTTTGGAATATTAGTTATGATTCATCCAAATTATTTAGTACTTATGTTCCTATGGTGATTTCTTATTTACATTTTGGTTACTGGATGACCTTGGATCATGAAAGCTCATTTGGAAAAATCTAGATCCCAACATATGCATCCCGCATGTGTGATTAGTGTTACACTATAGCACCAAAAAAAAAGAAAAAAAAATGAATAAGGGATAAAAAACAGTTGTCATGAGTGGAAACTAACAATTCACCCATTTGAGACCAAGTTACGTTCTGGGGAAATGAATGTTATGTTTCTCTTGATTCTAAGAAGTATCCTTTGAGACCTTGTGTAATTTAAGAAAAACGAACCAAGTGTGTGGCAGGTAAGTGCCTATCACCGGGAACATTAGGAACTCAATTGTATGATGACTTAACTATGACAAAAAATTGAAACTTAAAGAGTTTGAGCTACTTATTGTACCAAACACAAAGAACTTATGCTTAGGTCATACTTAGGTAACTCTACAATTATGCTAGCCAATGAAATAAGTTGATAGAGTTAGGCGAATGCACTAGGGATTATGAAACTGTGTCATGCACTCATGAACATAGTTTGTAGCGTTTTGCTTGAGGACAATCAAAGGTTCAAGTCTGGGGTGTGATGTGCGTAAATATTATGATGGTTTATGTATGTTTTTACGCACATTCACTTTCTTTATACATACATATTCTTTGTATGATCGCCTCTTTTATCATGTACTCATCATATATACTCTTTTGTACGGATATCTGCTCTTTGTTTGGTTTTGTGTTGATAGGGACAACTTTCAGAGCGAAAACAACGTTTGTCGTCGCACTAGAGCGAGCCAGAGAACACGCCAGTGCAAACCTTGGACGGTCGTGTGGCCAATAGAAGTAGAGAAGTGCATGGCCATGTAACCCTTGCACGGTCGTGCAGCCAACCCAAAGGCGGATCAGAACACGGCTGTGCAACTCTGCATGGCCGCGCCCCCCATGATAAAGAACAAGCAGCACACGGCCGTGCAACCCTCCACAGCCGTGCCCCTAGAAGTTGAGTCCCAGCATCACACGGTCGTTCCAATTAGCATGGTCGTGCAGCGCATCCAGAGCCAAGAAAGGGCATGGTCGTGCCATCCTTGCACGGTCGTGCCATCGCGCCGCACCCTAGCCTATAAAAGGGGTTTTAACCCTTTTTCCGAGGAGAGAGCCGGGTGTTAGAGTGTATACTAAAAGTCTAGCTTTTTGTATAGACAATTATTTTGAAATAAGAATCACATAATTGGCCAAATGTCTACATTTATGCTAAGTGTAGTTGTTCATTTAATTTATATTATAGATAACATGGTGTGAGGAGACACATAGAAGTTTATGTTATCAGTTCCTTATAAATTATATGTTGGTCCCTTTGAAGGCCGGCAAGAGGGGAGGGGTGAATTTCCCTACAAAATAAAACTCGAACCTTTCTCGAATTTCAACTATATAACATAAACGCTTGTAATAAAAAGTAGAGACTAAGTAAAGAAATGATACACCAGAGATTTACTTGGTTTGCAATCAGAGGATTGCTAATCCAAGGAAAGTAAGCGCACTATGATCTCCTCTAGGCGGAGAAGCCTCTTTACAACGTTGATAGCATAAATGAAAAGAACACAACTGAAAGCACAGAAAGAATTGATTACTAGTGAGTCCTTCTGAATGTGCAGACCAGTACTATATTCATAGTACTGGTCCGGGCGCCTGGAAGGAGTTCCGGGCGCCCTGGAGGGGATAAAATTCTATCCCCAACGATCAGATCGCGTTTGACGCGATCCTGGTCAAAATCCAGCTCCGGGCGCCCGGAGGGGTTCCGGGCGCCCGGACCCTCAATAGCGCCCAGGGCGCCCGGAATGATTCCGGGCGCCTGGACCTCTTAAGTCAACTTTGTTGACCTTTTGTGGTCCGGTTCCACTGCTCCGGCTCCGTTAGCTTGGGTGATCTCGGCCTTCCGGAATAGGGCTCACCCGAACCCATGTTCCGGCCTTCTCCTCGAGCAGCCTTCCTTCCCGGTTTCTCGTCCCTCGAACGCCGCGCACGTTCTTCTCGTCCACCGGTGTACTCTTCCGCGGACACCTCGTCCCTCGGACGCACCGAGCTCATCGGCTCTCTCCCGTGTCGTCCTTCTCGCTAGCCGCGTCTTCCGCTCGACTTCCTGTGTTCCTAAGCTCCTGCACACTTAGACACAAGGGTTAAACAAACGCAGGACCTAACTTAGCTTGCTTAATCACATCAAAACACCTTGGGGTTCCAACAATCTCCCCCTTTTTGATGTGAGCAACCCAAGTTTAGTTAGGGTAAACGTATGCAATAAAAACAATTTATATTCAAAATAAGTCCAAGTATGTTGCAAATGAAAAATTATATTACCTCCCCCTAGACTTAACATACTTCTCCCCCTTTGATCACATAAAAAATTGGGGTTATAAACAAGTCTAAGGTAAATTAAAAAAAACTTTGAGTGTAAAAAAAAAATGTCTAAGTCAGTTTAAAGACACTCTTCAGAATTTTTCTTTCGAGAAAAATTTAAGGAAAACATATTTCAGGAAAAAAATAGTCATAAGTGTTAAAAAAATTAAGTTTGAAACTTATCTCAGCATTAAAAAAATTTGTAATTAAAAAAATTCTAAGTTAATATCCATAAGAAACAATTTTAAGTCAATTTTAAGAAAAATGATAAGGCAATAATATCATAAAAAAATTTTTAATTTTCATAAAAATTTCTAAAACAAATTTCTACGTAGTTAAAATTTTTTAAATATTTTCTAACACAAATTGAATAACTCTTTTAAAGTATTAAATTAATACTTTTTCATTTCGATACTTGGCTTCCAGGTCGTGGCGAGGTACTAGGCCTTCTTGGTTATTGGAGCAACAACCACTTCCTTAGACAAAGTCTCATAATGAAATTAGTCGTTTAATTTCCTTGCTGAAAATGCTAAGTCTAATTTTAAATTAAACAGGCTTTTGGAACCCAGTAGAGGTTCCTACCTACAGGGTTAACCAAGTATTTCCTAGGTACATAGATTTTTGATATATTTCTAATTTGACTTTGATGAAACCTATAATACCAATTTAAACCTCTATAATTTCTAAAAGTAGAGATATTTAAACTTTTATATTTTTTCAATCTTTCTATTTCTTCTTTTAGTTTTTCATTTTCAATTTTCAATTTATCAAAATCCTCTATAAGACATGATTTTGCTAAAATTCTTTTTGTTTCCAAAATTTTATTTTTTAATCTGATATTTTCATTTTCTAATTTATACATGGATTTAGTCATTGCCTTAATGCCGGAATAAAGTTAATCAGGGGGTAAGAGGCATACCTCACTTACCATATCAGACTTGAAGCCTGAATCTCCCCTTGCTTCGCTGCCTTCATCTGAGGTCGCTCCCCCTTCATCAATGCTAGGTTCTGATGAGTTTTGCCCTTCGTAACTTGCCATCAGCGCTATCCCAGCATATTCTTGAGCTTCTGATTCGGATGAAGAAGTGTCGTCCCAAGTTGCTTTTAGGTTGTGTTTCTTGGGAGACTTCCTTTTGGCCTTTTTGAGTTCTGGGCAGTCTTCTCTTAGGTGTCCCTCCTTCTAACACTGATAGCACCGCACCTTTCTTCCACCTTTTTGATTCCTTTTGTTCTGCATTTTAAATTTATTAGATCTAAAAAACTTTTTAAAATTTCTTACCATGTATGCTTCATGATCATCTTCGGAGTCTGACTCGAGTTCATCCTTCTGGGTTGCGTTCAGCGCCATAGTCTGGGTTGTATCCTTTGTCGTTCCTGCATACCTGGTTTCATGCAATTCAAGAGTAGAAAACAACTCTTCTAAAGTGGTTACCTCCAGGTCTTTTGAGATGTAGTAGGCGTCGACGATTGATGTCCATTCCGGAGTTCTTGGAAACGCGTTGAGCGCGTAGCATATAGTGTCCCGGTTTGTTACCGTTTCACCGAGGTTCTCGAGACCAGTAACTAGTTCTTTTACCTTTGCATGTAAACCGGCTACTTTCTCACCTTTCTCCAGACGGATGTTCATCAGTTTGTTGCGGAGGATGTCCCTTCTAGCGAGCTTTGCTTCGGACGTGCCTTCGTGGAGTTCCAAGAACTTCTCCCAAAGTTCTTTAGCAGATACATAGTTTCCGATGCGGTTGACCTCTTGAGGCGGTAACACTCTCAGCAGGTGATGTTCCGCACGGCTGTTTGCTACCGACTCATTCTGCTCCTTCTTTGTCCAATCGCTCTCTTCTTTTTCTTTTCCATCTTTATCTATTGAAGCTACAAAACCATATTTCATAATAAACCGAATTTCAAAATCTGTTTTTAGGAATACCTCCATACACCGCTTCAAGTCTGCGAAGTTTCCCTCGAATTTTGGTGGAAAAATGCTTGGTCCGGCCATCTTTGTTGCTTCGATCGGCGGTTAGTTCTCCTGAAGCGCCTTGCTCTGATACCACTTGTTGGCCCCTTTGAAGGCCGGCAAGAGGGGAGGGGTGAATTGCCCTACAAAATAAAACTCGAACCTTTCTCGGATTTCAACTATATAACATAAACTCTTGTAATAAAAAGTAGAGACTAAGTAAAGAAATCATACACCAGAGATTTACTTGGTTTGCAATCAGAGGATTGCTAATCCAAGGAAAGTAAGCGCACTATGATCTCCTCTAGGCGGAGAAGCCTCTTTACAACGTTGACAGCACAAATGAAAAGAACACAACTGAAAGCACAGAAAGAATTGATTACTAGTGAGTCCTTCTGAATGTGCAGACCAGTACTATATTTATAGTACTGGTCCGGGCGCCTGGAAGGAGTTCCGGGCGCCCTGAAGGGGATAAAATTCTATCCCCAACGATCCGATCGCGTTTGACGCGATCCTAGTCAAAATCCAGCTCCGGGCGCCCGGACCCTCAATAGCGCCCAGGGTGCCCGGAATGATTCCGGGCGCCCGGACCTCTTAAGTCAACTTTGTTGACCTTTTGTGGTCCGGTTCCACTGCTCCGGCTCCGTTAGCTTGGGTGATCTCGGCCTTCCGGAATAGGGCTCACCCGAACCCATGTTCCGGCCTTCTCCTCGAGCAGCCTTCCTTCCCGGTTTCTCGTCCCTCGAACGCCCCGCACGTTCTTCTCGTCCACTGGTGTACTCTTCCGAGGACACCTCGTCCCTCGGATGCACCGAGCCCATCGGCTCTCTCCCGTGCCGTCCTTCTCGCTAGCCGCGTCTTCCGCTCGACTTCCTGTGTTCCTAACCTCCTGCACACTTAGACACAAGGGTTAAACAAACGCAGGACCTAACTTAGCTTGCTTGATCACATCAAAACACCTTGGGATTCCAACATTATAAATAGTAGTTCACAACCAAGATGGAATGAGACAAACCATTGGAGTGGTTGTTGTGTAATTTAGTATTAGTTTATCTTAACTATAAAATTACACTAGTACACTATGAGTGTATTGAGTAGGACCATTTGAAGTAGTTTCTTTTTATATTGACTACATAAACGAACAAAATGTTTGTTATTATGGAAGTGCGTACTCTTAATCATGATATAATGATAAGCACATATACTTAATATTTATTTCTTTAATTTATCAAAGGGTGTGATTTAGTTCATTAAATCAATAGGCCCAATAAGTTGGGATATGATATTATTTATATGGTGTGTTATTAATTATAGAATGAAACTGTGTTCTAGTAATTTAGGTTGATGATATCCCCTTGAGGAGCTCATAAGGATTGTCATGTAAACCCTAAAGGTGGACTTAGTCCGACATGACGATAACGTTGAGTGGTACTACTCTTGGAGCTAGATATTAATTAAGTGAGTTGTCAGTAACTCATTTAATTAGTGGGCATTCAATATCTTAAAAAAGGGAGACTAGCGCACTCATGATAAGAAGGAGCCCATATTGTAATATGGGATTGGTGCGGTAGTGCAATAATAACTTTTTAGTAGAATGAGATATTATTGATGAACTTGAGTTGGGTGTTCGAGGTGAATACGGGAAGCTCAAGCTCGTTAGGAGACCAAAACTAATTCCTCCTCTCGGCCCCTGTTATAGCCTCTTATTTATAAAGTCTTATATCCACTTAGAGCCAAGCTTCCTACCCATCTTGTTGTGGCTGGCCAAGCCATGCTTGGAGCCCAAGCTAGGGTCGGCCAAGCCAAAGGATGAAGCCATGTTTATGGCCGACCAAGCTTGGAGCCCAAGCTAGGTGGCCGACCACATTAAATTAAAAGGTTATTTTAATTTTAAAACCTTTCCTTTTGTGGAAGCCATGGTTTTAAAAGAGAGTTTTAAAATTTTAAAATCTTTCCTTTTATAGCTTTCTACAAAGGATTAAGAGAAAGATTTGATATATTTCCTTATTTGTAGTTAAGAGAAAGATTTTAATTTTTGATAAAACTTTACTTTTTTGTAACCATCCACATGTTTTAAAAGAGATATTTTAATTTATAAAATTTTCATTTTATAACCAACAAGGGATTTAAAAGAGAAATTTTATTAAAAAATTTCTTACCGGAAACAAATAAGGAAGTTTTAATTTTATGTTTAAAGCTTTCCTTATTTGGAGTACAAGGAGGTGGCAGACCATGGCAAGTATAAAAGGAAACTTTTATTTTTTTCTTTAACTTTCCTTTTTAGTCATTGGCAAGGAATATAAGGAAGTTTTAATTATATTTAAAACTTTCCTTTTTTGCCAAGCCCAAGGATTATAAAAAAGGAGGGGGTGCCTCACCCAAGAACACATCTTCTATTCCTCTCTTCCAAATCCTTGGTGGTCGGCCCTTGTTCCTTTTCTCTTCTCCTTTTTTTTTCTTCCATAGAGACCGGCGGCATCAATTGTGGGAGTCTCTTGGTGGCCAGTTGCTTGAAGGAGAAGAAGATGTAACGACCCGACCCTCTTAGCCTATTTGGCGGCCCATTTGGCGACCCTCGGGTCGTCGACCTTCGGCCCTTATATCGTCGGCCCATTTGGCGACCTCTCATGTCGTCGACCGACGACCCTTGGCCGTGCCGTTACTCACTAGGACTTTCCACCCCTGTTAGTGGATCTCACATGGTTACCAGGATTCATAAACTCTAATATTTAGCCTGGAGGTTTAGAGTTCGAATCCTGGGAGAGGCAAAAATCCACTGCCAGGGGTGGAAAGTCCTAGTGAGTAACGACACGGCCAAGGGTCATCGGTCGACGACATGAGAGGTCGCCAAATGGGCCGATGACATAAGGGCCGACGATCGACGACCCGAGGGTCGCCAAATGAGCCAAGAGGGCCGGGTCGTTACAATAAAAAGGCGCCTTTTATTGTAACGACCCGACCCTTTTGGCCTCTTGGTTTAAGACCCGAGGGTCGCCAAATGAGCCAAGAGGGCCGGGTCGTTACAATAAAAAGGCGCCTTTTATTGTAACGACCCGACCCTTTTGGCCAAGAATTATTCTTTTTAAGGGATTTCTAATAGGATTTTAAAATGATTTTTATAATTATTTAATGAAAATTAATATACGTTCAATTCAGTTTAGATTTTAGATTAAAATTAATATCAGTGATTAATTTAGGTTTAAGTTTTAAGTTTAAGTTAAATATTTAAGTTTTAATTTAAGTTTTAATTTTATGGTTAAAATGATGTTTAAGATTGAAAATGAGTTTAAAGTCAAAATAATAATTTTTAAAGTGAAAATAGTCTATAGAAATAATTTATTATTATTACTATTTTTTTAAGTTAAACAAATTTTATTATAGTGAAAAAAAATAAGAAGAATTTTTAAAAATGATACATAATTTTTAAAATAGTTTTAAAATGATTTTTAAAATAGTTTTTAAATTATTTTTAAAAGTTTTTTTTTAAAAAAAATAATTTTTAAAAGTTTTTTTAAGTTAAAATAATTTAAAAATATAATTTATATATTAAAATAATTTTAAGTTAAAATAATTTTTAAGTTAAAATAATAATTTTTAAAATAACAATAATTTTAAAAAGGTTTTAAATGAATTTTTAAAGTTTTTAAAATGATTTTTAAAAGAGTTTTTAAAATAATTTTTAAAATGTTTTAAGAATTAAAGTTTTTAAAATGATTTTTAAAAGAGTTTTTAAAATAATTTTTAAAAGAATTTTTTAAACTTTTTTAAATGATTTTTAAAAGAGTTTTTAAAATAATTTTTAAAAGAATTTTTTAAAGTTTCTAAAATGATTTTTAAAAGAGTTTTTAAAATAATTTTTAAAATAATTTTTAACGTTTTTAAAATGATTTTTAAAAGAGTTTTTAAAATAATTTTTAAAAGAATTATTTTAAAGTTTTTAAAATGATTTTTAAAAGAGATTTTAAAATAAATTTTAAAATAATTTTTAAAGAATTTTTAAAATAGTTTTTAAAGAGTTTTTAAATAATTTTTAAAATAATTTTTAAAATTGTTTTTAAAGAGTTTTTAAAGAATTTTTAAAATAATTTTAAAAGAATTTTTAAAATGATTTTTAAAGAAGTTTTTAAAATAATTTTTAAAGAATTTTTAAAATAGTTTTTAAAGAATTTTTAAAATATTTTTTAAAGAATTTTAAAAATAGTTTTTAAAGAATTTTTAAAATAATTTTTAAAGAATTTTTAAAATAATTTTTAAAGAAGTTTTTAAAATAATTTTTAAAGAGTTTTTAAAGAAATTTTAAAATAATTTTTAAAATAATTTTTTAAACAAGTTTTTAAAATAATTTTTAAAGAATTTTTAAAATAGTTTTTTAAAGAATTTTTAAAATAATTTTTAAAGAATTTTTAAAGTAATTTTTAAAGAAGTTTTTAAAATAATTTTTATAGAGTTTTTAAAGAAATTTTAAAATAATTTTTAAAATAATTTTTAAAGAAGTTTTTAAAATAATTTTTAAAGAATTTTTAAAATAGTTTTTAAAGAATTTTTATAATAATTTTTAAAGAATTTTTAAAATAATTTTTAAAGAAGTTTTAAAATAATTTTTTAAGAAGTTTTTTTTAAAATAATTTTTAAAGAGTTTTTAAAATAGTTTTTAAAGAATTTTTAAAATAATTTTTAAAGAATTTTTAAAGTAATTTTTAAAGAAGTTTTTAAAATAATTTTTAAAGAGTTTTTAAAGAAATTTTAAAATAATTTTTAAAATGATTTTTGAAGAAGTTTTTAATATAATTTTTAAAGAATTTTTAAAATAATTTTTAAAGAATTTTTTAACATAATTTTTAAAGAATTTTTAAAATAGTTTTTAAAGAATTTTTTAACATAGTTTTTAAAAAAAATTTAAAATAGTTTTTTTTTTAAAGAATTTTTAAAATAGTTTTTAAAGAATTTTTAAAATAGTTTTTTTTTTTAAAGAATTTTTAACATAGTTTTTAAAGAATTTTTAAAATTGTTTTTTTTTTAAAGAATTTTTAAAATAGTTTTTAAAGAATTTTTTAACTTAGTTTTTAAAGAGTTTTTAAAATAGTTTTTTTTAAAGAATTTTTAAAATAGTTTTTAAAGCATTTTTAAAATAGTTTTTTTTTTTTAAAGAATTTTTAAAATAGTTTTTAAAGAATTTTTTAAAGTAGTTTTCAAATAATTTTTAAAATAGTTTTATTTTTTAAAATGATTTTTTAAAAGGTTTTTTTTTTAAAATAATTTCTTTTTTAAAAAAAATTAGGTTAAAATAAATTTTTAATTTAAAATAAATTTTAGGTTAAAATAATTTTTAGGTTAAAATAAATTTTTAAGTTAAAATTATAAATTTTTAAGTTAAAATAATTTTTAGGTTAAAATAAATTTTTAAGTTAAAAAAAATAAATAAATTTTTAAGTTAAAAAAATTAAGTTTAATTTTTAAAATAAATTTTTAAGTTAAAAAAAATTAAGTTTAATTTAAAATAAATTTTTAAGTTAAAAAAAATTAATTTTAATTTAATTTAATTTAATTTATTTTATTTTAATTTATTTTAATTTATTTTAATTTAATTTAATTTTAAATTCGAAATTTAATTTTAATTTATTTTAATTTAATTTGAAATTTGAAATTTAATTTTAAGTAATTTGAAATTCGAATTTTAATTTTAATTAATTTTAATTTAGTTTGAAAATTAAGTTAATCCTTATTCATCTCACCCGATCTTGATTATCAATCAGGGAATCATATGATTTTGTGAGATGAATTAGATTTTATTACAGAGTTTGGTTTAACTTGTGTTTGATTCAGGTTTAGCTTTGGTCTCAACAAATAGGCATTCTTCGGATAAACTTCTAAGCTTGGTGTGTCACTTGGACGTCATTAGAAGTAACCAACCTTTCGAGGTTTTCCGAATAGTCCTATCCACGGAGCTTAGTACTAAACCTTGGTCTAACTAGTTAGGATCCATTTAAAGGTAGCTTCGGTCGGTTCCACTTGGCCAAATGCACCAGATTGAAGTCATATCTTTCTAGACATGCGATGCCCAAGCTTCCCCAACGTACTATCATCAAAAAACTTCACCAGTACCATTATTCAAGTTAAACTTAAACCCTCTTTAACTAGTCCTAATTACCCTGTCGGGTAGGTTGGTTGGGGTTACCCTTTTCGGGTAAGTTGGTTAGGGTTACCCTGTCGGGTAGGTTAGTTTTGGAGGTGCCAGCTATTCTGGAGCCTCCCCCTGAATTATTGACCATAAATTTAGTTTTTAGTTCTGGGTTTATTATAGTTAAGTTTTGGTTAAAATTTAATGTTTAATTTGTAATTTAGATTCAAGTTTTTAATTTTGAATTAATTAAATTAGTCAAATTATCTTTCTTTAAGAGAATGTATTTAAAATTTTCTTTCATTTTCACTTTTATTAGGTTAATTGAATTATTTTTATTTAATAGCTTATTTTTAAAGTTTAAGTTTTTATTCATTTTTAAATTTGAATTAATTAAATTGTTTGAATTATATTTCTTTAAGGGTTTATCTTTTAACTTTTTATTAATTGTGAATTTTGAATTTTCTAGATTATTTTTGTTTAATATGTTATCTTTAACATTTAATTTTAAGTTTGTTAACTTCCGTTTTGATTTTATCAAAGTGTTTGATTTTATCCTTATATTTTCTTTGCCTTTTAAATTGATATGGTTAATTGAATTAGTTAGATTAGTTTTATCTTTAAAGTTTAATTTTTTATTAATTAAATTATCTTGGTTTTGGATAGCATTTTCTAGACTGATTTTATCTTGATTATTAAATATTTTATCAAGGTATTTATTGATTTTATCTTAAATTCAAATTTATTTTAATGTTTGACTTATTTATGTCTAAATGCTCACCTAATTTCAAATTTTCTGAATTAATTAAATTATTTGAATTGATTTGGTCATTGTTCTGTTTGACCAAGACAATGTTGATGCCAAATTGATCAGAGTCTTGATTGACTTGATCAGAGTCTAGATTATTTTGTGATTTTGAATTTAAATCATTTAAATCTAGATTATCATGCACCATACTTGGACTAATTTCATACTTATCATCATGCTGATTATTTAAACTACTATTAGCAGGAGTATTTTGGTAAATATTACTAACCTTGAGCGCAACCCCTAATTCAGTAGGCTTCTCCGTTGGATTTGACTCGAGTCCATATTTGACTTTAACTTGATCTTCTAGCTCCATCGGCGTCTCGTGAAGCTTGATTAACTGGGTCCACAGCTCATATGCATTCTTGTACTTTTCTAATCTGCATAAAATATTGTTAGGTAAAACATTACAAATAATGTTACTTACCTTTTTGTTCAGTTCCAAGTTTTGAGAAGGTTTCCTCAAAATTAGCATATAATCGATGTCTACGCTTCCTAAGAAGCATTCCATTAATCGCTTCCAGTAGTTGAAGTCTTCATGATCGTATGGTGGTGGTTCGCAGGGGTTCCGTCCTTCTAGAAGAGTCATAATTTCTGACAAGAGAAACAAACAAAAAAAATCCCAAGACTTGGTCTTGGATTAGCAGTGCAGGAGAAAGAATATAATATTGCACTAATTTCGAAAATTAATAAAATATTAATAAAATATTAATTAAAAAATATTATTCCAAAATTTTAAAAATGTAATATTTTATCAATACTAAGCAACGGTGAAAAGATGATGATGTGTTTTTCAAAAACGATTTTGGAGGGAAAAAACGAAAGGCGTAAGGTTTTATTTTAAAGACGAACGATATCTAAAAAAAACACCCCTCTTTGCCTGACTGGTGGTTGCACCAAATCAGAGCGGTACCTGCTCTGATACCACTTGTAAGACCGTTAGATTCGATAGAGGGGGGGGGTGAATATCGATTCGAAAAAACAAGAGTTTAAACGCAGCGGAAAAGTAAAATAGACACAGTGGTTTTACTTCGTTCGGAGCCCGTAACGACTCCTACTCAAAGGCCCGTGGTCCTTGACCACTTTCATTGGGCAATCACTAGCAATTCAGAATAATAATTACAAAAGAACCGTACAGGGAATGCTAATGAAACTGAAAAATAAATACCGACAAAAGGGAAAAGACGAAGCGTAGTGTCGGAGCTTTGTTGGCGTCGCACTGAGCGTCGAGCAGCAAGACCAGCAGTAGAAGAGTTCTCAGCTTGATTGATTGTTCTGAAGCTCCTGTCTGGGGCTTCTTTTATATGCTGTTCCGGGCGCCTGGATCCCTTCCGGGCGCCTGGAATGTGACGTAGCTGCTCCACCCGAGATGCTCCACGTGGCGACGACTTGGCTGGATAGAATTCGCCTTCCGGGCGCCCGGATCCCCTCCGGGCGCCCGGACCACCTTGTTTCAGAAAACTCCCTTTTCCTGCAAAACAAAGTTAGTCCGAGGCAAATATGTATCCTGTAAAACAGATTGTTAGCACAGTTAAAGTTCAACAGATGGATAAAAAGAGTATGACTTAGATTCCGTCTTTCCGAGACCGGAATCTAGTCACGATCTCGACTTAGACATCCGAAATGGATCTAAGCCGGATCGACGCCTAATGTCCCCTTCCCGGGAACGCGTCCTCACAGTCACTCCCTTCCAGTGACTTACCTTTCTTACCTGCCAGACGTCCGGTCAGCCCGTCGACCCGTCTGGACTTCTCGCCAAGCGTCCGGTCAGCCCGTCGACCCGCTTGGACTTCTCGCCAGCTATCCGGTCAGCCCGTCGACCTAGCTGGACTTCTCGCCAAGCGTCCGGTCAGCCCGTCGACCCGCTTGGACTTCTCGCCAGCTATCCGGTCAGCCCGTCGACCTAGCTGGACTTTTCCTGCACACTCGATCAAAGTGTCAGACAACAACAAAACTAACTTAACCTATTTGTCATTCATCAAAACCTGGGTTAAATCATTAGTACTAACCGCACCAACAGTTTTTGTCTACGAAGAAAGGTACAACTAATTCTTTATTCTGCAGTGAAACTAGCTTAATTTTTCTTTGTATGGATCTTGAAATACCAACACAAGAGGCTATCGATTTTGTGCTTCAATTGAGTTCTCTGTAGTTAAACCTAGGGTTTACCGTAAGAAGTTTAAATATTCAATTTCTTTGAAAGGCTTTGTCTAGGAAGTGGTGGATGATCCCATAACCAAGAAGGTCGAGTGCCTCGCCAACGACCTGGAAGTCAATCCTTGAAATAGATATTTAATCAACTTCTGCAATATGGTTTAACTTCTGAAGAACACATGAGTTGAACTTGGATTAATAATATTAAGTTTCGTTTGCAATCCAAGTTTAACTTTTGAAGAACACATGGGTTGCTAGGAAAAGTTCTGTACTTGTACAAATTTTTGTACAGGGGAAATAGAACGGAATTCTAGGTAGCACCCAACATGATCACCCTTGACCCATCTAGATTTCCTTGTGCTAAGTATCTGGTCAATCCTTTGACCTACTTGGACTTCTCAATACCAGGTGTCCGGTCTACCTTGACCCACCTAGATTTCCACGTGACTGGCTTCACTCATCAGGTCTTTCCATCTGCCTAGCTTCACTCACTAGACTTCCCATCTGCCTAGCTTCACTTACCAGGACTTTCACCTAGCTTCACTCACTAGGGTTTTCACTTGGCTTCACTCACCAGGATTTTTCCACTGTCCGGCTTCACTCCCCAGGACTTTCACCTGCCTGGCTTTACTCACCAGGACTTTCAACTAACTTCACTCAACTGGATTTTCCAACTGCCTAGCTTCACTCACTAGGTCTTTCACATGGTTTCACTCACCAAGATTTTCCAACTGCATGGCTTCACTCACCAGGACTTTCAATTACCTAATCTCCAGTTAGGACTTTCCCTATCAAGTATCTGGTCAACCCTTTAACCTACTTGACTCTTTTTCACATCTAACTAGTCAACCTTGACCAGAGGGGAATTGTATCAACAATCTCTCCAAACGGACGATTGCATCTGCAATCTCCATGTATTGTCAAACATTGAAACTCAAACATCAAGACTCAAGCTTGAGCCAATTCAAGCTTAGTCAACTAGGTCAACCTTGACCTAGGGATATTACACCAACAATCTTCCCATTTTTGATGTTTGACAATACCTTTAAGTTAGGCTAATCTCATAGCCATAACTTCCTTTCATGCTAAGGCATGAATGAGAGTTTCCTTCATTCTCCCCCTTTTCTAGAGGGCAAAATCCCTCTTTAGGTAATGAAAGCTTAAGTTAAACCCTACATTCTCCCCCTATTAGTATACATAAAAAAACTCTCCCCCTAAAGAGTTACTCACCATTGTTCACAACTTCACTCGTTGTTTACAACACCATAATGAAGGTCCCATATCCTGCATTATCTCCAATGCTCACACTTGAGCATTAACCAATCCAACAATGAAGTCACATACCCTTCATTATCTTCAATGTCAACCCTTAAGCATTAAATCTCTTCACAAACACAATGAAGGTCTCATATCCTTCATTGTATCCAATGTTCATCCTTGAGCATTTTTCAAATGAAAGATATACCACCTTCCATGGTTTCAGAAAATAATTTCCATATCCTTAGCGAGTAACTCCCCTTAAAGGCATACTCCAAACTTCTTTCATTGTACCAACAATGACTTGGGATCCCTAAACCTTTAGGAAATCCAAAATTAGAAGTTTTAAGATTTAAGTATCAATATTTCAATGCAAACCTCAACCTAAACTTCAACTTAGTCTTCCTTAACCAATCCATCTTTGTTTTCATCATGAAAACACCTCAAAATGTGTACAAATGTGTTTCAAGGGGTTAGGAATGGTTTTCTAGACTAAAAATGGTTTACAGTGCTGAGATTAGGCATTTACAATCAAAATCAGCCTTCTCAATCGATTGGGGTTGGGTCTAATCAATTGACACCATTTCAATCTATCCATTGATCGATTTCACAAGCTTTTGTTCATCGAACTTGATCTTAAATCGATCGACTGATCGATCCAACCAAGGTCAATCGATCGGTTGATCAATTCAGTGAGCTTCTGCTCGCGACAAATGCATTCTCAATCGATCGGCTGATCGATTGAGACCCTCCAATCGATCAGCTGATCGATTGAATTTCTGATTTCTTGAAATCCAATTTCAGTGAAATTTAGAAATGCCCTAAAAATTCTACAAAATTATAAAAATCATGAAAATTCATGTAGACATTACTTAGGATATATACTATCATGGAAAAATAGTTTTCTATAAAAATAGTTCCAATTTTTAAAGATTAACATAAACTTAAAAATATGCAAAAACTTCAATGTTTCTTCCAAGTTTGTGTCTAACTTTTAATGCTCAAAGCATATATAAAATCATTTTCAAAACCAATTTCCAGCCATGTTCTTTGGTCTTAATGCACATGACTTGTATATTAGCTTTCCCAATGATTGGAGTACACATAACTATGTGTTTTGATGAACCTAAAACTCAAAAAGAATGCACTAAATCAACATCTTGAGTTTTGTTCATCATCCTAACACCTTACTTGTATCTAATGTATACTAAAACACATACAAGTCACCTTATGGTTCTTTGTGAGATGTAATGTTTGGTTTTATCCTAAACTAGGGATCATGCATATCTATCTAGGTATTTTAGAAATTTTAAACATCCACCTAGGATGTCACTTGTTGGTAAATGTCATTTGTCCTTAATTGCAAGGAAATTAAAATAATGCATGATGATATATGGCACATATCAAAATGAATAGTTTTCAAAAGAAAATCTGCTATAACTACATGATGTATGTATGACATGACATGGTATTTTTGTGTTTTTCATAATAAGTATGAATGTAAAATATGATGTCATGACATATAATAGGCAAACAATCATGGCAAGTTTTAGCATAAATAAAATATACCTAGATTATCTATCTAAGTATCCTTAATCCTTAGCTAAACCTAAAATTTATCTAGATTGCCCCCATTCTTCAAGAAAATGCCAATACCTAACTTGACATTTATTTTGTTCTTTTCCTTTTTGTGCCAATGAAAATTAAATCTATTTCTTCAAATTATGGCACATTTTAATTTTCCAAAGAGTAAACAATATTCCATTTCATTTTTAAAACTTAACAATAACCTTGAAAATGCTCACTAAGTGTCAACTTCATCAAGGTTGGGTTAACTACCCTTCCAATTTGAGTTGACACTCTCTAACCCATCTAAGGGGTAGAGAAGATGTTCCTAGGAACCTAACACCTATTGGTGTTCCTTGGATGTTCTAGGTATTCACTAGGGATAACTTCCCTTGATACCTTCCTAATGACCTTTCTAGGCTTTTTAGAAGCCTTGGTCACTTCCTCTAGGTCAACTCTAGGGATAGCTTCCCTTGTGACCTTCTTAGTGACTTTCTTAGACTTCTTAGAAGTTTTAATCACATTTGTTGTTACAAAGATACTCCTAGGAATATTTTCTCTTGTATCCTTGATTTGACCCTTAGACCTAGGGTTGGTTCCATAGCTATATGGAACCCTATGATAAGATATTACATCTTCTTAGCCATGGGTTTGTATCCCAAACCTTTATGGCCATTGGATAACCTTTGATGTCCTAAATCTAGGTTATGCCCATTTTGGCCCTTAAGAAAATTTTTGATTTTCTTAAAGTTCTTTTCCATATTATCAAGTCTTGACCTCAAGACTTGATTTTCCATCATTAAATCCTTAGTTTTGGAAATTTTTTTTCTTTAAATCCTTGAGCATTTCTATTTTTGGGCTTGTTTCTACTATCCTTAGTGTTTTTGCCCAAGTAGTTATCTACCTTTTTAACCTTAGGTGAGGTAAATGGTATTAAAATGGTATGGGTTTGTTTTAACATGAAGAGCTACATGTTTTTCCTTAATGCTATCATGCTTTCTATTTTGATGGTAAATGGTATTAAAATGATATAAATTAGAATTAGCATATTCTTTACCATTTCTAAGAGGAATTACATCAATAAATGTTACCTTGGGTTTGCTCTTAAGAGCTCCCCCTTGACTTGTGCTTCCATTTTTAGGCTTAACCGACTTCTTACCCTTTGGACATTGTGTTAGTGCGAGAAGCATCTGACGATCAAACATTAGTTTTGATAATGAAAAAAGGAATTCAAAGTTAAGTTTAATTGTTATCTAATGAGCTTAAATAAGGTTGCAGGAAAGTCCTAACTGTGGTTAGCCAGGAGAAAAACCCTAGGGGTTGGTAACCCTAGGTCCTAGGGGGTGGTAACCCTAGGTGGAGGAGATATCCTAAGGGGGAGGGGTATTGAGACTTTCAGGCCATAAAAACTACTTTTTACGTTGCGGAAATCCCGAAGTTCCATGCCACCGGATCCATGTGAAGATTAAAATTTTTGTGTACATTTTTCTAATCCTAGATCTACATGGTAGAGAAGTTATACCTTTGATGCGAAGCCCTTCGCTTATCCCGCTCGTCCAAAATTTGCCAGATCTCAAGGGTGTCAAGTGAACACCCCACTATGTGTATCCACACGGGCAAAAATGGAGAAGAAACATTAGAGTGTGCTAGCACTCTTGAAGGTTTCGGCCAAGGTGGAGGAGAGAGAGAGAAGAAGATAAGAGAAGGAAGAAGAAGGAGTGAATGAGCACACAAAATATTCAACACCACTTAAAGTGGTCGACCACTTCAAGAGGGGTTTTTAAACTCTATGGAATACCAAGAGTCACAACTCTTGATCTTCCTCATGAGGTGGCACACACATGTACTATCCTTGATGATGTGGAACATCATCATTGGCCCACTCTATGCCAACTCACAAATGAGGTGGCATTGGTTAAGTTAAACTTGACCTTTCATCTTTCCTTCTCAAGTCAAGTCAAACTTGACCTCTTCTCTCCCATGGTTGATCAAATCTAACCATTTGATTCAAATAAATTTAATTTAATGAATCTATATTCATTGAATTAAATTGATTCAATGAATCCAAGTTTAAATTGATTCATTGAACACATGAATCAAATTGAGTCCAACTCAATTATTCTAGTTTGGATTACTCTTAATCCAATTTGGTTCATCACATGAACTTAATCCTCTAGGTACATTAAATGAACCTAATCTCCATCTAATTGCCCTTTGTGTATGATCCTATAGGCTCTTGTAACGTTAGCAATGCTCCTAAACCCATTTAGAAGCATAAGTAATGAGTGGTATCTAGCAACACATCATTACTACCTAAGTTACAAGAATGTTGAGATCCAACATCACCTTGTGACTACTAATTGTGACTCTTCACAATATATGACAAGTGTCATTCTATCCTTGACATCTAGGTTGATCAATTTGAGGCATAGACGGTGTCATCCTCTGATCAATCTAAATCTTGAACTCCAAGTAGACTCACTATAATCAAATGAGCTCAATATCTCATATTGACTTATTTGGACATGGCCTTGCACTTAGTGGTCTCACTCTATCAAGAATAACGATGTCACTCCCGTTATATAGGAGGGATATATCACATCTACATCACTCATATCCCTCCGCATAATTTGTTACATACCCAGTAATCGCATTTATAGTCCACCCATTACGGGTGACGTTTGACAAAGCCAAACTATGCAATTCCTTATGTAGGGAACCATGGTGACTTTAGGTCCAAGGACTAATAGTCATACTAATAGCCACATGAGAAAGTATATGACACTCATATAATGATCCATGATACTTTCTCATGGTGGGTCATTCAGTATACATTCTCCAATACATACCCATGTGTCAACATGATATCTCTATATCCATGACTTGTGAGATCAAGTCATCGAGTTGACCTACATGCTAGTCTCGTCTCATTAACATGGTCCTTGAATGTTAATACTTGACTAGGAATGATTAAAAGTAGTGTTCTCTATATCATCTCACTATCAATTCAACCAATCGATTAATATATGTCACGCCCCAGAGGAGTCCCTGTCCGAAAAAATTTCGGCAACATCTCCCCTGTACAGCGAACAATCTGAAACTTTTCTACATCTCATATACCTCAGCCACAGGCGGCTGGAATAATAACAATCAATAAAAACACATTCCACACAACCATCCACGCAGTTATATATAATCAAACAAAGTAGTAATACTCTGACTCGAAAACCACCCTACTCAACTACACTCGTAAAGCTCAAAACCGACGAACTCACCTCTTCTGCCGTCCAGGCAGGCGTGTAGTAGAGTAAATCCAAATCATACCAAAAGTCCATCCAACGGAAAGATTCCATACAATATCCATATGTAAAGTCCAAAACAAAACTAAAACAAAGTCTGATAGCGGAAAGCTAAAATAAAACAACAACTCAAAAACCAGCAGAGGAGTAGCACTACGTGCTGTGGGGACCAGCGACTGGAACTCCCTCCTGACAGCATCAACCTGAAAATAACAACAATGGAGGCGGGGTGAGTCCAACACTCAGCAGGTACAATTGATATGCAAAGTAAAGAAATAACACCTAACACTAATCATGCGTACAGTCTCCTGATATAAGAAAGATATAAATATGCATCTGAAGTAAACAGGAGAATGCTGTACTAACCAGGTCCTGAGTATAAGGTCAAACAGTCCGAGTGGTATAGGAATCCTGTATGCATGTCAAACATAGGTATCCAAACAATATGCAGCATATAAATGCAGCAACCACAAACACAAGCAATAAATGCATCATGCATATGATGCCAATGATGCGTCCTGGTCACCCCTGACGCCAGTCGATCATCTCATACAAAAGTGAGGCCGAGTGGGTAGGGCTGTGACAACCGTGCACTCTGTCGTCACTACTCCTGATGAGTGACCGAGTGGACGGGATGCTGTCGGAGTACACCTATCCTCCTACCCCAAATCATAGATGGGGGAGCACAATGCTCTCAACTCCCGGTACACGATGACGGGGAGGAATCCCTGCCGGATAACACGTTGTGTCACACTACCCATGAGCGGACCAACGGTGCCTAACAGAGTCCCTGCTGCAACACACTCAGCCTGAATCGACCACTAACCCATGAGTGGTGGTGTGTGCAGATCCATGTAACTGGCGATGTGCTCAACAATAATGGAGCGGACTATCGCACAGCATGCAATCATGCAAATGATGCATGGCAATAACCATATAAACATCCTGACCTAATCCATATATATAGAAAAGTGCACCCTAGGTCAACGAATCATATCGAATCAAAGGTACACAGAAGGTATAAAAACCTAGGTCCTGAACATGGTGAAGCATGGTATATCACTACCCGTATAAGCATGTATAGACAGGTAAAGTATACATGAGATGCAAATCAATCAATCAATCAAGCATGTACCAAGATTTGGGTAGTGATTAACCGAAAGAAATAAAGGACATAATTAATGCAACATGTTAATTTCATTACTAAGCATATCAAAGACAAAAAGTCAAAAGTACCCGCCTCCGAAAATAGAAAGGTCCAATCTGACTCCGAGATACTCGTCTCGCGTCAAAATCCTGTGTCACGAATAGAAATATATTTTATTTAGCTACAACCATATAAATAGCTAAATAAAAATCCTTTACACTAAATTAGGGCAAAACCTTAATCCATAAACCTTAACCAACTAGGGTTAGCTTCCTAAATCCTAATTCGTTCCACTATACAATTTGATCAAGGTCTATATATATATATATATATATATATATATATATATATATATATATATATATACATCCGGCCTAACAAAATAAATTCGAATCAAATTCCATTTCTTAACCTTTCCTTCAATTCAATGCATGCTACATCAAAAGAAACCACTGCACTACATCTTACCTCAATTTCCACAACCGTTCTTGGTTGGAAATCAAAGAATTTTGCTGGAAGCAGTGACTGCCAGATCTAAGAAAAAACCCCACAGCAATTTATCCTCTTCTGGAATTCTAGTACCCTGTTCGGACCAAAAAAAAATGAGGTAAATAGGGGAGATCACAAAACAGATTCGAGATTCAACCACAGTACAGAATTAAATCACTATAATCCCAATACCAACCATACTTACCTCCAAGATCCGGCTAAAACACAGCTCGGTATTGTCTTCGGCACTATCAAGCAGAGACACAAGAAGAACTCGTCACTGCTTGCTCCTGTCTGATACTAAACCCAAACAGATACGCACCGGCAAGAGACCCAAAACCAGATACACTATCCTGATCAAAAACAGAAATTCAAAACCAAGCATCCAACAAGGGTAGGCTGCTCACCTCACTACTGTTTTGTTCGGATCCAACAGCAAGAGAAAACCTAGGGCACAACGCAAGAAAACCAGAAGAAGGCGAGGCTAGGGCTCGGCTCTGCCCCTGGTCGAAGATGTGCGCCGGTGAGGAAAGAAATGAGGGGATCGCAAGTCCGAGAGGAGAAGTTGGCCGGAGAAGTAGGACTGAGGAGAATAGCTCGGCCGGCGGCGACGCGACAGCAACACACCGAGAGGGAGAGGTCAGGTTGTGCCAGGAGATGCCGAGCACTGCTGGGCGCTAGGGCACCGGCGCTAGGGCTTTTTGGACCGGCGGCGCTGGGTGGAGTGGCGTCGACTTCTTCCCTTGGTCACGGATTAGGCACGAGGGAGAGAGGAAAACTGCCGGGGTCGTCGGTTAGAGCTCCGGCGGTTAGGGCTCGGCGTCGGGCTTCGGCACGCGTGGGAGAGGAAAGGGAAATGGCACGAGTTCGGCGTCGGGGAAAAAAAAACCAGTGGAAAAGAAAAATAAAAGAAAAAGAAAAGGAAAAGGAAAATTAAAACTTTTCCTCATTAAAACAGGGTATCCTAAACAGGCTTTTCCGAGCCCCATTTTTGTCCCCGTCAACTCGTCCGTACGAGCTCCAAAAAATTCCCGAAAAATGTCCAAAAATTCCGGAAAATTCCCTTATTCATATTTCCTATTTTTTTCCGGTATTTTACAATATAGATAAGAACCTTCTACTCAAGGACGCTATTATACTTTGTTATTTGGCACCAATACAAATAAGTACAATAACCAAAACAAATTCCTTTATATACATAGGAATATGATACAATGAGTCCATACAACAATCATCATATGATTGGCTCTAGGGCTCTAACTAATAATCTCCCACTAGCACTAGTGTCAATCAGTGTAGGCTCTAAGGCCCAATGACCTAGTGTGACCATCATGCAATCTCTGTGCCAAAGCCTTGGTCAAGAGATCAGCGATGTTAGCCTCTGTGGGTACTCTGCAAATCTTCACATCTCCTCTATCGATGATCTCTCGAATGAGATGGAAGCGCCGTAGTATGTGTTTGGTCCGCTGGTGTGAGCGAGGTTCCTTAGCCTGTGCAATTGCTCCATTGTTGTCACAATAGAGCTCTATCGGATCGGCTATGCTTGGAACCACCCCAAGCTAAGTAATGAACTTGCGGATCCAAACTGCCTCCTTTGCTGCTTCTGATGCAGTAATATACTCGGCCTCTGTTGTAGAATCAGAAATTGTGTCCTGCTTCGAACTCTTCCAGCTCACAGCACCACCATTTATGCAAAACACGAACCCCGACTGTGATCGATAATCATCCTGATCAGTTTGGAAGCTAGCATCACTGTAACCCTTTACAGCTAGCTCGTCATCGCCTCCATATATCAAGAAATATTCTTAAGTCATTCTCAAGTACTTAAGAATATTCTTGATTGCTATTCAGTGACTTTCACCTGGATCTAACTGATATCTGCTCATCATGCTCAAAGCATGCGAAACATCAGGACGAGTACATAGCATGGCATACATGATAGATCCTATGGTATGAGGCATAAGGGATCGTATCCATACGGTCTCTCTCCTCTCTAGAAGAGGGACTTTGAGTCTTCGAAAGACTCACACCATGTGACATCGGCAGAAATCCCTTCTTGGAGTTCTGCATGGCAAACCGTAGTAATACCTTATCAATATATGCACTCTGACTTAGGCCAAGCAATCTCTTAGATCTATCTCTATTGATCTGTATGCCTAGAATATGGGCTGCTTCACCTAAGTCCTTCATTGAGAAATAATTTCCTAGCCAAGTCTTTACAGACTGCAGCAAAGGGATGTCGTTCCTAATGAGTTGCATGTAATCCACATACAATACAAGGAAGACAACTATATTCCCTACAACCTGCTCGTAGACACAGGGTTCATCTTCATACTTGATGAAACCAAACTGTTTGATCGCATCATCGAATCAAAGATTCCAACTCTGAGAAGCTTGCTTTAGTGCATAAATGGACTTATGCAGCTTGCATACTCTACCAATATGCTGTGGATCTACAAAACCCTCAGGTTGTGTCATGTACATATCCTCGAGCAGGTTTCCATTCAGAAATATGATTTTGACATCCATCTGCCAGATCTTATAATCGTGATATGCTGCAATAGCAAGCATGATCTGAATGGACTTAAACATTGCTACTGGAGAAAAGGTTTCATCATAGTCAATACCATGAATTTGTTTGAAACCTTTAGCTACCAGACGACCCTTATATATCAGTCCATCCATGTCAGTCTTTCTCTTAAAGACCCACTTACACCCAATGAGTTTTATCCCTTCAGATGGATCAACCAAAGTCCATACTTGGTTGGCGTACATGGATTCCATTTCGGATCTCATGGCCTCTAGCCATTTCTCAGAATCTGGTCTCATCACAGCTTCCTGATAAGAGGTAGGCTCATTCTCAATGAGCATAGCTTCATCATGGTCAAACAAGAGAAATGAGTATCTCACATGCTGATGACGTACCCTATCAGACCTGCGAAGTGGTAGGTCTACTTGAACTGGTTGTTGTTCCTCAACTCCTTGTGGAACAATCTGATCATCCACAACACTTTGTGGTTCTAGTTCAACTTCCATCAAGGCTTCAGTGCTATGGTCCATATCCTGAACTTCTTCAAGATTGAACGTACTTCCACTAGTTTTTCTAGAAACAAAATCCCATTCTAGAAATACCCCAGTTTTAGCCATAACTACTTTGTGTTGAATGGGAATGTAGAAGTAATATCCCTTCGTTTCCTTGGGATATCCTATAAAATAGCACTTATCGGATTTGGGTACTAGTTTGTCCGAGACTTGACGTCGAACGTAAGCCTCACAACCCCAAATCCTCATAAAAGACACCTGGGCATCTCTCCCAGTCCATATCCTATATGGTGTCTTTATCACAGTCTTGGATGAAACACGGTTGAGTATGAAGGTTGCTGTGTCCAGAGCATAGCCCCAAAGAGATATAGGAAGATTTTTGTGACTCATCATAGACCGTACCATATCTAATAGGGTACGATTCCTACTTTCGGATACATCATTCCACTGTGGTGTTCCAGGAGGAGTGAGTTGGGATAGAATCCCACACTCAGCTAGATAGTCACGAAACTCATGGCTAAGGTATTCACCACCTCGATCTGATCGAAGTATCTTAATACTCTTGCCAAGCTAGTTTTGTACTTCATTCTTGAATTTTTTGAACTTTTCAAAGGATTCTGACTTATGTGTCATCAAATACACATAACCATATCTACTGAAGTCATCAGTAAAGGTAATGAAGTACCTATAACCACCTCTGGCAGCGACATTGAAAGGACCACATACATCACTATGTATAAGTCCTAACAAGTCAGTCGCTCTTTCACTGTGTCCACTAAAGGGAGTCTTGGTCATCTTGCCCAGTAGGCATAATTCGCATGTCTCATATGATTCAAAATCAAATGAGTCCAGCAAACCATCTTAATGGAGCTGGGATAAGCGTTTGTCATTTATATGACCTAAGGGACGATGCAAGAGATAGGTTTGGTTTATTTCATTTGATTTGAACCTCTTGGTATTTATATTATAGATGGGGTTCTCTAAGTCTAGAATATAGAGTCCGTTCATCAGAGGTGCACTATAATAGAACATATCAGTTAAATAAATTGAACAACATTTGTTCTTTATTATATATGAAAATCCTTTCTTGTCCAAACAAGAAACTGAAATTATATTCTTAGTAAGAGCAGGCACATAACAACATTCATCTAGTTCTAGTACAAGCCCAGAGGGCAGAGATAGATAGTAAGTTCCTACAACAACAGCAACAACCCGTGCTCCATTGCCTACTCGTAGGTCCACCTCGCCCTTCGTCAATGCCCTGCTATTTCTCAACGCCTGCACATTAGTACAAATGTGAGAAGCACATCCGGTATCTAATACCCATGATGAAGAAATAGAGAGATTAACTTCTATAACATATATACCTGAAGTAGAAGTCTCACTTCTCTTCTTCTTAAGATCTTCCAGGTAGACTTTGCAATTCCTCTTCCAGTGCTCAGTCTGACCGCAGTGGAAGCAGGTAGCATCCTTGGCGACCCCTCATTTGGGTTTCAATGCCTTGCCTTTGCCCTTGGGTTGGGACTTTCCCTTACCTTTAGGCTTTCCCTTGCCTTTGCCCTTTTGCACCATCAAAATGGAGTTGGGATTTACCTTCTTAAGGTTGAGCTTAGTAGTTCTTAACATGCTTAGCAGCTCAGGAAGTGGCTTGTCAATTTCGTTTATGTTATAGTTCATGATGAATTAACTATAACTCTCTGGCAAGGATTGCAAGATTAAGTTAGTGGCCAGCTCTTGGCCACGGGGGAATCCCAACCTCTGTAGGTTTTCTATGTACCCAATCATCTTGAGTACATATGGACCTACGGGAGTCCCGTCTTACATCTTGCACTGAAACAGTGCCTTAGAGATCTCGAATCTCTCGTGCCTAGCTTGTCCTTGATATTGTTGATGAAGATATTCAACCATATCATAAGTACCCATCAACTCGTGTTGCTTCTGAAGCTCAGAGTTCATGGTCGCGAGCATGAGACAGGACACATCTAATGCGTCTTCTTGATGCTTCTTATAAGTATCACGGTCAACTCGCTTGGCTGTGGTAGGAGGTGCCTCGGGAATGGGCGTCTCCAGGACGTACAGTTTCCTTTCCAGAGTGAGAATAATTCTCAGGTTCCTGTACCAGTCCAGGAAGTTAGCTCCATTGAGCTTATCGTTATCAAGGATAGAACAAAGGGAGAAGGTGTTCGTGTTTGACGACATGACAATCTACAATAGAAAATGCAGAAAATAAATATCATATTCCACTAATCATTTAATTAGGCCTTTAACTAAATGATGCTCCCACTGAATTATAGAACTTTTGTAGAATCGAGTCATGAATGTGGTCAAACCACACTCACTAGATTCTAACCAACTAGCTATAATTCTTGTGGTACAAGATCCAAATCATACTATGCCTTGAGTTAGCTTTGGCTAAATTGCCCAAGACTTAGTATGATCGGTAGGTAGCTAATTACCAATTACATCTCTATGCAACTCTTGTTTATAGGATCAAGATCCGCATGTATATTAAAACTTGAGTTAGCTTTGGCTAAATCGCCCAAGAGTTAATATAAATATGATTTTGACCTATCTACCAACCATTGGAAAAATGCCTATAGTTAAACCCGATCCAATTGAGTTTAACTAGTTTTACTCAATCTAATTGAGTTTGTACTCACCCAAGCGTTGATAGGCGGGACCAAGATTGTCCCTCTGCACCCTACCAAGATAATATGCATTGCTCTGCTTTGGTAGATTCAACAACAACATGTGATCGAGGAAGTGATAGGTATCACGGCATGGTAGGCATTTTGAGTTGACACGATTAAGATCTTATCTAATCATTGATGTGTATCATATACGCGATTTAGATCTAATCTAATCGTGGTGCATCATATACGCGATTTAGATCTAATCTAATCATGGTGCATCATATACGCGATTTAGATCTAATCTAATCGTTAAGGCACTAATTAATTGCTCTACTCTAGCATGCATCACATACACACACACAAGCAATTAATTAAATTGTGATTAGTCAGGGCCCTACTACGATCTTCTCAAGCCAATGAGAAGATCGGATGGTCAACCTAGGCTCAACAGCTTCTCCAAGCTCCTCCACTTGACCGCCATGTGTTGCTCGCACCCTCCTCGTAACTCCTCCTCGAGTGGACCTTCCATAGCTCCATTTTGTACATTACAAAGATGAAACTCGAGTTACATTCGAGTCTAAACTATTTTACAATAGGAAATAAAAATAGAAAGGCACGACGCACAGGTCACGTATCAAATATACAACACGCACAATCACAAAAAATGGCGCGCAGGCCATATTATGAATTACAACACATGTAACCAATCCAATTGGAGTTTTTGAGCCATGACCATCACAAAAATATACATAATTATAAATTATGTATTTTATATAAATTTCTACAATTTTACTACTATTTTTACAATTTTATGAGTTACAATTTCCCGGCGGTCCCGTTTAGCGATTTTCGGGCGCGATCGCGGGACAACGTCCCTTGCGGGGTTAGGGGCAGCGCCCCTTCTCATGAAATAAGTCTCACAAGTGTCCCACGATGATCTTATAGTGCCCTAAGCTGTTGTCCCAAAAAATTTTGGGCGAGACCTTGCCGTTTCAAAAGGCGTTTCTCGGTAGTCGAAGCTTACAAGTGACCAAACACTTGTTGCTTCGCTTCTACGAGAAAAATACCCATAAAATACATAAAAATAGTAAATATACAGAAACTTACAGATCTATAGTTTTTCATAAAAACCAAAATAAAACACGTACACGCTTCGCGTGTGGCTCTGATAGCACCATTGGGACATTCGGGCCGCAAAATCCGCTTTTTGCGTTGCGGAAACCCCGAAGTTCAATGCCACCGGATCCGTGCGAAGATTAAAATTTTTGTCTACATATTTTCTAATCCTAGATCTACACTAGATCTATATGGTAGAGAAGTTATACCTTTGATGCGAAGCCCTTCGCTTATCCCGCTCGTCCAAAAATTTGTCGGATCTCAAGGGTGTCAAGTGAACACCCCTCTATGTGTATCCACACGAGCAAAAATGGAGAAGAAACCTTAGAGTGTTCTATCACTCTTGAAGGTTTCAGCCAAGGTGGAGGAGAGGGAGAGAAGAAGATGAGAGGAGGAAGAAGAAGGAGTGAATGAGCACACAAAACATTCAACACCACTTAAAGTGGCCGGCCACTTCAAGATGGGTTTTTAAACTCCATGGAATACTAAGAGTCACAAATCTTGATCTCCCTCATGAGGTGACACACACATTACTATCCTTGATGATGTGGAACATCATCATTGGCCCACTCTATGCCAACTCACAAATAAGGTGGCATTGGTCAAGTCAAACTTGACCTTTCATCTACCCTTCTCAAGTCAAGTCAAACTTGACCTCTTCTCTCTCATGGTTGATCAAATCTAACCATTTGATTCAAACCAATTTAATTTAATAAATCTATATTCATTGAATTAAATTGATTCAATGAATCCAAGTCTAAATTGATTCATTGAACACATGAATCAAATTGAGTCCACCTCAATTAGTCTAGTTGGGATTACTCTTAATCCAATTTGGTTCATTACATGAACCTAATCCTCTAGGTACATCAAATGAACCTAATCTCCATCTAATTGCCCTTTGTGTATGACCCTATAGGCTCTTGTAACGTTGGTAATGCTCCTAAACTCATTTAGAAGTATAAGTAATGAGCGGTATCTAGCAACACATCATTACTACCCAAGTTACAAGAATGTTGAGATCCAACATCACCTTGTGACTACTAATTGTGACTCTTCACAATATATGACAAGTGTCATTCTATCCTTGACATCTATGACAATTTGAGGCATAGACGGTGTCATCCTCTGATTAATATAAATCTTGAACTCCAAGTAGACTCACTATAATCAAATGAGCTCAATATCTCATATTGACTAATTTGGGCATGGCCATGCATTTAGTGGTCTCACTCTATCAAGAATAACAATGTCACTCCCGTTATATAAAAGGGATAGATCCCATCTACATCACTCACATCCCTCTGCATAATTTGTTACATACCCATTAATCGCCTTTATAGTCCACCCAATTACGGGTGACGTTTGACGAAGCCAAAGTATGCAACTCCTTATGTAGGGGAACATGGTGACTTCAGGCCCAAGAACTAATAGTCATACTAATAGCCACATGAGAAAGTATATGACACTCATATAACGATCTATGATACTTAATCATGGTGAGTCATTCAGTATACATTCTCTAATGCATACCCATGTGTCAACTTGATATCTCTATATCCATGACTTGTGAGATCAAGTCATCGAGTTGACCTACATGCTAGTCTCATCGCATTAACAGTGTCCCTGAATGTTAATACTTGACTAGGAATGATTAAGAGTAGTGTTCTCTATATCATCTCACTATCATTTCAAACAATTGATTGATATAGATAAGAACCTTCTACTCAAGGACGCTATTATACTTAGTTATTTGGCACCAATACAAATAAGTATAATAACCAAAACAAATGTCTTTATATATAGAGGAATATGATACAATGAGTCCATACAACAATCATCATATGATTGTCTCTAGGGCTCTAACTAACAGGGGGGTAACCTTAGGTCCTAGGGGACGGTTACCCTAGGTGGAGGAGAAGTCCTAAAGGGGGGGGGGGGTAACCTTAGGTCCTAGGGGGAGGTAACCCTTGTTGGAGAAAAATCCTAGGAGGTGGTAACCCTAGGTCCTAGGGGGTGGTAACCCTAGGTGAAAACTCCAGTCAGTTTGGAGGATCGAACTGGCATCAGGTATGATCTCCTGAGTGGAGTAGGTGAGGACACGTTCCCTGGAAGAGGGAACAGTAGGCGTCGGTTCAACCTAGGGTTTCCGGTTGGAAATCTGAAGTCAGAATCGGACATCCCAAAGGCTGTCAAATATTTAATCTATTATGTTTGTTATGTGCTAACCTTGTTTTGCAGGATATGTTTGTGTTTTTGGATTAACATGTCTTGCAGGTATGAGAGAACAAGGTTTTTCCTCGGATGAACAGTGTCTGAGGCACCTCCATGGAGCTTGGAGGCGCATCGGGTGTAAAGGAGCTGAAGTCTACGCACAACAGAGCTGGAGGTGCCTCAGACTTCTTGGAGGCACCTTGGAGTGGCCATGGAGGAGCCTTTAAATGGATTAGAGATGAAGTTTTCTGTGTTGATCCATGCAACTGACTCGGCAGGTTTGAGGCGCCTTGAATGGGCTTTGAGGCGCCTCAAGTAGGCTTTATAAGGGTCTCGAACAACAGCCTTGGAACAACAATTTTCAAGTAATCCTACTACAAGGTGCTACTAACGAGACGCTTCGACTAAGCTACGACAAGTCCTCCACAACCTGGAGCTTCATCTTCTCTAAATTCTGTTGTTAGTATTGTTTTATTATTTCAGTTTTGTAATACTTAATCTGTACATTGTGCATTTGATAGTGAATTACCCGAAGTAAACGCTCAATGAGCGTGGGCCTTGGAGTAGGAGTCGCCCAAGACTCCGAACTAAGTAAAAATACTTGGGTCATTTTGTGTGTTTGTCTTTAATTATTCCGCTGCTTAACTCTTGTCAAGTTTTCTGATTATGAAATGCGTGAAAGCCATGAGCACTATTCCCCCCCCCCCCCCCCCTCTAGCATGATCTCGATCCAACAATTGGTATCAGAGCGGGGTAGTTTCGATTTGGTGCAACCACCAATTAACCATTATTTTCGTGGTGATTTCAGTTTTCCGGAGTCGATCGGAATCGGTATCCTTGCCGTCTTCCGATCTTATTTTTTTCGTAATCGTACTCTTTTCTCGAAGTTGGTGCAACACCACTCGAGAACGTAATTTACTCTTATTTTTATACCGCACTACTAATCTAGGATCAAGTCCTGGAACATTCTTTGTGTTCATTTTCCTTGTTCTAGATCTCAAATGTCCCTTCAAGAAGGCTATAGTGTTGCTCGCCCACCACTCTTCACCGGAGACGACTTCGAGTACTAGAAGGGTCGGATGAGGGGTATCTCCAGACTTACTTTGAAGTCTCGATGATCGTCAAGATCAGGCTACAACTGCCAACTGACGGCGTCGGTAAGCCACTACCATACAAGGACTGGGATGCAAATCTTATCAAAAGGTGGAAGCAAATGCCAAGGTGACTTGTACCCTCTAGTGTGGCCTATCGAAGGAGGAGCTGAATCACGTCGGCCTTTTCTCCAGCGCCAAGGAATTGTGGGAGAAGCTGATTGAGCTTCATGAAGGGGCATCCGACACCAAAGTGAGTAAAAGGGATTTAATACTTAATAAACTATATAATATTAAAATGCAGGAAAATGAGACGGCTAGCAAACTCCACGCCCGAATACAAGATCTACTGAACGGGCTTCATACGATCAGACAGAAAGTGGAGAACTGTGACATATTAAGGTATGCCTTAAACGCCTTTCCGAGGAATACCTTGTGGGCATCCATGGTAGATGCTTACAAGGTCTCTAAGGATATTTTGTCAATTAAACTAGATGAATTATTTACAGAATTTGAGTTACATGAATAGATTAACTCACGTCCGGCCGAGGAAGGGATTGCTTTGGTTGCAGGTATAAGCAAAACCCGGGAAGCTAAAATAAAGTGAAGAACCGAATCGGAATTAGAAGAAGAACCAGATTCGGACGACGATGATGACGAGCTCACGACCGGACTCGTCAACCTAGTAAGAAAACTCTATAGAAAAAAGAGGGGATTCAACATGAAGGACGACAAAAAGGTAATCTAGTCCAAGGAGGCCTAACCAAAGGTGAAGTTCGAGGTGACGTGCTACGAGTGTAACCAAAAGGGGCACATCAAGGCCAATTGCCCAAACCAGAAAGATGCAAACAAGGCAAGAAGGAAGAAGGCCCTGAAGGAAACTTGGGACGAGTCATCTTCAGAGGAGTCCGAGGACGAAGAACTCAAGCAGACGAGTTTTCTCGCAATGATGGCTCGGGACCAGATCAGTGAATTCGGAAGTGAGGACGAATCGAAGGCTGAGTCTGAGAGAAGCCACGGATCCATATCCATTTCCGAAGGGCCAAACCCCTCTATAAGTACAAATCATCTATATAATTTAATAAATTACTTAATGCGCAAATTGGCTAAGTCTAATGTTTGGATCAAGTCTGTTGGGTTTTTCGGGCCGCAAAAACCGCCTTTTTGCGTTACGGAAACCCCGAAACCCCCATGCCACGGATCTGTACGAAGTAAAAAGTGGTAAAACTTCGAGTACGAGTTTATCTAACCTAGATCTAAACTATATCTATAAAAGAGAAGAGATTTTACCCTTGATGCGATGCCCTCGCTAATCCCGCTCGTCTAAAGTTCGCCGGATCTCAAGAGTATCAAGGTAGATACTCCTCTATGTGTATCCACACAAGCAAGAGATGGAGAGGCCAAACAAAAAGGTGTGCTAGCACCTTTGAAGGGTTCGGCCAAGGGAGGAGAGGGAGAAGAAAATTGAGAGCTAGGGGAAGAAGATGAAATCAATTAGCATGAATGAAAAATGAATTCATTCCCCACTAAAAGTGGCCGGCCACTTCAAGACTTGTAATCCCCATGGAATATCAAGAGTCACCACTCTTGGTAACTCCCATGAGGTGTCATTTGGTCAAGTCAAACTTGACCAAATGAAGAAGCCTTGATGATGTGGCATTGGTTAAGTCATAGTCAACTCAAAACTTGACTCTTCATCTTCCTACTTATGTCAAGTCAAGCTTGAGCACTTCTCTCCCTTGGTTGATCTAATCTAACCATTGGTTCAAGTCAATTTTAATTTAATGAATCTCTATTCATTGAATTAAATTAATTAAATGAGTCTAAGTCCAAATTAGACTCACTTAATACATGAACCAAATTGAGTCCAACTCAATTAGCACAATTTGGATTACTCTTAATCCAATTTGGTTCATCACATGAACCTAATCCTTTAGGTTCATCAAATGAAACTAATCTCCATCTAATTGCCCTTTGTGTGTGACCCTATAGGTTCTTATAACGTTGGCAATGCTCCTAAACCTATTTAGAAGCATAAGTAATGAGTGGTATCTAGCAACACATCATTACTACCCAAGTTATAAGAATGTTGAGATCCAACATCACCTTGTGACTACTAATTGTGACTCCTCACAATATATGACATTGTCCTTCTATCCTAGACATCTAGATTGATCAATATGAGGTATAGACCGTGTCATCCTCTAATCAATCTAAATCTTGAACTCCAAGTAGACTCACTCAATCAAATGAGCTCAATATCTTATATTGACTCATTTGGGCATGGCTATGTACTTAGTGGTCTCACTCTATCAAGAATATCGATGTCTCTCCCATCATATAGGAGGGATAGATCCCATCTACATCACTCACATCCCTCTGCATAATTCGTTACATACCCAGTAATCACCTTTATAGTCCACCAAGTTACGGGTGACGTTTAACGAAACCAAAGTACGTAACTCCTTATGTAGGGAACTATGGTGACTTTAGGTCCAAGGACTAGTAGTCATACTAATAGCTACATGAGAAAGTATATGAAACTTATATAACGATCCATGATACTTTCTCATGGTGGGTCATTCAGTATACATTCTCTAATGCATACCCATGTGTCAACTTGATATCTCTATATCCATGACTTGTGAGATCAAGTCATCGAGTTGACCTACATGCTAGTCTCATCGCATTAACATTGTTCCTGAATGTTAATACTCGACTAGGAATGATTAAGAGTAGTGTTCCCTATATCATCTTACTATCGATTCAACTAACCGATTGATATAGGTAAAAACCTTCTACTCAAGGACGCTATTATACATAGTTATTTGGCACCAATACAAATAAGTATAATAACTAAAACAAATGCCTTTATTTATATACAAGAATATGATACAACGAGTCCATACAACAATCATCAAATGATTGGCTCTAGGGCTCTAACTAACAATCTCCCACTAGCACTAGTGCCAATCAGTGTAGGCTCTAAGGCCTAATGACCTAGTGTGGCCATCATGCTTTCTCTATGCCAAAGCCTTGGTCAAGGGATCTGAGATGTTAGCCTCTGTGGGTACTCTGCAAATCTTGACATCTCCTCTCTCGATGATCTCTCGAATGAGATGGAAGCGCCGTAGTATGTGTTTGGTCCGTTGGTGTGAGTGAGGTTCCTTAGCCTGCGTAATTGCTCCATTGTTGTCACAATAGAGCTTAATAGGGTCAGCAATGCTAGGAACCACCCCAAGTTCAGTGATGAACTTGCGGATCCAAACTGCCTCCTTTGCTGCTTCTGATGCAACAATATACTCGGTCTCTGTCGTAGAATCAGCTACTGTGTCCTGCTTCGAACTCTTCCAGCTCACAGCACCACCATTAATACAAAACACGAACCCTGACTGTGATCGATAATCATCCTGATCAGTTTGGAAGCTAGCATCATTGTAACCCTTTACAGCTAGCTCGTCATCGCCTCCATATATCAAGAAATATTCTTTAGTCCTTCTTAAGTACTTAAGAATATTCTTGACTGCTATCCAGTGACTTTCACCTGGATCTGACTGGTATCTGCTCGTCATGCTCAAAGCATACGAGACATCAGGATGAGTACATAGCATGGCGTACATGATAGATCCTATGGTTGAGGCATAAGGGATCTGATCCATGCAGTCTCTCTCCTCTCTAGAAGAGGGACCTTGAGTCTTCGAAAGACTCACACCATGTGACATCGGCAGAAATCCCTTCTTGGAGTTCTGCAAGGCAAATAGAAGGAGTACCTTGTCAATATATGTACTCTGACTTAGGCCAAGCAACCTCTTAGATCTATCTCTATAGATCTGTATGCCTAAAATGCGGGATGCTTCACCTAAGTCCTTCATTGAGAAACAAGTCCCCAGCCAAGTCTTGACAGACTGTAGCAAAGGGATGACTTTCCCAATGAGTAGTATGTCATCCACATACAATATGAGGAAAACAACTATGTCCCCTACAACCTTCTTGTAGACACAAGGTTCATCTTCATTCTTGATGAAACCAAACTATTTGATTGCATCATCGAATCGAATATTCCAACCCCGAGAAGCTTGCTTTAGTCCATAAATGGACCTATGCAGCTTGCATACTCTGCCAGTATGCTGTGAATCTACAAAACCCTCAGGTTGTGTCATGTACACATCCTCGAGCAGGTTTCAATTCAGAAACACAGTTTTGACATCTATTTGAAATATCTCATAATCATGGTACACTGCAATAGCAAGCATGATCCGAATTGATTTAAACATCGCTACTGGAGAAAAGGTTTCATCATAGTCAATACCATGAATTTGCTTGAAACCTTTAGCTACCAAGCGACCTTTATAAATAAGTCCATCCATGTCAGTCTTTCTCTTAAAGACCCACTTACACCTAATGTAACGCCCGCCCTTCCATGGACACTCTGACTGCCCTAGAGGGACAGGGTTACTACATTCACCTAACATACTAATGCATATGAATTCATGGCAGCGGAAGACATACTTAAAAGTTTTATCATATGCATTTGATTGTCTTAAACATGGCATGTGAATCATAACTTATTAACCTTTTACCATATCATAATAATTCTAACATGGGCAAAATATCATAAGAGCATAACATACTAGCTCAAACCATCATCATAAGCATAGGGTCCAACTTCATTCACATGCACGATTTAACCAATATAGATTTAAACTCAATTTGATCTATCCACCATGCCACTTCCACACACATCATCATTGCCCTTCCTGCTGCTCCCCTTAGTTCATCCATTCATTGCCTTTATCTGCAGTACAAGGAATATAAAACTATAAGCCCAAAGGCTTAATGAGCTCCTTTCCTACTCATAAAACATAAATCACATAACACAACATAGTATGTGAAACATAGCATAGCATAACATAGCATGGAGAATCATAACATAGCACATATCTTATCATATAAGAAACATAACATATCATAACATAGCATGAGAGAACATAACGTAAACATATCATCTCATATAAGGAGCATAACATAGCATAGCATAGCATGTGAGTGTATATCATGAAACACATCATATCATGTAAGCACATATCAATAAACATATCATATCATGTAAGCATGTATCATAACTCATACATGTTCATAATAATGCATAACAATAATTCATAAAACATGTGCATGTAGATGCAAGATGTATATATATATATATTTTTTAAAACATGTATCATGGAATGCACATATGCATCATGTCTCTTTTAAAACATATCATATACATACTTGAACATTATATCATCGTGAGGGCCCGACTTGTACCACATACATACATAAATGCGCGCAATCCCTAGGACAGGGTAGCTAGCCCCGAACCTACTAGGGATCTAGGCCCGTTTCATAGACCATCGACCTAGGGGCGTACTGAGGAGCCCATCCCTTTTTACGAGGCCCGTTTCATAGACCATCGACCTCGGGGCGCTTATGGAGCCCACCCTTGGTACAAGCCATACAAAGTAAAATATCATGTCATACATATCATGTCATCATGCATATCCTAGCTTATCATACATGTCATAATTTCTTGTCATATCATGAAGAGAGCTCTTGATCCCATCTTAAGGGAGGCATCTCTTTGCCAAACCATGAAGAGTGCACTTGATCCCAACTTTAAGTGAAGCAACTCTTAGGCTTTTCTTCTTACATAAGCCTTCTTACATAACATGTTCATATCATAACATAAAGCATAACATGTTATCTTCATAACATCAAGCATGGCATATCATATCATGAAGCATAACATATCATATCATGAGCATAGCATATCATATCCTGAGCATAGCATATCATATCATGGAACATAGCTTATCTCATAACATAAGGCATAACATATCACATCATGAACATAGCATATCATATCATGAGCATAGCTTATCATCTCATGGAGCATAACATATGTCACATCATGAAGCATAGCATATCATATCATGAAGCATAGCATATCATATCAAGAAATCATACATTATGAGGAAACATAAGCATGCATAGTTGGGTTCAAAACTTTCCCCAATCCTATTCTTCCAATCTTGGCCGAAACCTTACTAACATGGATTCTAAACCTTGGCCACCATACAAAGCATGAAACTTAAACCAACTCTAGATAATTAGTCATACATCATAAAGAAGTATAAACAAGCGTTGTTAAATTTCAAGACCTTGCTCTAAGCCCATATACTTGCTTGGCCGAACCTTAAGGTGAGGTTCTAAGCATTCATTTGTACAATATGTAGCATGGAAACTTATCTAATCTTAAACAAAGGAGCATACAACATGTAGAGCCATAACCAAGCATAATTAAACTCTAAGCTTACACTCTACCTTGGCCGAAACCTACAAGTAGGGTTTCCATTCTTTTAGTGCAACATGTGACATAATGGCTTAACCTAGCTACATACAAGGTATCATACTTCATGAATGAACATAAACAAGCATGTTTTGGCTCTAAATTTTAGCCCTAGGCCTCCTATACTCTCTTGGCCGAAACTTGCAACTAGCCTTTTCATATTTTTTTCATACAACATGAAGCATAAAAAATCTAAGCTACCAATACACAAGGGTTCATACATCATGAAGGAGCATAACCAAGCATGTTATCATTTAAAAATCTTACTCTAAACTTCATTTCTATTCTTGGCCAAAACATTTGACTAGGGTTTCCATATTTTTCATACAACATGAAGCATAAAAATCTAGGCTACCAATACACAAGGGTTCATACATCATGAAGGAGCATAAACAACATGTTATCACTAACAAAACGTTGCCCTAAATTGCATTCCTATCCTTGGCCAAAACTTGAAGATAACTTTCTCCAAACTTTATACAACATGGAGCATGGAAAAACCTAAGCTATCCACATATAAGAAAGTTTAACAAGTTTAGGAGCATAAACACTAAGTTTCCTTTTTAAAGCCTTGCCTTAAACCCTATAACTCATCTTGGCCGAAACATTAGGTTAGGGTTCTTAAACTTTTTAATATTATATGGAGTATTAAGCTTAGCCAACAACATATAAAAGATTCTATATCATGAAGAAACATAGGCAAGCTTGTTACCAAAAAAAAAACTTGGATCCAAACCTTACTTTTTGATCTTGGCCGAACTTTAAAAGTGAGGTTCTAGAATTTTTTTCAACATGAAGCATAGCTTGTAAACTTGTTAACCTAAATGACCACCAATCTAACTTGGCCGAAACTTGCAAAGGAAATCTCTAAGGTTTCAATAACGTTTACGTACGAAGAAAACCGAAAATTACTTGTACTGCAGTGAGAGGATACTCACATCCTCGTTTGATTTTCTTAGGGAAGAGACCTTGCTTGTGGAGCCTTCCTAGAGGGAAGCTTCTTGCTTGGCTCGGCAATGGTGAGGGGGAAGGAGCTCTTGGTCACGGTGGAGAGGAGGAGGAAGGGAGCAAAATGAAGATTTTCCTTCATTTTCTCCTTTTATTCTAAATGAGAAGAAGAAGGAAAAATGGGTTTTTCCTTCTCTTTTCCTTTACTTCTCCTTTAATGAAAAGAGGAAGCAAGAATCCTCTTTTCTTTTGAGAGGAAGAAGGCAACTCTAACTTTTCCTTCTAAATGAAAGAAGCTCTTTTCTTACTCTTAACTATATTGCCACTTCTCTCTCTAACAATATCTTCTCTTGGTCTATTGGTTAACACATACATGTATCTAGTAAGAGATCCAAGGTTCAAACCTTGGTCATCTCTTTTTGGTTCTATTTTTTTTTTATTTTTGCAAATTTACACATAAGGCTTATTTTAAACCATGGAAAAATAAATAAACTTGCTAGATATCTTAGGGGTGTTACAGTCCCCCATACCTCATAAAAGTTCGTCCTCGAACTTAAAATAGCTCCTGGTATTACGGTGGCCTACGACTTCCTACTGAGTGCATCAGTCACTTTGTTCGCTTTTCCCGGATGGTAAAAGATCTCACAGTCATAGTCCTTGACTAGCTCAAGCCATCTTCGTTGTCTCATGTTCAGGTCCTTCTGTGTGAAGAAGTATTTCAGACTCTGGTGATCTGTATAAATCTTACACTGTGCTCCATATAGATAATGCCTCCATATCTTAAGAGCGAAGACCACGGCTGCTAGCTCTAAATCGTGTGTGGGATAATTTTTCTCGTGTTCCTTGAGTTGCCTAGAGGCATAGGCAATGACTTTGCCATTTTGCATGAGTACAGCTCCGAGTCCTGATTTAGAAGCGTCGCTGTACATATCAAATCCTTCGTTGCCTTACGGAAGAGTAAGAATTGGAGCACTGGTCAGTCTCCTTTTCAGTTCTGTGAAACTCTTCTCACAGTCATCTGTCCATTCATACTTCTTATTTTTCCGAGTGAGGGCTGTCATCGGGGCTGCGATTCTAGAGAAACCCTCTACGAACTTCCGGTAATAGCCTGCTAGTCCGAGGAAACTCCTGATTTCGCTGGCATTCCTTGGCCTATTCCAGTTACTGACGACTTCAATCTTGATTGGGTCTACCATTACCCCATCCCTAGAGATAACATGACCCAAAAATGATACTTGGTCGAGCCAAAATTCACATTTGGAGAATTTCGCATACAGTTGCTTTTCCCGAAGAATTTGTAATACTATTTGTAGGTGTTCGGCATGCTCTTCCTGGGTTCTCGAATAAATGAGAATGTCATCAATAAAAACTATCACAAATTTGTCGAGATATGTTGAGAACACCCGGTTCATCAGGTCCATAAATAGTGCAGGAGCATTTGTTACTCCGAAGGGCATTACTACGAATTCATAATGCCCGTATCTTGTCCGAAAAGCCGTCTTCTGTATATCATCTTGTTTCACCTTTACTTGATGATAGCCAGATCGCAAATTGATCTTAGAGAAGATGGTGGCACCCTTCAACTGGTCAAACAGGTCGTCAATCCGTGGTAAAGGATATTTGTTCTTGATTGTAACCTTATTTAGCGCTCAATAGTCTATGCACATTCGCATAGACCCATCTTTATTTTTTACAAACAGTACCGGAGCTCCCCATGGAGAGTGACTAGGGCAGATAAGTCCCTTGTCGAGTAACTCCCGTAGTTGTTCTTGAAGTTCCTTCAATTCAGCCGGCGTCATACGGTAAGGTGCTTTAGAGATCGGCTTCGTACCAGGAATCAGTTCAATCCCAAACTCAATTTCTCGGTCAGGTGCTAACCCTGGTAGTTCATCAGGAAATACCTCTGGGTAATTGCATACGGCTTCAGTTCCCTTGCCTGACTTGTATCAACCACATGAGCTAGAAACCCAGTGCATCCATTGTCCAACATCTTCCGTGCCTTTAAAGCTGATAAAACTTTTTAACTTCTTTCTTGGTCTCTCTGATAAATTCGAAAATTGGTTCTGCTTCAGGCCGGAAAATTACTTTTCTATTACGGCATTCTATTGCAACACCGTACTTGTTCAGGAAGTCCATGCCCAATATAATATCATAATCTTGCATATCAAGCACTATCAGGTCACAGTAGAGTTCTCTGTCCGCGATCTTGATGGGTGAGGCTCGCAGCATATGAGTGGATGGTATCACCTCTCTCGAAGGTAAAGTTGTTAAAAACTTGCAATCTAAGACTTGGGATGGCATGCCTATCTTTTTTATGAAAGGTGTAGAGATAAACGAGTGTGTTGCCCCAGTGTCAAATAATACGGTAGCATGTTGACTGAAAATAAATATCTGACCTGTGACAGTAGTAGAAGCATTCGCCACTTCTTCCTTGGTGAGGGAGAAAATTCTGGCATTCGTCGTCACTGGTGGAGCTTCCAATCTCCCTTGACTTATCTGAGGGCCTTCTAATGCAGCTTGCATCAGGTGTAGCTGAGGGGGAACACCTCTATTTTGGACATGCTGTGGAGGGGGTGTCTGTTGTGGAGGGGGTGTCTGAATCTGAGTAGGACAGTTCCGAGCCATATGTCCTTCCATTCCACAATTGTAGCATCTATTTGTACCTATACGGCATATTCCCGGGTGCTTCTTCCCGCAGGTGGTACACTGAGGAAACATGAGTTGCTTGCTTGCTGAACCACTCTTGGAATCATTCCATTGCTTCCTCTTGCCACTGTGGTTTCCTTTCCAACTGGTTCGGGTACTTTGAGATTTCTATCCTCCCGGCTGAGTTTGACTCTTGCCATCGCTCATTGCCTTTTGATAGTGTTCGGTGATCAGGGCACTATTGATTAATTCTTCGGCGGTCTGCAGTCTATTAACTCCGCCGGCCACATTCAGAGCTATCTCAGGTCTGAGCATTTTCAGCATGAGTCTAACCCTTTCTCTTTCAGTGCTAACCAATTCTGGACATAAGCGCGCTAAACGGTTAAATTTCTTGACAGCTTCATTAACCGATAGATCACCTTGCCGGAACTCGGTGAACTCGTCATAGTGTTTATTTGTAACCCGCATATGGAAGAATTCTTCGAAAAATTCCATCTCAAAGTCTGTCCATCTCATCTGATTTATTTGTCATTGTGCTTTGACTCGGTCCCACCACATCCTGGCATCGCCCGTAAGGCAGAACAATGCGCATTTGTCTTTCTCATGCTCAGGCCAATCCAATAACTCCACTATGCTCTCCACAGTCTTGAACCAAGCCTGCGCGTCCCATGGTTCACAGTTACAGGAGAAAGCTTCCGGCTTCAGTCTCTGCCACTGAATCAGATATGCCTCCTGACGAACCACTGGAGCTGGGCCTATCGGTGGTGCAGGTGCTGGTGGCATGGGTGCAGCTGCAGGTATGACTGGCATCGTATTCTGATTCCCAGGTGGGGTAGCAGTATTCCCCTGCTGATTCATTAGAGCAGTGATTATCTATTGTTGTTCCGTAACCTGACGCTAGAGCTCAGTGACTACATGCATCAGGTCAGGCGGAGGTACTATCTCCTCTACTCTGGTATTGTATCTTCTAACCATGCTTCTCTTCATGAATGATAACAAGGCTAGCATAAGTTATTATTATTCCCATTCTAGTATCATGCATACTTAACTAAAACTGTAACTTATCAATAATGAAAATAATAAAAAGTAGACATGCATACCATCACAACATATGAAAAAAATAAAATAGATTTAAGCATAAGAATCAAAAGAAAAGAAAAGATTAAGCATAAAAATTATTACTTGGAGCGGCAGGATGTAGGCTTGATGTGCGTGTAGTGGAAGGTAAACCCGCTCTGATACCAACCTGTAACGCCCGCCCTTCTATGGACACTCTGACTGCATTAGAGGGACGGGGTTACTACATTCACCTAACATACTAATGCATATGAATTCATGGCAGCGGAAAACATACTTAAAAGTTTTATCATATGCATTTGATTGTCTTAAACATGGCATGTGAATCATAACTTATTAACCTTTTACCATATCATAATAATTCTAACATGGGCAAAATATCATAAGAGCATAACATACTAGCTCAAACCATCATCATAAGCATAGGGTCCAACTTAGTTCACATGCACGATTTAACCAATATAGATTTAAACTCAATTTGATCTATCCACCATGCCACTTCCACACACATCATCATTGCCTTTCCTGCTGCTCCCCTTAGTTCATCCATTCCTTGCCTTTATCTGCAGTACAAGGAATATAAAACTATAAGCCCAAAGGCTTAATGAGCTCCTTTCCTACTCATAAAACATAAATCACATAACACAACATAGTATGTGAAACATAGCATAGCATAGCATAACATAGCATGGAGAATCATAACATAGCACATATCTTATCATATAAGAAACATAACATATCATAACATAGCATGAGAGAACATAACGTAAACATATCATCTCATATAAGGAGCATAACATAGCATAGCATAGCATGTGAGTGTATATCATGGAACACATCATATCATGTAAGCACATATCAATAAATATATCATATCATGTAAGCATGTATCATAACTCATACATGTTCATAATAATGCATAACAATAATTCATAAAACATGTGCATGTAGATGCAAGATGTATATATATATTTTTTTAAAACATGTATCATGGAATGCACATATGCATCATGTCTCTTTTAAAAAATATCATATACATACTTGAACATAATATCATCGTGAGGGCCAGGCTTGTACCACATACATACATAAATGCGCGCAATCCCTATGACAAGGTAGCTAGTCCCGAACATACTAGGGATCTAGGCCCGTTTCATAGACCATCGACCTAGGGCGTACTGGGGACCCCATCCCTTTTTACGAGGCCCGTTTCATAGACCATCGACCTCGGGGCGCTTATGGAGCCCACCCTTGGTACAAGCCATAAAAGTAAAATATCATGTCATACATATCATGTCATCATGCATATCCTAGCTTATCATACATGTCATAATTTCTTGTCATATCATGAAGAGAGCTCTTGATCCCATCTTAAGGGAGGCATCTCTTTGCCATACCATGAAGAGTGCTCTTGATCCCAACTTTAAGGGAAGCAACTCTTAGGCTTTTCTTCTTACATAAGCCTTCTTACATAACATGTTCGTATCATAACATAAAGCATAACATGTTATCTTCATAACATCAAGCATGGCATATCATATCATGAAGCATAGCATATCATATCATGAGCATAACATATCATATCATGAGCATAGCATATCATATCCTGAGCATAGCATATCATATCATGGAACATAGCTTATCTCATAACATAAGGCATAACATATCACATCATGAACATAGCATATCATATCATGAGCATAGCATATCATATCATGAGCATAGCTTATCATCTCATGGAGCATAACATATGTCACATCATGAAGCATAGCATATCATATCATGAAGCATAGCATATCATATCATGAAATCATACATTATGAGGAAACATAAGCATGCATAGTTGGGTTCAAAACTTTCCCCAATCCTATTCTTCCAATCTTGGCCGAAACCTTACTAACATGGATTCTAAACCTTGGCCACCATACAAAGCATGAAACTTAAACCAACTCTAGATAATTAGTCATACATCATAAAGAAGCATAAACAAGCGTGGTTAAATTTCAAGACCTTGCTCTAAGCCCAAATACTTGCTTGGCCGAACCTTAAGGTGAGGTTCTAAGCATTCATTTGTACAATATGTATCATGGAAACTTATCTAATCTTATACAAAGGATCATACAACATGTAGAGCCATAACCAAGCATAATTAAACTCTAAGCTTACACTCTACCTTGGCCGAAACCTACAAGTAGGGTTTCCATTCTTTTAGTGCAACATGTGACATAATGGCTTAACCTAGCTACATACAAGGTATCATACTTCATGAATGAACATAAACAAGCATGTTTAGGCTCTAAATTTTAGCCCTAGGCCTCCTATACTCTCTTGGCCGAAACTTGCAACTAGCCTTTTCATATTTTTTTCATACAACATGAAGCATAAAAAATCTAAGCTACCAATACACAAGGGTTCATACATCATGAAGGAGCATAACCAAGCATGTTATCATTTAAAAATCTTACTCTAAACTTCATTTCTATTCTTGGCCGAAACATGTGACTAGGGTTTCCATATTTTTCATACAACATGAAGAATAAAAATCTAGGCTACCAATACACAAGGGTTCATACATCATGAAGGAGCATAAACAACATGTTATCATTAACAAAACTTTGCCCTAAATTGCATTCCTATCCTTGGCCGAAATTTGAAGATAACTTTCTCCAAACTTTATACAACATGGAGCATGGAAAAACCTAAGCTATCCACATATAAGAAAGTTTAACAAGTTTAGGAGCATAAACACTAAGTTTCCTTTTTAAAGCCTTGCCTTAAACCCTATAACTCATCTTGGCCGAAACATTAGGTTAGGGTTCTTAAACTTTTTAATATTATATGGAGTATTAAGCTTAGCCAACAACATATAAAAGATTCTATATCATGAAGAAACATAGGCAAGCTTGTTACCAAAAAAAAAACTTGGATCCAAACCATACTTTTTGATCTTGGCCGAACTTTAAAAGTGAGGTTCTAGAAATTTTTTTCAACATGAAGCATAGCTTGTAAACTTGTTAACCTAAATGACCACCAATCTAACTTGGCCAAAACATGCAAAGGAAATCTCTAAGGTTTCAATAACGTTTACGTACGAAGAAAACCGAAAACTGCTTGTACTGCAGTGAGGGGATACTCACATCCTCGCTTGATTTTCTTAGGGAAGAGACATTGCTTGTGGAGCCTTCCTAGAGGGAAGCTTCTTGCTTGGCTCGGCAATGGTGAGTGGGAAGGAGCTCTTGGTCACGGTGGAGAGGAGGAGGAAGGGAGTAAAATGAAGATTTTCCTTCATTTTCCCCTTTTATTCTAAATGAGAAGAAGAAGGAAAAATGGGTTTTTCCTTCTCTTTTCCTTTAGTTCTCCTTTAATGAAAAGAGGAAGCAAGAATCCTCTTTTCTTTTGAGAGGAAGAAGGCAACTCTAACTTTTCCTTCTAAATGAATAAGCTCTTTTCTTACTCTTAACTATATTGTCACTTCTCTCTCTAACAATATCTTCTCTTGGTCTATTGGTTAACACATACATGTATCTAGTAAGAGATCCAAGGTTCAAACCTTGGTCATCTCTTTTTGGTTCTATTTTTTTTTTATTTTTGCAAATTTACACATAAGGCATATTTTAAACCATGGAAAAATAAATAAACTTGCTAGATATCCTAGGGGTGTTACACCCAATGGGTTTGACCCCTTCAGGTGGATCAACCAAAGTCCATACTTGGTTAGTGTACATGGATTCCATCTCAGATCTCATGGCCTCTAGCCATTTCTCGGAATCTGGTCTCATCACAGCTTCCTGATAGGAGGTGGGCTCATCCTCTATGAGCACAACGTCATCATGGTCAGACAAGAGAAATGAGTATCTCTCAAACTGACGACGTACCCTATCAGACCTGCGAAGAGATATGTCTACTTGAACTAGTTGTTGTTCCTCAACTCTTTGTGGAACAACATCATCCACAACACTTTGTGGTTCCAGTTCAACTTCCATCGAGGCTTCAGTGCTATTGTTCGCATCTTGAACTTCTTCAAGATCGAACGTACTCCCACTAGTTTTTCTAGAAACAAAATCTCTTTCTAGATATACCCCAGTCTTAGCCACAACTACCTTGTGTTGACTGGGAACGTAGAAGTAATATCCCTTCGTTTCCTTGGGATATCCAATAAAATAGCACTTGTCGGATTTGGGTCCCAGTTTGTCCGAGACTTGACATCGAACGTAAGCCTCACAACTCCAAATCCTCTTAAAAGACACCTGGGGATCTCTCCCAGTCCATATCCTATATGGTGTCTTTATTGTTGGATCGAGACGCGCTAGAGGGGGGGGGGTGAATAGCGCTCGCGGCTATTTCGTTCGATTACCGGAATCGTAAAACGTTCGTAGAGTAATTAAAGCAGCGGAAAATGTAAATAAACACAAACACAGAGACACGGTCGTTTTACTTTGTTCGGAGCCTAAGGCGACTCCTACTCGAAGGCCCGCGATCCTTGATCGCTTCCGGTGGGCAACAACTATAAGCTCGATAAACGATTACAAGTTGAAGTACAATAAACGACAGTAATTAATTATACCAACGACAAAGAAATGAAGATTCGGAGCTCCTGGTCGTCGTGCACAAGTAGCAGCACTTCGGAACGTCGTTTGGAGCAGCACGTAGCACTTGAGTCACTTGGAAGAAGATATTTGAAGCTGCTGGTCGAGACCCCTTATAAAGGGGGTTCAAGGCGCCTTACACTGTTCATCAAGGCGCCTTGAACGAGCCGAGTCACCCGCGTGGATCAGCACTGACCTGGTCGAACTCTATCTGGTTCAAGGCGCCTTCAGCCTATCCAAGGCGCCTCCAACCTCCGGTCCAAGGTGCCTTGAACTCCATTCAAGGCGCCTCCAGTCTGCTGCGCTGGCCTTTTCCTGGCGCCTCCAAGCTCCATGGAGGCGCCTCGGACACTGTTCATCCGAGTCCTTCTTTGTGTTTTTGGTACCTGCAAGTATGTTAATCCAAAGATACCTGCAACACAAAGTTAACACAAAATAATAGTATGAATATGAAATCATGACAGTCTCCGGACTGTCCAGGTCTGACTTCAGATTTCCAGCCGGAAATCCTAGGTCGACCCGACGCCTACTGTTCCCTCTACGGGGAACGCGTCCTCACCTACTCCTCTCAGGAGATTTTACCTGTTGCCAGTACGATCCTCCTGATCGACTGGACTTTTGCTCGGCACTCGATGCTCCCGGACTTTCTGCTGAACATCCGCTTCACCGGCCAGTTCAGACTTTCACCTGGTTCGCGACACCAGGACTTTCCACCTAGGGTTACCACCCCCTAGGACTTTTGCCTGAAGCCATCGACCTGCCAAGACTTTCCGCATAGGGTTACCACCCCCTATGACCTAGGGTTACCACCCCCTAGGGTTTTACCTTGCCTAACCGCAGTTAGGACTTTCCTGAAACACTCAGCAAAAGCTGTCAGATAACAAAGCACCTTAACTTTGAATCCTTTGCCATTATCAAAACTTAGGTTCGATCGTCGGATGCTTCCCGCATCAACAATCTCCCCCTTTTTGATTATGGCAACACGTAATTCAAAGTTAAGAAAAACAACATATGTAATAACTGCATAAAGTTAACTAAGCTTAAGTAAATAAACTTCAAACGTAATAACAGTTAAGCTGGAAACTTTTAACTTTGTAATATAAGACTCCCCCTTAATAAAAGCCCTCCTTTTATTAAATACTTAAATTTAACTTTACTTTACCTACTCTCGGCCTTGAATTTTCCTTTAACTTTAATTTACCTACTCTCCCCCTTTGCCATATATCAAAAATAAACCAGTTTGAGAGCAGATTTGTATTTTCTGAAGGAAAATTTTCAAAAGAGGGAAAAAGAACAATTTTCTTCTTAGCAAAAATGACTTAGCTTTTTGAGTTTTGGAATTTGCCAAATTTGAAAATACTTAGCTATATATTCAGCTTCAAAATGATTTGAAATACTTAGCTAAGTACAATCTAACTAAGTCTAGTTCAATTAGTCTTTAAAATTAATTAGGTTTGAAAATATGAGCATTTGAATTTTCAATAAAAGGATTTGCTTAGAAGTTATAAAATATGAGGTTAATTGGATGAAAATATGAGGTCACTTAAAAAAAATAACTTTAACACGTTATAAAAAGTTTACTAGATTTGAAACTATTTGAATACTCAATTACATGGACAAGTTTTTTTTGAAAAAACTGTAATTAAGTTTTGAATACTCATTTTGAAGAAACTTTGATATTAAAAAATGTTTAGTTTAGGACAGAGGGAGTAGCAGTAGTTTGTTTTCTAGTCCAAGCATGAGTCAAATTAAATTATTGAGTTTAATTTGATTAAGTATCAGAGCCTTTAAAATAATCAGGTAAAGTAATTTGATTAGAACCTTAAAGTACAATCATGCTTAAACAACAAATTGAAACACACTTTTCCCAATTGTCTAACCTTTAGCTACTTGCTGATTGCCTAGAGGGCAGTAGCTTTCACATGGTTAGTCAAATTAAGTCCATTTGGTCCAGTTAGAGTTGGCTAGAGCTGGAAGACTTGATTTGATTAATATTTATGATGTGTTTAACGCTCAGACTCATATTGATGCACAAATATAAGCATTCCTGAGTCCAGGCTGTACCCTATGCATCTCACGCCTTTCTAAGTTTTTCAAACACAAGCAAGGTAGACCTAGGTGTTTGTGAGATGCTCTGGCTTTAACCTAGGGGAACATGATTTCTAGGGGAAAACTTAGGCTAGATCCAAATGTTGAAAATTCTAAGAAATTAGAATTTTGAAATAAGTATTTTCCTAGAATTTTAAAAGTAAATGATAAGTGAACTCAGATTTTGTGAAACTGAATAAGCATGCAAATAAGTACATCCACAGAATAAGGAAGTCTAAACAAGTGAGACAACAATCCACAGAATAATGCATAACATAGTCATATCAACTAGCAGGATCATCTGCTCGAGGAGAGCTAGCTGGAGGATCATGGGGCTGCTCAGGTGCTGGCTGACCTAGCCGTCGTATCTCGTCACGAAGGGACGTAAATCCGGTAGCCATCTCGGATCGAATAGAGAGAACTATCCGTCGTGTCTGGATGGACTCAACCTCGAGTCGAGCTAGTCTATCCTCGACGGAGAGTGAGGAAGAGGTCGAAGGTCCAGCTGAGGTGGATGGTCTGGCAGACGGGGAGGAATCCGCGAAAAGATCCTCAGCTAAGAAATCAGCCCAATCCTCTCCCTCGCCTGGTAAATCATCGGCTGCTGGAGCGATAGGGGCAGCTGCCTGCTGTGGTCATCCTATCCACGCTAGAACTCCATCAGCTGTGATATCGGCACTGGCTAGTCTACAACTACGGGATCCTAGCTCATCATATATAGTAAGAGGAATGACTGTTCCTCTAGTCACATCTATACCCTCTATCGTCGAAAAGAAGCATGTCAGAATATGACAATAGGGCATGTGGACTATCTTGGAGGTGACTGTCCCAGATGCACAGATAATGTTTTGGAACATATGCAGGGCAATATCGATGTCAAACCGATGACACAGGGCGTACAAGAAGAATGAGTGTGAAGATCTCATCTTCGGGACATCCCGAGATGAGATCGGCAGAATACATGCTGTCAGGACCCTATACATCATGTAGTCCTGAATCCGAAGAGTAACTAACCTGAACTCAGTCAAGTCAGCAGGTCTCTCTCCCCCGAGGAAATACGTATAGATAGTATCTAACGTAATGTGGGAGTAAGGATCGCCAAATGGTAGATCCCTACTGGGATAGCATAGAAAGGTAGACTCAGAAGCCCTAAGACCTAGGGTGGTGCGTAGTAGAGTGGGAGTAAGCTCAATGTCCATGCCAGAAACTCTGGTGCTGTACCTATTATCATCAATCCTCTCAAGATTGTGATAAAACTGGGCACATAACTCCTGGTTTACTGTATCGGTGCAGTAAACCAATTGATCCAGTTGATAGTGCTCTATCATTTGAATAGTTGGTTGACAATACTGGGTTTAAAAAGTCTTATTCACATATCTAGGCTTGATAGGTTCAAAGTTGTAATTAGCAAAGGTATCCCTAAGATGTATAGTCGGGAATCTGATATCTGCTGATGGAATTCTAGCTGGATTAAGATTAACATGTCGGCGTTTCCTATTTTGAACGATTTTACCAAAAATTGACAGAAATAAGCAAAAGTTCTAAGTAAAACTTGATCGGAAGGGATTAGGATTATACCTAGGAGGCATTGTCACGTAGAGAGGGGAAAAAAAACCGGTTGAGGGCGCCTTAGTTGGGAGGAAACCGCACGAGTAATGCGTGCTTGGCGTCGACAGAAAACGAACAGAAAGGCTTCTGTTCGTTTTGATATAACGTGTTGAAGGCGCCTTAAACCAAGGTTTAAGGCGCCTTATATAAGTTGGAGGCACCTCGGGTTGATCCGAGGCGCCTTAAGACGAAGCGGCGGGAATTTTCCCGCCGCTTGCTAAGGCGCCTCCTTTTGATGGGAGGCGCCTCTGATAAGCTCCACCCGATTTTTTTTTTTTTTTTTTTTAAATTTTGAAGAGGTTTTGAAATAATTGAGTTTTTAAAGATAATTTTGAAATTGAGTTTTTAAAATAATTTTGAAATTTAGTTTTTAAAGCTAATTGAGTTTTAAAATTGATTTTGAAAATTGAGTTTTAAAATTGATTTTGAAATTGAGTTTTAAAATTGATTTTGAAATTGAGTTTTAAGATTGATTTTGAAAATTGAGTTTTAAGATTGAATTTGAAAATTGAGTTTTAAAATTGAATTTGAAATTGAGTTTTAAAATTGATTTTGAAATTGAGTTTTAAAATTGATTTTGAAATTGAGTTTTAAAATTGATTTTGAAAATTGAGTTTTAAAATTGATTTTGAAATTGAGTTTTAAAATTGATTTTGAAAATGAGTTTTAAAATTGATTTTGAAAATGATTTTCAAATGAATGTTATTACTTAGTCATCTCGCCCGATCTAAATTTTCAATCAGGGAAACCTATAATTGATGTGAGATGATTTATAATTCAATTTAAGGTTTGGGTTAACTTTGTGTTAGATTCAGGTTTAGCTTTGGGTTCAACAAGTAAGCATTCTTTGGATAAACTTCTGGGCTATGGTGAGTCACAAGGAACTCATTAAAGTAACCATGCCTTCGAGGTTTTCCAAATAGTCCTACCCATTGAGCTTAGTACTAAACCTTGGTCTAACTAGTTAGGATCCATTTAAGGGTAGCTTCGGTCAGTTCCACTTGGCCAAATGCACCAGGTCGAAGCCATACTTCCTAGACATGCGATGCCCAAGCTTCCCTAACGTACTATCATCCAAAAACTTCACCAGTACTGTGGTTCAAGTTAACCTTAGTCCGTTTTAATCTAACCTTAATTACCCTGCCGGGTAATCTACTCTTGTTTTACCCATTTCGGGTAGATTAGGTTCAGTTACCCTCCCGGGTAGTTTAGTTGGGGGTGCCAGCGAGTCTGGATCCCTTATCTTCATTTTGAGTTTTAATTTCTTAATTTGAATTTTGAATTTTGAGTTTAATTTTTAATTTTAATTTTGAATTTAATTTTTAATTTTAATTTCGAATTTAATTTTTTAATTTTAATTTTGAATTTAATTTTAATTTTAATTTCGAATTTAATTTTAATTTTAATTTCGAATTTAATTTCGAATTTTGAATTTAATTTTAATTTTGAATTTAAATTTTTTTTTTCTTTCGAATTTTAAAATTAAAATTTTAGGATTGTTTTTCTCTTTGCTCCCCCTGGATCATGGCCTCGATATGGTCTATCGAGGTAGTATATTTGATCCTTTGGAACCCAGTATTGGCCAAGTCCAACTTGATTAACCAAGTTAGACTTGGAGACCCATGCTTGGACTGTTTTAATACTTTGTTTGTTTATTAATGATAAATAGGATCTATATTTACTTTTATAACCCAGCCCAGTTCTGTTGTAGATGGCTCTTTGTGTCCCAAGAATCAAGTCCAAATTCTTGGAGCCCAAAGTAAACCGTTCTAAGGTATTTTCTAAATCTTTAACCTTATTTGTTAAACTTGAATTTTCTTCCTCAAGTTTTTGAACTTGAGTTGGAAATTCAGTCTGACTCTGGTCAGGTAAGGGTTTGGTGTCAGCCACTTCTTTAAGGACACTTACTTCCTTTAGAAGTGACTTAACTTTCAGGTTTGACTTAGCTAATTTGCGCAATAAATAGCTAACTAAACTGTTCAACCGGGAGATACTTACAGCGGGGTCTGGTCCTTCGGAAACGGATACGGATCTGTGGCTTTGCTCGGACTCTGCCTCAGACTCGCTCTCGCATCCGGATTCGACGACTTGGTCCCGGGCCATTAATGCGAGTAGACTCGTTTGTTCGAGCTCGTCGTCGTCGTCCTCTGATGAAGATTCGTCCCATGTTGCCTTAAGGACCTTTTTCCTTCTTTGCTTTTTGATCTCCTTCAGGTTAGGGCAGTTGGTTTTGATGTGCCCTTTTTGGTTACACCCGTAGCATGTAACTTCAAACTTCATCTTTGTATTTTGTGGGCCTTCCTTTGATTTCACTGCCTTCTTTAGATCTCTTTTGTCGAATCCTTTCGTCTTGTAGAGCTTCTTCACAAGATTTACCAGCTCGGTTGTAATGTCACCTTCTTCATCATCAGAGTCTGGTTCAGCTTCCGATGCTGGTTCGTTTCTCCGTCGAGGTCTCGGTTCCCGGGTTCGGCTTGTACCTGCAACCAACGCAATACCTTTCTCGGTAGGCTATGCATTAGTCTGCTCATGAAGTTCAAATTCACTAAAAAGTTCATCTAGTTTTAAAGAAGATAAATCCTTGGAAACTTTGTAGGCATCTACCATTGATGCCCACAATGTATTCCTTGGAAACGAGTTTAGGGCATACCTTATTACGTCCCGATTTTCTATCTTCTGGCCAATTCCGTGAAGAGAGTTAAGGATGTCTTGTATTCTCGCGTGAAGAGAACTCGTCGTTTCGCCTTCCTGCATTTTTAGATTATATAATTTATTAAGTAAAAGATCTCTTTTACTTACCTTGGTGTCGTCAGTGCCTTCGTGGAGTTCGATGAGCTTTTCCCAGAGTTCTTTTGCGGAGGAGAATGGACCGACTCTGTTGAGCTCTTCTTTGGTAAGACCACATTGGATGGTGCAGGTGGCTTTTGCGTCAGCTTCCACCTTTTTGATAAATGATGGCTCCCAATTTTCACAGGGTGTAGGCTTACCGTCGGTACCAGTTGGCAGTTCCAGTCCTGTTTTGATGATCATCCAGGTATCGAACTGGATCTTCAGATATATCTCCATTCGCCCCTTCCAATACCCGAAGTCTTCTCCGGAAAATAGTGGGGGACGAACGGTGCTATATCCTTCTTGTTGGGCCATTTTAGATCTAAAAGAACAAAAACAACAAAATCTATTCCAAGACTGAGTCTTGGATTAGTAATGCGAGAGTAAAGGATAATAAAAACGAACTCGAGTGGTGTTGCACCTACTTCGAGCAAAAGTCGATTCGAGGGAAACAAAAATTAGAATATAGCTATAAGGCTAAATTCTAATTCGACTCCGAAAACGAAAAAAAACTGCGAAAAATTTGTTTTGAAAGGTGGTTGCACCAATTCAAAACGACCCCGCTCTGATACCAATTGTTGGATCGAGACGCGCTAGAGGGGGGGTGAATAGCGCTCGCGGCTATTTCGTTCGATTCGTAAAACGATCGGAGTAATTAATGCAGCGGAAAATGTAAATAAACACAAACACAGAGACACGGTCGTTTTACTTCGTTCGGAGCCTAAGGCGACTCCTACTCGAAGGCCCGCGATCCTTGATCGCTTCCGGTGGGCAACAACTATAAGCTCGATAAACGATTACAAGTTGAAGTACAATAAACGACAGTAATTAATTATACCAACGACAAAGAAATGAAGATTCGGAGCTCCTGGTCGTCGGGCACAAGTAGCAGCACTTCGGAACGTCGTTTGGAGCAGCACGTAGCACTTGAGTCACTTGGAAGAAGATATTTGAAGCTGCTGGTCGAGACCCCTTATAAAGGGGGTTCAAGGCGCCTTACACTGTTCATCAAGGCGCCTTGAGCAGCTTCACGCATGCCAGCTCCAGCCTTGCATCTGGTTCAAGGCGACTTCAACCTATCCAAGGCGCCTCCAACCTCCGGTCCAAGGCGCCTTGAACTCCATTCAAGGCGCCTCCAGTCTGCTGCGCTGGCCTTTTCCTGGCTCGCACCCGAGGCGCCTCCAAGCTCCATGGAGGCGCCTCGGACACTGTTCATCCGAGTCCTTCTTTGTGTTTTTGGTACCTGCAAGTATGTTAATCCAAAGATACCTGCAACACAAAGTTAACACAAAATAATAGTATGAATATGAAATCATGACAGTCTCCGGACTGTCCGGGTCTGACTTCGGATTTCCAGCCGGAAATCCTAGGTTCCCTCTACGGGGAACGCGTCCTCACCTACTCCTCTCAGGAGATTTACCTGTTGCCAGTACGATCCTCCAGATCGACTGGACTTTTGCTCGGCACTCGATGCTCCCGGACTTTCTGCTGAACATCCGCTTCACCGGCCAGTTCAGACTTTCACCTGGTTCGCGACACCAGGACTTTCCACCTAGGGTTACCACCCCCTAGGACTTTTGCCTGAAGCCATCGACCTGCCAAGACTTTCCGCATAGGGTTACCACCCCCTATGACCTAGGGTTACCACCCCCTAGGGTTTTACCTTGCCTAACCGCAGTTAGGACTTTCCTGAAACACTCAGCAAAAGCTGTCAGATAACAAAGCACCTTAACTTTGAATCCTTTGCCATTATCAAAACTTAGGTTCGATCGTCGGATGCTTCCCGCACCAACATTTATTACAGCCTTAGATGGAACTCGATTGAGAATGAAGGCTGCTGTATCCAGAGTATAGCCCCAAAGATACATAGGAAGATCTGTGTGACTCATCATAGATCGTACCATATCTAATAAGGTACGATTCCTCCTTTCGGATACACCATTCCACTGTGGTGTTCTAGGAGGAGTGAGTTGAGATAGAATCTCACACTCAGCTAGATAGTCACGAAACTCATGGCTAAGGTATTCACCACCTTGATCTGATCGAAGTATCTTAATACTTTTGCAAGCTGATTTTGTTCTTCATTTTGAATTCTTTGAACTTTTCAAAGGATTCTGACTTATGTGTCATCAGGTACACATAACCATATCTACTAAAGTCATCAATAAATGTAATGAAGTACCTATAACTACCTCTAGCAGTGACATTGAAAGGGCCACATATATCACTATGTATAAGACCTAACAAGTCAGTCACTCTCTCACTGTGTCCACTAAAGGGAGTCTTGGTCATCTTGCCTAGCATGACTCGCATGTCTCATATGATTCAAAATCAAATGAGTCTAGCAAACCATCTTTATGGAGTTGGGATAAGCATTTGTCATTTATATGACCTAAGCGACAGTGCTAGAGATAGGTTGGGTTCATATCGTTTGACTTGAACCTTTTGGTACTTATGTTATAGATAGGGCTCTCAAGGTCAAGAATATAGAATCTGTTTATTAGAGGTGCACTACAATAGAACATTTCATTTAAATAAACTGAACAACATTTGTTCTTTATAATAAATGAAAAACCTTTCTTGTCCAAACAAGAAACTGAAATTATGTTCTTAGTTAAAGTAGGCACATAACAACAATCATCCAAATCTAGTACAAGCCCAGAGGGCAGAGATAGAAAATAAGTTCCTACAGCAACAACAGCAACCCGTGCTCCATTGCCTACTCGTAGGTCCACCTCGCCCTTTGTCAATGCCCTGCTATTTCTCAGTGCCTGCACATTAGTACAAATGTGAGAAGCACATCCGGTATCTAATACCCATGATGAAGAAAGAGATAGATTGACTTCTATAACATTTATACCTGAAGTGGAAGTCTCACTCCTCTTCTTCTTAAGATCTTCCAGGTAGACTTTGCAGTTCCTCTTCCAGTGCCCTGTCTGACCGCAGTGGAAGCAGGTAGCATCCTTGGCGACCCCTCCTTTAGGCTTCAGTGCCTTGCCTTTGCCCTTAGCTTGGGACTTTCCCTTGTCTTTAGGCTTTCCCTTGCACTTGTGTTTCTAAACCATCAGAATAGAGTTGGGCTTAACCTACTTAAGGTTGAGCTCAGCAGTTCGTAGCATACTAAGCAATTCGGGCAGTTGCTTATCAATTTCGTTCATGTTGTAGTTCATGACAAATTGACTGTAGCTCTCTGGCAAAGACTGTAAGATCAGGTCAGTGGCCAGCTCTTGGACAAGTGGGAATCCCAACCTTTGTAGATTCTCTATGTACCCAATCATCTGGAGTACATATGGACCTATGGGAGCCCCATTTGATATCTTGCACTGAAATAGTGCCCTTGAGATCTCAAATCTCTCGTGCCGCGCTTGTCCTTGATATAGTTGACAAAGATGTTCAACCATATCATAAGCACCCATTAACTCATGTTGCTTCTGAAGCTCAGAGTTCATGGTCGCGAGCATTAGACATGATATATCTAATGCGTCATCTTGATGCTTCTTGTAAGCATCTTTGTCTGCTAGCGTGGCATTGGCAGGAGGAGCCTCCGGAATGGACTGCTCCAGAACGTACAGTTTACGTTCTTGGGTGAGAACTATTCTCAGATTCCTGTACCAGTCCAGGAAATTTGCTTCGTTGAGCTTGTCCTTGTCAAGGAGAGAACGCAGAGAGAAGGTGTTCGTGTTTGACGTCATGGTTATCTACAACAGAAAAATGCATAAAATAAATAAACAACATATTCTAGTAATCATTTAATTAGGCCTTTTAATTAAATGATGCTCCCACTGAATTCTATAATTCATATGGGACAAGATCCACATCATACTATGCCCTGAGTTAGTTTTGGCTAAAATGCCCAAGACTTAATATGATCAGTAGGTAACTAATTACCAATTACATCTCTATGCAACTCTTGTTTATAGGATCAAGATCCGCATTTATATTAAAACTCGAGTTAGCTTTGGTTAATATGCCCAAGAGTTAATATAAACGTGATTTTGTCCTATCAACCAACAACTGGAAAATGCCTATAGTTAAACTTGATCCAATTGAGTTAACTAGTTACTCAATCTAATTGAGTTATATTCACCCATACGTTGATAGGCGAAACCAAGATTGTCCCTCCGCACCCTACCAAGATAGTATGCGTTACTCTGCCTTGCAGATTCAACAACAACATGCGATCGAGGCAGTGATGGGTATCACGGCATGGTAGGGATTATGAGTTGTCGTGATTAAGATCTAATCTAATCGACGAGGTGTATCATATACTCGATTTAGATCTAATCTAATCGTTAGGGCGCATCATGTACGCGACTTAGATCTAATCTAATCGTCGAGGTGTATCATATACGCGATTGATCGAATCGAATAGTTAATGCGCTAATTAATTACTTATTCTAGAATGCATCATATATACACACACAAGCAATTAATCAAAAGTTTTGTGATTAGTCATGGCCCTACTACGATCTTCTCAAGACAATGAGAAGATCGGATGGTCAACCTAAGGTCAACAGCTTCTCAAGCTCCTTCCTTTGACCACCTTGTGTTGCTCGCGCCCTCCTCGTAACTCCGTCTCGAGTGGACCTTCCACCGCTCCATTTTTGTACATTACAATGGTGAAACTCGAGTTACATTCGAGTCTAAACTAATTTACAATAAGAATAAATAAATAGAAAGGCATGAGGCGTAGATCGCGTATCAAATATATAACACGCACAATCACACAACGGCATGCAGGCCGTATTATGAATTACAACACAATTTCCAATCTAATTGGGTCTTTTGGGCCATGACCATCACAAAATAATACATAATTCTAAATTATGTAATTTCTATAAATTTCTGTAATTTTTCTTACAATTCTTTACAATTTTTATGAGTAAAAATTCCTGGCGGTCCCGTTTAGCGATTTTCGGGCGCAATCGCGGAACGAATCCCCTTGCGGGGTCAGGGGCAGCGCCCCTACCCACGATATAACTATTGTGAGTGTTCCTAAGCGATCTTACAGCGCCTTAGTCTAGTGTCCCGAAATGATTTGGGGCGAAACCTTGCCGTTTTGGAAAAATCTTCTCAGTAGTCGAAGCCTACAAGTGTCTAAACACTTGTGCTTCGCTTCTACGAGAAAAATACCCATAAAAACTATAAAAAACATAAATTCACAGAAAGTTACAGATCTGTAATTTTCATAAAAATACAAATTAAAACTCATACTTGCTTCGCACGTGGCTCTGATACCACTGTTGGGTTTTTCGGACCGCAAAAACCGCCTTTTTGCGTTGCGGAAACCCCGAAACCCCCATGCCAAGGATCCGTGCGAAGTAAAAATCGGTAAAACATTGAGTACGAGTTTATCTAATCTAGATCTAAACTAGATATACAAAGGAGAAGAGCTTTTACACTTGATGTGATGCCCTCGCTAATCCCGCTCGTCCAAAGTTCGCCGGATCTCAAGAGTATCAAGGTAGATACTCCTCTATGTGTATCCACACAAGCAAGAGATGGAGAGGCCAAACAAAAAGGTGTGCTAGCACCTTAGAAGGGTTCGACCAAGGGAGGAGAGGGAGAAGAAAATTGAGAGCTAGGGGAAGAAGATGAAATCAATTAGCATGAATGAAAAATGAATTCATTCCCCACTAAAAGTGGCCGGACACTTCCAGGCTTGTAACCCCCATGGAATATCAAGAGTCACCACTCTTGGTAACTCCCATGAGGTGTCATTTGGTCAAGTCAAACTTGACCAAATGAAGAAGCCTTGATGATGTGGCATTGGTCAAGTCAAAGTCAAGTCAAAACTTGACTCTTCTACTTCCTACTTATGTCAAGTCAAGCTTGACCACATCTCTCCCTTGGTTCATCTAATCTAATCTAACCATTGGTTCAAGTCAATTTTCATTTAATGAATCTCTATTCATTGAATTAAATTAATTAAATGAGTCTAAGTCCAAATTAGACTCACTTAATACATGAACCAAATTGAGTCCAACTCAATTAGTACAATTTGGATTAATCTTAATCCAATTTGGTTCATCACAAGAACCTAATCCTTTAGGTTCATCAAATGAACCTAATCTCCATCTAATTGCCCTTTGTGTGTGACCCTATAGGTTCTTATAACGTTGGCAATGCTCCTAAACCTATTTAGAAGCATAAGTAATGAGCGGTATCTAGCAACACAACATTACTACCCAAGTTATAAGAATGTTGAGATCCAACATCACCTTGTGACTACTAATTGTGACTCCACACAATATATAACATTGTCCTTTTATCCTAGATATCTAGATTGATCAATATTAGGCATAGACCGTGTCATCCTCTAATCATTCTAAATCTTGAACTCCAAGTAGACTCACTCAATCAAATGAGCTCAATATCTTATATTGACTCATTTGGGCATGACCATGCACTTAGTGGTCTCACTCTATCAAGAATATCGATGTCTCTCCCATCATATAGGAGGGATAGATCCCATCTACATCACTCACATCCCTCTGCATAATTCGTTACATACCCAGTAATCACCTTTATAGTCCACCTAGTTACGGGTGAAGTTTGACGAAACCAAAGTACGTAACTCCTTATGTAGGGAACCATGGTGACTTCAGGTCCAAGGACTAATAGTCATACTAATAGCCACATGAGAAAGTATATGACACTCATATAACGATCCATGATACTTTCTCATGGCAGGTCATTCAGTATACATTCTCCAATGCATACCCATGTGTCAACTTGATATCTCTATATCTATGACTTGTGAGATCAAGTCATCTAGTTGACCTACATGCTAGTCTCGTCGCATTAACATTGTCCCTGAATGTTAATACTCATCTAGGAATGATTAAGAGTAGTGTTCCCTATATCATCTCACTATCGATTCAACTAACCGATTGATATAGGTAAGAACCTTCTACTTAAGGACGCTATTATACTTAGTTATTTGGCACCAATACATGTAAGTATAATAACCAAAACAAATGCCTTTATTTATATACAAGAATATGATACAACGAGTCAATACAACAATCATCAAATGATTGGCTCTAGGGCTCTAACTAACAAAGTCGCTTCTAAAGGAGGTATCATTCCTTAAAGAAGTGACTAGTACCGAGTCCTTGCCTGACCCTGTTCAGGCTGGTACCTCAACTCAAGTTCAAAAACTTGAGGAAGAGAATTTCAGCCTGAAAAGTCAAGTCAAGGATTTGAAGACTACATTGGAACGGTTTACACTGGGTCCAAGAATCTTGACTTGATTCTTGAAAAATAAAAAGTCGTATACAATCGATCCGGACTAAGATATAAAGCTAAAAAAAATATCGGTCTTATTTATCGCTTATTAATAGACCAAATAGTAAGATAGTCTAAGCATGGGTACCTAACTCCAACTTGGTTAATCAAGTTGGACTTGGTCAATATTGGGTCCCCAAGGATCAAGTACATTACGTTGATAGACCATATCAAGGCTATGATCCAGGGGAGCCAATAGAAAAACTATCTTAATAAATAAATAGAATTGTTTTGATGATTGTTTATTTACTCTCTTGTTAATATGCATGTTTAGATTAGGTAGATTAAGGACTTAGGCATAGTTTACACTTGCTTAGTTAAACCTAGGGGTTTTGAAAGGAAAGCTAAATATGTAATTTCTTTGAGCGGCTCTATCTAGGAAGTGGTGGATGACCCCATACCCAAGAAGGTCTAGTGCCTCGCCACGACCTACGAACCAATCTTTGAAATGTATATTTAGCTAAATAATTGGGAAACCTAAGTTTAACTAAAATATAAATTAATGCTTAGAAATAATCTAAATCAAAGATAACCATCTCACAAAAACTACTTAAGATCCCCTAATTGATAACTTAGAATCGGGTGAGATGGATCTAAATTAAACTTAGTTCAATTTAATATATTAATCAATTTAATAATTCAATGTAACTTAATTAATCAATTTAATAATTTCAATGTAACTTAATCAATCAATTTAATAATTTAAATTTAACGTAATTAATCAATTTAATAATTTAAATTTAACATAATTAATCAATTTAATAATTTAAATTTAATGTAATTAATCAATTTGATAATTCAATTTAACTTAATTAATCTATTTAATAATTTAACTCAATAATTTAATTTAACTTAATTAATCTATTTAATAATCTAACTTAATTAATCAATTTAATAACCCAATTGAATTGACTTAATCCAATTGAGTCAATCAACTTAATAAACCATCTCACAAACACCCATAGGAATACCATGGTTGATCATCTAGATTGGGTGAGATAGAACATTAAGATAATTTCAATCAAACTATCTTCTAAATCCAGAAATTGACCCAAGTCAAATACTTTATGTAGGAAGATAAAGATTTAGATCAATAGATGCTAGATAGTGGATGCTCCAGACACATGACTGGAAACAGATTGAAATTCACGAGTTGAAACTCAAGAATCTAGGGTATGTCGCGTTTGGCAACAACGGAACCCTTAAAATAATCAGAATAGGTAACATCCAACTAAATTCTGATTTTTACATTCGAAAAGTATTATTATTTGAATAATTCAGTTGCAATTTACTTAGTATTAGCCAATTATATGACTCAGGAAACTTAGTCACATTTTCAAAAACTGAATGTACAATTAAGAATATTAATTATCCTGAAATTACACTTAAGGGTATTAGGAAAAAGAATATTTACACTATAGACCTACCAACTTCCTCACTAGAGTGTTTATTAACACAACAAGAGGAAACTGAGTTATGGCATAGGAGACTGGGTCACACTTATACTAGACTCGTTTCAAAAATGAGTCAAAATGGTCTAGTTAGAGGTCTGCCCAAGTTAAAATTTATTGAAAATTCAACTTGTGAGGCTTGTCAACAAGGTAAACAAACCAAGTCAAACCATAAGTTAACCAACCTAAACAGAACAACTTCGATACTTGAGCTCCTTCATCTAGACTTGTTTGATTCACATGGAGCCAAGTCACTAAGCAAAAATCAATATTGCTTAGTAATAATCGATGACTACTCAAGATTTACTTGGGTAAAATTTTTAAAAAACTAAAGATGAAACTTTTGAAGTATTTAAAATCTTTTACAAATTAATAGAAAATGAAAAAGATATCCAGATAAAAAGAATTAGAAGTGACCATGGGGGAGAATTTGAAAATCATAACTTTATTGAATTTAGTGAAATTAATGGATATAAACATGAATATTCTTGCCCTAGAACCCCCCAATAAAATGGTCTAGTAGAACGTAAAAACAAAACCCTACAAGAAGTCGCTAGGACCATGTTAAACAAATACAAACTATCTAATCAATTCTGGGCTGAAGTTATTAATTCAACCTGTTATATACAAAATAGAATTTTAATTAATAAAATCTAGAATAAGACACCTTATGAAATATATTATAATAAAATTCCTAACTTAAACTATTTACAAGTATTTGGGTGTAAAGTATTTATCTTAAACACCAAAGACTATTTAGGAAAATTTTCATCAAAAATAACTCCAGGAATACTTTTAGGTTACTCAACAACCAGTCGAGCATACAGAGTTTACAACAAAAATATCCTAAAAGTTGAAGAAACAATAAATGTGATATTTGATGAAGAAAATAGAATACCCAGTTTAATAAATGAAAACAATAATACAGAAAATGTTAACTCTAAATATATAGAAGATGATGAGGGAACTATACTTAAACCTAGTGACTCACAAGAACCAATTACTAACCCAAATAGAAGACCAACTAGAACAAGTACCATTCACCCATCTGGCCAAATTTTGGGTGACCCATCTCAAGGAGTCAAAACTAGGTCATCTTATAGGAACCTAAGCCAAATAACCCTTATTTCCAAAATTGAACCCAAAACTATAGATGAAGCCCTACCAGACCTAGAATAGACCTTAGCAATGCAAGAAGAATTGACCCAATTTGAAAGAAATCAGGTCTGGGAGTTAGTGCCTAAACCCATTAACAAGATCATAATTGATACTAAATGGGTTTTTAGAAACAAATTAAATGATCAAGGTGAAATAGTTAGAAACAAATCTAGGTTAGTAGCTAAGGGATTCAATCAAGTAGAAGGGTTAGACTATGATGAGACCTATGCCCCTATAGCCAAACTTGAATCCATTAGGATGTTGCTATCTTATGTAACACACAAAGGATTCAAGCTATACCAAATGGACGTGAAATCCACATTTTTAAATGGATTTATTAAAGAAGAGGTATCGTAGACCAACCCCCCAGATTTAAAGATCTAGAACATCCAAATCATGTCTTTAGACTAAAAAAGACCCTATATGGATTAAAACAAGCACCTAAGGCTTGGTATGAATGCTTATCCAATTATCTAATATCAAAAGGGTTCAACCAAGGTCAAATAGATCCAACCCTCTTTGTAAAAAACTTAGAAAAAGACATTTTCATAGCCCAAATATATGTAGATGATATAATTTTTGGATCAACCAACTCCAAATTTTTAAAAGAATTTACCAAATTAATGGAAGATGAATTTGAAATGAGTTTGGTAGGTGAACTGAACTTTTTCTTAGGTTTACAAATTAAACAAACCAAAGATGGAATTTATATTTATCAAACTAAATATGCTAAGGAATTAGTTAGAAAAATTGGAATGGAAAACTCAAAAAATATTAATACACCTTTGGCCACTAATATTAAAATTGACTCAAACTTAGAAGGTAAACCATTAGACTCGAAATACTATCGAAGTGCGATAGGGAGTCTACTGTACCTAACTGCGAGCCGACCAGATATTCTTTTCGCAGTAGGTATGTGTGCAAGATACCAATCTTGTGCAAAAGAGTCTCACTTAACCTTTGTAAAAAGAATACTAAGGTATATTAAGGGAACCCTAAATGTAGGATTATGGTACCCTAGGTCTTGCACCCTTGACCTAACCGGCTACTCTGACTCAGACTATGTCGGGTGCAAGCTAGATAGAAAAAGCACAAGTGATAGCTGTCAATTTCTAGGTCAGTGCCTAGTAAGTTGGTCAAGCAGAAAGCAACACTGTGTTGCTTTATCTACCACTGAGGCTGAATATATAGCCCTAGGTGAATGCACATCTCAATTGTTATGGATGATTCATACCCTTAAAGACTATCAACTAGAATATCTAAAAACAAAAATTTCAATTGACAATATAAGTTCAATCAATCTAACCAAAAACCCAATTCACCACTCTAGGACCAAACATATTGAAGTAAAACACCATTTTGTAAGGGATCACATAGCCAAGGGTGATATTGTACTTAACTATATTGAGCCAAAATCAAACATAACTGACATATTCACAAAGTCCTTAACCTGAACTTGAGTTTAGCTCACTTAGAAGACAAATAGAGATGTGCTTAGTAGAATAGAATTCATTCTTTCTGTGTACTTTTCTCAATTTCTGTTGTTAAATCTTAGGAAAAGTGTTTTTCAAAATTCCTTTTGCTTAATAGTACCTCCATGTTAGTACTTAATTGATCTTCTTTACTCTCAAATTAGTTTTCAAACTCTAGGAAAAATGATATTTTCAAATATCCCCATTTCTTAGATTTTTTAAATTTTGGACTTAGCCTAGGATTAACCCTAGAAATCATGTTCCCCTAGTTTTCAGTCAAAGCATCTCACAAGAACACTAGGCCTACCTTGTTTGTATTTGAAAAATCTAGAATGGGGTGAGATGCATAGGGCACAGTCTAGACTTCAGAATGCTTATTTCTATGTATCACAGTAAGTCTAGACGTTAAATACCAAAATAACAGTAATCAAGTTAAGTTATCCAGACTTAGTCAATTATAACTGGATCACTAGCTTAACTTGACTAACCAAGTGAAAGATGTTGTCCTCTAGGTAATCAGCTAGTAACTAATGGTTAGACATGTGACCAAGAAATTTAAGTATTTACCTTTTAATTACTCATGCTTGGACTTTAGGAATATTTTTTTGGTTTTGTTTGATTCTCCAAAGTGAAAATGACCTTAGTTAAATTTTTACAAGTTTTTCAAGATAAGTTTTTTTTAATTATTTTCAAAATGGAAAAACAAAAATTTGTTTTTCAAAATTTTGACTAAGACTCTACATTTCAAACTTAGCGTCTAAAGCAATCTCAAAATTTTTGTGCTAAGTTCCTTTCAAATTCTTATTAAATTTGGCAAAGTACTTCAAAAAATAACTAAGTTACTTTTCAAAGTCAAAAACTTCACTTAGCTAAAAGTTTTACAAGAAAATTAAGTGTTTCCTGAAGTATGTTTAATCCTCTACTTAAAAACTTTTATGTTCTTAATTTCTTCATTCCCCCTTTAGAAGCTAAGTGTTTATTTAGCATCCTATTTTTAAAAATGAGATAAAAAATTACTCTCAAAACTAGATAAGTCAACTTATCACTTTTCTCATACTCCCTTAAAAATTGTTTTGATATATGGCAAAGGGGGAGAGTATGGAGAAATTCAATTCAAAGAAAATTAAAGAAAAGAAAGTTTGAAATTTTCTAAGACTTAAAGGGAGCTTGTATTAAGGGGGAGTTTTTTATAAGATTCCATTAAGGGGGAGCTTTATTTGTGCTTATCATGCTTGTGCTAAACTTTTGCTTATGTTAGTAACATCTTTATTATCTTTTTGCTTAACTTTGAATTTCTGTTGCCATAATCAAAAAGGGGGAGATTGTTGGTGCGGGAAGCATCCAACGATCAAATCTTAGTTTTGATAATGGCAAAAGAGATTCAAAGTTAAGTTTAATTGTTATCTAATGAGCTTAAACAAGGTTGCAGTAAAGTCCTAACTGTGGTTAGGCAGGAGAAAACCCCAGGGGGTGGTAACCCTAGGTCCTATGGGGTGGTAACCCTAGGTAGAGGAGAAATCCTAAGGGGGGTAACCTTAGATCCTAGGAGGTGGTAACCCTAGGTGGAGGAGAAATCCTAAGGGGGGGGGGTAACCTTAGGTCCTAGGGGGAGGTAATCCTAGGTGGAGAAAAAGCCTAGGGGGTGGTAACCCTAGGCGAAAAGTCCAGTCAGTCTGGAGGATCGAACTGACATCAGGTATAATCTCCTGAGTGAAGTAGGTGAGGACGTGTTCCCTTGAAGAGGGAACAGTAGGCGTCAGTTCGACCTAGGGTTTTCGGTTGGAAATCTAAAGTCAGAACCGGACAGCCCAAAGGCTGTCAAACATTTCATCTATTATGTTTGTTATGTGCTAACCTTGTTTTGCAGGATATGTTTGTGTTTTTGGATTAACATGTCTTGCAGGTATGAGAGAACAAGGTTTTCCCTCGGATGAATAGTGTCCGAGGCGCCTCCATGGAGCTTGGAGGTGCCTCGAGTGCAAAGGAGCTGATGTCTGCGCACAACAGAGTTGGAGGCACCTCAAAGGATATGGAGGAACCTCAGACTACTTGGAGGTGACTTGGAGTGGCCATGGAGGCACCTTCAAATGGATCAGAGATGAAGTTTTCAGCCCTGATCCACGCGACTGACTTGACAGATTTGAGGCGCCTTGAATAGGCTTTGAGGCACCTCTAGCAGGCTTTATAAGGGGTCTCAAACATCAGCCTTGGAACAACAATTCTCAAGTGAACCTACTACAACGTGCTACCAACGAGACACTCCGACTAAGCTACGACAAGTCCCCGACAACCCGGAGCTTCATCTTCTCTAAATTCTGTTGTCGGTATAGCTTATTATTTAAGTTTTGTAATACTTAATCTGTACTTTGCGATTTGATAGTGAATTACCCGAAGTAAACACTTAACGAGTGTGAGCCTTAGAGTAGGAGTCGCCTAAGGCTCCGTACTAAGTAAAATTACTTTGGTCATTTTGTGTGTTTATATTTAATTTATTCCGCTGCTTAACTCTCGTCAAGTTTTTCGATTACGAAATGTGTGAAAGTCACGAGCACTATTCACCCCCCCTCTAGTGCGATCTCGATCCAACACATTGGCTCCGGTAATGTTCTTTTTGATTACACAAGAAGCACACTATGTGCTCCTTGCTCTTCTTTGTTGTGGGGGTGGTCTCCTTGGACTTCTCCTTGCCCTTTGGTGCCACTTGGCCCTTCTTCTTGGTCAATTTTGGGCACTTGCTCTTATAGTCCCCATGTTCCCTACACTCAAAACATATAATATGATTTTTATTTTTACTTGAGCTAATTATACCTTTACGGGTAGGGATGACACTTAATTCTCCATTTGATTTTGCTTGTGTTGTGGATGTTTCCCCATCTTCTTCTTCTCTTGACCCGAAAGTAGATGCTTCTCCTTCTTCTTGATCCGGTGTCAGTGAAGGTCACTCCCCCTCAATTCTCAAGGTGGAGGCCTCTTCATCTTCATCCTCTACATGGAGCAAAGAGTATGCTCCCTCTTTGCCCTTCTCATTGCACTCCGTTGAGGATGAAGCTTCTTCTTCTTGTGATGTTGAGCATCTCTCAATCTCGGTGTCCTCCTCCTTTTGGTCTTACTCCAATGAGTTTCTCTCTTTGGATTTCTCTTGGTTTGGTGAAGTGGAGGGTTCTCCATGAAGCTTAGGGTTGAGGGGGGGTGAATAGCTCGTCGCGCATTCGTTGCTTACTTCTTTGATGATGATGTGCAACGGAAAATACTCAAGCAATACTAACACTTAGGATTTACTTGGTATCCACCTCAAGAAGAGGTGACTAATCCAAGGATCAACACATGACACGCTCTCCACTAATAAAAATACTTCTTCTCGATTTCAGCCGGAGGCGGAGAAGCCTGGTACAAACTCACACAACAAAATACGACACTCTCAAGAAGAAAACACAAGAATACAATGAACACCCTTTCTTCTTACTTACTTGTTGCTTGTTGTTGCCTCCTGAACCTTGGAAGTGCACCAGCACTTTTCCCTAAGAGCCTTCAAGAACTAGCGGAGAAATAGTGGAGAAATTGCATGAAGTCATCGGAGAAGAATCGAGCAAAAAGCTACTAAGGAAATCGCTCACAACGGCTATATACTGTGCTCCCAATCGATTGGGCTTCATCCCAATCAATTGCCACGTCACATCCTAGTCTTCTCAGTTATCCATCGCCTGCATCCTCAGCAATGGTCGAATCCCAATCGATTGACCAATCGATTGGGGAGGCTTGAATTGATTGACCGATAGATTTAGAACGCCTATGTGCTCTTTGTAGAAGATCCAGAATCGATTGACCAATCGATCACATCTGCCTCACGTTCTCAAGAGAAAAACTGAGCCCAATCAATCAGCTAATTGATTGACAGTTTTCAATTAATCAACTGATCGATTCAGAAGCTCACTGTTCTCTCATAAACTCTCCCAATCGATTGACTAATTGATTGGGTAAGTTTAATCGATTACCCAGTCGAATAAGATAGTTTCTGCACCAAATTGTAACGACCCAAATTTCCTCATTTTGAGCCCCAAAAATAATTCAAAAATATTTATAAATTCTATAGAAAATTTTTAGAGATTTTTAAAAATTTTTAGAGTATTTTTATATTATTTTTGGAATTCGTTTGTTATTTTTATCAAGAGGAAGAAGTTTATAAAAATAAAAAAATAATAATAAATATATATGTTGAAGCCGGGTTTTGAACTCAGGACTTCGAACATGAATCAGGTTTTTATCGAGCTCAGCCAACCAACTGGTCTACAACCTTTTTGTGAACATATATGGGATGAAATACATTTAAACAGTAGTTAAGAACAGTTAAAATAAAAGGGAAATTAAACGTTCGGCTGAGGTTTCGAAACCGTGACCAGAGGTTTCGATCAAACACAGCCAACCAACTCTTCCAACGGGCGTTTCTTATTAAAGAAGGAGAAATATTCTATTTAAGCAGTAGTTAGGAGCATTTTAAATAAAAGGGGAATAAAACGCTGGGCTGGGGATTCGAAACCACGACCTTTAACGGGGCCAAATCGTGGTTGACCAGATGTGCCAGCGAGTTTTGTTAATTAAGGAAAGAACGGATTATATTTAAGGTAAAGTTTGTAATAGAAAACCTAGTTATAAAGGGATTAAGTTTTTCCCTTTCTCTCGAAACCGGATCTGTTCTTCCCCTCCTCTCTTGCGACGGCGCGACTCCTTCTTGGGCGAAATCGCGGCAGCAAGCGATCACGTCTCCGGCGCCCGGCGAGGTTGTTCTCCGAGGGTTTCTTCACGAGGTGGTGGTCCTCACGTCGAGGAGAGGCCGTGAGCACAAGAAGGGACCGAGAGCTTGAGTTAACCGGAACCCTAACAGCTCCTCCTTCTCGGTTGTAGGTCCAAGAAACCCAAGGTAAGTTGCTACTCACCTGCGGTAGGATAGCTCCGAGGTTTTATTCCTTGTTTCTTTCCTTTTTCCCGAAAGCTTGGGACAGATTGTAGGTGCTCTGTGTTTTTGATCGGATTCTATGCTACTTAGTTTCATGTTTTGAGTTTTGATACAAGTTTTAAGCGAGTTCTTTCAATGGTAGCATTGGGGTTCTGCTGTACAAAACGGGTAGGTTGATTCAGAAAGAGGTTCAAGGGATAATTTTGAAAAAATATAATATGTTTGATAATGATGTATGCCGCAAAAAGCTTGTTTTGAGATTGAAGCCGTGGGTCACAAAAAGGGAACAAAGAAAGGAAATTTGTATAGGTTAGGTATGTAAGTTAGATCCTTCTGCCCTTATGTTAGCATTTCAGATTTAGATGTTTTTTATTTCAAAGGTTGTTTGGGATTAACCATTGGGTTGTTAACATGCAACATACTTACGGTTTTTTTTAATTCGGGCATTCACATGGATGCTTAAGATGGTTAAGACATGTCTAAACAACATCAAATTGATGAAGTGAGGTGAATGGCCACGATTTAGTGTCTACAGAGGGGTGTGTACAGGAAGATGTGCTACAATTAAAGAAGACAAGTTAATGAATTACCTATAACTATTATTTTAGTTCCATCACGGGAAATTAATGAGAAAGATTGCATGTACCTTGCTAGATAGTAATTGCAGAAAGTTGTTGTCATAAGGTATTCTTATGAAGCTTGGATTGCTAGTCCCAGGGAGATCTACACTGCTATATTAAAAGCAAACATGTTAAGGTTGATAACTGGCACTCCATCTAGTGGCATCTGCCTATATACTATCATGGAAACGTAGTCTCTACTTTTTAGTAATGATCTGATCAATACTGTCTACAGTTTGAATTATTTCTTGGATGTATGGTTATAGGTCAGTTGAAACACAGAAAAACAATTATAACTAGTATGGTCCACCATCTACCACAGTATATGTCGTGAGTGTATAAAGAAGATGAGAAGTTGAGGATTGTTTCTTTAAACTCATTGCCGTGGATCACAAAGGAAGAAAATAAAAGTACAAGCTTAGAACCAATAAAAACAAGATTTACATAGGTATGTAAATTCCAGAAAGTTTAGTTTGCTTTGGAGCTTGCTGAGCAGATTTCTGTTAAGTTTTAGTATGCAGATTTTTATAAGTATAGTATGCAGATTTTCATAAGTAATACTTGCAGATTTTGATAAGTATTGTATATGCAGATTTCTTTTGTATTCTATGCATGATTATGTGTTACATAGTTAGTTTCATTCATAGATGCATACGAAGGATACCCTAACTGTATTTTGGGTTTAAGAAAAGTATAAGAAAGATAAAGAAGAGAAAGAAAAGGCCGAGGCCTTAAGTAGATCCCAAAAGTCAAGACTTTAGGGATTTGGCGCACAAGGTGCCTATTAAAATGCCAAGACATTTAAAGAAGAAGTAATTAAGATTATAAGTATTTTACTTTTAAGAAGAGGCTAATACCCGACTTCCGAGGTTGTCGTTAAACAAATCCAGGTGTCCAATTCCGAGGTCTTGGCCCTGGTAGACCGAGGTATGCTCTTTTAGGATTGGTGGCTCGCTACCCCAACCTATTAGGTAACGCGCATAAGATGGTACTATGCCTGGGCCCAAGAAGAAGTTGATTATTATTTTGAAGTATTATTAGTATAAGTTTTTGAACAAGTAAAACGAGTTTTACATAAACATAAAATATTGAAGATTAAGTTTAGAACAAATGAAATAAGATTCATATAGTTCTAAAAATCAGAAAGTTTAGTTCTTTATTCTACCATGTTTATCTAGTAGATGAGTAGTTTTCATGTTTACCTATTAGATGAGCAGCATGATTAACTATTAGAATTACATGAGTAGATTCCTTAGCTTTTCTTTACTATTAGTTTGACATGAGCAGTTATGTTTACGCTTTATTTCTTTTTAGAGCATATATTTTCTAGTTCTTTTCGTATACATGCACATTCGTGATTTTGTGAGTTAGATAGCGCTTACTAAGCAAATTTTGCTTATAGACTACACTTCCTCTTACTGCAGATACAGGAAAGGGAAGGATATAGAAAGGAAGGCGACAAAGAGGTGTTCGAAGGATGTGTGATGCCAGGACTATGGAAGCCTTGGGACTAGGAAAGAGTTTTATTCTAGTTTCTATTGTCTTTTGTTATGTTAGAAGTATTTGAGATAGTACATGATATTGTGATGTGATTAGAACATAGTAGATGAATTGTGATATGGTGTGATGAGTTGTGGTATGGTTTTCTTTATTTTGGATTTATTATACTGCGTGGTTGATTGATATGTGTTCCAGCCGCTTGTGACTGAGTATATATTGCATGTATTATTGAATATGGTCACCGGTACAGGGGAGATTTTGTCGAAATTTTTTGGTAGGGTTTCTATGTGATTTTTAATTATACCGGTTAAGTAGAGTTAGTAGTTAAGTAATGGTCATCTTTAGAGAGTAGTAGTAGTAAGAAGGGTGGTCGTTACACAAATCACGTCAAACAATCAATTGGCTGATTGATTGACCCCCACAATCGATTGGCAAGTAGAAAAATGTGTAGATCTGTTGGTTAGTCCTAGGAAAATTGTATCGGTTCCACTGTACAAAAATTTTATACAAGTGTCGAACTTTTCCTTCAATAACCTATTGTGTTCTTTAGAAGTTAAATTAGGAATCGCAGATGGAACTTAACATCATTGATTCTAAATTTAACTTATCTGTTATTAATGATTTAGATTTGAATCGCAAGCGGAACTTAACACTATTGATCCAAATCCACCTATGTTATTAATTCCATTAAATATTAATTTATAAAATTGGCTTCCAAGACAGCATGGCAAGGCACATGGCCTTCTTGGATATGAGAGTAACTACCACCGCCTAGACAAAGACTTTTAAGGAAAGCTAATATTTAATTTCCTTAAATAACTCTAAGTTTAACCAAAAAGAACAATCGAATCACAAATTCGAAAACAAATAAAACACAAACTCAAAAAAATAAATTCAAAAAACTAGATCTAATGCCTCTTGTGTTTGGAATTCTTACAAAGAGATATAACTAGAATGATGCGGAAAACAATTGCTAATTATACCTTCTCTTTCTATGCTAATGACCTCGAGATCCTCTGTCGTATTCCTCACCTCGCCTTGGACGTCGTGTGGGCGACGATCCTCCAAGAAGAACACCACCCAAAAGCTTTCTTCCTCCTCCTCTAAAATACGACCACCACCACCACCAAGGAAAAGAGAGCAAAGGGAAAAGAAGAAGGGAAAGGGAGGGCTGGCCACCTAGAGAGACTCCACCAAGAGAATAAGAATTGATGTATCATGATGTTGGAGTGTATACTAAAAGCTTAGCTTTTGTATAAACATTTATAAGAATCACATTGGTCAAGTGTCTACATTTATATATACCAAATGTAGATGTTCAATTAATTTATATTGTAGATAAGATAGTGTGTGGTGTCACACAGAATATCGTGTTATCGGTTCTTTATAAATTATAAACAGTAACTCATGACTAAGATTGAAAGGAACAAACCATTGGAATAGTCGTAGTGTAATTAGGTGTTAGTTTATCTTGACTAATAGATTACACTAGTACACTCTAAGTGTATTGAGCAGGACCATTTAAGGAAAGTTATTTTTATTCTGATTTAATAAAAGAACAAGTCCTTAGTTATTATGGAAGTGTGTGCTCTTAATTATAATATAATAACAAGCACATATATTTAATATTTATTTCTTTGACTTATCAAAGGGTGAGATTTAGCTCGATAAATCAAAATGCCCGATAAGTTGGGAAATGATGTTACTTATAGTGTGTCTTGTTGATTATATAAGGAAATTGTGTCCTAGAAATCTAGGTTGATAATGTCCCCAAGAGGAGCTCATAAAGATTGTCATGTTAAACCCTGCAGGTGGACTTAGTCCGATATGACGATAATGTTGAGTGGTACTACTCTTGGACTGAGATATTAATTAAAATGAGTTGTTAGTAACTTAATTAATTAGTGAACATCCGACATCTTAAACACAGGGAGACTAACGCACTCATAAAAAGAAGGAGCCCAAAATGTAATTTGGGATTGGTGCGGTAGTTCAATAATAATTCTTTAGTGGTATGAATTATTATTGATAAAGTTAAGTTGTGTGTTCGGGGTGAACACGGGAAGTTTAATTTCATCAGGAGACCAAAACCAATTCCTCCTCTCGGTCCCTATCGTAACCTCTTGTATATAGAGAATTATACCCACCTATACCCACCTTTCTACCCACCTTAAGGTGGCCGGCCAAGCTAGCTTAGAGCCCAAGCTAGGGCCGGCCAAAGCTAATGGTGAAGCTAAATTTAGGTGGTCGGCCAAGGCTTGGGTCCCAAGCTTAGGTGGCCGGCCACTAGAAAATAAAAAGGGATTTTTATTAAAATTATTTCTTATGTGGATATCATGGTTTTAAAAGAGAGTTTAATGTTTAAATCTTTCCTTTTATAGCTTTCTACAAAAGATTAAGAAAAGATTTGAAATCTTTCCTTATTTGTAGATTGAAAGGTAGATTTTAATTTTGAGAAAACTTTCCTTTTTTAACCATGTTCATGATTTAAAATAGAGTTTAAAAATTAAATATTCTCTTTTATAAGTTTCTACAAATGATTAAGAAAAGATTTGATATTTTTCCTTATTTGTAGATTGAAAGGAGATTTTAATTTTTAGAAATAACTTTCCTTTTTGAAAATCATCCATATGTTTAAAAGAAATATTTTAATTTATAAAATTTTCTTTTTACAAACCACCATGAAGGGAAAAATTATTGGAGAATTTTTTTTTTATAAATTTCCGGAGACAAATTAGGAAGTTTTAATTCTTTTTATAATTAAAACTCTCCTTGTTTATAGCTTATAAAAAGTGGTCGGCCATTACAATCGAGAAGAGAAAATTGTTTTTAATTAATAAATTTTCCCTTTCATGGCAAAATAATTAAGAAAGTTTTTATTTAAATTTCCTTATTTGCCAAGAGCAAGGATTATAAAAGAGGTGGTAGAGGTGCCTTCATGGTGAACGACTCTATTCTTTTCTTCCTCTCTTTTCCTCCTTGGTGTGGCCGGCCCCTTCTTTTTCTCTCCTCTCCTTATTGTGGCTGAAACTTCTTTATTAGTGGAGATCTCTTGGTGGCCAGATCAAGCAAGGAGAAGAAGGAGAGAAAGGAAGCCCAGTCTCTAGCATCCCTTGGAGTATTGGTGGTGGCCGAACCTCTCCATCAAGAAGGATTCTTGGTGGCCGAAACCTAGGAGGAAGAAGAAGAAGTTTGGTGGTTCTTATCTCGAAAGATCGTTGCCCACACAACGTCCGAGGTTAAAAGAGGAATATGGTTGAAGATCAAGAGGTCATTAAAGTTCACAAAGAAAGGTATTACTAGTATTTATTTTCCGCATCATACTTTCTTTGTATAGTTATTTTTGGAAATACCGAACACAAGAGGCATTAGATCTAGTTTTTCGAATTAGTTTTTCGAGTTTGTGTTTTCTTCTTTTTCGAATTTGTGATTCGATTGTTCTTTTTGATTAACCTAGAGTTATTTAAGGAAATTAAATATTAGCTTTCCTTAAAAGGCTTTGTCTAGGTGGTGGTGGTTGCTCCCTTATCCAAGAAGGCCATGTGCCTCACCATGCAGTCCTGGAAGCCAATTTTGAAAATTAATATTTAATGGAATTAATAACATAGGTGGATTTGAATCTATAGTGTTAAGTTCCGCTTGCGATTCAAATCTAAACCATTAAGAACAGATAAGTTAAATTTGGAATCAATGATGTTAAGTTCCGTCTGCGATTCCTAATTTAACTTCTAAAGAACACAATAGGTTATTTAAGGAAAGGTTCGACACTTGTATAAAAATTTTTATACAGTGGAACCAGTACGTTTTCCTAGGACTAACCAACAATTGGTATCAGAGCTAGGGTTTGCCTCTGTGTTTAGAATTCAAATAGGTTATGCACATGTCATACATAATTTAGGCAGGATAATAGTAGGATGTGCTAACTTTTTGGTTGCAGGCTCCAACTATTATGACTTATAGATGTTGTGTGTGATTAGACCCTTGGACATGTCAAAGGCATTTTTGTGTGTGTGCATAATTGTATATAACTAATACAGCAGGAGCTGTATTAGCCCTAGGATTTTAGAATTTTATTTTCGATCTAGATTTCATGTACATACCCTCGTGGAATATAGGATCGACACATGTTAAATTCTATTTTTGTCGCAGATCGGATGCTTGCGAGGCATGGTACTTTTGGAGCACTAGAGGTGCAGCGGAATAAGAAGCAAGATGGATGCGACGATTCATCCCGATGGCAGTAGCTAATGATGGAAGGAGCTAGGGTGGAGCACACGGAGGACAGTGATGGAAAAGGCCATAATAGTCAGAAAAATAATTTCCATATTTATTTTTTTTATTTACTGTGATGTGTATGTATGCATGTGATGTATGCTAGGATAGTTTAAAATTCCTCACTTTAAATAACTAAGTGGGAGAGGGATTTATTTTAATAAATTCCACGGTCTCCATTACTGTTTTGTAAGTGATTCAAACAAACTTGCGCGTTGGCTCTGAGTGCCTTCCTTCATAATGGATGGGTTTGTTTGCAGATCACTAGATCAAACTTCCTTTATAGATGGTTATAGGAAATTATTTAGGATGTGTGTGATCTTCTCCAACTGAAGGGGCATAATTTTATTTAATGGACTTAGTATCAAGTAATGGTATACACTTAGATGTTGGTCTTGACCAAATAATTTTGTGATTCTTAAGTTTTTCAAATATTAGTCAATCCCCTAGCTGTTATACTATAGAATAGACTTAGTAGTCCCAATTGTAATGATTGAAAAACTTGGACATTAAGGTAGACTGTCCTCACAGAACTGAGAACAATAACGATGTATTTTATTAGTTGTTGAAACATATTTAGTGACGTTGTCTACCAGTACCTGATGTGTAGATACAGGAACCACTATTTATGTCTGTAATTTATTGTAGGGGTTCCAGGAAATCCGACAACTATAAAAATCACCGTCCACATGGGCACTGCTGTAAAAGTAGCAGCTGTTGTAGTGAGAGATGTTTATCCTTTGATAGAAATAAAATATGGATTATTAGAAATTGTCTTTACGTACTAAGTTTAGAAAGAACCTGATTTCGGTTTCTAAACTATTAAAGAATAGATATTCTGTCTATTTTGATAACAAACTTGTTATCAAGAAAAATAGGAAAGTTATCTATTCTGGTATGTTGGTTGACCATTTATAATCCAATAACTCCCACGATGCAATAAATGGAAATTAATAACACATTTTCTAACTTTAAGAGAAAGTGACCTTCGAAAATGAACCAATCATATTTTTGGCATCCAAGGCTAGGTTATATTAACTTGAGTATGATTCAAAGGATAATAACCAATGAACTCTTGGGTTCATTGGTAGTGGAAATCTTTCCAACCTGCGAGTCTTACTTGGAAAGAAAAATAACCAAGAAGCTTTTAAGTCTAAGGGTATGGAGCCAAAGATATGTTGGAATTGGTTCATTCTGTTTTGTGTAGACCTTAGACTATCCAGGCAAGAGGTTGTTTCGAATATTTCATCTCTTTTATAGATAACTATTCGAGATAAGGATACATTTACTTGACGTGCCACAAGTCTAAGTGCTTTGATTAGTTCAAAGAGTAACTAGGTTGATGTGGAGTAACGTCAAAGTAAAAGTATCAAGTCACTACGGTGAAATCGTAGTAACGAGTACCTCTTAGGAGAGTTTAGGAGTCACTTATCAAAAATCGAGATTTAATCCCAAATAACTGCACCTGGTACACCCCGACAGAATGGTGTAGTAGAAAGAAGGTATAAGGCTCTTATGGAATAATTAGATCGATGATGAGTTATTCAGAAAATTACCAAAATCGTTTTAAGAATATACACAGGAAACGGAAGAGAACATAGTACCTTCTAAGTCAAAACTCTCTACTCCCACAGAATTGCAGAATAGGCGTAAGCCTAGTCTGAAGCATATTCAGATTTGGGTGGTTTAGCACGTGAGAGACACTGATAAGTTGGACATGAGTTCACTTGTTTGTGAGTTATCCTAGAAAAACGAAAAGAGGTTTTTAGTCCTTAAAATCGGAAGGTCATTATTGGCACCAATGCCCGATTTTAGAAAAGGACTATACTATGAACCACAAGCCCATAAGTAAAAATTGTTCGAAATTAAAGGATACGTCTAATCTAGTACCAACTGTACAAGATGAAACTACAACACGTATCACAAATAATACACAATTGCAGAAAGTGCCTCGTCATAGTGGGAGGGTTGTTAGTCAACCTAAAAGATTCATGCTTTGGGAGAGTCTTTGGACTTGATCCCTGGTGGACATGAACCTGATCCCTGGACATATGACGAAGCACTCCAAGATAAAGATGCAGTATCTTTGTAACGAGCAATAAATATAGTATTAGAATATATGTATTCTAATAGAGTCTGGAAGCTTATAAAATCACCAAATGGTGTAAAAACCATTGGGTGAAAATAAGTCTACAATAAGAAAAGAGGGATAGACAGGAAGGTGGAAACTTTCAAAGCAAGGCTTGTTTAAAAAGGAAACTTTTTCACCGGTAGCCATCCTTAAGTCTATCCGGATTCTTTTATCTATTTAGCAAGTGGATGTCAAGACAACTTTCCTTAATGAAAGTCTTGAAGAAAATATCCATATATAGCAACCAGATGAGTTTATTGTAAAGAGCAAAGAGCATTTTATGTGTAAGCTTAATCAGTCTATGGGCTGAAGTAATGCTTCAAGGTCTTGGATCATCCGGTTTAATAAAGTAATCCAGACCTATGGATTTATTTAATAACCTAATGAGTCTTGTGTATACAAGAGGTGTGATGGAAACGTGGTGATATTTCTTGTACTATACGTAGATAACATTTTTGGTAGTTAGAAACAATATCAAAGTGTTGTCAGAAGTAAGAGTATGGTTGTCCAAACAATTCGATATGAAGGACTTGGGAGAATGCATATATTCTTGGGATCAAAGTAATAAGGGATCGCAAGAAAAGAATATTTTAGTTATCTCAAGCTTCATATATCGAAACAATCCTTGCTCGTTTTAAGCATGCAAAACTCCAAGAAACGTTTCTTACCTTTTCAGCATGGAGTAGTTTTATCTAAAGAGATGTCTCCGAAGACATCAAAGGAGATAGAGAAAATGAAGCTAGTTCCTTATGCTTCGGCTGTCGGAAGCTTAATGTACGCTATCATGAGATCAGAAATCTGTTTTGCCGAGGGCATAGTTAGAAGATATTAAAGTAACCCTGGATAAGGACATTGGACTGTGGTAAATCATATATTAAAGTACCTTAGAGACACTAGAGATTATATGCTAGCTTACAAGGTAGATAATTTGGTCCCTGTGGGTTGCACGAATTTTGACTTCCAATCGGATAGGGACAATAGTAAGTCAACCTTAGGATTTTGTGTTTACTTTAGGAGGTAAAGTCATAACTATGGAGGAGTGTTAAGCATAGGTGCTTTTCAGACTCTACTATGGAAGTTGAGTATGTGGCAGCCTCAGAGGCAGCCATAGAAGCTCAATGACTCAGTAACCTCAAGATGGACTTAGATATGATTTTTGGTTTGTCCAAAGATTATTACAATTTATTGTAATAATAGTGGTGCAGTAGCAAACTCGAAGAAACCATGAATCCATAAGACAAGTAAACACAATAGAGCGCAATTACCACCCAATACGAGACATCATATAAACGAGGAGAAGTTATTGCCTCCTATATTGCATCAAGTGATAACCTGTAGATCTTTTCACTAAGGTCCTTAAGGCAAGAGCTTTTGATGGACATGTTGAAGGGATGAGAATCAGATGTATGACAGCATTTATGTCAACATAGTCTTTTAGTATAAGTGGGAGATTGTTGGAGTGTATACTAAAAGCCTAGCTTTTGTATAAATATTTATAAGAATCACATTGGTTAAGTTTCAACATTTATATATACCAAATGTAGATGTTCAATTAATTTATATTGTAGATAACATAGTGTGTGGTATTAAACCATTGGAATAGTCAAAGTGTAATTAGGTGTTAGTTTATCTTGACTAATAGATTACACTAATACACTCTAAGTGTATTGAGCAGAACCATTTAAGGAAAGTTCTTTTTATACTGATTTAATAAAAGAATAAGTCCTTAGTTATTATGGAAGTGTGTGCTTTTAATCCTAATATAATAACAAGCACATATATTTAATATTTATTTCTTTGACTTATCAAAGGGTGAGATTTAGCTCGATAAATCAAAATGTCCGATAAGTTGGGAAATGATGTTACTTATAGTGTGTCTTGTTGATTATAGAAGGAAATTGTGTCCTAGAAATCTAGGTTGATAATGTTCCCAAGAGGAGCTCATAAAGATTGTCATGTTAAACCCTGCAGGTGGGCTTAGTCCGATATGACGATAAGGTTGAGTGGTACTACTCATGGACTGAGATATTAATTAAAATGAGTTGTCAGTAACTCAATTAATTAGTGGACATCCGACATCTTAAACACAGGGAGACTAACACACTCATAATAAGAAGGAGCCCAAAATGTAATTTGGGATTGGTGCTGTAATTCAATAATAATTCTTTAGTGGTATGAATTATTATTGATAAAGTTAAGTTGTGTGTTCGGGGCGAACACGGGAAGCTTAATTTCATCGGGAGACCAAAACCAAAATCTCCTCTCAGTCCCTATCATAATCTCTTGTATATAGAGAATTATACCCACCTATACCCACCTTCTACCCACCTTAAGGTGGCTGGCCAAGCTAGGGCCGGCCAAATCTAATGGTGAAGCTAAATTTAGGTGGTCGGCCAAAGCTTGGGTCCCAAGCTTAGATGGTCGGCCACTAGAAAATAAAAAGGGATTTTTATTAAAATTATTTCTTATGTGGATATCATAGTTTTAAAAGAGAGTTTAAAGTTTAAATCTTTCCTTTTATAGCTTTCTACAAAAGATTAAGAAAAGATTTGAAATCTTTCCTTATTTGTAAATTGAAAGGTAGATTTTAATTTTGAGAAAACTTTCATTTTTTAACCATGTTCATGATTTAAAAGAGAGTTTAAAAATTAAATATTCTCTTTTATAAATTTCTTCAAAAGATTAAGAAAAGATTTGATATCTTTCCTTATTTGTAAATTGAAAGGAGATTTTAATTTTTAGAGATAACTTTCATTTTTGGAAATCATCCACATGTTTAAAAGAAATATTTTAATTTATAAAATTTCCTTTTTACAAACCACCATGAAGGGAAAAATTATTGGAGAATTTTTTTTATAAATTTTCAGAGAAAAATTAGGATGTTTTAATTCTTATTATAATTAAAACTCTCCTTGTTTATAGCTTATAAAAAGTGGCCGACCATTACAATTGAGAAGAGAAAATTGTTTTTAATTAAATAAATTTTCCTTTTCATGGCAAAAGAATTAAGAAAGTTTTTATTTAAATTTCCTTATTTGCCAAGACCAAGGATTATAAAAGAGGGGGTAGAGGTGCCTTCATGGTGAACGACTCTATTCTTTTCTTCCTCTCTTTTCCTCCTTGGTGTGGCCGGCCCCTTCTTTTTCTCTCCTCTCCTTATTGTAGCCGAAACTTCTTCATTGGTGGAGATCTCTTGATGGCCGGATCAAGCAAGGAGAAGAAGGAGAGAAAGGAAGCCTAGTCTCTAGCATCCCTTGGAGCATTGGTGGTGGCCGAACCTCTCCATCAAGAAGGATTCTTTGGTGGCCAAAACCTAGGAGGAAGAAGAAGGTGTTTGGTGGTTCTCATCTCGGAAGATCGTTGCCCACACAACGTCCGATGTTAGAAGAGGATTACGGTAGAAGATCAAGAGGTCATACTAGTTTTTCCGTATCAAAGAAAGGTACTACTAGTATTTATTTTTCGTATCATACTAGTTTTCTTTGTATAGTTATTTTTGGAAATACCGGACACAAGAGGCATTAGATCTAGTTTTTCGAATTAGTTTTTCGAGTTTGTGCTTTCTTCTTTTTCGAATTTGTGATTCGATTGTTCTTTTTGGTTAACCTAGAGTTATTTAAGGAAATTAAATATTAACTTTCCTTAAAAGCTTTTGTCTAGGCAGTGGTGGTTGCTCTCGTATCAAGAAGGTCATGTGCCTCACCATGCAGTCCTGGAAGCCAATTTTGGAAATTAATATTTAATGGAATTAATAACATAGGTGGATTTGAATCAGGAGTGTTAAGTTCCGCTTGCGATTCAAATCTAAACCATTAAGAACAGATAAGTTAAATTCAGAATCAATGATGTTAAGTTCCGTCTGTGATTCCTAATTTAACTTCTAAAGAACACAATAGGTTATTTAAGGAAAGGTTCGACACTTGTATAAAATTTTTTGTAGAGTGGAACTGATACGTTTTCTTAGGACTAACCAACACATGAGGCCTCCCCTCCCCTTCTTTTATATTACTTGCCCAAGGCAAATAAGGAAAGACTTTTTACAAAAAATAAAATCTTCCTCTAGTTTTTCCTTTTAATTTTTCCTTTTCTTTCCTCTTGATTGAATCAATCACCAAATCATGGATTTGGTTTAATCCTATTGGTCGACCCCTTGCTTGGGCACCAAGCAAGGTGGTCGGCCACCTAATCAAGAAGAAAAAATATTTTTTTTATAAAATTTTATAATCCCTTATAAAATTTTACAAGCTCTCTTCTAATTTCCTAAAGTAGGAGTTAAAAAAGGAAAGTTATAAAAATTAAAACCATGTTTTAAAATTTAAAACTTCTCTTATAAAATTTCCTTTTTTAACATGGTGATAGAAAATTTAAATTTTAAAACTTCTCTTCCTTTTTTTCTTAAACCATGAGGATGGTTAAAAAAGGAAATGTCACGCCCCAAAGGAGTCCCTGTCCGAAGAAATTTCGACAGCATCTCCCCTGTACGGGTGACAATTTGAAGCATTACTACATACAAAATATACTTCAGTCACACTCGGCTGGAATATATATGCAAAATAGAAATAACATAACCACGCAGTTAATATACACAGCCTACCAAGCTGGACATAAATGAATAAAACATATAACATAATACAACAACCCACGCGGCTGGATATAAGCACAACCACGCAGTTAATAACAGCCCACTCGGCTGGAACAAAATAAACACACAGCAGCGGAAGATATAAAACGATACGAACGTAAAACCAACAACAACAATAACAAAAATACCTGCCATCACATACTTGACCCAAAATTCATAGCGACTTATTGAAAACAAAATACACAATCAATATACCACCCCAAACGATAACAAAACCAAAACGAAAACTATCCTCGAGTGTGACGTGGGACTGGCAGCCGAGACTCTCCAAGCATCCACGACTCATCTACTTGTTACCTGACGAAAGAAAACCATTTTGTGGGGTGGTGAGTATTGGAACTCAGCAGGTATAAAAAAGATAGTTCATGAACATAATCAACCAATAGAGAATACCCAAAAGGAATACAGTCTCATAAGAGAATAGCAAATACAAAAATAAACCATGATAAAGGTTCATACTTGGAACCATATCCTAGGCTAGATATAGAAAGTCAGAAATGGTACTAATCTGCTACAGTACTACTCATAACTACAGAGATAATGCGTAAGGTATATAAACATTTCCAATTAATAAACCAAGGTTTAACCACCTACAACGTGAGCATATCAGCATAAGTGAACAACAGCAAGAAGTAACGACAACATAAATATACCACAACAGCATAAGTAAGCAATAACTACATAAGTAAACAGCAGCAGCCAAAGCAGGCATAATAACAACATATGCACGGATGGTCACCCCGCCCACCTCTCTACACCATGACCCCGGTATGGTCGAGAGGCCGGATCAATGACAACTGTACCACCCAAAGGCCGCCACTCCCGCGAGTGACCGGATGGACAGGTACTGAGTAGCTAACTAGCTACACAGCGAAGGGGGTCCCTACTGCTCGCAACTCCAGCTACCACTACCCACGCGTGGCCGAGTGCGGCACGACAGGACAAGCGACATCAACTCCAGCTACCACTCTCTCGAGTGGCCGAGGGTGCGGCTCTGGTCAACGACTCTCTCGACCGCAAGGGAGAATTGATCGTTGACATGCATGCCATGATATGATGCGCCAAATGCAACAGTCATCATACAAATATAACCAGAAAATTAGGTATGCTACATGAAGCCAGCATGTTCAATATAATACATGAATAAACAACAATCAAAGCACACAAACATGGTGTCTAATATCTGCTACTTATGATGGACAACAACAAGAGACTGTATAGATATGGAAACAAATATCTCAAAGATCACATGGAACTATCAAGCGCAGGATAAATATGAGTGGAGTCAAGGTAAAACAGTCCTTATCCAAAATAGTTCATGCACTAAGGTCAAAGTACTAAAAGAAAACAAAGCAAGAAGTACCCGCCTTTATACGTAAATCGAGCTAAGCAATTCCCACATCGCAGTACTCGTCTCGAGCTAAAGTCCTGCATCACAAATTGTATTTAGCTAATTACATATGTCACAACTAGCTAAACCACATCCCAACTAATTAGGAAGTACCCTAATCGAAACGATTATTAATTAACCTTAATTAATAATCTACCTCAATTGATCCTAATTTCTTCCATAGCCAATCTAATACTTGATCAAACTCATATCATTAACAATGAAATCCGAAAACTCCAAAACCATTCCCACCACAATCTGTCCATAAACCATAAAACATCATTATCCCACGCCTTAATCATCAATTCAAAATCTGATCCAACATTCTAAGCACATAGAAGAACCATCAACTCTGGAATTCATCTCACAAATCAAACTGCCCAAAGTCCATTGATCTTTAAAACTCAAGCAAACCAATTAAGGATCAGAAAGAGGCAAACCCCAATAAAACCCGCAGGAAACACCAAGAACTTGATTCAGAAGCTCCATCCACGATGAGAAATCCAATTCCACACTGAATCTTATCCGTATGTTCTTAACCCTAGCATAAAACTGAAAAAGGAAATCGTGAGAAAACCCAGGCTACCACTAAAAACCCCAAATCGCAACTCCTTCAATCATCAACATCCTTGACATGCTTACCAGGCCCTCCCAAGCTCCTATCCTCTACCCCATGGAACCCACATCATCATATAGACATGTACTTGCTCACCAGTTAGGGCACGACACGAAGAGAAGAGGACCAACGGCTGTGGTCCGTAGTGCTCGTGCGAGGGAGAGGAATCGCCGTTGTGCTGCTCACGTGAGGAGGAAAGGTCGGCGGCTGTGGCTCGTCGTGACCGGCGGTGGTGTGGCGTCTCGAGTGCTGGCGTGAGGAGGAGAGGTGGCAACGTCTTGGTGCTCGCGTGAGGAGAGCCGACGGCGTCGTAAGAGGCACGAAGAGAAGAGGATCGGCGACGCTAAGTGAGAGCTCAAGAAGAGAGGATGCTGGCGGCTGTGCGGTGCTCGGGCGAGGGAGAGGGAAGGCCGACGGTGAGGTCTCAGCAACAAAGAGCAAGAGGGAGAAGGGAATCAGTGCAAAGAGGAAGAGTGCGTCGGGGTTTAGAGAAGGCGCAAGTGAGGATTTAGGGCAAGGTTTTTAACTTAGGGATTTTTAATCAAACCCTAAATTCATTTCTCAATCAACTCCCACTTCTGGGTATTCCAAACAGACCTTTTCCAAAGCCTATAATTTTATCCCCTCAAAATACGCCCTTTGGGCTCCAATTAAATCCAGAAAAATTTCTAAAAATTTCTAAAAATTCCAATAAAATTATTTATCAAATAATCTTATTATTTAAATATTATTTGGGTACCGTATTTTACAGGAAAGTTTTAAAATCTTTTAAACTTTCTTTTAAAACATGTGGCCTAATTCAAATAAGGAAAGTTTTTAAATTTAAAATCTCTCTTTTAAAACTTGTAGTTTTCTACAAAGAGAAGATTTTAAAAATTCAAAACAACCCTCCTTGTTTGAATCATTGTGGCTGGCCCCTACATGCTTGGGCACCAAGCAAAGGGGCCGGCCCCTTAAGAGGATAATGTGGTCGGCCATTGCTTGGTCACCAAGCAATGGACCGGCCCCCTTCTTGGACACCAAGATGGGCCTTTCTTTGGATGGACTTGAGGCTTTAATGAGACTACGATAGAGACCTAGAGGAGAAATGGTTTTGGCCTTCCGATGAGCTTGAGTATCCCATATTCGCTCTGAACACACAACTCAAGTTCATCAATAATAACTCATTCCACTAGAGAGTTATTATCGCACTACCGCACCAATCCCAAATTACATTATGAGATCCTTCTTATTATGAGTGTGTTAGTCTCCATGTGTTTAAGATAACGAATGCCCACTAATTAAGTAAGTTACTGACAACTCACTTAATTAATATCTAACTCCAAGAGTAGTACCACTCAACTTCATTGTCATGTCGGACTAAGTCCACCTGCAGGGTTTAACATGACAATCCTTATGAGCTCCTCTTGGGGACATTCTCAACCTAGATAACTAGGACACAGATTCCTTCTATAAACAACAACATATACTATAAGTAATATCATTTCTCAACTTATTGGGCCTATTGATTTATCGAGCTAAATCTCACCTTTTGATAAGTTAAAGAAATAAATACTAAATATATGTGCTTGTTTTTATATTAAGATTAAGAGCACACACTTCCATAATAACTAAGGTCTAGTTCTTTTATTTAGTCTGTACAAAAAGAACTTACCTAAAATGGACCTACTCAATACACTTAGAGTGCACCAGTGTAATTTATTAGTCAAGATAAACTAATACTTAATTACACTACGACTATTCTAATGGTTTGTTCCTTTCCATCTTAATCGCAAGCAACTGTTTATAATTTATAAAGAACCGACAACATGATCTTCTGAGTGTGACACCACACACCATATTATCTACTATATAAATTAATTGAACAATTACATTTAACAAATAAATACAGATATTAACCAACATGATTCTTTTATTTCTAAAATAAATGTTTACAAAAGCTAGGCTTTTAGTATACATTCCAACAATCTCCCACTTATACTAAAAGACTAAGCTGCCATATCTGTTGCCATACATTTGATTCCAATCCCTCCCACATGCCGATCAAAAGCTTTCGCCGGAAGGGCATTAGTGAAAGAATCTGCCAGGTTATCTGCTGATGCAATCTTGGAGACGACAACTTCTCCTCACTTGACGATGTCTCGTATCAGGTGGTACTTGCGCTCTATATGTTTGCTTGCCTTATAGGCTCGTGGTTCCTTCGAGTTTGCAACTACACCGCTATTATCACAATAAATTGTGATGATTTTGGGCAAACCAGGAATCACATCTAAGTCCATTAGGAAATTCCTGAGCCATACTACTTCTTTGGCTGCCTCAGAGGCTGCCACATACTCAGCTTCCATGGTTGAGTCCGAAACGCATTTTTGCTTAACACTCCTCCATGCAATGGCTCCACCTCCCAGAGTAAACACATAGCCTGATGTAGACTTATTATTGTCCCTATTTGATTGGATGTCCGAATTTGTGTAACCCACAGGAAGCAAATCGTCTGCTTGGTAAACTAGCATATAATCTCTAGTCCTTCTCAGGTACTTCAATATATGATTTATAGCAGTCAAATGTCCTTGTGTAGGATTACTCTAATATCTGCTAACCATGCCCACGGCAAAACAAATATCAAGTCTCGTACACAGCATTGCATACATTAGGCTTCCCACAGTCGAAGCATAAGGAACTACCTTCATATCCTCTATCTCCTTTGATGTCTTCAGAGACATCTCTTTAGATAAGGCTACTCCATGCCTAAAAGGTAAGAAACCTTTCTTGGAGTTCTGCATGCTAAAATGAGCAAGGATTGTATCTATACATGAAGCATGAGATAGACACAACATTCTTTTCTTGCGATCCCTTATAACTTTGATCCCAAGAATGTGTGCACATTCTCCTAAGTCCTTCATGTCAAATTGTTTGGAAAACTATATCCTTACGTCTGATAATACCTTGATATTGTTGTCAATTAACAAAATAACATCTACGTATAGTACAAGAAATACCACCGTATTTTTGTTACACTTCTTGTATACACAAGACTCATCCAGACACTGAATAAATCCATATGACTGGATTACTTCATTAAACCGGATGTTCCAAGATCTTGAAGCTTGCTTCAGTCCATAAATAGATCGATTTAGCTTGCATACTAGATGCTCTTTGCCTTTTTCAATGAATCTCTCTGGTTGCTTCATATGGATGTTTTCTTCAAAACTTCCGTTAAGGAAAGCTATCTTGACATCCATTTGCCAAATCTCATAATCCATATGAGCGGCAATGGATAAGGGTATCCGGATAGATTTAAGCATAGCTACAAGCGAAAAAGTATCCTCATAATTGATTCTCTCTTTCTGAGTATACCCTTTCGCAACAAGCCTTGCTTTGAAGGTTTCTACCTTTCCGTCTGTCCCTCTTTTCCTTTTGTAGATCCACTTGCATCCAACGGCTTTTATACCATCAGATGGTTCTACAAGCTCTCAGACCTTATTAGAATACATAGATTCTATTTCAGAATTCATTGTCTTTTGCCAAGATACTACATCTTTATCTTGGAGTGCTTCGTCATATGTTCGGGGATTAGGTTCATGTTTACCCGAGATCAAGTCCGAAAACTCTCCCAAAAACATGAATCTCTCAGGTTGCTTTACAACCCTCCCACTATGACAAGGCACTGTCTCTGGTTGTGTATCATGTGTGACACGTGTTGCAGTTTCTAGTGGTACTTCATCTTGTACTGTTGGTACTAAAGTAGACGTGTACTCTCTTATTTCTTCTAGAACTATTTCACTCATGGGCTTATGGTTCATTACATAATCTTCTTCTAAAAATCGAGCATTGGTGCTAACAATGATCTTCTGATTTTTAGGATTATAAAACAAACCACCTTTCGTTCCCTTAGGATATCCCACAAACAGACAAACTTCTGTACGTGATTCCAACTTGTCAGTATCTCCCTTCAGCACATGTGCTAGACTACCCCATATCCGGATATGATTCAGACTAGGCTTATGCCCATTACATAATTCTATGGAAGTAGAAGGAGCTGTTTTAGAAGGTACCATATTCAGAATGTACACTGCTGTTTCCAGAACATATCCCCAAAACGAATTTGGTAATTCTGAATAACTCATCATTGATCTAACCATTTCCATAAGAGTCCTATTCCTTCATTCTTCCACACCATTATGTTGGGGTGTACCAAGTGTAGACAATTGGGATTGAAACCCAACTTCTGATAAGTAACTCTTAAACTCTCCAAAGAGGTATTCGCCACCACAGTCAGACCGTAGTGTCTTGATACTTTTACCAAGACGTTTCTCCACATCAGCCCTATATTCTTTGAACTTATCAAAGTATTCAGACTTGTGGCACATCAGGTAAATGTATCTGTATCTTGAATAATCGTCTATAAAGGAGATGAAGTATTCATAACCACCTCTTGCCTGGATAGACATAAGACCACACAAATCAGAATGAACCAGTTCTAACACATCTTTGGCTCTATACCCCTTGGCCTTAAAAGGTCTCTTGGTCATTTTACCTTCCAAGCAGGATTCACATGTTGGAAAGTTTTCCAACTCTAATTAACCCAAGAGTCCATCGGCTACAAGCCTTTGAATCCTACTTAAGTTAATATGACCAAGCCTTAGATGCTAAAGATACGTTTGATTCATTTCCGAAGGTTCTTTTCTCTTATTAGAGTTAGAAGATGTGTTATTAATTTCCATATTTTACTTTGTGGTAGAAATTGGATTTAAATTATATAAATTGTCAACCAATGCACCAGAATAGATAATCACCTTATTTCTCTTTATAACGACATTGTTACTAAAGGGAACAGAATATCCATTCAAATACAGTTTAAAAACTGAAATTAAATTCTTTCTAAAACTGGGTACATAAAGATAAATTCTTAAAATCAAACTTCTATTCCTATCAAAAGATAAGTAGACATCTCCCACTGCAACAGCCGCCACCTTAGTAGCATTGCCCATGTAGACGGTTATCTCTCCTTCAAATAGTCGTCGGGTTTCCTAGAACCCTTGCAAAGAATTGCAGACATGATCAGTAGCTCTCGTATCTACACACCAGGTGCTGGTAGATAACACCGCTAAACATGTTTCAACTACTAGAGTATGATCAGAAGCACTTGCCCTTTGGCTTCTTTATTCCAACTTTTTATCCTGTACCCTGAGGTTTATTCACCCTCTTTACTGAAAAGACCTGTTTCTTCTTCTTCCTGCCTTTTGACTTAGAAGTAGAATCATTTTCATCATAGTGAATCTGAGAACTGTGACAAAATATACATTTTGCTGCCTGCAGTTCTATCAAAAGTTCTGCCAACGTATACTCTCTTTTGTTCATGTTATAGTTCAGGCGGAACTGCTCAAAACTTTTGGGTAGCATTTGGAGAATTATATCGACCTAGGTTTCCCCATCGATTTTTCCTCCAAGGACATGTATTTTGTTCAGATAAGCCATCATTTTGAGGATATGATCCTTTACGGGTTCCCCTCAGACATGGTGGATGTCATTAACTTTCTCATTGCCTCTTGCCTAGAAGTCCAACTCTGATGCCCAAAGAGTTCTTTGAGATTGTTCATTATATCATAAGCTGTTGGTAAATCTTGATCCTGATGTTGCAATACATTTGACATTGAAGCCAAAATGTAACACCGCGCCATCTCATCTGCTTTTACCCATTTCCTATGATACTCAATCTCCTCTGGGGTAGATTCACCGTTAGGTGCATCAGGGCAAGCCTCAGTTAGTACAAACTTATAGCTCTCGGCAGTAAGAACAATGTCCAGGTTCCTTTTCCAATCTCTATAGTTGGGACCAGTAAGTTTATTCTCTTTCAGTATAATGGCCAGTGGGTTGAAAGTCATCCTAAGAATCAAAAAATAAATTTTGGTCAAGACTCTAAATTTAGAATAATATTGATTCCTCAAACAATACTACTTAAATTTACCAACACCTCAATACACCGTGAATATTACATGTCACGTTAGTGTGGACGTATACAAATTCAACATTTGTAAGAGGAGGAAGTAACCCATTAATTTTATTATCTTGTCATCCTAACTTTATGACAAATAAAATTAATAGTTGGTTTTCCTTTTGGTCGCACAAAACAATAGTAGTGACTCCGTTGGGGAGGATACTATTGAATGCATATAAGTGTATACCATTACTTGATACTTAGTCCATTAAATAGGATTGTGCCCCTTCAATTGGAGAAGATCACATGATCCTAAATAATTTCCTATAACCATCCATAAAGGAAGTTTGATCTAGTGATCCGCAACAAACCCATCCGTTGTGGAGGGAGACACTCAGAGCCAACACGCAAGCTTATTGCATCACTTACAAACCAATAATGGAGACTGTGGAATTTATTAAAATCCCTCTCCCACTTAGTTATTTAAAAATGAGGATTTTAACCTATGCTAGAATACATCACATGCACATAAACATCACAGTAAATAAAAGCAATAAATTTGAAAATTAATTTTCCAACTATTATGGCCTTTTGCATCACTGTCTTCAGTATGCTCCAACCCTAGCTGCTGCCATCTTTAGCCAGCGCCATCAGGTTGAGTTGTCGCATCTATCTTGCTTCTTATTCCTCTGTGTCTCTGGTCCTCCAAAAGCACCACACCTCGCAAAGATACGATCCGCGACAAATATAGAATTTTACATATATTGATCCTATATTCCATAAAGGAATGTACATGTACTCTAGATCGAATAAAAATAAATTTCTAAAAATAATACAGCTCCTGCAGTATTTGATACATACAATCATGCACACAAAATAATGCCCTTAACATATCCAAGGGTCCAATCACATACAATATCTAAATGTCATAATAGTTGGAGCCTGCAACCACAAAGTTAGCACATCCTACTATTATCCTGTCTAAATTATGTATGACATGTGCATAATTATTTTGAAAACCAAAACACACAGAGGCAAACCCTAGCTCTGATACCAATTGTTGGTTAGTCCTAGGAAAATCGTACCGGTTCCACTGTACAAAAATTTTATACAAGTGTCGAACCTTTCCTTAAATAACCTATTATGTTCTTTAGAAGTTAAATTAGGAATTGCAGACGAAACTTAACATCATTGATTCCAAATTTAACTTATCTATTCTTAATGGTTTAGATTTGGATCGCAAGCGGAACTTAACACTATTGATCCAAATCCAGCTATGTTATTAATTCCATTAAATATTAATTTTCAAAATTGGCTTCCAGAACTACATGGCGAGGCACATGGCCTTCTTGGATATGGGAGCAACCACCACCTCCTAGACAAAGCCTTTTAAGGAAAGCTAATATTTAATTTCCTTAAATAACTCTAGGTTTAACCAAAAAGAACAATCGAATCACAAATTTGAAAACAAAGAAAACACAAACTCGAAAAAATAAATTCGAAAAACTAGATCTAATGCCTCTTGTGTTTGGAATTCTTACAAAGAGAAATAACTAGCATGATACGGAAAATAATTACAAATTATACCTTCTCTTTGTATGCTAATGACCTCGAGCCGTATTCCTCGCCTCGCCTTCGACGTCTTGTGGGTGACGATCCTCCAAGAAGAATACCACCCAAAAGATTTCTTCCTCTTCCTCTAAAATCCGGCCACCACCACCACCAAGGAAAAGAGAGCAAAAGGGAAAAAAAGAAGGGAAAGGGAGGGTCGGCCACCTAGAGAGACTCCACCAAGAGAATAAGAATTGATGTATCATGAGGCCTCACCTTCCCTTCTTTTATATTTCTTGCCCAAGGCAAATAAGGAAAGACTTTTTACAAAAAATAAAATCTTCCCCTAGTTTTTCCTTTTCCCTTTTAATTTTTCCTTTTCTTTCTTCTTGATTGAATCAATCACCAAATCATGGATTTGGTTTAATCCTATTGGACGGCCCCTTGCTTGGGCACTAAGCAAGGTGGCCGGCCACCTCATCAAGAAGAAAAAATATTTTTTTTTTATAAAATTTTATAATCCCTTAAAAAATTCTACAAGCTCTCTTCTAATTTCCTAAAGTAGGAGTTAAAAAAGGAAAGTTATAAAAATTAAAATCATGTTTTAAAATTTAAAACTTCTCTTATAAAATTTCCTTTTTTAACATGGTGATAGAAAATTTAAATTTTAAAACTTCTCTTCCTTAATTTCTTAAACCATGAGGATGGTTAAAAAAGGAAAGTTTTAAAATCATTTAAACTTTCTTTTAAAACATGTGGCCTAATTCAAATAAGGAAAGTTTTAAAATATAAAATCTCTCTTTTAAAACTTGTAGTTTTCTACAAAGAGAAGATTTTAAAAATTCAAAACAACCCTCCTTATTTGAATAATTGTGGCCGGCCCCTACATGCTTGGGCACCAAGCAAAGGGGCCGACCCCTTAAGAGGATGATGTGGCCGGCCATTACTTGGTCAACAAGCAATGGACCGGCCCCCTTCTTGGACACCAAGATGGGTCTTTCTTTGGATGGACTTGAGGCCTTAATGAGGCCACGACAGGGACCTAGAGGAGAAATTGGTTGTAGCCTTCCGATGAGCTTGAGTATCCCATGTTTTCCCTAAACACACAACTCAAGTTCATCGATAATAACTCATTCCACTAGAGAGTTATTATCGCACTACCACACCAATCCCAAATTATATTATGGGCTCCTTCTTATTATGAGTGTGTTAGTCTCCCTGTGTTTAATATAATGAATATCCACTAATTAAGTAAGTTACTGACAACTCATTTAATTAATATCTAGCTCTAAGAGTAATACCACACAACTTCATTGTCATGTCAGACTAAGTCCACCCGTAAGGTTTAACATGACAATCCTTATGAGCTCCTCTTGGGGACATTCTTAACCTAGATAACTAGGACATAGATTCCTTCTATAAACAACAACAACACACACTATAAGTAATATCATTTCCCAACTTATCGGGCCTATTGATTTATCGTGCTAAATCTCACCCTTTGATAAGTTAAAGAAATAAATACTAAATATATGTGCTTGTTTTTATATTAAGATTAAGAGAGCACACTTCCATAATAACTAAGGTCTAGTTCTTTTATTTAGTCAGTACAAAAAGAACTTCCCTAAAATGGTCCTACTCAATACACTTAGAGTGTACCAGTGTAATTTATTAGTAAGATAAACTAATACTTAATTACACTACGACTATTCTAATTTTGTTTCTTTCCATCTTAGTCGCGAGCAACTATTTATAATTTGTAAAAAACCAACAACATGATCTTCTGAGTATGACACCACACACCATGTTATCTACTATATAAATTAATTGAAAATTACATTTAACAAATAAATACAGATATTGACCAATGTGATTCTTTTATTTCAAAAATAAATGTTTACAAAAGTTAGGATTTTAGTATACATTCCAACAAGATCTTGAAACGAACTTCGTTTCACATCTGAGATCACCTCATTCCGATATCTGAGTCAAAAGTTATGGCTTTCAGAAGTTTACTACATCCGAACTTCCTAGTTCGATGCCAACTCCCTATTGGACTTACGACCGCTAAGTGTTCGGTCAAGTTTTGACCCATATAGACTTTCTCTTTGCCAACTTCTCATTGAACTTCTGTAACGTCCAAAAATTCTCAAATTAATTTTAGAAATATTCTATGATTTTTTTGGAATTTTAGAATATTTTTATAAAATTTTGGAGTAGCAGAAGTAGCAAAAAAATTAAATAAAACATAAAATGGCCTAAGCGGGAATTGAAACCACGACCTATGGACTCTATGACTTATAGGGTGACTCAGTAACCAAGGGTCCCCAGCAGGGGTGTGCTGAAAGGAAAGTAGAATAATTATATTTAAAGTTTAGTTGGGGTGTACTTGTAACACCCCAAATTTCATGATTTGGAATCCTAAAAGATCTTATTAAAATCTAGAAATATTTTAGAAAAATTATAGAGATTTTTAGGAATTTATAGAGTATTTTTATGCAATTTTTGGAGTTCGTTTGGTATTTTTACCACGAGGAAGAAGTTTAAAAAAAAAGAAGAAATAAAAATGTTAAAGCTGGGTTTTGAACCCAAGACCCCGGACCCGAACCAGATGTTAACCGGACTCAGCCAACCAGATGGTCTGCAAGAGTTTTGTTAATAAAGTATGAAATAAAATCTATATAAGCAGTTTTTTGGGAACAGAATTACAAAAATAAAAGGGAGCCGAGCAGAGTTCGAACACGCGACCTTTAACTCGCGCAAAAGCCGGCTGACCAGGAGGGCAAACGAAATTTTCTGTTTAGAAAAGGTAAGAAAATTATTTAACAAGTTAGCAGAATATGAAGATTATAAAGAGGGATAAGTTGAGGTGGTAAATTCCCAAACCGAAAACCCTTTTCGTCTCCTTTCCTCTCCCGATCGCGAGCGACGGCGTCGGCTTCTCTCGGGCGGAAACGAAGAAGAGGGCTAAGGGCTTCACCACTATCTCCTCCTCCCGTGCGCCTTCTCCTCTCGAGCGACAGTGAAGAAGAAGCCCGTGAGCGCGGACACGAAGGGAAGAGGCCGAGATTGTGAGCTCCTCCGAAACCCTAGAGCTACCTTTCTCCTTCGGTAGTAAGCTCAAGAACAGCAAGGTAAGTCGCTTAATCACCTGCGGTAAGATAGTTTCGAGCCTTTGATTTAGAGTTTCTCTTGTTTGTGAATGTGCCGTGAGTTTTACAAAGAAGATTGTTCTTCCCCTTTTAAGCTTTCGGATTTGTTGTAAAGAATCTCGGAATTTCTACGGATTTGGTTTCTTCTTGCTTTAGAATTCTTGTTGTGAAGATTGGGTTTAGGGCTACTGCCGTGAGACTCAAAGTAAGGATATGGAAGAGTTAAGTATGTTGAGTTGTTGGTTGCTGCCGTAAGCTTCCTTGTTTTGAATGATTGCTGCTGTGAAGTTGCTTGTGAAGCTTGCTGCCATGTTTTCTACTGTGAATTGTTATTTTAGATAATTGCTATCCATTTGTTTTCTGTGGGCAGACAGTGAGCACGAAGAAGTGCATAACTAGTACGTAGTTTCTTTGTGGACACTACAATGGGTAGTTATATGAGCAACTTTTCTTTATGCTATGCTTAGTTGGGAAGAATTAGATTGTGTAGATCCATTGGGTGCATGTTTTAGTACATCACGTGTTAACTTTTGTGATAACAGCAGTAATTTTCCTTATGCTCAGCTGGGTAAGGATTAATTTAGAATGGGTAAGTGTATCAAGTGTATGCTATTGGTTTCATGGATTAGGGCTATGAGTAGTAGGTTGTTAGAGACAATTTAGATCTCTTCTACTCTATAAAAGTGTAAGCTTTGTTTAGGTTTTACATGGGAATCAAACTTAGATTTCCTTATTATCTTAATTAGCATCGCAGTTTTGTTAGCATTTACTGCCATGAATTGAAGTTTATGTTGTTGGTTTTCTTTGCCATCTGATGAAGCATGTTTGAAGAAGTTAGATATGCTTTCTTTTGATTTGTCTCTGATATAGCATGCTTATAGAAGTCAGATTTTCTTTCCTTTGATTTGATTTTGTTGTAGCATGCCTATATTCTTTTTACGAGTTTAAGAAAAATATAAGAAAGATAAAGAAAAGAAAGAAAAAGGCCAAGGCCTTAAGTAGATCCCAAAGTCAAGACTTTAGGGATTTTGGCACACAAGGTGCTAAAGAAAATGCCGAGGCATTATATAGAAGTATTAAAAGATAACAAGTATTTTACTTTTATCAGTGGCACTGTACTGGACTCTCTGTCCTTGGGCTGGGCTCCCATAGTCGTCCCTAGGTTTAGATAACCTAGTAGTAACGGCTCGACCGACGGTCGACGGTCGACGACCATAGGGTCGCCAAATGGGCCGCCGAATGGGTCGGGTCGTTACAAAAGTAAAAGCACAGTTGCCGGGCCCAAGAAGAAGTTGATTATTATTTTGAAGTATTATAAGTATAAGTTTTGAACAAGTAAAGCAAGTTTTACATAAGTATAAAGTATTAAAGAATAAGTCTTTAAACAAGTGGAATAAGATTCAGAAGGTGTTTAGAATTCAGTAAGTTTAGTTCTTTATTCTACCATGTTTATCTAGTGGATGAATAGTTTCATGTCTACCTATTAGATGAGTAGCATGATTAACTATTAGAATTACATGAGTAGATTTCTTAGCTTGTCTTTGCTATTAGTTTGACATGAGCAGTTATGTTTATGCTTTATTTCTTTTTAGAGCATATAGTTTGTAGTTCTTTTCGTATACATGCACATTCGTGATTTTGTGAGTTAGATAGCGCTTACTAAGCAAATTTTGCTTATAGACTACACTTCCTCTTACTGCAGATATAGGAAAGGAAAAGATATAGAAAGGAAGGCGACAAGGTGGCGCGGATGGTGTGTGATGCTAGGACTATGGAAGCCTTGGGACTTAGTTTAAGAATTTATTAAGATTGCCATTTATTAAGAATGTATTAGATGAGTCATTTAGTCTTCCGCTGTTAGTTAATTGTATATTTTTATTTTGTTTCCGCTATTCATTACTTGCATGATTTGATTTCATTAAACTGCATGGTGATGTTATTCCTTCTGTGTGTTTGATATGTGTTCCAGCCGCATGTGGCTGTGTATATTATGTTATGTACGTCAGTTTAAGGTCACCGGTACAGGGGAGACTCTGCCGATATTTTTCGGTAGGGTTTCCATGTGATTTTTAATCATACCGGTTAAGTAGAGTTAGTAGTTAAGTAACGGTCATCCTTAGAGAGTAGTAGTAGTAAGAAGGGTGGTCGTTACAGTTGGTATCAGAGCAGTTCCCATTCTCCAGCATCACACATCAGCACCATCCTTGCCGTCTTCAAGTAAGAAAGTATTTAATTTTCTTTTATTCTTTCTTTATTATTTGCAGTATATAATATCTGCTTATATGTGCTTAGGAAAGAAGAAAATTCATGTTTTAATTTTCTATGTTTTGATACATAAGCTTAGAAAGAATAGAGACAATATGGAAGTTTTGTTTCTTTTATATTTATATACATAAGTATCTTTAGAAAGAGTAGAGAAGATATTAAGCCTTTCAAGGACCACTAATGGATACGATGCGAGATGAATACTAGAGGACCGAGAAGTTAAGAGATTAAGAAACAAAGAAGTACCACTAGTAAAGGATAGTATAAGACAGAAATATCCAGAATTAGTCTAAGTTCGAGGACGAACTTTTTATAAGGTAGGGAGAATTGTAACACCCCAAATTTCATGATTTGGAATCCTAAAAGATCTTATTAAAATCTAGAAATATTTTAGAAAAATTATAGAGAATTTTAGGAATTTATAGAGTATTTTTATGCAATTTTTGGATTTCGTTTGGTATTTTTACCACGAGGAAGAAGTTTAAAAAAAAAAAAGAAATAAAAATGTTAAAGCTGGGTTTTGAACCCAAGACCCCGGACCCGAACCAGATGTTAACCGGACTCAGCCAACCAGCTGGTCTGCAAGAGTTTTGTTAATAAAGTATGAAATAAAATCTATATAAGCAGTTTTTTGGGAACAGAATTACCAAAATAAAAGGGAGCCGAGCAGAGTTCGAACACGCGACCTTTAACTCTCGCAAAAGTCGGCTGACCAGGTGGGCAAACGAAATTTTCTGTTTAGAAAAGGTAGGAAAATTATTTAACAAGTTAACAGAATATGAAGATTATAAAGAGGGATAAGTTGAGGTGGTAATTTCCCAAACCGAAAACCCTTTTCCTCTCCTTTCCTCTCCCGATCGCGAGCGACGGCGTCGGCTTCTCTCGGGCGGAAACGAAGAAGAGGGCTAAGGGCTTCACCACTATCTCCTCCTCCCGTGCGCCTTCTCCTCTCGAGCGACAGTGAAGAAGAAGCCCGTGAGCGCGGACACGAAGGGAAGAGGCCGAGATTGTGAGCTCCTCCGAAACCCTAGAGCTACCTTTCTCCTTCGGTAGTAAGCTCAAGAACAGCAAGGTAAGTCGCTTACTCACCTGCGGTAAGATAGTTTCGAGCCTTTGATTTAGAGTTTCTCTTGTTTGTGAATGTGCCGTGAGTTTTACAAAGAAGATTGTTCTTCCCCTTTTAAGCTTTCGGATTTGTTGTAAAGAATCTCGGAATTTCTACGGATTTGGTTTCTTCTTGCTTTAGAATTCTTGTTGTGAAGATTGGGTTTAGGGCTACTACCGTGAGACTCAAAGTAAGGATATGGAAGAGTTAAGTATGTTGAGTTGTTGGTTGCTGCCGTAAGCTTCCTTGTTTTGAATGATTGCTGCTGTGAAGTTGCTTGTGAAGCTTGCTGCCATGTTTTCTACTGTGAATTGTTATTTTAGATAATTGCTATCCATTTGTTTTCTGTGGGCAGACAGTGAGCACGAAGAAGTGCATAACTAGTACGTAGTTTCTTTGTGGACACTACAATGGGTAGTTATATGAGCAACTTTTCTTTATGCTATGCTTAGTTGGGAAGAATTAGATTGTGTAGATCCATTGGGTGCATGTTTTAGTATATCACGTGTTAACTTTTGTGATAACAGCAGTAATTTTCCTTATGCTCAGCTGGGTAAGGATTAATTTAGAATGGGTAAGTGTATCAAGTGTATGCTATTGGTTTCATGGATTAGGGCTATGAGTAGTAGGTTGTTAGAGACAATTTAGATCTCTTCTACTCTATAAAAGTGTAAGCTTTGTTTAGGTTTTACATGGGAATCAAACTTAGATTTCCTTATTATCTTAATTAGCATCGCAGTTTTGTTAGCATTTACTGCCATGAATTGAAGTTTATGTTGTTGGTTTTCTTTGCCATCTGATGAAGCATGTTTGAAGAAGTTAGATATGCTTTCTTTTGATTTGTCTCTGATATAGCATGCTTATAGAAGTCAGATTTTCTTTCCTTTGATTTGATTTTGTTGTAGCATGCCTATATTCTTTTTACGAGTTTAAGAAAAATATAAGAAAGATAAAGAAAAGAAAGAAAAAGGCCAAGGCCTTAAGTAGATCCCAAAGTCAAGACTTTAGGGATTTTGGCACACAAGGTGCTAAAGAAAATGCCGAGGCATTATATATCAGAAGTATTAAAAGATAACAAGTATTTTACTTTTATCAGTGGCACTATACTGGACTCTCTGTCCTTGGGCTGGGCTCCCATAGTCGTCCCTAGGTTTAGATAACCTAGTAGTAACGGCTCGGCCGACGGTCGACGGTCGACGACCATAGGGTCGCCAAATGGGCCGCCGAATGGGTCGGGTCGTTACAAAAGTAAAAGCACAGTTGCCGGGCCCAAGAAGAAGTTGATTATTATTTTGAAGTATTATAAGTATAAGTTTTTGAACAAGTAAAATGAGTTTTACATAAGTATAAAGTATTAAAGAATAAGTCTTTAAACAAGTGGAATAAGATTCAGAAGGTGTTTAGAATTCAGTAAGTTTAGTTCTTTATTCTACCATGTTTATCTAGTGGATGAGTAGTTTCATGTCTACCTATTAGATGAGTAGCATGATTAACTATTAGAATTACATGAGTAGATTTCTTAGCTTGTCTTTGCTATTAGTTTGACATGAGCAGTTATGTTTATGCTTTATTTCTTTTTAGAGCATATAGTTTTTAGTTCTTTTCGTATACATGCACATTCGTGATTTTGTGAGTTAGATAGCTCTTACTAAGCAAATTTTGCTTATAGACTACACTTCCTCTTACTGCAGATACAGGAAAGGAAAAGATATAGAAAGGAAGGCGACAAGGTGGCGCGGATGGTGTGTGATGCCAGGACTATGGAAGCCTTGGGACTTAGTTTAAGAATTTATTAAGATTGCCATTTATTAAGAATGTATTAGATGAGTCATTTAGTCTTCCGCTGTTAGTTAATTGTATATTTTTATTTTGTTTCCGCTATTCATTACTTGCATGATTTGATTTCATTAAACTGCATGGTGATGTTATTCCTTCTGTGTGTTTGATATGTGTTCCAGCCGCATGTGGCTGTGTATATTATGTTATGTACGTCAGTTTAAGGTCACCGGTACAGGGGAGACTTTGCCGAAATTTTTCGGTAGGGTTTCCATGTGATTTTTAATCATACCGGTTAAGTAGAGTTAGTAGTTAAGTAACGGTCATCCTTAGAGAGTAGTAGTAGTAAGAAGGGTGGTCGTTACAGTACTAACCACTTAATATAAATAGGGAAATTAAGTGGGGAAATTATTATTTGATCGACAACTTTCCCGTCACCCTCACCGCCGACTTCTCTCTCTCCCGCACCCTCTCGGCGCACAAGCCCTATAACACCTAGGGTTCAATCCCTAGGATCGTAGAAGCACCTCCCGGCGACAACTCCGGCACGAGGACGCTCCCCTCCGCGACAAGAAAGCATAGACGTAAGAAGATCGCCGAAAAGATCTTCTTCTTTGGAAAACTTAGCGATTGGATTGTAAGAAAACCTAGCGCAGGATATAAGTAACCCCTCACCTGTGGTATAAGTAGCTAATTATATGCTTTTATGTTCTTAGTTCGCTTTTATACACTTAGTGCAGCCATATGCAGAATTAGAGAACGCCAGGTGCTCGATAAAATGCCTAGTACAGTTATATGCTACAGTAGGCGTTTTAATAGTTCAGTTAAATGTCATAGATGCATTTTTAAATAGTATACATAGCCTTGCTTCAGTTTATATGGGACTACGGTCCAATGGGTGGGCTCCCATAGTCGCCTCTAGGTTCAGATAACCTAGCTCTAGGTTCAGATAACCTAGAAAAAGCAAGATAAGATAAATTAGTTATAAACAGTATTTTACTTTTATCTGTGGCACTGTACTGGACTCTCAGTTGTCTTTGGGTTGGGCTCCTATAGTCGTCCCTAGGTTTAGATAACTTACTAGATTTGGGACTTGTAACACCCATAGGGTCCTTAGCAAAATTCTAGAATATTCTATCATGAATAAAGAAAAATATATATATGCTTTAGTTGAATTTTGCTCCTAGCCGAACACTTAAACAAATAAAATAGAAATAAAAATACATAAGATCTAGGACTTGAACTCTAGATCTCTCATTTGATGCCTGAATAAGATAACCACTAGACCAAGAGAAATTATTATTAGGAAATAGAGGGAAACCATAATTAAATGTAAGAAGAAAAGACTCTTCTCTTAGAAGGAGAAGTAAGAGTTGTCTTCTCCCTCTCTAATGAAGAGATGCTCTAGAATATTCCTTTCTTACTCACCAAGAAGGGATGTATCTAGACTTTTCTCTTAATTATGAAGAGAGTAAAAGAAAGGAGGATGAAAAATATATTTTCCTTCCTCCTCTCATAAGGAATAAAAGGAGGAAATTAAAGATGAGTTGTCATTTGCTCTCATTTTCCTCCTACTCTCCCTCACCGTGACCTCTCTCTCCCTCTCATCCTCTTGCCGAGACCAAGGAGAAAGGAAGCTCTCCTCTAGGAAGGATTCACAAGCAAGGTTCCCTCCTTAGAGAATTTAGCGAAGGAAGTGAGTATTCCCCTCACTGCAGTACAAGTTGTTGTCGAATCAATTGTTAAGTTTTTTCCAAGAGTTTTCAAAACCGTAAAATTTTTCTTGTGGGTTTTGATGGATGATCTTTTAGGGTCAACAAGTTTCAAGCTATGTTTTATAAAAAAAAAAAGAAAAAAAAAAGGGAAATCTAAACCCTCACTATGAATATTTCGGCCAAGAGACAAAAGAGGGTTAAGGCTAGGTCCTTTTTCTTGTGAGAACATGCTTGATTTCATACTTATATGATATGTGAATTTTATGTGTTGATAGTTAAGTTCTCATTCTTCATGTTGTGACAAAAACAAGGAGATTTCTATATATATGTTTCGGCCAACATGACTTATAGGCCTTAGGTCAAGAATTTTGCATAGAAACCATAGTAGTTGTACTCTTTTATGATGTATGAATTTTTACATGTGGATAACTTAATTTTTTATGCTTGATATGGAATGAAAAATCATGAAACCCTACTGATATGTTTCGGCCAAATTTAGATAAATAAGTTAGGGTTATAATTTTGAACTCAAATAGTCTCATTCATGAAGTATGGTGACTTGTATGTGCTTGTACAATGCCTTGTATATACTTAGATTAAGTTTGCATGTTATATGGTTAAGTTATATGATTCATATGGAATAAAATGATATGAAACCCTACTGATATGTTTCGGCCAAGTTGAGATAAATAGGTTAGGGTTAAAGTTTTGAGCTCAAATAGGCTTATTCATGAAGTATAATGCCTTGTATATGCTTGTATAGTGCCTTGTATATGCTTAGATCAAATTTGCATGTTATATGTTTAAGTTGTATGCTTCATATGGAATTGAATGATATGAAACCCTACTGATATGTTTCGGCCAAGTTGAGATAAATAGGTTAGGGTTAAAGGTTTGAACTCAAATAGGCTTATTCATGAAGTATAATGCCTTATATATGCTTGTATAGTGTCTTGTATATGCTTAGATCAAATTTGCATGTTATATGTTTAAGTTGTATGCTTTATATGGAATGAAATGATATGAAACCCTACTGATATGTTTCGGCCAAATTGAGATAAATAGGTTAAAGTTAAAGTTTTGAACTCAAATAGGCTTATTCATGAAGTATAGTGCCTTGTATATGCTTGTATAGTGCCTTGTATATGCTTAGATCAAATTTGCATGTTATATGTTTAAGTTGTATGATTCATATGGAATAAAATGATATGAAACCCTACTGATATGTTTCGGCCAAATTGAAATAAATGAGTTAGGGTTAGAGTTTTGAACTCAAACATGCTTATTCATGAAGTATAATGCCTTGTATGTGCTTAGGTCAAGTTTACATGTTATGTGGATAAGTTTTATGCTTCATATGGAACCAAATGATATAAGAACCCTACTGATGTGTTTCGGCCAAATTGAAATAAATGGGTTAGGGTTAGAGTTTTGAACTCAAACATGCTTATTCATGAAGTATAATGCCTTGTATGTGCTTAGGTCAAGTTTACATGTTATGTGGATAAGTTTTATGCTTCATATGGAACTAAATGATATAAGAACCCTACTGATATGTTTCGGCCAAATTGAGATAAATGGATTAAGGTTAGAGTTTTGAACTCAAACATGCTTATTCATGAAGTATAATGCCTTGTATGTGTTTAGATCAAGTTTACATGTTATGTGGGTAAGTTCTATGCTTAATATGGAATGAAATGAGGATGAAACCTACTGATGTGGTTCGGCCAAGATGGATTAATTGGGTTAGGAAAGAGTTTAAACCTAACTAAACATGTTATGTATTCTCATGATATGTAGCCTTTGATATATGAGTAGATTAAGCTTTCATGCTTCATGATATGATGAAAATATGCCTTATGATATGTTGCATTGCTATGTCTTATGATATGATATGCCATGTTCATGATATGATATGATAGACTTATGACATGATATGCCATGTTAATGATATGATATGCTAGACTCATGATATGATATGCCATGTTCATGATATGTATGCTAAGTTCATGAGATGATATGCCATGTTTGATGATATGAAAATGACATGTTATACTTTATGTTATGATAAGAACATGTTATGTTTCATAATGCATGTATGAATGGCTTATGTAAGAAGAAAAGCCTAAAGAGTTGCTTCCCTTAAGCTGGGACCAAGAGCACTCTTCATGTTATGGAAAAGAGTTGCTTCCCTTAAGTTGGGATCAAGAGCACTCTTCATGCTATGGTAAAAGAGATGCTTCCCTTAAGTTGGGATCAAGAGCTCTCTTAATGATATGACAAGAATTATGACATGTATGATATGATGAGATATGATATGCATGATATTTTACTTTGTATGGCTTGTACCAAGGGTGGGCTCCATAAGCGCCCCGGGGTCGACGGACTATGAACGGACCTCGTTAAGGGATGGGCTCCTCAGTACGCCCCTAGGTCGACGGACTATGAACGGACCTAGATCCCTAGTAGGTTCGGGGCTAGCTACCCTGTCCTAGGGATTGCGCGCATTTATGTTACATGTGGTACAAGCCAGGGTCCTTCTCATGATGATGATATGATATTCAAGTATGTATACTATATGTTTTGAAAGAAGCATGATGCATATGTGCATTCCATGATACATGTTTTAAAAATATACATATTGCATCTACATGCACATATTTATGAAATTATGTTTATGCACCCTTATGAACAGGTATGAGTTATGATACATGTTACATGATATGATAGGTTTCATGATATGTGCTTACAGAATGTGATATGAATCATGATATGCACTCACATGATATACTTTGATATGTTATGCTCCTTATGTGATATGATATATTATGTTCTGCTTTTTCTACATGTTATGTTATGTTATGTTTTTTTCGGATTTATGGGTAGGCAAGGACCTCACTAAGCCTTTGGCTTATAGCTACACGTTTTCCTTGTACTGCAGATAAAGGCAAGGAATGGATCAATTAAGGGGAGTAGCAGGAAAGGTGATGGATGTGTGTGGAAGTGCTCGATGGATAGATCTACTTAAGTTTTGGAACTTATAATTAGTTAAGTTGTGCATGTGAACTAAGTTGGACCCTATGCTTATGATGATGATTTCAGCTAGTATTTCATACACTTATGATATTTTACTCATGTTAGAATAATGATGATATGATGAAATGTTCAGTATGCTTTGATTCACATGCCATGATAAGTAAACTAAATGCATATGATAAAAGAAAAGAAAATTTTCAAATAAGTCTTCCGCTGCCATGAATCCATATGCATTAGTAATTGATGTCTATGTTTCAGTGACGTCCGTCCCTCCGGGGTGGCCTTAGTGCTACCTGGAAGGGCGGGCGTTACAGGACTTGCTACCTCGGGCTTAGTTAGGGACGCGCACACAACAAGTACAGTTGTCGGGCCCATCAGTAGCATTATTACTATTTTTATCTATTTATGAAAATAGTTTTTCAAACTTCACAAACCAGATATGTGAATACAACTTAACTTCAGTTTAGTTTTCTTATTGTTATAACAAATAGCTTAGCTTGTGTATCAGTTTAGTTGCTTGTTGATACAATGAATACCTTTATGTTCAGTACTTGATTAGCATGACTTGTATGTCCATATGCCATGTTTTAGCATTATCAGCATGATCATCAACATGTATTTCAAAAAGTATCATTGAAAGCATGATTTCTTCGAATGCATGTTTTTGTGAGGTAGATGGTTTTACTAAGCTCTCAAGATTATAGTTTCCTTTTTCCTTATACTGCAGATAAAGGTAAAGGGAAGATGGATTAGCGGAGGCTGGAGGGCAATGCGATCAGATGTGTGTGAGAAGGAACTTGGAATAAAGGCTCTTTGGAAATAGCCCACCTAAAGATTTAATATTTATGTTTTGGTTACTTTTCTGCATTTTTAGGATGTTAAGTATCATGAATTATGAAAGTATGTACCATGCCATGCCTAAACTTCTAGTTACCTTGACGTTAGTAACAAACTACGAACAATGACAATAGTGGCATGCCTAGAACTCTTGTGATTAGTGTTAAGTTGATACATTTACACCTTATCTGGATTAGTGGTGAAATACAGCAGAAATCGCAGAAATCAGAGCTCCAATCGATCAGCCGATCGATTGGAGGGTCCTCAATCGATCAGCCGATCGATTGGAGGGTCCTCAATCGATCAGCCGATCGATTGGGGAGTGATTTCCCGCGTACAGAAAGCTGAAGAATCGATCAGCTGATCGATCGGACATGGATCAATCAGCCGATCGATTGGGAGATAATTCTGTGCAAACAGGCAGTTGAGTCAATCAACTGATCGATTGAAGAGTCCTCGATCGATCAGCCGATCGATTAAAACACGACTTCCGCGTACAGAGAGCTGCTGAATCGATCATAGGATCGATTGACCAGACTGGATCGATCAGATGATCGATTCCGAATTTACCCCCGTGCACAGTAGCACGTTGAATCGATCAGTGAATCGATCAAACAACTCCAATCGATCAGCCAATCGATTGGAAAGTCTGATTTTGGTTCTGTGATCAGAAAGAAAGTTTAGGTCCCTTTCTTTAGCATGTGTATAGCAATGAAAAAAAAAGTATTGGGAACATTGAATTCCAGATTTTATAACAAATAGTAGAATTCTTAATTAGTTTAGCTTTCCGCATGAAATAGTTTAGCATAATGTAACCCCCAGCCTCGCAGCCTAGACAGTAGGAGGCGGGTTGTTACAGAGTGGTATCAGAGCAAAGTTCCATACTTCCTCCACACACACATCAGCATTGAACCTGCAGCTTCCAAGTAAGAATATCTCTCACTTTATTTATGTTTCTTGCTTTCATGTTTATAGATAACTAAAGCTTGTTATATATGATAACATCTAACATGATAATAGTAGTTAGATACATATGATAGTATTAGTTATGTATGTCATCTATTCCTCTAGAAATTGGTACGAGGACGCCCAGCTAGAAAGGCACCCTCTACTGAGCCCCAGCATGTGGCAGGCAGCTCAGTGCCTCCCCCAGACCTTACAGAGGTAGTGGCTCAGTTACAGAAGCAATTAGTTGAACAACAACAGGAGATAGCCACCCTAAGGGCTAATCAGCAGAACACTCCCACTATCACTCTAGAACCTAACTTAGCAACCCTAGTAGTGATAGAGGTTCCACCAGTCCAACCTGCAGCACCAGTTGCCCCAGCAGCAGGGGAAAGAAGGGAAGCCTATCTGATCCAGTGGGAGAAGATCAAGCCAGAAAACTTCTCAGGCACCAGTGAACCATGGGATGCCTAAGCCTGGTTCAAAATACTGGAGAGTACGATGGAGCTTCTGGACTGGCCAGAATATGAAAAGGTGAAATGCACCTCCTTCTGCCTAGCAGGAGACGCACGTATGTGGTGGGAGAGGATTAAAGCGAAGTGCCCAGTGAACCAGATGACATGGGCTGACTTCGAGAGAGAATTCTTTGAGGAGTTCTTTCACATGCGGGTCACAAACCGCCACTACGACGAGTTCACTGAATTTCGTCATGGCAACCTTTCAGTTGAGGAAGCCATGAAGAAATTCAACAGACTGGCTCGTCTATGCCCTGAATTAGTCAGCATTGAAAGAGAACGAGTCTGGTTGATGCTTAAAATGCTAAGGCCGGAAATAGCAATGAACGTGGCCAGCGGCGTTCATAGGCCGCAAACTACAGAAGAACTAGTAAGCAGTGCTATGTCCACCAAGCATTACCAGAACAACATCAAGCAGTAGAAGCAAGACTTCTCAGAATCCAAAGGTCAAGGAGGCTCAGGTACTCAGAAACACCAGGGCCACAGCTCTAACTGGAAAGGGAACTCCAGTCACAAACGTAAACCAGGGAGTTACCCAAAAGGAGGACCAGCTAGTAAACAGCCTAGTTATCCCAAGTGTTCTACTTGTGGGAAGTTCCACCCTGGAGTTTTCCGCAAGGGAACACGAGGATGCTTCGAATGTAGCCAGGAAGGGCAATGGCTAAGCAATGCCCGAACAAGACCAGTTTTCCCCCACCGCAGCCGATTCAGTATGGAGGTAACCCAGCGCAGTTATATTTGATGCAGGCTGCTATAGATGGTCCACACATCATTCAGGGTAGACTAGAAGCTCCCTCAGCCACAACGAACGCGAGGATCTACTCACTCACCAGAGAGGACTTAGCGAATGCCTCGACAGTTGTTACAGGTCAAATTAGTATTTTACAGCAAAGTGCAACTGTCTTATTCGATACTGGGGCAACCCATTCTTATATATCCAGGGCATTCACCGAAAAGTTAGCAATAACTCCAGATGCACTTAGTGGTCAATTTTTGACAACACTACCTTCAGGAGAAATTATGGCATCCACGCACTGGCTCTGAGCAGTGCCAGTCATTATAGTAGGCAGGGAGCTTTTTGGTGATCTAATAGTGCTAGAGATGGTTGACTACGACGCCATCTTGGGAATGGACTTTCTGATCAAGTACGGTTCCTCTATAGAGTGCCGTAAACAGAAAGTTGTATTCTAACCTGAAGCAGGAGTGCAGTTTGGGTGCATCGGAGAACCAAAGAGAAAGGCCAAGAAGTTTCTCTCAGCTCTAAAAAGCACAGAAGTTACTAGATTCAGGATGTACAGGGTTCCAAGCACATGTAGTCAGTACCAGTCAGAACAAGGACCAAAAGCTAGAAGAAGTCTGAGTTGTATTTGACTACCCAGCAGTCTTCCCTGAGGAATTACCGGGCCTAGCACCAGATAGAGAGATTGAATTTGAGATAGAACTCATCCCCGGTACGAATCCCATCTCCAAAGCACCCCACCGCATGGCTCCAGCCGAACTGAAGGAACTTCAGAAGCAACTACAAGAGCTGCTTGACAAGGGTTTCGTACGCCCTAGTCACTCACCATGGGGAGCCCCTGTATTGTTCGTGAAGAAGAAGGACGGGAGCATGCGTCTGTGTATAGACTACCGGGCACTAAACCAAGTCACGATTAAGAACAGGTATCCTCTTCCCAGGATAGATGACCTGTTCGATCAGCTAAAGGGAGCAGCAATATTCTCTAAAATAGACCTCAGATCAGGATATCACCAGGTGAGAGTTAAAGAAGGTGATAAATCCAAGATGACTTTCAGGACCAGATACGGACATTATGAGTTCGTAGTCATGCCCTTTGGTGTGACGAATGCTCTAGCTACTTTCATAGACCTCATGAATTGAGTATTCAGAGAATACTTAGATAAGTTTGTTATCGTGTTCATCGACGATATTCTTATCTATTCCAGAACTCAGGAAGAACACGCAGAGCACCTGAAGATAGTACTGCAGACCCTTCAGCAGAATCAGCTGTACGCCAAGTTCACGAAATGTGAATTCTGGCTCGATCAGGTATCCTTTTCTGGGTCACATCATCTCCAGAGATGGTATCATGGTAGACCCTAGTAAGATAGAGGCTGTGAGTAAGTGGAAAAGACCTAAGAACACCAGTGAAATCAGAAGCTTTCTGGGACTAGCAGACTATTACAGAAAATTTGTAGAGGATTTCTCTAGGATAGCCTCCCCATTGACAGCTCTCACCAGGAAGAACAGGAAATTTCAGTGGGAAGAGGACTGTGAGAACAATTTCATGGAGCTCAAAAGAAGATTGACCAGTGCACCCATTCTAACTCTGCCAGAAAATACAGACAGCTTTGATATTTACAGTGATGCATCTAAATTGGGACTAGGAGCAGTACTGATGCAAAATGGCAAGGTGATCACCTACGCCTCCAGATAACTCAAGGACTATGAGAGGAACTACCCTACTCATGACCTTGAGCTTGCAGCAGTTGTCTTCGCCCTCAAAATTTGGAGACACTACTTGTATGGAGCTTAGTTCAGAGTGTATACAGATCATCAGAGTCTGAAGTACTTCTTCACTCAGAAGGATCTGAATATGCGACAGAGCATGTGGCTCGAGCTGGTCAAGCTAAGGACTATTACATAGACATCCTCTACCACCCAGGAAAATCCAATAAGGTGGCAGACACACTTAGCAGGAAGTCCAGTGCTACCTTACTATCCTTAGCAGCCATGTCACCGCCCCTATAGAAGGAAATTATAGATTTCGGTCTCGAACTTATAGTTGGACAACTCTCTACTATGACATTAGCATCTACCTTGCTTGGTGACATCCAGACATCTCAGGATCAGGACCCTAAAATTCAGAAAGTCAAGCAAGAGTTAGCAGAATCAGAAAGTGGAGGGTTCAGAGTATCCGATAGTGGGGTATTGTATTTTGGTGACAGACTTTGCGTTCCAAATCAGGAGGAACTACGGAGGAAGATTTTAGACGAGTCTCACAGGACTCCTTATGCGATGCATCCTCGTTCCACTAAGATGTACCAAGACTTAAAGAAACGTTTTTGGTGGCCTGGAATGAAAAGAGACATCGCTAGATATGTCAGTATCTGTCTGACCTGTCAGAGGATCAAGGCAGAACACCAGAGACCAGGAGGAGTTCTGCAGCCTATTCAGATTCTAGAATGGAAGTGGGAGGATATTTCTATGGATTTCATAGTGGGACTACTCAAAACCACGAATGGTTTTGATACCATCTGGGTAGTAGTCGACAAATTGAATAAATCAGCTCACTTCTTAGCTATTAGGATATCCTACTCCCTGGAGCAACTAGCTCAGTTGTATCTCAAAGAGATCGTCAGACTGCATGGAGTTCCACGGACCATCATTTCAGACAGAGACAGTAGATTCACATCACACTTCTGGGAGTGTGTACAGTCAGCATTGGACACCAGGTTAAAGTTTAGCACAGCCTTCCATCCTCAGAAAGATGGTCAGACGGAGTGAGTAAATCAGGTACTCGAAGATATGCTCCGAGCATGTGCCCTAGACTTCAAGGGAAGTTGGTGCAAATATCTGTGTTTAGCAGAAGTTGCATACAACAATAGCTATCAAGCCACTATCGGTATGGCACCCTACGAGGCTCTCTACGGGCGGAGGTGTAGATCTCCAATCTGTTAGTATGAAAGTGGTGAACAGAAAGAACTAGATCATTAGACAGATCTAGTAGCTGTAACACCCACGAAATTATAAGATAAGTATATGAGTATTATTTTCTTTAGAGCATAGAAATAAAAAGAATAAGAGAAAAGGGAAAATAGAAACAAAAATAGAATAAGAAGAGGTGAGGTCAAGGATTTGAACCTTGAACCTCCCACAAATAATAGAGATAAATTGATTGTATGATAACCACTAGGATAATGAATAATATATGGATAGAAAAGAATGGAATTTTAGTGAAAGGTGAGAAGAAAATAAAAGAAAACTAAGCAAAAGAGCAAGAGAAAACCAAGTTGCTTACCTTCTCTTCCTCTTGGTTAAGAAAAGAAGCAAGCAAAAGATGAATTGCCTACTTCCCTCCCTCTCTCTATTTTCGTGGGAATTAAAGGAATGAGAGAAAAGAGGAGTTGAGGGAATGAATAAATACATGCTTCATTTACATAGGAATAAATTGGATTGGGAGAAGAAAAACAAGAGATTAAATCCTTTTTCTTCCTCCTTCCTTCTCTTTCTTCATTCTCCACTGAAACCAAGAGCCTTCCCTCTCCTTACTCCAAAAGCTAAGCTAAGTTCCTCTCCAAGAAAACTAAAGTTAGAGGAGAAGCCTTCAAGATCTATCCCTTCCAAGCAAGAGAAGCAAAAGGAGGTACAAGAAGAAGAAGCTCTCTTCTTCCTTGGCACTTAGGATACCTTTTTCTTTAAGAAAAACCACAAGCGAAAGGATGTAAGTTTCCCTCACCTGTGGTACAATAGCTTGTGTGTTTTCTATGAGATTTGGTTACATAAAAACCTAAGATAACTTCATGAAAAATTTCGGCCAAGACAAGACCAAAAAGAAGGACCTAGGAAATATAAAGACCTAAATTTTAACATGCTCAATATGCTTCTTGTAACATGTATCTTAAGGTAGGGATTTATCTAATGTTCATATGCTAGAATGTTTGATTGGAACTTAGAGTCATACCCTTAGACTCTCGGCTAAACATGAATAAAGGAGATAGGTAAGTTGAGACTCAAACCAAGCATGCTCCTTTTTGTTTTATGATAAGTACTTCATGATGAGAAAGTTGTTAACATGATATGCTGATGCCTATATGATGAATAAATTTGATTCCATGCTCCTAAGTATTCGGCCATGATAGGATTAGGGGCCTAGAAAAATTGTTAAACCTAAACTAATCATGCCATGATCCTCCTTAAGACAAGTTATGAAATTAATATGACATGCTCATGTTGTAGTGAGGTTAGAACATGTTTTCATGCTCCATGAACTTTCGGCCACAACAAGTTTAAGGGCCTAGGAAACTTAGAATCTAACCTAATTATGCTCATGTTATTCCTTGAAATAATTACTATGAAATTTGTTTAGGGTTCTCATGCTTTTATGACACTTGAACCCTAGATTCAAGCCTTACAAGTTTCGGCCACAATCATGTTTAAGGGCCTAGGAAACTTAGAATCTAATCTAATTATGCTCATGTGCTCCTTGAAATAATTGCTATGAAATTTGTTTAGGGTTCTCATGCTTTTATGACACTTGAACCCTAGATTCAAGACTTACAAGTTTCGGCCACAATCATGTTTAAGGGCCTAGGAAACTTAGAATCTAACCTAATTATGCTCATGTTGTTCCTTGAAATAATTGCTATGAAATTTGTTTAGGGTTCTCATGCTTTTATGACACTTGAACCCTAGATTCAAGCCTTACAAGTCTCGGCCACAACATGTTTAAGGGCTTAGGAAACTTAGAATCTAACCTAATTATGCTCATGATGTTCCTTATAATAATTGCTATGAAATTGGTTTAGGGTTTCCATGTTTTTTTTGATACTTGAAACCTAGTTCCAAGCCTTATAGGTTTCGGCCACAACAAGTTTAAAGGCCTAGGAAACTTGGAACCTAACCTAATTATGCTCATGATGTTCCTTGTAATATTTGCTACGAAATTGGTTTAGGGTTCACATGCTTGAATGATGATTTTTAACCCAATGTAATGCTTGATAAGTTTCGGCCATGATGAGTATATAAGCTTAGGAAACCTAGAACCCTACCTAAAAATGCTCATGATGTTTCTTTATGGTATATGAAATGATATTGGTTTAGGGTTCACATGCTTGTATGTGGTTTTTTTTACCTAAATTACAACTATATGTTTCGGCTAATATATGACATTAGGGTTAGAAATCTAAATAAGATTTTCATGTTTCTCACATGCAACGTTTTGTGATGTGGTAAGAACTTGCTATGTTTCTATGTTTAATTATGTGCACTTATGATCTATGTATGATGGTAACCCTTATGCTGTGCTATGTGCCCAAGTTATACATGCTATTTATGATGAGCTGTGTGCCCAATTTATGCATGATATTTATGATGAGCTGTGTGCCCAAACTATGCATGTATTTATGATGTGCTGTGTGCCCAAATTTTACATACCATTATGATGAGCTGTGTGCCCAAATTCTATATGGTATGATATGATAAGAAATATGATGTGTATGAATTAATAAGAACCATGATATGTATGACATGCTACTTTACTTTATATGGCTTGTACCAAGAGTGGGCTCCATAAGCGCCCCTGGGTCGATGGACTAGAAACGAGCCTCGTTAGGGATGGGCTCCTAAGTGCCCCTAGGTCGATGGACTAAGAAATGTGCCTAGTATATATGCCTGGTAGGGTTCAAGACTTGCTACCTTGGACCTACATAGGATGTGCGCATTTATGTATGTGGTACAAGCCGGGGCCCTAATCATGTTATGATTATGTTTAAGTATGTATGTAATAAGTTTTCAAACGACATGTTGCATATATTATTGCATGAATCATGTTTTTGAAAGTCATCTCGCATAACACTTTATGATTATGTTACGATATACCATGATGCTTATGATTATGACATGTTATGTTAGGATGAACTTTATGATTATGTTATGATATGCTATGATCATGATTATGTTATGCTAGGATGCACCTTATGATTTTATCATGATATGTCATAATGCTTATGATTATGTTATGTTATGTTAGGATAAATTTATAATTATGTTATGATATGTTATGCTCATGATTATGTTATGCTAGGATACACTTTATGATTTTATTATGATATGCCATGATATCTTACGATTATGTTATGATATGATGCTTCTATACATGATATGATGAGTTGTCTTTATGCTTTATGCCTTGGAGTTTTAGTTATGCTATACGGTTTTTGTGAGTAGGAAAGGATCTTACTGAGCCTTGAGTGCTCACAGCTTACTTTCCTTGTACCAAAGATAAGGGCAAGGAATGGATGTACTAAGGGAGCTGCAGGAGGGGGCAAGAAGGACGTGTGTAGTAGTGACTCGGCTAAAGAGAAAGACCTGCTTCTAGTTAATAAGAATTATGTTTATGTCGTTCTTTTATGACTCCATGACATTTCCTCATACTCTTTAGTATTATGGTTTAAATTTATGTTAAGCATGTTATGTGACTCATATAATAGGGAATTAGTGATAATGTTTTGAAAAGTAAAGAAAAAGTTTTAAAATATACTATCGATAAGACTTCCGCTGTTTTAAGAAGAAAAGATAAGTAACCCCTGTCAGCTTAAGCAGGAAGGGGCGGGGCGTTACAGTTTGGTATCAGAGCCAGGTTTAGCCTTTTCACTACACACATGTTAAGCCTCCATCCTGCTGCTCCAAGTAATAATCTATATGCTTAAATTAATTCTTCTATGATGCTTTAATATTATGCATGTTTACTTTTTTTTTTTTTTATGATGTTAAGTCACAGTTCTAGTTTAGGTATGCATGATGGTAGGATAGGAATAATAACGATCTTATGTTAGTCTGGATAGAAATAACGATAATTTATTGTTATTTAATGAAGATAAGCATGGCTAGGAGACGTGCTACCCGAGCAGATGAGACAGCAACTCCACCAGATCTGACTCAGGTAGTTACCGACTTCCAGCGTCAGATCACGGAGCAACAACAGCTGATCACGACCTTGATGGGTCAGCAAGAAAATCTTGCCACCCCGCCAGAAAATCAAAATGCAATGCCCGTCATCCCAGTAGTTGCACCAGTACCACCAATAGCCCCTGCCCCAGTGGTCAGACAGGAGACCTACTTGATACAGTGGCTAAGGCTAAAGCTGGAAAATTTCTCAGGTACTTGCGAGCCATGGGACGCTCAGGCTTGGTTCAAGACAGTGGAAAGCATAGTGGAGTTACTGGACTGTCCCGTATCGGAAAAGATCAAATGTGTATCATTCTATTTTTCCGGAGACGCAAGGATGTGGTGGGAAAGAGTAAAGGCAAAGAGACAGATTAATCTGATGAATTGGACGGACTTCGAGACAGAGTTCTTCGAGGAGTTCTTCCATATGCAAGTGACGAACCGACATTACGACGAGTTCACTGAGTTTCGGCAAGGTGACCTATCAGTGAACGAAGTAGTAAAACGCTTTAACCGTTTGGCACGCCTATGTCCAGAGTTGGTTCACACAGAAAGAGAAAGGGTCAGACTGATGCTGAAGATGCTTCGACCCGAGATAGCACTGAACGTGGCCGGCGGAGTTAATAGACCGCAGACTACAGAGGAATTGGTCAGCAGTGCCCTAATCACAGAACATTATCAGAAAGCGATGAACGAGAATAAGAGTCAGGCCCGAACAGAAGGACAGAGACCCTTAGGTAGCAAAACAAGCTGGAAAGGGACCTCTACCGGAAAAAGGAAACAATGGGACAATGCTAAAGGTGGCTCAGGGAATAAGCAACCGAAATACCCCAAGTGCACTATTTGCGGAAAGCTGCATTCCGGAGTATGCCACAAGGGTACAAGAAGGTGCTATAATTGCGGAGGAGAAGGACATCTGGCCAGAGACTGCACTAACCGGGTTCAGGCACCACCCCAACAGAACAACCAGAATAAGAGTACCCCCTCACAACTACATCAGATGCAAGCTACTATTGAAGGAACACCGATTAGCCAAGGGAGATTGGAAGCTCCGCCAACTACAACGAACGCCAGGGTTTTCTCGCTTACTAAAGAAGATGTGGCAAGTGCCTCTACTGTCGTTACAGGTCAGCAGCCTATTTTCAGTCAGTATGCTTTAGTATTATTTAATACTGGGGCGACACATTCGTTCGTCTCAGCACCATTTACGAAGAAATTAGACATGCCACCCCAAACACTAAATGGCACGTTCTTAACAACCCTACCATCCGGGGAAGTTATGCCATCGGATCATATGCTGCGGGCCGTACCTATCCGAATCACAGACAGGGAACTCTACTGTAATCTGATATTACTCGACATGCGGGATTATGACATTATACTGGGCATGGACTTCCTGAGCAAGTACGACGCCTCAATCGAGTGCCGTAAGAGGAAGGTAGTCTTCCGACCTGAAGCTGAACCGATGTTTGAATTTATTGGGGAATCTAGGAAAGAAACTGAAAGATTCTTTTCAGCTGTAAAGGCACAGAAGATGTTAGAAAAAGGATGTACTGGATTTCTAGCGCATGTGGTGGATACAAGTCAAACCGGGGGCCAGAAGCTAGAAGAGGTCAGGGTAGTATGCAACTATCCGGAAGTATTTCTGATGAATTACCGGGATTAGCCCCTGATAGAGAAATAGAATTTACGATTGAATTAGTTCCGGGTACTAAACCAATCTCTAAAGCACCTTTCCGGATGGCGCCGACTGAGTTGAAGGAACTTCAAGAACAGCTACGGGAGTTACTCGACAAGGGACTTATTCGCCCTAGTCACTCTCCATGGGGAGCTCCGGTACTGTTTGTGAAAAAGAAGGATGGGTCTTTGCGAATGTGTATAGACTATCGAGCGCTGAACAATGCGACGATCAAGAACAGATTCCCTCTTCCACGGATCAACGATTTGTTCGACCAATTGAAGGGAGCAACTGTCTTCTCAAAGATTGACCTAAGGTCCGGCTATCATCAAGTGAAAGTGAAACAAGATGATATACCAAAGACAGCCTTTCGAACAAGATACGGACACTATGAGTTCGTAGTTATTCCATTCAGAGTGACAAATGCCCCTGCTGTGTTCATGGATTTGATGAATCGGGTATTTGCAGCATATCTCGATAAATGTGTGATCATCTTCATTGACAATATTCTCATCTATTCAAGAACCCAGGAAGAACATGCCGAACATCTGAATATTGTACTGCAGATTCTCTGAGAAAAAAAACTATATGCAAAGTTCTCCAAATGCGCATTCTGGCTAGACCGAGTAATATTCTTGGGTCATGTCATCTCCAAGGATGGAGTCATGGTAGATCCAAGCAAGATTGAAGCCGTAAGTAACTGGAACAGACCAAAAAGTGCCAGCGAAATCAGAAGTTTTCTAGGATTAGTAGGCTACTACAGGAAGTTCGTAGAGGATTTCTCTAAAATTGTAGCTCCTATGACGGTTCTCACCAAGAAAAATAAAAAGTATAAATGGACGGAAGACTGCGAGAAGAGTTTTACGGAACTGAAACGGAGACTGACCAGTGCTCTGATTCTTACTCTTCCGGAAAGTAACAAAGGCTTTGATATGTATAGCAATGCTTCCTTATTAGGACTTGGAGCTGTACTCATGAAAGACGGCAAAGTCATCGCCTATGCCTCTAGACAACTTAAAGAGCATGAAATAAATTACCCCATTCATGATTTAGAACTAGCAGCGGTGGTCTTCGCTCTAAAAACATGGAGGCATTACTTATATGGGACCTAGTGCAGAATTTATACAGACCACCAGAGTTTGAAATATTTCTTCACGCAGAAAGACCTAAATATGAGACAACGCAGATGGCTCGAGCTAGTCAAGGATTATGATTGCGAAATCTTTTATCACCCCGGGAAAGCGAACAAGGTAGCCGATGCACTCAGCCGGAAGTCCGGTACCACCTGACATCGCTATTCTAAGTTCGAGGACGAACTTTCTATGAGGTATGGGGTACTGTAACACCCACGAAATTATAAGATAAGTATATGAGTATTATTTTCTTTAGAGCATAGAAATAAAAAGAATAAGAGAAAAGGGAAAATAGAAACAAAAATAGAATAAGAAGAGGTGAGGTCAAGGATTTGAACCTTGAACCTCCCACAAATAATAGAGATAAATTGATTGTATGATAACCACTAGGATAATGAATAATATATAGATAAAAAAGAATGGAATTTTAGTGAAAGGTGTGAAGAAAATAAAAGAAAACTAAGCAAAAGAGCAAGAGAAAACCAAGTTCCTTACCTTCTCTTCCTCTTGGTTAAGAAAAGAAGCAAGCAAAAGATGAATTGCCTACTTCCCTCCCTCTCTCTATTTTCGTGGGAATTAAAGGAATGAGAGAAAAGAGGAGTTGAGGGAATGAATGAAGACATGCTTCATTTACATAGGAATAAATTGGATTGGGAGAAGAAAAACAAGAGATTAAATCCTTTTTCTTCCTCCTTCCTTCTCCTTCTTCATTCTCCACCAAAACCAAGAGCCTTCCCTCTCCTTACTCCAAAAGCTAAGCTAAGTTCCTCTCCAAGAAAACTAAAGTTAGAGGAGAAGCCTTCAAGATCTATCCCTTCCAAGCAAGAGAAGCAAAAGGAGGTACAAGAAGAAGAAGCTCTCTTCTTCCTTGGCACTTAGGATACCTTTTTCTTTAAGAAAAACCACAAGCGAAAGGATGTAAGTTTCCCTCACCTGTGGTACAATAGCTTGTGTATTTTCTATGAGATTTGGTTACATAAAAACCTAAGATAACTTCATGAAAAATTTCGGCCAAGACAAGACCAAAAAGAAGGACCTAGGAAATATAAAGACCTAAATTTTAACATGCTCAATATGCTTCTTGTAACATGTATCTTAAGGTAGGGATTTATCTAATGTTCATATGCTAGAATGTTTGATTGGAACTTAGAGTCATACCCTTAGACTCTCGGCCAAACATGAATAAAGGAGATAGGTAAGTTGAGACTCAAACCAAGCATGCTCCTTTTTGTTTTATGATAAGTACTTCATGATGAGAAAGTTGTTAACATGATATGCTGATGCCTATATGATGAATAAATTTGATTCCATGCTCCTAAGTATTCGGCCATGATAGGATTAGGGGCCTAGAAAAATTGTTAAACCTAAACTAATCATGCCATGATCCTCCTTAAGACAAGTTATGAAATTAATATGACATGCTCATGTTGTAATGAGGTTAGAACTTGTTTTCATGCTCCATGAACTTTCAGCCACAACAAGTTTAAGGGCCTAGGAAACTTAGAATCTAACCTAATTATGCTCATGTTATTCCTTGAAATAATTACTATGAAATTTGTTTAGGGTTCTCATGCTTTTATGACACTTGAACCCTAGATTCAAGCCTTACAAGTTTCGGCCACAATCATGTTTAAGGGCCTAGGAAACTTAGAATCTAATCTAATTATGCTCATGTGCTCCTTGAAATAATTGCTATGAAATTTGTTTAGGGTTCTCATGCTTTTATGACACTTGAACCCTAGATTCAAGCCTTACAAGTTTTGGCCACAATCATGTTTAAGGGCCTAGGAAACTTAGAATCTAACCTAATTATGCTCATGTTGTTCCTTGAAATAATTGCTATGAAATTTGTTTAGAGTTCTCATGCTTTTATGACACTAGAACCCTAGATTCAGGCCTTACAAGTCTCGGCCACAACATGTTTAAGGGCTTAGGAAACTTAGAACCTAACCTAATTATGCTCATGATGTTCCTTATAATAATTGCTATGAAATTGGTTTAGGGTTTCCATGTTTTTTTTTTGACACTTGAAACCTAGTTCCAAGCCTTATAGGTTTCGGCCACAACAAGTTTAAAGGCCTAGGAAACTTGGAACCTATCCTAATTATGCTCATGATGTTCCCTGTAATATTTGCTATGAAATTGGTTTAGGGTTCACATGCTTGAATTATGATTTTTAACCCAATGTAATGCTTGATAAGTTTCGGCCATGATGAGTATATAAGCTTAGAAACCTAGAACTCTATCTAAACATGCTCATGATGTTTCTTTATGGTATATGAAATGATATTGGTTTAGGGTTCACATGCTTGTATGTGGTTTTTTTTACCTAAATCACAACTATATGTTTCGGCTACTATATGACATTAGGGTTAGAAATCTAAATATGATTTTCATGTATCTCACATGCAATGTTTTATGATATGGTAAGAACTTGCTATGTTTCTATGTTTACTTATGTGCACTTATGATCTATGTATGATGGTAACCCTTATGTTGTGCTATGTGCCCAAGTTATACATGCTATTTATGATGAGCTGTGTGCCAATTTATGCATGATATTTATGATGAGCTATGTGCCCAAATTATGCATGCTATTTATGATGAGCTGTGTGCCCAAACTATGCATGTATTTATGATGTGCTGTGTGCCCAAATTTTACATACTATTATGATGAGCTGTGTGCCCAAATTCTATATGGTATGATATGATAAGAAATATGATGTGCATGAATTAATAAGAACCATGATATGTATAAAATACTACTTTACTTTATATGGCTTGTACCAAGGGTGGGCTCCATAAGCGCCCCGGGGTCGATGGACTAAGAAACGGGCCTCGTTAGGGATGGGCTCTTAAGTGCCCCTAGGTCGATGAACTAAGAAATGGGCCTAATATGTATGCCTTGTAGGGTTCAAGACTTGTTACCTTGGACCTACATAGGACGCGCGCATTTATGTATGTGGTACAAGCCGGGGCCCTAATCATGTTATGATTATGTTTAAGTATGTATGTAATAAGTTTTCAAATGACATGTTGCATATATTATTGCATGAATCATGTTTTTGAAAGTCATCTCGCATAACACTTTATGATTATGTTACGATATACCATGATGCTTATGATTATGACATGTTATGTTAGGATGAACTTTATGATTATGTTATGATATGCTATGATCATGATTATGTTATGCTAGGATGTACCTTATGATTTTATCATGATATGTCATAATGCTTATGATTATGTTATGTTATGTTAGGATAAATTTATAATTATGTTATGATATGTTATGCTCATGATTATGTTATGCTAGGATGCACTTTATGATTTTATTATGATATGCCATGATATCTTACGATTATGTTATGATATGATGCTTCTATACATGATATGATGAGTTGTCTTTATGCTTTATGCCTTGGAGTTTTAGTTATGCTATACGGTTTTTGTGAGTAGGAAAGGATCTTACTAAGTCTTGAGTGCTTACAGCTTACTTTTCTTTTACCACAGATAAGGACAAGGAATGGATGTACTAAGGGAGCAGCAGGAGGGGGCAAGAAGGACGTGTGTAGTAGTGACTCGGCTAAAGTAGCAGATACCACAACAGCTATACAACAGATCCGCCAGAGGATAGAGACAGCTCAGAGCCGCCAGAAAATCTATGCTGATACACGGCGCCGACCCTTAGAGTTTTCAGTTGGGGATACAGTATTCCTCCGAGTGGCTGCTATGAAGGGAGTAATGCGTTTTGGGAAGAAGGGCAAATTAAGTCCGAGATATGTGGGCCCATACCTTATCACTAGAAGAGTTGACAAGGTAGCATATGAGCTAGAGCTACCCCAGGAGATGTCAGCTATCCATAACGTATATCATGTCTCTATGCTGAAGAAGTATATCCCAGATGCCACCCAGGTGATTGAGCCTCAGTCAAGTCCGCGAAGACCTCATCTATGACAGTCGGCCTATTTAGATAATAGACCGAGCAGTTAAGAAATTATGGAATAAGGAGGTACCATTAGTAAAAGTTATTTGGCAAAATCACACAACAGAAGAGGCAACTTGGGAGACAGAAGCTAGTATGAGACAGAAATACCGAGAGTTATTTTAAGTTCGAGGATGAACTTTTTATAAGGTATGGGGGATTGTAACACCCGAAAATTCTCAAATTAATTTTAGAAATATTCTATGATTTTTTTGAATTTTAGAATATTTTTATAGAATTTTTGGAGTAGCAGAAGTTGCAAAAAAATTAAATAAAACATAAAACGGCCTAAGCGGGAATTGAAACCGCAACTTATGGACTCTATGACTTATAGGGTGACTCAGTAACCAAGGGGCCCCGGCAGGGGTGTGCTGAAAGGAAAGGAGAACAATTATATTTAAGGTTTAGTTGGGGTGTACTAACCACTTAATATAAATAGGGAAATTAAGTGGGGAAATTATTATTTGATCGACAACTTTCCCCTCACCCTCACCGCCGACTTCTCTCTCTCCAGCACCCTCTCGGTGCACAAGCCCAAGAACACCTAGGGTTCAATCCCTAGGATCGTAGGAGCACCTCCTAGCGACAACTCCGGCACGAGGACGCTCCCCTCCGCGACAAGAAAGCGTAGACGTAAGAAGATCGCCGAAAAGATCTTCTTCTCCGGAAAACTTAGCAATTGGATTGTAAGAAAACCTAGCGCAAGATGTAAGTAACCCCTGACCTGCAGTATAAGTAGCTAATTGTATGCTTTTATGTTCTTTGTTCGCTTTTATACCCTTAGTGCAGCCATATGCAAAATTAGAGCACGCCAGGTGCTCGATAAAATGCATAGTACAGTTATATGCTACAGTAGGAGTTTTAATAGTTCAGTTAAATGCCATAGATGCATTTTTAAATAGTATACATAGCCTTGCTTCAGTTTATATGGGACTACGGTCCAATGGGTGGGCTCCCATAGTCGCCTCTAGGTTCAGATAACCTAGTAAAAGCAAGATAAGATAAATCAGTTATAAACAGTATTTTACTTTTATCAGTGGCACTATACTGGACTCTCAATTGCCCTTGGGTTGGGCTCCCATAGTCGTCCCTAGGTTTAGATAACCTAGTAACCCTACTTGATTCGGGACTTGCTACCTCGGGCCTAGTTAGGGACGCACGCAAAGCAAGTACAGTTGCCGGGCCCATCAGCAGCATGATTACTATTTTTATCTATTTATGAAAATAGCTTTTCAAACATCACAAACTAGATGTGTGAATACAACTTAGCTTCAGTTTAGTTTTCTTATTGTTATAACAAATAGCTTAGCTTATGTATCGGTTTAGTTGCTTGTTGATACAATGAATAGCTTTATGTTCAGTACTTGATTAGCATGACTTGTATGTCCATATGCCATGTTTTTGCATTATCAGCATGATCATCAGCATGTATTTCAAAAAGCATCCTTGAAAGCATGATTTCTTCGAATGCATGTTTTTGTGAGGTAGATGGTTCTTACTAAGCTCCCAAGCTTATAGTTTCCTTTTTTCTTATACTGCAGATAAAGGTAAAGGGAAGATGGATTAGCGGAGGCTGGAGGGCAATGCGATTAGATGTGTGTGAGAAGGAACTTGGAATAAAGGCTCTTGGGAAATAACCCACCTAAAGATTTAATATTTATGTTTTGGTTACTTTTTTGCATTTTTAGGATGTTAAGTATCGTGAATTATGAAAGTATGTACCATGCCATGCCTTGACTTCTAGTTACCTTGACGTTAGTAACAAACTACGAACAATGACAGTAGTGGCATGCCTAGAACTCTTGTGATTAGTGTTAAGTTGATACATTTACACCTTATCTGGATTAGTGGTGAAATACAGCAGAAATCGTAGAAATCAGAGCTCCAATCGATCAGTCGATCGATTGGAGGGTCCTCAATCGATCAGCCGATCGATTGGGGAGTGATTTCCCGCGTACAGAAAGCTGAAGAATTGATCAGCTGATCGATCAACCATGGATCGATCAGCCGATCGATTGGGAGGTAATTCTGGGCGAACAGAGAGCAACTGAGTCGATCAACTGATCGATTGAGGAGTCCTCGATCGATCAGCCGATCGATTGAAACGCGACTTCCGCGTACAGAGAGCTGTCGAATCGATCATCAGATCGATTGACCAGACTGGATCGATCAGATGATCGATTTCGAATTTACCCCCGTGCACAGTAGCACGTTGAATCGATCAATGGATCGATCAAACAACTCTAATCGATCAACCGATCGATTGGAAAGTCTGATTTTAGTTTTGTGATTAGAAAGAAAGTTTAGGTCCCTTTCTTTAGCATGTGTATAGCAATGAAAAAAAAAAGTATTGGGAACATTGAATTCCATATTTTATAACAAATAGAAGAATTCTTAATTAGTTCATCTTTCCGCACGAAATAGTTTTGCATAATGTAACCCCCGGCCTCGCAGCCTAGACAGTAGGAGGCGGGTCGTTATAACTTCTGATCACCAAGTGTGATCCTCCTTGATCCACTTAGATTTACCGTCTCGTGCCAAGTCTCCGATCCTCTATGACCCACTTGGACTTCTTTCCACTAGATGTCCGGCCACCCTTGACCCATTTGGATTCCCTTGTGCCATGTTTTGTTGGTTGCTACTCGGAAAGCCTAATGGTTCCACTGTACAAAAATTTTGTACAAAGGTCTGAACCTTTTCCTAGCTACCATGTGTTCTTTTAAATTAAACTTGGATCTCCTGCGGAACTTAACACGTTTTATCCAAAGTTTAATTTATTTGTTCTTTTAGATTTAGACTTGGATCTCCTGCGGAACTTAACACTTTCGATCCAAATCACCTAGGTTATTAATTCCATTAAATATTAATTTCCAAAATTGGCTTCCAGGACTACATGGCGAGACACATGACCTTCTGGATACGGGAACAATCACCATCGCCTAGACAAAGCCTTTTAAGGAAAGCTAATATTTAATTTCCTTAAATAAGGTCAACCGAAAAGAACAATCAAATCACAAGAAAAAGAAAAAAAAAGAACACAACATCGAAAACAAATTCGAAATACTAGAATCGTATGCCTCTTGTATTTGATATTTTTACATGAAGATAAAACTAGTATGATGCGGAAATTAAATACTAATATACCTTTTCTTTTGCAAGAAAAAACCTTTAGGTCTTCTACCGTATTCCTCTTCTAACCTAGAACGTTGTGTGGGCAACGATCTTCCGAGATGAGAAACCACCAAAGCACCTTCTTCTCCTTTCTTCAAGTTTCGGCCAAGCACAATGCTTCCAAAAGATGAAGATCTCTTTCCACCAACCAAGCTCCAAGGGATGTAAGCTTTCTCTCCTTCTTCTCCAAGCTAAAATCCGGCCACCACTTGATCTCCAAGAGGGAAGAAGGTTTCGGCCACAAGGATGGAGAGAAGAGAAAGAGAAGTGGCCGACCACACCAAGGAAGAAAAGAGGGAGAAAATAATAGAGGTTGTTCACCTTGAAGGCTCCCAAAACCCCCTCTTTTATAATCCTTAGTTTGGCAAATAAGGAAATTTAATTACAATAAAATTTCCTTAACTTTCCTTGACATTAATTAATTAAGAAAAATAAAATAAAATTTCCCAATTAAACATGTCATGGCCGGCCACCTCATGGAGAGCAAACAAGACAATTTTCAATCAACAATTAAAAATTCCTTATTTGTCTTCAGAAATTTTAAAAAATAAAATTTCTCTTTAAAATCCCTTCATGGTTGATAAAAAGAAATTTCTATAATTTTAATTTTTCAACATGTGAATAATTTACAAAGAAGAAAAATAAAATATCTTTCCAATCTACAAATAAGGAAAGAGATTTAATCTCTCTCTTTAATCTTTTGTAGAAACTTATAAAAGAAATATTTTAATTTTTAAACTCTACAATAAATTATATCTTACACATAAGAAAATTTTAAAATTAAAATTCTTTTTTAATTTAATAGGGTCGGCCACCTAAGCTTGGGTTCAAGCTAGGGTCGGCCACCCATGAACCAATGGTTTGGCCGACCCTAGCTTGATCCACAATCTAGCTTGGCCGACCCCTACACCATGGGTATGAAGGTGGATATAGGTGGGTATAGTACTCTATAAATAAGAGGCTACGATAGGGACCGAGAGGAGGAATTGGTTTTGGTCTCCCGATAAAATTAAGCATCCCGTGTTCGCCCCGAACACACAACTTAATTTTATCAATAATAATTCATTCCACTAGAGAACTTTTATTGAACTACCGCACCAATCCCAAATTACATTTTTGGGCTCCTTCTTATTATGAGTGTGTTTGTCTCCTTGTGTTTAAGATGTCGAATGTCCACTAATTAAGTGAGTTACTGACAACTCATTTAATTAATATCTTAGTCCAAGAATATTACCACTCAACCTTATCATCATGTCGGACTAAGTCCACCTGCAGGGTTTAACATGACAATCCTTATGAGCTCTTCTTGGAGACATTATCAACCTAGATCACTAGGACACAGTTTCCTTCTATAATCAAAAACACACACTATAAGTGATATCATTTTCCAACTTATCGGGCTTATTGATTTATCGTACTAAATCTCACCCATTGATAAATTAAAGAAATAAATATCAAATATATGTGCTTGTTATTATATTAGGATTAAGAGCACACACTTCCATAATAACTGAGGTCTTTGTTCCTTTATAAAGTCAGTATAAAAGAAATGACCTCTAATGGTCCTACTCAATACACTCTAAGTGTACTAGTGTAATTATATAGTTAAGATAAACTAATTCCTAATTACACTACGACCTTCCAATGGTTTGTTCCTTTCCATTTTGGTCATGAGCTACTGTTTATAATTTATAAGGTACTGATAACATCATCTTCTGTATGTGACACTACATACTATGTTATCTACAATATAAATTAATTGAACAACTACAAGCAAATGTAGATAATTTGACCAAATGTGATTCTTTATTCAAAATTAATGTTTCCAAAAGCTTAGGCTTTCAGTATACACTCTAACAAGTATCTGGTCAATCGTCTGACCTACTTGGACTTCCAAATACTAGGTGTCTGGTCAACCTTTACCCACCTGGATTTCCATGTGTCTAGCTTCACTCACCAGGTCTTTTCATCTACCTGGTTTCACTCACTATGACTTCCCATTTGCCTGGCTTCACTCACCAGGACTTTCACTTAGCTTCACTCACTAGGGTTTTCACCCGACCTCACTCACCAGGATTTTCCCATTGCCTGGCTTCACTCACCGAGATTTTCACCTGCCTGACTTCATTCACTAGGATTTTCCAACTGCCTAGCTTCACTCACTAGGTCTTTCACCTGCCTTCACTCACTAAGATTTTTTAACTACCTGGCTTCACTCACTAGGACTTTCAACTGTCTAACCTCTAGTTAGGACTTTTACAGTCAAGTATCCGGTCAACCCTTTAACCTACTTGACTCTTCTTCACATTTAATTGGTCAACCTTGACCAGAGGGGAATTGCATAAACAATATCCCCAAACAGACGATTGCATCTGCAATCTCCTTGTATTGTCAAACATTGAAACTCAAACATCAAGACTCAAGCTTAAGCCAACTCAAGCTTAGTCAACTTGGTCAACCTTGACCTAGGGATATTGCACCAACAAGTAGTACTTTATGAATAATGAAATTAGATTATAGTTCAATGTTACCTATTCCAATTACCTTTAGCTTGCCATTGTTTCTAAAGGCAACTATTCCTAGTCTTTTAAAGGTCAATTTTATGAACATGGTTTGATCACTGGTCATATGTCAGGAGCAACCACTATCCAATATCTATTTAGATTTCTGCAAAGGGTAGGGGAAAATACTTAGTTTAGGTATTTACTCGGTTGATCTATTTTGCTTTTAAGTTTAAGTTATTTGCTTTGATTTTTTTCCTTTGGTTTGAATTTATTTTTGAAGGTTTAATTTTTGAAGTTGAGAGTGAGTTGTTTGATTTATTTTGATTTATGTAGTGTATTTTATTTTTAGGCACATTGTATTGATTGAGTTCTATTTGCATGGTTAGGCACGCTTTCGGAACCCAAGCTTTAGTTAGTTTTGAATTATGAGTTAAGGTTAAAATGAATTAAAAGTTGAGTTAGACTTGTATCCGAGTCTGGATTTCTTATACATAGTTCTTTGGTATCCAAATATCATATTTAGATATTTGGATTCTCAGGTAAACTTTTCCAACTGCCCTTTGAGCTCGTTGACTTAACTTTTCAAGATAGAGTTTTCTTCCTCAAGTTTTACAGCTTGAGTTGAATCTTTGTCTAGAACTTGGCTAGTCACCGAGTTCATGTTCAATTGTTCCTTAAGGATGATATTTTTATTTATGAGTTGTTTAGCGTGTTCCTTAATTTTAATTAATCTTTTATTTAGGCAAGCAATTATTTTCAAAGAATTTACACTGATAAAGAAATTTACCTTGGGTCGGTCTGACACGGACGATGATTCGTGGCTCTATTGGTTGCTACTCGGAATACAGTCCTAGTTCCCCTTTACAAAAATTTATACAAGGATAGAATTATCCTAGTTACCCATGTGCTCTACTAAAGTTAAATTTGAATTGCAAACGATGCTTAACATTATTAATCCAAATTTCCCTTTACAAGTTAAACTTGGATTGGGAATGAAACTTAACATTCTTACTCCAAGTTCAATCGATGTGATCTTCCTAAGTTAAACCATATTACAGAAGTTATCAAATATCTATTTCAAAGAGCGGCTTCCAGGTTAAACATGGCGAGATACTAAGCCTTCTTGGGTATGGGATCATCCACCACTTCCTAGATAAAGCCTCACAAAGAAATTGGATATTTAACTTCGTACACTAAACTAGGTTTAATTATAGAGACCTCAATAGAAACACATTATCGAAACATGAAATCAAAAATAAAATTGATAACAAAAACGATAACTTAAAACCGATAACCTCTTGTGTTTGGTTTTACAAGATCTATACAAAAGGATGCATTGGTTATGATACGAAAACTAATAACTAGTTATACCTTTCGTATCTTATAGACCTTTTGATCTTCTATTATATTCCTCTCCTTCTCTTGGACATCGTGTGGGCGACGATCTTCCAAGAGGAAATCCACCTAAGCTTCTTCCTTTGCTTCCAAGATCCGGCCACCAACTAACCTCCAAGGGATGCTAGACAAGAGAGATTCCTTCTCTTCTTCGTCTCCTTCAAGCAACTGGCCACCAAGAGATCTCTCACAATTGATGCCGCCGACCTCCAAGAGAGAAAACAAAAGGAGAGAAGAGAAAGAACAAGGGTCGGCCACCAAGGAAGAATAGAAGATGTGTTGTTGGGTGAGGCACCCCTTCCTTCTCTTTTATATTCCTTGGTGATTGCAGAAAAGGAAAGTTTTATAACAAAAAATAAAACTTCCTTTTCTATCATGGTGTGGTCGGCCACAAGCTTGTTCTTCAAGCAAGGAAAGATTTTAAACAAAAATTAATATCTCTCTTTTAAAATCCCTTTTGTGGATAGTTATAAAAGGAATGTTTTATAAATTAAAATATCTCTCTTTTAAATCCTTTTATGGATATCTATAAAAGATAAGATTTAAAATAAAACATGGTTTCAAGAAAGGAAAGTTTTATCAAAAAATTAAAATCTTTCTTTCACATTATAGATATCTACAAATAGGGAAAGATTTCAAATATCTCTTTTATTCCATTGTAGAAAGCTATAAAAGGAAAGATTTTAAAATTTAAAACTCTCTTTTAAAACCAACATAAAAGGAAAGTTTTTAACAAAATAAAAACTCTCTTTTATTTCATTTTATGACCAATCTAAAAAAGGAAAGTTTTATATTAAAATCATCCTTTTAAATCATTTTTATGGATCTCTATAAAAGGAAAGATTTTACAAAAATAAAACTTCCTTTTCTTCTTGTGTGTGGTCGGCCCCTTGCTTGGGCACCAATCAAGGCTTGGCCGACCCTAGCTTAGGCTCCAAGCTTAGCTTGGCAAACCCCTTGCTTGGTCTCCAAGCAAGGCTTGGCCGGCCCTAATTTGGGCCTTAAGAGGCTAGGCTTTGGGTGGATATAAGGTTGTATATAAGAGGCTACAATAGGGACCTAGAGGAGGAATTGACTTTAGTCTCCCGATGAGCTTGAGCTTCCCATGTTCGCCCTGAACACCCAACTCAAGTTCATCAATAATAACTCATACCACTAAAGAGTTATTATTCCACTATCGCACCAATCTCATATTACAATATGGGCTCCTTATCATGAGTGTGCTAGTCTCCCTGTGTTTAAGATATCGAATGTCTACTAATTAAATGAGTTACTGACAACTCACTTAATTAATATCTATCTCCAAGAGTAGTACCACTCAAGCTTATTGTCATGTCAGACTAAGTCCACCTGTAGGTTTTACATGGTAATCCTTATGAGCTCCTCAAGGGGACATCATCAACCTAGATTACTAGGACACAGTTTTATTCTATAATCAACAACACACCATATAAATAATATCATTTCCCAACTTATCGAGCTTATTGATTTAACGAGCTAAATCACACCCTTTGATAAATTAAAGAAATAAATATTAAGTATACATGCTTGTTATTATATCATGATTAAGAGTACACACTTCCATAACAACAGAGGTTTTGTTCTTTTATATAGTCAGTATAAAAAAAACTATCTCAAATGGTCCTGCTCAATACACTCATAGTGTACTAGAGTAATTTTATAGTCAAGATAAACTAACACCAAATTACACTACAACCACTCTAATGGTTTGCCCCATTCCATCTTGGTTGTGAGCTACTATTTATAATTTATAATGAACTGATAAAATGATCTTCTGTGTGTCTCCTCACACCATGTTATGTACAATATAAATTAAATGGACAACTACACTTAGCATAAATGTAAATATTTGACCAATGTGATTCTTATTTCAAAATAAATGTTTACAAAAAGCTATAATTTTAGTATACACTCTAACAATCTCCCACTTATACTAAAAGACTATGTTGCCATATACGCTTCCATACATCTGATTCTCATCACCTCAACATGCCGATCAAAAGCTTTCGCCGGAAGGGCCTTCATGAAAGAATCTGCCAGGTTATCTGCTGATGCAATCTTGGTGACTACAACTTCTCCTCACTTTACAATGTCTCGTATTACAATATCTCGTATTAGGTGGTACTTGTGCTCAATGTGTTTACTCACCTTATGGACTCGTGGTTCCTTTGAGTTTGCTACTGCACCACTATTATCATAATAAATTGTGATGATTTTGGGCAAACCAGGAATCACATCTAATTCCATCAAAAAATTCCTGAGCCATACAACTTCTTTGGCTGCCTCAAAGGCTGCCACATACTCAACTTCCATGGTTGAGTTTGAAACGCATTTCTGCTTAACATTCCTCCATGCTATGGCTCCACCTTCTAAAGTAAACACATAGCCTGATATAGACTTACTATTGTCCCTATCTGATTGGAAGTTAGAATCCATGTAGCCCACAGGGAGGAAATCATCTGCTTGGTAAACCAGCATATAATCTCTAGTCCTTCTCAGGTACTTTAATATATGCTTTACGACAGTCCAATGTCCCTATCCTAGATTACTTTGATATCTGCTAACCATGCCCACGGTAAAACAGATATCCGATCTCGTGCATAGCATTTCATACATTAGGCTTCCTACGGCTGAAGCATAAGGAACTGCCTTCATCTCTTCTATCTCTTTTGATGTCTTAGGAGACATTTCTTTAGATAAAGATACTCCATGCCTAAAAGGTAGAAAACCTTTCTTGGAGTCTTGTATGCTAAAACGAGCTTGGATCATATCGATATATGAAGCTTGGGATAAGCACAATATTTTTTTCTTACGATCCCTTATTACTTTGATCCTGAGAATATGTGCACATTCTCCTAAGTCCTACATATTGAATTGCTTAGACAACCATATCCTTACTTCCGATAACACTTTGATATTATTGCCAACTAACAAAATGTCATCTACGTATAGTACAAGAAATACCACCACGTTTCCATCACACTACTTGTATATACAAGACTCATCCGGACACTAAATAAATTCATAGGACTGGATTACTTCATTAAACCAGATGTTCCAAGACCTTGAAGTTTGCTTCAATCCATAAATAGACCGATTGAGCTTATATACTAGATGCTCTTTGCCCTTTGCAATAAACCCCTCTGGTTGCTTCATATGGATGTTTTTTTCATGACTTCTGTTAAGGAAAGTTGTCTTGACATCCATTTGTCAAACCTCATAATCCATATGAGCGGCAATAGATAAGAGTATCCGAATAGACTTAAGCATAACTACTTGCGAAAAGGCTTCCTCATAATCGATTCCCTCATTCTGAGTATACCCCTTCGCAACAAGCCTTGCTTTGAAGGTTTCCACCTTCCTGTCTATCCCTCTTTTCCTTTTGTAGATCCATTTACATCCAATAGCTTTTACACTATTTGATGGTTCTATTAGCTCCCAGACTTTGTTAGAATACATATATTTTATTTCTGAATTCATTGCTCTTTGCTAAGATACTGCATCTTTATCTTGGAGTGCTTCATCATATGTTCAGGGATAAGGTTCATGTTTACCTGGGACTAAATCCGAAGACTCTCCCAAAAACATGAATCTTTCAGGTTGCCTCACAACCCTCCAACTACGATGAGGCACTATCTGTAGTTGTGTATCATTTGTAATATGTGTTACAGTTTCTTGTGATATTTCATCTTGCATTATTGCTACTAAAGTAGACATGTCCTCTCTCATTTCTTCTAGAACAATTTCACTCATGGGCTTATGGTTTATTACATAGTCCTCTTCTAAAAATCGGGCATTCGTGCTAATAATGACCTTCTGATCTTTAGGACTATTAAACAAGCCACCTTTCATTCCTTTGGGATAACCTATAAACATGCGAACTTCTGTACGAGATTTCAACTTATCAGTATCTCCCTTCAGCACAAGTGCGGGACTACCCCATATCCGAGTATGACTCAGACAAGGCTTATGCCCATTCCATAATTCCATGGGAGTAGAGGGTACTGATTTAGAGGGTACCAAGTTTAGAATGTATACTGTCGTTTCTAAAGCATATCCTTAGAATGAATTTGGTAATTCTGAATATCTCATCATCGATCTAACCATTTCCATAAGAGTCCTATTCCTTCGTTCTGCCACACCATTCTGTTGGGGTGTACCAGCTGCAGACAATTGGGATTGAATCTCAACCTCTGATAAGTAATTCCTAAACTCTCCTAAGAGGTACTCGCCACCATGATCAGACCGTAGTGTCTTGATACTTTTACCATGACATTTCTCCACATCATCCTTGTACTCTTTGAACTTATCAAAGCACTCAGACTTATGGCGCAAGAAGTAAATGTATCCATATCTCGAATAGTCATCTATGAAAGAGATGAAATATTCGAAACCACCTCTTACCTAGATAGTCATAGGTCCACACAAATCAGAATGAACCAATTCCAACACATCTTTTGCTCTATACCCTTTGGCCTTAAAAAGTCTCTTGGTCATTTTTCCTTCAAAGCAAGATTAACAAGATGGAAAGTTTTCCAACACTAATGAACCCAAGTGGCCATCAGCTATTAGCCTTTGAATCCTACTCAAGTTAATATGACCAAGTCATAGATGTCAAAGATATGTTTGGTCCATATTTGAAGGTTCCTTTCTCTTATTAGAATTAGAGGATGTGTTATTAAGTTTCATTTGTTGCTTTGTTGGAGTTATCGGATTTAGAGTATACAAATTATCAACTAATGTACCAGAACAGATAATAACCCTATTTTTCTTGATAATCACTTTGTCATCAAAAGAAACAGCATATCCATCCAAAAATAGTTTAGAAACTGAAATTAAATTATTTCTAAAACTTGATACATAAAGACAATTCCTCAAAATCAAAGTTCTATTCCTATCAAATGATAAGTAGACATCTCTCACTACAACAGTTGCCACTTTCGTAGCATTGCCCATGTAGACGGTTATCTCTCTCTCATATAGTCGTCAGGTTTCCTGGAACCCCTGCAATAAATTGTAGACATGATCAGTGGCTCCTGTATCTACACACCAAGTATTGGTAGATAACACCGCTAAACATGTTTCAACTACTAAAGAATAAGATATACCTTTATTGTTCTCTTTCCTACGAGGATAGCCCACCTTCCAATGTCCAGACTGCTTGCAAATAAGGCACTTTCCCTTCGGCTTCTTTACTCCTGCTTTAAGTCTAGTACCTAGAGATCGATTTACTTTTTTTGCCGAGCCAGCTTGTTTCTTCTTCTTCTTCTTGCCTTTCGACTTAGAAGTAGAAACATTTTCAGCAAAGTTGATTTGAGAATTATGACAAAATAGCCCTTCTACTGCCTGAAGTTTTGTGAGTAGTTCCGCCAATGAATAAATCCTTTTATTCATATTGTAGTTCAGGCGGAACTGCTCAAAACTTTTGGGTAGCATTTGGAGAATAATATCGACCTGGGTTTCCCCATCGATTTCAGCTCCAAGGATTTGTATCTCATTCAAGTAAGCCATCATTTTGAGGATATGATCCCTTACAAGTGTCCCCTCTGACATGGTGGCTATCATTAAGTTTCTCATAGCCTCTTGCCTAGTAGCCTGATTTTGGTGTCCGAAGAGTTCCTTGAGATTGTACATCATGTTATTGGCATTAGGCATGGACTGATGATGATGTTGCAGCACATTTGACATAGAAGCCAAAATGTAACACCGTGTCATCTCATCTGCCTTGACCCATTTTTTATGATACTCAATCTCCTTTTCACTAGAATCACTATTAGGCTCATTTGGGTAGACCTCTAACAGTATAAACTTATAGCCTTTAGCAGTTAAGGCAATGTCCAGGTTTCTTTTCCAATCTATGTAATTGGGGCCAGTAAGTTTGTTCTCTTTCAGAATAATAGCCAGTGGGTTGAAAGTCATCCTAAGAATCACAAAATAGGTTTTGGTCAATACTTTAGAATTTAGAATAATATTGAGTCCTCAAACAATATTATTTAAATTTACCAACACCTCAAAACACCGTGAATTTTATATGCCACAATAGTGTGGATGTATACAAATTCAAACATTTGTAAGAGGAGGTTTTACCCATTAATTTTATTCTTGTCAAATTAACTTTATGAAAAGTAAAATTAATAGTTGGTATTCCTTTGGTCACACATATAATAGCAGTGACTCCGATAAGGAGGATACTATTAAATCCGCCTAAGTGTATACCATTACTTGATACTTAGTCCATTAAATAGGATTATGCCCCTTCAGTTGGAGAAGATCACATGCTCCTAAATAATTTCCTATAACCATCTATAAAGGAAGTTTGATCTAGTGATGCGCAAACAAATTCATCTGATGTAGAGGAAGGCACTCAGAGCCAACACGCAAGTTTGTTTACATTACTTAAAAACTAGTAATGGAGACCGTGGAAATTATTTATAAATCCCTCTCCCACTTAGTTATTTAATATGAGGATTTTAACATGCACACACACACATCACAGCAAACAAAAGTAATAAATATGTAAAAACAATTTTCCAACTATTATGGCCTCTTCCATCACTGTCCTCCGTGTGTTGCCAACCCTAGCTGCTACCATCTTTAGCCACTGCAATTGGGTCTAGTCGTCGCATCTATCTTGCTTCTTTTTTCGTTGTGCCTCTGGTCCTTAAATAGTACCACGCCGCTCAAGGATACGATCCGCAACAAAAATAAAATTTTACATATATCGATCCTATATTCCACAAAGGAATGTACATAGAGTCTAGATTGAACAATAATGTAAAATCCTAAAACTAATACAGCTCCTGTTGTATTTAATACATACAATCATGCACACACATAAAATGCCCTCGACATGTCTGAGGGTCCAATCACACATAATCACATTAGGGCCATAATAGTTGGATCTAGGATGCCTGGAACCACAGAGTTAAATCTATTTGCACATCCTACTATTATCCTACCTAAAATATGTATGACATGTGCATAATTAAACTAAAAACCAAACACACAGAGGCAAACCCTAGCTCTGATACCAATTGTCGGTTGCTACTCAGAATATCATCCTAGTTCCCCTTTACAAAAATTTATACAAGCATAGAACTATCCTAGCTACCCATGTGCTCTACTAAAGTTAAATTTGGATTGCAACCGATGCTTAACATTATTAATCCAAATTTCCCTTTAGAAGTTAAACTTGGATTAGGAACGAAACTTAACATTCTTACTCCAAGTTCAACTAATGTGATCTTCCTAAGTTAAACCATATTACAGAAGTTATCAAATATCTATTTCAAAGATCAGCTTCCAGGTTAAACATGGCGAGGCACTAGGCCTTCTTGGGTATGGGATCATCCACCACTTCCTAGACAAAGCCTCACAAAGAAATTAGATATTTAACTTCTTATAGTAAACTAGGTTTAACTATAGAGACCTCAATAGAAACACATTATCGAAACATGAAATCAAAAAATAAAATTGATAACAAAAACGATAACTTAAAACCGATAACCTCTTGTGTTTGGTTTTACAAGTTCTATACAAATGGATGCACTAGTTATGATGCAGAAATTAATAACTAGTTATACCTTTTGTAACTTATAGACTTCTTGATCTTCTATTGTATTCCTCTCCTTCTCTTGAACGTCGTGAGGGCGACGATCTTCCAAGAGGAAATCCACCTAAGCTTCTTCCTTTGCTTCCAAGATCTAACCACCAACTAACCTCTAAGGAATGCTAGACAAGAGAGCTTCCTTTGTTAGTCAGAGCCCTAGAGCCAATCATTTGATGATTGTATTATGGACTTATTGTATCATATTTTATATAAATAAAGGCATTTGTTTTGGTTATTATACTTGTATTGGTGCCAAATAAACTAAGTATAATAGCGTCCTTGAGTAGAGGGTTCTTACCTATATCAATCGGTTAGTTGAACCGATAGTGAGATAATATAAGGAACACTACTCTTAATCATTCCTAGTCGAGTATTAACATTTAGGAACAATGTTAATGCAATAAGACTAGCATGTAGGTCAACTCGATGACTTGATCTCACAAGTCATGGATATAGAGATATCAAGTTGACACATGGGTATGCATTAGAGAATGTATATTGAATGACCCGCCATGAGAAAGTATTATGGATCGTTATATGAGTGTCATATACTTTCTCATGTGGCTAATAGTATGACTACTAGTCCTTGGACCTGAAGTCACCATGGATCCCTACATAAGGAGTTATATACTTTGGTTTCGTCAAACGTCACCCATAACTGGGTGGACTATAAAGGCGATTACTGGGTATGTAACAAATTATGCAGAGGGATGTTAGTGATGTAGATGGGATATATCCCTCCTATATGACGGGAGTGACATCGATATTCTTGATAGTGTGAGACCACGAAGTGTATGGCTATGCCCAAATGAGTCAATATGAGGTATTGAGCTCATTTGATTTAGTGAGTCTACTTTGAGTTCAAGATTTAGATTGATCAGAGGATGACATGGTGTATGCCTCACGTTGATCAATCTAGATGTCTAGGATAGAAGGACACTTGTCATATTTTGTGAGGAGTCACAATTAGTAGTCACAAGGTGATGTTGGATCTCAACATTCTTGTAACTTGGGTAGTAATGATGTGTTGCTAGATAACGCTCATTACTTATGCTCCTAAATGGGTTTAGGGGCATTGCCAACATTACAAGAACCTATAGGGTCACACACTAAGGACAATTAGATGGAGATTAGGTTCATATGATGAACCAAGAGGATTAGATTCATGTGATCAATCAAATTGGATTAAGAGTAATCTTAATTGGGCTAATTGAGTTGGACTCAAGTTGATTCATGTGTTCAGTGAGTCTAATTTAGATTATGACTCATTGAATCAATTTAATTAAATGAATTAGATTCATTATATTAAATTGACTTGAATTAAATGGTTGGATTAGATCAACCATGAGAGAGATTAAGTTAAGTTTGACTTGACTTGAGAGGAAGATGAAGAGTCAAGTTTGACTTGACTTTATGCCACCTCATTGGTGAGTTAGCATTGAGTGGGCCAATGATGATGCTCCACATCATCATGGTTGCTTAAGTGGGATGCCACCTCATGGGAGTTACCAAGAGTTGTGACTCTTGGCATTCCATGGAGGTTACAACTTCTCTTAATGTGGCCGGCCACATCAATTACATGGTGAGTTTTCATTTTGTGAAGTAACTCTCATCTTCTTCCTCCTAGAGCTCTCTCTTCTTGCTCTCCCTCTCCTCATCTTGCCGAGACATTCTTGGAGTGCTAGCACACTCTAAAGTTCTCCCTCCATCGAGTTGTTCATGTGGATACGCATAGAGAGTTGTCTACCTTGACAACTTGAGATCCGGCACCTTGGACGAGCGGGATTCGCGAAAGGCACGCATCAAGGGTAAAAAACTCTTAACATATAGTTCTAGTGTAGATTTATAGGTTTATAAACTCGTACTCGTAAGTTTTTCGAAAGTTTTATTCCTCGCACGGATCTGGTGGCGGGACTTTCGGGGTTTCTGCGACGCGAAAAAGTGATTTTCGCGGCCCGAAAAACCCAATAGTGGTATCAGAGCCACGTGCGGAGACTTATATGAGTTTATTTTGATTTTTATGAAAAAAATAGCTTCTGTGATTTTCTGTAAATTTAAGTTTTTATAGATTTTTATGAGTGATTTTCTCGTAGAAGCGAAGCACAAGTGTTTATACACTTGTACGCTTCGACTACCGAGAAGATTTTTTCGAAACGGCAAGGTTTTGCCCTAAAACTTTTTGGGACAGCGGACTAAGGTGCTGTAGGATCACTTAGGGACACTCTCTATGGTTAGATTGCGGGTAGGGGCGCTGCCCCTGGCCCCGCAAGGGGATTCGTTCCGCGATTGCGCCCGAAAACCGCTAAACGGGACCGTCGGGAAATTTTACTCGTAAAAATTGTAAAGATTAGTATTAAAATTACAAAAAATTATGGAAATTACATAATTTAGAATTATGTATAATTTTTGATAGTCATGGCCCAAAAGACCCAATCTGATTGGATTTGTGTTGTAATTCATATTACGGCCTACGCATCGTCATTTGTGTTGTGCGTATTGTACATTTGATTCGCGACCTGCGCGTCGTGCCTTTCTCTATTATATATTCTTGTTGTAAATTAGTTTAAACTCGAATGTAACTTGAGTTTCAAAATTATAATATACAAAATTGGAGCCGTGGAAGGTCCACTCGAGACGGAGTTATGAGGAGGGCACAAGCAACACAAGGTGGTCAAAGGGAGGAGCTTGAGAAGCTGTTGACCCTAGGTTGACCATCCGATCTTCTCATTGGCTTGAGAAGATCATAGTAGGGACATGACTAATCACAAATAAATTTAATTAATTGCTTGTGTGTATGTGATGCATGATTAGTAATTAATTAGTGTCTAACGTTTAGATTAGATCTAAATCGTGTACAAGATGCACCCTTTCGATTAGATTAGATCTATCGCGTATTTGATACACATCGACGATTAGATTAGATCTAAATCGCGTCAACTCTAATGCCTACCGTGCCGTGAGACCTATCACTACCTCGATCATATGTGTTGTTGAATCTGCCAAAGCAGAGCAACACATATTATCTTGGTAGGGTATGGAGGGACAATCTTGGTCCCGCTTATCAACGCATGGGCGAATACAAACTCAATTAGATTGAGTATTCCTAGTTAACTCGGTTGGATCAAGTACAACTATAGGCATTCTTCCAATGGTTGGAAAGATAGGACATAAATCACATTTATATTAATTCTTGGCCGTATTAGCCAAAGCTAACTCAAGTTTTAATATAACTACGGATAATGATCCTATAAACAAGAGTTGCATAGAGATGTAATTGGTAAATCGTTACCTACCGATCATACTAAATCTTGGGCGTATTAGCCAAAGCTAACTCAAGGGTTAGTATGATGTGGATCTTGTCCAACATGAATTATAGAATTCAGTGGGAGCATCATTTACTTAAAGGCCTAATTAAATAATTTAAAAGAATATGATATTTATTTTATGCATTTTTCTGTTGTAGATAACCATGACGTCGAATACAAACACTTTCTCCCTGCGTTATGTCCTTGAGAAGGACAAGCTCAACGGAGCAAATTTCCTGGACTAGTACAGGAACTTGAGAATAGTTCTCACCCAGGAACGTAGATTGTACGTTCTGGAGCAGCCCATTTCGGAGGCTCCTCCTGCCAATGCCACGTGAGCAGACAAAGATGCTTACAAGAAGCATCAAGATGACACATTAGATGTATCTTGTCTAATGCTCGCGACCAAGAACTTGAACTTCAGAAGTAACACGAGTTGATGGGCCCTTACGATATGGTTGAACATCTTCGTCAACTGTATCAAGGACAAGCGCGGCATGAGAGATTTGAGATCTCAAGGGCACTATTTCAGTGCAAGATGTCAGATGGGGCTCCCGTAGGCCCATATGTACTCAAAATGATTAGGTACATAGAAAATCTACAGAGCTTGGGATTCCCGCTTGGCCAAGAGTTGGCCACTGACCTGATCTTGCAATCCTTACCAGATAGCTATAGTCAATTCGTTCTAAACTACAATATGAACTAAATTGACAAGCCACTGCCCGAGCTGCTTAGCATGTTAAGAACTACTGAGCTGAACCTTAAGAAGACTAAGCCCCACTCTGTTCTGATGGTTCAGAAACACAAGGGCAAGGGCAAGCCCAAAGGCAAAGGAAAGTCCCAAGCCAAGGACAAAGGCAAGGCACTGAAGCCTAAAGGAGGGGTCGCCAAGGATGCTACCTGCTTCCACTACGGTAAGACCGGGCACTGGAAGAGGAAAGACAAGGTGTACCTGGAAGATCTTAAGAAGAATCGAAGTGAGACTTCCACTTCAGGTATATATATGTTATAGAAGTCAATCTATCTATTTCTTCATCATGGGTATTAGATACCGGATGTGCATCTCACATTTGTACTAATGTACAGGCGTTGAGAAAGGCAGGGCATTGGCGAAGGGCGAGGTGGACCTAGGCGTAGGCAATGGAGCACGGGTTGCTGCTGTTGCTGTAGGGACTTATTTTCTATCTATGCCCTCTGGGCTTATATTAGAGTTGGATGATTGTTGTTATGTGCCTGCATTAACTAAGAACATAATTTCAGTTTCTTGTTTGGACAAGAAAGGTTTCTCTTTTATAATTAAGGACAAATATTGTTCTGTTTATTTAAAAGATATGTTCTATTGTAGTGCACCTTTGATGAACAGACTGTACATTCTAGACCTTGAAAGCCCTATCTATAACATAAATACCAAGAGGTTCAAGTCAAATGACCTGAACCAAACCTATCTCTGGCACTGTTGCTTAGGTCATATAAATGACAAGCGCTTATCCCAGCTCCATAAGGAAGGTTTGCTGGACTCATTTGATTTTGAATCTTATGAGACGTGTGAGTCATGCCTACTAGGCAAGATGACCAAGACTCCCTTTAGTGGGCACAGCGAAAGAGCGACTGATTTGTTAGGACTCATACATAGTGATGTATGTGACCCTTTCAATGTCGCTGCTAGAGGCGGTTATAGGTACTTCATCACATTTACTGATGACTTCAGTAGATATGGATATGTGTACTTGATGACATATAAGTCAGAATCCTTTGAAAAGTTCAAAGAATTCAAGAATGAAGTACAGAACCAGTTTGGCAAGAGTCTTAAGATACTTCGATCAGATCGAGGTGGAGAATACCTTAGCCATGAGTTCGTGACTATCTAGCTGAGTGTGGGATTTTATCCCAACTCACTCCTCTTGGAACACCACAGTGGAATCGTGTATCCGAAAGGAGGAATCGTACCCTATTAGATATGGTACGATCTATGATGAGTCACACAGATCTTCCGACATACCTTTGGGGCTATGCTCTTGACACGGCAGCTTTTATACTCAACCGAGTTCCATCCAAGGCCGTGATAAAGACACCATATAGGATATGGACTGGGAGAGATGCTCAGGTGTCTTTCTTGAGGATTTGAGTTTGTGAGGCTTACGTTAGACGTCAAGTCTCAGACAAGTTAGGACCCAAATCTGACAAGTGCTACTTTATTGGATATTCTAAGGAAACTAAGGGATATTACTTCTACATTCCCAGTCAGCACAAGGTAGTTGAGGCAAAGACTGGGGTCTTTCTAGAAAGGGACTTTGTTTCTAGAAAGACTAGTGGGAGTACGTTCGATCTTGAAGAAGTTCAAGATGCGGACCATAGCACTGAAACCTCGATGGAAGTTGAACTGGAACCACAAAGTGTTGTGGATGATGTTGTTTCACAAAGAGTTGAGGAACAACAACCAGTTCAAATAGGCATACCTCTTCGCAGGTCTGATAGGGTACGTCGTCAGCCTGAGAGATACTCATTTCTCTTGTCTGACCATGATGACGTTGTGCTCATAGAGGATAAGCCTACCACCTATCAGGAAGTTGTGATGAGACCAGATTCCTAGAAATGGCTAGAGGCCATGAGATCCGAGATGGAATCCATGTACACCAACCAAGTATGGACTTTGGTTGATCCACCTGAAGGGGTAAAACCCATTGGGTGTAAGTGGGTCTTTAAGAGAAAGACTGACATGGATGGACTTATCTATAAGGGTCACTTGGTAACTAAAGATTTCAAGCATATTCATGGTATTGACTATGATGAAACCTTTTCTCCATTAGCGATGTTTAAGTCTATTCGGATCATGCTTGCTATTGCAGCGTACCACGACTATGAGATATGACAGATGAATGTCAAAACCGCATTTCTGAATGGAAACCTGCTCGAGGATTTGTACATGACACAACCTGAGGGTTTTGTAGATCCACAGCATACTAGCAGAGTATGCAAGCTGCATAGGTCCATTTATGGACTAAAGCAAGCTTCTCGGAGCTGGAATCTTTGATTCGATGATGTAATCAAACAGTTTGGTTTCATTAAGAACGAAGATGAGCCTTGTGTTTACAAGAAGGTTGTAGGGGATATAGTTGTCTTCCTCATATTGTATGTGGATGACATACTACTCATTGGGAAGGACATCCCTTTGCTTCAGTCTATCAAGACCTGGCTAGGGAGTTGCTTCTCAATGAAGGACTTAGGTGAGGCATCCCGCATTCTAGGGATACTGATCTATAGAGATAGATCTAAGAGATTGCTTGGCCTAAGTCAGAGTACATATATTGACAAGGTACTCCTTCGGTTTGCCATGCAGAACTCCAAGAAGGGATTTCTACCGATGTCACATGGCGTGAGTCTTTCGAAGACTCAAGGTCCCTCTTCTAGAGAGGAGAGAGACCGCATGGATCAGATCCCTTATGCCTCAGCCATAGGATCTATCATGTACGTTATGCTATGTACTCGACCTGATGTCTTGTATGCTTTGAGCATGACGAGCAGATACCAGTCAGATCCAGGTGAAAGTCATTGGATAACGGTCAAGAATATTCTTAAGTACTTAAGAAGGACTAAATAATATTTCTTGATATATGGAGGTGATGACGAGCTAGCTGTAAAGGGTTACAGTGATGCCAGCTTCCAGACCGATCAGGATGATTATCGATCGCAGTCAGGGTTCGTATTTTGCATTAATGGTGGTGCTGTGAGCTAGAAGAGTTCGAAGCAGGACACAGTAGCTGATTCTACGACAGAGGCCGAGTATATTATTACATCATAGGCAGCAAAGGAGGCAGTTTGGATCCGCAAGTTCATCACTAAACTTGGGGTGGTTCCCAGTATCGCTGACCCTATTGAGCTCTATTGTGACAATAATAGAGCTATAGCACAGGCGAAGGAACCTCGCTCACACCAGCGGACCAAACACATACTACGGCGCTTCCATATCATTCGAGAGATTATCGAGAGAGGAGATGTGAAGATATGCAGAGTACCTACAGAGGCTAACATCGCAGATCCCTTGACCAAGGTTTTGGCACAGAGGAAGCATGATGGTCACACTAGGTCATTGGGGCTTAGAGCCTACACTAATTGGCACTAGTGCAAGTGGGAGATTGTTAGTTAGAGTCCTAGAGCCAATCATTTGATGATTGTATTATGGACTTATTATATCATATTCTTATATAAATAAAAGTATTTGTTTTGGTTATTATACTTACTTGTATTGGTGCCAAATAAACTAAGTATAATAGCGGCCTTGAGTAGAGGGTTCTTACCTATATCAATCGGTTAGTTGAACCGATAGTGAGATGATATAGGGAACACTACTCTTAATCATTCCTAGTCGAGTATTAACATTCAGGGATAATGTTAATGCAATAAGACTAGCATGTAGGTCAACTCGATGACTTGATCTCACAAGTCATGGATATAGAGATATCAAGTTGACACATGAGTATGCATTGGAGAATGTATACTGAATGACCCGCCATGAGAAAGTATCATGGATCATTATATGAGTGTCATATACTTTCTCATGTGGCTATTAGTATGACTACTAGTCCTTAGACCTGAAGTCACCATGGATCCCTACATAAGGAGTTATGTACTTTGGTCTTGTCAAACGTCACCCGTAACTGGGTGGACTATAAAGGCGATTACTGGGTAAGTTACAAATTATGGAGAGGGATGTGAGTGATGTAGATGGGATCTATCCCTCCTATATGATAGGAGTGACATCGATATTCTTGATAGAGTGAGACCACGAAGTGCATGGCCATGCTCATATGAGTCAATATGAGATATTGAGCTCATTTGATTTAGTGAGTCTACTTGGAGTTCAAGATTTAGATTGATCAGAGGATGACACGGTCTATGCCTCACATTGATCAATCTAGATGTCTAGGATAGAAGAACACTTGTCATATTTTGTGAGAAGTCACAATTAGTAGTCACAAGGTGATGTTGGATCTCAACATTCTTGTAACTTGGGTAGTAATGATGTATTGCTAGATACCGCTCATTACTTATGCTCCTAAATGGGTTTAGGGGCATTGCCAATGTTACAAGAACCTATAGGGTCACACACTAAGGACAATTAGATAGAGATTAGGTTCATATGATGAACCAAGAGGATTAGATTCATGTGATGAATCAAATTGGATTAAGAGTAATCCTAATTGGGCTAATTGAGTTGGACTCAAGTTGATTCATGTGTTCAATGAGTCTAATTTAGATTATAACTCATTGAATCAATTTAATTAAATTAATTAGATTCATTATATTAAATTGGCTTGAATTAAATGGTTGGATTAGATCAACCATGAGAGAGATTAAGTCAAGTTTGACATGACTTGAAAGGAAGATGAAGAGTCAAGTTTGACTTGACTTTATGTCGCCTCATTGGTGAGTTAGCATTGAGTGGGCCAATTATGATGCTCCACATCATCATGGTTGCTTAAGTGGGATGCCACCTCATGGGAGTTACCAAGAGTTGTGACTCTTGGCATTCCATGGAGGTTACAACTCCTCTTAATGTGGCCCGCCACATCAATTGCATGGTGAGTTTTCATTTTGTGAAGTAACGCTCATCTTCTTCCTCCTAGAGCTCTCTCTTCTTGCTCTCCCTCTCCTCATCTTGCCGAGACCTTCTTGGAGTGCTAGCACACTCTAAAGTTCTCCCTCCATCGAGTTGTTCATGTGGATATGCAAAGAGAGTTGTCTACCGTGACAACTTGAGATCCGACACCTTGGACGAGCGGAATTCGCGAAAGACACGCATCAAGGGTAAAAAACTCTTAACATATATTTCTAGTGTAGATCTATAGGTTTATAAACTCGTACTCATAAGCTTTTCGAAAATTTTATTCTTCGCATGGATCCAGTGGCGGGGCCTTCGGGTTTTCCGAGACGCGAAAAAGCGATTTTCGCGGCCCGAAAAACTCAACATCCTTCTCTTCTTCTTCTCCTTTAAGCAACTGGCCACCAAGAGATCTCTCACAATTGATGCCGCCGGCCTCCAAGAGAGAAAACAAAAGGAGAGAAGAGAAAGAACAAGGGTCGGCCTCCAAGGAAGAATAGAGAAGAATAGAAGATGTGTTGTTGGGTGAGGCACCCCCTCCTTCTCTTTTATATTCCTTAGTGATAGCAAAAAAGAAAAGTTTTATAACAAAAAATAAAACTTCCTTTTCTATCATGGTGTGGCCGGCCACAAGCTTGTTCTCCAAGGAAGAAAAGATTTTAAACAAAAATTAAAATCTCTCTTTTAAAATCCCTTTTGTGGATAGTTATAAAAGGAATGTTTTATAAATTAAAATCTCTCTCTTTTAATTCCTTTTATGGATATCTATAAAAGATAAGATTTAAAATAAAACATGGTTTCAAGAAAGGAAAGTTAAATCAAAAAATTAAAATCTTTCTTTCACATTATAGATAACTACAAATAAGGAAAGATTTCAAATATCTCTTTTATTCCTTTGTAGAAAGCTATAAAAGGAAAGATTTTAAAATTTAAAACTATCTTTTAAAACCAACATAAAAGGAAAGTTTTTATCAAAATAAAAACTCCCTATTATTTCCTTTTATGACCAATCTAAAAAAGGAAAGTTTTATATTAAAATCATCCTTTTAAATCCTTTTTATGGATCTCTATAAAAGGTATGATTTTATAAAAATAAAACTTCCTTTTCTTCTTGTGTGTGGTCAGCCCCTTGCTTGGGCACCAAGCAAGGCTTGACCGTCCCTAGCTTGGGCCTTAAGAAGCTATGCTTTGGGTGGATATAAGGCTGTATATAAGAGGCTACAATAGGGACCTAGAGGAGAAATTGGCTTTGGTCTCCCGATGAGCTTGAGCTTCCCGTGTTCGCCCCAAACACCCAACTCAAGTTCATCAATAATAACCCATACCACTAAAGAGTTATTATTCCACTACCGCACCAATCCCATATTACAATATGGGCTCCTTCTTGTCATGAGTGCGTTAGTCTCCCTATGTTTAAGATATCGAATGTCCACTAATTAAATGAGTTACTGACAACTCACTTAATTAATATCTATCTCCAAGAGTAGTACCACTCAAGCTTATAGTCATGTCGGACTAAGTCCACCTGCAGGGTTTACATGACAATCCTTATGAGCTCCTCAAGGAGACATCATCAACCTAGATTACTAGGATACAGTTTCATTCTATAATCAATAACACACCATATAAATAATATCATTTCCTAACTTATCAAGCATATTGATTTAATGAGCTAAATCGCACCCTCTGATAAATTAAAGAAATAAATATTAAGTATACGTGCTTGTTATTATATCATGATTAAGAGTACACACTTTCATAATAACAGAGGTTTTGTTCTTTTATATAGTCAGTATAAAAAGAAAATACCTCAATGGTCATGCTCAATACACTCATAGTGTACTAGTGTTATTTTATAGTCAAGATAAACTAACACCAAATTACACTATAACCACTCGAATGGTTTGTCTCATTCCATATTGGTTGTGAGCTACTATTTATAATTTATAATGAACTGATAACATGATCTTCTGTGTGTCTTCTCACACCATGTTATCTACAATATAAATTAAATGGACAACTATATTTAGCATAAATGTAGACATTTGACCAATGTGATTCTTATTTCAAAATAAATGTTTACAAAAAGCTAGACTTTTAGTATACTCTAACAGGCTCAACTCATTTTTAGACTCGTCGTCTTGATCCGTTTCACCTTCGGTTGCCATCAGTGTGAGGTAGCTTGCTTGCTTCGGTTCGTCTACTCCTAATCCCTCCGAGGAAGACTCATCCCAAGTTACCTTTAGTGATTTTTCTTCTTCTTCTTGATTTTGTCTTCATTCTAGAATTCATGCTTGAAGTGTCCCTTTTTATTGCAGTCGTAGCATGTGACATTTGCCTTTGAGTTGTTGGATGAAGATGTGGACATCTGATGTGCTTAAATATTATGATCATTTATGCATGTTTTAACGCATATTCACTTGCTTTATACGTATATATTCCTTGCATGATCACCTCATTTATCATGTATTCATCATATATATACTCTTTTGTTCAGATATCTGCTCTTTGTTTGATTTTGTATTGACAGGGATAACTTTTGGAGCAAAAACAACAATTGTCGACGTACTGGAACGAGCCAGAGAACACAGTCATGCAACCTCGCACAGTCGTGTGGCAAAACAGGAGAGGAGTAGTGCACGACCGTGTAATCCTTACATGGTCGTGCGGCCAACCCAGAGGCATATCAGAGCATGGATGTGAATACTTCCACGGTCGTGCCCCCCCCCCCCCCCCATGATCGCAACCAAGCAAGGAACGACCGTGCAACCCTACACGGTCGTGCACCAGGAACCAAGCCCGAAGCTCACACGACATGGCCGTGCTAATTGGCACATCCGTGCAGTGCGTCCAGAGACAGGAAAGGGTACGGCCGTACCATCCTTACACGGTCGTGCCGCCGCAGCCACGCCCTAGCCTATAAAACGGGTTTAACCCTTTTCCTCAAGAAAGGAGCCACGAAGCGAGCCATCAGGGAGAGAATCGACTTGGTGTCGTTTCACGCCATCCAGGACCTCCGTCTAGTGATCCTTCTTCACCAAATCGACTCCAGAAGCAAAGGATTGGATCCAAAGATCACTCTTCTTCGTTGGATAAGCGTCTTTTCTCTATCTCCCTTCCTATTTGAGAATTGTATGCTTAACATTATGTCTTCAGGTTTTTCTTCGGCGTCTATGGAGTAGATTCCTTGTTCTAGGATGAGGGAGTAGTTGTGGATTGGTTTGATGTAAGACTTATACTTTTATCTCTATTTCATTGGATGATTTCTCTTGCTTTGTTTCGACTACTCGATCTCTATATCGTGTTAGTTGATTGTGTAGGAATTGCCTATCTCGTAGAGAGAATATCCTAGATCGTACACCTGAGGGTCCCTAGTGACAACGGTAACCCATTCATGGACATCTAGGGTACTTCCTTGAAAAGAGAGACAACTCCTCCACAAGTAAGGGACCAAACTAAGCTCCTTATCTCTATCCTTAGTGACACCAATTAGAGTAGTGTTTTTGTGATCTACCGAGGCGCTCTAGTGACAGGGGTTAACTGTGACAGGATTTTATAGGGATCTTTTTTATCTGGTACCTAAGAATAGATACTTTAGCTTTCGGTGAATGCATGTTGATGGACGATGAGTAGAGGATTGAATGTGATACATCAATACCACCACAATGAAACCGAACTCCTAGGACTCTTCATAAACCAAGTGTATTACTTCTTCTTTGCTAGTTTTCGTTTTCGTTTCTAAACCCTTTTTTCTTTAGATAACTTACAACCATCGGTAGTTTAGCTAAACCTAAGTGAGTCATCGCTAGTGCTTATAACTAGTCCTCGTAGGATCGATAATCTTTATTACTGACGACGAATCCGTGCATTTGTGGTTCGTAACAAGTTTTTGGCACTGTTGTCGGGGACTGCGTCTATAACATTAGTGATAATCATATTAGATTAGACTAGACTTTGCTTTCTTTTCCTTTATCTTTTCTTTTTCTAATATTTTGCATTTAGAGATAAATAAATTTTATTCTTGTTTTTCTTTATTTTCTGTATTTTTATTAAAACGCTTAAAAATTAAAAAAAATATTATTTCACTCTTCTATTTAATATATTCCCTATCTTGTTTTTGCATGCGAAGAACTAATCTTTCCGGACAGCTTCTACTGTTCGATCCAGAGATCGATAAGACTATCATGAGAAGAAGAAACCTTCAAAAAGCATTTCAAGCAGCACAAGAATCTTCAAAGATGGCTGATAAACTGTTGAAGGACTATGCAATATCTTATGCACGAGGGGTTCGGTCTAGCATCACTCGACCACTAATCAAAGCCAATAATTTTGAAACCAAGCCTGCAGTAATTCACATGGTTCAACAGAATCAATTTGGAGGAGGACCACACGATGATCCAACCCACCACTTAGAGCTTTTCTTCAAGATTTGTGGTACCATGAAAGTGAACGAAGTCCCTCCAGAATCAGTAAGGTTATTGCTCTTTGGATTCTCCCTGAAAGACAAAGCCAAGCAGTGGCTAAATTCTCTCCCAGCAAATAGCATAACATCTTAGGAGCAGTGTGAGCAGAAGTTTCTAGACAAGTTCTACCCACTAAGCAAAACTGCCCACATGAGGAATTTGATCGATAGACTCAGAATCATTATTTGAAGCCTGGGGCAGATTCAAAAGTATGCTGAGACAGTGCCCCCATCATGGCCTTGAGAAATGGTTGGTCCTACACACATTCTACAATGGAATCAATTATCACACGAAGGTATCCCTCGATTCTACAGCAGGAGGAACACTGATGAACAAGAGCCTTGATAAAGCTGAAGAGATCATAGAGAATGTAGCACAGAATTACCATCAGTGGGCATCAGAAAGATCTAGTCGTTCTTTCTCAGGAAATCCAATAAAGGTATCAGGAAATTCGACGTAGATGCAGTCACACTCATGTCTGCAAAGCTAGATGCTCTGACCAAAAGTTTGAGGCCATGGGAAATAACAACAACATGGCCAATGCAATAGTTTGTGTTTATGAAACTTGTGGAAGTACGGATCATGCTCAAGATACTTCCCCCTAGGGTCAATACAAGCACAGATAAATCAACTTGAGTAGTGTGATGTGATAGTCGGTACAACCAAAGGCAATACAAGAACATACAATCCAGGTTGGAGAAATTACCCAAACTTCTCATACCAGAATAATCAGGACCAAGGGCCAGCAAAACAAAGCTATCAACCTTGACAACAGAACTACTCACCTGGGCAGCAAGGCTACTCATCTGGACAACAGACTTATCTGTTGGTTAGTCCTAGGAAAATGTACCGGTTCCACTGTACAAAAATTTTTGTACAAGTGTCGAATCTTTCCTTAAATAACCAATTGTGTTCTTTAGAAGTTAAATTAGGAATCGCAGACGGAACTTAACATCATTGATTCCAAATTTAACTTATCTGTTCTTAATGGTTTAGATTTGAATCGCAAGCGAAACTTAACACTATTAATCAAATCTACCTAAGTTATTAATTTCATAAATATTAATTTCCAAAATTGGCTTCCAGGACTGCATGGTGAGGCACATGACCTTCTTGGATATGGGAGCAACCACCACCACCTAGGCAAAGTCTTTTAAGGAAAGCTAATATTTATTTCCTTAAATAACTCTAGGTTAACTAAAAAGAACAATCGAATCACAAATTCAAAAAAGAAGAAAACACAAACTCAAAAAATAAATTCGAAAGACTAGATCTAATTGTCTCTTGTATTAAGAATTCTTACAAAGAAAATAACTAGTATGATGCGGAAGAAAATTACTAGTTATACCTTCTCTTTGTAAGCTAATGACCTCGAGATCTTTTGCCGTATTCCTCGCCTCGCCTTGGACGTCGTGTGGGCAACGATCTTCCAAGATGAACACCACCCAAAAGAGTTTCTTCTCTTCTTCTAAAATCCGACCACCAACACCACCAAGGAGAAGAGAGTAACAGGGAAAAGAGAGAAGAGAGGGAGGGCCGACCACTTGATGATCTCCAAGCAAGAGAATAAGAATTGTCTCATGAAGCCCCCTCACCCCTTCTTTAATATTACTTGCCCAAGTCAAATAAGGGAAAACCTTTTACAAAAAAATAAAATCATCCAAGAGTTTTTCCTTTTCCCTTTTTATTTTTCCTTTTCTTTCCTCTTGATTGAATCAATCACCAATCAATGGTTGTGATCAATCCTATTTGGTTTAGGATTGTGTTTTGGACGACCCCTTGCTTGGGCACCAAGCAAGGTGGTCGGCCACCATATTTAGGAAAGAAAAATAATTTTTAATAAAATTTTACAAGAAGAAAAAACTCTTATAAAATTTTACATGCTCTCTTTCCTAGAGTTAAAAAAGGAAAGTTCTAAAAATTAAAACCATGTTTTAAAATTTAAAACTTCTCTAACAAAATTTCCCTTTTTAACATGATGATAGAAAACTTTAATTTTAAAACTTATCTCCTTTTTTTTTCTTAAACCATGAGGATGGTTAAAAAAAGAAAAGTTTTAAAACTTTTAAAACTCTCTATTAAAACATGTGGCCTAATTCAAATAAGGATAGTTTTAAAAATTAAAATCTCCCTTTTAAAACTTATAGTTTTCTACAAAGAGAAGATTTTAAAAATTCATAGCACCCCTCCTATTTGAAATAATTGTGGTCAGCCCCAACATGCTTGGTCACTAAGCAATAGGGTCTTCCCTATTAAGAGGAGATGTGGCCGACCATTGCTTGGTCACCAAGCAATGGGTCGGCCCCCTTCTTGGACACCAAGACGGGCCTTTCTTTGGATGGACTTGAGGCTTTAATAAGGCTATGACAGGGACCCAGAGGAGAAATTAGTTTTGGCCTTTTGATGAGCTTGAGTATCCCGTGTTCGCCCCGAACACACAACTCAAGTTCATCGATAATAACTCATTCCACTAGAGAGTTATTACCGCACTACCGCACCAATCCCAAATTACATTATGGGCTCCTTCTTATCATGAGTGTGTTAGTCTCCCTGTTCTTAAGATTACGAATGTCCACTAATTAAGTAAGTTACTGACAACTCACTTAATTAAAATCTAGCTCCAAGAGTAGTACCATTCAACTTCATTGTCATGTCAGACTAGGTCCACCTGCAGGGTTTAACATGACAATCCTTATGAGCTCCTCTTGGGGACATTCTCAACCTAGATAACTAGAACACAAATTCCTTTTATAATCAACAACACACACTATAAGTAATATCATTTCTCAACTTATCGGGCATATTGATTTATCGAGCTAAACCTCATCCTTTGATAAATCAAAGAAATAAATATAAAATATATGTGCTTGTTATTATATTAGGATTAAGAGCACACACTTCCATAATAACTAAGGTCTAGTTCTTTTACTAAGTTAGTACAAAAATAACTTACCTAAATGATCCTACTCAATACACTTAAAGCGTATCAGTGTAATTTATTAGTCAAGATAAACTAATACTTAATTACACTACGACTATTCTGATGGTTTGTTCCTTTCTATTTTAGTCATGAGCAACTTGTTTATAATTTATAGAGAACCGACAACATGATCTTCTGAGTGTGACACCACACTCCATGTTGTCTACTATATAAATTAATTGAACAATTACATTTAACAAATAAATGCAGATATTGACCAATGTGATTCTTTTATTTCAACAAATAAATGTTTACAAAAGCTAGGTTTTCAGTATACACTCTAACAATCTCCCACTTATACTAAAAGACTAAGCTGCCATATATGTTGTCATACATCTAATTAAAATCCCCTCCACATGCCGATCAAAAGCTTTCGCCGGAAGGGCCTTAGTGAAAGGTTCTGCCAGGTTATCTGCTAATGCAATCTTGGCGACGACAACTTCTCCTCGCTTGACGATGTCTCGTATCAGGTGGTACTTGCGCTCTATATGTTTACTTGCCTTATGGGCTCGTGGTTCCTTCGAGTTTGCAACTGCACCGCTATTATCACAATAAATTGTGATGATCTTAGGCAAATCAGGAATCACATCTAAGTCCATTAGAAAGTTCCTGAGCCATACAGCTTCTTTGGCTGCCTCAGAGGCTGCCACATACTCAGCATCCATGGATGAGTCCGAGACGCATTTCTGCTTAACACTCCTCCATGTAATGGCTCCACTTCCTAGAGTAAACACATAGCCTGACATAGACTTACTATTATCCCTATCTGATTCGAAATCCGAATCCGTGTAACCCACAGGGAGCAAATCATCTGCCTGGTAAACTAGCATATAGTCTCTAGTCCTTCTTAGGTACTTTAATATACGCTTTACCGAAGTCCAATGTCCTTGTCCAGGGTTACTCTGATATCTACTAACCATGCCCACGACAAAACAGATATCAGGTCTCGTACACAGCATTGCATACATAAGGCTTCCTACAGCCGAAGCATAAGGAACTGCCTTCATATCCTCAATCTCCTTTGATGTCTTCAGAGACATCTCTTTAGATAAGGCTACTCCATGCCTAAAAGGTAAGAAACCTTTCTTTGAATTTTGCATTCTAAAATGAGCAAGGATTGTATCTATATATAAAGCTTGGGATAGGCATAACATTCTTTTCTTGCGATCCCTTATAACTTTGATCCCAAGAATGTGTGCACATTCTCCTAAGTCCTTCATATCAAATTGTTTGGACAACCATACCCTTACGTCCGATAATACCTTGACATTGTTGTCAATTAACAAAATATCATCTACGTATAGTACAAGAAATACCACCACGTTTTCGTTACACTTCTTGTATACACAAGACTCATCCGGACACTGAATAAATCCATATGGCTGGATTACTTTATTAAACCGGATGTTCCAAGATCTTGAAGCTTGCTTTAGTCCATAAATGGACCGATTGAGCTTACACACTAGATGCTCTTTGCCCTTTTCAATGAACCCTTCTGGTTGCTTCATATGGATGTTTTCTACAAGACTTCCGTTAAGGAAAGCTGTCTTGACATCCATTTGCCAAATCTCATAATCCATACGAGCGACAATGGATAAGAGTATCCGAATAGACTTAAGCATAACTACCGGCGAAAAGTCTCCTCATAATCGATTCCCTCTTTCTGAGTATACCCTTTCGTAACAAGCCTTGCTTTGAAGGTTTCTACCTTCCCATCTAACCCTCTTTTCCTTTTGTAGATCCACTTGCATCCAATGGATTTTACACCATCAGGTGGTTCTACAAGCTCCTAGACCTTATTAGAATACATAGATTCTATTTCGGAATTCATTGCCTTTTGTCAAGATACTACATCTATATGTTGGAGTGCTTCATCATATATCCGGGGATCAGGTTCATGTTTACCCGGGATTAAGTCCGAAGACTCTCCCAAAAACATGAATCTCTCAGGCTGCCTACAACCCTCCCACTATGACGAGGCACCATCTGTGGTTGTGTATCATGTGTGACACGTGTTGCAGTCTCTTGTGGTACTTCATCTTGTACTATTGGTACTGAAGTAGACGTGTCCTCTCTAAGTTCTTCTAGAACAATTTTACTACTGGGCTTGTGATCCATTATATAGTCTTCTTCTAAAAACTGGACATTGGTGCTAACAATGACCTTCTGGTCTTTAGGACTATAAAATAAACCACCTTTCGTTCCTCTAGGATACCCCATAAACACACGAACTTCTGTACGAGATTCTAACTTATCAGCATCTAGTTTCAGCACATGTGCTGGACTACCCCAAATTCGAATATGTCTTAGACTGGGCTTCTGCCCATTCCACAATTCTGTGGGAGTAGAAGATACTGATTTAGAAGGTACTAAGTTCAGAATGTGCGTTGCTGTTTCCAGAGTGTATCCCCAAAACGAATTTGGTAATTCTGAATAACTCATCATCGATCTAACCATCTCCATAAGAGTCCTATTCCTTCGTTCTGCCACACCATTCTGTTGGGGTGTACTAGGTGCGGACAATTGGGATTGAATCCCGACCTCTGATAAGTAATTCGTAAACTCTCCTAAGAGGTATTTGCCAACACAATCAGACCGTAGTGTCTTGATACTTTTACCTAGACGTTTCTCCACATCAGCCTTATACTCTTTGAACTTATCAAAGCACTCAAACTTGCGGCGCATTAGGTAAATGTATCCAAATCTTGAATAATCATCTATAAAAGAGACAAAATATTCAAAACCACCTCTAGCCTGGATAGACATAGGACCACACAAATCAGAATGAACCAATTCTAACGCTTCTTTGGCTCTATACCCCTTGGCCTTAAAAGGTCTCTTGGTCATTTTACCTTCCAAGCAAGATTCACATGTTGAAAAGTTTTCCAACTCTAATGGACACAAGAGTCCATCGGCTACAAGCCTTTGAATCCTACTTAAGTTAATGTGACCAAGCCTTAGATGCCAAAGATGTGTTTGGTTCATTTTCGAAAGTTCTTTTCTCTTATTAGAGTTAGAAGATGTGTTATTAATTTCCATATTTTGCTTTGTGGGAGAAATTAGATTTAAAGTATATAAATTGGCAACCAATGGACCAGAACAGATAATCACTTTATTTCTCTTTATAACCACACTGTTACTAAAGGAAACTGAATATCCATCCAAATACAGTTTAGAAACTGAAATTAAATTCTTTCTAAAACTGGGTACATAAAGACAATTTCTTAAAACCATTTTTCTATTTCTATCAAATGATAAATAGACATCTCCCACTACAACAGCCGCCACTTTAGTAGCATTAACCATGTAGACGGTAATCTCTCCTTCAGTTAGTCGTCGGGTTGCCTGGAACCCCTGCAAGGAATTCCAGACATGATCAGTGGCTCCCGTATCTACACTCCAGGTGCTGGTAGATAACACCGCTAAATATGTTTCAACAACTAGAGCATGAGATTTACCTTTATTATTCTGATTCCTACGAGGACAGCCCACCTTCCAATGCCCTGTCTGCTTGCAGATGAAGCACTTGCCCTTCGGCTTCTTCATTCCAGCTTTTTGTCCCTGAGGTTTATTCACTCTCTTTGCTGAAAAGACCTATTTCTTCTTCTTCTTGCCTTTCGGCTTAGAAGTAGAACCATTTTTAGCATAGTGAATCTGAGAACTTTGATGAAATATTCCTTCTGCTGCCTGTAGTTCTGTCAGAAGTTCCGCCAACGTATACTCTCTTTTGTTCATGTTATAGTTCAGGCGGAACTGCTCAAAACTTCTGGCTAGTGTTTGGAGAATTATATCAATATGGGTTTTCCCATCGATTTCTCCTCCAAGAACTTGTATTTCGTTTAGATAGACCATCATTTTGAGGATATGATCCCTTATGGGCGTTCCCTCAGACATGGTGGCTATCATTAATTTTCTCATTGCCTCTTGCCTAGCAGTCCAACTCTGGTGCCCAAAGAGTTCTTTGAGATTGTTTATTATATCATAAGCTGTTGGTAAATCTTGATGCTGATGTTGCAATACATTTGACATTGATGCCAAAATGTAACATCGTGCCATCTCATCAGCTTTTACCCATTTCTTATGATACTCAATCTACTCTGGGGTAGAGTCACCATCAGGTGCATAAGGGCAAGCCTCAGTCAGTACAAACTTATAGCTTTCAGCAGTAAGAACAATGTCTAGGTTTCTTTTCCAATCTATGTAGTAGGGTCTAGTAAGTATATTTTCTTTCAATATAATGGCCAGTGGGTTGAAAGTCATCCTAAGAATCACAAAATTAACTTTGGTCAGGACTCTAAATTTAGAATAATATTGATTCCTCTAACAATACTATTTTAAATTAACCAACACCTCAAAATACCGTGAATTTTGTATGCCACGATAGTGTGGACGTATACAAATTCAACATTTGTAAAAGGAGGGTGTAACCCATTAATTTTATTATCTTATCAACCTAAATTTTTGACAAATAAAATTAATAGTTGGTTTCCTTCGGTCACACAAATAATAGCAGTGACTCCGATGGGGAGGATACTATTAGACGTGCTTAAGTGTATACCATTACTTGACACTAAGTCCATTAATAAGATTGTGCCACTTCCGATGGCGAAGATCACACGCTCTTAATTAATTTCCTATAGTTATCCAAAATGGAAGTTTGATCTAGTGATCTGCAAACAAACTCATCCGTTATGGAGGAAGGCACTGAGAGCCAACGCGCAGGTTTGTTTGCATCACTTACAAACTAGTAATGGAGACAGTGGAATTTATTAAAATAAATCCATCTCCCACTTAGTTATTTAAAGTGAGGAATTTTAAACTATACTAGCATACATATATGCATACACACACATCACAGTAAATAAAAGCAATAAATATGGAAATTATTTTCCATCTATTATGGCCTTTTTCTATTACTGTCCTCCATGTGCTCCAACCCTAGCTGCTGCCATCTTTAGCCACCACCATCGGGTCGAGTTGTCGCATCCATCTTACTTCTTATTCCGGTGCGCCTCTGGTGCTCCATAAGAACCACGCCTCGCAAGAAACCGATCCGTGACAAAAGTAGAATTTTACATATATCGATCCTATATTCCACGAGGGAATGTACATGTAATCTAGATCAAAAATAAAATTCTAAAAATAATACAGCTCCTGCTGTATTTGATACATACAATCATGCACACAGAATAATGCCCTTGACAGGTCCAAGGGTCCAATCACACACAACATCAATAAGCCATAATAGTTGGAGTCTGCAACCAAAGAGTTAGCACATCCTACTATTATCCAGCCTAAATTATGTATGACATGTGCATAACCTATTTGAATTCTAAAAATACACAGAGGCAAACCATAGCTCTGATACCAATTGTTGGTTAGTCCAAGGAAACGTACCGGTTCCACTGTACAAAATTTTTTGTACAAGTGTCGAACCTTTCCTTAAATAACCTATTGTATTCTTTAGAAGTTAAATTAGGAATCGTAGACAGAACTTAACATCATTGATTCCAAATTTAACTTATCTATTCTTAATGGTTTAGATTTGAATCGCAAGTGGAACTTAACACTATTAATTCAAATCTACCTAAGTTATTAATTCCATAAATATTAATTTCCAAAATTTGCTTCCAGGACTGCATGGCAAGGAACATGGCCTTCTTGGATATGGGAGCAACCACCACCGCCTAGGCAAAGCCTTTTAAGGAAAGCTAATATTTATTTCCTTAAATAACTCTAGGTTAACCAAAAAGAACAACCGAATCATAAATTCGAAAAAGAAGAAAACACAAACTCGAAAAATAAATTCGAAACACTAGATCTAATTGCCTCTTGTATTTAGAATTCTTACAAAGAAAATAACTAGTATGATGCGGAAGAAAAGTACTAGTTATACCTTCTCTTTGTAAGCTAATGACCTCGAGATCTTCTGCCATATTCCTCGCCTCACCTTGGACGTCGTGTGGGTGACAATCTTCCAAGATGAACACCACCCAAAAGAGTTTCTCCTCTTCTTCTAAAATCCGACCACCAACACCACCAAGGAGAAGAGAGCAAAAGGGAAAAGAGAGAAGAGAGGGAGGGCCAGCCACTCGATGATCTCCAAGCAAGAGAATAAGAATTGTCTCATGAAGCCTCCTCACCACTTCTTTTATATTACTTGCCCAAGGCAAATAAGGAAAAACCTTTTACAAAAAATAAAATCATCCAAGAGATTTTCCTTTTCCCTTTTTATTTTTCCTTTTCTTTCCTCTTGATTGAATCAATCACCAATCAATGGTTGTGATCAATCCTTTTTGGTTTAGGATTTTGTTTTGGCCGGCCCCTTGCTTGGGCACCAAGCAAGGTGGCCGACCACCATATTTAGGAAAGAAAAAAAAATTTTAATAAAATTTTACAAGAAGAAAAAACTCTTATAAAATTTTACATGCTCTCTTTCCTAGAGTAAAAAAAGGGAAGTTCTAAAAATTAAAACCATGTTTTAAAATTTAAAACTTCTCTAACAAAATTTTCCTTTTTAACATGATGATAAAAAATTTTAATTTTAAAACTTATCTCTTTTTTTTTCTTAAACCATGAGGATGGTTAAAAAAAGGAAAGTTTTAAAACTTTTAAAACTCTCTATTAAAACATGTGGCGTAATTCAAATAAGGATAGTTTTAAAAATTAAAATCTCTCTTTTAAAACTAATAGTTTTCTACAAAGAGAAGATTTAAAAATTCAAAACACCCCTCCTATTTGAAATAATTGTGGCCGGCCCCTACATGCTTGGTCCCAAGCAATAGGGCCGACCCTATTAAGAGGAGATGTGGTCAGCCATTGCTTGGTCACCAAGCAATGGGCCGACCCCCTTCTTGGACACCAAGATGGGCCTTTCTTTGGATGAACTTGAGGCTTTAATGAGGCTACGACAGGGACCTAGAGGAGAAATTGGTTTTGGCCTTCCGATGAGCTTGACTATCCCGTGTTCGCCCCGAACACACAACTCAAGTTCATCGATAATAACTCATTCCACTAGAGAGTTATTACCGCACTACCGGACCAATCCCAAATTACATTATGGGCTCCTTCTTATCATGAGTGTGTTAGTCTCCCTGTGTTTAAGATTACGAATGTCCACTAATTAAGTAAGTTACTGACAACTGACTTAATTAATATCTAGCTCCAAGAGTAGTACCACTATGTCGGACTAGGTCCACCTACAGGGTTTAACATGGCAATCCTTATGAGCTCCTCTTGGGGACATTCTCAACCTAGATAACTAGGACACATATTCCTTTTATAATCAACAACACACACTATAAGTAATATCATTTCTCAACTTATCGGGCATATTGATTTATCGAGCTAAACCTCACCCTTTGATAAGTCAAAGAAATAAATATTAAATATATGTGCTTGTTATTATATTAGGATTAAGAGCACACACTTCCATAATAACTAAGGTCTAGTTCCTTTACTAAGTCAGTACAAAAAGAACTTACCTAAATTATCCTACTTAATACACTTAAAGTGTATCAGTGTAATTTATTAGTCAAGATAAACTAATACTTAATTACACTACGACTATTCTGATGGTTTGTTCCTTTCCATTTTAGTCGTGAGCAACTTATTTATAATTTATAGAGAACTGACAACATGATCTTCTAAGTGTGACACCACACTCCATGTTGACTACTATATAAATTAATTGAACAATTACATTTAACAAATAAATGCAGATATTGACCAATGTGATTCTTTTATTTCAACAAATAAATGTTTACAAAAGCTAGGCTTTCAGTATAAACTCTAACAATCTCCCACTTATACTAAAAGACTAAGCTGTCATATCTGTTGCCATATATCTGATTCCAATCCCCTCCACATGCCGATCAAAAGCTTTCGCCGGAAGGGCCTTAGTGAAAGTTCTGCCAGGTTATTTGCTAATGCAATCTTGGCGACGACAACTTCTCCTCACTTGACGATGTCTCGTATCAGGTGGTACTTGCGCTCTATATGCTTACTTGCCTTATGGGCTCGTGGTTCCTTCGAGTTTGAAACTGTACCGCTATTATCACAATAAATTGTGATGATCTTGGGCAAACCAGGAATCATATCTAAGTCCATTAGAAAGTTCCTGAGCCATACAGCTTCTTTGGCTGCCTCAGAGGTTGCCACATCCTCAGCTTCCATGGTTGAATCCGAGACGCATTTCTGCTTAACACTCCTCCATGTAATGGCTCCACCTCCTAGAGTAAACATAGCCTGACGTAGACTTACTATTGTCCCTATCTGATTGGAAATCCGAATCCGTGTAACCCACAGGGAGCAAATCATCTGCCTGGTAAACTAGCATATAGTCTCTAGTCCTTCTCAGGTACTTTAATATATGCTTTACCGCAGTCCAATGTCCTTGTCTAGAGTTACTCTGATATATGCTAACCATGCCCACAGCAAAACAGATATCTGGTCTCGTACACAGCATTGCATACATAAGGCTTCCTATAGCCAAAGCAAAAGGAACTGCCTTCATGTCCTCGATCTCCTTTGATGTCTTCGGAGACATCTCTTTAGATAAGGCTACTCCATGCCTAAAAGGTAAGAAACCTTTCTTGGAATTTTGCATGCTAAAATGAGCAAGGATTGTATCTATATATAAATCTTGGGATAGACACAAAATTCTTTTCTTGCGATCCCTTATAACTTTGATCCCAAGAATGTGCGCACATTCTCCTAAGTCCTTCATATCAAATTGTTTGGATAACCATACCCTTACGCTCGAAAATACCTTGACATTGTTGCCAATTAACAAAATATCATCTACGTATAGTACAAGAAATACTACCACGTTTCCGTTACACTTCTTGTATACACAAGACTCATCCAGACACTGAATAAATCCATATGACTGGATTACTTCATTAAACCAGATGTTCCAAGATCTTGAAGCTTGCTTTAGTCCATAAACCCTGTGGAACACTGCAACGACATCGAGCTGAGGAGCAGGCGAACTGTGGGAGACCCCCAAATCATTACTCAGAAAGGACCTGACTGAAGGGAAGAGCCCTATCCCCTAATGCCCAATTAGACCCAGAATAGGGATGGAGAGGAGGTCACCAAGAAAGTTGACAGAACTCTTCAAGTTCCCCTATAAAGTTAGACGATTCCTTTCCCTTAGAAACTGATAACATCCCAGAAGGATGAAGAGTTCAACCGATTCCTGAAAAAGATTTAAGAAATTTGCATAGAGGTACCACTGATAGATGTACTACACTAAATACCGAAGTTTACAAAGTTCTTAAAGGGGATTTTATCTAACAGAAGGCAGAAAGGTGACTTCGAGACTGTAGCATTAACACAAAATTATAGCGCTCTACTTATGGCAAATATTCCACTGAAACTTCAGGACCCAGGAAGTTTTTCCATACCTTGCAAGATTAGTTCTGAACTCATACAGAGAGCTTTCTGTGGCTTGGGAGCCAATGTTAGCCTACTTCCGTACTCCTTATATAAGAAGCTGGGACTCCAGAACATTAAACTGACTACTATGGCACTGCAATTAGCTGACCATTCATGCAAATACCCAATGGGAATAGTGGAAGGCGTGCCAGTAGAAGTGGACGGATGCATTGTCCCCACAGATTTCATTGTCCTAGATATGGAGGAGGATCCCAAGATATCGATCATCCTTGGAAGACCATTCCTTGCCATAGCTGGAGCCCTCATTGATGTGAAAAGTCACAAGTTAACCTTGGAGATCGACAAAGAAAGGATTGAATTTGATCAATCTAATTCTTCTATCTGCGACCCCTATTCTCAAGGAAATTCGAGCAAGATGAATATACACAAAGTCGAGGAGTGCGGTTTCCAAGAGAGATCCCCTCTAGCAAGCAGTAAAAAGTAAAATTGTCTTGCACGAGCGAAACTGAAGGTGCTGACTGAAGCATTAACCCTAGGAGGAGAGCCGTGCTTCCACGGGTTTAATCCACACTGATAGAAACAGGGTCGAGCTAAAGACCTAAAACAAGGGCTTTTTGGGAGGCAACCCAAGGGTTTTTCATTTTAGTTGATCATCCCATTTATCGTTTTATTTCTCCAGTAAGTTTGAGTCAAGTACTTTTAGTATTTCTTTATTTTTGGGTATTCATTTTCAGGGTGTTCAGAGCCTCCATGAGCTGGTCATGAGTGTTTCATGGGCGTGGAGGCGTCAAAGGAACCAAAATAGAGAAAGACGAGTCACCGTGAGCTTAAAGGAGTTGGTCGTGCAACCTTGCACGACCGTGCAACCTTGCACGACCGTGCAAAGCCGGTCGTGTGACCTATGCAGAGAAGAGGAGGACACGGGTCGTGCCAATTGGCACGGCTGTGCAAGGCCACCAGAGAGGAAGAAGACTCAGGTCATGCCAATTGGCACGGCCGTGCGACCTATGTAGAGAAGGAAGAACTAGCCGTGCCAATTGGCACGATCATGCGAGTTTGGCCGAGGGGAGAAAAGAGGAGGTCGTGCCAATTGGCATGGCCGTGCAGAACCTAACCTAACCCGGTCATGTCTATAAGATGTTGGATCGAGACGCGCTAGAGGGGGGGGGGTGAATAGCGCTCATGGCTATTTCGTTCGATTCGTAAAACTATCGGAGTTAAAACACACAGCGGAATAAAGAAAAACAAACAGAAAGAACAAGAGGATTTACTTTGTTCAGAGCCTAGATCGACTCCTACTCGAAGGCCCGCGATCCTTGATCGCTCTCCGTGGGCAACAACTATAAGCTCGATAAGGTTTACAAGTATAACAATTTACACCTTAATTTAAACCAGAAATCTTATACCGACAACAATGAATGGAAAGAGCGAAGCTCCGGGTCGTCGGTGTCAAGTCGCAGCACTTCCGGGTCGTTGATTTAGTAGCACGCAACAAGAGGATCACTTAGAATGAGTTGTTTCGAGCTGCTGGTCGAAACCCTCTTATAAAGGGTGTTCAAGGCGCCTTGAAAGTCATCCAAGGAGCCTCCATGCTGGCCGAGTCATATGCTGAGATAGGGCTGAACTGGTCGAACCTTATCAGGTTCAAGGCGCCTTCATGCTTCCCCAAGGCGCCTTCATCCTCCAGTCCAAGGCGCCTTGAGCTTCCTTCAAGGCGCCTCCAACCATTCTGGACAGCTGGCTTCGGCTCGCACCCGAGGCGCCTCCAAGCTCCATGGAGGCGCCTCGGTACTATTCATCCGAGGCTATTCTTTGCACTTTGGTCCCTGCAAGATACATTAATCCCAAATATACCCTGCAGCACAAAGTTAGAACATAAAACATAATAATATGTGTGAACGACAGTCATCGGACTGTCCGAGTCTGACTTCGGATTTCCAACCGGAAACCCTAGGTCGACCCGACGCCTATTGTTCTCTCTACGGGGAACGTGTCCTCACCTACTCCACTCAGGAGATTTACCTGTTGCCAGTGCGATCTTCCAGATCGACTGGACTTTTGCTTGGTGCTCGATGCTTCCGGACTTTCTGCTCGACTTCCGCTTCCCGGCTGGTCCAGTCTTTAACCTGGTTCGCGACACCAGGACTTTCCACTTAGGGTTACCTCCCCAGGACTTTTGCCTGAAGCACTCGACCCACCGAGACTTTCCGCATAGGGTTACCACCCCCTATGACCGAGGGTTACCATCCCCTAGGGTTTTCTCCTTGCCTAACCACAGTTAGGTCTTTTCCTGAAACGCTTAACAGACTTGTAGATCACACCTTAACTTTGAATCCTTTGCCATTATCAAAACTTAGGTTCGATCGTTGGATGCTTCCCGCACCAACCATCTCTCCCTTTTTGATTATGGCAACCCAAATTCAAAGTTAAGTAAAACAAATGCATGAATATATTAAAAGATTTTAAGTGAGCAAGCTTAAGTATATAAATTCAAATAAAAGTATAACTTAAGCTAACACTTAAACTTTGTGAAGCTCCCCCTTAGTACAGGGCTTCCTTTTTGAGTTTTTACTTTTGAGTTTCCTACTCTCCCCCTTAATAAAAGCAACACTTAAACTTTGTGACGCTCCCCCTTAATATAGGGCTTCCTTTTTGAATTTCCTACTCTCCCCCTTTGCCATATATCAATAAATAAGCCATTTGAAAGCAAGGTTTAAGTCTTTCTTATTGAAAAAAAGATTAGGCTTTGAAAGACGGGATGTATGTTAAATTGACTTCGAAAAAAATTTCACCTAATATTTAAAAGGCTAATATATAGTAGACTGTGAAGGATGATTTTAGCTAGATTTTGAAAATCTTAAAGAAAATTGAAGTCTCTTTTTTACTTAGCAAAAAAATATTTTGAAAGCAATGAGTAATAATTTTGCAAAACTATGATTTTTAATACTTTTAGGTAAGTAAAAATATCTTAGCAAGAATTTATAAAAAGTTAGATTTGAAGGTTGGCTAAGATTGAAAAAAGTGTGAAGGTTTCTATATGAACCACTTAGCTTAGTCTTTTGCAAACATTGAATTTTGAAAATATAGCTTAAGTTAAAAAGATACTTAGCTTAATTTGAATAAAACAATACTTATTGTTGAAAACATAGGAGTAAGAACTTGATAATTTTTAGGACGAAGAGGTAGAAACTAAATATTTAATTTAGTTTATTTAATCAAATTGGTTGGTCCTTAAGTCCAAGCATGAGTCAAGTTAAATAGTATTCAAAAAATATCTAATTTGTTTTGATCAGGTATCAGAGCCCTAAAGTACAAGCATGCTTAAACTTAATATTTCCTTCACTAACTGTCTAACCTTTAGCTACTTACTGATTGCCTAGAGGGCAACAGCTTTCACTTGGTTAGTCGAGTTAAGTCATTTAGTCCAGTTAAGTCATTTAGTCCAGTTATGTAACGACCACCCTTCTTACTACTACTACTCTCTAAGGATGACCGTTACTTATCTACTGACTCTACTTAACCGGTATGATTAAAAATCACATGGAAACCCTACCGAAAAATTTCGGCAGAGTCTCCCCTGTACCGGTGACCATAATCATTAATACATAACATAATATACACAGCCACAGGCGGCTGGAACACATATCAAACACACAAAAGGAATAACATCACCACGCAGTTTAATGAAATCAAATCATGCAAGTAATGAATAGCGGAAACAAAATAAAAACATACAATTAACTAACAGCGGAAGACTAAATGACTCATCTAATACATTCTTAATAAATGGCAATTTTAATAAATTCTAAGTCCCAAGGCTTCCATAGTCCTGGCATCACACACCATCCGCGCCATCTTGTCGCCTTCCTTGCTAAATCTTTTCTTTTCCTTTATCTGCAGTAAGAGGAAGTGTAGTCTATAAGCAAAATTTGCTTAGTAAGCGCTATCTAACTCACAAAAACTCGATATGCATTTATATAAATAAAAACATGCTAAAACTGAATGCTAACATGTAAAGCTACTCATGCTCATAAATAGCAAATAACAGTAAGCTAACTCATGCTCTTCTAATAGTAAAGAAACATACTGAAAGGATAAACATGTAAGACAAGTCTATACTATCATGCTAGCATAAAGAATTTAACTTACTGAATTCTAAACACTTTCTGATTCTTATTAAACTTACTTGAAAACTTATTCTTTTATTTCACTTATTTAAAACTTATTCTTTAATACTTGTAAACTTTTGTAAACACATTGTTTTATTAGTTCAAAAGCTTATACTTATAATACATCAAAATAGTAATCAACTTCTTCTTGGGCCCAGGCATAGTACCATCTTATGCGCGTTCCCTAATAGGTTGGGGTAGCGAGCCACCAATCCTAAAAGAGCAGACCTCGGTCTACCAGGGCCAAGACCTCGGAATTGGACACCTGGATTTGTTTAACGACAACCTCGGAAGTCGGGTACTAGCCTCTTCTTAAAAGTAAAATACTTATAATCTTAATTACTTCTTCTTTAAATGCCTTGGCATTTTAATAGGCACATTGTGTGCCAAAAATCCCTAAAGTCTCGACTTTGGGATCTACTTAAGGCCTCGGCCTTTTCTTTTATTTTCTTTATCTTTCTTATATTTTTCTTATAAAAGAATGCTTCTTACAAAAATTGAAATGTTTAAACAAATTCAAACACTGCAATGCTTAGACAAAATCTGCATACAAGTTTAAACAGAAATCTGCATATTAAGCTTAACTAAAATCTGCATGCTAATCATGAAAGGATTTAAGCTTGGTACAGTAACAATGCTTTAACAAATCTACATATTAAGCTTATCTGAAATCTGCACTAATGCTTAACAGAAATCTGCATACTAGCTTAATAAAAATTTGCATAATAGTTTAACAGAAAATCTATACTGCATACTTTAAAAATGAGGACTGTTCTTGCCCAATGCATAGCGTAAAAAGATCTAACTAGCAAGCTTAAGGCAAGGTTGTTCCAACTAATTAAGAAAGCATCAGTACTGAGCATGGACGAAAAGGGTCTAACAGCAATCTAATCCACATTGCACTGAATCTATAAAGCCAGCACTGAACACAATCTTTTCATTGCTAATCTACACAACTTAAACGAAAACTAAAGCTACGGTTAGGGAATAAGTGATAAAATGGCTAACAACATACCAATGAATTGATAACAAATCAAAACTGCACTGTGGTAATTGTTCCTCCTGCTATGTGCCACGACAACAAAAGAAAAACACAAGATTGCAAGCTTCCCTTCAACCCGGACATTCTCATCAAGTCACAACCAACAAATCTAATGAAAATTGCTATTGTAACCTCAAAACCATACTTGTTCTACATGCTATGTGCCACGGCAACAAAAGAAAAACACAAGATTGCAAGCTTCCCTTTAACCCGGACATTCTCATCAAGTCACAACCAACAAATCTTACAACATGCTGCGAATTCAAGGAAAACAAGAAAACATCCAAACAAAATCCCTTTCCCTCTTCCTTAACAACTCACGACAGTAAGCCCTAAACCACATTCTTCACAAAAAATTTGAAACAAAAGGAAAAGAACACCAAAACGAATCGAAATCCGGAACTATCCTACTGCAGGTGAGTAGCGACTTACTTGTGTTCTTGGACTCACTCCCGAAGAAACTGCTAGGGCTTCGGATGGCTCACGGTTCCGGCTCTCCCTCGTGCTCCCGAGCTCCCCTCAACGAAGAGGTCGTGATGGTGGAGAGAACCCCTTGAAGAACACCTCAAGCCGACGCCGGAGACAACCCTAATCTTGGCTTCGGTTTCGCTCGGGCAGAATCGCCGCGCACGCGAGAGGAGGAAGAGAGGAATTAGGCTTCGGTGATTAACTCAACCCCTAAGTTCTCCCTTTTTATAACCCTGGTATTTCTGTTAACTTAAGGTTATTTCGCTGCCAACTTTTTCGCGAAATATCCGTGGAACAGTTGGTTGGCTGGGTTTTGACCAAGCCAAAAGCCCCGGGTTCAATTCTCGACTGCTACCTCTTTTTCTTCCTTTTATTACTTTGTTATTAATTCATATTACTTAAATAGATCTCTTCCTCTATTTGATTAAATAACAATTGCTAGCCCAGTTGGTTAGCCGGGTTTTGCTTGGGTTCGAGGTCTCGGGTTCAAAACCCAGCTTCAACATTTTTCTTTCTTCTTTTTTTTTTTTAAACTTCTTCCTCTTGGTAAAAATACCAAACGAACTCCAAAAATTACATAAAAATACTCTATAAATTCCTAAAAATCTCTAGAATTTTTATAAAAGCATTTCTAGATTTTAATAAGGTCTTTTAGGACTCCAAATCATGAAATTTGGGGTGTTACAAGTTATATTTGACTAAGACTGGAATACTTGACTTGATTACTGTTAATAAAGTATTTAACGCCCAGACTCATATTGATACATAGAAATAAGCATACTTGAGTTCAGGCTGTACCCTATGCATCTCACACCATTCTATGTTTTTCAAACACAAGCAAGGTATACCTAGGTGTTTGTGAGATGCTCTGGCTTAAATCTAGGAGAACATGATTTCTATGGTAAAGCCTAGGCTAAGTCCAATAGTTGAAAATTCTAAGAAAATGGGATTTTAAAATCATTATTTTTTCTTGGATTTTGAAAAGAATAGTTTAAAAGTGGTTTGAAATTTTTCTCACAATTTTGAAAAAGTGATAAATAAGTACTGAATTAAGAACATAAGTCAGCTAAACATCAGATAACCAACTCCAAGATACATTCACAAGGTGAGTCAAATATCCAGATCCAAAAAAGTGAGTGATATATCCATACAATCTAAAAAGATAGAGTCAAGCAGGTGGATCGTCAGCTGGAGGATCGGCTAGAGGCTGCTCGGGTGCCGACTGAGGCTGTCCCTGATGCCGTATCTAGCCTCGGAGAGACGCGAAACTGGTAGCCATCTTAGATCGCATAGATAGAAGGAAGCGATGGCTATCTAGCACAGCTCGTCGCGTCTGAGAGGACTGGATCTCGAGCCGAATGAGTCTGTCCTCGACAGAAAGTGGTGCCGAAGATGAAGGCCCGGCTGATGTGGAGGGCCTGGCAGAGGAAGAAGGATCTGCGAAAAAGTCTTCTGCCAGGATGTCGGGCCACTCCTCACCCTCGCGATGGCTAGAACTCCATCAGCGTTGACCTTAGCTTAGACTAGTCTACAACTGTGTGACCCTAGTTCGTCGTATATGGTTAAGGGGATAACTGTCCCTCTGGTCACATTTATACCCTCGATGGTCGAAAAGATGGAAGTCAAAATATGGCAGTAGGGCATATGCAGTATACGGGATGTGACTGTACTAGATGCTGAGATGATGTTCTGGAACATGTGCAAGGCTATATCAACGTCCAACCGATGACTCAGGGCATAAAGGAAGAATGAATGTGAGGATTGCATCTTCAGGACATCTCGAGATGAGATCGGCAATATGCAAGCTGTCAGGACCCTATACATAGCATAGTCCTGCACTCTAAGAAAAACGGACCCGAACTCAGTCAAACCGAGTGGCCCCCCCCCCCACACACACACAAAATATGTATAGATAGTGTCCAATGTAATATGGGAGTAGGGAGCGCCAAATGGCAGATCCCTACCAGGGTAGCACAGGAAGGTACACTCTGACGCTCTAAGCCCTAAGGTGGTACGTAATAAAGTAGGGGTAAGTTGGATGTCAGTGCTACCAACTCTAGAGGAGTATGTTCTATCATCAACCCTTTCAAGGTTGTGATAGAACTGTGCACATAAATCATGATTTACTGTATCACTGCAGTAAACCAATTTGTCCAGCTGATAGTATTCTATTATCTGGACCGATGGTTGACAGAACTGACTAAAAAAGGGTCTATTTGTCGACGTCGAGTAGTAGCACTTCAAGGTCGTCTCGTTGGCATCACTTCACAAAAGAAAGCTTAGAATTCGATGTTCCTTTGGCTGCACCCTCGACCCTCTTTTTATATGACATTCTGGGTGCCTGGATCCCTTCCGGGCGCCTGGAGTGTGACGTGGCCAACCAACCAGGATGCTCAACGTGGCGAAGTCGCGGCAGGGGATAAAATTTGGTCCCGGGCGCCCGGACCTGTTCCGGGCGCTTGGACCTCTGGGCGCCCGGATCCATCCCGGGCGCCCGGACCACCTTTTTCCAGCAGGTTCCTCACCTGCAAAACCAGGTTAGTCCGAGCAAAATCCCCTGCAAGACAGTGTTAGATTCTGATAAAACACAGTAAGGAATAACTGACAGTCTTCGAACTATCCGAGTCTGACTTCGGATTCCCAACCGGAATCCCTAGGTCGACCCGACGCCTACTGTTCCCTCTACGGGGAACGCGTCCTCACCTACTCCACTCAGGAGATTTACCTGATGCTAGTCCGGTCCTCCAGACCGACTGGACTTTTCGCCTAGGGTTACCACCCCCTAGGACCTAGGGTTTTTCTCCATCTAGGGTTACCGCCCCCTAGGACCTAAGGTTACCGCCCCTTAGGGTTTTCCTCCACCTAGGGTTACCGCCCCCTAGGACCTAAGGTTACCGCCCCTTAGGGTTTTTCACCTACCTAACCGTAGCTAGGACTTTCCTGAGACACTCATTCAAACATGTTAGATCACACACTAACTTAACTTTGAATCCTTTGCCATTACCAAAACTAAGGTTCGATCGTCGGATGCTTCCCGCACCAACACTCGCCTCCTCTTAGACGTCGTGTGGGCGACGATCCTCCAAGACGAACACCACCCGGAAAGCTTCTCCTCCTTCTCTAGAATTTGGCCACCACCACCACAAAGGAGCAAAAGAGAGCAAAGGGAAGAGAGGGAGAGGGGCTGGCCACTTGATGATCTCTAACTACACAATATCAATTGTTATCTTTTTCAAGGCCTCCCCTCCCTTTTTATATTAGTTTCCCAATGGAAAATTATGGAAATAGTTTTATAAAAAATTAGACTCATTCCTATTTCCTTTTAATTTTTTCTTTTTCTTTCCTTTTAATTAATCAATCCTAGATTGATTTATTAATTAAAAAACTATTTGTTGATGTTTAATTATTTGACCGGCCCCTTGCTTGGGCACCAAGTAAGGTGGCCGACCACTTATTAAAAGGGAAAGAAAGAAAAAAATTTTATAAAATTTTAAAAGAAGAAAACTTCTAATAAAATTTTACAAACTCTTTTTTTTTCTAATGTGGATATTAAAAGGAAAGTTTTAAAATTTAAAACATCTCTAATAATATTTCTTTTTAAAAGAATGTTTTATAAATTTTACAACTCTCTTTTAAAACCTTGTGGCCTAATTTAAATTAGGAAAATTTTATAAATTTTTAAAATCTCTCTTTTTACAAATTGTAAATATCTGAGGAAATTTAAAAATTCAAAAACAACCTTCCTAATTTAAATATTGCGGCCGACCCCCTTGCTCAAGGCAAGGGTCGGCCACTTCTAGAGAATATGTGGCCGGCCATTACTTGGTCACCAAGCAATGAACCGACCCCTTCTTGGACACCAAGATAGGCTTTTCTTTGGATGGACTTGAGGCTTTATTGAGGCTACAACAGGGACCTAGAGGAGAAAATGGTTTTGGCCTTCCGATAAGCTTGAGTATCCCGTGCTCGCCCTGAACACACAACTTAAGTTCACCGATAATAACTCATTCCACTAGAGAGTTATTACCGCACTACCGCACCAATCCCAAATTACATTATGAGCTCCTTCTTATCATGAGTTTGTTAGTCTCCCTGTGTTTAAGATTATGAATGTCGACTAATTAAATGAGTTACTGACAACTCATTTAATTAATATCTAGCTCCAAGAGTAGTACCACTCAACTTTATTGTCATGTTGGACTAGGTTCACCTGCAGGGTTTAACATGACAATCCTTATGAGCTCATTCCACTAGAGAGTTATTACCGCACTACCGCACCAATCCCAAATTATATTATGAGCTCCTTCTTATCATGAGTGTGTTAGTCTCCCTGTGTTTAAGATTATGAATGTCGACTAATAACTCATTCCACTAGAGAGTTATTACCGCACTACCGCACCAATCCCAAATTACATTATGAGCTCCTTCTTATCATGAGTGTGTTAGTCTCCCTGTGTTTAAGATTATGAATGTCGACTAATTAAATGAGTTACTGACAACTCATTTAATTAATATCTAGCTCCAAGAGTAGTACCACTCAACTTTATTGTTATGTTGGACTAGGTTCACCTGCAGGGTTTAACATGACAATCCTTATGAGCTCCTCTTGGGGACATTCTCAACCTAGATAACTAGGACACAGATTCCTTCTATAATCAACAACACATACTATAAGTAATATCATTTCCCAACTTATCGGGCATATTGATTTATCGAGTTAAACCTCACCCTTTGATAAGTCAAAGAAATAAATATTAAATATACATGCTTGTTATTATATTAGGATTAAGAGCACACACTTCCATAATAACTAAGGTCTAGTTCTTTTACTAAGTCAGTACAAAAAAAACTTACCTAAATGATCCTACTCAATACACTTAAAGTGTATCAGTGTAATTTATTAGTTAAGATAAACTAATACTTAATTACACTACGTCTATTCTGATGGTTTGTTCATTTCCATCTTAGTTGTGAGCAACTGTTTATAATTTATAGAGAACTGACAACATGATCTTCTAAGTGTGACTCCACACTCCATGTTATCTACTATATAAATTAATTGAACAATTACATTTAACAAATAAATGTAAACATTTGACCAATGTGATTCTTTATTTCAAAATAAATGTGTACAAAAGCTAAACTTTTAAGTATACACTCCAACAAGGCAACCCTAGGGGAGGTAACCCTAGGTTATATATGACCGGTTGGTTTCTGATCGACCAGACCAGCGAATCTTGGGATCTTTTAGCACTGTTTTACTTTACTATTTTATCTATTATACTAACTCGGTGTTGCAAGGAAGTCCAGCTAGGTCAACGGGCCAACCGGATAGTTGGTATGAAGTCTAGATAGGACGATGGGCTAACCAGATGTCTAGCAAGATGGTAAGTTAAGGTAAGTCACTGGAGAAGAGTGACCCTGTGAGGATGCATCCCAGTTGAGGGACAGTAGATGTCGGTCCAGTTTAGGTCCATTTGGGATCCCTAGACTGAGACCTTAACTAGTTCTTAGTCCTGGGAGGAGAGGAACTAATTACTACTCTTTATTATGATTGTGCTAACACTTGTCTTGCAAGTTATTGAACTAACACATGTTTGCAGGGCAAGAAAGCAAATCTTCCTTCGGGTGAACAGTACCCGAAGGCGTCTTCCATGGCTTTGGAAGGCGCCTTCCGTAGGATAGATTTTTGGAAGAAGTCACCGATAAGTGCCGGGTTACTCGGGATTGGATTTGCCTTATTGGAGGCGCCTTCCATGCTTATGGAAGGCGCCCTCCAAGCCTATTATAAGGCAGTCTCGAGTTGGCACTAATACAACACATTCATACGAGCTACTACGCAACTGTTTGAGCCTCTGACTGCTCCAGGCTTCTGCTACAACTCTGTTGTGAAGCTGATATGATCGACGACTGATCCGAGGACTTTCGATCGCAGTCGGCATACTGACATTGACACAATCGCTTCCAATCCAATTTTTAAGTGTCGATAGCCTTTTTCTTGTAATTAATTACTGTAATAGAACAAGTGTAGTGTGTTGCACTTATTCAACCATCTTGTACTCGATTTTCTCTTCTAGAGGTACCAAAAGATGTTTTTAGTGAATTACTCATCGATAGGTCTACGGGACCTTGGTCTTGGAGTAGGAGTCGTCGAAGGCTCCGAACCAAGTAAACCACTTGTGTTCCTTTTGTGCTTTTCTTTTCTTATTTCTTTTTCCATTGCTCTTGTACTTCAATTTTAAAATTGAAAACAAAACAAGTTTTAAAAACCACGTGATTCAACCCCCCCCCCCCCCTCACATTCGTCATGATCCAACAAGTGGTATCAGAGCAGGTTCTGCTCTGAATTGGTGCAACCGCCAATCAAGCCGGGGGAATCATTTTCGGATTTTGGTTTTTTGTATTTTATTTGAATTGGTCTTTTCAAATAAATATTTTCCATACGGTTTTTTTTTCGAAATTGGTACAACACCCTAATTTTCTTTCTCCTCCCACATTACTTATCCTATGAAAAAAGTCTTGAAAATTGCTTCTTGCCTATAACTTGCAAGATCTTCTCACATCGATGGCTCAAGGCGAAGGACGAAGCATTCACGAACCACCTCCATATGAGATATACAAGAGACATGAATTCAATCTGTGGAGGATGTAGATGGAAAACTTTATCTTTATCAATGACTTCAACGGTGACATGGCACTAAGGCAATCAAACCAAAACACATAAGCCAAGAGAAAGGTAATAAACTCAATTGTAAAAGTATTACCTAATGAAATTACATGCAGAATTGGAGAACATCAAAATGCCTATGAGTTCTGGACTCGTCTGACCAAGCTTCATGAGGAGCCAATGGAGCTAGGAGAACAAGTTGAACTCGAGCTCGGATCAGAGTTTGAATCCCCAAAGTCATCCTCAGAATTAGACCAAACTAGATTTATGGCTTTTATGGCACAAGAGGAGGTAGAAGCATCTGAATCAGAATCAGAACAAAAGTCAGAATTCGAATATGAGATAACGATGAATAAGGAGAAGAATCCTAACAAGCATTCTAAAGGTAAATTTGTAAATTAAAAATTCAAATATCATGTAATATGTTTTAAATGCAGTGAAATAGGGCATTACAAAAGTAAGTGCCCCACTTATAAGACTCAAGCCACATAACCAAAGGTAAAGAAGAAGTCGACACCTAAAGTTCAAAAAGGGAAGGAGCATATCCAATGCTTCAAGTGCCAAAAGATGGGTCATTACAAACTTCAATGCCCAGAAAGAAGACCCAAGGATCCAGGGGGAGCAAAGGTTAGTAAGTTTACAATATATGAAAATCCTATTTTTTTCTACACATGTTAATAATTTGGACAATCACTACTGCTAAAGTTTAGATTCTCCCCAAAGATTAAATATGCATGTTTACTCAAACAAATCAATTAAGTTAACTAACCAAGCTAATTCAAAATCATTTAATAATCCTTCAAATTTAAAAATTTATCTTTAGGTTTTAGAAAATTAGAAAAACAGCATAATCTTCTGAAAATAAAATTTATAAACTAGAAAGTATAATTAATAGTATCGCTAAATCATTAAATCTAGACTTAGGTTATAAGTCTAAACCAAATTTAAATAATAAACCAAGATATAATCAAATATTTCTTGATTATGAAATTAATCATCAAATATAACAAAGCAAATTTAAATAAAAATATATAAATTAAAATACTTAAATATTTAAATAAACCTAATAAACCGAATATTCAATAATTTAGAGGGAGACTCTGAATTAGTTAGCACCTCCAAAATCAATAATTTACCTAGTTGGGTATTCATGACTAGCTTAAAAAGGGATGAGTTTAACTTGACAAATGTACTAGTGAAGTTTTGGATGATACTAGGTTAGGGAAACTCTGTCTATACATGTCTAGGAAGACATGACTTCAACCTAGTGCATTTGGCTTAGTAGAACTAACTGAAACTATCCCTTACGAATCCTAACTAGTTAGACTAAGCTTTTGTACTATGTTGAGTGGATTGGACTATTTAAAAAACCACGAAGGCATAGTTACTCTAATGATGTCTAGGTGACTCACCATTGCCCAGAAGTTTATCCAAAAAATGTCTGTTAGTTGAACCCAAAGCTAAATCTGAATCTAACACAAAGTTAAACCAAACTTGAAACTAAATTCATATCACAAAATTATAGGTTTTCCTGATTGAAAATGTAGACCGAGTGAGATGACTAAGGACTTAAAGTTTAAATTAAATTAAATTAAATTAAAATTAAATTAAAATTAACATTAAATTTAAATTTAAATTAAATAAAAATTAACATATATATATATAATTAAATTAAATTAAAATTAAAATTAAAATTAAATTCAATTAAAATTAACATTAAATTAAATTAAATTTAACATTAAATTAAATTAAATTTAACATTAAATTAAAATTAAAATTAATATTAAATTAAATTAAACTAAAATTAAATTAAATTAAATTAATATTAAATAAAAATTTAAATTTAAATTAAAATTAACTTAAAACTTAAATTAAAACTTTAAAATAAAAATTAAAATTAAAACTTTAAAATTAAAACTTAAATTAAAATTTTAAATGTAAAATCTGAAATTAAAACTTTAAAAATAAAACTTAAAATTTAAACGTTAAATTTAAAACTTAAATTAAAACTGAAATTTAAAATTTAAAATTAAAAGTTAAATTAAAACTTTAAAATTAAAATTTAAAATTAAAACTTTAAATTAAAAGTTTAAAATTACAATTTAAAATTAAAACTTAAAATTTAAAACTTATATTAAAATTGAAATTAAAACTTTAAAATTAAAACTTAAATTAAAACTTTAAAATTAAAACTTAAATTAAAACTTTAAATTTAAAACTTAAATTAAAACTTTAAAATTAAAATTTGAATTTAAAACTTAAATTAAAACTGAAATTAAAACATTAAATTAAAATGTTAAATTCAAAACTTAAATTAAAACCAAAATTAAAACTTTAAAATTAAAACTTTAAATTCAAAACTTAAATTAAAACTTTAAATTTAAAAGTTAAATTCAAAACTTAAATTAAAACTTTAAATTAAAACTTAAATTAAAACTTTAAATTTAAAACTTAAATTAAAACTTTAAATTCAAAACTTAAATTAAAACTTTAAAACTAAAACATAAAATTAAAACTTTAAATTTAAAACTTAAATTAAAACTTTAAAATAAAACTTTAAATTTAAAATTTAAATTAAAGCTTAAAATTAAAACTTAAATTAAAACTTTAAATTTAAATCTTAAATTAAAACTTAAATTAAAACTTTAAATTTAAAACTTAAATTAAAACATAAAATAAAAAATTAATTTTAAAACTTAAAATTAAAAATCAAATTAGATAATCCTAATTTAATAATTCATGAATTTAATCATTTTGATGAATTAATGAAACTAATATTGATATTCAACTAAAGTTGAATAATTTCAATAATTAATTAACTATTTACTATTAATTTGAAAAATTGTAACTTATTAGTCAACTCAAATTAAGATTAAATCATTATAATAAATAAGTTAATCAAAAATATCATTATAGTGATCTTGACTTAATACATTAATCAATTCAGTTAACTTAATCATTTAGCATGAAAACAATCTTAAACATAATTTAAACATACCTTGATACTAAATTTGAAAATTTAAAATTTGAGATAACTAATAATCCATAACTAATGATTTATTTAAGCAAATGCTATCAAATTCAAGGTTAATTTTTTTATTATTTAAGTTACATTACTTCTGACAATCGAATTATGACAGCCTTATTCAATACATGTTAATAACTACCTACAATATATACTCAGCATCTTTTTAAACACATAAGGTTACCTTACTTATACATCTAGAATGATTGAGATGCTAGGAAAAGAAAATTCATGTTTGCAATTAGAGTTTTCAAAAGTATACAATGTTATAAATGATTATTGACCAACACTTAGTATTTTGATTCCCTGGGTCAACCATAAAATTCTAGATCTCCAGACATATAGGGATGTAATCCTTGCAATTCATAAAAATTCTATGTATTAAGTTAAGGGGGAGTGTTAGCTTAAGGGACATACTTGAAAAATAAATTTAATTACATAATTTGAAAAATATTTTGAAAATATATCTTCAAACTTTTGATAAAATAGTTTTTTTTTAAACCTTTGTGAAAATTTCTTTTTGAAAAAGTCTTTTAAATGCTTGAAAAATACTATTGAAAACTTTTTAAAGTTATTCAAAAATACTTTTTTTTTAATAGCATAGGTATTCTTTTAATTTGGATCAACCCCAAGACACATAGGAAGTTTACTTTATAATTAACAAGGACTCCTAAGGGTGTGTCAAGTTGAGGGAGAGTCCTGATTAAAAGATTAAACATAATTTTCAAAAAATTTATCTTTAAAACTATATTTAAGAAATTTTTTTGACAAGTTTTGAAAAGCTTTATCAAATTCTTGCAAAAATCTATCCTTGAAATATGTTATGTGTTTGTTCAACCATTGGAAAAACATTTACAAAATACTCTGTTTTTGAACATTCCTTTCAAAATTTCTTTGTCACACCTCAGGTAGTTCCTGCTAGAAGAAATTTCAGCAGCATCTCCCCTGTACACGTGACAATCTGAGGCATTTCTATATACAAAATATACATTAACCACATACGGCTAGAAAATATACACAACCAGGCAGTATATATCATCAGCCCACTCGACTAGAATAGAATAAACACAACCACGTAATTATATATATATATATATATATATATATATATATATATATTTAACATCCCACTCGGCTGTACTAAAAACCAACACAACGGAAACATGATAAAGAAAAATCATGCAAACTAAAAACAACAACTGCTAGCCGGCTAGGCTTTACACAACAACATAAAACACAATAACAACACTAAATACCAAATACACGAAAAGCATAAACGAAACTCGAAGCAGTCTTCGAATGTGATGTAGGACCGACAGACAGGATACTCTAAACGACTCCACATACCTCTAGCTGGTATCTGAAAAAAAATATATCAATGGGGTGAGTCCAAGAACTCAGCGAATATCATATAGACGTACATAATAAGATATAACTAATAGTAATAACTATGCGATACAGTTTCCTGAACAAAAGTAGGAAATGCAGACTGAAAAAGGGCTAAAGAAACTATACTCACCAGAACCTCCTATCCGGAATATAAGGGTGGTCAGACCAGATACAAAATGTCGCCTGTATGCATGTCAAACATATGCAACCACCAAAATGCAGCAAACAATATGCAGCAATCACAAGTAATAAATGCAATCATGCAAAATGATGCAAAATGACATGTGTCACCCCTGCCACCAGTCAGCCATCTCACACACGATGGTGAGACCGAGTGGGTAGGGCAATGACAACTGTGCACTCTGCCATCATTGCTCCTAAGTGACCGAGTGGACAGGATGCTGTCGGAGTACACCTATCCTCCTACCCAAATAGAGTGGGGGAGCGAAATGCTCTCAACTCTCTGAGACAGTCCAGAGGAGGGATCCCTGATGTGCTACCACGATGTTGTAGGGATTTCTGGCCGCAAAAACTGCCTTTTTGCGTTGCAGAAACCCCGAATCCCATGCCACCGGATCCGTGCGAAGTTTAAAATTCATGTACGAGTTTCTCTACTCCTAGATCTACATTAGATCTATAAGATCAGAAGGTATACCTTTGAAGCGATACCCTTTGCTTAATCCCGCTCGTCCAAATAACGCCGGATCTTGAGAATGTCAAAGTAGACACTCCTCTATGTGCATCCACACGAACAAGGAGATGGAGAAAAGACACTAGAGTGTGCTAGCACCCTTTGTGGCTCACGACAATGGAGGAAGAGAGGGAGAGAAGAGAGCTTGAGGAAGAAGATGAGAGTTACACACAAAATGAAAAACTCCTCACTTGAATCAATTGTGGCCGACCACATTAAGAGGTTAATAACCTCCATGGAATACCAAGAGTCACAACTCTTGGTAACTCTCATGAGGTGGCATTCCACTTAAGCAACCATGATGATGTGGAGGATCATCATTGGTCCACTCTTTGCCAACTCACCAATGAGGTGGCAAATGGTCAAGTCAAACTTGACTCTTCATCTTCCTCTCAAGTCAAGTCAAACATGACCACTTCTCTCCCATGGTTGATCAAATCTAACCATTGGTTCAAGTCAATTTTAATTTAATGAATCTCTATTCATTGAATTAAATTGACTCAATGAGTCTAAGTCCAAATTAAACTCATCTAACACATGAAGCAAATTGAGCCCACCTCAATTAGCCTAATTTGGATTACTCTTAATCCAATTTGGTTCATCACATGGACCTAATCCTTTAGGTTCATCAAATGAACCTAATCTCCATCTAATTGCCCTTTGTGTGTGACCCTATAGGTTCTTATAACATTGGCAATGCTCCTAAACTCATTTAGAAGCATAAGTAATGAGCGGTATGTAACACCCCAAATTTCATGATTTGGAGTCCCAAAAGACCTTATTAAAATCTAGAAATGCTATAGAAAAATTCTAGAGATTTTTAGGAATTTTTAGAGTATTTTTACGTAGTTTTTGGAGTTTGTTTGGTATTTTTACCAAGAGAAAGAAGTTTAAAAAAATATATATATATAAAAGTGTTAAAGCTGGGTTTTGAACCCAAGAGTTCGAAACCGCAACCCTTGACTTGGTCAAAACCGCAGCCAACCAACTCTTCCACGAGTATTTCGTGAAAAGGTAAGGAGCGAAATAATCTTAAGCCATAACAGAATACCCTAGGTTATAAAAGGATAAGTTAGGAGAGGGATTAATTATTTCTTTTCCCTCAAAATTTCTCTTCTCGCACTCGGCGACAGCGTCCGCGGTTTCTTGTTCTCGGGCGAAGACGAAGCCGAGGCTAGGGCTTCGTCTCCGGCGGCCGGCGAGCGTCTTCTTCCGTGAGTTCTTCACCGATCCAAGCTCCTCTCGTAAAGGAGAACTCGAAGGCGCGAAGAAGACCGAGATTTCAAGCTCGCCGCAAGCCCTAGAAGCATTAGAAGTTCTTCTCTTCGGCTGTAAGTCCAAGGAACACATGTAAGTTGCTACTCACCTGCAGTAGGATAGCTCCGATTGTTCCTTTCTTTTCCGAAAGCTTTGGGATAAATTGTAGGTGGTTTGTGTTTTTGATCAGATTCTTGTTTTCCATGATTTCGTAGCATGTTGTTAAGGATGGTTGGTTTTGTTTTTCTGCCGTGAATCACATAAAGAAGATAGAAGGGTTTTTGTTTTGGTGTTTCCTTGTTTGTTCGAGTTTTGCTGTGAAGCATGTTTAGGGATTTTGTTTGCTGCCGTGAGGTTCAAGGAAGAACATGAAATCGTTTAACTCGGAGCATGCAGTTTAGTGGCATTGGGAAGCATCTTAGTTTAGATTTTTCCTTTGTTTTGGAACTTGCGGTACAGAATTGAGGAATTGATAGAGCTTTAGTTTCCTTTCATGTTTGGGATCATGCTGTATAGAATTGTTGTTAGGGATTTAGTCTTCCTTTCATGACTTCGGAACAGGCAGAATTTTAGTTTCCTTTTAGCATCTAGTTCTTTTTAGATCATGTTGTAACATGCTTGAAGATTTTTATTGCTCTTTAAAGGAATAAGTTTTCATAGGTTTTACATAGATTTTATAAAGCCATTATTATTGAACCTCTAAGGGCAGGTTTTATAGAAGTTAAAGCTTCAACAAGTTCAGTTCTTTTGGTGCTATAAGGTGGCACGTACAACCCTTAATCTAAGCACCTAGGATTAGTTTTCCCTCGCAAATCAGTGAGCTTGAATGGTCTAAATTAATGTATGCAAATCTTTGATTTCCTTGTTATCGAACAGCATGTACAGTTAGATGCCATTCCTTATGTTCACAGCAAGTCTTAACGAAGTGAACTCGTTCTATGCAACTCTAGAATTCATATGTACATATAGTGTTCTATCTAATCCTTTTAGGGATTCATGAGGAGTTATAAGTAAAGTAAAGACCAAGTCTGAAGAAGAAAAGATAAATATCATCATGGTTTATAATGCAGTTTTCATATGCAGTTATCTTAGTTAACGCAGATGTGTAAGCATTCGTTTGTTTTAATGCAGATTTTGGTGAGCAATCATTTTGGTTTTAAATCAGATTTTTCTTATAAGCTGTAGAATGAATCAGATTTGTTAGGTTCATACTAATTATTGTAGTGTACTAGTTTTAGAGCTTGCATTGCAAATATTTGACTGTTAGCTTAGCGTGCAGAATTTTAAGTGCAGATTTCTTTCATTAAATGCAGATTTCATTAAGTGCAGATTTTAGATAAGCTTAGCATGCAGATTTTAGATAAGCATAGTATGCAGATTTTTATTAAGCTAGTATGTAGATTTCTGTTAAGTTAGTATGCAGATTTTTATTAAGCTAGTATGCAGATTTCTGTTAAGAATTAGTGCAGATTTTTGATAACTATTGTATGTGCCGATTTCCTTTATATTCTATGCATGATTATGTGTTACATAGTTAATTTCATTCATAGATGCATCCGAAAGATACCCTAACAGTATTTTGGGTTTAAGAAAAGTATAAGAAAGATAAAGAAAAGAAAGAAAAGGCCGAGGCCTTAAGTAGATCCCAAAGTCAAGACTTTAGGGATTTTTGGCACACAAGGTGCCTATTAAAATGCCGAGGCATTTAAAGAAGAAGTAATTAAGATTAAAAGTATTTTACTTTTAAGAAGAGGCTAGTACCCGACTTCCGAGGTTGTCGTTAAACAAATCCAGGTGTCCAATTCTGAGGTCTTGGCCCTGGTAGACCGAGGTCTGCTCTTTTAGGATTGGTGGCTCGCTACCCCAACCTATTAGGGAACGCGCATAAGAGGGTACTATGCCTGGGCCCAAGAAGAAGTTGATTATTATTTTGAAGTATTATAAGTATAAGTTTTCGAAGAAGTAAAACGAGTTTTACATAAACATAAAGTATTAAAAATTAAGTTAGAACAAATGAGATAAGTTTCATCTAGTTCTAAAAATCAGTAAGTTTAGTTCTTTATTCTACCATGTTTATCTAGTAGATGAGTAGTTTTCATGTTTACCTATTAGATGAGCAGCATGATTAACTATTAGAATTACATGAGTAGATTCCTTAGCTTTTCTTTGCTATTAGTTTGACATGAGCAGTTATGTTTATGCTTTATTTCTTTTTAGAGCATATAGTTCCTAGTTCTTTTCGTATACATGCACATTCGTGTTTTTGTGAGTTAGATAGCGCTTACTAAGCAAATTTTGCTTATAGACTACACTTCCTCTTACTGCAGATAAAGGAAAAGAAAAGATTTAGCGAGGAAGGCGACAAGGTGGCGCGGATGGTGTGTGATGCCAGGACTATGGAAGCCTTGGGACTTAGTTTAAGAATTTATTAAGATTGCCATTTATTAAGAATGTATTAGATGAGTCATTTAGTCTTCCGCTGTTAGTTAATTGTATGCTTTTATTTTTTTCGCTATTCATTACTTGCATGATTTGATTTCATTAAACTGCGTGGTGATGTTATTCCTTTTGTGTGATTGATATGTGTTCCAGCCGCATGTGGCTGAGTATATATATTGCATGTATTGTTGAATAAGGTCACCGGTACAGGGGAGATTCTGCCGAAATTTTTCGGTAGGATTTCCATGTGGTTTTTAATCACACCGGTTAAGTAGAGTTAGTAGATAAGTAACGGTCATCCTTAGAGAGTAGTAGTAGTAAGAAGGGTGGTCGTTACAGTTGGTATCAGAGCAGTTCCCATTCTCCAGCATCACACATCAGCACTAGCCTTGCCGTCTTCAAGTAAGAAAGTATTTAAGTTTCCTTTTATACCTTCTTTATTATTTGCAGTATGGAATAATTGCTTATATGTGCTTTAGTAAGATAGAAATATCCAGAATTAGTCTAAGTTCGAGGATGAACTTTTTATAAGGTAGGGAGGATTGTAACACCCCAAATTTCATGATTTGGTGTCCCAAAAGACCTTATTAAAATCTAGAAATGTTATAGAAAAATTCTAGAGATTTTTAGGAATTTTTAGAGTATTTTTACGTAGTTTTTGGAGTTTGTTTGGTATTTTTACCAAGAGAAAGAAGTTTAAAAATATATATATATATAAAAGTGTTAAAGCTGGGTTTTGAACCCAAGAGTTCGAAACCGCAACCCTTGACTTGGTCAAAACCGCAGCCAACCAACTCTTCCACGAGTATTTCGTGAAAAGGTAAGGAGCGAAATAATCTTAAGCCATAACAGAATACCCTAGGTTATAAAAGGATAAGTTAGGAGAGGGATTAATTATTTCTTTTCCCTCAAAATTTCTCTTCTCGCACTCGGCGACAGCGTCCGCGGTTTCTTGTTCTCGGGCGAAGACGAAGCCGAGGCTAGGGCTTCGTCTCCGGTGGCCGGCGAGCGTCTTCTTCCGTGAGTTCTTCACCGATCCAAGCTCCTCTCGTATAGGAGAACTCGAAGGCGCGAAGAAGACCGAGATTTCAAGCTCGCCGCAAGCCCTAGAAGCATTGGAAGTTCTTCTCTTCGGCTGTAAGTCCAAGGAACACATGTAAGTTGCTACTCACCTGCAGTAGGATAGCTCCGATTGTTCCTTTCTTTTCCGAAAGCTTTGGGATAAATTGTAGGTGGTTTGTGTTTTTGATCGGATTCTTGTTTTCCATGATTTCGTAGCATGTTGTTAAGGATGGTTGGTTTTGTTTTTCTGCCGTGAATCACATAAAGAAGATAGAAGGGTTTTTGTTTTGGTGTTTCCTTGTTTGTTCGAGTTTTGCTGTGAAGCATGTTTAGGGATTTTGTTTGCTGCCGTGAGGTTCAAGGAAGAACATGAAATCGTTTAACTCGGAGCATGCAGTTTAGTGGCATTGGGAAGCATCTTAGTTTAGATTTTTCCTTTGTTTTGGAACTTGCGGTACAGAATTGAGGAATTGATAGAGCTTTAGTTTCCTTTCATGTTTGGGATCATGCTGTTTAGAATTGTTGCTAGGGATTTAGTCTTCCTTTCATGACTTCGGAACAGGCAGAATTTTAGTTTCCTTTTAGCATCTAGTTCTTTTTAGATCATGTTATAACATGCTTGAAGATTTTTATTGCTCTTTAAAGGAATACGTTTTCATAGGTTTTACAAAGATTTTATAAAGCCATTATTATTGAACCTCTAAGGGCAGGTTTTATAGAAGTTAAAGCTTCAACAAGTTCAGTTCTTTTGGTGCTATAAGGTGGCACGTACAACCCTTAATCTAAGCACCTAGGATTAATTTTCCCTCGAAATCAGTGAGCTTGAATGGTCTAAATTAATGTATGCAAATCTTTGATTTCCTTGTTATCGAACATCATGTTGTAACGACCCAATTTTCCCTATTTCAAGTTCTAAAAGTTCATAAAAATATTTGGAAATACTTTTAAAATATTCTAGAGATTTTTAGAAATTTTTAGAGTATTTTTACATGATTTTTGGAGGTCATTTAGTAGGGTTACAAAACCGGCCCAACCAGCTGAGCTACACGGTTTTGTTAACCTTATATGGTGAGAATTAAATTTATAGCATAGTTAATGATTAGGGAATAAATGGGGAAAAAGTGCGCGGCTGAGGGATCGAAGCTGCGATCTGTGGCTTCGGTTAAAAGCCGGCTGACCAACTGGGCTGCGCGTGATTTGTTAACCAAGTATGTAGCGGAATATATTTAAGATATAGTTGGAACGTTTAAAATAAATTGGAAATAAAAGGGGCGCGGCTGAGAATCGAAGCCCAGACCTGTGGCTTCGAGCAAAACTCAACGGACCAACTGCGCCAGCGGTCTTTGCTGATCAGATATGCAGCGACAAGTATATAAGGTAAAGTTAGAAATGAAAATAACCTAAGGTATAAGATTTAAATCTTATTTCGAAAACCTAAAATTTTCTCTCAAAAATCTCCTTCTCTTCTCACGAGGCGACGCCGTTCTTCTCTCGGGCGGAAACACGAAGAAGCTAGGGTTTCGTCTCGGTGGCCAGTCAAGGGTTTGATCCAAGAGGTTCTTCCCGTCTTCACGAACCCTCGTCGAAGGGAACACGGAGGATGCAAGGAGCCGCTGAAATTTGAGTTACCCGAACCCTAGATCCCTCCTTCTCCGGTTGTAAGTCCAAGAACAGCGATGTGAGTTGCTTCTCACCTGCAGTAGGAGTTGTTTCGGGTTTTCCATTTTGATTTTTCCTTGCTTCCGAGGCCTAGCATGAACCCTAGACTTAGTATTTGGGCTGCACAGCAAGTTGCCCTTTCCTTTTCATGAGCATAGCATGTTAAGCTCAAGAAATTGTGTTCTTTGTTCATTTTTAATTCAAAGCACGTTGTAAAGGTTTTTGGGTTCTTTAGTTTTCTACCGTGAGTCTTATAGGAAGAAGATGAATGATTTAAGTTAAGCATGTAGGATTGTTTTCCTTCTCTAGGTTCTGTGCTTACTGAATTTCCAGCATTTCAGTAGCAATTTCTGCTTCCGTTTTCAGTTCTGTAGCATTTCAGTGTTGTCTCCTTATGCATCTACCTACTGCCCATAAATTCCAGCAAGTTGTTTTCTTTTTGGGCCATGCAGATGGGCATAAACAGCCCTTGATCTTTAGCGTTTCAAGTTAGGTAATCTTGGTTAGATTAGCTTTCTTTTGGCTTTTATCACAGCATGTTTAGAAAGCTTAAAGTTACTTTCTTTTGCTCTTATCACAGCATGTTTAGAAAGATCAAATTAGCTTTCTTTTGCTCTTATCACAGCATGTTTAGAAAGATCAAATTCGCTTTCTTTTGCTCTTATCACAGCATGTTTAGAAAGTCCAAAGTTGCTTTCTTTTGCCCTATTTTACAGCATGTACAGAAAGCTCAAAGTTGCATTCTTTTTCCCTATTTTACAGCATGTTTAGTAAGTCTAAGTTAGCTTTCTTTTGCTCTATCTTACAGCATGTTTAGTAAGTCCAAGTTAGCTTTCTTTTGCTCTATTTTACAGCATGTTTAGAAAGTCCAAGTTGCTTTCTTTTGCTCTATTTTATAGCATGATTAGTAAGTCCAAAGTTGCTTTCTTTTGCTCTATTTTATAGCATGATTAGTAAGCTCAAAGTTGTTTTCATTTGCTATTTTAATAAGCATGAACAGCCATGTATTCTAGTGGAAAAATAAGAATCCTATTAAATACTTTAGAAGTATTAACAAGTAAAAGAAAGAAAAAGAAAAGAAAGAGAAAGGCCAAGGCCTTAAGTAAATTCTAAAGTCCAGACTTTAGGGATTTTTGCACACAAGGTGTCTATTAAAATGCCAAGGCATTTAAAGAAAAAGTAATTAAGATTATAAGTATTTTACTTTTAAAGGGCATGTACCGGACACAAGGTCCAAGGGATGGGCTCCAAGTTGCCCCTAGGCACAAGGCCTAGAAGTATCTTAGTAGTTTCGGGATTAGCTACCTCGATTCTTATTAAGAATGCGCGCAAAGTGGTACAATGCCGGGCCCAAGAAGAAGTTGATTACTATTTTGAAGTATTAAAGTATTAGTTTTGAAACAAATGAAACAAGCTTCAAATATGTTTAGAATTAGAAAGTTTAGTTTCTTGTTATTTGAAGCATGCAGTAGTAGTTTTATTTGTTTCTTGCTATTAGATTATTGAGCATGTTTAGCTTTACATGTTTAGTAGTTTTACACGTTTAGTAGCTTTACATGTTTAGTAGCTTTACATGTTTAGTATGCTTCTTTTATAGTTTTATTGGTTTATGAGCATGATTAACTATACATGTTTAGTATTTCAGTTAGCATGATTCCTTTGCTATATATGAGCATGAGTAGTTTTACATGTTAGCATTCAGTTTTAGCATGTTTTTATATATATACATGCATATCGAGTTTTTGTGAGTAGATAGCGCTCACTAAGCTTTATGCTTATAGACTGCACTTCCTCCTACTGCAGATAAAGGAAAGGAAAAGATTTAGCAAGGAAGGCGACAAGGTGGTGGTGATGAAGGTGTGTGATGGCTGGACTATGGGGAGATCAAGAGTTTGCTAAGGAATTGTTAAGACTTTTCTGTTATGAGTTCTTTAGTTTTCTTTAAATGCTATTATTAGTCAAGATTGTAATTAAGTTTATTCCGCATTTGTAGTTGGGTTCTATTGATGGAGTGATATTGTTGTTTGCTATTATTAGGGTAGTTTCCTTCTTTTATTTGTGATATTATACTGCGTGGTTGTGAAGATATATGTTCCAGCTGCCTGTGGCTGAGTATAGTTTGTTTGTATTGATGATTTAGTCATCGGTACAGGGGAGACTCTGCCGAAATTTTTCGGTAGAGATTCCTCGTGGTTTTTAATTATACCGATTAAGTAGAGTTAGTAGTTAAGTAACGGTCACTCTTAGAGAGTAGTAGAGTAGTAAGAAGGGTGGTCGTTACAGTTGGTATCAGAGTAGTTTCCATTCTCCAGCATCACACACACATCAGCATCATCCTTGCCGTCTTCAAGTAAGAAAGTATTTAAGTTCTTTCTTTGTTGCTTTCTTTTTTTTTATTATTTGCAGTATAGAGTGATTGCTTATAAGTGCTTAAGTAGATAAGAGTTTTTGCTATTTTTCTTTCTTCATATACAAATATGTATGTTTAGAAAGGATAGAGGAGATATCAAGTCTTTTTCTCTGCATAACTAGATGTCATGAATAGGACATCCCCGTACCGTTCGTACTGAGAACCAAGATCAGGAGAACGAAGAGCTTAGATCAACTGAGCCCAATCTCTTTGAAGTTGTTACCCAACTCCAGAGACAAGTAGTAGAGCAGCAACAAGTGATTGCCAATCTGATGACCAATCAGAAGCCAGCTCCTCCCATTCCCCCCAACCATTAACGTGGAGACCCCAGTGGTGATTGAAGTCCCATTAGTTGCCCTGGAAGTCACCACAACACCTAGAAGACAAGAAGCATACCTGATACAGTGGCTAAAGCTGAAGCCAGAAAATTTCTCAGGCACGACTGAGCCTTGAGATGCACAGGTTTGGTTCAAGACACTTGAGAGCACAATGAAGCTTCTTGACTGACCAGAAGTCGAGAAGGTTAAGTGTGCCTCTTTCTGCCTATCTAGAGATGCTCGTATGTGGTGGGAGCGAGTTAAGAGTAAGAGAGCAGTCAACCAGATGAGCTGGGTTGACTTCGAGATAGAGTTTTACGAAGAAGTCTTCCGTCAACGGATCACCAATAAACAGTATGAGGAGCTTATGGAATTCAGACAAGGTGACCTACCAGTAGAAGAAGCGGTTAAAAGATTTAACAGGCTAGCTCACCTTTGCCTAGAGTTAGTAAGTACAGTGAAAGAATGAGTCAGACTGATGCTCCTAATGCTGTGACCAGAAATAACACCTAATGTGATGTAGTGAAACTTACCGACCATAGATTGGTGAAGAGCTAGTCAGCAGGGCATTAGTGAGCACTATCTGAACAACAACAAGGAACAACAAATACAACACAAGCCAGTCAAGATAGAAGACAAGACAGTGGGGAAACAGAGACCCCAGTTAAGTAGTTAGAACTAGAAAGACAATGATCATAAGAAAGACCCAAGTAGGAAGATGTTCGGGTAGTCTGTGAGTATCCAAAGGTATTTCTAGAAGAGCTACCTGGACTATCTCACAATAGAGAAGCGGAATTTGAAATTGAATTGGTTCCTGACGCTAGCCCAAATTCAAAAGCCCTGTATCAAATTTCTCTAGCAGAGCTAAAAGAGTTACAAGAACAATTTCAAGAGCTACTTGACAAGGGTTTCATCCGCCCTAGTCACTCACCTTGGGGAGCTCCTGTGTTGTTCATTAAAGAGAAAGACGGATCTATGCGGATGTGCATAGATTTTAGAGCGCTGAGCAAAGTAACAGTTAAGGACTAGTACCCTCTTTCCAGAATAGATGATCTATTTGATCAGCTAAAGAGGGCAACAGTGTTCCCTAAAATATACCTGCGTTTTGGGAACCATCAGTTGAAAGCGAAAGGAAGTAATACACCCAGGTAAAGCTAACAAAGTGGCAGATACACTAAGCAGAAAGTCCAGTGCATCCCTGATGTCTCTGTCATCATTAGCCCTGCCACTGCAGAAAGAGTTGTCAGACTTTAGAGTCGAAATTATTTATGGGCAACTCTCTGCATTGACTCTAGAGTCAACCCTGCTTGAGGATATATAGAAGAAGCAAAGTGAAGATCCAGATATCCAAAAGATCAAGCAAGGGATACAAGAAGAAGAAAATTCTGAGTTTCGAGTATCAGACTGTGGAATTCTTTATCAGGGGAGTCGCCTTTGTGTTCCCAATGACGAAGAGCTGAGAAAGAAGATTTTAGAAGAAGCTTATAGTACACCATACTCCATGCATCCTGGTTCTACCAAGATGTACCAAGACGTGAAACAGAGATTCTGGTGGTCTGGACTCAAAAGAGATGTTGCAAAATATGTCACTACCTGCCTGACATGTCAGAGGGTCAAAGCAGAACATCAGTGACCAGGAGGGATGCTACAACCTTTCTCAATACCGGAGTGGAAGTGGGAAGACATATCCATGGACTTTATAACAGGTCTCCCAAGAACTACTAATGGATATGATGCAATATGGGTAATAGTGGATAGATTGACCAAGTCTGCCCATTTTCTAGCCATCAAGGTGTCCCACTCTATAGAGCAGTTGACACAGTTATATGTTAAGGAGGTGATCAGACTTCATGGAGTTCCCAAATCTATTGTGTCTGATAGAGATGGGCGCTTCACCTCTCACTTTTGGGAGTGTGTTCAGACTGCACTAGGCACCAAACTCAAGTTCAGCACAACCTTCCATCCTCAGACTGATGGACAGACAGAGCGAGTAAATCAGATTCTAGAAGATATGCTCAGAGCTTGTGCACTAGATTTCAAGGGAAGTTGGTGCAAGTACCTGTGCTTAGCTGAATTTGCCTACAACAACAGCTATCAGGCCACCATCAAGATGGCTCCTTACGAGGCGTTGTATGGCAGGAAATGCAGATCACCCATTTGCTGGCAAGAAGCAGGTGAAAGAAGAGAGATGGAAGTAGAACTGGGCATTCAGACAGAGCTGATAGATGAAACTACTCAGGCGATTCAGAAGATCAGACAGAGAATTGAGACTGCCCAGAGTAGACAGAAGAGTTATGCTGACACACGCCGTAGGCCACTTGAATTCCAAGTAGGGGATTCAGTTTTTCTCAAGGTCGCTCCTATGAAGGGAGTGATGAGATTTGGCAAGAAGGGCAAATTAAGTCCTCGTTATGTAGGACCTTACCTGATCACAGAAAGGATTGGGAAAGTAGCTTACAGGCTGGACTTACCACAAGACATGTCAGCAATACATAATGTATTTCATGTTTCTCTGCTAAAGAAGTGTCTCCACGACCCTAGCCAAGTGATTCAGCCTCAGTTAGTGCAGATCCAAGAGGATCTTAGTTATGAGAGCAGACCTACACAGATAGTGGACAGAGCAGTCAAAAGACTAAGAAGCAAAGAAGTACCACTAGTGAAGGTCGTCTGGCAGAACCAGAAGCACGAGAAAGTCACTTGGGAGCGGGAGGACAGTATGAGACAGAAATATCCAGAACTATTCTAAGTTCGAGGACGAACTTTTTATAAGGTATGGGGGATTGTAACGACCCAATTTTCCCTATTTCAAATTCTAAAAGTTCATAAAAATATTTGGAAATACTTTTAAAATATTCTAGAGGTTTTTAGAAATTTTTAGAGTATTTTTACGTAATTTTTGGAGGTCGTTTAGTAGGGTTACAAAAAGAAAGAACTTTTAAAAAAAAATGTTGAAGGTGAGATTCGAACCCACGATCTCGGGTCGGACTAACCCAAGCAAAATCGGCCCAACCAGCTGAGCTAAACGGTTTTGTTAACCTTATATGGTGAGAATTAAATTTATAGCATAGTTAATGATTAGGGAATAAATGGGGAAAAAGTGCGCGGCTGAGGGATCGAAGCTGCGATCTGTGGCTTCGGTTAAAAGTCGGCTGACCAACTGGGCTGCGCGTGATTTGTTAACCAAGTATGTAGCGGAATATATTTAAGCTATAGTTGGAACGTTTAAAATAAATTGGAAATAAAAGGGGCGCGGCTGAGAATCGAAGCCCAGACCTGTGGCTTCGAGCAAAACTTAACAGACCAACTGCGCCAGCGGTCTTTGCTGATCAGATATGCAGCGACAAGTATATAAGGTAAAGTTAGAAATAAAAATAACCTAAGGTATAAGATTTAAATCTTATTTCGAAAACCTAAAATTTTCTCTCAAAAATCTCCTTCTCTTCTCACGCGGCGACGTCGTTCTTCTCTCGGGCGGAAACACGAAGAAGCTAGGGTTTCGTCTCGGTGGCCAGTCAAGGGTTTGATCCAAGAGGTTCTTCCCGTCTTCACGAACCCTCGTCGAAGGGAACACGGAGGATGCAAGGAGCCGCTGAAATTTGAGTTACCCGAACCCTAGATCCCTCCTTCTCCGGTTGTAAGTCCAAGAACAGTGATGTGAGTTGCTTCTCACCTGCAGTAGGAGTTGTTTCGGGTTTTCCGTTTTGATTTTTCCTTGCTTCCGAGGCCTAGCATGAACCCTAGACTTAGTATTTGGGCTGCACAGCAAGTTGCCCTTTCCTTTTCATGAGCATAGCATGTTAAGCTCAAGAAATTGTGTTCTTTGTTCATTTTTAATTCAAAGCACGTTGTAAAGGTTTTTTTTTTTGGGTTCTTTAGTTTTCTACCGTGAGTCTTATAGGAAGAAGATGAATGATTTAAGTTAAGCATGTAGGATTGTTTTCCTTCTCTAGGTTCTGTGCTTACTGAATTTCCAGCATTTCAGTAGCAATTTCTGCTTCCGTTTTCAGTTCTGTAGCATTTCAGTGTTGTCTCCTTATGCATCTACCTACTGCCCATAAATTCCAGCAAGTTGTTTTCTTTTTGGGCCATGCAGATGGGCATAAACAGCCCTTGATCTTTAGCGTTTCAAGTTAGGTAATCTTGATTAGATTAGCTTTCTTTTGGCTTTTATCACAGCATGTTTAGAAAGCTTAAAGTTACTTTCTTTTGCTCTTATCACAGCATGTTTAGAAAGATCAAATTAGCTTTCTTTTGCTCTTATCACAGCATGTTTAGAAAGATCAAATCCTCTTTCTTTTGCTCTTATCACAGCATGTTTAGAAAGTCCAAAGTTGCTTTCTTTTGCCCTATTTTCAGCATGTACAGAAAGCTCAAAGTTGCATTCTTTTGCCCTATTTTACAGCATGTTTAGTAAGTCTAAGTTAGCTTTCTTTTGCTCTATCTTACAGCATGTTTAGTAAGTCCAAGTTAGCTTTCTTTTGCTCTATTTTACAGCATGTTTAGAAAGTCCAAGTTGCTTTCTTTTGCTCTATTTTATAGCATGATTAGTAAGTCCAAAGTTGCTTTCTTTTGCTCTATTTTATAGCATGATTAGTAAGCTCAAAGTTGTTTTCATTTGCTATTTTAATAAGCATGAACAGCCATGTATTCTAGTGGAAAAATAAGAATCCTATTAAAAACTTTATAAGTATTAACAAGTAAAAGAAAGAAAAAGAAAAGAAAGAGAAAGGCCAAGGCCTTAAGTAAATTCCAAAGTCCAGACTTTAGGGATTTTTGCACACAAGGTGTCTATTAAAATGCCAAGGCATTTAAAGAAAAAGTAATTAAGATTATAAGTATTTTACTTTTAAAGGGCATGTACCGGACACAAGGTCCAAGGGATGGGCTCCAAGTTGCCCCTAGGCACAAGACCTAGAAGTATCTTAGTAGTTTCGGGATTAGCTACCTCGATTCTTATTAAGAATGCGCGCAAAGTGGTACAATGTCGGGCCCAAGAAGAAGTTGATTACTATTTTGAAGTATTAAAGTATAAGTTTTGAAACAAATGAAACAAGCTTCAAATATGTTTAGAATTAGAAAGTTTAGTTTCTTGTTATTTGAAGCATGCAGTAGTAGTTTTATTTGTTTCTTGCTATTAGATTATTCAGCATGTTTAGCTTTACATGTTTAGTAGTTTTACACGTTTAGTAGCTTTACATGTTTAGTAGCTTTACATGTTTAGTATGCTTCTTTTATAGTTTTATTGGTTTATGAGCATGATTAACTATACATGTTTAGTATTTCAGTTAGCATGATTCCTTTGCTATATATGAGCATGAGTAGTTTTACATGTTAGCATTCAGTTTTAGCATGTTTTTATATATATACATGCATATCGAGTTTTTGTGAGTAGATAGCGCTCACTAAGCTTTATGCTTATAGACTGCACTTCCTCCTACTGCAGATAAAGGAAAGGAAAAGATTTAGCAAGGAAGGCGACAAGGTGGTGGTGATGAAGGTGTGTGATGGCTGGACTATGGGGAGATCAAGAGTTTGCTAAGGAATTGTTAAGACTTTTCTGTTATGAGTTCTTTAGTTTTCTTTAAATGCTATTATTAGTCAAGATTGTAATTAAGTTTATTCCGCATTTGTAGTTGGGTTCTATTGATGGAGTGATATTGTTGTTTGCTATTATTAGGGTAGTTTCCTTCTTTTATTTGTGATATTATACTGCGTGGTTGTGAAGATATATGTTCCAGCCGCCTGTGGCTGAGTATAGTTTGTTTGTATTGATGATTTAATCATCGGTACAGGGGAGACTCTGCCGAAATTTTTCGGTAGAGATTCCTCGTGGTTTTTAATTATACCGGTTAAGTAGAGTTAGTAGTTAAGTAACGGTCACTCTTAGAGAGTAGTAGAGTAGTAAGAAGGGTGGTCATTACAGTTGGTATCAGAGCAGTTTCCATTCTCCAGCATCACACACACATCAGCATCATCCTTGCCGTCTTCAAGTAAGAAAGTATTTAAGTTCTTTCTTTGTTGCTTTCTTTTTTTTTATTATTTGCAGTATAGAGTGATTGCTTATAAGTGCTTAAGTAGATAAGAGTTTTTGCTATTTTTCTTTCTTCATATACAAATATGTATGTTTAGAAAGGATAGAGGAGATATCAAGTCTTTTTCTCTGCATAACTAGATGTCATGAATAGGACATCCCCGTACCGTTCGTACTGAGAACCAAGATCAGGAGAACGAAGAGCTTAGATCAACTGAGCCCAATCTCTTTGAAGTTGTTACCCAACTCCAGAGACAAGTAGTAGAGCAGCAACAAGTGATTGCCAATCTGATGACCAATCAGAAGCCAGCTCCTCCCATTCCCCCCAACCATTAACGTGGAGACCCCAGTGGTGATTGAAGTCCCATTAGTTGCCCTGGAAGTCACCACAACACCTAGAAGACAAGAAGCATACCTGATACAGTGGCTAAAGCTGAAGCCAGAAAACTTCTCAGGCACGACTGAGCCTTGAGATGCACAGGTTTGGTTCAAGACACTTGAGAGCACAATGAAGCTTCTTGACTGACCAGAAGTTGAGAAGGTTAAGTGTGCCTCTTTCTGCCTATCTAGAGATGCTCGTATGTGGTGGGAGCGAGTTAAGAGTACGAGAGCAGTCAACCAGATGAGCTGGGTTGACTTCGAGATAGAGTTTTACGAAGAAGTCTTCCGTTAACGGATCACCAATAAACAGTATGAGGAGCTTATGGAATTCAGACAAGGTGACCTACCAGTAGAAGAAGCGGTTAAAAGATTTAACAGGCTAGCTCACCTTTGCCTAGAGTTAGTAAGTACAGTGAAAGAATGAGTCAGACTGATGCTCCTAATGCTGTGACCAGAAATAACACCTAATGTGATGTAGTGAAACTCACCGACCATAGATTGGTGAAGAGCTAGTCAGCAGGGCATTAGTGAGCACTATCTGAACAGCAACAAGGAACAACAAACACAACACAAGCCAGTCAAGATAGAAGACAAGACAGTGGGGAAACAGAGACCCCAGTTAAGTAGTTAGAACTAGAAAGACAATGATCATAAGAAAGACCCAAGTAGGAAGATGTTCGGGTAGTCTGTGAGTATCCAAAGGTATTTCTAGAAGAGCTACCTGGACTATCTCACAACAGAGAAGCGGAATTTGAGATTGAATTGGTTCCTGACGCTAGCCCAAATTCAAAAGCCCTATATCAAATTTCTCTAGCAGAGCTAAAAGAGTTACAAGAACAATTTCAGGAGCTACTTGACAAGGGTTTCATCCGCCCTAGTCACTCACCTTGGGGAGCTCCTGTGTTGTTCATTAAAGAGAAAGACGGATCTATGCGGATGTGCATAGATTTTAGAGCGCTGAGCAAAGTAACAGTTAAGGACTAGTACCCTCTTTCCAGAATAGATGATCTATTTGATCAGCTAAAGAGGGAAACAGTGTTCCCTAAAATATACCTGCGTTTTGGGAACCATCAGTTGAAAGCGAAAGGAAGTAATACACCCAGGTAAAGCTAACAAAGTGGCAGATACACTAAGCAGAAAGTCCAGTGCATCCCTGATGTCTCTGTCATCATTAGCCCTGCCACTGCAGAAAGAGTTGTCAGACTTTGGAGTCGAAATTATTTATGGGCAACTCTCTGCATTGACTCTGGAGTCAACCCTGCTTGAGGATATATAGAAGAAGCAAAGTGAAGATCCAGATATCCAAAAGATCAAGCAAGGGATACAAGAAGAAGAAAATTCCGAGTTTCGAGTATCAGACTGTGGAATTCTTTATCAGGGGAGTCGCCTTTGTGTTCCCAATGACGAAGAGCTGAGAAAGAAGATTTTAGAAGAAGCTCATAGTACACCATACTCCATGCATCCTGGTTCTACCAAGATGTACCAAGACGTGAAACAGAGATTCTGGTGGTCTGGAATCAAAAGAGATGTTGAAAAATATGTCACTACCTGCCTGACATGTCAGAGGGATTTTTGGCACACAAGGTGCCTATTAAAATGCCGAGGCATTTAAAGAAGAAGTAATTAAGATTAAAAGTATTTTACTTTTAAGAAGAGGCTAGTACCCGAATTCCGAGGTTGTCGTTAAACAAATCCAGGTGTCCAATTCCGATGTCTTGGCCCTGGTAGACCGAGGTCTGCTCTTTTAGGATTGGTGGCTCGCTACCCCAACCTATTAGGGAACGCGCATAAGATGGTACTATGCCTGGGCCCAAGAAGAAGTTGATTATTATTTTGAAGTATTATAAGTATAAGTTTTCGAAGAAGTAAAACGAGTTTTACATAAACTTAAAGTATTAAAAATTAAGTTAGAACAAATGAGATAAGTTTCATCTAGTTCTAAAAATCAGTAAGTTTAGTTCTTTATTCTACCATGTTTATCTAGTAGATGAGTAGTTTTCATGTTTACCTATTAGATGAGCAGCATGATTAACTATTAGAATTACATGAGTAGATTCCTTAGCTTTTCTTTGCTATTAGTTTGACATGAGCAGTTATGTTTATGCTTTATTTCTTTTTAGAGCATATAGTTCCTAGTTCTTTTCGTATACATGCACATTCGTGTTTTTGTGAGTTAGATAGCGCTTACTAAGCAAATTTTGCTTATAGACTACACTTCCTCTTACTGCAGATAAAGGAAAAGAAAAGATTTAGCGAGGAAGGCGACAAGGTGGCGCGGATGGTATGTGATGCCAGGACTATGGAAGCCTTGGGACTTAGTTTAAGAATTTATTAAGATTGCCATTTATTAAGAATGTATTAGATGAGTCATTTAGTCTTCCGCTGTTAGTTAATTGTATGTTTTTATTTTTTTCGCTATTCATTACTTGCATGATTTGATTTCATTAAACTGCGTGGTGATGTTATTCCTTTTGTGTGATTGATATGTGTTCCAGCCGCATGTGGCTGAGTATATATATTGCATGTATTGTTGAATAAGGTCACCGGTACAGGGGAGATTCTGCCAAAAATTTTCGGTAGGATTTCCATGTGGTTTTTAATCACACCGGTTAAGTAGAGTTAGTAGATAAGTAACGGTCATCCTTAGAGAGTAGTAGTAGTATGAAGGGGGGTCGTTACACGGTATCTAGCAACACATCATTACTACCCAAGTTATAAGAATGTTGAGATCCGACATCACCTTGTGACTGATAATGTTGGTGCAGGAAGCATTCGATGATCGAACCTGAGTTTTGATCATGGGAAAGGGTTCAAAGTTAAGCTTACTTGTTATCTAATGTATTTGAGTGAGTGTTTCAGGAAAGTCCTAACTGCGGTTAGGCAGGTGGAAAACCCTAGGGGGTGGTAACCTTAGGTCATAAGGGGTGGTAACCTTATGCGGGGAGTCTTGGCGGGTCGACGCTTCGGGCAAAAATCCTAGGGGGTGGTAACCCTAGGTTAAAATCCTGGTGTCGCGAACCGGGTAAAAGTCTGGAAGGATCGAGGACCGGACGTCCAGCATGAAGACCAGAAGCAACGGACGGTGAGCAAAAGTCCAGTTGGTCTAGAGGACCGAACTGGCAAAAGGTAAATCTCCTGAGTGGAGTAGGTGAGGACGCGTTCCCCGCAGAGGGAACAGTAGGCATCGGGTCAACCTAGGGTTTCCGGTTGGAAATCCGAAATCAGACTCGGACAGTCTGGAGACTGTCAAACTTTCACATTTATACTATCACTTAAGTGTTATGAGCTAACTTTATGCTGCAGGGTATTTTTGTGTTTAACATATCTTGTAGGGACCAAAGTACAAAATTGGCCTCGGATGAACAGTACCGAGGCACCTCCATGGAGCTTGGAGGCGCCTCGGGTGCAAAACCTGAACTGGCTACAAAGCAAGCTTGGAGGCGCCTTGAAGGAAGCCAAGGCGCCTTGGACAGCTTGATGAAGGCGCCTTGGAGAGGCTGAAGGCGCCTTGAACCTGATAAGGTTCAACCAGTTCAGCCCTTATCTCCGCGGCTGACTTGGCTCATTCAAGGCGCCTTGGTGAACAGTGGAAGACGCCTTGAACACCCTTTATAAGGGAACTCGAACAGTAGCTCAAGACAACAACTCCAAGTGATCCCTACACACGATTAGCTGCTAACGAAAGGTTCCCGAAGTGCTGCGACTACTTTCCGACGACCCTGAGCTCCAGAATTCCTATTCTCTAAGTGTTGTCAGTATTTTTAATTACTCTTTTAATTTGTACGTAGATTGTAATAATTCTCGTGCTTATAGTTGTTTCCCACGGAAAGCGATCAAGGATCGCGGGCCTTCGAGTAGGAGTTGATCTAGGCTCCGAATGAATTCATATTCTCTAAGTGTTGTCGGTATTTTTAATTACTGTTTTAATTTTTACGTAGATTGTAATAATTCTCGTGCTTATAGTTGTTGCCCACAGAAAGCGATCAAGGATCGCGGGCCTTCGAGTAGGAGTTGATCTAGACTCTGAACGAAGTAAATACACTGTGTTTATCTGCTTGTTCTTTTATTCCGCTACTTTAATTACTCGACGAATGTTCTACGATTCTGATAATCGAACGAAATAGCCGTGAGCGCTATTCACCCCCCTAGCACTTCTCGATCCAACAATTGGTATCAGAGCGGGGTAGCGTTGATCTGGTGCAACCACCAATCACGTAATTTTTTTTTCGCGGTGTTTTAAATTTTTTGGAGTCAACTGAAATTAGTATTATTGCTATATTCCAATTTTTTTTCTCGCTCGTATCGATTTCACTCGAGTTTGGTGCAACACCACTCGAGTTAGTTTTTTTTTTTAATTCATACCGCACTGCTAATCCAGGATCAAGTCCAGGTACATTATTTTTCCCCTTCTTCTTTGTCTGCAAGTTTTTTTAATGACCATTCAAGAAGGCTCGAGCACTACCCACCCCCTGCTCTTCTCCGACGAAGACTTTGCCTATTGAAAGAACTGGATGATCTACCATCTCAAGACGCAAGTTGAGATGTGGATCATCATCCAGACCGGTCTCAAGCTACCACGTGACGGCACCAGAGAACTGGTTTCCTGAACCAACTGGGACGCCAGCATCAGGAATAAGGTGGAAGTAGATGCCAAAGCCACTTGCATGCTACAATGCGGGTTGACAAAAGAAGAACTGAATAGAGTCTGACCATTTTCAAGTGCGAAGGAGCTGTGGAACAAAATAATCGAGCTGCACGAGGGCACGTCAGACACTAAAGTAAGTAAGCGTGATTTAATTTTAAATAAATTGTATAATATTAAAATACAGGAAGGTGAGACGACGAACCAACTTCACGCACGCATCTGAGACCTACTCAACGGGCTTCATGCGATCGACCAAAGGGTGGAAAACCGCAACGTAATAAGGTACGCGCTAAGCACTTTTCCGAGGAACGCTTTGTGGGCATCCATGGTGGATGTTTACAAAGTTTCCAAGGATTTATCTTCAATAAAACTAGATGAATTATTTTCAGAATTAGAATTGCATGAGCAGACTAATGCACGCCCGATCGAGAAAGGTGTTGCTTTGGTTGTAGGTATCAGCAAAATGCGTGAACCAACGACGAGGCGCAAATCCAAGTCCAAAGACGAATCAGACGCAGAATACAAAGATGAAGTTATTTCCAAACTAATAAAGCTTGTGCGGAAAATATGCAAGTCAAAAAGGGAAACTCAAACAACCAAGAAGGACAAGACTGAAGTCACCTGCTATGGATGCAACCAGAAGGGGCACTACAAACCAGACTGTCCAAACAAGAAGAAAAGAAAGAAGGCATTTAAGGCAACCTGGTCCGAGTCGTCAGACGAATCCGAGTCCGATAAAGAAGAACCGACAAGCTTACTCGCATTGCCAATACAAGTACACATTGACGAAACCGAGTCCGAATTCGAGTCTGAAACCGAGAGCGAGTCGGAAGCCGAGTCCGAGCAAAGCCACGAATCCACATTCGTTTCTGAAGGACCAAACCCCACTGTAAGTTCACTACTCGCAGAATTTCAATTAGATAACTTGCATGAATTATTACCTTACTTAGTAAAAAAGTTGCCTAAATCCAACATCCGGGTTAAGTCGCTCCAAAAGGAGGTAACAACCCTTAAGGAAGCGACTAACTTGAGCTCTTTAACTGAGTCAGTTCAAATTGGAAACTCAACTCAAGTCCAACAACTTGAGGAAGAAAATTCCAATCTGAAAGCTCAAATTAAAGAACTCAAGAACACGTTAGAACGGTTCACCTTGGGTTCCAAGAATTTGGATCTGATTCTTGGAAAAAAGCGAGCCGTGTACAACAAAATCGGACTTGGATTCAGATCCAAAAGTAAGTATAAATCATATCTATCTTTAGTAAATAGAAATAATAGAAGCTTAATTCAAGCATGGGTCCCCAAGTCAAACTGGGTTAATCAAGTTGGACCTGGTCACTATTGGGTCCCCAAGGATTAGATCCATTTCCTTGATAGACCATATCGAGGCTATGATCCAGGGGGAGCCAATAGAAAAACCATCTCAATAAATATATAAATTGATTGATGCTTGTTTATTTATTTTCGTGCAATATACATGCTTAGACTAGGATAGCTTAAGGATCTAGACGTAATTTACACTTACCAGTTAAATCTAGGAGTTTCAAAAAGAAAATTAAATATATATTTTTTTGAGCGATTCTGTTTAGGAAGGGGTGGATGATCCCATACCCAAGAAGGCCTAGAGCCTCGCCCTGACCTGGGAATCAATCATGGAAAGACATATTTAATTGACTATTTTGAAAACCTAAGTTTAACTCAAATGTAAATTACTCATTAGAAATAACCTAAATTCAAGATAACCATCTCACAAAATTACTTAAGATTACCTGATTGATAATTTTAAATCAGGTGAGATGGATCTAGGTTCAAATAAGTTCAAATTATTCAAAATTTAAGCAAATTTAATTAAAATCAACTAAACCTAATCAACCTTTATTTTAAAAATCATTTTCAAAATCCTTTTAAAAATTATTTGCAAAACTTATTCTTTGAAAAATTATTTGAAAAACTTATTCAAAATCCTTTGAAAAATTATTTGAAAAACTTATTCATTGAAAAATTATTTGAAAAACTTATTCAAAATCCTTTGAAAAATATTTTGAAACACATTTTGAAACCCTTTAAAAATGATGTTGAAAATCATTTCAAAATCTGTTCCAAAAACTGAAAAATACACTTAAGCCTTAAATATTTACAAGAAAATTAATTTAAGTGTTTACTATTATATTGATTTCTCTCTAAGTTATTTTGATATATGGAAAAGGGGGAGAGTATAGGGAAATTCAAAGGAATTAAAGATTCAAAGGAGAGATTTTTTTTTTTAGGGGGGGCTTCTATTAAGGGGGAGCTTTGTATGTACTTATGCCTTATTTATGCCTGTGCTTACTTATGCCTTTATGTTTTGCATCTTTTCGCTTAACTTTGAATTTTGGTTGCCATAATCAAAAAGGGAAAGACTGTTGGTGCAGGAAGCATCCGACGATCGAACCTGAGTTTTGATAATGGCAAAGGATTCAAAGTTAAGCTTACTTGTTATCTAATGTATTTGAGTGAGTGTTTCAAGAAAGTCCTAACTGCGGTTAGGCAGGTGGAAAACCCTAGGTGGTGGTAACCCTAGGTCATAGGGGGTGGTAACTCTATGCGGGAAGTCTTGGCGGGTCGACGCTTCGGGCAAAAATCCTAGGGGGTGGTAACCCTAGGTTAAAATCCTGGTGTCGCGAACTGGGTAGAAGTCTGGAAGGGTCGAGGACTGGACATCCAGCATGAAGACTGGAAGAAATGGATGCTGAGCAAAAGTCCAGTTGGTCTGGAGGACCGAACTGGCAAAAGGTAAATCTCCTGAGTGGAGTAGGTGAGGGCACGTTCCCCGCAGAGGGAATAGTAGGCGTCGGGTCAACCTAGGGTTTCCAGTTGGAAACCTGAAGTCAGACTCGGATAGTCCGAAGACTGTCAAACTTTCACATTTATACTATCACTTATGTGTTATGAGCTAACTTTGTGCTGCAGGGTATTTTTATGTTTAACATATCTTGCAGGGACCAAAGTACAAAATTGGCCTCAGATGAACAGTACCGAGGCGCCTCCATGGAGCTTGGAGGCACCTCGGGTGCAAAACCTGAACTGGCTGCGAAGCAAGCTTGGAGGTGCCTTGAAGGAAGCCAAGGCGCCTTGGACAACTTAATGAAGGCGCCTTAGAGAAGCTGAAGGCGCCTTGAACCTGATAAGGTTCGACCAGTTCAGCCCTTATCTCCGTGGCTGACTCGACTCATTCAAGGCGCCTTGGTGAACAGTGGAAGGCGCTTTGAACACCCTTTATAAGGGAACTCGACCAGCAGCTCAAGACAACAACTCCAAGTGATCCCTACACGCGATTAGCTGCTAACGAAAGGTTCCCGAAGTGCTGCGACTACTTTTCGATGACCCTGAGCTCCAGAATTCATATTCTCTAAGTGTTGTCGGTATTTTTAATTACTATTTTAATTTGTACGTAGATTGTAATAATTCTCGTGCTTATAGTTGTTTCCCATGGAAAGCGATCAAGGATCGTGGGCCTTCGAGTAGGAGTCGATATAGGCTCCGAATGAAGTAAATCCATTGTGTTTATCTGCTTGTTCTTTTATTCCACTGCTTTAATTACTCGACGAACATTCTACGATTCCGATAATCGAACGAAATAGCCGCGAACGCTATTCATCCCCACCCCTCTAGCGCTTCTCGATCCAACAACTAATTGTGACTCTTCACAATATATGACAAGTGTCCTTCTATCCTAGACATCTAGATTGATCAATGTGAGGCATAGACCGTGTCATCCTCTAATCAATCTAAATCTTGAATCCCAAGTAGACTCACTCAATCAAATGAGCTCAAACATCTCATATTGACTCATTTGGGCATGGCCATGCACTTAGTGGTCTCACTCTATCAAGAATATTGATGTCTCTCCCGTCATATAGGAGGGATAGATCCCATCTACATCACTCACATCCCTCCGCATAATTTGTTACATACCCAGTAATCGCCTTTATAGTCCACCCAGTTACGGGTGACGTTTGATGAAGCCAAAGTATGTAACTCCTTATGTAGGGAACCATGGTGACTTCAGGTCCAAGGACTAATAGTCATACTAATAGCCACATGAGAAAATATATGACACTCATATAATGATCCATGATACTTTCTCATGGCGGGTCATTCAGTATACATTCTCCAATGCATACCCATGTGTCAACTTGATATCTCTATATCCATGACTTGTGAGATCAAGTCATCGAGTTGACCTACATGCTAGTCTTGTCGCATTAACATTGTCCCTGAATGCTAATACTTGACTAGGAATGATTAAGAGCAGTGTTCCCTATATCATCTCACTATCGATTCAACTAACCGATTGATATAGGTAAGAACCTTCTACTCAAGGACGCTATTATACTTAGTTATTTGGCACCAATATAAGTATACATAATAACCACAAACAAATACCTTTATATATATACGAATATGATACAACGAGTTCATACAACAATCATCAAATGATTGGCTCTAGAGCTCTAACTAACAATCTCCCACTAGCACTAGTGCCAATTAGTATAGGCTTTAAGAACCGAAGACCTAGTATGACCATCATGCTTTCTCTGTGCCAAAGCCTTGGTCAAGGGATCTGTGATGTTAGCCTCAGTTTGTACTCTGCAAATCTTCACATCTCCTCTATTGATGATCTCTCGAATGAGATGGAAGCGCCGTAGTATGTGTTTGGTCTGCTGGTGTGAGCGAGGTTCCTTAGCCTGTGCTATTGCTCCATTGTTGTCATAATAGAGCTCTATGGGATCAGCTATGCTAGGAACCACCCCAAGCTCAGTAATGAACTTGCAGATCCAAACTGCCTCCTTTGCTGTTTCTGATGCAGCAATATACTCGGCCTCTGTTGTAGAATCAGCAACTGTGTCCTGCTTCGAATTCTTCCAGCTCACAGCACCACCATTTATACAAAACACGAACCCCGACTGTGATCGATAATCATCCTGATCAGTTTGGAAGCTAGCATCACTGTAACCCTTTACAGCTAGCTCGTCATTGCCTCCATATATCAAGAAATATTCTTAAGTCCTTCTCAAGTACTTATGAATATTCTTGACTTCTATCCAGTGACTTTCTCCTGGATCTGACTGGTATCTGCTTGTCATACTCAAAGCATATGAGACATCAGGACGAGTACATAGCATGGCGTATATGATAGATTCTATGGATGAAGCATAAGGGATCTGATCCATGCGGTCTCTCTCCTCTCTAGAAGAGGGACTTTGAGTCGTCGAAAGACTCACACCATGTGACATCGGCAGAAATCCCTTCTTGGAGTTCTTCATGGAAAACCGAAGTAATACCTTGTCAATGTATGTACTCTGACTTAGGCCAAGCAATCTTGTAGATGTATCTCTATATATCTGTATGCCTAGAATACGGGATGCTTCACCTAAGTCCTTCATTGAAAAATAAGTCCCTAGCCAAGTCTTGATAGACTGCAGCAATGGGATGTCTTTCCCAATGAGTAGTATGTCATCCACATACAATATAAGGAAGACAATTGTGTTCCCTACAACCTTCTTGTAGACACAAGGTTCATCTTCATTCTTGATAAAACCAAACTATTTGATCGCATCATCGAATCGAAGATTCCAGCTCCGAGAAGCTTGCTTTAGTCCATAAATGGACCAATGCAGCTTGCATACTCTGCCAGTATGCTGTGGATCTACAAAACCCTCAGGTTGTGTCATGTACACATCCTCGAGCAGGTTTCCATTCAGAAACGCGGTTTTGACATCCATCTAGCAGATCTCATAATCGTGGTACGCTGCAATAGCAAGCATGATCCGAATGGACTTAAACATCGCTACTGGAGAAAAGGTTTCATCATAGTCAATACCATGAATTTGCTTGAAACCTTTAGCTACCAAGTGACCCTTATAAATAAGTCCATCCATGTCAGTCTTTCTCTTAAAGACCCACTTACAACCAATGGGTTTGACCCCTTAAGGTGGATCAACCAAAGTCCATACTTGGTTAGTGTACATGGATTCTATCTCGGATCTCATGGCCTCTAGCCATTTCTCGGAATCTGGTCTCATCACAGCTTCCTGATAGGAGGAAGTCTCATCCTCAATGAGCACAAGGTCATCATGGTTAGACAAGAGAAATGAGTATCTCTCAGGCTGATGACGTACCCTATCAGATCTGCGAAGATGTAGGTCTACTTGAACTGGTTGTGGTTCCTTGACTCCTTGTGGAACAACATCATCCACAACACTTTATGGTTCCAGTTCAAATTCCATCGAGGCTTCAGTGCTATGGTCCATATCTTGAACTTCTTCAAGATCTAACGTACTCCCACTAGTCTTTCTAGAAACAAAATCCCTTTCAAGAAAAACCCCAGTCTTAGCCACAACTATCTTGTGTTGACTGAGAATGTAGAAGTAGTATCCCTTCATTTCCTTGGGATATCTAATAAAATAGCACTTATCGGATTTGGGTCCCAATTTGTCCGAGACTTGACGTCTAACGTAAGCCTCACAACCCAAATCCTCATAAAAGACACCTGAGCATCTCTCCTAGTCCATATCCTATATGGTGTCTTTATTACAGCCTTGGATGGAACTCGATTGAGTATGAAGGCTGATGTGTCTAGAGCATAGCCCCAAAGATACATAGGAAGATTTGTGTGACTCATCATAGACCGTGCCATATCTAATAGGGTACGATTCCTCTTTTCGGATACACCATTCCACTGTGGTGTTCCAAGAGGAGTGAGTTGAGATAGAATCTCACACTCAGCTAGATAGTTATGAAACTCATGGCTAAGGTATTCACCACCTCGATCTGATCGAAGTATCTTAATACTCTTGCCAAGCTGGTTTTGTACTTCATTCTTGAATTCTTTGAATTTTTCAAAGGATTCTGACTTTTGTGTCATCAGGTACACATAATCATATCTACTGAAGTCATCAGTAAATGTAATGAAGTACCTATAACCACCTCTAGCAGTGACATTGAAAGGGCCACAAACATCACTATGTATAAGATCTAACAAGTCAATCGCTCTCTCACTGTGTCCTCTAAAGGGAGTCTTGGTCATCTTGCCTAGAAGGCATGACTCGCATGTCTCATATGATTAAAAATCAAATGAGTCCAGCAAACCATCTTTATGGAGCTGGGATAAGTGTTTGTCATTTATATGACCTAAGCGACAGTGCCAGAGATAGGTTTGGTTCATGTCATTTGACTTGAATCTCTTGGTACTTATGTTATAGATAGGGTTCTTAAGGTCTAGAATATAGAGTCCATTCATCAAAGGTGCACTACAATAGAACATATCATTTAAATAAACTGAACAATATTTGTTCTTTATTATAAATGAAAAACCTTTCTTGTCCAAACAAGAAACTGAAATTATGTTCTTAGTTAAAGCAGACACATAACAACATTCATCTAATTCTAATACAAGCCCAGAAGGCAGAGATAGATGATAAGTTCCTATAGCAACAACAGCAACCCGTGCTCCATTGCCTACTCGTAGGTCCACCTTGCCCTTTGTCAATGCCTTGCTATTTCTCAACGCCTGCACATTAGTACAAATGTGAGAAGTACATCCGATATCTAATACCCATGATGAAGAAATAGATAGATTGACTTCTTTAACATATATACCTAAAGAGGAAGTCTCACTTCTCTTTTTCTTAAGATCTTCCAGGTACACCTTGCAGTTCCTCTTCCAGTGCCCGGTCTGACCGCAGTGGAAGCAGGTAGCATCCTTGGCAACCCCTCCTTTGGGTTTCAATGTCTTGCCCTTACCTTTGGCTTGAGACTTTCCCTTGCCTTTAGGCTTGCCCTTGCCCTTGTGCCTTTACACCATCAGAATGGAGTTAGGCTTAACCTTCTTAAGGTTAAGCTCAGTAGTTCACAACATATATACTAAGCAGTTCGGGCAGTGACTTGTCAATTTCGTTCATGTTGTAGTTCATGACAAACTGACTGTAGTTCTTTGGCAAGGACTGCAAGATCAAGTCAGTGGCCAGCTCTTGGCCAAGGGGAAATCTCAATCTCTGTAGGTTTTCTATGTACCCAATCATCTTGTGTAACGACCCGCCTTCTACTAACTAGGCTGTAAGGCCGATCGTTACGTAATGCTGTGCTAAATTACTATTGCAGAAATCTGGATTGATTAAAATTTTACTAAACTGATTACTGGAAAATCTGAACTTAATATTCTAGGTGTACCTAGGAGTTGTACACATGCTAGGGAAGATAATCTATGCCTCTCGGATGTCCTGCTAGCTGTAATCAGACATTTCAATCGATCCATGGATCGATTGGGTTGTCGGATCGATCCCGTGATCGATCCAACTTAATACTGGCACGGAAGAAGGCTCTAGATCGGTCGGCTGACCGATCCATAAGTTTTTCTACTTCTGTACGCGGATGGATCGATCTACCGACCGATCCAGGAGCACACTGATCGGTCGGTAGACCGATCCAGTGGCTCACTGATCGGTCGGCTGACCGATCAGTGAGCTTCTGTGCTCTCTGCTCGTATCTGGATCGGTCGGCTGACCGATCCGTAAACTCTCTGTTCGCACACTGATCGATCGGCTGACCGATCCAGTGGCTCACCCCACTTCCGATCGGTCTGTAGACCGATCTGGGTCTCTGATTTCGAATCAGAGCCCCTGATTTCAGCACTTGTTAGTGCCAAAATCTCACATTTCACTTATACAATCCATAGAATATATTCTAATGACATAAAGCTCGCATTCTGAACTGGATATAAAGCATGGTTTACTAGTTCGTAGCATTTAACAATTAAAAGTGCATGACAATAGAAATACTAAAGGTTTAATTATTTAAGCTTGCTAGATCCCCTAAGGATCTTTTATTCCAAATTCCTGCCACACACACCATCTCTGCATTGAACTCCAGCTTCCTCTGCTAGTCCATCTTCCCTTTACCTTTATCTGCAGTATAAGGGAAAATAGTATCTGTAAGCTTAAAGCTTAGTAAGAAACCATCTACCTCACTAAAACATGCAACGATGCAAACATATTTAAAGAATGCTATTTGAAAACATACATTGAATTTGTTAAAGCATGGCATACTGAAGTTACATGGCATAAACACTGAAACATGACATGCATAATAAAATCTAAGCATGGAGCTATCTCATGGTATCAACTAGGAGAAAATAAGCTGAAACTGTAACTGAAACTGAGCTAGTGCTGAACTTAAACTATAATCACATAACTAGGTTATGAATTTGAAAGCTATTATCATAATAAGTGAAAATACATAATCTTGTTGCTAATGGACCCGACAACTGTATTTTCTGTGCGCGCATCCCTAACTAGACCCGGGTTTGCAAGTCCCGCATTTAGTAGGGTTTACTAGGTCATCTAAACCTAGGGACCGACTATGGGAGCCCAACCCAATAGATATCTAATCCAGTACAGTGCCACTGAAAATAAAATACTGAATATAGCTACTAATTTCTTATTTTGCTGTTTCTAGGTTATCTGAACCTAGAGCTAGGTTATCTAAACCTAGAGGCGACTGTGGGAGCCCACCCATTGGACCGTAGTCCCATGTAAGCTGAAACTAGACTAATATACTGATTTAAATGCTACTAATGCATTTAATTGAGCTGTTAAAAATATCTGAGGTAGTATTTAGCTACACTAATCTTTTATCGAACAATTGGTGTGCTCCAACTCTTCCCTCTAATAGGGAGACCACCTCTAGGCACCCGACAACGTCTAGAGCCTCCAACTGAAGGAGAACAACGTGTCTGGCCCATCTAGAGGTGCTCAACTAGATCCCTAATCTGCGAGGAGGGTTTAAACACACCCTTAGTGCCGAAAAATCTGTATATAGCTAAACTAAAGGCATGCAATCAAACGAAAGCTACTTATACTGCAGGAGAGGGGTTTCTTACCTCGTGCGCTAGTTTTCTTACGAATCTAGTCGCTAGTTTTCCGGTGGGGACGATCTTCTCGACGATCCTCTCACGTCTACGTGTTCTTCTTGCGGAGGGGAACGTCCTTGTGTTGGAGTCGTCGCCGGAAGGTGCTCCTAGAGCCCTTAGGGAAGGAACCCTAGGTTGTTCTTGTGGTTGGCGCCGAGAGAAGGAGAGGAGAAGGAATCGACGGAATTAGGGTGAGGGAGAGGAAGTTCACGGTGGAAACCAAAAATATATCCCTCACTTAATTATTTTCCCATATTTATATTAAGTGATAATTCCGGCCCAACTCCAACTTAAATATATATGTTTCCCTTTCCTTTCAGCATGGCCCTGCTGGGTTCAGCTGGTTACTAAAATTATCCGTAAACCATAGGTCTCGGGTTCAATTCCCGCTTAGGCTGTTTTTCGCTTATATTTATTTTTGCTACTTCCGCTACTCTAAAAATTCCAGAAAAATATCTAAAAATTCCAGAAAAATCATACTATATTTCTAAAATAGTTTTGAGAATTTTCGGGCGTTACAATCCCCCATACCTTATAAAAAGTTCGTCCTCGAACTTAGAATAATTCTTGGTACTTCTGTCTCATGCTGGCTTCTGTCTCCCAAGTTGCATCTTCTGTTGTGTGACTGTGCCAAATAACTTTGACTAATGGTACTTCCTTGTTCCGCAATTTCTTAAATGCTCGGTCTATTATCTGAATAGGCAGACTGTCATAGCTGAGGTCTTCGCGGATCTGTACCGACTGGGGCTCAATCACCTGGGTGGCATCTGGGGTATGCTTCTTCAGCATAGAGACATGAAATACGTTATGGACAGCTGACATTTCCTGGGGTAGCTCTAGCTCATATGATACCTTGCCCACTCTTCTGCTGATAAGGTATGGTCCCACATATCTGGGACTTAGCTTGCCCTTCTTCCCAAAATGCATTACTCCCTTCATGGGAGCTACTCTGAGGAACACTGAATCCCCAACTGAAAACTCTAAGGATCTGCACCGTGTATCAGCATAGCTTTTCTGGCGGCTCTGAGCTGTCTCTATCCTCTGGCGGATCTGCTGTATAGATGCTGTGGTATCTGCCACTAGATCTGTCTGAAGCTCTAGTTCTTTCTGTTCACCACTCTCATACCAGCAGATTGGAGATCTACACCTCCGCCCATAGAGAGCCTCGTAAGGTGCCATGCCGATAGTGGCCTGATAGCTGTTGTTGTATGCAAATTCTGCTAGACTCAGATATTTGCACCAACTACCCTTGAAATCTAGGGCACATGCTCGGAGCATATCTTCGAGTACCTGATTTACTCGCTCCGTCTGACCATCTGTCTGAGGATGGAAGGCTGTGCTGAACTTTAACTTCGTGCCCAAAGCTGACTGTACACACTCCCAGAAGTGTGATGTGAACCTACTGTCTCTGTCTGATATAATGGTTCGTGGGACTCCATGTAGTCTAACGATCTCCTTGAGATACAACTGAGCTAGCTATTCCATGGAGTAGGATATCCTGATAGCTAAGAAGTGGGCTGATTTAGTCAATCTGTCGACTATTACCCAGATGGTATCAAAATCATTCGTGATTTTGGGTAATCCCACTATAAAATCCATAGAAATATCCTCCCACTTCCACTCTGGGATTTGGATGGGCTGCAAAACTACTCCTGGTCTCTGATGCTCTGCCTTAACCCTCTGACAGGTTAGGCAGGTGCTGACATATCGAGCGATGTCCCTCTTGATCCCAGGCCACCAAAAACGTTTCTTCAAGTCCTGGTACATTTTGGTGGAGCCAGGATGCATCGCATAGGGAGTCTTGTGAGCCTCATCTAGGATTTTCCTCTGTAGTTCCTCCTGATCTAGAATACATAGCCTGTCACTGAAATACAACACCCCGCTATCTGATATTCTGAACTCTCCACCTTCTGATTCTGCTATACCTTGCTTGATTCTCTGAATTTCAGGATCCTGCTCCTGAGCTGTCTAGATGTCACCAAGCAAGGTAGACTCTAAGGTCATAGTAGAGAGCTGCCCAACTATGAGTTCGAGATCGAAATCAGTGATCTCTTTCTGTAGGGGTGGTGACATGGCTGCTAGAGATAATAAGGTAGCACTGGACTTTCTGCTAAGTGAATCTGCTACCCTATTTGCTTTCCCTGGGTGGTAGAGGATGTCTATATCGTAGTCCTTGACTAGTTCTAGCCATCTGCGCTGTCGCATATTCAGATCCTTCTGAGTGAAGAAGTACTTCAGACTCTGATGATCTGTATACACTCTTCACTGAGCTCCATACAAGTAATGTCTCCAAATCTTGAAAGCGAACACCACTGCTGCAAGCTCAAGGTCATGAGTAGGATAGTTCTTCTCATAATCCTTAAGTTGTCTGGAGGCATAGGCGATCACCTTGCCATCTTACATCAGCACTGCTCCTAGTCCCAACTTCGACGCATCAGAATATATGTCAAAGCTATCTGCGTTCTCTGGTAGAGTCAGAATAGGTGCACTGGTCAATCTCCTTTTCAGCTCGCTGAAACTGTTCTCACAGTCCTCTGTCCACTGAAATTTTCTGTTCTTTCTGGTAAGAGCTGTCAGTGTGGAGGCTATCCTGGAGAAATCCTCTACGAATTTTCTGTAATAGCCTGCTAATCCCAGAAAGCTTCTGATCTCACTGGCATTCTTGGGTCTTTTCCAGTTGCTCACAGCTTCTATCTTACTGGGGTCTACCATGATACCATCCTTTGAGATGATGTGACCCAGGAAGGACACCTGATCTAACCAAAATTCACATTTTGTGAACTTGGCGTACAACTGGTTCTGCTGGAGGGTCTGCAGTACTATTCTCAGATACTCTGCGTGTTCTTCCTGAGTTCCTGAATAGATAAGAATGTCATTGATGAACACGATAACGAACTTATCTAAGTATTCTATGAATACCCTATTCATGAGGTCCATGAAAGTAGCTGGAGCATTTGTCACGCCAAAGGGCGTGACTACGAACTCATAATGTCCATATCTGGTCCTGAATGCTGTCTTGGGTATATCCCCTTCTTTAACCTTCACCTGATGATAACCTGATCTGAGGTCTATTTTAGAGAACACTTCTGCTCCCTTTAGCTGATCGAACAGGTCATCTATTCTGGGAAGAGGATACCTGTTCTTGATTGTAACCTGGTTAAGTGCCCAGTAATCTATACACAGGCGCATGCTTCCGTCCTTCTTCTTCACGAACAATACAGGTGATCCCCATGGTGAGTGACTAGGGCGTATGAAGCCTTTGTCAAGTAGCTCCCGTAATTGTTCATGAAGTTCCTTCAGTTCGGCTGGAGCATGCGGTAGGGTGCTTTGGAAATAGGGTTGGTACCGGGAATGAGCTCTATCTCAAATTCAATCTCCCTGTCTGGTGCTAATCCTGGTAACTCTTCAGGGAAGACTGCTGGGTAGTCACTTATGACTCGGACCTCTGCTAGCTGTTGGTCCTTGTCCTGACTGGTACTGACTACGTGTGCTAAAAATCCTGTACACCCTGAATCCATTAATCTCTGTGCCTTCATAGCTGAGAGAAACCTCTTGGCCTTTCTTTTGGGTTCTCCGACGAACTCGAACTGTGCTTCTGCTTCAGGTTGGAATATGACTTTCTGCTTACGACACTCAATGGAAGCACCGTATCTGATCAAGAAGTCCATTCCAAAAATGACATCGTAGTCAGTCATATTTAGCACGATCAGATCACAGAAGAGTTCTCTGTCTGCTATAATGACTGGCACTGCTCTGAGCCAGTGCGTGGATGCCATAATTTCTCCTGAAGGCAGTGTCGTCAGAAACTGACTACTGAGTACCTCTGGAGGTATTGCTAACTTCTCGGCAAATGCCCTGGATACATATGAATGGGTTGCCCCAGTATCGAATAAGACAGTTGTACTTTGCTGTAAAATACTAATCTGACCTGTAACAACTGTCGAGGCATTTTCTGCGTCCTCTCTGGTGAGTGAGTAGATCCTCGCATTGGTCATAGCTGGAGGGGCTTCTAATCTGCCCTGGCTGATGTGTGGACCATCTAAAGCGGCCTGCATCTGATGTAACTGAGCTGGCTGGCCTCCGTACTGAATCTGCTGTGGCTGAGGAAGACTGGTCTTGTTTGGACACTGTTTGGCCATATGCCCTTCCTGTCCGCATTCAAAGCATCCTCATGTGCCCTTATGACAAACTCCAGGATGGAATTTCCCACAAGTTGCACACTTTGGATAACTGGGCTGCTTGCAGCTGGTCCTCCTTTTGGGTAACTCCCTGGTTTGCGCTTGTTGTTGGAGTTCCCTTTCCAGTTAGAGCCATGGGAGTTGTGACCCTGCTATTTCTGAGTGCCTGAGCCTCCTTGACCTTTAGCTTCTGAGAGGACTTGCTTCTGCTGCTTGATGTTGTTCTGGTAGTGCTCGGTGGTCAGAGCACTACTGACTAGTTCTTCGGTGGTCAGCGGCCTATGAACGCCACCAGCCACGTTCATTGCTATTTCCGGCCTCAGCATCTTGAGCATCAACCGGACTCGTTCTTTTTCTGTGCTGACTAGTTCAGGACATAGACGAGCCAGTCTATTGAATTTCTTCACGGCTTCCTCAACTGATAGGTTGCCCTGATGAAATTCAGTGAACTCGTCGTAGTGGCGGTTTGTGACCCGCATGTGAAAGAATTCTTCAAAGAACTCCTTCTCGAAGTCTGCCCATGCCATCTGATTTACTGGGCGCTTCGCTCTGATTCTCTCCCACCACATGCGTGCATCTCCTGTCAAGAAGAAGGAGGCGCACTTCATCTTCTCGTGTTCTGGCCAGTCCAGAAGCTCCATCGTACTCTCCAGTGTTTTGAACCAGGCTTGTGCATCCCATGGTTCACTAGTGCCTGAGAAGTTCTCTGGCTTGACTCTCTGCCACTGGATCAGATAAGCTTCTCTTCTTGCCTCTGCTGCTGGGGCTACTGGTGCTCGTGCTGTAGGCTGGACTGGTGGAACCTTTAAGACCACTGGTGTCGCTAAGTTAGGCTCCGGGGTGACAGTGGGAGTGTTCTGCTGACTAGCCTTTAAGGTGGCTATTTCTTGTTGCTGTCCAATGCTGTCAGGTCTGGGGGAGGCACTGAACTGCCTGCCTCATGCTGGGGCTCAGTAGCTGGTGCCCTTCTAGCTGGGCGTCCTCGTGCCATTTCTAAAGACATAGAGGACAGGACATGCATAACTAATACAATCATAATTGTATAACTATTGCTATCATGTTATATACTATCACAAACTAACATGCATCAGTTATCTATAAACATAAGCTATAACAAGAAAGCAGGGAACATAAATAAAGTAGAGGTATTCTTACTTGGAAGCTGCAGGTTCAATGCTGATGTGTGTGTAGGAAGTATGGAACACTGCTCTGATACCACTCTGTAACGACCCACCTTCTACTAACTAGGCTGTAAGGCCAATCGTTACGTAATGCTGTGCTAAATTACTATTGCGGAAATTTGGATTGATTAAAATTTTGCTAAACTGATTACTGGAAAATCTGAACTTAATATTCTAGGTGAACCTAGGAGTTGTACACATGCTAGGGAAGATAATCTATGCCTCTCGGATGTCCTGCTAGCTGTAATCAGGCATTTCAATCGATCCATGGATCGATTGGGCTGTCGGATCGATCCCGTGATCGATCCAGCTTGATACTGGCACGGAAGAAGGCTCTGGATCGGTCGGCTGACCGATCCATAAGTTTTTCTACTTCTGTACGCGGCTGGATCGGTCTACCGACTGATCCAGGAGCACACTGATCGGTCGGTAGACCGATCCAGTGGCTCACTGATCGGTCGGCTGACCGATCAGTGAGCTTCTGTGCTCTCTGCTCGTATCTGGATCGGTCGGCTGACCGATCCATAAACTCTCTGTTCGCACACTGATCGGTCGGCTGACCGATCCAGTGGCTCAACCCACTTCCGATCGGTCTGTAGACCGATCTGGGTCTCTGATTTCGGATCAGAGCCCCTGATTTAAGCACTTGTTCGTGCCAAAATCTCACATTTCACTTATACAATCCATATAATATATTCTAATGACATAAAGCTAGCATTCTAAACTGGATATAAAGCATGGTTTACTAGTTCGTAGCATTTAACAATTAAAAGTGCATGACAATAGAAATACTAAAGGTTCAATTGTTTAAGCTTGCTAGATCCCCTAAGGATCTTTTATTCCAAATTCCTGCCACACACACCATCTCTGCATTGAACTCCAGCTTCCTCTGCTAGTCCATCTTCCCTTTACCTTTATCTGCAGTATAAGGGAAAATAGTATCTGTAAGCTTAAAGCTTAGTAAGAAACCATCTATCTCACTAAAACATGCAACGATGCAAACATGTTTAAAGAATGCTATTTGAAAACATGTACTGAATTTGTTAAAGCATGGCCTACTGAAGTTACATGGCATAAACACTGAAACATGGCATGCATAATAAAATCTAAGCATGGAGCTATCTCATGGTATCAACTAGGAGAAAATAAGCTAAAACTGTAACTGAAACTGAGCTAGTGCTGAACTTAAACTATAATCACATAACTAGGTTATGAATTTGAAAGCTATTATCATAATAAGTGAAAATTCATAATCATGTTGCTAATGGGCCCGGCAACTGTACTTGCTGTGCGCGCATCCCTAACTAGACCAGGGTTTGCATGTCCCGCATTTAGTAGGGTTTACTAGGTTATCTAAACCTAGGGACCAACTATGGGAGCCCAGCCCAATGGATATCTAATCCAGTACAGTGCCACTGAAAATAAAATACTGAATAAGGCTACTAATTTCTTATTTTGCTGTTTCTAGGTTATCTGAACCTAGAGCTAGGTTATCTAAACCTAGAGGCGACTGTGGGAGCCCACCCATTGGACCGTAGTCTCATGTAAGCTGAAACTAGACTAATATACTGATTTAAATGCTACTAATGTATTTAACTGAGCTGTTAAAAATATCTGAGGTAGTATTTAGCTACACTAATCATTTTGTCGAACACTTGGTGTGCTCCAACTCTCCCTTCTAATAGGGAGACCACCTCTAGGCACCCGACAACGTCTAGAGCCTCCAACTGAAGGAGAACAACGTGTCTGGCCCATCTAGAGGTGCTCAACTAGATCCCTAATCTACGAGGAGGGTTTAAACACACCCTAAGTGCCGAAAAATCTGCATATAGCTAAATTAAAGGCATGCAATCAAACGAAAGCTACTTATACTGCAAGTGAGGGGTTTCTTACCTCGTGCGCTAGTTTTCTTACGAATCTAGTCGCTAGTTTTCCAGTGGGGATGATCTTCTCGACGATCCTCTCGCGTCTACGTGTTCTTCTTGCGGAGGGGAACGGCCTCGTGTCGGAGTCGTCGCCGGAAGGTGCTCCTAGAGCCCTTAGGGAAGGAATCCTAGGTTGTTCTTGTGGTTGGCGCCAAGAGAAGGAGAGGAGAAGGATTCGGCGGAATTAGGGTGAGGGAGAGGAAGTTCACGGTGGAAACCAAAAATATATCCCTCACTTAACTATTTTCCCATATTTATATTAAGTGATAATTGCGGCCCAACTCCAACTTAAATACATATGTTTCCCTTTCCTTTCAGCACGGCCCTGCTGGGTTCAACTGGTTACTAAAATTATCCGTAAACCATAGGTCTCAGGTTCAATTCCCGCTTAGGCCGTTTTTCGCTTATTTTTATTTTTGCTACTTCCGCTACTCTAAAAATTCCGAAAAAATATCTAAAAATTCTAGAAAAATCATACTATATTTCTAAAATAGTTTTGAGAATTTTTGGGCGTTACATCTTGAGTACATATGGGCCTACGGGAGTCCTATCTTGCATCTTGCACTGAGCTCGCGTGGCGGTGGCAGGAGGTGCCTCGAGAATAGGCTGCTCCAGGACGTACAGTTTTCTTTCCTGACTGAGAATGATTCTCAGGTTCCTGTACCAGTCCAGGAAGTTAGCTTCGTTGAGCTTGTCCTTATCAAGGACAGAACATAGGGAGAAGGAATTCGTGTTTGATGACATGGCAATCTACAATAGAAAGATGCAGAAAATAAATATCATATTCTATTAATCATCTAATTTGGCCTTTAATTAAATGATGCTCCCACTGAATTATAGAATTCATGTGGGACAAGATCCACATCATACTATACCCTGAGTTAGCTTTGGTTAAATCGCCCAAGACTTAGTATCATCGATAGGTAACTAATTACCAATTACATCTCTATGCAACTCTTGTCTATAGGATCAAGATCCGCATTTATATTAAAACTCGAGTTAGCTTTGGCTAATACGCCCAAGAGTTAATATAAACGTGATTTTGACTTATCTACCAACCATTGGAAAATGCCTATAGTTAAACTCGATCCAATTGAGTTAACTAGTTACTCAATCTAATTGAGTTGTACTCACCCATGCGTTGATAGGCGGGACCAAGATTGTCCCTCCGCACCCTACCAAGATAATATGCGTTGCTCTGCTTTTGCAGATTCAACAATAACATGTGATCGAGGTAGCGATGGGTATCACGGCATGGTAGGCATTTCAAGTTGACGCGATTGAGATCTAATCTAATCGTCGATGTGTATCATATACTCGATTTATATCTAATATAATCGTGGAGGTGCATCATGTGCACGACTTAGATCTAATCTAATCGTTAAGGCACTAATTAATTACTAATCTAGCATACATCACATATATACACACAAGCAATTAATTAAACTTTTTGTGATTAGTCATCGCCCTACTACAATCTTCTCAAGCCAATGAGAAGATCGGATGGTCAACCTAAGGTCAGCAGCTTCTCAAGCTCCTTTCGGTGACCACCTTGTGTTGCTCGCACCCTCCTCATAACTCCGTCTCGAGTGGACCTTCCACCGCTTCATTTTGTACATTACAAAGGTGAAACTCGAGTTACATTTGAGTCTAAACTATTTTACAATAGGAAATAAAATAGGAAAGGCACGACGCGCAGGTCATGTATCATATACAACACGCACATCACAGAAAATGGCACACAGGCCATAATATAAATTACAACACAATTTTTCCAATCAAATTGGGGTCTTTGGGCCATGACCATCACAAAATGATACATAATTCTAAATTATGTAATTTCTATAAATTTCTGTAAATTTTCCCACAAGTTTTACAATTTTATGAGTAAAAAATTCCAAGCGGTCCCGTTTAGAGATTTTCAGGCGCAATCGCGAAACGAAGCCCCTTGCGGGGTTAGAGGCAGCACCCCTACCCACGATATAACCATCACGAGTGTTCCTAAGCGATCCTACAGCGCCTTAGTCCGCTGTCCTAAAATGAATTGGGCGAAACCTTGCCATTTCGGAAAGGTTTTCTCAGTAGTCGAAGCGTACAAGTGTCGAAACATTTGTTGCTTCGCTTCTACGAGAAAATTATCCATAAAACACATAAAATTAGGAAATTCACAGAAAGTTACAGAACTGAAAGTTTTTCATAAAAACACAAAATAAACATGTACGCGCTTTGCATGTGGCTCTGATACCACTGTAGGGATTTTGGGCCGCAAAAACCGCCTTTTTGCATTGCGATAACCCCAAATCCCATGCCACCGGATCCGTGCGAAGTTTAAAATTCATGTACGAGTTTCTCTACTCTTAGATCTACATTAGATCTACAAGATTAGAAGGTATACCTTTGAAGCGATGCCCTTCGCTTTATCCCACTCGTCCAAATGATACCGGATCTCGAGAATGTCAAAGTAGACACTCCTCTATGTGGATACACACGAACAAGGAAATGGAGAAAAGACACTAGAGTATGCTAGCACCCTTTGTGGCTCACGGCAATGGAGGAAGAGCAGGAGAGAAGAGAGCTTGAGGAAGAAGATGAGAGTTACACACAAAATGAAAAACTCCTCACTTGAATCAATTGTGGCCGGCCACATTAAGAGGTTAATAACCTCCATGGAATACCAAGAGTCACAACTCTTGGTAACTCCCATGAGGTGGCATCCCACTTAAGGACCCATGATGATGTGGAGGATCATCATTGGTCCACTCTTTGCCAACTCACTAATGAGGTGGCAAATGGTCAAGTCAAACTTGACTCTTCATCTTTCTCTCAAGTCAAGTCAAACTTGGCCACTTCTCTCCCATGGTTGATCAAATCTAACCATTGGTTCAAGTCAATTTTAATTTAATGAATCTCTATTCATTGAATTAAATTGACTCAATGAGTCTAAGTCCAAATTAGTCTCATCTAACACATGAACCAAATTGAGTCCAACTCAATTAGCCTAATTTAGATTACTCTAAATCCAATTTGGTTCATCATATGGACCTAATCCTTTAGTGTAACGCCCGAAAATTCTCAAAACTATTTTAGAAATATTCTATGATTTTTCTGGAATTTTAGAATATTTTTATGGAATTTTTAGAGTAGCGGAAGTAGCAAAAATAAATGGAAAACGAAAATAGCTTACGCGGGAATCGAACCCGAGACCTATGAGTCCTATAACTTATGGTGAACCAAAGTAACCAGGTGAACCCAGCAGGGCCGTGCTGAAAGGAAAGGGATTCAATAATATTTATGTTAGGTTTGCGCGGAAATTACCACTTAATATAAATAGGAAATAAATGAGTGAAGGGTTATTTAGATCGTGATTTTCCTCTCCTCAAACCCTCACCGCCGAACCTTCCCTTCTCCTCTCCTTCTCTCGGCGCCAACCACAAGAAGGCCTAGGGTTCCTCTCCTAGGGCTCCAAGGGCACTTTCCGGCGACGACTTCAACACGAGGACGCTCCCCTCCGAGAGAGGAACGCGAAGACGCGGGAAGATCGTCGAGAGGATCGTCTCCACCGGAAAACTAGCGATTAGAATCGTAAGAAACTTTGATCACGAGGTAAGAAACCCCTCACCTGCAGTATAAGTAGCTTTCATGTGAATTCCATGTATTAGTTTAGTAGTATGTAGACTACCGACACAAAGGATGCGAATCAGCGCATACCAAGTGTTCGATTTAATTGTTTGGCACAGAAAAATGCAACTTAGGCATTTTAGTAGTTTAGATAAATGCAGTAGAAGCATTTTATAGTTTATTTAGTCTTGCTCCAGCTTTTTACAGGACTAGATGTCCAATGGGTGGCCTCCCACAGTCGCCACTAGGTTTAGATAACCTAGTTCTAGGTTTAGACAACCTGGTAAGAGCAAGACAAGAATTTATTAGCTTATGTTCAGTATTTTACTTTCAGTGACACTGTACTGGATTAGATATCCATTGGGTTGGGCTCCCACAGTCGTCCCTAGGTTCAGATAACCTAGTAACCCTACTAAATTCGGGACTTGCAAACCCGGGTCTAGCTAGGGATGCGCGCACAGCACGTACAGTTGCCGGGCCCATTAGCAGCATGATTATGTATTTTCATCTACTATATGTATAGTTTTAAACTCTCGCAAATCAGTTGTGTATACAGTTTAAATTTAGCACTAGCTTAGTTTAATTTAGCTTAGTTCATGTTTCAGTTCAGTTTACTCTTATGATTATGCATGATAGCTCTATGTTAAGCTTTTATTACATATGCTTAGATGATAGTATGCCATGACTAGCTTTGATTTCTATGTATGATAGCATGCCATGTTTCAGTCTAATCAGTGCATTTCTCAAATAGCATGTTTTAAAAGCATATTGCATCGAATGCATGTTTTTGTGAGGTAGATGGTTTCTTACTAAGCGAAAGCTTACAGATACTTTTTCTTATACTGCAGATAAAGGGAAAGGAAAGATGGACTAGCGGAGGCTAGAGGGCAATGCGATGGAGATGTGTGTGGATGAAACTTGGAATAAAGATCTTAGAGAATTTTAGCAAGCCTTGTTTTAAGCATTAGCACTTTTCAGCGTTTTATCATTTTGCACTTTAGTATGTTAATTGCGATGAATTAGTTAACCATGCACTCTATTATGCTTAGAACACCATTTGTATGATGTTAGAAGGTTAGTTATTATTGTTAGGGTGTTCTTAGTCATTTTTGGAGTCATTATATGTGATTTGGCACGAGACAGTGCTGAAATCAGACCTTTGGCACGAAATCAGAAACTTGAATCGATCAGCTGATCGATTCGAGGGTTCCAATCGATCGATTAATCGATTGGGCAATTTGTTCCGCGAACAGTAGGCTTCTGGATCGATCAGCCGATCGATCCAACAATTTCTATCGTGAACAGAAGGCTCTGGGATCGATCACTGGATCGATTGGCCAGTCTGGATCGATCAGCCGATTGATCTAGAATATTGTCCCGAGCACAGTAGCGTGCTGGATCGATCACTGGATCGATCCAACCCACATCCCGGATACAGTAGCCTGCTGAATCGATCACCGGATCGATTCAACCATTCCAATCGATCTGTGGATCGATTGGGAGGCCTGATAGTAACTAGAAACCCTTAGTTAAGTTCCTTGACCATAAGGGGAGGTAATAATGACACGATTAGCCCAGATTACACCCCTTAGCTCCTGTAGAATGTTTAAAGGTAATAGTTTAGCGAAAATTTTAATTAGTACAGCTTCCGCACCTAGATTTAGTGATGGTCAGGGAGTAGTTAGCACAGCATAATGTGACGATCGACCTTACAGCTTAGCCAGTAGAAGGCGGGTCGTTACATTTAGGTTCATCAAATGAACCTAATCTCCATCTAATTGCCCTTTGTGTGTGACCCTATAGGTTTTTATAACATTGGAAATGCTCCTAAACCCATTTAGAAGCATAAGTAATGAGCGGTATCTAGCAACACATCATTACTACCTAAGTTATTAGAATGTTGAGATCCAACATCACCTTGTGACTACTAATTGTGACTCTTCACAATATATGACAAGTGTCCTTCTATCCTAGACATCTAGATTAATCAATGTGAGGCATAGACCGTGTCATCCTCTAATCAATCTAAATCTTGAATCCCAAGTAGACTCACTCAATCAAATGAGCTCAACACCTCATATTGACTCATTTGGGCATGGCCATGCACTTAGTGGTCTCACTCTATCAAGAATATCGATGTCTCTCCCGTCATATAGGAGGGATAGATCCCATCTACATCACTCACATCCCTCCACATAATTTGTTACATACCCAGTAATCGCCTTTATAGTCCACCCAGTTACGGGTGACGTTTAACGAAGCCAAAGTATATAACTCCTTATGTAAGGAACCATGGTGACTTCAGGTCTTAGGACTAATAGTCATACTAATAGCCACATGAGAAAATATATGATACTCATATAATGATCCATGATACTTTCTCATGGCGGGTCATTCAGTATACATTCTCCAATGCATACCCATGTGTCAACTTGATATCTCTATATCCATGACTTGTGAGATCAAGTCATCGAGTTGACCTACATGCTAGTCTCGTCGCATTAACATTGTCCCTGAATGCTAATACTTGACTAGGAATGATTAAGAGCAGTGTTCCCTATATCATCTCACTATCAATTCAACTAACCGATTGATATAGGTAAGAACCTTCTACTCAAGGACGCTATTATACTTAGTTATTTGGCACCAATACAAGTAAGCATAATAACCACAAACAAATCCCTTTATATATATAAGAATATGATACAACGAGTACATACAACAATCATCAAATGATTGTCTCTAGGACTCTAACTAACAGCTGCGACATGCTACCTATGCGTGGACCAGCAGAGCACTGACAGAGCAAACTGCACACACACTGCCTGATATACCACTAACCCATGAGTCGTTGTGTGTGCAGATCATGTAATTGGTGATGTGCTTAATAATAATGGAGCCGACAATCGCTCAGCATGCAATCGTGCAAGATGGTGTATGACACTAAACATGTAGATACAAACAGTATACACCTCCATATAACATGCACCATAAAAGAAATAAATCATACAATGATCCAGGTGACCGAAATCCAGGTACACAAATCAGATATATCAAATAACTAGACTACTACATAGTAGGGCAATGTATGTCACTATTCCTATGAACAGGAGTAAACATGACAACAAACAAGAGAATATAACCATGAATGCACAACAGAAAAGAATATAGGTAAACTACAAGAACCAAATAGTGACATACCTAAGCAGATGCAAACATAATCATTACTACTAGAAATAAATTATTATGCATATCTAAAATGACTATATCAAGAAAATCAGTCAGAAGTACCTGCCTCAATAGAAGATCATATTCGATAGATCCTACGTTGAGACGTTCATCTCGAACCAAAGCCCTGCATCAATCAATATATATACCTTTTATTTAGGTAAAATTATATGAGATAAATAGCTAAATAAAATTCCCTAACCGGATTAAGGAAAACACTAATCAATATAATTACTAACCCGAACTAGTGATTAACCCACAAATTAAAATCCATATGTCATCTAGGGTTAGCTCTTTTAACCCTTGTTGGTTGCGATTCCGGAATATCGTACTGGTTCCACTGTACAAAAATTTTGTACAAGTCCTGAACCATTCCTAACAACCTATTGTGTTCTTTAGAAATTAAATTCGGAATCGCAAACAGAACTTAACATTATTGATTCCAAATTCAACTTATCTGTTCTTAGAGGTTAAGACTTGGATTGCAAACGATGCTTAACATTATTAATCCAAATCCACCTATGTTATAAATTGATTAAATATTAATTTCAGAGATCGACTTCCAGGTTAAACATCGTGAGACACTAGACCCTCTTGGTTATGGGAGCATCCACCACTTCCTAGACAAAGTCTTTCAATGAAATTCAATATTTAATCTCCTTATAGTAATCCTAGGTTTAACCAATAAAACAATCGAATCACAAGATTGAAAAACAAAAGAAACACAAATTCGAATCATAAATCCAAAACCTAGAAATGTTAGCCTCTTGTGTTTGTTATTTCAAGATCTAAATAAAAAGATGAACTAGTTATGATGCGGAAACTAATAACTAGTTATACCTTTTGTAGCTTATAGACCTCACGATCTTCTATCGTATTCCTCTTCTTATCTCGGACGTTGTGTGGATGATGATCTACCGAGACGAGAATCCACCCAAGCTTCCTTCTTCTCCAAGCAAGTTTCGGCCACCAACAATCTTCAAGAGATGAAGAACTTTTGCCCACCAACCAAGCTCCAAGGGATGCTAAGAAACAAAGCCTCCTATCTCTCCTTCTTCCTCAAATAATATCCGACCGCTAACCCAGCTCCTTGAGATGAAGATGTCGCCGGCCACACAAGGAAGAAGAAGTCCACTAATTAAATGTAGAATGTCTTAGTCTCCTTGTGTTTAAGATATAGAATGTCCACTAATTAAATAAGTTACTGACAACTCACTTAATTAATATCTAGCTCCAAGAGTAGTACCACTCAACTTCATTGTCATGTCGGACTAAGTCTGTAAAATACTGAAAAATGGTGAATAACGATAAGGGAATTTTTCGGAATTTTTAGAAATTTTTTTGGAATTCTTCGGAGTTCGTATGGACGAAGTTACGGGGATAAAATTTGGGCCCCGAGAGAAGTCTGTTTAGGCTACCCCGTTTTAACGAGGAAAAGTTTATTTCTTTTTTCTTTTATTTTTCTTTTCCCTCATTCTCACACGCGTACTTTTCCTCCCGAGCCCCTGTGACGCCGATCCTTGCCCTAACCGGTGCCGCGACGGTTTCTTTCCCCCACCTCGCGAACAAAAGCAGTGCACCATCTCTTCTCTTCTCATTCTTCCTCCCAGAGCTGATCCCCTCTCCTCCTCATTCATTTTGACCCAGCACCACCTTGCTCCGCCACTTTGCCGAGCCGCGCACCGATCACCGGCCACATGAAGTTAGCGTCGTCGCCTGTGCCCTAGCGCCCCGCCGACGCCCTCTTCCTCTCCTCTGGCCGACGCGACGCCGACCCCCGATCTGTCGGCATCTAAGCCCTAGCGCCGTTGTTCTCTCCACAGCTGACGCGGCCGAGACTCCCCTCTGCCCTAGCGCCGACGCCCCACTCCCGACGCCACAGCCGTCGCGACCGATCGCTAGCCACCCGATCCCTCACCTCCGTCCGATTTCCCCTCGCTACTATGGGTTCCATCATCCACTCTGCCCGATCCCGCACTTCTCCCATCTGCATCGAGCCACCAGATTCGAACCAACACCAATTTTCCCTCTGTGACCTAGATCGCCGACTCTTGGTGTCTCTACATCGCGACTCCAGCCGGTCTTCTCTCGCCGCTACTCGCTTCTCTGGTTCACCACTACAGTAGCTTTGGGTAGGAGGTTACAAATCTGGTTTCAGTAAGATTTGGTGGGTATTAGGTTAATTTCATGTTCTGTATGGATGTTGAGATTGTTATGTGACTGAGCATTCTCGTCTCTTGCTCGCCAAGGGTATCTAGTGTTGAATGCTCTAGATCAACAAGCACTGCTGTGAAGTATTCCAGCAGCTCTGTTGTGATTGTTAGTCTACCAGCCGTTGTAGCTTGGCGAGAACTGTTCATTGGCAATCCACAGCACCGGTCATTCTGTTTTGGGCAGGGAACCCTTTCGACCATGAGCCATCAACGATCATCTTGGATTTGGGTGAGTTCTTATGAATTGGTTAGATTAAGTTGTTGTGATGGATTATGCTTATTGCAAGTCCAAATTTGAATGGATTGGTTAAGATATGATTGAGGAGTTAGATGATCCAATTAGGGTTAACTGATGGATCTAATCTAATCGAGGTTAATGAATGAATTAGGGTTCCTAGTGAATAAGGATTTTGGTTTAGCTATTTTATTTATAATAAAACTTAGCTAAACTGTACGATTATTACAGGATTCAGATTTGGGATGAGCACTTCGACATAGAGGTTGATTAGCTCGATCTACATTGGAGGCGGGTACCTTGACTTATTTTTGATAATGTCATGTTGATATGTTTAGTAGGTTAAAACTTTTAGTAATGATTATGTTCATCTTTGCTTCGGTTGGTCACTATATACTCGATACATGTTACATGCTTGTTTTGTTTACTTATTATGCACTTCATGTTAGTACATACCTTATTATAGCTTATAGGGGTAGTGACACAACCATGTGTTTATTATGTTCAAGATCTAGGTTTTTATAGCTGATCGGATCTGTGTACCTTTGATTGGGTTCATTGTCCTATGGTACACATTATATATATATATATATATATATATATATATATATATATATATATATATATATATATATATTACTATGCTGTTCAGGATTTTTGCCATGCTTAGTGTCATGCATCATCTCACATGATTGCATGCTGTGCAATAGTCTGCTCCATTATTATTGAACACATTGCCAGTTACATAGATCTGCACACACCACCACTCATGGGTTAGTGGTATATCAGGTAGGTGTGTGGCAGTTCTGCTGTTAGGCTCCGCTGGTCCGGTGACTCAGCGTGGTAGCCGACAGACAGTTCTGCTTTGTTAGGCTCCGCTGGTTTAGTGTAGCAGAGTGGTAGCTAGCAGACGGTTGGACTTTGTTAGGCTCCATTGGTCCACTCATGGATAGTGCGACGCAGCGTGGTAGCCGGCAGAGATTTCTCCCCATCATCGTGTATCGAGAGATGAGAGCATTGTGCTTCCCCACTTATGATTTTGGGTAGGAGAATAGGTGTACTCCGACAGCATCCCGTCCACTCGGTCACTCATCAGGAGTAGTGATGGCAGAGTGCACGGCTGTCACAGCCCTACCCATTCGGTCTCACCATCGTGTGTGAGATGGCTGACTGGCGTCAGGGGTGACCATGACATTGGCATCATACGCATTTGTACATTTACTGATTGTGTTTGCTACACTTATATGTTGCATTTGGATGGATGCATATGTTTGACATGCATACAGGATTTATGATACTCTCGGTCTAACGACCTGACTATTCTGATAGGAGGCCCTGGTGAGTACAGTTCTCTTCAGCTTTTTCTATTGTGCATTTCCAACTTTTGTCCAGGAGACTGTACTCCATAGTTATTACTATTTGTTATAGTTTACTATACATGGCAACTAGGTATCTGCTGAGTTGTTGAACTCACCCCCATGGACACTATCTTTTTTAGGTACCAGGTTGTTTATGGAGTCGCTTAGAGTATCCTACCTGCCGGTCCCCACATCACATCAGAAGATCGGTCTCCTCTTTTGTTTATTTCTATTTTGGTATATGAGATATGTGTATTTAACTTTGTGTTCCGATTTTATTTCTGGAGTGTTGTTTTGTTGTGTGGTGTAAGCCTAGCCGGCTAGCAGTTTTCGTTTTTAGTTTGTATGTGTTGTCCTTTGTATTTCCGCTGTGTTTGGTTCTGGTACAGCCGAGTGGGCTGTTATATTTACATATAACTGCGTGGTTGTGTTTTTATTGTATTAACCGAGTAGGCTGCATATAAACTGCGTGGTTGTGTGTATATTTCAGTCGCCTGTGGCTGAGGTATATTTTGTCTGTAGAAATGGTTCAAATTGTCACCCGTACAGGGGAGATGCTGCCAGAATTTCCTCTGGCAGGGACTCCCCCGGGGCGTGACAATTTACTTGGTATCAGAGCCAAGTTGGCGATACTTGTTAATATAACGTGTTACGGATTTCAAGATTTATCTGATACCAATTTATTGGTATCAGAGCGAGGTTTATGAGTCTTATATCACGTGTTTCAGATTTCGTGTTTTAGTTTTCTCGATGTGACTTTTTGGTTTTTGGGACCTGACAGCAGCAGGGCATCTCCAAGCTATAGGAGGTATGTTGGTATATTGTTATTCTACCTTTTTGTTAGTATATGCACTGTTGACTATTATAGTTATGACATGTATTAGCATTCTTTATTAGTACCTGTCTAGTTGATATACCATATACTTTATGTATTAGGTAAACCACTGATCATGGTCGACCCTAATAAAGATCAAGGATTACAGTCTCTGGTGATTTTTCATATCATACCACCAGTAGTTTTAGCTTCTGTTACTACTAGTTGGTTAGGAGATGGAGACACATATCAGCCTCTGCTATTATGAGCTGGATAGTGGATAGTATCTATATATTCATGTTGACTTAGCCAGTAGAATACCATTTTATCTTAGTTAATTTCATCATTAGATAATTGATTTATTCTTGTTAGATCGATCAGTAGAACTCTGATTTACATTTGTTGATTTGGGTAGTCGTGGATCGATATACCTTAGTTTCTTTTGGAGGATTAATGTATCCTTGATTAGTTAGTAGATGACCGATTTAGTTTTGTTGGTCTGATCAGTAGGGGATTGTCATACTCTATTTTTAGAGGTACGAATTTTTGGGTTATTGTGCTTAGTTAGGTATCTTGAGCACATTTGAGTACATGGCTTGTACCGACGTGGAAAAGACTAAATTATCCGTATACCATTGTCGGCTTGGTCAGTCTATAGAGGATCGATGTATCCTATTCCTTGGGTACTTTAGTCTTAGACTGTATGTACCTAGTTGGATAACTTAGAAGGTAGCATAGGAAATGTCAGGTGGATTGGGGTAAATATGATGAGTATTCATATCTATGTTGCATGCACATATGATTGTTATGTGTTGTAGGAGTCCTGTGATAGACTATCCATTTGCAAGTAGTATTTGTATACATGTTCCGATATGGTTATTGTAGGTTCCTTGTGGATTATAGCTATGTAGTTCGGTGTACGTGTCTGATTGTATTATTGAAGGTATCATGTCAATTAAATCTGTGTTACAGTATGTGTACACGTGTTTGGTATTATGGGAGGTATCTTGTTGATAATATTTGTGCTGTGTGTACACTCGTGTTTATTATGATTTGTTGGAAGTATTACGTTGATTATACTCTTGGCATAGGTGTATATATGTTAGGTGAGTGTTATTTGAGGTGTATTGTCGATTATACCTACGTTGATATATGCACACGGGTTCGGAATGTATTTTTGGAGGTATCACGTAGATTTATACCTGTGTTATGAGTATGTTTGGTGTGTACTAATTGGAGGATTATGTCGATCATACCTATGTTGTGTGGGCACATGTGTCAGGTGTATTGTTGGTAGCATCATGATAATTCTACTTATGTGGAATGTCTACATTATGTCATTTATTGTATTGCTTTGTCAACTAATTCTCCTATTAGTGGGTGACCCACTACGATGTTGATAGAGTTGACGATGGATTTGATTTGCTTACTGGATTGTGATACCCTTGGTTGCTCATAGTGATATATGGTAGAGTGATTCGTGCAGTCACTAGTTGGATAGTAAGATGTCTTGGTCACTTATAGATTGTTGTGGTGGAGCGTTACTCCCACATATTATGGATTGTTTGTGGTGGAGTGTTGCTCTCAAATATTATGGATTGTTTGTGGTGGAGCGTTGCTCCCACATGTTATGAATTGTTTGTGGTGGAGCGTGACTCCCACATATTTTGGATTGTGTGTGGTGGAGCGTTGCTCCCACATATTTGTTGGTTAGTCCTAGGAAAACTTACCGATTCCATTGTACAAAACTTTTTTGTACAAGTGTCGAACCTTTCCTTAAATAACCTATTGTGTTCTTTAGAAGTTAAATTAGGAATCGCAGACGGAACTTAACATCATTGATTCTAAATTTAACTTATCTATTCTTAATGGTTTAGATTTGAATCGCAAGCGGAACTTAACACTATTGATTCAAATCCACCTATGTTATTAATTTAATTAAATATTAATTTCCAAAATTGGCTTCCAGGACTGCATGGCGAGACACATGGCCTTCTTGGATATGGGAGCAACCACGACCGCCTAGACAAAGCCTTTTAAGGAAAGCTAATATTTCATTTCCTTAAATAACTCTAGGTTAACCAAAAAGAACAATCGAATCACAAATTCGAAAAACAAAACAAAATAAACACATCTTCGAAACAAATCCGAAAATCTAGAATCGAATGCCTCTTGTGTTTGGAATTCATACAAAAGAAATACAACTAGTATGATGCGGAAATTAATTACTAATTATACCTTCCTTTTGTATGCAACGACCTCTTGATCTTCTACCGTATTCCTCTTCTTATCCCGGACGTTGTGTGGGCAACGATCTACCGAGATGAGAATCCACCTAAGCCACCTTCTTCTCCAAGCATGATTCAGCCACCACAAATATTCCATGAATAGATGTGGTTCGGCCACCACCACCAAGCTCCAAGGGATGCTTCCTTTCTCTCCTTCTTCTCCATGCTAAACCCCGGCCATCTTCAAGCTCCATGAGATTACAAGGTCCGGCCAATGAAGAAGAAAGAAAAGGAAGAAGGAAAAATAATAGGGCCGGCCACCATCAAGGAAGAAAAGAGAGGAAGAAAAATAATAAAGTCGTTCCTCATGAAGGCACCTCTATCTCCTCTTTTATATTCCTTGGTCTTGGCAAATAAGGAAATTTAATTAAAAACTTCCTTAATTATTTTGCCATGAAAAAAATTATTTAATTAAAAACAATTTTCCTTTTCATTATTACATGGTCGGCCACTTATTTCCCCAAAATAAGGAGAGTTTTAATTAAAACAAAAATTAAAACTTCCTAATTTGTTTAAAGAAATTTATAAAAAATTTCTCCAATAATTTTTCCCTTCATGGTGGATTATAAAAAGGAAATTTTATAAATTAAAATCTTTCTTTTAAATATGTGGATAATTTCTAAAAAGAAAAGTTATCTCTAAAAATTAAAATCTCTTTTCAATCTACAAATAAGGAAATATATCAAATCTTTTCTTAATCTTTTGTAGAAACTAATAAAAGAGAATATTTAATTTTTAAAACTCTCTTTTAAATTATGATCATGGTTAAAAAGGAAAGTTTTCTCAAAATTAAAATTTCCTTTCAATCTATAAATAAGGAAAGATTTCAAATCTTTTCTTAATCTTTTGTAGAAAGCTATAAAAGGAAAGATTTAAATTTTAAACTCTCTTTTAAAACCATGATATCCACATAAGAAATAATTTTAATAAAATACCTTTTTAATATTCTAGTGGCCGACCACCTAAACTTGGGACCCAAGCTTTGGCCGACCACCAACTTGGCTCATCCACTTGGTCTTGGTTGGCCCTAGCTTGGGTTCCACGCTAGCTTGGCTGGCCCCATTAGGATGGGTAAGAAGGTGAGTATGTGGTGGGTATAAATCTCTGCTAGGGACCGAGAGGAGGAATTGATTTTGGTCTCTCGATGAAATTAAGCTTTCCGTGTTCACCCCGAACACACAACTTAACTTCATCAATAATAATTCATACCACTAAAGAATTATTATTGAACTACCGCGCCAATCCCAAATTACATTTCTTGGGCTCCTTCTTATTATGAGTGTGTTAGTCTTCCTGTGTTTAAGATGTCGAATGTCCACTAATTAAGTGAGTTACTGACAACTCATTTAATTAATATCTTAGTCCGAGAGTAGTACCACTCAACCTTATCGTCATGTTGGACGAAGTCCACCTGCAGGGTTTAACATGACAATCCTTATAATGAGCTCCTCTTGGGGACATTATCAACCTATCACTAGGACACAGTTTCCTTCTATAATCAACAACACACACTATAAGTGATATCATTTCCCAACTTATCGGACTTATTGATTTATCGAACTAAATCTCACTCATTGATAAATTAAAGAAATAAATATCAAATATATGTGCTTGTTATTATATTAGGATTAAGAGCACACACTTCCATAATAACTGAGGTCTTTATTCCTTTATAAAGTCAGTATAAAAGAAACGACCTCTAATGGTCCTACTCAATACACTCTAAGTCTACTAGTGTAATTATATAGTTAAGATAAATTAATACATAATTACACTATGACCTTTCAATGGTTTGTTCCTTTCCATCTTGGTCGTGAGCTACTGTTTATAATTTATAAGGTACTGATAACATGATCCTCTGTGTGTGACACCACACACCATGTTATCTACAATATAAATTAATTGAACAACTATATTTATCATAAATGTAGACATTTGACCAATGTGATTCTTATTTCTTGATAAATGTTTATACCAAAAGCTAGGCTTTTAGTATACACTCTAACAATCTCCCACTGATACTAAAAGACTATGTTGCCATATCTGCTGCCATACATCTTATCTCTATCCCTTCAACATGCCCATCAAAGGCTCTTGCCTTAAGGACATTTGTTAAAAGATCTACATGTTATCTAGGCGGCAATAACTTCTCCTCATTTATACGATGTCTCGTATTGGGTGGTACTTGCGCTCTATTGTGTTTACTTGCCTTATGAACTTATGGTTTCTTTGAGTTTGCTACTGCACCAAATTATTTTGGGCAAACCAGAAATCATATCTAAGTCTTTCTTGAAGTATCTGAATCATACAGCTTTTATGGCTACCTCAGAGGCTGCCATATACTCAGCTTCTATGGTAGAGTCCGAAAAAGCACCTATGCTTATCATTCTTCCATAGTTATGACTTCACCTCCTAAAGTAAACACAAAACCCCGAGGTCGACTTACTATTGTCCCTATCCGATTGGATGTCAAAATCCATGCAACCCATAGGGAACAAATTATCTACCTTGTAAGCTACCATATAATCTCTAGTGCCTCTAAGGTACTTTAATATATGCTTTACCGTAGACCAATGTCCTTGTCCAGGGTTACTTTGATATCTGCTAACCATGGCCACGACAAAACAAATATCCAGTCTTGTACATAGCATTGCATACATTAGGCTTCCCACAGCCGAAGCATAAGGAACTACCTTCATGCCCTTTATATCCTTTGATATCTTCGGAGACATCTCTTTAGATAAAGCTACTCCATGCCTAAAAGGTAAGAAACCTTTCTTGGAGTTCTGCATGCTAAAATGAGCAAGGATTGTATGAAGCTTAGGATAAGCACAACATTCTTTTCTTGCCATCCCTTATGTCTTTGATCCCAAGAATGTGTGCACATTTTCCTAAGTTCTTCATATCGAATTGTTAATTAAGTGAGTTACTGACAACTCATTTAATTAATATCTTAGTCCGAGAGTAGTACCACTCAACCTTATTATCATGTCGGACGAAGTCCACCTGCAGGGTTTAACATGACAATCCTTATGAGTTCCTCTTGGGGACATTATCAACCTATCACTAGGACACAGTTTCCTTCTATAATCAACAACACATACTATAAGTGATATCATTTCCCAACTTATTGGGCTTATTGATTTATCGAACTAAATCTCACCCATTTATAAATTAAAGAAATAAATATCAAATATATGTGCTTGTTATTATATTAGGATTAAGAGCACACACTTCCATAATAACTGAGGTCTTTGTTCCTTTATAAAGTCAGTATAAAAGAAACGACCTCTAATGGTCCTACTCAATACACTCTAAATGCACTAGTGTAATTATATAATTAAGATAAATTAATATCTAATTATACTACGACCTTTCAATGATTTGTTCCGTTCCATCTTGGTCGTGAGCTACTGTTTATAATTTATAAGGTATTGATAACATGATCCTCTGTGTGTGACACCACACACCATGTTATCTACAATATAAATTAATTGAACAACTACATTTATCATAAATGTAGACATTTGACCAATGTGATTCTTATTTCTAGATAAATATTTATACCAAAAGCTAGGCTTTTAGTATACACTCTAACAATATTTTGGATTGTTGTGTTGGAGCGTTGCTCCTATATAGGTTGACTTGTTGGTGGTAAAGCGTTGCTCCCACATATGTAGTATTTCTTGTGACGGAGCATTGCTCTTATGTTAGATGATCTATCTTTGGTGATTTGGAGTTAGTGATCAGATTTCGGACTTGTTATCGGGGATCTCTGGTTGAGAATGTTTGTTGTACAGACATTATGAGTTTTTTGTAATGCCATTTGGGCTTACCGATGTTCTAGCGGTATTTATGGTTTTGATGAACCGCATCTTTATGGCATATCTAGATCAGTTCGTTGTCATTTTCATTGACGACATATTGATCTACTCGCGTTCCGAGGAGGAAGATGCACAACATCTTCGCATAGTCTTGGAGACTCTTCGATGACATCAGCTATACGTAAAGTTCAGCAAGTGTGCCTTCTAGCTATCTTCAATCGGTTTTCTGGGTCATATGGTCTCTAGCGGAGGTATTTCAGTAGACCTTCAGAAGATCGAGGCTGTCACCAGTTGGGAGCAGCCAAAATCAGTGCATGAGATCCACAGTTCTTGGGACTGGCAGCATATTACAGACCTTTCATCGAGAGTTTCTCCCGTTTAGCTATGCCACTAACACGCTTGACCAGAAGAGGCGTGAAGTTCACTTGGTCAGAATCCTGTGAGATCAGCTTTCAAAAGCTGAAGCGGAGATTAGTGTCGGCTCCGGTTTTGGTTTTACCCTCCGGAGAGGATGGATTCGTGCTCTACACCGACGCATCTCTTCAGGGTTTGGGCGCTGTTTTGATGCAACACGGCAGGGTAGTCTCCTATGCTTCTCGACAGTTGAAGAAGCATGAGAAGAACTACTCGGTACATGATCTGGAGTTGACCGCTATTATATTTTCTCTGAAGATTTGGCGGCATCATTTGTACGACATTACATTTGAGATTCTCACTAATCATAAGAGTCTCAAATATATTTTAACCCAGAAGGAGCTTAATCTGCGACAGAGGAGATGGAGGGAGTTCCTAAAGGATTATGATTGCACCATTAGCTACTACCCGGGGAAAGCTAATGTGGTTGTCGATGCACTCAGCAGGAAGTCTAGAGGGACTTTAGCTTGCCACCGAGTTGTGGTCACAGACTTGGTTCAGGGTTTCTCCGAGTTGGGCCTTCAGTAGCAGGGACAGATAGAGCAGGGTATTCTGGTTACCATGGTTGCTCAGTCGTCGATCAGGACGAGGATCCGAGAGGCCCGGGCTGGTGATCAGCATTTGTAGTTCATTGGCAGCCAGATAGCTTCCGGGAAGCAGACCGAGTTCACACGAGATAAGGAGGGTATTGTATGCTTCCGAGGCAGATTATGCGTACCTCAGTCTTTCCCGATCATGTAGGAGCTACTTCAAGAGGCTCATCGCTCTCGATTTGACATCCACTCTGGCGGTACCCGTATGTACCGAGATTTGAGGCATTCTTATTGGTAGAATGGCATGAAGAAAGACATCGCGGAATTCGTAGCTAGATGTCTTGTCTGTCAGCAGGTGAAGGCTGAGCACCAGAGACCTGTCGGATTTCTACAGAGGATTCCTATTCCTGAGTGGAAATAGGAACATATCACCATGGACTTTGTGGTGGGTTTGCTTAGGACACGACGAGGCTATGACGCAATTTGGGTAATCGTTGATCAATTAACCAAATCCGCGAATTTCTTAGCGATTTGGAGGATTGATTCCCTGGATCGATTGGCAGATCTGTATTGCCGGCAGATCATCAGATTACATGGTGTCCCTTTGACTATTATTTCGGATAGAGTGTAACACCCATGGAATACTTAGCAAGATTTTAGATATATTTTTTTTATCATGAATAAAAATAGGCCTTATGTGGAATTTGCAAAAATAATAAAAATAAAAATAGAAACAAAAAGAGAGATGACCAAGGCTTGAACCTTGGATCTCTTACTAGATATAGGCATGTGTTAACCAATAGACCAAGAGAAATTATTGTTAAAGAAAGAAGTGACAATATAGTTAAGGGTAAGAAAAGAGATTTTTGTTGCATTGAGAAGGAGAAGTTAGAGTTGCCCTCTCCCTCTCAAAAGAAAAGAGGATTTTTACTTCCTCTTTTCATTAAGGAAAAGTAAAAGAAAGGAGAAGGAAAAATACATTTTCCCTTCCTCCTCTCATGATGAATAAAAAGGGAAATTAAGAAGAAACTTCATTTTTTTTTTCTTCTCTTCCTCCTCCCTCCTCTTCCTCACCGTGACCAAGGAGCCTCCCCCACCTCTCCTTGCTGAAACCCAAAAACAAAGAAGACCCCTCTCTAGGAAGGCTCCACAAGCAAGATCCCTCTTTCCTTAAGCGAATAAGGATGTAAGTTTTCCCTCACCTGTGGTACAAGTTGCTTACGGTTTTCTCGAAAGACTCGAACTCTTAGAATTTGAAATAAAAGAAGAGAAGAAACCATGCTTACGAACTTGATAGGTTATGATATGATTTTAGTTAGAAAGGAAATTATGTGTGTGATGTTAAACTTGATCATCTTATTGAGATGTTTATTAACTTTCTCTCCGTTTTATAAGTCTTGGCCATGATAGAAATATAGGGTTCATGAGGCTTAAAACCTAATCTAACTTGCTCTTAGATTTATTTATGATGTGTTATGAAAGTTGCTAGAATTTCATGTTCATAGGTTATCTAGAGATTTTGTTCTTTCTTGAAGAAGGGTTCGGCCATGATAGAAATATAGGGTTCATGAGGCTTAAAACCTAATCTAACTTGCTCTTAGATTTATTTATGATGTGTTATGAAAGTTGCTAGAGATTCATGTGCATATGTTATCTAGAGATTTTGTTCTTGCTTGAAGAAGGGTTCGGCCATAATAAAAAATATAGGGTTCATGAGGCTTAAAACCTAATCTAACTTGCTCTTAGATTTATTTATGATGTGTTATGAAAGTTGCTAGAGATTCATGTTCATATGTTATCTAGAGATTTTGTTCTTGCTTGAAGAAGGGTTCGACCATGATATAAATATAGGGTTCATGAGGCTTAAAACCAAATCTAACTTGCTCATAGATTTATTTATGATATGTTATGAAATTTGTTAGAGATTCATGTTCATATGTTGTTAGAAGCTATGTTTGTTTGCTTGAAGAAGTTTCGGCCATGATGGAAACATTAGGGGTTATGAAACTCAAAAACCTAATTTAGTATGATCATGGACCTCCATGTGATATGTTATGAAATTAACTAAAAAGATTTATGTCTACATGTTGTTCATAAGTTTACTTCCTAGTTGTGAAGTTCCGGCCAAGATAGTGAGTTAGGGTTTCATAAAGCTCTAAACCTAATTTAGCATGTTTATAAGTTTTCTTGTGATATGCTATCAAATTGGCTAAGTATTCATGTTAAGAGATTTATTAGAAGTCCACTTCTTGTTGCATGATGTTTTGACTATGATAATTTGTTAGGGTTCATGAAGCCCCAAAAACCTAAGTTAGTATGCTCATAGGTTCCTTGATGATATGTTATAAAATGGGATAGAAACTTGAACTTATATGTTGCTTATGAGTTCATTTTCTACATGATGGAGTTTCGGCCATGGTGAATCCTTAGGGTTCATGAAGCTCCAAAACCTAATTTAGTGTACTTATGGACTTCTTTATGATATATGATGGAATTAGCTAGGTGTTCATGCTACATGTTGTTTAGAAGTGTACATCCTTGGCTTATTAAGTTTCGGCCATGATAATAATTTAGGGTTTCATGAAACTCAAAACCTAATTTAGTATGTTCATAGACTTCTTATGATATGTTATGAGATTTGCTAAGTATTCATGTTGTATGTGGCTTAGGAGTATTCTTTTATGAACTTTCGGCCATGATTATAACTTAGATTTCAAGAAAGTTTTAAACTTAAATTTAGCAAGCCATGAATGCCCCTTATGATATGTTTCATGTTTAAGTATGCATGCTTTATGATAAGATCAATAACATGTTGTTTATGTATGTTATGAATTATGCATGATATGATCCTTATGATGATTATGTACCCAAGCATGTATGATTTCAATATGTTGCATGCTCATCTATGTAAGCTTATGAACCAAGCATGATCATGGTTTTATATGATGGCCACCTGCCAAGAAAGCATGCCTTATGATATGATAAGAAAATGGCAAGGAGTTGCTTCCCTTGAGTTGGGATTAAGAGCACTCTTTATGTTAAGACAAGAGCATGACATTATGATGATATGATATGACAATTATGATGATATGATATGCATGACATGTACTTTACTTTGTATGGCTTGTACCAAGGGTGGGCTCCATAAGCGCCCCTAGACCGATGGACTATGAACGGGTCTAGTAAAAAGGGATGGTCTCCTTAGTACGCCCCTAGGCCGACGGACTATGAACGGGTCTAGATCCCTAGTAGGTTCGGGGCTAGCTACCCTGTCCTAGGGATTGTGCGCATTTATGTATGTATGTGGTACAAGCCGGGCCCTCATGATGATGATATTATGTTCAAGTATTAAAAGATATGTATAAAGACATTTTGCACTCAACATGGCATATGTTTTAAAAAGGCATTTTGCATAATGCACCCATTCTTATATGATATGTTTCTTTCCATGTTCATGATATGTTATGCTTCCCATGGTTCACCTCATATGATTACCTTGTTTATGATATGTAGAAACATGATTCATAAGAATATGTTATGATAAGAAACCATGCTCACATAGAGATGATTACATTATTTGTTCATTGATGATATGCTTGTATGATTATGCTTGAGATACGGATTTTTGTGAGTAGGAAAGAATCTTATTGAGCCCGTGTGCTCATAGCTTACTTCCTTGTACCACAGATAAAGGCAAGGGATGGATGACCTAGGGGAGCTGCAGGAGAGGCAAGGAGGTGTGTGTGGGAGTGGCTCGGCTGGGACTAATAAGACCTGCTATAATGTTTTGTTATGTTTGACATGAACCATTGTATTTATGTTACATTCCAGTATAACTCTATGACATTTCCGCTTCTTTAAGTTATAAGAAAGAATTTTTGAATATGTATGTATCCTGGAATTGTTAAGTAAGTAAGTAGCCCCGTCCCTTTTGAGTAGCAGGGAGGGCGGGCGTTATAGTTTGGTATCAAAGCGAGGTTAGCCTTCCCACTACACACACACCGAGTCTCTTTCTGCCGCTCCAAGTAAGAAATTATTTTTATGCTTAGTAAGATTTCGTTACGATGCTTATGCTCAGTCTAATTATTTTCTTTTATGTTTATGCTCAGTTTATCCATTTATTTCTTTTATGATGCTTATGATTAGTTATTTATTTATTTTATGATGCTTATGCTCAGTTATTTATTTATTTTATGATGCTTACGCTCAGTTATTTATTTATTTTATGATGCTTATGCTCAGTTTATTTAATTATTTTATTTATGGTACTCTAATAGTATGCATGCTTACTTTATTCTTTTAAGTCACAATTTTAGTTTAGGTTGCATAATGGTAGGTTAGGGATGATAATAACACAACAAACTTACAACTAATTAGAAATGACATTAACCTTTCGTTAGTCCGGTTAGGAATGATAATAACTTACGCTAGCTATGTTGTCATTAATGAAGATAAGGATGGCTAGAAGGCGTAATACCAGAGCAGAGGAAACAGCACCTCCACCTGTTTTGATGCATGTAGTTACCGAGCTCCAGCGTCAAGATACGGAACAGCAGCAAATGATCACTGCTCTGTTAAATCGACAAGGAAATCCTGTTACCCCGCCAGGACACCAGAATGTAGTACTAGTAATACCTACAGCTGTTCCAATACCACTGGCACCTGCACCACCGGTAGGCCCAGCTCCAGTGGTTCGTCAGGAGGCATATTTGATACAGTGGCAGAGACTGAAGCCAGAAACTTTCTCCGGAAACTGTGAACCATGGGACGCACAAGCCTGGTTCAAGACTGTGGAAAGCATAGTAAAATTACTGGATTGGCCTGAACATGAGAAGGTTAAATGTGCATCATTCTGCCTTACTGGAGATGCCAGAATGTGGTGGGACAGAGTAAAGGCGAAAAGACAAGTAAATCAGATGATGTGGACAGACTTCGAAACAGAAATTTTCGAAGAATTTTTCCATATGCGAGTCACAAATAAACACTATGATGAATTCACTGAATTCCGGCAAGGTGATCTATCCGTCAATGAAGCCGTTAAGAAATTCAATCGCTTAGCACGCCTGTGCCCAGAGTTGGTCAGTACAGAGAGAGAAAGAGTCAGACTTATGCTGAAGATGCTCAGACCTGAGATAGCCTTGAACGTAGCCGGCGGAGTTAATAGACCGCAGACCGCCGAAGAATTAATCAGCAGCGCCCTAATCACGGAACACTATCCGAAGGCAATGAATGAGGGAAAGAATCAGACTCAGTCAGGGGGATAGAAATCACAAAGTAACCGAACCAGCTGGAAAGGAAATCATAGTGGCAAGAGGAAGCAATGGGGTGAATCCAAGAGTGGTCCAGCCAGCAAGCAACTCATGTTTCCCCAGTGTACTACTTGCGGAAAGAAGCACCCAGGGGTATGCCGTATAGGTACAAACAGATGCTACAACTGTGGGATGGAAGGACATATGGCTCAGAATTGCCCTAATCAGATCCAGACACCTATCCCTCCGCAGGTTCCGAACAAAGGTGTACTTCCACAGCTACACATGATGCAAGCTGCAATAGAAGGCCCGCAGATAAGTCAAGGGAGGCTGGAAGCTCCGCCAGTAGCGACGGATGCCAGAATCTTCTCCATCACCAAGTAGGATGCGGCCAATGCTTCCACGGTCGTCACAGGTCAGATAATTGTCTTTAATCAGTATGCTACTGTACTATTTGACACCGGGGCAACACACTTGTTTATTTCTACACCTTTCACGGGGAAGATAGACATGCCACCCCAACCCTTGGATTGCAAATTTTTAACGACATTACCTTCGGGAGACGTGATGCCATCCACCCATGTACTGCGAGCCGCACCCGTCAGAATTGCAGACAGAGAACTCTACTGTAATCTGATAGTGCTGGATATGCAGGATTATGATGTTATACTGGGCATGGATTTCCTGAGTAAATACGGAGCTTCAATAGAGTGCGGAAAAAGAAGAGTAATTTTCCGGCCTGAAGCAGAACCAACCTTCGAATTCATTGGAGAAAACAAGAAGGAAGTTAAAATGTTCTTATCAGCTTTAAAGGCACAAAAGATGTTAGACAGTGGATGCACTGGGTTTCTAGCGCATGTAATTGATACAAATCAAGAAAGGGAACTAAAGCCAGAAGATGTCAAAGTCGTATACAATTACCCAGAGGTATTTCCGGATGAACTACCAGGGTTAGCACCTGACCGGGAAATCGAGTTCGGGATTGAATTAGTTCCTGGTACAAGGCCGATCTCTAAAGCACCTTACCGTATGGCACCGGCCGAATTGGAGGAACTTCAAAAACAGTTACGGGAGTTACTCAACAAGGGACTTATCCGCCCTAGTCACTCACCATGGGGGGCTCCGGTACTGTTTGTTAAAATGAAGGATGGGTCTATGCGAATGTGTATAGATTATCGAGCACTGAATAAAGTTACAATCAAGAACAGATATCCCTTACCACGGATTGACAATTTGTTCGACCAGTTGAAGGGGGCCACTGTTTTCTCCAAGATTGACTTGAGATCCGGCTATCATCAAGTGAAGGTGAAACAAGATAATATACCGAAAATGGCCTTCCGAACAAGATACAGACACTATGAGTTCGTAGTAATGCCCTTCGGAGTGACAAATGCTCCTGCTCTATTCATGGACCTGATGAACCGGGTATTCTCAATATATCTCGACAAATTCGTGGTTGTTTTTATCGATGATATTCTCATTTATTCAAGAACCCAGGAAGAGCATGTCAAACACCTGGAAATAGTATTACAAATTCTCCAGGAAAAGCAATTGTATGCGAAATTCTCTAAATGCGAATTTTGGCTCGACCAAGTATCATTTCTGGGTCATGTTATCTCTAAGGATGGAGTAATGGTAGACCCAACCAAGATCGAAGCTGTCAGTAACTGGAATAGGCCCAGGAATGCCAGCGAAATCAGGAGTTTCCTCGGACTAGCAGGTTATTACCGGAAGTTCGTAGAGGGTTTCTCCAGAATCGCAGCACCAATGACAGCCCTCACTCGGAAAAATAAAAAGTACGAATGGACAGATGACTGCGAGAAGAGTTTCACAGAACAGAAAAGGAGACTGACCAGTGCTCCAATTCTTACTCTTCCGGAGCGGTACTCATGCAAAATGGCAAGGTCATTTCCTATGCATCCAGGCAACTCAAGGAACACGAGAAAAATTATCCTACACACGATTTGGAACTAGCAGCCGTGGTCTTTGCTCTTAAGATATGGAGACACTATCTATATGGAGCGCAGTGTAAGATCTATACAGATCATCAAAGTCTGAAATATTTCTTCACACAGAAGGACCTTAACATGAGACAAAGAAGATGGCTTGAGCTAGTCAAGGATTATGACTGCGAGATCTTTTATCATCCGGGAAAAGCGAACAAAGTGGCGGATGCACTCAGCCGAAAATTATAGGCCACCAAAGTATCCGGAATTATTTTAAGTTCGAGGACGAACTTTTATGAGGTATGGGGGACTGTAACACCCATGGAGTACTTAGCAATATTTTAAATATTTTTTTTTATCATGAATAAAAATAGGCCTTATGTGGAATTTGCAAAAATAATAAAAATAAAAATAGAACCAAAAAGAGAGATGACCAAGGCTTGAACCTTGGATCTCTTACTAGATATAGGCATGTGTTAACCAATAGACCAAGAGAAATTATTGTTAAAGAAAGAAGTGACAATATAGTTAAGGGTAAGAAAAGAGATTTTTGTTGCATTGAGAAGGAGAAGTTAGAGTTGCCCTCTCCCTCTCAAAAGAAAAGAGGATTTTTACTTCCTCTTTTCATTAAGGAAAAGTAAAACAAAGGATAAGGAAAAATACATTTTCCCTTCCTCCTCTCATGATGAATAAAAAGGGAAATTAAGAAGAAACTTCATTTTTTTTTCTTCTCTTCCTCCTCCCTCCTCTTCCTGACCATGACCAAGGAGCCTCCCCCACCTCTCCTTGCCGAAACCCAAAAACAAAGAAGACCCCTCTCTAGGAAGGCTCCACAAGCAAGATCCCTCTTTCCTTACGCGAATAAGGATGTAAGTATTCCCTCACCTGTGGTACAAGTTGCTTACGGTATTCTCGAAAGACTCGAACTCTTAGAATTTGAAATAAATGAAGAGAAGAAACCATGCTTACGAACTTGATAGGTTATGATATGATTTTAGTTAGAAAGGAAATTATGTGTGTGATGTTAAACTTGATCATCTTATTGAGATGTTTATTAACTTTCTCTCCTTTTCATAAGTCTCGGCCATGATAGAAATATAGGGTTCATGAGGCTTAAAACCTAATCTAACTTGCTCTTAGATTTATTTATGATGTGTTATGAAAGTTGCTAGAAATTCATGTTCATAGGTTATCTAGAGATTTTGTTCTTTCTTGAAGAAGGGTTCGGCCATGATAGAAATATAGGGTTCATGAGGCTTAAAACCTAATCTAACTTGCTCTTAGATTTATTTATGATGTGTTATGAAAGTTGCTAGAGATTCAAGTTCATATGTTATCTAGAGATTTTGTTCTTGCTTGAAGAAGGGTTCGGCCATAATAAAAAATATAGGGTTCATGAGGCTTAAAACCTAATCTAACTTGCTCTTAGATTTATTTATGATGTGTTATGAAAGTTGCTAGAGATTCATGTTCATATGTTATCTAGAGATTTTGTTCTTGCTTGAAGAAGGGTTCGGCCATGATAGAAATATAAGGTTCATGAGGCTTAAAACCAAATCTAATTTGTTAGAGATTCATGTTCATATGTTGTTAGAAGCTATGTTTGTTTGCTTGAAGAAGTTTCGGCCATGATGGAAACATTAGGGGTTATGAAACTCAAAAACCTAATTTAGTATGATCATGGACCTCCATGTGATATGTTATGAAATTAACTAAAAAGATTTATGTCTACATGTTGTTCATAAGTTTACTTCCTAGTTGTGAAGTTCCGGCCAAGATAGTGAGTTAGGGTTTCATAAAGCTCTAAACCTAATTTAGCATGTTTATAAGTTTTCTTGTGATATGCTATCAAATTGGCTAAGTATTCATGTTAAGAGATTTATTAGAAGTCCACTTCTTGTTGCATGATGTTTTGACTATGATAATTTGTTAGGGTTCATGAAGCCCCAAAAACCTAAGTTAGTATGCTCATAGGTTCCTTGATTATATGTTATAAAATGGGATAGAAACTTGTACTTATATGTTGCTTAGGAGTTCATTTTCTACATGATGGAGTTTCGGCCATGGTGAATCCTTATGGTTCATGAAGCTCCAAAACCTAATTTAGTGTACTTATGGACTTCTTTATGATATATGATGGAATTAGCTAGGTGTTCATGCTACATGTTGTTTAGAAGTGTACATCCTTGGCTTATGAAGTTTCGGCCATGATAATAATTTAGGGTTTCATGAAACTCAAAATCTAATTTAGTATGTTCATAGACTTCTTATGATATGTTATGAGATTTGCTAAGTATTCATGTTGTATGTGGCTTAGGAGTATTCTTTTATGAACTTTCGGCCATGATTATAACTTAGATTTCAAGAAAGTTTTAAACTTAAATTTAGCAAGCCATGAATGCCCCTTATGATATGTTTCATGTTTAAGTATGCATGCTTTATGATAAGATCAATAACATGTTGTTTATGTATGTTATGAATTATGCATGATATAATCCTTATGATGATTATGTACCCAAGCATGTATGATTTCAATATGTTGCATGCTCATCTATGTAAGCTTATGAACCAAGCATGATCATGGTTTTATATGATGACCACGTGCCAAGAGAGCATGCCTTATGATATGATAAGAAAATGGCAAGGAGTTGCTTCCCTTGAGTTGGGATTAAGAGCACTATTTATGTTAAGACAAGAGCATGACATTATGATGATATGATATGACAATTATGATGATATGATATGCATGACATGTACTTTACTTTGTATGGCTTGTACCAAGGGTGGGCTCCATAAGCGCCCCTAGACCGACGGACTATGAACGGGTCTAGTAAAAAGGGATGGGCTCCTTAGTACGCCCCTAGGCCGACGGACTATGAATGGGTCTAGATCCCTAGTAGGTTCGGGGCTAGCTACCCTATCCTAGGGATTGCGCGCATTTATATATGTATGTGGTACAAGCCGGGCCCTCATGATGATGATATTATGTTCAAGTATTAAAAGATATGTATAAAGACATTTTGCACTCAACATGGCATATGTTTTAAAAAGGCATTTTGCATAAGGCACCCATTCTTATATGATATGTTTCTTTCCATGTTCATGATATGTTATGCTTCCCATGGTTCACCTCATATGATTACCTTGTTTATGATATGTAGAAACATGATTCATAAGAATATGTTATGATAAGAAACCATGCTCACATAGAGATGATTACATTATTTGTTCATTGATGATATGCTTGTATGATTATGCTTGAGATACGGATTTTTGTGAGTAGGAAAGAATCTTACTAAGCCCTTGTGCTCATAGCTTACTTCCTTGTACCACAGATAAAGGCAAGGGATGGATGACCTAGGGGAGCTGCAGGAGAGGCAAGGAGGTGTGTGTGGCAGTGGCTCGGCTGGGACGAATAAGACCTGCTATAATGTTTTGTTTTGTTTGACATGAACCATTGTATTTATGTTACATTCCAGTATAACTCTATGACATTTCCACTGCTTTAAGTTATAAGAAAGAATTTTTGAATATGTATGTATCCTGGAATGGTTAAGTAAGTAAGTAGCCCCGTCCCTTTTGAGTAGCAGGGAGGGCGGGCGTTACATAGAGACCCCCGGTACACGTCTCGTTTCCAGCATAGTCTACAGCAGACCTTGGACACCCAGTTTCATTTCAGTATAGCTTTCCATCCGCAGACAGATGGACAGTCAGAGTGGACCATTCAGACTCTAGAGGACTTGCTGAGGTCATGTGTATTGGATTTTGGAGGCAGTTGGGAGGACCACTTGCCATTGGTAGAGTTTGCCTACAACAACGGTTTGCATTCGGCTATCCAGAAGGCACCGTTTGAAGCGTTGTATAGTAGGCCTTGTCGGACTCCCACCCTCTAGGATGAGGTTGGGGAGGCCCAGTTGTTGGGACCTCATAGAGCTCAGGATGAGGCAGAGTTGATCCGTACTATCAGGAGGAGGATGTCAGAGGCGCAGCACTGCCAGAAGAGTTATTCTGATCGGAGACACAGACCCCTGGAGTTCTCTATAGGTGACTATGTATTTCTGCGAGTTTCACTCACGAAAGGGGTGAAGAGATTTGGTCTCAGAGGTAAGCTAGTTCTGCGATACATTGGCCCTTTCCAGATCCTGGAGAGGATTGGAGCAGTAGCTTATCGGCTGGCACAACCACCATCCCTGGCAGACGTCCACGACGTCTTCCACGTATCTATGTTGAGGAGATACGTACCAGACCCGACTCATGTGCTGACAGATATCTCAGTTCCTATTCAGCCTGACGTCACCTATGAGGAGATTCCGGTACGGATTCTCGACCGGAAAGAGCGTCAGTTGCGGAACAAGACTATCCGGCTGGATAAAGTCGGATGGCAGCATCATTCGGACGAGGAGGCTACCTGGGAGCTCGAGGATACTATCCGAGCTCGATACCCCCATCTTTTCACTTAAGGTTTGTGATTTAATTTACTGTTCAACATTTATACTCTTTGCCTGTTGTTAGTATTTGCTGATGGTAGATAACGAAATTTGGGGACCAAATTTTTATTAGTGGGGGAGAATGTAAAATAGCGAAACATGGCGAATAACAATAAGGGAATTTTTCAGAATTTTTAGAAATTTTTCGAGAATTTTTCGAATTTCGTATGGACGAGGTTATGGGGAAAAAATTTGGGCCCCGGGGGAAGTCTGTTTAGGCTACCCCATTTTAACGAGGAGGCTACCCCATTTTAACGAGGAAAAGTTTATTTCCTTTTTCTTTTATTTTTCTTTTCCCTCGTTCTCACTCACGTGCTTTTCCTCCTGAGCCCCTGCGACGCCGATCCTTGCCATAATCGGCGCCGCGACGGTTTCTTTCCCCCACCTCGCGAACAAAAGCAGTGCACCATCTCTTCTCTTTTCATTCTTCCTCCCAGAGCCGATTCCCTCTCCTCCTTATTCATTCCGACACAGTGCCACCTTGCTCCGCCACTTTTCCAAGCTGTGTGCCAATCACCGGCCACAGGAAGTCAGTGTCGTCGCCTGTGCCCTAGCGCCCCGCCGACGCCCTCTTCCTCTCCTCTGGCCGATGCGACGCCGACCCCCGATCTATCGGCATTCGAGCCCTAGCACCGTTGTTGTCACCACAGCCGACGCGATCGAGACTCCCCCCTGCCCTAACGCTGACGCCCCACTCCCGATGCCACAGCCGTCGCGGCCGATCGCTAGCCACCCGAGCCCTCGCCTCCGTCCGATTTCCCCTCTCCCTGAGTCATCGCTGTGCTGGTGGATATCCATTCTTTCCTTCGGCGGGAAGGACGCATTGTGCCCTAGCACTGTCGCTGGCCACCAGATTCGAACCAGCATCGATTTTCCCTCTGTGCCCTAGATCGCCGACTCTTGGTGTCTCTTCATCGCGACACCATCCGGTCTTCTCTCGCCGCTACTCGCTGCTCTGGTTCACCACTACAGTAGCTTTGGGGAGGAGGTTACAAATCTGGTTTCGGTAAGATTTGGTGGGTATTAGGTTAATTTCATGTTCTGTATGGATGTTGAGATTGTTATGTGACTGAGCATTCTCGTCTCTTGCTCACCAAGGGTATCCAGTGTTGAATGCTCTAGATCAACAAGCACTGCTGTAAAGTATTCTAGCAGCTCCGTTGTGATTCTTAGTCTACCAGCCTTTATAGCTTGGCCAGCACTGTTCATTGGTGATCCACAGCATTGGTCATTCTGTTATGGGCAGGGAACCCTTTCGACCGTGAGCCATCAGCAATCATCTTAGATTTGGGTGAGTTCTTATGAATTGGTTAGATTAAGTTGTTGTGATGGATTATGCTTATTGCAAGTCCAAATTTGAATGGATTGGTTAAGATATGATTGAGGAGTTAGTTGATCCAATTAGGGTTAACTAAAGGATCTAATCTAACCGAGGTTAATGAATGAATTAGGGTTCCTGGTGAATAAGGATTTTGGTTTAGCTATTTTGTTTATAATAAAACTTAGCTAAACTGTACGATTATTACAGGATTCGGATTCGAGACGAGCACTTCGACATAGAGGTTGATTAGCTCGATCTACATTGGAGGCGGGTACCTTGACTTATTTTTGATAATGTCATGTTGATATGTTTAGTAGGTTATAATCTTTAGTAATGATTATGTTTGTCTTTGCTTCGGTTGGTCACTATCCGATACCTGTTACATGCTTGTTTTGTTTACTTATTGTGCACTTCATATTAGTACCTACCTGATTATACATGTGGAACCGCCACATCAGCGGCCCCCCTAGAGCCGGTCCCACGGATATGGAGGGTGGTAAATGCAGGTACACAGGTGGAAAGTGCATGGCGGAGACGTTAACCACAGGCAGTGACACCCCGAGGATCGACCCCTGGACCTTTCAGCCACAGAACCATGCACTCCCCATCTGTGCTATGCCTTGGGGACACCTACCTGATTATACATGCTTATAGGGGTAGTGACACAACCATATGTTTATTATATTCAGGATCTAGGTTTTTATACCTGATCAGATCTGTGTACCTTTGATTGGGTTCATTGTCCTATAGTATATATATATATATATATATTGCTATGTTGTTCAGGATTTTTGCCATGCTTAGTGTCATGCATCATCTCACATGATTGTATGCTGTGTGATAGTCTGCTCCATTATTCTTGAGCACATCGCCAGTTACATAGATCTGCACACACCACTACTCATGGGTTAGTGGTATATCAGGCAGGTGTGTGGCAGTTCTGCTATTAAGATCTGCTGGTCCGGTGACTCAGCGTGGTAGCCGGTAGATAGTTCTGCTCTGTTAGACTCCGTGGTTTAGTGTAGCAGCGTGGTAACCGGCAGACGGTTGGACTTTGTTAGGCCCCGTTGGTCTGCTCATGGGTAGTGCGACGCAACGTGGTAGACAGCAGGGATTCCTCCCCGTCATCGTGTACCGGGAGATGAGAGGATTGTGCTCCCCCACTTATGATTTGGGGTAGGAGGATAGGTGTACTCCGACAGCATCCCGTCCACTCGGTTACTCATCAAGAGCAGTGATGGTAGAGTGCACGGTTGTCACAGCTCTACCCACTCAGTCTCACCATCGTGTGTGAGATGGCTGACTGGCATCAGGGGTGACCATGACATTAGCATCATACGCATTTGTGCATTTACTGATTGTGTTTGCTGCACTTATATGCTGCATTTGGATGGATGCATATGTTTGGCATGCATATAGGATTTATAATACTCTCGGTCTGATGACCTGACTATTCTGATAGGAGGCCCTGGTGAGTACAGTTCTCTTCAGCCTTTTCTATTGTGCATTTCCAGCTTTTGTCCAGGAGACTGTACTCCATAGTTATTACTATTTGTTATAGTTTACAATACATGTCAACTAGGTATCTGCTGAGTTGTTGAACTCACCCCCGTAGACACTATCTTTTTCAGGTACCAGGTTATTTATGGAGTCGCTTAGAGTATCCTGCCTGTCGGCCCCCACATCACATCAGAAGACCGGTCTCCGCTTTTGTTTATTTCTATTTTGGTATATGAGATATGTGTATTTAGCTTTGTGTTCCGGTTTTGTTTCTTGAGTGTTGTTTTGTTGTGTGCTGTAAGCCGAGTTGGCTAGCAGTCTTCGTTTTTAGTTTGTATGTGTTGTCCATTATATTTCCGTTGTGTTTGGTTTTGGTATAGCCGAGTAGGTTGTTAAATTTACATATAACTGCGTGGTTATGTTTTTATTGTATCAGCCGAGTAGGATGCATATAAACTGCGCGGTTGTGTGCTGATATGAGTTAGGTTTCATAAGCCCCTGATAAGAAGGGAAAAGGATGTAACCAAACGGATAAGGTAGGCTAATATCGGTCAGGATATACCTCCAAAGGAGGTAGGTTTGTATCGACCGAAATATGCCTCCAAGGAGGAAGACTTATATTAATTGGCATATACCTCAAAGGAGGTAGGCTAATATTGGCCGGGATATACCTCCAAAGGAGGTAGGTTTGTATCGACCGAACTATGCCTCCAAGGAGGAAGACTTATATTAATTGGCATATACCTCAAAGAAGGTAGGCTAATATCGACCGGGATATACCTCCAAAGGAGGTAGGTTTGTATCAATCGAAATATGCTTCTAAGGAAGAAGATCCATCTCAATTGGCATATACCTCAAAGGAGGTAGGCTAATATCGGTCGGGATATACCTCAAAAGGAGGTAGGTTTATATTGATAGAAATATACCTCCAAGAAGGAAGGTTAATATCAGCCGGGATAAGTAACATAGAAGGGTACCGATAGAAGCCTCATGAGGAATAATAATCATTAACTAAACCTAATCATGACTAACTTCAACCGATACAAGGAACCATGGTACATTGAGCTATCCGTGATATAATAAAAGCAGGAGGAGTGGGAAGAAACGATAGAAACACTTTAAGGGGACTCATGAGGAAGGATATAGGTAAGTATTTCAAATAAGATAATTAATGAAGATATCTGCAATATGTAACTATATGATAGGAATTATATATTTTGACGGGAAATGTGTTTTTAGATTATTTTGCAAGTGCTAAACGACAAAGAAGGTACATCTGGGGTACAAGAAAGATTCCTTAAAAGTCATTCACCACAAGTACGCAGCTTACGACATCTCATAACAAACTCTAACAAACCGGGGTCCACTTCATGACTACGGAGGTTATATTAAGTGGTATAAAAGGGGGAATCCTCTCCGTTAGATGGGTAAATGCACATCATCACGCACATTCATAACCCTAATTTCCAACTACTGTTCATCTTCTTCGTCCACACCAAGAGAGATCACTAACTTGAGCGTCGGAGGGCCTAGCCAGGGATTCTCACCCCGATCTTAGGTCACTAACGATAGTGTTGGCTGGTCTCTTGTGCGTAGGAAGTTTTGAAAGCTCCAAATCTGGGTGTCGCTTCGATTGGGTGTCTCTCTCGTCATCGGATCTTCGCACAAGGAAGGCATTCGGTAACTCTATTTTTCCTGATCTGCTTTAGGTTTCTCGGATCGAGGTTCTCCAGGCTTTCTTCTCCATCAACAGTGGGTTTCTTCTTCCGGATCTCCGTCTTGCCTAGCTTCTCAGACAGGATCAAATTTGGCGCCGTCTGTGGGAACTTCACCTGAATCTGAGACTACAGGATGGAAGAGGCCGGAAAATCGAACCTACTCACTATTAGTCATGAGGATTTGGATTTCCTCATCAATTCTCATGTACAAAAATCCTTACAACAACAGCAACAACAACTTCAAGCCCACACTGGAGCTACGCTACCAATAGCTCATAATCCAGCAATATCAACTACTGAGCATCGGAAAGGAAAGGAGCCGGAAGAGGAGGAACAGGCATATTTTCCTCCGGCTGCTGTTTCTCCGACGAGGCGTCCACGAGCCTTCCTTCGCACTCCCATGGAGCAAGGGGGTAGGAGGCCCGTGTTCCAAGAATCCTCTGGCGAAGCACCAGACAAAGAAAAGCGTAAGATCAAAATGATATCTAGCGATAGCTCACCAGAGAAAGTCATCTCCCCATTCTCTCAAAGTGTACTAGATGATCCGCTCCCTAAGCGGTATCAAAATCTTCAGATCGGAGAGTACACTGGAATAACAGATCCAGAAGATTATCTGTTGAAATTCGAGAACGTAGCATTATTACAATAATTCTCTGACGGGGTGAAGTGTCGGATGTTTCTCACTACCCTCGGAGGAGCTGCACAGCGCTAGTTCAAGAGATTGCCAGAGAAGTCTATTCGGAAATTTAAAGACTTCAAGAAAGATTTTCTACACCATTTTTCCAGCAACAAGAGGTATCATAAGACTCCTTGGAGTCTGTTTTCAATTAAGCAAGCATCTAAAGAGTCCATCCGAGCATACATCAAAAGGTTCAATCAGGTAGCTATTGATGTACCTAATGCTACCACTGAAATATTAGTAAGCGCTTTCTCTCAAGTTTTAAATGATAATGATTTCTTTAAAGATTTAGTGAGAAATCCTCCCGTTAATTTTGATTCCTTGATTGAGTGTGCTACCGAGTTCAATAATGTGGAAGAACCTCAAGCTACTCGTAGGAAGGAGGGTGTTACCTCTTCTCCTGTCCAGGTTAAGGAGAAAGCTTCGGCCCCTGTTCCTCCGCCAAGAGGGCCTAGAGCAACTCATCCACCTCACCGATAACCAGAATATCGTCCACAAGCCGTACAACACATGGAGAAACAACCAGAGGCACCGAGGAGATGGTGCACTTATCATAAAATTAGCAGTCATCATACTGAAGACTATTTTGTTTTAAGAAATAAACGAGCTAATAAAGAGCGTTATCAAAGGCAAAACTATTATTGGCAGCAATACCCCAGGCAGCACAGCCCACTCAAATTAGAATATCGCCTGGTTGAGCCTCAGCAGGATGCATTGCCAGTCCCGGCCGGTACAAGCCAAGTGTCAGAAAAAGCACCTTCTGAAACTATGACGACTCGGCAGGAAGAAAACAGGAGTAATGTCGCTCGGGGTAATATCAATATGATTGCAGGTGGACCCATTGATGGGGATTCTAACAGGGCCAGAAAAGTGCATGCCCGAAGACTGGAAATTCATGCCGTGGGATGTAGCATGGAACGAGCGGCCGATCCCAAGATAAGTTTTGGGCCCAGAGATCTCGAGGGGGCAGAAATACCCCATGACGATGCCCTAATTATCAACGTCGTGATAGCCAACTACACCATTTCTCGTACCTTCATAGACACGGGCAGTTCTGTCAATATTATATTCAAGAAGGCTTTCGATCAACTACAAATAGATCCGAGTGAACGTCAGCAGATAGTCACTCCTCTATATGGATTCACAGGCAATGAAGTACAACCGTTAGGACAAATAAAGTTGGCCATATCTCTGGGAGAGGAGCCTCTGATGAGAACAAGGAGATCTTATTTCATGGTAGTAGACGCTCCATCCTCTTATAATGTGATACTGGGTCGACCTGCCTTAAACGAGTTTAGGGCGAGCGTTTCTACTTTTTGTCAGAAAATCAAATTTCTTGTGGATGACCAAGTCGGGGAGGTGCGAGGTGATCAGAAGGCAACCCGAAAATGTTATGTAGAAATAATTCGGGCTGAAGCTAACACTGCCCGAAAGATTCAAAGAATGGAAGTTAATGTCATTCAGGAGAAGCAGCCTGTTCTGGTGTATGAAGAAAAGGAAGAAGTTCAAATCCAGCCCGGTCGACCTGAAGCTATTACATATATTGCGGCTGATCTTGATCCCATTCTGAAAGCCGAACTGATACAGTGCCTGAAGAAGAATAATGATGTGTTTGCCTGGACGCCCAAAGAAGTCTCGGGCGTTTCTCCTGCAGTCATGGAGCATGCCTTACATGTCTTCCCAGATGCCCGTCCGGTCATGTAAAGAAAGAGGAATTTTAGCGCGGAACAGAATCAAATCATCAAAGAAGAAATAACCAAACTTATGGAGGCTGGTTATATCAGGGAGGTACAATTCCCTAGCTGGTTAGCTAATGTGGTGTTAGTCTCTAAGTCGGGAAACAAATGGCGAGTATGCATTGATTTCCGGGATCTTAACAAAGCTTGCCCGAAAGACTATTATCCATTACCCAGGATCGATCAATTGGTAGACTCCACTGCTAGATGCGAGTACATCTCTATGCTAGACGCTTATCAGGGCTACCATCAGGTTCCCTTAGCTAAAGAAGATCAAGAAAAGGTCAGTTTTATAACATCTGAAGGTACTTATTGTTATAATGTTATGCCCTTCGGACTAAAAAATGCAGGAGCAACTTATCAAAGACTTATGAATAAGGTCTTCCAGAAGCAGATTGGTAGAAATATGGAAGTATATGTTAATGATATTTTAATTAAGTCTCTTCAAGCTGCTGATCTGTGCAGGGACATAGAGGAGACCTGCAGGACATTGAGACAATATGGGCTCAAGTTAAATCCAAGCAAATGTTTATTCGACACAAAAGGAGGAAAATTCCTGGGATATATGGTGTCCGAACGGGGAATAGAAGCCAACCCGAGTAAAGTCAAGGCACTGCAGAACATGGAGCCACCGCGCAACATGAGGGAAGCTCAAAGACTAACAGGCCGGATCATAGCCTTGTCTAGGTTCATTTCTAGGTCGGCCGATCGTAGCTTCCATTTCTTTAAAATACTCAGGAAGGACAATAAATTTCAGTGGAATGAGGAATGTGATAAGGCTTTAAGAATTAAAAGATTATTTGTCTACTCTCCCTGTATTAGCTAAGCCTATAGTAGGAGAGACTCTTTGGGTATATTTGTCGGCTAATGAAAACGCTGTAGGCTCGGTATTAGTCAGACAAGAAGGAAAAGAGCAACAACCTGTATATTTTTCTAGTCATTTATTAAAAGGAGCTGAGTGTAGATATACTACACTAGAGAAATTGGCTTATGCACTAGTCTTGACTGCTCGGAGGTTGCGCCCATATTTCTTAGCGCATGAAATTATTGTATTAACCAGCAGTACTCTTGGACGGGTGTTACTCAACCCAGAGGCATCAGGTCGGCTTATCAAATGGACAACTGAACTTGGAGAATATGACATTCAATATCAACCTCGCTCGGCCATCAAAGCACAAGCTATAGCAGACTTCATTATAGAAGTTCAAGGCCCTGAAGAAGAAGACATTTGGAAAGTTTATGTAGATGGCTTCTCAACTAGATAAGGTAGTGGAATTGGTGTTCTTCTTATATGTCCAAGGGAAGACAGACTTCAACTCTCTATCAGATTGAATTATAGAGCTACTAACAATGAAGCAGAATATAAAGCCTTGATAGCAGGATTGCAGGCCGCTCGGCATATAGGGGCAGCTCGAGTCCTTATCTATTCTGATTCTCAATTGGCAGCCCAACAACTATCAGGTAATTTTGAAATTAATAATGACAGACTCTGATTATATGCTGAGGCGTTTGATAAGTTGAAATCTTAGTTTCAAGAAGTAAATATACAAAAGGTTCCTTGATCTGAGAATCAGGTAGCAGATGAATTGGCTAAGCTGGCCTCTGCTATAGTACCATAGAGTTTAGATCGGCCCGTAGAAATTTTTTTGTTAATATCCTATGTCCAAAGATAGGCTGAAGCAGAAATTCAAGGTGACTGGAGGGCTCAAATCATATTGTATTTACAGCAATGTATTCTTCTAAGTAATACAGAACAGGCAAGGGTATTTAAGAAGAGAGCTGCTCAGTACACTATGGTAGAAGAGCAGTTATATAAAAGAGCTTTTTCTAGACCATTGCTCAAGTGTATTGGTATAGAAGATATACAATTTATTTTACAGGAAGTTCATCAAGGTTTATGTGGTAGTCATATAGGGGGGGAGATCCTTGGCCCGTAAAATCTTATTAGCCGGATATTTTTGGCCTACTCTACATGAAGACGCCAACAAATTGGTAAGAACTTGTATGTCTTGCCAGAAACATCAAAATATTTCGCATCATCCCACACAGTTGTTGAAAACTTCTATAGTCTCATGTCCCTTTGATCAGTGGGGCATGGACATAGTGGGTCCATTTCCTATGGTAGCTGCACAAAGAAGATTTTTATTGGTAGTTGTAGATTATTTTTCCAAATGTGTAGAAGCAGAACCACTTGCCCGAATTACTGAAGATGCGGTTATTAAATTTTTGTGGAAAAATATCTTATGTAGATTTGGCATTCCTCATAAATTAGTCTCTGATAATGGAAGGCAACTTCAAGGGGATAGAATTCTAGCTTGGTGCGAAAGTTATGGTATTACTCAAGCCTTTATCTCTGTGGCTTATCCGCAAAGTAATGGTCAAGCGGAAGTAACCAATAGAGAAATTATAAGAGGTTTAAAAACCAAACTGGATCATGTCAGAGGTAGCTGGGTAGATGAATTACCCAGCGTTCTTTGGGCATATCGTACTACACCTCGAGAAGCTACAGGAATCACTCCTTTTCAATTAGTTTATGGGGGAGAAGTAATAGTTCCCATTGAGGTGGGAATAGAATCCGATAGAAGGCAATTATATGATGCAGACAATCAGGGTCGACGACTCATGGTGCTGGACTTGATAGAGGAAATCAGAGATAAAGCTGCTGCTCGTCTCATATCATATCGACAAAGAATGATACAAAATTACAACAAAAGGGTCACCCCCAGATTTTTCCAAGTAGGAGATTTAGTATGGAAACGTGTTAAAACTGTCGGGGATGTTAGTAAGTTGGCACTGCAATGGGGTGGACCCTACAAAGTGGTGGAAAAGCTCGCATCAGGCTCATACTATCTCCAAGATGCCGAAGGAAGAATTCTGGAACGTCCCTGGAGTGCAAATCATTTACAACCTTAACGGATTTAACAAAGATCATGCTACTTAAAAATATGTCAAAGGGAACAAATCATGATTATCTGAAGTAAGTTTCCAATGAAAAGAAGACAAGTATTCTTACAGTTTATGTACTCCATTTCTTTCAATAAACGCAATGCAAGGCGAATACCGCCACAAAAACAAATGAGGCTCATACAGATTGACCAGTATTGGCAGAACTTTTATAATCTATGTTCAAGCAATTAACAATGGGGAATCTTAAAGACTTATTCGCCCCCCCCCCCCATGAGAAATCTAGAAATTTTAATCATCATAAGTTTAGTGCAATCATAATTTTACAACAGAATATAGTCGATCGGAAAATCTCATGAAGTAACTCGGACGGGTCTTCATGGGAAGAACCGGAGACTTTAAACCATCACAGAACATGGTCGATCGAGAAATCTCATGAAGTAACTCGGACGGGTCTTCATAGGAAGAACCGGAGACTTTAAACCATCACAGAACATGGTCGATCGGGAAATCTCATGAAATAACTCGGACGGGTCTTCATGGGAGGAACCGGAGACTTTAAACCATCACAGAACATAGTTAATCGGGAAATCTCATGAAGTAACTCGGACGGGTCTTCATGGGAGGAACCGGAGACTTTAAACCATCACAGAACATAGTCGATCGGGAAATCTCATGAAGTAACTCGAAAGGGTCTTCAGGAGAGGAACCGGAGACTTTAAAACATCACAAAACATGGTCGATCGAGAAATCTCATGAATTAACTCAAACGGGTCTTCATTGGAAGAACCGGAGACTTTAAACCATCACAGAACATAGTTGATCGGGAAATCTCATGAAGTCACTCGGATGGGTCATCAGGGGAGGAACCGGAGACTTTAAACCATCACAGAACATAGTCGATCGGGAAATCTCATGAAGTAACTCGGACGGGTCTTCATGGGAGTAACCGGAGACTTTAAACCATCACAGAACATGGTCGATCGGGAAATCTCAAGAAGTAACTCGGACGGGTCTTCATGGGAGGAACCGGAGCCTTTAAAACATCACAGAACATAGTCGATTGGGAAATCTCATGAAGTCACTCGGACGGGTCTTCAGGGGAGGAACCGGAGACTTTAAACCATCACAGAACATAGTCGATCGAGAAATCTCATGAAGTCACTCGGACGGGTCTTCATGGGAGGAACCAGAGACTTTAAACCATCACAGAACATAGTCGATCGGGAAATCTCATGAAGTCACTCGGACGGGTCTTCATGGGAGGAACCGGAGACTTTAAACCATCACAGAACATAATCGATCGGGAAATTTCATGAAGTAACTCGGACGGGTCTTCATGAAAGGAACCGGAGACTTTAAACCATCACAGAACATAGTCGATCGGGAAATCTCATGAAGTCACTCGGATGGGTCTTCAGGGGAGGAACCGGAGACTTTAAACCATCACAAAACATAGGCGATCGGGAAATCTCATGAAGTAACTCGGACAGGTCTTCATGGGAGGAACCGGAGACTTTAAACCATCACAGAACATGGTCGATCGGGAAATCTCATGAAGTAACTCGGGAGGGTCTTCATGGGAGGAACTGGAGACTTTAAACCATCATAGAACATAGTCGATCAGGAAATCTCATGAAGTCACTCGGACGGGTCTTCAGGGGAGGAACCGGAGACTTTAAACCATCACAGAACATAGTCGATTGGGAAATCTTATGAAGTGACTCGGACGGGTCTTCATGGGAGGAACCGGAGACTTTAAACCATCACAGAACATAGTCGATAGGGAAATCTCATGAAGTCACTCAGACGGGTCTTCATGGGAGGAACCGGAGACTTTAAACCATCACAGAACATAATCGATCGGGAAATTTCATGAAGTAACTCGGACGGGTCTTCATGGGAGGAACCGGAGACTTTAAACCATCATAGAACATGGTCGATCAGGAAATCTCATGAAGTAATTCGGACGGGTCTTCATGGGAGAAACCAAAAATTTCAAAGCCTAATCAATCGGGATTACATTGGCATGGCAAATACAAAGTTATATGAATTTATTCACAAAATCAGTTGACATTCTACACTGGATCATAGGCCAGAATTCAAGGGGGATTCTATGCATGTGACACGATATTCATTTGGAAGCCCATTCATATGGAAATCTTTATTTAAAAATCGCCCGGAATATTATGCTCAGCATGGAGCTCAGGGGTTTTATGCAGTTCCTTATCTAAAATCACTCGGGATTATTCATTCTTTTGAAATATGAAGCACACTAGATGTTATCTGTAGAAGGATTCATCAAGACAAGGCTTAACTTCAAAAGATGAGCAAGGAATTCTCGAATAAAGCCTATAATTAATGCTCGGAAGCATTTCAAAAGAAGCATTCTCAAACCGGCACAATAGAAAAGCAGGTAAGTATCAAAAATTGCCTATACATCACAAGCATTTAATTACCAAGCTTTGATTACACTTCTTTTCATTACTAGTGTTTTCCATTACAAGTCTTTTATAAACAATCTTTTTAGACATCTATAAAAGGACCTTTTAAATCTGCGGGTAGTTCTTCGTTAAGCCTGCGACGACTTATGAAAGAAGGGGGATGTTCCCTAGGTAGATAGCCACCCTCTCTTAATTGTTGAAGAACTCCCGATACAGAATGATTTAAAGCACCCACTATCCTAAGGACGAATTCTTGGGCAAATGCTGCAGGCTTTAAATAAGCCAAACGCCACTCTTCCCATCGACTCTTCTCTTGCTCCTTATAACTTTGAAAATCAGCCTGCAGTTTTGTATTTTGATCCTTTAAAGCATTCCTCTCTGATTTAAGCTGTTCCAATTCCTTCTGGAGCAGTGACGACTCAGCATCTTGAGCTTTCCTTTGCTCTTGTTCCTGTAGGATAGTGAAATCATGAGAGGCTAGGTCTTGAGCTTGGTCAGAAAGACAAGTATTATGAAGCTTCTCTACTTTCTCTAAAAGAAGACTTTTATGAGAAGCATTAAAAAGAGCTTTCTCCTTTAAGGCAATCTCTAGTCGGAGACCAGAATGTAGTCGATCCACCTGTAATTCCAAAGTTTTCCTTGCAAGCTCTTTATCTTTCAAATAATTGCTGGGACTCCTCCAATTCCTGTTTCAAGCTCCCCAATTGTTGATTTTGTAAGGCCAACTTCTCTTGCAACTGAGCCAGATCGCTATTAGAAGAAGGTAAAGTAGCCTTCAATGTCTCCAGTTGAGCTTTTAATTTGTTGTTCTCCTGGTCCTTAGCCATAAGTAGTTGGTCGATATACAGACTTGAGGCAAGGAACTAAACAAAAGGATGATATAGTTAAAGATGAGGACACAAAGTTGACAACATATAATTAGAAATACTTACAGCTACTGCCTGACAACTATGGCGGTCAGATCGATGTGGAAGACTAAGGCCTCTTAGTTTCTCTTGACCTTGTAGCCAAGATTCGGCTAATAAGCCTTGTAGTTGCAAAGAACCATAGCTAGATAGGGTAGAGGATTGTCTCAATTGAGAAGGTAGACCCACAGCTTGTTTGAATAAAGGTTGGGGAATGGAGGAAGAAGGAGGTAGAGAAGAAGAGGATGCAATGGAAGGAAAGGAGATAGTAGAAACAAGAGAAGTAGAGGACGAACTAGATGGAATAGAGGGTGACAATGCAGGAGAGGCTGATTCAGTCATGGAAGCAGTAATAGCTGAGGGAATGACACTTGGAGAAGATCTCCGGCAAGGTGTCCGTTTTGCTCGAGGCCCAGAAGCCAAGGGAGGCAGGGCCAATGCAAGAGGGGCAGAAAACACAAAAGGGATGACGGTCAGCTCAGAAGCAGAAGCAGAAGGAGCTGAAATAATAGAAGAAGAAGGGATAAGTAGACCGGACCTCATCATCCTAAGAGAAGGATTAGAGATAATATGGGTAGGAGTTATTGGTGTCTTACCTCTCTCGAGAGAAATGGGCGCCGGGATAAGAGGAGCTTGTACAAAAGTACCAAAGAAATCACTAAAAGGAGAATCCTCAGTAAGCTTTGGCTTTTTAACTAAAGAGACAAAAGACTCTTCTTCTTCCTCTTCCATGGCTGCGGCAGCCTCTGCCCATTGTTCTTCTTCGGATAGCAAATCCAACGTGGAGGAATGAGGATTGGATTGGCGGGCACGCAACCATTCTTCTCCAAGATTATTGACAAAGGACTTAGTAATGGCAGGATTCTTGTACATAAAAGCTGGCAGAAGAGCATCAGCTGAAATACGGGAATTAAATGTCGTTATAAAAGAGATATATTAATCAGTAAACACGGACCAAAATGTTTATACATACCAAAAGATCCATCCAAAGGGGTGTCAATATTGCCTATCCCGAAAGGAAACATTAAACCCTCCACAATTAGATGCGGCAAGCTAAATTTCGCTCCTCTCAGTTTAGGTAAGGCAGAAACCACGAAGGGATCATTAAGAAGATCATGGGTGCTAGGAAGTGGAGGTAAATCATGTATCCATTGGATGGGAAACTGAGGAGGAGAAGGGAGACGCATATAGAAAAATTTGTGATACCATTCCCCTTGAGGGGGAATTCGGTTGAACAGAATAGCCTTAGGACGAGATTGGAATTTGAAAACACCCACATCTACTCGACGAGGAATGAAGAAGTGATGAAAAAGACGAGGAGACAAGGGAAAATCTAACAGTTTGGATACCCCAATAAAACCCATAAGAATAGAAAAGGATTGAGGGACAAACTGGTTGAGTGGAATATTAAAATAAAGGCTAACATTACAGAAAAAAGGGTGAAGAGGAAATCGAAAACCTTGTAAGACTTGATCTCGGAAGATAGATATACACCCTAAAGGAGGAAGATGCGGACCCTTATGAGGAGCGGGACGGGTTATATAAGAAGGAAAACCATAGGTCGCCTTTAAATCTACTTCTTCCATATCTATAAGGTCGGAAGCGCACGAGAGAAACCATGCAGGAGGGGAAGTTTCCATAGAAAGACAATAAAAGAGGAATCAAGGAAGATGAAGAAAGATGGGGGAAAGCGAAAGAAAACCTTGTAAAACCCTTGTTTTTCTTTTGGCCCTGTGCTAAAACCCCCAAACAGAAATAACAGAAGAAAAGAAGAAAAGAAAAGGTTCTTAGAATTTCAATCGTCGTAAATGAGTGATAATAGTAAAGGATAAAATCAAAAGAAAGAGGTAAAGTTAAGTTATCTTCCTCGAAAAATGTGTAAAATTTCCCTAGAAACAATTCTTAAGAAAGCTTGACGGATATAAGAAAAAATTAGTCTAGTAATTATAAGTTCAGGTTATTGGTGTAATAAAATAAGGCAAAAATTGAGTGCAAGGTATTAGTTAGCAAACAGGACTTGGTTAGAGGCTACCGGAAGAGGTCCTTAGATATGAATCGGGCGGTTCTGATAGATCGGCCGAGACAAAGACCACCCAAATATGTCGGCCAAAAGCTTATCACAATAAGTTAAATGATATACACTATGATAAAACCATATGAGACTTGATTAATACATAAAATAACATATGAAAATATAGGTGTAAATCAATCAAGTAGAATAAATCGACCGATATTGAGAATATCATAATAAAACTGCACTAGATTGGACGAGACATAATGGATCTTTGAAATATCGGACGGTACTTATCAACCTTGATGTATATCGTCCGGTCATGAGGAAACAAGCTAAAACATAATAATCTATTAAGTGAGGTTGTATGATGACCCGCCAATCAACATTTGACATATTTAAACAAAAACAGATGGCTGTCGTGAGAAAAAGTGAAATTTACAATGAAAAGGGGATAATCATCATCACATAAGTTTGTCAGATTGTCATCATAGAATTTTGGTTCCACTTTTTTACAAGAATTTGAATTTAAGTCAAACTAAAGTCAGCTGAGGGTATAGATCAGGGGGTTTATTCTCAATGAGTCTGTGACGATTTAGGAAATTAGGAGGAGGGTCACGAGATAAGTAGCTCTCCTCTTGTAATTGTTGAATCGCCCCTTTTGCGCACGCAGTAAAGGCTGATAAGATGGATTTCACGATCGGCCTGTTGAATTCAGGAGATTCAATCATGGCAGTGGCCCGCTCATTGTAACGAGTATCTGCGTTCTCCTTGTAGACCACCAAAGCAATTTGGGAAGTCTTCAGTTCATTTTCTTTGATAGAAACCTCAGCTTTAACTGAATTAAGGGAGGTGTTCAAGGAAGTTATTTCATCTTCTTTCAGCTGCAGGGCTTTGAGTTTTTCAGTCAATTCTGTCTCATAATTATCCTTTAGTTCGCCAATTTTGGAGGTCAATTCTTGGTTGAGGTCCGTAGCCAATTTAAATTGTGCTTGAAGACTTTCAATCTGGGCTTCAAGTTGTTTCTTGGCAGCAGCAGAAAACTCGGCAGAAGATAACTCAGTGACCTGTTGTCTCAGCTTATCATTCTCAAATCTTAACCTCTTGTTCTCGTTGTATAAGTTGTGCATCAGTCGAGAAAAGCCCATGTTTTCTATCCATCGCTAGAAAAATAATAAAGGCCCATGAGATAATCGCTAAGAAATAGAGAGTAGACATTAGTAGACATACCTGATTCTCCTTATGGGAGAAACGGTCAATTGCTTCAGGAGTATTGAGTTCTTCAAAAATGGGATGAACTTCATCCCAAGCGCCGGCGAAGGAACCACCTAGCAATATGGGGAGGACAGGAATAGTAGAAGAACCAGCAGAGAAGGAGGAAGTAGGAATAGATGGGGGAGCAAAGACTAAATAAGAAGAAGGTAAGGAAGGTAAAGATCCAGAAGTTGGAATAGATAGGGGAAAAGTGAAAGAGACATCACCAGAAGCACTGGCATTAGAGAAGGGTGAGGCAGGAAAACTAAGAGAAGGGTAGAGTTCGACCAACGTAGGTTCATCAGAAGGAAGGTCAGCAGGAACAAAACCTTCTAAAACCTGTTCATCAGCCGGAAGGACAAGCCTCCTTTTAGACGGAGGAATTCTGGTAAGTTTGCACCCCGGACGTTTGCTGGAAACAAGTTCAGCTAGTGATTTATTGGAGCTACGAGAAGATGTTAGTTCAATAATGGGAAGAGGAGCAGATGAGGAAGTAGCAGTTGTTGGAGTGTATACTTAAAAGTTTAGCTTTTGTACACATTTATTTTGAAATAAAGAATCACATTGGTCAAATGTTTACATTTATTTGTTAAATGTAATTGTTCAATTAATTTATATAGTAGATAACATGGAGTGTGGAGTCACACTTAGAAAATCATGTTGTCGGTTCTCTATAAATTATAAACAGTTGCTCACGACTAAGATGGAAAGGAACAAACCATCAGAATAGACGAAGTGTAATTAAGTATTAGTTTATCTTGACTAATAAATTACATTGATACACTTTAAGTGTATTGAGTAGGATCATCTAGGTAAGTTCTTTTTGTACTGACTTAGTAAAAGAACTAGACTTTAGTTATTATGGAAGTGTGTGCTCTTAATCCTAATATAATAACAAGCATGTATATTTAATATTTATTTCTTTGACTTATCAAAGGGTGAGGTTTAGCTCGATAAATCAATATGCCCGATAAGTTGGGAAATGATATTACTTATAGTATATGTTGTTGATTATAGAAGGAATCTGTGCCCTAATTATCTAGGTTGAGAATATCCCCAAGAGGAGCTCATAAGGATTGCCATGTTAAACCCTGCAGGTGGACCTAGTCCAACATGACAATAAAGTTGAGTGGTACTACTCTTGGAGCTAGATATTAATTAAATGAGTTGTCAATAACTCACTTAATTAGTGGACATTCGTAATCTTAAACACAGGGAGACTAACACACTCATGATAAGAAGGAGCCCATAATGTAATTTGGGATTGGTGCGGTAGTGCGGTAATAACTCTCTAGTGGAATGAGTTATTATCGATGAACTTGAGTTGTGTGTTCAGGGCGAGCACGGGATACTCAAGCTCATCGAAAGGCCAAAACCAATTTCTCCTCTAGGCCCCTGTTGTAGCCTCAATAAAGCCTCAAATCCATCCAAAGAAAAGCTTATCTTAGTGTTCAAGAAGGGGCCGGTTCATTGCTTGGTGACCAAGCAATGGTCGGCCACATATTCTCTAGAAGTGGTCGGCCCTTGCCTTGGGCAAGGGGGCCGACCGCAATATTTAAATTAGGAAGGTTGTTTTTGAATTTTTAAATTTCCTCAGATATTTACAATTTGTAAAAAGAGAGATTTATAAAATTTTCCTAATTTAAATTAGGCCACAAGGTTTTAAAAGAGAGTTGTAAAATTTATAAAACTTTCTTTTAAAAAGAAATATTATTAGAGATATTTTAAATTTTAAAACTTGGTTTTAAATTTTAAAACTTTCCTTTTAATATCCACATTAGAAAAAAAAAGAGTTTGTAAAATTTTATTAGAAGTTTTCTTCTTTTAAAATTTTATAAAATTTTTTTCTTTCTTTCCCTTTTAATAAGTGGTCGGCCACCTTGCTTGGTGCCCAAGCAAGGGGCCGGTCAAATAATTAAACATCAACAAATAGTTATTTAATTAATAAATCAATCTAGGATTGATTAATTAAAAGGAAAGAAAAAGAAAAAATTAAAAGGAAATAGGAATGAGTCTAATTTTTTATAAAACTCTTTCCATAATTTTCCGTTGGGAAACTAATATAAAAAGCTGGGGAAGGGGAGGCCTTGAAAAACATAACAATTGATATTGTGTTGTTGGAGATCATCAAGCGGTCGGCCCCTCTCCCTCTCTTCCCTTTGCTCTCTTTTGCTCCTTTGTGGTGGTGGTGGCCGAATTCTAGAGGAGGAGAAGCTTTCCGGGTGGTGTTCGTCTTGGAGGATCGTCGCCCACACGACGTCTAAGAGGAGGCTAGGGATACGATAGAAGATCTCGAGGTTTTTAGCATACAAGGAAGAGGTATAACTAGTATTTAATTTCCGCACCATACTAGTTAATTTTTCTTTGTATAAATACCAAATACAAGAGACATTCGATTCTTGTTTTTCGAATTTAATTTCGATGTTGTGTTCTTTTTCTTTTTTTCCTTGTGATTTAATTGTTTCTTTTGGTTAACCTAGAGTTATATAAGGAAATTAAATATTAACTTTCCTTAAAAGGCTTTGTCTAGTCAGTGGTGGTTGCTCTCATATCCAAGAAGGTCAAGTGCCTCGCCATGCAGCACTGGAAGCCAATTTTGGAAACTATTATTTAATTGAATTTATAACCTAGGTGATTTGGATCAAACGTGTTAAGTTCCGCAGGAGATCCAAATCTAAACCTAAAAGAACATATAAGTTAAACTTAGAATCAAACGTGTTAAGTTCCGCAGGAGATACAAGTTTAACTTAAAAGAACACATGGTAGCTAGGAAAGGTTCAGATCACGTACAAAATTTTGTACAATGGAGTCATTGGGTTTTCCGAGTAGCAGCAGCAGCCACTGGTGAAGTAATAGCAGGTAAAGAAATAGTAAGGATCTCTGTAGAAAGACCCTCAGGAGCCTCAAGAGCTTCAAGAACCCCCATAGAGCTGGGTACTTCAGCTAAAGGAGTTGCCTCTTCGATTGAGGGGGGGAGGAACAATAGCAGCCAGAAGTTCGGCTTCTTTAGCACGAATTGCGTCCTCTTCCAGACGTAGTTCTTCATTAATCAAAGCGTCATAAAAGCTCTCCACTACATAGAAAAGAAAAATAGTTTAGTTAGTTAAAAGCAAGAAGAAAGAAACAAGGTGTTACCTAAAGGAACTTGAGTATCAGGTTTGACGGGACTTAAGCCAAATAGGTATAGAAGATCGACTCTCAACCACTTGGGAATAGAAAGTCGATGGTTTAACAACTTCTCACAATAGACAGGAAAAGAGGGATGAAGATGAAACTCCTTGACGTCGGGCAAGGGGGGCAAGAAGGATTTCCAGGCATGCGACCAAGGAATGGGTCATGGAAACTTTAGGAAGAAAAAACGAGATTTCCAAGCTTTGAGAGACGAGGGCATATCCTCAAAAAGAACCATTTTAGTCCGTTAATGAAACAAGAAAACCCTAGGTTCCGAACATTTAGGATAAGAGAACATGAAGAAATTTTGAGGAGTAGGAGGAATATCTCGCAAGCGAAACAGCATGTATGTACCACACAGATAACGAAATGCATTGGGGGCAAATTGTTGCAAAGGAATATCAAAATACCGGCTTATTTCAATTAAGAAAAGAGGAATGGGAAACCTTAATCCTCCTATCAACTGATCCTTGAAAAAGGTTACGCAATTAGCAGGGGGACGATGAGGACGATCATCCGGTTTTGGGATTATGATGCCATACTCTCCGGGAATTTCATACTGACGACGGATGGTCAGCCTAGCAATTTTATCAAAGGAAGAAGACATGTGGACATACCAAGGAGCAATTGCTTCCTCAGCCATGGACAAGAGTATAGGCTAGCAAAACACCAGATTACTTACTGAAAACAAGAAAGAAGATCGTCGAGAAACGGTGAGCACGAGGTTTGGTCGAAGACTGCAGCAAGAAAAGAATGCTAAGGAAGAGAAAAGAAGGGACAAAGTTGAAAAGAAGACGAAGGGTTTAGGGTTTGAAAAGCACACAACCATCGTCAGATTAAAACACTTTTATCTCAGCAGACGCTGAGGATCACAGGAAAAAGGCAAAGGCTTATGTGACGTGGCGGCCAGAAAAAGTATGTGTCATACCATCATAAAAAACATTTATATTGGATGTGATAGATCGGATCACGTTGGGGTTGGTAACACCTCGGGGTACACTTCTAACATTCTCCCACCCGAAGAAGAGTCAATCACCAGCTAGGAAACTTTGAAAGAAGACGTAATTAACTGGACATAATAAAGTGAAAAGGACTTAATTTTGACTAAGCCCAGGCTAAGGACAAAAACATTTAGAGATAGAGATTTAGGCTAATAACAGATTTTAAATCAATATCCTTATAAAACGAAGACTAGCATTGATCAAAATAATTTTATACTGGCTGGTATAACTTTGGTTATGCTAGACAAGTATAGTATTAATTTAAATAACATTGTTTATAATCAATGAGACAATATTGGTTGGTATAACATTAGCTATAATATAGAAGTATTCCAATAGTTAAGATAGTGTCAGCCCTGATAAATGACACATAGGATATATGAAGGGGTAATGAATACAACATCACATTTATTCTTATAAATTAAAGAAGGATTCAATAGAATCACTTAATTCAATACAAAAGTTTGTTTTTACACTTAGAATCTGATCAATTACATAACATTACATTTCCCCTCAGAACAGTAAACCTCAGACAGATAACAAAAATTACAAACATAAGCACGTGAGACGCTTAGAAAATTTTAGTCCCACTGGATTCAAACTTACCATGGAGCAGAGATGGAAACATTTTACTTTGCCCAGGCTTGTCAAGGTGCATAAGTGGAAATATTTTGCCTGGGACGAAGAAAGCAACAAAGCAGAAAGACTCAAGGGCAAGGGGAAGGGGAAGGATCTGTTAGTTAGAGCCCTAGAGCCAATCATTTGATGATTGTATGGACTCATGTATATCATATTCTTATATATATATATTAAGGCATTTGGTTTTTGGTTATTATGCTTATTTGTATTAGTGCCAGATAAAATAAGTATAGTAGCGTCCTTGAGTAGAATGTTCATACCTATATCAATCGATTAGTTGAATCGATAGTGAGATGATATAGGGAACACTACTCTAATTTATTCCTAGTTGAGTATTAACATTCAGGGACAATGTTAATACAATAAGACTAGCATGTAGGTCAGCTCGATGACTTGATCTCACAAGTCATGGATATAGAGATATCAAGCTGACACATGGGTATGCATTAGAGAATGTATACTGAATGACCCGCCATGAGAAAGTATCATGGATCGTTATATGAGTGTCATATACTTTCTCATGTGGCTATTAGTATGACTATTAGTCCTTAGACCTGAAGTCACCATGGATCCCTACATAAGGAGTTATGTACTTTGGTTTCGTCAAACGTCACCCGTAATGGGTGGACTATAAAGGCGATTACTGGGTATGTAACAAATTATGCAGAGGGATGTGAGTGATGTAGATGGGATCTATCCCTCGACATCAATATTCTTGATAGAGTTAGACCACGAAGTGCATGGCCATGCCCAAATGAGTCAACATTAGATGTTGAGCTCATTTGATCGAGTGAGTCTACTTGGAGTTCAAGATTTAGATTGATTAGAGGATGACACGGTCTATGCCTCATATTGATCAATCTAGATGTCTAGGATAGAAGGACAATGTCACATATTGTGAGGAGTCACAATTAGTAGTCACAAGGTGATGTTGGATCTCGATATTTCTTGTAACTTGGGTAGCAATGATGTATTGCTAGATGCCGCTCATTGCTTTTGTTTCTAAAGGAGTTTAGAAACATTGCCAACGTTACAAGAACCTATTGGGCCACACACAAAGAACAAGTGGATGGAGATTAGGTTCATATGATGAACCAATTGGATTAGGTTCATATGATGCACCAAAGATTGGATTCAAATTAGACTTATTGAGTTTGACTCAATTAGATTCAATTGTTGAATGAGTCTAATTTAAATTTGATTCATTGAGTCAATTTATATTAATGAATTGAGATTCATTAAATTGAAATTGACTTGAATCAAAGGTTGGATTTGACTCAACAAGGAAGAAATTGGTCAATTTTGACTTGACCAAATGGAATTTGAAACATCAAGTTTGACTTGATGTATTGCCACATCATAAGGATGACTCATCCTTGCCACATCACCTCCACCTCATGAGGTATGGCACCTCATGGGGGTTACACTCTTCCCTTGGGTTTTAATGTGGCCGGCCACATTAATGAAGGGAGTTACATTGTGTGGCTGGCCACACTAATGTTGTGAGGTGTTTTGATTTTGTGTATTGATGTGTGCATTCATTCTATCTTCTTCTTCCTTGCTTCTCCCCTCTCTTGTGTGGTGGTTTCCGTGACTTCCATGGTGAGGAGAAGATGGTTGAGTGAATCCAAGAGCAAAGGAAGAGTGAAGGTCACAAAGGAAGGATACTACTAGTGAGTGTATAATATTTCTTTTATACCTTCTTCTTTTTCTTCCTTTCCAATCTCATTCGAGAGCTCTAGAAAGTGATAGCACACTTGGGGCTCTCTTCTCCATCCTTTGAGTGTGGGAGACACTCCTTGTTCGTGTGGATATCACTAGAGAAGTATCTACCTTGATACTTTGGAGATCCGACAAGTACCTTGGACGAGCGGGATATTGCAAGGGCACACATCGAAGGTAAAATGGTTTTTCCTTTGTAGATCTACTGTAGATCTTAATATAAAACTCGTATTTGTGTTTTCAAAATTTTTCCTTGCACGGATCTACGGCTTTGGGTGATTCGGGGTTTCCGCGACGCGAAAAGCGGTTTTCGCGGCCCGAAAAACCCAACAGTGGTATCAGAGCCACGTGCAAGGCGAATACGAGTTTGTTTTTTGGTTTTATGAAAACTAAAGTTTCTGTAATTTTCTGTAAAATTATGATTTTATAGTTTTTATGGGTAATTTTTCCGTAGAAGCGAAGCACAAGTGTCTCGGCACTTGTAGGCTTCGGCTACCGGAAAGATTTTTCCAAAACGGCTTCGTTTTGCCCCAAATCCTTTTGGGACAGCGGGATTGGGTGCCATTAGATCGCAAAGGAGCAACTCACGATGGTTAGATCGTGGGTAGGGGTACTGCCCCTAACCCCGCAAGGGGATTTGCTCCGCGATTGCACCCGAAATCGCTAAAAACATACCCGCCGGGAAGATTTTTCCAAAATGGCAATGTCTCGGCCCAAATCGTTTTGGGACAGCGGGTTTAGGCGCTGTAGGATCGCAAAGGAACCCTCGCGATGGTTAGATCGCGGGTAGGGGCGAAACCCCTGGCCCCGCAAGGGGATCTTTTCCGCGATTGCGCCCGAAACCGCTAAACGGGTCCGCCGGGAAATTTTACTCGTAAAAATTGTAAAAATTAATTTTAAAATTACAGAAAATTATGAAATATATAATTTTGAATTATATATTAATTTTGTGATAGTCATGGCCTAAAAACCCAATATGATTGGATTGTGTTGTAATTCATAATACGGCCTGCGTGCCGTTATGTGTTTGCGCGTGTTGTATGTTTTATTTATTTGCGACCTGCGCGTCGTGCCTTCTCTTATTTTCTTGTTGTAAATTAGATTTAGACTCGAATGTAACTCGAGTTTCAAATTGTAATGTACAAATTGGAGCGGTGGAGGGTCCACACGAGACGGAGTTCCGAGGCGGGCACGAGCAACACAAGGTGGTCAAAGGGAGGAGCTTGGAGAAGCTGTTGACCCTAGGTTAACCATTCGATCTTCTCATTGGCTTGAGAAGATCGTAGTAGGGTCATGACTAAATCACAAATAGATTAATTAATTAATTGTTATGTATCTGATGCATGTTTAATAGTTAATTAATTAATTAGTGCCTTAACGATTAGATTAGATCTAAGTCGTGCACATGATGCACCCTTGCGATTAGATTAGATCTAAGTCATGCACAAGATGCATCCTTCTCGATTAGATTAGATCTAGATCGAACCAACTCTAAATGCCTAACCATGCCGTGATACCTATCACTACCTCGATCACATGTATTGTTGAATCTGCCAAAGCAGAGCAATACATATTATCTTGGTAGGGTACGGAGGGACAATCTTGGTCCCGCCTATCAACGCATGGGTGAATACAAACTCAATTAGATTGAGTATTCCTAGTTACTCGGTTGGATCGAGTCAACTATAGGCATTATTCCAACGATTGGAAAAGATAGGTCAAAATCACATCTATATTAACTCTCGGGCGTATTAGCCAAAGCTAACTCGAGTTTTAATATAAATGCAGATATTGATTCTATAAACAAGAGTTGCATAGAGATGTAATTGGTAATCGTTACCTACCGATCATACTAAGCCTTGGGCGTATTAGCCAAAGCTAACTCAAGGGTTAGTATGATGTGGATCTTGTCCCACAAGAATTATAGAATTCAGTGGGAGCATCATTTAATTAAAGGCCTAATTAAATGATTTTAAAAGAATATGATATTTATTTCTGCATTTATTTTTGTTGTAGAATTGCCATGACGTCGAATACGAACATTTTCTCCCTGCGATCTGTCCTTAAGAAGGACAAGCTCAACGGAGCAAATTTCCTGGACTGGTACAGGAACCTGAGAATAGTTCTCACCCAAGAACGTAAACTGTACGTTCTGGAGCATCCCATTCTGGAGGCTCCTCCTGCCACTGCCACGCGAGCAAACCGAGATGCTTACAAGAAGCATCAAGATGACGCATTAGATGTGTCCTGTCTTATGCTCGCGACCATGAACTCTGAGCTTCAGAAGCAACATGAGTTGATGGGTGCTTACGATATGGTTGCACATCTTCGTCAACTATATCAAGGACAAGCAGGGCACTGGAAGAGGAACTTCACAGGATACCTGGAAGATCTTAACAAGGAGAGAAATAAGATTTCTACTTCAGGTATAAATGTTATAGAAGTTAACCTCTCTATTTCTTCGTCGTGGGTATTAGATACCGGATGTGCTTCGCACATTTGTACTAATGTACAAGCACTAAGAAATAGCAGAGCATTGACAAAGGGCGAGATAGACCTACGAGTAGGCAATGGAGCACGGGTTGCTGCTGTTGCTGTAGGGACTTATTTTCTATCTCTGCCCTCTGGGCTTATACTAGAGTTAGACGATTGTTGTTATGTGCCTGCATTGACTAAGAACATTATATCAGTTTCTTGTTTGGACAAGAAAGGATTCTCGTTTATAATAAAGAGCAAATGTTGTTCTGTCTATTTAAACGATATGTTCTATTGTAGTGCACCTCTGATAAACGGACTCTATATTCTAGACCTTGAGAGCTCTATCTATAACGTTAGTACCAAGAGGTTGAAATCGAACGATATGAACCACACCTATCTCTGTCACTATCGCTTAGGTCATATAAATGACAAGCGCTTATCCCAGCTCCATAAGGATGGTTTGCTGGACTCATTTGATTTTGAATCATATGAGATATGCGAGTCATGCCTACGAGGCAAGATGACCAAGACTCCCTTTAGTGGGCACAGCGAGAGAGCGACTGATTTGTTAGGACTCATACATAGTGATGTATGTGGCCCTTTCAATGTCGCTGCTAGAGGCGGTTATAGGTACTTCATCACATTTACTGATGACTTCAGTAGATACGGTTATGTGTACTTGATGACACATAAGTCTGAATCCTTTGAAAAGTTCAAAGAATTCAAGAATGAAGTATAGAACCAGCTTGGCAAGAGTATTAAGATACTTCGATCCGATCGAGGTGGAGAATACTTAAGCCATGAGTTTCGTGACTACTTAGCTGAGTGTGGGATTTTATCTCAACTCACTCCTCCTGGAACACCACAGTGGAATGGTGTATCCGAAAGGAGGAATCGTACCTTATTAGATATGGTACGATCTATGATGAGTCACACAGATCTTCCGACATATCTATGGGGATATGCTCTAGACACAGCAGCTTTCATTCTCAACCGAGTTCCATCCAAGGCCGTGATAAAGACACCATATAAGATATGGACTGGGAGAGCTGCCCAGGTGTCTTTCATGAGGATTTGGGGTTGTGAGGCTTACGTACGACGTCAAGTCTCAGACAAATTAGGACCCAAATCCGACAAGTGCTATTTCATCGGATATCCCAAGGAAACTAAGGGATATTACTTCTACATTCCCAGTCAGCACAAGGTAGTTGTGGCAAAGACTGGGGTCTTTCTAGAAAGGGACTTTGTTTCTAGAAAGACTAGTGGGAGCACGTTCGATCTTGAAGAAGTTCAAGATGCGAACAATAGCACTGATGCCTCGATGGAAGTTGAACTGGAACCACAAAGTGTTGTGGATGATGTTGTTCCACAAAGAGTTGAGGAACACCAACCAGTTCAAGTAGACATACCTCTTCGCAGGTCTGATAGGGTATGTCGTCAGCCTGAGAGATACTCATTTCTCTTGTCTGACCATGATAACGTTGTGCTCATAGAGGATGAGCCTACTACCTATCAGGAAGCTGTGATGAGACCAGATTCCGAGAAATGGCTAGAAGCCATGAGATCCGAAATGGACTCCATGTACACCAACCAAGTATGGACTTTGGTTGATCCACCTGAAGGGGTAAAACCCATTGGGTGTAAGTGGGTCTTTAAGAGAAAGACTGACATGGATGGACTTATCTATAAGGGTCGCTTGGTAGCTAAAGATTTCAAGCAAATTCATGGTATTGACTATGATGAAACCTTTTCTCCAGTAGCGATGTTTAAGTCTATTCGGATCATGCTTGCTATTGCAGCCTACCATGATTATGAGATATGGCAATGGATGTCAAAACCGCGTTTCTGAATGGAAACCTACTCGAGGATGTGTACATGACACAACCTGAGGGTTTTGTAGATCCACAGCATACTAGCAGAGTATGCAAGCTGCATAGGTCCATTTATGGACTAAAGCAAGCTTCTCGGAGCTATCTTCGATTCGATGATGCAATCGAACAGTTTGGTTTCATCAAGAATGAAGATGAACCTTGTGTCTACAAGAAGGTTGTAGGAGACATAGTTGTCTTCCTCATATTGTATGTGGATGACATACTACTCATTGGGAAGGACATCCCTATGCTTCAGTCTGTCAAGACTTGGCTAGGGAGTTGCTTCTCAATGAAGGACTTAGGTGAGGCATCCCGCATTCTAGGGATACAGATCTATAGAGATAGATCTAAGAGATTGCTTGGCCTAAGTCAGAGTACATACATTGACAAGGTACTCCTTCGGTTTGCCATGCAGAATTCCAAGAAGGGATTTCTGCCGATGTCACATGGCGTGAGTCTTTCGAAGACTCAAGGTCCTTCTTCTAGAGAGGAGAGAGACCGCATGGATCAGATCCCTTATGCCTCAGCCATAGGATCGATCATGTACGCTATGCTATGTACTCGACCTGATGTCTCGTATGCTTTGAGCATGACGAGTAGATACCAGTCAGATCCAGGTGAAAATCACTGGATAGCGGTCAAGAATATTCTTAAGTACTTAAGAAGGACTAAAGAATATTTCTTGATATATGGAGGCAATGATGAGCTAGCTGTAAAGGGTTACAGTGATGCTAGCTTCCAGACCGATCAGGATGACTATAGATCACAGTCGGGGTTCGTATTTTGCATAAATGGTGCTGCTGTCAGCTGGAAGAGTTCGAAGCAGGATACAGTAGCTGATTCTACAACAGAAGCCGAGTACATTGCTGCATCAGAGGCAGCAAAGGAGGCAGTTTGGATCCGCAAGTTCATCACTGAACTTGGGGTGATTCCTAGCATCGCTGACCCAGTTAAGCTCTATTGTGACAACAATGGAGCTATAGCACAGGCAAAGGAACCTCGCTCACACCAGCGGACCAAGCACATACTACGGCGCTTCCATCTCATTCGAGAGATTATCGATAAAGGAGATGTGAAGATTTGCAGAGTACCTACAGAGGCTAACATCGCAGATCCCTTGACCAAGGCTTTGGCACAGAGGACGCATGATGGTCACACTAGGTCTTTAGGTCTTAGAGCCTATACTGATTGCCACTAGTGCTAGTGGGAGATTGTTAGTTAGAGCCTTAGAGTCAATCATTTGATGATTGTATGGACTCATGTATATCATATTCTTATATATATATATTAAGGCATTTGGTTTTTGGTTATTATGCTTATTTGTATTAGTGCCAGATAAAATAAGTATAGTAGCGTCCTTGAGTAGAAGGTTCATATCTATATCAATCGATTAGTTGAATCGATAGTGAGATGATATAGGGAACACTACTCTAATTTATTCCTAGTCGAGTATTAACATTCAGGGACAATGTTAATACAATAAGACTAGCATGTAGGTCAGCTCGATGACTTGATCTCACAAGTCATGGATATAGAGATATCAAGCTGACACATGGGTATGTATTAGAGAATGTATACTGAATGACCCGCCATGAGAAAGTATCATGGATCGTTATATGAGTGTCATATACTTCCTCATGTGGCTATTAGTATGACTATTAGTCCTTAGACCTGAAGTCACCATGGATCCCTACATAAGGAGTTATGTACTTTGGTTTCGTCAAACGTCACCCGTAACAGGGTGGACTATAAAGGCGATTACTGGGTATGTAACAAATTATGCAGAGGGATGTGAGTGATGTAGATGGGATCTATCCTTCCCATATGACAGGAGCGACATCAATATTCTTGATAGAGTTAGACCACGAAGTGCATGGCCATGCCCAAATGAGTCAACATTAGATGTTGAGCTCATTTGATCGAGTGAGTCTACTTGGAGTTCAAGATTTAGATTGATTAGAGGATGACACGGTCTATGCCTCATATTGATGAATCTAGATGTCTAGGATAGAAGGACAATGTCACATATTGTGAGAAGTCACAATTAGTAGTCACAAGGTGATATTGGATCTCGACATTTCTTGTAACTTGGGTAGCAATGATGTATTGCTAGATGCCGCTCATTGCTTATGTTTCTAAAGGAGTTTAGAAACATTGCCAACGTTACAAGAACCTATTGGGTCACACACAAAGAACAAGTGGATGGAGATTAGGTTCATATGATGAACCAATTGGATTAGGTTCATATGATGCACCAAAGTTTGGATTCAAATTAGACTTATTGAGTTAGACTCAATTAGATTCAATTGTTGAATAAGTCTAATTTAAATTTGATTCATTGAGTCAATTTATATTAATGAATTGAGATTCATTAAATTGAAATTGACTTGAATCAAAGGTTGGATTTGACTCAACAAGGAAGAAATTGGTCAATTTTGACTTGACCAAATAGAATTTGAAACATCAAGTTTGACTTGATGTATTGCCACATCATAAGGATGACTCATCCTTGCCACATCACCTCCACCTCATGAGGTATGCCACCTCATGGGGGTTACACTCTTCCCTTGGGTTTTAATGTGGCCGGCCACATTAATTAAGGGAGTTACATTGTGTGGTCGGCCACACTAATGTTGTGAGGTGTTTTGATTTTGTGTATTGATGTGTGCATTCATTCTATCTTCTTCTTCCTTGCTTCTCCCCTCTCTTGTGTGGTGGTTGCCGTGACTTCCATGGTGAGGAGAAGATGGTTGAGTGAATCCAAGAGCAAAGGAAGAGTGAAGGTCACAAAGGAAGGATACTACTAGTGAGTGTATAAGATTTCTTTTATACCTTCTTTCTTTTCTTCCTTTCCAATCCCATTCCAGAGCTCTAGAAAGTGCTAGCACACTTGGGGCTCTCTTCTCCATCCTTTGAGTGTGGGAGACACTCCTTGTTCGTGTGGATATCACTAGAGAAGTATCTACCTTGATACTTTGGAGATCCGACAAGTACCTTGGACGAGCGGAATATTGCAAGGGCACGCATCGAAGGTAAAATGGTTTTTCCTTTGTAGATCTACTGTAGATCGTAATATAAAACTCGTATTTGTGTTTTCGAAATTTTTCCTTGCACGGATCTACGGCTTTGGGTGATTCAGGGTTTCCGCGACACGAAAAGCGGTTTTCGCGGCCCGAAAAACCTAACAAGATCTAGTCAGATCATGATGGAAAAGTAAATGAAAAAGCCACTTCCCCCCTCAAGCCCTAGAGTTTTGCAACTAGAGCCACCCAGCTTAGCCTGTAACGCCCGCCCCTTCCGGGGGCGCTAAGGCTACCCTAAGGGACGGGGTTACTTACACCTACCTAACATACATGTGCATATGATCTCATGGCAGCGGAAGATATTTATTTAAAATTTTCTTTCTATTTTATCATATGCATCTTGTTTTTTTTTAACGTGGCATGTGAACCATAAATCATACTAATATTCATGCATAACTTAACCTATTTTTGCTACTTGAACATGAATCATGATCTTATAAATCTACTGACATGAAATAAGACATCATAAATGCATAACATACTAATTCAAGTTATCATCATAAACATAAGGTCCAAACTTAGTTTACATGCACAATTCAACCAAATCAAGTTTTAAAACTAAAATAGATCTATCCACCATGCCACTTCCACACAGACTCCCTGCCTTTCCTGCTGCTCCCCTTAGTTCATCCATTCCTTGCCTTTCTCTGCAGTACAAGGAAACATAAAAACTATAAGCCCTAAGGCTTAGTAAGTGTTGGGGATCGGACGACCGGCTTGAAGGGGGGTTAGATAGACGGCGCCCCCAAATCCTTGCTCTCTACACTATTGTTAGCTTGCGCAGTGGAAATACAAACAAAACAAACAAGCTAAACTAAAACTAAGACAAGAAAGAATGCAAACCAGACTACACGATCGTTTACGTGGTTCGGAGATAACTTGCTCCTACTCCACGGTTGTCCGTAAGGTGGACGATCCCTCAATCCATCGGTGGATTAATCCCCGGAAACTCTGGCTAGCACAATCCTCCTTGTCGGTGGAGAAACCTCGCCACAACTCGATCAAGAGCACTTGGATTGCTAGGGCACTAGTTGACTACTAATTAGAGGTTACCCACAACTAATTTCGTCAACCTCAACCAAGCTCTCAAGGCTTGGTTATATAGGCCACGGGTTAGAAAACCCCGCCTACCAGTCGACTGCTAAAACATGCAGTCGACTGCCCTCTGTGGAAATTCGACCATTACATCCCAACGGCTCGATTCCACACTAACCGAGCGAATAGAGACATTCTGTTTGCTGCCAATCGACTGCCCCATTCGATTGCACCAGTCGACTGCTAAAACATGCAGTTGACTGCTACAGTACTGCTATAGTAGCGCTATATTACTGCTACAGTAAAACCCTAAAACTAGGATTTTACTCCGAGTACAATCTCTCATGCACTCGTACCCTCACCCTTATGACTCATTTGACGCTTCATTTGCAGCTTTGACCTCTTGCCTTCAAGTCTACTTCCTTTGGCTCTCGTCCCTCGGATGCATTCAAGCCCGTGGCTCATCTCCAATGCCATCCTTCGCGTATGCCTCGAAGTTGCTTCCCTCGGCCCTTGTCCTCGCTGCCTTGTCCACGGTCCCTCGGATGCTCCATCCTTCACCGGACCCGAAGGCATCAACCCGAGTCACATGTGTATCCTGCAAACCTGCACAACTCAAATACACATATCAAATATAAGGGTAAATCTAACTTAAACCCGTTGCCCAAACACCAAAACACATGGTCCCGCGGACCATCGGGATTGCTCCAACAATCTCCCCCTTTTTGGTGTTTGGCAATACATTTAAGTTAGGGAAAACATATAGCAAATAAACATGCTAAAACAAATTGACTTACGTTGCCAATGCTACACACTTGGACTTACACCGCCGAATAGACTTACGATGTCAAGGCTACACACTTGGACTTACAACGCCGAATGGACTTACGTTGCAAATGCTACACACTTGGACTTACACTGCCGAATGGACTTACGATGCCAAGGCTACACATTTGGACTTACAACGTCGAATGGACTTACGATGCCAAGGCTACACACTTGGACTTACACTTCCGAATGGAAAAAAATAATGCAACATGCATTTGAACCTATCCCAAGGCTCCCCCTACACCTATGCTCCCCAATGAGCTAGGATTTTCACAACAGGCTTTTTAAGAACCTATCCCAAGGCTCCCCTACACCTATGCTCCCCAATGAGCTAGGATTTTTACAACGGGTTTTTTAAGAACCTATCCCAAGGCTCCCCCTACGCAAAGGTACTTTCAGGTTTTCCCAACTAAACCTTACTTCTCCCCCTTTGCCTAACATCCAAAAAGTCCAACAATATCCCAATTGTTGAAAACTTGTCATTCCAATTGACCTTAAACTCGTGTGTTTATCCCCCATGGATTTCATACACTTGTATGAGTTGACTTGGTCAAAATTCAGTGCTGAAGACAATTTCAGACTGGTATCAGTCGACTGCAAGAAGTACTAGTCGACTGGTCACCACTAGCTGAGCGAACAGAATGCTTCTGTTCGCTGCCAGTCGACTGCTAAAAGCATTCTGTTCACTGCCAATCGACTGCAACTTTTAGCAGTCGACTGCACCCAGTCGACTGCTAGTTTTAGCAGTCGACTGGCACAGTTTTTCAGCCATTTTCAGTATTTCTGACCCAATTTCAGAAATGCACCAATAATTTCACAGACCTCCAAAAATCCCTAAATTTTGTGGAGAGGTCTGTTTTACCCATGTCTACTTGGGAAAAATACATTCAAAAATGTATCTATAACCAATCCTAAGATTGATACAAAACTCAAAACTAGCTAAATGGTTCAATTTAACCTTAACCTAAAGTCCTAGTTTTGGCTTCCTCTTGATGTATTTGCCCATACTAACCCATAATGCATCTCTAGCATTGGTTTATATGGCATCTATACATCCAAAACCAATTATCATGCTATATGACCCCAATGTCATATTTCCAAGCATGAAACACAATCCATGTGTGTCAATTCCCTAGGTTTAAGACTCAAGTCCGTCTCCAAACCACTTGACACAATCCATGACCCAACCTAAACTCCCAAGTAAAACCCACCGGAGATCCATTGGCCATGGGGCCCAGATTGACTCTTAGAGCTCCCCCTAGAACTCTTTGCCTTAGCCACCTCCCTAGTGTTAGGACCTTCGGATAGCGGCTAGAGAGGGGGGTGTGAATAGCCGACCCCAAATTCTCGTTTCTTCCTACAATTTGAGTTAGCGCAGCGGAAATAAAAGATAGAAACGAAAATGGAGAAGATCAAACCTCAAACGCGACGATATAATGAGGTTCGGAGATGATACTCCTACTCCTCGGCGTGTCCGTAAGGTGGACGAATCCTATCAATCCGTCGGTGGATGAGACCCCGGAAAATCGGCTAATAAAAACTCCTTCTGGGTGGAGAAACCTCTTCACAATCTCTCTTGCAATAGCAAGATCGGAGTAGAAAGATAAAGCAAGAAGACAAGAACAATATGAATGTAAAAACACTAGTTTTCTTGCCTACTCGTCGACTGGAGATGAAGCAACCACTTCAACAGCAGCAACTGATGTCCAGTCGAGGGAAGCTCACACGAAGCTTCAGGGAGAGCTCAGCAGAGCTCAGATCGCAAGGAGGAAGAAGAGTCAGTATTTTTCACTGTTGATACAAAGGCCCCTAATATCCTGAACCTGCGAAGAAGACAAAGAAGAAAAGAAATCTAGCCGTTGTGACTCAACGGCTAGACCTGGACCGATCAGGCTCCACCCTGATCGGTCCAGGGAGGATCTGATCGGTCAGGGGACCGATCAGGCTCTAGGGTGATCGGTCCCCAGACCGATCCCAACTCTCTCATAAAGAGTGGTTCCCGAAGCCTGATCGGTCTGTGGACCAATCAGGCCCTAGGCTGATCGGTCCCCAGACCGATCCCAACTCTCACAGAGAGTTGGTTGCCAGAGCCCTGATCGGTCTGTGGACAGATCAGGCCATTCCTTCTCCCAATCTGTTTGGTTACTGATCGGTCACCAGATCGATCAGATGACCCAGTGTATCACTGGATCGTTCAGTAGACCGATCCAATTTCCCAGCCTTAAACCCTAAAGCCTTCCTGATCTAGAGAACGAGCTACCGAGCCCTCTCTGACCTAGTCCGGAGAACGAGCTACCGAGCCCTCTCTGACCTAGTCCGGAGAATGAGCTACCGAGCCCTCTCCGACTTCCACGTCCGGTTCAGAGAACGAGCTACCGATCCCTCTCTGACCTAGTCCAGAGAACGAGCTACCGAGCCCTCTCCGACTCCATCCAGTCCAGAGAACGAGCTACCGAGCCCTCTCTGACCTAGTCCGGAGAACGAGCTACCAAGCCCTCTCCAACTTCGTCCGGTCCAGAGAACGAGCTACCGAGCCCTCTCTGACCTAGTCCGGAGAATGAGCTATCGAGCCCTCTCCGACTTCCCATGCCAAGCTTCCATACTTGGACTTTTCCCCGTGCCATGCTCCCTGCTTGGACTTTTCCGTTCCAAGTCTCCATACTTGGACTTTTCCCGTGCCAAGCTCACTGCTTGGACTTTTCCGTGCCAAGTCTCCATACTTGGACTTTTCTCGTGTCTGGTCAACTCAAGTCGGGTCAACCAGGTCAACCTTGACCAAAGGTTGCACCGACAATCCCCCAAGTTCCTATTCTTGTCAAACATCAAAATATAACTTCTCCATTCTTGTCAAACATCAAAATATACCTCGAGTCAGGTCAACTCGAGTCGGGTCACCCAGGTCAACCTTGACCTAAGGTTGCACCAACAATCTCCCCCTTTTTGATGTTTGACAAAAAACCATAATCAAGTTAGGTTAACCCGATAACCTAACTCAGGTTTTCCAATAGTTCTCCAATGTTCTTCCTCGAACATTCTCTGAACTTTCTCCCCAAACTCCAATGTTCTTCCTTGAACATTCTCTAGACATTCTCCCCCTTTTTGACACACATCAAAAAGAGTGAATCAAGGTCAAGAGTTTCTTCCTAATGAAAGTCTCATACCTTTCATTGAAACCCTTAATTTCCCCCTTGATACTAAAATCCACAGTCAACTTAATGATAATCCCATATCACTCATCCTCAAAAATCTTGACGAGTAAAAACTCCCCCTAAAGGTCAACTCCTCCTTAACCATAGTACCAACAATGTCTTGGAGAGTTTCAAGCCTTTAGAAATCTAAAACACCAACTTTCATAGCTGAAATTTCAGACAACAGTCGAAAATCAGCATTTTGGCACGCTCTGATCGGTCACCAGATCGATCAGGACTTCACTGGATCGGTCACCAAACCGATCCACAATTCCCTGGATCGGTCCAATGACCGATCTAGACTTCCCTGGACCAATCAGGATCCTCTCTGATCGGTCCACAACTCTCTGATAAAAATTTCTGATTTTTCTCCTGAAATTCAGAAACCCCTAAAAATTACAGAAAATTTTAAAAAATTTAAAATTTTGAGGATACATTCCTCATAACATATATTATCATGGAAAAATAGTTTTCTATGAAAATAACTTCCATTTTTTAATCTTGATACAAAGTTTGAAAGACTTTGAAATAGCTCAAGGTTAATCCATCTTTGTATCAACTTGCTCAATGATGAATGCTATCACTAGAAAAGCTTCATCAAGGTTTTACAAATCAATTTTGAAATGATTTTAAACCATTTAATTTAGGACCACAATCTTAGGACTAAATGTACATGACTTGTACACAAGTTTTCCCTATGATCCTCAAATTCGAATTAGGCTCATCTAGGTACAAGAACTATACACCTTGATCCTAACTCATAATCCTAATATCTCACACACATCTAAGGTGTATCAAACACATCCAAGTCAATTTTGATGTGAGATATGGGTTTAGGTCATCTTAAGCTAAGTTCTCATGCATTTTCTAAACAACAATTAGATCTCCATATCAAATTGTGTTCTTAAATCAAATTAATTGATCATAAATGCAAGAGATGATGACATGGCATAAAATAATATCATAAGTGGAAACATGTGCCAATGTCATGATGTCATGGCATAAAGTATGAAACTTAAATAAGGCATGATATATAACTAACCTAAGCATTATCATGACATTTCAAATGATAATAAAATAAATATGATGTCATGACATGGCATATGACAAACAATGTATGGCAAATAACATATAAAGGTATAGAAAATACCTAATTCTAGCCTTAGTTGCCATTTTTGATAATTTTGATCATTTTACCATAAATTCTATATTCCTAAGTGTAATAGACCTAAAATCATATACTAAAGATTTTTAGATCACTATGTGCCAATTAGATTGACCCTAGAAAACTCCTCAAATGTGGTTGGCACATCCTAATCACCTAAGGAATAATTTTTAATTTCATTTTCAAGGCTTGATTACACCTTGAAAATCCCTAAAATGCCACCTTTTTCCATGAGTAGGTTAACTACCTATCCAATTAAGGTTGGCACACCCTAAACCATCTAGCGTGAAGGAATCACGCTCCTAGGAACCCAATACCTATTTGAGCTCATTGGGTTCAGTAAATATTCACTAGGGATGACTTCCCTAGCAACCCTCCTAATGCCCCTCCTAGGCTTTAAAGCCTTGGTCATTTGGGACTCATTAAGATCAACTCTAGGGGTGACTCCCCTTGTGACCTTGGTGATGGTCTTCTTAGCCCTAGGTCTTGTTCCATAATCGAATGGAACATTATGATAAGCGGGCTTGACCACTTGAGACTTAGGTTTGTGACCCAAACCTCTCATGTCCTTGGGCTTTAATTTTTGACCCTTAGACCCTAGAGTTGACTTCTCCAAATTCTTAAGAGCCTTTTATAAAGTGTCAAGTCTTGACCTCAAGACTTGATTTTCCCTCTTTAATACCACAAGCTTTAATTTGTAATTTTTCTTTGAGGTATTCCTAGGCATATGTCTAGTTGTTTTGGGATTCCTATCTAGGTTTTCCTTAACCTTAGATGAGTTAACTCTAGGGTTGGCATTTCTAGCATTGTCCTTATCTAGGCTAACATGTTTGGCACCTAAGCACATGTATCCGTTTCTATGGTTATCATGCTTATCATTATTGACAATTGCAATAAAACTACTAGTATGTGTCTTATTAGAATTGCAAGAATGTGCCTTAAAGGATACCTTAGGGTTTGCCTTAGCTCCCCCCATAGATGTGCTTGGTCTCTTGTCCTTGTGAGATTGCCTCCCCCTTGGACATTGACTCCTATAATGTCCCCTTTGCTTGCATTGGAAGCACACCACGTGCTCCTTGCCTTTGCGTATCGGGACTCCGGCTTCCTTGACCTTTGGCGCCGGTGGAGTCTTCCTAATCCTCTTTGGACATTTACTCTTGTAATGCCCATATTCCCTACACTCAAAGCACATTATATGTAATTTACTTGAAATTAAGTTGCTTGAGTTACCTAGGGTTGAGGATGGATATAAGCTCTCTCCTTCATCCCTTCCGGAGGTAGAGGCTTCTTCTTCTTGCTCCAGTTTTGAAGAAGAACTCTCCTCCTCTTCTTCCTTAGATGTTGAGTAGCCCTCAACTTCTAATTCCATACCTCCATGATGTGAGCTACTTGGCTCACTTGACTCCTCTTCATGACTTGAATTGGAGCTCTCCTCATGGAACTTAGTCAAGTTGTTCCACAACTCCTTGGCATTGTTGTATCCACCTATCTTACACAAGATATCATTAGGTAATGAAAATTCAAAGATTTTCGTTACCTCGTCGTTGATTATGGATTGGTGGATTTGTTCCTTCGTCCAATTCTTCTTCTCGAGAGGTTCTCCTTCTTTATCCACAGGAGGAATAAAACCTACTTGTACACAATTCCAATTTACTAGGTTAGCCATAAGAAAATACTTCATTCTTACCTTCCAATACGCGAAGTCGTCGCGATCGTAGAAGGGTGGAATCGTGACGTCTTCTCCAAGTTGATCCATTCTCTAGCTCGTGCTCCCCCGGGTGTTAATCCGACGAAGAGCGACCTCGCTCAGATACCACTTGTTAGGACCTTCGGATAATGGCTAGAGAGGGGGGTGTGAATAGCCGACCCCAAATTCTCATTTCTTCCTACAATTTGAGTTAGCACAGCGGAAATTAAAGATAGAAACGAAAATGGAGAAGATCAAACCTCAAACGCGACAATATAACGAGATTCGGAGATGATACTCCTACTCCTCGGCGTGTCCGTAAGGTGGACGAATCCTATCAATCCGTCGGTGGATGAGACCCCAGAAAACCGGCTAATAAAAACTCCTTCTGGGTGGAGAAACCTCGCCACAATCTCTCTTGCAACAGCAAGATCGGAGTACAAAGATAAAGCAAGAACACAAGAACAATATGAATGTAAAAACACTAGTTTGCTTGTCTTCTCGTCGACTGGTGATGAAGCAACCACTTCAGCAGCAGCAACTGATGTTCGTGAGGAAGAAGAGTCAGTATTTTTCACTGTTGATGCAAAGGCCCTTTATATCCTGAACCTGCGAAAAAGACAAAGAAGAAAAGAAATCTAGCCGTTGTGACTCAACGGCTAGACCTGGACCGATCAGGCTCCACCCTGATCGGTCCAGGGAGGATTTGATCGGTCAGGGGACCGATCAGGCCCTCGGGTGATCGATCCCCAGACCGATCCCAACTCTCTCACAGAGAGTGGTTCCCGAAGCCTGATTGGTCTGTGGACTGATCAGGCCCTAGGCTGATCGGTCCCCAGACCGATCCCAACTCTCACAGAGAGTTGGTTGCCAGAGCCCTGATCAGTCTGTGGACCGATCAGGCCATTCCTTCTCCCAATCTGTTTGATTACTGATCGGTCACCAGATCGATCTGATGACCCAGTGTATCACTGGATCGGTCAGCAGACCGATCTAATTTCCCAGCCTTAAACCCTAAAGCCTTCCTGATCTAGAGAACGAGCTACCGAGCCCTCTCTGACCTAGTCCGGAGAACGAGCTACCGAGCCCTCTCTGACCTAGTCCGGAGAACGAGCTACCGAGCCCTCTCCGACTTCCACGTCCGGTCCAGAGAACGAGCTACCAAGCCCTCTCTGACCTAGTCCGGAGAACGAGCTACCGAGCCCTCTCCGACTCCATCCAGTCCAGAGAACGAGCTACCGAGCCCTCTCTGACCTAGTCCGGAGAACGAGCTACCGAGCCCTCTCCGAATTCGTCTGGTCCAAAGAACGAGCTACCGAGCCCTCTCGGACCTAGTTCGGAGAATGAGCTACCGAGCCCTCTCCGACTTCCCATGCCAAGCTTCCATACTTGGACTTTTCCCCGTGCCATGCTCCCTGCTTGGACTTTTCCGTGCCAAGTCTCCATACTTGGACTTTTCCCGTGCCAAGCTCCCTGCTTGGACTTTTCCATGCCAAGTCTCCATACTTGGACTTTTCCCGTGTCTGGTCAACTCAAGTCGGGTCAACCAGGTCAACCTTGACCAAAGGTTGCACCGACAATCCCCCAAGTTCCTATTCTTGTCAAACATCAAAATATAACTTCTCCATTCTTGTCAAATATCAAAATATACCTCGAGTCAGGTCAACTCGAGTCGGGTCACCCAGGTCAACCTTGACCTAACGTTGCACCAACACCTAGGTGACTCATCCACAATGGCTAGGCCACATCGGTCCACCCCCGGTGACACTTAGCCTACAAACATAACTTTCTTAACCTTGGACACTTTGTCCTTGGTTAATTTTTCCTTACCTTTAAATGGCTTTCCCTTGTCATTTATTGGTTTCTCCTTGCCATAGTCATATGCCACCCTAGCATAAGACTTTCCCTTAGCATTGGAGCCACTAGATCGGTATCCCAAACCCGATCTATCATTGTTGGGTCTTTGGCTACCCAACACCATACCTAAACCCTTAGATCTAACATTGAATCTTTCTAGGGTTTTCTCCAATTTATCAAGCTTTGCCTTCAAAGCTTGATTTTTCCTCTCTAAGTTCCTAAACCTAGAGTCAACATGTCCACCATGGACATTCCTAGACCTACCCTTTCTAGGCATATGTCTCCCCTTCTTGGGATTAATGCCTTGGGTCTCCTTAGGTCTACCATTTCTAGATTTTTCATGAATGGGTCTCCTAGGGTTTTGATCTACAATTACCCTACTCCTATCATGATATTTGAAACCAAAATTTTGCATGGGCATATAATGATTAACATTATTTTTCCTAACATTCATGGGAACATAATAATTTGAATTTGAATTACACTTCAAATTAGGGTATACCTCCCTTACCCTTGAAGCTCCCCCTTGACTTAAGCTCCTCTTCTTCTTCTCCCACTTCTTTAGATGCTCCAACTTCTTGAACTCTCCCTTCCTTGAGCATCTTGTGTGGTAGTGTCCAAGTTCTCCACACGTGAAGCATCTAATGTGCTTCTTCTCCTTCTTCTTCCTACAACTCAAATTAGATTCTAAAGAGATTGAATTGAGTTTAGGAGATACCTCTTTCTTACCCATAGGACATCTACTCTTGTAGTGTCCCTTCTCATTGCACCCGAAACAAATGATGTGATCTTTTGACTTTGCTTCGGTGGAGGTGCTCACTAGGTTGACTTCTTCCAAGATTTCTTCTTCTTCTTCTTCACTTGTCTTGGATTCTTCTTCAACCATTGAGGATGTAGATGCTATATCTTCCTCATCCACACTTGTGGATGAACTTTCTTTATCCTTTTCCTCAAATGTGACCAAATTTACTTCCTCTTCTTCTTTTGATGTTGAATTAGTCTCCACATCCGATTGGTCCTTCTTCTCCTCTTGGACCACTTCATCACTTTCTTTGGATTTTTCTTCTTCTTCTTGTGTAAGCAAAAATTCCTCCCATGGTAATTTCTTCACTTTGCTCCATAATTCATGGGTGTTCTCATATTTACCTACACCACTTATCATATTAGGAGGCAATAAATCAATTAAAATTGATATTACCTTTGAGTTTGCCTCCGATCGTGAGGTTTGCTCCTCCGTCCAATGTCGTGTTCGAAGCTTCTTTCTTTTCTTGTCCTTTGGGACTTTGAATGGCTCCTTTACCACCATCATGGTGTCCCAATCCGTGTTGAAGAAGATCTCCATCTTCATCATCCAATAGGTGATGTCCCCAAGGCTTCCTCCTTCAAACTTTAGAGGTTCAATCAAGCCGGTCATCTTTTGCCTCCTTGGTGGTTAGTCCAATAGAGAACGTCCTCGCTCTGATACCACTTGTTGGGGATCGGGCGGCCGGCTTGAAGGGGGGTTAGATAGACGGCGCCCCCAAATCCTTGCTCTCTACACTATTGTTAGCTTGCGCAGCGGAAATACAAATAAAACAAACAAGCTAAACTAAAACTAAGACAAGAAAGAATGCAAACCAGGCTACACGATCGTTTATGTGGTTCGGAGATAACTTGCTCATACTCCACGGCTGTCCGTAAGGTGGACGATCCCTCAATCCGTCGGTGGATTAATCCCCGGAAACTCCAGCTAGCACAATCCTCCTTGTCGGTGGAGAAACCTTGCCACAACTCGATCAAGAGAACTTGGATTGCTAGGGCACTAGTTGACTACTAATTAGAGGTTACCCACCACTAATTTTGTCAACCTCAACCAAGCTCTCAAGGCTTGGTTATATAGGCCAAGGGTTGGAAAACCCCGCCTACCAGTCGACTGCTGAAACATGCAGTCGACTGCCCTCTGTGGAAATTCGACCGTTACATCTCAACGGCTCGATTCCACACTAACCGAGCGAACAGAGACATTTTGTTCGCTGCCAGTCGACTGCCCCAGTCGACTGCACCAGTCGACTGCACCAGTCGACTGCTAAAACATGCAGTCGACTGCTACAGTACTGCTACAATAGCGCTACAGTGATGCTACAGTAGCGCTACATTACTGCTATAGTAAAACCCTAAAACTAGGATTTTACTCCGAGTACAATCTCTCATGCACTCGTACCCTCACCCTTATGACTTATTTGACGCTTCATTTGCAGCTTTAACCTCTTGCCTTCAAGCCTACTTCCTTTGGCTCTCGTCCCTCGGATGCATTCAAGCCCACGGCTCATCCCCAATGCCATCCTTCGCGTATGCCTCGAAGTCGCTTCCCTCGGCCCTTGTCCTCGCTGCCTTGTCCACGGTCCCTCGGATGCTCCATCCTTCACCGGACCCGAAGCCATCAACCCGAGTCACATGTGTATCCTGCAAACCTGCACAACTCAAATACACATATCAAATACAAGGGTGAACCTAACTTAAACCCTTTGCCCAAACACCAAAACACATGGTCCCGCGGACATCGGGATTGCTCCAACAGTAAGTTCCTTTCCTACTCATAAAACCATAAATCATACGTACACATAAAACATATCATAGTATGTGAAAACATAACATAACCATATCATAGCATGTGAGAACATAACATAAAACATATCATAGCCTGTGAGAACATATCATGAAACATATCATAGCATGTGAGGACATAACATGAAACATATCATAACATATGAGTACATAACATGAACTAATAACATGATCATCCAAGCATCATAAACATGATCTCAAAAGTATCTTTAATAAGTGCGAAGGGAATCATATAAGATGTACATGTAGATGCAAGATGTTCCTTTGAAAATATGCATAATGAAATGAACATATGCAACATGTTTTTTTTTTAAATTTTTTTCATATCATATACATACTTGAACATAATATCAACATAAGGGTCCGGCTTGTACCACATACATACATAAATGCGCGCAATCCCTAGGACAGGGTAGCTAGCCCCGAACCTACTAGGGATCTAGGTCCGTTCATAGTCCGTCGACCTAGGGGCGTACTAAGGAGCTCATCCCTTTTTACGAGGCTCGTTTCATAGACCATCGACCCCGGGGCGCTTATGGAGCCCACCCTTGGTACAAGCCATACAAAAAGTAAAATAGCATGTCATACATATCATGTATCATGTTTCTTATCATGTCATCATACATATCATGTTCTTGTCTTATCATACATGTCATATCATGAAGAGAGCTCTTGATCCCAACTTAAAGGAAACATCTCTTAGGCTTTTCTTCTTACATAAGCCTTTCATAACATATCTCATAAACCATAACATGTTCTTATCATAACATAGAGCATAGCATGTTACATGAACATAGCATTTATCATGTCATGAAGCATAGCATATCATCTCATGAAACTTAGCATATATCATATCATGAAGCATAGCATAGCATATCATGAAGCATAGCATATATCATATCATGAAGTATAGCCTATATCATTCCATGAAACATAGCATATCATATCATGAAATCATAACATATAACATATCATGAAGCATAGCATATCGTATCATGAAGCATAACATATATCATATCATGAAGTATAGCCTATATCATTCCATGAAACATAGCATACCATATCATGAAATCATAGCATATAACATATCATGAAGTATAGCATATCATATCATGAAGCATGGAAACTTAAACTAACCATATATCAAGAATCATACATTATGAGGAAACATAAGCATGCATAGTTAGATTCAAAACCTTTCCCCAAACCTATTCTTTCAATCTTGGCCGAAACCTTACTAGCATGAATTCTAAACTTTGGCCACCATAAGAAGCATGAAAGTTCAACCAACTATAGATAAATAATCATACATCATAAAGAAGCATAAATAAGCATGGTTAAATTTCAAGACCTTGCTCTAAGCTCATATACTTGCTTGGCCGAACCCTAAGGTGAGATTCTAAGATTCATTTGTACAACATGTAGCATGAAAACTTATCTAATCTCATACAAAAGATCATACAACATGTAGAAACATAACTAAACATAATTAGGTTAGAAAAACTTAGTTCTAAGCTTACATTCTACCTTGGCCGAAACCTACAAGTAGGGTTTCAAGTCTTCTAGTGCAACATGTAACCTAAAGTCTTAACCTAACTTCACACAAGGTATCATACCTCATGAATGAACATAATCAAGCATGTTTAGGTTTTAAATTTTGGCCCTAAGCCTCATATCTTATCTTGGCCGAAACTTCACTAGGGTTTTCATTTCTTTTTTTTATATATATATAACATGAAGCATAAAAAAATCTAAGCTATCAACACATAATAGTTCATTCATCATGAGGAAGCATAAACAACATATTATCATTGAAATTTCAAAAAAAACCTTGCTCTAAATTTCATTCCTATTCTTGGCCGAAACTTGAAGATAAACTTCTCCTAATTTTATACAACATGGAGCATGAAAACCTAAGCTATCAACATATATGAAAGTCTAACAAATTTAGGAGCATAAACAATATGTTTCCTTTTTAAAGCTTTGCCCTCAACCCTGTAACTCATCTTGGCCGAAACATTAGGTTAGGGTTCTTAAACTTTTTAATATCATATGAAGTATTAAACTTAGCTAACAACATGTAAAATATCCTATATCAGGAAGGAGCATAGACAAACATGTTACCAAAAGAAATTTTGCTCTAAACCTTCTCTTTTTGTCTTGGCCGAAACTTCAAGGTAAGGTTCTAGATTCTTTTTTTTTTGTACAACATAAAGCATAACTTGTAGACTTGTTTATCCTAAGTGACCACCAATCTATCTTGGCCGAAACTTGCAAGGAGATCTCTAAGGTTTCAAAAAAAAACATTTACATACAAGGAAAATCGATAACTACTTGTACTGCAGTGAGGGGATACTCACATCCTCTCGCTTAATTTCCTAGAAGAAGAAGTCCTTGGTTGTGAAGTTTTTCCTAGAGAGCTTGCTTCTTGCTTGGTTCGGCAATGGTGAGGGAGAGAAGAGGGTTTCGGTGGAGAGGAGGAGAGAGGAGGAAGAGAGCAAAATGAATGTTTTCATTCATTTTCTCTTTTTAATCCAAATGAAAAGAAGAAGGGAAAATGAGTTTTTCCTTCTCTTTTCTTTAACTTATCCCTTAATGAAAAGAGAAAGCAAGAATCATCTTTTCACCTGAGAGGAAGAAGGCAACTCCAACTTCTCCTTCTAAATAAGAGAAACCTTTTCTTACTCTTAACTATATTGTCCCTTCTCTTCCTAACAAAACATTCTCTTGATTCATTGGTTATCACATACATGTATCTAGTAAGAGGTCCAAGGTTCAAACCTTGGTCATCTCTTTTTGGTTCTATTTTATTATTTTTGCAAATTTCCACATAAGGCCTATTTTTTAACCATGGTAAAAATATATAAACTTGCTAGATATCTGGTGTTAGCCATTTTCATGTCACGTGGCACATCAAATTAATTAAAATTGAAACTCATTAAAATTAATACAGGCATTGTAGCAACGAGTCTCAAGTCGTATTTTTTTCCAAGGGTTACTAATGAATGTGTGTGTGAACTCTAGATTTGATTCAAAATTGATTTCTCACATTGACAAAGTTATTAGGCATTCTCAGCAATCAAGAATCATAAAATCATTAATTGACCAAACTACATACAATCCTTAATTTCAATCACTTCAACAACCATTTCAAGAATTCATTCACAATAACATAGAATAGAAGTGGCAATCTAAACATCAAATTAAGCATCCAACACCTAAACAAGATGATAGTCACAAAGATTAAATTGCTAACTAAATCACAAAACTCTACAACCTGTTAGTATCAGAATCACAAAACTAATCAGAATTAGATCTAAGATTTGGGGTTTTAAAAGCAAGAAATTGAAATCAGACACACAAACTCTCAAATAGAAATTGAAATTGTAAATGAAGGTTTCAGATCTGAAGATCTGATTCGAGTTTGAGAACAATTCAAAGACACAACAAAGAAAAATAAAACCCTAAACACTCCACATCCCAAAACCGAAACCAAGCTTCATTCACCCTGCTGTGAAACAAAGGTGCATCGAAAACGTCCCCTCAACACCCAACAAACAATGTACAAGCTCCAACTATTACCAGGTGACGTTCACAGCTCTTGGAAACCTCCCCTTAAGCTCACACCCGACTGGTAATCTCATCAACCGAAGAACAAAGCTAAAATCCTGTGAATTGCGAAACTAATTCAATTAATCAGATCTACTTAGCTTTGCAGCAGAATGGATATCGGAACAGACTTAAAAACCTCAAGAAACCTCCCTTGAAGCATCTGTTGATTGCGAAAATTGCTGATCGAGAAAACTCCCTCTGCCAGGATCACGGCGATGAAACAGAATCCCAAACGCAACTGAAGAAACCTCCCTTCGGCCACTCTTTGATCTCGGAAGGTGAACGCCGAAGCTTGGAGATCGCCGTCGGTGAAGAATGATGCTCTCGGTGTAACGCCCGCCCTCCCTGCTACCCTAAGGGACGGGGCTACGATACTCTACGTATAAATTTTTTCTTTTTAAAACAGCGGAAGACTTAAAATAATTTTCATAGTTTTAATAAAAACTTTTCTTTTAAATTTCTTTTGAACTATACTACCACATGGCATCAAAATCATAACATCAAAACCAGTGGAACCATAATGTCAAGCCACACATGTTTAGTTATCACAAGTCATAAAATACCAATGCATAGTTCTTAAAAGAAACTTTAAGCAGGTTCTTAATTAGTTGCCTAGCCACCGCCACACACATCTTCGTTGCCCCTCCTGCTGCTCCTCTAGCTCATCCAACTTTTCCCTTTATCTGTGGTACAAGGAAAGTAAGCTGTGAGCACTCATGGCTCAGTAAGTTCCTTTCCTACTCACTAAAGCCAAAAATCAGCACATAATCAAGAATGCATCAACAAGTCATAATCTCAACTAATCATGGCATAACATAGCATTCTATTCAAGCATATCATGCATCATAATATAATCACAACTAGTCATAGCATATCAAGCATCACCATGACCGAAACATATACATAGTGCATTGCATAAAACATAGCTAGACATGGCATAACAAACAAGTATCATGGTATATCAAAGCATGGCCGAAACATGCATATCAAAGCATCATACTATGGCCGAAACATGTACATTAAGGCATCATCATATCTATGGCCGAAATCTATATATCAAGCATCAACAAGATCCATGGCCGAAACATGTCTATAAGGTATAGCATGAACATAACATAATCATACCTTATCATGGCATATCATAATCAAGAGCATAACATGAAACATAGCATAATCATAAGATGTATGCAATATGATTTTGGAAAACATGTATCCGAAAAACATGTGTATGTCTCATGATCTTTAAAACCATTTTCTTTTACATATATATATATATACTTGAAAGTAATCTCAACATAAGGGGGGATCCCGGCTATGTACCACTTACATATTGCGCGCAACCTTGTAGGTCTAAGGTAGCAAGTCTTGAACCCTACGAGGCAAACATACTAGGCCCTTAGTCCTAAGGGCACTTAGGAGCCCATCCCTAACGAGGTCCTTAGTCCCCGGGGCGCTTATGGAGCCCACCCTTGGTACAAGCCTCTCACAAAGAAAGTAAAGTACATGTCATACATATCATGTATCATAAAAGCATGCATCACTTAGGCACACATCATATCATAAAAGTATGCATCACTTAGGCATACATCATGTCATAAAAGTATGCATCACTTAGGCATACATCACATCATAAAAGTATGCATCACTTAGGCATACATCACTTCATAAAAGTATGCATCACTTAGGCATACATTACAGCATCAAATCATGCATTTTTAACCACATATCATAACATAAAGCATGCATTCTTTTAAACACTTAGCATATCATCAAAGCATGCATATATTAACCACATATCACATTCTAAAGCATGCACATTTTTAAGCACTTAACATATCATCAAAGCATGCATATATTAACCACATATCACATTTTAAAGCATGCACATTTTTAAGCACTTAACATATCATCAAGCATGCATATATTAACCACATATCACATTTTAAAGCATGCACATTTTTAAGCACTTAACATATCATCAAGGCATGCATTTTTAACCACATATCATATCATAAAACATGCATGTCTCTAAGCACGTATCATATCATAAAAGCATGCATATTTCTTAAGCACATATCATATCATGAAAGCATGCATATCTCATATCATAAGTCATAAGTCACAAGCATACATATTAAGCATAAATGTGTATCTTGTGAATATCCTATCATAGGAAACATGGTATCATATTTATCTTGGTTGTAAGCTTCCTAAACCCTTGTGGCCGAAACCCTTTAGAGCTCAATTTAGGTTAAACACAACATCCAAGCATGTGGCACCTAAATTATCATCATAACATTTTCATAGGAAACATTATAACCATGATTAACTTAATTTCTAAGTTCCTCAAGTCCCTAATTTCATATGGCCGAAACCTTAAGGTGTGAAACAAGGTTCCATATGACATAAAAGTATGGACAACTTTAAATCATATCTATAACATTTTTACCAAGGAACAAGGTAAACACATTTGACACATTTGAATTAGTTCCTAAGTTCTTTAAGCTCTTAACATATGTCATGGCCGAAATTTAACAAGTTCTCATTAGGGCTACAAACAAGCATACAAGCATGTGAACTTGGACTAACATTATATATAAATTCATACAAGGCATCATACAATAGTTATGGCCGAAACATACCCTAGCATCATTTTAGGTCATAAAACAACATATAGCAATTGCACCTTGGCTTTCTACTTATCATATTTCATGTAGAGTGACATGAGCATATTTAATTTAAGTCCTAGGGTTTCTAGGGCATCTAAACCTTCATGACCGAAACATTCAAGGGTTCATTTAGGTCATGGAAAAATCATACAAGCATGTGAAACAATCAACACATTATCCTATTTTCATAAGAAGTACTTTTAACACATTTGGTTTCATTTCTAAGGCCTCTAGGTCTTTTTAACCCTACTTGGCCGAAACTCACAGAATATAAACTTGTTTCAAATAGCCTAAAAGCATGAGAATTTATACAAGTTTCATAGCATGTATAAGGACAAGCATAATGAGTATACATATGAATTGTGTCTTAGGCTTTCTAGGTTTCTTTTTCTCTTTTTCTTTTATTTTCTTCTCATGGCCGAAACCTACCATTGTTTAGCTAGGTTCTTAAGTGGCCTAAAGCATGAAAACCCTAAGTAAATTTCATGGCAAAAGTTACTAAAAAAAACATATATATAAATTGGTTCATGAATAAGCTAGGACCCCTTGTGGTCATACATGTTATATGTCATGCAACTAATTTTTCTACACCCTAATCAAGAATGAGGGTATTAAACAACTTTCATATCTAAATAGTATAGAGGTCTTGAGCACATTAAAATTTTGTTTAAGCTTTTCTAAGCTATCCATCTCATCATGGCCGAAAACCCCTAAGAAGGAGTTCATGAAATTCTAGCAATATTCAAGCATACAAATCCTTTAAGATCTTTGTATTCTATCACATGAGCATGGTTATTTAAATTTAAAGGTCTTCCTAACCCTAAACCATTTCTTGGCCGAAACATATAAGAGGTTTTCTTTTAGTTTCAAATATCTTTTAAGCAAGAAAACTAATACAAGATCCTTAATATTTCATAGGGAGAATCTTGTACTAATTTGGTAGAACAATAATTTCCCTAGCCTCCTTAAAATATTTTTGGCCCAAATTCTAGGGTTAAGTACCCCACTGATCAAGTATCATATAGGTATAAAAACATGAAGAAAAACCCTTCTACATAGCATAGAAAATCTATCATGAAATGAAGACTAGTTTTAAACATCACTAGATTTTGAAAGCTCTTCTTGGCCGAATTTTCTCAAACTTGTTTCTAGGTTTTAAAATATTCATAAATTCCGAAAAAGCACATAAAAGCCTTGTACCACAGGTGAGGGGAAGCTTACATCCTTTTCGCTTGTGGATCTAAGGTATGGTGAAGAAGAAGTAGTCTCTTCTTCTAGTTCCTTTCCCTTAATTCCTTTGCTAAGTCCTCCTTGTATCTTAGGTTTTCTTAGGAGAAAACCTTGGCTTGGGGCCGAAAATGGAGGAGAGGGGAACTGAGGTTTCAGTGAGGGAGAGGAGAGAATGAGAAAAATGAGAGAAAATTGTTAGTTAGAGCCCTAGAGCCAATCATTTGATGATTGTATGGACTCATTGTATCATATTCTTGTATATTAATAAAGGAATTTGTTTGGTTATTATACTTATTTGTATTAGTGCCAAATAGACTAAGTATAATAGCGTCCTTGAGTAGAAGGTTCATACCTATATCAATCGATTAGTTGAATCGATAGTGAGATGATATAGGGAACACTACTCTAAATCATTCCTAGTCGAGTATTAACATTCAGGGACAATGTTAATACAATAAGACTAGCATGTAGGGCAGCTCGATGACTTGATCTTACAAGTCATGGATATAGAGATATCAAGCTGACACATGGGTATGCATTAGAGAATGTATACTGAATGACCCGTCATGAGAAAGTATCATGGATCGTTATATGAGTGTCATATACTTTCTCATGTGGCTATTAGTATGACTATTAGTCCTTTGACCTGAAGTCACCATGGATCCCTACATAAGGAGTTATGTACTTTGGTTTCGTCAAACGTCACCCGTAACAGGGTGGACTATAAAGGCGATTACTGGGTATATAACGAATTATGCAGAGGGATGTGAGTGATGTAGATGGGATCTATCCCTCCCATATGACGGGAGCGACATCGCTATTCTTGATAGAGTGAGACCACTAAGTGCATGGCCATGCCCAAATGAGTCAATATTAGATGTTGAGCTCATTTGATCGAGTGAGTCTACTTGGAGTTCAAGATTTAGATTGATTAGAGGATGACACGGTCTATGCCTCATATTGATCAATCTAGATGTCTAGGATAGAAAGACAATGTCACATGTTGTGAGGAGTCACAATTAGTAGTCACAAGGTGATGTCGGATCTCGACATTCTTGTAACTTGGGTAGTAATGATGTGTTGCTAGATACCGCTCATTACTTATGCTCCTAAATGGGTTTAGGGGCATTGCCAACATTATAAGAACCTATAGGGTCACACACTAAGGGCAAATAGATGGAGACTAGGTTCATTTGATGAACCTAAATGATTAGGTTCATATGATGAACCAAATTGGATTAAGAGTAATCCAAAGTAGGATAATTGAGTTGGACTCAAGTTGGTTCATGTGTTAAGTGAGTCTAATTTGGACTTAGACTCATTTAATTAATTTAATTCAATGAATAGAGATTCATTAAATTAAAATTGGCTTGAACCAATGGTTAGATTAGATCAACCAAGGGATAGAAGTGGTCAAGTTTGACTTGACTTAAGTAGGAAGATGAAGAGTCATGTTTTTGACTTGACTTTGACTTGACCAATGCCACATCATCAAGGCCTCTTCATTTGGTCAAGTTTGACTTGACCAAATGCCACCTCATGGGAGTTACCAAGAGTTGTGACTCTTGATATTCCATGGGGGTTACAAGGTTTAATGTGGCCGGCCACTTTGAGTGTAAAATGAATGTTTTATTTTTCATTCAAGGCTAATTGATTTTCATCTTCTTCCTCTTGCTCACAATTCTTCTCTCCCTCTTCTCCTTCTTGCCGAGACCTTGCTTGAGTGCTAGCACACTCTAAGGTTTCTTCTCCATCTCTTTCTTGTGTGGATACAAATAGAGAAGTGTCTACTTTGACACTTTTGAGATCCGGCGAACCAAGGACAAGCGGGATTGCGAAGGACTTCGCTACAAAGGTATAAATGGTTTATCCTTATGTAGATCTACTGTAGATTAAAGTTTTCAAACTCGTACTCGTATTTTCGTTCGGTTTTACCTTGCACGAGATCCGTGGCTTGGGTGATTCGGGGTTTCCGCGACGCGAAAAGCGGTTTTCACGGCCCGAAAAACCCAACAAAAATAGAATTTTCCCTTTACATATTCTCTTTTATGTTAAGGGGGAAGAGGTAGCAAACTTAGTTTTTGCTTTCCTTCTCCCTTAGCCTTTTTTTTCTATTTTATTTTTATTTTTATTTATTTATTTATCCTCATCATTCATGGTGAAATAAGGGGGAATGAATCCCCTTAATCCCTCTTTAAGTTTTCGGCAAAACCAAAGAGGAAGAAGGAGAGAAAGAGGGAGAGAAAGGGAGGAAGGCAAGTTGCCTTTCTCTTGCTCTTTTCTTATTTTCTTTTGGTTAGCTTTTACTCTTACCTTTATCATAAGTTTCCCTCCTTTGCTATCAATATCTTCTCTCTATTCCAATTGGTTTCTACTAATTAATTCTGTGAATTATCATATAAGAGGTTCAAGGTTCAATCCTTGACCTCTCCCTATTTTTATTTCTTTTTTATTTCCTTTTTGGTTCAACTCACTTCCTATTATTTCCTAAGGCAAAATCCCACATTCATATATTTATCCTACAAGCTTAGTGGGTATTACACTCGGATCTAGACTTGAGGAATGGGAAGCTCGGCGACACGGAGAAGTGTTCGCTCTTCGCAAGTGTACGGAAATGTCGCAAGTAATATAAAAGATTATCGTATCCACAGGGACTGGAATAAGCACTAGAAATGTCTCAATGCGAATTAGCTAAACAACTATCCAATCATTTTAAATGCAAAGTGAAGGTAAACAAATCTAATATTATAGATCAACTAACAAGAGTTTAGTGTTTTGGGTTATGAATAAGGGAGATTCTAGGAGTTTCGGTTTCTTTGTAAGATTTCTTGAATGTAAATAGTTCACCAATTCTTATCCCTCAATTGTCAAACACTTGTAGAAAGTTGTCGGTTCTCTCTTGCAATAGATAACCGGCTAAGGACTGAGAAATGTATCTAAATATGATCAATTAGACGTGAACCTATGTTGTCCTTACACAGAAGCGCACCTATTACTATGCCTTCCTCGGATATCAACATAGAAGCCCACAACTTATTAATCTATCAAGATACAAGAAACTAATCTCAAAATCTATCCTTCTCTCTTGAATGTTCCTATTTCCTCTTCAAGATTATCTCTCAAATGTCCTTACACGGGCTTGCACCTGTCACGTGGATCCCTCGGATGATCGAGTGAGAGTTTATCTTTACAAAGTCCACAAGAAATCCAAGCAATCAATCAAGAATGAGAATTAAGCACAAATCACCATTAATCATTCAAGATCTAATTGATACAAGTAAGACAATGTCATTGAAACAGGAAAATGGCAAATCCATAAGAGATTACATCAATCCATCATACAAATACTCCCTTAATCCTAGAATACAAGATCTACTCCATAAATCGAGGAAGAATACCCGAAGAAATAAAGATTACAAGCATTTCTTAAATCCCCAATCCAAGAAACCAAGAAAAAGGGGAAAGAGAAGACTTATCTACGAAGAAGCCTCGTCTTCGGATCCAATCCTCGCTCCGGAGTCGAAATCGTCAAGAACTCCCTTAGGATCGCCCAGAAATCCACCCAAGAATGGGAGGAAACTACCAAATCTTGCCTTCTCCCCCAAGGGGAAGAGATCCCCTTTCAATTCATGAAGGAGGGTTTAAATAGAGGAGGGAATCGAGCGCCACACGGCCCCGTGACACGGCCGTGTGAGATTCACACGGCCATGTCCAGTTCCTCCTCTGCCAAAGCTGCACGGCCGTGTGATTCACACGGCCAGGAACCTTCTGCTCTCTGGAAATGCTACACGGCCGTGTGGTGCACACGGCCACAGCCTGCTTGGTCTCTGGAAACCTCACACGGCCGTGTAGATCCACACGACCATGTAAGGCTTCTGCTCTGGTTGGCTTCAAATCTTGACACGGCCGTGTGAGGTTCACACGACCATGTCATCTTCCTCTTCTGTTGGTGCCAAACTCCACACGGCCCGAGCTCCATACCAGTGCAGGGTCGTGTGAGGTACACGGCCTGGTGCTTTCTCCCTTTGTTTCCTCCAAGGCTTGCCCAAAGATGTAAATTCTTCACCAAATCGACTCCTGTGTACAGAAAATGCACAAAAAGCATATCTCCGAACCAAAAGAGTAAATATGCTTAAAGGAAAGTTGGAAGTATAAAAATGCATAGATCAAGCATGCTCAAAGTATGTAAATGTGCGTAAAAACATGCATAAAAGAGTATATAATCTACGCACATCACACCCCCAGACTTAAACCTTTGCTTGTCCTCAAGCAAAATGCCGCAGTCTATATTCATATGTTCTACAATACATTCATAAAACCTAGTGCACTTTCCTAACTCTATCAAAAAGTTTCATTAACAAGCATGATCATAGAAATAAGTAAAGTATGGTTCAAGCATAAGAATCTTGTGCACAGTGTAAAAGTAACTCAACACCCTTCAAGTTTCAATCCATGTCCTAGTCAAGTCGTCATCAAATTTGAATTCCTAATGTTTCCAGTGAAAGACAAGTAACCAGTGATATGCACTTACTCACCGTTCACTTGGTTCATATTTCTCAACTAACCCAAGATCTCAAAGGTGTGCTCAATCTCAAGGGAAGCTAAACAGTCATTTCCCCAGTAACCTAACTCGGTCTCAAAGGGGTGACTTGCTAGATTCCACTCATGACAACTGTTTTTTATATCCCTTATTTTTTATTTTTTATTTTTTTTCGTTTGCATTGTGCAAAACTTATTCACAAATGTACTTTTAGCACACATGTTGGGATATTTTAATTTTTCCAAATAAGCTTTAATGATTTGAGCCTCATCCAGTAACCAAAATGAAAGTTGAGAAATCACCATGGAAACCAAATACTAAGCAAACAAGATGAATCATGACTATTTCAATGACATCAACTATTCAAGCATCAGGCACAAGTGTAGTGAAGATAAAATCCTTAAGGTTGAACCAAAACTAAAACTCATCACCATAAGATTCTAGCTTATTAATGCTTCCCAAGATAGAAAAAGGAACTACACAAAGTTTACTACTAGCATCATTCGAACATCATGAATCATGACAATAATCGTGCTAACATTTCACTTGAATCCAAGAAAGCATATAAGTGAAGATTGATGTTCTCAAATTTTTTTTTCATGATTATTTCAAAAACAAGCAAAATAAAGCAACACAAGCAATGAAAATAAGAACCAACATGAAAAACTAACAAAAACTAAAAACTAAAAATGAAAACCAAACTAAACAGTACATGACACCCCCCAGACTTAAACTTTTCATCGTCCCGATGAAATCTAAAAACAATGTGGAGGAGATTTTAAGAGACGTTACCAAGTGATGAGCTCCAAATGGTTGACATTCATGTTTTTAAAGATACTCCTTCATCCAATACTCACATTCCTCCACAACTTTGAATTCTACAACAATAAGATAGATAAGAAAAATTAAGTAGAGGATACATGTTTATTATAAAGAGAGAACTAAAGACATAAAAGAAAATAAGGAAAATGAACTTGGGTTGCCTCCCAAGAAGCGCTTGTTTAAGGTCATTAGCTCGACCACCTCATTAGATTCATCGAAATCTCGCTCTTGGAGGGGTAAGATATTTTAGAACCTTCTTACCAAGGGTTCTCAGTTTTTCAACAAATAAGCTCTCCTTCAAAGGTTCAACACTATCTTTACCTTGTGACTCTTGTGCAACGTATGTCCTGCCACCATCATGCTCAAAAAGGAATTGATTAGTAACGATAGAAAAATTAATTGAAATTTGACTTTTACCAATCACTAATGTAAGAAAGTCATCAAGCATGGTTTGACATTTAGATAAGGAATTTCGTGGCTCAAGTGGTAGTCTTTCTAAAAGATGTGATTCTTGAGACTTAGCTTCTATTGCACAAGTCCCTACACTCTCAACTTCAACTAATTCATGTCCTACATCATCTAAAGTGACTAATGGTTGTGTGATTAAGGGGAGTGATTCTTGGGTCATCCCTACACATCCCTCCACAACATGACTATAAATTGATTCAGATGTAGGAAGGGAAGGTTCTTCTAGATCTTCAATATTAGGAGGTAATGGAGTTAAAGTGATGCACTCCTTTATCAAAATCTTAGATTCATGATCCTCAAGCTCATCACAACGTTTTCTTATCATAGACTCGAGATTAGCTGATATTCTATTATTTGTTGAGTCTATACTATCAAGTATAGCATGCATTTTCTTGATGTCCTTGCGTGATTCAGCTTGAATAGATAGAACCTCCTCTAAACCTTTCAACACTCTATCCATAAATGATGAAAATTGGGGGTCATTCGAGTCAGAGCCATATGTGTGTGAATTTGATGAAGCCATTTCATCTATCTTTCTATCGAGTTCATCTATTGATAATCCCAAATTGTATAGCTTGTAGCAACTCTCAATTAAATGGCCTATTTCATTGCAAGCTTTACAAAAATTTTGCTCTGACCTATGATTAAAGTTAGAGAAAACACCCCTTCTTTCAACATACATTCTATATGGACGGTCAAGCAATATTGGACAATTATCATATATATGACCAGTTGCACAACAAAATTCACAGAAAAGAGCACTAGAGTTCCCAACAAACATTTGGTCAAACTTTTGAAATAGAGCTTTCAATCTAGTAATCAGTTTATACATGTCCATCTAAATGATTATAGCCAAAACAAGATATACATGTAGAAGTAACAAAAATAAAATGCAGAATTTAAATTGCAGGAAAAAAAATGCATAATGAAAACAAGAAAGAAAATGCAAAAAGAAAAAGAAAAATGTCTGGAGTAACTCATATGCTAATCAACTAATGTTAATCGAAAACAGTCCCCGGCAACGGCGCCAAAAACTTGTTCGCTCTCCGCAAGTGTACGGAAATGTCGCAAGTAATATAAAAGATTATCGTATCCACAGGGACTGGAATAAGCACTAGAAATGTCTCAATGCGAATTAGCTAAACAACTATCCAATCGTTTTAAATGCAAAGTGAAGGTAAACAAATCTAATATTATAGATCAACTAACAAGAGTTTAGTGTTTTGGGTTATGAATAAGGGAGATTCTAGGAGTTTCGATTTCTTTGTAAGATTTCTTGAATGTAAATGGTTCACCAATTCTTATCCCTCAATTGTCAAACACTTGTAGAAAGTTGTCGGTTCTCTCTTGCAATAGATAACCGGCTAAGGACTGAGAAATGTATCTAAATATGATCAATTAGACGTGAACTTATGTTGTCCTTACACAGAAGCGCACCTATTACTATGCCTTCCTCGGATATCAACATAAAAGCCCACAACTTATTAATCTATCAAGATACAAGAAACTAATCTCAAAATCTATCCTTCTCTCTTGAATGTTCCTATTTCCTCTTCAAGATTATCTCTCAAACGTCCTTACACGGGCTTGCACCTATCACGTGGATCCCTCGGATGATCGAGTGAGAGTTTATCTTTACAAAGTCCACAAGAAATCCAAACAATCAATCAAGAATGAGAATTAAGCACAAATCACCATTAATCATTCAAGATCTAATTGATACAAGCAAGACAATGTCATTGAAACAGGAAAATGGCAAATCCATAAGAGATTACATCAATCCATCATACAAATACTCCCTTAATCCTAGAATACAAGATCTACTCCATAAATCGAGGAAGAATACCCGAAGAAATAAAGATTACAAGCATTTCTTAAATCCCCAATCCAAGAAACCAAGAAAAGGGGGAAAGAGAAGACTTATCTACGAAGAAGCCTCGTCTTCGGATTCAATCCTCGCTCCGGAGTCGAAATCGTCAAGAACTCCCTTAGGATCGCCCAGAAATCCTCCCAAGAATGGGAGGAAACCACCAAATCTTTCCTTCTCCCCCAAGGGGAAGAGATCCCCTTTCAATTCATTAAGGAGGGTTTAAATAGAGGAGGGAATTGGGCGCCACACGACCCCGTGACACGGCCGTGTGAGATTCACACGGCCATGTCCAGTTCCTCCTCTGCCAAAGCTGCACGGCCGTGTGATTCACACGGCCAGGAACCTTCTGCTCTCTGGAAATGCTACACGACCGTGTGGTGCACACGGCCACAGCCTGCTTGGTCTCTGAAAACCTCACACGGCCGTGTAGATCCACACGGCCATGTAAGGCTTCTGCTCTGGTTGGCTTCAAATCTTGACACGGCCGTGTGAGGTTCACACGGCCATGTCATCTTCCTCTTCTGTTGGTGCCAAACTCCACACGGCCCGAGCTCCATACCAGTGCAGGGTCGTGTGAGGTACACGGCCTGGTGCTTTCTCCCTTTGTTTCCTCCAAGGCTTGCCCAAAGATGTAAATTCTTCACCAAATCGACTCCTGTGTACACAAAATGCACAAAAAGTAGATCTCCGAACCAAAAGAGTAAATATGCTTAAAGGAAAGCTGGAAGTATAAAAATGCATAGATCAAGCATGCTCAAAGTATGTAAATGTGCATAAAAACATGCATAAAAGAGTATATAATCTACGCACATCAAGAAGAAGAAGAATGCACTGTAGCTCAAAATCGCGAAAACACCGAGTCCAAGGTGTACACTGTAGCTTCTCAATGTTTTAAACCTCCCTCAGATTTGATCCGACGGCCAAGAATGCTCTGATCTCGATTAACGGTGGACACATCTTCAGATCGAACTAAAAACCTCTGGATCTTCATCAATAGTCCAGATCTACCCCTCCTTAGGTTAGATGAACCAGATGCTCAATAGATGGCTCAGATCTGATCAATCTTGGATGAACGGCCTATAATGCTCCGAGGCTTGATCGACTTGATTAGCCCTTGATTTGAGCCCAAATGCAGCCTGATTTGATCAGGTCCATAACCCTTTTGATGCCTACAAAATAAGAATCAAATATTAGCACCAAATACCATGAAAATTAGCTAATTTGTAATTAGGTCCAAAATCAAATGCAATATTGAGATATGATGCTAATGTGAGATTAAACTATGAATAAACCAATAAAAACATGCATTATGATTCAAAATAATATAGCCAAAATCATGGTTATCAAATCCCCCACACTTAGCCTTGGACATCCCGTTCAAGTCAAGAAAACTAAAAATCATCTCTAAACAAATTCCCTAGCAATACCTAGAAGATAGTAAAAAGAAGTTAACTAATATCATCTTAAAGATCACAAACATTCATGAATACAATTCAAACAATAATCAGTAGGTATGGTGGTTTCAATCCAATTGAAGAATTAAGCAAGTTACAATCTCATAAGGTATTCACCTAATCTAGCCCTCACACTCAAACATGCATATTAGTGGAGTTCAACTCAATGCAACTCACAACATTTCACTACCATAAGCTTGTTTATTTTCTAATTCTCCACCACCATAAAACATAGCATACATGAATCAAAAGAATTTTATCATCAAGAATTGAAATGGAAGCAAAAAGAACAATGAAAGTGAATGAAAATGTTAAAAGAAAAATATTTAATGAAGAAAATGAGAAGATAAGAGTATTGGAGGAGTATACTTGATGAGTTGACCATTTTGATGTGGAAAAAGTTGTATACCATTTGTTATTACCAATTCAACATATCAAGCTAACCTCTCCTTCAATTTGATGGCAAGCAAAGAATCTTGATACTCTATCTTCCACTTTTGATACTCTCTTGATGTGTCATTTTTCTCTTCTCTTCTTCACTGTTTTTGCACTTAAATTCCAGCATTTTGAAACTAATCTCACATCATGTAATGAGAAAGAACTCCCTCCCCCACACTTAAAACATTGGTCATCTCGGTCAATGAAACACATCACATATATGAAACACTTTTAAGCACCCTTCTTGTGTTCAATATGCAATCTGCAGAATCTGTTCTATATCTCCCCTGTTTCTGTGGTGATATGCAGGTACAAGTTCCTCACAATTGCAGCATAAAACTTCAAAAATTTAGAAGTTAAGACGTAGAAGATGATATCAACACATATACTTGGCACTACAGCTCAACAATTTCCAGAATTCAAAACTGTTTAAGCATTCCAGCATTCATAATCTTCAGAAATCCGCAAATCAGATTACATAAAACAACATTCATAATCTTCCCCTTATGAAACTCTATAAGATAAACTAATTTTTGAATTTCAGATTGCCAGAATACAATTTCAAAATCAAATTTCGAGCTAACTCAGCTTGAAACAACAATGAAACATCTCACAGAACCACAGAATTACATAAAACAGTTTCTTTGGATGAAATTTGTAACTCAGTTCTCAAAGCTCCTTAGCCATATAGATCATGATACTCCAATGAATTGATACACCTCATTAAGCCACTCTTCCTCTTTTAATTCTGCAGCTTTTATTTCCTTAAGCTGGAAAGTAGGAATCATTAAGCACCGAAATGAATTCAGATTGGTACATGTCATAACAGCATGAATATTTGGCACACAATTTATGACGTGTTAGCTACTTTTTGTTAAAATGAAGCTAATATAGCACATTTAGCTGCACAACACTAGAAATCAAAACTCAACATCTCCACACTGACCGACTAAAAAGATTTCCACCTTTTCCGTAAATGAGTTGTAGCATTCTGCAGATTTTCTTTCTCTAATTCTGGTCGTGTTTCTTCAGTTACAGATTTCTCAAAAATGTAGCAGAACAATTCAAGATTTCAAAAGTTAACCATTCAAATAAATCTTCACTTCAACTAACATTCCAAGGCTTATTAGTAATAAAATTCCAGATCAGAATTACAGCTCTCTTTAAATTTCTTCAGCAATAAAGTGGATGAGTTGAAACTAATGGAATTGCATACAATTCTGGCACAAAACAGTGCTACCATATAATTCTTTCCTTTTCTCATCTTTATCTTCATCTCACCTCATTTTTTATTTTCTTTTCTCATTCTTTCACTTATTTCTATTATTTCCATATCTTCTCTAACCTTTATCTCTTCTTTCTCTTTTCTGTGTCAATCTGATTTGGCAACTGAAATTTCATGTTTTGAATCATAAAAGTTGTAGATGACAAATTTCATGTTTTGAAGAGAAGACAAATTGCTACTAAATTCCTGAAGTTGTAGATGACATAAAAGGTTGAAATATCATTTGTTCTGCCTGATTCAGATTCAGATTCCTACAGCAAACTTGTTGCTGCTGATACCTCATTTACAGCTTCATTGGTCTTCTATTTTCATATAATTGATGCTTCTAGTTTCTTGTCTGACTTCTGCTTACAGCATTTCTGTGTTCTCTTTCAGTTTGTTGGATAACTTATTCTCAGTTCAGTTTCAGAATTTCAGAAAATCCAGGATTCAACTTCCATTTCAAGGTTTCCCTAGCAGCCACACCATTCTTTCTTTTCTTCTTTACTGTTTTATTATCCCAACAGCCAAAGTACCATTTCCAAATAACCTTCCAAAGATTCAGTTCCCATTTTTGAATTCCTGCAAAATTCTTCTTCCAGCTGGTAGATTATCATTTGTCTCTTCACATTCTCAAATTTCCACTGAACTCACTTTTTAACTTGTCTCTACTTCCCCATTCCGATACAAATCTGATACAAAACATTCTATTTCACTTTTAATGCTTAAATTTTTGCTTCTGAAATTCCCAGCATTTCTGTAAACTTCCAGGTCTTCAAACCTCCTTACAACTACTATTTTCTTGACTCCAAGCTCACTGTCATGTCCATTAACCAAAGAATAGTCAAATACAATCCTTATACTCACTTTTCTAGTGCATTTCAAATTCACAAATGCTTCTTCCAGTTTGACTCTGCAATCTTATTCTTCTCATTCATTCATTTTCAAAATGGTTGAACTCCTAGATTTAAGCAGTTTCCCAAAATTCGTTTCTTCATCTGTAGATGGAACTTATCACTTATTAAACCAGAAAGACATTTAGTTGAGATTTAGCTCCTACAAATTGATTTCAAACAGATTTTGCAACAATCTGTTTCCAGCTTCTATCTCTTCACTGTTTAAGGTATCAATTACTGCCCTTTTCTTCAACTTTTCAGAATTTATGATGCTATCTTCAAGTGATTCATGAGTGAATGGTACTCATCAATTGAATTTCGAATTTTGGTCCATTTTGATCAGATTTCAGTATCAAGTTCTGTTTCAGTTTCGTTTCTGATTTCCTTGTATTGTTTCGGTGATTCATAGCTCAGAAATTTTTGTTATAAAGTTTGTAGAGATCATGGTAGCAAGAATATCATTTGTTTCAGCACAATACTGACTTAACTTGAGTTTCACATTGGTTTTAAAGCTGCTTATGATTTCTGGCACCATATTGATACAAAACAATTCCAGCTTCCTTGTTTCTGCATTTCTGTGTTCTGCAGACTTTGATACTGTATCCTACTCTAAACAAGCCTTTTCATTGGCACCAGCAATGTCCAGATGTAGTCATATTCACTAGCATTCCTTCAGCCTTTCATTACTCCACAATTTCAGTATCCATTCCTGCAAAATTTAGCACAGCAGCATCTCCACTTATTGTCCTCAGTACCCTTCACTAACCCAACTTACTTGGTTCAATTCTCCTTTCTCCATTAAGGTTTACTGATAACCACATTCTCAAAAGGATATAGTAAAGCTCCTGGTCAAAATATAGTATCAACTCTCTCTAAATCTAAAACAACTATAGCTTGCTCTTGACATGAATTGACTCAAGAAATGGACACATTAAGCATAGAACATTAGAGTCATTCTTTCACAAATGAATTTCCCAAATTTTGCACCATAAACATCTCCTAAAATCAGCCCTTGCTCAAACATTTTCCAAATCTTGATCCATTTCTGCCATTTCAAATTCAGTGATGTTCCTTCCCCCACACTTAAAATCTTTTACATCCTTACTCATCAAGCAATTCATCTAAACTCTCAATGAAATAAAAGAAATATGACAAGTAAGAGAATTAAGATTTAGAATGCTAGATGAGAATGTTTCAAGAAAATTATGAGAAAAGGAATTGGAAAGTATGGGGAACAAAATTGACAAAATCCTCAATTTCCATGCATACTTATGATATTGTGATTTTGAAAAGAAACTAAGCAAGTTCTAGAGTTTCAATTGTTATGAGTACATACCACACAAAAATATAATAGAGTTTAGGTTTAAAGTGGTACTCTCTAGGTAATTTTTTATATGCAATTATGCCTAATCGATCAAATTGGAATCCACCACCAAATTAACCAATAATATGCAAGAAAAGCATCTAATCATGTTAAATGACCTAAAATTGATGATCAAATTTAAGAAGCTTTTACCATCTTAAAAATATTACTTAGAAAACTCCCATGGAAACTTTTATTCAAAAATGTAAAGTATGAAGCAAATATGTGAGTAAAATGCAAAATGCAAAGTATGTAACTAAAGAAATGCATAAAAAGAATTTCATTAACAAAACATGAATTAAAATGCAAGATAAAGCAAAATTAGAACCAACTCCCCTTAAATTCCGGCGGTCAAAGAAGATTTAGCAACAAAATCCACACCGGTAGAGGTGTAATTGTGGTTCCACTAAAATTCTTTTTATTCTTCATTTTTCCTTTCAAAGCTTTTTCTGGCGGACGGAGGCGATTCAGTTCAAGCATCCACTCCGGAAGCTTGTATTCTCCTACAACATCATTAAAAGAAGATCCCTCCCATGTACATGTGGGGTAAAAAGAAAATAGGAGAATATTAGTGTAGGTAGAAAATTTAGCAAAGAATGAATCACAACTAATGAAATCAACAAATGGTACCTCTATTGAATTTTCTGATGAATCACAAAAAATACTCACCTTGTCATTTTGAACGGTACCTGGAGTGGTGATTGTTACCTCCTTTTCATCAAATGAATGCTCAAGCTCTAGTTCTAGTGACTGTACATCTTCTTGTAGTGATTCTTGGGTGCTTGGCTCCATAGCACAAGTCCCTACACTTACATCCTCTATCCTTGGTGATTCTTGAGGTAATGCTTCCAATAAGCATTCCCCTACACTTAAATCATCTTCAAAGAAATGTTCTGAACCTGAATCACTCATAACATCTTCAGCAACAATATCAGTAGGATCAGAAATTTGCATAATCACATAGTCATCACAAAGGATACTAGAAAAATCATGTGAAGTAATGGGAGTAGGGTCAGGCCTGAGAGAATCGCTACTTTCCATCTCTCCACTGGAATTTCGTGCTTGCAGTTGATTGATGGATGATGCAATCTGATCTAACTGATTCTGTATGTTCTGTATCCTTTAAAATTGTTGCTCTTGATGCTCATTCATTTGTTGCATGATCTCCTTGAGTTTCCATGTTGACTCATCCAACTGAGGGTCATTCTGTTGAAAAGAATTTGGCATAAAATTTGTTGAAACCTCTTGAAACCCATATGAACTCTGGTAGGCTAGATATGGCTCAATAAATAGTCCTTGTGCACTTTCATACCTGAAACATGAATTATCCTCCCAATTAGCATTAAAACCATTTGAAAATGACTCATACCTATTTTGTTGATCCAAATTTGGGTAAAACTGATACTCAGGTTGAAAACACTGATAATTCTCCATTCCACCTCCAAAATTATGAAAATATGGATCCATGCTTAAGAAATCTCCTGTTCTTCACTTCAACACTAGAACAAATTGTTAGAAGACTCAAGAGCATAAAGTTTCAATCACATGAAAACATGAACAGTAAAAGCATTTAATAATTCAAGAACAAACCAACATGAAAATACAAAGAGAATAAGCAATCAAATCAATCAACATGTTAACAAATAAAATCACTCAATGATCAATCTAAAATAAACACACATTGCTAATTATGTTCCCCGACAACGACGCCAAAATTTGGTGTTAGCCATTTTCATGTCACGTGGCACATCAAATTAATTAAAATTGAAACTCATTAAAATTAATACAAGCGTTGTAGCAACGAGTCCCAAGTCGTATTTTTTTCCAAGGGTTACTAATGAATGCGTGTGTGAACTCTAGATTTGATTCAAAATTGACTTCTCACATTGACAAAGTTATTAGGCATTCTCAGCAATCAAGAATCATAAAATCATTAATTGACCAAACTACATACAATCCTTAATTTCAATCACTTCAACAACCATTTCAAGAATTCATTCACAATAACATAGAATAGAAGTGGCAATCTAAACATCAAATTAAGCATCCAACACCTAAACAAGATGATAGTCACAAAGATTAAATTGCTAACTAAATCACAGAACTCTACAACCTGTTAGTATCAGAATCACAAAACTAATCAGAATTAGATCTAAGATTTGGGGTTTTAAAAGCAAGAAATTGAAATCAGACACACAAACTCTCAAATAGAAATTGAAATTGCAAATGAAGGTTTCAGATCTGAAGATCTGATCAGAGTTTGAGAACAATTCAAAGACACAACAAAGAAAAATAAAACCCTAAACACTCCACATCCCAAAACCGAAACCAAGCTTCATTCACCTTGCTGTGAAACAGAGGTGCATCAGAAACGTCCCCTCAACACCCAACAAACAATGTACAAGCTCCAACTATTACCAGGTGACGTTCACAGCTCTTGGAAACCTCCCCTTAAGCTCACACCCGACTGGTAATCTCATCAACCGAAGAACAAAGCTAAAATCCTGTGAATTGAGAAACTAATTCAATTAATCAGATATACTTAGCTTTGCAGCGGAATGGATATCGGAACAGACTCAGAAACCTCAAGAAACCTCCCTTGAAGCATCTGTTGATTGTGAAAATCACTGATCGAGAAAACTCCCTCTACCAGGATCACGGCAATGAAACAGAATCCCAAACGCAGCTGAAGAAACCTCCCTTCGGCCACTCTTTGATCTCGGAAGGTGAACGCCGAAGCTTGGAGATCGCCGTCGGTGAAGAATGATGCTCTTGGATCTAGACTTGAGGAATGGGAAGCTCGGCGACGCGGAGAAGAAGAAGAATGCACTGTAGCTCAAAATCGCGAAAACGCCGAGTCCAAGGTGTACACTGTAGCTTCTCAATGTTTTAAACCTCCCTCAGATTTGATCCGACGGCCAAGAATGCTCTGATCTCGATTAACGGTGGACACATCTTCAGATCGAACTAAAAACCTCTGGATCTTCATCAATAGTCCAGATCTACCCCTCCTTAGGTTAGATGAACCAGATGCTCAACAGATGGCTCAGATCTGATCAATCTTGGATGAACGGCCTATAATGCTCTGAGGCTTGATCGACTTGATTAGCCCTTGATTTGAGCCCAAATGCAGCCTGATCTGATCAGGTCCATGACCCTTTTGATCCCTACAAAATAAGAATCAAATATTAGCACCAAATACCATGAAAATTAGCTAATTTGCAATTAGGTCCAAAATCAAATGCAATATTGAGATATGATGCTAATGTGAGATTAAACTATGAATAAACCAATAAAAACATGCATTATGATTCAAAATAATATAGCCAAAATCATGGTTATCAATATCCTATGGGTGTTACATAGCCCGTTGGCTAGATGTGTTGTGCCCTTCTCGCAACAGCCATGGGCTATTGGGTTGCCCCTTCATGAGTAGTGAAAATCTCTCTGAAGTTTCTTGAGTCCTTCAGAGCATTGGCACCTTTGGATGAAAGTTCTAGACTTTGAAAAACTTCATCTCTTAGGACAATTCCTTGAACCCTAGAGTTAGCCGAAGCAAGAACATGAGTAAACTCATATATAGATCTTGCCTTGTCCAGCAGAAGTCACCCCCAAAGAGGGGGAGTCAAAGCCATACTCTTAGCCAGAAAAAAGAGCAGCGAAAGTTAACAAGCAAGGAAAAGAACTAAGATAGGTGGTGAACGAAGAAGGGGTTGTAACCCTATTTAAAGGATCAAAGGAATCACTGTACTGAAGTTCATGGGATCACTATACTCAGCTTTATTAGATAGTTGTACACAAAATCTGTGAGGTCACTTCAATATCTGGGGTAGAGTCACGGGTAGGAAGAGACAAAATCAGACTTATGTCTAGTCAGTCGTCTATACCTCCTTCGACTAGACTTGAAGGGAAGGTTGGTGATATGAGTTAGGTTTCATAAGCCCCTGATAAGAAGGGAAAAGGATGTAACCAAACGGAGAAGGTAGGCTAATATCGGCCGGGATATACCTCCAAAGGAGGTAGGTTTGTATCGACCGAAATATGCTTCCAGGGAGGAAGACTCATATTAATTGGTATATACCTCAAAGGAGGTAGGCTAATATCGGCCGGGATATACCTCCAAAGGAGGTAGGTTTGTATCGACCGAAATATGCCTCCAAGGAGTAAGACTTATATTAATTGGCATATACCTCAAAGGGGTAGGCTAATATCGGTCGGGATATACCTCCAAAGGAGGTAGGTTTGTATCGACCGAAATATGCCTCCAAGGAGGAAAACTTATATTAATTGACATATACCTCAAAAGAGGTAGGCTAATATCGGTCGGGATATACCTCCAAAGGAGGTAGGTTTGTATCGATCGAAATATGCCTCCAAGGAGGAAGACTTATATTAATTGGCATATACCTCAAAGGAGGTAGGCTAATATCGGTCGGAATATACCTCCAAAGGAGGTAGGTTTGTATCGACTGAAATATGCCTCCAAGGAGGAAGACTTATATTAATTGGCATATACCTCAAAGGAGGTAGGCTAATATCGACCGGGATATACCTCCAAAGGAGGTAGGTTTGTATCGATCGAAATATGCTTCCAAGGAAGAAGATCCATCTCAATTGGCATATACCTCAAAGGAGATAGGTTAATATCGGCCGGGATATACCTCAAAAGGAGGTAGGTTTATATTGACAGAAATATGCCTCCAAGAAGGAATGTCAATATCGGCCGGGATAAGTAACATAGAAGGGTACCGATAGAAGCCTCATAAGGAATAATAATCATTAACTAAACCTAATCATGATTAACTTCGACCGATACAAGGAACCTTGGTACATTGAGTTATCCGTGATATAATAAAAGCAGGAGAAGTGGGAAGAAACGATAGAAACACTTTAAGGGGACTCATGAGGAAGGATATAGGTAAGTATTTCAAATAAGATAATTAATGAAGATATCTGCAATATGTAACTATATGATAGGAATTATATATTTTGGCGGGAAATGTGTTTTTAGATTATTTTGAAGGTGCTAAACGACAAAGAAGGTACATCTGGGGTACAAGAAAGATTCCTTAAAAGTCATTCACCACAAGTATGCAGCTTACGTCATCTCATAACAAACTCTAACAAACCGGGGTCCACTTCATGACTACGGAGGTTATATGAAGTGGTATAAAAGGGGGAATCCTCTCCGTTGGCTGGGTAAGTGCACATCATCACGCACATTCATAACCCTAATTCCCAACTACTGTTCATCTTCTTCGTCCACACCAAGAGAGATCAATAACTTGAGCGTCGGAGGGCCTATCCAGGGATTCCCACCCCGATCTTAGGTCACTGACGATAGTGTTGGCTGGTCTCTTGTGCGCAGGAAGTTTTGAAAGCTCCAAATCTGGGTGTCTCTTTGATTGGGTGTCTCTCTCGTCATCGGATCTTCGCGCAAGGAAGGCATTCGGTAACTCTATTTTTCCCGATCCGCTTTGGGTTTCTCGGATCGAGGTTCTCCAGGCTTTCTTCTCCATCAACAGTGGGTTTCTTCTTCTGGATCTCCGTCTTGCCTAGCTTCTCAGACAGGATCATGTGCATATTCCAGCCGCCTATGGCTGAGGTATATTGTGTCTGTAGAAATGGTTCAGATTGTCACCCGTACAAGGGAGATGCTGTCGGAATTTCCTCTGGAAGGGACTCCCCCGAGGCGTGAAAATTTATCACTTGGCTACCAGGATTTATAAACTCTAGTACATATCCTGGAAGTCTAGAGTTCAAATCCTGGGGAAGGCAAAAATTCACTGGCCAGGAGTGGAAAGACCTAGTGAGTAACGACACGGACGAGGGTTGTCGATAGACGACATAAGGGGTCGCCAGTTGGGCCGCCAGTTGAGCCGTCCAAGGGATCGCCAAGGGGCCGGCAAATGGGCTGCCAGTTGGGCCGCCCAAGGGGTCGAGGGGCTGGGTCGTTACAAAGTCCACCTGCAGGGTTTACATGATAATCCTTATGAGCTCCTCAAGGGTGCATCATCAACCTAGATTACTAGGACACGGTTTCATTCTATAATCAACAACACATCACGTAAATAATATCATTTCCCAACTTATCGGGCCTATTGATTTAACGAGCTAAATCACAACCTTTGATAAATTAAAGAAATAAGTATTAAGTATATGTGCTTGTTATTATATCATGATTAAGAGTACACACTTCCATAATAATAGAGGTCTTGTTCTTTTATACAGTCAGTATAAAAAGAAACTACCTCAAATGGTCCTGCTCAATACACTCAAAGTGTACTATTGTAATTTTATAGTTAAGATAAACTAATACCAAATTACACTACGACTATTCCAATGGTTTGTTCCTTTCCATCTTAGTCATGAGCTACTGTTTATAATTTATAAGGAACTGATAACATGATCTTCTGTGTATGACACCACACACCATATTATCTACAATATAAATTAATTGAACAACTACACTTAGCATATAAATGTAAACACATGACCAATGTGATTTTTTATTTCAAAATAAATGTTTACAAAAAGTTAGGCTTTTAGTATAAACTCTAACAATCTCCCACTTATACTAAAAGACTATGTTGTCATAAACGCTGCCATATATTTGATTCCCATTCCTTCAACATGTCGATCGAAATCTTTCGTCGGAAGTGCCTTAGTGAAAGGATCTGCCAGGTTATCTGCTGATGTAATCTTGGTGATAACAACTTCTCCTCGCTTTACGATGCCGCGTATCAGGTGGTACTTGCACTCTATGTGTTTACTCACCTTATGGGCTCGTGGTTTCTTCGAGTTTGCTACTGCACCACTATTATCACAATAAATTGTGATGATTTTGGGCAAACCAGGAATCACATGTAAGTCAATTAGTAAGTTCCTAAGCCATACAGCTTCTTTGGATGCCTCAGAAGCTGCCACATACTCAGCTTCCATGGTTGAGTCTGAAACGCATTTCTACTTAACACTCCTCCATGCAATGGCTCCACCTCCTAAAGTAAACACATAGCCTGATGTAGACTTACTATTGTCCCTATCTGATTGGAAGTTGGAATCCGTGTATCCCACAGGGAGTAAATCATTTGCTTGGTAAACTATCATATAATCTCTAGTCCTTCTCAAGTACTTTAATATATGCTTTACAGCAGTCCAATGTCCTTGTCCACAACAGATATCTGGTATCATACATAGCATAGCGTACATTAGGCTTCCGACAGCCGAAGCATAAGGAACTGCCTTCATGTCCTCTATCTCCTTTGATGTCTTCGGAGACATCTCTTTAGATAAAGATACTCCATGCCTAAAAGGTAGAAAACCTTTCTTGGAGTCTTGCATGCTAAAACGAGTTAGGATCGTATCGATATATGAAGCTTGGGAAAAGCACAACATTCTTTTCTTGCGATCCCTTATTACTTTGATTCCGAGAATATGTGCACATTCTCCCAAGTCCTTTATATCGAATTGCTTGGACAAGCATATCCTTACTTCCGACAACACTTTGATATTGTTTCCAACTAACAAAATGTCATCTACATATAGTACAAAAAATACCACCACGTTTCCATCAAACTTCTTGTATACACAAGACTCATCCGGAACTAGATAAATCCATATGACTGGATTACTTCGTTAAACCAGATGTTCCAAGACCTTGAAGCTTGCTTTAGTCCATAAATAGACCGATTAAGCTTACTATTGGATCGAGAAGCGCTAGAGGGGGGTGAATAGAGCTCGTGACTTTCACTCATTTCAGAATCATAAAACTCGAATAACGCAGTGGAATAAAATAAACAACAAACACAGAAAGACACAGGTCATTTACTTAGTTCGGAGACTGTGGTGATTCCTACTCCAAGGCCCACGCTCGTTGAGCATTTACGTTGGTCAACAACTATAATTTCATTAAAGTATTTACAAGATGAAGTACAATAAAAAGGAAATAACTAAATTATACCAATGACAATAGAAAACTAAAGATTCTGAGCTCCGGGTCATCGGTGTCAAGTTGTGGCTTCGTCGGAATGTCTCGTTAGTAGCTCGTTGCACAAAGGTGGCTTAGAAGGTGATATCTTTACTGCTGACTTGAGACATCCTTATAAAGGGTGTTCAAGGCGCCTCCATTAAGCTCCAAGGCGCCTCCAACCCAAGATTTTATCCTGACTCAACCGCTGTCGATCAGGCTTTGACCGCTGCTTGTTATCCACCTGAAGGCGCCTTCAATGCCACTCTAAGGTGCCTCTAAGCCGCGGTCCAAGGTGCCTTCAGTCCCCATGAAGGCGCCTCCAGCTCCTTCTCACAGACAGCCTCCACCTTGTACTTGAGGCACCTCTAAGCTCCATGGAGGCGCCTCGGGTACTGTTCATCCGAGGTGAAGTGTGCTCTTTTGTCCCTGCACAATGTATTAGTCCACAAAATACACATATACGCTGCAAGAAAAAGTTAGCACACATAAATATGATAAGAATAGTGTTTGGCAGTCTCTAAACTGTCCGGGTCTGACTTCGGATTTTCGACCGGAAACCCTAGGTCGACCCGACGTCTACTGTTCCCTCTACGGGGAGCGCGTCCTCACCTACTCCACTAAGGAGAGTTACCTGTTGCCAGTGCGATCCTCCAAATCGACTGGACTTTTGGTCAGCGCTCGATGCTTCCGGACTTTCTGCTGGACGCCCGCTCCCCGACCCGTCCAGTCTTCCACCTGGTTCGCCACACCAGGACTTTCCACCTAGGGTTACCACCCCCTAGGACTTTTGCCTGAAGCCCTTGACCCGCCAAGACTTTCCGCATATTGTAACACCCACGAAATTTTAAGATATGGGTATTTTTCGTTAGAGCATAAAAGTAAGAAGAATCAAAAGAAATAAAAATAAAAAGAGAGGTGAAGGTTTGAACCTTGAACCTCCCACAAATAATAGAGTTAAACTAGTGTATGATAACCACTAGAATAATGAATAACTTATGGATAGAAAGGAATGGAAATTGTAGTTAAAGGTGAGAAGAAAGAACTAAGTAAAAGAGCAAGAGAAAACCAAGTTGCTTACCTTCTCTTCCTCTTGGTTAAGAGAAGAAGCAAGCAAAAGATAAATTGCCTACTTCCCTCCCTCTCTCAATTTTCGTGGGATTAAAGGAATGAGGGAAAAGAGGAGTTGAGGGAATGAATGAAGACATGCTTCATTTACATAGGAATAAATAGGATTGGGAGAAGAAAAGCAAGGGATTTAATTCTTCTTCTTCCTCCTTCCTTCTCCTTCTTCATTCTCCACCGAAACCAAGAGCCCCTCCCTCTCCTTATTCCAAAAGCTAAGATAAGTTTCCTCTCCAAGAAAACTAATTTACAAGAAGAAGCCTTCAAGATCTACCCCTTCCAAGCAAGAGAAACAAAAGGAGGTGCAAGAAGAAGAAGCTCTCTCCTTCCTTTGCACCTAGGGTACCTTTTTCCATAAGAAAAACCACAAGCGAAAGGATGTAAGTATCCCCTCACCTGTGGTACAAGTAGTTCATAGGTGCTTTCATTTATGAAAATAGATTTCTAAAAAACCTAAGGGGTGATCCATGGTAAGTTCGGCCAACAAGAAGAGAGACCCTAGAAAAGATTAGGCCCTAAATATGCTCACCATGTTTGTTTATGATACGAACCCTTGATAAGAGCTTTGCTTAGTATTCTCCTACTTGTATGTTGCTTAGAATTTGAATTTTCTCTCTTTAAACTTTCGGCCAAGACAAGATTAAGGGCCTAGGAGAACTTAAAACCTAAACCAAGCATGCTATGACTTTTCCTTATGAAAGAATATGAAGTAACATGATTTTCTCATGCTTGTATGTTGAGTGTAACCTTATTTCATGCTTCATGAACGTTCGGCCACAATTAATTTAAAGGCCTAGGAAACTTAGAATCTAACCTAAATATGCCCATGATGTTCCTTGTAGTGAATATTATGAAAATGGTTTAGGGTTCCCATGCTTTTATGACACTTGAAACCTAGTTCCAAGCTTTACAAGTTTCGGCCACAACAAGTTTAAGGACCTAGGAAACTTAGAACCTAACCTAATTATGCTCATGATGTTCCTTGTAATAATTGCTATGAAATTGGTTTAGGATTCCCATGCTTTTATGACACTTGAAACCTAGTTCCAAGCTTTACAAGTTTCGGCCACAACAAGTTTAAGGGCCTAGGAAACTTAGAACCTAACCTAATTATGCTTATGATGTTCCTTGTAATAATTGCTATGAAATTGGTTTAGGGTTCCCATGCTTTAATTGTTGGTTGCTACTCGGAAAACCTAATGGTTCCACTGTACAAAAATTTTGTACAAAGGTCAGAACCTTTTCCTAGCTACCATGTGTTCTTTTAAATTAAACTTGGATCGCCTGCGAAACTTAACACGTTTGATCCAAAATTTAATCTATATGTTCTTTTAGGTTTTGACTTGGATCTCCTGCGGAACTTAACACGTTCGATCCAAATCACCTAAGTTATTAATTCCATTAAATATTAATTTCCATAATTGGTTCCCAGTACTGACGTGGCGAGGCACACGGCCTTCTTGGATATGGGAGCAACCACCACCGACTAGACAAAACCTTTTAAGGAAAGCTAATATTTAATTTCCTAAAATAACTTTAGGTCAACCGAAAAGAACAATCAAATCACAAGGAAAAGAACAAACAAAAGAACACTACATCGAAAGCAAATTCGAAATACTAAAATCGTATGCCTCTTGTATTTGGTATTATTTCCTAAAATAACTAGTATGATGCGGAAAGGAAAAATATTAGTTATACCTTTTAGAAAAATCTCTTGATCTTCTACCGTATTCCTCTTCTAACATCGGATGTTGTGTGGGCAACGATCTTCCGAGATGAGAAACCACCAAAGCACCTTCTTCTCCTTTCTTCAAGTTTCGGCCAAGCACAATGCTTCCAAAAGATGAAGATCTTTTTCCACCAACCAAGCTCCAAGGGATGCATGAAACAAGACTCCTTTCTCTCCTTTTCTCCAAGCTAGATCCGGCCACTTCTATGCCTCCAAGAGATGATGAAGTCTCGGCCACAAGAAGGAGAAGAGAGAAGGAGAAGGGGAATCTCTAGGGGCCGGCCACACCAAGGAAGAAAAGAGAGGAAGAAAAAGAATAGAGTCGTTCACCATGAAGCCTCCTCTACCCCCTCTTTTATAATCCTTGGTCTTGGCAAATAAGGAAATTTAAATAAAAATTTCCTTAATTCTTTTGTCATGAAAAGGAAAATTTATTTAATTAAAAATAATTTTCTCTTCTCCAATTTATTTGGCCGGCCACCTCTTTCCCCAAAACAAGGAGAGTTTTAATTAAAACTTCCTAATTTGTTTCTAGAAATTTATAAAAATTTCTCCAATAATTTTAATCCCTTTATGATTGGTTAATAAAAAGAAATTTTATAAATTAAAATCTTTCTTTTAAACATGTGGATAATTTCCAAAAAGGAAAGTTATCTCTAAAAATTAAAATCTCCTTTCAATCTACAAATAAGGAAAGATATTAAATCTTTTCTTAATCTTTTGTAGAAACTAATAAAAGAGAATTTTTAATTTTTAAACTTTCTTTTAAATCATGAACATAATTAAAAGGAAAGTTTTTACCAAAATTAAAATCAACCTTTTAATCTACAAATAAGGAAAGAGATTTAGCTCTTCTCTTAATCTTTTGTAGAATCTTATAAAAGGAAAGATTTAAATTTTTAAACTCTCTTTTAAATTATGTTATCCACATAAGAATAATTTTAAAAAATAAAAATCCTTTTATTTTAATTTGGGCCGGCCACACCAAGCTTGAACCCAAGCTAGGGTCGGCCACCTTGAAGCACCCATGAACCAAACTTTGGCCGACCCTAGCTTGGTCTCCAAGCTAGCTTGGTCAGCCCCTATGGGATGGGTAAGAAGGTGGGAATATGTGGGTATAGTACTCTATAATTAAGAGGCTACGATAGGGACCGAGAGGAGGAATTGGTTTTGGTCTCCCGATAAAATTAAGCATCCCGTGTTCGCTCCGAACACACAACTTAATTTTATCAATAATAATTCATTTCACTAGAGAACTATTATTGAACTACCGCACCAATCCCAAATTACATTTTGGGCTTCTTCTTATTATGAGTATGTTAGTCTCCCTGTGTTTAAGATAACAAATGTCCACTAATTAAGTAAGTTACTGACAACTCACTTAATTAATATCTAGCTCCAAGAGTAGTACCACTCAACTTCATCGTCATGTCGAACTAAGTCCACCTTCAGGATTTAACATGACAATCTTTATGAGCTCCTCTTGGGGACATTCTCAACCTAGATCACTAGGACACAGTTTCCTTCTATAATCAACAACACACATTATAAGTGATATCATTTCCCAACTTATCGGGCTTATTGATTTATCGAACTAAATCTCATCCATTGATAAATTAAAGAAATAAATATTAAATATATGTGCTTGTTATTATATTAGGATTAAGAGCACACACTTCCATAATAACTGAGGTCTTTGTTCCTTTATAAAGTCAGTATAAAAGAAACGACCTCTAATGGTCCTACTCAATACACTCTAAGTGTACTAATGTAATTATATAGTTAAGATAAACTAATACTTAATTACACTACGACCTTCCAATGGTTTGTTCCTTTCCATCTTGGTCGTGAGCTACTATTTATAATTTATAAGGTACTGATAACATGATCTTCTATGTGTGACACCACACACCATGTTATCTACAATATAAATTAATTGAACAACTACATTTATCATAAATGTAGACATTTGACCAATGTGATTCTTATTTCTAGATAAATGTTTATACCAAAAGCTAGGCTTTTATTATACATTCTAACAATCTCCCACTTATACTAAAAGACTAAGCTGTCATAACTGCTACCATACATCTGATTCCCAAACCTTCAACATGTCTATCAAAAGCTCTTACCTTAAGGGCTTTAGTGAAAGGATCTTCTAGGTTATCACTTGATGCAATCTAGGCAACAACAACTTCTTCTCGTTTATACGATTTCTCGTATTGGGTGGTACTTGCGCTCTATTGCGTTTACTTGCCTTATAGACTTATGGTTTCTTCGAGTTTGCTACTGCACCACTATTATTACAATGAATTGTAATAATCTTTGGACAAATCAGAAATCATATCTAAGTCCATCTTGAGGTTATTGAGTCATTTAGATTTTATGGCTACCTCAGAGGTTTGCCATATACTCAGCTTCTATGGTGGAGTCCAGAAAAACACCTATGCTTATCACTCTTCCATAGTTATGACTTTTCCTCCTAAAGTAAACACAAAACCCCGAGGTTGACTTATTATTGTCCCTATCTGATTGGAAGTCAAAATTCGTGCAACCCAAAGGGACCAAATTAACTGCCTTGTAAGCTAGCATATAATCTCTAGTACCTCTAGGGTTACTTTGATATCTGTTAACTATGCCCTTGGCAAAATAGATTTCTGATCTCGTGTATAGCATACATTAGGCTATCTAACTTTCGAAGCATAAAGAACTGCCTACATGTCCTCAATCTCTTTTGATGTCATCGGAGACATCTCTTTAGATAAAGACACTCCATGCTTAAAAGGTAGAAAAACCTTTCTTGGAGTTTTGCATGCTAAAACGAGCTTGTTATATAAAGCTTGAGATAAGCACAACATTCTTTTCTTGCGAACCTTGTTCCCAAGAATATGTGCTTATTTTCCTAAGTCCTTTATAACGAATTGCTTGGACAACCATACCCTTACTTCCGATAACACCTTGATATTGTTTCCAACTATCAAAAATGTAATCTACGTATAGTACAAGAAATACCACCACGTTTCCATCACACCTTTTGTATACACAAGACTTATCCTGGTTACTAAATAAATCCATAGGTCTGGATAACTTTGATAAACCGGATGTTCCAAGACCTTTGAAGCTTTGTCTTAGTCCATAGACTGATTGAGCTTGCACACAAGATGCTCTTAGCCCTTTGCAATGAACCCTTCTGGTTGCTTTATATGGATGCTTTATTCAAGACTTCCATTAAGGCATGCTGTCTTGACATCCACTTGCCAAATAGATAAAAGAATTCAGATAGATTTAAGCATGGCTACCAATGAAAAAGTTTCCTTTTTCATCAAGCCTTGCTTTGAAAGTTTCTACCTTCCTGTCTATCCCTCTTTTCCTATTATAGACCTTTTTATACCCAAAGACTTTTACACCATTTGGTGGTTCTACAAGCTTCCAGATTTTATTAGAATACATATATTCTAATTCTGTTATTCATTACTCTTTGCCAAGATGCTGCATCTTTATCTTGGAGTGCTTCGTCATATGTCCGGAGATCAGGTTCATGTCCTCCAGGGATCGTGTCCAAAAACTCTCCCAAAACATGAATCTTTTTAGGTTGCCTAACAACACTCCCACTACGACGAGGCACTTTCTGCAATTGTGTATCATCTGTGATACGTGTTGCAGTTTCTTGTGATATTTCATCTTCTACAGTTGGTACTAGGTTAGACATGCCCTTTATTATTTCCTTAAGAACAAATTTACTTATGGGCACGTGATTTATTACATAGTCCTTTTCTAAATATCGGTCATTGATGCTAACAATGACCTTCTGATTTTTAAGACTATAAACCTACTTTCATTTCTCTAGGATAACTTACAAACAAGTGAATTCCTGTCCAACTTATCATTGTCTCTCTTCAGCATATGTGTTGGACTACCCGAATCCGAATATGCTTCAAAATAAGCTTATGCCTATTTAGCAATTCTATATGAGTAGAGAGTTCTAACTTTGGAAGATATTATGTTCACTTCCGTTTCCAGAGTATATCTTTAAAATGAATTTGGTAATTTTCCAAATAACTCATCATCAATCTACTTATTTCCATAAGAGTCCTATACCTTCCTTTTTCTACACCATTCTGTAGGGGTATACCAGGTGCAGTTAGTTGGGATTGAATCCCTACTTTTGATAAGTGACTCCTAAATTCTCCCAAGAGGTACTTGCCACTACGATCTCACCGTAGTGTCTTGATACTTTTACTTTGACGTTTCTCCGCATCAGCCTAGTACTCTTTGAACTAATCAAAGCACTTAGTCTTGCGGCACATTAAGTAAATGTATTTGTATCTTGAATAGTTGTCTATAAAATAGATGAAATATTCGATACTACCTCTTGTCTGGATAGTCATAGGATCATACAAATCAGAATGAAACAATTCCAACATATCTTTGGCTCCATACCCCTTAGACTTAAAAGCTTCTTGGTTATTTTTTCTTCCAAGTAAGACTCGCAGGTTGGAAAGATTTCCACTACCAATGAACCCAAAAGTTCATCAGCTACCAATGAATCCTACTCAAGTTAATATAACCTAGCCTTAGATGTCAAAGATATAATTGGTTCATTTCCGAAGGTTGCTTTCTCTTAAAGTTAGAAGATGTGTTATAATTTTCATTTATTGCATCGTGGGAGTTATTGGATTATAAATTGTCAACCAACATACCAGAATAGATAACTTCTTGATAACAGCTTTGTTATCAAAATAGACACAATATCTATACTATAATAGTTTAGAAACTGAAATCAGGTTCTTTCTAAACTTAGTACGTAAAGACAATTTTTAATAATCCATATTTTATTCCTATTAAAGGATAAACATCTCCCACTGCAACAGCTGCCACTTTTACAGCAGTGCCCATGTGGACGGTGTTTTTATTTTCATTTAGTTGTCGGGTTTCCTGGAACCCTGCAATGAATTGCGGACATGATTAATGGCATCTGTATCTACACTCCAGGTTCTGGTAGATAACACCACTAAACATGTTTCAACTAATGAAATAAATACACCTATATTGTTCTTTAGTTCTAAAAAGACAGACTACCTTAATGTCCAAGTCCTATTTCCAATTTTTACAATTGGGACTACTAAGTCTTTTCTATAGTATAACAACTAGGGAATTGACAAACATTTTAAATCATAAGAATCACAAAAATATTTGGTCAAGATCAATTCCTTAAAATCCCCATGAATTTTGTATGCCATGATAGTGTGGACGTATACAAAATCAAAGAAGAGATTTTATCCATTAATTTTATTATCTCGTCAACTTTACTTTATGACAAATAAAATTAATAGTTGATCTTTCTTTGATCAAATATTTGGTCAAAACTTTTGAATTTAAAATAACATTGATTCCTCAAACAATATTATTTAAATTCACCAACACCTCAAACACCGTGAATTTTGCATGCCACGATAGTGTGGACGTATACAAAATTAAACATTTGTAAGAGGAGGGGTTTACCCATTAATTATCTTGTCAATAAATCTTTATGACAAATAAAATTACCTCAAACACCGTGAATTTTGTATGCCACGATAGTGTGGACGTATACAAAATCAAACATTTGTAAGAGGGGTTTTTAATTTTATTATCTTGTGAACTTATTTATTTGACAAATCAATAGTTGGTTTTCTTTGGTCACACAAATAATAGCAGTGACTCCGATGGGGAGGATACTATTAGACGTGCCTAAGTGTATACTATTACTTGACACTAAGTTCGTTAATAAGATTGTGTCCCTTCCGATGGGGAAGATCACACGCTCTTAATTAACTTCCTACAGTCATCCAAAATGGAAGTTTAAGCTAGTGATCCGCAAACAAGCTCATCTGATATGGAGGAAGGCACTCAGAGCCAACGCGCAAGCTTGTTGCATCACTTATAAACCAGTAATGGAGACCGTGGAATTTATTTAAAAATAAATCCCTCTCCCACTTAGTTATTTAAAGTGAGGAATTTTGACTATGCTAGCCTACTTAGCATGCATACTAACAAGCACACACAACACAGCATAAAAAGCAATAAATAGAAAAACTAATTTTCAACTATTATGGCTTTTATCTATTGTTGTCCTCCGTGTGTCGCCAACCCTAGCTGCTGCCATCTTTGGCCACCGCCACCGGGTCTAGTTGTCGCATCCATCTTGCTCCTTGTTCCGTTGCGTCTCTGATCCTCAAAAGGTTCCACGCCTTGCAAGATTCGATCCGCGACATAAATAGAATTTTACATTTTTTGATCCTATATTCCTCGAAGGAATGTACATGTAAACTAGATCGAACATAAAATAAAATTTACATCCATCGATCCTATATTCCATAAAAGGAATGTACATGTAACTAGATCAAAAAATAAAATCCTAATAAAACTAAATACAGGTCCTGCTGTATTTTATAATACAATCATGCACACACAATAAAAAGCCCTTGACATGTCCAAGGGTCCAATCACACACATAATAACTATAAGCCATAATAGTTGGATCCTGCATCCACAAAGTTAGCACATCCTACTATTAACCTGCCTAAATTATGTATGACATGTGCATAATTAAACTAATACAAAATACACAGAGGCAAAACCCTAGCTCTGATACCAATTGTTGGTTGCTACTCGGAAAACCTAATGGTTCCACTGTACAAAAATTTTGTACAAAGGTCCGAACCTTTTCCTAGCTACCATGTGTTCTTTTAAATTAAACTTGGATCGCCTGCGGAACTTAACACGTTTGATCCAAAATTTAATCTATATGTTCTTTTAGGTTTTGACTTGGATCTCCTGTGGAACTTAACACGTTCGATCCAAATCACCTAAGTTATTAATTCCATTAAATATTAATTTCCATAATTGGTTCCCAGTACTGACGTGGCGAGGCACACGACCTTCTTGGATATGGGAGCAACCACCACCGACTAGACAAAACCTTTTAAGGAAAGCTAATATTTAATTTCCTAAAATAACTTTAGATCAACCGAAAAGAACAATCAAATCACAAGGAAAAGAACAAACAAAAGAACACTACATCGAAAGCAAATTCGAAATACTAAAATCGTATGCCTCTTGTATTTGGTATTATTTCCTAAAATAACTAGTATGATGCGGAAAGGAAAAATATTAGTTATACCTTTTAGAAAAACCTATTGATCTTCTACCATATTCCTCTTCTAACCTCGGACGTTGTGTGGGTAACGATCTTCCGAGATGAGAAACCACCAAAGCACCTTCTTCTCCTTTCTTCAAGTTTCGTCCAAGCACAATGCTTCCAAAAGATGAAGATCTTTTTCCACCAACCAAGCTCCAAGGGATGCATGAAACAAGACTCCTTTCTCTCCTTTTCTCCAAGCTAGATCCGGCCACTTCTATGCCTCCAAGAGATGATGAAGTCTCGACCACAAGAAGGAGAAGAGAGAAGGAGAAGGGGAACCTCTAGGGGCCGACCACACCAAGGAAAAAAAGAGAGGAAGAAAAAGAATAGAGTCGTTCACCATGAAGCCTCCTCTACCCCCTCTTTTATAATCCTTGGTCTTGGCAAATAAGGAAATTTAAATAAAAATTTCCTTAATTCTTTTGCCATGAAAAGAAAAATTTATTTAATTAAAAATAATTTTCTCTTCTCCAATTTATTTGGCCGGCCACCTCTTTCCCCAAAACAAGGAGAGTTTTAATTAAAACAAAAATTAAAACTTCCTAATTTGTTTCTAGAAATTTATAAAAATTTCTCCAATAATTTTAATCACTTCATGATTGGTTAATAAAAAGAAATTTTATAAATTAAAATCTTTCTTTTAAACATGTGGATAATTTCCAAAAAGGAAAGTTATCTCTAAAAATTAAAATCTCCTTTCAATCTACAAATAAGGAAAGATATTAAATCTTTTCTTAATCTTTTGTAGAAACTAATAAAAGAGAATTTTTAATTTTTAAACTTTATTTTAAATCATGAACATAATTAAAAGGAAAGTTTTTACCAAAATTAAAATCAACCTTTTAATCTACAAATAAGGAAAGAGATTTAGCTCTTCTCTTAATCTTTTGTAGAATCTTATAAAAAGAAAGATTTAAATTTTTAAACTTTCTTTTAAATTATGTTATCCACATAAGAACAATTTTAAAAAATAAAAATCCTTTTATTTTAATTTGGGCCGGCCACACCAAGCTTGAACCCAAGCTAGGGCCGGCCACCTTGAAGCACCCATGAACCAAACTTTGGCCGGCCCTAGCTTGGTCTCCAAGCTAGCTTGGTCAGCCCCTATGGGATGGGTAAGAAGGTGGGTATAGGTGGGTATAGTACTCTATAATTAAGAGGCTACGATAGGGACCGAGAGGAGGAATTGGTTTTGGTCTCCCGATAAAATTAAGCATCCCGTGTTCGCCCCGAACACACAACTTAATTTTATCAATAATAATTCATTCCACTAGAGAACTACTATTGAACTACCGAACCAATCCCAAATTACATTTTGGGCTCCTTCTTATTATGAGTATGTTAGTCTCCCTGTGTTTAAGATAACAAATGTCCACTAATTAAGTAAGTTACTGACAACTCACTTAATTAATATCTAGCTCCAAGAGTAGTACCACTCAACTTCATCGTCATGTCGGACTAAGTCCACCTGAAGGGTTTAACATGACAATCCTTATGAGCTCCTCTTGGGGACATTCTCAACCTAGATCACTAGGACACAATTTCCTTCTATAATCAACAACACACATTATAGTGATATCATTTCCCAACTTATCGGGCTTATTGATTTATCGAACTAAATCTCACCCATTGATAAATTAAAGAAATAAATATCAAATATATGTGCTTGTTATTATATTGGGATTAAGAGCACACACTTCCATAATAACTGAGGTCTTTGTTCCTTTATAAAGTCAGTATAAAAGAAACGACCTCTAATGGTCCTACTCAATACACTCTAAGTGTACTAATGTAATTATATAGTTAAGATAAACTAATATTTAATTACACTACGACCTTCCAATGGTTTGTTCCTTTCCATCTTGGTAGTGAGCTACTGTTTATAATTTATAAGGTACTGATAACATGATCTTCTATGTGTGACACCACACACCATGTTATCTACAATATAAATTAATTGAACAACTACATTTATCATAAATGTAGACATTTGACCAATGTGATTCTTATTTCTAGATAAATATTTATATCAAAAGCTAGGCTTTTAGTATACATTCTAACATTTATGACACTTGAAACCTAGTTCCAAGCTTTACAAGTTTCGGCCACAACAAGTTTAAGGGCCTAGGAAACTTAGAACCCAACCTAATTATGCTCATGATGTTCCTTGTAATAATTGCTATGAAATTGGTTTAGTGTTCACATGCTTGAATGTTGATTTTAACCCAATGTGATGCTTGATAAGATTCGGCCATGACAAGTTTATAAGCTTAGGAAACCTAGAACCTAAACTAAACATGCTTATGATGTTCCTCATGATATATAATATGATATTGGTTTAGGTTCACATGCTTGTATGTTGCTTTTTACCCAATGTAATGCTTGATAAGATTCGGCCATGACAAGATTTCCAAGCTTAGGAAACCTAGAACCTAAACTAAATATGCTCATGATGTTTCTTGTGATACATGATACGATATTGGTTTAGGGTTCACATGCTTGTATGTTGATTTTTAACCTAAGTCACAACTATATGTTTCAGCCACTATATGATATTAGGGTTAGAGTCCTAAATATGATTCCCATGTATCTCACATGCAATGTTTTATGATGTGGTAAGAGCTTGCTATGCTTCTATGTTTATTTATGTATACTTATGATCTATGCATGTTGGTAACCCTTATGATGTACTGTGTGCCCAAATTATGCATGCTACTTATGATGTGCTGTGTGCCCAAACTATGCATGCTATTTATGAGGAGCTGTGTGCCCAAATTATGCATGCTATTTATGATGAGTTGTGTGCCCAAATTATGCATGCTTTTATGATGAGCTGTGTGCCTAAACTATGCATGTATTTATGATGTGCTGTGTGCCCAAATTATACATGCTATTATGATGAGCTGTGTGCCCAAATTTTGTATGGTATGATATGATAAGAAATATGATGTGCATGAAATAATAAGAACCATGATATGTATGACATGCTACTTTACTTTATATGGCTTGTACCAAGGGTGGGCTCCATAATCGCCCCGGGGTCGATGGACTAAGAAACGGGCCTCGTTAGGGATGGGCTCCTAAGTGCCCCTAGGTCGATGGACTAAGAAACGGGCCTAGTATGTATGCCTTGTAGGGTTTAAGACTTGCTACCTTGGACCTACGTAGGACGCGCGCATTTATGTATGTGGTACTAACCGGGGCCCCAATCATGTTGAGATTATGTTTAAGTATGTATGTAATAGGTTTTCAAAAGACATGTTGCATATATTTTTCATGATACATGTTTTTGAAAGTCATCTCACATAACACTTTATGATTATGTGATGATATGCCATGATACTTATGATTATGTTATGTTATGCTAGGATGCACTTTATGATTATGTTATGATATGCCATGATACTACGATTATGTTATGTTAAGCTAGGATGCACTTTATGATATGCCATGATACTTATGATTATGTTATGTTTTGCTAGGATGCACTTTATGATTATGTTAAGATATGCCATGATACTACGATTATGTTATGTTAAGCTTGGATGCACTTTATGATATGCCATGATACTTATGATTATGTTATGTTATGCTAGGATACACTTTATGATTATGTTAAGATATGCCATGATACTACGATTATGTTATGTTAAGCTAGGATGCACTTTATGATATGCCATGATACTTATGATTATTTTATGTTATGCTAGGATGCACTTTATGATTATGTTATGATATGCCATGATACTACGATTATGTTATGTTAAGCTAGGATGCACATTATGATATGCCATGATACCCTACGATTTTGTTAAGATATGATGCTTCTATACATGATATGATGGGTTGTCTTTATGCTTTATTCCTTGGTGAATATGCTACGCTATACGGTTTTTGTGAGTAGGAAAGGATCTTATTGAGCCTTGTGTGCTCATAGCTTACTTTCCTTGTACCACAGATAAGGGCAAAGAACGGATGTACTAGGGAGCAGCAGGAGGGGACAAGAAGGACGTGTGTAGTAGTGGCTTGGCTAAAGAGAAAGATCTGCTTCTAGTTAATAAGAATTATGCTTATGTCATTCTTTTATGACTCTATGAGATTTCATCATGCTTATTAGTATTATGGCTTAAAATTTATGTTAAGCATGCTATGTGACTTTATATGATAGGTAGTTAGTGACGATGATTTGAAAAGTAAAGGAAAAGTTTTAAAAAGGAAAAAAAATACTATAAACAAGACTTCCGCTGTTTTAAGAAGAAACGAGTAAGTAAGCCCCGTCAGCTTGAGCAGGAAGGGGCGGGGCGTTACAGTTTGGTATCAGAGCCAGGTTTAGCCTTTTCACTACACACATGTCAAGCCTCCATCCTGCCGCTCCAAGTAAGAATCTATATGCTTAATTTAATTCTTCTATGATGCTTTAATATTATGCATGTTTACTTATTCTTTGATGATGATAAGTCACAGTTCTAGTTTAGGTATGCATGATGGTAGGATAAGAATAATAATGATCTTATGTTAGACTGGATAGAAATAACGATAATTTATTGTCATTTAATGAAGATAAGCCTGGCTAGGAGACGTACTACCCGAGCAGACGAGACAGCGACTCCACTAGATCTGACCCAGGTAGTTACCGACCTCCAGCGTCAGATCACGGAGCAACAACAGCTGATAACGACCTTGATGGGTCAGCAAGAAAATCCTGCCACCCCGCCAGTAAATCAGAATGCAGTGCCCGTCATCCCCGTAGTTGCACCAGTACCACCGATAGCCCCTGTCCCAGTGGTCCGCCAGGAGACCTACTTGATACAGTGGCTAAGGCTGAAGCCAGAGAACTTCTCAGGTACTTGCGAGCCATGGGACGCTCAGGCCTAGTTCAAGACAGTGGAAAGCATAGTGGAATTACTGGACTGGCCCGTATCGGAAAAGATCAAATGTGTATCATTCCGCTTTTCCGGAGATGCAAGAATGTGGTGGGAAAGAGTAAAGGCAAAGAGATAGATTAATCAGATCAACTGGACGGACTTCGAGACAGAGTTCTTCGAAGAGTTCTTCCATATGCAAGTGACGAACCGGCATTACGATGAGTTCACCGAGTTTCGGCAAGGTGACCTATCAGTGAACGAAGCAGTAAAGCGCTTCAACCGTCTGGCATGCCTATGTCCAGAGTTGGTTCGCACAGAAAGAGAAAGGGTCAGACTGATGCTGAAGATACTTCGACCCGAGATAGCACTGAACGTGGTAGACGGCATTAATAGACCGCGGACAATAGAGGAATTGGTCAGCAGTGCCCTAATCACAGAACATTATCAGAAAGCGATGAACGAGAATAAGAATCAGGCCCGAACAGAAGGACAGAGACCCTCAGGTACCAAAACAAGATGGAAAGGGACCTCTACCGGAAAAAGGAAACAATGGGACAATGCTAAAGGTGGCTCAGTGAATAAGCAACCGAAATACCTCCAGTGCACTATTTACGGAAAGCTGCATTCCGGAGTATGTCACAAGGGTACAAGAAGGTGCTATAATTGCGGAGGGGAAGGACATCTAGCCAGAGACTGCACTAACCGGTTTCAGGCACCACCCCAGCAGAATAACCAGAACAAGAGTGCCCCCTCACAATTACATCAGATGCAAGCTGCTATTGAAGGAACACTGATTAGCCAAGGGAGATTGGAAGCCCCGCCAACTGCAACGAACGCCAGGGTTTTCTCGCTTACTAAAGAAGATGTGGCGAGTGCCTCTACTGTCGTCGCAGGTCAGTTACCTACTTTCAGTCAATATGCTAAAATTTTATCTGATACGGAAGGCGAACTAGTGTTTGAATATATCGGGAAGCCGAGAGACATTCCGTGTCATTGGATCGAAAATATGTCCGGGCAACTCTCTACCATGACAATAGCAACCACATTATTCGACAACCTATTGGAGAAACAAACCAGTGACCAAAGCCTCAAAGGATTAAACAAGAAACCCTAGAAGGGAAGAATGACGGATTTCGGATCGCGGACAGTGGGTTATTATACCTCAGGGATTGATTATGTATTCCGAGGGATCCAGAGTTACGAAGAAGGATACTAGAGGAAGCTCATTCAACGCCCTATGCAATGCATCCAGGATCCACCAAAATGTACCAGGATTTGAAAAAGAAATTCTGGTGGTCCGGTATAGAAAGAGATGTGGCTCAGTATGTCGGTACCTGCCTGACCTATCAGAAGGTTAAAGCAGAACATCAGAGGCCTGGAGGATTACTGTAGCATGTCCAAATTCCAGAATGGATATGGGAAGATATCTCTATGGACTTTATAGCAGGATTACCCAAGACAACAAACGGCTACGACGCCATATGGGTAATCGTGGATAGATTAACCAAATCCGTCCATTTTCTAGCAATCAAGATGACTTATTCAATTGAGCAACTGGCTCAATTATATGTCAAGGAAATTGTTAGACTACATGGGATTCCTAAGACCATCATTTCAGATAGAGATGGTCGTTTTGTCTCACATTTTTGGGAATGCGTCCAGAAGGCTCTTGGTACGAAGCTATTATTCAGTACTGCCTTCCACCCTCAGACCGATGGACAAATAGAAAGGGTTAACCAAGTATTAGAAGATATGTTACGGGTATGCGCATTAGACTTCAAAGGGAGCTGGAGCCGATATTTATGCCTAGCGGAATTCGCCTACAACAATAGTTACCAGGCTACTATTGGGATGGAGCCCTACGAGGCTCTGTACGGGAGGAAATGTAGATCCCCTATATGTTGGTACGAAGGCGGTGAAAAGAAAGAGATGGGATTTCAAACCGAGTTCATCGATAACACCACCCGTGCTATACAGAACATCCGCCAACGAATAGAAACTGCTCAGAGTTGATAGAAGAATTATACGAATAAGCGACGAAGGCCATTGGAATTCAGTGTCGGAGACCCAGTATTTCTCAAAGTAGCTCCTATGAAAGGAATAATGAGGTTCGGTAAGAAGGGAAAGCTAAGCCGCGTTATGTGGGACCATACCGAGTTCTGAAAAGAATCGGCAAAGTAGCTTACGAAATAGAGCTGCCTCAAGAGATGTCAGCCATTCACAACGTGTTCCACGTTTCGATGCTAAAGAAATGCATTCCGAGCACGGACCAAGTGATCGAACCACGGGCAGTACAAATGCAAGAGGACCTAACCTACGAGAGCCGATCAATTCAGATATTGGATCGAGACGTCAAAAGACTAAGGAACAAGGAAGTACCCTTAGTAAAGGTCCTGTGGAAAAATCAACAGTACGAAGAAGCCACGTGGAAACGGGAAGATGATATGAAACGGAAGTATCCGTCGCTATTCTAAGTTCGAGGATGAACTTTCTATGAGATATGGGGTACTGTAACACCCACGAAATTTTAAGATATGGGTATTTTTCATTAGAGCATAAAAGTAAGAAGAATCAAAAGAAATAAAAATAAAAAGAGAGGTGAAGGTTTGAACCTTAAACCTCCCACAAATAATAGAGTTAAACTAGTGTATGATAACCACTAGAATAATGAATAACTTATGGATAGAAAGGAATGGAAATTGTAGTTAAAGGTGAGAAGAAAGAACTAAGTAAAAGAGCAAGAGAAAACCAAGTTGCTTACCTTCCCTTCCTCTTGGTTAAGAGAAGAAGCAAGCAAAAGATAAATTGCCTACTTCCCTCCCTCTCTCAATTTTCGTGGGATTAAAGGAATGAGGGAAAAGAGGGGTTGAGGGAATGAATGAAGACATGCTTCATTTACATAGGAATAAATAGGATTGAGAGAAGAAAAGAAAGGGATTTAATTCTTCTTCTTCCTCCTTCCTTCTCCTTCTTCATTCTCCACCGAAACCAAGAGTCCTCCCTCTCCTTATTCCAAAAGCTAAGCTAAGTTTCCTCTCCAAGAAAACTAATTTACGAGAAGAAGCCTTCAAGATCTACCCCTTCCAAGCAAGAGAAACAAAAGGAGGTGCAAGAAGAAGAAGCTCTCTCCTTCCTTTGCACCTAGGGTACCTTTTTCCATAAGAAAAACCACAAGCGAAAGGATGTAAGTATCCCCTCACCTGTGGTATAAGTAGTTCATAGGTGCTTTCATTTATGAAAATAGATTTCTAAAAAACCTAAGGGGCGATCCATGGTAAGTTCAGCCAACAAGAAGAGAGACCCTAGAAAAGATTAGGCCCTAAATATGCTCACCATGTTTGTTTATGATATGAACCCTTGATAAGAGCTTTGCTTAGTATTCTCCTACTTGTATGTTGCTTAGAATTTGAATTTTCTCTCTTTAAACTTTCGGCCAAGACAAGATTAAGGGCCTAGGAGAACTTAAAACCTAAACCAAGCATACTATGACTTTTCCTTATGATAGAATATGAAGTAACATGATTTTCTCATGCTTGTATGTTGAGTGGAACCTTATTTCATGCTTCATGAACTTTAGGCCACAATTAATTTAAAGGCCTAGGAAACTTAGAATCTAACCTAAATATGCTCATGATGTTCCTTGTAGTGAATATTATGAAAATGGTTTAGGGTTCCCATGCTTTTATGACACTTGAAACCTTGTTCCAAGCTTTACAAGTTTCGGCCACAACAAGTTTAAGGGCCTAGGAAACTTAGAACCTAATCTAATTATGCTCATGATGTTCCTTGTAATAATTGCTATAAAATTGGTTTAGGGTTCCCATGCTTTTATGACACTTGAAACCTAGTTCCAAGCTTTACAAGTTTCGTCCACAACAAGTTTAAGGGCCTAGGAAACTTAGAACCTAACTTAATTATGCTCATGATGTTCCTTGTAATAATTGCTATGAAATTGGTTTAGGGTTCCCATGCTTTTATGACACTTGAAACCTAGTTCCAAGTTTTACAAGTTTCGGCAACAACAAGTTTAAGGGCCTAGGAAACTTAGAACCCAACCTAATTATGCTCATGATGTTCCTTGTAATAATTGCTATGAAATTGGTTTAGTGTTCACATGCTTGAATGTTGATTTTAACCCAATGTGATGCTTGATAAGATTCGGCCATGACAAGTTTATAAGCTTAGGAAACCTAGAACCTAAACTAAACATGCTTATGATGTTCCTCATGATATATAATATGATATTGGTTTAGGTTCACATGCTTGTATGTTGCTTTTTACCCAATGTAATGCTTGATAAGATTCGGCCATGACAAGATTTCCAAGCTTAGGAAACCTATAACCTAAACTAAGCATGCTCATGATGTTTCTTGTGATACATGATACGATATTGGTTTAGGGTTCACATGCTTGTATGTTGATTTTTAACCTAAGTCACAACTATATGTTTCGGCCACTATATGATATTAGGGTTAGAGTCCTAAATATGATTCCCATGTATCTCACATGCAATGTTTTATGATGTGGTAAGAGCTTGCTATGCTTCTATGTTTATTTATGTATATTTATGATCTATGCATGTTGGTAACCCTTATGATGTGCTGTGTGCCCAAATTATGCATGCTACTTATGATGTGCTGTGTGCCCAAATTATGCATGCTATTTATGAGGAGCTGTGTGCCCAAATTATGCATGCTATTTATGATGAGTTGTGTGCCCAAATTATGCATGATTTTATGATGAGCTGTGTGCCCAAACTATGCATGTATTTATGATGTGCTATGTGCCCAAATTATATATGCTATTATGATGAGCTGTGTGCCCAAATTTTGTATGGTATGATATGATAAGAAATATGATGTGCATGAAATAATAAGAACCATGATATGTATGACATGCTACTTTACTTTATATGGCTTGTACCAAGGGTGGGTTCCATAAGCGCCCCGGGGTCAATGGACTAAGAAACGGGCCTCGTTAGGGATGGACTCCTAAGTGCCCCTAGGTCGATGGACTAAGAAACGGGCCTAGTATGTATACCTTGTAGGGTTCAAGACTTGCTACCTTGGACCTACGTAGGACGCGCGCATTTATGTATGTGGTACAAGCCGGGGCCCCAATCATGTTGAGATTATGTTTAAGTATGTATGTAATAAGTTTTCAAAAGACATGTTGTATATATTTTTCATGATACATGTTTTTGAAAGTCATCTCGCATAACACTTTATGATTATGTGATGATATGCCATGATACTTATGATTATGTTATGTTATGCTAGGATGCACTTTATGATTATGTTATGATATGCCATGATACTACGATTATGTTATGTTAAGCTAGGATACACTTTATGATATGCCATGATACTTATGATTATGTTATGTTATGCTAGGATGCACTTTATGATTATGTTAAGATATGCCATGATACTACGATTATGTTATGTTAAGCTAGGATGCACTTTATGATATGCCATGATACTTATGATTATGTTATGTTATGCTATGATACACTTTATGATTATGTTAAGATATGCCATGATACTACGATTATGTTATGTTAAGCTAGGATGCACTTTATGATATGCCATGATACTTATGATTATGTTATGTTATGCTAGGATGCACTTTATGATTATGTTATGATATGTCATGATACTACGATTATGTTATGTTAAGCTAGGATGCACTTTATGATATGCCATGATACCCTACGATTTTGTTACGATATGATGCTTCTATACATGATATGATGTAACGCCCCGCCTCTTCCTGCTCAAGCTGACGGGGGTTACTTACTCGTTTCTTCTTAAAACAGTGGAAGTCTTGTTTATAGTATATTTTTTTCTTTTTAAAAACTCTTCTTTTACTTTGCAAATCATCATTACTATCTACCTATCATATAAAGTCACATAGTATGCTTAACATAAATTTAAGCCATAATACTAATAAGCATGATGAAATGTCATGGAGTCATGAAAGAACAACATAAGCATAATTTTTATTAGATAAAAGCAGGTTTTTCTTTTTAGCCGAGCCACTACTACACACGTCCTTCTTGCCCCCTCCTGCTGCTCCCTTAATACATCCGTTCTTTGCCTTTATCTGTGGTACAAGGAAAGTAAGTTATGAGCACACAAGGCTCAGTAAGATCCTTTCCTACTCACAAAAACCGTATAGCATAGCATAATCACCAAGGCATTAAGCATAAAGACAACTTATCATATCATGTATAGAAGCATCATATCATAACATAATCATAAGGTATCATGGCATATCATAAACTACATCCTAGCTTAACATAACATAATCGTAGTATCATGGCATATCATAACATAATCATAAAGTGCATCCTTGCATAACATAACATAATCATAAGTATCATGGCATATCATAACATAATCATAAAGTGCATCCTATCATAACATAACATAATCATAAGTATCATGGCATATCATAACATAATCATAAAGTGCATCCTTGCATAACATAACATAATCATAAGTATCATGGCATATCATAACATAATCATAAAGTGCATCCTTGCATAACATAACATAATCATAAGTATCATGACATATCATAACGTAATCATAAAGTGCATCCTAGCATAACATAACATAATCATAAGTATCATGGCATATCATAACATAATCATAAAGTGTTATGTGAGATGACTTTCAAAAACATGTATCATGAAAAATATATGCAACATGCCTTTTGAAAACTTATTACATACATACTTAAACAGAATCTCAACATGATTGGGGCCCCGGCTTGTACCATGTACATAAATGCGTGCGTCTTATGTAGGTCCAAGGTAGCAAGTCTTGAACCCTACAAGGCATACATACTAGGCCTGTTTCTTAGTCCATCGACCTAGGGGCACTTAGGAGCCCATCCCTAACGAGCCTCATTTCTTAGTCCATCGACCCCGGGGCGCTTATGGAGCCCACCCTTGGTACAAGCCATACAAAGTAAAGTAGGATGTCATACCTAACATGGTTCCTATCATATTGTCATATTTCTTAACATATCATGGAGCATGCATCATTGGGCACACAGCACATTATGAAAGCATGCAAAGATTTGGGCACACAGCTCATCGTAATAGCATACATAATTTGGGCACACAGCACATCATAAAACATATATAATTTGGGCACACAACACATCATAAAACATGCATCATTTGGGCACACAACACATCATAAGGGTCATCATCATGCATAGGTCATAAGCATATATAAATAAGCATAGAAGCATGGCATGTTCTTATCATATCATAAAGCATTGCATGTGAGACACATAGGAAATCATAATTAGATTTCTAACCCTAATATCATGTAGTGGCCGAACCATGTAGTTGTAGATTAGGTTAACAAGCAACATAATAGCAAGTGAACCCTAAACCATTATCATATCATATATCATGAGGAACATCTTGAACATGTTTAGTTTGGGTTCTAAACTTCCTAAGACTTTAAACATGTTATGGCCGAATCTTATCAAGCATCACATTGGGTTAAAATTAACATACAAGCATGTGAACCCTAAACCAATATCATATCATATATCATAAGGATCATCATGAGCATGTTTAGGTTAGGTTCTAGGTTTCCTAAGCTTATAAACTTATCATGGCCGAATCTTATCAAACATCACATTGGATTAAAATCAACTTTCAAGCATGTGAACCCTAAACCAATTTCATAACAATTATTACAAGAAACATCATGAGCATAATTAGGTTAGGTTCTAAGTTGTTGGTGCGGTTAGCACTAATGGTCTAACTCAGGTTTTGATGAATGACAAATCAGGTTAAGTTAGGTTTGTTGTTGTCTGACACTTTTATCAAGTGTGCAGGAAAAGTCCAGCTAGGTCGACGGGCTGACCGGATAGCTGGCGAGAAGTCCAAGCGGGTCGACGGGCTGACCGGACGCTTGGCGAGAAGTCCAGCTAGGTCGACGGGCTGACCGGATAGCTGGCGAGAAGTCCAAGCGGGTCGACGGGCTGACCGGACGCTGGGCGAGAAGTCCAGACGGGTCGACGGGCTGACCGGACGTCTGGCAGGTAAGTGAGGTAAGTCACTGGAGGGGAGTGACTGCAAGGACGCGTTCCCGGGTAGGGAACATTAGGCGTCGATCCGGCTTAGATCCATTTCGGATATCTAAGTCGAGATCGTGACTAGATTCCGGTCTCGGAAAGACGGAATCTAAGTCATACTTTGCTCATCTGTAAAACTGTGCTAACATTCTTTGCTGCAGGGTACATTTGCCTCGGACTAACCTTTTCTTGCAGGAGAAAAACTTTCTGGAGAAGAGGGGTCCGGGCGCCCAGAGGGGATCCGGGCGCCCGGAGGTCCGGGCGCCCGGAAGGCAAATTTCATCCAGCCGAGTTGTCACCACGTGGAGCATCATGGTTTGTGCAGCTACGTCACATTCCAGGCGCCCGGAAGGGATCCAGGCGCCCGGGACAGCATATAAAAGAAGCCCCAGGCAGGAGCTTCAGAATCAATCATCAACTGAGAACTTTTCGACTGCTGGTCCTGCTGCTCTACGTTCCTGCGACGCTAACAAAGCTCCGACAAAGTGCTTCTTCGTTTTTCTTAATTTCCTTGTCGATATTACTTTGTTTCATTAGCATTTCCTGTATTCATTTTGTAATTATATTCGAATTGCTAGTGATTGCCCAACGAAAGTGGTCAAGGACCACGGGCCTTCGAGTAGGAGTCGTCACAGGCTCCGAACGAAGTAAAAACAACTGTGTCTACTTTACTTTTCCGCTGCGCTTATACTCGATATTTTCGAATCGATATTCACCCCCCCTCTATCGAATCTAACGGTCTTACAAGTGGTATCAGAGCAGGTACCGCTCTGATTTGGTGCAACCACCAATCAGACAGGGGGTGAAATATTTTTTTTAATTCCAAACTGATATTATTATCTTTTTGGAAGATTTTTTTTTCCGTTACACTTAGAGTTTCTATTTTTTCCCGCACTGCTAATCCAAGACGAAGTCTTGGGATTTTTTTCCAGTTAATTTAGTGTGTGCAGGATAAGATGTCTCAACAAGAAGGCTTCAGCACAGTTCGTCCTCCCCTATTCAATGGGGATGACTTTTCGTACTGGAAGAGAAGAATGGAGGTCTACATGAAGACAGACTACGACCAATGGATGAGCGTCACAAAGGCTTATAAAATTCCAGTAGACAACTCCGGGAAAATAATAGACCCTGAAGAATGGACAAATGATTTAAAGAAAAAGGCGTCAATTGAAAACAAAGCCATCAACACTCTACACTGCGGACTAACACGAGAAGAACTGAACCGGGTCGGACCGCATGAAAACGCTAAGGAGCTCTGGGATAAACTGATCGAGCTGCACGAAGGAACAAGCGACGCGAAGGTAACAAAAAGAGATTTGCTGTTAAATAAAATTTTTAATATAAAAATGCAGGAAGGAGAAACGGCAAGTCAGCTCCACGCGAGGGTCAAAGATATCCTCAACGGTCTCCACGCGATAGGACACCAAATGGAGAACCGAGACTTAATAAGGTACGCGTTAAATGCTTTTCCGCGAAATAATTTGTGGGCATCAATTGTAGATGCCTACAAAATTTCAAAAAATTTATCTAAATTAAAATTGGATGAACTCTTCTGTGAATTAGAACTTCATGAGCAAACTAACGCCGGGGTCGAGAAAGGTGTAGCTTTATTCGCAGGTTCCTCTAAAGAAAAGAAGAACAAACCCGAATCTGAAGAAGATTCCGATCAAGACTCTGAAGACGAAGAACACCTGGTGAACCTGGTAAGGAAAATGTTCACCAGGAGAAAGAAGATCTTCAGAAGATCAGTTCGCCAGCCGACTCAAGAAATGTCACATGTTTCGGATGTAACAAAAGGGCACTACAAGAACGAATGCCCAAGATTGAAACTTGACAAACCAAAGTCAACAAAGAAGAAAGCCCTCAAAGCAACATGGGACGATTCCTCCTCGGACGAATCGGAGGGAGAAGGCAAAGCACCAAAGCTCGCGAAGGCTGAAACGGAAGACGAATCGGAGGAATCGGAAGACGGGTCCGAACCCGAATCGAGCCACGAGTCCGCACTCGTTTCCGGTTCAAGAGGTATACCTAAACTTAAATCATAAATTCTTTAGAATTATCTCGTGTTTAAATAAAAAATTAGTTAAATTGGAAAATGAAAATAAATCGCTTCTTGAGGAAAATCAAAACCTGAAGGAACAATTAAAAAATTCGAATCCAACTCAAGACCGAACACTTGAGGAGGAGAATTTATCATTAAAAAGTGAAATTAATAAGTTAAAAGAATTGTTGGAAAAATTCACAACAAGATCTAAAAATTTAGATTTAATTCTAAATAACCAAAAGGCATGCTATAATAAAACCGGACTTGGATATAAGTCAAAATCAAACAAAACCTTTAAATCATTATTAACCCAACACAAAGCAACTAAACAAGCTTGGGTCCCGAAAGTGTGCTTAACCACGCAAGTAGGACTTAATCAATTCTATATACCTAAAGATAAAATACATTATATAAACTTGAATAAATCAGATCAAAAACTAAAAAATAAATTTAACTTAAAATCAAAATTCAAAACTCAACAAAATTTAGACTATCACCAAGTTGATTATAACTATAAAAAGAATCGACACAAACCCAAAATCTAAATGGCCAATAATTCAGGGGGAGGCTCCAGAATAGCTGGCACCTCCAAAACTAACATACCCGACAGGGTAACCCAAAACAAACTAACCCGACAGGGTAATCAGGATTAGTTAAAAAGAAACCGAGGTTAACTTGACTCATGGTACTAGTGAAGTTTTTGGATGATAGTACGTTAGGGAAGCTTGGGCATCGCATGTCTAGAAAGATATGGCTTCGATCTGGTGCATTTGGCCAAGTGGAACTGACCGAAGCTACCCTTAAACGAATCCTAACCAGTTAGACCAAGATTTAGTACTAAGTTCCGTGGATAGGACTATTCGGAAAACTTCGAAAGGTTGGTTACTTCTAATGATGTCCCTGTGACTCACCAAGCTTAGAAGTTTATCCGAAGAATGCCTATTTGTGGAAACCAAAACTAAATCTGAATCTAACACAAGTGAAACCAAAAGTCTGTAATCAAACCAATTTCATCTCACAAAATCATAGGATTCCCTGATTGATAATATAGATCGGATGAGATGAATAAGGCTTAATTTAATTTTAGACTTAAAAATTAATTTCAAAAATTTTAACTTTAAACTTAAAAAATTACTTTCAAAATTTTAATTTTAAACTTAAAAATTAATTTCAAAAATTTTAATTTTAAATTTAAAAAATTATTTTCAAAATTTTAAACATAAAAATTAATTTTAAAAATTTTAATTTTAAACTTAAAAAATTATTTTCAAAATTTTAAACATAAAAATTAATTTCAAAATTTTAATTTTAAACTTAAAAATTAATTTCAAAAATTTAATTTTAAACTTAAAAATTACTTTCAAAATTTTAATTTTAAACTTAAAAATTAATTTCAAAAATTTTAATTTTAAATTTAAAAAATTATTTTCAAAATTTTAAACATAAAAATTAATTTCAAAATTTTAATTTTAAACTTAAAAATTAATTTCAAAAATTTTAATTTTAAACTTAAAAATTAATTTCAAAAATTTAATTTTAAACTTAAAAATTACTTTCAAAATTTTAATTTTAAATTTAAAAATTAATTTCAAAAATTTTAATTTTAAACTTAAAAAATTATTTTCAAAATTTTAAAACTTAAATTAATTTCAAAATTTTAAAACTTAAATCAATTTCAAAATTTTAATCTTAAAACTTAAAATTCTAAAACCTAAATTAGTTTTAATCTCAATTAAAAAAAAAAAATTTAACTTAAATAATGATTGATTAAAAAATTGATAAACTAAGACTAACATAAAAATCCTACTTGTTGTAGGAAACCAAGTGGATTTTGGACAGTGGTTGCTCCAAACATATGACTGGAGATCACACCAAGTTCACTCAATTAACCTACAAAAGCCTAGGAACAGTTGCCTTTGGAAACAACGGTAAACTCAAGGTAATTGGTATAGGTAATATTGAATTAAAAATAGATTTCATAATTTCAAATGTTCTACTTGTTGAAAATTTTAAATACAATCTTCTGAGCATAAGTCAATTGTGTGACACTAGGTATAAGGTAAAATTTCTATCCACAGAATGTTTGATCAAACATCTAGATAATCCAACTATAAGCTTAAAAGGCTTTAGAAAAGACAATATCTATGCCATCAACTTAACCACTTCTTCAGTCAAGTGTTATTTAACGCAAAAAGAAGAAACCTGGTTATGGCACAGAAGAATGTCACACACCCATTTCAGAAACATAAGTAAATTAAACGGTCTAGTTAGAGGTTTACCAAAATTACCTAACTTAGATTCAACAATATGTAATGCTTGTCAACAAGGCAAACAAACAAAATCTACCCACAAACCAATTAATGAATCCCAAACCAACTCAGTCCTAGAACTTTTACACTTAGATTTATTTGACTCCCACGGGGTCAAATCAATAAATGGAAGTCTGTACTGTTTAGTTATAATAGATGACTATTCTAGGTTCACTTGGGTCAAATTCTTAAAACATAAAGATGAAACTTTTGAAATTTTTACGAATTTCTGCAAACAAATTGAAAATGAAAAAGGCATAAAAATTAAAAGAATCAGAAGTGATAATGGAGGAGAATTTAAAAATCATAATTTTGATAAATTTTGCCTTGAAAATGGCTACCATCATGAATTTTCTTGCCCTAAAACTCCCCAACAAAATGGAATTGTAGAAAGGAAAAATAGAACCTTACTTGAAGCATCTAGAACTATGCTAAATGAATACAACTTACCTAAATATTTTTGGGCAGAAGCTGTTAGTACAGCCTGCTATGTACAAAACCGAACAACACTAAACAAAAACCACAATAAAACATTTTTTGAAATATTTTACAACAAGCAACCTAATATAAAATACTTTAAGGTATTTGGTTGCCCAGCCTTTATCCTAAATACTAGAGAACACTTAGGCAAATTCACTTCCAAAATAGAAAATGGAATTTTTCTAGGTTACTCTCTGAATAGCAGAGGCTACAGAATTTATAATAAAGTCACTTTAAGAATTGAAGAAACCACCAATGTAAAATTCAAAGAATCCAATCAAAACCTAGAACAAGCCCAACCTCAACCAGTTGACTCTGTTCACGAACATATCAATTCTGAGGGAACAAACCAAACCCAAAATAATGAAGAAGAAGAACAACTACAAGAAAGTCAACCTCCTAGAACCATAAGAGTCAACCCAAACCATCCTACTAATCAAATAATTGGTGACCCAGACCTGAGGGTTCAAACTAGGTCATCTTTCAGAAACCTAAGTCAAATCTCGTTAATCTCAAATATTGAACCCAAAACTGTAGCTGAATCTCTACTTGACCCAGACTGGGTCATAGCTATGCAAGAAGAATTAGCTCAATTTGAGCGCAATGAAGTTTGGGACCTAGTACCTCAACCTACCGATAAGAAAATAATAGAAACCAAATGGGTATTTCGAAACAAATTAAGTGAAACTGGAGAAATTACTAGGAACAAGGCCAGGTTAGTTGCCAAAGGGTTCAGTCAAGTTGAAGGACTTGACTACGATGAAACTTATGCCCCGTAGCTAGACTAGAGTCCATTAGAATGTTACTAAGCTATGCAGCCCATAAAGGATTCAAACTATACCAAATGGATGTCAAGTCTGCCTTTCTTAATGGATTGATAAAAGAAGAAGTGTATGTAGGTCAGCCGCCAGGTTTTGAAAGCCTAGAACACCCTGATTATGTCTACAAATTAAAAAAGGCATTATATGGACTTAAACAGGCACCTAGGGCATGGTATGAAAGACTAACCTCTTACTTAACCTCTAAAGGGTTCAATCAAGGTCAAATTGACCCAACACTATTTGTGAAATCAATAAAAGAAGATATTTTTATAGCTCAAATTTATGTAGATGATATCATCTTTGGTTCAACCAACTCAGAATTTTTAAATGAATTTACAAACCTAATGGAACACGAATTCGAAATGAGTCTGGTAGGAAAATTAACTTATTTTTTAGGGTTACAAGTCAAACAAACAAATGAAGGAAATTATATTTATCAACAAAAATATACTAAGGAGTTACTTAGAAAATTTGGAATGGAAAATACTAAAGAAATAAAAACACCTATGGCCGTAAACACAATCCTAGATGATGATCCTAATGGAAAATCAGTAGACTTAAAACATTATCGGAGCGCGATAGGTAGTCTACTTTACTTAACTGCAAGCCGACCTGACATTTTATTTGCAGTTAGTATGTGTGCTCGATACCAAACCTGTGCTAAAGAATCTCATTTGACTCAAGTCAAAAGAATCTTTAGATACCTCAAGGGAACCACAAATGTAGGTATTTGGTATCCTAGGACCAACAACTTTGAATTAATAGGATATTCTGATTCAGATTATGCCGGATGCAAATTAGACCGCAAAAGCACAAGTGGTGGATGCCAACTACTTGGTCCATCCCTTGTCAGCTGGTTTAGTAGAAAGCAACACTGTGTTGCACTATCTACAACTGAGTCAGAATACATAGCTATAGGCGAGTGTGTTGCACAAATATTATGGATGATGCATACTCTAAAAGATTTCAACTTAAATATCACAAATGTAAAAGTATTAATTGATAATATAAGTTCGATTAACTTAACCAAGAATCCTGTGCATCATTCAAGAACCAAACATATTGAAGTTAGGCATCACTTCATCAGGGATCATGTTACTAAAGGTGATATTGAACTCAAGTACATTGAGTCTAAATCAAATTTAGCTGACATTTTTACAAAACCACTCCCTGAAAGTGAATTTAGCAACTTACGACGACAATTAGGGATGTGCTCAATAGACTAGGATCCTTCATAAATACTTTCAAAATTGATTTTATCAACTTATAGGCTAAACTTGTTTGTTTTCAAAATTTCCATTTTTAAACTTTCAAAAACAGTTTTGGCCTTAGACTAGTCTTACATCCTTAGAAAGCATGTACCCATAGGTTTAGTTCTTGAGCATCTCACCAACACCTTAGGTTTACCTTGCTTGTGGTTGATAAGCATAGAAAGGGGTGAGATGCATAGGCCATCTGTCTGGACTTAAGATGCTTATTTCAGTGCATCAGTATAAGTCTGGACGTTAAATACAATTCAAATATTAATCAGATTAAAGTTCATCAGTCGAGTCAAACACTGACTGATTATAATTAACTTAATCTGACTAACCAAGTGAAAGCTACTATTTTCTAATAGTTAGTTAGTACCTAATTGGTTAGACAGCTGGTTGAAGTTAAATATCAAATTCAGGGGGAGAAATAAAACTACTTTAGTTTTCCAAATTGAATTTTAAACTTAATTTTGAAAATCAAAGTTTAAAAATAATTTGTTTAAAATTGTGAAATTTTTAAACTCACAAACTTTTTATCCTTTTTACCTATTCTTTGAAAACTGAACTTTTCAAGTATCTTAAACCATGGTTTTGAATCTAATACTTTTAAACTTTGAAAAATTTGATTTTGAAAAGCAAACTTTACAAAAAACATTCCAAAAATTTTTTTTCTTACGTTTATCAAAACTCCTTTGAAAACTAAAAGTAAAGATTTAAACTTAATTTTACTTTGAAAATTGTCCTGAGTCTACTTCTTAAAAATTTGACTTTACTTAATTTTGACAATTTAATTTGAAGGATAAATTTTACAAAATTTAGTTTACAAACTAAGCTTCTCAAAGTTATTTTCCTTGTTTTGAAAATTGAATCTTGTACACTTAGTGTTGAAAAATAAAATTCAATTAGTTTTGAAAAATAGACTTTTCAAACTTAGTTTTGGAATTTTGGTTTTGAAAACTTATGTTTAAGTAGCATTTCAAAGTTGAAACTTGTTTTGAAAAAATTTTTTATACACTTATGTTTGAAAATTAACCTATCTAAACTTAGCATTTTTTCTAAAAGCTAAAAGCTAATGCTTTAAACAAATTTTCAAAACTTTATACCCCCCCAAGTCAATTTGATCTTCTCTTGGATTTAAAAACTCAGTTATTGTTCAAGGTATTACTGTTTTCAGTATTTATCGCTATGATTGTTTACCCTTATTTTTTGATGAATGCCAAAGGGGGAGAGTTAGGTTGGTTAAGTTAGGGCAACTAAATGGGCAACTAAATGCAAACTTAAAAAAAAACTAACTTAAACCTTAAAAACCTCAAAAATCATGCTTGATTTTTGCATACTTTTTATCACTAACTTAACCAGGTTGTCATTCCATCAAAAAGGGGGAGATTGTTGGTGCGGTTAGCACTAACGGTCTAACTCAGGTTTTGATGAATGACAAATCAGGTTAAGTTAGGTTTGTTGTTGTCTGACACTTTTATCAAGTGTGCAGGAAAAGTCCAGCTAGGTCGACGGGCTGACCGGATAGCTGGCGAGAAGTCCAAGCGGGTCGACGGGCTGACCGGACGCTTGGCGAGAAGTCCAGCTAGGTCGACGGGCTGACCGGATAGCTGGCGAGAAGTCCAAGCGGGTCGACGGGCTGACCGGACGCTTGGCGAGAAGTCCAGACGGGTCGACGGGCTGACCGGACGTCTGGCAGGTAAGTGAGGTAAGTCACTGGAGGGGAGTGACTGCAAGGACGCGTTCCCGGGTAGGGAACATTAGGCGTCGATCCGGCTTAGATCCATTTCGGATATCTAAGTCGAGATCGTGACTAGATTCTGGTCTCGGAAAGACGGAATCTAAGTCATACTTTGCTCATCTGTAAAACTGTGCTAACATTCTTTGCTGCAGGGTACATTTGCCTCGGACTAACCTTTTCTTGCAGGAGAAAAACTTTCTGGAGAAGAGGGGTCCGGGCGCCCAGAGGGGATCCGGGCGCCCGGAGGTCCGGGCGCCCGGAAGGCAAATTTCATCCAGCCGAGTCGTCGCCACGTGGAGCATCATGGTTTGTGCAGCTACGTCACATTCCAGGCGCCCGGAAGGGATCCAGGCGCCCGGGACAGCATATAAAAGAAGCCCCAGGCAGGAGCTTCAGAATCAATCATCAACTGAGAACTTTTCGACTGCTGGTCCTGCTGCTCTACGTTCCTGCGACGCTAACAAAGCTCCGACAAAGTGCTTCTTCGTTTTTCTTAATTTCCTTGTCGGTATTACTTTGTTTCATTAGCATTTCCTGTATTCATTTTGTAATTATATTCGAATTGCTAGTGATTGCCCAACGAAAGTGGTCAAGGACCACGGGCCTTCGAGTAGGAGTCGTCACAGGCTCCGAACGAAGTAAAAACAACTGTGTCTACTTTACTTTTTCGCTGCGCTTATACTCGATATTTTCGAATCGATATTCACCCCCCCCCTCTATCGAATCTAACGGTCTTACATAAGTTTCCTAGGCCCTTAAACTTGTTGTGGCCGAAACTTATAAAGCTTGGAACTAGGTTTCAAGTGTCATAAAAGCATGGGAACCCTAACCAATTTCGTAGCAATTGTTACATAAAACATCATGAGCATAATTAGGTTAGGTTCTAAGTTTCCTAGGCCCTTAACCTTGTTGTGGCCGAAACTTGTAAAGCTTGGAACTAGGTTTCAAGTGTCATAAAAGCATGGGAACCCTAACCAATTTCATAGTATTCGCTACAAGGAACATCATGAGCATATTTAGGTTAGATTCTAAGTTTCCTAGGCCTTTAAACTAATTGTGACCGAAAGTTCATGAAGCATGAAATAAGGTTCCACTCAACACACAAGCATGAGAAAAATCATGTTATTTCATATTCTATCATAAGGAAAAATCATAGCATGCTTAGTTTAGGTTTTAAGTTCTCCTAGGCCCTTAATCTTATCTTGGCCGAATATTCATGAGCATAAAATAGAGTTCTAAACAACATACAAGCATGAGCATATCACATTAACTTCATATCTTATCTTAAGAAAAGTCATGGCATGCTTAGATTAGGTTTAAAGTTCTCCTAGCCCTTAATGTTATCATGGCCGAAAGTTGAAAGGAAGAAATCTTAATTCTAAGCAACATACAAGTATGAGAAATGTTAACAACCCTCTTATCATAGGGTACATATCATAAGAACAAAGGGATCATGTTTAGTTTAAGTCTTAAGCTTACCTAGCTCTTTTATTCATGCTTGGCCGAGAGTCTAGGGACATGGATCTAAGTTCTAACTAAACATTCCAGCATAGAAACATTAGATTAACCTCCTACCATAAGATACATATTACAAGAAACATATTGAGCATATCTAGTTAGGTCTTAAAATTTTCCTAGGTCCTTCTTTTGTCTTGGCCGAAAGTTACCATGAAGCAACCCTAGTTTTTTTTTCCCTTTTAAGAAATCTAACCTCATGAAGAACACATGAACTATTGTACCACAGGTGAGGGAAAACTTACCTCCTTTCGCTTGTGGTTTTTCTTAAGGAAGAAGATACCCTAGGTGCAAAGGAAGGAGAGAGCTTCTTCTTCTTGCACCTCCTTTTGTTTCTCTTGCTTGGAAGGGGTAGATCTTGAAGGCTTCTTCTCGTAAATTAGTTTTCTTGGAGAGGAAACCTAGCCTAGATTTTGGAATAAGGAGAGGGAGGGCTCTTGGTTTCGGTGGAGAATGAAGAAGGAGAAGGAAGGAGGAAGAAGAAGAATTAAATCCCTTGCTCCTCTTCTCCCAATCCTATTTATTCCTATGTAAATGAAGCATGTCTTCATTCATTCCCTCAACTCCTCTTTTCCCTCATTCCTTTAATCCCACGAAAATAGAGAGAGGGAGGGAAGTAGGCAATTTGTCTTTTGCTTGCTTCTTCTCTTAACCAAGAGGAAGAGAAAGTAAGCAACTTGGTTTTCTCTTGCTCTTTTACTTAGTTCTTTCTTCTCATCTTTAACTACAATTTCCATTCCTTTCTATCCATAAGTTATTCATTATCCTAGTGGTTATCATACACTAGTTTAACTCTATTATTTGTGGGAGGTTCAAGATTCAATCTTTGACCTCACCTCTTCTTATTCTATTTTTGGTTTCTATTTTATTCTTTTATTTTTATGCTCTAAAGAAAATAACACCCATATACTTATCTATTAATTTCGTGGGTGTTACATATGATGAGTTGTCTTTATGCTTTATGCCTTGGTGATTATGCTACGTTATACGGTTTTTGTGAGTAGGAAAGGATCTTACTGAGCCTTGTGTGCTCATAGCTTACTTTCCTTGTACCACAGATAAGGGCAAAGAAAGGATGTACTAAGGGAGCAGCAGGAGGGGGCAAGAAGGACGTGTGTAGTAGTGGCTTGTCTAAAGAGAAAGACCTGCTTCTAGTTAATAAGAATTATGCTTATGTCATTCTTTTATGACTCCATGACATTTCATCATGCTTATTAGTATTATGGCTTAAAATTTATGTTAAGCATGCTATGTGACTTTATATGATAGGTAGTTAGTGATGATGATTTGAAAAGTAAAGGAAAAGTTTTAAAAAGAAAAAATATATATACTATAAACAAGACTTCCGCTGTTTTAAGAAGAAACGAGTAAGTAAGCCCCGTCAGCTTGAGCAGGAAGGGGCGGGGCATTACACATATGGTTACCACCCCCTATGACCTAGGGTTACCACCCCCTAGGGTTTTCCACTTGCTTATGTAAAACGCCCGCCCCTCCTGCTAGTAGGGCGGGGTTACTCATACATGCATATCAAAATTTCTTTTCTAAAGTAAAACAGCGGAAGAACTTATTTTTTTATATTCTTTTAAGTGTCATGAAATCATGCGGAACATTAATCATAAATAAATTTAGTTCATGTCAACATAAAATAGCATAAGCAGGTCTTTTTCTTAGCCGAGCCACCACCACACACATCTCTTGCCTCTCCTGCGGCTCCCCTAGTTTATCCATTCTTTGCCTTTATCTGCAGTATAAGGAAAGTAAGCTATAAGCACACACGCTTAGTAAGATCCTTTCCTACTCACAAAAATGTATTTCATATCATAATCACATAAGCATATAACAGTGGAGACATAATCATCTAAACATCGTATCATGTAAACAAAGTATCATAACATATCATATCATTAAGAAACATCATGCTATATCATATCATAAATAAAAGAGCATCATGTCATATAAATCATGAGAGCATATCATATCATAAAGAAATATCATGATGTATCATATCATAAATAAAAGAGCATCATGTCATATAAATCATAAGAGCATATCATATCATAAAAAAATATCATGATGTATCATATCATAAATAAAAGAGCATCATGTCATATAAATCATAAGAGCATATCATATCATATCATAAAGAAATATCATGCAAGATGTCTTTTAAAACATGTGTCATATCATGTGCAAGATGTCGTTAAAACATATCATATAATACTTGAACATAATATCATCATGAGGGCCCGGCTTGTACCACATACATACATAAATACGCACAATCCCTAGGACAGGGTAGCTAGCCCTAAACCTACTAGGGAACTAGGTCCGTACTACGACCGTCGACCTAGGGGCGTACTAAGGAGCCCAACCCTTTTTACTAGACTCGTTCATAATCCGTCGGCCTAGGGGTGCTTATAGAGCCCACCCTTGGTACAAGCCATACAAAGTAAAATAACATGTCATAGTCACTTATCATATCATGAAGAGTGCTCTTAGTCCCGCTTAATAGGGAAGCAACTCTTAGGCCTTTACTTATCATATCATAAAGAGTGCTCTTAGTCCCACTTAATAGGGAAACAACTCTTAGGCCTTTACTTATCATGTCATAAAGCATGCATACTTGAGCATATAGCATATCATAAGAGTCATCATAATGCATGATTCATAAGCATACATAAATGAGCATATTACTTGTCATATCATAAAGCATGCATACTTGAGCATAAATCACATCATAAGAGTCATTATCATGCATGGTTCATAAGCATACATAAATGAGCATATTACTTGTCATATCATAAAGCATGCATACTTGAGCATAAAATATATCATAAGAATCATTATCATGCATGGTTCATAAGCATACATAGATGAGCATATAATGCATCATAGGAAACATAATCATGCATGGAAAACTTTAACTAGCATCTCTTCATTCATATGGTAGCATGTGAGACACCTAGTAAAATCATAATTGGGTCTCTAAACCTAATTCCATGTAGTGGCCGAAAGTTCCAAGCCTAGCCCTAGGTTATAAACAACATAAAAATCATGTGAACCCTAAACCAATTTCACATCATAAATCATTAAGAACATAATGAGCATATTTGGTTTAGGTTCAAGCTCCCTAGGTTCTTGGTCTTGTTGTGGCCGAAAGTTACCATGCTAGTTCTAGGTTATAAACAACATAAAAGCATGTGAACCCTAAACCAATTTCACATCATAAATCATTAAGAACATAATGAGCATATTTGGTTTAGGTTCTAAGCTTCCTAGGTCTTTTAACTTGGTTATGGCCAAAACTTAGGAGTATGAAACTAAGTTCTAAACAACATACAAGCATAAGAATATCAAGCTAACTTCATATCATATCATAAGGGGATTCATGAGTATGCTAGATTTAATTTTAAGCTTCCTTGGACCCTAAAATTAATCATGGCCGAAACATAAGAAGACATGTATCTAGATTTCAAGCAACATTCAAACATGATAACCCTAAGTTAGCTTTATATCATGTCATAAGAAGAGTCATGAGCATGTTAGAGTAAGTTTTAAGCTCTCCTAGGTCTTAATTCTCATCATGGCCGAAGCCCTAAGGTGCAATACATCAAGGTTTCAAACAACATACAAGCATGAAACCCTAAGAAATCTTCCTACCTTTTCATAAGGAAAGTTATGAGCATGATAGTTTAAATTTTTAAACACTTCTAGGTCTTCATTTCTATCATGGCCGAAACCCTAATTCCCTAAGGTGGCATGCATTTAGGTTCCAATCAACATACAAGTGTGAAAACACTAAGTACTCTTCATAACATATTAATAAGCAAGTCATGTCATGGTAGAGTAAATTTTTAACCTCTCTTAGTCAATTACTTCTATCATGGTCGAACACTTCATGAGCATGAATTTAGGTTTTAAGCAACATACAAGCATAAGAATACCAAACTAATCTCTTATCATAGGGTACATATCATAAGGACATAGTGAGCATGTTTAGTTTAGGTCTTAAGCCTTCCTAATCTTTTATTCACACTTTGGCCGAAAGTTCAAGAGCATAGATCTAAGTTTTTAAGTAAGCATACAAGCATTAGAAACATTAACTAACTCCTATACTAGGGTACATATCATAAGAACATAGCGAGCATGCTTAGTTAGGTCTTAAACCTCTCTAAATCTTTTATTCAAGTCTTGGACGAAAGTTTTAAGAAGTGATCCTAGGTTTTTAAGCATTCTAAGCTCATGGAAAACACATAAACAACTTGTACCACAGGTGAGGGGATACTTACATCCTCTTGCTTGTTTTTCCTAAGGAAGATGGTACCCTTGTGAAGAGGAAGAAGAAACTTCTTTTCCTAGTTCTCTCTTTTCTTCTCTTACTTGTAAGGAGTAGATCTTGAGGACTCCTTCTTGTGAATTTGTTTTCTTAACAAGAAAAACCTTAGCTTGGATTTTCGGAAATGAGAGATGGAGAGGTTTAGGTCTCGGTGGAGGAGGAAGAAGGAGAAAGAAGGAGGAGGAAGAAGAAGGAGGAAGAATTAACCAAACTTTCTTTCCCTTCTCTTCTCTTATTCCTATTTATTCCCAATGAGGATGAAAAGTGTCCCAATTCATCCCCTTGCCTTCTCTATCTTCTCACTCTCTTCATTCCCACGAAAATAGAGAAAAAGAAGGAAGAAAGGCAACTTGTCTTTTGCTTGCTTCTTTTCTTAAGCAAGAGAAAGAGGAGGAAAGCCACTTGTCTTTCTCTTGTTCCCTTATTAATCATACTCTTTACCTTTATCTATAATTTCTATTCTTTGCTATTCATGTGTCATTCATGATTATAGTGGTTATTATACACCAATTTAACTTTATTATTTGTGGGAGGTTTAAGGTTCAAACCTTAACCACTCTTTATTTTTATTTCTTTTTGGTTCTATTTCCATTTCTCTTTTATTCTAAAAGAAAAATACCCATAGGTATAGCTTAAATAATTTGTGGGTGTTACAGCCTAACCGCAGCTAGGGCTTTTGCCTAAGTACATTTAGGACTTTCCTGCAAGTTCATTCAAAACGTTAGATAACAATTAAACTTAACTTTGAATCCCTTTGTCATAATCAAAACTTGAGTTCAATCGTCGGATACTTCCCGCACCAACACTTACACACTAGATGCTCTTTACCCTTTGCAATAAACCCCTCTGGTTGCTTCATACGGATGTTTTCTTCAAGACTTCCGTTAAGGAAAGCTATCTTGACATCCATTTGCCAAACCTCATAATCCATATGAGCAGTAATAGATAAGAGTATCCGGATAGACTTAAGCATAGCGACTGGTGAAAAGGTTTCCTCATAATCGATTCCCTCTTTCTGAGTATACCCTTTCACAACAAGCCTTGCTTTGAAGGTTTCCACCTTCCCGTCTGTCCCTCTTTTCCTTTTGTAGATTCATTTACATCCAATATCTTTTACAATAGATTTTACACTATTTGATGGTTCTACTAGCTCCCAGACTTTGTTTGAATACATAGATTCTATTTCTGAATTCATTGCTCTTTGCCAAGATGTTGCATCTTTATCTTGGAGTGCTTCGTCATATGTTCGGGGATCAGATTCATGTTTACCTAGGATCAAGTCCGACGACTCTCCCAAAAACATGAATCTTTTAGGTTGCCTAATAACCCTCCCACTACGACGAGGCACTGTCTATTGTTGTGTATCATTTGTGATACGTGTTGCAGTTTCTTGTGATATTTCATCTTACACTGTTGGTACTAAAGTAGGCATATCCTCTCTCATTTCTTCTAGAACAATTTCACTCATGGGCTTATGCTTTATTACATAATCTTCCTCTAAAAATTGAGCATTGGTGCTAACAATGATCTTCTGATTTTTAGGATTATAAAACAAACCACCTTTCGTTCCCTTAGGATATCCTACAAACAGATAAACTTCTGTACGTGATTCCAACTTGTCAGTATCTCCCTTCAGCACATGTGCTGGACTACCCTATATTCGAATATGACTCAGACTAGGCTTACGCCCATTCCACAATTCCATGGGAGTAAAGGGTACTGATTTAGAAGGTACCATATTCAGAATATACACTGCTGTTTCCAAAGCATATCCCCAAAATGAATCTGGTAATTTTGAATAACTCATCATCAATCTAACTATTTCCATAAAAGTCCTATTCCTTCGTTCTGCCACACCATTCTATTGGGGTGTACCAGGTGCAGATAATTGGGATTGAATCCCAGCCTCTGATAAGTAATTCCTAAACTCTCCAAAGAGATATTCGCCACCATGATCAGAACGTAGTGTCTTGATACTTTTACCATGACGTTTCTCCACATCAGCGTTGTACTCTTTGAACTTATCAAAGCATTCAGACTTGCGGTGCATCAAGTAAATGTATCCATATCTCGAATAGTCATCTATGAAAGAGACAAAATATTCGAAAACACCTCTTGTCTGGATAGACATAGGACCACATAAATCAGAATGAACCAGTTCTAACACATCTTTGGCTCTATACCTTATGCATTAAAAGGTCTCTTGGTCATTTTACCTTCCAAGCAAGATTCGCAAGTTAGAAAGTTTCCCAACACTAATGAACCCAAGAGTCCATCGGCTATTAGCATTTGAATCCTACTCAAGTTAATATGACCAAGTCTTAGATGCCAAAGATATGTTTGGTTCATTTTCGAAAGTTCCTTTCTCTTATTAGAATTAGAAGCTGTGCTATTAATTTCCATTTATTACTTTATGGGAGTTATTGGTTTTAGAGTATACAAATTGCCAACTAATGTACCAGAACATATAATTATCCTATTTTTCTTGACAACCACTTTGTCATCAAAAGAAATAGTATATCCATCCACAAATAGTTTAGAAACTGAAATTAAATTCTTTCTAAAAGTTAGTACAGAAAGACAATTTCTTAAAACCAAAGTTCTATTCCTATCGAATGATAAGTAGACGTCTCCCATTGCAACAACCACCACTTTCGTAGCATTGTCCATGTAGACGGTTATCTCTCCCTCATATAGTGGTCGGGTTTCCTGGAACCCTTGCAGTGTATTGCAGACATGATCAGTGACTCCTGCATATACACACCAGGTGCTGGTAGATAACACCGTTAAACATGTTTCAATTACTAGAGAATAATTCATACCTTTATTGTTCTCTCTCCTTCGAGGACAGCCCGTCTTCCAATGTCCAGTCTGCTTACAGATGAAGCACTTTCCCTTTGGCTTATTCACTCCAGCTTTAGGTCCAGTACCTAGAGATCTTTTCACCTTCTTTGCTGAGCCAGCATGTTTCTTCTTCTTCTTGCCTTTAGATAGAGAAGTACAAACATTTTCAGCAAAGTGAATCTGAGAACTATGACGAAATATACCTTCTGCTGCCTGAAGTTCTGTCAGAAGTTCCGCCAACGTATAAGCCCTTTTATTCATGTTATAGTTCAAGTGGAACTATAGCATGAACAACCTTTTGACTTCTTCTGGCTTCTTCACTCCAGCTTTAGGTCCAGTACCTAGAGATCTTTTCACCTTCTTTGTTGAGTCAGCCTGTTTCTTCTTCTTCTTGCCTTTTGACTTAGAAGTAGAAATATTTTCAGCAAAGTGAATATAAGAACTATGATGAAATATACCTTATGCTGCCTGAAGTTCTGTCAGAAGTTCCGCCAACATATAAGCCCTTTTGTTCATGTTATAGTTCAGGCGAAACTGCTCACAACTTCTGAGTAGCATTTGGAGAATAATATCGATCCGGATTTCCCCATCGATTTCAGCTCCAAGGATTTGTATTTCATTCAAATAAGCCATCATCATTAGGATATGATCCCTTACGGGTGTCCCCTTTGACATGGTGGCTATCATTAATTTTCTCATTGCCTCTTGCCTAGCAGCCCGATTCTGGGGTTCGAAGAGTTCCTTGAGATTGTTCATCATGTCATAGGCAGTTGGTAAGTCCTGATGCTGATGTTGCAGTACATTTGACATTGAAGCCAAAATGTAACAACGCGCCATCTCATCTGCCTTGACCCATTTCCTATGATGCTCAATCTCCTCTTCACTAGAATCGCCGTTAGGCACATTAGGGCAAACCTCTAACAGTACAAACTTATAGCCTTCAGCAGTTAGGACAATGTCCAGGTTTCTTTTCCAATCTATGTAGTTGGGACCAGTAAGTTTGTTCTCTTTCAATATAATAGGCAGTGGGTTGAAAGTCATCCTAAAAATCATAAAATAAGTTTTGGTCAAAACTCTAAATTTAGAATAATATTGATTCCTCAAACAATACTATTTAAATTTACCAACACCTCAAAACATCGTGAATTTTGCATGCCACGTTAGTGTGGACGTATACAAAATCAAACATTTGTAAGAGGAGGGTCTTACCCATTAATTTTATTATCTTGTCATCCTAACTTTATGACAAATAAAATTAATAGTTGGTATTCCTTTGGTCACACAAATAATAGTAGTGATTCCATTGGGGAGGATATTATTAAATGCACCTCAGTGTATACTATTACTTGATACTTAGTACATTAAATAGGATTGTGCCCCTTCAGTTGGAGAAGATCACACGCTCCTAAATAATTTCCTATAATCATCCATAAAGGAAGTTTGATCTAGTGATCCGCAAACAAACTCATCCGTTGTGGAGGGAGGCACTCAGAGCCAACACGCAAGTTTATTGCATCACTTACAACCCAGTATTGGTGATCGTGGAATTTATTTACTAATCCCTCTCCCTCTTAATTATTTAAGGTGAGGAATTTTAACCATGCACACACACATCACAGCAAATAAAGCAATAAATATAGAAAAAAAAATTTCAACTATTATGGCCTTTTCCATCACTATCCTCCGTATGCTGCCAACCCTAGCTGCTGCCATCTTTAGCCACCGCAATCGGGTCTAGTCGCCGCATCTATCTTGCTTCTTTTTCTGCTGCACCTTTGGTCCACAAATAGTACCACGCCTCGCAAGGATACGATCTGCGACAAAAATGGAATTTTACATTTATCGATCATATATTCCACGAAGGAATGTACATGTAATCTAAATCGAAAAAAATGTAAAATCCTAAAACTAATACAGCTCCTGCTGTATTTAATGCATACAATCATGCATACACATAAAATGCCCTTGACATGTCCAAAGGTCCAATCACACACAATCACTATAAGCCATAATAGTTGGAACCTGCAACCACAGAGTTAGCATATCCTACTATTATCCTGCCTAAATTATGTATGATATGTGCATAATTAAACTGAAAACCAAACACACAGAGGCAAACCCTAACTCTAATACCAATTGTTGGTTACTATTCTGGAATATCATACTGGTTCCTCTGTACAAAAATTTTGTACAAGTCCTGAACCATTCCTAACAGCCTATTGTGTTCTTTAGAAATTAAATTTGGAATCTCAAACAGAACTTAACATTATTGATTCCAAATTCAACTTATCTGTTCTTAGAGGTTTAGATTTAGATCGCAAACGATGCTTAACATTATTAATCCAAATTCACCTATGTTACAAATTTGATTAAATATTAATTTTAGAGATTGGCTTCCAGGTTAAACATGGCGAGGCACTAGGCCTTCTTGGTTATGGGAGCATCCACCACTTCCTAGACAACGCCTTTCAATGAAATTCAATATTTAATCTCCTTATAGTAACCCTAGGTTTAACCATTAAGAACAATCGAATCACAAGATTGAAAAAACAAAAGAAACACAAACTCAAATCATATATTCAAAAACCTAGAATCACTAGCCTCTTGTGTTTGGTATTTCAAGATCTAAACAAAAAGATGAACTAGTTATGATGCGGAAACTAATAACTAGTTATACCTTTTGTAGCTTATAGACCTCACGATCTTCTATCGTATTCCTCTTCTTATCTCAGACGTCGTGTGGGCAATGATCTACCAAGACGAGAATCCACCCAAGCTTCCTTCTTCTCCAAGCAAGTTTCGGCCACCACCAATCTTCAAGAGATGCAGAACTTTCGGCCACCAATCATGCTCCAAGGATGCTAAGAAACAAAGCCTCCAATATCTCCTTCTTCTTTTAATAAGATTTGGCCACCACCAAGCTCCTTGAGATGAAGATGTTGCTGGCCACACAAGGAAGAAGAATAGGAGAGGAAGAGGAAGAGAGGGTCAACCACCACCAAGGAAGAGAGGAATAATAGAAGATATATTGTTGTTATTAAGGTGAGGCACCTCTACCCTCTCTTTTATATTCCTTGGTCTTGACAAATAAGGAAAGTTTTAATAAAAACTTCCTTATTTTCTTTGCCATTGAAAGGAAAATTTAATTAAAATTTCCTTTTCTTGTTTCTATTAGCTGACCACCTCAAATCCTCCAATCAAGGAAAGTTTTAAATATAAAATTAAAACTTCCTAATTTGTTTCTAGAAATTTTTTAAAATAAAAATTTCTCTTTAAAAATAAGTCCCTTCATGGTTGGTTATAAAAGGAAACTTTTATAAATTAAAATCTCTCTATTAAAATATGTGGATAATTATAATAAGGAAAATTTTCTCCAAAATTAAAATCTTCCTCTCAATCTACAAATAAGGAAAGATATCAAACCTTTCTCTTAATCTTTTGTAGAAACTATTAAAGGAAAGATTTAATTTTAAAACTCTCTTTTAAAATCATGAGGATGGTTACAAAAAGGAAAGTTTTATCAAAAATTAAAATCTTCCTTTTAACTACAAATAAGGAAAGATATCAAACCTTTCTCTTAAACTTTTGTAAAAAAACTATAAAAAGAAAGATTTAAATTTTAAACTCTCTTTTAAAACCATGGCTTCCACATAAGGAAAGATTTTAAAATAAATTCCTTTTATTTTTTATGTGGCCGACCACCTAAGCTTGGGCTCCAAGCTAGGGCCGACCACACCTCAGCCCATCCAAGCTCTATCTTGGCCGACCCTTGCTTGGGCTCCAAGCTTGGCTTGGTCGGCCACCTTAGGATGGGTAAGAAGGTGGGTATGGATTGGTATAAAACTTTATAAATAAGAGAATATGACAGGGATCAAGAGGAGGAATTGGTTTTGGTCTCCCAATGAACTTGAGCTTCCCGTGTTCACCCCGAACACCCAAATCGAGTTCATCAATAATAACTCATACCACTAAAGAGTTATTATTGAACTACCACACCAATCCCATATTACTATATGGGCTCCTTCTTATCATGAGTGTGTTAGTCTCCCTATGTTTAAGATATAAAATGTCAACTAATTAAATGAGTTACTAACAACTCAATTAATATCTAGCTCCGAGAGTAGTACCACTCAACTTCATTGTTATGTCGAACTAAGTCCACCTGCAGGGTTTACATGACAATCCTTATGAGCTCCTCAAGGGGACATCATCAACCTAGATTACTAGGGCACAGTTTCATTCTATAATCAACAACACACCATATAAATAATATCATTTTCTAACTTATCGGGCCTATTAATTTAACAACCTAAATTACACCCTTTGATAAATTAAAGAAATAAGTATTAAGTATATGTGCTTGTTATTATATTATGATTAAGAGTACACACTTCCATAATAACAGAGGTCTTGTTCTTTTATGCAGTCAGTATAAAAAGAAACTACCTCAAATGGTCCTGCTCAATACACTCAGAGTGTACTAGTGTAATTTTATAGTTAAGATAAACCAATATCAAATTACACTACGACTATTCCAATGGTTTGTTCCTTTCCATCTTAGTTGTGAGCTACTGTTTATAATTTATAAGGAACTGATGACATGATCTTCTATGTGTGACACCACATACCATGTTATCTATAATATAAATTAATTGAACAACTACACTTAGTATATAAATGTAGACACATGACCAATGTGATTTTTTATTTCAAAATAAATGTTTACAAAAAGCTAAGCTTTTAGTATACACTCTAACAACCCTAACCATCCACTATTCAATTATCTTAGAAAAATTCCCAAAAACTTGTATCCCATTAATTCCCTTACCTTTTCTTCTCCTTCAGCCATCTGTGATGACAACATACCTGATCAACCACGAAATGGTCGGAACTGAGGAAAGCCACAACTTGTAACGCGATTAGATCCACCAGAAAAGCGAATAGATGACCCGGCAGAACCTATGAATCAACTAGCTCAATAGATTCCTCCATCCACAAGGATCACATACCCAAGAAGATCACCTCCGACGATGACCAGTTGAAGGAAAGTACCTGGTGAAAAGCAACCGGCGCTGGCTCGATTGGTGGTAGTGTGGAAAAAGAAGACCCGACGGTGGAAATCTAGGGCACGACTATACCTCAGACGCTAGCGACGATCCAGGCAAAGGGAGGGTGGCGACTGCTCTAGGGCAGAGACGCAGTCTGGCGCAACTGATGCAGGGTGAGGGCTCGACTCTGGTTAGCTACTCGGTAGTGGTCGGCGCTAGGGCAGAGGGACGATGGTGTTGCTCGGGTCGAGAGATGGCAGCGACGTTAGGGACGACGAGCGCCTCCTCACCTTGATCAGTGATCCGAAAAGGGAACAGGAAAGATAGGCTGGCGGAGGAGGAGAAGAGTTCGAGCGGTGTGGCTCGAGAGAGAAGGGAAGAAGAGATTGGCGAGAGAGGAGAGGGTGTCGCCGCGGGTTGGGAAGAAGGGTTCTAGTAGAAATAAGAAGAAAGGAGAAGGAAATAAAAAAGAAAATAAACATTATTCAGGAAACTTAGGTTTGATTTAATCAAACCCTAAGTACTTTCCTAAATCAACTCCTACTTTTGAGTATTTCTAAACATGTCTTTCCCAAGCCTATTAATTTATCCCCGTAAACTCGTCATACGAGCTCCGAAAATTTTTCAAAAAATTCCTAAAATTTCCATTAAGATTATTTGAATACTAAACATTATTATTTAATTATTAATTGTTACCTTATTTTACATTCTTAATTTTAAAAATCTCCTTGAAAGGTCTTGCAAACTGTAACAACCCAAATTTCCTCATTTCGAGTTCTAATAGTACTTAAAAATATTTAGAAATGCTTTAGAAAAATTCTAGACAATTTTAGAAATTTTTAGAGTATTTTTATGTAATTTTTGAAGTTCGTTTGGTATTTTTACAAAAAGAAACAAGTTGCAAAAAAATAAAGAAAATTAGCCGAGATTCGAACCTGCAACCTCTAGCCGAACCAAGCCTTAAGCAAATCCGACTGACCAAGTGGTCAAGCAGGCAGTTCTATTTAGAAAAGGTAGCAAAATTTATTTAAGATAGTTAACAGAATATTGGATTATAAAAGGGATAAGTTGATGTTGGATTTGTCTGTTTAGAAAAGGAAGCGAATTTATTTAAGATAGTTAACAGAATATTGGATTATAAAAGGGATAAGTTGATGTTGGATTTGTCTGTTTAGAAAAGGTAGCGAATTTATTTAAGATAGTTAACAGAAATATTAAGTTATAAAAAGGGAGAACTTAGGGATTATTTTCCAAAACCTAAACCTCTCCTCTCCTTTTCTCTCCCGACGGCACAGCGTCTCCTGTTTGGACGAAGGAAAAAAAGGGGGGGATCTAGGGTTCCTCTCCGGCGGCCGGCCAAGGGAGATTTCCAAGAGATCTTCACATGGTTGTGATCCTCTCGTCAAGGGGAAACCGTGAGCACGAAGGAGGGGTTGAAGCTTGCAATTCCAGCAAACCCTAGAAGTTTTCTTTCCGGTTGTAAGCCCAAGAACGCAAAGGTAAGTGCTTCTCACCTGCAGTAGGAGTAGTTTCAGACCTTTGTTCTTCTTGAATTCGAAGCATGAGAAGCGCTTATAGTGCAGATTTTTAATTAAGTTTATAGTGCAGATTTTTAATTAAGCTTATAGTACAGATTTTTATGTAGGCTTATAGTGCAGATTTTAATGAAGCTTATAATGCAGATTTTTATGTAAGCTTATAGTGCAGATTTTAATTAAGCTTATAGTGCAGATTTTAATTAAGTCGATAGTATAGATTTTAATTAAGTTTATAGTGCAGATTTTAATTAAGCTTATAGTGCAGATTTTAATTAAGCTTATAGGTGCAGATTTTAATTAAGTCTATAGTGCAAATTTTAATTAAGTTTATAGGTGCAGCTTTTTACTTAAGCTTATAGTGCAGATTTTAATTAAGCTTATAGTGCAGATTTTAATTAAGCTCATATGCAGATTTTTATGTAAGCTTATAGTGCAGATTTTTAATTAAGCTTATAGAGCAGATTTTAATTAAGCTTATAGTACAGATTTTAATTAATCCTATAATACAGATTTTTTGTGGAACTTGTAGTTCAGATTTTTGGTGGAACTTATAGTGCAGGTTTTAAAGAAAAAGATTATAGTGCAGTTTGGTTAAGTATTATAGTGCAGAATTTATGTTTGCATAGTATACAGAAATAGTGTAGCATAGAATGCAGAATCTTGATTAGTATAGTATGTAGAATTTTGATTAGCATAGTATGCAGATTTTTGTTTATGCATTTCAAAGTTAGAATTTGTTTAAACATTTCATTTTTAAAGAAGCATTCTTTTATTAGAGGTATTAACAAGTATAAGAAAGATAAAGAACAGAAAGAAAAAGGCCAAGTGATGTGCGTAGATTATATACTCTTTTATGCATGTTTTTACGCACATTTACATACTTTGAGCATGCTTGATCTATGCATTTGTATACTTCCAGCTTTCCTTTTAGCATATTTACTCTTTTGGTTCGGAGATCTACTTTTTGTGCATTTACTGTACGCAGGAGTCGATTTGGTGAAGAATTTACATCTTTGGGCAAGCCTTGGAGGAAACAAAGGAAGAAAGCACCAGGCCGTGTACCTCACACGGCCATGCACTGGGATGGAGCTCGGGTCGTGTGGAGTTTGGCACCAAAAGAAGAGGAAGATGACATGGCCGTGTGAACCTCACACGGCCGTGTCAAGATTTGAAGCCAACCAGAGCAGAAGCCTTACATGGCCGTGTGGATCTACACGGCCGTGTGAGACTTCCAGAGACCAAGCAGGCTGTGGCCGTGTGAACCATACGGCCGTGTATCATTTCCAGAGAGCAGAAGGGTTCTGGCCGTGTGGAGTCACACGGCCGTGCAGGTTAGGCAGAGAGGGAACTGGACATGGCCGTGTGAATCTCACACGGCCGTGTCACGGGGTCGTGTGGCGCCCGAATCCCTCCTCTATTTAAACCCTCCTTCATGATTTGAAAGGGGATCTCTCCCCCTTTGGGAGAAAGGAGGATTTGGTGGTTTCCTCCCATTCTTGGGAGGATTTCTGGGCGATTCTAAGGGAGATCTCGACGATTTCGACTCCGGAGTGAGGATTGGATCCGAAGACAAGGCTTCTTCGTAGATAAGTTTTCTCTTTCCCCCTCTTCTTGTTTTCTTGGATTGGGGATTCAAGGAATGCTTGTAATCTCTATTCTATCGGGTTTTCTTCCTCGATTCATGGAGTAGATCTTGTATTCTAGGATTAAGGGAGTATTTGTATGATGGATTGATGTAATCTCTTTTGGATTTGCCATTTTCTTGTTTCAATGACATTATCTTGCTTGTATCAATTAGATCTTGAATGATTGATGGTGGTTTGTGCTTAATTCTCATTCTTGATTGATTGTTTGGATATCTTATGGACTTGGTAAGGATAAACTCTCACTCGATCATCCGAGGGATCCACGTGACAGGTGCAAGCCCGTGTAAGGACGTTTGAGAGATAATCTTGAAGAGGAAATAGGGATATTCAAGAGAGTAGGATGGATTCTATGATGAGCTTCTTGTATCTTTATAGATTAATAAGGTGTGGGCTTCTATGTTGATATCCGAGGAAGGCATAGTAATAGGTGCGCTTCTGTGTAAGGACAACGTAGGTTCATGTCTAATTAATCCTATTTAGATACATTTCTCAGTCCTTAGCCGGTTGTCTATTGCAAGAGGGAACCGGCAACTTTCTACATGTTTGGCAATTGAGGAATAAGAATTGGTGAACCATTTACATTCAAGAAATCTTACAAAGAAACCGAAACTCCTAGAATCTCCCTTTATCATAACCCAAAACACTAAACTCTTGTTTGTTGATCTTTAATATTAGATTTGTTTACCTTTACTTTGCTTTTGAAACGATTGGATAGCTGTTTAGCTAATTCGCATTGAGACATTTCTAGTGCTTATTCCAGTCCCTGTGGATACGATAATCTTTTATATTACTTGCGACATTTCCGTACACTTGCGGAGCGTAACACCAAGGCCTTAAGTAGATCCCAAAGTCAAGACTTTAGGGATTTTGGCACACAAGGTGCTCGTTAAAATGCCAAGGCATTTAAAGAAGAAGTAATTAAGATAAATCAACTTATAAATCAGTATTTTACTTTTATAAGTGGCACTGTGCTAGACTCTCAGTTGTCCTTGGGTTGGGCTCTCATAGTCGTCCCTAGGTTTAAATAACCTAGTAAACCCTACTAGATTCGGGACCAGCTATCTCGGGTCTAGTTAGGGATGCGCGCATAGCAAGTACAGTTGTCGGGCCCAAGAAGAAAGTTGATTATTATTTTGAAGTACTAAAGTATAAATTTTTAAACAAGTAAAACAAGCTTCACATAAGTTTAAAATCCAGCAAGTTTAGTTTTCTTTTATGCTAGCATGTTTGTTTAGATTTGCTCGAGTTTTGTGAGTTAGATAGCGCTTACTAAGTAATTTTGCTTATAGTTGCATTTTCCTCTTACTGCAGATAGAGCAAAGGAAAAGTTATCACAGAGGAAGGCGACAAGGAGGTGCGAATGGATGTGTGATGCCTGGACTATAGAAGCCTTGGGACCTAGCATAAAAATTTATTAAGATTGCCATTTATTAAGAATGTATTAGATGAGTCATTTAGTCTTCCGCTGCTAGTTAATTGTATGTTTTGAGTTCTCCGAGAGTTTTAGGAATTTCTATCAACATGTGAACAAGGATAGTTAAATAAAGATAGTAGTCCAGTAGCGCTCCACCCTCGCAGACTAGTAGTGAGGAGGGTGGGGTGTTACATAAACATCTTTGTGCAAACTGTTTTAAAAACCTTGTTTGAAAAATACTTATTGAAAATATCACTTTCAAATTTGTTTTTGGCATGTATTTTGAAAAATAGTTTTCTTTTGATTTGGTTTAACACCCTAGACATATACGAAGTTTTCCTTGTAGTTAATAAGGATTTCTAAGAGTGTGTCAAGTTGAGGGGGAGTTCTGATTGAAAGATTAAATATATCTTTCAAAAGTCTTTCAAAAATTAGTTTTACAAATATTTGAAACTCTATTTAAAATTCTATTTATTTTGAAAATCTATTTAAAAATACTCTTTTACAAAATGTTTTGAAAATTAACTATCAAAAGTTATTATTGGTGCAAAACCTAGTAACATTCAGGTTATGTCTTTTTGATGTGTGTCAAAGGGGAGAGTGATCTTAAGTTAGAAAAGTTAAGATCTTGGGTTAGAAAAGGTAAGAATATTTCTAATCTCCTAAACTGTTCGAATCTCTCAAACTTTGAGAATTAACCCTTAAGGACCCAAGTCTAACTTAAGAAAATTGTCAAACATCAAAAAAGGAAAAATTATTGGTGCAACTGACCTCTAGGGTTTCGATGTTTGACAATATATGTCACGCCCCAGGTAGTCCCTGTCCGAAGAAATTTCGGCAGCATCTCCCCTGTACGGCGGACAATATGAATCTCAGTATACATATATCTATACCTCGGCCACACTCGGCCGGAACAATACAATACAAATAAGAAACAACCACGCAGTTTATATCAATATTCCACACAGTTTAATAAGGAAGAACGATATAAAACCAACGAAGATATACGTACACATCCTACTCCACTACAACGAAGAAAACAAATCCACGAAGTAGTGTGAAAATCTGTAGCGGAAAACAAAAGCAGCAAACCCAAGGGTTCGACATAAAGTCCACAATACAAACCCACAATACAAGTATACGTATAAAAGCGAATACAGAAAACGATATCTAGAAATCCTCGCGACCAAGGGGCTAGCGACTGGAATCTCTCCTGACGACCTCAACCTGAAAAATAGTAACAACGGGGTGAGTTCAAGAACTCAGCAGGTAAACCAATAGACATGTGCAGCAATATATATCCACCAGTAATAACCTATGGTACAGTACACTAAACCATAGAGCCTACAGTACAGTCTCCTAACAGTACAACCTACGGTACGGTCTCCTAACAGTATAACAGATATGCATAGTTGAAATAAACTGTAATAACCAGCAATAGGCATAAAGCACAGTCTATAGCAAGAATAATAAGAAATGCATAACTGAAATAAACTGTACTCACCTGCGAGGCTTGGGCAACTGACTGTCAACATACAGAGATAAAAATAGTCAGAGCAAAAGCATGTATCCTGTATGCATGTCAATCATATGCAATCACCAAAATGCATCAATCATAACGAATGCAATCCGTGCATATGATGCAATATGACATGGTCACCCCTGTCAACCAGTCAGCCATCTCACACACAATGGTGAGACCGAGTGGGTAGGGCTGTGACACCGTGCACTCTGCCATCACTGCCCCTGAAGAGTGACCGAGTGGACGGGATGCTGTCGGAGTACACCTATCCTCCTACCTCAAACATAGTGAGGGAGCGCAATGCTCTCAACTCCCGGTACGCGATGACGGGGAGGGATCCCTGTCTGCTACCACGCTGCAGTCACACTACCCATGAGCGGACCAGCGGAGCACTACAGAGCTACTGCCATACACACCCTACTGTGCTGTGCCACTACCCATGCAGTGAACACGTTGTGTGCAGGCCTATGTAGCCGGCCGACGAGCTCAACAATAATGGAGTCGTCAATCGCCCAGCATGCAATCATGCGATATGGTGCATGCGGCTACAATATGACATACCTGAACAAAGCCTCCTCCATATATGTGCGTGTCAAAAAGGTAAACACATATAACTATAAACATGATATAAACAGCATAAATCCAAAGACATCACATATACAATGATGTAAGTATCATGAATCCAAGAGCATGTATCACACATGTAAAGCAACTAATCCAGTAGAGTAGAGCACTATAGATATGCACCTCTATGAACATATATACACATGGCAAGAGATAAAATATCCAATCCTGAAGTAAAGCAACTAGCAGATGAAGTATGTGATAGGTATCAACTAACCCTAAATCCAGGGGAAGTGTTGAACTACCAATCACTAGTAACCGTCTACAAGTATCGAATAACCTATAACCAGGGAAGTGCTAAATCTACCAATCACTAGCAAGTATATATAAACTGCACATATCAAAAGACACTATCAAGAGATAAGTCAAAGGGTACCCGCCTCGAATAGAAGGTACAATCCGGTCCTAATCCAATATCGAGATGCTCGTCTCGAATCAGAGTCCTGTGTAAATACATTTACTTTTATTTAGCTAGAATACTAACAAATAGCTAAATAAATCTTAAATAGAAATTTAGGAACAAACCCTAAACCATATCCCACAACCTTTCTAACGGTTAACTAGGGATAGTTTCCTAATCCCTAATCAACCACTAGATTAGCAAATCAAACCTAAATCCATATAACCTAATGATAATTAATTATCAATAGGTATCAAGATCATACCTAATCATCTAACACATAATCTATAACATGTTCCAACCAAAATTCATTTCAAACCTAACCCTAAATCAACACTACACATGTATCAAAATCCCTACACATACCTCAATTCCCAGCTGAACTAGGTGTTGTATCAAGGTACACTGAGGTATGGATGACTGCCGAACCAAACTGAGCTGGCTGGATGAGGTGTCTGCCGAAGCCAGAAGCCACAGAACCCAATTCTAGATCCACAGGACACTCAACCTCACTGGAAATCAATCGGATTACAACAAGAGATCAATCAAGGAGATCACTGATCCAGCAACAACTCTTCTAGGCATTGCCCGACAACTCAAACACACCTCCATCCTCAACCGAATCTCCCAATCCACTACAAGAACAGGAGGTGCAAGATCTGCTCAAGAGGAAATACCAGCACAAGAAGAATCAATGCCGGAAGAACTCTGACCTAACGAACCTTTGAATCCACCAAAGATCCGGCGATGCCTTACCTCCAAGATCACTGCTCGGTGGCGTCTCTCGATCCAAATCCGGCCAATGAAGGGGTGGATCGCACTGTGAGCAATGCGAGGAGAGGAAAGGGAAGGTCGATTGGCTAGGAGAAGACACGAATCGAGCCCCCCGCCGTGCCCTAGCTGCCGTATTGCCGACGATCGGGCGCTGAATCCACCGGACCGTAACCCCTCGACCGAAGAAGATCTGTACTCCACCAGTCCTATCGTGCTCCAGCAAGCTCCGGTGATTCCACTGGTCTCCGTCGAGGTCGACAGCTGCCAGAACCGTCGGCTTGCTTCGTCCGCAAGAGAGAACAGAAGAAGAAGGGAAGAGAGGGGAGATCGGGGAAGGAGGGCTCGGGTTCGGCGTTTGGGGGGGAAATAAAAAGAAAAGGAAAATAATTAATAATTAAAAACTTTTCCTCACTTAAACGGGTATCCCAAACAGGCTTTATCCGGACCCATAAATCGATCCCTTCAAAACCCTCTTACAAGCTCCGAAAAATTCCCAGAAAATTTCTAAAAATTCCGAAAAAATTCTATAAGGCTATTTCTGAAATAACCCTATTTATTTAAATTTTCCGAGATCTCACATCCTCCCCTACTAATAAAAATTTGGTCCCCAAATTTCGCTATAACCAACAGCCAACACTATAACATAACCACACTGTATAAATGTTGAGAGAAACTCTAACCCACATACCTCAAGTAAAGAGATGAGGGTATCGAGCTCAAATCGTATCCTTCAGCTCCCAAGTAGCCTCCTCGTCAGAATAATGCTGTCATCCGACTTTAACCAGCCGGACAGTCTTGTTCCGCAGCTGACGCTCTCTGTGGTCCAGAATTCGTACCGAAATCTCCTCGTAAGTAACGTCAGGCTGAATAGGAACAGATATATCTGACAGCACATGTGCCGGATCGGATACGTATCTCCTCAGCATAGATACATGGAATACATCATGAATGCCGGCTAGAGATGGTGGTAGCGCCAGACGATAAGCTACTGCTCTAATCCTCTCCAAGATCTGGAATGACCCAATATATCGGGGAGCTAGCTTACCTCGGAGACCAAATCTCTTCACCCCTTTCGTGGGTGAAACTCTAAGAAATACATGATCACCAATGGAGAACTCCAGGGGTCTCCGTCTCTGATCAGCATAACTCTTCTGACGGTCTTGGGCCTCTGACATCCTCCGTCTGATAGTGCGAACCAGCTCTGCATCTTGCTGAGCTCTCTGAGGTCCTACCAACTGAGCCTCCCCAACCTCTTCCCAGAGGATGGGTGTCCGACAAGGTCTACCCTACAACGCCTCAAACGGTGCCATCTGGATAGCCGAATGATAGCTGTTGTTGTAGGCGAACTCCACTAATGGCAGGTGGTCCTCCCAACTGCCTCCGAAGTCCATGACACAAGACCTCAGCAAGTCCTCCAATGTCTGAATAGTCCGCTCTGACTACCCATCTGTCTGCGGATGGAATGCCGTACTGAAACGAAGCTGTGTGCCCAAGGCCTGCTGCAGACTCTGCCAGAATCGGGACGTAAACCGTGGGTCTCTATCTGATATAATGCTCAACGGTACACCATGTAATCTGATAACCTCACGACAGTATAGCTCTGCTAATCGATCCAGCGAATCGGTCTTCCGGATCGCTATAAAATGTGCGGATTTGGTTAATCGGTCAACGATTACCCAAATCGCATCATGGTCTCGTCGAGTCCTAGGCAATCCTACCACGAAATCCATAGTAATATGCTCCCACTTCCACTCTGGGATAGGGATCCTCTGAAGTAAACCAGCAGGTCTCTGGTGCTCGGCCTTCACCTGCTGACAGACAAGACATCTAGCTACAAAATCTGCGATGTCTTTCTTCATACCGTTCCACCAATAGGAACGCCTCAAATCCCAATACATACGGGTCCTGCCTGGGTGGATAGCAAATCTAGAACGATGAGCCTCCTGAAGTAACTCCTCCATGACCGGGTGAGACTGAGGTACACATAATCTACCTCGGAAATAAACAATCCCCTCATCGTCTCGTGAAAACTCAGTCTGCTGTCCGGAAGCTATCTGGCTGCTAATGAACTGTAAATGCTGATCTCCGGCCTGGGCCTCTTGAATCCTCATCCTGATCGACGACTGAGCAACCATGGTAACAAGAATACCCTGTTCTGTCCGTCCCTGCTCCTCAAGGCCCAACTCGGCGAATCCCTGAATCAAGTCCGTGACTGTAACTCGATGACAAGCTAAAGTCCCGCTGGACTTCCTGCTCAGTGCATCAGCAACCACATTAGCTTTACCCGGATGGTAGCTAATAGTACAATCAAAATCCTTCAGGAACTCTATCCATCTCCTCTGTCGGAGATTGAGTTCCTTCTGGGTGAAAATATATTTGAGACTCTTATGATCAGTAAGAATCTCAAAAGTAATACCATAAAGATGATGTCGCCAAATCTTCAAAGCAAAGATAATAGCGGCTAGCTCTAAATCATGTACTGGGTAGTTCTTCTCATGCTCCTTCAACTGACGAGAAGCATAGGAGACTACCCTACCGGGCTGCATCAAAACAGCACCCAAGCCCTGAAGAGATGCGTCTGTGTAAAGTACAAATCCGTCATCACCAGAAGGTAAAACCAAGACTGGTGCTGATACTAATCTCCGCTTCAGCTCCTGGAAGCTGGTCTCGCAAGCCTCTGGCCACGTGAACTTCACGCCTTTCCTAGTCAGACGTGACAGCGGCATAGCAATACTGGAGAAACCCTCAACAAATCGTCTATAATATCCAGCCAATCCCAAGAAACTACGGACCTCCTGGACTGACTTCGGCTGCTCCCAGCTAGTGATAGCCTCGATCTTCTGAGGATCTACTGAAATACCTCGGCTAGAAACCACATGTCTTAGAAAACCAACTGTGGGAAGCCAAAATGCACACTTGCTGAACTTCGCATACAGATGATGTCGTCGAAGAGTCTCCAAGACTATGCGAAGGTGCTGCGCATGTTCCTCCTCGGAACACGAATAGATCAATATGTCATCGATAAATACAATCACAAACTGATCCAGATACTCCAAAAAGATACGGTTCATCAGATCCATAAATACTACAGGAGCATTGGTAAGCCCAAATGGCATTACCACAAACTCGAAATGTCCGTATCTGGTGCGGAATGCTGTCTTCTGAATATCAGAATCTCTGACTCTCAGCTGATGATATCCAGACCGCAGATCAATCTTGGAATACACTGATGTATCTCTAAGCTGATCAAATAAATCCTCAATCCGTGGCAAGGGGTACTTATTTCTGATAGTCACTGCATTCAGCTGTCTATAATCGATGCACAACCTCAGAGTACCATCCTTCTTCTTGACGAATAGTACAGGAGAATCCTAAGGCGAAATACCGTGGGGTTCTCCACAAGGACACCAGAATGCTCCTGACCGTGCATGCCATATGCAGCTGCTGCAGGAGGAGTTGTCCTCTGCTGACGATGCGAAGATTGGGCTCTCGGCCCTCCTCGCTGAGTCCCGGACTGACCAAACTTTCCTCCCGGAACAGAAATCCCAGAAGCTACATGCTAAGCCTGCAGCGAACAATCTCGGCTCACGTGCCTAGGCAGTTTACAATAATAGCAAAATGACTGTCCCAGGGTGAATGCAGAGATGATGTGATCTCAGGACCCACATCGGGTGCAGTGAGAATCATCGGTGGATAGTTTCCGGTTCTGCTAAGAAGACCGGGAACGTCCTGATGAAGATCATCCTAACTTCTGGGGTCGGCCAGATGACCCAGAAATACCCTGACCCGTTTGAGTACGACTACTCTGCTGCTATCTCGAAATCTGTGGCTGCTGGATCTGTCCGGAAGTCCGATCAGTCTACTTCCTCTTCTTATCAGCATTTACTCTCTGATGAGTAGACTCAATCATGAGAGCTCTATCCAGTGTCTCGGTGTATGATGAAGTACCAAAACCAGACATCTTCAGCTAAAGATGCCCGTCCAGTCCCTGGACAAACTGAAGCATACGAGATCTGTCATCGGCAACTAACTCAGGACAGAATCTGGCCAACCGATTAAATTCGGCATTATACTCCATCACTGAGCGGTTATTCTATCGAAGACTCAGGAAATCCTGCCGACGTGTCATCTGATACGCCGAGGGAAAAATACTGACTCTCGAATGCCTCCCTAAATCTCGTCCAGGTAATATACTGCTCGCCTATAATCGAGCGCTACGTGTCCCACCAGATCTCTGCCCCGTCTCGTAAGTGGTAAGCAGCCAGCTCAGCCTTCTCCCACTTGGAGCAGCCATGCAAAAGAATGTCTGCTCTATAGACTCTATCCAAGATTGAGCTACGCTCGGATCAGTCTCCCCGCGTAATAGCGTGAATTGGCTTTTCACCAACTCCGCCAAGGCTAGGATCCATGCTCGTGCCACAACCATATCCGTAGATATCGCTGCGGTACTGGGCAGAATCACTGGAGTTGATCTTATGGGTGGTACTGATGGATAGGTTGGAAGAGGTACCACTGGTGCTGCCACATAAACAGGGTAGGAACCACTAGTGGAACTACAAAGTAGGCATAAGTAGAGACGACTAAAGGTACGATGGGTGGTACCGGGTAAGATGTAACCGGTACTGTTGGTGCAGGTACCGAGTATGTAGTAACCAGCACAAATGTCTGTGGTGGTACCGAGTACGCAGTAGGCACGGCTAAAGAAGGTGCCGAGTACCCTGTAGGTACTACTGGCGGTACAGGCGAGGTAGGTACCTCTGAAGTCGGAACCGTCAGGATCTGAAAGTCTAACGTGGTCACAATACCCTGAGGAGTCTATCCCTGACGGACAGGCTCAACCCTAACAGAACTCTCTGGAGACTGTCTCTAGAGAATTGATCGCCCTCATACATGTGCGACCACGTCTAAGTACTAGAACACGTATCATATATATCCAGATATCACTACAGGTATGAAAACTATAAAATTACCTGATTTACCTATTGCCGTCTGGAGATCCTGTCGCTGCATAGCCCCCAAATAGATCCAATAAAACCTTGTCAAAATACCTCGAAATTCTGAAACGAGAAAATCGACGAAAATCCGTACAATCCGAAAATACCCAGATAAACTCATAAACTCCAGAACACGAGAAACAAGTATCAGAAATCGGCTCTGATACCAAATAAATTGGTATCAGATAAACCTCGAAAATCCCAAAACGAAGAGCAAGTATCGTGTACCTAGCTCTGATACCAAATAAATTGGTATCAGATAAAATCCCAAAAATCCAGATATGCTCGCAAACTCCAGCACACAAAAATCAGAAAATCGGAGCCTAGCTCTGATACCAAATAAATTGTCACGCCCCAGGTAGTCCCTGTCCGAAGAAATTTCGGCAGCATCTCCCCTGTACGGCGGACAATATGAATCTCAGTATACATATATCTATACCTCGGCCACACTCGGCCGGAACAATACAATACAAATAAGAAACAACCACGCAGTTTATATCAATATTCCACACAGTTTAATAAGGAAGAACGATATAAAACCAACGAAGATATACGTACACATCCTACTCCACTACAACGAAGAAAACAAATCCACGAAGTAGTGTGAAAATCTGCAGTGGAAAACAAAAGCAGCAAACCCAAGGGTTCGACATAAAGTCCACAATACAAACCCACAATACAAGTATACGTATAAAAGCAAATACAAAAAATGATATCTAGAAATCCTCGCGACCAAGGGGCTAGCGACTGGAATCTCTCCTGACGACCTCAACCTGAAAAATAGTAACAACGGGGTGAGTTCAAGAACTCAGCAGGTAAACCAATAGACATGTACAGCAATATATATCCACCAGTAATAACCTATGGTACAGTACACTAAACCATAGAGCCTACAGTACAGTCTCCTAACAGTACAACCTACGGTACGGTCTCCTAACAGTATAACAGATATGCATAGCTGAAATAAACTGTAATAACCAGCAATAGGCATAAAGCACAGTCTATAGCAAGAATAATAAGAAATGCATAACTGAAATAAACTGTACTCACCTGCGAGGCTTGGGCAACTGACTGTCAACATACAGAGATAAAAATAGTCAGAGCAAAAGCATGTATCCTGTATGCATGTCAATCATATGCAATCACCAAAATGCATCAATCATAACGAAGGCAATCCGTGTATATGATGCAATATGACATGGTCACCCCTGTCAACCAGTCAGCCATCTCACACACAATGGTGAGACCGAGTGGGTAGGGTTGTGACACCGTGCACTCTGCCATCACTGCCCCTGAAGAGTGACCGAGTGGACGGGATGCTGTCGGAGTACACCTATCCTCCTACCTCAAACATAGTGAGGGAGCGCAATGCTCTCAACTCCCGGTACGCGATGACGGGGAGGGATCCCTGTCTGCTACCACGCTGCAGTCACACTACCCATGAGCGGACCAGCGGAGCACTACAGAGCTACTGCCATACACACCCTACTGTGCTGTGCCACTACCCATGCAGTGAACACGTTGTGTGCAGGCCTATGTAGCCGGCCGACGAGCTCAACAATAATGGAGTCGTCAATCGCCCAGCATGCAATCATGCGATATGGTGCATGCGGCTACAATATGACATACCTGAACAAAGCCTCCTCCATATATGTGCGTGTCAAAAAGGTAAACACATATAACTATAAACATGATATAAACAGCATAAATCCAAAGACATCACATATACAATGATGTAAGTATCATGAATCCAAGAGCATGTATCACACATGTAAAGCAACTAATCCAGTAGAGTAGAGCACTATAGATATGCACCCCTATGAACATATATACACATGGAAAGAGATAAAATATCCAATCCTGAAGTAAAGCAACTAGCAGATGAAGTATGTGATAGGTATCAACTAACCCTAAATCCAGGGGAAGTGTTGAACTACCAATCACTAGTAACCGTCTACAAGTATCGAATAACCTATAACCAGGGAAGTGCTAAATCTACCAATCACTAGCAAGTATATATAAACTGCACATATCAAAAGACACTATCAAGAGATAAGTCAAAGGGTACCCGCCTCGAATAGAAGGTACAATCCAGTCCTAATCCAATATCGAGATACTCGTCTCGAATCAGAGTCCTGTGTAAATACATTTACTTTTATTTAGCTAGAATACTAACAAATAGCTAAATAAATCTTAAATAGAAATTTAGGAACAATCCCAAACCATATCCCACAACCTTTCTAACGGTTAACTAGGGATAGTTTCCTAATCCCTAATCAACCACTAGATTAGCAAATCAAACCTAAATCCATATAACCTAATGATAATTAATTATCAATAGGTATCAAGATCATACCTAATCATCTAACACATAATCTATAACATGTTCCAACCAAAATTCATTTCAAACCTAACCCTAAATCAACACTACACATGTATCAAAATCCCTACACATACCTCAATTCCCAGCTGAACTAGGTGCTGTATCAAGGTACACTGAGGTATGGATGACTGCCGAACCAAACTGAGTTGGCTGGATGAGGTGTCTGCCGAAGCCAGAAGCCACAGAACCCAATTCTAGATCCACAGGACACTCAACCTCACTGGAAATCAATCGGATTACAACAAGAGATCAATCAAGGAGATCACTGATCCAGCAACAACTCTTCTAGGCATTGCCCGACAACTCAAACACACCTCCATCCTCAACCGAATCTCCCAATCCACTACAAGAATAGGAGGTGCAAGATCTGCTCAAGAGGAAATACCAGCACAAGAAGAATCAATGCCGGAAGAACTCTGACCTAACGAACCTTTGAATCCACCAAAGATCCGGCGATGCCTTACCTCCAAGATCACTGCTCGGTGGCGTCTCTCGATCCAAATCCGGCCAATGAAGGGGTGGATCGCACTGTGAGCAACGCGAGGAGAGGAAAGGGAAGGTCGATTGGCTAGGAGACGACACGAATCGAGCCCCCCGCCGTGCCCTAGCTGCCGTATTGCCGACGATCGGGCGCTGAATCCACCGGACCGTAACCCCTCGACCGAAGAAGATCTGTACTCCACCAGTCCTATCGTGCTCCAGCAAGCTCCGGTGATTCCACTGGTCTCCGTCGAGGTCGACAGCTGCCGGAACCGTCGGCTTGCTTCGTCCGCAAGAGAGAACAGAAGAAGAAGGGAAGAGAGGGGAGATCGGGGAAGGAGGGCTCGGGTTCGGCGTTTGGGGGGGGGGGAATAAAAAGAAAAGGAAAAGAATTAATAATTAAAAACTTTTCCTCACTTAAACGGGTATCCCAAACAGGCTTTATCCGGACCCGTAAATCGATCCCTTCAAAACCCTCTTACAAGCTCCGAAAAATTCCCAGAAAATTTCTAAAAATTCCGAAAAAATTCTATAAGGCTATTTCTGAAATAACCCTATTTATTTAAATTTTCCGAGATCTCACAATATACCTAAGTCTGGTCAGTTTGACCAAGGGTTGATCCAAACAGGACTTGATGTTTGGAAGAGAGAAGTCTAGTCAGGACTAGATGACTAGTAAAGGTAAGTCCTAACTGGAGGTTAGGCAAAGTGGAAGTCCTAGTGAGTGAAGTTAGGTAGTGGAAGTATTGGTGAGTGAAGCTGGGCCTTAGTGAGTGAAGCTAGGTGGTGGAAGTCTAGGTGAGTGAAGTCGGGTCCTTGTAAGCGAAGTTAGGTAGTGTGGAAGTCCTAGTGAGTGAAGTCGGTGTTGGTTGCTACTCGGAATATCGTCCTAGTTCCCCTGTACAAAAATTTATACAAGCATAGAACTATCCTAGCTACCCATGTGTTCTACTAAAGTTAAATTTGGATTGCAAATGATTCTTAACATTATTAATCCAAATTTTTCCTTTAGAAGTTAAACTTGAATTGGGAACGAAACTTAACATTCTTACTTCAAGTTCAACCGATGTGATCTTCCTAAGTTAAACCATATTACAGAAGTTGATCAAATATCTATTTCAAGGATCGGCTTCCAGGTCAAACATGGTGAGACACTAGGCCTTCTTGGGTATGGGATCATCCACCACTTCCTAGACAAAGCCTTTCAAAGAAATCAGATATTTAAACTTCTCACAGTAAACTAGGTTTAGGAAAAGAGATCTCAATAGAAACACATTATCGAAACATGAAATTGAAACAAATATCGAAAACAAAAATGATAATTAAAATTGATAACCTCTTGTGTTTGGTTTTACAAGATCTATACAAAAGGATGCACTAGTTATGATACGGAAACTTGTAACTAGTTATACCTCTTGTATCTTATAGACTTCTTGATCTTATATTGTATTCCTCTTCTTATCTCGGACATCGTGTGGGTGACGATCTACCAAGACGAGAATCCACCCAAGCCTTCTTTTTCCTTCCAAGTTTTGGCCACTAACTTTCTCCAAGAGATGATGAAGTTCGGTCACCAACTTTCCTCCAAGGGATGCTAGACAAGAGAACCTCCTTCTCTTCTTTTTCTCCTTCAAGAAACCGGCCATCAATGGATCTCCACACCAATATACCGCCAGCCACCAAGAGGGAAAACAAAGGAGAAGAGAGAAAGAGTAAGGGTCGGCCACCACCAAGGAAGAGAGGAGAGGAATAGAAGAGGTATTGTTGTGAGGTGAGACACCTCTACCCTCTCTTTTATATTTCTTGGTCTTGGAAAATAAGGAAAGTTTTAAACATAATTAAAACTTCCTTATATTCCTTGCCAATGACTAAAAAGGAAAGTTTTAAAACAAAAAATTAAAACTTCCTTTTCTTTTTGTCATGGTCGGCAACATGCTTGTTCTCCAAGCAAGGAAAGGTTTTAAACAAAAATTCAAATCTCTCTTTTAAAAATCCCTTTTTTGGATAGTTCTAAAAGGAATGTTTTATAAATTAAAAGCTCTCTCTTTTAAATCATTTTATAAAAGATAAGATTTAAAATAAAACATGGTTTCAAGAAAGGAAAGTTTGATCAAAAAATTAAAATCTTTCTTTCACATTATAGATAACTACAAATAAGGAAAGATTTCAAATCTCTCTTTTATTCCTTTATAGAAAGCTATAATAGGAAAGATTTTAAAATTTAAAATTCTCTTTTAAAACCAACATAAAAGGAAAGTTTCAATAAAATAAAAACTTCCTTTTATTTCCTTTTATGACCGATCTAAAAAAGGAAAGTTTTATATTAAAATCATTCTTTTAAATTCTTTTAATGGATCTCTATAAAAGGAAAGATTTTAAAAAATAAAACTTCCTTTTGAATTCAATGTGGCCAGCCACCCTTGCTTGGGCTCCAAGCTAGGGTCGGCCACAACTTGAACCCATCTAACCTTGGTTAGGTCGACCCTAGCTTGAGCTCCAAGCTTGGCTTGGGCGGCTACCTTAAGGTGGGTAAGAAGTTGGGTTTGGGTGGATATAAGACTTTATAAATAAGACGCTATAATAGGGATCGAGAGGAGGAATTGGTTTTGGTCTCTCGATGAGCTTGAGCTTCCCGTGTTCGCCCCGAATACCCAACTCAGGTTCATCAATAATATCTCATTCCACTAAAGAGTTATTATTGCACTACCGCACCAATCTCATATTATTATATAGGATTCTTCTTATCATGAGTGTGTTAGTCTCCCTGTGTTTAAGATATTGAATGCTCACTAATTAAATGAGTTACTAACAACTCACTTAATTAATATCTAGCTCCAAGAGTAGTACCACTCAACCTTATCGTCATGTCGGACTAAATCTACTTGCAGGGTTTACATGGCAATCCTTATAAGCTCCTCAAGGGGCATTATCAACCTAGATTACTAGGATACAGTTTCATTCTATTATCAACAACACACCATATAAATAATATCATTTCCCAACTTATCGGGCCTATTGATTTAATGAGCTAAATCGCACCCTTTGATAAATCAAAGAAATAAATACTAAATATATGTACTTGTTATTATATCATGATTAAGAGTACACACTTCCATAATAATAGAGGTATTGCTCTTTTATATAGTCAGTATAAAAAGATACTATCTCGATTGGTCCTGCTCAATACACTCATAGTGTACTAGTGTAATTTATTAGTCAAGCTAAACTAATACCTAATTATTCTACAACCACTCCAATGGTTTGTCCCATTTCATCTTAGTTATGAGCAACAATTTATAATTTAAAAGGATCTAATAACATGATCTTCTGTGTATTTCCTCACACCATGTTATCTACAATATAAATTAAATGGACAACTACACTTAGCATAAATGTAGACATTTAACCAATGTGATTCTTATATGTTTATACAAAAAGTTAGACTTTTAGTATACACTCTAACAGTCGGGCCCTAGTGAGTGAAGCTAGGTGGTGAAAGTCCTAGTGAATAAAGTCGGACCCTAGTGAGTGAAGCTTAGTGGTGGAAGTCCTGGTGAGTGAAGTCAGGCCCTAGTGAGTGAAGCTAGGTGGTGGAAGTCTTAGTGAGTGAAACCAAATAATGGAAGTCCTAGTGAGTGAAACTGGACAACCATAGGGGAGGTAACCCTAGTTATATTTGATCGGCTAGTTTTTGATCGACCGGACCAGCGAATCTTGGGATATGTTAACACTATTTTACTTTACTATTTTATCTATTATGCTAACTCAACGTTGCAGGGAAGTCCATTTAGGTCAACAGGTCGACTGGATAGCTGGTATGAAGTCCAAATAGGTCGACGGATTGACTAGATGTCTAGCAAGATGGTAAGTTAAGGTAAGTCACTGGAAGAGAGTGACTATGTGAGGATGCATTCCAGTTGAGGGACAGTAGGCGTCGATCTAGTTTAGGTCCATTTGGGATCCCTAGACTGAGACCATGACTAGTTCCTAGTCTTGAGAGGACAGGAACTAATTACTATTCTTTATTATGATTGTGCTAATACTTATCTTGTGGGTTATTGGACTAACACATGTTTGCAGGGCAAGAAAATAAATCTGCCTTCGGGTGAACAGTACTCGAAGGCGTCTTCCATGGCTATGAAAGGTGCCTCCGTACTATTCATAGAATGCGCCTTCTATGGCTTTCGAAGGCACCTTCCATAAGATAGATTTTTTGGAAGCAGTCGCCGATAAGTGCTGGGTTGCTCAGGATAGGATTTGCCTTATTGGAGGTGCCTTCCATGCTTATGGAAGGTGCCCTCCAAGCCTATTATAAGGAAGTCTCGAGTAGGAACTAATACAACACATTCATATGAGCTACTGCACAACTATTTGAGCCTCCGACTACTCCACGCTTCTACTACGACTCTGCTGTGAAGATGTTGTGCCCGACGACTAATCCGAGGACTTTCGATCATGATCGACAAACCAACATTAACACGATTGTTTCCAATTCAATTTTTAAGTGTCGGTAGCCTTTTTCTTGTAATTAATTACTACAATAGAACAATTGCAATGTGTTGCACTTGTTCAATCTTCTTGTACTCGATTCCCTCTTTTGGAGGTACCAGAAAAGGTTTTTAGTGAATTATCTATCGATAGATCCGCAGGACCTAGGTCTTGGAGTAGGAGTCATCGAAGGCTTCGAACCAATTAAACTGCTTACATTCCTTTTGTGCTTTTCTTTTCTTATTTCTTTTTTCCGCTACTCTCGTACTTTGATTTTAAAACTGAAAAGGAAACAAGTTTTAAAAATCACATGATTCACCCCCCCCCCTCTCACGTGCATCACGATCTAACACTGTCCTCCTCTAGATCCGAGCCAACTAGACACTCTTTTACTTATGGCGATATGGATCATTTTGAATTTGATTTTTATTTTTTACTTCCGTGTTTCTTTGGATACCCTTCATATGGAGCATGTTGCCCACCAACACTTGTTGGAGGGGCATGTTGCTATGACTCAAGATTTGTTCTAGGAGGTGTAAGATCATTTTAGGAGGATGAATCAATTTCGAGACTATGCTTTTGATTTCTTTGGTCATCAACATGGGGAGTGAGAGAGGAGGAATTTAGACATTCTATGGATTTAATGAGGCAGTAGGTCACTACTCTTTATCAGTACCATAAGCATCTTGGCAACCTGCCATGTGTTTCTAGATTTCCTTCTCATCCTCCTCCATCTTATTGATTTTCTTTTTCATTGGGACAATGAAGTGTCCAAGTCTAGGGGAGTTTGTACATATGCTTATTTCAGTTTGGTTTGCTTTTGCTTTGTTTTAGTTGTTAGCTTGTTTAAAAATGATTTTGTTATGTTTTATTTATGGTATTTTTAGTTGCATCAGTTATCATATCATTGCTGGTTTATCCTTATTGCAAATATGTTAGCACACTTGTTCTAAACTTTCATGTTGTTGTGAATTATGGTGATATTATGCTTAGTAATTTACTCTTTGCTATCCATAGTAGAATGAAGTTAGCTATATTTTTATTGGAAGAGTTTAAGGGTTGACCTAGTTTAAGGATTTCTTCAAACTATGTTTGACTTTGATGATAGATAATTTTAAAAATAGTCGTGATTCATAGAACTTGACTAGTACTTATTCTTCTAAGGTGACCTTTCAACTATATTTTGGTTACTTGATAAACTTGGATCATGCCAACTCATTTGTAAAAATTAAAACTCCTATATTTATGTAACGCCCGCCCTCCCTGCTACCCTAAGGGACGGGGCTACGATACTCTACGTATAAATTTTTCTTTTTAAAACAACGGAAGACTTAAAATAATTTTCATAGTTTTAATAAAAACTTTTCTTTTAAATTTCTTTTGAACTATACTATCACATGGCATCAAAATCATAACATCAAATCCAGTGGGACCATAATGTCAAGCCACACATGTTTAGGTATCACAAGTCATAAAATACCAATGCATAGTTCTTAAAAGAAACTTTAAGCAGGTTCTTAATTAGTTGCCTAGCCACCGCCACACACATCTTCGTTGCCCCTCCTGCTGCTCCTCTAACTCATCCATCTTTTCCCTTTATCTGTGGTACAAGGAAAGTAAGCTGTGAGCACTCATGGCTCAGTAAGTTCCTTTCCTACTCACTAAAACCAACAATCAGCACATAATCAAGAATGCATCAACAAGTCATAATCTCAACTAATCATGGCATAACATAGCATTCTATTCAAGCATATCATGCATCATAATATAATCACAACTAGTCATGGCATATCAAACATCATCATGGCCGAAACATATACCTAGTGCATTGCATAAAACATAGCTAGACATGGCATAACAAACAAGTATTATGGTATATCAAAGCATGGCCGAAACATGTATATCAAAGCATCATACTATGGCCGAAACATGTACATCAATGCATCATCATATCTATGGCCGAAATCTATATATCAAGCATCAACAAATCCATGGTCGAAACATGTCTATAAGGTATAGCATGAACATAACATAATCATACCTTATCATGGCATATCATAATCAAGAGCATAACATGAAACATAGCATAATCATAAGGTGTATGCAATATGATTTTGGAAAACATGTATCCGAAAAACATGTGTATGTCTCATGATCTTTAAAACCATTTTCTTTTACATATATACTTGAAAGTAATCTCAACATAAGGGGGGATCCCGGCTATGTACCACTTACATATTGCGCGCAACCTTGTAGGTCCAAGGTAGCAAGTTTTGAACCCTACGAGGCAAACATACTAGGCCCTTAGTCCTAGGGGCACTTAGGAGCCCATCCCTAACGAGGTCCTTAGTCCCTGGGGCGCTTATGGAGCCCACCCTTGGTACAAGCCTCTCACAAAGAAAGTAAAGTACATGTCATACATATCATGTATCATAAAAGCATGCATCACTTAGGCACACATCATATCATAAAAGTATGCATCACTTAGGCATACATCATGTCATAAAAGTATGCATCACTTAGGCATACATCACATCATAAAAGTATGCATCACTTAGGCATACATCACTTCATAAAAGTATGCATCACTTAGGCATACATTACAGCATCAAATCATGCATTTTTAACCACATATCATAACATAAAGCATGCATTCTTTTAAACACTTAGCATATCATAAAAGCATGCATATATTAACCACATATCACATTCTAAAGCATGCACATTTTTAAGCACTTAACATATCATCAAAGCATGCATATATTAACCACATATCACATTTTAAAGCATGCGCATTTTCAAGCACTTAACATATCATCAAAGCATGCATATATTAACCACATATCACATTTTAAAGCATGCACATTTTCAAGCACTTAACATATCATCAAGCATGCATATATTAACCACATATCACATTTTAAAGCATGCACATTTTTAAGCACTTAACATATCATCAAGGCATGCATTTTTAACCACATATCATATCATAAAACATGCATGTCTCTAAGCACGTATCATATCATAAAAGCATGCATATTTCTTAAGCACATATCATATCATGAAAGCATGCATATCTCATATCATAAGTCATAAGTCACAAGCATACATATTAAGCATAAAGGTGTATCTTGTGAATATCCTATCATAGGAAACATGGTATCATATTTATCTTGCTTGTAAGCTTCCTAAACCCTTGTGGCCGAAACCCCTTTAGAGCTCAATTTAGGTTAAACACAACATCCAAGCATGTGGCACCTAAATTATCATCATAACATTTTCATAGGAAGCATTATAACCATGATTAACTTAATTTCTAAGTTCCTCAAGTCCCTAATTTCATATGGCTGAAACCTTAAGGTGTGAAACAAGGTTCCATATGACATAAAAGCATGGACAACTTTAAATCATATTTATAACATTTTTACCAAGGAACAAGGTAAACACATTTGACACATTTGAATTAGTTCCTAAGTTCTTTAAGCCCTTAACATATGTCATGGCCAAAATTTAACAAGTTCTCATTAGGGCTACAAACAAGCATACAAGCATGTGAACTTGGTCTAACATTATGTATAAATTCACACAAGGCATCATCCAATAGTTATGGCCGAAACATACCCTAGCATCATTTTAGGTCATAAAGCAACATATAGCAATTGAACCTTGGCTTTCTACTTATCATATTTCATGTAGAGTGACATGAGCATATTTAATTTAAGTCCTAGGGTTTCTAGGGCATCTAAACCTTCATGACCAAAACATTCAAGGGTTCATTTAGGTCATGGAAAAATCATACAAGCATGTGAAACAATCAACACATTATCCTATTTTCATAAGAAGTACTTTTAACACATTTGGTTTCATTTCTAAGGCCTCTAGGTCTTTTTAACCCTACTTGGCCGAAACTCACAGAATATAACTTGTTTCAAATAGCCTAAAAGCATGAGAATTTATACAAGTTTCATAGCATGTATAAGGACAAGCATAATGAGTATACATATGAATTGTGTCTTATGCTTTCTAGGTTTCTTTTTCTCTTTTTCTTTTATTTTCTTCTCATGGCCGAAACCTACCATTCTTTAGCTAGGTTCTTAAGTGGCCTAAAGCATGAAAAACCTAAGTAAATTTCATGGCAAAAGTTACAAAAAAAAACATATATACAAATTGGTTCATGAATAAGCTAGGACCCCTTGTGGTCATACATGTTATATGTCATGCAACTAATTTTTCTATACCCTAATCAAGCATGAGGGTATTAAAAAACTTTCATATCTAAATAGTACAGAGGTCTTGAGCACATTAAAATTTTGTTTAAGCTTTTCTAAGCTATCCATCTCATCATGGCCGAAAAACCCTAAGAAGGAGTTCATGAAATTCTAGCAATATTCAAGCATACAAATCCTTTAAGATCTTTGTATTCTATCACATGAGCATGGTTATTTAAATTTAAAGGTCTTCCTAACCCTAAACCATTTCTTGGCCGAAACATATAAGAGGTTTTCTTTTAGTTTCAAATATCTTTTAAGCAAGAAAACTAATACAAGATCCTTAATATTTCATAGGGAGAATCTTGTAATAATTTGGTAGAACAATAATTTCCCTAGCCTCCTTAAAATATTTTTGGCCGAAATTCTAGGGTTAAGTACCCCACTGATCAAGTATCAGATAGGTATAAAAACATGAAGAAAAACCCTTCTACATAGCATAGAAAATCTATCATGAAATGAAGACTAGTTTTAAACATCACTAGATTTTGAAAGCTCTTCTTGGCCGAATTTTCTTAAACTTGTTTCTAGGTTTTAAAATCTTCATAAAATCCGAAAAGCACATAAAATCCTTGTACCACAGGTGAGGGGAAGCTTACATCCTTTTTCGCTTGTGGATCTAAGGTATGAAGAAGAAGAAGTAGCCTCTTCTTCTAGTTCCTTTCCCTTGATTCCTTTGCTAAGTCCTCCTTGTATCTTAGGCTTTCTTAGGGAAAACCTTGGCTTTGGGGCTGAAGATGGAGGAGAGGGGACTGTGGTTTCGGTGAGGGAGAGGAGAGAATGAGAAAAATGAGAGAAAATAGAATTTTCCCTTTACATATTCTCTTTTATGTTAAGGGGGAAGAGGTAGCAAACTTAGTTTTTGCTTTCCTTCTCCCTTAGCCTTTTTTTTTAATTTTATTTTTTTATTTTTATTTATTTATTCATCCTCATCATTCATGGTGAAATAAGGGGGAATGAATCCCCTTAATTAGCCTCTTTTATTTTCGGCAAGAGAAGAGAGAAAGAGGGAGAGAAAGGGAGGAAGGCAAGTTGTCTTTCTCTTGCTCTTTTCTTATTTTCTTTTGGTTAGCTTTTACTCTTACCTTTATCATAAGTTTCCCTCCTTTGCTATCAATATCTTCTCTCTATCTCAATTGGTTTCTACTAATTAATTCTATGAATTATCATATAAGAGGTTCAAGGTTCAATCCTTGACCTCTCCCTATTTTTATTTCTTTTTATTTCCTTTTTGGTTCAACTCACTTCCTATTATTTCCTAAGGCAAAATCCCACATTCATATATTTATCCTACAAGCTTAGTGGGTATTACAATTTATCCTAGTGCTACATTTGCAAGCATAAAAAAAAAATTAAATAATAGATATAAAAATAATTGTCCTAAGTGGAAACTAATAAGTTACCCCTTTGATACTGAGTTAGGTTATTGGGGAAATAACTATCATATTTCTCTTGATTCTGAGTAATCTTTTGAGACCTTATGTAGACTTTGAGAGGAATAAACTATGTATGTGGCAAGTAAGTGTCTATCGCTGGAGGCATAAGGAACACGGTTAGATGACAACTTCTACTTGGTCATACTCAAATAATTTTTTGTATCATGCTTATAAATAAAACTATATCATAGGATTAGACTGATTCACTAGGGATTATAAACCATCATTTTGACACATGAATCTAGATTGCAAGTTTTTGCTTGGGGACAAGCAAAGATTTAAGTCTGGGAATGTGATGAGCATAGATTATGCATGTTTCTAGTCATTGTTTACCGTATATTTACTTGCATTTTATGAGTGTGATTTACATTATCTCACCCTATTTTATTATAATTTCATTACTTTTACTTCTTTGGTTAACAAATTTATTCTTTTCATATTTTGATTGACAAGACACATTTTTAGAGCAAAAATGAAACATATTGGACATTAGAGCAAGCTTGGAGAGAATTCAACAAAGCAAGGTCGTGCCTCACGGGCACGATCGTGTATCCCATGAGTTCCAGCATGCCACACGGTCCGACTGTGCTTCCCAGGCATGACCATGTCCTTTCTCAAAGCTCAAAATAGAAACCCCAAGGTTCAATCGTGACCATGAGGCATGACCGTGCCTTACTTCACCGATGCTAACACGACATGACCATGTCACGTCATTTAGGGCTAGTGTGGGGACCTATAAATAGGGAAGGAGATTCCCTTTTTAAGGGAAGAAGATTCCCTTTTTAAGGGAAGAAGGGTTTTCCTTTCATGGTACCCCATAAGATCCATTTCCGAGGCGGATTTTGATAATCCGTCCACCATCCAAGCTAGGATTTCATCCGAAGACATCGACAACATCTTGCTAAGTTTTCTCTTCTCTTTTCATTTTGATTTGAGTTGTATATTACTATTTTCTATATCTTGTGGTTATATTTCTTTCGCTATGAAGTAGATTCTCCAGATTCTATGATGTAGGGAGTAATTATGATGTGATATTAATGTAAGCTATGGATTTGACCATTTTCTTTTCTATGATATATTTATGTCTTGTTCTTGTTTGATTGAATGTGTGTGTTGTATGTGCAATTGGATGTGAATGATTGGTCACCATATAGAGGAGATGCTCTAGATTATATGATTGAAGGACCCTTAGTAATAGAGGATATCCCTTTGACCGAACTTTTTAAAGTCATCATCTTAAAAAGGGGATCAATTCTCTGCAAGAGATTAGCTAATTAGAGTTTAATGAGTTTTTTCTAATTTAATATTAGGAAGTGACTTATGTAATCAAGACTATATGATTGGGAGATTCTCATGTGACACAGGGTATCTCTTTAAGTTCCTACTTGACTTCAGCTTCCTCTTATGCCCTTCTTATTGTAAGAGTTGTACACTATATATGTGTTGTCCTTCTATACCAAGGGTTTGACCTCCATTAACTTCTCCATAACCTTGGATGCTACACAAATTTTTTTAATCAATTTTGACCACTTACCCTTATAGTACTTTTTTCTAAATGTTAAAAGTATACAATACGACCTTTATTTGTAATAATAAAATTTATATGCATTTATGAGTGAGACCTTTACATGCGAAGAGGTAGAGCACTCTTCTTCGTGGCTTGATGAGGTGGACACCTCATCATGACTTTGGAGGTTGATGCTCTTGTCACTTTGGTGTTATGAGACTCTTCTCCCCTTCAATCCTTGAGGTATATGTCTCCTCAATTTCTTCCTAATGAAGAAATCAATACTTTCTCGACCCTCCACTTTGGATGTTGAACTTCTCATCTTATAAGTTCTCATTTTTTTGAGTCAATCAGCCTCTCTCCTTGGGCTCATTCTCCTTTTGTGCTGGTGTAACATATTCATATTCATTGTGTAATATGTTACACCATGACACAATGGTGAATATGTTACACCATGACACAATGGTGTAACATATTCATGAAGCTTGACTAATTTGCTATATAATTCATATTAATCTTTGTATTCACCTAATTGGCAAAAACATCATCCAACAAAATATTGACCGAAATATTGGTTACCTTCTCATTCCCCACTTTGGATGTAGAACTTCTCAACTTACAAGTTCTCATCTTCTTGACCTAATGGGCCTCCCTTGTAGGGCTCATTCTCCTTTTGTGTTGGTGTAGCATATTCATGAAGCTTGACTAATTACCTCTATATTTCACATACGTCTTTGTATTAACCTAATTGATAAAAACATCGTCCGACAATATTGACCGAAATATTTGTTATCTTCTCATTTACGGCATATTGTTGAAGTAACTCTTGGTGTAATTGGTCTTCCCTTCTTATTTATCGGGGATTCAAAATACTTGATTAAGACAAACCCATTCTTGATGTCTTTTAATTGGAAGAAGGTTTTATCCTTGCCTTCCTATGAGTAGACCCTCCCAATATATAGGATAGTGGAAATTAGGTGTCATAGACAAGTTTATCTTCAGGCTTCATCGACTCAGAGGGATTCTTACAATCCTTTAGCCTCCTGCTCTCTTGGGGATTAGTTCTTGAAAAACGATTTCGTTTTGGATTGATAAATACGAAAGGGAAAATTTGAATAGACACATGTCTAATTTCATTCTTCTTTTTTGTGTACCAAAGTTTGTTACGCAACATATATATATATATATATATATATATATATATATATATATATATATATATATATATATATATATATATATATATATATATATATATATATATATATATATATATATATATGATCCTGTCCGAACCGTTGAACTAACGGACACTGGGCACGTGGCGCTCTCCTCGTCGATGACGTAGATCTCCGCCTGGTCGTACGAACCTCCGGCAACCCTGCACAGAAGTCGGGCCGGGAAGGGGTTCCCGGCGGCGACCCTCCGACGCTCAAGTCAGGCAAGCAAGTAGTGAAAAAAGTGGCTCCAAAGGTGTCCAACGCGTACCTACCGAGGCAAACACGTGTCCTTAGCCCATACCTCGGTATGTGTTTGTTAGAAAGCTTACCTGACATCATACTGCTACAATCCCGGCACGTCCTTGATGGGACAACAGAACACCTCGTCGCCAGACCTGGAGTATGGCCTAGCCATAGGACTTGACAGCTTATCCTAAGATGTTCCTTGTCCTTCTGTATCTGCCACATGCAGGGATGTCCGTCCGACCGGCTAGGCGGGGTGTCCGTCCGACCGGCTGGACGGGGCGTCCGTCCTGCCGGACGGCCCTCACATCACGTCCGCCCGTCCGTCTGCATCGATATGCTGGGGAGATCTCTGGTAAGGTGCTATGCAGGGACTGCTAACATTATGTTACCTTGTCTTCGGCCAAGCACGACTTCCGCTCGGCCCATCGTTACTGTTCAATCGAGCGCCGGAACCCCGACTCCTGTCAGGGCGCCTTTTGCTATCGGTTATTCATCGGTCGGCCGGCCGGGAGGTCGGCCCATCCTTCTTCGGTCGGCCGCCTGGTCCGTCCTTCTCCGGTCAACCACCTGGCCCTTTGACTTCTACGTGCCATTGACCCCTCCAAATGGGGGCCCCCTATTCTATCCGCCGGATCATTTGCCTCCCCCTCAAGTCTAGTCAAAGGAGGCGAAGTCCGACTGACTGGACTGCCGATCTGATTGAATAACGGCCGCTACACTAGTCCGCTCGGCCAGGCATAGAGATGCTCATCTGGTCGGCGGTGTCTTGCTCGTGCCTTGTATTCCCTTGAAATCCCTATCAAATCCTTCCCTTTACTGCCAATCACATGCGCTGCGCACAGTAAGGTGCGCTCATTAAATGCTACCTGTGTCCTGCTGACACGTGGCGATCCTGCTCTTGTCAGCGTATAGCGGTGGCGTTACCTCCGATGGGACAGCCGCCGTTTGAAATGAACGGCTGGATGATGACCTCGTTCTTCGCGACCTGAATCGGACGGCCACGACCGTTCGATGCTAACGTTATAAATCTCGCGGCCACTTCTCTCCGCCGCCTTCTTGTTTCATCGACCTTCGTCCTCACGGCACGTATGTGTTTGTCAGAAAGCTTACCTGACACCATACTGCTACAATCCCGGCACGTCCTTGATGGGACAACAGAACACCTCGTCGCCAGACCTGGAGTATGGCCTAGCCATAGGACTTGACAGCTTATCCTAAGATGTTCCTTGTCCTTCTGTATCTGCCACATGCAGGGATGTCCGTCCGACCGGCTAGGCGGGGTGTCCGTCCGACCGGCTGGACGGGGCGTCCGTCCTGCCGGACGGCCCTCACATCACGTCCGCCCGTCCGTCTGCATCGATATGCTGGGGAGATCTCTGGTAAGGTGCTATGCAGGGACTGCTAACATTATGTTACCTTGTCTTCGGCCAAGCACGACTTCCGCTCGGCCCATCGTTACTGTTCAATCGAGCGCTGGAACCCCGACTCCTGTCAGGGCGCCTTTTGCTATCGCTTATTCATCGGTCGGCCGGCCGGGAGGTCGACCCATCCTTCTTCGGTCGGCCGCCTGGTCCATCCTTCTCCGGTCAACCACCTGGCCCTTTGACTTCTACGTGCCATTGACCCCTCCAAATGGGGGCCCCCTGTTCTATCCGCCGGATCATTTGCCTCCCCCTCAAGTCTAGTCAAAGGAGGCGAAGTCCGACTGACTGGACTGCCGATCTGATTGAATAACGGCCGCTACACTAGTCCGCTCGGCCAGGCATAGAGATGCTCATCTGGTCGGCGGTGTCTTGCTCGTGCCTTGTATTCCCTTGAAATCCCTATCAAATCCTTCCCTTTACTGCCAATCACGTGCGCTGCGCACAGTAAGGTGCGCTCATTAAATGCTACCTGTGTCCTGCTGACACGTGGCGATCCTGCTCTTGTCAGCGTATGGCGGTGGCGTTACCTCCGATGGGACAGTCGCCGTTTGAAATGAACGGCTGGATGATGACCTCGTTCTTCGCGACCTGAATCAGACGGCCACGACCGTTCGATGCTAACGTTATAAATCTCGCGGCCACTTCTCTCCGCCGCCTTCTTGTTTCATCGACCTTCGTCCTCACGCTGCTCTTTCTGCTCCGGTGACCTCGCGTTTCAGTTCTCCGACGACCCCGCAGCTCCTTTCGATCATCCCTTTTGCCCGTAAGCCTTCTTTTTCCTCGCTACCTCCTTCTTTTTTCTGTTAGCTATCCCCTTCAAGTCTACCATCTTGTCCAAATCCTTCTTTTTGCCTCGACCTTCTTACTGCTTTTCGCCCATGACTAGCACTTCCCAGTCGACCGCCGGCGCTCCTGGTCTGTGGTACACGACCATGGAGAGCCGATTCGACGAGGAGGACGCACTGCGCCTCGCTCGGACTTATGACATCCCTTCCGACCACCATATAGTAATAGCCACCCCCGCCGACCGGCCACATGAATCGCCGCCCGGCACTGTTCTTTTCTTCCGAGACCAATTTTTGGCCGGGCTACGCTTTCCACCCCATAAGTTTTTCTTGCAGGTTTGCAATTATTTTCGCATCCCACTCGGCCAGCTAGTTCCGAATTCTATAAGGTTGCTGAGCGGGGTGATAATTCTCTTTAAACTGAACGGCATTCCCCTAGACCCCAAAAATTTCCACTACTTTTACTATCCAAAGCAAGCCGAGTGGGGTACCTTCGTTTTTCAATCTAGGATAGGTTTTGTCCTTTTTGACAATATGCCGAGCTCCAACAAACATTGGAAGGAGCATTTTTTCTACATGCGTTTCCCCGAGCCACCGACCTTCCGTATCAAATGGCAAACGGTTATGCCAGCGCAACCGGAGCTCGGCAAGTTCAGAGGCGATGCGACCTATCTTCATGCAGCCAATCGGCTGGTCGGCCAGCGTTATCACATCGACAAGCTACTCCTTTCGGGAGTAATGTATCTATTTGGCTTGTCTTCCGTCCCAGCCGATCTGCCTTGCAGCATGAGTAAGTTCTCTTATCTTCCCGTTTCTTTTGTTCTAACTGATTTATTCTTTGCTTCTACAGTTGAAGTCATGTGGCGTGCCAAGGCTACCGATCGGCTAAAATTGAGAGCCGTTGAGATCGAGGCGGCCAAGAATAAGAAGGTCCCCGAGCGGGGCTTGGCTTCAGCTGATCCGGCCGGCGAAGAAGGTGAGGGGACTCAGGATGTCCCCGAAGCCTTAGACGCTCCTTCTTCTCACGACGAGGTCGCGGGCGACATAGAACCCTCTACTCAAGTCGGGGTAGAGGGCCGTTCGGCTGACGACGTTCCCCTGGCAACTCGGAAGCGCAGATGGCCAGAGTCAGCTTCTATACCAACTCGATCTGATGAGCCACAGTCCGAGCGGGGCGATGAGGCTCCAATGTTATCCGGGACAGTTTCTATAGAGAGTACCCCGATGTCGCGCGGCTCTCCAAGGGCTACCTCTGAGGTGCCGCCCTCCAGTCCTCCCCGAACTCTGCGACGTCTTAGGCGGTTGGGCGACCGTCCTTCTTCCTCCACCGGTGAGCCATCCGGTAAGGCCGCTGCTTCTCAGGGTGATTCGAGCGGCCCCAAGTTGATAAAAACTGTCCTGCGCCTCCCTTCGGAAGAATACATGGCGGCCGCTGATCTGCCGGTGGTCCCCGAGCAACAAATTACACTCACGGTTCCCCTTGCCAAAGCTTGGGAGGATGCTCGTCTCCGAATCGCCAAGATGACTCCTAGTCAGCTCGGCGACAGCAATCTACAACAGGCGACCGGGGTATGTTGTTTTGCTTTGTTGGTTATTTTGGATCGAACTTCTAACTTGCTCATATCCGTTCGCAGAACTGGGTGAAGCAGATTGCCATCAGCAATTGCCTAGCCGAACTGGAGGACGAGTTGAAAAAACTCAAAGCTGCGGGGGACAACAGACAATCGACGACCGCTCTGGAGAAGGCCAAAAGGTTGCTGGAAGCCGAACGGGGTAAATCTTCCGGCTTGACGAGCGAAGTGGCCCGCCTCGAAGCCTTAGTCAAGCAGAGGGACAAGGAAGTAAAGACCGCGACCACCCGGAAGCTTAAAGCCATCAAGGATATGGACCTGATGAAGGTGGAGAACCGGGGACTAGAGCAGCGCGTCAAGGAGCTGGATGCCCTCCTGGCCACCGAGAAGGAGAGCCGCTCGGCCGATCTGCTCAAATTTGAAGGAGACTTGAAGGATCTCCATGCCGCCAACGATGCTTCCCGAGCCGTGCTCAAAGGGTATCAGGATGGGAAGTCGGCCCGCTCTGACGAAGTGAGGAAGGCATTTGTCCGCTCGGATGATTTCGGAGAGAAATTCACCGACAAGATTTCCCTCACTTTCGAAGAGGCGATCAAGGCGGCGGTGGATTACTTGAAGACTAAAGGCCACCTTCCCGCCGAGCTGACCATCCCCCCAGAGGATCTGGCTACCGTGATGGGCGCCATTCCTGATGCTCTTTTTGATTTTGACGCGTGAGGAGTGTTTATGTTTTTGTACTCTTGCTGTTCGGCACAACTTATTTTTGCTGTAACTTCTTTTGTTTGCCCAGCGTTTGGCGTAAATAGATCATCTTTCTGTTCTTGCAACTTTTGTTTTGGCAAGAAATTTTTCTTTCGTCATGTTTAAAGTGTTCTTTAAAACTCCTCCGCTCGGCTTCATACTCTAACATGAGCTCAAGCCGATTGTCTTCAAAAAACGTCTTTCGCCATGCGACTGCATAGCCGCTCGGCGAGCGAATGTCATTCGTTCACGTGCTCACATCTTTAATTCTTATTAACTATCTTTTGCTTTGCACCTTACCTCAAAGGGGTTTTCTCCATATTTTTGCTAAGCGAGCCGCTCGACCGTATGTTGGCCTTAAAGAACAGGCTCTGTCGTCGGTCGGCTCTTACCGCCGGAATGTATCACGTGGATGGCTATCCGCTCGGACGTTTATAGACGCCGGCTCGTCTCTCGATATTTAACGTCGGAGCTCGACGGTCTTCCGCTCGGACGTTTATAGACGCCGGCTCATCTCTCGATATTTAATGTCGGAGCTCGACGGTCTTCCGCTCGGCCGTTTATAGACGCCGGCTCGTCTCTCGATATTTAACGTCGGAGCTCGACGGCCTTCCGCTCGGAGGGTTTATAGACGCCGGCTCATCTCTTGATTTTTAACGTCGGAGCTCGACGGCCTTCCGCTCGGAGGGTTTATAGACGCCGGCTCGTCTCTCGATTTTTAACGTCGGAGCTCGACGGTCTTCCGCTCGGACGTTTATAGACGCCCGCTCGTCTCTCGATTTTTAACGTCGGAGTTCGACGGCCTTCCGCTCGGAGGGTTTATAGACGCCGGCTCGTCTCTCGATTTTTAACGTCGGAGCTCGACGGTCTTCCTCTCGGACGTTTATAGACGCCGGCTCGTCTCTCGATTTTTAACGTCGGAGCTCGACGGCCTTTCGCTCGGAGGGTTTATAGACGCCGGCTCGTCTCTCGATTTTTAACGTCAGAGCTCGACGGTCTTCCGCTCGGACGTTTATAGACGCCGGCTCGTATCTCAATTTTTAACATCGGAGCTCGAAGACCTTCCTCTCGGAGGGTTTATAGACGCCGGCTCGTCTCTCGATTTTTAACGTCGGAGCTCGACGGCCTTCCGCTCGGAGGGTTTATAGACGCCGGCTCGTCTCTCGATTTTTAACGTCGGAGCTCGACGGCCTTCCGCTCGGAGGGTTTATAGACGCCGGCTCGTCTCTCGATATTTAACGTCGGAGCTCGACGGCCTTCCGCTCGGAGGTTTATAGACGCCGGCTCGTCTCTCGATATTTAACGTCGGAGCTCGACGGCCTTCCGCTCGGAGGGTTTATAGACGCCGACTCGTCTCTCGATTTTTAACGTCGGAGCTCGACGGCCTTCCGCTCAGAGGGTTTATAGACGCCGGCTTGTCTCTCGATTTTTAACGTCGAAGCTCGACGGCCTTCCGCTCGGAGGGTTTATAGACGCCGGCTCGTCTCTCAATTTTTAACGTCGGAGCTCGACGGCCTTCCGCTCGGAGGGTTTATAGACGCCGGCTCGTCTCTCGATTTTTAACGTCGGAGCACGACGGCCTTAAAGGCAAACTTGAACACAGCCGCTCGGTGAACACATTAGCCATCCTTTGAATTAAATTTGCTTCCTGCATTACAAGGGCATGGGCGACCAGAATATATGCAAAAATGAGTTACATCAGTGCACCTTTCACGCAGCCTGATAAGGCTGGAGATGATTCGCGCTCCACGGCCGGTCCAGCTGGCGCCCGTCTTCATCCTCCAAATAATAAGCGCCCGAGCGGAGCTTTTCAATAACCTTGAAGGGGCCCACCCAAGGAGCTTCCAGCTTGCCGACGTCGCCGACCAGCTTGACTTTCTTCCAGACAAGGTCGCCGACCTGGGATGATCTGGGGATTACGCGGCGGTTGTAGTTTTGCTTCATCTGCTGCCGGTACGCCATCAGCCGAACGGACGCCTTGGCTCGCTCCTCGTCGACCAAATCCAACTCCATGTTCCTCCGTTCGGCGTTGCCATCATCATAGCTCTAGATCCGGACGGACTCGACGCCGACTTCAACAGGAATGACCGCTTCGCCGCCATACACCAGGTGGAAAGGTGTGACGCCCGTCCCTTCCTTTAGAGTCGTTCGGATGACCCATAAGACGCCCGGCACTTCATCCACCCAACTTCCTCCCAAATGGTCGAGCCGAGCACGCAGAATACGAAGAATTTCCCGATTAGCTACTTCAGCTTGACCATTGCTTTGGGGGTATGCTACGGACGTGAAGTGTTGCTCGATGCCATAGCTTTGGCACCAATCTTCGAGCAACTTTCCCGTGAACTGCCGTCCGTTGTCGGAAACAAGTCGGCGAGGGATGCCGAACCGACAGATAATGTGTTGCCAGATAAACTTCTTGACCATCTGCTCGGTGATCTTGGCTAGCGGTTCGGCCTCCACCCACTTGGAAAAATAATCGACTGCCACCAATAGAAATTTTCGCTGCCCGGTCGCCATAGGAAATGGACCAACAATGTCCATTCCCCACTGGTCGAACGGGCAGGAGACCGTGGATGCCTTCATTTCCTCTGCCGGTCGGTGAGAGACATTGTGATACTTCTGGCAAGATAGACATGTCGCGACGGTCCGAGCGGCATCAGCTTGTAAGGTCGACCAAAAGTATCCAGTTAGCAGGATCTTTTTAGCTAATGATCGTCCGCCCGGATGTCCTCCACATAATCCTTGATGTACTTCTTGGAGGATGTAAGCCGAGTCTTCCGAGCTCACGCATTTCAACAGCGGGCGAGAGAAAGCCTTCTTGTAGAGTTGATCACCGATAAGTGTGAACGGACCGGCTCTCCTCCTTAACAGCTGGGCTTCATTCCGATCGGACGGTGTGGCGCCCGAGCGCATGAACCCCGTGATGGGTGTCCTCCAGTCGCTTGGAAACGTGAGACCTTCCATCCGGTCGACGTGCGCCACCAAAGATACTTGCTCAATTGGCTGCCGGATGGCGACCGACATTATTGAGCTTGCAAGTTTGGCTAACTCATCGGGCGCCTGATTTTCCGCTCGGGGTATCTGTCGAACGATGACTTCTCTGAAATTGGCTTTAAGTTTCCCAAAGGCTTCAGCGTAGAGCTTCAGCCGCGCGTTGTTAATTTCAAAGGAGCCAGAAAGCTGCTGAGCGACCAGTTGCGAATCCGAATAAAGCGTTACCCGACCGGCTCCAACATGCCGAGCTGCCTGTAAGCCGGCTATAAGGGCTTCATACTCAGCTTCATTATTTGTAGCTTTATAATCCAGCCGGACGGATAAGTGCATCTTTTCTTCTTGGGGAGAGAGCAGCAGTACTTCGATCCCGCTTCCGAGCCGAGTGGACGATCCGTCCACATATATCCTCCACATAGCTTCCGCCTCCGGCTTTTGCACCTCAGTCACAAAATCCGCTAAGGCTTGCGCTTTAATTGCCTAGCGGGGTTGATATTGAATGTCGAATTCACTCAATTCTGTTGTCCACTTAATAAGCTGTCCAGAGGCTTCTGGATTCAGCAATACTCGCCTGAGCGGGCTATTGGTTTTGACAATGATGGTATGCACCAGGAAGTATGGACGAAGGCGCCGGGCGGCGAGGATCAGAGCGAAAGCCAGCTTCTCGAGCCCAGTGTAGCGAGATTCAGCATCTTTTAAAATATGAATAAGAAAATACACAGGCTCTTCTCCGCTCGCCCTCACTAGTGCCGAGCCGATTGCTTGCTCGGTTGAAGATAAGTAGATACAAAGTGGCTCACCCGCAGCCGGCTTGGCCAATACCGGGAGAGAGTTCAGATATGCCTTTAAATCTTCGAACGTCCGATCGCATTCTTCATCCCAGTGAAACTTAGTGGCCTTGTGCAAGATTTTGAAAAAAGGAAGGCTCCGGTCGACAGTTTTGGATATGAACCGGGACAGAGCAGTTATCCGACCGGTCAAACGCTGCACTTCCCTCGTATTTCTTGGAGGCGGCATGTCTTGTAAAGCTTTCACCTTGCTGGGATTTGCTTCGATACCCCGCTCAGTCACTATGTATCCTAAGAAACGCCCTCCTTTTGCTCCGAACAGGCATTTTTGAGGATTTAGCTTGACTCCATATTTCCGTAACGTTCGGAAGGTTTCCTCCATGTCTTTGAAGAGATCAGCCGCTCGGACGGATTTGATAAGAATGTCGTCCACATAAACTTCCAGATTCCGCCCGATCTGCTCCTTGAACACTTTGTTCATCAAGCGTTGATAAGTGGCTCCCACGTTCTTCAATCCGAACGGCATCACATTATAGCAGTAGGTGTCGTCGGCCGTCACGAAGCTAATTTTTTCATGATCTTGCTGGGCGAGCGGCACTTGATGATATCCCTAATAGGCGTCGAGCATGCATATCAACTCGTAGCCGGCCGTAGAATCCACCAGTTGATCGATTCGGGGCAAAGGGTAAAAGTCCTTTGGGCACGCCTTGTTAAGGTCCCGGAAATCGATGCATACTCTCCACTTGTTGCCGGGCTTGGAAACTAGCACCACATTCGCTAGCCAGCTCGGGAACTGGACCTCGCGTATATGGCCGGCCTCCAAGAGTTTCTCCACCTCCGCTCGGATGATGGCATTCTGCTCGGCGCTGAAGTCCCTTTTTCTTTGCTTTACTGGCCGAGCGTCCGGTCGGACGTGGAGCTCATGCTGCGCTATACTTGGTGAAATTCCGGGCAGCTCATGTGTCGACCAGACGAAGACATCATGGTTTCTTCAGAGGCATTGGATCACCCCCTCTTTCTGATTTGCCTCTAGATCGGACGCGATGAATGTCGTGGCCTCCGACCGGGTCGAGTGTATCTGCATTTCCTCTTTTTCTTCATAAACTAAAGAGGGAGGCTTTTCAGTTATAACATTCACCTCGATCCGTGGCGACTTCCGAGCGGAATTTGCTTCTGCTCGGACCATTTCGACGTAGCATCGACGAGCTGGCAGTTGATCTCCCCGTGCTTCTCCCACTTTGTCTTCGACGGGGAACTTGATCTTCTGGTGGAAGGTGGAGACGGTCGCCCGGAACTCGCTGAGCGCCAGTCGTCCCAAAATGACGTTGTATGATGAGGGAGAGTCGACCACCACGAAGTTTGCTGTCCACGTCCTCCTGAGCAGCTCTTTTCCCAGTGAGATAGCCATCCGGATTTGTCCGATCGGCATGACTTCATTGCCCGTGAACCCGTAAAGGGGGGCCGTCATGGGCAGCAACTCGGCGTGGTCAATTTGTAGTTGATCGAAGGCCTTTTTGAATATTATATTGACCGAGCTTCCTGTGTCAATAAATACGCGGTGAATAGTGTAGTTGGCTATTACCGCTTTGATGAGCAGAGCATCGTCGTGGGGCACTTCGACTCCTTCCAAGTCTCTGGGCCCGAAACTTATCTCAGGTCTGCTCGCCCTTTCCTGACTGCAGCCGACCGCGTGGATTTGGAGCTGCCTGACGCTAGCCTTCCTTGCTCGGTTAGAGTCTCCTCCGGTCGGACCACCAGCTATGATGCTGATCTCGCCCCTGGAAGTGTTGTTTCTGTTTTCTTCCTCCCGGACGGACGGTCGGGGCCGCTCCCTGGACATCCGAGGATTGTCTTCACGCCTAGGAGTATACTGCCGTTCGGGAGTCCGTCTTTGTAGGCAATCAGATATAGTCCGATCGGCTCCATGAGTTCTCTGTCGCCTATTAGACGATGGTGATCGACGACCACCACTTCGGGGAACGGGATGGGCGATCAGGGGAAGACTTCGACAATCTCTGGTATTGTGCGTGTCCGTCCGGTGGAATGAGCAAAACATGGGCGTCCATTTCTTCTTTGGCTTGGGCCGCTCGGCTGCTACTTCTTGCACGTGGGACCTACCATGGGGGGAGCGGATTGCTTCAGCCCTTGGTCCTCTTGGTGGTTGATGAGCTGTATGAGGCTTCCGCTCGGCAGGAGGAACCCGCTCGGTTGGAGTTTCTTTTTTTCGGGCTGCTTGGGCTTCCTCCACGTTGATGTATTCGTTGGCCCGGTGTAGCATTTGGTCGTAGTCTCGGGGCGGCTTCCGAATGAGCGATCGGAAGAAATCCCCATCCACGAGCCCTTGTGTGAAGGCATTCATCATGGTCTCCGAGGTGGCCGTTGGAATGTTCATGGCCACTCTGTTGAACCGCTGGATGTAAGCTCGGAGCGATTCGCGGGCTTCCTGTTTGATGGCAAACAGACTAACACTGGTTTTTTGATAGCGCCGACTGCTTGCGAAATGGTGGAGGAAATCCGTTCGGAAGTCTTTGAAGCTTGAGATAGATCCGTCCGGCAATCTCCGAAACTACCGTTGAGCCAACCCAGTGAGGGTGGTGAGGAAAACCCGACACTTCACCTCATCTGTGTATTGATGCAGGGTTGCCGTGTTATCAAACTTGCCCAAATGATCATCCGGATCGGTGGTTCCATTGTATTCACCGATCGCTGGGGCCACATAGTGCTTTGGTAGCGGGTCCTTCAGGATGGCATCTGAGAATTGACGATTGACCAAGTCGGGCGAGGCGTCCGATCGGGGGGCTTTGCCTTTTCTCGCATCCCGCATTGGTATCTCATCTGACGAAGAGCCTCTATCCCGATTAGATGTTGTGGCTTCAGGAGGAGTGCGGAAGAGAGCCCGATGGAATGGAACTGTGGCTGGGGGTGCTTCCGCTCGACCACCAGATGCTGATGTTGCTTGCTGTTCCGGCCGCTCGGCTGCTGCTTTCTGTTTTTGCTCCACAAGCTTGGGGGCCCTCAACTCGATCAGAGTGTCAAGTTCCTCCGTGGAAAGCGTCACCGTGTGTTGTCGTCCAGCCTCGTCCATTGTTCCCGTTCGGATGCAGGAACGTTCCCACAGACGGCGCCAAATTGATCCTGTCCGAACCGTTGAACCAACGGACGCTGGGCACGTGGCGCTCTCCTCGTCGATGACGTAGATCTCCGCCTGGTCGTACGAACCTCCGGCGACCCTGCACAGAAGTCGGGCCGGGAAGGGGTTCCCGGCGGCGACCCTCCGACGCTCAAGTCAAGCAAGCAAGTAGTGAAAAAAGTGGCTCCAAAGGTGTCCAACGCGTACCTCCGGCGAAGTATAAGGCTTCTTATATAGGGCTGTGAAAGAGCTCATGCACACCTACCGAGGAAAACACGTGTTCTTAGCCCATACCTCGATATGTGTTTGTCAGAAAGCTTACCTGACACCATACTGCTATAGTCCCGGCACGTCCTTGATGGGACAACAGAACACCTCGTCGCCAGACCTGGAGTATGGCCTAGCCATAGGACTTGACAGCTTATCATAAGATGTTCCTTGTCCTTCTGTATCTGCCACATGCAGGGATGTCCGTCCGGCCGGCTAGGCGGGGTGTCCGTCCGACCGGCTGGACGGGGGCGTCCGTCCGGCCGGACGCCCGGCCGGATGCCCCTCACATCACGTCCGGCCGTCCGTCTGCATCGATATGTTGGGGAGATCTCCGGTAAGGTGCTATGCAGGGACTGCTAACATTATGTTACCTTGTCTTCGGCCAAGCACCATCGTTACTGTTCAATCGAGCGCCGGAACCCCGACTCCTGTCAGGGCGCCTTTTGCTATCGGTTATTCATCGGTCGGCCGCTCGGGAGGTTGACCCATCCTTCTTCGGTCGGCCGCCCGGTCCGTCCTTCTCCGGTCAACCACCTGACCCTTTGACTTCCACGTGGCATTGGCCCCTCTAAATGGGGGTCCCTTGTTCTATCCGCCGGATCAATATATATATATATATATATATATATATAGAAATATTCTCCTGCGGTATATTTCTTACGGTTTTGGTGCGGTTGCCTTCCTGATCGGTCTGGTGACCGATCAGGGAACCTCCTGATCGGTCTCTGGACCGATCAGGGAACCTCCGCTTCTCCCGGCGTTTGCAGGTGATCGGCGTTTGACGCTGGCGGAACACCCCTCGGCCGGATCACAACCGGATTCCGGTCGAATCGCGGCCGGAATCCGACCGGATGGCTGCCGGAATCCGACCGGATGGCTACCGAAATCAGGCCGTCTGCGCCGCGACGCTAGCAGACGCAACGCTGCCGATTCTGGCCGCGATCCGGTCGGATTCCGGCCGCGATTCGACAGGAATCCGGTTGTGATCCGGCCGAGGGGTGTTCCGCCAGCGTCAAACGCCGATCACCGGCAAACGCCGGGAGAAGCGGAGGTTCCCTGATCGGTCCAGAGACCGATCAGGAGGTTCCCTGATCGGTCACCAGACCGATCAGGAAGGCAACCGCACCAAAACCACAAGAAATGCACCGCAGGAGAAGATTTCTCTCTCTCTCTCTATATATATATAAAATAACAAACTTATATATAAGAGCAATTACAATACAAATTGATATAATATGATTTTAAATCTCAATTCCTACTTAATAATCTATAATCCGGTAGACCACTTTTCACTAATACCTATTTGATTTTTTTCCTTCTTAATCTTCAATCAAGGATAAAGAAAACTGTTTGATTCTGCTCTTACAAACAACCCATGAATACAAATATAAATATAAATACAAATACAAAAAAAATAAAACACACAAGCTGACCATTGACTTGATGAGATAGATTAATTGGACACGGAAATAGCCCATTTGACATTTATGGTACGGATCTCGGATTTCGGATCTCGGATCCGGATATCCGGATTCGGATCCGGATATCATCAGGCCGAACCGTTCGAGAGGAGTATATAAGTATATTTGGGATGATTAGGTATCGACGAGCACGAATTTGGGCGAGCGAAGAAGGATTGTTAGAACGTTCTCTTCGCCAACGCCATGGAATCCAATTCAACGCCCGCAGGTGATCTTTGTCTTCTTTTTCTTTTTTCGTTTTGATGCGTGGAATACCTCTGGTTTTCAAAAGCCCGTTTGCTGAGATCTTCTTTACTTTTTATCCCCGATTTACTATTGCATTTGTGGAGTTTGAGTTAGTTTTTCTAGGGTTAAGGTTGGTAAGCTTCCCTAAGAAACATGATCTAAACATCAAATTTTATTTTATTTTATTTTATTTTTGTTGTAATTATTAGATGTTGATTCTGTTAAGAAATCTTTTATAATTTCTCCTAATTCTATTTTAATTTTCTGAGAACCGCTTTAGTTTTTATCCACTATTTACTACTGCATTTGTGGAGTGTGAGTTACTTTTGCTAGGGTTAATGTTGGTAAGCTTCCCTAAGAAACATGATGGAATTAGGGCAATTCAAACATCAAATTATTATTATTATTATTTTTTTTTTTTTGTAATTATTAGATGTTGATTCTGTTAAGAAATCTTTGAGCGTTTCTCCTAATTCTATTTTGGTTTTTTGAGAACCGCTTTAGTTTTTATCCCCTATGTACTGTGAGTGAGTTACCTTTGCTAGGGTTAGTGTTGGAAAGCTTCCCTAAGAAACATGATGGAATTAGGGCAGTTCAAACATCAAATTTTATTCTATTTTTTTGTTTGCTTGTAATTATTAGATGTTGATTCTGCTACGAAACCTTTTAGAGTTTCTCCTAATTCTATTTTGGTTTTCCGAGAACTGCTTTAGTTTTTATCCCTTATTTAATACTTTTTTTTGTGAAGTTTGAGTTACTTTTGCTAGGGTTAGTGTTGGTAGGCTTCCCTAAGAAACATTATGGAATTAGGGCAGTTCAAACATCAAATTTTATTCTTTTTTTTTTGTAACTATTAGATCTTGATTCAGTTAAGAATCCTTTTAGTGTTTCTCCTAATTCTATTTTGGTTTTCTGAGAACTGTTTTAGTTTTTATCCCCTATTTTACTGCTGCAATTGTGGAGTTTAAGTTACTTTTGCTAGGATTAGGGTTGGTAAGCTTCCCTAAGAACATGATGAAATTAGGGCAGCTCAAATATCAACTTTTTTTCTATTTTCTTTTTGTGATTATTAGATCTCAATTCTATTAAGAATCCTTTTAGAGTTTCTCCTAATTCTATTCTAGTTTTCTGAGAACTGTTTTAGCTTTTATCCCTGATGTTACTGCTGCAATTGTGGAGTTTAAGTTACTTTTGTTAGGATTAGGGTTGGTAAGCTTTCCCTAAGAAACATGATGAAATTAGGGCAGTTTAAATATCAAATTTTATTCTATTTTTTTTTGTGATTATTAGATCTTGATTCTACTAAGAATTCTTTGAGTTTCTCCTAATTCTATTTTAGTTTTCAAAGAACTGCTTTAGTTTTTATCCCTGATTTTACTACTGCGATTGTGGGGCATGAGTTACTTTTGCTTGGATTAGGTTTGGTAAGCTTCCCTAAGAAACATGATGGAATTAGGGCAGTTCAAACATCAAATTTTATTCTATTTTTTTTGTGATTATTAGACCTTGATTCTGTTATAAATTCTTTTAGAGTCTCCTAATTCTACTTTAGTTTTCTGAGAACTGCTTTAGTTTTTATCCCAGAAGTTACCGGCGATTGTGGAGTTTAAGTTATTTTTGCTAGGATTAGGGTTGGTAAGTTTCCCAAAGAAATATGATGAAATTAGGGTAGTTTAAATATCATTTTTTATTTTTTTTGTAATTATTCGATTTCAACGTAAGATTATGTTGAAGGGATTTGTCTAAAGGTAATCGAGTGCGCCTACAGAATGAAGAAAATTAAGAAAACACCGATGTGTTTATCCCAATTGCAACATATAAAATGAATTGGGATAGGTCCTTTAAGTTCAATGACAAATCATGCAAGCCTCTAGAGAGTCCGACCACTTTCGTGATAGCCATACTAGGGAACGCTTTCTAAAGGAAACTCTCATCACTAGAGCCCCGCAATTCCCTAGACTTCTATTGTTACTTTGTGAGGGAACTCTCAAGTCGATTCTAGAGGTTAGAGATTAAGATTCACCCGTTAGGGCCGCCCCCTATTCTCTATGATCCAATCGTATGTTTGTATGCAATGATTATGGGTTAGAGTTCACCCATTATTCTATCCCAACGAGGTTACTATCTAACTTTAATCTAGAAACATAGATGGATGGAGAGAAGAAAACTAGAACCAATCACAAATCAAACGCATCATTATTGAAAAGAGGATCAATGCATTATTTCAGTAAACATAATATCAAGTTACTCCATAGTCCTAGAATTAGAGAGACTCCTCCATGATGACTGAGTTACAAGCTAAAGACATTGAAAACATCATTTTACAATTAAAAATAAGAATAAAGTTTAGAAGGAACTCGATTGTTGATGATCTTGATGCCTTCAGAAGAACTCCACCTCCACCTTGTCAGCAGAATAATCTTGAACCCTCGAAGACGATTTCCCCAAAATAGGGTTTGTCACAAACCCTGGATGGTCCTTTAGCTGGTGCCTCCTTGTCCCTTTTATAGCTTTTGAAGGAGGCTTGGTCTCTAACCGATTCTGAATAAAAAAGGGGAAAACGACCACACATTCCACGACTGTGTTGGAGAACACAACTAGGCTAAAACTCAGAGGTCAGCGCTTGGTACGGCCTAGCCGTGTTTGACTATGGACTCTTCAATGTCACTCCAATGCACGTTTTGACTCCGAAGGTGGTACACAGCTGTGGTAGAGACATGGGTAGGTCGTGTATAGTGTTGAAATGAGGCTTTCTGTTTCCAAATGCATCATCCTAAACCCTAAACAAGACTTTCCGTCTCCAAATGTGTCCAAATGTTGAGATCTTCACGCCCTACCATCATAAAATGCAAAAGAGTAGTTTCCTGATCCAAAAAGATGAAAATGAATGAAAACACCAAGGGTTAAGGCAAATATGCTCATGTAATGTTGGAAATAAATGGAAAATAGAATTTAAAATATATGTATGATAGACACACATCGATCAGCCACAAGAACGAAGTTTATCTAAGAGCAAAGGTGATTGTTCACTATCGTGGGCAATTGCTCATTTTTTTCATGACTCTTTTCCTTACGTAATTATCAGTTTAATTTCAAGAAATTATCATTTGTTGCAAGTCCTAAGTTGTTAACTTTGTCTGCTTTGAGGGCTAGGAGAAGGACCTAGTTTACACTCTGACCAAAGCTATGACTATCAACTACGTTAAAGTTAATTCATCCTTTTGAAGTGATACTTCCAACATAGTTAGAATCTTGTCAGTGCCTTTGACACAAGGTTATCAAGGATGAGAATCTCTAGGGTGTAGGGAAGCCGAAGGATGGTGGCATGAGCATAGTTATATTTGTCTTATGTGATCGTTGGAATGAGGATCTCATAGGACTTATTAGGGTTCTATCATTGGTCAAAAAAGAGGGCGAATGATAACGGGAGCACCAACATTGGTTTGAAGTTGTTTAATTTGAGGCAATCACAACATCTATAGTGTCAAAATATTTGAAGTTTAACACTTGGATTATGCCGGAAATTTAAAACAATAGTATCTTGTCAATTAGATTATTAAGGACAGTAGATGCACTTTTCAATTCCAATGAAGAAATATATCAAAACAAAAAATTTAATAAAATCCTTCAATAAAAAAATTAGAGAGGTGGAATCTTGAGAAAAAAGATACTCACAAATTGTCTTAAGGTGAAATTTCATCCTTATGTTGTTTAATCTTGCCCTATCATGTCCTACGTGCACAATAATGATGATTTGAGGCTTATCTATATGCTCTTTTAATATTGAGCAACACAAATGTATATTTATTTAGCAAATTGAAGTAATAGAATATGGGAAGATACACTATATAAGTTTGAGATGAGAATTCCTTAGTACTTAAAATTGATGAAAATATGAAATGTTTATCTTTTTATACCAATCAATTGTCTTCTTAATCCCCTTATTGATTAAGATTGATCCTACTTAAGAATTGTATTGTCTAATTAATAAAAAATTATTGAAAAATAAATTTTGAATTTTAAATTTATATATGAAAAATAAGACAATGGTAGGAGTCGAGAGAGGTATCGCCTATGCAGATGAGGTGTTAACTATTTTTGTCCCTTTTATTCCTTCCTGGTTTGCAAAACAATTATTAAAGAAGTGATCTTTCAATTCAAAAAGTAACTTCAAGACTTGGAAGTTACTTTGAGAATATATATTATTCAAACCTCAATGCCAACATTTGTGAGACAACTCTATAAACAAAATCCATTATAATAATTAAAATGTATGCAATAATTGTATCATGAAAAATGTTTTTTTTTTTGCCTTGTTAATAAATTTCTTCTTATAATACATACACTCTTAAGTCAAACAGATTTAATTATCAAAATTATCAATTACATGAGCTTACATATAGTCTGATGAGAACAAAACATCCATGTAGTTAATCTGAAATAATTAAGACATATAATATGTTTTATTGTTTTTTTAAACTTTAGTCTCAGAGTGCATTGTGTTGACATTTTTCTTATGAAAGATTCCCTTGAAACTATAAGGTCTCATAAGTAGTTTAGTTTGTCAACCTCTAGCTTCCAAAACGTCTCCTAAATGAATAATTCATAAGATTGTAATGGATGCATGACATTTCTTAAAAGAACAATGCTACTAGTTAAAATTTGTGTTTATATTTGTAATGATTAGTTTCATATTAGGTAATTAGCATAAAATTGTGACAGAGACAACCAAAAATAGAGTTTCTTAATAATCAACTATCAAAGCCTTGCAACTAACAAAACTGAACTAAGAGACAACCTAATATCCTCATTCCATGAAAATTCTGTTGTATCATACAAACAATTAGATAGAAAGTTCTGTTGGGATCATACAAACAATTAGATAATGCATTATAATAGTTAGCTCTTCTATGATATTCTACCAAATGTCAACAAACATAATTAATCATACCTACAAGATAATTCCTTTTCACCTTAGAAGTGTTTATCATAATTCTAACTGTTACGCATGAACAAAATTTGAAAATGTAGTCTGGATATGGAAACAAGAAGTTTACATTTTTTTGAAGGTTAAACATTTTCTTTTCATAAAGAAGTTGAGTTTACAACTCGAAGAGATTGTGTCTATGATTTAATTTACTAAGAGGTGCAAGTGTAGCTTAATCAATTTCAATTATGAATGTTGTTAATCCATATTTATTCTTTAGTTTTTAGTATATTTCTCACTTTTCACTTTTGTATAGTCAACAACATTTTGATTTCGGATCAATACAATTAATTTGTTTTGTATTGATACATGCCCTAGAATTCATTCTTGTCCTATAATATTAGTTTGTTTTGATTCTTTTGCAGGAAATGACTGAAGAAATTTTTTGTCAGATCACAATTCAGATATGCCATTGTCACTGGTTAAAACTGTTTTAAGCAGCATTGGGACCAATTTAGAGGCTCAATTCAACCAATATGAGAAAATCCAGAAACAACGTTTATGTGAAATCCGTAAACTAAAAAAACAAGTACAAAAAATTAAACGACGGAATGGAATTCGAAAGAGGAAGCTTGAGAAAGCTACAAAAAGAAACAAAGTAATGTGGAGCATGCTTGAAAACTTTCGTGAAAAATTACCAAGCAACTTTGACCAGGAGGAGGAACAGGATCAAACAAAGACAACTACAAATTCTGCCGTAGAAATGGAAGCTGAAGGTAATTTTGATATTGATTCTGATGAAGGTGATGAAGGTGATGAAGGTGATGAAGAGGAGTGAGTAAGAAGTTGGATGACAAGAGATTTAATGGATTGGACTTAGAAGCAATTTCCTTAATTTGTCATTTTTTTTAATCTTCCATCTGATTTTTCTGATGTTTTAGATTTACGCATACTATTTCAAACTATCAATTGCTGCATCATTTGAATCTGAACCTATGCAATTTGAGATTGTTTAGTTAAAATCTGTGTTTTGATTTCCTTTGACTTTAGTAGATGTTTTTTATATTTCATGCTAATCAGTCGTTCAATTAACAATCATTGAAATGTGGCTAAATTATCATCTTATCTAAATATGACATTAATGCGCAATAGTATCACAGTGAATGCAGAATAAGCAAAATAGTGCATATAGACTTAGAAAAAAACTTGAAAGGACGTTGTTTTTTTAATGAAATGTAGGGACGTCTTTGTTTAATTTATTATCAAAATGGCATTCCACCGCTAGGTAATTTACCCATCTCTCCCTTATACTATTGTTCCTCCAGTCAGTTTATGTTAAACTCTAAATCATTGGCTGGCTGGCCGGACTGGAAAAAAATTTAAATATTTCGATCCTTCGAAATTTCTTGTTCACCCTTTTTCGTTTTCATCTTACCTACCTCATATTTTGATCCTTCCTTCGAAATTCCTCGTTCACCCTTTATCGTTTTCATCTTACCTGCCTCTGAAACTTCCTCTCTTAGCTTATCTAAGGATATCAACATACAAGATTTTTTTTAAAAATATTTATTTAGGGTTTTGTGTTTCTCGAAAAACTTAAACATTTCAAACTAGCTTTCTTCAAAATCTCCTGTTCATCTCCAGTGTGTTCTCCGTGTATGTGATGATCTTCTATGGTTATCTTTTAATTACATGTTGCTACATTGTCTTAATTAGTTCAGTACCTATTGGAGTGTCTGAACATCTAAGCATATTATAGTTATGTTACAACGTTATGATCTAATCATATTATAGTAGCTATTATTCAATAATTATTATAATATTTTTGTCTAAGCATGTTGTAGCAATTACGATTAGGTAATTGCTATAACATGCTTAGATAAGAACATTGTAGCAGCTATAATTCGTAACTGGTACAACATTATTGCTAGTAATGTTAATATAATTTTAAATTATATATTATTCATAAATAATTTTATATTATTTTTTTCACTTAATTATTTTTAGGGTTCATCAATTTTTACTAATTTATTATCTTATATTGATAGTATTGAGCAATAGTGAGTGTCTTCCTCATAAACTAGGTAATCCATCTACTAAGAATATCATTGTAAGTCAGAAGCATAAATTGTACAGGACATTATATTATATTCTAATATAACACAAGTTGATATTAATACTAAAATAGAGGAGGAAGATGAATCATTACATTAGCTAGATGAGGAAACATATGATTTAGAAGAGGATATAGATTATTTTAACTTTGCATTTCTAGAAGATGAAGACCTGTTTATATTTGAGCAATAAGAAAATGATTACTTAAAAACTAATGATTTCTATGCATATGATGTTGAGAATGAAAACTTTAGTGCGGATGCGTCATGTTAGAACCCTTAGTGATGTTTTGATAAGTTGTCAAATAAATTTAAGTTAGGTCCTATTTTGGTATTAATCTGTATGTCTAAGCATATAGGAACTTAAGAGAACATACAGGTACCTAATGGCTATGGAGCATTGGAGACGACAAACCTTGTTCAAACACGCAAGCGAGCGAAAAGGATGCCACGGAAAATGGGTTGATGGACTCGATACATTCAAGGAATGAGGAGCTATGGAAAAGTACTTCGGTGGAGCAAAAAGGACACATGGGAGCAAGCTGGAAGGGGTTCGGTGCATCTGAGGGACGAGAAGCCGGGAGGAAGACTGTGCAAGGCGATTGAAATGAAGTTCGAAGAAGAAGACATACAATAGGATAGACGACCTTATCCTATATAGGCGACTGTATGTCATCGCCACATCAGTAAGATGTTGGTCATGGGAGAACAAAATTTAACTCAAGGTTTTGATGTATGACTAAGGTTAAAGCAAGGTTTGGTGAAATCTAATTATAGCAAAAGGTGATTGCGTTAACCCGAGGTGTTCCTTATACCCGATTCCGAGGTTATATGAAGAGAGGTAAATCACGGGGGCAACTTATTGATGTGCGTAAATTATATATACTTTTATGCATATTTTGACGTATATCTACTTGTATTTCATGGAATAATCTATGTTTATTGCACCCTATTTTATTATAATATTATATTTCCACTCCTTTTGTTCGGAGATCTATTTTTTGCTTATTTTTTTTATTAACATGACATGATTTGGAGCAAAAACAGAGCTTAAAAGGAGTCTAGAGCCTCCTAAATGCTCTGGCATGTGGATTCCACACGATTGTGCGAAAATATGGCATAAACCAATGTTTCACACGGTCTGGCCGTGTCATATTGACATGGCCATGTGGTTTCACACAGCCATGTCATTTTCAACACTGCGGACCAAAAGTAAAATAACCATAACTTTCCTCTCGGTTGGATTTAAGCGCCGTTCTAGATATCATAATGTAGATAACTTCAAGATCTAACCTTTTATGAAGACTTCAACTAAAGAAAACAACATCTTGAAGGTAAAAAAGGCGTTTCTATGAGACACAACCTTGACACATGGTCGTGTCAAATTCTGCATTTTTTATACTGCACATCAAAAGTAAAATGGTTATAACTTTTTTCTCGGTTAGATTTCGGGCTGTTATTTATACCAAATTGTAGCTAATCTCAAGATCTACAACTTTACTGAAAACTTCAACACAAGAATATCACGTTAAGATGTGCTAAAATGGTCTATAATGTCCATACGACCTTGACCCATGACCGTGTCAATCCACACGACTGTGTGAAATTTCTAGAGAAGAAAAAGACTTTAGCTGTGTGAATCCACACGGTCGTGGCATGGGCCATGCCTAGCCCATTCCAAATGCTATAAAAGGGGGTTTTCTCCCCTTTTGACACATCTTTGGCTTGGGGATTGCCCCCATTCATTGGGGAAGAGTTCTCCCCCTTGGGAGAACCCTAGATCTTCCATCCTTGCTGATCCATCCACCTCTGGAGCAAGGAGACTCTTTGAAGACATCGACAACGTGTAGCTAAGCATCTCTTCTCCTCATCTCTTGTAACATTGTAAGAATGTTATTATTCATGTCTTTGGTTTGTTCTTCCTTCTCTATGGAATAGATCTCCAGATCTAGGATGTATGAAGTAATTATGATGTGTTGTGTATGCGTGAACAATATATTTGGACATTTTCTTATGTAATGAAGTGTTTATGTCATGTTCTATGTGTGTTGTGCCTTGTACATGTTTGACGAAATGTATGAATGGTGTGAACATGTAGATGTAAGGGATTTATCTTTATATTAAGGTTGCTACTAGACTGGATAACCACTGGGGGTAGGGTCCTTAGTGACAGAGGATACCCATTTAACAAAACATATTATGACTTTAGTGACAGAGGGCATCGATACTTACTTTCTAGAGTCAAAAGATCTTAACATAGGGACTAATCATTGTTAGGACATTCTAATTGGAGTAGATACTCCACTATTACCATTTGGAAGTACATTAGATAACTCTAGGAATGTATGACTGAGGGGTTCTAGTGACAAGGATTCCCTCTTAACCAGACTTCCTAGGTTGCCTCTTTACTTAATGACATTAGAACTTGGGTAAACTCTCCAGTGCGACTTTCACGAGGTTATGCCGGACTTTGGTTAGAATCCCTACACGAGTGTAAACACAGAGTTAAGGATATGAACAATGCATAAAGACATTAACTAGCATCATGGTGAAACCAAAATCCTAGCATCTATCATCCATCCCCTTCCAAGATCACCTCTTATTCCTTCTCTCTCTCTCTCTTTCTCTCTCTTTCTCCTTAGTCCTTCTCTTACTCTCTCTTTTCCAACCAACCTTCAATTATCTAGATAGCTCGCTGTACGAAGTCAACTAGTGCTTAATCAACAGTCCTTGTGGGTTTGACAATTTTTTATATTACTGACGACGTAACCATACCCTTGTGGTTCGTAATAAGTTTTTGGTGTCGTTACCGGGAACTGTTTTCGATTAACATGAGTTGATTAGCATATGAGTTACTTTAGACATTTTTCTTTTTTCTTTTACATTTAATTTCTTATTTTTCATTATGCATTTTCCTTCTTATCTTTAATTCTGCATTTTTGGTTTTTGTTATATTTTTTAGATACCATGAGCACTAACATGTTAAGTAACTCTTTAAGAGAATTTTTCACACCCATGAGTGCAAAAAAAAGATCTCCCATTGATGAAAATTATGATTCAGATAACGATCAATTTCAGTTCTTTTATAGAGTGTGGCAGTACGTTTCAATCAGTTGCTATTTGTCATTTTTCCCATAAAATTGCTAGCTCTTCTACGAAACTTCAGTACTTATTCCAACCTCAACATCAAGATACATATGAGCAGTCATTATCCCAGCAGCAAAACCTTGATCCGCCTGAACATTACAATCAATTTTGGACGGTCCATCAAAATTTAGACTACAACTGCATACAAAATGTTGAGCATATTTCCTAAGTAAATCAGAGTCCGTCAGAGTTTCAGGATGATTCTTCATTAGACAGACCACATCATTCATAATCAGATAAGCCGACTGACTGGGAGGACTCCCAAGACCCAAATACTCCTGCTCCCAATCAGATGAAGACCACAACACAAGATTCTGAAGAGCTAATGGTGCAACGGGGGATCCTAGTTCTACATATATTACAACAAATTTTTGATAATATTATTGATCCTTCTATTGATGATATTGATGGTAGTGGACTCTTCACTACTTTTGATGGTGATGCGGTGGATAAAAGTGTAGGGACATGTACAATGGAGGAAACGTCCCAAGAATCACGTCCTTTGATCACACAACCAATTGATACTTGGAATTTATAAGAATGTAATTGGTTAATGATAAATGTGTAGGGACTTGTGCAATGGAAGCAAAGTCTCAGGAATCACCACTTTTAGAGGCACCACCACCTGATCCTGAGCCAGAACTATCATTTGATCTAGAAGAAGTCACATCTACTAGTTTGGAACATTCAAGTACCTCTCAACAATGCAAGGTTAGTAATTATTGTGATCTTTTGGACAACTTCATGTTGGTTGCTACTCAGAATATCGTACTGGTTCCCCTGTACAAAAATTTTATACAAGTCCTGAACCTTTCCTAACAACCTATTGTGTTCTTTAGAAATTAAATTAGGAATCACAAACAGAACTTAACATTATTGATTTCAAATTCAATTTATCTGTTCTTAGATGTTTAGACTTGGATCGCAAACGATGCTTAACATTATTAATCCAAATCCACCTATGTTACAAATTTGATTAAATATTTATTTCAGAGATCGGCTTCCAGATTAGACATGGCGAGGCACTAGGCCTTCTTGGTTATGGGAGCATCCACCACTTCCTAGACAAAGCCTTTCAACGAAATTCAATATTTAATCTCCTTATAGTAACCCTAGGTTTAACCAATAAGAATAATCGAATCACAAGATCAAAAAACAAAAGAAACACAAATTTGAATCATAAATCCGAAACCTAGAAACGTTAGCTTCTTGTGTTTGGTATTTCAAGATCTAAACAAAAAGATGAACTAGTTATGATGCAGAAACTAATAACTAGTTATACCTTTTGTAGCTTATAGACCTCACGATCTTCTGTCGTATTCCTCTTCTTATCTCGGACGTCGTGTGGGTGACGATCTACCGAGATGAGAATCCACCCAAGCTTTCTTCTTCTCCAAGCAAGTTTCGGCCACCAACAATCTTCAAGAGATGAAGAACTTTCGGCCACCAACCAAGCTCCAAGGGATGCTAAGAAACAAAGCCTCCTATCTCTCCTTCTTCCTCAAACAATATCCGACCACTAACCAAGATCCTTGAGATGAAGATGCAGCCAGCCACACAAGGAAGAAGAATAGGAGAAGGAGAAGGGATGAGGGCCAGCCACTACCAAGGAAGAGAAGAGAGGAATAATAGAAGATATGTTGTTATGAGGTGAGGCACCTCTACCCTTCCTTTTATATTCCTTGGTCTTGGCAAATAAGAAAAATTTTAATAAAAACTTCCTTATTTTCCTTGCCATTGAAAGGAAAATTTAATTAAAAATATTTCCTTTTCTTCTATTAATGGTTGGCCACCTCAAATCCTCCAAACAAGGAAAGTTTTAAACACAAAATTAAAACTTCCTAATTTGTTTCCAGAAATTTTTTAAAATAAAAATTTCTCTTTTAAAAATTCCCTTCATGGTTGGTTATAAAAGGAAACTTTTATAAATTAAAATCTCTCTATTAAAATATGTGGATGATTACAATAAGCAAAATTTTCTCCAAAATTAAAATTTTCCTTTCAATCTACAAATAAGGAAAGATATCAAACCTTTCTCTTAATCCTTTGTAGAAACTATAAAAGGTAAAATTTAATTTTGAAACTTTCTTTTAAAATCATGTCTTCCACATTAGGAAAGATTTTAAAATAAAATCCTTTTTATTTTTATTATGGCCGGCCACCTAAGCTTGGGCTCCAAGCTAGGGCCACCCACCACTCGATCCATCCAAGGCTTATCTTGACCGTCCCTTGCTTGGGCTCCAAGCTTGGCTTGGCCGACCACCTATGGATGGGTAAGAAGGTGGATTTAGATGGGTATAAAACTTTATAAATAAGAGGCTACGACAGGAACCGAGAGGAGGAATTGATTTTGGTTTCCCGATAAACATGAGCTTCCCATGTTCGCCCCGAACACCCAACTCGAGTTCATCAATAATATCTCATTCCACTAAAGAATTATTATTGCACTACCATAGAGATAAATTGAATTTGTAATCAATAATATTAAGTTCTGTTTGCAATTCCTAATTTAATTTCTAAAGAACACAATAGGTTATTAGGAAAGGTTCAGGACTTGTACAAAATTTTTGTACAGGGGAACCAGGACTTATAACTTATAAGGAACTGATAACATGATTTTCTGCCTGTGACACCACACACAATGTTATCTACAATATAAATTAATTGAAAAACTACACTTAGCATATAAATGTAGACATTTAACCAATGTGATTTTTTATTTCAAAATAAATGTTTATAAAAAGCTAGACTTTTAGTATACATTCTAGCAATCTCCCACTTATACTAAAAGACTATGTTGTCATAAACACTGCCATATATCTGATTCCCATTACTTCAACATGTCGATCAAAATCATTCGTAGGAAGGACCTTAGTGAAAGGATCTGCCAGGTTATCTGCTGATGCAATCTTGGTGACAACAACTTCTCCTCGCATTACAATGTCTCGTATCAGGTGGTACTTGCGCTCTATGTGTTTACTCACCTTATGGCCTCGTGGTTCCTTCGAGTTTGCTACTGCACCGCTATTATCACAATAAATTGTGATGATTTTGGGCAAACCAGGAATCACATCTAAGTCCATTAGGAAGTTCTTAAGCCATACAGTTTCATTGGCTGCCTCAGAGGCTGCCATATACTCAGCTTCTATGGTTGAGTTTGAAACGCATTTTTACTTAACACTCCTCCATGCTATGGCTCCACCTCCTAAAGTAAACACATAGCCTGATGTAGACTTACTATTGTCCCTATCTAATTGGAAGTCGGAATCCGTGTAACCCACAGGGAGCAAATCATCTGCTTGGTAAACCAGCATATAATCTCTAGTGCTTCTCACGTACTTTAATATATTCTTTACGGCAGTCCGATGTCCTTGTTCTGAATTACTTTGATATCTGCTAATCATGCCCACAAAAAAACATATATCCGGTCTCGTGCACAGCATAGCATACATTAGGCTTCCTACAGCTGAAGCATAAGGAACTGCCTTCATCTCTTCTATCTCTTTTCATGTCTTCGGAGACATCTCTTTAGATAAAGATACTCCATTCCTAAAAGGTAGAAACCCTTTCTTGGAGTCTTGCATGCTAAAACGAGCTAGGATCGTATTGATATATAAAGCTTGGAATAAGCACAACATTCTTTTCTTGCGATCCCTTATTACTTTGATCCCGAGAATATATGCACATTCTCCCAAGTCCTTCATATCGAATTGTTTGGACAACCATACCCTTACTTCTGACAAAACTTTGATATTATTTCCAACTAACAAAATATCATCTACATATAGTACAAGAAATACCACCACGTTTCCATCACACTTCTTGTATACATAAGACTCATCCGGACACTGAATAAATCCATACGACTAGATTACTTCATTAAACCAAATGTTCCAAGACCTTAAAGCTTGCTTCAGTCCATAAATAGACCGATTGAGCTTACATACTAGATGCTCTTTGCCCTTTGCAATAAAACTCTCTGGTTGCTTCATATAGATGTTTTCTTCAAGACTTCCGATAAGAAAAGCTGTCTTGACATCCATTTGCCACACCTTATAATCCATATGAGCAGCAATAAATAAGAGTATCCGGATAGACTTAAGCATAGCTACTAGCGAAAAGGTTTCCTCATAATCGATTCTCTCTTTCTGAGTATACCCCTTCGCAACAAGCTTTGCTTTGAAGGTTTCTACCTTCCCGTCTGTCCCTCTTTTCCTTTTGTAGATCCACTTACATCCAATAGCTTTTACACTATTTGATGGTTCTACTAGCTCCTAGACTTTGTTAGAATACATAGATTCTATTTCTGAATTCATTGCTCTTTGCCAAGATTCTGCATTTATATCTTGGAGTGATTCTTCATATGTTCGAGGATCAAATTCATGTTTACCTGGGACCAAGTCCGACGACTCTCCCAAAAACATGAATTTTTCAGGTTGCCTAACAATCCTCCCACTACGACAAGGCACTGTCTGTTGTTGTGTATCAGTTGTGATACGTGTTGCAGTTTCTTGTAATATTTCATCTTGTACTGTTGGTACTAAAGTAGGCGTGTCCTCTCATATTTCTTCGAGAATAATTTCACTCATGGGCTTATGGTTCATTACACAATCTTCCTCTAAAAATCGAGCATTGGTGCTAACAATGATCTTCTTATTTTTAGGATTGTAAAACAAATCACCTTTCGCTCCCTTAGGATATCCTACAAACAGATAAATTTCTGTACGTGATTTCAACTTGTCAATATCTCCCTTCAACACATGTGCTAGACTATCCCATATTCGAATATGACTCAGACTAGGCTTACGCCCATTCCACAATTCCATGGGAGTAGAGGGTACTGATTTAGAAGGTACCATATTCAGAATGTACACTGCTGTTTCCAGACCATATCCCCAAAATGAATATGGTAATTCTTGTTAGAGTGTATACTAAAAGCCTAGCTTTTGTAAACATTTATTTTTGAAATAAAAAAATCACATTGGCTAAATGTCTATATTTATTTATTAAATATAGTTGTTCAATTAATTTATATTGTAGATAACATAATGTGTGGTGTCACACACAGGAGATCATGTTATTAGTTCCTTATAAATTATAAACAGTTGCTCACGACTAAGATGGAAAGGAACAAACCATTGGAATAGTCGTAGTGTAATTTGATATTAGTTTATCTTAACTATAAAATTACACTAGTACACTCTGAGTGTATTGAGCAGGACCATTTGAGGTAGTTTCTTTTTATACTGACTGTATAAAAGAACAAGACCTCTGTTATTATGGAAGTGTGTACTCTTAATCATGATATAATAACAAGCATATATATTTAGTATTTATTTCTTTAACTTATCAAAGGGTGAGATTTAGCTTGATAAATCAATAAGCCTGATAAGTTGGGAAATGATATTACTTACAGTGTGTGTTGTTGATTATAGAAGGAAACTGTGTCCTAGTCATCTAGGTTGAGAATGTCCCTAAGAGGAGCTCATAAGGTTTGTCATGTTAAACCCTGCAGGTGGACTTAGCTTGACATGACAATGAGGTTGAGTGGTACTACTTTTGGAGCTAGATATTAATTAAGTGAGTTGTCAGTAACTTACTTAATTAGTGGACATTCATTATCTTAAACACAGGGAGACTAACACACTCATGATATGAAGGAGCCCATAATATAATTTGGGATTGGTGCGGCAGTGCAATGATAACTCTCTAGTGGAATGAGTTATTATTGATGAACTTGAGTTGTGTGTTCGGGGAGAACACGGGATACTCAAGCTCATCGGAAGGCCAAAACCAATTTTTCCTCAAGGTCCCTATTGTAGCCTCATTAAAGCCTCAAGTCCATCCAAATAGAAGCCCTCTTGGTGTCCAAGAAGGGGGCCGGCCCAAGGCTTGGTGACCAAGCCAAGGGCCGACCACATTCTCCTTTAAGGGGGCCATCCCCTTTGCTTAGTGACCAAGCAAGTCGGGACCGACCATAATAATTCAATGGTGAGGGGGTGTTTTGAATTTTTAAAATCTTCTCTTTGTAGAAAACTATAAGTTTTAAAAGAGAGATTTTAATTTTAAAAAACTCTCCTTATTTGAATTAGGCAACATGGTTTAATAGAGAGTTTTAAAAGTTTTAAAACTTTCCTTTTTTTAACCATCCTCATGGTTTTAGAAAAAAGGAAGAGAAGTTTTAAAATTAAAATTTTCTATTCATGTTAAAAAAGAAAATTTTTGAAGAGAAGATTTAAATTTTAAAACATGGTTTTAATTTTTAAAACTTTCCTTCTTTAACATCCACTTTTAGAAAGAGAGCTTGTAAAATTTTATAAGAGGTTTTCTTCTTTTATAAAATTTTATAAAATTTTTTCTTCCCCTTGATGCAACAAACTTGCGTGTTAGCTCTAAGTGCCTCCCTCCATAACGGATGGGTTTATTGCAGATCACTAGATCAAACTTCCTTTATGGATGGTTATAGGAAATTATTTAAAAGCGTGTGATCTTCTCCACTACAACAAAAACCCTCATAAACATCGGTGGAACAACAACGATTTTAAGCAAAAACCGATGTCTTTGAGTATTCTATACCGATTTTTCCAAAAACTAGTGTCTATGAGCATAGATTTTCATTCATAGACATTGGTTTTTTAGCCGATGTCTATGAGCGCCTTTTTTTTCTTTAATAGACACCGATTTTAACATCGGTTTTTAAAACCCGGTGTCTTTGATAAATAAAATAATTTAATTTCCCCCCCAATACTTAGCCAAAATTTGTAACACTTCACTCTTCCCTCCAAACCTAAACCTATATCGCGCCGTCCTTCCCCTTCCTAGATCGACGCCCCTTCCTCTCCCGATCAGGATCAACACACGACTCCCTTGCTTCTCCTTCCAACCACACTGCATCTCCTCCAACTCCGCGCTTTGGGTGAGAAGTGGCTGCCTGTGTGGCTTGGAGTCATCGCCAAGTCGCTAGAAGTCGCCCTCCTCCACTCTTTCTCGATCCCATATCTGGTAACCTCGATTCCTCATCTCCTTCTTCTGATCTGATCCCTCCTTGTCGATCCTCGTGTGGCCATGACTGATCGGAGCTCCTTGCTCGTTGATTTTGCTGCTCGGTCGACATGGTGAGGGGGAAGACGCAGATGAGGAGGATAGAGAACCTGGCCAGCCGGCAGGTGACCTTTTCCAAGCGCCGGAGAGGCCTTCTGAAGAAGGCCTTTGAGCTCTCCGTGCTCTGCGATGCTGAGATCGGCCTCATCGTCTTTTCAGTCCATGGGAAGCTCTACGAATTCTCCAGCTCCAGGTCGACCCTCCTCCTCCTCTCTCCCTCTCTCTCTCCATCTCCTCTTCCTGTTGTCTAGATCGAGCAGAAGCTCTTTGCATTGATTGGGGGTGAGTCTAGATGGGGCGGCTGTTTCTGGTTAGCCTGGAGGGCAAGATTTACAGTTGCAAGCACTGCCAGACTCATCTCACACTCTCCGACGACATCCTCTCCAAGGTGCGTTCTAGACCTCATTTGACAACCCATCTAATATTAGGAATATCGCCCCTAGATTTCTCGATCGCTTTTTTTTTTCTTTTTTGTGTGGCTCAGGATTATATGCCTGCTCGATTGATAGGAATAGAAAATGTTCTTCGCTCCTTTAATCTCAGAAAGGAATTTCTCCCTACCCTATTTGTTTTTTCATTAATTGTTGCGGCGTTGCTAAAAAAACTGTATCTTGGGTTATTTCATTTTTTTTTTTGCCTATCCAGATAACTGGCATGGCGCTCGCGATTCTCTTTTAATTTATTATTAATGAATCATCAACCCTTTTCAGTGTTGAGTCTCCTCCCCTGCCACCAATTGACAGATAAGTAGACGATCCTTAAATAGGTTATAACTAGAATTACTGAAACTTGAAGTATATGTATGTTAGTAGAAATGTTGTTAGACTTTTGATATCTGTCCTTGAAAGTGGCATGGATTAATTGAGAATGTTAATCAGATTGGAAGGGTGTTAATTCGTCCCTAAAACATACTGTTTGTTTGTGTTGCTCTCTACAAGATCATAATTGTTAATAAGTTGACTGTATGTATCATAATTAAGATCTTGTTGGATATTCTGGCACAGAACTCTGTTAAACCATGAAAATATGAACAAAAGTGAACAATGCGCCAAGACTCTCCTCCTTAAATTTTAAAACTTTATTTTTTTAAAAACTTAGAACAAAGAAAAAATCATTTCAATTTTTTAAAGTCCGGATTTGAACTATAGTGCTTGCAAAAGTGAGATTCCTGCCCAAATTGAACAGATGTTAAACTGTTACTCATCTAAGTTGTCAAAGCCCTTTTATTTTGTAAAATAAAATAATTAATAAGGTATGGAAGTTACATGTGCATTTAAATGAATTGGTCACGTGATATTCATTCATCATGAGTCACAAATTGTTTATTTCTATTGTCTGACATCCATCTAACTGATTTCTGTATATTTATTTGTCCAATAATTAAAGAAGGCATCTTTATAATCTATAATGACAATCAAGATATTTCATGTAATGTTGATTAAATTATAGTACATTGAAGTAATGTTTGATTCTGACCCTTTGCCTAAAGGATAGCCACTGTCCATTTAAGGATGTTCATGTAAGTTCTCTTGTATCATCATCTTTAGCTTCAATTTATCTGCTTCTGGCATTATGTTCTGTGACTTTGAACTTTAAGACTGCTGACTAATGATGGAAACAATGCAGAATATATCCAAATTTGCGGCTTGAACTTTTCTCCATATTGCTGAGTTAAATAGTTAATTTGTAGTGTGTAGGTAACAAGCTTTCCATAAACAATTTCACTATAACTAACGTGCTTTCCTCTACTATCATACACATTCATGTATTACATATATAACAAAGCTATTCATTTTCTTGGAATTATTTACCAAAGACTTGATGGATGTTTCTATCTTCTAATATGTAAATTTGTTGTTTTGTGATGCGACGTTAGCTAAGTATGGATTTTTTTTCCTCTGATACCATATTAGTCCCCCCTACAATTATTGTACCAGTTCCTAATATATCATTCTTTCACATGGTCTACTTTTCATGTTTGCCATGTTTTGTGGTGGCTCTTATCTTTCAAGGAAATTTCATACCATTTGACAACATATAATTATAAGAGACTGTTATCATATCTAATTTAACTATCATTTCATTCTTGATGAGCCAAAGAAATCAAATCGGTTGCAAGGAATAGAAGTACAAAATCTAAGATATATAAAATTTCAGACTTATTTGATTTCATTTTTCATTTTGTGTGAACTTTTCAGACTGGCAAACTGCTGAAGGAGGCAGATAAAGAAATTGGTCATCAGAAAACAATTACCTCCCTATCAAAATCTGCAGATGGCTCTCATTTTCTAACAGGTTCATCAGATAAGTTTGCCAAGGTGACAACCACTTTTATCTAGAGTTTTTTATCTCACACTTCAATTTTTTGTTTACTTCATAAATTTCATTTATCTCACACTGTTACATCTATGCCGAACTTAGAAGAATTAGTGTTGTTTGTACATTTCGACTCCACTTTTTCTTTGTCCATTCTATCGCAATCAATAAAATCTTAGAAATATAAAAGGAGTTTTATGTGCTGGTGTATGCATAAGGTTTACTTTATTTATCCATTACCTTTCTAAGCAATTCTGGTTCTTTTCTTCTCATACTCGCCCATCAGAGTAGTCTAAGGATTGAATTTTGTTACTTAATGAGGGCATTTCTAGGATGTAGTTCTGCAGCAGATAAATATCAGAAATTTCTTAAGATGACCTAGGGACAAGTTCTTGTTCTTTGTTTGGCGAATTAGTGTATTTTTCTTTGATCATATTTTAAGTGTTGCAAATTTGTTGTTTCAGAAGTTCCAGGTGCTGAAGTTTTGGTATCTGATTATATTTTGGGTTAAGTTTCTAATATGCATATATGTATTTTTCCAAAAAAAAATCTGAAAGACATCTAAAGATTCTTGTCAAAAGTTTAGTTTTTTTCTGTAGTTGTTAATTCCTTTCAAAATTTTGACCATTGAACTGTGGTAGAGGATTGATACTTATCAACATGTAAATAATATGTAATGCATTAATTATATGTCAAATTTGTAGTATTCACTCTTTTCTTTTGCTAGATGTCTGGAAAAGCAGAGGAAGCAATCCTTTTGGCTCCTAACAGTTAATCACAAGCTTAGTGCCATGAATAAACTGTTAATGGAAGAAAATGATCGGCTGCAAAAGCAGGTGTCTGAACTTGTTTATCAGAATGGCCATATGCGCCAGCAAGTGCAAAATGTATGTATGCTTAAACTAAGCTTATCATACTTTCTGAAGTGCCTATCACAAAAAAAATGCAATGTTCTTGTTTGAATTATTTTCTTATTGTATTTGTTATCATATCTACCAAATATTTTCATCTTTTCACTCCATCTAGTACAAGAACTAAATATGTTATCTATCTGTTTCGACTTGGATAGGTAGTTCCTCATAGCTGCTGTTATTTTGGCAATCCATTATGAACAATAATGTAATTTTATCAAATATTTGTCATATTTCAATTTCAATTCTGAAAACACACACTAAACTCTGTTGTATGAAGTTTTTAATCGATCTTACTATTTGTCACTAAACATTCAGGCATCTGTGACAACAAGAAACACCAGTTGTGAGTCTGTGATTACAAGCGGTCAGTTTCACCATCAGCAAAACTTAACGGCTCAGCCTCCTCAAAGAGATGCTAATAACCCAACCAGGTAACAAGTGTGGTAAAGGATTCTACTTGGATGAGGAATGATTTACAAAGAATCACCAATCAGTTGTCACCTTCAGGACATCAAATAAGCAGAGGTGCCCATCCAGTAATAGATAAAGAGAATTGTCTATTAACAAATAAAACTACTGGGGAAGATTTAGTTAAATCTCTGCACAGAGCAAGAAGGATAATGTTGGCACCAGTAAGAAGAATATTTGTGTACTATCTATTATCTTTTGATGTTGTAAGAAGAATAGTTATGTGTAATTTGTGGATACTGACTTGATGTGCACAATATCTATTATCTTTTTATGTTGTAAGAAGAATATTTATGTGCTGGTTATATGGATATTGACTTGGTGTGTTTAGATACATCGGTGCATTTTTAATTGTGATTTTATTAGTGAATTAATAATATTAACTTAATTTTATGATTTGCTTGGTGATAATATTGATTTTTCACTATTTCAGAAATTGAATTTGTGTCGTTAAACAATACTGATATTACATCGGTTTTCCACCGCTGCAAAACCGGTTTCATTAACTAATATTACATCGGTCGTATACCGCTGCCAAAACTGGTGTTATTAACATATAATATTACATTGGTTTTACACCGGTTATAACCCGATGTCTAAAATGGCTGAACTTTTACATCGCCTTCATAGACATCAGTCGAAAATGTAATAGACACCGGTGGAAAACCGATGTCTATGAGGGTTTTTGTTGTAGTGCTCCAACTGAAGGGGCATAATTCTATTTAATGGACTAAGTATCAAGTAATGATATACACTTAGACGCATTCAATAGTATCCTCCCCAACGGAGTCACTGCTATTGTTTTGTGTGACCAAAGGAAAACCAACTATTCATTTTATTTGTCATAAATTTAGGATGATAAGATAATAAAATTAATGGGTTACACCCTCCTCTTACAAATGTTGAATTTGTATACGTCCACACTAATGTGGCATGCAATATTCGCGGTGTTTTGAGGTGTTGGTAAATTTAAAATAGTATTGTTTGAGGAATCAATATTATTCTAAATTTAGAGTCCTGACCAAAATTTACTTTGTGATTCTTAGGATGACTTTCAACCCACTGGTCATTATACTGAAAGAGAATAGACTTACTGGTCCCAACTATATAGATTGGAAAAGAAACCTGGATATTGTCTTAACTGCTGAAAGCTATAAGTTTGTACTATCAGAGGTATGCCCAGAAACACCTAACAGTGATTCTACCCCAGAGGAGATTGAGTATCATAAGAAATGAGTAAAGGCAGATGAGATGGCGCGGTGTTACATTTTGGCTTCAATGTCAATTGTATTGCAACATCAGCATCAGGACTTACCAACGGCTTATGATATAATGAACAATCGCAAAGAACTCTTTGGGCACCAGAGTCAGACTGCTAGGCAATAGGCAATGAGAAAATTAATGACAACCACCATGTCAGAGGGGACACCCGTAAGGGATCATATCCTCAAAATGATGGCTTATCTGAATGAAATACAAGTCCTTGGAGGAGAAATCATAGGGAAACCCAGGTCGATATAATTCTCCAAATGCTACCCAGAAGTTTTGAGTAGTTCCGCCTGAATTATAACATGAACAAAAGAGAGTATACGTTGGCGGAACTTCTGACAGAACTACAGGCAACAGAAGGAATATTTTGTCACAATTCTCAGATTCACTATGTTGAAAATGATTCTACTTCTAAGTCGAAAAGCAAGAAGAAGAAGAAACAGGTCTTTTCATCAAAGAAGGTGAATAAACCTCAGGGTATAGGAAAAAAATCTAGAATGAAGAAGCCGAAGGGCAAGTGCTTCATCTGCAAGTAGACAGGACATTGGAAGGCGGACTGTCCCTCGTAGGAATCAGAACAATGAAGGTATATCTCATGCTCTAGTAGTTGAAACATGTTTAGCGGTGTTATCTACCAGCACCTGGTGTGTAGATACGGGAGCCACTGATCATGTCTGCAATTCTTTGTAGGGGTTCCAAGAAACCCGACGACTATTTGAAGGAGAGATAACCGTCTACATGGGCAATGCTACTAAGGTGGCGGCTGTTGCAGTGGGAGATGCCTACTTATCTTTTGATAGGAATAGAAGTTTGATTTTAAGAAATTGTCTTTATGTACCCAGTTTTAGAAAAAATTTAATTTCAGTTTCTAAACTGTATTTGGATGGATATTCTATTTATTTTAGTAACAATGTGGTTATAAAGAGAAATAAGTTTATTATCTGTTCTGGTGCATTGGTTGGTAATTTATATACTTTAAATCCAATTTCTCTCACAATGCAATATATGAAAATTAATAACACATCTTCTAACTCTAATAAGTGAAAAGAACCTTCGGAAATGAACCAAACATATCTTTAGCATCTAAGGCTTGGTCATATTAACTTAAGTAGGATTCAAAGACTTGTAGCCGATGGACTTTTGGGTTCATTAGAGTTGGAAAATTTTCCAACATGTGAATCCTGCTTGGAAGGAAAAATGACCAAGAGACCTTTTAAGGCCAAGGGGTATAGAGCCAAAGATGTGTTAGAACTAGTTCATTCTGATTTGTGTGGTCTTATGTCTATCCAGGCAAGAGGTGGTTATGAATATTTTGTCTCCTTTATAGATGATTATTCAATATACGGATACATTTACTTGATGCGCCGCAAGTTTGAATGCTTTGATAAGTTCAAAGAATATAGGGCTGATGTGGAGAAACGTCTTGGTAAAAGTATCAAGACACTACAGTCTGACCGTGGTGGTGAATACCTCTTTGGAGAGTTTAGGAATTACTTATCAGAAGTCAGGATTCAATCCCAATTGTCTGCACCTGGTACACCCCAACAGAATGATGTGACAGAATGAAGGAATATGACTCTTATGGAAATGGTTAGATCGATGATGAGTTATTCAGAATTACCAAATTCATTTTGGGAATATGCTCTGGAAACATCAGTGTACATTCTGAATATGGTACCTTCTAAACAGTTTCTTCTGCTCCCATGGAATTATGGAATGGGTGTAAACCTAGTCTAAATCATATCCGGATATGGGGTAGTCCAACACATGTGCTCATGGGAGATACTGACAAGTTGGAATCACATACAAAAGTTTGTCTATTTGTGGGATATCCTAAGGGAACGAAAGGTGGTTTATTTTATAATCCTAAAAATCAGAAGATCATTGTTAGCACCAATGCTCGATTTTTGGAAGAAGATTATGTAATGAACGATAAGCCCATGAGTGAAATTGTTCTAGAAGAAATAAGAGAGGATACGTCTGCCTTAATACCAGCAGTACAAGATGAAGTACCACAAGAGACTGCAACACGTGTCACACATGAAACATAATCAGAGGTAGTGCCTCGTCATAGTGGGAGGGTTGTGAGGCAACCTGAAAGATTCATGTTTTTGGGAGAGTCTTTGGACTTAATCCCAGGAAAACATGAACCTGATCTTCGGACATATGATGAAGCACTCCAAGATAAAGATGCAGTATCATGGCAAAAGACAATGAATTCTGAAATAGAGTCTATGTATTTTAATAAGGTCTAGGAGCTTGTAGAACCACCAGATGGTGTAAAAGCCATTGGATGCAAGTGGATCTACAAAAGGAAAATAGGGACAGACGGGAAAGTAGAAACCTTCAAAGCAAGGCTTGTTGCGAAAGGGTACACTTAGAAAGAGGGAATCGATTATGACGAGACTTTTTCACCGGTAGCTATGCTAAAGTCTATCCGGATACTCTTATCCATTGCTACTCATATGGATTATAAGATTTGGCAAATGGATGTCAAGACAGCATTCCTTAACGGAAGTCTTGAAGAAAACATCCATATGAAGCAACCAGAAGGGTTCATTAAAAAAGGCAAAGAGCATCTAGTGTGCAAGCTCAATCGGTCCATTTATGTACTGAAGCAAGCTTCAAGATCTTGGAACATCTGGTTTAATGAAGTAATCTAGTCATATGGATTTATTCAGTGTCCGGATGAGTCTTGTGTATACAAGAAGTGCAACGAAAACGTGTGTTGGTTAGTCCTAGGAAAACGTACCGGTTCCACTGTACAAAATTTTTTTGTACAAGTGTCTAACCTTTCCTTAAATAACCTATTGTGTTCTTTAGAAGTTAAATTTGGAATCGCAGACGGAACTTAACATCATTGATTCCAAATTTAACTTATCTGTTCTTAATGGTTTAGATTTGAATCGCAAGACGAACTTAACACTATTGATTCAAATCCACCCATGTTATTAATTCCATTAAATATTAATTTCCAAAATTGGCTTCCAGGATTGCATGGCGAGGCACATGGCCTTCTTGGATATGAGAGCAACCACCACCGCCTAGTCAAAGCCTTTTAAGGAAAGCTAATATTTAATTTCCTTAAATAACTCTAGGTTAATCTAAAAGAACAATCGAATCACAAATTCGAAAAAGAAGAAAACATAAACTCGAAAAACTAATTCGAAAAACTAGATCTAATTGCCTCTTGTATTTAGAATTCGTACAAAGAAAATAACTAGTATGATACGGAAGAAAACTACTAGTTATACCTTCTCTTTGTAAGCTAATGACCTCGAGATCTTCTGCCGTATTCCTCGCCTCACCTTGGACGTCGTGTGGGCGACGATCCTTTAAGATGAACACCACCCAAAAGCTTCTTCCTCTTCTTTTAAAATCCGGCCACCACCACCACCAAGGAGAAGAGAGCAAAAGGAAAAAGAGAAGGGAGAGGGAGGGCCGACCACTTGATGATCTCCAAGCAAGAGAATAAGAGTTGTTATCTCATGATGCCTCCTCACCCCTTCTTTTATATTATTTGCCCAAGGCAAATAAGGAAAAACTTTTTACAAAAAATAAAATCATCCTCTAGTTTTTCCTTTTCCATTTTAATTTTCCCTTTTCTTTCCTCTTGATTGAATCAATCACCAATTTTAATTTTGTGATGATATTTTAATTTTAATTATGGCCGGCCCCTTGCTTGGGCACCAAGCAAGGTGGCCGGCCACCTCATCAAGAGAAAAAGGAAAATATATTTTAAAAATTTTAGAAGAAGAAATTTTCTTTTAAAATTTACAAGCTCTCTTTCCTAAAGTAGGAGTTAAAAAAGGAAAGTTCTAAAAATTAAAACCATGTTTTAAAATTTAAAACTTCTCTTATAAAATTTTGTTTTTTAACATGATGATAGAAAATTTTAATTTTAAAACTTATCTTCCTTTTTTTCTTAAACCATGAGGATGGTTAAAAAAGGAAAGTTTTAAAATTTTTAAAACTCTCTATTAAAACATGTGGCCAAATTCAAATAAGGAAAGTTTTTAAAATTAAAATCTCTCTTTTAAAACTTATAGCTTTCTACAAAGAGAAGATTTTAAAAATTCAAAAACAACCCTCCTTATTTGAATATTGTGGCCGGCCCCTTCATGCTTGGTCACCATGCAAAGGCCCGACCCCTATAGAAGAGGTTGTGGCCGGCCCTTGCTTGGTCACCAAGCATTGGACCGGCCCACTTCTTGGACACCAAGAAGAGCCTTACATTTGGATGGACTTGAGGCTATGTAACGACCCGACCCTTTGGCCTCTTGGGCAGCCCTTGTGGCGGCCCAACTGGCGGCCCTTATGTCGTCGACCCATTTGGCGACCTCTCATGTCGTCGACCGACGACCCTTTGGCTGTGCCGTTACTCACTAGGCCTACCCGCCCCTGGTAGTGGATTTTTACCTTCCCCAGGATTCGAACTCTAGACCTCCAAGCTTAAGTACTAGAGTTTATGAATCCTGGTAGCGAAGTGAGTGCCACTCACTTGGCTACCAGGATTCATAAACTCTAGTACTTAAGCTTGGAGGTCTAGAGTTTGAATCCTGGGGAAGGTAAAAATCCACTAGGGCGACCCAAGAGGCCAAAGGGTCGGGTCGTTACAATAAAAGACACCTTTTTATTGTAACGACCCGACCCTTTGGCCTCTTGGGCGGCCCTTGCGGCGGCCCAACTGGCGGCCCTTATGTCGTCGGCTCATTTAGCGACCTCTCATGTCGTCGACCGACGACTCTCGGCCGTGCCGTTACTCACTAGGACTTTCCACCCCTGGCCAGTGGATTTTTGCCTCCCCCAGGATTCGAACTCTATACCTCCAGGCTTAAGTACTAGAGTTTATAAATCCTGATAGCCAAGTGAGACTCTGTAACGACCCGCCTTCTACTAACTAAGCTGTAAGGCCGGGGTTACCTTATGCTAACTATTCTTGGGACGATCACTAAATGTCCAGGTGCGGAAAACTAATAAGATTAAAAACTCTCTACTATTTACTATAAAATCTAGAAATTAACTCCGAATACCCTTCTGAAGTTGTACATATGCTAAAGAAGGGAACCTAACCTTCCTATCTGATCAGGAAACTGAAATTAGACACCTCTAGCTGAAATCAGACATTCCAATCGATCGGCTGATTGATTGGAGTTGTCTGATCGATCAACTGATCGATTTAACGTGCTACTGTGCACGGAAGTCCCGTCTAGATCGATCAGCTGATCGATCCAGTCTGGCCAATCGATCCTGAGATCGATTCAGAGGCTCTCTGTTCGCGCGCCCTTTTCCCGATCGAGCGGCTGATCTACTTTCATAGCCGTCATCAGCTGATAGTTTATAGTTTTCTTTTCAAACAGCGGAAGTAATTGTTCATTTAAACATAACTAATCATACCAATATGCTTATCATGGTTATAAACTTAAGGAATTATAATCATCCATTCCTAACATAAGCGTAAGTAAAAATGGACATGCAAGTCATCAACATAAAATAAACATAAGTAGGTCATTTATTTTCTTTAGCCAAGCCACCACCACATACATCATTTTGCCCCTCCTGCTGCTCCTTTAGCTTATCCATCCTTTGCCTTTATCTATAGTACAAGGAAAGTAAGCTATGAGCACACAAGGCTCAGTAAGATCCTTTCCTACTCACAAAAAACCGTACATATCATATAAGAGTAATTATATCACATATCCTAGCATGAATAAAACTCATATCATGACATAAATGGAAATCATATCATGGCATAAATAGAAGTTATATCATAGCATCAAGTGAGCATCATATCTTGGCATAAACTTATCATGTCATGGCATAAAATAAACATCATATCATGACATAAACTTATCATGGCATACAATAACAATCATATCATAGCATAAAGTGAGCATCATATCTTGGCATAAACTTATCATATCATGGCATAAAATAACATCATATCATGACATAAACTTATCATAGCATAAATGGCATTCATATCATAATGTAAAGTAAGCATCATAACATATCATGTCATATCGTAAAAATAAGCATCATGACATATCATATCATAGTATAAAGAACATCCTATCATAGCATGTGAGTAAGCATCATATCTTATCATTCCATATCATAAACATATATGCAAGATGTCCTTTAAATCATGGATGATGTCATGTGCAAGATGCTTTTCAAAACATGCTTCATGTCGTGTGCAAAATGTCTTAAAAACAATATCATATAGTACTTAAAAATAATCTCAACATGAGGGGGCCCGGCTTAGTACCACATACATACATAAATGCGCGTATCCTAAGTAGACCCAAGGTAGCTAGTCTTGAACCTACTAGAAAACTAGGCCCGTAGCTCGACCTAGGGGCACGTAAGGAGCCCACCCTTTACTAGGCCCGTAGCTCACCCTAGGGGTGCATAAGGAGCCCACCCTTTTGGTACAAGCCATACAAAGTAAAATATTATGTCATATACATATCATATGCATGTCATTTATAGCATATCATATTCATATCATTCATGGCATATCATGTACATGTCATTCATAGCATATCATATTCATGTCATTCATATCATGTACATGTCATTCATAACTTTTCATAACATAGAGAGTGCTCTTAGTCCCACTTGATAGGGAAGCGACTCTTAGGCCTTTCACTTAGCTTGTCATAAAGAGTGCTCTTAGTCCCAACAATAGGGAAGCATCTCTTAGGCCTTTTCTTTTCATTTCATAAAGCATACATACTTGAGCATTTTACACATCATAGGAGACATTTTCATGCATGATTCATAAGCATCCCTAATTGAGCATTTAACATATCATGTAAAATATAAGAATGCATGGAACATAAGTTAGCATCTCCTAATTCATATCATGGCAAAGTGAAGCACATAGAGAGTCATAATTTGGGTCTCAACATCAACCCACTAAAGGTGGCTGAAACATGTAAGGGTCCATCTAGGTTGCAAGAAATCATGATAGCATATAAACCCTAACTCAATTTCATAACATTTATTCTAAGGAACATCATAAGCATATTAAATTTTGGTTCTAAGCTTGCTAGGTCTAACTTATCAATTGTGGCCGAAACATGCAAGGCCTAGATCTAGGTTACCATTAGCATATTAACATGTGAATCCTAAACAATTTTCATAACATTTAATCTAAGCAACAACATGAGCATATTGAGTTTAGGTTTCAAGCTTCCTAGGTCTACAAACTATAAGTGGCCGAATGTCATAAGGTGTGAATCTAGGTTCTCAACCAAATATAAGCATAAGAATATTAGGTTAATTTCATATCATATCATGGGGGAAAACATGAGCATGTTAGAGTTGAGTTTAAGCTTGCCTAAGCCCTAAAATCTATCTTGGCCGAAAGTTCTCAAGGTGGAAACCTAGTTCTAAACAACATGAAATCTTAAGTACATCAAGTTATCTTCATACCATATCATGAGGAAGATCATAAGCAAGTTAGATTTGTGTTTGAGACTCATTAGGGTTTTTAATCCTTTCATGGCCGAAACCCTAGGGTAAGGTTCTCCTAGTTCCAAACAATATACAAGCATGCAACATCAAGGAAACATTCATAACATATCATGAGAAAGATCATAAACATGTTAGTTTGAGTTTTAAACTTCTCTAGGGTTCTTATTCCTTTCATGGCCGAAACACTAAGGTAAGGTTCACCTAGTTCCAAACAACATACAAGCATGCAACATCAAGGAAATATTCATAACATATCATGAGAAAGATCATAAGCATGTTAGTTTGAGTTTTGAGCTTTCCTTGGGCTTTAATCTCTTCATGGCCGAAACCCTAAGGTAAGATTCACCCAATTCCAAGCAACATACAAACATAGAAACACCAAGAAATATTCATATTACATCCTAAGAAAGATCATAAGCATGTTGGTTTGACTTTAAGCTTTCCCTATGCCTTAAAACTTGTCATGGCCGAAACTTTTCAAGAGTATGAAATCAAGCTATAACCAATATACAAGCATAAAAACATCATAAGGGAAATTATGAACATGTTAGGGTTGTGTTCAAGCTTTCCTAGGCCTTGTAACTCATCATGGCCGAGAGTTTCAAGGGAAGCCCTAGGTTTTTAAACCATCTAAACTTGAAGAAAACCACATAACCACTTGTACCACAGGTGAGGGGATACTTACATCCTCTCGCTTGGTCTTTTCTTAAGATAAAGGTACCCTTGAGAAGAAGAAGAAGAGAGCTCATCCTTCTAGTATTTCCTTCGCTTCTCTTGCTTGTAAGAAGTAAGTCTTGAGGCTTTCTTCTTGAGGTTTAGTTTTCCTTAGGAAGAAAACTAAGATTGGGTTTCAGAAATTTGGGAGAGGGGAGACTCTAGGTTCGGCAATGGTGAGGAAAGGAAGAAGAAAAGAAAATCCCTTTCCTTTTTCTCTTTTATGCAAAGTGGGAGGAAGAAGCAAAGATGAATTTTTGTCTTCCCTTTCTCATTAACTCCTTCCTAATTCTCCTTAATGATGCAAAGTGTCCCCATTCATCCCCTTAGTTCCTCTCCTCTCATTCCCTCTTGTATCTCCACGAAAATGGAAGAGAAGGAGGAAGGAAAAGACAACTTGTCTTGCTTCTTAATCAAGAGAAGGAGGAAGAAAGCTACTTGATGTTTTCTTGCTTCCTTCTCTTAATCATACTTTTATCTTTATCTACAATTTCCATTCTATATTCAACAATAACTTATGATGGTCTAGTGGTAATTCCATAATCCTTAGCTTAAAAAGGTTCAAGGTTCAATCCTTGACCAATTCCTTTTCTTTTATATATTTTTGGTTCTATCTTATCTTTTTATTCTAAGAGAAAATCTTCACATACTTAGCTTAAGAAATTCGTGGGTGTTACACTCTGTTCGCGGGAGCAAATTTCCCGATCGATCGGCTGATCGATCCATGGCCGATCGATCAGCTGATCGATTCATTAGCTCTTTGTACGCGACAGATCGTGTTTCGATCGATCGGCTGATCGATCAAGGGCTCCTCAATCGATCAGCTGAACGACTCAATGGCATTCCGTATGCGGGGACTTCTTCCAATCGATCGACTGATCGATTAAGGACTGCTCAATCGATCGGCTGATCGATTGGGTTTCTGATTTTTGTAGAAATCAGACCCGACCTCGTACAGAACCTTCAGAAATTCAACTACAACCACAACACTAATACTAGGCATGTCATTACTCATGGTTAGCTATCTAATATCCAGATAACGAGTAATCTAAGCATAACTTCCATAATTCAAGACACACAAATAACTAAAAGTGCGGAAAAGTAACACCATAAAAATACTAAGTTCTTAAGTTTGCTAGTTTCCCCAAAGATCTTCATTCCACGTTCTTTCTCACACACATCTGGTTGCATTGCCCTCCAGCCTCCGCTAATCCATCTTTCTTTTTCCTTTATCTGCAGTATAAGGAAAATGAAACTATAAGCTTGGGAGCTTAGTAATAAACCATCTACCTCACAAAACATGCATTCGATAAGATCATGCTTTAAAAAGATGCTATTTGTAATACATGCTGAAATAAATGCTAAGACATGGCATATAGACATACAAGTCATGGCAGTCAAATACTGAACATAAAACTATTTATTGCGTTAGTAAGGAAACTAACTGTTACATAAGCTAAACTAAAATCTGTGTTCGATTCATACTGAAGCTACACCATAATCTCCTAACTAATTTGTGTAGTTTTTGAAAACTATTTTCATAAGTAGGTGAAAATACTAAACATGCTGCTGAGGGGCCCGACAACTGTACTTGCTATGCGCGTATCCCTAACTAGATCCGAGATTGCAAGTCCCGAATCTAGTAGGGTTACTAGGTTATCTAAACCTAGGGACGACTATGGAAGCCCAACCCATGGACAACTGAAGTCCAGTAAAGTGCCACTGATAAAGTAAAATACTGATTCATAGCTAATATATCTTATCTTGCTCTCACTACATTATCTAAACCTAGAACTAGGTTATCTGAACTAAGAGGTGACTATGGGAGCCCACTCATTGGACCGTAGTCCCATATAACTGAAGCAAGGCTATGTATGCTCTTTAAAATGCATCTATGGCATTTATCTGAGCTATTAAAATGCCTACTATAGCATTTAGCTAAACTATTTATTTTGTCGAGCGCCTGGTGTGCTCTAACTCTGCATATGGTTGCACTAAGATCATAAAAGCGAACTAGGACCATACAAGCATGCGAATAGCTACTTCTACTGCAGGTGAGGGGTTACTTACTTCCTGCGCTAGATTTCTTACAATTTCGATCGCTAGGATTCCGGAGAAGATGATCTCTTCGGCGATCCTCTCACGTCTGTGCGTTCTTCTCGTGGAGAGGAGCGCCCTCGTATTCGAGATGTCGTCGGAAGGTGCTCCTTCGACCCTATGGATAGAACCCTAGGTTTCCTTGGGCTTGTTGTGCCGAGAGGGTGTGGGAGAGAAGGAGGCGCCGGGTGAGTGTTTGAGGGAAAAGAGAGTTGTCGTTTAGAAAATAATAACTCCTCTCTTAATTCCCTATTTATATTAAGTGGTAAATATGACCCAACTCAATCATAAATATAATTGTTCCCCTCTTCTTTCAGCACACCCTTGCCGGGGCCCCTGGTTACTAAGGTCATCTATAAGTCGTAGGGTTCGGGTTCAATTCCCCCTTAGGCTATTTTACGTTTTTACTTAATTTTACCACTTCTGCTATTCCAAAAATTCCATAAAAATATTCTAAAATTCCAGAAAAATCGTAGAATATTTCTAAAATTACTTTGAGAATTTTCAAGCGTTACAATCCCCCATACCTTATAAAAAGTTCATCCTCGAACTTAGAATAATTCTGGTTACTTCTGTCTCATACTAGCTTCTGTCTCCCAAGTTGCCTCTTCTGTTGTATGATTTTGTCAAATAACTTTTACTAATGGTACCTCCTTATTCCGCAATTTCTTAACTGCTCGGTCTATTATCTGAATAGGCCGACTATCATAGCTGAGGTCTTCGCAGACTTGTACCGACTGGGGCTCAATCACCTGGGTGGCATTTGGGATATGCTTCTTTAGCATTGAGACGTGAAATACGTTATGGATAGCTGACATCTCCTGGGGTAGCTCTAGCTCATATGCTACCTTGCCAACTCTTCTGACGATAAGGTATGGTCCCACATATCTGGGACTTAATTTGCCCTTCTTCCCAAAACGCATTACTCCCTTCATAGGAGCTACTCGGAGAAATACTGTGTCCCCAACTTAAAACTCTAAGGGTCGGCGCCGTGTATCAGTATAGCTTTTCTGGCGGCTCTGAGCTGTCTCTTTCCTCCGGCGGATCTGCTGTATAGCTGCTGTGGTATCTGATACTAGATCTGTCTGAAGTTCTAGTTCTTTCTGTTCATCACTTTCATACCAGCAGATTGGAGATCTACACCTCCGCCCGTAGAGAGCCTCATAGGGTGTCATACCGATAGTGGCCTGATAGCTATTATTGTATGTAAATTCTGCTAAACACAGATATTTGCACCAACTTCCCTTGAAGTTTAGGGCACATTCTCGGAGCATATCTTCGAGTACCTGATTTACCAGCTCCGTCTGACCATCTGTCTGAGGATGGAAAGCTATGCTAAACTTTACCCTGGTGCCCAATGCTGACTGTACACACTCCCAGAAGTATGATGTAAATCTACTGTCTCTGTCTGAAATGATGGTCTATGGGACTCCATGCAGTCTGACAATCTCCTTAAGGTACAACTGAGCTAGCTGCTCCATGGAGTAGGATATCCTGATGGCTAAGAAGTGGGATGATTTAGTCAATCTGTCAACTATTACCCAAATGGTATCAAAACCATTCATGGTTCTAGGTAGTCCCACTATGAAGTCCATGGAAATATCCTCCCACTTCCATTCTGGAATCTGAATAGGCTGCAGAACTCCTCCTAGTCTCTGGTGTTCTTCCTTGACCCTCTGACAGGTCAGACATGTACTGACATATCTAGCGATGTCTCTTTTCATTCCAGGCCCCAAAAACATTTCTTTAGGTCTTGGTACATCTTGGTGGAGCCAGGATGCATCGCATAAGGAGTCCTGTGAGCCTTGTCTAGGATCTTCCTCCGTAGTTCCTCCTGATCTGGAATGCATAGTCTGTCACCACAATACAGTACCCCACTATCAGATACTCTGAACTCTCCACCTTCTGATTCTGCTAGCCCTTGCTTGATCTTCTGAATTTCAGGGTCCTGCTCCTGAGCTGTCTGGATGTCACCAAGCAGGGTAGATGCTAATGTCATAGTAGAGAGTTGCCCAACTATTAGTTCGAGACCGAAATCTGTAATCTCCTTTTGTAGGAGCGGTGACATGGCTGCTAGGGATAGTAAGGTAGCACTGGACTTCCTGCTAAGTGCGTCTGCCACCTTATTGACTTTTCCTGGGTGATAGAGGATGTCTATGTCATAATCTTTTACCAGCTCGAGCCATCTACGTTGTCGCATATTCATATCTTTCTGAGTGAAGAAGTACTTCAGACTCTGATGATCTGTATACACTCTACACTGAGCTCTATACAGGTAATGTCTCTAAATTTTGAGGGCGAAAACAACTGTTGCAAGCTCAAGGTCATGAGTAGGGTAGTTCCTCTCATAATCCTTGAGTTGTCTGGAGGCATAGGTGATCACCTTGCCATTTTGCATCAGTACTACTCCTAGTCCCAATTTAGAGGCATCACTGTAAATATCAAAGCTGTCTGTATTTTCTGGTAGAGTCAAAATGGGAGCACTGGTCAATCTTCTTTTTAGCTCAATGAAGCTGTTCTCACAGGCCTCTGTCCACTGAAATTTTCTGTTCTTCCTGGTGAGAGCTGTCAGTGGGGAGGCTATCCTGGAGAAATCCTCTATAAATTTTCTGTAATAGCCTGCTAGTCCCAAAAAGCTTCTGATTTTACTAGCATTCTTAGGTCTTTTCCAGTTACTCACAACTTCTATCTTACTGTGGTCTACCATGATACCATCCTTAGAGATGATGTGACCCAGAAAGGATACTTGATTGAGCCAGAATTCACATTTCGTGAATTTGGCGTATAGCTGGTTCCGTTGAAGGGTCTGCAGTACTATCTTCAGGTGCTCTGCGTGTGCTTCCTGAGTTTTGGAATAAATAAGAATGTCGTCGATAAACACGATAACAAACTTATCTAAGTATTCTCTGAATACTCTGTTCATGAAGTCCATGAAAGTAGTTGGAGCATTTGTCACGCCAAAGGGCATGACTACGAACTCATAATGTCCGTATCTGGTCCTGAAAGTCGTCTTGGGTATATCACCTTCTTTTACTTTCACCTGGTGATATCTCGATCTGAGGTCTATTTTAGAGAACACTGCTGCTCCCTTTAGCTGATCGAACAGGTCATCTATCCTGGGAAGAGGATACCTGTTCTTAATCGTAACTTGGTTTAGTGCTCGGTAGTCTATACACAGGCGCATGGTCCTGTCCTTCTTCTTCACGAATAATACAGGTGCTCCCCATGGTGAGTCACTAGAGCGTATGAAGCCCTTGTCAAGTAGCTCCTGTAGTTACTCCTGAAGTTCTTTCAGTTCTGCTAAGCCATGCGGTAGGGTGCTTTGGAGATGGGATTTGTACTGGGAATAAGTTCTATCTCAAATTCAATCTCCCTGTCTGGTGCTAGGCCTGGTAACTCCTCAGGGAAGACTGCTGGGTAGTCACATACGACTCGGACCTCTTCTAGCTTTTGGTCCTTGTCCTGACTGGTATTGACTACATGTGCTAAGAATCCCGTACATCCTGAATCAAGTAGTTTCTGTGCTTTCAGAGCTGAGAGAAACTTCTTGGCTTTTCTCTTTGGTTCTCCGATGTATCCAAACTGCACTCCTGCTTCAGGTTAGAATACAACTCTCTATTTATGACACTCTATGGAGGCACCGTATTTGATCAGAAAGTCCATTCCTAAAATGACATTGTAGTCAGCCATATCTAGCACTATCAGATCACCAAAACGCTCTTTGTCTGCTATCAGGATTGGCACTGCTCGGAGCCAGTGCGTGGATGCCATGATTTCTCCTGAAGGTAGTGTTATTAGAAACTGACCACTGAGTACCTCTGGAGATATTACTAACTTTTCGGCGAATGTCCTGGATATATAAGAATGGGTTGCCCTAGTATCAAACAAGATAGTTACACTTTGTTGTAAAATACTAATCTGACCTGTAACAACTATCGAGGCATTCGCTACGTCCTCTCTGGTGAGTGAGTAGATCCTCACTTTCGTTGTGGCTGAGGGGGCTTCTAGTCTGCCCTGACTGATATGTGGACCATCTATAGCAGCCTGCATCTGATGTAACTGTGCTGGGTTACCTCCGTACTGTATCGGCTGTGGTGGAGGGAAATTAGTCTTGTTCGGGCATTGCTTAGCCATATGCCCTTCCTGGCCACATTCGAAGCATCCTCGTGTGCCCTTGCGACAAACTCTTGGGTGGAATTTCCCACAAGTAGAGCACTTGGGATAACTAGGTTGTTTACTAGCTGATCCTCCTTTTAGGTAACTCCCTGGTTTACGTTTGTGACTGGAGTTCCCTTTCCAGTTAGAGCTGTGGCCCTGGTGTTTCTGAGTACCTAAGCCTCCTTGACCTTTGGATTCTGAGAAGGCTTGCTTCTGCTGCTTGATGCTGTTCTGGTAATGTTCGGTGGTCAGAGCACTGCTTACTAGTTCTTCTGTGGTTTGCAGTCTGACGCCGCTGGCCACATTCATTGCTATTTCCAGCCTTAACATCTTGAGCATCAACCAGACTTGTTCCCTTTCAGTGCTGACTAGTTTAGGGCATAGAAGAACCAGTCTGTTGAATTTCTTCACGGCTTCCTCAACTGAAAGGTTGCCCTGACGAAATTCAGTGAACTCGTCATAGTGGCGGTTTGTGACCCGCATGTGAAAGAACTCCTCAAAGAATTCTCTCTCGAAGTCGGCCCATATCATCTGGTTCACTGGGCGCTTCGCTTTAATTCTCTCCCACCACATACGTGCGTCTCCTGTCAGGCAGAATGAGGTGCATTTCACCTTTTCATACTCTGGCCAGTCCAGAAGCTCCATCGTACTCTCCAGTGTTTTGAACCAGGCTTGGGCATCCCATGGTTCACTAGTGTCTGAGAAGTTCTCTGGCTTGATCTTCTGCCACTGGATCAGATAGGCTTCTCTCCTTACCCCTGCTGCTGGGGCTGCTGGTGCTGTAGGCTGGACTGGTGGAACCTCTATCACTACTGGGGTTGCTAAGTTAGGTTCTGGAGTGACAATGGGAGTGTTCTGCAGATTAGCCCTTAGGGTGGCTATCTCCTGTTGTTGTTCAGCTACTTGTTTCTGTAACTGAGCCACTACTGCTGTAAGATTTGGGGGAGGCACTGAGCTGCCTGCCTCATGCTGGGGCTCAGTAGCTGGTGTCTTTCTAGCTGGGCGTCCTCTTACCATTTTCTATAGAAATAGAGGACATACATAACAAATACAATCATGTGTATCTAACTACTATTATCATGTTAGATGTTATCATATATAACAAGCTTTAGTTATCTATGAACATGAAAGCAAAAACATAAATAAAGTGAGAGGTATTCTTACTTAGAAGATGCAGGTTCAATGCTGATGTGTGTGTGGAGGAAGTATGGAACTTGCTCTGATACCACTCTGTAATGACCCGCCTTCTACTAAATAAGTTGTAAGGTCGGGGTTACCTTATGATAACTATTCTTGGGACGATCACTAAATGTCCAGGTGTGGAAAACTAATAAGATTAAAAATTCTCTACTATTTACTATAAAATAAGGAAATTAACTCCGAATACACTTCTGAAGTTGTACATACGCTAAAGAAGGGAACCTAACCTTCCTATCTGATCAGGAAACTGAAATTAGACACCTCTAGCTGAAATCAGACATTCCAATCGATCGGCTGATTGATTGGAGTTGTCTGATCGATCCACTGATCGATTCAACGTGCTACTATGCACGGAAGTCCCGTTTGGATCGATCGGCTGATCGATCCAGTCTGGCCAATCGATCCTGAGATCGATTCAGAGGCTCTCTGTTCGCGGGAGCAAATTTCTTGATCAATCGGCTGATCGATCCATGGCCGATCGATCAGCTGATCGACTCATCAGCTCTCTGTATGCGACAGATCGTGTTTCGATCGATCGGCTGATCGATCAAGGGCTCCTCAATCGATCAGCTGATCGACTCAATGGCGTTCTGTACGCGGGGACATCTTCTAATCGATCGGCTGATCGATTGAGGACTGCCCAATCGATCGGCTGATCGATTGAGTTTCTGATTTCGACAGAAATCAGACCCGACCTCGTACAGAACCTTCAGAAATTCAACTACAACCACAACACTAATACTAGGCATGTCATTACTCATGGTTTGCTATCTAATATCCAAACAACGAGTAATCTAAGCATAACTTCCATAATTCAAGACACACAAATAACTAAAAGTGCGGAAAAGTAACACCATAAAAATACTAAGTTCTTAAGTTTGCTAGTTTCCCCAAAGATCTTCATTCCACGTTCTTTCTCACACACATCTGGTTGCATTGCCCTCCAGCCTCCTTTAATCCATCTTTCCTTTACCTTTATCTGCAGTATAAGAAAAATGAAACTATAAGCTTGTGAGCTTAGTAAGAAACCATCTACCTCACAAAACATGCATTCGATAAGATCATGCTTTAAAAAGATGCTATTTGTAATACATGCTGAAAAAAATGCTAAGACATGGCATATAGACATATAAGTCATGGCAGTCAAATACTGAACATAAAACTATTTATTGCGTCAGTAAGGAAACTAACTGTTACATAAGCTAAACGAAAATCTGTGTTCGATTCATGCTGAAGCTGCACCATAATCACCTAACTAATTTGTGTAGTTTTTGAAAATTATTTTCATAAGTAGGTGAAAATACTAAACATGTTGTTGAGGGACCCAGCAACTGTACTTGTTGTGCACGCATCCCTAACTAGACCCGAGGTTGCAAGTCCCGAATCTAGTAGGGTTACTAGGTTATCTAAACCTAAGGACGACTATGGGAGCCCAACCCATGGACAACTGAAGTCCAGTAAAGTGCCACTGATAAAGTAAAATACTGATTCATAGCTAATATATCTTATCTTGCTCTCACTAGGTTATCTGAACTTAGAACTAGGTTATCTGAACCTAGAGGCAACTATGGGAGCCCACCCATTGGACCGTGGTCCCATATAACTAAAGCAAGGCTATGTATGCTCTTTAAAATGCATCTATGGCTTTTATCTGAGCTATTAAAATTCCTACTGTAGCATTTAACTAAACTATTCATTTTATTGAGCACCTAGTGTGCTCTAACTGTGCATATGGCTGCACTAAGATCATAAAAGCGAACTAGGACCTTACATGCAAGCGAATAGCTACTTATACTGCAAGTGAGGGGTTACTTACTTCCTGCGCTAGATTTCTTACAATTTCGATCGCTAGGATTCCGGAGAAGATGATCTCTTTGGTGATCCTCTCACGTCTGTGCGTTCTTCTCGCGGAGTGGAGCGTCCTCGTATCCGAGATGTCGTCGGAAGGTGCTCCTTCGACCCTAGGGATAGAACCCTAGGTTTCCTTGGGCTTGTTGTGCCGAGAGGGTGCGAGAGAGAAGGAGGCGCCGGTGAGGGTTTGAGGGAAAAGAGAGTTTTCATTTAGAAAATAATAACTCCTCTCTTAATTCCCTATTTATATTAAGTGGTAAATATAACCCAACTCAATCATAAATATATTTGTTCCCCTCTTCTTCAGCACACCCCTGCTGGGGCCCCTGGTTACTAAGGTCATCTATAAGTTGTAGGATTTGGTAGGTCTCGGGTTCAATTCCCGCTTAGGCTATTTTACGTTTTTACTTAATTTTGCCACTTCTGCTATTCTAAAAATTCCATATAAATATTCTAAAATTCGAGAAAAATCGTAGAATATTTCTAAAATTACTTTGAGAATTTTCGGGCGTTACAAGCTATAATGAGGCTACGACAAGGACCTAGAGGAAAATTGGTTTTGGCCTTCCGATGAGCTTGAGTATCCCGTGCTCGCCTCGAACACACAACTCAAGTTCATTGATAATAACTCATTCCACTAGAGAGTTATTATCGCACTACCGCACCAATCCACATACTCAGCTTCCATGGTTGAGTCCGAGACGCATTTCTGCTAAACACTCCTCCATGCAATGGCTCCACCTCCTACAGTAAACACATAGCCTTATGTAGACTTACTATTGTCCCTATCTAATTGGAAATCCGAATCCGTGTAACCCACAGGGTGCAAATCGTCTGCTTGATAGACTAGCATATAATCTCTAGTCTTTCTCAGGTACTTTAATATATGCTTCACAGCAATCCAATGTCCTTGTCCAGGGTTACTCTGATATCTGCTAACCATGCCCACGGAAAAATAGATATCAGGTCTCGTACACAGCATTGCATACATAAGACTTCCTACAGCCGAAGCATGAGGTACTGTCTTCATGTCCTCTATCTCCTTTGATGTCTTCCGAGACATCTCTTTAGATAAGGCTACTCCATGCCTAAAAGGTAAGAAACCTTTCTTGGAGTTTTGCATGCTAAAACGAGCAAGGATCGTATCTATATATGAAGCTTGAGATAGACATAATATTCTTTTTTTGCGATCCCTTATAACTTTGATCCCAAGAATGTGTGCACATTCTCCTAAGTCCTTCATATCAAATTGTTTGGATAACCATAACCTTACGTCCGATAATACCTTGACATTGTTGCCAATTAACAAAATATCATCTATGTATAGTACAAGAAATACCACCACGTTTCTGTTACACTTCTTGTATACACAAGACTCATCCGGACACTGAATAAATCCATATGACTGGATTACTTCATTAAATCGAATGTTCCAAGACCTTGAAGCTTGCTTCAGTCCATAAATGGACCGATTGACCTTGCACACTAGATGCTCTTTGCCCTTTTCAATGAACCCTTCTGGTTGCTTCATATGGATGTTTTCTTCAAGACTTTCGTTAAGGAAAGCTATCTTGACATCTATTTTCCAAATCATATAATCCATATGAGCGGCAATGGATAAGAGTATCCGGATAGACTTAAGCATAGCTACCGGCAAAAAAGTCTCCTCATAATCGATTTCCTCTTTCTGAGTATACCCTTTCACAATAAGCCTTGCTTTGAAGGTTTCTACTTTCCCATCTGACCCTATTTTCCTTTTGTAGAACCACTTGCCTCCAACGGCTTTTACACCATCTGGTGGTTCTACAAGCTCCCAGACCTTATTAGAATACATAGACACTATTTCAGAATTCATTATCTTTTGCCAAGATACTACTGTTGGATCGAAAAGAATTTAGACATCTCCACAATGACATGATATTGTTCACTTTGGGCCTAAGACCTCATGGTTTTGCTCTTGGGCTCTACCCAAAAGGCCTCATACCAAATGGAGATATCTTTCTCTTATAAACCCATGATCTTTCCCATATGTTTTCAATGTGGGACTATATTTGCAACCTTGCAACACCAACAATCCCCCCCTCAAATAAAGGACCACAGGCTTCCCATGTCCGATCCTCGACCCACCAGGTCTTCCTGCCCCTCGGTCGACCCGACCTACTAGGACTTCCTTGCCTAGCCACAACTAGGACTTCCTTCCTGGTGTCTAGTCCTCTTGATCCGAACATAGGAACCCTCACTTTCTTTTTTCAAGGTTAATATTATACCCACATGGCTCAATCAGATCATAGCTCTTGTGCACAGTCGGTGGTTAAACCTTCTGGTAGCCCGGGCTCTGATACCACTTGTTGGATCGAAAAGAATTTAGATATATCCACAATGCCATGATATTGTCCACTTTGGGCCTAAGCCCTCATAGTTTTTCTCTTGGGCTCTACCCAAAAGGCCTCATACCAAATGGAGATATCTTTCTCTTATAAACCCATGATCTTTCCCATATGTTTTCAATGTGGGGCTATGTTTGCAACCTTGCAACACCAACAACTGCATCTTTATCTTGGAGTGCTTCGTCATATGTCCGGAGATCAGGTTCATGTTTACCCGGGATTAAGTCCAAAGACTCTCCCAAAAACATGAATCTCTCAGGCTGCCTTATAACCCTCCCACTACGATGAGGCACTGTCTATGGTTGTGTATCATATGTGACACGTGTTGCAGTCTCTTTGTGGTACTTCATCTTGTACTGTTGGTATTAAAGTAGACGTGTTCTCTCTTATTTCTTCTAGATCTATTTCACTCATGGGTTTATGGTTCATTATATAATCTTCTTCTAAAAATCGAGCATTGGTGCTAACAATGATCTTCTGGTTTTTAGGATTATAAAATAAACCACTTTCATTCCCTTAGGATATCCCACAAACAAACAAACTTCTGTACGTGATTCCAACTTATCAGTATCTCCCTTCAGCACATGTGCTGGACTACCCCATATCCGGATATGATTCAGACTAGGCTTACACCCATTCCATAACTCCATGGGAGTAGAAGGAACTATTTTAGAATGTACCATATTCAGAATGTACACTGCTGTTTCTAAAGCATATCCCCAAAATGAATTTGGTAATTCTGAATAACTCATCATCGATCTAACCATTTCCATAAGAGTCCTATTCTTTCGTTCTGCCACACCATTCTGCTGGGGTATACCAGGTGTAGACAATTGAAATTGAATTCTGACTTCTGATAAGTAATTCCTAAACTCTCCAAAGAGGTATTCGCCACCACGAGTAGACCGTAGTGTCTTGATACTTTTACCAAGACGTTTATCCACATCAGCCATATATTCTTTGAACTTGTCAAAGCATTCAGACTTGCGGTGCATCAGGTAAATGTATCCGTATCTTGAATAATCGTCTATAAAAGAGATGAAGTATTCATAACCACCTCTAGCCTGGATTGACATAGGATCACACAAATCAGAATGAACCAGTTCTAACGCATCTTTGGCTCTATACCCCTTGGCCTTAAAAGGTCTCTTGGTCATTTTACCTTCCAAGCAGGATTCACATGTTGGAAAGTTTTCCAACTCTAATGAACCCAAGAGTCCATTGGCTACAAGCCTTTGAATCCTACTTAAGTTAATATGACCAAGCCTTAGATGTCAAAGATATGTTTGGTTCATTTCTGAAGGTTCTTTTCTCTTATTAGAGTTAGAGGATGTGTTATTAATTTCCATATTTTTCTTTGTGGGAGAAATTGGATTTAAAGTATATAAATTATCAACCAATGCACCAGAACAGATAATCACCTTATTTCTCTTTATAACCACATTGTTACTAAAGGAAACTGAATATCCATCCAAATACAGTTTAGAAACTGAAATTAAATTCTTTCTAAAACTGGGTACATAAAGACAATTTCTTAAAACCAAATTTCTATTCCTATCAAAAGATAAGTGGATGTCTCCCACTGCAACAACCGCCACCTTAGTAGCATTGCCCATGTAGACGATTATCTCTCCATTAAATAGTCGTCGGGTTTCCTGGAACCCCTGCAAAGAATTGCAGACATGATCAGTGGCTCCCGTATCTACACACCAGGTGCTGGTAGATAACATTGCTAAACATGTTTCAACTACTAGAGCATGAGATATACCTTTATTGTTTTGATTCCTACGAGGACAGTCTGCCTTCCAATGTCCTGACTGCTTGCGGATGAAGCACTTGTCCTTCGGCTTCTTCATTCCAACTTTTTGTCCCTGAGGTTTATTCACTCTCTTTGTTGAAAAGACCTGTTTCTTCTTCTTCTTGCCTTTCAGTTTAGAAGTAGAACCATTTTCAGCATTGTGAATCTGAGAACTTTGACAAAAAATACCTTCTATTGCCTGTAGTTCTGTCAGAAGTTCCGCCAACGTATACTCTCTTTTGTTCATGTTATAGTTCAGGCGGAACTACTCAAAACTTCTGGGCAACATTTGGAGAATTATATCAACCTAAGTTTCCCCATCGATTTCTCCTCCAAGAACTTGTATTTCATTTAGATAGGCCATCATTTTGAGGATATGATCCCTTACGGGTGTTCCCTCAGACATGGTGGTCGTCATTCACTTTCTCATTGCCTCTTGCCTAGCAGTCCGACTCTGGTGCCCAAAGAGTTCTTTGAGATTGTTCATTATATCATAAGCTGTTGGTAAATCTTGATGCTGATGTTGCAATACATTTGACATTGATGCCAAAATGTAACACCACGCCATCTCATCATCTTTTACCCATTTCTTATGATGCCCAATCTCCTCTGGGGTAGAGTCAACGTCAGGTGCATCAGGTCAAGCCTCAGTCAGTACAAACTTATAGCTCTCAGCAGTAAGAACAATGTCCAGGTTTCTTTTCCAATCAATATAGTTGGGACCAGTAAATTTGTTCTCTTTTAGTATAATGGCTAGTGGGTTGAAAGTCATCCTAAGAATCACAAAAATAAACTTTGGTCAAGACTCTAAATTTAGAATAATATTGATTTCTCAAACAATACTATTTTAAATTAACCAACACCTCAAATCACCGTGAATATTGCATGTCAGGTTAGTGTGGACGTATACAAATTCAACATTTGTAAAAGGAGGGCGTGACCCATTAATTTTATTATCTTGTCATCCTAACTTTATGACAAATAAAATTAATAGTTGCGTGCACTTTGGTCACACAAAACAATAGCAGTGACTCCGTTGGGGAGGATACTATTGAATGTGTCTATGTGTATACCATTACTTGATACTAAGTCCATTAAATAGGATTGTGCCCCTTCAGTTGGAGAAGATCACACGCTCCTAAATAATTTCCTATAATCATCCATAAAAGGAAGTTTGATCTAGTGATCCACAACAAACCTATCAGTTGTGGAGGGAGGCACTCAGAGCCAACACGCAAGCTTGTTGCATCACTTACAAACCAGTAATGGAGACCATGGGATTTATTTAAAATCTCTCTCCCACTTAGTTATTTAAAATGAGGATTTTAACCTATGCTAGCATACATCACATGAACATAAATATCACAATAAATAAAAGCAATAAATTTGGAAATTAATTTTCCAACTATTATGGCCTTTTCCATCACTGTCTTTAGTATGCTCCAACCCTAGCTGCTGCCATCTTTAGCCACCGCCATCGGGTCGAGTTGTCGCATCTATCTTGCCTCTTATTCCGCTGCGCCTCTGGTGCTCCATAAGTACCATACCTCGCAAGAATCCGATCCGCAACAAAAATAGAATTTTACATATATCAATCCTATATTCCACGAGGGAATGTACATGTAATCTATATTGAAAATAAAATTCTAAAATCCTAGGGCTAATACAGCTCCTGCTGTATTAGTTATATATAATCATGCACACACAAAATATTTCCCTTGACATGTCCAAGGGTCCAATCACACACAACATCAATAAGCCATAATAGTTGGAGCCTGCAACCAAAGAGTTAGCACATCCTACTATTATCCTGCCTAAATTATGTATGACATGTGCATAACCTATTTGAATTCTAAACACACAGAAGCAAACCGTAGCTCTGATACCAATTGTTGGTTAGTCCTAGGAAAACGTACCGGTTCTGTATAAAATTTTTTTGTACAAGTGTCAAACCTTTCCTTAAATAACCTATTGGGTTCTTTAGAAGTTAAATTAGGAATCGCAGACGGAACTTAACATCATTGATTCCAAATTTAACTTATCTGTTCTTAATGGTTTAGATTTGAATCGCAAGTGGAATTTAACACTATTGATTCAAATCCACCTATGTTATTAATTTCATTAAATATTAATTTTCAAAATTTGCTTCCAGGACTACATGGCGAGACACATGACCTTCTTGGATATGGGAGCAACCACCACCGCCTAGTCAAAGCCTTTTAAGGAAAGCTAATATTTAATTTCCTTAAATAACTCTAGTTTAACCAAAAAGAACAATCAAATCATAAATTCGAAAAAGAAGAAAATACAAACTTGAAAAACTAATTTGAAAAACTAGATCTAATTGTCTCTCGTATTTAGAATTCTTACAAAGAAAATAACTAGTATGATGCGGAAGAAAACTACTAGTTATACCTTCTCTTTGTAAGCTAATTGTTAAGATCAATGGTCGCGGCTAGAGAGGGGGGGTGTGAATAGCCGACCCCAAATTCTTTCATTTCTTCCTACGATTAGGGTTAGCGCAGCGGAAATAACTAAATAGAAACGAAAGCGGAGAAAGATCAAACCTCAAACTCAAACTCGACGATATAACGAGGTTCGGAGATGAAACTCCTACTCCTCGGCGTGTCCGTAAGGTGGACGAAGCCTATCAATCCGTCGGTGGATGAGTCCCCGGAGAACCGGCTAATAAATACTCCTTGTGGGTGGAGAAACCTCGCCACAAACTCTTGCAACAGCAAGATCAGAGTACAAGTACAAGAAGCACAGCAAGATACAAATATAAAGATGAATGTAACAACTCTTGCTTGTCTTCTCGTCGTCGACTGAAATCTGTAGATGAAGCACCAACTTCACAGAATCACAGCAGCAGCTGAAACCAGTCGAAGAAGTCGAAGAAGCTCACGCGAAGCTTGCAGCGAGCTTAACAAAGCTCTAGAACAGCACTTGCAGAAGCAAGAAGAAGATCAAGAAGAAGCAGAAGCTTCGAAGCTAAAAGAAGAAGTACTTAAGCAGTCCTCGATCTCCTCTTATAACCTCTGATCTCCTGAGCCAACCTGCGAACCTGCAAGCAAAAAGACCAGAACACAGAAGCCCGAAATAACCTAGCCGTTGAGTCACAACGGCTAGGGCCACACCGATCAGGCATCACCCTGATCGGTCTGGGGCTGATCTGATCGGTCGTGGGGACCGATCAGGCTCTATGCTGATCGGTCCCCAGACCAATCAGGGCACTTTCACAGAGAGTTGCCCAACTCTCTGTGCGTAGCCTGATCGATCCCGGGGACCGATCAGGCTTCCTGCTGATCGGTCCCCAGACCGATCAGTAAGCTCACAGAGGCACTGATCGCTTTCTGATCGGTCTTCAGACCGATCAAGAAACCATAGTATCACTGGATCGGTTACCAGACCGATCCAGGTCTTGGTTTTTGCCCAAACCAAGTCCAAACCAATATCCGGTCAACCTTGACCTATTGGTACATCATGCTTAGCATCCGGTCACTCCCTTGACCTGCTAAGACTCCCCACCAGGTGTCCGGTCAATCCCTTTGACCCACTTGGACTTTTCTCTTCGTGTCAAGTATCCGGTCACTCCCTTGACCTACTTGACCTTCTCAACACCAGATGTCCGATCACCCTTGATCCATCTGGATTTTTCCTTGCCCGGCTTCACTCACCAGGACTTTCACCTAGCTTCACTCACTAGGACTTTTACCTTTCACCCAGCTTCACTTACTAGGATTTTCACCTGGCTTCACTCACCAGGATTTCCAATCTGCCCGGCTTCACTCACCAGGACTTTCCAACTGCCTGGCTTCACTCACCAGGACTTTCCCACTGCCTGGCTTCACTCACCATGACTTTCCACATCCGGTCCAGAGAACGAGCTACTGAGCCCTCTCTGACTACAGTTCGGAGAATGAGCTACCGAGCCCTCTCCGACTTCCATCCGGTCCAGAGAACGAGCTCCCAAGCCCTCTCTGACCTAGTCCGGAGAACGAGCTACCGAGCCCTCTCCGACTTCCACTTCCGATCCAGAGAACGAGCTACCGAGCCCTCTCTGACCTAGTCCAGAGAACGAGCTACCGAGCCCTCTCCGACTTCCACTTGCCAAGTTCCCATACTTGGACTTCTCCGTGCCAAGTCTCCATACTTGGACTTTCTCCCGTGCCAAGCTCCCTGCTTGGACTTTTCCCGTGCCAAGCTCCCTGCTTGGACTTTTCCGTGTCAAGTCAACTCACCTCGGGTCAACCAGGTCAACCTTGACCTAAGGTTACACCAACAATCTCCCATCAAAATACAACTCTTATGTTCTTGTCAAACATCAAAATACAACTCGAGTCAGGTCAACTCGAGTCGGGTCAACCAGGTCAACCTTGACCTAAGGTTGCACCAACACTAATGACCTCGAGATCTTCTGCCGTATTCCTCGCCTCGCCTTGGACATCGTGTGGGCGACGATCCTCCAAGATGAACACCATCCAAAAGCTTCTTCCTCTTCTTCTAAAATCTGGCCACCACCACCACCAAGGAGAAGAGAGCAAAAGGGAAAAGAGAAGGGAGAGGGAGGGTCGGCCACTTGATGATCTCCAAGCAAGAGAATAAGAGTTGTTGTCTCATGAGACCTCCTCACCCCTTCTTTTATATTACTTGCCTAAGGCAAATAAGGAAAAACTTTTTATAAAGAATAAAATCATCCTCTAGTTTTTCCTTTTGCCTTTTAATTTTTCCTTTTCTTTCCTCTTGATTGAATCAATCACCAATTTTATTTTTGTGATGATATTTTAATTTTAATTATGGCCGGCCCCTTGCTTGGGCACCAAGCAAGGTGGCCGGCCACCTCATCAAGAGAAAAAGAAAAATATATTTTAAAAATTTTATAAGAAGAAATCTTCTTATAAAATTTACAAGCTCTCTTTCCTAAAGTAGGAGTTAAAAAAGGAAAGTTCTAAAAATTAAAATCATGTTTTAAAATTTAAAATTTCTCTTATAAAATTTCCTTTTTTAACATGATGATAGAAAATTTTAATTTTAAAACTTATCTTCCTTTTTTTCTTAAACCATGAGGATGATTAAAAAGGAAAGTTTTAAAACTTTTAAAACTCTCTATTAAAACATGTGGCCAAATTCAAATAAGGAAAGTTTTTAAAATTAAAATCTCTCTTTTAAAACTTATAGTTTTCTACAAAGAGAAAATTTTAAAAATTCAAAAACAACCCTCCTTGTTTGAATATTGTGGCTGGCCCCTTCATGCTTGGTCACCAAGCAAAGGGCCGGCCCCTATAGAAGAGGTTGTGGCCGACCCTTGCTTGGTCACCATGCATTGGACTGGCCCACTTCTTGGACACCAAGAAGAGCCTTACATTTGGATGGACTTGAGGCTATAATGAGGCTACAACATGGACCTAGAGGAGAAATTGGTTTTGGTCTTCCGATGAGCTTGAGTATCTCGTGCTCGCCCCGAACACACAACTCAAGTTCATCGATAATAACTCATTCCACTAGAGAGTTATTATCACACTACCGCACCAATCCCAAATTACATTATGGGCTCCTTCTTATCATGAGTGTGTTAGTCTCCCTGTGTTTAAGATTACGAATGTCCACTAATTAAGTAAGTTACTGACAACTCACTTAATTAATATCTAGCTCCAAGATTAATACCACTCAACTTCATTGTCATGTCGGACTAAGTCCACCTGCAGTGTTTAACATGTCAATCCTTATGAGCTCCTCTTGGGGACATTTTCAGCCTAGATAATTAGGACACAGATTACTTCTATAATCAACAACACATACTATAAGTAATATCATTTCCCAACTGATCGGGCATATTGATTTATCAAGCTAAACCTCACCCTTTGTTAAGTCAAAAAAATAAATATTAAATATATATGCTTGTTATTATATTAGGATTAAGAGCACACACTTCCATAATAACTAAGGTCTAGTTCTTTTATTAAGTCAGTACAAAAAGAACTTACCTAAATGGTCCTACTCAATACACTTAGAGTGTACTAGTGTAATTTATTAATCAAGATAAACTAATACTTAATTACACTACGACTATTCCAATGGTTTGTTCCTTTCCATCTTAGTCGTGAGCAACTGTTTATAATTTATAAAGAACCGATAACATGATCTTCTAAGTGTGACACCACACTCCATGTTATCTACTATATAAATTAATTAAACAATCTCATTTAACAAATAAATGTAGATATTGGCCAAATATGATTCTTTTATTTCAAAATAAATGTTTACAAAGGCTAGGCTTTTATTATACATTCCAACAACGTGGTGGTATTTCTTGTACTATACGTAGATGATATTTTATTAATTGGCAAAAATGTCAAGATATTATCGGACGTAAGGGTATGGTTGTCCAAACAATTTGATATGAAGGACTTAAGAGAATGTGCACACATTCTTGGGATCAAAGTCATAAGGGATCGCAAGAAAAGAATGTTCTGTCTATCTCAAGCTTCATATATAGATAGAATCCTTGCTCATTTTAGCATGCAGAACTCCAAGAAAGGTTTCTTACCTTTTAGACATAGAGTAGCCTTATCTAAAGAGATGTCTCCGAAGACATCAAAGGAGATAGAGGACATGAAGGCAGTTCCTTATGCTTCAGCTGTAGGAAGCCTTATGTATGCAATGTTGTGTACGAGATCTGATATCTGTTTTGTCGTGAGCAAAGTTAGCAGATATCTGAGTAACCCTGGACAAGGACATTGGACTGCAGTAAAACATATATTGAAGTACCTGAGAAGGACTCGAGATTATATGCTAGTTTACCAAGCAGATGATTTGCTCCCTGTGGGTTACACAGATTCGGATTTCCAATCATGTAGGGACAACAGTAAGTCTACATTAGGCTATGTGTTTACTTTAGGAGGTGGAGTCATTGCATGGAGGAATGTTAAGCAGAAATGTGTTTCAGACTCAACCTTGGAAGCTGAGTATGTGATAGCTTCTGAGGCAGCCAAAGAAGCTGTATGGCTCAGGAACTTTCTAATGGACTTAGATATGATTCTTGGTTTGCCCAAAATCATCACAATTTATTATGATAATAGCGGTGCAGTTGCAAACTCAAAGGAACAATGAGCCCATAAGGCGAGTAAACACATAGAGTGCAAGTACCACCTGATACGAGACATCGTCAAGCGAGGGGAAGTTGTCGTCGCCAAGATTGCATCAGCAGATAACCTGGCAGATCCTTTCACTAAGGCCCTTCCGGCGAAAGATTTTGATCGGCATATGGAAGGGATGGGAATCAGATGTATGGCAGCAGATATGGCAGCTTAGACTTTTAGTATAAGTGGGAGATTGTTAGAGTGTATACTAAAAGCCTAGCTTTTGTAAACATTTATTTTTGAAATAAAAGAATCACATTGGTCAAATGTCTATATTTATTTGTCAAATATAGTTGTTCAATTAATTTATATTGTAGATAATATGGTGTGTGGTGTCACACACAGGAGATCATGTTATCAGTTCCTTATAAATTATAAACAGTTGCTTACGACAAAGATGGAAAGGAACAAACCATTGGAATGGTCGTAGTGTAATTAGGTATTAGTTTGTTTTGACTAATAAATTACACTAGTACACTCTAAGTGTATTGAGTAGGACCATTTTAGGTAAGTTCTTTTTATACTGACTTAATAAAAGAACTAGACCTTAGTTATTATGGAAGTGTGTGCTCTTAATCCTAATATAATAACAAGCATATATATTTAGTATTTATTTCTTTAACTTATCAAAGGGTGAGATTTAGCTTGATAAATCAATAAGCCCGATAAGTTGGGAAATGATATTATTTATAGTGTGTGTTGTTGATTATAGAAGGAAACTGTGTCCTAGTCATCTAGGTTGAGATTGTCCCCAAGAGGAGCTCATAAGGATTGTCATGTTAAACCCTGTAGGTGGACTTAGTCACACATGACAATGAGGTTGAGTGGTACTACTTTTGGAGCTAGATATTAATTAAGTGAGTTGTCAATAACTTACTTAATTAGTGGACATTCGTTATCTTAAACACAGGGAGACTAACACACTCATGATATGAAGGAACTCATAATGTAATTTGGGATTGGTGCGGTAGTGCAATGATAACTCTCTAGTGGAATGAGTTATTATTGATAAACTTGAGTTGTGTGTTCGGGGCGAACACGGGATACTCAAGCTCATCGGAAGGTGAAAACTAATTTCTCCTCAAGGTCTCTGTTGTAGACTCATTAAAGCCTCAAATCCATCCAAATAGAAGCCCTCTTAGTGTCTAAGAAGGGGGCCCTGCCTAAGGCTTGGTGACCAAGCCAAGGGCCGGCCACATTCTCCTTTAAGGGGGCTGACCCCTTTGCTTGGTGACCAAGCAAGTAGGGGCCGACAACAATAATTCAAAGGTGAGGGGTGTTTTGAGTTTTTAAAATCTTCTCTTTGTAGAAAACTATAAGTTTTAAAAGAGAGATTTTAATTTTAAAAAACTTTTCTTATTTGAATTAGGCCACATGGTTTAATAGAGAGTTTTAAAAGTTTTAAAACTTTACTTTTTTAACCATCCTCATGGTTTTAAAAAAAAGGAAGAGAAGTTTTAAAATTAAAATTTTCTATTCATGTTTAAAAAGAAAATTTTTAAAGAAAAGTTTTAAATTTTAAAACATGGTTTTAATTTTTAAAACTTTTCAATTTTAACATCCACTTTTAGAACGAGAGCTTGTAAAATTTTATAAGAGATTTTCTTCTTTTATAAAATTTTATAAAAAAATTTTCTTCCCCTTGATGATGTGGTCGGCCACCCTTGCTTGGTGCCCAAGCAAGGGGCCGACCAAGTTTAAAATTAAAATAAAATCGTCATCCAATGATTTGGTGATTGATTCAATCAAGAGGAAAGAAAAGGAAAAATAAAAGAGAAAAGGAAAAACAAGAGAAAGATTTTATTTTTTGTAAAAATTCTTTCCTTATTTACCTTGGGCAAGTAATATAAAAGAAGGGGTGAGGAGGCCTCATGAGATAACAATTCTTATTCTCTTGCTTGGTGATTCTCTTGGTGTGGCCGACCCTCTCCTTTCTCCCTTTCCCTTTGCTCTCTTTTCTTTGGTGGTGGTGGTGGTCGAATTTTAGAAGAAGGAGAAGAAGGTTTTGGGTGGTGTTCATCTCGGAGGATCGTCGCCCACACGATGTCCAAGGCAAGGCGAGGAATACGGCAGAAGATCTCGAGGTCATTAGCATACAAAGAGAAGGTATAACTAGTATTTTTCCTCCTCATCATACTAGTTGTTTTTCTTTATAAGAAATCCAAACACAAGAGGCAATAGATTCTAGTTTTTCGGATTTGTTATTCGAATTTGTGTTTTTTGTTTTTCAAATTTGTGATTCGATTATTCTTTTTGGTTAAACCTAGAGTTATATAAGGAAATTAAATATTAGCTTTCCTTAAAAGGCTTTATCTAGGAAGTGGTGATTGCTCCCATATCCAAGAAGGCCTTGTGCCTCGCCATGTTTAACCTGGAAGCCAATTTTGGAAATTAATATTTAATTGAATTTATAACGTAGGTGGATTTGGATCAATAGTGTTAAGTTCCGCTTGCGATCCAAGTCTAAACCATTAAGAACAGATAAGTTAAATTTGGAATTAATAATGTTAAGTTCCATTTGTGATTCCTAATTTAACTTCTAAAGAACACAATAGGTTATTTAGGAAAGGTTCGACACTTATACAAAATTTTGTACAGTGGAATCGGTACGATCTTCCTAGGACTAACCAACAATTCTGAATAACTAATCATCGATCTAATCATTTCCATAAGAGTTCTATTCCTTCTTTCTGCTACACCATTCTGTTGGGGTGTACCAGGTGTAGACAATTGAGATTGAATCCCGACCTCTGATAAGTAATTCCTAAACTCTCCAAAGAGGTATTCGCCACCACGATCAGACCATAGTATCTTGATACTTTTACCATGACGTTTCTCCACATCAGCCTTATACTCTTTGAACTTATCAAAGCATTCAGACTTGTGGCGCATCAAGTAAATGTACCCATATCTCGAATAATCATCTATAAAAAAAAACAAAATATTCAAAACCATCTCTTGCCTGGATAGACATAGGACTACACAAATCAGAATGAATCACTTCCAACACATCTTTGCTCTATACCCTTTGGCCTTAAAAAGTCTCTTGGTCATTTTACCTTCCAAGCAAGACTCGCAAGTTGGAAAGTTTTCCAACACTAATGAACCCAAGAGTCCATAGGCTATTAGCCTTTGAATCCTACTCAAGTTAATATGACCAAGCCTTAGATGCCAAGGATATGTTTGATTCATTTTTGAAGGTTCCTTTTGTTGGTCCCTTTGGAGGCCGGCAAGAGGGGAGGGGTGAATTGCCTTGAAAAATAAATTACACCTTTCTCAGATTTTCAACTTAATAATAAAACTTGTAACTTTAAATAAAAGAGACTAATTAAAAAAAACAAACTCAGACACAGAGGGTTTACTTGGTTTACAATCAGAGGATTGCTAATCCAAGGAAAGGATGTCGCACTATCTGATGATCTCCTCTGGGCGGTGTAGCCTCTTACAGCGTTGACAGCATAAATGTTGGTGCGGGAAGGATCCGACGATCGAACCTTAGTTTTGATAATGGAAAAGAGATTCAAAGTTAATATTAATTGTTATCTAATGTGCTTAAATGAGATTGCAGGAAAATTCTAACTGCGGTTAGGCTGGTAAAAAACCCTAGGGGTGGTAACCCTAGGTCCTGGGGGTTGTAACCCTAGGTGAAGGAAAATCCTAAGGGGCGGTAACCTTAGGTCCTAGGGGGTGGAAACCCTAGGTGGTGAAAATCCTAAGGGGGGGTAACCTTAGGTCCTAGGGGATGGAAACCCTAGGTGGAGAAAAACCCTAGGGGCGGTAACCCTAGGTCCTAGGGGGTGATAACCCTAGGCGAAAAGTCCAGTCGGTCTGGAGGACCGAACTGGCATCAGGTAACTCTCTTGAGAGGAGTAGGTGAGGACGCATTCCCTGTAGAGGGAACAATAGGTGTCGGGTCGATCTAGGGTTTCCGGTTGGAAATCCGAAGTCAAACCCGGACAGTCTGTTGACTGTCGATATTTCACTTAGTATACCTATTATGTGCTAACTTTGTTTTACAGGGTATGTGTTTGGGACTAACACATTTTGCAGGAACAAAGAAGCAACTTAGGCCTCAGATGAACAGTGTCTGAGGCGCCTCCATGGAGATTAGAGGCCCCTCGGGTGCGAACCAGAAGAAGCCAGTGCAGCTGTTGGTGCAATATCCCTTAGGTCAAGGTTGACCTGGTTGACCAAGCTTGAGTCTTGGTTTGGGTTTCGATGTTTGACAATAAAAGGTTAATTGAAGAAGAGTCAAGTAGGTCAAGGTTGACCAGATACGTGACTGGGAAGTCCTAAATAGGAGTTTAGGCAGAAGGAAAATCCTGGTGAGTGAAGCCAGGTGAAAATCCTAGTGAGTGAAGCTAGGTGAAAGTTCTAGTGAGTGAAGCTAGGCAGATGGAAATCCTGGTGAGTGAAGCCAGGTGAAAGACCTAGTGAGTGAAGCTAGGCAGAAGGAAAATCCTAGTGAGTGAAGTCAGGTGAAAGACCTAGTGAGTGAAGCTAGGAAGTTTGGAAGTCCTGGTGAGTGAAGCCAGGCAGAGGAGAAGTCCTAGTGAGTGAAGCTAGGCAGATTGGAAGTCCTGGTTAGTGAAGCCAGGCACGGGGAAAATCCAGATGGGTCAAGGTTGACCAGACATCTAGTGAAAGTCCAAGTAGGTCAAAGGATTGACTGGATACTTGGCACGGAGAAATCCAGATAGGTCAAGGTTGACTAGACATCTGGTGAAAGTCCAAGTAGGTCAAAGGAGTGACCGGATACTTGGCATAATGAAGAAAAGTCCAAGTGGGTCACAGGGATTGACCGGACACTTGGTGAGGGAGTCCTAGCAGGTCAAAGGTGACTGAATGCTAGGCATGATGAACCAACAGGTCAAAGGTGACCGGATGTTGGTTTGGGAGGCTTGGGACTTGGTTTTGGGCAAAAACCATCAGCTGGATCGATCAGTTGATCGATTGGCTGGAGCCCAATCGATCGGCCGATCGATTGGGGTGTCCCCGCGAGAAGCCTTCGTCCCAATCGATCAGTGGATCGATTGGGAGGAAGTCGCGAGCGCACAGTAACCTTCTGGATCGATCAGCGGATCGATCGATAGGTCCCAATTGATCAGTGGATCGATTGGGAAGGTGCTGTGTGTCGCGACTAGCCTTGGATCGATCCACTGATCGATCCAAGTAAATTTCCAGAGAACATAGGCGCTCTGGATCGATCAGTTGATCGATCCAAAGCCTCCCCGATCGATTGGGAGCAATCCAATCGATCGGGATCCGACCGTTGGCGTCGTATTTAGCTGCAGGCGAGTGATTCCTTCAAAAAGAACTTCACTGATTCATCTCAGATCACTTCAGTGCTTCCACAGCTTCTCCAAAAAGATCATATCGCCAGTTCTTGAAGGTTCTTGGAGGTTTTCCAAGTCAAGAGGCGGATCTATAGCTGAAGAAGAAAGCTAGGGTTAGGGTTTCTATACTCACTGTAAGCTTTTGCTTGTATTTGTGTATCCTTTCCCTTTCTTCTTGTAGTGTGAACTTGTAGGGCTTCTCCTCCTTCGGTAGTTACCGAAAAGGAGTATTTATTAGTGGAGGTGTGTGTGTGTGCATGGATCCTTGGACTAGTCACCTCTTGTGAGGTGGATACCAAGTAAAATTCAAGTGTAAGCGTTGTATATTTTTGTTTCTTTGTATTTCCGCTGCACATATTTGAAGAAACAAGCAACGAAGAACACGAAGCGCACGACGAGCTATTCACCCCCCCCCCTCTAGCTACTTTTCGGTCCCAACAGCAGCAGGTCTAGAGGTGCCTCGAACCTGGCTGGAGGCGCCTTGGACTAGGCATTGGAGGTACCTTGGAAGCTTTGAAGGCGCCTTCAAGCAGATAGGGTGCGACCTGGCTCAATCTGATCCGTGCGGCTGACTTGGCGCATTGGAGGCGCCTCAGACAGGCTTGGAGGCACCTTGAGCACAGTATAAAAGAAGGTCTCGAGGCAGCATCAAAAAACATGAATTCCAAGCAATCCTTACGCTGCAAGCTTATTACGAGACGATCCCGAAGTGCTGCAACAACTTCCCGACAACCCAAAGCTTCAGTTTCCATTTTGCTGTTGTTGGTATAAAGTTTACTTACAGTTTATATGTACTTAGCTTGTAATAGATTTTACGAAAAATAGTTATTGCCCACCGTAAACGCTCAACGAGCGTGGGCCTTGGAGTAGGAGTCGCTCAAGGCTCCAAACCAAGTAAACGACCTGTGTCTTTCTGTGTTTGTGTTTATTTTATTTCCGCTGCATCATTACTCGAGTTTTACGAATCCGAAACATCAAATAGCCATGAGCGCTATTCACCCTCCCCTCTAGTGCTTTCGATCCAACAATTGGTATCAGAGCAGGGTCGCTTTGAATCGGTGCAACCACCGTTCAAGCAATTTTTTTGTGGTATTTTCAGTTTTACGGAGTCAATTAGAATTAGCTTAATAGCTAAATTCTAATTATTTTTTTCGAATCGGTTTTAACTTGAAGTCGGTGAAACATCACTCGAGTTTATTTTTTTTTAACTTATTCCCGCACTACTAATCCAAGACCTAGTCTTGGGACATCTCTTCTATTGTGTTTCTACATATTAACTAAATAGCTCAGCAAGAAGGATATAGCACCGTTTGCCCCCACTCTTCACCGGAGAAGACTTCAGATACTGGAAAGGACGAATGGAGAACTTCCTTAAAATCTAGTTCGAGACATGGATGATCGTCAAGACTGGATTGGATCTACCAACTGATAAAGATAGCAAACCTACACCCTGCGAGGACTGGGAAGCCGCATTAATCAAGAAGGTGGAGGCAAATGCCAGAGCAACATGTACCCTCCAGTGCGGACTAACAAAGGAGGAGCTAAACCGCGTCGGTCCATTCTCGAGCGCCAAGGAGCTATGGGAGAAGCTGATCGAGCTTCACGAAGGGACCTCCGATACCAAAGTAAGTAAGCGAGACTTGTTATTCAATAAATTATATAACTTAAAAATGCAGGAAGGCGAGATGGCTAGCCATCTCCACTCTCGAATTCAAGAACTACTAAATGGACTCCATGCGATCAGACAGAAGGTAGATAACACGGACATCATAAGGTACTCTTTAAACACCTTTCCGAGGAACACTTTGTGGGCATCCATGGTAGATGCCTACAAGGTTTCTAAGGACCTCTCTACTATTAAATTAGATGAATTATTTTCCGAGTTTGAGCTTCATGAACATACTAACTCACGTCTGACCAAGAAAGGGTTGGCTTTGATTGCAGGTACAGTAAGAGCACGCGAGTCAAAATCTAAACGTAGAACCGAACAAGAAATAGAAGAGAAACCAAGAAGGAAGAAGGCTCTGAAGGCCACTTGGGACGAATATTCTTCCAAGGAATCCAATGACGAAGAAGTCGAGCAGGCGAGCTGTAAAGCCCGAAAAAATTCCCGAATTTATTTTAGAATTATTCTATGATTTTTGTGGAATTTTTAGATATTTTCCCGAAATTTTCCGTGTGGCGGAAGTGGCAAAAATAATTGGAACCGTAAAATAGCTTAGGTGGGAATCGAACCCGAGACCTATGGTTTACGGATAAGTTTAGTAACCGGTGAACCCAGCAGGGCCGTGCTGAAAGAAAGGAGAACCAAATATATTTATATTAGAGTTGGGTTCATTAAACCACTTAATATAAATAATAAACCTAAGATGGAGTTGGGTTATTTTATTTTGGTTCGGCAAATCCCTCTTCACCGAGACCATTCACGCCGCCCCCTCCTTTTCTTCCTCCTTCTCTCGGCGCCACATCAAGGAAAGGCTAGGGCTTTCTTCCTAGGGTCCCAAGGTTACCATCCGGCAACGATTTCAACACAAGGAAGTTCCCTCCGCGAGTAGAGCACGTGGACGCGAGCGAATCGTCGAGGAATTTGTCTTCACCGGAATTTCTAGCGAAAGGAATTGTAAGAAAACCTTGCGATTGAGGTAAGAAACCCCTCACCTGCAGTATAATTGCTCTCGCTTGTTAGTTTTGGCGTTAGTTCAGTAGTTTTATAGTTTTCAGTTTTAGGGTGTGCTTTTAGTGCACACCAAGCATTCGGTAGAATGCCCAGTTCAGAAGGATGCACCAGTAGACGTCCTAACAGCATGTAAAATGTATTAGAAACATTTTACTCAGGTTATTATCAGTTATTACAACTATATGGATCAGATATCCATTGGGTGGGCTCCCACAGTAGCCTCTAGGTTCAGATAACCTAGAACAGCAAAGTAAAATAAAACAGTATTTAGTATTTTACTTTTATTCAGTTGGCACTGTACTTGGATCAGATATCCATGGGCTGGACTCCCACAGTCGTCCCTAGGTTCAGATAACCTAGTAACCCTGCTGGATTCGAAACTTGCAATCCCGGGTCTCGTAGGGATGCGCGCACAGTAAGTACAGTTGCCAGGGCCCCAACAGCATGTTTAGTATTTTCATCTATTATATGTATAGTTTTCAAATTTGAAACTAGTGATGAGAACACTAATTTAGCTTTCAGTTCAATTCAGGTTCAGTTTACATGATTTGAGTTCATGTACAGATTTAGATATATGCATGACTAGTTCAGTTTCATACTCAGTTTATAAGTATGCCATGTTCAGTTTAAAGCATGTTCAATTTATATGCTATACATGTTTCAGTTCCAGTTTATGCTTTTATATGCTATGCCATGTTGCCATGCTCAGTTCAGTTTTCAAACAGCATGTTTTAAAAACATAATCGCATCGTTGCATGTTTTTGTGAGGTAGATGGTTTCTTACTAAGCTTCTTAGCTTACAGATGCTACTTTTCTTATACTGCAGATGCCGGTAAAAGAAAAGTGGATTAGCGGAGGCTGGAGGGCGATGCTACGATGATGTGTGCGTGCAAGGGGTTTGGAATAAAGATCCTTGTGATCTATACACTTTTATTTCAGTTTTAGTACTTAACATGCCTAGTTTTATGACTTAGTCTTGTTACTAGGTGTTACAGCTTAGTAAACTATGTCTTGTTTAGTTTATCATGTTTAGAATGTTAGTATTTACATGCTAGAGTGTTTTTCATGTATCTAGAACTTTTGTATGCGATTTTTGGCACGAATCAGTGCTGGAAATCAGAAATTCTGATTTCGTATCAGACTATCAGAACCTGGATCGGTCAGCAGACCGATCCAGTGCTTTTCCTTCTCCTGGATCGGTCAGCCGACCGATCCAGATGGATACAGTAGCTTACTGTATCTCCCAGGATCGGTCAGCCGATCGATCCCTCCGCGAACAGAGAGTTCGGGACGAATTCAGCAGTCACTGATCGGTCGGCCGACCGATCAGTGAGCCACTGATCGGTCTCACCGACCGATCAGTGAGCAGCTGGATCGGTCGGCAGAGCGATCCAAAGCTCCAGTTTCACCTCCTCAGTATAGCTATGAATATCTAGAAGGTAGTTGGATATGAAATCTCACTCTCACAGAGTTAACAGAGGCAACTACAATAGTTTAGTAAAATTTTATTTTACCCAGTTTCCGCACAGTACAACACAGTAGTTTCAATAGTTAATGTAGCGATCCGGCTCACAGCTTAGTACCCAGGAGTTGGGTCGTTACAGAGTGGTATCAGAGCAAGTTCCTTACTTCCTACACACACATCAGCATTGTGCCTACAGCTTCCAAGTAAGAACATCTCTCACTCAGTTTGTTTTCAGCTTTCATATCAGTTATATGTGCTTTCATGTTTGCTCTCATGTTAGTAGTTAATTAATTCATGTTTACAGTGATAGTATTTAACATGTTACCAGTAGTTAACTATAACATGATAGCCTAGTTATATATATGTGTTCTCTGCTATTTAGAAAATGGTACGAGGACGTCCAGCTAAGAAAGCATCAGTGGCTGAGCCCCAGCATGAGGCAGGTAGTTCAGTGCCTCCCCCAGACCTTACAGCACTAGTGGCTCAGCTACAGTAGCAGTTAGCTGAACAGCAGCAGGAGATAGCCTCCTTAAAGGCTAACCAGCAGACTACTCCCCCAGTCACTCCAGTACCGAACCTCACGACTCCAGTAATCACAGAGGTTGTACCAGCTCAGCCTGCAGTACCAGTCCCAGTAGCCCCAGTAGCAGGGGCTAAGAGAGAAGCTTACCTTATCCAGTGGCAGAGAATTAAGCCCGAGAACTTCTCAGGCACCAGCGAACCAAGGGATGCTCAGGCATGGTTTAAAACACTGGAAAGCCAGAGCACGAAAAGGTGAAGTGTGCCTCCTTCTGTTTAACAGGAGATGCACGCATGTGGTGGGAGCAGATTAAACCGAAGTGGCCAGTAAACCAGATGACATGGGCCAACTTCGAGAAAGAATTCTTCGAGGAATTCTTTCACATGCAAGTCACGAACCGACACTATGACGAGTTTACAGAATTTCATCAGGGCAACCTATCAGTTCAGGAGGCCGTGAAGAAATTCAACAGGTTGGCCCGTCTGTGTCCAGAACTAGTCAGCTCAGAGAAGGAACGAGTACGCTTGATGCTGAAGATGCTCAGACCAGAGATCACAATGAATGTGGCTGGTGGCGTTCATAGGCCACAAACCACAGAGGAGCTAGTGAGTAGTGCTCTGATCACCGAGCACTATCAGCACAGCATCACCCAGCAGAAGCAGATTTCCACAGAGCCCAAGGGACAAGTTGGCTCAGGTACTCAGCAAAAACAACAGGGACATAGCTCCAACTGGAAGGGGAAACGCAAGGCAAGCAGTGACCCAAAAGGAGGACCAGCTGGAAAACATTCCAGACATCCCAAGTGTGCTACTTGTGGGAAACATCATCCAGGAGTTTGCCGCAAGGGTACGCGAGGTTGTTTTGAATGTGGACAGGAAGGGCACATGGCTAAGCAGTGCCCAAACAAGAACAGTCTTCCTCAGCCTCAGCCGATACAGTATGGAGCTCAGCCAGCGCAGCTACACCAGATGTATGCTGCCTTAGATGGTCCACAGATCAGTCAGGGCAGATTAGGAGCCCCCATAGCTATCCCGAATGCCAGGATTTTCTCACTGACCAGAGAGGACGTAGCAAATGCCTCGACAGTTGTCACAGGTCAGATCAGTATTTTACAGCATAATGCAACTGTCTTATTCGATACTGGGGCAACCCACTCTTATGTATCCAGGGCATTTGCCGAGAAATTAGCAACACCTTCAGAGTTACTCAACAGTCAGTTTCTGACAACACTACCCTCAGGAGACATTATGGCATCTACGCACTGGCTCAGAGCAGTGCCAGTCATTATAGCAGACAGAGAACTTTTTGGTGATCTGATAGTGCTAGAAATGACTGACTACGATGTCATCTTTGGAATGGATTTTCTGATCAGATACGGTGCTTCTATAGAGTGCCGTAAACAGAAGGTCATATTCCAACCTGAAGCAGGAGTACAGTTTGAGTTCATAGGAAAACCAAAGGAAAAAGCCAGGAAGTTTCTCTCAACATTGAAAGCACAGCAGCTATTGGATTCAGGATGCATGGGATTTTTAGCAAATGTAGTCAACACCAGCCAGGACAAGAACCAACAGCTATCGGAGGTTCGAGTCGTTTGTGACTACCCAGCAGTCTTCTCGGAAGAGCTACCAGGCTTAGCACCAGACAGGGAGATTGAATTTGAGATAGAGCTCATTCCCGGCACAAATCCAATTTCCAAGGCACCGTACCGCATGGCTCCAGCTGAACTGAAGGAACTTCAGGAGCAATTACAGGAGCTTCTAGACAAGGGTTTCATACGCCCTAGTCACTCACCATGGGGAGCACCTGTGTTGTTCATGAAGAAGAAGGATGGAAGCATGCGCCTATGCATAGACTACCGTGCCTTGAACCAGGTCACAATTAAAAACAAGTACCCTCTCCCCAGGATAGATGACCTGTTTGATCAGCTAAAGGGAGCCACAGTGTTCTCAAAAATTGACCTCAGATCAGGATATCACCAGGTTAGAGTCAAGAAAGGTGATATACCTAAAACAGCTTTCAGGACCAGATACGGACATTATGAGTTCGTAGTCATGCCTTTCGGCGTGACAAATGCTCCAGCTACCTTCATGGACCTCATGAACAGAGTATTCAGAGAATACTTAGACAAGTTTGTCATCGTGTTCATCGATGACATTCTTATCTATTCAGGCACTCAGGAGGACCATGCAGAGCATCTGAAGACAGTTTTGCAGATCCTTCAGCAGAACCAGCTGTACGCCAAATTCACGAAATGTGAATTTTGGCTAGACCAGGTAGCCTTTCTAGGTCACATCATCTCCAAGGATGGTGTTATGGTAGATCCCAGCAAGATAGAAGCAGTAAGTAACTGGAAGAGACCCAAGAACGCCAGTGAAATCAGAAGCTTTCTGGGACTAGCAGGCTACTACAGGAAGTTCGTAGAGGACTTCTCCAGGATAGCCTCCCCACTGACAGCTCTCACCAGGAAGAACAAGGAATTTCAGTGGATAGAGGACTGCGAGAACAGCTTCAGCGAACTAAAATGGAGATTGACTAGTGCTCCTATTTTAGCTATACCAGAAAACACAGACGGCTTCGACATCTATAGTGACGCCTCCAAATTGGGATTAGGAGCAGTACTGATGCAGCAGGGCAAGGTGATCGCCTATGCCTCCAGACAACTCAAGGATTATGAGAGGAACTATCCTACTCACGACCTTGAGCTTGCCGCAGTGGTGTTCGCTCTCAAGATTTGGAGACATTATTTGTACGGAGCTTAGTGCAGAGTGTATACAGATCATCAAAGTCTGAAGTATTTCTTTACTCAAAAGGATCTGAATATGCGACAGCGTAGATGGTTAGAGCTGGTCAAGGATTATGACATAGATATCCTCTACCATCCAGGGAAAGCTAATAAGGTAGCAGACGCACTCAGCAGGAAGTCCAACGCTACCTTATTATCTTTAGCAGCTATGTCACCACCCCTAAGGAAGGAGATTAAAAATTTTAGTCTCGAGCTTATAGTCGGGCAGCTTTCCACTATGTCCTTAGCATCTACCTTGCTTGATGATATCCAGATAGCTCAGGAGCAGGATCCTGAAATCCAGAAAATTAAGCAAGGGTTAGCAGAATCAGAAAGTGGAGAGTTCAGAGTGTCCGCCAGTGGGGTAGTGTACTGTGGTGACAAACTTTGTGTTCCAGATCAGGAGGAACTACGAAAATAGATTCTAGACGAGGCTCACAGGACTCCCTATGCGATGCATCCTGGTTCCACCAAAATGTATCAGGATCTAAAGAAACGATTTTGGTGGCCTGGGATGAAGCGAGATATCGCCAGATACGTCAGCATCTGCCTAACCTGTCAGAGGGTTAAGGCAGAACATCAGCGACCAGGAGGGGTTCTGCAGCCGATTCAGATTCCAGAATGGAAGTGGGAGGATATCTCTATGGACTTCATAGTGGGATTACCCAGAACCACGAATGGTTTTGATGCCATCTGGGTAATAGTCGACAGGTTGACTAAATCAGCCCACTTCTTAGCTATCAGAATATCCTATTCCATGGAGCAGCTAGCTCAGTTGTATCTCAAGGAGATTGTCAGGCTGCATGGAGTCCCACGAACCATTATATCAGACAGAGACAGCAGATTTACATCACACTTCTGGAAGTGTGTACAGTCAGCTATGGGCACCCAGTTAAAATTCAGCACAGCCTTTCATCCTCAGACAGATGGTCAGACGGAGCGAGTAAATCAGGTACTCGAGGATATGCTCCGGGCTTGTGCCCTAGATTTCAAGGGAAGTTGGTGCAAATATCTGAGTCTAGCAGAATTTGCATACAACAACAGTTATCAGGCCACTATCGGCATGGCACCTTATGAGGCACTCTATGGGCAGAGGTGCAGATCACCAATCTGCTGGTATGAGAGTGGTGAACAGAAGGAACTAGAGCTTCAGACAGATCTAGTAGCAGATACCACAGCAGCCATACAGCAGATTCGCCAGAGGATAGAGACAGCACAGAGCCGTCAGAAGAGCTATGCTGATACACGACGCAGACCTCTAGAGTTTTCAGTTGGGGATACAATTTTCCTCAGAGTAGCTCCAATGAAGGGAGTCATGCGCTTTGGGAAGAAGGGCAAGCTAGCTCTCAGATATGTGGGACCATACCTTATCACGAAGAGAGTGGGCAAGGTAGCATATGAGCTAGAGCTACCTCAGGAGATGTCAGCCGTCCACAACGTATTTCATGTCTCCATGCTGAAGAAGCATATTCCAGACGCCACCCAGGTGATTGAGCCCCAGTTGGTACAGGTCCGTGATGATCTCAGCTATGACAGTCGGCCTATTCAGATAATAGACCGAGCAGTAAAGAAATTACGGAACAAGGAAATGCCATTAGTCAAAGTCAGTTGGCAAAATCACACAGCAGCAGAGGCGACTTGGGAGACAGAGGCCAGCATGAGACAGAAGTACCCAGAATTATTTTAAGTTCGGGGATGAACTTTTTATAAAGTATGGGGGATTGTAAAGCCCGAAAAAATTCCCGAATTTATTTTAGAATTATTCTATGATTTTTGTGGAATTTTTAGATATTTTTCCGGAATTTTCTGAGTGGTGGAAGTGGCAAAAATAATTGGAACCGTAAAATAGCTTAGGCAGGAATCAAACCCGAGACCTATGGTTTACGGATAAGTTTAGTAACCGGTGAACCCAGCAGGGCCGTGCTGAAAGAAAGGAGAACCAAATATATTTATATTAGAGTTGGGTTCATTAAACCACTTAATATAAATAATAAACCTAAGATGGAGTTGGATTATTTTATTTTGGTTCGGCAAATCCCTCTTCACCGAGACCATTCACGCCGCCCCCTCCTTTTCTTCCTCCTTCTCTCGGCGCCACATCAAGGAAAGGCTAGGGCTTTCTTCCTAGGGTCCCAAGGTTACCATCCGGCAATGATTTCAACACAAGGAAGTTCCCTCCGCGAGTAGAGCACGTGGACGCGAGCGAATCGTCGAGAAATTTGTCTTCACCGGAATTTCTAGCGAAAGGAATTGTAAGAAAACCTTGCGATTGAGGTAAGAAACCCCTCACCTGCAGTATAATTGCTCTCGCTTGTTAGTTTTGGCGTTAGTTCAGTAGTCTTACAGTTTTCAGTTTTAGGGTGTGCTTTTAGTGCACACCAAGCATTCGGTAGAATGCCCAGTTCAGAAGGATGCACCAGTAGGCATCCTAACAGTATGTAAAATGTATTAGAAACATTTTACTCAGGTTATTATCAGTTATTACAACTATATGGATCAGATATCCATTGGGTGGGCTCCCACAGTAGCCTCTAGGTTCAGATAACCTAGAACAGCAAAGTAAAATAAAACAGTATTCAGTATTTTACTTTTATTCAGTTGGCACTGTACTTGGATCAGATATCCATGGGCTGGACTCCCACAGTCGTCCCTAGGTTCAGATAACCTAGTAACCTAGGCTCGGAACTTGCAATCCCGGGTCTCGTAGGGATGCGCGCACAGTAAGTACAGTTGCCAGGGCCCCAACAGCATGTTTAGTATTTTCATCTATTATATGTATAGTTTTCAAATTTGAAACTAGTGATGAGAACACTAATTTAGCTTTCAGTTCAGTTCAAGTTCAGTTTACATGATTTGAGTTCATGTACAGATTTAGATATATGCATGACTAGTTCAGTTTCATACTCAGTTTATAAGTATGCCATGTTCAGTTTAAAGCATGTTCAATTTATATGCTATACATGTTTCAGTTCCAGTTTATGCTTTTATATGCTATGCCATGTTGCCATGCTCAGTTCAGTTTCCAAACAGCATGTTTTAAAAACATAATCGCATCGTTGCATGTTTTTGTGAGGTAGATGGTTTCTTACTAAGCTTCTTAGCTTACAGATGCTACTTTTCTTATACTGCAGATACCGGTAAAAGAAAAGTGGATTAGCGGAGGCTGGAGGGCGATGCTACGATGATGTGTGCGTGCAAGGGGTTTGGAATAAAGATCCTTGGGATCTATACGCTTTTATTTCAGTTTTAGTACTTAACATACCTAGTTTTATGACTTAGTCTTGTTACTAGGTGTTACAGCTTAGTAAACTATGTCTTGTTTAGTTTATCATGTTTAGAATATTAGTATTTACATGCTAGAGTGTTTTTCATGTATCTAGAACTTTTGTATGCGATTTTTGGCACGAATCAGTGCTGGAAATCAGAAATTCTGATTTCGTATCAGACAATCAGAACCTGGATCGGTCAGCAGACCGATCCAGTGCTTTTCCTTCTCCTGGATCGGTCAGCCGACCGATCCAGATGGATACAGTAGCTTACTGTATCTCCCAGGATCGGTCAGCCGATCGATCCCTCCGCGAACAGAGAGTTCGGGACGAATTCAGCAGTCACTGATCGGTCGGCCGACCGATCAGTGAGCCACTGATCGGTCTCACCGACCGATCAGTGAGCAGCTGGATCGGTCGGCAGACCGATCCAGCCAGTGTTCGCGTGGGTGCCAGTGGATCGTTCCACGGACCGATCCAAAGCTCCAGTTTCACCTCCTCAGTATAGCTATGAATATCTAGAAGGTAGTTGGATATGAAATCTCACTCTCACAGAGTTAACAGAGGCAACTACAATAGTTTAGTAAAATTTTATTTTACCCAGTTTCCGCACAGTACAGCACAGTAGTTTCAATAGTTAATGTAGCGATCCGGCTCACAGCTTAGTACCCAGGAGTTGGGTCGTTACACGAGCCTCCTCGCATTGACGGCCCGGGACAACACCAACGAATCCGGAAGCGAGGATGAATCGGAAGCTGAGTCCGAGAGAAGCCACGGATCCGTATCCGTTTCCGAAAGACCAAACCCCTCTGTAAGTATGAATTGTCTTTACAGTTTAATTAATTATTTAATGCATAAAGTAGCCAAGTCTAAAGTTTGAATCAAGTCGCTTCTAAAGGAGGTAACACTCCTTAAAGAAGTGACTAATACCAAATCCTTGACTGATCCAGTTCAGACTGGAACCTCAACTCATGTTCAAAAACTTGATGAAGAGAATTCCAACCTGAGGAGTCAAGTCAAGGATTTGAAGACTACCCTAGAACGGTTCTATGTGGGATCCAAGAACTTTGACCTAATTCTTGGGACTCAAAGAGCCGTTTACAATAGAAATGGACTAGGCTTTAAATCTAAAAAGAAATATAGATCTTACCTATCGTTAGTCAACAAACCAAATAGTAAACTAGTCCAAGCATGAGTACCCAAGTCCAACCCGGTCAATCAAATTGGACTTGGTCAATACTGGGTCCCCAAAGATCAAGTACATTACCTTGATAGACCTTATCGAGGCTATGATCCAGGGAGAGCAAAAAGAAAAACTATAATAATTAATAAATAAATATAATCCAAATAAATAAATAAATAATTAATAAAAATGATCTTAACAAATAAACAATTAATAAATAAAAACCACCTTAACAAATAAAATTAAAAAGGAAAAATCAAATGGAGGCTCCAGAATAGCTGGCACCTCCAAAAGGAATCTACCCGATAGGGTAACCGAACATAACCTACCCAGCAGGATAATTAGAACTAGAATAAAAAGGGCTAAGTTTAACTTGGCCCACGGTACTGGTGAAATATTGGATGATAGTACGTTAGGAAAGCTTAGTTTATGCATGTCTAGGAAGATATGGCTTCGACCTGGTGCATTTGACTAACTAGAACTGACCGAAGCTACCCTTTATGGATCCTAACTAGTTAGACCATGATTTTGTACTAAGTTTAGTGGATAGGACTATTTGGAAAACCTCAAAGGCATGGTTACTTTAATGATATCCAAGTGACTCACCATAGCCTAGAAGTTTATCCAAAGAATGTCTATTTGTTGAGCCCAAAGCTAAACCTGAATCTAACACAAAGTTAAACCTAACCCTATAATTGAATCTAATTAATCTCACAAAATTATAGGATTCCCTGATTGAAAAATCTAGATTTGGTGAGATGACTAAGGACAAAAATATTTTAACTTAAATATTTTTCAAAACATTTTAACTTTAATATTTTTCAAAATCTTAATTAACGTTAATACTTTTCAAAACATAATTAATAACTTTTCAAACTTTAATTAATCAATGTTTTTCAAATTGTTAAATATTTTTCAAAATAAAACTAACTTAATGGTTTTTAAATTTAATGAAATATTTTTTTAAACTCAATTAATTAGTAACTTTTCAAAATTTAATTAATCTTTTTCAAAATCTTAATTAACGTTAACACTTTTCAAAACTTAATTAATAACTTTTCAAACTTTAATTAATCAATTTTTTTTCAAAATGTTAAATATTTTTCAAAATAAAACTAACTTAATGGTTTTTAAATTTAATGAAATATTTTTTTAAACTTAATTAATTAGTAACTTTTCAAAATTTAATTAATCTTTTCAAAATCTTAATTAACGTTAACACTTTTCAAAACTTAATTAATATCTTTTCAAATTTTAATTAATCAATTTTTTTTCAAAATGTTAAATATTTTTCAAAATAAAACTAACTTAATGGTTTTTAAATTTAATGAAATATTTTTTTAAACTTAATTAATTAGTAACTCTTCAAAATATAATTAATCTTTTTTAAAATCTTAATTAACGTTAATACTTTTCAAAAATTAATAACTTTTCAAAATTTAATTAATCTTTTTCAAAATTTAATTAACTTAATTTTTTTTTTCAAAATTAAATTAACTCAAAAATTTAAAATTAAATTAACTTTAAAAAAAACTTGTTCAAAATTTAATTAATTTAAACAGTTTTTTCAAATTTAATTAATTTAAACATTTTTCAAATTTTAATTAATTTAACCATTTTTCAAAATTTAATTAACTTAAACATTTTTTTAAAATTAATTAACTTAAATATTTTTTAAAATTAATTAACTTAAATATTTTTTTGAAATTTAATTAACTTAAATATTTTTAAAATTTAATTTACTTAACATTGCCCAAAATTTAATCAACTTAAAATTAATTTAATATAATTAACTATCCTACTAATTGAGCTAAATTAATAACTTCACTATCCTTTCATCTAATAGATTCCAATTCAATCACTTTATGTGTAGGAACATAAAGAATTGGATCAATGGATGTTGGATAATGGATGCTCCAGACACATGACTAGAGATAAATTGAAGTTCACAAAGCTCAAATTAAAGAATCTAGGATCTGTTGCATTCGACAACGACGACAAACTTAAGGTAATCGGAAAAGGTAACATTGAACTCAATTCCGACTTTATTATTCAGAAAGTACCATTAGTTGAAAATTTTAACTTTAATTTACTCAGCATAAGTCAATTATGTGATAGTGGTTACTCAGTTAACTTTACTAAATATGAATGTATAGTTAAAAGTACTGATAATCCTGAAATCATACTTAAGGGCACTAGGAAAGATAATGTCTACACCATTAATCTACCAACATCCTCGATAAAGTGTTTTCTAATACAACAAGAGGAAACTGAATTGTGGCACAGAAGACTGAGTCACACTCACACTAGACTCATTTCAAAGATGAGTCAAAATGGTCTAATTAGAGGTTTGCCCAAATTAAAAATTATTGAAAACTCAACCTGTAATGCTTGTCAACAAGGTAAACAAACCAAGTCAAATCATAAACTAACCAACTTAGTTAGAACTACCTCAATACTTGAGCTCCTTCACTTAGACCTATTTGATTCGCATGGAGCCAAGTCACTAAGTAAAAATCAATATTGCTTAGTATAATCGATGATTACTCAAGATTCACTTGGGTGAAATTTATAAAAACTAAAGATGAAACCTTTGAAGTATTTAAAATCTTCTGCAAACTAATAGAAAATGAAAAAGACACTCAAACAAAAAGAATTAGAAGTGACCATTGGGGGGGGGAGTTTGAAAATCATAACTTTACTGAATTTTGTGAAATAATAGGTATAAACATGAATACTCTTGCCCCAGGACCCCTCAATAAAATGGCCTAGTAGAGCGTAAAAACCGAACCCTACAAGAAGCTGCTAGGACTATGTTAAATGAATACAAGCTATCCAACCAATTTGGGCCAAAGCGATAAATACAGCATGTTATATACAAAATAGAATTTTAATTAACAAATCTCATAACAAAACACCCTATGAAATATATTATAATAAAATCCCCAATTTAAATTATCTAAAGGTTTTTTGATGTAAAGTATATATTTCAAACACTAAAGACTATTTAAGAAAATTTTCATCAAAACAACCACAGGAATATTTTTAGGGTATTCAACAACTAGCAGAGCATATAGAGTGTATAATAAACATACCCTAAAAGTTCAAGAAACAATAAATGTAATATTTGATCAAGATAATAAAGTAACCACTATAACAAATGAAAATAATATAGAAAATATTAACCCACTAAACACAGAAGATGACGAAATACAACCTGAACCCAATGAATCTGAATGTAACGACCACCCTTCTTACTACTACTATTCTCTAAGGATGACCGTTACTTAACTACTAACTCTAATTAACCGGTATGATTAAAAATCATATGGAAACCCTACCGAAAAATTTCGGCAAAGTCTCCCCTGTACCGGTGACCTTAAACTGACATACATAACATAATATACACAGCCACAGGCGGCTGGAACACATATCAAACACACAAAAGGAATAACATCACCACGCAGTTTAATGAAATCAAATCATGCAAGTAATGAATAGCGGAACAAAATAAAAACATACAATTAACTAACAGCGGAAGACTAAATGACTCATCTAATACATTCTTAATAAATGACAATCTTAATAAATTCTTAAACTAAGTCCCAAGGCTTCCATAGTCCTGGCATCACACACCATCCGCGCCACCTTGTCGCCTTCCTTGCTAAACCTTTTCTTTTCCTTTATCTGCAGTAAGAGGAAGTGTAGTCTATAAGCAAAAATTTGCTTAGTAAGCGCTATCTAACTCACAAAATCACGAATGTGCATGTATACGAAAAGAACTAGAAACTATATGCTCTAAAAAGAAATAAAGCATAAACATAACTGCTCATGTCAAACTAATAGCAAAGAAAAGCTAAGGAATCTAGTCATGTAATTCTAATAGTTAATCATGCTGCTCATCTAATAGGTAAACATGAAAACTACTCATCTACTAGATAAACATGGTAGAATAAAGAACTAAACTTACTGAATTCTAAACAACTTCTGAATCTTATTCAACTTGTTTAAAAACTTATTCTTCAATACTTTATACTTATGTAAAACTCGTTTTACTTGTTCAAAAACTTATACTTATAATACTTCAAAATAATAATCAACTTCTTCTTAGGCCCGGCAACTGTGCTTTTACTTTTGTAACGACCCGACCCATTCGGCGGCCCATTTGGCGACCCTATGGTCGTCGACCGTCGACCGTCGGCCGAGCCGTTACTACTAGGTTATCTAAACCTAGGGACGACTATGGGAGCCCAGCCCAAGGACAGAGAGTCCAGTACAGTGCCACTGATAAAAGTAAAATACTTGTTATCTTTTAATACTTCTATATAATGCCTCGGCATTTTCTTTAGCACCTTGTGTGCCAAAATCCCTAAAGTCTTGACTTTGGGATCTACTTAAGGCCTTGGCCTTTTTCTTTCTTTTCTTTATCTTTCTTATATTTTTTTCTTAAACTCTTAAAATAATATAAGCATGCTACAACAGGATTAAATCAAAGGAAAACAATTCTGAAATCTTTAAGCATGCTAAAATGAAAGTTGTTCAGATTTGTTATAATGCAAAGGAAACCCAAAACTGCAACGTGAACTGACATAGCTGTTCCTACTCATTGGAGCTACATAAACTTGAAATCTGCATGCATAAAAACTAATAATGAAGGATCTATACCAAAACTAAGCAATGGAAATGCTAACAGCACAAAACCACTCTACTGCATGCTCGTTAAAAGGTCTATTCCTACACATGGCAGCAAGGAAGAAAATCAAATACTAGGATGTTTCATGCTCTCATTTCCAAATCTAAACAACTAAATCTGGTCTTATGGCAGCAAGCTTCAAGATAAACCAAACCTAAGTCTGTTCATGTTATTCTAATAGCAAGGAGAAACATTATAATTCAATACTGCTCATGCTATTCTAGTAATAAAGAAACTACGCATGCTTAACTAATAACAATAGAAGTTGTACATGCTCATTAAATAACCCAACAAAAGATCTATAACTACTTAGCAGGGGAAATTTAAACTCTGAACCATTTCCTGCCCACTGTCTAGCAACAAAAACCCTATTCCGCAGGGTTACATATAATCTGATCATGCCCACTAGGGTAGCAAGGAAAAACCTAAATTCGAGATGCTGATCATAGGGCTGTAAAATGGAATACTAATCATAAGTGCTGTGAAATAAAATGTTAACAACAAGGGTTGTGGAATCTGCAGAACGCGCTTGATCTACAAACATGTTTGCTCTACAAAAATAACAGCACGCTTCAAGAGAAAATCTTCTTCACAGAATGCTTCAACAAAACCAAAGAAAGACTCAAGAATCCGAAAACTAGGGAAACAATTCCCCTTGGAACTATAGCATGGCAGGAAACCAAAAAGCAGGGAAAAGAAGACTAATTCCCTAACCTATACAACCTTTCCCTTCTCTGTTCCCTTTTTGAGGCTCACGGCAACAAGCCCTAAACCCAAAAAACTTCACAGCAAACTCGAATCGCAAGGAAACACCAGCTTAAATAAAAATCTCGGAACTACTCTTACCGCAGGTGAGTGAGCAACTTACCTTAGGCTTTTCTTGGACCTATAGCCGAGGAAGACCTTCTAGTGCTTCTAGGGTTCGGGTAACTTGAAATCTTCGGCGACTCCTTGCGTCCACAGCTTCCCCTCGACGAGAGGATCCAGAAATGGTGAAGAGCTCTCGACGTTAGCTCCCTCGCTGGCCTCCGGAGGTGAAAACCCTAACCTTCCTCGCCTTCCGCCCGAGCACGACCGTCGCGCGCAGAAGAGAGACGCGAGGAGAGGAGAAAGGAAAATTTAGGTCACGGTAATTAATCAAGCCCTAAGTTCTCCTCTTTTATAATCCAATATTCTGTTATGGCTTAAGACCAATTCCTTATAAATTTGTTTATGAAATACTTGCTTGGTCTTTTGGCTAGCTCGTTTCGCTTAAGACTTGGACCGGATTGGGGGTTTGCGGGTTCGAACCTCAGCCGGAACTCCCTTTTTCTTCTAATTATTTTCTGTTACCAACTACTCTTTAAATTCTATTTGTTCTATATATGATTAACAAAACTTGCTTAGCTCAGTTGGTTGGCTGACTTTGGTTAGGGTCTGGTCCGAGATCTTGGGTTCAAAACCCGATCTTAACACTTTTTATTTTATTTTATTTTTAAACTTCTTCGTCTTGGTAAAAATACCAAACGAACTCCAAAAATTGCATAAAAATATTCTATAAATTCCTAAAAATCTCTAGAATTTTTCTAAAGCATTTCTAGATTTTAATAAGGTCTTTTGGGACTCCAAATCATGAAATTTGGGGTCTTACAATCCTCCTTACCTTATAAAAAGTTCGTCCTCGAACTTAGACTAATTCTGGATATTTCTATCTTATACTATCCTTTACTAGTGGTACCTTTTTGTGTCTTAATCTCTTAACTTCTCAGTCCTCTAGTATTCATCTCGCATCGTACCCATTAGTGGTCTTTGGAAGACTTGATATCTTCTCTATCCTTTCTGAACATACTTATATATAAGAATATAAGAGAACAAAATTTCTATCTTACTAAAACACATATAAGCAATTATTCCATATTGCAAATAATAAAGAAAGTATAAAAGGAAACTTAAATACTTTCTTACTTGAAGACGGCAAGGCTGGTGCTGATGTGTGATGCTGGAGAATGGGAACTGCTCTGATACCAACTGTAACGACCACCCTTCTTACTACTACTATTCTCTAAGGATGACCGTTACTTAACTACTAACTCTACTTAATCGGTATGATTAAAAATCATATGGAAACCCTACCGAAAAATTTCGGCAAAGTCTCCCCTGTACCGGTGACCTTAAACTGACATACATAACATAATATACACAGCCACAGGCGGCTAGAACACATATCAAACACACAAAAGGAATAACATCACCACGCAGTTTAATGAAATCAAATCATGCAAGTAATGAATAGCGGAAACAAAATAAAAACATACAATTAACTAACAGCGGAAGACTAAATGACTCATCTAATACATTCTTAATAAATGACAATCTTAATAAATTCTTAAACTAAGTCCCAAGGCTTCCATAGTCCTGGCATCACACACCATCCGCGCCACCTTGTCGCCTTCCTTGCTAAACCTTTTCTTTTCCTTTATCTGCAGTAAGAGGAAGTGTAGTCTATAAGCAAAAATTTGCTTAGTAAGCGCTATCTAACTCACAAAATCACGAATGTGCATGTATACGAAAAGAACTAGAAACTATATGCTCTAAAAAGAAATAAAGCATAAACATAACTGCTCATGTCAAACTAATAGCAAAGAAAAGCTAAGGAATCTACTCATGTAATTCTAATAGTTAATCATGCTGCTCATCTAATAGGTAAACATGAAAACTACTCATCTACTAGATAAACATGGTAGAATAAAGAACTAAACTTACTGAATTCTAAACACCTTCTGAATCTTATTCAACTTGTTTAAAGACTTATTCTTCAATACTTTATACTTATGTAAAACTCGTTTTACTTGTTCAAAAACTTATACTTATAATACTTCAAAATAATAATCAACTTCTTCTTGGGCCCGGCAACTGTGTTTTTTACTTTTGTAACGACCCGACCCATTTGGCGGCCCATTTGGCGGCCCATTTGGTGACCCTATAGTCGTCGACCGTCGACCGTCGGCCGAGCCGTTACTACGACGACTATGGGAGCCCAGCCCAAGGACAGAGAGTCCAGTACAGTGCCACTGATAAAAGTAAAATACTTGTTATCTTTTAATACTTCTATATAATGCCTCGGCATTTTCTTTAGCACCTTGTGTGCCAAAATCCCTAAAGTCTTGACTTTGGGATCTACTTAAGGTCTTGGCCTTTTTCTTTCTTTTCTTTATCTTTCTTATATTTTTTTCTTAAACTCTTAAAAGAATATAAGCATGCTACAACAGGATTAAATCAAAGGAAAACAATTCTGAAATCTTTAAGCATGCTAAAATGAAAGTTGTTCAGATTTGTTATAATGCAAAGGAAACCCAAAACTGCAACGTGAACTGACATAGCTGTTCCTACTCATTGGAGCTACATAAACTTGAAATCTGCATGCATAAAAACTAATAATGAAGGATCTATACCAAAACTAAGCAATGGAAATGCTAACAGCACAAAACCACTCTACTGCATGCTCGTTAAAAGGTCTATTCCTACACATGGCAGCAAGGAAGAAAATCAAATACTAGGATGTTTCATGCTCTCATTTCCAAATCTAAACAACTAAATCTGGTCTTATGGCAGCAAGCTTCAAGATAAACCAAACCTAAGTCTGTTCATGTTATTCTAATAGCAAGGAGAAACATTATAATTCAATACTGCTCATGCTATTCTAGTAATAAAGAAACTACGCATGCTTAACTAATAACAATAGAAGTTGTACATGCTCATTAAATAACCCAACAAAAGATCTATAACTACTTAGCAGGGGAAATTTAAACTCTGAACCATTTCCTGCCCACTGTCCAGCAACAAAAACCCAATTCCGCAGGGTTACATATAATCTGATCATGCCCACTAGGGTAGCAAGGAAAAACCTAAATTCGAGATGCTGATCATAGGGCTGTAAAATGGAATACTAATCATAAGTGATGTGAAATAAAATGTTAACAACAAGGGCTGTGGAATCTGCAGAACGCGCTTGATCTACAAACATGTTTGCTCTACAAAAATAACAACACGCTTCAAGAGAAAATCTTCTTCACAGAATGCTTCAACAAAACCAAAGAAAGACTCAAGAATCCGAAAACTAGGGAAACAATTCCCCTTGGAACTATAGCATGGCAGGAAACCAAAAAGCAAGGAAAAGAAGACTAATTCCCTAACCTATACAACCTTTCCCTTCTCTGTTCCCTTTTTGAGGCTCACGACAACAAGCCCTAAACCCAAAAAACTTCACAGCAAACTCGAATCGCAAGGAAACACCAGCTTAAATAAAAATCTCGGAACTACTCTTACCGCAGGTGAGTGAGCAACTTACCTTAGGCTTTTCTTGGACCTATAGCCGAGGAAGACCTTCTAGTGCTTCTAGGGTTCGGGTAACTTGAAATCTTCGGCGACTCCTTGCGTCCACAGCTTCCCCTCGACGAGAGGATCCAGAAATGGTGAAGAGCTCTTGACGTTAGCTCCCTCGCTGGCCTCCGGAGGTGAAAACCCTAACCTTCCTCGCCTTCCGCCCGAGCACGGCCGTCGCGCGCAGAAGAGAGACGCGAGGAGAGGAGAAAGGAAAATTTAGGTCACGGTAATTAATCAAGCCCTAAGTTCTCCTCTTTTATAATCCAATATTCTGTTATGGCTTAAGACCAATTCCTTATAAATTTGTTTACGAAATACTTGCTTGGTCTTTTGGCTAGCTCGTTTCGCTTAAGACTTGGACCGGATTGGGGGTTTGCGGGTTCGAACCTCAGCCGGAACTCCCTTTTTCTTCTAATTATTTTCTGTTACCAACTACTCTTTAAATTCTATTTGTTCTATATATGATTAACAAAACTTGCTTAGCTCAGTTGGTTGGCTGACTTTGGTTAGGGTCTGGTCCGAGATCTTGGGTTCAAAACCCGATCTTAACACTTTTTATTTTATTTTATTTTTAAACTTCTTCCTCTTGGTAAAAATACCAAACGAACTCCAAAAATTGCATAAAAATATTCTATAAATTCCTAAAAATCTCTAGAATTTTTCTAAAGCATTTCTAGATTTTAATAAGGTCTTTTGGGACTCCAAATCATGAAATTTGGGGTGTTACACTGAAGAACCAATCACTAACCCAAACTTAAGACCAACAAGAACAAACACAGATCACCCATCTAACCAAATCTTGGGTGATCCATCTCTAGGAGTTAGAACTAGGTCATCCTACAGAAACAATGGCTAAATAGCCTTGATATCTGAAATTGAACCCAAAATTATAGACGAAGCTCTACCCGATCCAGACTGGACACTAGCAATGCAGGAAGAATTAGCCCAATTTGAAAGAAACCAGGTCTGGGACTTAGTACCGAAACCCACTGATAAAACTATAATTGATACTAAATGGGTTTTCAGAAATAAACTAAATGATCAAGGTGAAATAGTTAGAAACAAAGCAAGATTAGTAGCTAAAGGGTTTAATCAAGTAGAAGGGTTAGACTATGATGAGTCCTACACTCCTGTAGCTAGACTTGAATCTATTAGGATGCTGTTGGCCTATGCAGCACACAAAGGATTCAAGCTCTACCAAATGGATGTAAAATCCGCCTTCCTAAATGGGTTTATTAAAGAAGAAGTGTATGTTAGCCAACCTCCTAGATTTGAAGACTTAGAGCATCCAAACCATCCCCTTAGATTAAAAAAGGCCTATATGGACTAAAACAAGCACCTAGGGCTTGGTATGAACAACTTTCTAATTATCTTTTAGAAAAAGGGTTCCACCAAGGACAAGTGGATCCAACCCTTTTTGTGAAAACCTTAGAAAAAGACATTTTCATAGCCCAAATTTATGTAGATGATATAATATTTGGCTCAACAAACTCAAAATTTTTAAAAGAATTTAAACATTTAATGAAAAATGAGTTTGAAATGAGTTTAGTAGGGGAACTCAACTTCTTCTTAGGTCTACAAATTAAGCAAACAAAGGATAGAATTTATATATACCAAACCAAATATGCCAAGGAATTAATTAAAAAATTTGGCATGGAAAATTCAAAAATTATAAATACACCAATGTCAACTAATATCAACATTGATGCTGACCCAAAAAGAAAACTAGTAGATCCAAAACACTATAGAAGCGTAATTGACAACTTACTCTACCTAACTGCAAGTCAACCCGACATACTATTTGTAGTAGGTATGTGCGCAAGATACCAATCCTGTGCAAAAGAGTCACATCTAACATGTGCTAAAAGAATACTTAGATACATCAAGGGCACCCTGAATGTAGGACTCTGGTACCTTAGAACCTGCACCTTTGACCTTTTTGGCTATTCTGATTCAGACTATACCGGGTGCAAACTAGATAGAAAAAGCACAAGTAGTATCTACCAAATTCTAGGTTAGTACCTAGTAAGTTGGTCAAGCAGAAAGTAACACTGCGTTGTTCTATCCACTACAGAAGTAGAAAGCAACAAATTTCCTACATCTAACTTTAAATTGTTTTGCTTAAACTTTTAAATTTCTAGGAAAAATAATGTTTTCAAAATTCTAATTTTATTAGTCTTTCAAAATTTGGACTTAGCCTAGGTTCTTCCCCCTAGAAATCATGCTCCCCTAGTTTCAACCAAAGCATCTCACAAACATACTAGGCATAGCTTGTTTGTGTTTGAAAGAAACTTAGCACGACATGAGATGCATAGGGTACAGTCTGGACTCCAGAATGCTTATTTATGTGCATCATAGTGAGTCTGGGCATTAAAAACTAAATTCAAATTAATCAAGTTAAATGATCCTGTCCTAGTCAAATCTAAACTGGATTACTAACTTAACTTGACTAACTAAGTGAAAAGTGGTGTCCTCTAGGTATTCAGCCAGTAACTAAGGGTTAGACAGTTGGTGAAGGAAATTAAAATTTCAAATTAACTTGCACTTTACGACTCTGATACCCTGCTAAAAGTAATTGATTAATTCTCAAACTCATGCTTGGACATTAGGGTTATTGCTCCTCCATTGCCTTTAAGGATTTTCAAAAAATTTTTTACTTCTAAAGTCTATAGTTAAGGTCTTCAAAATTAACTAAAAAGATTTGTTTGTTGTTATTTCAAAAATTAAGGTCTATAGTTAATCCAACTTTTTAGAAGGTTTTAAACCAATTAAAAAGACTATATGAAATTATTGGTTTTTTACCTTAAAATTTATTTTTTCAAAGCCTTTCAAACTATTGAAAATCATTTCCATTTGTTTAACCTACAAGAAATGTTAGTTGAAAACATAATGTATTGGCTAAGTTAGATTTTTTTCAACTTCTTTCTTTCAAAGTTCAACCAAAGTTAGCTAAGTTACTCTTCTAGTAAATATAATCTTATCTTAGCTAGTTGAAAAAGACAAAGTTGTGTTTTTAAAATTTATCTCTTGATCTCACTTAGCTAAAAGTTTTACAATGAATATTAATTAAAAAAAAAAGCTAAGTGTTTATCAAAATTTGATTAACCCTCTATTTTAAAACCTTTTTCTAAACATTTTTTGAAAAATTAAGTTTCTCAAATTAAGCTAAGATCATTGATCATTGGTTCTTTCTTTCTTACTCTCTGATTTATTTTTGATATATGGAAAAGGGGGAGAGTAGAAAAGAAATTCAAAGGAAACTAAAAAGATTTGAAAATTTATAAATTTAAAGAGAGCTAGTATTAAGGGGGAGCTTATTTTAAATTTATGTGTTATCATGCTTGTGTTCATCATGCTTATGCTTATTCTTTATTGCATGTTTTTACTTAACTTTGAATTTCGATTGCCATAATAAAAAAGGTGGAGATTGTTGGTGCGGGAAGCATCCGATTGTAACACCCCAAATTTCATGATTTGGAGTCCTAAAAGACCTTATTAAAATCTAGAAATGCTTTAGAAAATTTTTAGAGATTTTTATGAATTTATAGAATATTTTTATGCAATTTTTGGAGGTCGTTTGATATTTTTTACTAAACGAAAGAAGTTTCGACAAAAAAATGTCCAAGCTGAGACTTGAACCGGCAACCCTTGACCCGAGCAAAACCCGGCTAACCAACTGGGCTAGCAGTTATTACTTGATTAAATAAGGGTCGAATTGTATTTAAGTAATAAATAGTTAATAGCAGAATAAAAGGAGAATAAAAGGCTCGGCTGGGGATTTGAACCTGCGGCCTTTAGCTCGGTCAAAACCCGGCTGACCAAGTGATCCAGCCGTCGGTTTTGTTTAGAAAAGGTTGGAAAATTTATTTAACAAGTTAACAGAACATGGAGATTATAAAGAGGGATAAGTTGAGGAGGTAAATTCTGGAGCCCTAATTTCTCCCGAATCTTTTCCTCTTCTCTGGTGCGCGACGGCGACGACTTTCGGGCGAAACAGAACCGGAGCTAGGCTTCTTCCTCCGGCGGCCGGCGAGGGGCGAACTCCGGGAGTTCTTCGTCGATCTGAGATCTCTCGTCAAGAAGGAAGCCGTGAGCGAGGAAGAGGCCACGATTTCAAGCTCACCCGAACCCTAGAAAGTCCTTCTTTCGGCTGCGAGTTAAAGAAACCGAGGTAAGTTGCTACTCACCTGCAGTAGGATAGTTCCGGATTTGTATTCCTTCTTGTTTTTGAATTTTCTGTGAAGATTGGGAATTCATGTTTGCTGCCGTGAATTCCTTCTTTCGGTTTCGTGTTTGAGTAGGGGTTTAAGAAGAGTTCAAGGAAATTCTTTCTGCTTGAATTTCTGCCGTAGCATGTTTTGCCCTAAGGTTTTTCTGTTGCCTTATGGAGGGTTCGATTATGAACATGTTTACATGGAACTTTAATCTCAGCAGGTTATAGTTTTGTTGTGCTAAGAATTGGAGATGAAATAAGCCTTATAGGGGTAAAATTCCAGCAGGTTTCAATTATGTTATTGATTTTGTGAATTACTGCTGTTAAGCTTTGTAGTATTGGCATTTTATTTCACTGCCATGTTGTTCCCTTTCTGGTTAGGGTTCTGTTCTATTGAAGTTTTAGTAGTATATGTTCTTGGCTTCCTTCTTTTCAAGTTTTGTTGTGGTTTTATTGTGATCTTGTGTAGGTTGTGGCATTAGTTCGTATAACATGATTCAAGTTCCTATGCTAGTGTAATCCTTGTGTTATGTTCGTTAATTCCTTATGTATTATTTAGGCTCCTGATAGTTTAATTCTTGGGTTATGTTTATTAATTTGTCATACCCGATTTAGGCTCTTGATATTCTAGTGTTAAGCATGGATTGTAAATAGAAAGGATATGGTGGATCTGTATGGTTACAGTGTAAATACCATGGCCTTTCAATTCAAGCATGAAGTAGATGGGTTTTAAGCTTTAATGTGATCTGGTTTTAATTCAAAGCATACAACATAGGTTTTAATTCCAACAGGTTTTAGATCTAGTTTAAGCTTGTATGGTATGCTAATTTTGATGAGTATGACATGCAGATTTAGATTTTTAGTTCCTTTGCTATTGGAATAACATGAGCAGATTTCTAGTTTCTTATGTTATTAGATGTGCATGAGTAGCCTTCCTTCTAAAACAATCAGTTTCTAGTTTCTTTAGAGCTTAATATGCAGAATTGTGTCAGCTTAATATGCAGCATGTTAGTGTGCAGATTTTTATTAAGTATTAGTGTGCAAAATTCATTTACCCTTAGCTGAACATGTGCAGATTTTTATAAGAATAGCATGCAGATTTTTATAAGTATAGTATGCAGATTTTAATATGCAGAATTTTATTAGCATAGTAGGCAGATTTTTGGGTTAAGCATTTCAAAGTTAGATTTTGCTTAAACATTTCAGTTTCTTTAAAGAAGTATTCTTTTAGAAGTATTAACAAGTATAAGAAAGATAAAGAAAAGAAATAAAAAGGCCAAGGCCTTAAGTAGATCCCAAAGTCAAGACTTTAGGGATTTTGGCACACAAGGTGCTAAAGAAAATACCGAGGCATTATATAGAAGTATTAAAAGATAACAAGTATTTTACTTTTATCAGTGGCACTGTGCTGGACTCTCAGTTGTCCTTGGGTTGGGCTCCCATAGTCGTCCCTAGGTTTAGATAACCTAGTAGTAACGGCACGGCCGACGGTCGACGGTCGACGACCCGAGGGTCGCCAAATGAGCCGCCGAATGGGTCGGGTCGTTACAAAAGTAAAAGCACAGTTGCCGGGCCCAAGAGAAATTGATTATTATTTTTAAGTATTATAAGTATAAGTTTTTGAACGAGTAAAACGAGTTTTACATAAACATAAAGTATTAAAGATTAAGTTAGAACAAATGAAATAAGTTTTATATAGTTCTAAAAATCAGTAAGTTTAGTTCTTTATTCTACCATGTTTATCTAGTGGATGAGTAGTTTTCATGTTTACCTATTAGATGAGTAGCATGATTAGCTATTAGAATTACATGAGTAGATTCCTTAGCTTTTCTTTGCTATTAGTTTGACATGAGCAGTTATGTTTATGCTTATTTCTTTTTAGAGCATATAGTTTCTAGTTCTTTTCGTATACATGCACATTCATGATTTTGTGAGTTAGATAGCGCTTACTAAGCAAATTTTGCTTATAGATTGCACTTCCTCTTACTGCAGATACAGGAAAGGAAAAGATATAGAAAGGAAGGCGACAAGGAGGTGTTCGAAGGATGTGTGATGCCAGGACTATGGAAGCCTTGGGACTAGGAAAGAAGTTTTAATTTTAGTTTCCGCATTTTAGTTATTGTAAACATTTGAGTTGTATTTTAAGTTCATGTCATTTGAGATTATTGTGTTTAGATTGCATGTAGGATGAGTTTAGTTTAGTAAGTAGATATTTGTGTGTTTGATACTTATTTAACTGCGTGGTTGATTGATATGTGTTCCAGCCGCTTGTGGCTGAGTATATATTGCATGTATTGTTGAATATGGTCACCGGTACAGGGGAGATTCTGCCGAAATTTTTCGGTAGGTAGGGTTTCCATGTGATTTTTAATCATACCGGTTAAGTAGAGTTAGTAGTTAAGTAACGGTCATCCTTAGAGAGTAGTAGTAGTAAGAAGGGTGGTTGTTACACCGACGATCGAACCTTAGTTTTGATAATGACAAAGGAATTCAAAGTTAAGATTAATAGTTATCTAATGTGCTTAAATAAGATTACAGGAAAGTCCTAACTGCGGTAAGGCAGGTAAAAAACCCTAGGGGGTGGTAACCCAAGGTGAACGAAAATCCTAAGGGGCGGTAACCTTAGGTCCTAGGGGGTGGAAACCCTAGGTGGTGAAAATCCTAAGGAGGGGTAACCTTGTAACGACCCAATTTTCCCTATTTCGAGTTCTAAATGTCTTCAAAAATATCTAGAAATGCTTTTAAAATATTCTAGAGATATTTAGGAATTTTTAGAGTATTTTCACATAATTTTTGGAGGTCGTTTAGTAGGGTTACAAAAAGAAAGAAGTTTTGACAAAAAACGTTGAAGGTGAGACTCGAACCCAAGACCTCGACCCGAGCCGAACCTCAGCCGAACCAAGCCCAACCAACCGGTCTGCAGTGGTTTTGTGATTAAGAAGGGGAGAGATTATATTTAAGTAGTAGTTGATGACAGAAGTTTTAGGTATTAAAAGGAGAACTTAGGTGTTAGCCGAAACCTAATTTTCCTTCTCCTCTTTCTCTTCACGCGCGACGCCGTTCCTGTGCTTGGGCGAAAACAACGCCGAGCCTAGGGCATCGACTTCGACGGCCGGCCGAGCAACTTTTTCGTGAGATCTTCACACGGTGGTGGTCACCTCGTCGAGGAGAGCACACGGGTGTCAAGGGCTCACCGAAACAGCCACACCTCCGAAGCCCTAGAGGTTGTCTCCGTCGGTTGTAAGTGCAAGAACAAGGGGTGAGTTGCTACTCACCTGCAGTAGGAGTAGTTCCGCGATTTCGTTGTTCTTCTTTGCTTTCTCGCCGAGCAGGAACAACCCTAGATTTGTCGGTTGTTATATTGAGCATTTCGGTTTTCCATTTGCTAATAATTAAGCATGATCAGTTTTATTTGCATTTTTGTAACCACGAACAACTTTACTAGAGTTTAGAACAGCCCCTATTAGTTAGGATTTCAATTTAGACGTCCTTGCTACCTTGATGGGTTTGTTCGGTTTTCAGTTAGCCTTAAGTTTTAAAGTTTTGTACTGGGCAGGGAGTATGAAACGGGGCAGACTTTTGGAACAAAATACAATACAGAATATTTAAAATCTGATGGGCAATAAGTAATAACAATCTGTGTGTTGTTTTATTTGTAAACCCATTTACAAAGTGCAGATTTGTAAACCACGTATAGGTCTACAAAGTATACCACAAGTCAGATGAGATTAAGATATGTACTTGGTAAACCAATTAAGTGCCTAAAAATTCCAGCAAGTTTTAGATTTAGTTTAAGCTTGTATGATATGCAAATTTTAGTTTATATAGATATACATGAGCAGATCTTTTAACTTTCATTTGCTAGGCAGTAAACATGAAGAACATATTCGAATCTAGGTTATCAATGATAATTCTCTTTTGTTGGTTAATTTCCTTTTTGCTGCCCTAGCTTGGTTAATCTACCTTTCCTGTCATGAGTTTGTTAAAGAAGAGGAGAAGGAATTTGAATGAGTTTTAGCATGTTGTTTAGATTTTTCCTATGCTGTTTAGATTATTCCCTTGCTGTTTAGTTTTTATTTGCTGATAGTAAAGCATGAGCAACTATCCATTTGCTAATAATTAAGCAAGATCGGTTTAACATGAGCAGTGTTGATTTCTATTTTTAGTCTTTTGCTATTAGACTAACATGAGCAGTTTTATTTTAGAGTATGCTTAAGGAAATCAAATTCAGTTTTTCTTGATTCATATATGATGTAGCATGCTTAAAGAGTACAGTTCTGCTTTTCTTTGATTTATGTTTATTGTAGCATGCTAAAAGAAGTTTGATTTGCTTTCCTTTGCTTGAGTCTGTCGATACATGATTAAAGAATTCTGTTGTTCTATAAAAACTTTAGAATCTGCCTGTAGGTGGAAAAAAAGAAAAAGAGTTCTAATAAATTCTTTAGAGAGTTATAAGAAGTTATAAGAAAGAGAGACCAAGGTCTTAATAGAATCCCTAAGTTTAAGAATTGGGATCAGTGGTACATCAAGTGCTCAAAGAAATGCCAAGACATTTTTATTACAAGAGAATTAAAGAATAACAAGTATAAGGAAGTAATAGTTAAAAAGAAAATAAGTATTTTACTTTTAAATGACATGTACCGGACAAAAGGTCCATTGGGTGGGCTCCTAGATCACCCCTAGGCACAAGATCGCCTAGAAGTACCTTAGTAGTTTCGGGATTAGCTACCTCGACTCTTATTAAGGATGCGCGTAAATTGGTACAATGCCGGGCCCAAGAAAGAAGTTTATTATTATTTTGAAGTATAAAAGTATTAAAGTATAAGTATTAAGCAAGTGCTATAAGATATAGAAGGTGTTTAAAATTCAGTAAGTTAAGTTCTTTATGCTAGCATGATAGTATAGACTTGCCTTACATGTTTAGCCTTTCAGTATGTTTCTTTACTATTAGAAGAGCATGAGTTAGCTTACTGTTATTCACTATTTATGAGCATGAGTAGCTATACATGTTTAGTATTTCAGTTAGTATGATTCCTTTATTGGTTTATGAGCATGATTAGCTATACATGTTTAGTATTTCAGTTAGTATGATTCCTTTGCTATGTATGAGCATGAGTAGCTTTACATGTTAGCATTCAATTTTAGCATTTTTTATTTATATACATGCATATCGAGTTTTTGTGAGTTAGATAGCGCTCACTAAGCAAATTTTGCTTATAGACTGCATTTCCTCCTACTGCAGATAAAGGAAAAGCCAAAACGATATGAAGGAGGCGACAAGGGGAGGCTTGATGGGCGTGTGATGTTTGGACTATGGAGTGATCTAAGAAGTTGTCAAGAATTTATTAAGAGTGTTTTGGTTTAATTGTTTAAAGTATCTAGAACTTGTACATGTTACTTGTTGGATTGTTTTGTCGTGTTTTGTTAGAGTTGGTTTCCTTTGGTATTTTGCTTCTTTTTGTTATATATAAACTGCGTGATAGTTTGAAATAAGTTCTAGCCACCTGTGGCTGCGTATATAGTATTTGTATATCAGTTTGAGGTTATCGGTACAGGGGAGACTCTTTCGAAATTTTTCGGTAGGGTTCTCATGTGGTTTTTAATCATACCGGTTAAGTAGAGTTAGTAGTTAAGTAGCATCCACCTTTAGAGTAGTAGTAGTAGTGTAGAAGGTGGGTCTTTACAGTTGGTATCAGAGCAGTCCCCATTCTCCAGCATCACACACCAGCATCAGCCTTGCCGTCTTCAAGTAAGAAAGTATTTAAATTCTTTCTTTTATTGCTTTCCTTATTATTAACTGCAGTACAGAGTAATTTCTTATGAGTACTTAAGTAAGATAGAAGTTATTGTTACTCCTTTCTTGATCCATATATATATGTATGTTTAGAAAGGATAGAGAAGATACCAAGTCTTTTTCTTTGCATAATCAGATGTCAAGAAGAGGACATCGCCGTACCGTTCATACTGAGAACCAAGATCAGGAGAACGAAGAGTTTAGATCAACTGAGCCCAATCTCTCTGAAGTTGTTGCCCAACTCCAGAGACAAGTAGTAGAGCAGCAACAAGTGATTGCCAACTTGATGACCAATTAGAAGCCAGCTCCTCCCACTCCCCCAACCATAAATGTGGAGACCCCAGTGGTGACTGAAGTCCCATCAGCTGCCCTGGAAGTCGCCACAGCATCTAGAAGACAAGAAACATACCTAATACAATGGCTAAAGTTGAAGCTAGAAAACTTCTCAGGCATGATTGAGCCCTAGGATGCCCAGGCTTGGTTCAAGACACTGGAGAGCACAATGGAGCTTCTTGACTGGCCAGAAGTCGAGAAGGTTAAGTGTGACTCTTTCTGCCTATCTAGAGATGCTTGTATGTGGTGGGAGCGAGTTAAGAGTAAGAGAGCAGTCAACTAGATGAGCTGGGTTGACTTCGAGATAAAGTTTTACGAAGAGTTCTTCCACCAACGGATCACCAATAAATATTATGAGAAGTTTATAGAATTTAGACCAGGTGACCTACCAGTAGAAGAAGCGGTCAAAGGATTCGACAGGCTAGCTCATCTTTGCTTAGAGTTAGTAAGTACAGAGAAAGAACGAGTCAGACAGATGCTCCGAAGGCTGAGACCAAAAATAGCACTTAATGTGAGTAATGAAACTCACCGACCACAGATTGGTGAAGAGCTGGTCAGCAGGGTATTAGTGAACACTATCTGAACAACATCAAGGCACAACAAACACAACACAAGTCAGTCAAGATCAAAGATAAGACAATGGGGAAACAGAGACCCCAATCAAGTAATCAGAACTGGAGTGTAGATGAACAAGAAGGACCTAAGCAGGAGGATGTTCAGGTAGTCTGTGAGTATCCAGAGGTATTTCCAGAAGAGCTACCTGGACTACCTCCCAACAAAGAAGCGGAGTTTGAAATTGAATTGGTTTCTGACGCCAGCCCAATTTCAAAAGCTCTGTACCAAATTTCTCTAGCAGAGCTAAAAGAGTTACAAGAACAATTTCAGGAGCTACTTGACAAGGGCTTCATCCGCCCTAGTCATTCACCCCGGGGAGCTCCAGAGTTGTTCGTTAAGAAGAAAGATGGATCCATGCTAATGTGCATAGATTTTAGAGCACTGAGCAAAGTAGCAGTTAAGGACAAGTACCCTCATTCCAGAATAGATGATCTATATGATCAGCTAAAAAGGGCAATAGTGTTCTCAAAGATAGACCTGCGCTTTGGGTACCATCAGCTGAAAGTGAAAGAAAGGGATATACCCAGAACGACTTTCAGGACTAGATACGGACACTACGAGTTTGTAGTCATGCCTTTTGGTGTGACTAATGCACCATCGGTCTTCATGGACTTAATGAACAGAGTGTTCAGAGAATACCTTGACAAATTTGTCATCGTGTTCATCGACGACATTCTAGTCTATTCCAGAACCTTAGAGGAGCATGACACGCACTTGAGGATAGTACTGCGGACTCTTCAGCAAAAGAAGCTTTACGCTAAGTTCTCAAAGTGCGAGTTCTGGTTAGAGCAGGTAGCGTTTCTAGGCCACATCATTTCTAAAGAAGGCATTCAAGTGGATCCAGCCAAAATAGAAGCAGTCAACAACTGGAGTAGACCCAAGAATGCCAGAGAGATTAGAAGCTTCCTTGGTTTGGCTGGGTACTACAGGAAATTCGTGGAGGACTTTTCCAGGATAGCCTCTCCACTAACGGCCTTAACTAGGAAGAACAAGAAGTTTGAATGGTCAGATAAATGTGAGCAGAGTTTCCAAGAGCTAAAGAAGAGACTGACCAGTGCTCCCATTCTGACAGTCCCAGAAAGTGACAAGAGTTTTGACATCTACAGTGATGCTTCCAAGATGGGTCTAGGAGCTATACTCATGCAAGAAGGAAAAGTTATAGCTTATGCTTCCTGGCAAAGCTAATAAAGTAGCAGATGCACTAAGCAGAAAATCCAGTGCATCCCTGATGTCATTGTCATCATTAGCCCTACCACTGCAGAAGGAGTTGTCAGATTTCAAACTTGAAGTTATTTATGGGCAACTCTCTGCATTGACCCTAGAGTCAACCCTGCTTGAGGATATACAGAGAAAGCAAGGTGAAGATCCAGATATCCAGAAGATCAAGCAGGGGATACAAGAAGAAGATACATAGTTTCGAGTATTAGACAGTGGAATTCTTTATCAGGGGAGTCGCCTTTGTGTCCCCAAAGATGAAGAACTGAGAAAGAAGATTCTAGAAGAAGCACATAGTGTAACACCCATAGGGTTCTTAGCAAAAATTTTAGAATAATTTTTATCATGAATAAAAATATGCCTTAGTTAAATTTTTGCTCCTAGCCGAACACTTAAACAAACAAAATAGAAATAAAAATATATATAAGGTCTAGGATTTGAACTCTAGACCTCCCACTAGATGCATGAATAAGATAACCATTAGACCAAGAGTAATTGTGGTTGAAAAGAGAGGGAAACTATAGTTAAAGGTAAAGAGGTAAAGACTCTTCTCTTGGGAAGAGAAGTTAGAATTGTCTTCTTCCTCTCTAATGAAGAGATGCTCTAGAATATTCTTTTCTTGCTCTCTAAGAATGGATGCATCTAGACAATGTTTTCATTAAGAAGAGAGTAAAGGAAAGGAGGAAGAAAAATATAGTTTTTCCTCCTCCTCTCATGATGAATAAAAGGGAGAAATGAAAAATGAGTTGGCATTTTGCTCTCATTCTCTCCTACTCTCTCTTTCACCGTGACTCTCCCTCCCTCTCCTCTTCTTGCCGAGACCAAGGAGCAAGGAAGCTCTCCTCTAGGAAGGATTCACAAGCAAGGTTCCCTCCTTAGAGAATTTAGTGAAGAATGTGAGTATCCCCTCACTGCAGTACAAGTAGCTTTGATCGGTTTCAATCGTAAACGTTTTCTTTTGAAATTTTAAAGATGTCTCTCTTGTAAATTTCAGTCAAGGTAAATATGGGTAGTCACTTAGGGCATGATAGAAAAAAAAAAAAAAAACTAAGGCCCTACTTACCATGTATCGGCCTAGGACACAAGAAGGGTGAGATTAAATTTTCTTGTGAGAACATACTTGATTTTAGGCTTCCATGAGGTGTGGATTTTATATGTTGATGGCTTAGTTTCATAATTCGTGTTGTGAAAAAAAAAAGACATACTTACCATATGATTCGGTCAAAATGATTTTTAGGCCTTAAGTTAAGAATTTTGGATAGAAATCATGGTAGTTGTACTCCTTCATGATGTATAAAATTTTTACATGTTGATAACCTAAGCTTTTATGTTTTATATGAAATGAAAACCATGAAGACCCTACTGATATGTTTCGGCCTAAACAAAATAAATGGTTTAGGGTTAGAGTTTTGAACTCAATCATGCTTATTCATGAAGTATAATGCCTTGTATGTGCTTAGATCAAGTTTGCATGTTATATGGTTAAGTTTTATGCTTCATATGGAATAAAATGATATGAAACCCTACTGATATATTTCAGCCAAATTGAGATAAATAAGTTAGGGTTAGAATTTTGAATTCAAATAGTCTTATTCATGAAGTATGGTGACTTGTATGTGCTTGTACAATGCCTTGTATGTACTTAGATTAAATTTGCATGTTATATGTTTAAGTTTTATGCTTCATATGGAATAAAATGATATGAAACCCTACTGATATGTTTCGGCCAAATTGAGAAAAAAATAGGTTAGGGTTAGAGTTTTGAACCCAAATAGGCTTATTCATGAAGTATAATGCCTTCTATATGCTTAGATCAAGTTTGCATGTTATGTGGTTAAGTTTTATGATTCATATGGAACAAAATAATATGAGAACCCTACTGATAGGTTTCGGTCAAATTAAGATAAATGGGTTAGGGTTAGAGTTTTGAACTCAAACATGCGTATTCATGAAAAATAATGTCTTGTATGTGCTTGGAACAAATTTGCATGTTATGTGTTTGAGTTTTTATGCTTCATATGGAATAAAATAATGTGGAAACCTACTGATGTGGTTCGGCCAAGATGGATTAATTGGGTTAGGAAAGAGTTTAAACCTAACTAAACATGCTTATGTATTCCCATGATATGTAGCCTTTGATATATGAGCAGATTAAGCTTTCATGCTTCATGATATGATGAAAATATGCCTTATGATATGTTGCATTTCTATGTCTTATGATATGATAGACTTATGACATGACGTGCCATGTTAATGATATGATATGCTAGACTCATGATATGATATGCCATGTTCATGATATGTATGCTAAGTTCATGAGATGATATGCCATGTTTGATGATTTGAAAACAACATGTTATGTTTCATAATGCATGTATGAATGGCTTATGTAAGAGTAAAAGCCTAAAGAGTTGCTTCCCTTAAGTTGGGACCAAGAGCACTCTTCATGTTATGAAAAAGAGCTGCTTCCCTTAAGTTGGGATCAAGAGCACTCTACATGCTATGGTAAAGAGATGCTTCCCTTAAGTTGGGATCAAGAGCTCTCTTCATGATATGACAAGAATTATGACAAGTATGATATGATATGACATGCATGGTATTTTACTTTGTAAGGCTTGTACCAAGGGTGGGCTCCATAAGCGCCCCGGGGTCGACGGACTATGAACGGATCTCGTTAAGGGATGGGCTCCTTAGTACGCCCCTAGGTCGACGGACTATGAACGGACCTAGATCCCTAGTAGGTTCGGGGCTAGCTACCCTATCCTAGGGATTGCGCGCATTTATGTTTACATGTGGTACAAGCCGGGGCCCTTCTCATGTTGATGATATTATGTTCAAGTATATGTATACGATATGTTTTACAAGAAGCATGATGCAAATGTTCATTCTATGATGCATGTTTTGAAAATCATTCTACATCTTGCATCTACATGTTCACATGATATGAAATCCTTACATGAAAATAAAAAGGAGGTATGATATGCTCACCTGACATGATATATGTTTTGATAGGTGTTTCTATGATACGTTTCATGATATGAATTCACATGACATGATAGATTTTCATGAGACATACTTATATGATATGATATGTTATGATGTGTACTTACAAGCGATGACACATTTTATGCCATGCTATGTTATGTTCCTTATATGATAGGAGACGATTATGTTATGTTCTTCCATACCATTTGATGATATGATATGTTTGATTTCATGTGTCACTTTATGTATTATTGTGATTCGGATTTATGAGTAGGAAAGGAGCTCACTAAGCCCTTTGGCTTATAGCTACACGTTTTCCTTGTACTGCAGATAAAGGCAAGGAATGGATCAGTTAAGGGGAGCAGCAGGAAAGGCGATGAAGATGTGTGTGGAAGTGCTGGTGGATAGATCTATTTATGCTTTTGGGTTATCTAAGTTATGCATGTGAACAATGTTGGACCTATGCTTATGATAATGTTCAGCTAGTATGATATCCTACTCATGTTATGTTGGTACGTTTGATTTCACATGCCATGTTAAGTGAACTAGATGCATATGGTAGATGTCAAAAAAAAAAAAAAAAAGTCTTCCGCTGCTATGAATCCATATGCATTAGTAAATGATGTCTATGTTAAGTGACGTCCGTCCCTCTAGGGTAGCCTTAGGGGTACCTGGAAGGGCGGGCGTTACACATAGTACACCATACTCCTTGCATCCTGGTTCTACTAAAATGTACCAAGACGTGAAGCAGATGTTCTGGTGGTCTGGACCGAAAAGAGATGTAACTAAATAAGTCAGTACCTGCCTGACATGTCAGAGGGTCAAGGCAGAACACCAGGGACCAGGAAGAGTTCTACAGCCTCTCCCAGTCCCAGAGCGGAAGTGGGAAGACATATCCATGGATTTCATAACAGGTCTCCCAAGAACCACAAATGGATATGATGCGATATGGGTAATAGTAGACAGATTGACCAAGTTTGCTTATTTTCTAGCCATCAAGGTGTCCCACTCTATAGAGCAATTAGCACAACTATATGTTAAAGAGGTGATCAGACTTTATGGAATTCCGAAGTCGATTGTTTCCGATAGGGATGGGTGCTTCACCTCTCATTGTTGGGAGTGTGTTCAGAATGCATTAGGCACCAAACTCAAGTTCAGCACAGCCTTCCATTCTCAGACTGATGGATAGACAGAGCGAGTAAATCAGATTTTAGAAGATATGCTCAAAGCTTATGCGCTAGATTTCAAGGGAAGATGGTGTACGTATCTGTGCTTAGCTAAGTTTGCCTACAACAATAGCTATCAGGCCACCATCAAGATGGCACCATATGAGGCGTTGTATGGCAGGAAGTGCAGATCACCCATTTGCTAGCAAGAAGCAGGTGAAAGAAAAGAAATGGAAGTGGAACTAGGCATTCAGACAGAGCTGATAGATGAAACTACTCAGACTATTCAGAAGATCAGACAGAGAATTGAGACTGCCCAGAGTAGACAGAAGAGTTATGCTGACACACGACGTAGGCCACTTGAATTCCAAGTAGGGGATTCAGTCTTTCTTAAGGTCGCTCCTATGAAGGGAGTGATGAGATTTGGCAAGAAGGGCAAATTAAGTCCTCGCTATGTAGGACCTTACCTAATCATAGAAAGGATTGGGAAAGTAGCTTACAAGATGGATTTACAATAGGACATGTCAGCAATACATAATGTATTTCATGTCTCCCTGCTAAAGAAGTGTCTCCACGACCCTAGCCAAGTGATTCAGCCTCAGTCAGTGCAGATCCAAGAGGATCTTAGTTATGAGAGCATACCTACACAGATAGTGGACAGAGTAGTCAAGAGACTAAGAAATAAAGAAGTGCCACTAGTGAAGGTTATCTGGCAAAACCAGAAGCACGAGGAAGTCACTTGGGAACGTGAGGACAGTATGAGACAGAAATATCCAGAGCTATTCTAAGTTCGAGGACGAACTTTTTATAAGGTATGGGGGATTGTAACGACCTAATTTTCCCTATTTTGAGTTCTAAATGTCTTCAAAAATATTTGGAAATGCTTTTAAAATATTCTAGAGATTTTTATGAATTTTTAGAGTATTTTTACGTAATTTTTGGAGGTCGTTTAGTAGGGTTACAAAAAGAAAGAAGTTTTGACAAAAAACGTTGAAGGTGAGACTCGAACCCAAGACCTCGACCCGAGCCGAACCTCAGCCGAACCCAGCCCAACCAACCGGTCTACAGTGGTTTTGTGATTAAGAAGGGGAGCGATTATATTTAAGTAGTAGTTGATGACAGAAGTTTTAGGTATTAAAAGGAGAACATAGGTGTTAGCCGAAACCTAATTTTCCTTCTCCGCTTTCTCTTCACGCGCCACGTCGTTCCTGTGCTCGGGCGGAAACAACGCCGAGCCTTGGGCATCGACTTCGACGGCCGGCCGAGCACCTTTTTCGTGAGATCTTCACACGGTGTTGGTCACCTCATCGAGGAGAGCACACGGGTGTCAAGGGCTCGCCGAAACAGCCACACCTCCGAAGCCCTAGAGGTCGTCTCCGTCGGTTGTATGTGCAAGAACAAGGGGTGAGTTGCTACTCACCTGCAGTAGGAGTAGTTCCGCGATTTCGTTGTTCTTCTTTGCTTTCTCACCGAGCAGGAACAACCCTAGATTCGTCGGTTGTTATATTGAGCATTTCGGTTTTCCATTTGCTAATAATTAAGCATGATCAGTTTTATTTGCATTTTTGTAACCACGAACAGCTTTACTTGAGTTTAGAACAGCCCCTATTAGTTAGGATTTCAATTTAGACGTCCTTGCTACCTTGATGGGTTTGTTCGGTTTTTAGTTAGCCTTTAGTTTTAAAGTTTTGTACTGGGAAGGGAGTATGAAACGGGGCAGACTTTTGGAACAAAATACAATACAGAATATTTAAAATCTGATGGGCAATAAGTAATAACAATCTGTGTGTTGTTTTATTTGTAAACCCATTTACAAAGTGCAGATTTGTAAACCACGTATAGGTCTACAAAGTATACCACAAGTCAGATGAGATTAAGATCTGTACTTGGTAAACCAATTAAGTGCCTAATACTTCGAGCAAGTTTTAGATTTAGTTTAAGCTTGTATGATATGCAAATTTTAGTTTATATAGATATACAAGATATACATGAGCAGATCTTTTAACTTTCATTTGCTAGGCAGTAAGCATGACGAACAGATTCGAATCTAGGTTATCAATGATAATTCTCTTTTGTTGGTTAATTTCCTTTTTGCTGCCCTAGCTTGGTTAATCTACCTTTGCTGTCATGAGTTTGTTAAAGAAGAGGAGAAGGAATTTAAATGGGTTTTAGCATGTTGTTTAGATTTTTCCTATGCTGTTTAGATTATTCCCTTGCTGTTTAGTTTTCGATTGCTGATAGTAAAGCATGAGCAACTATCCATTTGCTAATAATTAAGCAAGATCGGTTTAACATGAGCAGTGTTGATTTCTATTTTTAGTCTTTTGCTATTAGACTAACATGAGGAGTTTTATTTTAGAGTATGCTTAAGGAAATCAAATTTAGTTTTTCTTGATTCATATCTGATGTAGTATGCTTAAAGAGTACAATTCTGCTTTTCTTTGATTTATGTTTATTGTAGCATGCTAAAAGAAGTTTGATTTGCTTTCCTTTGCTTGAGTCTGTCGATACATGATTAAAGAATTCTGTTGCTCTATAAAAACTTTAGAATCTGCCTGTAGGTGGGAAAAAAGAAAAAGAGTTCTAATAAATTCTTTAGAGGGTTATAAGAAGTTATAAGAAAGAGAGACTAAGGTATTAATAGAATCCCTAAGTTTAAGAATTGGGATCAGTGGCACATCAAGTGCTCAAAGAAATGCCAAGACATTTTTATTACAAGAGAATTAAAGAATAACAAGTATAAGGAAGTAATAGTTAAAAAGAAAATAAGTATTTTACTTTTAAATGGCATGTACCGGACACAAGGTCCATTGGGTGGGCTCCTAGATCGCCCCTAGGCACAAGATCGCCTAGAAGTACCTTAGTAGTTTCGGGATTAGCTACCTCGACTCTTATTAAGAATGCACACAAATTGGTACAATGCCGGGCCCAAGAAAGAAGTTTATTATTATTTTGAAGTATAAAAGTATTAAAGTATAAGTATTAAGCAAGTGAAATAAGATACAGAAGGTGTTTAGAATTAAGTAAGTTAATTTCTTTATGCTAGCATGATAGTATAGACTTGCCTTACATGTTTAGCCTTTCAGTATGTTTCTTTACTATTAGAAGAGCATGAGTTAGCTTACTGTTATTCACTATTTATGAGCATGAGTAGCTATACATGTTTAGTATTTCAGTTAGTATGATTCCTTTATTGGTTTATGAGCATGATTAGCTATACATGTTTAGTATTTCAGTTAGTATGATTCCTTTGCTATGTATGAGCATGAGTAGCTTTACATGTTAGCATTCAATTTTAGCATGTTTTTATTTATATACATGCATATCGAGTTTTTGTGAGTTAGATAGCGCTCACTAAGTAAATTTTTCTTATAGACTGCATTTCCTCCTACTGCAGATAAAGGAAAAGCCAAAACGATATGAAAGAGGCGACAAGGGGAGGCTTGATGGGCGTGTGATGTTTGGACTATGGAGTGATCTAAGAAGTTGTCAAGAATTTATTAAGAGTGTTTTGGTTTAATTGTTTAAAGTATCTAGAACTTATACATGTTACTTGTTGGATTGTTTTGTCGTGTTTTGTTAGAGTTGGTTTCCTTTGGTATTTTGCTTCTTTTTGTTATATATAAACTGCGTGATAGTTTGAAATAAATTCCAGCTGCCTGTGGCTGCGTATATAGTGTTTGTATATCAGTTTGAGGTTACTGGTACAGGGGAGACTCTGCCGAAATTTTTCGGTAGGGTTCTCATGTGGTTTTTAATCATACCGGTTAAGTAGAGTTAGTAGTTAAGTAGCATCCACCTTTAGAGTAGTAGTAGTAGTGTAGAAGGTGGGTCTTTACAGTTGGTATCAGAGCAGTCCCCATTCTCTAGCATCACACACCAGCATCAGCCTTGCCGTCTTCAAGTAAGAAAGTATTTAAATTCTTTCTTTTATTGCTTTCCTTATTATTAACTGCAGTACAGAGTAATTGCTTATGAGTACTTAAGTAAGATAGAAGTTATTGTTACTCCTTTCTTGATCCATATATATGTATGTTTAGAAAGGATAGAGAAGATACCAAGTCTTTTTCTTTGCATAATCGGATGTCAAGAAGAGGACATCCCCGTACCGTTCATACTGAGAACCAAGATCAGGAGAATGAAGAGTTTAGATCAACTGAGCTCAATCTCTCTGAAGTTGTTACCCAACTCCAGAGACAAGTAGTAGAGCAGCAACAAGTGATTGCCAACTTGATGACCAATTAGAAGCCAGCTCCTCCCACTCCCCCAACCATCAATGTTGAGACCCCAGTGGTGACTGAAGTCCCATCAGCTGCCCTGGAAGTCGCCACAGCGTCTAGAAGACAAGAAGCATACCTAATACAGTGGCTAAAGCTGAAGCTAGAAAACTTCTCAGGCACGATTGAGCCCTAGGATGCCCAGGCTTGGTTCAAGACACTGGAGAGCACAATGGAGCTTCTTGACTGGCCAGAAGTCGAGAAGGTTAAGTGTGCCTCTTTCTGCCTATCTGGAGATGCTTGTATGTGGTGGGAGCGAGTTAAGAGTAAGAGAGCAGTCAACCAGATGAGCTGGGTTGACTTCGAGATAAAGTTTTACGAAGAGTTCTTCTGCCAACGTTGACTTTCTCCCCGTGCCGTCCTTCTCGCTAGCCGCGTCTTCCGCTCGACTTCCTGTGTTCCTAAGCTCCTGCACACTTAGACACAAGGGTTAGACAAAACATGACCTAACTTAACTTGTTTAATCACACCAAAATACCTTGGGGTTCCAACACCTTTCTCTTATTAGAATTAGAAGATGTGCTATTAATTTTCATTTATTACTTTATGGGAGTTATTGGATTTAGAGTATACAAATTGCCAACTAATGTACTAAAACAGATAATTACCCTATTTTTCTTGACAACCACTTTGTCATTAAAAGAAACAGTATATCACTACAACAAAAATCCTCATAGACATCGGTTTTCCACCGATGTCTATTACATTTTAGACTGATGTCTATGAAGGCGATGTAAAAGGTCTGTAATTTTAGACATCGGGTTAAAATTGGTATAGTATCACTTAACGACACCGGTTTTCGAATCGGTTATTAACTGGTGTAGTATCACTTAACGACACTGTTTCATCAATGGTATAAAACCGATGTAATATTATATGGTAATAACACCAGTTTTGGCAGCGGTATACGACCGATGTAATATTAGTTAATGACACCGATTTTGCAGCGATGGAAAACCGATGTAATATCAGTATTTTTTACCAACACAAATTTGATTTCCGAAACAGTGAAAAACCGATAGTAACCAAGAAAATACACAAATATTCACAAATTACACAAATATTCTTCATTCAACAGTATCCATAAAATATACAAATATTCACAAATTACATAAATATTCTTCTTACAACAGTATTCATAAAATACACAAATATTTTTTTACATCAAAAGCTAATAGATATCAGAATCAAGGTAGAACATTCTTTTAACAACACATCAAGGTAGAACATTCTTTTAACAACACATCAAGGTAGAACATCGTGAGTCAAAAATCAAGCTGAGGCTACATTAAATTATGAGAATTAGAATCTGTTCAACTTGCTATACTGCTTCATTCTTCTTGCGCCTTTCATTTCCCTAATCTCACCACTTTTCACCTTCAAATGCCTAGTTTTCTGAGTTAAAACATCCACTGTTCTAATCTGTCAAACAAAAATATCATTTGGTCTACTTAACTACAGCAAAGAACAAAAATAGAAGAATAATACATGCAGTTAATAATGCATTGCTGATGTAGTTTCTGTCAATACAACTCAAGGAGAAGACTGAATTTGACTTACCAAGAAGATTCAAGATACAACCTGTGTCAAAACTTAAGAAAAATCTGTGTCAAAATTTGAGGAAGAGAATTCCACCTTGAACAATCAAATTGAGTTGAAATCAATGTTGAGCAAGTTCACGTTAGGAGACTACCTCAAGAATACATTCAAACTTTATAAATACTAAAATTCTATAACCATCTTCTAGTATTGGCCCAATTACCACTTTAAATTAATTATATTAGCTAACATGCATTGTCAATTAAAATATCAAGACCGAGATTTTAGGTGGCTCTAGCTATCTGAAACAACACCCTTGAACAAGTTTAAGTAAGCATATGACTATTCTTACTGCCAGTGTGTATATATTTATGTATGAGCACTGATGAGCTTACATTGCACTAGACGTGCAATTTTGAGATACAAGATCATGCACTATAGCCATGGATAAAGGGACTCCACTTAGCTGAGTTGTAGCTTCCACAAACATTACCACAAGCTTCTTCCATCGCATCCTTCGAGACACCCTCATTACATATGTTTGCGAAAGCTGGCATATACTTCATGCCATATTGAGTGAGCGATCCACAATGCGACTCGAATGCTTGGACCTAAGGTTTTTGTTAACACATGGTCATGTTTAATAAAATAGATTGTGAAGATGAATATGCTAGAGCACAATATTTACCACTGTTTTCAAGCAAACCCAATCATCAACCAGAGCCTGACCAGATGGCTTCACGATTTTGAGGACTGAAGGTGCAATAGCCGATCCAAAAATTAGATTGTCGATGAGTTTGATGCTACTGTCAAGGTGTGCTCTGTGCATCATCATCTTAGTGATCTCCGAGAGAATTTCCTTCTTTTTGTTTGACCCTTCCTCTAATCTTTCATACTGAAAGCAAACACTAGGTTGTTAAGATATAAGAACAATGCAAGGGGCTAAAAAGGTGCTCTAAAACAGAATTTGCAGTGTTAAAAGATGGAAACTGCATGAAAAGATCGACAAATGGGTCTAAATCAGTTGAAAGACAATACTGATAGTTAAAACCAATTGAAACTGCCATGTTTCCTACTTACATATGAAAAGTGGACACTCTGAGAGGAGCGGAACACTGTCATACATGAATAGCATGCCATGATCCTCCTCCCAAGCATGAGTCTTACCGACCAGAGTATCAACAAGAGCTACAGCAACAAAGAATTTAATTATTATACATGGAAAGAGAGACTTTAAAATGCTTTATCACTTTATCAGTCCAATGCAAAGTTAGCTGTGGTGTAGATAATTCAGAATTATTAGCGTCACTCAACTAACAGAACAATCTAACAAAAACCCATAAATTAGCATTCAAATGACATACATGCTAACATAAACATTTAGGCTCAGGGTTGAACAGTTTCAAATTGATCCTCGTGTTAATATGACAAGTTAGCCTTCTGATAATTAACACCTTTTCTCCTAGTTTCTCTGTATCCAGATGACAAAAGGACTAATTTAGATTCCATTTGAAGGGAAGAAAAAATCCCTTAACTTGGTTATAATACACATTTTGTAATCAAAAGTTACCCATCAGCTACACTCACACAATTATAGAATTTACTACTACCTTGTTTCAAGGCAAGTTATGAGAATCGTCAGATAAGGCACATAAACGTAAAAAATAATCAACAAGTCACAAGCAGCCACTGTAAAGTGTCCAAGTACCAAGTGTATGTTAAATATGTAAAAGGGAGACAAAAAAAGGAATTCATCATAATTACTCAAAAAGCAAACCTATTTCACCAGGTGGATCGGATACATTGCTTACCTCATGGCTACATGCCATTATTTTACCTAAAATTAAATTTATCAAGGTTGTGCAAATCATACCTGGAATCTTGTTAACCAATATGCGAGCTTTTTCTGCACGTTTGAGATTTAAATGTGCACCTCTACTTGAGTTATATCTGTTGTCATCCTAAATGGAAATTATGTACGATAGAGATTAAATTCTGTTAACTTCAAGCATTTTTCCAAGGGAATGAATAGTGCATGACAAACTTACATACTCCATGGACAAATTGAAGTTCACCGACTAGAGTGTATAATGAAATGCATAAAGTAGTATATGTAAAATTTACAACTCATGTTGATTGCAACTGCTTTCTTACAAAAATTCTTGTAAAAAAGGGAAGTATGGTTCTTTCTTTCACATGACTTGCTCAAAGTTGGGGAACAAAAATATTCTGAAATGGAAAAAAATGGTTCAATATATAACCAATAACAAAATTCCCCATCATAGACATACTTGCATAAAATTAAGGGTTAATTAATAAATCTATTACAACCTATGGAATTCCATATCTATGAAAACATTAAAAAGAGTTAATTAATAAATGATTTGTGAAGTTGGCAAGGAAGGCAAAGTCACCATTGAGATAATACGCCAGCAGGGAGTCAAGCTAGATGTTATTGAGGCTGGCACCAGCAAAGTCGAGGGAGGGTTTCAGCAGCTGTGGGGTTAGGGATTCAGGGGTAAGTAAGGTTTTTCCATTTTCCACTAATTTAATGTTGCAAATTTATCCTCAGTTGACAAGCAATGTAGTTAAAGAGGCTGATCTACATTTTCTACATCATCGACTTAACAGTTGTGGGATATGTTGAGATAAATTTGATTTTTTTTTTAAAAAAAAACATTATGAAAGATAAGAAAAATCCCTATAAAAGTTTTGATAGATCTATAATAACACTAATGAAAAGAAAAACACTTCGTAAGAAACAAGATCTATGGAAGAGATTCTCTTTGACCAATTTCAGGACTATACTTCAATATTTCCTTGAATTATACTAAATGACAAAAAGAACATTGAAAAAACTACTAGGGTTATCTATTTCTCTCTTCTTCTTTTTTTGTTTTGTTAGCAAGATTTAGTTCAAAGTTAGACCGACGGAGTCTGTAATTCTCATACTACTAAAGACATCGTTCCACTTGTTCACAAGAACATTGAATCAATGAAGTCCAGCTAGATTCTTTTTAGTTTCTCTATCAAGCAAGGAAAAAATATGCCCTTTTAAATTCTCCCTGCAACCTTTGCTACTTGGAAAGTCTCTCTGACTCATGGACTAAAGTAAATCGATTGTAAACGCAGAAACTACACAGTGGCATTACCTCGAACACTGAACGGACAACCTTCTTGGCGCGCTGAAACAGAGAGAGATTCCCTCTGCAAGAGTGTATGTGCTGGAACTGGTCAATGTCGAGCTTGCGAGTGACCTAGCCGAACTGGATGTAGACGAAATCGGAGTAGGGGAGGTCGACCTTGATGTAGCTGACGCCGTACCAGATGAGAAAGCTCCGGATCTGAACACCCACGAGGTTGGAGATGGAGCCGTAGACGAGGAAGCTAGACACGCGCGGGGCGTAGTAGACGACGTACTTGAAGTCGATGTAGCACTCTCCGTAGAGATCGATGACGAAGTAGCCGTTGGAAGCGACGGAGAAAGACTTGACGGTGTCGGGGAGGATGCCGTGAGGGAGGTTGTACTCCTGGAGGATGTCGTAGACAGTGGAGCTATTGGATGGCGAGGCCGAAGATTGGCCAGTCACCACCGCGGAGAGGGAGGAAGGGAAGAAGAGAGAAAGGAGGGGGAGGAGGGAGGAGGACATGGCGATCGGGAAGGAGAAACCCGACAGATTTGGGAAGGCAAGAAGGAGAGCTAAGTCTTTGACTGCGGAATATAAAAACAAGTGTTGTGGAAAAAAAAACATACTAAAATGCGAAGAAGGCTTCCTCTTCTCACCCAAAGGGAGGAGTTGGAGGAGATGCGGTGTGATTGGACGGAGAAGCAAGGGCATCGTGTCCTGATCCTGATCGGGAGAGGAAGGGGCGTCGATCTAGGAAGGGGAAGAGGGAGATGAAGTTGAGAGAGATGGTCGGAGGTTTAGGTTTAGGTTTAGGCTGAGAGAGATGGTCGGATGAAGGAGCGGGATATAGGTTTCGGTTCGGAGGGAACATCATAGTGTTGCAAATTTTGGCTGGTGGGAAAATTAAAATATTTTATTTTAGTTTATTAACACCGGGTTTTAAAAACCGCTATTAAAATCGATGTCTATTAGCGAAAAAAAAGGCGCTCTAGACATCGCCTAAAAAACCGATGTCTATGAGCGAAAATCTGGGCTCATAGACACCGATTTTTGGAAAAACCGGTGTAAAATACTCAAAGACATCGGTTTTTGCTTAAAATCGTTGTTGTTCCACCGATGTCTATGAGGGTTTTTGTTGTAGTGTATCCATCCACAAACAATTTAGAAACTAAAATTAAATTCTTTCTAAAAGTTGGTACATAAAGATAATTTCTCAAAATCAAAGTTCTATTTCTATCGAATGATAAGTAGACGTCTCCCACTGCAACAGCTGCCACTTTCGTAGAATTGTCCATGTAGATGGTTATCTCTCCCTCATATAGTCGTCGGGTTTCCTGGAACCCCTGCAATGTATTGCAGAGATGAGTAGTGCCTCCTGTATCTACACACCAGGTGCTGGTAGATAACACCGCTAAACATGTTTCAACTACTAGAGAATAAGATATACCTTTATTGTTCTCTCTCCTACGAAGACATTCCGCTTTCCAATGTCCAGACTGCTTGCAGATGAAGCACTTGCCCTTTGGCTTCTTCACTCCAGCTTTAGGTCAAGTACCTAGAGATCTATTCACCTTCTTTGCTGAGCCAGCCTATTTCTTCTTCTTCTTGCCTTTCGATTTAGAAGTAGAAATATTTTCAGCAAAGTGAATCTGAGAACTATGATGAAATTAACCTTCTGCTGCCTGAAGTTCTGTCAGAAGTTCCACCAATGTATTAGCCCTTTTCTCATGTTATAGTTCAGGCGGAACTACTCAAAACTTTTGGGTAGCGTTTGGAGAATAATATCGATATGAGTTCCCCCATCGATTTCAGCTCCAAGAATCTGTATTTCGTTCAAATAAGCCATCATCTTTAGGATATGATCCCTTATGGGTGTCCCCTCTGACTTGCCCTTTGGCTTCTTCACTCCAGCTTTAGGTCAAGTACCTAGAGATCTATTCACCTTCTTTGCTGAGCCAACCTATTTCTTCTTCTTCTTGCCTTTCGATTTAGAAGTAGAAATATTTTCAGCAAAGTGAATCTGAGAACTATGATGAAATTAACCTTCTGCTGCCTGAAGTTCTGTCAGAAGTTCCACCAATGTATTAGCCCTTTTCTCATGTTGGTTGCTACTCGGAAAACCTAAAGGTTCCACTGTACAAAAATTTGTACAAAGGTCTGAACCTTTTCCTAGCTACCATGTGTTCTTTTAAATTAAATTTTGGATCGCCTGCGGAACTTAACACGTTTGATCCAAAACTTAATCTATTCGTTCTTTTAGGTTTTGACTTGGGTCTCCTGCGGAACTTAACACGTTCGACCCAAATCACCTTAAGTTATTAATTCCATTAAATATTAATTTCCATAATTGGTTCCCAGTACTGACGTGGCGAGGCACATGGCCTTCTTGGATATGGGAGCAACCACCACCGACTAGACAAAACCTTTTATGGAAAGCTAATATTTAATTTCCTAAAATAACTTTAGGTTAACCGAAAAGAACAATCAAATCACAAGGGAAAGAAAAACAAAAGAACACTATATCGAAAACAAATTCGAAACTCTAGAATCGTATGCCTCTTGTATTTAGTATTATTTCCATAAATAACTAGTATGATGCGGAAAGAAAAATTACTAGTTATACCTTGTAGAAAAACCTCTTGATCTTCTACCGTATTCCTCTTCTAACCTCGGACGTTGTGTGGGCAACGATCTTCCGAGATGAGAACCACCAAGCACCTTCTTCTTCCTTACAAGTTTCGGCCATCAAAACTTCTCCTAGGATGAAGAGGTTCGGCCACCACCACCATGCTCCAAGGGATGCTAGAAAAGAGGCTTCTCCTTCTGCTCCTTCTTAGATCCGGCCACCAAAGCTATCTCCACCATGAGAAGGTTTCGGCCACACAAAGGAGAGGAGAGGAAAGAAAGGGCCGGCCACACCCAAGGAGAAAAGAGAGGAAAAATAGAATAGAGTCGTTAGCATTGAAGCCTCCTCTACCCCCTCTTTTATAATCCTTGATCTTGGCAAATAAGGAAAATTTAATAAAAACTTCCTTAATTCTTTTGCCATTGAAAAGGAAAATTTATTTAATTAAAATAATTTTCTCTTTTCAAATTATAATGGTCGGCCACTCTTCTCCCTAAAACAAGGAGAGTTTTAATTAAAACAAAAATTAAAACTTCCTAATTTGTTTCTAGAAATTTATAAAAATTTCTCCAATAATTTTAATCCCTTTATGATTGGTTAATAAAAGAAATTTTATAAATTAAAATCTTTCTTTAAACATGTGGATAATTTCCAAAAGGAAAGTTTTCTCTAAAATTAAAATCTCCTTTCAATCTACAAATAAGGAAAGATATTAAATCTTTTCTTAATCTTTTGTAGAAACTAATAAAAGAGAATTTTTAATTTTTAAACTTTCTTTTAAATCATGAATATAATTAAAAGGAAAGTTTTTACCAAAATTAAAATCAACCTTTTAATCTACAAATAAGGAAAGAGATTTTAACTCTTCTCTTAATCTTTTGTAGAATCTTATAAAAGGAAGGATTTAAATTTTTAAACTCTCTTTTAAATTATATTATCCACATAAGAAAAATTTTAAAATTAAAATTCCTTTTTATTTTAATAGGGACGGCCACATGAATTCACCCATGAACATACCCATGGCCGGCCCTAGCTTGGTCTCCAAGCTAGCTCGGCCGGCCCCTATAGGATGGGTAAGAAGGTGGGTATAGGTGGGTATAGTACTCTATAATTAAGAGGCTACGATAGGGACCGAGAGGAGGAATTGGTTTTGGTCTCCCGATAAAATTAAGCATCCCGTGTTCGCCCTGAACACACAACTTAATTTTATCAATAATAATTCATTCCACTAGAGAATTATTATTGAACTACCGCACCAATCCCAAATTATATTTTTGGGCTCCTTCTTATTATGAGTGTGTTAGTCTCCCTGTGTTTAAGATATCGAATGTCCACTAATTAAGTGAGTTACTGACAACTCATTTAATTAATATCTAAATCCAAGAGTAGTACCACTCAACCTTATTATCATGTCGGACTAAGTCCACCTGCAGGGTTTAACATGACAATCCTTATGAGCTTCTCTTGAGGACATTATCAACCTAGTATCTCTAGGACACAGTTTCCTTCTATAATCAACAACACACACTATAAGTGATACCATTTCCCAACTTATCGGGCTTGTTGATTCATCGAACTAAATCTCACCCATTGATAAATTAAAGAAATAAATATCAAATATATGTGCTTGTTATTATATTAGGATTAAGAGCACACACTTCCATAATAACCGAGGTCTTTGTTCCTTTATAAAGTCAGTATAAAAGAAACGACCTCAAATGGTCCTACTCAATACACTCTGAGTGTACTAGTGTAATTATATAGTCAAGATAAACTAATACCTAATTACACTACGACCTTCTAATGGTTTGTTCTTTCCATTTTGGTCGTGAGCTACTGTTTATAATTTATAAGGTACTGATAACATCATCTTCTGCATGTGACACCACATACTATGTTATCTACAATATAAATTAAATGAACAATTACAAACAAATGTAGATAATTTGACCAAATGTGATTCTTTATTCATAATAAATATTTATACCAAAAGCTAGGCTTTTAGTATACACTCTAACAATCTCCCACTTATACTAAAAGACTAAGCTGCTATATATGCTGCCATACATCTGATTCCCATGCCTTTCAAAAAGCTCTTGCCTTAAGGACCTTAGGTTATCATCTGATGAAATCTAGGCGGCAACAACTTCTCCTCGTTATACAATTTCTCGTATTGGGTAGTACTTGCGCTCTATTGTGTTTACTTGCCTTATAGACTCATGGTTTCTTCGAGTTTGTTACTGCACCATTATTATTACAATAAATTGTAATAATCTTTGGACAAACTAGAAATCATATCTAAGTCTATCTTGAGGTAATTAAGTCATTCAGCTTTTATGGCTATCTCAGAGGCTTGCCATATACTCAGCTTCTATGGTGGAGTCTAGAAAAATACCTATGCTTATCACTCTTCCATAGTTATGACTTTTCCTCCTAAAGTAAACACAAAACCCCGAGGTCGACTTATTATTGTCCCTATCCGATTGGAAGTCAAAATCCGTGTAACCCACAAGGACCAAATTAACTGCCTTGTAAGCTAGCATATAGTCTCTAGCGCCTCTAAGGTACTTTAATATATGCTTTACTGCAGTCCAATGTCCTTGTCTAGGGTTACTTTGATATCTGCTAACTATGCCCTTGGCAAAACAGATTTCTGATCTTGTGCATAGCATACATTAGGTTGTCTAACTGCCGAAGCATAAAGAACTGCCTACATGTCCTCAATCTCCTTTGATGTCATCGGAGACATCTCTTTAGATAAAGACACTCCATGCTTAAAAGGTAAGAAACCTTTTGAGGAGTTTTTCATGCTTAAAACGAGCAAGGATTTTCTGATGTATCAAGCTTGGGATAAGTAAAATATATTTTTTCTTTCGATCCCTTATTACTTTGATCTCAAAAATATATACATTCTCCCAAGTCCTTTATATCGAATTATTTGGACAACCATACCCTTACTTCTGACAACATTTTGATATTGTTTCCAACTACCAAAAATGTTATCTACGTATAGTACAAGAAATACCACCACGTTTCCATCACACCTTTTGTATACACAAGACTTATCCGTTTACTCAATAAATCCATAGGTCTGGATTACTTTGATAAACCGGATGTTCCAAGACCTTGAAGCTTTACCTCAGTCCATAGACTGATTGAGCTTGCACACAAGATGCTCTTAGCCCTTTGCAATGAACCCTTCTAGTTGCTTTATATGGATGCTTTCATCAAGACTTCCATTAAGGAATGCTGTCTTGACATCCACTTGCCAAATAGATAAAAGAATCCGGATAGAGTTAAGCATGGCTACCAGTGAAAAAGTTTCCTTTTTCATCAAGCCTTGCTTTGAAAGTTACTACCTTCCTTTCTATCCCTCTTTTCCTATTATTGACCTTTTTACACCCAAAGACTTTTACACCATTTGGTGGTTCTACAAGCTTCCAGATTTTATTAGAATACATATATTCTAATTCTATTATTCATTACTCTTTGCCAAGATGCTTGCATCTTTATCTTGGAGTACTTTATCATATGACCGGAGATCAGGTTCATGCCCTCCAGGGATCGAATCCAAAACCTCTCCCAAAACATGAACCTATTTAGGTTGCCTAACAACCCTCCCACTATGACAAGGCACTTTCTGCAATTGTGTATCATTTGTGATACGTGTTGCAGTTTTCTTGTGGTATCTCATCTTGTACAGTTGGTACTAGGTTAGACATGTCCTTTCTTATTTCTTTAAGAACAAATTTACTTATGAGCACGTGGTTCATTATATAGTCCTTTTCTAAAAATCAGTCATTGATGCTAACAATGACCTTCTGATTTTTTAAGACTATAAACCTACTTTTGTTTATCTAGGATAACTTACAAACAAGTGAACTCCTATCCAACTTATCATCGTCTTTCTATATGTGCTGGATTTCCTGAATCCGAATATGCTTCAAAATAGGTTTTCACCTATTCAGCAATTCTATGAGTAGAGAGTTCTAACTTGGAAGGTACTATGTTCACTTTCGTTTTCAGAGTTTATCCTTAAAACAAATTTGGTAATTTTCTGAATAACTCATCATCTATCTAATTATTCCATAAGAGTCCTTTACCTTCTTTCTACTACATCATTCTGTTGGGGTGTACCAGATGCAGTTAGTTGGGATTGAAATCCAACTACTGATAAGTGACTCCTAAAATCTCTCAAGAGGTACTTGCCACTACGATCTTCCATAGTGACTTTTTACTTTAACATTTCTCCGCATCAACCTTGTACTCTTTGAACTAATCAAAGTACTTAGTCTTGCGGTACATTAAGTAAATTTATTTGTATCTTGAATAGTTGTCTATAAAATAGATAAAATATTTAATACTACCTCTTGTCTGGATAGTCATAGGATCACATAAATCAGAATGAACCGTTTTCAACATATCTTTGACTCCATACCCCTCGGACTTAAAAGCTTCTTAGTTATTTTCCTTCCAAGTAAGACTCGCAGGTTGGAAAGATTTCCACTACTAATGAACCCAAAAGTTCATCAGCTACCAATGAATCCTACTTAAGTTAATATAACCTAGCTTTAGATGCCAAAGATATAATTGGTTCATTTCCGAAGGTTGCTTTCTCTTAAAGTTAGAAGATGTGTTACTAATTTCTATTTGTTGCATCGTGGGAGTTATTGGATTATAAATTTTCAACCAACATACCAAAATAGATAACTTCCCTATTTTTCTTGATAACAACTTTGTTATCAAAATAGACACAATATCTATTCTATAATAGTTTAGAAACTGAAATCAGGTTCTTTCTAAACTTAGTATGTAAAGACAATTTCTAATAATCCATATTTTATTCCTATTAGAGAATAAACCTCTCCCACTGCAACAGCTGCTATTTTTTGTAGTAATGCCCATGTGGACGGTGTTTTTATTTTCATTTAGTTGTCGGGTTTCCTGGAACCCTGCAATGAATTGCAGACATGATTAATGGCATCTGTATCTACACTCCAAGTTCTGGTAGATAACACCACTAGACATGTTTCAACTAATGAATTAAATACACCTAAATTGTTCTTAGTTCTAAGAGGACAGTCTACCTTAATGTCCAAATCCTATTTCCAATCAATTATTATTGGGACCACTAAGTCTATCCTAAAGTATATCAGCTGGGGATTGACCATCATCCTAAGAATCACAAAAATATTTGGTTAAGACCAACTCCTTAAAAATCCCCATGAATTTTGTATGCCACGTTAGTGTGGACGTATACAAATTCAAAGAGGAAATTTTATCATTTAATTTTATTATCTCGTCAACCTTACTTTATGACGAATAAAATTAATAGTTGGTCTATCTTTAATCAAATATTTGGTCAAGACTCTAAATTTAAAATAATATTGATTCCTCTAACAATACTATTTAAATTTACCAACACCTCAAACACCGTGAATTTTGTATGCCACGTTAGTGTGGACGTATACAAAATCAACATTTGTAAGAGGAGGGTTTTATCCATTAACTATCTTGTCAACGTAACTTTATGACAAATAAAATTATCTCAAACACCGTTAATTTTGTATGCCACGTTAGTGTGGACGTATACAAAATCAATCATTTGTAAGAGGGGTTTTAACCCTTTAATTTTATTATCTTGTCAACCTAGTTTTATGACAAATTAATAGTTGGTTTCATTTGGTCACACAAATAATAGCAGTGACTCCGATGGGGAGGATACTATTAGATGTGTCTAAGTGTATACCATTACTTGACACTAAGTCCATTAATAAGATTATGCCCCTTCCGTTGGGGAAGATCACACGCTCTTAATTAACTTCCTATAGTCATCCAAAAATGGAAGTCTGTTCTAGTGATCCGCAAACAAGCTCATCCGTTATGGAGGAAGGCACTCAGAGCCAACGCGCAAGCTTGTTTGCATCACTTACAAACCAGTAATGGAGACCATGGGATTTACTTAAAAATCCCTCTCCCACTTAGTTATTTATAAATGAGGAATTTTAAACTATGCTAGCCTACTAAACTTGTAAACTAACATGCACACACAGCACAATATAAAAGCAATAAATAGAAAATCTAATTTTCAACTATTATGGCTTTTATCTCTAGTTGTCCTCCGTGTGTTGTCATCCCAAGCTGCTGCCATATTTGGCCACCGCCACCGGGTCTAGCTGTCGCCTCCATCTTACTCCTAGTTCCGCTATGCCACTGGTCCTTAGAAAGTTCCACGCTTTGCAAGATTCGATCCGCGACATAAATAGAATTTTACATTTTGATCCTATATTCCATAAAAGGAATGTATATATATCTAGATCAAAAATAAAATCCTAATAAAACTAAATACAGCTCCTGCTGTATTTTAATACAATCATGCACACACATATAAATTCCCTTGACATGTCCAAGGGTCCAATCACACACATAATAATTAAAAGCCATAATAGTTGGATCCTGCATCCACAAAGTTAGCACATCCTACTATTAACCTGCCTAAATTATGTATGGCATGTGCATAATTATCCTAATACCAAATACACAGAGGCAAAACCCTAGCTCTGATACCAATTGTTAGTTGCTACTCGGAAAACCTAGAGGTTCCACTGTACAAAAATTTGTACAAAGGTCTGAACCTTTTCCTAGCTACCATGTGTTCTTTTAAATTAAATTTTGGATCACCTGCGGAACTTAACACGTTTGATCCAAAACTTAATCTATTCGTTCTTTTAGGTTTTGACTTGGGTCTCCTGCGGAACTTAACACGTTCGACCCAAATCACCTTAAGTTATTAATTCCATTAAATATTAATTTCCATAATTGGTTCCTAGTACTGACGTGGCGAGGCACATGGCCTTCTTGGATATGGGAGCAACCACCACCGACTAGACAAAACCTTTTATGGAAAGCTAATATTTAATTTCCTAAAATAACTTTAGGTTAACTGAAAAGAACAATCAAATCACAAGGGAAAGAAAAACAAAAGAACACTATATCGAAAACAAATTCGAAACTCTAGAATCGTATGCCTCTTGTATTTAGTATTATTTCCAAAAATAACTAGTATGATGCGGAAACAAAAATTACTAGTTATACCTTTTAGAAAGACCTCTTGATCTTCTACCGTATTCCTCTTCTAACCTCGGACGTTGTGTGGGCAACGATCTTCCGAGATGAGAACCACCAAGCACCTTCTTCTTCCTTACAAGTTTTGGCCATCAAAACTTCTCCTAGGATGAAGAGGTTCGGCCACCACCACCATGCTCCAAGGGATGCTAGAAAAGAGGCTTCTTTTCTCTCCTTCTTAGATCCGGCCACCAAAGCTATCTCCACCATGAGAAGGTTTCGGCCACAAAAAGCAGAGGAGAGGAAAGAAAGGGCCGGCCACACCCAAGGAGAAAAGAGAGGAAAAATAGAATAGAGTCGTTAGCATTGAAGCCTCCTCTACCCCCTCTTTTATAATCCTTGATCTTGGCAAATAAGGAAAATTTAATAAAAACTTCCTTAATTCTTTTGCCATTGAAAAGGAAAATTTATTTAATTAAAATAATTTTCTCTTTTCAAATTATAATGGCCACTCTTCTCCCCAAAACAAGGAAAGTTTTAATTAAAACAAAATTAAAACTTCCTAATTTGTTTCTAGAAATTTATAAAATTTCTCCAATAATTTTAATCCCTTCATGATTGGTTAATAAAAAGAAATTTTATAAATTAAAATCTTTCTTTTAAACATGTGGATAATTTCCAAAAAGGAAAGTTATCTCTAAAATTAAAATCTCCTTTCAATCTACAAATAAGGAAAGATATTAAATCTTTTCTTAATCTTTTATAGAAACTAATAAAAGAGAATTTTAATTTTAAACTTTCTTTAAATCATGAATATAATTAAAAGGAAAGTTTTACCAAAATTAAAATCAACCTTTTAATCTACAAATAAGGAAAGAGATTTTAACTCTTCTCTTAATCTTTTGTAGAATCTTATAAAAGGAAGGATTTAAATTTTTAAACTCTCTTTTAAATTATATTATCCACATAAGAAAAATTTTAAAATTAAAATTCCTTTTTATTTTAATAGGGACGACCACATGAATTCACCCATGAACATACCCATGGTCGGCCCTAGCTTGGTCTCCAAGCTAGCTTGGCCGGCCCCTATAGGATGGGTAAGAAGGTGGGTATAGGTGGGTATAGTACTCTATAATTAAGAGGCTACGATAGGGACCGAGAGGAGGAATTGGTTTTGGTCTCCGATAGTGTTCGCCCCGAACACACAACTTAATTTTATCAATAATAATTCATTCCACTAGAGAATTATTATTGAGCTACCGCACCAATCCCAAATTACATTTTTGGGCTCCTTCTTATTATGAGTGTGTTAGTCTCCCTGTGTTTAAGATATCGAATGTCCACTAATTAAGTGAGTTACTGACAACTCATTTAATTAATATCTAAATCCAAGAGTAGTACCACTCAACCTTATTATCATGTCGGACTAAGTCCACCTGCAGGGTTTAACATGACAATCCTTATGAGCTTCTCTTGAGGACATTATCAACCTAGTATCTCTAGGGCACAGTTTCCTTCTATAATCAACAACACACACTATAAGTGATACCATTTCCCAACTTATCGGGCTTGTTGATTCATCGAACTAAATCTCACCCATTGATAAATTAAATAAATAAATATCAAATATATGTGCTTGTTATTATATTAGGATTAAGAGCACACACTTCCATAATAACCGAGGTCTTTGTTCCTTTATAAAGTCAGTATAAATGAAACGTGTGAGATCTCGGAAAACTTAATTAATAGGGTTATTGGGAAAATAGCCTTATAGAATTTTTCCGAAATTTTTAGAAATTTTCTGGGAATTTTTCGGAGCTCGTACGACAGGTTTTGAGGGGATCAATTTCGGGTTCGGATAAAGCCGGTTTGGAATACCCGTTTAAGTGAGGAAAAGTTTTGAATTATAAATTCTTTTCCTTTTATTTCTTTCTCCCTTACAACGCCGATCCCAAACCCGAGCTTTCTCCTCTCTTCCCCGATCTCCCCTCTTCCTTCTCTGTTCTCTCTCTCGCGGACGAATCGGAGGCGACGGGAGCGGAGCTTCTCCGTTGGCGATCATCCTCGTTCGTCGGAGCTTGCTGGAGCACGGCGGAGCCTAGATCCTCTTCGGCCGAGGGGTTCTGTCCCGTGAGTTCTGCGGCTAAGCGTCAACGGCGAGGTGGCTAGGGCACGGTGAGGAGCAAGATTCGTCGCCTCCCAACCGATCGACCTCCGTTCTTCTCTCCTCGCACTACTCATAGTGCGATCCACCTCTTCACTGTCCGGATCTGGATCGAGCCGTGCCACCCGATCGCCGGCGTGGAAGGGGCGATTAGGGCTTCAAAGGTAAGCAATCGAACCTTCTTTCTCGCTGTGGTTGTGTTCTTGTTGCAATCCCTGCCCTAGATCCATCATCAGTGCTCTGCTCTGCGGATAATTGGTGCTGGATTGTTGTTACCGATACTCTATCCTTGATCCTCATCTTCTCGTGGTTGATTTAGGTTTCGGTTGATGATGATGGGATCCATTGAGTTGTTGGGCAGAGGCTTGAAGGGTTGATTGATGTCTTGGATTGCTTGATTTGAGATCAGTGATCTGCTTGTTGATTCTTCCTTCTTGATCCGAGTGATCCAGCAGTAAGGCCCTGTTCTGTGGAAGACTTCCTGGTTCCAGCAATCAACAGCAGCTCAGTTAAGGAATTTCGGCTTGATGCATTGTTGATCCAGTGAGGTTCTGTTGCTGTGAGGCTGGGATTGTGATCTTTGAGGTGTATCCAGCAGCTTTCCCTAACCGGCAGCAACACCTTTGATTGTGATCTATTGGTGATCACTTTGGATTTGAGGTAAGGAATAGGATAATTGATCTTGTTGTAGATCATGTTTCGTATTTGAATATTAGTTTGATGATCTTGTTCTAGATGGATTAGGTTAAGGGTAATTGGTTAGTTGATTGTGATTAGATATAATTGTTTGAATTAATCTAATGGGGTAATTAGGGTTAGGGTAATTAACTCTAATTAACTATTAGATTTAAATTAGGTAGATTGTGATTGATGTGATTAGGGTTTTGCCCTAATTTAGTTTTAGGGATTTTATTTAGCTATTCATTTGATTTAGCTAAATAAAATATATATATTGTTGTTTGACGCAGGACTCTGATTCGAGACGGGCGTCTCGACTTCGGATTTGGATTGACTGTACCTTCTATTTGAGGCGGGTACCCTTTGACTTATCGTTTGATAATGTCTTATGATATGTGTAGCTTATATATATTTACTAGTGGTAGATAGTAGATCATTTCTTCCCTGGTTTTAGCTAGTTGATACCTATCACATGCTTCATCTGCTAGTTGCTTTACTTCAGGATTGGATATTATATCTCTTGCCATGTGTATATATGATCATAGCGATGCATACCTATAGTGCTCTACTCTACTGGATTAGTTGCTTTACATGTGTGATACATGCTCTTGGATTCATGATACTTACATCATTGTTATATGTGATGTCTTTAGATTTATGCTGTTTATTATCCTTGTTATATATGTGTTTATCTGCTTGGCATCTACACATATGGAGGAGGATTTGTTCAGGTATGTCATATTGTAGCCGCATGCACCATATCGCATGATTGCATGCTGGGCGATTGACGACTCCATTATTGTTGAGCTCGTCGGCCGGCTACATTGACCTGCACACCACGTGACCATTGCATGGGTAGTGGCACAGCACACAGGGTGTGTAGGTTGCCCGGTGGTGCTCCGCTGGAGGCTCCACTCATGGGTAGTGTGATAGGCAGCGTGGTAGCCGCCGGGGTCCCTCCCGTCATTGTGTATCGGGAGATGAGAGCATCGCGCTCCCTCCTATAGTTGAGGTTGGAGGATAGGTGTACTCGGTGCATCCCGTCCACTCGGTCACTCTTCAGGGGTAGTGACGGCAGAGTGCACGGTGTCACAGCCCTACCCACGCGGTCTCACCATTGTGTGTGAGATTCTGACTGGCGTCAGGGGTGACCATGTCATTTGCATCATATGCACAGATTGCATTAATTATGATTGATGCATTTTGGTGATTGCATATGATTGACATGCATACAGGATACATGCTTTTGCTCTGACTATTTTTATCTCTGTATGTTGACAGTCAGTTGCCCAAGCCTCGCAGGTGAGTACAGTTTATTTCAGTTATGCATTTCTTATTATTCTTGCTATAGACTGTACTTTATGCCTATTGCTGGTTATTACAGTTTATTTCAGCTATGCATATCTGTTATTCTGTTAGGAGACTATACCGTAGGTTGTATGGTTAGAGAACTGTACTCTTGATCCCATGGTTTAGGAGACTGTACCTTAGGCTATTACTGGTGGATATATATATTGCTGTACATGTCTATTGGTTTACCTGCGGAGTTCTTTGAACTCACCCCGTTGTTACTATTTTTCAGGTTGAGGCCGTCGGGAGATATTCCAGTCGCTAGCCCCATTAGCGCGAGGATTTTCTTTGTCGGATTATATTTTGCTTTTGCATCTTATATACTTGTATTGTGGGTTGTATTGTGGACTTTATGTCGAACCTTTGGGTTTGCTGCTTTTGTTTTCCGCTGCAGATTTTCACACTACTTCGTGGATTTGTTTTCTTCGTTGTAGTGGAGTAGGATGTGTACGTATATCTTCATTGGTTTTATATTGTTCTTCCTTATTAAACTGCGTGGATTGATTATATGTTGAGCTGTGTGGAGTATTGATATAAACTGCGTGGTTTGTTTCTTATTTGTATTGTGTTGTTCCGGCCGAGTGTGGCCGATGTATAGATATATGTATACTGAGATTCATATTGTCCGCCGTACAGGGGAGATGCTGCCGAAATTTCTTCGGACAGGGACTACCTGGGGCGTGACAATTTATTTGGTATCAGAGCAGTTCTGATACTGGTTCTTACGAGTTTTGCGTGCTTATCTGGATATGTTCGGATTTGCGGATTTCTGTCGATTTTGACGAGGTTTTATTGGTTCTATTTGGGGCTAAGCAGCGACAGGATATCTCCAGACGGCAATAGGTAAATCTGGTAATTTTATAGTTTCGTACCTGTAGTGATATCTGGATAACATTTTTTTTCATATATGATACGTGTTCTAGTACTTAAACGTGGTCGCACATGTATGAGGGCGATCGATTCTCTAGAGACAGAGTCTCCAGAGAGTTCTGTTAGGGTTGAGCCTGTCCGTCAGGGATAGACTCCTCAGGGTATTGTGACCACGTTAGACTGTCAGACCCTGACGGTTCCGACTTCAGAGGTACCTACCTCGCCTGTACCGCCAGTAGTACCTACAGGGTACTCGGCACCTTCTCTAGCCGTGCCTACTGCGTACTCGGTACCACCACAGACATCTGTGCTGGTTACTACATACTCGGTACCTGCACCAGCAGTACCGGTTACATCTTACCCGGTACCGCCCATCGTACCTTTAGTCGTCCCTACTTATGCCTACTCTGTAGTTCCACTAGTGGTTCCTACCCTGTTCATGTGGCAGCACCAGTGGTACCTCTCCCAACCTATCCATCAGTACCACCCATAAGATCAACTCCAGTGATTCTACCCAGTACCGCAGCGATATCTATGGATATGGTTGTGGCACGAGCATGGATCCCAGCCTTGGCGGAGTTGGTGAAAAGCCAATTCACGCTATTTCGCGGGGAGACTGATCCGAGCGTGGCTCAATCTTGGATAGAGTCTATGGAGCGGACATTCTTTTACATGGCCTGTTCCGAGTGGGAGAAGGCTGAGCTGGCTGCTTACCACTTACAAGACGGGGCAGAGATCTGGTGGGACACACAGCGCTCGATTATAGGCGAGCAACATGTTATATATACGAGATTTAGAGAGGCATTCGAGAGTCAGTATTTTCCCCGGGCGTATCAGATGACACGTCGGCAGGATTTTCTGAGTCTTCGACAGAATAATCGCTCAGTGATGGAGTATAATGCCGAATTTAATCGGTTGGCTAGATTCTGTCCTGAGTTGGTAGCCGAGGACAGATCTCGTATGTTTCAGTTTGTCCAGGGACTGGACGGGCATCTTCAGGCGAAGATTGCCGGTCTTGGTATTTCATCATACACAGAGGCACTGGGTAGAACTCTTATGATTGAGTCTGCTCATCAGAGAGTGAATGCAGACATGAAGAAGAAGCGGACTGATCGGACTTCCGGACAGATCCAGCAGCCACAGGCTACTGGACAGCAGCAGAGCAGTCGCACTCAGACGGGTTAGGGTACTTCGGGGTCATCTGGCCGATCCCAGAAATCAGGAAAGTCTTCCTCAGGACGTTCCCGGTCTTCTCAGCAGAACCGGAAACAGTCCACTGATGACTCGCACTGCACCCGTTGTGGATCCCGAGATCACATCACCTCTGCATGTACTCTGGGACAGTCAGTTTGCTATTATTGTAAACTGCCTAGGCACGTGAGCCAAGACTGTTCGCTACAGGCTTAGCATGTAGCTTTTGAGATTTCTGTTCCGGGAGGAAAGTTTGATCAGTCTGAGACTCAGCGAGGAGGGCCGAGAGCCCAATCTTCGCATCGTCAGCAGAGGATAGCTCCTCCTGCAGCAGCTGCATATGGCATGCACGGGCAGGAGCATTCCGATGTCCTTGTGGAGAACTCCACGATATTCCGCCTTAGTGGTCTCCAGTACTATTTGTCAAGAAGAAAGATGGTACTCTGAGGTTGTGCATCGATTATAGGCAGCTGAATGCAGTGACTATCAGAAATAAGTACCCCTTGCCACGGATTGAGGATTTATTTAATCAGCTTAGAGATACATTAGTGTATTCTAAGATTGATATGCGGTCTGTATATCATCAGCTGAGAGTTAGAGATTCTGATATTCAGAAGACAACATTTCGCACAAGATACGAACTTTACGAGTTTTTGCTAATGCCATTTGGGCTTACCAATGCTCCTGCAGTGTTTATGGATCTGATGAACCGTATCTTTCTGGAGTACCAGGATCAGTTTGTGATTGTATTTATCGATGACATATTGATCTATTCGCGTTCCGAGGAGGAACATGCACACCATCTTCGTATAGTCTTGGAGACTCTGCGACGACATCATCTGTATGCGAAGTTCAGCAAGTGTGCATTTTGGCTATCCTCAGTTGGTTTTCTGGGACACGTGGTGTCCAGCCGAGGTATCTCAGTAGATTCTCAGAAGATCGAGGCCATCACCAGCTGGGAGCAGACGAAGTCAGTCCAGGAGATTCGCAGTTTCTTGGGCTTGGCTGGATATTACCGACGATTCGTTGAGGGTTTCTCCAGCACTGTTATGCCGTTGACACGTCTGACCCGGAAGGACGTGAAATTCACGTGGTCAGAGGCTTGTGAGTCCAGCTTCCAGGAGCTGAAGCGGAGATTAGTATCAGCACCAGTCTTGGTTTTACCTTCTGGTGATGACTGATTCATACTTTATACGGACGCATCTCTTCAGGGCTTGGGCGCTGTATTGATGCAGCACGGTAGGGTAGTCTCTTATGCTTCTCGTCAGTTGAAGGAGCATGAGAAGAACTACCCAGTACATGATTTAGAGCTAGCCGCTATTATCTTTGCTTTGAAGATTTGGCGACATCATCTTTATGGTATTACTTTTGAGATTCTTACTGATCATAAGAGTCTCAAATATATTTTCACCCAGAAGGAACTCAATCTCCGACAGAGGAGATGGATGGAGTTCCTGAAGGATTATGATTGTACTATTAGCTACCATCCGGGTAAAGCTAATGTGGTTGCTGATGCACTGAGCAGGAAGTCCAGAGGGACTTTAGCTTGTCACCGAGTTACAGTCACGGACTTGATTCAGGGATTCTCCGAGTTGGGCCTTGAGGAGCAGGGACGGACAGAGCAGGGTATTCTTGTTACCATGATTGCTCAGTCGTCGATCAGGATGAGGATTCGAGAGGCCCAGGCCGGAGATCAGCATTTACAGTTCATTAGCAGACAGCAGACCGAGTTTACACGAGATGCTGAGGGTATTATTTATTTCCGAGGCAGATTATGTGTACCTCAGTCTCACCCGGTCATGGAGGAGTTACTTCAGGAGGCTCATCGTTCTAGATTTGCTATCCACCCAGGTGGGACCCGTATGTATCGTGATTTGAGGCGTTCTTATTGGTGGAACGGTATGAAGAAAGACATCACAGATTTTGTAGCTAGATGTCTTGTCTGTCAGCAGGTGAAGGCCGAGCACCAGAGACCTGCTGGATTACTTCAGAGGATCCCTATTCCCGAGTGGAAGTGGGAGCACATTACTATGGACTTCGTGGTTGGTTTGCCTAGGACTCGACGAGGCCATGATGCGATTTGGGTAATCGTGGATCGATTAACCAAATCCGCACACTTTTTAGCGATCCGGAAGACTGATTCTCTGGATCGATTAGCAGAGTTATACTGTCGTGAGATTATTAGATTACATGGTGTTCCTTTGAGCATCATATCAGATAGAGACCCACGGTTCACGTCTCGATTCTGGCAGAGTCTGCAGCAGGCCTTGGGCACACAGCTTCGTTTCAGTACGGCATTCCATCCGCAGACAGATGGGCAGTCAGAGCGGACTATTCAGACATTAGAGGACTTGCTGAGGTCTTGTGTCATGGACTTCGGAGGCAGTTGGGAGGACCACCTGCCATTAGTGGAGTTCGCCTACAACAACAGCTATCATTCGGCTATCCAGATGGCACCGTTTGAGGCGCTGTATGGTAGGCCTTGCCGGACACCCACCCTCTGGGAAGAGGTTGGGGAGGCTCAGTTGGTAGGACCTCAGAGAGCTCAGCAGGATGCAGAGCTGGTTCGCACTATCAGACGGAGGATGTCAGAGGCCCAGGACCGCCAGAAGAGTTATGCTGATCAGAGACGGAGACCCCTGGAGTTCTCCATTGGTGATCACGTATTTCTTAGAGTTTCACCCACGAAAGGGGTGAAGAGATTTGGTCTCCGAGGTAAGCTAGCTCCCCGATATATTGGACCATTCCAGATCTTGGAGAGGATTGGAGCAGTAGCTTACCGTCTGGCGCTACCACCATCTCTAGCTGGCATTCATGATGTATTCCATGTATCTATGCTGAGGAGATACGTATCCGATCCGGCACATGTTCTGTCAGATATATCTGTTCCTATTCAGCCTGATGTTACTTACGAGGAGGTTCCGGTACGGATTCTGGACCATAGAGAGCGTCAGCTGCGGAACAAGACTGTCCGACTAGTTAAAGTCGGATGGCAGCATCATTCTGATGAGGAGGCTACATGGGAGCTCGAGGATACGATCCGAGCTCGATACCCTCATCTGTTTACTTGAGGTATGTGGGTTAGAGTTCCTTTCAGCATTTATACTGTTGGTTATATTCTAGTGTTTGCCGTTGGTTATAGCGAAATTTGGGGACCAAATTTTTATTAGTAGGGGAGGATGTGAGATCTCGGAAAACTTAATTAATAGGGTTATTGGGAAAATAGCCTTATAGAATTTTTCCGAAATTTTTAGAAATTTTCTGGGAATTTTTCGGAGCTCGTACGACAGGTTTTGAGGGGATCAATTTCGGGTTCGGATAAAGCCGGTTTGGAATACCCGTTTAAGTGAGGAAAAGTTTTGAATTATAAATTCTTTTCCTTTTATTTCTTTCTCCCTTACAACGCCGATCCCAAACCCGAGCTTTCTCCTCTCTTCCCCGATCTCCCCTCTTCCTTCTCTGTTCTCTCTCTCGCGGACGAATCGGAGGCGACAGGAGCGGAGCTTCTCCGTTGGCGATCATCCTCGTTCGTCGGAGCTTGCTGGAGCACGGCGGAGCCTAGATCCTCTTCGGCCGAGGGGTTCTGTCCCGTGAGTTCTGCGGCTAAGCGTCAACGGCGAGGTGGCTAGGGCACGGTGAGGAGCAAGATTCATCGCCTCCCAACCGATCGACCTCCGTTCTTCTCTCCTCGCACTACTCATAGTGCGATCCACCTCTTCACTGTCCGGATCTGGATCGAGCCGTGCCACCCGATCGCCGGCGTGGAAGGGGCGATTAGGGCTTCAAAGGTAAGCAATCGAACCTTCATTCTCGCTGTGGTTGTGTTCTTGTTGCAATCCCTGCCCTAGATCCATCATCAGTGCTCTGCTCTGCGGATAATTGGTGCTGGATTGTTGTTACCGATACTCTATCCTTGATCCTCATCTTCTCGTGGTTGATTTAGGTTTCGGTTGATGGTGATGGGATCCATTGAGTTGTTGGGCAGAGGCTTGAAGGGTTGATTGATGTCTTGGATTGCTTGATTTGAGATCAGTGATCTGCTTGTTGATTCTTCCTTCTTGATCCGAGTGATCCAGCAGTAAGGCCCTGTTCTTTGGAAGACTTCCTGGTTCCAGCAATCAACAGCAGCTCAGTTAAGGAATTTTGGCTTGATGCACTGTTGATCCAGTGAGGTTCTGTTGCTGTGAGGCTGGGATTGTGATCTTTGAGGTGTATCCAGCAGCTTTCCCTAACCGGCAGCAACACCTTTGATTGTGATCTATTGGTGATCACTTTGGATTTGAGGTAAGGAATAGGATAATTGATCTTGTTGTAGATCATGTTTCGTATTTGAATATTAGTTTGATGATCTTGTTCTAGATGGATTAGGTTAAGGGTAATTGGTTAGTTGATTGTGATTAGATATAATTGTTTGAATTAATCTAATGGGGTAATTAGGGTTAGGGTAATTAACTCTAATTAACTATTAGATTTAAATTAGGTAGATTGTGATTGATGTGATTAGGGTTTTGCCCTAATTTAGTTTTAGGGATTTTATTTAGCTATTCATTTGATTTAGCTAAATAAAATATATATATTGTTGTTTGACGCAGGACTCTGATTCGAGACGGGCGTCTCGACTTCGGATTTGGATTGACTGTACCTTCTATTTGAGGCGGGTACCCTTTGACTTATCTTTTGATAATGTCTTATGATATGTTTAGCTTATATATATTTACTAGTGGTAGATAGTAGATCATTTCTTCCCTGGTTTTAGCTAGTTGATACCTATCACATGCTTCATCTGCTAGTTGCTTTACTTCAGGATTGGATATTATATCTCTTGCCATGTGTATATATGATCATAGCGATGCATACCTATAGTGCTCTACTCTACTGGATTAGTTGCTTTACATGTGTGATACATGCTCTTGGATTCATGATACTTACATCATTGTTATATGTGATGTCTTTAGATTTATGCTGTTTATTATCCTTGTTATATATGTGTTTATCTGCTTGACATCTACACATATGGAGGAGGATTTGTTCAGGTATGTCATATTGTAGCCGCATGCACCATATCGCATGATTGCATGCTGGGCGATTGACGACTCCATTATTGTTGAGCTCGTCGGCCGGCTACATTGACCTGCACACCACGTGACCATTGCATGGGTAGTGGCACAGCACACAGGGTGTGTAGGTTGCCCGGTGGTGCTCCGCTGGAGGCTCCACTCATGGGTAGTGTGATAGGCAGCGTGGTAGCGCACCGGGGTCCCTCCCCGTCATTGCGTACCGGGAGATGAGAGCATCGCGCTCCCTCCTATAGTTGAGGTTGGAGGATAGGTGTACTCCGGTGCATCCCGTCCACTCAGTCACTCTTCAGGGGTAGTGACGGCAGAGTGCACGGTGTCACAGCCCTACCCACGCGGTCTCACCATTGTGTGTGAGATTCTGACTGGCGTCAGGGGTGACCATGTCATTTGCATCATATGCACAGATTGCATTAATTATGATTGATGCATTTTGGTGATTGCATATGATTGACATGCATACAGGTTATATGCTTTTGCTCTGACTATCTTTATCTGTGTATGTTTACAGTCAGTTGCACAAGCCTCGCAGGTGAGTACAGTTTATTTCAGTTATGCATTTTCTTATTATTCTTGCTATAGACTGTACTTTATGCCTATTGCTGGTTACTACAGTTTATTTCGGCTATGCATATCTGTTATTCTGTTAGGAGACTATACCGTAGGTTGTATGGTTAGAGAACTGTACTCTTGATCCCATGGTTTAGGAGACTGTACCTTAGGCTATTACTGGTGGATATATATTGCTGTACATGTCTATTGGTTTACCTGCTGAGTTCTTGAACTCACCCCGTTGTTACTATTTTTCAGGTTGAGGCCGTCGGGAGATATTCCAGTCGCTAGCCCCATTATCGCGAGGATTTTCTTTGTCGGATTATATTTTGCTTTTGCATCTTATATACTTGTATTGTGGACTTTATGTCGAACCTTTGGGTTTGCTGCTTTTGTTTTCCGCTGCAGATTTTCACACTACTTCGTGGATTTGTTTTCTTCGTTGTAGTGGAGTAGGATGTGTACGTATATCTTCATTGGTTTTATATCGTTCTTCCTTATTAAACTGCGTGGATTGATTATATGTTGAGCTGTGTGGAGTATTGATATAAACTGCGTGGTTTGTTTCTTATTTGTATTGTGTTGTTCCGGTCGAGTGTGGCCGAGGTATAGATATATGTATACTGAGATTCATATTGTCCGCCGTACAGGGGAGATGCTGCCGAAATTTCTTCGGACAGGGACTACCTGGGGCGTGACAAAACGACCTCAAATGGTCCTACTCAATACACTCTGAGTGTACTAGTGTAATTATATAGTCAAGATAAACTAATACCTAATTACACTACGACCTTCTAATGGTTTGTTCTTTCCATTTTGGTCGTGAGCTACTGTTTATAATTTATAAGGTACTGATAACATCATCTTCTGCATGTGACACCACATACTATGTTATCTACAATATAAATTAAATGAACAATTACAAACAAATGTAGACAATTTGACCAAATGTGATTCTTTATTCATAATAAATATTTATACCAAAAGCTAGGCTTTTAGTATACACTCTAACACTTTCCAATGTCCAGACTGCTTGCAGATGAAGCACTTGCCCTTTGGCTTCTTCACTCCAGCTTTAGGTCAAGTACCTAGAGATCTATTCACCTTCTTTGCTGAGCCAGCCTATTTCTTCTTCTTCTTGCCTTTCGATTTAGAAGTAGAAATATTTTCAGCAAAGTAAATCTGAGAACTATGATGAAATTAACCTTCTGCTGCCTGAAGTTCTGTCAGAAGTTCCACCAATGTATTAGCCCTTTTCTCATGTTATAGTTCAGGCGGAACTACTCAAAACTTTTGGGTAGCGTTTGGAGAATAATATCGATATGAGTTCCCCCATCGATTTCAGCTCCAAGAATCTGTATTTCGTTCAAATAAGCCATCATCTTTAGAATATGATCCCTTATGGGTGTCCCCTCTGACATGGTGGCTGTCATTAATTTTCTCATTGCCTCTTGCCTAGCAGCTCGATTCTGGTGTCCGAAGAATTCCTTGAGATTGTTCATCATGTCATAGGCAGTTGTCAAGTCATGATGTTGCAGTACATTTAACATTGAAGCCAAAATGTAACATTGCGTCATCTCACCTGCCTTGACTCATTTCCTATGATGCTCAATCTCCTCTTCACTAGAATCACCGTTAAGCACATTAGGGCAGACCTCTAACTGTACAAACTTATAGCCTTCAGTAGTTAGGACAATATCCAGTTTCTTTTCCAATCTATATAGTTGGGATCAGTAAGTTTGTTTTCTTTCAGTATAATAGCCAGTGGGTTGAAAGTCATCATAAGAATCACAAAATAAGTGTTGGTCAAGACTCTAAATTTAGAATAATATTGATTCCTCAAACAATACTATTTAAATTTACCAACACCTCAAAACACCGTGAATTTTGCATGCCACGTTAGTGTGGACGTATACAAATTCAAGATTTCTAAGAGGAGGGTTTATCCATTAATTTTATTATTTTGTCATCCTAACTTTATGGCAAATAAAATTAATAGTTGGTATTCCTTTGGTCACACAAATAATATTTGTGACTCCGTTGGGGAGAATACTATTAAATGTGCCTAAGTGTATACCATTACTTGATACTTAGTCCATTAAATAGGATTGTGCCCCTTCAGTTGGAGAAGATCACACACTCCTAAATAATTTCCTATAACCATCCATAAAGGAAGTTTGATCTAGTGATCCGCAAACAAACTCATCCGTTGTGGAGGGAGGCACTCAGAGCCAACATGCAGGTTTGTTGCATCACTTACAAACCAGTAATGGAGACCGTGGAATTTATTTACTAATCCCTCTCCCACTTAGTTATTTAAGGTGAGGAGTTTTAACATGCACACACATCATAGCAAATAAAGAAATAAATATAGAAAAATAATTTTCCAACTATTATGACCTTTTCCATCACTGTCCTCCGTGTGCTGTCAACCCTAGTTGCTGCCATCTTTAGCCACCGCAATCAGGTCTAGTCACCGCATCTATCTTGCTTCTTTTTACACTACACCTCTGGTCCATAAATAGTACCACGCCTCGCAAGAATACGATCCATGATAAAAATAGAATTTTACATTTATTGATCCTATATTCCACGAAGGAATATACATGTAATCTAGATCGAAACAAAAATATAAAATCCTAAAACTAATAGATCTTTTTTTGTATTTAATACATACAATCATGCACATATATAAAATACCCTTGACATGTCCAAGGGTCCAATCACACATAATCTCTATAAGCCATAATAGTTGGAGCCTGCAACCACAGAGTTAGCATATCCTACTATTATCCTGCCTAAATTATGTATGACATGTGCATAATTAAACTAAAAACTAAACACACAGAGGCAAATCCTAGCTCTGATACTAATTGTTGGTTGCTACTCAGAATATCTCTGTGGTAGTGCAATAATTTTGTATAAGTCTTGAACCTTTCCTAACAACCTATTGTGTTCTTTAGGAATTAAATTAGGAATCACAAACAGAATTTAACATTATTGATTCCAAATTCAATTCCTCCGCTCGGTCCCTGTCGTAGTCTCATATTTATAAAGTTTTATACCCACCTAAACCCACCTTCTTACCCATCCATAGGTAGCTGGCCAAGCCAAGCTTGGAGCCCAAGCAAGGGCTGACCAAGATAACCCTTGGATGGATCAAGTGGTGGTCGGCTCTAGCTTGGAGCCCAAGCTTAGGTGGCCGACCACAATAAAAATAAAAAAGATTTTATTTTAAAATCTTTCCTAATGTGGAAGACATGATTTTAAAAATGAGTTTTAAAATTAAATTTTACCTTTTATAGTTTCTACAAAGGATTAAGAGAAAGATTTGATATCTTTCTTTGTAGATTGAAAGGAAGATTTTAATTTTGGAGAAAACTTTCCTTATTGTAATCATCCACATGTTTTAATAGAGAGATTTTAATTTATAAAAGTTTCCTTTTATAATTAACCATGAAGGGAATTTTTAAAAGAGAAATTTTTATTTTAAAAAAATTTCTAGAAATAAATTAGGAAGTTTTAATTTTGTGTTTAAAACGTTTCTTGTTTGGAGGATTTGAGGTGGCCGGTCATTAATAGAAGAAAAGGAAATTTTTTTATTAATTAAATTTTCTTTTAAATGGCAAGGAAAATAAGGCAGTTTTTATTAAAATTTTCCTTATTTTTCAAGACCAAGAATATAAAAGAGAGGGTAGAGGTTCCTCACCTCACAACAACATATCTTCTATTATTCCTCTCTTCTCTTCCTTGGTGGTGGCCGACCCTCATCCCTTCTCCTTCTCCTATTCTTCTTCCTTGTGTGGCCGGTGGCATCTTCATCTCAAGGAGCTTGGTTGGTGGCCGGATATTGCTAGAGGAAGAAGGAGAGATAGGAGGGTTTGTTTCTTAGCTTTCCTTGGAGCTTGGTTGGTGGTCGAAAGTTCTTCATCTCTTGAAGATTGTTGGTGGCCGAAACTTGCTTGGAGAAGAAGGAAGCTTGGGTGGATTCTCATCTCGGTAGATCGTAGCCCACACGACGTCCGAGATAAGAAGAGGAATACGACAGAAGATCGTGAGGTCTATAAGCTATAAAAGGTATAACTAGTTGTTAGTTTCCGCATCATAACTAGTTCATCTTTTTGTTTAGATCTTGAAATACCAAACACAAGTGGCTAACATTTCTAGGTTTCAGATTTATGATTTGAATTTGTGTTTCTTTTGTTTTTCGATCTTGTAATTCGATTGTTCTTATTGGTTAAACTTAGGGTTACTATAAGGATATTAAATATTGAATTTCATTGAAAGGCTTTGTCTAGGAAGTGGTGGATGCTTCCATAACCAAGAAGGCCTAGTTCCTCACCATGTTTAATCTGAAAGTCGATCTCTGAAATAAATATTTAATCAAATTTGTAACATAGGTGGATTTGGATTAAGAATGTTAAGCATCGTTTGCGATCCAAGTCTAAACCTCTAAGAATAGATAAATTGAATTAGGAATCAATAATGTTAGGTTCTATTTGCGATTCCTAATTTAATTTCTAAAGAACACAATAGGTTGTTAGGAAAGGTTCAGAACTTGTACAAAATTTTTATATAGGGGAACCGGTACGATATTCTGAGTAGCAACTAGCATTGTCCTCCTCCGGAGCAAGGAGACTCTCCGAAGACATCGACAATGCGTAGCTAAGAATCTCTTCTCCTCTTCTTTTGTATTTGTGTTGTAAGAATGTTATTATTCATGTCTTTGGTTTGTTCTTCCTTCTCTATGGAGTAGATTCCAGATCTAGGATGTAGAAAGTAATTATGATGTGTTGTGGATGTATGAACTCTATATTTGGACATTTTCATATGTAATGAAGTGTTTATGTCATGTTCCATGTGTTTTGTGCCTTCTACATGTTTGACAAAATGTATGAATGGTGTAAACATGTAGATGTGTGGGATTTGTCTCTATATTGCCCGGGGGGGGTCCTTTATGATAGAGATACTCATTCAACTAGACATATTATGCCCTTAGTGACAGAGGACATCAAAAACTTACCCACTTTCTAGAGTTAAAAGATCTTAACATAGGGACTAATCTTTGTTAGGGCATTCTAATTGGAGTGGATACTCCGGTTCTACCATTAGGAAGTACATTAGATAACTCTAGGAATGTATTGTTGGTGCAGTTAGCACTGACGGTCTAACTCAGGTTTTGATGAATGAAAAAGTAGGTTAAGTTAGGTTTGTTGTGATCTAACACTTTGATTGAGTGTGCAGGAGAAGTCCAGATAGGTCGACGGGCTGACCGAATATTTGGCATGAAGCCCAGCTAGGTCGAGGGACCGACTGGATAGCTGGCACGAAGCCCAGCTAGGTCGACGGGCCGACCGGATAGCTGGCACGAAGCCTAGCTAGGTTAACGGGTTGACCAGATAGCTGGCACAAAGTCCAGATAGGTTAATGGGCTGACCAGATGTCTGGCAGGTAAGTTAAGGTATGTCACTAGAGGGGAGTGACTTGGTGAGGACGTATTCCCAGTCAGAAAATTTAGGTGTCGATCCAACTTAGAACCATTTCGGGAATCTAAGTTGAAATTGTGACTAGATTCTGGTCTCAATGAGACAGAATCTAATTACTACTTTGCTTGAATATAATTGTGCTAACACATTATTTTGCAGGGTAGTATAAATTGTATTTTGCCTCAGACTAACATTTTCTTATAGGAAAATGATTTTTCAAAAAATGGTGGTCCGAGCATCCGAAAGGGATCCGAGCGTGCTCGGAAGGCAAAACTTATCCTCGTCGCAACATGGAACGCGCTGATTGGCTGGGCCAATGTCACGGTCCAGGTGCCCAGAGCACTCCTATAAAAATATCCTTCCTCCAGAGCTACGAATAACAACTTCTTTCGATGACTGCTCTGATATGCTCTGCTCCTGTGACGCTACGAAGTTTCTCTGACAACTTGCTGCTTAAGTTCTTTTTAATTGTTGTTGGTATTTCTTTTAAAGAGTTCTTGTACTTATCTTTGTAATTCTTTTTGCGAACTGCTAGTGAATTGCCCAACGAAAGCACTCGACGAGTGCGGGCCTTGGAGTAGGAGTCGATAAGGGCTCTAAACCAAGTAAAACTAGTTTGTGTTAGCATTATTTCTTTTGTATTTCCACTGCGTACTCGACTTGATTTTCTTATGAATTTTTCGATTGCTATTCACCCCCCTAGCGAACTCTACGATCCAACAAGTGGTATCGGAGCAGGTACTGCTCTGATTTGGTGCAACCACCAATCAGGTATAGGGGGTGAAGTTTTTTTTTTCTATTTTCATTTGTTATATAATCCAAACTGGTATCATTACCTTTTTTAAAATATTTTATTCTATAGCAAATCTACCTGAAGACAGACTTCGATCAGTGGTTCAGTATCACCATAAGCTACAAAGTTCTAGTTGACAACTCCGGAAATCCATTGGACCCATAACAGTGGAATATGGACATGAAGAAGAAATCCTAGATAGACTTTAAGGCCCTCAACACACTATAGTGTGGGCTAACGAAGGAGGAGTTGAACCGAGTAGGCCTACACGAAAATGCGAAGGAACAGTGGAACAAGCTCATCGAACTACATGAGGGAACCAACGATGCTAAGGTAACTAAACGTGATATTTTTTTAAATAAATTATTTAATATAAAAATATAGGAAGGAGAATGGCGAGTCAACTTTACATGAGGATCAAAGACATCCTCAACGGGCTTCACACGATTGAGCACCAAATGGAGAACCATGATTTAATAAGGTACGCCATAAACGCATTTCCTCGAAATGTATTGTGGGCATCCATCATGGATGCTATCACGCCCCCAAAGGAGTCCCTATCGAAAAATTTCGACAGCATCTCCTATTGGTTGGTCCTAGGAAGATCGTACCGGTTCCACTATATAAAAATTTTGTACAAATGTCGAACCTTTCCTAACAACCTATTGTGTTCTTTAGAAATTAAATTCAGAATCACAAACAGAACTTAACATTATTGATTCCAAATTTAACTTATCTGCTCTTAGTAGTTTAGACTTGGATCGCAAACGATACTTAACATTATTGATCCAAATCCACCTATGTTAAAAATTCTATTAAATATTAATTTCGAAAATTGGCTCCCAGGTCAAACATGGCGAGACACATGATCTTCTTGGGTATGAGAGCATCCACCACTGCCTCGACAAAGCCTCTTAACGAAATTTAATATTTAATTTCCTAAAATAACATTAGATTTAACCAAAAAGAACAATCGAATCACAAAATTGGAAAAATAAAAAAACACAACTTCGAATTACAAATTCGAAAATCTAGAATCATATGCCTCTTATGTTTGGAATTCATACAAAGAAAACTAGTATGATGCGGAAAATAATTACTAGTTATACCTTTCTTTGTATGCAACGACCTCTTGATCTTCTAACGTATTCCTCTTCATATCTCGGATGTTGTGTGGGCAACGATCTACCGAGATGAGAACCACCCAATCCCTTCTTCTTCCTCACCAAGTTTCGGCCACCAAGACTCCTCCAAGGATGTAGAGGTTCGGCCACCACCATCAAGCTCCAAGGGATGCAAGAAACAAAACCTCCTTTCTCTCCTTCTTCTCCTAGCTAGAACCAGCCACCAACAAGAGCTCTAAGTGAGGGATGAAACCGGCCACTAAAGAAGAAGAGAAGAGGAGAAGAAGAAGCTTTAGGGCCGGCCACCACCAAGGAAGAGAGGGAGGAAAATAGAATAGAGTTTTCTCTCATGAAGTCACCCCTACCCCTCTTTTATATTCCTTGGTCTTAGCAAATAAGGAAAATTTAAATAAAACCTTTCTTAATTTCTTTGCCATGAAAAGGAAAATTTAATTGATTAAAAACAATTTCCTTTTTATGAATATCATGGTCGGCCACCTACAAGCTCTAAACAAGGAAAGTTTTAATAACACAATAATTAAAACTTCCTAATTTGTTTCCGAAAATTTATAAAAAATTTCTCTAACAATTTTTCCCTTCATGGTTGGTTATAAAAGGAAATTTTATAAATTAAAATCTTTCTTTTAAGCATGTGGATGATTTCCAAAAAGGAAAGTTTTCTCTAAAATTAAAATCTACCTTTCAATCTATAAATAAGGAAAGATATCAAATTTTTTCTTAATCTTTTGTAGAAACTTATAAAAGGAAATATTTAATTTTAAAACTCTCTTTTTAAATCATGAACATGGTTAATAAAAAGAAAGTTTTATCAAAATTAAAATCTTCCTTTCAATCTACAAATAAGGAAAGATACCAAATCTTTTCTTAATCTTTTGTAGAAAGCTATAAAAGGAAAGATTTAAATTTTAAACTCTCTTTTAAAATCATGGAATCCACATAAGAAAAATTTAAAATAAAAATCCTTTTAATTTACTTAGGGCCTGCCACACCATGCTTGGGCTCCAAGCATTGGCCGACCCCTAACTTGACTCATCCTTTCTTCTTTGGCCGGCCCAAGCTTGGGTTCCAAGCTTGCTTGGCCAGCCCCATTAAGATGGGTAAGAAAGTGGGTAAGGGTGGGTATAATACTTTATAAATAAGAGGCTACGATAGGGACCGAGAAAAGGAATTGATTTTGGTCTCCCGATGAAATTAAGCTTCCCGTGTTCGCCCCGAACATCCAACTTAATTTCATCAATAATAATTCATACTACTAAAGAATTATTATTGAATTACCGCACCAATCCCAAATTACATTTTGGGCTCCTTATTATTATGAGTGTGTTAGTCTCCCTGTGTTTAAGATGTCGAATGTCCACTAATTAATTGAGTTACTGACAACTCATTTTAATTAATGTCTTAGTCCAAGAGAAGTACCACTCAACCTTATCGTCATGTCGGACTAAGTCCACCTGCAGGGTTTAACATGACAATCCTTATGAGCTCCTCTTGGGGACATTATCAACCTAGATTACTAGGACACAGTTTCTTTCTATAATCAACAACACACACTATAAGTAATATCATTTCCCAACTTATTGGGTCTATTGATTTATCGAGCTAAATCTCAACCTTTGAGAAGTCAAAGAAATAAATACTAAATATATGTGCTTGTTATTATATTAAGATTAAGAGCACACACTTCCATAATAACTAAGGTCTTATTCTTTTATTAAGTCAGTATAAAAAGAACTTACCTTAAATGATCCTCACGTTCGGTTGACCGATCAGATGATCTCCTCCTCATCTGATCCGCTCGATCCGCTCGCTCCGCTTCGATCTAGTCAACTCTTATCTCCGATTTGGTTGACCAATAACTAGGTTTAGTCGATCAATCCCCTGGTCGAGCATGGTCCACTCATTGAAAATATGACCTGCTGCTTGGGGGTTCGGTCGACCGATCCAAACGTTCGGTCGATCGATCCCAGTCAGTTCTACCCCTACATAAAATGTTAGTCTCCTCCAAAATAGAGTTAGAACATAATAGATAATATATTAGAAAAATAAGTTTGATAGTCGTAAGACTATCCGGTTCTGACTTCGAATTTTCGATCGAAAACCCTAGGTTGAACCGACGCCTACTGTTCCCTCCGCGGGGAATGTGTCATCACTTACTCCACTCTGGAGAGCATACCTGATACCAATCCGATCCTGCAGACCGACTGGACTTTTTTCCTAGGGTTACCACCCCCTAGGACCTAGGGTTACCACCCTCTAGGCACCTAGGGTTACCTCCCCTAGGACCTAAGGTTACTTCCCCTTATGATTTCCACCACCCAGGGTTACCACTGTTGGTTGCTACTCGAAATACCATCCTAGTTCCCCTGTACAAAAATTTGTACAAGTATAGAACTATCCTAGCTACCCATGTGTTCTACTAAAGTTAAATTTGGATTACAAGCGATGCTTAACATTATTAATCCAAATTTTTCCTTTAGAAGTTAAACTCGAATTGGGAACGAAACTTAACATTTTTACTTCAAGTTCAATCGATGTGATCTTCCTAAGTTAAACCATATTACAGAAGTTAATCAAATATCTATTTCCAGGATCGGCTTCTAGGTCTAACGTGGCGAGGCACTAGGCCTTCTTGGGTATGGGATCATCCACCACTGTCTAGACAAAGCCTTTCAAAGAAATCAGATATTTAAACTTCTCACGGTAAACAAGGTTTAACAATAGAGACCTCAATAGAAACACATTATCGAAATATGAAATCGAAAAGAAAATCGATAACAAAAATGATAATTAAAATCGATAACCTCTTGTGTTTGGTTTTACAAGATCTATACAAAAAGAATGCACTAGTTATGATGCAGAAACTTATAACTAGTTATACCTCTTGTAACTTATAGACCTCTTGATCTTCTATTGTATTCCTTTTCTTATCTCGGGCATCGTGTGGGTGGCGATCTACCAAGATGAGAATCCACCCAAGCCTTCTTCTTCCTTCCAAGTTTCGGCCACCAACTTTCTCCAAGGGATGATGAAGTTCGGCCACCAACCAAGCTCCAAGGGATGCTAGGAAACAATGCCTCCTTCTTCTTCTTCTTCTTCTCCAAGCATGAACCAGCCACCAATCTAACCTTCAAGTCTGGATGCCGCTGGCTACAAAGATGGAGAGGAGAGGAAGAGCAAAGGGCCAACCACCACCAAGGAAGAGAAGAGAGGAATAAAAGATGCGTTGTAAGGTGAGACACCTCTACTCTCTCTTTTATATTCCCTGGTCTTGGCAAATAAGGAAAGTTTTAAAACATAATTAAAATTTCTTTATTTTCCTTGCCAATGTCTAAGAAGGAAAATTTAATTAAAACTTCCTTATAAACCTTTAATGGCCGACCCCTACCTTGTCCTCCAAACAAGGAAAGTTTTAAACAAAAAAATAAAACTTCCTTAATTGTTTCCAGTAAGAAATTTTAATAAAATTTCTCTTTTAAAATTTCCTTCATGGTTGATTATAAAAGGAAACTTTTATAAATTAAAATCTCTCTTTTAAAACATGTGAATGATTACAATTAAGGAAAGTTTACTCCAAAATTTAAATCTTCCCTTTAACTACAAATAAGGAAAGATATCAAACCTTTCTCTTAATCCTTTGTATAAAGCTATAAAAGGAAAGATTTAAAATTTCAAAAACCCTCTTTTAAAACCATGGCTTTCACATAAGGAAAGATTTAAAATTTAAAACTCCTTTTAATATTTATGTGGCCGGCCACCCTTGCTTGGGCTCCAAGCTAGGGTCGGCCACAACTTGAACCCATCTAACCTTGATTTGGCCGGCCCTAGCTTGGGCTCCAAGCTTGGCTTGGCCGGTCACCGTAAGGTGGGTAAGAAGTTGGGTTTGGGTAGATATAAGACTTTATAAATAAGAGCCTATAATAGGGACTAAGAGGAGGAATTGATTTTGGTCTCCCGATGAGCTTGAGCTTCCCGTGTTCGCCCCGAATACACAACTCAAGTTCATCAATAATATATCATTCCACTAAAGAGTTATTATTGCACTACAGCACCAATCCCATATTACTATATGGGCTCCTTATCATGAGTGTATTAGTCTCCCTGTGTTTAAGATATTGAATGCCCACTAATTAAATGAGTTACTGATAACTCACTTAATTAATATCTAACTCCAAGAGTAGTACCACTCAACCTTATCGTCATGTCGGACTAAGTCCACCTACAGGGTTTACATTGTTGGGACCGAAATGTAGCTAGAGGGGGGGGTGAATAGCTCATCGCGTGCTCGTGGTTGGAGTTTCTTGTTTCTTTAAAGATGTGCAGCGAAAATATACAAGAAACAACACACACAACGCTAACTAGTAGATTTACTTGGTATCCACCTCCAAAGGAGGTGACTAGTCCAAGGATCCACGCACACCCACACACCTCCACTAATAAACACTCCTTTTCGGTAACTACCAAAGGCGGAGAAGCCCTACAAGACTCTCACTCCAAAAAGAAAGGAAAGGGAACAAAAATATAAGCACAGCTTACAATGAATACAAGAAACCCTAACCCTACCTTTCTTCTTCTTACTTTTGATCCACCTCTTGACTTGGAAGAGCCTCCAAGAACCTTCAAGAACTGGCGATCTGGAGCTTAGAGAGAGTTGTGGAGTTGCTATCAAGGATCTGAGATGAACCGTGTAAGAGCTCGGAAGATCTGCTGAAGGAATCGAACGCCTGCAGCTAAATACGACGCCAACGGTCGGATCCCGATCGATTGGATTGCTCCCAATTGATCGGGGAGGCTTTGGATCGATCGACTGATCGATCCATAGCGCCTCTGTGCTCTGAGAATTTTCCTGGATCGATCGGCCGATCGATCCATGGCTTATCGCGACAAATCGCAGATTCCTAATCGATCCACTGATCGATTGGGACCTCTGGATCGATCAGTTGATCGATCCAGCAGGCTTCTGTACGCTCGTAACTGCCTCCCAATCGATCCACTGATCGATTGGGACGAAGGCTTCTAGCGGGGACTCCCCAATTGATCGGCCGATCGATTGGGCTCCAGCTAATCGATCGGCTGATCGATCCAGCTGCTGGTTTTTGCCCAAAACCAAGTCCAAAGCCCCCTAAACCAACATCCAGTCAACCATGACTTGTTGGTACATAAAACCTAGCATCCGGTCAACCTTGATCAGCTAGGACTCTCTGACCAAGTGTCTGATCAATCCCTTTGACCCACTTAGACTTTTCTCCTCTTGCCAAGTATCCGGTCAATCCCTTTGACCTAATTGGACGTTTCTTCCTCGTGCCAAGTATCCGGTCAATCCCTTTGACCTACTTGGACTTTCACTAGATGTCGGGTCAACCTTGACCCATCTGGATTTCCCCGTGCCTGGCTTCACTCACCAGGACTTCCCTTCTGCCTAGCTTCACTCACTAGGACTTCTCTTCTGCCTGGCTTCACTCACCAGGTCTTTCACCTAGCTTCACTCACTAGGATTTTCACCTAGCTTCACTCACCAGGTCTTTCCTCTCCTTGGCTTCACTCACCAGGACTTTCACCTAGCTTCACTCACTAGGATTTCCTCATTGCCTAGCTTCACTCACTAGGTCTTTCCTTCTTCCTTGCTTCACTCACCAGGTCTTTCACCTAGCTTCACTCACTAGGATTTTCACAGGGCTTCATTCACCAGGATTTTCTTCTGCCTAGCTTCACCCACCAGGACTTCCTTTGCCTAACCTCCAAGTTAGGACTTTCACCTGGCTTCACTCATCAGGATTTTCCAGTCAAGTATCCAGTCAATCTTGACCTACTTAACTCTCCTTCACACATGAACAATTGCACCTGCAATCTTCATGTATTGACTACATGTATTGTCAACATGTATTGTCAAACCATCAAAACATAAACATTAAGACTCGAGCTTGACCCAATTCAAGCTCAGTCAAACTAGGTCAACCTTGACTTGGGAATATTGCACCAACAATCTCCCCCTTTTTGATGTTTGACAATACCTTCTTTAAGTTAGGCTAATGCCATAGCCTAAACCTCCTTCATGCCAATAGGTAATGAAGGCATAAGTTAAACCCTTCATTCTTCTCCTAAGAGGGCAAACTCCCTCTAGGTAATGAAGTTCTAACTTAAACCCTACATTCTCCCCCTATTGGCACACATCACAAACATTCCCCATATTTGGGCACACATCAAAACAAACTCTCCCCCTGAAGAGTTACTCAACATTGTTCACAACTTCACTCGTTGTGATCAACCCGATAATGAAAGTCCCATACCTTTCATTTTTCCTGAACCCTACATTCTCCCCCAATGTAGTCAAATGCCCATCCTTGAGCATTTTTAACTTAAAAAATGAAGATATCCACTCTCCATTGTAAACAAATGCTCAACCTTGAGCATTTTCATGATAGAAGGTTAACCACCTTCCAAGATGTATGAAAAATAATTTTCATGTCCTTAAAGAGTAACTCCCCCTAAAGACATGGTCGTGAACTTCTATCATTGCACCAACAATGACTTGAAATCCCCAAAACTTTAGGAAATCCAAATTTAGAAGTTTGAGGTTCAATAATTCAATATTGAAACCAAACCTCAACCTAAACTTCTACTTAGTCTCCCTTAACCAATTCATCCTTGTTTTCAACATGAAAACACCCTTTTTATGTATACAAATATATTTTGAGGGGTTAGAAATAGTTTCCTAGACTAAACATGGTCCAAAATGCTGAAATCAGACTTTACCAGCCAAAATCAACATTTCCAATAGATTGGAGTTGGGTTCCAATCGATTGAACCCTGCTGAATCGATTCACTGATCGATTCAGACTGCGTGGATCGATCAACTGATCAATCCAGCGATCTTCTGCTCGCGGGAAACTTGCTCTCAATCAATCGCCCGATCGATTGAGGCACTCCAATCGATCAGGTGATCGATTGGAGGTCTGAAAAACTGAATATTCATTTTAGTGAATTTCAGAAACTCCCCTAAAATTCTACAAAAATAAAAAAATCATGAAAATTCGTGTAGACATTTCTTAGGGTATATACTATCAAGGAAAAATAGTTTTCTAAGAAAATAATTCATATTTTCCAATATTTGCATAAACTAGAATACTTGTAAAAACTTTAGTGTTTTCTTCAAGTTTGTGTTCAACTATTCAATGATGATTACTATCAAAAGATAGCCTTCATCAAAGTTTTTCAAAATATATTTAAAACAATTTTCAAAAACCAATATCCCACCATGTTCCTTGGGCTTAATGCACATGACTTGTACATTAGCTTTCCCAATGATGGGAAAACACATAACTCTGTGTTTTGATAAATCTAAAACTCAAAAGAATGTACTAAATCAACATCTTGAGTTTTGTTCATCATCCTAACATCTCACTTGTATCTAATGTGCACTAAAACACATACAAGTCACCTTATAGGTCTTTGTGAGATGTAAATTTTGGTTTTGCCCTAATCTAGGGATCATGCATCTCTACCTTGGCATTTTAGAGGTTATGAACATCCACTTAGGATATCACTTGTTGATACCACCTGTTGATAAATGCCATTTGTCCTTAATTTTAAGGAAATAAACATAATGCATGATAATGTTATGGCATACATCAAAAAGAAATAATTTTCAAAAGAAAATTTCCTATAACTACATGATGTATGTATGTTATGACATGGTATTTTTATATTTTTCATCATATGGTATGAATGCAAAAATAATCATGATGTCATGGCATATAATGGGCAAACAAAGCATGGCAATTTGGCATAAATAAAATACCTAGGTTGTCTACCTAAGTGTCTTTAAGCCTTAGCTAAGTTAAAAATTAAACCTAGATTGCCCTCTAAACACTCCAAGAAAATGCCAAAACCTGAATTGGCATTTCTAATTCTCTTGATTAAGTTATGCCAATTGAAATTAAGCTTATTCCTCAAATATTGGCATATTTCATTCTTCCACAAGAGTAACACTAAGAAAATACCAAAATCCCAACTTGGTATTTCCTTATGTTTTCCCAATATGTGCCATTTTAAAATAAAATCAATACTTCTCAAATTTGACACATTTTACTCTTTCAAAGAGTAAATCATAAATCCATTTCATTTTCAAAGGTTAATAATAACCTTGAAAATGCTCCTTGAGTGTCAACTTCTTCATGATTAGGTTAACTATCCTTCCACTTAGAGTTGACACTCTCTAACCCATCTATGGGGTAGAGAAGATGCTCCTAGGAACCCAAAACCTATTGGTGCTCCTTGGATGCTCTAGGTACTCACTAGGGATAACTTCCCTAGATACCTTCCTAGTGACCTTGTTTGGCTTCTTAGAAGCCTTGCTCACCTTTTCTAGGTCAACTCTAGGGATTTCTTCCCTTGTGACCTTCTTAGTGACTTTCTTTGACTTCTTAGAAGTCTTAGTCACATTTGTTGTTGTAAAGATACTTCTAAGGATAACTTCCCTTATATCCTTGACTTGACCCTTAGACTCAGAGTTAGTTCCATAGCTATATGGAACCCTATGACAGGAAATTACATCCTTCTTGGCCTTTGGTTTGTATCCCAAACTTCTATAGCCATTGGATGTCTTTGATACTCCTAGCCCTATATTTTTACCTTTAGACCCTTGTATTTCATTTTTGATTTTTCTAAGGGTCTTCTCTAATTTGTCAAGTCTTGACCTCAAGACTTGATTTTCCTTCCATAATTCTTCAACCTTAGGTTTTTCACTAAAACCTTGATTTTTCTTCTTCTTAGGCAAATACCTAGAATCCTTAGGGTTCTTGCCTAAATTCCTATCTACCTTTCTAAACCTAGGTTGAGAGGTTTTAGCATGATAAGCTACATGATTTTCCTTAACTTTATCATGCCTCCTATTTTCATGGTAAATAGCATTGAAATGATATAAATTAGAACTATCATGCTTTTTACCATTATTTAAGGGGATAGGCTCAATGAATGATACGTTTCTTTTTACCTTGGAGGCTCCCCCTTGAGTTGAGCTTCCTCCTTGAGCCTTAACCACCTTCTTCCCATTAGGGCATTGACTTCGGTAATGCCCATTTTGATTGCAAGAGAAGCACACAATATGCTCCTTGCTCTTCTTTGTTCCGGGAGCAGTCTCCTTGGGCTTCTCCTTGCCCTTTTGTGTCACTTGGCCCTTCTTCTTGGCCAATTTAGGGCATTTACTTTTGTAATGCCCTTTTTCCCTACACTCAAAGCAAATGATATGATTTTTATTATTAATTGAAATATTTATACCTTCATGTGTAGGGTTGGCACTTTCTCCTTTGGATCTGGAGGTAGAGGCTTCCTCTTGATCCACAAATGATTTTTCTCCCATTGATTTAGCTTGACTTGTGGAGGTGGAAGCTTCTTCCTCCACTTCTTCTCTTGACCCGGATGTAGAAGCTTCTCCTTCTTCTTGATCCGGTGTCACCAAATATTGCTCCCCCTCAATCCTAGAGGTGGAGGCTTCTTCATCTTCATCTTGTATATAGAACAAGGAGTATACTCCCTCCTTGCCCTCTTCATTGCATTCCTCTGAAGATGAAGCTTCTTGGACTTCCTCTTCTTCGGAAGTTGAGCATCTCTCAACTTTAGAGTCCTCTTCCTCTTGATCTTGATCCAATGAGTCATTCTCTTTGGATTCTTCTTGGTTTGGTACAGTGGAGGGGATCTCATGAATCTTTGCCAATTTGCTCCATAGCTCCTTGGCATCTTCAAACTCTCCAATTTGCTCCAAGATGTTGCTCGGCAATAAATTGACCAAAAGCTTAGTCACCTTTTCATTGGCCTCACATCTTTAGATTTGTTCTTGGCTCCACTTGCTCCTCTTGAGAACTTTGCCCTTTGAATTTCTTGGAGCCTTGAAGCCTTCCATTAGAGCAAACCATTGCTCTATCTCCATCATCAAGAAATTTTCGATTCTTGATCTCCAAGAATCGAAGCTTGTCATTGTGAATGGTGGAGGCACCCTCGTGTCGAATCCAAGTCCATCTTGGAGTTCCATTTGAAGTTGAGCCTTTTGATGAAGTTTTTAACTTCTAGAATTGCTTCAACTTCTTCACCCTCTAGCTTTTTCCCTTTCCGGCGATGATTCCGGTGAAGAGCGGCCTCGTTCTGATACCACTTGTTGGGACTGAAATGTAGCTAGAGTGGAGGGGGGTGAATAGCTCGTCGCGTGCTCGATCGGCTGATTGATCCATAGCACCTCTGTGCTCTGGGAATTTGCCTGGATCGATCGACCGATCGATCCAGGGCTTATCACGATAAATCGCAGCTTCCCAATCGATCCACTGATCGATTGGGACCTCTGGATCGATCAGTTGATCGATCCAGCAGGCTTCTGTGCGCTCGCGACTGCCTCCCAATCGATTCACTGATTGATTGGGACGAAGGCTTCTCACAGGGACTCCCCAATTGATCGTCCGATCGATTGGGCTCCAGCCAATCGATCAGCTGATCGATCCAGCTGCTGGTTTTTGCCCAAAACCAAGTCCAAAGCCCCCTAAACCAACATCCAGTCAACCATGACTTGTTGGTACATAAAACCTAGTATCCGGTCACCCTTGACCAGCTAGGACTCTCTCACTAAGTGTCTGGTCAATCCCTTTGACCCACTTGGACTTTTCTCCTCTTGCCAAGTATCCAGTCAATCCCTTTGACATACTTGGACTATTCTTCCTCGTGCCAAGTATCCGGTCAATCCCTTTGACCTACTTGGACTTTCACCAGATGTCTGGTCAACCTTGACCCATCTGGATTTCTCCGTGCCTGGCTTCACTTACCAGGACTTCCCTTCTGCCTAGCTTCACTCACTAGGACTTCTCTTCTGCCTGGCTTCACTCACCAGGTCTTTCACCTAGCTTCACTCACTAGGATTTTCACCTGGCTTCACTCACCAGGTCTTTCCTTTGCCTAGCTTCACTCACCAGGACTTTCACCTAGCTTCACTCACTAGGATTTCCTCATTGCCTAGCTTCACTCACTAGGTCTTTCCTTCTGCCTGGCTTCACTCACCAGGTCTTTCACCTAGCTTCACTCACTAGGATTTTCACCTGGCTTCACTCACCAGGATTTTCTTCTGCCTGGCTTCACTAACCAGGACTTCCTTTGCCTAACCTCCAAGTTAGGACTTTCACCTGGCTTCACTCACCAGGATTTTCCAGTCAAGTATCCAGTTAATCTTGACCTACTTGACTCTCCTTCACACATGAACAATTACACCTGTAATATTCATTTATTAACTACATGTATTGTCAACATGTATTGTCAAACTATCAAAACATAAACATTAAGACTCGAGCTTGACCCAATTCAAGCTCAGTCAAACTAGGTCAACCTTGACTTGGGGAATATTGCACCAACAATCTCCCAACATACATGACAATTCTTATGAGCTCCTCATGGGGACATCATCAACCTAGATTACTAGGACATAGTTTCATTCTATAATCAACAACACACCATATAAATAATATCATTTCTCAACTTATCGGGCCTATTGATTTAACGAGCTAAATTGCACCCTTTGATAAATTAAAGAAATAAATATTAAGTATATGTGCTTGTTATTATATCATGATTAAGAGTACACATTTTCATAATGACAGAGGTTTTATTTTTTTATATAGTCAGTATAAAAAGAAACTACCTCAAATGGTCCTGCTCAATACACTCATAGTGTACTAGTGTAATTTATTAGTCAATATAAAATAATTCCTAATTACACTACAACCACTTAAATGGTTTGTCCCATTCCATCTTGGTTGTGAGCAACTATTTATTATTTATAAGGAACTGATAACATGAATTTCTGTGTGTCTCCTCACACCATGTTATCTACAATATAAATTAAATGGACAACTACACTTAGCATAAATGTAGACATTTGACCAATGTGATTCTTATATGTTTATACAGAAACCTAGACTTTTAGTATACACTCTAACAATGTCCGACTTATACTAAAAGACTATGCTGCCATATACCCTGCCATACATCTGATTCCCAACCCTTCAACATGTCCATCAAAAGCTCTTGCCTTAAGGGCCTTAGTGAAAGGACCTCTTAGGTTATTTGGTGTCTCGTATTGGGTGGTACTTGCACTCTATGTGTTTACTTGCCTTATGGGCTCGTGGTTCCTTCGAGTTTACTACTGTACCACCTATTATCATAACACACTGTAATAATTTTTGGGCAAACCAGGAATCATATCTAAGTCCATTATGAAGTTTCTGAGCCATACAGCTTCTATGGCTACCTTAGAAGCTGCCACATACTCATCTTCCATGGTGGAGTCCAAAAAGCATCTACTCTTAACATTCCTTCTGTTAGAGTGTATACTAAAAGCCTAGCTTTTTGTAAACATTTATTTTTGAAATAAAGAATCACATTGGTCAAATGTCTATATTTATATGCTAAGTGTAGTTGTTCAATTAATTTATATTATAGATAACATGGTGTGTGGTGTCACACATAGAAGATCATGTTATCAATTCCTTATAAATTATAAACAGTAGCTCACGACTAAAATGGAAAGGAACAAACCATTGGAATAGTCATAGTGTAATTTGATATTAGTTTATCTTAACTATAAAATTACACTAGTACACTATGAGTGTATTAAGTAGTATCATTTAAGATAAGTTCTTTTTATATTGATCGAATAATAGAACAAGACCTTTGTTATTATTGAAGTGTATGCTCTTAATCCTGATATAATAACAAACATATATATCTAGTATTTATTTCTTTGACTTATTAATGGGTGAGATTTATTTTGATAAATCAAGAGGTCCGATAAGTTGAGAAATGATATTATTTATAATGTGTGTTGTTGATTATAGAAGGAAACTGTGTCATAGTAATCTAGGTTGATGATGCCCCCAAGAGGAGCTCATAAGGATTGTCATGTAAACCCTGTAGGTGGACTTAGTCTGACATGATAATGAAGTTGAGTGGTACTACTCTTGGAGCTAGATATTAATTAAGTGAGTTGTCAGTAACTCATTTAATTAGTGGACATTTTATATCTTAAACACAGGGAGTCTAATACACTCATAATAAGAAGGAGCCCAAAATGTAATTTGGGATTGGTGCGGTAGTTCAATAATAATTATTTAGTGGTATGAATTATTATTGATGAAATTAAGTTAGGTGTTCAGGGCGAACACGTGAAGCTTATTTTCATCGGGAGACCAAAACCAATTCCTCCTCTCGGTCCCTATCGTAGTCTCTTATTTATAAAGTGTTATACCCACCTATACCCACCTTCTTACCCAACCTTAGGTGGCTGGCCAAGCAAGCTTGGAGTCCAAGCTTGGGCCGACCAAGTAAAAGATTGAGCCAAGTAGGGGTGGTCGGCCCTAGCTTGGAGTCCAAGTTTGGTGTGGCCGGCCATATAAAAATTAAAAGGATTTTATTTTTTAAAATCTTTCCTTATGTGGAAGCCATGATTTAAAAGAGAGTTTAAAATTAAATATTTCCTTTTATAGTTTCTACAAAAGATTAAGAAAAGATTTGATATCTTTCCTTATTTGTATATTGAGAGGAATATTTTAATTTTAAAGATAACTTTTATTTTTGGAAATCATCCACATGTTTTAATAGAGAGATTTTAATTTATAAAAGTTTCCTTTTATAACCAACCATGAAGGGAATTTTTAAAGAGAAATTTTATTTTTAAAATTTCCGGTAATAAATTAGGAAGTTTTAATTTTGTGTTTAAACTTTCCTTGTTTGGAGCTCTTGATGTGGCCGACCATTGAAATTTAAAAAGGAAATTGTTGTTTATATTTCTTTTTGTTGGCAAGGAGAATAAGGAAGTTTTTATTAAAATTTCCTTATATGCCAAGACCAAGGAATATAAAAGAGAGGGTAGAGGTGCCTCACCTAACAACACAACTCTTCTATTTCTCTCTCTTTTCTTCCTTGGTGGTGGCCGGCCCTATCATCTCTTCCTCTCTTTTTCTAGTGGCCGGACCTATCATCCTCTTGGAGCTTGTTTTGGTGGCCGGATTTGCTTAGTGAACAAGGAGAGAAAGAAGATTTTGTTTCCTTATTTTCCTTGGAGCTTGGTTGGTAGCCGAGACTTTTTATCTCTTTGTGAAGGTTGCTTGGCTGAAACTTGGAAGAAGGAAGAAGGAGGCTTGGTGGATTCTCATCTCAATAGATCATTGCCCACATAACGTCCGAGAAAAGAAGTGGAATACGGTAGAAGATCAAGAGGTTGTTGTTTACTAAGAAAGGTATAACTAGTAATTCTATTCCGCATCATACTAGTTTTCCTTGTATGGATTTTTAAATACCAAATACGAGAGGCATATGATTCTAGGTTTCGAATTTGTGATTCGAGTTTTTATTTTTTTTTCAAATTTATGATTCGATTGTTCCTTTTGGTTAAACCTAGGGTTATATAAGGAAATTAAATATTAAATTTCTTTAAAAGGCTTTGTCTAGGTGGTGGTGGATGATCCCATACCCAAGAAGGCCTAGTACCTTGCCATGCAGTCCTGGAAGCCAATTTTAGAAATTAACATGGGTGGATTTGGATCAATAATGTTAAGCATCGTTTGTGATCCAAGTTTAAACCACTAAGAACAGATAAGTTAAATTTGGAATCAATAATGTTAAGTTCCGTTTGCGATTCCTAATTTAATTTCTAAAGAACATAATAGGTTGTTAGTAAAGGTTCAAGACTTGAACAAAATTTTTGTACAGGGGAACCGGTATGATATTCCGCATAGCAACCAACACCTCCATTATTATGGCTTCACCTCCTAAAGTAAACATAAAACATGAGGTCGGCTTACTATTGTCCCTATCTGATTGGAAGTCAGAATCCGTGTAACCCACAAGGAGCAAATCATCTGCTTGGTAAACTATCATATAATCTCTAGTCCTTCTCAGGTACTTTAATATATGCATTACGGCAGTCCAATATCCTTATCCTGGATTACTTTGATATCTTCTAACCATGCCCACGACAAAACAGATATTTGGTCTCGTGCACAACATAGCATACATTAGGCTTCCTACATTTGAAACATAAGGAACTGCCTTTTTTCTATCTCTTTTGATATCTTCGGAGACATCTTTTTAGATAATGATACTCCATGCCTAAAAGGTAGAAAACCTTTCTTAGACTCTTGCATGCTAAAACGAGCTAGGATTGTATCGATATATAAAGCTTGGGATAAGCACAACATTCTTTTCTTGCGATCCCTTATTACTTTGATCCCAAGAATATGTGCACATTCTCCCAAGTCCTTCATATCGAATTGCTTGGACAACCATACCCTTACTTTCGACAACACTTTGATATTGTTTCCAACTAACAAAATGTCATCTACGTATAGTACAAGAAATACCACCACGTTTCCATCACACTTCTTGTATACACAAGACTCATCCGGACACTGAATAAATCTATATGACTGGATTACTTCATTAAACTGGATGTTCCAAGACCTTGAAGCTTGCTTCAGTCCATAAATAGACCGATTGAGCTTACATACTATATGCTCTTTGCCCTTTGTAATAAACCCCTCTGGTTACTTCATATGGATGTTTTCTTCAAGACTTCCGTTCAAGAAAGCTATCTTGACATCCATTTGCCAAACCTCATAATCCATATGAGCAGCAATATATAAGAGTATTCGGATAGACTTAAGCATAGCTACTGGATAATCGATTCCCTTTTTTTGAGTATACCCCTTCACAACAAGTCTTGATTTGAAGGTTTCTACCTTCCAATCTGTCCCTCTTTCCATTTTATAGATCCATTTACATCCAATAGCTTTTACACTATTTGATGGTTCTACTAACTCCCAGACTTTGTTAGAATACATAGATTCTATTTCTGAATTCATTGGTTTTTGCCAAGATGCTGCATCTTTATCTTAGAGTGCTTCGTCATATGTTCGGGGATCCGGTTCATGTTTACCTGGGGTCAAGTCTGAAGACTCTCCCAAAAACATAAATTTTTCAGGTTGCCTAACAACCCTCCCACTATGACGAGGCACTCTCTGTAGTTGTATATCATTTGTGATACGTGTTGTAGTTTCTTGTGATATTTCATCTTACACTGTTGGTACTAAAGTAGGCGTGTCCTCTCTCATTTCTTCTAGAATAATTTCACTCATAGGCTTGTGGTTCATTACATAGTCCTTTTCTAAAAATCGGTCATTGGTGCTTACAATGACCTTCTGATCTTTAATACTATAAAACAAACCACTTTTCATTTCTTTGGGATAACCTATAAACAGGCGAACTTCTATATGAGATTCCAACTTATCAGTATCTCCCTTCAGCACATGTGCTGGACTACCTCATATCCGAATATGACTCAGACTAGGCTTACACCCATTCCACAATTCCATAGGAGTAGAGGGTACTGATTTGGAAGGTACCAAGTTCAAAATGTACACTGTCGTTTCTAAAGCATATCCCCAAAATCAATTTGGTAATTCTGAATAACTCATCATCGATCTAACTATTTCCATAAGATTCCTATTTTTTCGTTTTTCCACACCATTTTTTGTTGGGTTTTTCGGGCCACAAAAATCGCTTTTTGCATTACGGAAACCCCGAAACCCCCATGCCACGGATCCGTGCGAAGTAAAAATTTTGTAAAACTTCGAATATGAGTTTTCTAACCTAGATCTAAACTAGATCTACAAAGGAGAAGATCTTTTACCCTTGATGCGATGACCTCGCTAATCCCGTTCGTCCAAAGTTCGCCGGATCTCAAGAGTATCAAGGTAGATACTCCTCTATGTGTATCCACACAAGCAAGAGATGGAGAGGCCAAACAAAAAGGTGTGGTAGCACCTTAGAAGGGTTAGGCCAAGGGAGGATAGGGAGAAGAAAATTGAGAGCTAGAGGAAGAAGATGAAATCAATTAGCTTGAATGAAAAATCAATTCATTCCCCACTAAAAGTGGCCGACCACTTCAAGGCTTGTAACCCCCATGGAATATCAAGAGTCACAACTCTTGGTAACTCCCATGAGGTGGCATTTGGTCAAGTCAAACTTGACCAAATGAAGAAGCCTTGATGATGTGGCATTGGTCAAGTCAAAGTCAAGTCAAAACTTGACTCTTCATCTTCCTCATTAAGTCAAGTCAAACTTGACCACTTCTCTCTCATGGTTGATCAAATCTAACCATTGGTTCAAGTCAATTTTAATTTAATGAATCTCTATTCATTGAATTAAATTAATTAAATAAGTCTCAGTCCAAATTAGACTCACTTAACACATGAACCAAATTGAGTCCAACTCAATTAGCCTAATTTGGATTACTATTAATCTAATTTGGTTCATCATATGAACCTAATCCTTTAGGTTCATCAAATGAACCTAATCTCCATCTAATTGCCCTTTGTGTGTGACCCTATAGGTTCTTATAATGTTGGTAATGCTCCTAAACCTATTTAGAAGCATAAGTAATGAGCGGTATCTAGCAACACATCATTACTACCCAAGTTATAAGAATGTTGAGATCCAACATCACCTTGTGACTACTAATTGTGACTCCTCACAATATATGACATTGTCCTTCTATCCTAGACATCTAGATTGATCAATATGAGGCATAGACCGTGTCATCCTCTAATCAATCTAAATCTTGAACTCCAAGTAGATTCACTCAATCAAATGAGCTCAATATCTTATATTGACTCATTTGGATATGGTCATGCACTTAGTAGTCTCACTCTATCAAGAATATCGATGTCTCTCCCATCATATAGGAGGGATATATCTCATCTATATCACTCACATCCCTCCGCATAATTTGTTACATACCCAGTAATCGCCTTTATAGTCCACCCAGTTACGGGTGACGTTTGACGAAATCAAAGTACGTAACTCCTTATGTAGGGAACCATGGTGACTTTAGGTCCAAGGACTAGTAGTCATACTAATAGCCACATGAGAAAGTATATGACACTCATATAACGATATATGATACTTTCTCATGGCGGGTCATTCAGTATACATTCTCTAATGCATACTCATGTGTCAACTTGATATCTCTATATCCATGACTTGTGAGATCAAGTCATCGAGTTGACCTACATGCTAGTCTCATCACATTAACATTGTCCCTGAATGTTAATACTCGACTAGGATTGATTAAGAGTAGTGTTCCCTATATCATCTCACTATCGATTCAACTAACCGATTGATATAGGTAAGAACCTTCTACTCAAGGACGCTATTATACTTAGTTATTTGGCACCAATACAAGTAAGTATAATAACCAAAAATAAATGTCTTTATTTATATACAAGAATATGATACAATGAGTCCATACAACAATCATCAAATGATTGGCTCTAGGGCTCTAACTAACAATCTCCCACTAGCACTAGTGCCAATCAGTGTAGGCTCTAAGGCATAATGACCTAGTGTGACCATCATGCTTTCTCTGTGCCAAAGCCTTGGTCAAGGGATCTGCGATGTTAGCCTCTATGGGTACTCTATAAATCTTCACATCTCCTCTCTCGATGATCTCTCGAATGAGATGGAAGCACCGTAGTATGTGTTTGGTCCGCTGGTGTGAGCGAGGTTCCTTAGCCTGCGCAATTGCTCCATTGTTGTCACAATAGAGCTCAATAGGGTCAGCAATGCTAAGAACCACCCCAAGTTTAGTGATAAACTTACGGATCCAAACTGCCTCCCTTGCTGCTTTTGATGCAGCAATATACTCTGCCTCTGTCGTAGAATCAGCTACTGTCTCCTGCTTTGAACTCTTCCAGCTCACAGCACCACTATTAATGCAAAACACGAACCCTGACTGTGATCGATAATCATCCTGATCAATTTGGAAGCTAGCATCACTATAATCCTTTACAGCTAGCTCGTATCGCCCCCATATATCAAGAAATATTCTTTAGTCCTTCTCAAGTACTTAAAAATATTCTTGACCACTATCCAGTGACTTTCACCTGGATCTGACTGGTATCTGCTCATCTTGCTCAAAGCATACGAGACATCAAGACGAGTACATAGCATGGCGTACATGATAGATCCTATGGCTGAGGCATAAGGGATCTGATCCATGCGGTCTCTCTCCTCTCTAGAAGAGAGACCTTGAGTCTTCGAAAGACTCACACCATGTGACATCGGCAGAAATCCCTTTTTGGAGTTCTGCATGGCAAACCGAAGGAGTACCTTGTCAATATATGTACTCTGACTTAGGCCAAGCAACCTCTTAGATCTATCTCTATAGATCTGTATGCCTAGAATGTGAGATGCTTCACCTAAGTCCTTCATTGAGAAACAAGTCCCTAGCCAAGTCTTGACAGACTGTAGCAAAGGGATGTCTTTCCCAATGAGTAGTATGTCATCCATATACAATATGAGGAAGACAACTATGTCCCCTACAACCTTCTTGTAGACACAAGGTTCATCTTCATTCTTGATGAAACCAAACTATTTTGCATCATCGAATCGAAGATTCCAGCTCCGAGAAGCTTGCTTTAGTCCATAAATGGACCTATGCAGCTTGCATACTCTGCCAGTATGCTGTGGATCTTCAAAACCCTCAGGTTGTGTCATGTACACATCCTCAAGCAGGTTTCCATTCAGAAATGTGGTTTTGACATCCATCTGCCATATCTCATAGTCATGGTATGCTGCAATAGCAAGCATGACACGAATGGACTTAAACATCGCTATTGGAGAAAAGGTTTCATCATAGTCAATACCATGAATTTGCTTGAAACCTTTAGTGACCAAGCGACCCTTATAAATAAGTACATCCATGTCAGTCTTTCTCTTAAAGACCCACTTACAGCCAATGGGTTTGACCCCTTCAGGTGGATCAACCAAAGTCCATACTTGGTTAGTGTACATGGATTCCATCTCGGATCTCATGGCCTCTAGCCATTTCTCAAAATCTGGTCTCATCACAGCTTCCTGATAGGAGGTGGGCTCATCCTCTATGAGCACAACGTCATCATTGTCAGACAAGAGAAATGAGTATCTCTCAGGCTGACGACGTACCCTATCAGACCTGCGAAGAGGTATGTCTACTTGAACTAGTTGTTGTTCCTCAACTTTTTGTGGAACAATGATAAGGCGAATCTGTCACATCCGCTAATCAAATTGTATAAATGTATTTTCCACTGAACCCCTTAATTAAACAATAATGTTGTAGTAACGAGCCCAGGATCGATCCGAGGAACCAACGGTAGAATGTAATTTAGGATTGTCTTTTATTCCTATTTTTGGGGTTTTCGATATAAAAATGGAATGGGGGTTTTAAAGCTTAAAATCCAAATTAAGCAAATGAAATGCAAGCAAATAAGAAACTACACTACTGCTGAAATTAAAGCTAATTAAACTACAGAAAACTAAATTACTCACTAATACTTAACCCTAAGCTAAAGCAAAATTAACAACAACTTTAAAATCAATTGAAACTAAATTACTCAAATCACATGAATTAAAACAACTAAGCATAAAATGAACTATGATTACTGAATTCAACAACGAAAACTGAAATCTAAATCAATCAACAATAAAAAGAATGCAAAAAGTAAACCCTAAACCATCTCAACTCCAAATCTCTTCTCACGGCAATTTCTCCTTGCCGTCACACAAGGAAACAACGGAGAACACTCCAACTGTAATCAGAGAAGACACCCTCAATAGCTACACTCAGCCCAGCCGTCACCAGCACCATCGGAGACCACTCCAAACGAAGCTAATGAAGATCGGTGCCGCCCAACTCGGGAAATCTGAAAATCTGTGAGCTGCAACCTCAGATCTGATGTGGAGAAGATGATGGATGGAATGTCGTCGGGAACGGTCCAGTAGCAGTGGAGGAACACCGCCAAAGCTCTCGGATGGAAAACGGAACCACCGATTGGAGGAACACCTCACAATCGGCAGCGGCAGAAGCAGAGGTTTGCGGACACAATTCTCGCCGCAGGACCACCTTTGAACGAGGTCAGATGGCCGGAAGATGGTCGCAAGCAACTGAGGGCATCGTCGCCGATGAAATCGTCAGAAAAATGGATCTGGAAGAGGAGATGGTGGTCGGAATCTGAAGAAGATGCCGCGGGGACGAAGCAGTGTGTGGAGGATTCGACGAAGAAGAAAGAACACTGTAGCTTCTGTTTTGAATCAGATCTGGATCTGGAATGGACGGTTGAGATGATTCCAGGCTAAATCAAGGGTGAAAAGTCATCCAAAATCTGATCCGAAGGTACTGATGTTGATCTAGGGTCTGGATCTACCCTCCCGTAAGTCGGATCGATCAGATCATCAGTGGATGGCCCAGATCTGCTGATCTTCAATGAACGGCCCAGATTACTCCGGCTGGATCAATGGCTGGATGAACTCAGATCTGGATCAAAACTTATGGATCTTCATCAATTGCTCAGATCTTCTCCCCATTAAGTTGGATCGGCCAGATCTTCAACGGATGGTCCGAATCTGTCCTATTCTTGATGAACAGCCCATAATCCTCCAAAGCTTGATCTTCTTGTTTGAACTCCGATTCGAGCCCGATTTTGGTCCAAATAGATCCAAATTCAAGATCCTTTGATGCCTACAAAATAAGAATCAAATATTAGCATCAAATAACACCAAAAATATAATAATTTACAATTAGGTCCAAAATAGATACAATGCACAAAATATGATGTAACCATGATTTAAACCTATAAAATCAACATCAAACAATGCATATATGAATCAAAATAATGCAGTAAAATCATGGTTATCAAATCCTCCACACTTAGTCTTGAACGTCCCGTGAAAGTAAAGAAAACTCAAAAAATCATCTCCATAGAAATTTCCCTAGCAATACCTAAAAGATAGTAAAAAGAATTTAACTAAGATCATCTAAAGATCACAAACAATCATGAATACAATCCAAACAAAAATCATTAGGTATGGTAGTTTCAATCCAATTGAAAAGTTAAGCAAGATGCAATCTCACAAGGGATTTACCTATTCTAGCTCTCCCACTCAAAAATATGTATAAGTGGAGCTCACTCAATGCAACTCACAACATTTCACTACCATAAGCTTGCTTATTTTCTAATTCTCCACCACTATAGAACATAGCATACATGAATCAAAAGGATTAATCAACAAGAATTGAAATGGAACAAAAAAGAACAAGTGAAGTGAATGTAGTAGGCAAAAGAAAAGAATTCAATGAAAAATTGAGAAGATGAGAGTATTGGAGGAATATACTTGATGAGTTGACCAATTTAATGTGTAAAGAGATGAATACCATTTGTTGTTACCAATTCAAAAGACCAAGCTAACCTCGCCTTCAATTTGATGGCAAACAAAGAATCTTGATACTCTATCTTCCACTTGATACTCTCTTGATGTGCCAATTTTTTTCTTTTTTCTCACTGTTTTTGCTCTTTTTCCACTTCAATTCAAGCATTTTGAAACTAACACAATTCAAATCATGAAGAATAATATCCTCCCCCACACTTAAAGTGTTGGCCGTCTCGGACAATAGAATCTCATCATAGGTTTCCAATACTTGAAACTCTGCAGAATTATTTTCTCTTCTTTTCCTCTGTTCAATGTATTTCTTCCTGCTGCAGGTTTTTTCTAAATGTTTCTATTCTTTTGGAACTCAAAAAACCAAACCATTTGATTCTAAACCTCAGTTCCAGCAGATTCAAAAGTGAAATTAAATGCTGAGCAATTGAGGTTGCTGTTGAAAAATTCTGTTATGCATGCACAAATTTGCAGAATTCACATATTTCTGCATTGCCATGGCTCATTTCTTTATAGATCTACAAATTACACAATGACTATAACACAATAACAATAATTGCTGACAAATAGGAGCCCATCAGTATCTGGAATTCAAAAGCTGACAACCAACAAACCAGAATTCTGCAACTGCAGATTAACTCTGGAAGAATTCAGTTTCAGGATTAAATTCAGAAAAATCAGCACTCTTGTACTTTTGTTTCAAAACTCCAAGAATAAATTTCAGAAAACAGTAGCAACATGAATCCACAATTTCATAATTCAGATTTTTAAAAGTTTTCTGATCTGATCTCTTAAACAGGTAACACTCCATTCTAATTCGCTTGAGAAATACATTCCTATTTCATTGATAGAACACCAAATAAGATCCTGCAGCAATTTTGAATTGAAGTTCAGTCTCTAATAGTTTAAGAAACTATAGACTCAGTTTTTAGCTTCCAAGGCAAGCATAATTTGGAGTTCTGCACTCACTGCATCTGAAGAATTCTATTTTTTTTAATTTCAGTCTCAAAATTAGACTTCAAGGAAACTCTTGCTAAACAATTCCAGAATTACAGCAGCAAGAACAGATATAGCCTCTTTGATACAAAATTTGATAGTCACAAAACAAACTTATTGCTGCTGATACCTCATTTACAGCTTTATTGGTCTTCTATTTTCACATACTTGATGCTTCTAGTTTTTTGTTTGGCTGCTGCTTATAGCATTTCCGTGTTCTGTTTCCAAATGCTAATAGAACTCCACAACCAACATCCAATTCCTTCTCACTACTTTGCAGCTTTGATCACAAAATTCAGCATTAATCACTCACAGCTCCAAAATCAGTAAGTCAAACTTATTTCTGCAACTCACCTATTCAGAATTTGAAATTACTGCAGGTTATTGAAGTTCAGGAAATCTGATAGCTAAGTTTAGGTTTTCAAACTCCTCAATAGTATCACAACAAAACAAATTCAGAGTATCAGTTTTCTGGATTTCCATTTCAGAAATCAGCTTCACTTCACAAATTCAGAGTATCATCTTGCCATTTCTGAAACTTTCATAACTCTTGTTCCTTGCACCTCTAAATTAGGCAATGAGACTTTTTAAGAGTCAAAGTTTGATTTCTTCAGCAAATGCAAATTAATTCCCACTTCAGAGCTCCTTAAACTCAGAAATCAGCAGGGAAATTCACAAGCTCAACAACTTCCTGCAATTGATTCAGCTGCAATTTCCAGATGTCAGAATTTGAGTCGATTCAAATTCAAATATGTGAAACACTTGGACATTAGAAACACCATTTGTCAATGAATAAACAAGAATGGAATCTATCACTAATTCGAGAAATGCACAAGAAGCTTAGCACACTGTAAATGATACACAATGAGATTTAAGCTGCTCAACTGACCAAAGAAATGCATTTCTTATACACTTACTGCTACCCAACCTCAACCTCTGATAATAGCACTAAATTCCAGTTTAAGTCTTGATCAGCTTTAGTGTAACGGCAAGATGAAACTTAAGTTTGACACTCAACATACCAATCTGATACATCCATTTCAGTTTCTTTAAGAAGATTCCTCAAAGATGTTACAATTCAGCAATCAATCAATCAACAAGAATTCAAGAGTTTACAGCTTCGAAAATTCATGGTTTCAAACTTCAGTTTCTTCAAGAGAATGTCAGGTTAAGTATCAACACTTCGATTTCTTGCAGCCTTATTCCTGATCAGAAAATTTGGTTGAAAGATTGGCACAATTTGCACATTCTCTGCTGCAGCTTACAACTTTCTTCATTCTGCATATCAAAATTCAATATCAAATCCTTGCAATTGTTTCCTTCTTCCTTTTCAACGTCTTTGATACTATCTGGAACAGCTTCATGCACTTGATAGACTTCAATCTGACATTACAGAACTGAGCTTTCTTGAACATCATCTTCAAATTCATTCCTGCAGATTTTTCCTTTCTGTAGATTTCTTGCAGTTTCTAAATTCTGTGTGTCCAACAGCTTATAAATGCATTCATATTACATACATCTAGCTTTTCTTGATCCTTCCATTGAATAGAGAATTGCAGGAAGAGCTTGGCACACACTTGCTATATATTTTTTTCCATTTCTGCAGCTTTCAATGGTAATTGTTCAAATTCAAATTTAGCCTTCCATCTGCTGAAATTTCTACCCACATTGAACCTGAGGGGCACTTAATAACTGATTTAACCTTTAGTGTTAAATGTTTCACAGAGTTCAAAACCCACAAATTCTAGCTCCTATTGTGCCACTCATCTCAGCTTTCTTCATCATTCAGGATATCAATTCAATGTTATATAGTTGCAGTTTCTGAATTCCAATTCCAGCACTTTGATTTTACTTTTTTTTTCTACTGCATTTGCCATCTAATATCCAATCTGCAGTTGCAATTCTGATATTCAAGCTGCAGATTTGGGCAGTCTTCAACTCCAGCTGTGCTTTTCCGTTTGGTATCAAATTCCTTAACTAAAAATCTTGTAAACTCTAGAGAAGAAAAACAACCATTCATCAAAACTAAATAGCAGCTGGGTTTCAAATTTTCATGAATAAAGAGCTTTAAACTCATTTTGTGCAGTACTGATTTCAGTTTATATCATTGATGCCCTTTGTATCACTATATCACTGTTAAGTCACAAAAAACTCTAACACTTCTTTCATCTTGACTCTTAAAACTCTTTACAATGCATCACGGAGAAATCTACAAGTTTCAGCATCTCTCAATATTTACAATCCATATTTCAATTTGGCACAAAACTGCCCTATTCTGCACAATCTACACTTTCTGGAATTTCTGCACTTCAATTCTGTGATGTTCCTTAATTTCTACAATTCTAATTGTTTAATTTGAATTTATGATGTTCTAGTTCTGTAATCTGCAAATTCAGCCAATCTCCTTGTATATTCTTTTAGTTGTGAAGCTGGAAATCCATCTCAGTTGCATACCTACTGAAACCAGAGTTTCAACATCTCCACAATCTGTTTTTTTTTCTTGTGTAAGTCAGATTGAATTCTCTATAGCCTCAAAGTTCATTGTTGCTGAGCTAGTCCATTCAGCAACTTCTAATCACTAACAATACAGTAAAATCTTGCAATTCAGAATTTGAAATCCAAGTAATCCTTGCACTGCAGTTGAACTGATCAATTCATAAAGTTGTCAGCATGTGTATCACTGTTGAATTTGCAGGTCTCTGAATTCGTCAAGGAAGGAATACCACTTGACATTAAGAAAACAAAAAGTTCCACTTAGACTTTTTGCTAAGTTCTGAAAGTTACAACTCCCTCATTTTTCTCAATTCATGACATTTGCTCTCCAACAATCTATATCATTCATTCATGAAGAAAATTTTGTTGAACTTGGTTTATTTCTCAAATGGTTCAACAATCAGAAGTTGTGCTTAAACTTCCTGCTGATAAGGAACTTGCATCCACAATTTGGCACACAAAAGTTCCTGAATCCCTTGGCTGAATTGTAGTCACTGCTTTTTTTGCAATTTTTTTTCCTTTGTCTTTCTTTTCTGCATATTTGAGTTCATCAGAACAAAGGCAGGTTAGTAACTCTGCCACTTCCAGCTTTTCTTCTCAGTTCTGAAACTCCCCAGTTCTGCACACTTCACAGTTTCCAGAAATCTGGACAAGGCAATCACGTTCACAGAAATTCAGAAAGTTTAGCTCCAGAAATCTAGATTCAAAAAGACTCAAATTTCATTTAGTACTGTCATGATTAGAGCTTCAGTTTACAACAATGCTACTTAGAAACAACATCAACACTTGGTAAAGAAGTTGAGTCCTGCTCAGCAATTCAGTGGTTGCTTCCAGTTTCCTCAAAGTTTGCATCTTCAGAAAATTTAAGGCATAGAAATACTAAACAGAGAATACCTCTAAATAATTCCCATTAGGTGTAGCACAAGAAATTCAAAACATAACAACTTCTATACAAACTTGTAAGATTTATGAATTTTGGCACACCATTGATACAAAATTCTGCATTTCTGAATTCGACTTATTCATGAACTAATTTCCTTGAACTGTCCATTTCTGCAGAATTCAGAACAGCTACATCTTCCTTGCACCATATCAGAACTGGATTGAAAAGTTGGCACAAATCAGGGCTTCATTAATCAGTTTTCCTTCAGCAGATCCAGTTCTGTTGCAGAAATCATCTCATTACAGAAATGCTACGTTCCTTGTTCTGTAAAATTCTGCACTCTCTTTCACTTCTGTTCCTACAGAATCTAGTAGCACTGTCAAAATTAAACAACTGCAGAATTATTGCAGAACTTCAAATGTCCAGATCCGGCCTTGTTAAGCAATCCAACTACCAGAAATTCACAATAGATTTTTTAAACATTAGCCTTCTACATGTTACTCCTTAAATGACTGCTAAAAGCAATGCAGCACATGCAAATCCAGTTTCATTCTCATTTTTACAGGATCCAACACATCAACTTCTTCTTCCAACAATTGTCTCCTAGAGTTTGAATGTATCATCATAGTTCAAATCTCAAAATCTGAATCAATTGTAGCTTGCTCTTGACATGACAAAACTCAAGATACGGATACATTTAGCATACAATCTTAAGAGCACTTCATTCATGACAATATTTTCAGCATTTTCATTTCTAGCATAGTAGCATCCCAACTTGGAAACCTTAAGCATTTAACTCCATTACATCTTCCCAAAACTTCATCTTTGGCTTGAATTTGAATTCCGTCCATTAACAAATGAATCCAAGCATTCAAAAGCTCTATACATCTCCCCCACACTTAAAACTTTATCATCTTGCACAATCTAACTCATCAAGAATTCAACCAATACTCTCAATGAAATAATGACAAGCAAAGATAATAAAGAATTCGAATTCTAGATGAAAATGCTTCAAGAAAATTATGGAGAAAGAAATTAGAATTTATGATGGAATAAAAATGACAAATATCCTTTCTTTTCATGGATACATATGCTATTGTGACTTTGAAAAGAAACTAAGCAAGTTCTAGAGTTTAATTTGCTATGAGTGCATGCCACACAAGAGAAAATAATCAAGTATAGGCTTAAAGTGGTTCTCTCTAGGTAATTTCATGCAATCAAGCTCAATCAATCAAAATGAAATCCACCACCATTTTAACCAATATCATGTAAGTAAAGCATTCAATCATGTCATATGACCTAAAATTGATGATCAAATTTAAGAAGGTTTTACCATCTTAAAAATATTACTTAGAAAATTCCCATGAAGAATTTATTCAAAGTGACATGCTATGTATTAAACAAAATGCAAAGTATGAAAGTAAATGTGGAAATAAAATGCAAAATGTAAAAACAAAGTGCAAATGCAAAGTATGAAACTAAAGAAAGTATAATGAATTTATTAACAAAACATGAGTTAAAATGCAAAAGCAAGCTAAATTAGAACCAACTCCCCTTTCATTCCCGGTGGTTGAAGAAGGTTTAGAAGAAGTATCCACCCCGGAAGTGGAGTAATCATGGTTCCACCCAATTCCTTCTTATTAATCATTTTTCCTTTCAAAATTCTTTCTGGAGGTCTTAATCGGTTCAGTTTTAGCACCCACTTCGGGAGCTTGTGTTCTCCTACAACATCAATATAAGAAAATACCTCCCACACGCATGTGGGGTAAAAAGAAAAATAGGAGAATATTAGTGTGAGTAGAAAATGTATCAAACAATGAATCACATCTAATAAAATCAACAATTGGTACCTCTATAAAATTCTCTGAAAAATTACACAAAATTCTCACCTTGTCATCTTGAAAGGTACCTGGAGTGGTGTTTGTTACCTCTTTCTTCTCAAATAAATGCTCAAACTCTAGTTCTGGCGAATGTTCAACTTCATGTAGTGATTCTTGGGTGCTTGGCTCCATAGCACAAGTCCCTACACTTACATCTTCTATCCTTGGTGATTCTTGAGGTAATGCTTCCAGTAAGCATTCCCCTACACTTAAATCATCTTCTGCAACAATTCCTGCATCATTTTCAACATCTAAAGCAACATCATCAGTAGATTCAGAAATTTTAACAACTGCATCATCATCACAAATAATATTAGAAAATTATTGTGAAGAAATAGAAGTAGTGTCAGGCCTGACAAGATCTCCACAATCCACCTCTTCACTGGCTCTTTGTGCTTGTAACTGATTAATAGATGATGCTATCTGATCTAACTGACTCTGTATATTCTGTATCCTTACAAATTGTTGCTCTTGATGCTCTCTCATTTGTTGCATAACTTCATTACATTTCCAAATTGATTCTTCAATTTGTTCTTGTGCATCCTCATACCTATTCCGTTGCTCCATAGGTAGGTAGCACTGAGTCTGAGGCTGATAGTAATAACTCTCCCTCATATCTCCAAAATGCTGATAAAATGGATCCATGGTAAAAAGAATTTCCTGTTCTTACACTGACAATTAGCAAATAAAATTAGAAGACTCAGGAACAAATAAAATCAACACATGGATATATAATCATGAAAGCAATCAAAACAACAATCCTAAAATTACCAAACATTGCATATTAACGTTTTCCCCGGCAACGGCGCCAAAATTTGATAAGGCGAATCTGTCACATCCGCTAATCAAATTGTATAAATGTATTTTCCACTGAACCCCTTAATTAAACAATAATGTTGTAGTAACGAGCCCAGGATCGATCCGAGGAACCAACGGTAGAATGTAATTTAGGATTGTCTTTTATTCCTATTTTTGGGGTTTTCGATATAAAAATGGAATTGGGGGTTTTAAAGCTTTAAATCCAAATTAAGCAAATGAAATGCAAGCAAATAAGAAACTACACTACTGCTGAAATTAAAGCTAATTAAACTACAGAAAACTAAATTACTCACTAATACTTAACCCTAAGCTAAAGCAAAATTAACAACAACTTTAAAATCAATTGAAACTAAATTACTCAAATCACATGAATTAAAACAACTAAGCATAAAATGAACTATGATTACTGAATTCAACAACGAAAACTGAAATCTAAATCAATCAACAATAAAAAGAATGCAAAAAGTAAACCCTAAACCATCTCAACTCCAAATCTCTTCTCACGGCAATTTCTCCTTGCCGTCACACAAGGAAACAACGGAGAACACTCCAACTGTAATCAGAGAAGACACCCTCAGTAGCTACACTCAGCCCAGCCGTCACCAGCACCATCGGAGACCACTCCAAACGAAGCTAATGAACATCGGTGCCGCCCAACTCGGGAAATATGAAAATCTGTGAGCTGCAACCTCAGATCTGATGTGGAGAAGATGATGGATGGAATGTCGTCGGGAACGGTCCAGTAGCAGTGGAGGAACACCGCCAAAGCTCTCGGATGGAAAACGGAACCACCGATTGGAGGAACACCTCACAATCGGCAGCGGCAGAAGCAGAGGTTTGCGGACACAATTCTCGCCGCAGGACCACCTTTGAACGAGGTCAGATGGCCGGAAGATGGTCGCAAGCAACTGAGGGCATCGTCGCCGATGAAATCGTCAGAAAAATGGATCTGGAAGAGGAGATGGTGGTCGGAATCTGAAGAAGATGCGCCGCGGGACGCGAACAGTGTGTGGAGGATTCGACGAAGAAGAAAGAACACTGTAGCTTCTGTTTTGAATCAGATCTGGATCTGGAATGGACGGTTGAGATGATTCCAGGCTAAATCAAGGGTGAAAAGTCATCCAAAATCTGATCCGAAGGTACTGATGTTGATCTAGGGTCTGGATCTACCCTCCCGTAAGTCGGATCGATCAGATCATCACTGGATGGCCCAGATCTGCTGATCTTCAATGAACGGCCCAGATTACCCCGGCTGGATCAATGGATGGATGAACTCAGATCTGGATCAAAACTTATGGATCTTCATCAATGGCTCAGATCTGCTCCCCATTAAGTTGGATCGGCCAGATCTTCAACGGATGGTCCGGATCTGTCCTATTCTTGATGAACAGCCCATAATGCTCCAAAGCTTGATCTTCTTGTTTGAACTCCGATTCGAGCCCGATTTTGGTCCAAATAGATCCAAATTCAAGATCCTTTGATGCCTACAAAATAAGAATCAAATATTAGCATCAAATAACACCAAAAATACAATAATTTACAATTAGGTCCAAAATAGATACAATGCACAAAATATGATGTAACCATGATTTAAACCTATAAAATCAACATCAAACCATGCATATATGAATCAAAATAATGCAGTAAAATCATGGTTATCAAACAACATCATCCACAACACTTTGTGGTTTCTAGTTCAACTTCCATCGAGGCTTCAGTGCTATTGTTCGCATCTTGAACTTCTTCAAGATTGAACGTACTCCCACTTGTCTTTCTAGAAATAAAATCCCTTTCTAGAAATACCATAGTCTTAGCCACAACTACCTTGTGTTGACTGGGAACGTAGAAGTAATATCCCTTCGTTTCCTTGGGATATCCTATAAAATAGCACTTGTCGGATTTGGGTCCCAGTTTGTCCGAGACTTGACGTCGAACGTAAGCCTCACAACCCCAAATCCTCAAAAAAGACACCTGGGCATCTCTCCCAGTCCATATCCTATATGGTGTCTTTATTATAGCCTTAGATGGAACTCGGTTGAGAATGAAGGCTGCTGTGTCTAGAGCATAGCCCCAAAGATACATAGGAAGATTTGTGTGACTCATCATAGATCGTACCATATCTAATAAGGTACGATTCCTCCTTTCGGATACACCATTCCACTGTGGTGTTCCAGGAGGAGTGAATTGAGATAGAATCCCACACTCAGCTAGATAGTCACGAAACTCATGGCTAAGGTATTCACCACCTCGATCTGATCAAAGTATCTTAATACTTTTGCCAAGCTAGTTTTGTACTTCATTCTTGAATTCTTTAAACTATTCAAAGGATTCTGACTTATGTGTCATCAGGTACACATAACCATATCTACTGAAGTCATCAGTAAATGTAATGAAGTACCTATAACCACCTCTAGCAGTGACATTAAAAGGGCCACATACATCACTATGTATAAGACCTAACAAGTCAGTCGCTCTCTCACTGTGTCCACTAAAGGGAGTCTTGGTCATCTTGCCTAAAAGGCATGACTCGCATGTCCCATATGATTCAAAATCAAATGAGTCTAGCAAACCATCTTTATAGAGCTGGGATAAGCATTTTTCATTTATATGACCTAAGCGATAATGCCAGAGATAGGTTGGGTTCATGTCATTTGACTTGAACCTCTTGGTACTTATGTTATAGATAGGGCTCTCAAGGTCTAGAATATAGAGTTCGTTTATCAGAGGTGCACTACAATAGAACATTTCATTTAAATAAACTGAACAACATTTGTTCTTTATAATAAATGAAAAACCTTTCTTGTCCAAACAAGAAACTGAAATTATATTCTTAGTTAAAGCAGGTACATAACAACAATCATCCAACTCTAGTACAAGCCCAGAGGGCAGAGATAGAAAATAAGTCCCTACAGCAACAGCAGCAACCCGTGCTCCATTGCCTACTCGTAGGTCCACCTCGCCTTTTGTCAATGCCCTGCTATTTCTCAGCGCCTGCACATTAGTACAAATGTGAGAAGCACATTCGGTATCTAATACCCATGATGAAGAAATAGATAGATTGACTTCTATAACATTTATACCTGAAGTGGAAGTCTCACTCCTCTTCTTCTTAAGATCTTCTAGGTAGACTTTGCAGTTCCTCTTCCAGTGCCCGGTCTGACCACAGTGGAAGCAGGTAGCATCCTTGGTGACCCCTCCTTTAGGCTTCAGTGCCTTGCCTTTGCCCTTGGCTTGGGACTTTCCCTTGCCTTTAGGCTTGCCCTTGCCCTTGTGTTTCTAAACCATCAGAGTTTGGCTTAACCTTCTTAAGGTTGAGCTCAGTAGTTCGTAACATACTAAGCAGTTCGGGCAGTGGCTTGTCAATTTCGTTCATGTTGTAGTTCATGACAAATTGACTGTAGCTCTCTGGAAAAGACTATAAGATCAGGTCAGTGGCCAACTCTTTGCCAAGTGGGAATCCCAACCTTTGTAGATTCTCTATGTACCCAATCATCTTGAGTACATATGGACCTACGGGAGCCCCATCTAACATCTTGCACTGAGATAGTGCCCTTGAGATCTCAAATCTCTCGTGTCGCGCTTGTCCTTGATATAGTTAACGAAGATATTCAACCATATCATAAGCACCCATTAACTCATGTTGCTTCTGAAGCTCAGAGTTCATGGTCGCGAGCATTATACATGATACATCTAATGCATCATCTTGATGCTTCTTGTAAGCATCTTTTTCTCCTCACGTGGCATTGGCAGGAGGAGCCTCCGGAATGGGATGCTCTAGAACATACAGTTTACATTCTTGGGTGAGAACTATTCTCAGATTCCTGTACCAGTCCAGGAAATTTGCTCCGTTGAGCTTGTCCTTGTTAAGGACAGAACACAGAGAGAAGGTGTTCGTGTTTGACGTCATGGTTATCTACAACATAAAAATACAGAAAATAAATAAACATCATATTCTAGTAATCATTTAATTAGGCCTTTTAATTAAATGATGCTCCCACTGAATTCTATAATTCATGTGGGATAAGATCCACATCATACTATGCCCTGAGTTAGCTTTGGCTAAAATGCCCAAGACTTAGTATGATCGGTAGGTAACTAATTTACCAATTACATCTCTATGCAACTCTTGTTTATAGGATCAAGATCCGCATTTATATTAAAACTCGAGTTAGCTTTGGCTAATACGCCCAAGAGTTAATATAAACATGATTTTGTCCTATCTTCCAACTATTGGATAAATACCTACAGTTAAACTTGATTTAACTAGTTATACTCAATCTAATTGAGTTTTACTCACCCAAGCGTTGATAGGCAGGACCAAGATTGTCCCTCCGTACCCTACCAAGATAATATGTGTTGCTCTGCTTTGGCAGATTCAACAACTACATGTGATCGAGGTAGTGATAGGTATCACAGCATGGTAGGCATTACGAGTTGTCGTGATTGAGATCTAATCTAATCGACGAGGTGTATCATATACTCGATTTAGATCTAATATAATCGTTAGGGCACATCATGTACGTGATTTAGATCTAATCTAAGGCGCTAATTAATTACTTATTCTAGCATGCATCACATATACACACATAAGCAATTAATTAAATTTGTGATTAGTCATGGCCCTACTACGATCTTCTCAAGCCAATGAGAAGATCGGATGGTTAACCTAAGATCAACAGCTTCTCAAGCTCCTTCCTTTGACCACCTTGTGTTGCTCGCGCCCTCCTCGTAACTCCGTCTCGAGTGGACCTTCCACCACTCCAATTTTGTACATTACAATTTTGAAACTCGAGTTACATTCGAGTCTAAACTAATTTACAACAAGAATAAATAAATAGAAAGGCACGACGTGCAGGTCGCGTATCAAATATACAACACGCACAATCACACGACGGCACGCAAGCCGTATTATGAATTACAACACAATTTCCAGTCTAATTGGGTCTTTGGGCATGACCATCACAAAATAAAACATAATTCTAAATTATGTAATTTCTATAAATTTCTGTAATTTTTCTTACAATTTTTACAATTTTCATGAGTAAAAATTCCTGGCGGTCCCGTTTAGCGATTTTCGGGCGCAATCGCGGAACGAATCCCCTTGCGGGGTCAGGGGCAGCACCCCTACCCACGATATAACCATCGCGAGTGTTCCTAAGCGATCCTATAGCGCCTTAGTCCGTTGTCCCAAAATTATTTGTGGCGAAACCTTGCCGTTTTGGAAAAATCTTCTCGGTAGTCAAAGCCTACAAGTGTCTAAACACTTGTGCTTCGCTTCTACGAGAAAAATACCCATAAAAAATATAAAAAAACATAAATTCACAGAAAGTTACAGATCTATAATTTTCATAAAAATACAAATTAAAACTAATACTCGCTTCGCACGTGGCTCTGATACCACTATTGGGTTTTTCAGGCCGCAAAAACCGTTTTTTGCGTTGCGGAAACCCCGAAACCCCCATGCCACGGATCCGTGCGAAGTAAAAATTTTGTAAAACTTTGAATATGAGTTTTCTAACCTAGATCTAAACTAGATCTACAAAGGAGAAGAGCTTTTACCCTTGATGCGATGCCCTCGCTAATCTCGCTCGTCCAAAGTTCGCTGGATCTCAAGAGTATCAAGGTAGATACTCCTCTATGTGTATCCACACAAGCAAGAGATGGAGGGGCCAAACAAAAAGGTGTGTTAGCAACTTAGAAGGGTTCGGCCAAGGGAGGATAGGGAGAAGAAAATTGAGATCTAGAGGAAGAAGATGAAATCAATTAGCTTGAATGAAAAATCAATTCATTCCCCACTAAAAGTGGCTGGCCACTTCAAGGCTTGTAACCCCCATAGAATATCAAGAGTCACAACTCTTGGTAACTCCCATGAGGTGGCATTTGGTTAAGTCAAACTTGACCAAATGAAGAAGCTTGATGATGTGGCATTGGTCAAGTCAAAGTCAAGTCAAAACTTGACTCTTCATCTTCCTACTTAAGTCAAGTCAAACTTGACCACTTCTCTCTCATGGTTGATCAAATCTATCCATTGGTTCAAGTAAATTTTAATCTAATGAATCTCTATTCATTGAATTAAATTAATTAAATGAGTCTAAGTCCAAATTAGACTCATTTAACACATGAACCAAATTGAGTCCAACTCAATTAGCCTAATTTGGATTACTCTTAATCCAATTTGGTTCATCATATGAACCTAATCCTTTAGGTTCATCAAATGAACCAAATCTCCATCTAATTTCCCTTTGTGTGTGACCCTATAGGTTCTTATAACGTTGGTATTGCTCCTAAACCTATTTAGAAGCATAAGTAATGAGCGGTATCTAGCAACACATCATTACTACCCAAGTTATAAGAATGTTGAGATCCAACATCACCTTGTGACTACTAATTGTGACTCCTCACAATATATGACATTGTCCTTCTATCCTAGACATCTAGATTGATCAATATGAGGCATAGACCGTGTCATCCTCTAATCAATCTAAATCTTGAACTCCAAGTAGATTCACTCAATCAAATGAGCTCAATATCTTATATTGACTCATTTGGACATGGATATGCACTTAGTAGTCTCACTCTATCAAGAATATCGATGTCTCTCCCATCATATAGGAGGGATATATCCCATCTACATCACTCACATCCCTCCGCATAATTTGTTACATACCCAGTAATCGCCTTTATAGTCCACCCAGTGACGGGTGATGTTTGACGAAACCAAAATACGTAACTCCTTATGTAGGGAACAATGGTGACTTCAGGTCCAAGGACTAGTAGTCATACTAATAGCCACATGAGAAAGTATATGACACTCATATAACGATATATGATACTTTCTCTTGGCGGGTCATTCAGTATACATTCTCTAATGCATACCCATGTGTCAACTTGATATCTCCATATCCATGACTTGTGAGATCAAGTCATCGAGTTGACCTACATGCTAGTCTCGTCACATTAACATTGTCCTAGAATGTTAGTACTCGATTATGAATGATTAAGAGTAGTGTTCCCTATATTATGTCACTATCGATTCAACTAACCGATTGATATAGGTAAGAACCTTCTACTCAAGGACGCTATTATACTTAGTTATTTGGCACCAATACAAGTAAAATAACCAAAAACAAATGTCTTTATTTATATACAAGAATATGATACAACGAGTCCATACAACAATCATCAAATGATTGGCTCTAGGGCTCTAACTAACATTTTGTTGGGGTGTCCCAGGTGCAGACAATTGGGATTGAATCCTAACCTTTGATAAGTAATTCCTAAACTCTCCTGAGAGGTTCTCGCCACCACGATCAGACCCTAGTGTCTTGATACTTTTACCGTGACGTTTCTCCACATCAATCATGTACTCTTTGAACTTATCAAAGCACTCAGACTTGCGACGCAACAAGTAAATGTATCCATATCTCGAATAGTCATCTATAAAAGAGACGAAATATTCAAAATTACCTCTTTCCTGGATAGTCATAGGTCCACACAAATTAGAATAATTCCAACACATCTTTGGCTATATACCCCTTAGTCTAAAAAGGCCTCTTTGGTCATTTTTCCTTCCAAGTAAGACTCGCAGGTTGGAAAGTTTTCCACCACCAATGAACCCAAAAGTTCATCAGCTATTGTCCTTTGAATCCTACTCAAGTTAATATGACCTAGCCTTAGATGCCAAAGATATGATTGGTACATTTCCGAAGGTTAATAAAATTTCTCTTTTAAAATTCCCTTCATGGTTGGTTATAAAAGGAAACTTTTATAAATTAAAATCTCTCTTTTAAAACATGTGGATGGTTACAATTAAGAAAAGTTTTCTCCAAAATTTAAATCTTCCTTTTAACTATAAATAAGGAAATATATCAAATCTTTCTCTTAATCCTTTGTAACAAGCTATAAAAGGAAAGATTTAAAATTTTAAAAACTCTCTTTTAAAACCATGACTTCCACATAAGGAAAGATTTAAAATTTAAAACTCTTTTTAATATTTATGTGGCCGACCACCCTTGCTCGGGCTCCAAGCTAGGGCGGACCACAACTTGAACCCATCAAACCTTGATTAGGCCGGCCCTAGCTTGGGCTCCAAGCTTGGCTTGGCCGGCCACCATAAGGTGGGTAAGAAGTTGGGTTTGGGTGAATATAAGACTTTATAAATAAGAGGCTACAATAGGGACCGAGAGGAGGAATTGGTTTTGGTCTCCCGATGAGCTTGAGCTTCCCATGTTCGCCCCGAACACACAACTCAAGTTCATCAATAATATCTCATTCCACTAAAGAGTTATTATTGCACTACCGCACCAATCCCATATTACTATATGGGCTCATTCTTATCATGAGTGTATTAGTCTCCCTATGTTTAAGATATTGAATGTCCACTAATTAAATGAGTTACTAACAACTTAATTAATTAATATCTAGCTCCAAGAGTAGTACCACTCAACCTTATCGTCATGTCAGACTAAGTCCACCTGCAGGGTTTACATGACAATCCTTATGAGCTCCTCAAGGGGACATCATCAACCTAGATTACTAGGACAGTTTCATTCTATAATCAGCAATATACCATATAAATAATATCATTTCCTAACTTATCGGGCCTATTGATTTAACGAGCTAAATCACACCCTTTGATAAATTAAAGAAATAAATATTAAGTATATGAGCTTATTATTATATCATGATTAAGAGTACATACTTCTATAATAAAAGAGGTTTTGTTCTTTTATATAGTCAGTATAAAAAGAAACTACCTCAAATGGTCCTGCTCAATACACTCATAGTGTACTAGTGTAATTTATTAGTCAAGATAAACTAATACATAATTACACTACAACAACTCCAATGGTTTGTCCCATTCCATCTTGGTTGTGAGCAACTGTTTATAATTTATAAGGAACTGATAACATGAACTTTTATGTGTCTCCTCACACCATGTTATCTACAATATAAATTAAATGGATAACTACACTTAGCATAAATGTAGACATTTGACCAATGTGATTCTTATATATTTATACAAAAAGTTAGACTTTTAGTATACACTCTAACAACCACCCCCTAGGACCTAGGGTTACCACCCCCTAGGGTTTTCCACCTACCTAACTGCAGATAGGGCTTTCATGAAAAACCTCATTTACACATGTTAGATAACAAAACAACTTAACTTTGAAACCCTTTGCCATTATCAAAACTTGGGTTCGTTCGTCGGATACTTTCTGAATCAACAATTGTTGGAACCCCAAGGTGTTTTGATGTGATCAAACAAACTAAGTTAGGTCCTGCGTTTGTTTAACCCTTGTGTCTAAGTGTGCAGGAGCTTAGGAACACAGGAAGTCGAGCGGAAGATGCGGCTAGCGAGAAGGACGTCACGGGAGAGAGCTGACGGGCTCGGTGCGTCCGAGGGACGAGGTGTCCGCGGAAGAGTACACCGGTGGACGAGAAGAACGTGCGCGGCGTTCGAGGGACGAGAAACCAGGAAGGAAAGCTGCTCGAGGAGAAGGCCGGAACATGGGTTCGGGTGAGCCCTATTCCGGAAGGCCGAGATCACCCAAGCTAACGGAGCCGGAGCGAACAGACCCGGACCGAAACGAGCTAAACCGGAGCAGTGGAACCGGACCACAAAAAGTCAACAAAGTTGACTTGAGAGGTCCGAGCGCCCGAAATCATTCCGGGCGCCCTGGGCGCTATTGAGGGTCCGGGCGCCCGGAACCCCTCCGGGCGCCCGGAGCTGACTTTTGACCAGGATTGCGTCAAACGCGATCTGATCGTTGGGGGATAAAATTTTATCCCCCCAGGGCGCCCAGAACCCCTTCCAGGCGCCCGGACCAGTACTATAAATATAGTACTGGTCTGCACAGATAATACAACTCATTTGTAATCAATTCTTTCTGTTCTTTCAGTTGTATTCTTTTCATTTGTGCTGTCAACGTTGTAAAGAGGCTTCTCCGCCCAGAGGAGATCATAGTGCGCTTACTTTCCTTGGATTAGCAATCCTCTGATTGCAAACCAAGTAAATCTCTGGTGTATGATTTCTTTACTTAGTCTCTACTTCTTATTACAAGTGTTTATGATATAGTTGAAATCCGAGAAAGGTTCGAGTTTTATTTTGTAGGGAAATTCACCCCTCCCCTCTTGCCGGCCTCCAAAGGGACCAACAAGTGGTATAAGAGCCAGGCGCTTCAGGAGGACTAACCGTCGATCGAAGCAACAAAGATGGTCGGACCAAGCATTGTTCCACCAAATTTCGAGGGGAACTTCGCAGACTGGAAGCGTCGTATGGAGGTATTCCTAAAAACAGATTTTGAAATTCGGTTTATTATGAAATATGGTTTTGTAGCTCCAATAGATAAAGATGGAAAAGAAAAAGAAGAAAGCGATTGGACAAAGAAGGAGCAGAATGAGTTGGTAGCAAACAGCCGTGCGGAACATCACCTGCTGAGCGTGTTACCGCCTCAAGAGGTCAACTGCATCGGAAACTATTTATCTGCTAAATAAATTTGGGAGAAGTTCTTGGAACTCCACGAAGGCACGTCCGAAGCGAAGCTCGCTAGAAGGGACATCCTCCGCAACAAACTGATGAACATCCGTCTGGAGCAAGGTGAGAAAGTAGCCGGTCTACATGCAAAGGTAAAAGAACTAGTTACTGTTGGAACCCCAAGGTGTTTTGATGTGATCAAGCAAGCTAAGTTAGGTCCTGCGTTTGTTTAACCCTTGTGTCTAAGTGTGCAGGAGCTTAGGAACACAGGAAGTCGAGCGGAAGATGCGACTAGCGAGAAGGACGGCACGGGAGAGAGCCGACGGGCTCGGTGCGTCCGAGGGACGAGGTGTCTGCGGAAGAGTACACCGGTGGACGAGAAGAACGTGCACGGCGTTCGAGGGACGAGAAACCGAGAAGGAAGGCTGCTCGAGGAGAAGGCCGGAACATGGGTTCGGGTGAGCCCTATTCCGGAAGGCCGAGATCACCCAAGCTAACGTAGCCGAAGCGAACAGACCCGGACCGAAACGAGCTAAACCGGAGCAGTGGAACCGGACCACAAAAGGTCAACAAAGTTGACTTAAGAGGTCCGGGTGCCCGGAATCATTCCGGGCGCCCTGGGCGCTATTGAGGGTCCGGGCGCCCGGAACCCCTCCGGGCGCCCGGAGCTGGATTTTGACCAGGATCGCGTCAAACACGATCTGATCATTGGGGATAGAATTTTATCCCCTCCAGGGCGCCCGGAACTCCTTCCAGGCGCCCGGACCAGTACTATAAATATAGTACTGGTCTGCACATTCAGAAGGACTCACTAGTAATCAATTCTTTCTGTGCTTTCAGTTGTGTTCTTTTCATTTGTGCTGTCAACGTTGTAAAGAGGCTTCTCCGCCTAGAGGAGATCATAGTGCGCTTACTTTCCTTGGATTAGCAATCCTCTGATTGCAAACCAAGTAAATCTCTGGTGTATGATTTCTTTACTTAGTCTCTACTTTTTATTACAAGCGTTTATGTTATATAGTTGAAATCCGAGAATGGTTCGAGTTTTATTTTGTAGGGCAATTCACCCCTCCCCTCTTGCCGGCCTTCAAAGGGACCAACAAGTGGTATCAGAGCAAGGCGCTTCAGGAGGACTAACCGCCGATCGAAGCAACAAAGATGGCCGGACCAAGCATTTTTCCACCAAATTCGAGGGAAACTTCGCAGACTGGAAGCGGCGTATGGAGGTATTCCTAAAAACAGATTTTGAAATTCGGTTTATTATGAAATCTGGTTTTGTAGCTCCAATAGATAAAGATGGAAAAGAAAAAGAAGAGAGCGATTGGACAAAGAAGGAGCAGAATGAGTCGGTAGCAAACAGCCGTGCGGAACATCACCTGCTGAGCGTGTTACCGCCTCAAGAGGTCAACCGCATCGGAAACTATGTATCTGCTAAAGAACTTTGGGAGAAGTTCTTGGAACTCCACGAAGGCACGTCCGAAGCAAAGCTCGCTAGAAGGGACATCCTCCGCAACAAACTGATGAACATCCGTCTGGAGAAAGGTGAGAAAGTAGCTGGTTTACATGCAAAGGTAAAAGAACTAGTTACTGGTCTCAAGAACCTCGGTGAAACGATAACAAACCGGGACACTATACGCTACGCGCTCAACACGTTTCCAAGAACTCCGGAATGGACATCAATCGTCGACGCCTACTACATCTCAAAAGACCTGGAGGTAAGCACTTTAGAAGAGTTGTTTTCTACTCTTGAATTGCATGAAACCAGGTATGCAGGAACGACAAAGGATACAACCCAGACTATGGCGCTGAACGCAACCCAGAAGGATGAACTCGAGTCAGACTCCGAAGACGATCAAGAAGCATACATGGTAAGAAATTTTAAAAAGTTTTTTAGATCTAATAAATTTAAAATGCAGAACAAAAGGAATCAAAAAGGTGGAAGAAAGGTGCGGTGCTATCAGTGTCAGAAGGAGGGACACCTAAGAGAAGACTGCCCAGAACTCAAAAAGGCCACAAGGAAGTCTCCCAAGAAACACAACCTAAAAGCAACTTGGGACGACACTTCTTCATCCGAATCAGAAGCTCAAGAATATGCTGGGATAGCGCTGATGGTAAGTTACGAAGGGCAAAACTCATCAGAACCTAGCATTGATGAAGGGGGAGCGACCTCAGATGAAGGCAGCGAAGTAGGGGGAGATTCAGGATTCAAGTCTGATATGGTAAATGAGGTATGCCTCTTACCCCCTGATCAACTCTATTCCGGTATTAAGGCAATGACTAAATCCATGTATAAATTAGAAAATGAAAATATCAGATTAAAAAATGAAATTTTGGAAACAAAAAGAATTTTAGCAAAATCATGTCTTATAGAGGATTTTGATAAATTGAAAATTGAAAATGAAAAACTAAAAGAAGAAATAGAAAGATTGAAAAAATATAAAAGTTCAAATATCTCTACTTTTAGAAATTATAAAGGTTTAAATTGGTATTATAGGTTTCATCAAAGTCAAATTAGAAATATATCAAAAATCTATGTACCTAGGAAATACTTGGTTAACCCTGTAGGTAGGAACCTCTACTGGGTTCCAAAAGCCTGTTTAATTTAAAATTAGACTTAGCATTTTCAGCAAGGAAATTAAACGACTAATTTCATTATGAGGCTTTGTCTAAGGAAGTGGTTGTTGCTCCAATAACCAAGAAGGTCTAGTGCCTCGCCACGACCTGGAAGCCAAGTATCGAAATGAAAAGTTTAATTGACTAACTGAAAAAGTATTAATTTAATACTTTAAAAGAGTTATTCAATTTGTGTTAGAAAATATTTAAAATTTTTTAACTACGTAGAAATTTGTTTTAGAAATTTTTATGAAAATTAAAATTTTTTTTATGATATTATTGCCTTATCATTTTTCTTAAAATTGACTTAAAATTGTTTCTTATGGATATTAACTTAGAATTTTTTTAATTACAAATTTTTTTAATGCTGAGATAAGTTTCAAACTTAATTTTTTAACACTTATGACTGTTTTTTTTCCTGAAATATGTTTTCCTTAAATTTTTCTCGAAAGAAAAATTCTGAAGAGTGTCTTTAAACTGACTTAGACATTTTTTTTACACTCAAAGTTTTTTTTTAATTTACCTTAGACTTGTTTATAACCCCAATTTTTTATGTGATCAAAGGGGGAGAAGTATGTTAAGTCTAGGGGGAGGTAATATAATTTTTCATTTGAAAAATACTTGGACTTATTTTGAATATAAATTGTTTTTATTGCATTTGTTTACCCTAACTTAACTTGGGTTGCTCACATCAAAAAGGGGGAGATTGTTGGAACCCCAAGGTGTTTTGATGTGATCAAGCAAGCTAAGTTAGGTCCTGCGTTTGTTTAACCCTTGTGTCTAAGTGTGCAGGAGCTTAGGAACACAGGAAGTCGAGCGGAAGACGCGGCTAGCGAGAAGGACGGCACGGGAGAGAGCCGACGGGCTCGGTGCGTCCGAGGGACGAGGTGTCCGCGGAAGAGTACACCGGTGGACGAGAAGAACGTGCGCGGCGTTCGAGGGACGAGAAACCGGGAAGGAAGGCTGCTCGAGGAGAAGGCCGGAACATGGGTTCGGGTGAGCCCTATTCCGGAAGGCCGAGATCACCCAAGCTAACGGAGCCGGAGCGAACAGACCCGGACCGAAACGAGCTAAACCGGAGCAGTGGAACCGGACCACAAAAAGTCAACAAAGTTGACTTAAGAGGTCCGGGCGCCCGGAATCATTCCGGGCGCCCTGGGCGCTATTGAGGGTCCGGGCGCCCGGAACCCCTCCGGGCGCCCGGAGCTGGATTTTGACCAGGATCGCGTCAAACGCGATCTGATCGTTGGGGATAGAATTTTATCCCCTCCAAGGTGCCCGGAACTCCTTCCAGGCACCCGGACCAGTACTATAAATATAGTACTGGTCTGCACATTCAGAAGGACTCACTAGTAATCAATTCTTTCTGTGCTTTCAGTTGTGTTCTTTTCATTTGTGCTGTCAACGTTGTAAAGAGGCTTCTCCGCCTAGAGGAGATCATAGTGCGCTTACTTTCCTTGGATTAGCAATTCTCTGATTGCAAACCAAGTAAATCTCTGGTGTATGATTTCTTTACTTAGTCTCTACTTTTTATTACAAGCGTTTATGTTATATAGTTGAAATCCGAGAAAGGTTCGAGTTTTATTTTGTAGGACAATTCACCCCTCCCCTCTTGCCGGCCTTCAAAGGGACCAACAGTTACTGGTCTCGAAAACCTTGGTGAAACGGTAACAAACCGGGACACTATACGCTACGCGCTCAACGCGTTTCCATGAACTCCGGAGTGGACATCAATCGTCGATGCTTACTATATCTTAAAAGACCTGGACGTAAGTACTTTAGAAGAGTTGTTTTCTACCCTTGAATTACACGAAACTAGATATGCAGAGATATCAAAGGACACAACCCAGACTATAGCGCTGAACGCAACCAACAAGGATGAACCCGAGTCAGACTCTGAAGACGATCAAGAAGCGTACATGGTAAGAAACTTTAAAAAGTTTTTTAGATCTAATAAATTTAAAATGCAGAATAAAAAGAATCAAAAAGGTAGAAGAAAGGTACGGTGCTACCAGTGTCAGAAGGAGGGACACCTAAGGGAAGACTGCCCAGAACTCAAGAAGGTCAAAATGAAGACACCCAAGAAACACAACCTAAAAGCAACTTGGGACGACACTTCTTCATCCGAATCAGAAGCTCAAGAATATGCTGGGATAGCACTGATGGCAAGCTACGAAGGACAAAGCACATCAGAACCCAACGTCGATGAAGGGGGGGCGACCTCAGATGGAAGTAGCAAGGCAGAGGGAGATTCAGGCTTCAAGTCTGATATGGTAAGTGAGGTATGCCTCTTACCCCCTGATGAACTTTACTTTGGTATCAAAGCTTTGACTAAATCCATGTATAAATTAGAAAATAAAAATGCCAAATTAGAAAATGAAATTTTAGAAACAAAGAGAATTGTGGCAAAATCATGTCTTATAGAGGATTTTGAAAAATTGAAAATTGAAAATGAAAAGCTTAAAGAAGAAATAGAAAGATTGAAAAAATCTAATGGTTCAAATATTTCTACTTTTAGAAATTATAGAGGTTTAAATTGGTATTATAGATTTCATCAAAGTCAAATTAGAAATATATCAAAAATCTATATACCTAGGAAATACTTGGTTAATCCTGTAGGTAGGAACCTCTACTGGGTTCCAAAAACCTGTTTAATTTAAAATTATAGTCAGACTTAGCATTTTCAGCAAGGAAATTAAACAACTAATTTCTTTATGAGGCTTTGTCTAAGGAAGTGGTTGTTACTCCAATAACCAAGAAGGTCTAGTGCCTCGCCACGACCTGGAAGCCAAGTATCGAAATGAAAAGTTTAATTGACTAACTGAAAAAGCATTAATTTAAATTACTTAATGCTTTAAAAGAGTTATTCAATTTGTGTTAGAAAATATTTAAAATTTTTAACTTGACTTAGAAATTCTTTATTATCTTAGAAATTTTTATGAAAATTGACGTAGAATTTTTTTTTTATATGAAAGTTATCTTAGAATTTTTTATGATAATATTGCCTTATAATTGTTCTTAAAATTGACTTAGAATTGTTTCTTATGAATATTAACTTAGGATTGATTTTATAAGAAAAATTTTTGGGACTGTTGAAAAAAATTTCACACGTAAATTTTTTTTTTTTTTAAAAAACACTCATGACTATTTTTATCTGAAAAATGTTTTACTTAAATTTTTAGACATTTTTTATATTTTACACTTAAAGCTTTTTGTTTGAATTTACCTTAGACTTGTTTATAACCCCAATTTTTATGTGATCAAAGGGGGAGAAGTATGTTAAGTTTAGGGGGAGGTAATATAATTTTTCATTTGAAAAATATTTGGACTTATTTGAATATAAATTGTTTTTATTGCATATGTTTACCCTAACTTAACTTGGGTTGCTCACATCAAAAAGGGGGAGATTGTTGGAACCCCAAGGTGTTTTGATGTGATCAAACAAGCTAAGTTAGGTCCTGCGTTTGTTTAACCCTTGTGTCTAAGTGTGCAGGAGCTTAGGAACACAGGAAGTCGAGCGGAAGACGCGGCTAGCGAGAAGGACGTCACGGGAGAGAGCTGGCGGGCTTGATGCGTCCGAGGGACGAGGTGTCCGCTGAAGAGTACACCGGTGGACGAGAAGAATGTGCGCGGCATTCGAGGGATGAGAAACCGGGAAGGAAGGCTGCTCGAGGAGAAGGCCGGAACATGGGTTCGGGTGAGCCATATTCCGGAAGGCCGAGATCACCCAAGCTAACGGAGCCGGAGCGAACAGACCCGGACCGAAACGAGCTAAACCGGAGCAGTGGAACCGAACCACAAAAATTCAACAAAGTTAACTTGAGAGGTCCGGGCGCCCGGAATCATTCCGGGCGCCCTGGGCGCTATTGAGGGTCCGGGCGCCCGGAGCTGACTTTTGACCAGGATTGCGTCGAATGCGATATGATCGTTGGGGGATAAAATTTTATCCCCCCAGGGCGCCCGGAACCCCTTCCAGGCGCCCGGACCGGTACTATAAATATAGTACTGGTCTGCACAGATAATACAACTCACTTGTAATCAATTCTTTCTATGCTTTCAGTTGTATTCTTTTCATTTGTGCTGTCAACGTTGTAAAGAGGCTTCTCCGCCCAGAGGAGATCATAGTGCGCTTACTTTCCTTGGATTAACAATCCTCTGATTGCAAACCAAGTAAATCTCTGGTGTATGATTTCTTTACTTAGTCTCTACTTCTTATTACAAGTGTTTATGATATAGTTGAAATCCGAGAAAGGTTCGAGTTTTATTTTGTAGGGCAATTCACCCCTCCCCTCTTGCCGACCTCCAAAGGGACCAACAACAATCTCCCCCTTTTTTATTATGGCTATGAAAATTCAAAGTTAAGTAAAATAATTCTATAAAGGATTTTCAAAGACAGCATAAGCGTAGCAGTATAAAAATAGGACAAGCATAAACTTTGTAAAAAATCTCCCCATTAATAGAAGCTGTTACGAACCATAAGTGCATGGAATCATCGTCAGTAATATATATGATTGTCGAACCACAGGGACTGTTGATTAAGCACTAGAGATGTTGCAAAGTAAGTTATCTAGATGGTCGAAAGTTGGCTTTGGCGCTTGCAAACTAACGAGAGTGATTGAAGAGAGAGAGAGAAGGATGAGAGAATCGATCCTGGACGGAATTGAGCATTGGGAAATGGATTATAGGATTTCGGTTTCATTGTGTTGGAACCTGATGCATCATGTTCTATCTTTTACTCATCGTCAATCAACATACCTTCGCTAAAAGTTAAAGCTACTATCCTTAAGTACTAATTAGAGAAGATCCTTGTGAAATCCTGTTATGGTTAACCCCTGTCACTAAGGTGCCTCAGTAGATCACAAGAATACAAATCTAATCGGTAACATTGGGGATAGAGATAGGGGTTTGGTTTGGTCTCTTACTTCCTTGTGGAGGAGTTGCCTCTCCTTTCAAGGGAATATCCTAGATGTCCGTGAACGGGTTACCCCTGTCACTAGGGCCCCTCGGGTATATGATCTAAGATCATCTCTTTATGAAATTAGCAATTCCTACACAATCAATTAACATGACAAGGCAACAAGTCTCATGCATATCAAATAGAAACGAAGCAAGAGAAATCATCCAACGAGTAAAGGTACAAACATGAGTTTTACATCAAACCCTATCCAAAACTACTCCTACATCCATAGAAAAGGAGATCTACTCCATTGTGAGCGAAGAATAACCCCAAAACATAAAGTAAATAATACTTACAACCCTTGATGTGAGAAGAAGGGGAAGAAGAGATGCTAGCCAAGGTTTCTGATGTCTTGGGGATGTCTCCTTGCTCTAGGGATGGACGGAATGTCAAGGGATGATGGTAGATGAAGCTCTAGGGTTTCCCCCGAAGGGGAGAACCCTTTCCCAATGAGAGGGATGAAGTCCCGAACCACAGATCACCCCAAGAATTAGGTTCATGACCCTTTTATACCTCCTCCAAGCTGCCCAGGAAAACCAGGATTACAAGGGTCTGATAAATTGGGTTTTTCACCCATTAAACTATGTTTTCTCGTGATTCACCCTAAACCAAAGTTATATCTCTTGAAATTATATTCAATATGATACTTGGATCGAGTCCTAGCTCCAACCGAGCCAAAGGTTATGGCGGTTCGAAGTTTGGTCTGCAGTCTAGGTGGAGGTCCAGTTAAACCCGCGGTTGGGAGGCATGGCCGTGCCATTTATCAGGGGAAAACAATGCTCTCTCTCTGTTGGATCTGAAGAAAAGTTGTAGATCTTGAAGTCAGCTACGTTTCGGTATAAAGAACATCCCAAAACTCCAACGGAGCACAAAGTTATGGCCAAATTACAAACGTTCTGCAATCTGCCCAGAATTCAGCACAACCCTGTTTTGGCGTGGCACGACCCGTGTTTTTTGTCACACGGTCGTGTGGAATCCACACGGCCTCACACAGCTTCTTCTCAAGTTGAGTCACATGGTTGTGTGGCTCACACAGCCGTGCCCCTCTTCTTCTCTGCCGAGGTCACATGGCCGTGTGGATTCACACGGCCGTGGGCTTCCTCCCCTCTGGATTGTTGGCACGACCATGTGTTGCTTGGCCATGGGATGTTGGAACAGCCGTGTGGCTCACACAGCCTGGACATTCATGACCTCTAGATAGTTGGCACGGCCAAAGCATGATAATGGCCACACGGTTGTGTGGCCTACGCGACCCATGCTCCTGTGTGCGTTTTTGCTCCATTTTCGCTCCAAATAGCGTCCTGTCAATAAAATCATGCAAAGAGCATATCTCCGAACAAAATATAATGGAAGTATGACATTATAATGAATAGGGTACATTGAACATAGATTATGCTAATGAAATGCAAGTAGATGTGCGTCAAAGCATGCATAAATGATCATAATATCTACACACATCACACCCTCATACTTGAACCTTTGCTTGTCCTCAAGCAAAACCTGCAATCTAGATTTATGTGTGTAGATGACATTTAATAATCCATAATGAATCAATATAAACCTATCATATAGTTTCATTGATGAGCATGATACAAAAATTATTTGAGTGTGGCCTAAGTAGAAGTTCTCCGTGCTCAGTGTAATAAGTGGCTTAACTTTTTCAAGTGTCAATCTCTAAGCCTAGTCAATTTTTCATTTAACCGTGTTCCTCATACTTCTGACGATAGGCACTTACCTACTACACGCAAGGTCCGTTCGACTCAAAAATGCTATGTATCATCAACACAAGGTCTCAAAGGAATACTCAGTACCAAGAGAAACATAGCATTCATTTCCCCAGTAACCTAACTTGGTTTCAAAGGGATGAATTTCTAGTTTCTATTCACGATAACTATTTTTTTATCCCATATTTTTTCTTCTTTTTTTTTATTGTTTGCAAAGTATCAAACTTGAACAAACTTTCATCATTTTTTTTGGGATTGATTTTTCCAAATGAGCTTACATTATCTGAGTTTATCTAGTAACCAAAATGTAGTTGAGAAGTCACCATAGAAGCAATAGTACTAGTCTAGTTCTATGAATCATGACTATTTTCAAAAAAATCTACCATCAAAGTCAAGCATAATGTGAAGAGATCGTAAAACTAGGCCAACATTCAAATTCTTCTAGTAATAACAATGCTCACTTCATGCTACTATGGATAGGGAAATAAATATCAATAGGCATACTAGCATACCAAATCACACAACATAAATATCTAGATGAAATGTTCTAGTATTTTGCATTAAGGAACAAACAATCATGATGTGGTGAATGATGCAACTATGAAAAATTTATTATCCAAAAGAAATAAGCAAAAACTAAACTAAACCAAATGCATCTAATGCATCCCCCTAGACTTAAACTTTTCATTGTCCCAATGAAAACTAAAACAATGTGGAGGAGATTAAAAGTAATAGGAGTTACCAAATGATGCGTGTCAAATGCCCATGTCATTAACCTCTCCATCATGTAATTGCACTCCTCTTAATCTTTGAGTCCTATAAAAGAAAATTGACAACAAAAATTAAATAGAGGATACATGCTTATTATGAGGAAAAAATGAAACTAGAAAGGAACTAAAAATATGAATGAAAATAAGATTGAACTTGGGTTGCCTCCCAAGAAGCGCTTGTTTAAGGTCATTAGCACGATCACCTCATTAAATTCATCGAAATTTCGTGTTAGGAACTAGGTTGCTAAACACGCAAATTGTAATACCCACTAATCTTGTAAGATAAATATATGAATGTAGGATTTTGCCTTAGAAAAATAATAGGAAGTGAGTTGAAGCAAAAAGAAATAAAATGAAATAAAAAGAAGTGAAGGTCAAGGATTGAACCTTGAACCTCTTATATTATAATTCATAGAATTAATTAGTAGAAACCAATTGGGATAGAGAGAAGATATTGATAGAAAAGGAGGGAAACTCATGATAAAGGTAAGAGTAAAAGCTAGCCAAAAGAAAACAAGAAAGGAGCAAGAGAAAGGCAACTTGCCTTCCTCCCTTTCTCTCCTTCTTCCTCTTTGGTTTTGCCGAAAATTTAAAGAGGAATTAAGGGGATTCATTCCCCCTTATTTCACCATGAATGATGAGGATAAATAAATAAATAAAAATAAAAATAAAATAGAAAAAAAAAGGCTAAGGGAGAAGGAAAGCAAAAACTAAGTTTGCTACCTCTTCCCCCTTAACATAAAAGGGAGCAAGAAAAGAGAAGTTTATTTTTCTCTCATTTTCTCTCATTCTTCCTCTCCCTCACCGAAACCATCAGTCCCCTCTCCTCCATCTTCGGCCCCAAATCCAAGGTTTTCTCCTAAGAAAGCCTAACATACAAGGAGGACAAAGTAAGGGAATCAAGGGAAAGGAACTAGAAGAAGAGGCTACCTCTTCCATCACCATACCTTAGATCCACAAGCGAAAAGGATGTAAGCTTCCCCTCACCTGTGGTACAAGGCTTTTTATGTGATTTTCGGATTTTATGAGGATTAAAAAACCTAGGAAAGAATTTAAGAAAATTCGGCTAAAGAAAGGGTTTTTCAAATCTAGGAAGGTTTAAACAAGTCTTTATTTTATGATATGTTTTCTATGCTATGTAGGAAGGATTTTCTTCATGTTTTTATACCTAAATGATGCTTGATCAGAGGAGTACCTAACCCTAGAATTTCGGCCAAAAATATTTTAAGGAAGTTAGGGAAAATATTGTGTAACCAAACTAGTGCAACATTCTCTCCATGAACTATTAAGGATCTTTTATTGGTTTTCTTGCTTAAAAGTTACTTGGAACCAAAAGAAATCCATTTATATATTTCCGCCAAGAAAAGGGCTTAGGGTTAGGAAGACCTTTAAATTTAAGTAACCATGTTTGAATGATAGGATATAGAGTTCTCTTGAAGAATTTCATGTTGAACATTGCTAGAAATTCATGAACTTTTATTGTAGATTTTCGGCCATGATAAGATGGATAGTTTATAAAAGCTTAAACAAGATTCTAATATGCTCAAGACCTCTGTGATATTATGATATGAAAGTTGTTTAATGCTCTCATGTTTAATTGGAGTATAGAAATTTAGTTACATGATATATGACATGTAAGATCACAAGGGTCCTAGCTTGTTTATGAACCAACTTTGTATATGATGTTATTAGTAATGTTTGCCATGAAACTTACTTAGGTTTTCCATGCTTTAGGCCACTTAAAACCTAGTTTAAAGATTGGTAGGTTTCGGCCATGAGGAAAAATAAAAGAAAAAGGGAAAGAAACCTAGGAAGCCTAAGACACAATTCACATGTATGTTTATTATGCTTGTCTTTATACATGCTATGAAACTTGTATGATTTCTTATGCTTTTAGGCTATATGAAGCAAGTTTATATACTGTTGAGTTTTGGCCAATTAGGGTTTGAAAGACCTAGAGGCCTTAGAAATGAAACCAAATGTGTTAAAAGTGCTTCTTATGAAAATAGGATAATGTGTTGATTGTGTCACATGCTTGTATAATTTTTCCATGACCTAAATGGACCATTGTATGTTTCAGACATGAATGAATAGATGCCCTAGAAACTCAAGAACAAGAATTAAATATGCTTATGTCACTTTACATGGAATATGATAAGTAGAAAGACAAAGTTCCCATGCTATATGTTGTTTAATGACCTAATTGAGGCTAGGGTAAGTTTCGGCCATACATGTTGTATAATGTCTTGTTATGAATTTATACATGATGTTAGTTCAAGTTCACATGCTTGTATGTTTGTTTTTAGCCCTAATGAACACTTGTTAAAAGTTTGACTATGACATATGTTAAGGGCTTGAAGGACTTAGGAACTAGCTCAATATACTTACTATGTTACTTGAAAAAAATGCTATAAATATGGTTTAAGGTTTCCATGCTTTCATGACATTTGGGACCTTGTTTATATACTGATAGGGTTCGGTCACATGAGTTTAAGGACTTGGAGAACTTAGAAACCAAGTAAATCATACTTATAATGCTTCCTATGAAATTCATGTAATGATAATTTAGGTTTCACATGCTTGGAAGTTGTTTTTACCTAAATTGAGACCTAAGGGGGTTCGGCCATGATAGGAACCCAAGGGTTTAGGAAGCTTAGAACCCAAGTTAACTATGTTACCATGTTTCTTATGATAGTATAATCACATGATGCACCCTTATGCTTAGCCATGTATGCTTGTGATTTATACCTTTTATGATATGATATGTGGATAGCGATATGCATGTTTGAATGATATGTTATGTGCTTAGAAATATGCATGCTTTAATGATATGCTATGTGCTTAGAATATGCATACTTTTATGATATGTTCTGTGAGTAGAAATATGCATGCTTTAATGATATGCTATGTGCTTAGAATATGCATGTTTTTATGATATGCTATGTGGATAGAAATATGCATGCTTTAATGATATGCTATGTGTTTAAGTGATGCATACTTTCTTAAGACATGATGTATGCCTAAGTGATGCATACTTTTTTATGATATGATGTATGCCTAAGTGATGCATACTTTCTTAAGACATGATGTATGCCTAAGTGATGCATACTTTTATGATATGATGTATGCCTAAGTGATGCATACTTTTATGACATAATGTATGCCTAAGTGATGCATACTTTTATGATATGATGTATGCCTAAGTGATGCATACTTTTATGACATAATGTATGCCTAAGTGATGCATACTTTTATGCTATGATATGTGACTAAATGATGCATTTTTATACATGCTACTTTACTTTGTAAGGCTTGTAACAAGGGTGGACTCCTAATCAGTCTATAGGCCTTGCTTTGTGATCTAGGCCAATAAGGGATGGGCTCCTTAGTACGCCCCTAAGCCTTGCTTTGTGATCTAGGCTAATAAGGGATGGGCTCCTTAGTACGTCCCTAGGCCTTGCTTTGTGATATAGGCTGATAAGGGATGGACTCTTTAAGTATGCCCCTAGGCCATGCTTTGTGATCTTGACCTAGTTCCTAGTATGATTCAAGACTTGCTACCTTGGATATACTTAGGACGCGCGCATTTATGTTATGTATGTATGGTACAAGCCGGGGCCCTGAATATGTTGATATTATGTTCAAGTATATATGTAAGAAGAAATGGTTTTAAAGATCATGAGACATACACATGTTTTTCGGATACATGTTTTCAAAATCATATTGCATATACTTTATGATCATGTTGTGATGATGCTATGATTTATGATATGCCATGATTAGATATGACTATGATATGGTTCATGCTATGCTTTAAGAGATGATATGTCATGATTAGATATGATTATCTTATGTTTCATGCTATGCTTTAAGAGATGATATGCCATGACTAGTTATGATTTTGTTATGTTGCATGATATGCTTAAAGAGTATGATATGTTATGCTATGACTAGTTGAGATTATGTTATGTTGATATATTCTTTGATTATGTAATGATTTTTGGTTTTAGTGAGTAGGAAAGGAACTTACTGAGTCATGAGTGCTCATAGCTTACCTTCCTTGTACCACAGATAAAGGAAAAAGCTGGATGAGCTAAAGGAGCAGCAGGAGAGGCAAGGAGATGTGTGTGGCGGTGGCTAGGCAACCAAATAAGAACCTGCTTTAAGAACTTTTAAGAATTACACTTTGGTTTCATATATTGTAGTACTATATGGTTGACTTGATGTTATGTTTTTATTTAACTTGTTATCATGTTATGGAAACTATATTAGTGTAGTTCGATTTTTATTAAACCAAGAAAAATGATTTTAAGTCTTCCGCTGTAATATGTACGTAGAGTATCGTAACCCCGTCCCTTAGGGTTAGCAGGGAGGGCGGGCGTTACACAAATGCGCAGCGGAAAACATCAAGTTCCTTTCCAAAAGATCCATGCGAAAGGAAACCATATACTTGTAACACCCATAGGATCCCTAGTCATTTTATGTGAATTGTTGCATGATTAGAATAAGCCTTATATGAATATTTCCAAAAATAAAATAAAAATAGAACCAAAAAGAGACAAGACCAAGGTTTGAACCTTGGACCTCTTGTTAGATGCATGAATGTCATAACCAGTAGCCCCAGCAGGGGTGTGCTGTTAGGAAGGAAAGGGACAAGATAGTTAAAGGTAAGGAAAGTGAAGGCTCTCTTCACTAAGAAGGAAAAGTTTAAGTTTACTTCTTCTTCTTTCAATGAGAAGTTGGTTTTTGCCTTCTTCCTTCATGGAGAATAAATAGGAAAAAGGGAAAGAGAACTTCATTTTTTCTTCCCTCTTCCTCCTCCTCCTTCTCTCCACCGAAATCAAGTCCCTCTCCTCACCATTGCTGAAACCAACCAAAGGGATTTTCTCTCTAGGGAAAGCTTCACAAGCAAGGTTACTTCTCCTAGTAAATCAAGTGAGAGGATGTAAGTATCCCCCTCACCTACAGTACAAGTAGCTCTCATGTTTTCTATGCTTAAAAATTATTTGAAAAACCTAGGAAGTTACTTTGTAGGGTTCGGCCATGATAAGTCACTACAACAAAAACTGCAAACGACAACACCCCTACGACAACGGTTTTAAGAAAAAGCGTTGCGTATTTGCTCAAAGACAACGGTTTTTGCCAAAACCGTTGTCTTTGAGCTCCCCATTAAATATAAAAGACAACGGTTTTGACAAAACTGTTGTCATTGAGCGATTTTTTTTAAAATGACAACACTTTTTACAACGGTTTTATAAACCGTTGTCTTTATCCGCGTTTTTAGTGGCTACAACAACAGTTTTGAAAAAACCGTTGTAATTGAATTTGGTCATTTTCCCCCCCTCGCTGTTTTCCCTTCCCTCGCTGTTTTCTTTTCGGCGCCGTGTTTTTCCTTCGCGCTCCCGAACCTAAGGCAATTTTCTTTCCCTCTCCTCATACAATCTCTTCAAGCCTCTGCTGGATCTTCCTCCACGACGGTGTGCTCCTCTCGTTTCTTGGTGAGCGGGTTTCTGAGTTCGACGAGGCCCTCTGACCTTCCACTGCTGCTTCTTTCACTCGTGGAACCTTTTGATCAGACGAGGTGTATTTCTTCGCCAAAGGTGGCACTCCTACTCCGTCGATTCATAACTTAGGTCTTGTGTTCTTTGGATTTGTGCTAGAGCCATAGTCAAGGTAGATTTATAACCTAGGTCTTGTCTTCGTTCATAAATTTTGTCTCAAAAAACGAAACCTACTTTTGATTCCACTATGCTTATATTTGCAAGCGTAACATTCTCTTTTCTTCTTCTTTTTAGCTTTTGATTTGTTTCATCATGCCCTTTACCTGCTCATATGTCAAAGTTTGTGGTGTTTGATCTCTGAAGGTGTTGGTTTTAAGAATCGATTTCTATTTATTATTCACTTTTATTGGTCGAAATAGTGTGTTCGGATATGTTTTCTAGGTCTTGCATGGCTCGCCACTTTTATTGGAATAGTGGACACAGTCGAATCTGTGCTAATTGAGAGGTTGACTTATTGTTGTATTCTTGCAACTCCAGTGATGGCAAGCTAGAGATAGTGGTACCATCATTTGTCCATTACCTCGAAGTATTGGAGGGTTCTGATGGTGATAAAATTCTAGGTTTCTCTTTAATGTTATTTCTGTTATCTAGTCATTTATTTATAAATTTCAATATCTTGTTGGTAGCTCCTTTGTATGCCTTTTGTAGTTACTCAACACATAATAGCATATAGTTTCCATTGATGTGAAAATTCCAAATTCATCAGGATGGCCTGCTTTTCACCAATCGACAGTCCATTCCAGCCCTCTCTTATATGATATAGACAAGGATGGTACAAGAGAAATAACGTTAGCTACCTATGATGGAGTTGTAAATTTTTTCAAGTAAGTAGCTTCAACAATTGTTTGGTGGATTGCTGCACGTTGACATAAATTTGGTGGCTATAATAGGGTCTCTGGCTATCTGATGATGGATAAACTAGAAGTACCTCGTAGAAAGGTTCATAAAAACTGGTATGCTGGCTTGGATCCAGATCCAGTGGATCGTTCACATCCAGATGTCCATGATGATTCAATTTCCAAGGAGGCTTCTGCTAAGAACTCAATATCTCATATGTGATCACAACCCAACTGCAATCACCTTTGCTTTTATTTCTATTTCCTGAGGATGTTGGCCAATTAGCCATATTATAATTGTGCTGATTGTTGTTGTTCATGAACTTTTTGCGTTTGCATTTTTATACATATTTAAATGTGAAACACTGTGTTTTGCAACTCCTGTAACATATTTAAGATGTCTTAAATAACTTTGCTATGGTAAATATATTAGGATTAACATGTCAAATTTTGTAAGTATGTTATACGATGATTGAGAAATTAGCATATGGGTTTATAAACTAATATTCCAAGTATCACATATTCCTTTTTGAAATTCTGATTATGAATCAAATTAGGAAAATGCTGTTGCTTTTTATCCAGATATAAATGGGAGCATGAATGGGTCAAATAATTATGATTCTACAAACATTGTGAACAACCTCTCAATGAATACATCTAAGCTTGAGGACAGAGGAAAACTTGATTTTGCCCAAACTAGTCAATACAATGGAGTGTCAAGCAATCTTAATGACACAATCAAAAGGGACGCTTCATTGGAAAATGGTACAGAGGAAAATCAAACACAAATGCAAAGAAAGCTTCTTGAAGAAATTGATAATCAAGGGGCCCACGATGGACATTCGAAAGACCATAACACTGGTGATGGAGTGCAAGGAGCAACTGTGGAAAATGACCAAGAACTGGAAGAAGAAGCTGATTCATCTTTTGATTTGTTTAGAGATACAGATGAGTTAGCTGATGAGTATAATTATGACTATGATGATTATATTGATGAATCAATGTGGGGGGATGAAAATTGGACAGAAGAGAGCCATGAGACAGCAGAAGATTATGTTAGCATAGATTCACACATACTTTGCACTCCAGTAAGTTCCATTGGAGTTGATCATACAGAAAAAGGAAAAAATCAGGGAATTTAATTCCTAAAAGCTTGACCCACATTTTTAATATTCTATGAAGGTAATTGCTGACATAGATAATGATGGTACTAAAGAAATGGTTGTGGCTGTTTCATACTTCTTTGACCGCGAGTAAGAATTTTTACTTTATACATTTGTGGTATTTTTACATGAAAAATTGCCCATAATGATACGAAAACTATTTCTGGTACTTTCTTTTGGATGTAATTATTTTGTGGAAAAGTTTGTGGTAAGCAACTTCTCTGCTTTTTGTTTAAAAAGTTTTCTTGTACGATGATATCATCTTCCTAGACATTCTGTTTCTTGAAATGAAAATTGGTGCCAAAGTCATAGACTAATTTGATACTTTCTACATCTGACATATGATATATTAATCTTATGTAGGTTACAATGTTACAATAACAACTCAATATTGATGGAAGTTTATTACAAGAAGAATCAGCATACTTTTTTACACTGCTTTTCATGCAATTTTCAGAAATTTAATGGTTGTATGCGAACCGTGTGTAATTATTCTTACTGGTCTTAGTCTTAGGTCATGATTCTCACAATGTTGGCTTGTCTAATTGATTCTTCATCTGCCCAAACTATGGTTGTATTCAACTGAGATACTACTATCATTTTGTTCTTGTATATTTAATGCATTTGTACTGGTTTTTTTGGTGAATGTCATATATATCTAAGGTTGTTTGTGCATTCAATTCTTTCTTATTACAGTTGATAAGTTGGCAGGTATTATGATAATCCAGAGCATTCAGCTGAGTTAGGGGGTATCAACATTGAAAAATATGTAGCAAGTGGGATTGTAGTTTTCAACCTTGATACAAAGCAAGTCAAATGGATTCAAGATCTTGATTTAAGTGTCGATTCGGGGAATTTCCGTGCATATGTTTATTCTTCTCCTACTGTGGTTGACTTGGATGGTGATGGAAAATTGGACATTCTTGTTGGCACTTCCTATGGCTTGTTTTATATTTTGGATCATCATGGTAATTTTTTTTGGTTTCATTTTATAGTTGTAATTATTATCTTTGGTAAGTCAATGTGTTCTTTGTAATGTTATTAACTGCAACATCTTCATGTTTATATACTGCAATTTACCCAATATATATTGGAGGAATTGCATCTTTACTATCGTGGTAAATTTTGCAGTTTGAGTAGGATTTTCTGTTAGAACTTGTAGAAATTTAGAATACAAACTGAAACCTCTCTGAATAGAAGTCAGTGAATTATTTAGCAGAAATAGGAATTTGACATGAGATCAAATTTTGTGGTTGTGTATCCTAAGGGTGGATTTAGTTTAGTTGCTGACATTAGAGTTTGTGGTATATGTTTGGGAATTAGGGTCCTCACCAAGTTTCACTAATCTTGAACTGAAATAGACTAGGTCTAATGGCAAACTCGTGCCTTTATTTACTTAAGACTTTCCTATATGTGACACTTATGTGACATTAATATCTCTTGTATTTCATTTTCAAAAAGAGAAGACAATGTAAATTTAAAGGATATTATTAACATGTCTCTTGCTCTTTCTCTATCTCAAATATGCAATTATGTAATCTTAAATTATCAGAACCGAGCACAAAGCTTCGATTTCTTGATTTTATTTTTGAAAGTAATCTCGTGTAGGCCAAGTGAGAAACAAATTTTCTCTTGAGATGGCTGAGATTCAAGCACCAGTTGTGGCAGCTGATATTAATGATGATGGCAAAATTGAAATAGTGACGGTTGACAGTTATGGAAATGTTGCAGCATGGACTGCACAAGGAGAAGAAATTTGGGAAGTGCATCTTAAGAGTCTAATACCACAGGTAAGTTAATTTCATTTTTATCTGGATGCCATTTAAACTTGATTCATTTCTTCTTAAGGTGATCTTACCTGTACTTGTGCATATTTATGCTGGATTTGATTGTATATACTCCATGTAGGATAAATAGTATTTTTTTTAAATATTTTGATTTGAACAAAGAATTTCAAATCCGATGGAACTTATATAGAGAATCATAGTGTTATAATACTAAATGTCATTTTGTTCATGTGGCATGAATATGACTTGGATTGCCATTTTTCTCTCTCCACTAATACTGAGATCTGCATTTCACAGTGTTCTGTATGATAATATTAAAATATTATTGTTCATAGAGATTTATAGCAAGCATGTTTTACCAAATGAAATACCTTTCACTAAACAAGCATGTTCTGAGGCAGATGTGAAACCTTGATTTACTCTATGAGCTTGCCCTATGCATGTTAGTGATTGCTTGAGAATGAAATGAAGAACTTGTAAAGGCATTTCGTGTATGATCCATAGTATATTGATATAGAAAACATCTATATACTGCAGTTTGATTTCTTAATAGTTCGCTCTATATACTGCATGTTAGTTTCATCAAACGAGTGACAAGGAGGTATAATTCTCAAGGAAGAAAAGATCATTCCTCCTTTTGTGTTGAGTATAATGGAATTTTGTCCCGCGTGAATGGATGTTGTCGATTGTTTCTTGATACACACTGATTTGTATCGTTTTGTTGGACTTGTGTAGCATGAAACAACACCTAATATCTGTTCTATCTTGTATTGCTTGTTTTCCAAAAATTCGTGTTGTCATGTAGACTATAATATGGAATTCTGAAATTTGATAAGTTTTGTTAAATTTTTCTCTTGCAGGTCAGGCAATTCGTGAGGCTTGAGTTTTTTTTATGCAAGAAGTGAGCTTTGTTAGGATGTAGCTTGCCTTGCTAATTTGTAAATTAAAAGCCATATGGAGAACATCAAATGGAAAACATGTGATTTAATGTATATGGAGAACAGTAATGGAAAACATGTGTATTTTGATGAGTAACAACTCATTTTTGTAGATTTTTGTATATGTGTGGCTACAAGATGAATTATATATGGATGTTTATTTTGGATTTAATGTAGTAAATATTTAGTTTGTATTGGTGGTTTGCTTATATTAAAAAAAGCAAAACGAGTAAATATTATCTACCACAACAGTTTATATCTGTTGTAAAACATATCTACCACAACGGTTTATTTCTATTGTTGAAATTATCTACCACAACGGTTTTAAAACGTTGTCGTATCCTTCATAGCCAAATTTTGGGCATATAAACAACAACGGATAAAAACCGTTGTCAAATGTCTACAAAGACAACGGATTCAAAACCGTTGTCGTAGGGCAATACATTCTACAACACCCTCAGTTACAATGGTTTTTTTACCCTACGACAACGGATAATATCCGTTGTCATTTGCAGTTTTTGTTGTAGTGAGTAAATTTGGAAACATGTCATCTATTAGTTTTTGGTTATCTATGGTTGTTAAAGTTTTATTGTTTCATGTGTTTAAAAAAAAAAGAAAAAACTTAGAAACACACTCTTTTAAGTTTCGTCCATGAAAAGATAAAGAGGATTAGAGAAAGTTAAGATGTAAACTATGTTTGTACATGATTTCTTATGGTTTGTAACTCACAACATGATGTTAGGTTAAGGTTCTTCATGTTTGATGTTGCTTAGATCTTGGAACTTTGCTCTTTAGGGTTCAGCCATGAAAAGATAAAGAGGTTTAGAGAAAGTTAAGATGTAAACTATGCTTGTACATGATTTCTTATGGTTTGTAACTCACTACATGATGTTAGGTTAAGGTTCTTCATGTTTGATGTTGCTTAGATCTTGGAACTTTGCTCTTTAGAGTTCAGCCATGAAAAGATAAAGAGGTTTAGAGAAAGTTAAGATGCAAACTATGCTTGTACATGATTTCTTATGGTTTGTAACTCACTACATGATGTTAGGTTAAGGTGTTGGTGCGGAAAGCATCCGACGATCGAACCTTAGTTTTGATAATGGCAAAGGGATTCAAAATTAAGTCTAATTGTTATCTGATGTGAATGATTGAGTATTTCAGGAAAGTCCTAACTGTAGTTAGGCAGGTGAAAACCCTAGGTGGAGAAAAGTCCTAACTGTAGTTAGGCAGGTGAAAACCCTGGGGTGGTAATCCTAGGTCCTAGGGGGTGGTAACCCTAGGTGGAGAAAAGTCCTAACTGCGGTTAGGCAAGGAAAAACCCTAGGGGTGGTAACCCTAGGCCATAGGGGGTGGTAACCCTATGCGGGAAGTCTTGACGGGTCGACACTTCGGGCAAAAATCCTAGGGGGTGGTAACCCTAGGTTAAAATTCTGGTGTCGCGAACCGGGTGGAAGTCTGGATGGGTTGAGGATTGGACATCCAGCATGAAGACCGGAAGCATCGGACGCTGAGCAAAAGTCCAGTCGATCTGGAGGATCGTACTGGCAACAGGTAAATCTCCTGAGAGGAGTAGGTGAGGACGCGTTCCCCGTAGAGGGAACAGTAGGCGTCGGGTCGACCTAGGGTTTCTAGTCGGAAACTTGAAGTCAGACCCGGTCAGTCCGATGACTGACAATTTTAATTATCGTATTATCTTTTTGTGTTCTAACTCTGTTTTGCAGAAAACTAATATTTTCGTGCAGGGTTAGAACTGACCGGGATCGGTCGACCGAACCTTGGATTCGGTCAACCGAACCTCAAAGCTACCAGATCAGATCTCCAGAAGCCGGACCGGGCTCGACCAGGGATCGGTCGACCGAACCTGGGATTGTCAATTGGATCAAGCTGAGGTGTGCGGGTCAGTCCGATGACTGACAATTTTAATTATCGTATTATCTTTTTGTGTTCTAACTCTGTTTTGCAGAAAACTAATATTTTCGTGCAGGGTTAGAACTGACCGGGATCGGTCGACCGAACCTTGGATTCGGTCAACCGAACCTCAAAGCTACCAGATCAGATCTCCAGAAGCCGGACCGGGCTCGACCAGGGATCGGTCGACCGGACCTCGGGATCGGTCGACCGAACCTGGGATTGTCGATTGCATCAAGCTGAGGTGTGCGGGTCAGAGGAGACTGATCGGTCGACCGGACCCTAGGATCGGTCGACTGAACGCAGGGATAGAGTTTGACCAGATCGAAGCGGAGCGACAGATCGACGGATTAGATGCGGTGGAGGTCATCTGATCGGTCGATCGAACGTGAGGATCGGTCGACCGATCCGCTTCGGGTCAAAACTGATCCCGAGACTTGGGGATCTGGATCAGACCTTGCAGAGCTATAAAAGGAGGCCTCGAGGTGCAGCTCAATCATCGAATTCCGAATAGAAGTTCTGCGCTCTTGTGTGCTCCGTACGCTTCAACAACGCCCTGCTGCCACAACGAACCAGAACTCCAAAGCTCTTCCATCTTCTTGTTCGTTGGTATAACTTTCTTATTTGTACTTAACTGTAATTGCTTCTAGCTTGTAATAATTCCGATATTATAGTTGTTGCCCACCGAAAGCGGTCAAGGACCGCAGGCCTTCGAGTAGGAGTCGCTATAGGCTCCGAACGAAGTAAAACACTTGCGTCTCTGTGTGTTTGCTTTTACTTTCCGCTGTGTTTCTACTCTGTGTTTTAAATCGATAAAATAGCCATGAGCACTATTCACCCCCCTCTAGCGCTTTCGATCCATCATAAGGTTCTTCATGTTTGATGTTGCTTAGATCTTGGAACTTTGCTCTTTAGGGTTCGGCCATGAAAAGATAAAGAGGTTTAGAGAAAGTTTAAAATGTAACCTATGCTTGCTTATGATCCCTTATGGTTTGTAACTCACTACATGATGTTAGATTAAAGTTTTCATGCTTCATGTTGCTTAAACATCTAGAACCAAGCTCTTAAGGTTTCAGCCAAGAGGGAATAAAGGAATTAGAGGAAATCTAAGAACCTAATTATGCTTGTTTATGAATCCTCATTATATGTCACCCACTATATGATGTTAGTTTAAGATTTTTCATGCTTCATGTTGAAGAAAAGATTGAGAACCATGCTACTAGGGTTCGGCCAAGAAGATGAAAAAAAAAAAGAGATTAGGTTAAAAGCTACCTAGGGTTTCTAAAGGTCTTACATGCTATGTTAAGTATTATGAAAACTTAGGTATTTGATTTCCATGTTTTATGTTGCTTGAAAACCTAGGATTCATGCTTTTGATGGTTCGGCCAAGTTAGGTTTTAAGGTTTGTAGGAAGTTCAAAACCCTAACCATGCATGATAATGATTCTATATGATATGGTATGAACTTTTATGTTATGATATGCTTTATGTTATGTACACACATGCCATCATGTTATGATTCCTTATTAAATGCTTTATGTTATGTGCACTTATGATTCCTTATGATATGCTTTAGGTTATGTGCACTTTATGTTATCATGATATGCTAAAAACATGCTATGTTTCATGATATGACAAGAACATGCTATGTTACATGATATGACAAGAACATGATATGTTTATGAAAGACTTATGTAAGATGAAAAACCTAAAAGATGCTTCCCTTAAGTTGGGATCAAAAGCACTCTTCTTGATATGACAAGAACATGATATGCCATGATATGACAAGAACATGATATGTATGATATGATAAGAAACATGATATGCTATTTTACTTTTGTATGACTTGTACCAAGGGTGGGCTCCATAAGCGCCCCTAGGTCGATGGTCTATGAAACCGGCCTAGTAAAAGGGATGGGCTCCTAAGTTGCCCCTAGGTCGATGGTCTATGAAACGGGCCTAGTTCCTAGTAGGTTCAAGATTAGCTACCTTGGATCTACTTAGGATGTGCGCATTCATGTATGTATGTGGTATAAGTCGGGCCCTCATGTTAAGATTATGTTTAAGTATGTATATGATATATGTTTTCAAAAGGACATCTTGCATATATTCATTTCATGATACATGTTTTCAAAGAACATCTTGCATCTACAAGTTCATGTTATATGGTTTCCTTTATGCTTATTTAAGATGCTCTTGAAAATATGTTTATGATATTTATATGATCATGTTACTACTTTATGTTTATGTTCTCACATGCTATGTTATGATTTATGTTTATGCTCTCACATTCTATGATATCATTCTATGTTTATGCTCTCACATGCTAGGTTTTGACTTGCCAAGTGAACATGTTAATACTTTATGTTATGTATGATTTATGATTTTTGTGAGTAGGAAAGGAACTTACTAAGTCTATGTGCTTATAGTTTTATGTTTCCTTGTACTGCAGAAAAAGGAAAAGAGTGGCTAAACTAAGAGGAGCAGCAGGAAGGGCAAGAATGTGTGTGGAAGTGGCATGGTGGAATAGATCCCTTTGTATTTCAGAAATTATATATATATATATATATATATATATATATATATATATATGTCTTGACCTTTCATGTGAACTATGTTTAGCTAGATGCTTTGATAACTACTTGAACCAGCATGGTTAGCTTATGCACTTATGTTCTTTGTTTCGTGTTGGTATGCTTATGATATCATGAATCGTGTTTTAAGTAGTTGATGATAAATCAAGTTATATGCATGAATGCTAGTACATTCACATGTTATGATTGAAGAGATTAGCATGATAAGCATGTTTCTATGTTATATGATTATATGGTTCACATGTCATGTTTAGTCCATATGCATATGATCAAATTAAATTTTAACCTCCACTTCCGCTGCCATGATTTTATATGCATATGTATACATGTATGTATGTTTTAAGTATGTAACCCCGTTCCTTCTCTAGAGTAGTAGTAGAGGGGCGGGCATTACAGATTGGTATCAAAGCAGGTCTGCCTTTCCACTACACACACATCAAGCCTCCATCCTGCCGCTCCAAGTAAGAACTTCTATGGCATCTTTATGCCTACTCTATTCTTTTAAGTATGATAAGGAATGATGATAACTTATGTTAAGCCTTGTTAAGAATGATAATGACCTTATGCTAGCCTGGTTAGGAATGATGCATGTAGTCACCGAACTTCAGCGTCAGGTTACGGAACAGCAGCAAGTGATTAATGCTCTGATGAATCAGCAGGGGAATCCTGTTACCCCACCAGGGAATCTGAAGACAATGCCAGTCATACCTACAGCTGTGCCAGTACCACCCGTGGGCCCTGCCCCAGGGATCAGACAGGAGGCGTACCTGATTCAGTGGCAGAGACTGAAGCCGGAAGCCTTCTCTGGTAATTGTGAACCATGGGACACTCAAGCTTGATTCAAGACTGTGGAAAGCATAGTAGAATTTTTGGACTAACCAAAGCATGAGAAAGTCAAGTGTGCATCATTCTGCCTTACTGGAGATGCAAAAATGTGGTGGGACCGAGTTAAAGCAAAAAGACAAGTGAACCAAATGAGATGGACGGATTTTGAAGCTGAATTCTTTGAAGAATTCTTCCACATGCGTGTGACCAACAAGCACTATGACGAGTTCACCGAGTTCCGACAAGGTGACCTACTAGTTAATGAAGTTGTGAAGAGATTCAACCATCTAGCGCGCCTATGCCCAGAGTTGGTCAGCACAGAAAGAGAAAGGGTCAGACTTATGCTGAAGATGCTCAGACCCGAGATAGCTCTGAATGTGGCCGGTGGAGTTAATAGACCGCAGACTGCCGAAGAGCTAATCAGCAGTGCCCTGATCACCGAACACTATCTGAAGGCACTGAATGAGGGCAAGAGTCAAGTCCAGCCCGGAGACAGAAACCACCAGCTGGAAAGGAAACCACAGTGGCAAGAGAAAGCAATGGAACGACACTAAGAGTGGTCCAGCAAGCAAGCAACCTACGTTCCCTCAGTGTACCACATGTGGGAAGAAGCATCCAGGAATATGCCGTATAGGCACAAATAGTGCTACAACTGCGGATTGGTTGGACATATGGCCAGAAACTGTCCTACCCAGATTCAGACAACTCCTCAACAGTATGTCCAGAACAAAGGTGCTCCCCCATAGCTACACCAGATGCAGGCTACTATAGAAGGGACTTTGATAAGCCAAGGGAGACTGGAAGCTCCGCCAGTTACGACGAATGTCAGGATCTTCTCCCTCACCAAGGAAGATGTGGCGAATGCTTCTACCGTTGTCACAGGTCAGATATTTATTTTCAGTCAGCATGCTACTGTATTATTTGATACTGGGGCGACGCACTCGTTTGTCTCTACACCTTTCACAAGGAAGATAGACATACCACCACAAGGCTTAGATCGCAAGTTCTTAACAACCCGACCTTCGGGAGAAGTAATGTCATCTACTCATATGCTGCGAGTCGCACCCGTCAGAATCACAGACAGGGAACTTTACTATGATCTGATAGTGCTTGACATGCAGGATTATGATATTATTTTAGGCATGGATTTCCTGAGCAAGTACGGTGTTTCAATAGAGTGCCGTAGGAGAAAAGTGATTTTCCGACCTGAAGCAGAACCGATGTTTGAATTTATTGGGAAGCCAAGAGAAATTATGTGCTACGGGGTCGAAAATATGTCCGGACAGCTCTCTACCCTGACTATAGTACCGACGCTGTTCGAGGATATATTGGGGAAGCAAACCCGTGACCCAAGCATCTAAAGGATCAAGCAAGAGGTATTAGAAGGAAAGAATGATGGATTCCGTATCACTGACAGTGGAATATTATACCTCAGGGATCACTTATGTATTCCCGACGATCCGGAATTGCGAAAGAAGATATTGGAAGAAGCCCATGTAACACCCTATGCGATGCATCCTGGATCCACCAAGATGTACCAAGACCTGAAAAAGAAATTCTGGTGGTTCGGTATGAAAAGAGACGCGGCTCAGTATGTCAGTACCTGTCTAACCTGCCAGACAGTTAAAGCAGAACACCAGAGACCTGGAGGTGTACTGCAGCCAATTTAGATTCCAGAATGGAAATGGGAGGATATTTCTATGGATTTTATCTCGGGACTACCCAAAACGACGAACAGCTACGATGCCATATGGGTAATCGTGGACAGATTGACGAAATCTGCCCACTTCCTAGCAATCAAAATGACCTATTCGATTGAGCAACTGGCTCAATTATATGTCAAGGAAATTATTAGATTACATGGGATTCCTAAGACCATTATTTCTGACAGAGATGGTCGCTTTATTTCATATTTCTGGGGATGTGTTCAGACGGCTCTTGGCACGAAGCTATTGTTCAGTACTACCTTCCACCCTCAAACCGATGGACAAACAGAAAGGGTAAACCAAGTACTAGAAGATATGTTACGAGCTTGCGCCTTAGACTTCAAGGGGAGCTGGTGTCGATATCTATGCTTAGCAGAATTCGCCTACAACAATAGTTACCAAGCTACTATTGGAATGGCGCCTTATGAGGCTTTGTATATGAGGAAATGTAGATCCCCTATATGCTGGTACGAAGGTGGTGAAAAGAAGAAGATGGGATTCCGAACAGATTTCATTGACAACACCACCCATGCTATACAGAACATCCGCCAAAGAATAGAAACTGCTCAGAGTCGGCTGAAGAATTATGCAGATAAGCAACGTAGGCCGTTGGAGTTTATTGTTGGGGATTCGATATTTCTCAAGGTAGCTCCTATGAAAGGAGTGATGAGATTCGGAAAGAAGGGAAAGCTGAGTCCGCTCTACGTGGGACCTTATCAGATTCAGAAAAGGGTCGGCAAGGTAGCTTATGAGATAGAACCGCCTCAAGAGATGTCAGCTATCCACAACGTGTTCCACGTTTCGATGCTAAAGAAATGTATTCCAAGCACAGACCAAGTGATCGAGCCACAGATATTACAAGTTCAAGAGGACCTAAGTTATGAGAGCCGACCGGTTCAGATATTAGACCAAGATGTCAAAAGACTAAGGAACAAAGAGGTACCCTTAGTAAAGGACCTGTGGCAAAATCAACAGTTCGAAGAAGCTACTTGGGAACGCGAAGACGATATGAAACAAAAGTACCCAGAGCTATTTTAAGTTCGAGGATGAACTTTTATGAGGTATGGGGGACTGTAACACCCATAGGATCCCTATTCATTTTATGTGAATTGTTGCATGATTAGAATAAGCCTTATATGAATATTTCCAAAAATAAAAGAAAAATAGAACCAAAAAGAGACATGACCAAGGTTTGAACCTTGGACCTCTTGTTAGATGCATGAATGTCATAACCAGTAGCCCTAGCAGGGGTGTGCTGTTAGGAAGGAAAGTGTAACACCCACTAAGCTTTTAAGATAAGCATATGAATGTGGGATTTTGCCTTAGAAAAATAATAAGAAGTGAGTTGAAGCAAAAAGAAATAAAATGAAATAAAAAGAAGAGGAGGTCAAGGATTGAACCTTGAACCTCTTATATTATAATTTATAGAATTGATTAGTAGAAACCAATTGGGATAGAGAGAAGATATTGATAGCAAGGAAAGGGAATGCATGATAAAGATAGGAGTAAAGATCTAAGAAGAGAAAAGCAAGAAAAGAGCAAGAGAAAGGCAACTTGCCTTCCTCCCTTTCTCTCTCTTTTCCCTCTCTTGCCGTGACATTAAATGGAGAATGAAGGGGATTCATTCCCCCTTGTTCTCATCATAAATGATGAGAATAAATTAGAAAATAAAATAAATAAAAGAAAATAGAAAAAAAGGGCTAAGGGAGAAGGAAAGCAAAAACCAATTTTGCTACCTCTTCCCCCTTAACATAAAAGAGAGTATATAAAGAGAAGATTTTATTTTTCTCTCATTTCTCTCATTCTCTCCTCTCCCTCACCGAACCCTCAGTCCCCTCTCCTCCATCTTCGGCCCAAGCCAAGGTTTTCTCCTAAGAAAGCCTAAGATACAAGGAGGACTTAGCAAGGGAATCAAGGGAAGGGAACTAGAAGAAGAGGCTACTTCTTCCATCACCACACCTTAGATCCACAAGCGAAAAGGATGTAAGCTTCCCCTCACCTGTGGTACAAGGTGTTTTATGTACTTTTCAGATTTTATGAGGATTAGAAAACCTAGAATAGAATTTAAGAAAAATTCGGCCAAAGAAGAGTTTTCAAAACTAGGAAGGTTTAAACAAGTCCTCATTTCATGATATTTTTCTATGCTATGTAGGAAGGTTTTCCTTCATGTTTTTATACCTATATGATGCTTGGTCAGAGGAGTACCTAATCCTAGAATTTCGACCAAAAATATTTTAAAGAGATTAGGGAAATCATTGTTTAACCAAACTAGTACAAGATTCCCTCCATGAATTACTAAGGGTCTTTTATTGGTTTTTCTTGCTTGAAAGTTACTTGGAACCAAAAGAAATCCGCTCATATGTTTCGGCCAAGAAAAGAGCTTAGGGTTAGGAAGACCTTTAAATTTAAGTAACCATGTTTATATGATAGAATATGGAGTTCTCTTAAAGAATTGCATGTTGAATATTGCTAGAAATTCATGAACTCTTCATTAAGATTTTCGGCCATGATAAGATGGATAGCTTAGAAAAGCTTAAACAAAATTTTAACATGCTTAAGACCTCTGTGATATTAAGATAGGAAAGTTGTTTAATGCTCTCATGCTTAATTAGGGTATAGAGAATTTAGTTACATGATATATGACATGTAAGATCACAAGGGTCCTAGCTTGTTTATGAACCAAATTTGTATATGATGTTCTTAGTAATTTTTGCCATGAAACTTACTTAGGTTTTCCATGCTTTAGGCCACTTAAAACCTAGTTTAGAGATTGGTAGGTTTCGGCCATGAGGAAAAATAAAAGAAAAAAAGGAAAGAAACCTAGGAAGCCTAAGACACAATTCACATGTATGTTTATTATGCTTGTCTTTATACATGCTATGAAACTTGTATGACTTCCTATGATTTTAGGCTATTTGAAGCAAATTTAAACACTGATGAGTCTCGGCCAAGTAGGGTTTAAATGACCTAGAGGCCTTAGAATTGAAACCAATTGTGTTAAAATGCTTCTTATGGAAATATGATAATATGTTGATTGTGTCACATGCTTGTATAATTTTTCCATGACCTAAATGGACCATTGTATGTTTCGGCCATGAAGGGATAGATGCCCTAGAAACCCTAGAACAAAAATTAAATATGCTCATGTCACTCTACATGAAATATGATAAGTAGAAAGCCAAAGTTCTCATGCTATATGTTGTTTAATGACCTAAAATGAGGCTAGGGTAAGTTTCGGCCATACCCATTGTATGATGCCTTATTATGAATTTATACATGATGATAGTTCAAGTTCACATGCTTGTATGCTTGCTTTTGGCCCTAATGAATACTTGTTAAATTTCGGCCATGACATATGTTAAGGGCTTGAAGAACTTAGGAACTATCTCAAATATGCTTACTATGTTACTTGGAAAAAAATGCTGTAAATATGGTTTAAGGTTTCCATGCTTTCATGACATTTGGGGCCTTGTTTCACACCTGATAGGGTTCGGCCACATGAAGTATAGGGACTTGGAGAACTTAGTTAATTATGCTTATAATGCTTCCTATGAAATTGATGTGATGATAATTTAGGTTCCACATGCTTGGAGGTTGTTTTTACCTAAATTGAGATCTAAGGGGGGGTTCAACCATGATAAGAACCCAAGGGATTAGGAAGCTTAGGACCCAAGCTAACTATGTTATCATGTTTCTTATGATAGTATAATCACATGATACACTCTTATGCTTAAACATGTATGCTTGTGATTTATACTTTCCATGATATGATATGTGCTTAGAAATATGCATGCTTTGATGATATGCTATGTGCTTCAAATATGCATGCTTTCATGATATGCTATGTGGATATAAACTATACATGCTTTGATGATATGCTATGTGCTTAAAATATGCATGCTTTCATGATATGCTATGTGGATAGAAATATGCATGCTTTGATGATATGCTATGTGCTTAAAATATGCATGCTTTCATGATATGCTATGTGGATAGAAATATGCATGCTTTGATGATATGCTATGTGCTAAAAATATGCATGCTTTCATGATATGCTATGTGGATAGAAATATGCATGCTTTGATGATATGCTATGTGCCTAAAATATGCATGCTCTCATGATATGCTATGTGGTAAAAATATGCATACTTTTTATGACCTGATGTATGCCTAAGTGATGCATACTATTTATGATATGATGTATGCCTAAGTGATGCATACTTTTATGACATAATGTATGCCTAAGTGATGCATACTTCTATGATATGCTATGTGACTAAATGATGCATTTTTATACATGCTACTTTACTTTGTAAGGCTTGTACCAAGGGTGGGCTCCTAATCAGCCCCTAGGCCTTTGGCTGTGTGATCCAGGCTAGTAAAAACAAAGGGATGGGCTCCTTAGTACGCCCCTAGGTCTATGGCTGTGTGATCCGGACCTAGTTCCTAGTATGATTCAAGACTTGCTACCTTGAATATACTTAGGAAGCGCGCATATCTACATGATTTATCTATGTGTGGTACAAGCCGGGGCCCTGATTATGTTGATATTATGTTCAAGTATATATGTAAGAAGAAATGGTTTTAAAGATCATGAGACATACACATGTTTTTCGGATACATGTTTTCAAAATCATATTGCATATACCTTATGATCATGTTGTGATGATGCTATGATTTATGATATGCCATGATTAGATATGATTATGTTATGTTTCATGCTATGCTTTAAGAGATGATATACCATGACTAGTTATGATTTTGTTATGTTGCATGATATGCTTAAAGAGTATGATATGTTATGCCATGACTAGTTGAGATCATGTTATGTTGAGACATTCTTTGATCATGTGATGATTTTCGGTTTTAGTGAGTAGGAAAGGAACTTACTGAGCCATGAGTGCTCATAGCTTACTTTCCTTGTACCACAGATAAAGGAAAAAGCTGGATGAGCTAAAGGAGCAGCAGGAGAGGCAAGGAGATGTGTGTGGCAGTGGCTAGGCAACCAAATAAGAACCTGCTTTAAAAACTTTTAAAGAACTATGCTTTGGTATCATGAATTGTAGTACCGTATGTGTGACTTGATGTTATGTTTCTACTAATTTTGATATCATGTTATTGATGCCATGATAGTGTAGTTCGGATTTGATGAAAAGAAAAACAAAAGAAAAGTTTTTTATTAAACTAAGAAAATTATTTTAAGTCTTCCGCTGTTTTAAAAAGAAAAATTTGTACATGGAGTATCGTAGCCTCGTCCCTTAGGGTTAGCAGGGAGGGCGGGCGTTACAGAAAGGGACAAGATAGTTAGGATGTGTTTGGTTCGGGGTTATTCTTGATAACCTTGGTTATCCATCCAAGGTTATCAACAAAAACCTTGTTTGGTTTAGGTATTCGATGATTCCCGAGTAATGTTCCATGCTCGACACGTCAGCAAAAGGGTCATGCAGCCCGGAATCGGAAAACCTCATAAAACTATGGTTTTTCTTGATTCCGGGGTTAACGATTTTTTTTTACCAAAAATACCCTCCGATAAGAAAAAAACATGGAAAAAAGAGGAAAATGTAAAAATATATTAAAAAATGTAAAATAAAATTAAAAAATGTTTAAAAAATTTTAAAATTTTAAAATTTTTAAAAATAAATAATTTAAAAAAATAAAAAAAAATAAAAAATATAAATTTTAAAAATAAAAAATTTAAATTTTAAAAAAATTAAAATTTTTAATTTTTTTAAAAATTTAAAAAATTTAAAAAATTTAAAAAATAAAAAATAAAATAAATAAATTAAAATTAAAATTTTAAAAATGTAATAAAATAAATAAATATAAACATAAATAATATAAAAATATAAAAACATTAAAAAATAAAAAAAACACATAAAAAAGTAAAAAATATATACAAGAAAAAGAAAAGTAAAAAAAACATAAAAAATAAATAATAATAATAATAATAATAATAATATGTATAGTTGATTTTGTAACTGAGGGTAATACGGTAAAATATTAAACTAAGGTATTCATTAAAACCTTCAAATAAACAAGTTTTTGTTGCATTACCTAGATTGAACCAAACAACATTTGGTTATGTTTTATTCCCCATAACCTTGGTTATGTGATTACCTGGTAATCACATAACCAAGGTTATACATGATAACTTGAACCAAACGCACCCTTAAAGGTAAGGAAAGTGAAGGCTCGCTTCACTAAGAAGGAAAAGTTAAAGTTTCCTTCTTCTTCTTTCAATGAGAAGTTGGTTTTTACCTTCTTCCTTCATGGAGAATAAATAGGAAAAAGGGAAAGAGAACTTCATTTTTTCTTCCCTCTTCCTCCTCCTCCTTCTCTCCACAGAAATCAAGTCCCTCTCCTCACCATTGTCGAAACCAACCAAAGGGATGTTCTCTCTAGGGCAAGCTTCACAAGCAAGGTTACTTCTCCTAGTAAATCAAGCGAGAGAATGTAAGTATCCCCTTCACCTGCAGTACAAGTAGCTCCCATGTTTTCTATGCTTAAAAATGATTTGAAAAACCTAGGAAGTTACCTTGTAGGGTTCGGCCATGATAAGTAAATTTGGAAACATGCCATCTATTAGTTTTTGGTTATCTATAGTTGTTAAAGTTTTATTGTTTCATGTGTTAAAAAAAAATTAAAAAAAAAAGAGAAAACTTAGAAGCACACTCTTTTAAGTTTCGGCCATGAAAAGATAAAGAGGTTTAGAGAAAGTTAAGATGTAAACTATGCTTGTACATGAGTTCTTATGGTTTGTAACTCACTACATGATGTTAGGTTAAGGTTCTTCATGTTTGATGTTGCTTAGATCTTGGAACTTTGCTCTTTAGGGTTCGGCCATGAAAAGATAAAGAGGTTTAGAGAAAGTTAAGATGTAAACTGTGCTTGTACATGATTTCTTATGGTTTGTAACTCACTACATGATGTTAGGTTAAGGTTCTTCATGTTTGATGTTGCTTAGATCTTGGAACTTTGCTTTTTAGGGTTCGGTCATGAAAAGATAAAGAGGTTTAGAGAAAGTTAAGATGTAAACTATGCTTGTACATGATTTCTTATGGTTTGTAACTCACTACACGATGTTAGGTTAAGGTTCTTCATGTTTGATGTTTCTTAGATCTTGGAACTTTGCTCTTTAGGGTTCGGCCATGAAAAGATAAAGAGGTTTAGAGAAAGTTTAAAATGTAACCTATGTTTGCTTATGATCCCTTATGGTTTGTAACTCACTACATGATGTTAGATTAAAGTTTTCATGCTTCATGTTGCTTAAAGATCTAGAACCAAGCTCTTAAGGTTTCGGCCAAGAGGGAATAAAGGAATTAGAGGAAGTTTAAGAACCTAATTATGCTTGTTTATGAATCCTCATTATATGTCACCCACTATATGATATTAGTATAAGATTTTTCATGCTTCATGTTGAAGAAAAGATTGAGAACCATGCTACTATCGGTCAAGATGAAGAAGAAAAAAAGAGATTAGGTTAAAAGCTACCTAGGGTTTCTAAAGGTCTTACATGCTATGTTAAGTATTATGAAAACTTAGGTATTTGATTTCCATGTTTTATGTTGCTTGAAAACCTAGGATTCATGCTTTTGATCGTTCGGCCAAGTTAGGTTTTAGGGTTTGTAGGAAGTTCAAAACTCTAACCATGCATGATAATGATTCTATATGATATGGTATGAACTTTTATGTTATGATATGTTTTATGTTATGTACACACATGCCATCATGTTATGATTCCTTATTAAATGCTTTATGTTATGTGCACTTATGATTCCTTATGATATGCTTTAGGTTATGTGCACTTTATGTTATCATGATATGCTAAAAACATGCTATGTTTCATGATATGACAAGAACATGCTATGTTACATGATATGACAAGAACATGATATGTTTATGAAAGGCTTATGTAAGATGAAAAGCCTAAGAGATGCTTCCCTTAAGTTGGGATCAAGAGCACTCTTCATGATATGACAAGAACATGATATGCCATGTGATATGAGTTAGGTTTTGTGGGTCCCCCAAGAAGGAAAGGAAGGGAGGAAAGAAAATCAAAGGAGGTAGGCTAATATCGGCCAGGATATACCTTCAGGGTAACGGAAGGCTAATATCAGTCGGGACACACCCCAACAGGAGAATAGCCTATATCGACCAAGATTCGCTTATAGGAGGAAGGGCTATATATTGTAAAAGTAGGATAGAATCGACCGGGACATACCTTCAGGATGAAGGTAGGCTAATATTGGCCGGGACATACCTTCAGGGTAAAGCTAGGTTAATATCGACCGAGACATACCTCCTAGGCAGAGCTAGGTTAATATCGACCGGGACATACCGCTGGGGCGGAGTTAGGCTAAAATCGGCCGGGACATATCTCCTAAGGGAAGGTAGGTTAATATTGGCCGAGACATACCTCCTAGGCAGAGCTAGGTTAATATCGGCCGGGATACACCTTTCAGGGAGAGTTAGGTTTATCTCGACCGGGGCACACCTCCCAAGGAAAGTTTGGCTAATATCGGCCGGGACATATCTCCTAAGGGAAGGTAGGCTAATATCGGCCGAGACATATCTCCTAGGCAGAGCTAGGTTAATATCGGCCGGGACATACCGCTGGGGCAGAGTTAGGCTAATATTGGACGAGACATACCTCCTAGGCAAAGTTAGGTCAATATCGGCCGGTACATAAGAGATAAGTCTATATCGACCGAAATATACTTCCCAGAAAGAAAGCCGAGACTGGTCAATTGACCCGTGACTGGGAGAAACACTTGATAGAATATATATATTGACTTCGATAGATATAAGGAATTTTGGTAGATGGAATTAATTACAGCAGAAGGGGTGAAATGATGGAGATATCTATAGTATGACAAAAAAATATATACTTTTTGGCGGGAAATGTGTTTTTATATTATTTTGCAGGTACTAAATGACAAAGAAGGTATATCTGGGATACAAAAAAAATTCCTTAAAAGTGATTCACCACAAGTACACAGATGACGTCATCTAATAACAAACTCTAACAAACCGGGGTCCGCTTCATGACTACGGAGGTTATATGAAGTGGTGTAAAAGGGGAATCCTCTCCGTTGGCAAGGTAAGTTCACATCATTGTGCATATTCATAACCCTATTTTGCAACTACTGTTCATCTTCTTCCTTCTTCCACACTAAGAGAGATCATTGACTTGAGCATCGGAGGGCCTAGCCAGGGATTCCCACCCCGGTCTTAGGTCACTGACGATAGTGTTGGTTGGTCTCTTGTGCGCAGGATGTTCCGGAAGCTTTGGATCTGGGTTTCTTCTCTTCAGATCTGGTTTTCTTCTTCATCATCAGGTCTTCATATGAAGAAAATCTCCAGTGACTTCACTTCTTCCCGATCCGCTTTGGGTTTCTCGGATCGGTATTCGACATACATCATCCTTCATCCGCACGGTAGGTTTCTTTCTTCCGAATCTCCGTCGTGTCCAGCTTCTCAGACAGGATCAAATTTAGCGCCGTCTGTGGGAACTTCACCTGAATCTGAGACTACAGGATGGAAGAAGCCGGAAAATCAAACCTACTCACCATTAGTCGTGAGGATCTGGACTTTCTCATCAATTCTCATGTACAAAAAGCCTTACAACAGCAGCAACAACAATTGCAAGCTCACACCAGAGCTACTCTACCAACAGCTCATCATCCAGCAATATCGACTACCGAGCATCAGAAAGGAAAGAAGTTGGAAGAAGAAGAACATGCGTATTTTCCTCCAGTTGCTGTTTCTCCGACAAGGCATCCACGAGCCTTTCTCCGCACTCCCCTGGATCAGGGGGCAAGAAGCCTATGTTCCAAGAGTCCTCTGGCGAAGCACCGGATAGAGAAAAGCGTAAGATCAAAATGATAACCAGTGAAAGCTCACCGGAGAAGGTCATCTCCCCGTTCTCTCAAAATGTACTGGATGATCCGCTTCCTGAGTGGTATCAGAATCTTCAGATCAGAGAATATACTGGAACAAAAGATCCAGAAGATCATCTGTTAAAATTTGAGAACGTAGCATTATTACAGCAATTCTCTGACGGGGTGAAGTGTCGGATGTTTCTCACTACCCTCGGAGGAGCTGCACAGCGCTGGTTCAAGAGATTACCAGAGAAATCTATTCGAAGATTTAAAGATTTCAAGAAGGTCTTTCTACACCATTTCTCCAGCAATAAAAGGTATCATAAGACTCCTTGGAGTTTGTTTTCAATTAAGCGAGCATCTAAAGAGTCTATCTGAGCATACATCAAAAGATTCAATCAGGTAGCTATTGACGTACCTAATGCTACCACTGAAATATTAGTCAGTGCTTTCTCTCAAGGTTTAAATGATAATGATTTCTTTAAAGATTTAGTAAGGAATCCTCCTGCTAATTTTGATTCCTTAATTGAGCGCGCCACCGAGTTCATCAATGTGGAAGAAGCTCAAGCGGCTCATAGGAAGGAGGGTGCCACCTCTTCTCCTACCCAGATTAAAGAGAAAGCTCCGGCCCCTGTGCCTCCACCAAGGGGTCCTAGAATCACTCATCCGCCCCATAGACAACCGTAGTATCGTCCACAAGCCGTACAACGTATGGAGATACAGCCAGAAGCACCAAGGAGATGGTGCACTTACCATAAAACTAACAGTCATCATACTGAAGACTGTTTTGTTTTAAGAAATAGACGAACCAATAGGAATCAATATCAAAGGCAAAACTATTATCGACAGCCATACCCCAGGCAGCAAAGTCCACTCAAACTGGAATATCGCCCGGTCGAACCTAGGCAAGAGGCAATACCAGTCCCAGCCGGTACCAGCCAAGTGTCAGAAAAAGCACCCTCTGAAGCTGCAATGACTCGGCAAGAAGAAAACAGAAGTAATGCCGCTCGAGGCAGTATCAATATGATTACGGGCGGACCCACTGATGGGGATTCTAATAGAGCCAGAAAAGCACATGCCCGAAGATTGGAGATTCATGCAGTAGGATGCAGCATGGAACGAGCAGCCGGTCCTGAAATAAGTTTCGGGCCTAGAGATCTTGAGGGGGTAGAAATACCTCATGATGATACCCTGATCATCAAAGCTGTGATAGCCAACTACGCCATTGCTCGTACCTTCATAGACACGGGCAGTTCCGTCAATATTATATTCAAGAAGGCTTTCGATCAACTACAAATTGATCCAAGTGAACTTCAACAAATCGTTACTCCTCTGTATGGATTCACAGGCAATGAAGTACAACCGTTAGGTCAAATAAAGTTGGTCATTTCCCTAGGAGAAGAGCCTCTGATGAGAACCAAGAGATCTTATTTTATGGTGGTAGACGCTCCATCCTCTTATAATGTGATACTGGGTCGACCTGCCTTAAACGAGTTTAGGGCGGTCGTTTCTACTTTTTGTCAGAAGATTAAATTTCTGGTGGATGACCAAGTCGAGGAGGTGCGGGGTGATCAGAAGACAGCCCAAAAATGTTATATAGAGATAATTCGGACAGAAACTAATACCGCCCGAAAGATCCAGAGGGTGGAGGTTAATGCCATTCGGGAGAAGCAGCCCGTCCTGATTTATGAGGAGAAGGAAGAAGTTCAGATCCAGGCCGATCGGCCTGAAGCTACTACATATGTTGCTGTCGATCTTGATCCTGAGCTTAAAGCCGAATTGGTGCAATGCCTGAAAAAGAATAATGATGTATTTGCCTGGACTCCCAAAGAAGTCTCGGGCGTTTCTCCTACCGTCATGGAGCATTCCTTACATGTCTTCCCCGATGCCCACCCGGTCATGCAAAGAAAAAGGAGTTTTAGCGCAGAACAAAATCATATCATCAAAGAAGAAATAACCAAACTTATGGAGGTTGGATACATCAGGGAAGTACAATTTCCAAGCTGGCTAGCTAACATGGTGTTAGTCTCTAAGCCGGGAAACAAATGGCGAGTATGCATTGATTTCCGGGACCTCAACAGAGCCTGCCCAAAAGACTATTATCCGTTACCCAGGATCAATCAACTGGTAGACTCCACTGCGGGATGCGAATATATCTCTATGTTGGACGCTTATCAAGGCTATCATCAAGTTCCCTTGGCTAGAGAGGATCAAGAAAAGGTCAATTTTATAACATCTGAAGGTACTTATTGTTATAATGTTATGCCCTTCAAACTAAAAAATGCATGAGCAACTTATCAAAGGCTTATGAATAAGGTCTTCCAGAAGCAGATTGGTAGAAATATGGAAGTATATGTTGATGACATCTTAATTAAGTCTCTTCAAGCTGCTGATCTGTGCAGGGATGTAGAGGAAACTTCCAAGACATTAAGACAATATGGGCTCAAGTTAAATCCGAGCAAATGCTTGTTCGGCGCAAAGGGAGGAAAATTCCTGGGATATATGGTGTCCGAACGAGGGATAGAGGCCAACCCGAGCAAGGTCAAGGCACTGCAGAACATGGAGCCACCGCGCAACATGAGGGAAGCTCAAAGACTGACAGGCCGAATCACAGCCCTGTCTAGATTTATTTCTAGATCGGCCGATCGTAGTTTTCATTTCTTTAAAATACTCAGAAAGGCAAATAAATTTTAGTGGAATGAAGAATGTGATAAGGCTTTCCAAGAATTGAAAGATTATTTGGCTACTCTCCCTGTGTTGGCTAAACCTATAGTAGGAGAGACTCTGTGGGTATATTTGTCGGCTAATGAAAACGTCATAGGTTCTGTATTAGTCAGACAAGAAGGAAAGGAGCAACAACCTATATATTTTTCTAGCCATTTATTAAAAGGAGCTGAGTGTAGATATACTACACTAGAAAAATTAGCTTATGCCCTAGTATTGACTGCTCGGAGGTTGCGCCCATATTTCTTATCACATGAGATTATTGTATTAACTAACAGTACTCTTGGACGGGTGTTACTCAACCCAGAGGCATCAGAACAGTTAATCAAATGGACAACTGAAGTTGGGGAATATGACATCCAATATCAACCTCGCTCAGCCATCAAGGCACAAGCTCTAGCAGACTTCATCATATAAGTTCAAGGCCCTGAAGAAGAAAACACCTGGAAAGTTTATGTAGATGGCTCTTCAACTAGACAAGGCAGCGGAATTGGTGTTCTTCTTATATCTCCAAGGGAAGACAGACTTCAACTCTCCATCAGGTTGAATTACAGAGCTACCAACAATGAAGCAGAATATGAAGCCCTAATAGCCAGCTTGCAAGCCACTCGGCATATAGGGGCAGCTCGAGTCCTTGTCTATTCTGATTCTCAATTAGCAGCCCAACAACTATCAGGTAATTTTGAAATCAATAATGACAGGCTTAAGTTATATGCTGAAGCATTCGATAAGTTGAAGTCTCAGTTTCAAGAGGTAATATACAAAAAATTCCTCGATCTGAGAATCAGGTAGCTGATGAATTAGCTAAGCTGGCCTCTGCTATAGTGCCGTGGAGTTTTGATCGGCCAGTGGAACAAACTCTGCTGATATCTTGTATTGAAAGACAAATTGATGTAGAAATTCAAGGCGACTGGAGAGCTCAAATTATATTATATCTACAACAAGGTATTCTTCCAAGTGATACAGAACAAGCCAGGGTATTTAAGAAAAGAGCTGCCCAGTATACTATGGTAGGAGAGCAATTATATAAAAGGGCTTTTTCCATACCTTTACTTAAGTGTGTGGGCACAGAAGATATACCATTTATTTTACAAGAGGTTCATCAAGGCTCATGCGGAAGTCATATAGGAGGGAGATCTTTGGCTCATAAAATTCTCCTAGCAGGATATTTCTGGCCACTCTACATGAAGATACCAACAAGTTAGTAAGAACTTGTATTTCTTGTCAAAAACATCAAAATATATTACATCCTCCTACACAATTATTAAGAACCTCTATAGTTTCATGTCCCTTTGATCAATGGGGCATGGATATAGTAGGTTCATTTCCTATGGCAGCCGCACAGAGAAGGTTCCTATTGGTAGCAGTGGATTATTTTTCTAAATGGGTGGAAGCAGAACCACTTGCTCGGATTACTGAAGATGTAGTTATTAAATTCTTATGGAAGAATATAATCTGCAGATTTGGCATTCCTCATAAATTAGTCTCTGATAATGGAAGATAATTTCAAGGGGACAGAATCTTAGACTGATGCGAAAGCTATAGAATTACCCAGGCATTCACCTCTGTAGCTTATCCACAAAGCAATGGCCAAGCAGAGGTGACCAATAGGGAGATTATTAGAGGTTTAAAAACCAAATTGGATCATGTTAGAGGTAGCTGGGTAGATGAATTACCCAGTGTTCTATGGGCATATCGCACTACACCCCGGGAAGCTACAGGAATCACTCCTTTCCAGTTAGTTTATGGAGGAGAAGCAATAATTCCCATCGAGGTAAGAGTGGAATCTGACAGAAGACAATTGTATGATGAGGACAATAGAGATCGATGACTTATGGAGCTAGACCTGATAGAGGAAATAAGAGATAAAGCTGTTGCTCGTCTTATATCATATCGACAGCGGATGAGACAAAACTATAACAAAAGAGTCATCCCCAGATTTTTCCAAGTAGGGGATTTGGTATGGAAGCGAGTTAAGCCTGTGGGAGATGTTAGTAAGTTGGTGCCACAATGGGGAGGACCTTACAAAGTGGTAGAAAAGCTCGCATTAGGCTCATATTATCTCCAAGATGCTGAAGGAAGAATTTTGGAGCGCCCTTGGAGCGCTAATCATTTACAGCCTTATCGAGCCTGACTAGATCATAATATTTAAGAATGTGAATTATTTGAAATTCTTGGTGAATTGAGATACCTGCAGTTTATGTACTTTACTTCTTTTAATGAAAACCAGGCAAGACAAATATCACCACAGGAAATGAATATGGTTCATACAGATTGATAAACATCAGGAGAATCTCCTTTTTCTAGTTCAAGCAGTCAACAGGAGGAATCCTAAAGGCCTACTCAGCTCCCTTCAAGAAATTTTAAACCGTCACGAGGTTAGTGCAAATATTATATTTTTCCTTAGAATAAGTCGATCGGGAAATCTTATGAAGTAACTCTGACGGGTCTTCATAGGATAACCGGAGACTCTAAACCATCAGAGAACATAAGTCGATCGGGAAATTTTATGAACTAACTCAGATGGGTCTTCATAGGAGGAACCGGAGACTCTAAACCATCAGAGAACATAAGTCGATCGGGAAATCTTATGAAGTAACTCGGACGGGTCTTCATAGGAGGAACCGGAGACTCTAAACCATCAGAGAACATAAGTAAATCGGGAAATCTTATGAAGTAACTCTGATGGGTCTTCATAGGAAGAACGGGAGACTCTAAACCATCAGAGAACATAAGTCGATCGGGAAATTTTATGAAGTAACTCGGACGGGTCTTCATAGGAGGAACCGGAGACTCTAAACCATCAGAGAACATAAGTCGATCGGGAAATCTTATGAAGTAACTCGGACGGGTCTTCATAGGAGGAACCGGAGACTCTAAACCATCAGAGAACATAAGTCGATCGGGAAATCTTATGAAGTAACTTGGACGGGTCATCATAGGAGGAACCGGAGACTCTAAACCATCAGAGAACATAAGTCGATCGTAAAATTTTATGAAGTAACTCTGATGGGTCTTCATAGGAAGAACCGGAGACTCTAAACCATCAGAGAACATAAGTCGATCGGGAAATCTTATGAAGTAACTCGAACGGGTTTTCATAGGAGGAACCGGAGACTCTAAACCATCAGAGAACATAAGTCGATCGGGAAATCTTATGAAGTTACTCGGACGGGTCTTCATAGGAGGAACCGGAGACTCTAAACCATCAGAGAACATAAGTCGATCGGGAAATCTTATGAAGTAACTCGGACGGGTCTTCATAGGAGGAATCGGAGACTCTAAACCATCAGAGAACATAAGTCGATCGGGAAATCTTATGAAGTAACTCGGGCGGGTCTTCATAGGAGGAACCGGAGACTCTAAACCATCAGAGAACATAAGGCGAGCAGGAAATTCTGTGAAGTAATTCGGACGGGTCTTCATAGGAGGAATCGGAGACTCTAAACCATCAGAGAACATAAGTCGATCGGGAAATCTTATGAAGTAACTCGGGCGGGTCTTCATAGGAGGAACCGGAGACTCTAAACCATCAGAGAACATAAGGCGAGCAGGAAATTCTGTGAAGTAATTCGGACGGGTCTTCATATGGAAAGTTGGAGACTCTAAGTCATCACCGAACATAGTCAATCAGGGAATCTCCTGATTTCAAAGCCTAATCAACCAAGAGTCGAGGGAGGCTCCATACATATGACATGTGACTCATTTGGAAGCCCATTTATATGGAGATCTTTTAAAATTCCTACGGAATATTATGCCTAGCCCGGGACTCAGGAGTCTTATGTAGTTTCTCACCTAAAGACACACGGGATTATTTATTCTTTTGAAAATATGAAGCACACTGGAGGTTAATCAAAGAAGGATTCGTCAAACTCAAGCTCAACTTCAGAAGATGAACAAGGAATTCTCGAATAAAGTTTATACTCAATACGTGAAAGTATTTTAAAAATGGGATATTCTCAAATTAGCATAAAGAAGAAGCAAGTAAGTATCAAAAAAAATTTATACACTGCAAATACTTAATTACTCAACGTTAACTGCACTTCTTTTCATTATCAGTTCTTATATTACAAGTCTTTTATGAATAATTGCCTTAAATATTCGGAAAAGGACCTTTTAAATCCGCGGGCAGTTCTTTGTTAAGCCTGCGACGATTTATAAAAGAAAAGGGAGGTTCCTTGGGTAGATAATCACCCTCTCTTAACTGTTGAAGAACTCCCAATACGGAATGATTCAGAGCACCCACTATCCTGCGGCCAGGAAAAAGTATGTGTCAGGACATCATAAAAAAGGCATTTATATCAGAAGTGACAGATCGGATCACGCCGGGTTTGGTAGTGCCTCGAACATTCTCTCACCGGAAGAAGAGCCAATCACCAGCTAGGAAGCTCCGAAACAAGACGTGATTAACTGGGTATAATAAAATAAAAAGGACTGAACTTTTTGACCAAACCCAGGCTAAAGACAAAAACATTTTAAGGATGGAGATTTAGGAGAATAATAAATTTTTACGACTTAGTATTTATCAAAGTAATTTTATATATCGGCGGGTGTAGTTGTGGTTATGCTAGACAAGTGTAATATTGATTTCAGTCAATAAGACAATACCAGTTGGCGTAATATTAGCTATAATATAGAACTGTGCTAACAGGTAAGATAGTCTTAGCTATGATAAATAATACATAGGATACACGAAGGAGTGATGAATGCAACATCACATTTTATAAATTACAGAAGGATTCGGTAGAATCATTTAATTAGATACAAAAGTTTGTTTTTACACTTAGAATATAATCAAGTACACAGCATTACATTTCCCCCAAGAACAGTAAACCTCAGATAGATAACAAATGTTACAAACATGAGCTCTCAGAACACTCAGAAAATTTCAGTCCCACTGGATTCAAAATTACCATGGAGCAGAGATGGAAATAGCCCACTTCGTCTGAGCTTGCCAAGGCGCATAAGTGGCAATATTCTGCCTGGGACGAAGAAAGCAACAAAAATAGAAAAACTCAAGGGAAACAAGACAAGGAAACATTTATTCATTCCATGATGGAAAAATAAATGTAAAAACCACTTCCTCTCTCAAGCCCTAGAGCTCGGCAAGTGGAGCAACCAATTTTAGCCCAAGGGTAACATGTGTTATGCCCTTCACACAACACCCGTGGGTCATTTGGCTGCCACTCTATGAGTAGCAAAAATCTCTCTGAAGTCTCTTGAGTCCTTCAGAGCATCGGCCTCTTTGGATGAGAAATCTGAATTGTGAAGCTTCATCTCTTAAGACAATCCCTTGAACCCTAGAAGTAGCCGGAGTGAAAATCCCAATAAACTCATACATAGATCTCACCTTGTCCAATAAAAGTCGCTCCCAAAAGGGGAGATTCAAGACCATAACCTTAGCAACAAAGGATAGCATGAATGAAGAGAAAAACTGAGATGTTTGGTGGATGAAGAGAAGGTTGTAACCCTATTTAAAGGATCAGGAGGCTCACAGGATCACTATACTTGGTTTTGTGAGACAGGTGTACACAAAATCTGTGAGGTCACTTCAATATCTGCGCAGAGTCACGAGTAGAAAAAAATAAAACCAAACTTATGTCTAGTCAGTCGTCTACACCTCCTTCGACTAGACTTGAAGGGAAGGCTAGTGATATGGGTTAGGTTTTGTGGGTCCCCCAAGAAGGAAAGGAAGGGAGGAAAGAAAATCAAAGGAGGTAGGCTAATATCGGCCGGGATATACCTTCAGGGTAAAGGAAGGCTAATATCGGTCGGGACACACCCCAACAGGAGAATAGCCTATATCGACCAAGATTCGCTTACAGGAGGAAGGGCTATATATTGTAAAAGTAGGATAGAATCGGCCAGGACATACCTTCAGGATGAAGGTAGGCTAATATCGGCCGGGACATACCTTCAGGGTAAAGCTAGGTTAATATCGGCCGAGACATACCTCCTAGGCAGAGCTAGGTTAATATCGACCGGGACATACCGCTGGGGCGGAGTTAGGCTAATATCGGCCAGGACATATCTCCTAAGGGAAGGTAGGTTAATATTGGCCGAGACATACCTCCTAGGCAGAGCTAGGTTAATATCGGTCGGGATACACCTTTCAGGGGGAGTTAGGTTTATCTCGACCGGGACACACCTCCCAAGGGAAGTTTGGCTAATATCGGCCGGGACATATCTCCTAAGGGAAGGTAGGCTAATATCGGTCGAGACATATATCCTAGGCAGAGCTAGGTTAATATCGGTCGGGACATACCGCTGGGGCAGAGTTAGGCTAATATTGGACGAGACATACCTCCTAGGCAAAGTTAGGTCAATATCGGTCGATACATAAGAGATAAGTCTATATCGACCGAAATATGTTGGGACCTTGACGTCCGCTAGAGGGGGGTGAATAGCGGCTCACCCAAATCGTTCGCTTCCTACGTTGTTAGCTTGCGCAGCGGAATAATACAAAAATAAACAAGCTAAACAAAATACAAGACAAGAAAGAATGCAAACCAAGCTACACGATCATTTACGTGGTTCGGAGATAAAGCTCCTACTCCACGGCGTGTCCGTAAGGTGGACGATCCCTATCCGTCGGTGGATTACTCCCCGGAAGACCTCCGGCTAGCTCAAACTCCTTGTGGGTGGAGAAACCTCACCACAAACTCACCAAGACCTCTTGGACACAAGGAAAACTCTTGAGCACTTGTAGACTACTAATTAGACCTTAACCAAGTCTAATTTCGTCAACTCAAACCAAGCTCCCAAGCTTTGGTTTTATAGCCCGCGGGTTGAAAACCCCGCCTACCAGTCGACTGCTAAAACATGCAGTCGACTGCCCTCTGTGGAAATTCGACCGTTACACCTCAACGGCTCGATTTCACACATTCTGTTCGCTGCCAGTCGACTGCACCAGTCGACTGCTAAAACATGCAGTCGACTGCTACAGTAACGCTACAGTACTGCTACAGTAACGCTACAGTACTGCTACAGTAAACCCTAATTCTTATATTTTACTCCGAGTGCAATCTCTCAGCACTCGTCCTTGCCCGACCAACCTAGACCTAGCCTTCTAGCCTCCTCCATCAGCCTTGCGTCCCTCGGATGCCTCCCCATCCTTCACGTCTTGCCTTCTGGAGCTTCCATCGGCCTTGTCATTGTTGTCGGGTCTTCCTTTGCCAAGAGGTCGCGCCTCCGAGACTTCATCCATTGCCAAGTTACACTTGGACTTACGTTGCCAAGACTACATGCTTGGACTTACACCGCCAAGACTCATCCTTGGACTTTCCTCCTTTGCCAAGATCACACTTGGACTTCCTTGTTGTACCTGTATCCTGCACACTCACACTGCATATCAAATACAACAATAAACCTAACTTAAACCTTTGCCCAAACATCAAAACCTAGGGTCACTAGATGAAGGTAGGCTAATATCGGCCGGGACATACCTTCAGGGTAAAGCTAGGTTAATATCGGCCGAGACATACCTCCTAGGCAGAGCTAGGTTAATATCGACCGGGACATACCGCTGGGGCGGAGTTAGGCTAATATCGGCCAGGACATATCTCCTAAGGGAAGGTAGGTTAATATTGGCCGAGACATACCTCCTAGGCAGAGCTAGGTTAATATCGGTCGGGATACACCTTTCAGGGGGAGTTAGGTTTATCTCGACCGGGACACACCTCCCAAGGGAAGTTTGGCTAATATCGGCCGGGACATATCTCCTAAGGGAAGGTAGGCTAATATCGGTCGAGACATATATCCTAGGCAGAGCTAGGTTAATATCGGTCGGGACATACCGCTGGGGCAGAGTTAGGCTAATATTGGACGAGACATACCTCCTAGGCAAAGTTAGGTCAATATCGGTCGATACATAAGAGATAAGTCTATATCGACCGAAATATACTTCCCAGAAAGAAAGCCGAGACTGGACAATTGACCCGTGACTGGGAGAAACACTTGATAGAATATATATATTGACTTCGATAGATATAAGGAATATTGGTAGATGGAATTAATTACAGCAGAAGGGTGAAATGATGGAGATATCTATAGTATGACAAAAAATATATACTTTTTGGCGGGAAATGTGTTTTTATATTATTTTGCAGGTGATAAACGACAAAGAAGGTACATCTGGGGTACAAAAAAGATTCCTTAAAAGTGATTCACCACAAGTACATAGATGACATCATCTAATAACAAACTCTAACAAACCGGGGTCCGCTTCATGACTACGGAGGTTATATGAAGTGGTATAAAAAGGGGAATCCTCTCCGTTGGCAAGGTAAGTTCACATCATTGTGCACATTCATAACCCTAGTTTGCAACTACTGTTCATCTTCTTCCTTCTTCCACACTAAGAGAGATCATTGACTTGAGCGTCGGAGTGCCTAGCCAAGGATTCCCACCCCGGTCTTAGGTCACTGACGATAGTGTTGGTTGGTCTCTTGTGCGCAGGAAGTTCTGGAAGCTTTAGATCTGGGTTTCTTCTCTTCAGATCTGGTTTTCTTCTTCATCATCAGGTCTTCATACGAAGAAAACCCCCGGTGACTTCACTTCTTCCCGATCCGCTTTGGGTTTCTCGGATCGGTATTCGGCATACATCATCCTTCATCTGCACGGTAGGTTTCTTTCTTCTAGATCTCCGTCGTGTCCAGCTTCTCAGACAGGATCACCATGATATGACAAGAACATGATATGTATGATATGATAAGAAACATGATATGCTATTTTACTTTTATATGGCTTGTACCAAGGGTGGGCTCCATAAGCGCCCCTAGGTCGATAGTCTATGAAATGGGCCTAGTAAAAGGGATGGGCTCCTAAGTTGCCCCTAGGTCGATGGTCTATGAAACGGGCCTAGTTCCTAGTAGGTTCAAGATTAGCTACCTTGGATCTTCTTAGGATGCGCGCATTCATGTATGTATGTGGTATAAGCCGGGCCCTCATGTTGAGATTATGTTTAAATATGTTTATGATATATGTTTTCAAAAGGACATCTTGCATATATTAATTTCATGATACATGTTTTCAAAAGAACATCTTGCATCTACAAGTTCATGTTATATGGTTTCCTTTATGCTTATTTAAGATGCTCTTGAAAATATGTCTATGATATTTATATGATCATGTTACTACTTTATGTTTATGTTCTCACATGCTATGTTATGATTTATGTTTATGCTCTCACATGCTATGATATGACTCTATGTTTATGCTCTCACATGCTAGGTTATGACTTGCCAAGTGAACATGTTAATACTTTATGTTATGTATAATTTATAGTTTTTATGAGTAGGAAAGGAACATACTAAGCCTATGTGCTTATAGTTTTATGTTTCCTTGTACTGTAGAAAATGGAAAAGAGTGGCTAAACTAAGAGGAGCAGCAGGAAGGACAAGAATGTGTGTGGAAGTGGCATGGTGGAATAGATCCCTTTGTGTTTCAAAACTTATATATATATATATGTCTTGACCTTTCATGTGAACTATGTTTAGCTAGATGCTTTGATAACTACTTGAACCAGCATGGTTAGCTTATGCACTTATGTTCTTTGTTTCATGTTGATATGCTTATGATATCATGAATCGTGTTTTAAGTAGTTGATGATAAATCAAGTTATATGCATGAATGCTAGTACATTCACATGTTACGATTGAAGAGATTAGCATGATAAGCATGTTTCTATGTTATATGATTATATGGTTCACATGTCATGTTTAGTCCATATGCATATGATTAAATTAAATTTTAACCCCCACTTCCGCTGCCATGATTTCATATGCATATGTATACATGTATGTATGTTTTAAGTAAGTAACCCCGTCCCTTCTCTAGAGTAGTAGTAGAGGGGCGGGCGTTACAATACTAAATACTAATTCTTCTACATGAGAAAGTTAAACCTTTGCTGTGTGCCCTTCGTAATCCCGACAGCAACGTTTCTTTAAATGTGGATCTCAGCGCAATCAGTACGTCTGCGCCTCTACGGTATCCACACGAACACGTTCTCCGTCCGTCTCACAAACTCACAACTTGGAGAAGAAACAACCTTCGTTGTGCTAGCAACTCTACAAGGTTGTTTTTGGCCAAGAGAAGAAAAGGAAGAAGAGAAAAACCAAGAAGAGCACACTCACCCAAAAGGTCACTTCATCTATATAAGGTAACTTCACAAAAGGGTTACTTTACCAAATAGGTTACTTCACCAAAAAGGTTATTTTACCAAAAAGGTTACTTCACCTAAAGGTTACTTTTACAAATGGCTTTTGTATTCATCCAATGAATACAAATTACTTTTGTCTCTTGATCTTCTTTTTGATTAATGATATATTAATCTCTATTAATATTCATTAATCTTAATGGGTTGGATTTAGAATATTGGATTAACCATTAACCCAATAAGCCATTAATCCAATAAACTAATGAGTCTAATCCATTACTCAATAAGTCTAATCCGAATTCATTCGAGTCTAACTCAATGTATATAATTCAGATTAAATTTAATCCCATAATCCATCTCCAAGTCAACGTGTTCTTTGTGTGTGACCCAATAGGATCTCGTAACGTTGGCAATGTATCTAAAATCATTTAGATACATAAGCAATGAGTGGCATCTAGCAAGGCATCATTGCTACCCAAGTGACGAGAAGGTCAAGATCCGACCTAACCTGTCAGTGGCTATTATCTTGTATGACTTGGTCCCTCTATCCTTGATATCTAGGTTGATCAATGAAGCATAGACCGTGCCATCCTCTTATCAAACTTTGTGTTTCTTGATCTTTAAGTAGACACACTCAATAAAATAAGCGCAATATCTCATATTGACTCATTTGCGCATGACCATGCTGTTAGCTAGAGCCCTAGAGTCAATCATTTGATGATTGTATTTTGGACTTGTTGTATCATATTCTATATAAATAAAGGTATTTGGTTTTTGGTTATTATACTTACTTGTATTGTGTTGGATCGAGAAAGCGCTAGAGGGGGGGTGAATAGCGCTCACGGCTATTTCATTTTTCGATTTCGTAAATCGAACGAGAAACTATCGGAGTAATTAAAACGCAGCAGAATAAAATAAATAAACACAGAGACACAAAGGGATTTTTACTTCGTTCGGAGCCTTGATCGACTCCTACTCGAAGGCCCACGATCCTTGATCGCTTCTGGTGGGCAACAACTATAAGCTCGATAAGAATTACAAACTAATTACAATGAAAAATATTATAACAACTTTATACCGACAACTAAGGAAGAAGAAAGCAGAGCTCCGGGTCGTCGGGAGGTTGTTGCAGCACTTCTGGATCGAGTCGTTAGCAGCTAGATGCAAAGCAATCACTTGGAAGTTGATGATCTGAAGTGCTGGTCGAAACCCCCTTATAAAGGGTGTTCAAGGCGCCTTGAAGGCTGTTCAAGGCGCCTCCATGCTGCCGAGTCCTCCGCGTGGATCAAGTTTGAACTGGTCGAAATTTATCTGCTTAAGGCGCCTTAGACTCTACTCAAGGCGCCTTCCAAGGTGCCTTATACTCCCTTCAAGGCGCCTCCATGGATGCTTCGCAGCCAGGTCAGCTTTTGCACCCGAGGCGCCTCCAAGCTCTATGGAGGCGCCTCGTACACTATTCATCCGAGGGAAAACTTCATTATTTTGTACCTGCAAGACATGTTAGTCCAAACAATATCCTGCAACACAGAGTTAGCATAAACAGCAGCATGAATATGATAAATAATATATTATGACAGTCTTCGGACTGTCCGGGTCTGACTTCGGATTTCCAACCGGAAACCCTAGGTCGACCCGACGCCTACTATTCCCTCTACTGGGAACGTGTCCTCACCTACTCCACTCAGGAGATTTACCTGTTGCCAGTACGATCCTCCAGATCGACTGGACTTTTGCTCAGCACTCGACGCTTCCGGACTTTCTGCTGGACATCCACTTCCCAGCTAGTCCAGTCTTTCACCTGGTTCGCGACACCAGGACTTTCCACCTAGGGTTACCACCCCTAGGACTTTTGCCTGAAGCCATCGACCTGCCAAGACTTTCCGCATAGGGTTACCACCCCCTATGACCTAGGGTTACGACCCCCTAGGGTTTTCCCTTTGCCTAACCGCAGTTAGGACTTTCCTGAAATTCTCAAGCAGACTTGTTAGATCACAAAGACACCTTAACTTTGAATCCTTTGCCATTATCAAAACACGAGTTCGATCGTCGAATGCTTCCCGCACCAACAATCTCCCCCTTTTTGATTATGACAACTCGAATTCAAAGTCAAGTAAACAAACGAATAGATTAACACATTTAACACAAGCTTAGCAATTTTGCTAAAGTAAATTCTATGAATTTAAAGTATAGGCTCAAACGAATAGATTAACATATTTAACACAAGCTTAGCAATTTTGCTAAGGTAAATTCTATGAATTTAAAGTATAGGCTCCCCCTTAACTGTTGCTCCCCCTTTAATATTCAGTATTTGAATTTAATTATTTTGAATTTGCTACTTTTGAATTTGTTATTCTCGCCCTTTGCCATATATCAAAAAATATGCAAAAATAGACATCTGACAAGATTTTGAAAGTACTTAATAGTTTATAACTCTTATTTCTTACTTTTAGTTAAGGAGAAGAATGATATTGGCTCTTGGAAAATTTGGTTGAAATTATAAAATTTTAATAGTAACACTATACATAGAGGAGTACTTGTTGGAAAATTTGTTGGAAAATTATTTTTGAAGTCGCTTGTTAATTTTTGAAAGCAATGAGTTAAATTTTGTAAATTGTGCTTTACTTAGGAATTTACAAAGTTAGAATTCAAAGTGAGCTAAGTTTTAACTTTTGAAAAAAAAGATTGGTTCTTAATTTTAAACAATACTTATTAAATTTTACGACTGAGAGGGAGCAAAGTAGCTAAAAAATTTGGTTTAGGAAGTCAGTTGGTCCTTATGTCCAAGCATGAGTCAAGTTTAATAGATTGACTTTAAGAGGTATCAGAGCCCTAAAGATTAAACATGCTTAACTAGAAAATTGAGTATCCTTTACCAACTGTCTAACCTTTAGCTACTTGCTGATTGCCTACAGGGCAACAGCTTTCACATGGTTAGTCAAGTTAAGTCAATTTGGTCCAGCTAGTTTTGACTAGAGCTGGAAAACTTGACTTGATTGATGTATATTACGTGTTTAATGCCCAGACTCATATTGATGCACAGATATAAGCATTCTTGAGTCCAGACTGAACCCTATGCATCTCACGTCGTTCAATGTTTTTCAACCACAATCAAGGTATACCTAGGTGTTTGTGAGATGCTCTGGCTTAAGTCTAGGGGAACATGATTTCTAGGGGAAAACTTAGGCTAATTCCAATTTTTTGAAAAATCTAATAAATTGGAATTTTGAAAGCTATTTTTCCTAGATTTTGGAAAAAAAAACAAGATAACAAAATGGGACACCTACTCTACCCAACACATTCCTATTTGCCTTCTAAGTGCACTGAATTCAAGTTCATGTAAGGGTTTTGTAAAGATGTCAGCTAGGTTTGATTTGGACTCAACATGGTTGAGTGCAATTTCACCTTTAGCTACGTGATCTCTTACAAAGTGGTGTTTTACCTCTGTGTTTAGTCCTAGAATGGTGAATAGGATTTTTGGTCAAATTAATTGAGCTGATATTATCAATAAAGATTTTTATATTTTTATATTCTAGTTGATAGTCTTTTAATGTATGCATCATCCACAACAGTTGAGATGCACATTCTCCTAGAGCTATGTATTCAGCTTTTGTAGTGGATAGAGCAACATAATGTTGCTTTCTGCTTGACCAACTTACTAGGCATTGACCTAGAATCTGGCAGCTACCACTTGTACTTTTTCTGTCTAACTTGCATCCGACATAGTCTAAATCAGAATAGCCATAAAGGTTAAAGGTGCAAGTTCTTGGGTACCAAAGTCCTACATTTAGAGTTCCTTTAATATACCTAATTATTCTTTTAACATATGTTAGGTGTGACTCTTTTGCACAGGATTGGTATCTTGCGCACATACCTACTGCAAACAATATGTCGGGTCGACTTGCAGTTAGGTAAAGTAAGCTACCTATGGCACTCCTATAGTACTTTGGGTCTACTGGTTTTCCTTCAGGGTCAGAGTCAATGTTAATGTTGGTTGCCATTGGAGTATTTATAATTTTTGAATTTTCCATGCAGAATTTTTTAACTAACTCCTTAGCATATTTAGTTTGATAAATGTAGATTCCATCTTTGGTTTGTTTAATTTGTAAGCCTAAGAAGAAGTTGAGTTCCCCAACCATACTCATTTCGAATTCATTTTCCATTAATTTAACAAATTCTTTTAAAAACTTAGAGTTAGTTGAGCCAAAAATTATGTCGTCAACATAGATTTGGGCTATAAAGATGTCTTTTTCTATAGTTTTTACAAATAAGGTCGGATCTATTTGTCCTTGGTTAAAGCCTTTGGATATTAGGTAATTAGATAATCTTTCATACCATGCCCTAGGGGCTTGTTTTAGTCCATATAATGCCTTTTTTAATTTGAATACATGGTTTGGGTAGTCTAAGTCTTCAAATCCTGGAGGTTGGCTTACGTAGACCTCTTCCTTGATAAACCCATTTAAAAAGGCTGACTTAACGTCCATTTGGTACAACTTAAACCCTTTATTTGCTGCATAGGCTAATAACATCCTAATGGATTCGAGTCTAGCTACCGGAGCATAGGTTTCATCATAGTCTAAGCCTTCAACTTGACTAAACCCTTTGGCTACTAGTCTAGCTTTGTTTCTTATTATATCACCGTGATCATCCAACTTGTTCCTAAAACCCCATTTGGTGTCTATTATTGATTTATCTATGGGTTTAGGTACAAGGTCCCAGACTTGGTTTCTCTCAAATTGTGCTAATTCTTCCTGCATTGCAATGATCCAGTCTGGGTCAAGTAGGACTTCTTCTATAGTCTTAGGTTCAATTTTAGAAATAAGGGCAATCTGACTAAGGTTTCTATAAGAGGATCTAGTTCTGACTCCAAGGTTTGAGTCACCCAAAATTTGGTCAGGTGAGTGAGAGGTACTTACTCTAGTTGGTCTTATCTGTGGGTCAGAAACTGGTTCGTCTGGTTTATTAAGGTTAGGTTGGATTTCATCATCTTCTATAGTTCTTGGATTGATGTTAATATTTTCATTTATATTAGGTAGATTGTTTTCTTCATCAAATATTACATTAGTTGTTTCTTCAACTTTCAAGGTATTTTGATTATATACTCTAAAGGCCCTACTGGTTGAGGAGTATCCTAAAAATATTCCTTGGTTAGACTTGGGTGTGAATTTTCCTATGTAATCCTTAGTATTTAAAATGTGAACTTTACAGCTAAATACTTTTAGATAGTTTAGGTTAGGAATTTTATGGTAGTAAAGTTCATAAGGTGTTTTATTGTGAGGTTTGTTAATTAAAATTCTATTTTGAATATAATTTGTAGTATTTATTACTTCAGCCCAAAATTGATGATTTAAATTATATTCGTTTAACATAGTCCTAGCGGCTTCTTGTAGTGTTCTATTTTTATGTTCCACTAGGCCATTTTGTTGGGGGATTCTAGGACATGAAAATTCATGTTGGTATCCATTTATTTTACAAAATTGAGTAAACCTATGATTTTTCAAATTCTCCCCCGTGATCACTTCTTATTCTTTTAATTTTAGTATCTTTTTCATTTTCCGTTAATTTGCAAAAATTACTAAATATTTCATAAGTTTCATCTTTTGTTTTTAGGAATTTTACCCATGTGTACCTAGAGTAGTCATCAACTATCACTAAGCAATATTGGTTCTTGCTTAGTGATGATTTGGCTCCATGTGAATCAAATAGGTCAAGATGAAGGAGCTCAAGTAGGGAGTTATTTCTTTCTAGGTTGGTTGACTTGTGGGTTGACTTGGTTTGTTTTCCTTTTTGACATACATCACAAATTGAGTTTTTAATAAATTTTAATTTGGACAAACCTCTAAGTAGACCACTTTGACTCATTTTTGAAATGAGTCTAGTGTGAGTGTGACCCAGTCTTCTGTGCCACAGTTGGGTTTCCTCTTGTTGTGTCAAGAGACACTTTATTGAGGATATTGATAGGTCAATTGTGTAGATGTTATTCTTTCTAAGTCCCTTAAGTCTAATCTCAGGGTTTTCGATATTTTTAACTAGACACCAAGATTTATCAAAATTGACTAGATATCCACTATCACACAATTGACTTATACTTAGTAAATTAAAGTTAAAATTCTCAACCAATAAAACATTTCGAATAATGAAATCGGAACTAAGTTCAATATTACCTTTTCTGATTACTTTAAGTTTACCGTCGTTGCCGAATGCAACCGATCCTAAATTCTTGTACTTGAGTTTAGTAAATTTCAACTTATCTCCAGTCATGTGTCTGGAGCAGCCACTATCCAACATCCATTCATCCAATTCCTACACATGAAGTAGTTGAATTGGTTTAATGGATTTAAAGATAGCTAAATTGAAGTAGACTCCTTAGATTTTCTATCTTACCCAATCTAAGTTAGCAAGAATTAACCCTATTGTTGTTTTTTAATTAAATTAACGTTTTGAAAATAATTTTGAAAAAATAATTTTGAAATTGGAGTTTTTAAAATAATTTTGAAGTTGATTTTTAAAAATAATTTTGAAGTCTGAGTTTTTAAAAATAATTTTGAAATTGAGTTTTTAAAATAATTTTGTAATTGAGTTTTAAAAATAATTTTTGAAATTGGAGTTTCAAAAATAATTTTGAAATTGAGATTTTAAAATAATTATGTAATTGAGTTTTAAAAATAATTTTGAAATTGGAGTTTTAAAAATAATTTTGAAGTTGGAGTTTTAAAAATAATTTTGAAGTTGAGTTTTTAAAATAATTTTGAGATTTGAGTTTTTTTTTTAAATAATTTTGAAATTTGAGTTTTTTAAAATAATTTTGAAATTTGAGTTTTTTAAAATAATTTTGAAATTGAGTTTTTTAAAATAATTTTGAAATTTGAGTTTTTAAAATAATTTTGAAATTTGAGTTTTTTTTAAAAAAAAATAATTTTGAAATTTGAGTTTTTAAAATAATTTTGAAATTGAGTTTTTTTTAAAAAAACAATTTTGAAATTTAATTTTTTTAAAATAATTTTGAAATTGAGTTTTTAAAATAATTTTGAAATTTGAGTTTTTTAAAATAATTTTGAAATTTGAGTTTTTTTAAATAATTTTGAAATTTGAGTTTTTTAAAATAATTTTCAAATTTGAGTTTTTTTAAAAAAATAATTTTGAAATTTGAGTTTTTAAAATAATTTTGAAATTTGAGTTTTTTTTAAAAATCATTTTGAAATTTGAGTTTTTTTTTTAAATAATTTTGAAATTTGAGTTTTTAAAATAATTTTGAAATTGAGTTTTGAAAATAATTTTAAAATTGAGTTTTGAAAATAATTTTGAAATTGAGTTTTTAAAAATAATTTTGTTATGAAAATAATTCAAGTTAATTAAAGATAATTTAATTGTTAATTAACTTGATTTAAGTTCAAGTCAATTTTAATTTCTTAGTCATCTCACCCGATCTAAATTGTCAATCAGGGAACCCTATAATTGTTGTGAGATGAGTTATTGTTGAATTTAAGGGTCTGGTTTAACTTTGTGTTAGATTCAGGTTTAGCTTTGGGTTCAACAAGTAAGCATTCTTTGGATAAACTTCTGGGCTATGGTGAGTCACAAGGAGCTCATTAAAGTAACCATGTCTTCGAGGTTTCCCAAATAGTCCTACCCATTGAACTTAATACTAATCCTTGGTTTAACTAGTTAGGATCCATTTAATGGTAGCTTCGGTCAGTTCCACTTGGCCAAATGCACCAGGTCGAAGTCATATCTTCCTAGACATGCGATGCCTAAGCTTCTCTAACGTACTATAATCCAAAAACTTCACCAGTACTGTGGGTCAAGTTAAACCTAGCCCGTTTTAATCTAACCTTAATTACCCTGTCGGGTAATCTACTCTTGTTTTACCCATTTCGGGTAGATTAGGTTCAGTTACCCTGTCGGGTAGTTCAGTTGGGGTGCCAGCTAGTCTGGATTCTCCATCTATATTTGATTTTGAATTTTAAATTTTGAGTTTGATTTGAATTTTGAATTTTGAATTTATAATTTAAATTTTTAATTTTTAATTTGATTTTGAATTTTGAATTTTGAATTTATAATTTAAATTTTTAAATTTTAATTTTGAATTTGAATTTTGAATTTATAATTTAATTTTGAATTTTAAATTTTAAATTTATAATTTAAATTTTTTATTTTTTATTTTTAATTTGATTTTGAGTTTTGAATTTTGAATTTATAATTTAAATTTTTAAGATCGTTTTTCTTTTTGCTCCCCCGGATCATAGTCTCGATATGGTCTATCGAGGTAGTGTATTTGATCCTTCGGGACCCAGTATTGACCAAGTCCAACTTGATTGATCAATTTGGAATTGGGGACCCATGCTTGGACTGATTTACTATTTTTTTTGTTCATTAAGGATAAATAAGATTTATATTTCTTTTTACTTTTATATCCTAGCCCAGTTCTATTGTAAACGGCTCTTTGTATCCCAAGAATTAGGTCAAGATTCTTGGAACCTAAAGAAAACCGTTCTAAGGTATTTTTTAAGTCCTTAACCTAATTTTTCAAACTAGAATTTTCTTCCTCAAGTTTTTGAACTTGAGTTGAATTTCAAGTCTGAACTTGATCAGGTAAGGATTTAGTGTTAGTTGCTTCTTTAAGGATAGCTACTTCCTTTAGAAGTGATTTTATTATGAGGTTCGACTTAGCTAACTTGCATAATAAATAATTGACTAAGTTATTAAGCCTCGGAATACTTATAGTGGAGTCTGGCCCTTCGGAAAGGGATGCGGAGCCGTGGCTTCACTCGGACTCGGACTCGGCCTCTGACTCGCTCTCGCTTTCGAATTCGACGATTTGTGTAACATCCCAAATTTCACTATTTGGAGTCCTAAAATACCTTATTAAAATATAGAAATATTTTAGAAAAATTCTAGAGATTTTTAGAAATTTTTAGAATATTTTTATGCAATTTTTGGAGGTCGTTTGGTATTTTTACCAAAAGAAAGAAGTTTTGACAAAAATGTCCAAGGCTCGAACCGGCAACCCCTAACCCGAGCAAAACCCGGCTAACCAACGGGGCTAGAAGTTATTACTTGATTAAGTAAAGGAAGAATTTTATTTAAGTAATAGAAGTTAATAGCAAGAAATAATAGGAAGAAAATAGGTTGCAGCCGGGATTCGAACCCACGAGTCGGGCCTTAAGCAAAACGCAGCCCACCAACAGACCAGCCGAACTTTTCTTAACTAAACCTATATCGAAATATGAACTTTTCTTAACTAAACCTATATCGAAATATATTTAAGTAGTACTAGTTAACAGAAACCTTAGAGTATTAAAAGGAAGAACTTAGGGATTAATACGAAACCTAAATTCTTCCGTCACCCTTTCTCCTCTTCTCTCGCGCGGCGTTCCTGTGCCCGGGCGGAAACGAAGCCGAGCCTAGGGCTTTATCTCCGGCAGCCGGCGAGGACCTTTCCCGTGAGATCTTCACGTTCTCAAGACCCCTTCAGCGAGGAGAAGGTGTAGACGCAAGGGATCGCCGAGATTTGGAGCTCACCCGAACCCTAGAAGCACTAGAAGGTTCCTCCTTCGGCTGTGAGTCAAGGAAACGAAGGTGAGTTGCTACTCACCTGCAGTAGGAGTAGTTCCGCGATTTTGTTTTCTTCTTTTCCTTGCTGAGCATGAACAATCCTCCTTGTGGCATTGATTTAGAGTTTTCTCTTGATTGTTTTGTGCTTGCCGCCATAAACCTCAAAGAAAGGAAGAGAGTGATTGGTATAGATTTAAGCATGAGCAAAAGGCTATTGTTCCTATGAAGAAATATATTTTCAATTTTTGAGAAACCTTACGTGTATATTAGCAAGCTCTCATAGAACTTAAGATTTCTCTTGAATATTGAAAATCAATTGATATTATTTAGATAGTTTTTAATTGAGGAATAAGATTGTTGTGGTTGACTTCAAATAGTTGGTCTAGAAACTTGTTCCCAGAATGAGAATGCAAAAAATATATGAATTGCTAGTCTCGGTAATTATGGAAATTCCTTGTCAGCCTCTAAATTTTCAGGAAGAGTTAGCAAACTGGGGTGACTATTTTATTTCCATACAATGGAGTTAATAATCATATTGAATTTGTATCAGAACCCAAACAGTGATTGAGGGTGCTCTTTTGTAACTCTAGGACAAAAATTACATAATGGCTAGACATTTGGTCTATTGAAGAAATTGGAAGTTGATCTATTATCTGTTGAAAGCATCTTCTATTTTTTTTCCCTGAAAACCTGTTCAACAGTTTGATCTATAACTATTTGTAGGTTACAAATTGGAAGGCAATCCAGATCTTATACCTTCAATTTCATGTCCATTCTTGATTTAACCCTTAGTAAAGCTTGAGCAGTATTTTCTAGCTTTTCCCTTTGCTATTAAATATGCATGATCGGATTTTATTTTCTATTTCTTTGCTATAGATTTAAGCAAAAGCACAGTAGAAATTGTGAGGAGAGATTCTGAACCTGTAGATGATACATGGATCATGTTTTAGCCTTGTACGTTCTTATTTCTTAGATCGATAATGTGTTCGTTAATTTAAGTTATGCAAAAGGGATAAGTTGGGTGTTGAGTTTCTAGACAAGACTCTTAGGGAAATTCCTGTGGCTTTGATGATGTTTTACTCCTTTCTATCCCAGTTAAAAGTTTAGACAGATTTAAGGGTAGATAAGCTTTGAATGAAGATGCTCTTGTTCTTCTACCGTTTACAAAGTTCTGTACAGATTTGTTGGGTTTAATTCGAAGGAGCTTGATCCTATTCATTATGGAGGTTTTAGGTTTTCAAAACTGAATTTTGGTAGGAATAGTTCCGGATCTTGTTCTCCTTGAATTCGAAGTATGTTGTAAGATTTTTTAGTCTTGAGACTTCTGCCGTGGATTTCAAAGGAGGAAAGTGGTTAGATTAAGCATGTAGGTTTGTGTTTTGTGGATTTCTGCAGAAGAGTTATGATTGAGTTAGTATGCAGATTTTAGATAAGCTTAATATGCAGATTTTAGTTAAGCTTAATATGCAGATTTCTGTTTAAACTTGTATGCAGATTTTGTTTAAGCATTGCAGTGTTAGAATTTGTTAAACATTTCAGTTTTGTAAGAAGCATTCTTTTATAAGAAAAGTATAAGAAAGATTAAGAAAAGAAAGAAAAAGGCCAAGGCCTTAAGTAGATCCCAAAGTCAAGACTTTAGGGATTTTGGCACACAAGGTGCTTATCAAAATGCCAAGGCATTATATATTAGAAGTATTAAAAGATAACAAGTATTTTACTTTTATCAGTGGCACTGTACTGGACTCTTAGTTGTCCTTGGGTTGGGCTCCCATAGTCGTCCCTAGGTTTAGATAACCTAGTAGTAACGGCACGGCCGACGGTCGACGGTCGACGACCCGAGGGTCGCCAAATGGGCCGCCAAATGGGTCGGGTCGTTACAAAAGTAAAAGTAAGTACAGTTGTCGGGCCCAAGAGAAGTTGATTATTATTTTGAAGTATTATAAGTATAAGTTTTTGAACAAAAGAAATAAGTTTCACATAAGTATAAAAGTATAAAAGAATAAGCTTAGAACAAATGAATTAAGTTTCACTTTGTTTCATAATCAGCAAGTTTAGTTCCCTTTTATGCTAGCATGTTATTTAGATTAGCTTACTGTTCCTTGCTATTAGAAGAGCATGAGTAGTTTTACATGTTTAGCACTTCAGTATGTTTGTTTATTCACTAGTAGATGAGCATGAGTAGATTTCCTTTTGAGCATTTAGTTTTAGATTTCTGTATACATGCATATTCGTGTTTTTGTGAGTTAGATAGCGCTTACTAAGCAAATTTTGCTTATAGACTGCACTTCCTCTTACTGCAGATACAGGAAAGGAAAAAATATAGAAAGGAAGACGACAAGGAGGTGGTCGAAGGATGTGTGATGCCAGGACTAAGAAAGAAGTTTTCTTTTAGTTTCTTTTGTCCTTTGCTATGTTAGAAGTATTTGAGATAGTACATGATATTTTGATGTGATTAGGACATAGTAGATGAATTGTGATATGGTGTGATGAGTTGTGGTATTGTTTTCTTTATTTTGGATTTATTATACTGTGTGGTTGATTGATATGTGTTCCAGCCGCTTGTGGCTGAGTATATATTGCATGTATTGTTGAATATGGTCACCGGTACAAGGGGGATTCTGTCAAAATTTTTTTGTAGGGTTTCCATGTGATTTTTAATCATACCGGTTAAGTAGAGTTAGTAGTTAAGTAACGGTCATCCTTAGAGAGTAGTAGTAGTAAGACGGGTGGTTTTTACAATCTGGTCCCGGGCCATCAATGCGAGTAAACTCGTCTGATCGAGTTCGTCGTCGTCTTCCGAAGATGATTCATCCTAGGTTGCCTTCAGGGCCTTCTTTCTTCTTTGCTTTTTGGCTTCCTTACGAGGTTCACGAGTTCGCTGGTCAGTTCATCTTCTTCATCTTCTGAGTCGGGTTCGATTTTCTGATTCTGGTATAATTTTTCGCCGGGATCTTTGTTCGCGAGTTCTACTGGTACCTGCAAGCAAAGCTACACCTTTCTCGGATGACTGTGCATTAGTTTGTTCATGAAGTTCAAATTCACTAAATAATTCATCTAATTTTAAAGAAGACAAATCCTTGGAGACTTTGTAGGCATCTACCATTGATGCTCACAATGTACTCCTTGGAAACGAATTAAGAGCATACCTTATTATATCCCTATTTTCTACCTTCTGTCCGATTCCGTGAAGGGAGTTCAGAATATCTTGAATTCGAGCGTGTAACTGGCTCGCCGTCTCATTTTCCTGCATTTTTAAGTTATACAATTTATTAAGTAAAAGATCCCTTTTACTTACCTTAGTGTCGGAAGTGCCCTCGTGGAGTTCGATCAGTTTCTCCCACAGCTCCTTTGCGGAAGAGAACGGACCGACTCTGTTGAGCTCCTCCTTGGTTAGACCACACTGGAGGGTGCAAGTGGCTGTAGCGTTAGCTTCCACCTTTTTGATAAGGTCTGGCTCCCAATTCTCTGTAACGACCCAATTTTCCTCATTAGGAGTCCTAAAAGTGCTTTAAAATATTTAGAAATACTTTATAAAAATTCTAAAAAATTTTAGAAATTTTTAGAGTATTTTTATGGAATTTTTGGAGGTCGTTTGGTATTTTTACCAAAAGAAAGAAGTTGTGATAAAAAAATGTCCAAGCCGAGGCTCGAACCGGCAACCCCTGACCCAAGCAAAACTCGGCTGACCAACTGGGCTAGCAGTTGTTACTTAATCAAATAAGGGTCGAAATTGTACTTAAGTCATAGTTAGGAAATCGAAATTAATTAAAATGAAAAAGGGCGCTGCGGTGGAATCAAACCAGCGACGGTTTGATTTGATCAAACGCGGCTGACCAGGTGATCCAACGGGAATTTCGTAATAAGGAGGAAGTGAAATAGTCTTAAGCTGTAATAGAAGTATCAGGTTATAAAAGGGGAATAAGAGGATGTTGATTCCGCCGGTGACCGAAAAAAAACCCTCTCCTTCTTCTCTCGCTCGCGACAATAGGGCTCGGGCAGAAACAAGCCGGAGTTAAGCTCCTCTCCGGCGGCCGGCGAAGGGCAAGTCCTGAGAGTTCTTCACCCCCTTAAGACCCCCTCGTCGAAGGGAAGCCGTGGGCACAAGAGGGGCCGGGAACTCAAGCCAGCTGAAACCCTAGAAGTTCTCCTCCTCCGGTTGTGAGACCAAGAAGCCAAGTAAGTCGCTTACTCACCTGCAGTAGGATAGCTCCGAGGTTTATTCCGTGTTCCTCTTCTGGTTTTCGAATTTAATTTGGTGTTTCCTTTGTTTTTGGGTATGCCGTGAGAAGGGATGGATTACACGTTTTCTGCCGTGAGGTTGAAAGGATGAATATGAAAAAAATAGGTGCAAGGAACATTTAGTTCCTTTTGCTCACTGGCTGTGCCATAATCCCGGGAGGAATTGGCTCCTGTTGGCTTGGGATTTTTGTTGTAGGGAATTAAGATGTTAGGGACCTTAGAACAGATTCATAATGTTGTTTGTTTTCTTTGCCATCTGATGAAGCATGATTTGGAGAATTAGGGTTGCTTACAAAAAGGGTTAAGCTGTGAATTTGATGTATATGTTTGTTTGAATAGCTATGTATAGCATTTTGTTTCCCTTGTATTACTTTCTTGCCATGGAACTATAGACAACTCCCACCAGTAGGCATGAGCATGAGCAGATTTATTTAAGTGAGCATTTATATTCATTCAAGTAGAAGTAGGCATGAACAGATTCATTCAAGTGTGCATTTATATATTCGTTCAGTTCCTTTGCTATTTAGATTTAGTAAATAACATGAACATGTGCAGATTTAGATTTCTAGTTCCTTTGCTATTGGAATAACATGAGCAGATTTCTAGTTTCTTAGGTTATTAGATGTGCATGAGTAGCTTTCCTTTTAAAACAATCAGTTTCTAGTTTCTTTAGAGCTTAATATGCAGAATTGTGTTAGCTTAATATGCAGCATTTTAGTGTGCAGATTTTTATTAAGTATTAGTGTGCAGAATTCATTTACCCTTAGATGAACATGTGCAGATTTTTATAAGCATAGCATGCAGATTTTTATAAGTATAGTATGCAGATTTTAATATGCAGAATTTTATTAGCATAGTAGGCGGATTTTTGGGTTAAGCATTTCAAAGTTAGAATTTGCTTAAACATTTCAGTTTCTTTTTAAAGAAGTATTCTTTTAGAAGTATTAACAAGTATAAGAAAGATAAAGAAAAGAAAGAAAAAGGCCAAGGCCTTAAGTAGATCCCAAAGTCAAGACTTTAGGGATTTTGGCACACAAGGTACTAAAGAAAATGCCGAGGCATTATATAGAAGTATTAAAAGATAACAAGTATTTTACTTTTATCAGTGGTACTGTGCTGGACTCTTAGTTGTCCTTGGGTTGGGCTCTCATAGTCGTCCCTAGGTTTAGATAACCTAGTAGTAACGGCACGGCCGACGGTCGACAACCCGAGGGTCACCAAATGGGCCGCCAAATGGGTCGGGTCGTTACAAAAGTAAAAGCATAGTTGTCGGGCCCAAGAGAAGTTGATTATTATTTTAAAGTATTATAAGTATAAGTTTTTGAACAAGTAAAGCAATTTTTGCATAAGTATAAAGTATTAAAGAATAAGTTATAAACAAGTGAATTAAAGAATAAGTTTAGAACAGATGAATTAAGTTTCACTTTGTTTTAAAATCAGCAAGTTGAGTTTTCTTTTATGCTAGCATGTTATTTAGATTAGCTTACTGTTCTTTGCTATTTTCTGAGCATGAGTAGCTTTACATGTTTAGCATTTCAGCATGTCTTGTTCTTTTATTAGTAGATGAGCATGAGTAGTCTTCAGTAAGCAATCAGTTAGATCATGTTATAGATATATATACATGCATATAGAGATTTTGTGAGTTAGATAGCGCTTACTAAGCATTTTGCTTATAGTTTGCATTTCCTCTTACTGCAGATACAAGAAAAGAAAAGTGTTAGCAAAGCAAGGCGACAAGGAGGTGCAGATGGATGTGTGATGCCAGGACTATGGAGAGACCTGGGAAGTTTTGAGTTTTCATGTTTAGTGGATAGAAATAGTTGAGTTGTACCTTATGGTTTATGTCTTTTTTAGATTGTATTTTCATCCCGCATTGTTAGTTTAGTTTTATTCATTTGTTATTGCTAGAATAGTATATTTTCTTTAGTTGTTGTGTCTTATAAACTGCGTGGTTGTTTGATAAATGTTCCAGTCGCCTGTGACTGTGTATATTATGTTATGTATCAATGATTATGGTCATCGGTACAGGGGAGACTCTGTCGAAATTTTTCAGTAGGGATTCCTCGTGGTTTTTAATTATACCGGTTAAGTAGAGTTAGTAGTTAAGTAATGGTCACTCTTAGAGAGTAGTAGAGTATTAAGAAGGGTGGTCGTTACATTCTCGCAGGATGTAGGCTTGCCATCTGTATCAGTTGGTAGTCGTAGTCCCGTCTTGACTATCATCCAGGTGTCGAACTGGATCTTCAGATATATCTCCATTCGCCCCTTCCAATACCCGAAGTCTTCTCCGGAGAATAGTGGGGGACGAACAGTGCTATATCCTTCTTGTTGGGCCATTTAGATCTGGCAAAAAGAAGAACAAGAAGATCTATTCCAAGACTGAGTCTTGGATTAGTAGTGCTGGAAGAAGGGAAAAAAACGAGCTCAAGTGGTTTTGACCAACTTTGAGCAACATCGAAAAAAAGATTAGAATTTTAGTTACTTAGCTAATTTCTAATTGACTCCGAAAGAAAAACAAAAAATACCACGAAAAAAAATGTTTTGAATGGTGGTTGCACCAATTCAAAACAACCCCGCTCTGATACAAATTGTTGGATCGAGAAAGCGCTAGAGGGGGGGTGAATAGCGCTCGCGGCTATTTCGTTTTTCGATTTCGTAAATCGTACGAGAAACTATCGGAGTAATTAAAACACAGCGGAATAAAATAAATAAACACAGAGACACAAAGGGATTTTTACTTCGTTCGGAGCCTTGATCGACTCCTACTCGAAGGCCCGCGATCCTTGATCACTTCCGGTGGGCAACAACTATAAGCTCGATAAGAATTACAAACTAATTACAATGAAAAATATTATAACAACTTTATACCGACAACTAAGGAAGAAGAAAGCAGAGCTCCGGGTCGTCGGGAGGTTGTTGCAGCACTTCTGGATCGAGTCGTTAGCAGCTAGATGCAAAGCAATCGCTTGGAAGTTGATGATCTGAAGTGCTGGTCGAAACCCCCTTATAAAGGGAGTTCAAGGCGCCTTGAAGGCTGTTCAAGGTGCCTCCATGCTGCCGAGTCCTCCGCGTGGATCAAGCTTGAACTGGTCGAAATTTATCTGCTTAAGGCGTCTTAGACTCTACTCAAGGCACCTTCCAAGGCGCCTTATACTCCCTTCAAGGCGCCTCCATGGATGCTTCGCAGCCAGGTCAGCTTTTGCACCCGAGGCGCCTCCAAGCTCCATGGAGGCACCTCGGACACTATACATCCGAGGGAAAACTTCATTATTTTGTACCTGCAAGACATGTTAGTCCAAACAATATCCTGCAACACAGAGTTAGCATAAACAGCAGCATGAATATGATAAAGAATATATTATGACAGTCTTCGGACTGTCCGGGTCTGACTTCGGATTTCCAACCGGAAACCCTAGGTCGACCTGACGCCTATTGTTCCCTCTACGGGGAACGTGTCCTCACCTACTCCACTCAAGAGATTTATCTATTGCCAGTGCGATCCTCCAGATCGACTGGACTTTTGCTGAGCACTAGACGCTTCCGGACTTTCTGCTGGACATCCGCTTCCCGGATAGTCCAGTCTTTCACCTGGTTCGCGACACCAGGACTATCCACCTAGGGTTACCACCCCCTAGGACTTTTGCCTGAAGCCATCGACATGCCAAGGCTTTCGGCATAGGGTTACCACCCCCTATAACCTAGGGTTACCACCCCCTAAGGTTTTCCCTTTGCCTAACCGCAGCTAGGACTTTCTTGAAATTCTCAAGCAGACTTGTTAGATCACAAAGACACCTTAACTTTGAATCCTTTGTCATTATCAAAACACGAGTTCGATCGTCAGATGCTTCCCGCACCAACATATTGGTGCCAAATAAAATAAGTATAATAACATCCTTGAGTAGATGGTTCTTACCTATATCAATCGATTGGTTGAATCGATAATGAGATGATATAAGGAACACTACTCTTAATCATTCCTAGTCGAGTATTAACATTCAGGGACAATGTTAATGCAATAAGACTAGCATGTAGGTCAACTCGATGACTTGATCTCACAAGTCATGGATATAGAGATATCAAGCTAACACATGGGTATGCATTAGAGAATGTATACTGAATGACCCGCCATGAGAAAGTATCATGGATTGTTATATGAGTGTCATATACTTTCTCATGTGGCTATTAGTATGACTACTAGTCCTTAGACCTGAAGTCACCATGGTTCCCTACATAAGGATTTATGTACTTTTGTTTCGTCAAACGTCACCCGTAATTGGGTGGACTATAAAGGCGATTACTGGGTATGTAACAAATTATGCGAAGGGATGTGAGTGATGTAGATGGGATCTATCCCTCCTATATGACGAGAGAGACATCGGTATTCTTGATAGAGTGAGAACACGAAGTGCATGGCCATGCCCAAATGAGTCAATATGAGATATTGAGCTCATTTGATTTTGTGAGTCTACTTGGAGTTCAGGATTTAGATTGATCAGAGGATGACACGGTCTATGCCTCACATTGATCAATCTAGATGTCTAGGATAGAAGGACACTTGTCATATATTGTGAGAAGTCACAATTAGTAGTCACAAGGTGATGTTGAATCTCAACATTCTTGTAACTTGGGTAGTAATGATGTATTGCTAGATACCGCTCATTACTTATGCTTCTAAATGAGTTTAGGGGCATTGCCAACGTTACAAGAACCTATTGGGTCACACACAAAAAACAAGTGGATGGAGATTAGGTTCATATGATGAACCAAAAGGATTAGATTCATGTGATGAATCAAATTTGATTAAGAGTAATCCTAATTGGGCTAATTGAGTTGGACTCAAGTTGATTCATGTGTTCAATGAGTCTAATTTAGGTTATGACTCATTGAATCAATTTAATTAAATGAATTAGATTCATTATATTAAATTGGCTTGAATTAAATGGTTGGATTAGATCAATCATGAGAGAGATTAAGTCAAGTTTGACTTGACTTGTAAGGAAGAGGAAGAGTCAAGTTTGACTTGACTTTATGCCACATCATTTGTGACTTGGCATTAGGAGAACTAATGATGATGTGCCACATCATCACATGTGCCACCTCATGGAGGTTACAACTATTCTCTTTAATGGCCTCCACATTAATTGTGATTAATGTGAAGGGGGTTACACCACTTGTAGTGGCCAGCCACTTGATGGAAAAAGAGAATTTTTCTTTTGGTGAGTAACTCTCATTCAAGTCATCTTCCTCCTCCTAAGCTCTCTTCTTGCTCCTTCTCTTCTCTTGGTCGTGGGTTTCAAGCAAGGGAGAAGAAAGGAGAGTGAATCTAATCCAAGAAGAAAGGTTAGTGAAAGTCACATAGAGATTTTAGAGGAGTGTGTTCTCTTCTTTTCCTTTCTTCTTCTTCCAATCCCATCCGAGAGCATCAAGAAGTGCTAGCACACTTGTGGTGTTCTCTTCTCCATCCTTGTGTGTTAGAGAACACATCTTGTTTGTGTGGATACTTCTAGAGAGTTGTCTACTTTGACAACCTTGAGATCCGACACCATTGGGCGAGCGGGATTCGCGTAGGGCGCGCATCAAGGGTATATTCTTTGTTTCCCTTTGTAGATCTACTGTAGATCAAGGTTTAGAAACTCATACTTGTAAGTTTTTCGAAAGTTTTTACTTTGCACGGATCCGTGGCTGGGGGGGGGGGGTTTCAGGGTTTCTGCGACGCGAAAAGCGATTTTCGCGGCCCAAAAAATCCAACAGTGGTATCAGAGCCACGTGCGAAGACGAATACGAGTTTATTTTGGTTTTTATGAAAAATAAACATTCTGTGAATTTCTGTAATTTTAAGTTTTTAATGGTTTTTATGAGTATTTTTCTCGTAGAAGCGAAGCACAAGTGTTTCTACACTTGTAGGCTTCGACTACCGAGCAGTTTTTCCCAAAACGGCCAAGTTTCGCCCCAAAAATTTTTGGGACAGCGGGCTAAGGCGCTGTTAGATAACAAAGGAACCCTCGCGATGGTTAGATCGCGGGTAGGGGCGCTGCCCCTGGCCCCGCAAGGGGATTCGTTCCGCGATTGCGCCCGAAAACCGCTAAACGGAACCGCCGGGAAATTGTACTCGTAAAAATTGTAAAAATTATAGGAAAAATTATAGAAATATATAATTTCGAATTATATATTATTTTTTTGATAGTCATAGCCCAAAGACCCAATTCGATTGGATAATTTGTGTTGTAATTTATAATACGGCCTGCGTGCCGTCATGTGTTTGTGTATGCTGTATTTGATACACGACCTGCGTGTCGTGCCTCCCTATTTATATTCTGGTTGTAAATTAGATTTAGACTCGAATGTAACTCGAGTTTCAAAATTGTAATGTAAATTTTGAAGCGGTGGAAGGTCTACTCGAGACGGAGTTACGAGGAGGGCACGAGCAACACAAGGTGGTCAAAGGAAGGAGCTTGAGAAGCTGTTGACCTTAGGTTGACCATCTGATCTTCTCATTGGCTTGAGAAGATCGTAGTAGGGTCATGACATAATCAAAAAATTATTTAATTAATTGCTTTTGTATGTATGTGATGCATGCTAGTTAATTAAGTAATTAATTAGTGTCTAACGATTAGATTAGATCTAAGTCGTGCACATGATGAGTACAACTCAATTAGATTGAGTAACTAGTTAACTCAATTGGATCGAGTTTAACTATAGGCATTATCCAATGGTTGGTAGATAGGTCAAAATCACGTTTATATTAACTCTTGGGCGTATTAGCCAAAGCTAACTCGAGTTTTAATATAAATGCGGATTTTGATCCTATAAACAAGAGTTGCATAGAGATGTAATTGGTAATCGTTACCTACCGATCATACTAAGTCTTGGGCGTATTAGCCAAAGCTAACTCAAGGGTTAGTATGATGTGGATCTTGTCCCACATGAATTATAGAATTCAGTGGGAGCATCATTTAGTTAAAGGCCTAATTAAATGATTTAAAAGAATATGATATTTATTTCTGCATTTATTTCTGTTGTAGAATTTCCATGACGTCAAACACGAACAACTTCTCTCTGCGTTCTGTCCTTAAGAAGGACAAGCTCAACGGAGCAAATTTCCTGGACTGGTACAGGAACCTGAGAATAGTTCTCACCCAAGAACGTAAACTGTACGTTCTGGAGTAGCCCATTCCGGAGGTTCCTCCTGCCACTGCCACGCGAGCAGATCGAGATGCTTACAAGAAGCATCAAGATGATGCATTAGATGTGTCGTGTCTTATGCTCGCGACCATGAACTCTGAGCTTCAGAAGCAACATGAGTTGATGGGCGCTTACGATATGGTTGAACATCTTTGTCACCTATATCAAGGACAAGCAAGGCACTGGAAGAGGAACTCCAAAGAATACCTGGAAGATCTTAAGAAGAAGAGAAATAAGATTTCTACTTCAGGTATACATGTTATAGAAGTCAACCTCTCTATTTCTTCATCGTGGGTATTAGATACCGGATGTGCTTCGCACATTTGTACTAATGTACAAGCGCTGAGAAATTGTTGGTTGCTACTCGGAAAACCTAGAGGTTCCACTGTACAAAAATTTTGTACAAAGGTCTGAATATCTTTTCCTAGCTACCATGTGTTCTTTTAAATTAAATTTTGGATCGCCTGCGGAACTTAACACGTTTGATCCAAAACTTAATCTATTTGTTCTTTTAGGTTTTGACTTGGATCTCCTGCGGAACTTAACACGTTCAACCCAAGTCACCTTAAGTTATTAATTCCATTAAATATTAATTTCCATAATTGGTTCCCAATACTGACGTGGCGAGGCACATGGTCTTCTTGGATATGGGAGCAACCACCACCGACTAGACAAAACCTTTTATGGAAAGCTAATATTTAATTTCCTAAAATAACTTTAGGTTAACCGAAAGGAACAATCAAATCACAAGGAAAAGAAAAAAACAAAAACACACAACATCGAAAAACATATTCGAAATCCTAGAATCGTAAGCCTCTTGTATTTGGTATTATTTCCAAAAATAACTAGTATGATGCGGAAAGAAAAAATTACTAGTTATACTTTTAGAAAGACCTCTTGATCTTCTACCGTATTCCTCTTCTAACCTCGGACGTTGTGTGGGCAACGATCTTCCGAGATGAGAAACCACCAAACACCTTCTTCTCCTCATAGCTAGGTTCGGCCAAAACTAGAATGCTTCACCAAGGAAGAAGAAAACCACCAACCAAGCTCCAAGGGATGCAAGCTTTCTCTCCTTCTTCTTCTTCTTCTCCAAGTAGTATCCGGCCACCACAAGAGCTTCAAGGGAGATGAAGAATTCGGCCACCACAAAGAGGAAAAGAGAAAGAGAGGATGGCCGGCCACAACACCAAGGAATAGAGGAAGAGAACAATAGAAGTTGTCACCCATAAAGGCACCCCTACACCTTCTTTTATATTCCTTGGCTTTGGCAAATAAGGAAATTTATTTATAATAAAATTTCCTTAACTTTCCTTGACAACAATTAATTAAGAAAAATTAAATAAATTTTCCTAATTAATTGTATGTGGTCGGCCATATCATGTAGAGCAAATAGGATAATTTTAATCAACAATTAAAACTTCCTTATTTGTCTTTGGAAATTTTAAAAAATAAAATTTCCTTTTAAAATCTCTTCATGGTTGACAAAAAGAAATTTCTATAATTTTAATTTTCAACATGTGAATAATTTTTCAAAGAGAAAAAATAAAATATCTTTCCAATCTACAAATAAGGAAAGAGATCTAATCACTTTCTTTTAATCTTTTGTAGATCTTTTAAAAAGAGATTTTTTAATTTTAATTCTCTGTAATAAATTATATCTTCCACATAATAAAAATTAAAATTAAAATTCTTTTTAATTTAATGGGGGCCGGCCACCTAAGCTTGGGTTCAAGCTAGGGCCGGCCACCCATGAACCAAGGCTTGGCCGGCCCTAGCTTGAACCACAAGCTAACTTGGTCGGCCCCTTTCTCATGGGTATGAAGGTGGGTATAGGTGGGTATAGTACTCTATAAATAAGAGGCTACGATAGGGACCGAGAGGAGGAATTGGTTTTGGTCTCCCGATAAAATTAAGCATCCCGTGTTCGCCCCAAACACACAACTTAATTTTATCAATAATAATTCATTCCACTAGAGAACTATTATTGAACTACCGCACCAATCCCAAATTACATTTTTGGGATCCTTCTTATTATGAGTGTGTTAGTCTCCCTGTGTTTAAGATGTTGAATGTCCACTAATTAAGTGAGTTACTGACAACTCATTTAATTAATATCTTAATCCAAGAATAGTACCACTCAACCTTATCGTCATGTCGAACTAAATCCACCTGCAGGGTTTAACATGACAATCTTTATAAGCTCATCTTGGGGACATTATCAACCTAGATTACTAGGACACAGTTTCCTTCTATAATCAACAACACACACTATAAGTGATATCATTTCCCAACTTATCATGCTTATTGATTCATCGAACTAAATCTCACCCATTGATAAATTAAAGAAATAAATATCAAATATATGTGCTTGTTATTATATTAGGATTAAGAGCACACACTTCCATAATAACTGAGGTATTTGTTCCTTTATAAAGTCAGTATAAAAGAAATGACCTCAAATGGTCCTACTCAATACACTCTAAGTGTACTAGTGTAATTATATAGTCAAGATAAACTAATTCCTAATTACACTATGACCTTCCAATGGTTTGTTCCTTTCCATTTTGGTCATGAGCTACTGTTTATAATTTATAAGGTATTGATAACATCATCTTCTGTATGTGACACCACATACTATGTTATCTACAATATAAATTAATTGAACAACTACAACAAATGTAGATGATTTGACCAAATGTGATTCTTTATTCAGAATAAATGTTTACAAAAGCTTAGGCTTTCAGTATACACTCTAACAATCTCCCACTTATACTAATGATTAAGTTGCCATATCTTCTGCCATATATCTGATTCCCATTCCCTCCACATGCCGATCGAAAGCTTTTGCCTGAAGGGCCTTAGTGAAAGGATCTGCCAGGTTATCTGCTGATGCAATCTTGGCGATGACAACTTCTCCTCGCTTCACGATATCTCGTATCAGGTGGTACTTGCGCTCTATATGTTTACTTGCCTTATGGGCTCGTAGTTCCTTCGAGTTTGCAACTGCACCACTATTATCACAATAAATTGTGATGATTTTGGGCAAACCAGGAATCACATCTAAGTCCATTAGAAAGTTCCTGAGCCATACTGCTTCCTTAGCTGCCTCAGAGGCTGCTACATACTCAGCTTCCATGGTTGAGTCTGAAACGCATTTCTGCTTAACACTCCTCCATGCAATGGCTCCACCTCCTAAAGTAAACACATAGCCTGATGTAGACTTACTAGTGTCCCTATCTGATTGGAAATCTGAATCTGTGTATCCCACAGGGAGCAAATCATTTGCTTGGTAAACTAGCATATAATCTCTAGTCCTTCTCAGGTACTTTAATATATGTTTTACCGCAGTCCAATGTCCTTGTCCAGGGTTACTCTGATATCTGCTAACCATGCCCATGGCAAAACAGATATCAGGTCTCATACATAGCATTGCATACATTAGGCTTCCTACAGCCGAAGCATAAGGAACTACTTTCATGTCCTCTATCTCCTTCGATGTCTTCGGAGACATCTCTTTAGATAGAGCTACTCAATGCCTAAAAGGTAAGAAACCTTTCTTGGAATCCTGCATGCTAAAATGAGCAAGGATTGTATCTATATATGAAGCTTGGGACAGACACAACATTCTTTTCTTGCGATCCCTTATAACTTTGATCCCAAGAATGTGTGCACAATCTCCTAAGTCCTTCATATCAAATTGTTTGGACAACCATACCCTTACGTACGATAATACCTTGACATTGTTGCCAATTAACAAAATATCATCTACGTATAGTACAAGAAATACCACCACGTTTCCGTTACACTTCTTGTATACACAAGACTCATCCGGACACTGAATAAATCCATATGACTAGATTACTTCATTAAACCGGATGTTCCAACACCTTGAAGCTTGCTTCAGTCCATAAATGGACCGATTGAGCTTGCACACTAGATGCTCTTTGCCTTTTTCAATAAATCCTTCTGGTTGCTTCATATGGATGTTCTCTTCAAGACTTCCATTAAGGAAAGCTGTTTTGACATCCATTTGTCAAATCTCATAATCCATATGAGCAGTAATGGATAAAAGTATCCGGATAGACTTAAGCATGGCTACCGGTGAAAATGTCTCCTCATAATCAATTCCCGCTTTCTAAGTGTACCCTTTTGCAATAAGCCTAGCTTTGAAGGTTTCTACCTTCCCGTCTGTACCTCTTTTCCTTTTGTAGATCCACTTGCATCCAACGGCTTTTACACCATCAGGTGGTTCTACAAGCTCCCAGACCTTATTAGAGTACATAGACTGTAACGCCCGAAAATTCTCAAAACATTTTCCTAAATATGCTATGATTTTTCTGGAATTTTAGATATTTTTCTGAAATTTTTAGAGGATCGGAAGAAGCAAAAATGAATAGAAAAGTAAAATGGTTTAAGCGGGAATCGAACCCGGGACCTCTCGGGTCCGCTAAACCTTTAGTTAGCCTTAGTAACCGGTGAACCCAGCAGGGCAGTGCTGAAAGAGAAGGGAAACATTTATATTTATATTTGAGTTGGGCCAAGTTACCCACTTAATATAAATTAAAAACTTAAGTAGGTTTTGGTTTATTTTTGGGTTCGGCAACTTCTCAACCCTCACCACCGAAACCTCACCGCCGCCTCTCCCTCTCCTTCTCTCTCGGCGCCCTAGCCCCAAGGTCCATAGGTTCATCTTCCGGTGACGACTCCAACACGAAAAAGGTTCTTCTCCGCGAGAGGAACGCGAAGACGCAAGTGGGTCGTCGAGAGGATCGTTTCCTACGGAAAACTAGCGATCCAATTCGTAAGAAACTACGCGCAGGAGGTAAGAAACCCCTCACCTGTAGTATAATAGCTTCCGTTTGAGTTTTTATGCTTTAGTTAGGATGTATGCAGATTTTATCGATATCTAGGGTGTATTTAACTCTCTTCGCAGATTAGGGATTTAGTTGAGCACCTCTAGATGGGCCGGGCACGTTTTCCCTCTTCAGATAGGAGGTTAGACGTTGTCGGGTGCCTAGAGGTGGTCTCCCTAATAGGGAGAAGAGTTAGAGCATCCTAGGTGCTCGATTAAAGGTCTAGCTCAGTAATAGACAGTTTAATTAACCTATTAAATGCACTAGAAGCATTTAAAATAGAAAATTAGTTATTTCAACTTATGTAGGACTACAATCCAATGGGTGGGCTCCCACAGTCGCCTCTAGGTTCAGACAACTTAGTTCTAGGTTCAGATAACCTAGATTCAGCAAAATAAGTACATAGCATTCAGTATTTTACTTTCAGCAGTGGCACTGTACTGGATTAGATATCCACTGGGCTGGACTCCCATAGTCGTCCCTAGGTTTAGCTAACCTAGTAAACCCTACTAGATTCGGAACTTGCAATCCCGGGTTTAGATAGGGATGCGCGCACAGCAAGTACAGTTGCCAGGGCCCCTCAGCAGCATGTTTAGTATTTTCACTTATTATATGTATAGCTTTTCAAATTCACAATCAGTTATGTGAGTTCAGCTTAGTTTCAGTACCAGCTCAGTTAGTTTAGTACAGATCATGATCAGCTTAGTTCAGTTCCATGATTTGTATTCAGTTTCAGTTTTTATGCTCAGCTCTATTTTTGCAAGTATGATTGCCATGCTCAGTTTCTGTTCATATGAATAAATGTCATGCCATGCCATGCCATGCCATGATCAGCACCTACTTTCCAACAGCATGTTTTTAAAACATATCTGCATCGTATGCATGTTTTTGTGAGGTAGATGGTTTCTTACTAAGCTTTTTAGCTTATAGATACTACTTTTCTTATACTGCAGATAAAGGTAAAGGAAAAGTGGACCAGTAGCGGAGGCTGGAGGGCAATGCTATCAGGATGTGTGTGGGCAGGAGTTGGAACAAAGATCTTTGGGATCTAAACAGTTTTACTTCAGTATCAGCACTTAGCGTTTTCAGTTTTATTATTCAGTTTTTGATTTGTTAAGTGTTATGAAACAGTAAACCATGCACTATGTAGTATGCCAGGTTTAGAATATTAGTAAGTTTATATTAGTATGATTTGCATTGGTTTAGAGTTGTTGCAGGTGGTTTTGGCACGACAAAGTGTCGAAATCAGCATCTCTGATTTCGTAATCAGGAAATCAGACGCTGGATCGGTCTGCCGACCGATCCAGCAGTTACCAGGCTTCTGGATCGGTCAGCTGACCGATCCAGACAGATACAGTATGCTACTGTATCCTCCTGGATCGGTCAGTCGACCGATCCAGCACGATACAGTAGCGTTCCAGGGGTTTCGGGTGCCTGGATCAGTCGGCCGACCGATCCAGCCACACCTGGATCGGTCTGCCGACCGATCCAGCCACACATGGATCGGTATGCCCGACCGATCCAGTTGGGAACAGAATACCCATAGCTTCGATCGATCTGCGGATCGATCGGCAGGTCTGTAGTTAGTTGGGAAGTTTAGTTTCTAGTCCCTAGCTCAGTTGGGATGTTCAGTTTCCCCTCCTTAGCATATGTACACCAGCAAAGAAGGTCTTTAGACCTTTCTTAGCAGTTGTATCCGTCATTAGTAGAGTAAAATTTTAATTAGCCTAGCTTTCCGCACAGTATAGTTTAGCATAATTGTAGCGACCGGCCTTACAGCCAGTACCCAGAAGGTGGGTCGTTACATAGACTCTATTTCAGAATTCATTGCCTTTTGTCAAGATGTTGCATCTATATCTTGGAGTGCTTCGTCATATGTTCGTGGATCAGGTTCATGTTTATATGGGATCAAGTCCGAAGACTCTCCCAAAAACATGAATCTTTCAGGCTGCCTTACAACCCTCCCATTACGACGAGGCACTGTCTGTGGTTGTGTATCATGTGTGACACGTGTTGCAGTCTCTTGTGGTACTTCATCTTGTACTGTTGGTACTGAAGTAGACGTGTCCTCTCTAAGTTCTTCTAAAACAACTTTGCTACTGGGCTTGTGATCCATTATATAGTCTTCTTCTAAAAACTGGGCATTGGTGCTCACAATGACCTTCTGGTCTTTAGGACTATAAAATAAACCACCTTTCATTCCTTTGGGATACCCTACAAACATGCGAACTTCTGTACGAGATTCTAACTTATCAGCATCTGGTTTCAGCACATGTGCTGGACTACCCCAAATCTGAATATGTCTTAGACTGGGCTTTCGCCCATTCCACAATTCTGTGGGAGTAGAAGAAACTGATTTAGAAGGTACTAAGTTCAGAATGTACACTGCTGTTTCCAGTGCATATCCCCAAAACAAATTTGGTAATTCTGAATAACTCATCATCGATCTAACCATCTCCATAAGAGTCCTATTCCTTCGTTCTGCCACACCATTCTGTTGGGGTGTACCAGGTGCGGATAGTTGGGATTGAATCTCGACCTCTGATAAGTAATTCCTAAACTCTCCTAAGAGGTATTCGCCACCACGATCAGACCGTAGTGTCTTGATACTTTTACCTAGTCATTTCTCCACATCAGCCTTGTACTCTTTGAACTTATCAAAGCACTCGGACTTGTGGCGCATTAGGAAAATGTATCCGTATCTTGAATAATCGTCTATAAAAGAGACAAAATATTCAAAACCTCCTCTTGCCTGGACAGACATAGGACCACACAAATCAGAATGAACCAATTCTAACACTTCTTTGGCTCTATACCCCTTGGCTTTGAAAGGCCTCTTGGTCATTTTACCTTCCAAGCAAGATTCACAAGTTGAAAAATTTTTCAACTCTAATGAACTCAAAAGTCCTTCGGCCATAAGCCTCTGAATCCTACTTAAGTTAATATGACCAAGCCTTAGATGCCAAAGATATGCTTGGTTCATTTCCGAAGGTTCTTTTCTCTTATTAGAGTTAGAAGATGAATTATAAATTTCCATGTTTTGCTTTGTGGGAGAAATTGGATTTAAAGTATACAAATTGCCAACTAATGCACCAGAACAGATAATCACTTTATTTCTCTTAATAACTACATCGTTACTAAATGAAACTGAATATCCATCCAAAAACAGTTTAGAAACTGAAATTAAATTCTTTCAAAAACTGGGTACATAAAGACAATTTCTTAAAACCAAATTTCTATTTCTATTTCTATTAAAAGATAAGTAGACATCTCCCACTGCAATAGCCGCCACCTTAGTAGCATTGCCCATGTAGACGGTAATTTCTCCTTCAGATAGTCGTCGGGTTTCCTGGAACCCCTGCAAGGAATTACAGACATGATCAGTGGCTCCCGTATCTACACACCAGGTGCTGGTAGATAACACCGCTAAACATGTTTCAACAACTAGAGCATGAGATATACCTTTGTTGTTCTAATTCCTACGTGGACAGTCCGCCTTCCAATGCCCTGACTGCTTGCAGATGAAGCACTTGCCCTTCGGCTTCTTCATTCCAGCTTTAGGTCCCATACTCTGAGATTTATTCACTTTCTTTGCTGAACCAACTTGTTTCTTCTTCTTCTTTCCTTTTGGTTTAGAAGTAGAACCATTTTCAGCATAGTGAATATGAGAATTGTGAAGAAACAAACCTTCTGCTGCCTGAAGTTCTGTCAGTAGTGTAACGACCCACCTTCTACTGACTAGGCTGTAAGGCCGATCGTTACGTAATGCTGTGCTAAATTACTATTGCGAAAAATCTGGATTAATTAAAATTTTACTAAACTGATTACTGTAAACTGAACTTAATATTCTAGGTGTACCTAGGAGTCGTACACATGCTAGGGGAGATATTCTATGCCTCTCGGATGTCCTGCTAGCTGTAATCAGGCATTTCAATCGATCCATGGGTCGATTGGGCTATCGAATCGATCCAGTGATCGATCCAGCTTGATACTGGCACGGAAGAAGGCTCTGGATCGGTCGGCTGACCGATCCAGAAGCTATATGGCCTCTGCACGCTCTGGATCGGTCTACCGATCGATCCAGTAGCACACTGATCGGTCGATAGATCGATCCAGTGGCTCACTGATCAGTCGGCTGACCGATCAGTGAGCGTCGGTGCTCTCTGTTCGTACGTGGATCGGTCGGCTGACCGATCCATAACAGCCGCCAACTCTCTGTTCGCGCATGGATCGGTCAGCTGACCGATCCAGGGGCACAACCAACACTCTGATCGGTCTGTAGACCGATCTGGGTTCTGATTTCGAATCAGAACCCCTGATTTCAGCACTTGTTCGTGCCAAAATCTCACATATCTATTCTAAAATCAATCAAAACAAGTTCTAACATCTATTAACCAGCATTCTAACATAATTACTAACAAACTAAATAAATCTCCCATGGTTTAAACGTTCTAAGGTCTAAAAATGCATGAAAGAAGAAATACTAAGAATTCAACTATATAAGCTTGCTAAAACCCCTGAGGATCTTTTATTCCAGTTCCTGCCACACACACCATCTTTGCATTGAACTCCAGCTTCCTCTGCTAGTCCATTTTCCCTTTACCTTTATCTGCAATATAAGGAAAGTAGAATCTGTAAGCTTAAAGCTTAGTAAGAAACCATCTACCTCACTAAAACATGCATACGATGCAATTCATGATTTTAAAACATGCTATTTGAAATACATACTGAATATGCTAAGCATGGCATGGCATACAATACATAAAAGTTAACTGATCATGGCAATTAACACTGAAACATGGCATACATGATAAATCTAAGCATGGAGTTAACTCATAGTATCAACTAGGAGAACTATACTGAAACTAAAACTGAAACTAGCTAAAACTTATCTTAACTATAATTACGTAACTAGATTATGAGTTTTGAAAGCTATTGTCATAATACGTGAAAATACATAATCATGTTGCTAATGGACCCAGCAACTGTACTTGCTGTGCGCGCATCCCTAACTAGACCCGGATTTGCAAGTCCCGCATTTAGTAGGGTTTACTAGGTTATCTAAACCTAGGGACCGACTATGGGAGCCCAGCCCAATGGATATCTAATCCAGTACAGTGCCACTGAAAATAAAATACTGAATATAGCTACTAATTTCTTATTTTGCTGTTTCTAGGTTATCTGAACCTAGAGCTAGGTTATCTGAACCTAGAGCTAGGTTATCTAAACCTAGAGGCGACTGTGGGAGCCCACCCATTGGACCGTAGTCCCATGTAAGCTGAAACTAGACTAATATACTGATTTAAATGCTACTAATGCATTTAACTGAGCTGTTAAAAATATCTGAGGTAGTATTTAGCTACACTAATCATTTTGTCGAACACTTGGTGTGCTCCAACTCTCCCCTCTAATAGGGAGATCACCTCTAGGCACCTGACAACGTCTAGAGCCTCCAACTGAAGGAGAACAACGTGTCTGGCCCATCTAGAGGTGCTCAACTAGATCCCTAATCTGCGAGGAGGGTTTAAACACACCCTAAGTGCCGAAAAATCTGCATATAGCTAAACTAAAGGCATGCAATTAAACGAAATCTACTTATACTGCAGGTGAGGGGTTTCTTACCTCGTGCACTAGTTTTCTTACAAATCTAGTCGCTAGTTTTCCGGTGGGGACGATCTTCTCGACGATCCTCTCGCGTCTACGTGTTCTTCTTGCGGAGGGGAACGTCCTCGTGTCGGAGTCGTCACCGGAAGGTGCTCCTAGAGCCCTTAGGGAAGGAACCCTAGGTTGTTCTTGTGGTTGGCGCCGAGAGAAGGAGAGGAGAAGGAATCGGCAAAATTAGGGTGAGGGAGAGGAAGTTCACGGTGGAAACCAAAAATATATCCCTCACTTAATTATTTTCCCATATTTATATTAAGTGATAATTCTGGCCCAACTCCAACTTAAATACATATGTTTCCCTTTCCTTTCAGCACGGCCCTGCTGGGTTCAACTGGTTACTAAAATTATCCGTAAACCATAGGTCTCGGGTTCAATTCCCGCTTAGGCCGTTTTTCACTTATATTTATTTTTGCTACTTCCGCTACTCTAAAAATTCCGGAAAAATATTTAAAAATTCTAGAAAAATCATAGAATATTTCTAAAATAGTTTTGAGAATTTTCTGTTGGGTTCTTCGGGCCGCGAAAACCGCTTTTCACGTCGCAGAAACCCCGAATCACCCAAGGCCAACGGATCCGTGGAAGGAAAACCGAACGATAAATACGAGTACGAGTTTGAAAAACCTTTTAGATCTACTCCTAGATCTACATATTAAGAGCTTTACCCTTGTTGCGTGCCCTTTCGCGTTCCCGCTCGTCCAAGGAGTTGCCGGATCTCTAGACCGTCAAGCGTCGGTCCTCTAGAAGTATCCACACGGACACGTAGGTGGAGAAAAACCTCACACAAAGGTGTGCTAGCACCTTGGTAAGATTCGGCCAAGCAAGGAGGAGAGGGAGAGGGAGAGCTTGAGGAAGAAGAAAGGAGTAAAATGAGGCTTGAATCAAAAATTCATTTCATTCACCTCACTAAAGTGGCCGGCCACATTTTGTTGTGTAACCCCATTTCCACTTAATTACAATTAAGTGGAGGCCATTAAGAGGTGTTGTGTAACTCCTATGATGTGGCACATCATGAAGATGTGGACCATTACCATTGGTCCACATCTTGCCACCTCACAATGATGTGGCAAATGAGTAACCTCCACTCATTTAATGTGGCCAACCCACATTAAATGCAATGGAGGCTTGTAACCTCCATGAGGTGGCAAAGCAAGATGATGTGGAACAACACTATTGGTCCACATCTTGCCACCTCACTCATGATGTGGCAAAGAGTCAAGTCAAACTTGACTCTTCCTCTTCCTCTCTAGTCAAGTCAAACTTGACTCAATCTCTCTTATGGTTGATCTAATCTAACCATTTGATTCAAGCCAACTTAATATAATGAATCTAATTCATTAAATTAAATTGATCTAATGAGTCATAATCTAAATTAGACTCATTAAATACATGAATCAACTTGAGTCTAACTCAATTAGCCCAATTTGGATTACTCTTAATCCAATTTGATTCATCAAATGAATCTAATCCTCTTGGTTCATCATATGAACCAAATCTCCATCTAAATGTCCTAAGTGTGTGACCCTATAGGTTCTTGTAACGTTGGCAATGCCCCTAAACTCATTTAGGAGCATAAGTAATGAGCGGTATCTAGCAACACATCATTACTACCCAAGTTACAAGAATGTTGAGATCCAACATCACCTTGTGACTACTAATTGTGACTCCTCACAATATGTGACATTGTCCTTCTATCCTAGACATCTAAATTGATCAATGTGAGGCATAGACCGTGTCATCCTCTAATCAATCTAAATCTTGAACTCCAAGTAGACTCACTTGATCAAATGAGCTCAACATCTAATGTTGACTCATTTGTGTTGGTTGCTACTCGGAAAGCCTAGAGGTTCCACTGTACAAAAATTTTGTACAAAGGTCTGAACCTTTTCCTAGCTACCATGTGTTCTTTTAAATTAAATTTTGGATCGCCTGCGGAACTTAACACGTTTGATCCAAAACTTAATCTATTTGTTCTTTTAGGTTTTGACTTGGATCTCCTGCGGAACTTAACACGTTCGACCCAAATCACCTTAAGTTATTAATTCCATTAAATATTAATTTCCATAATTGGTTCCCAGTACTGACGTGGCGAGGCACATGACCTTCTTGGATATGGGAGCAACCACCACCGACTAGACAAAACCTTTTATAGAAATCTAATATTTAATTTCCTAAAATAACTTTAGGTTAACCGAAAAGAACAATCAAATCACAAGGAAAAATAAAACAAAAGAACACAACTTCGAAAAACATATTCGAAATACTAGAATCGTAAGCCTCTTGTATTTGGTATTATTTCCATAAATAACTAGCATGATGCGGAAAGAAAAATTACTAGTTATACCTTCTAGAAAGACCTCTTGATCTTCTACCGTATTCCTCTTCTAACCTCGGACGTTGTGTGGGCAACGATCTTCCGAGATGAGAAACCACCAAGCACCTTCTTCTCCTCCTAGCTAGGTTCGGCCAACACAAAGAAGCTTCACCAAGGACGAAGAACAAAACACCAACCAAGCTCCAAGGGATACAAGCTTTCTCTCCTTCTTCTTCTTCTTCTCCAAGTAGTATCCGGCCACCACAAGAGCTGCAAGCCAATAGAGAAGGTTCAGCCACCACCAAGAGGAAGAGAGGAAGAGAGGTTGGCCGGCCACAACACCAAGGAAAAGAGAAAGAAAAATAGAATAGAGTCGTTAGCCTTGAAGCCTCCTCTACCCCCTCTTTTATAATCCTTGGTCTTGGCAAATAAGGAAAATTTAATAAAAACTTCCTTAATTCTTTTTCCATTGAAAAGGAAAATTTATTTAATTAAAACAATTTTCTCTTTTCAAATTTTAATGGCCGGCCATAACAAATAAATTCTCCAAGCAAATAAAATTTTAAACACCAATTAAAACTTCCTTATTTGCTTCCGGAAATTTATAAAAATTTCTCCAACAATTTTATCCCTTCATGATTGGTTTATAAAAAAGAAATTTAATAAATTAAAATCTTTCTTTTAAACATGTGGATAAAAAGAAAGCTATCTCTAAAAATTAAAATCTCTTTTAATCTACAAATAAGGAAAGATATCAAATCTTTTCTTAATCTTTTGTAGAAACTTATAAAAGAGAATATTTAATTTTAAACTCTCTTTTAAATCATGAACATGTTAAAAAGGAAAGTTTTCTTAAAATTTAAAATCCTCCTTTAATCAACAAATAAGGAAAGATTTCAAATTTTAAACTCTCTTTTAAACATGTAGATGATTTACAAATAAGGAAAGTTTTTACCAAAAAATTAAAATCATCCTTTTAAACTACAAATAAGGAAAGAGATTAATCTCTTCTCTTAATCTTTTGTAGAAAGCTATAAAAGGAAATTTTTAATTTTTAAACTCTCTTTTAAAATCATGATATCCACATAATAAATAATTTTAATAAAAATCCTTTTTAATATTCTAGTGGCCGGCCACCTAAGCTTGGGACCCATGCTTTGGCCCACCACCTACATGGCTCATCCACTTGGACTTGGCCGGCCCTAGCTTGGATTCCAAGCTAGCTTGGCCGGCCCCATTGGATGGGTAAGAAGGTGGGTATGCGGTGGGTATAAATCTCTATATACTAGAGGCTATGATAGGGACCGAGAGGAGGAATTGGTTTTGGTCTCCCGATGAAATTAAGCATCCCGTGTTCGCCCCGAACACACAACTTAATTTCATCAATAATAATTCATTCCACTAAAGAACTATTATTGAACTACCGCACCAATCCCAAATTACATTTTGGGCTCCTTCTTATTATGAGTGTGTTAGTCTCCCTGTGTTTAAGATAACAAATGTCCACTAATTAAGTAAGTTACTGACAACTCACTTAATTAATATCTAGCTCCAAGAGTAGTACCACTCAACTTCATCGTCATGTCGGACTAAGTCCACCTGCAGGGTTTAACATGACAATCCTTATGAGCTCCTCTTGAGGACATTCTCAACCTAGATCACTAGGACACAGTTTCCTTCTATAATCAACAACACACACTATAAGTGATATCATTTCCCAACTTATCGGGCTTATTGATTCATTGAACTAAATCTCACCCATTGATAAATTAAAGAAATAAATATCAAATATATGTGCTTGTTATTATATTAGGATTAAGAGCACACACTTCCATAATAACTGAGGTCTTTGTTTCTTTATAAAGTCAGTATAAAAGAAACGACCTCTAATGGTCCTACTCAATACACTCTAAGTGTACTAGTGTAATTATATAATTAAGATAAACTAATACCTAATTACACTACGACCTTCCAATGGTTTGTTCCTTTCCATTATGGTCGTGAGCTACTGTTTATAATTTATAAGGTACTGATAACATGATCCTCTGTGTGTGACACCACACACCATGTTATCTACAATATAAATTAATTGAACAACTACATTTATCATAAATATAGACATTTGACCAATGTGATTCTTGTTTATACCAAAAGCTAGGCTTTTAGTATACACTCTAACAATCTCCCACTTATACTAAAAGACTAAGCTGCCATATCTGCTGCCATACATCTGATTCCCAACCCTTCAACATGTCCATCAAAAACTCTCGCCTTAAGGACCTTAGTGAAAAGATCTATAGGTCATCATCTGTTGCATTCTAGGCGGCAACAACTTCTCCTCGTTTATACGATTTCTCATATTGGGTGCTACTTGCGCTCTATTGTGTTTACTCTCCTTATAGACTTATGGTTTCTTCGAGTTTGCTACTGCACCAACATTATTACAATAAATTTGTAATAATCTTTGGACAAACCAGAAATCATATCTAAGTCTATCTTGAGGTTATTGAGTCATTCAGCTTTTATGACTACCTCAAAGGCTTGCCATATACTAAGCTTCTATGGTGGAGTCCAGAAAAACACATATGCTTATCACTCTTCCATAGTTATGACTTTACCTCCTAAAATAAACACAAAACCCCGAGGTTGACTTATTATTGTCCCTATCTGATTGGAAGTCAAAATCCATGCAACCCACAAGGACCAAATTAACTGCCTTGTAAGCTAGCATATAATCTCTAGTACCTCTAAGGTACTTCAATATATGCTTTACTGCAATCCACTGTCCTTGTCCAGGGTTACTTTGATATCTTCTAACTATGCCCTTGGCAAAACAGATTTCTTATCTCGTATATAGCATACATTAGGCTTCCGACAGCCGAAGCATAAAGAACTGCCTTTATTTCCTTTATCTCCTTTGATGTCTACAAAGACATATCTTTAGATAAAGTTACTCCATACTAAAAAAGTAAGAAACCTTTCTTGGAGTTTTGCATGCTTAAAACGAGCAAGGATTTTTCTGATATATGAAGCTTGGGATAAGTAAAATATTCTTTTCTTGCGATCACTTATTACTTTGATCTTAAGAATATATACATTCTCCCAAGTCCTTTATATCGAATTGTTTGAACAACCATACCCTTACTTCTGACAACATTTTGATATTATTTCCAACTACCAAAAATGTTATCTACGTATAGTACAAAAAATACCACCACGCTTTCATCACACCTTTTGTATACACAAGACTTATCCGGTTACTAAATCCATAGATCTGGATTACTTTGATAAATCGGATGTTCCAAGACCTTGAAGCTTTACCTCAGTCCATAGACTGATTGAGCTTGCACACAAGATGCTCTTAGCCCTTTGCAATGAACCCTTCTGGTTGCTTTATATGGATGTTTTCTTCAAGACTTCCATTAAGGAATGCTGTCTTGACATCCACTTGCCAAATAGATAAAAGAATCTGGATAGACTTTAGCATGACTACCAGTGAAAAAGTTTCCTTTTTTATCAAGTCTTGCTTTGAAAGTTACTACCTTCCTATCTATCCCTCTTTTCCTATTATAGACCTTTTTACACCCAACGGCTTTTACACCATTTGGTGATTCTACAAGCTTCCAGATTTTATTAGAATACATATATTCTAATTCTGTTATTCATTACTCTTTGCCAAGATACTGCATCTTTATCTTGGAGTACTTCATCATATGACCGGAGATCAGGTTCATGTCCTCCAGGGATCGAATCCAAAAACTCTCCCAAAACATGAACCTATTTAGGTTGCCTAACAACCCTCCCACTACGACAAGGCACTTTCTGCAATTGTGTATTATTTGTGATACGTGTTGCAGTTTTCTTGTGGTATCTCATCTTGTACAGTTTGTACTAGGTTAGACATGTCCTTTATTATTTCCTTAAGAACAAATTTACTTATGAGCACGTGGTTCATGTTAGTTAGAGCCCTAGAGCCAATCATTTGATGATTGTATGGACTCATGTATATCATATTCTTGTATATTAATAAAGGCTTTTGTTTGGTTATTATACTTATTTATATTAGTGCCAAATAGACTAAGTATAATAGCGTCCTTGAGTAGAAGGTTCATACCTATATCAATCGATTAGTTGAATCGATAGTGAGATGATATAGGGAACACTACTCTAAATCATTCCTAGTCGAGTATTAGCATTCAGGGACAATGTTAATACAATAAGACTAGCATGTAGGTCAGCTCGATGACTTGATCTCACAAGTCATGGATATAGAGATATCAAACTGACACATGGGTATGCATTAGAGAATGTATACTGAATGACCCGCCATGAGAAAGTATCATGGATCGTTATATGAGTGTCATATACTTTCTCATGTGGCTATTAGTATGACTATTAGTCCTTAGACCTGAAGTCACCATGGATCCCTACATAAAGAGTTATGTACTTTAGTTTCGTCAAACGTCACCCGTAACTGGGTGGACTATAAAGGCGATTACTGGGTATATAACGAATTATGTAGAGGGATGTGAGTGATGTAGATGGGATCTATCCCTCCCATATGACGGGAGCGACATCGGTATTCTTGATAGAGTGAGACCACTAAGTGCATGGTCATGCCCAAATGAGTCAACATTAGATGTTGAGCTCATTTGATCGAGTGAGTCTACTTGGAGTTCAAGATTTAGATTGATTAGAGGATGACACGGTCTATGCCTCACATTGATCAATCTAGATGTCTAGGATAGAAGGACACTTGTCATATATTGTGAGTAGTCACAATTGGTAGTCACAAGGTGATGTCGGATCTCGACATTCTTGTAACTTGGGTAGTAATGATGTGTTGCTAGATACCGCTCATTACTTATGCTCCTAAATGGGTTTAGGGCATTGCCAACGTTACAAGAACCTATAGGGTCACACACTTAGGACAATTAGGTGGAGATTAGGTTCATTTGATGAACCAAGAGGATTAGATTCATTTGATGAATCAAATTGGATTAAGAGTAATCCTAATTGGGCTAACTTGAGTTCGACTCAAGTTGATTCATGTGTTAAACGAATCTAATTTAGATTTTGACTCATTGAATCAATTCAATTTAATGAATTAGATTCATTATATTAAGTTGGCTCGAATCAAATGGTTGGATTAGATCCACCATGGTAGAGATTGAGTCAAGTTTGACTTGACTTGAGAAGGAAGACCAAAGGTCAATTTTGACTTGACCTTTTGCCACCTCATTGGTGAGTTGGCATTAGGTGGACCAATAATGATGTTCCACATCATCATGGGTGCCACCTCATGGAAGTTAAAAAGTCACTCTCTTAATGGTTTCATATTAATTGCAATTAATGCAATTAATTGGTAATGGTTTCATATTAATTGCAATTAATGCAATTAATTGGTGAGTTTTTGAAAGTGGCCGGCCACTTGGTTTTTGGGTGTGAATTTCATTTTTCCCATTCAAGTGGTGTAACTTCTTCTTCTTCCTTGTATTCTTCCTCTCAAGCTCTCCCTCTCCCTCTCCTCCTCCCTTGGCCGAACCACATAGGTGCTAGCACACCTTGGTTTTTGGTCATCTCCATCTAGTGTGTCCGTGTGGATACTTCTAGAGGACCGGCGCTTGACGGTCTTGAGATCCGGCATCATTTGGACGAGCGGGAACGCGAAGGGCATCGCTACAAGGGTAAACATTTTTCTCGTAGATCTAAGTAGTAGATTAGTTTTTTGAACTCGTACAAGAAATAGTTTTTCGAATTTTGTATACGAATATTTGCACGGATCTACGGCTTTGGGTCCTTCGGGGTTTCCGCGACGCGAAAAAGCGGTTTTCGCGGCCCGAAGAACCCAACAGTGGTATCAGAGCCACGTGCAAAGACTTGTACGAGTTAGTTTTTGGTTTTTGGAAAACAAAACTTCTGTGATTTTCTATAAAAATTCAATTTTTATGTTTTTATGGGTAATTTTTCCTTATAGGCGAAGCACAAGTGTCTCGGCTATCGGGAAGAATTTTCCCAAACGGCTTCGTTTCGACCCAAAATCTTTTGGGACAGCGGACTCGGGTGCCTTTAGATCGCAACGGAGCAACTCACGATGGTTAGATCGTGGGTAGGGGCGCTGCCCCTAACCCCGCAAGGGGATTTGCTCCGCGATCGCACCCGAAATCGCTAAAAACGAACCCGTCGGGAAGATTTTTCCGAAACGGTAATGTCTCAGCCCAAATCGTTTTGGGACAGCGGGTTTAGGCGCTGTTGGATCGCAAAGGAACCCTCGCGATGGTTAGATCGCGGGTAGGGGCGCTGCCCCTGGGCCCCGCAAGGGGATCCGTTCCGCGATTGCGCCCGAAACCGCTAAACGGGACCGCCGGGGAATTTTACTTGTAAAATTGTAAAAAATTATTTTTAAAATTACAGAAAATAAGAAAATATATAATTTTGAATTATATATTAATTTGTGATAGTCATGGCCCAAAACCCAATATGATTGGTTGTGTTGTAATTCATAATACGGCCTGTGTGCCGTGATGTGTTTTCGCGTGTTGTATTTATTTTATTATTCGCAACCTGCGCGTCGTGCCTCGTCTTTTATTCTTGTTGTAAATTAGATTTAGACTCGAATGTAACTCGAGTTTCAAATTGTAATGTACAAATTGGAGCGGTGGAGGGTCCACACGAGACGAAGTTCCGAGGCGGGCACGAGCAACACAAGGTGGTCAAAGGGAGGAGCTTGGAGAAGCTGTTGACCCTAGGTTGACCATTTGATCTTCTCATTGGCTTGAGAAGATCGTAGTAGGGCCATGACTAAATCACAAATAGATTAATTAATTAATTATTATGTATCTGATGCATGTTTAATAGTTTATTAATTAATTAGTGCCTTAACGATTAGATTAGATCTAAGTCGTGCACATGATGCACCCTTGCGATTAGATTAGATCTAAGTCGTGCACAAGATACATCCTTCTCGATTAGATTAGATCTAGATCGAACCAACTCTAAATGCCTAACCGTGCCGTGATACCTATCACTACCTTGATCACATGTATTGTTGAATCTGCCAAAGCAGAGCAATACATATTATCTTGGTAGGGTACGGAGGGACAATCTTGGTCCCGCCTATCAACGCATGGGTGAATACAAACTCAATTAGATTGAGTATTCCTAGTTACTCGGTTGGATCGAGTCAACTATAGGCATTATTCCAACGGTTGGAAAAGATAGGTCAAAATCACATCTATATTAACTCTCGGGCGTATTAGCCAAAGCTAACTCGAGTTTTAATATAAATGCGGATATTGATTCTATAAACAAGAGTTGCATAGAGATGTAATTGGTAATCGTTACATACCGATCATACTAAGCCTTGGGTGTATTAGCCAAAGCTAACTCAAGGGTTAGTATGATGTGGATCTTGTCCCACAAGAATTATAGAATTCAGTAGGAGCATCGTTTAATTAAAGGCCTAATTAAATGATTTTTAAAGAATATGATATTTATTTCTGCAAATTTTCTGTTGTAGATAACAATGACGTCGAACACGAATTCCTTCTCCCTGCGATCTGTCCTTGAGAAGGACAAGCTCAACGGAGCGAATTTCCTGGACTGGTACAGGAACTTGAGAATAGTTCTCACCCAGGAGCGTAAGCTGTACGTTCTGGAGCAGCCCATTCCGGAGGCTCCTCCTGCCAATGCCCCGCGAGCCGATAAAGATGCTTACAAGAAGCATCAAGATGATGCATTAGATGTGTCCTGTCTAATGCTCGCGACCATGAACTCAGAGCTTCAGAAGCAACATGAGTTGATGGGCGCTTTTGATATGGTTGAGCATCTTCGCCAACTATATCAGGGACAAGCGAGGCATGAGAGATTTGAGATCTCGAAGGCACTGTTTCATGCAAGATGTCGACGTAGGTCCTTATGTACTCAAGATGATTGGGTACATAGAGAACCTACAAAGACTGGGTTCCCACTTGGCCAAGAGCTGGCCACCGACTTGATCTTCTTGCCGGATAGCTATAGTCAATTCGCTCGAACTATAACATGAACGAGATTGACAAGCCACGCCCGAGCTCCTTAGTATGTTACGAACTACTGAGATTAACCTTAAGAAGGTTAAGCCCATTCCGATGGTCCGAAGCATAAGGGAAAAGGCAAGCCCAAAGGCAAAGGAAAGTCCCAAGCCAAGGGCAAAGGCAAGGCAAGGCACTGAAGCCTAATGCTACCTGCTTCCACTGCGGTCAGACCGGGCACTGGAAGAGGAACCGCAAGGTATACTTGGAAGATCTTAAGAAGAAGCGAAGTGAGACTTCTGGTATATATGTTATAGAAGTCAATCTATCTATTTCTACATCATGGGTATTAGATCGGATGTGCTTCTCACATTTGTACCGATGTGCAGCGCTGAGAAATAGGAGAGCATTGGCAAGGGCGAGGTGGACCTACGAGTAGGCAATGGAGCACGGGTTGTTACTGCTGGACTTACTTTCTATCTCTGCCCTCTGAGCTTGTACTAAATTTAGATGATTGTTGTTATGTGTTTGCTCTTACTAAGAATATAGTTTCAGTTTCTTGTTTAAATAAGAAAGGATACTCTTTTATAATAAAAAGATAAATGTTGTTCTGTTTATTTAAAAGATATGTTCTATTGTAGTGCACCACTAATAAACGGACTCTATATTCTAGACCTTGAGAGCCCTATCTATAACATTAGTACCAAGAGGTTCAAGTCAAATGACATGAACCAAACCTACCTCTGGCACTGTCGCTTAGGTCATATAAATGACAAGCGCTTATCCCAGCTCCATAAGGATGGTTTGCTGGACTCATTTGATTTAGAATCATATGAGATATGCGAGTCATGCCTATGAGGCAAGATGACCAAGACGCCCTTTAGTGGGCATAGCGAGAGAGCAACTGATTTGTTAGGACTCATACATAGTGATGTATGTGGCCCTTTCAATGTTGCTGCTAGAGGTGGTTATAGGTACTTCATCACATTTACTGATGATTTCAGTAGATACGGTTATGTGTACTTGATGACACATAAGTCGGAATCCTTTGAAAAGTTCAAAGAATTCAAGAATGAAGTACAGAACCAGCTTGGCAAGAGTATTAAGATACTTCGATCCGATCGAGGTGGAGAATACTTAAGCCATGAGTTTCGTGACTATTTAGCTGAGTGTGGGATTCTATCCCAACTCACTCCTCCTGGAATACCACAGTGGAATGGTGTGTCCGAAAGGAGGAATCGTACCCTATTAGATATGGTACGATCTATGATGAGTCACACAGATCTTCCGACATCTCTATGGGGATATGCTCTAGACACGGCAGCTTTCATACTCAACCGAGTTCCATCAAAGGCCGTGATAAAGACACCATATAGGATATGGACTGGGAGAGATGCCCAGGTGTCTTTCATGGGGATTTGGGGGTGTGAGGCTTACGTACGACGTCAAGTCTCAGACAAGTTAGGACCCAAATCCGACAAGTGTTATTTCATTGGATATCCCAAGGAAACTAAGGGATATTACTTCTACATTCCCAGTCAGCACAAGGTAGTTGTGGCAAAGACTGGGGTCTTTCTAGAAAGGGACTTTGTTTCTAGAAAGACTAGTGGGAGTACCTTTGATCTTGAAGAAGTTCAAGATGCGAACGATAGCACTGGAGCCTCGATGGAAGTTGAACTGGAACCACAAAGTGTTGTGGATGATGTTGTTCCACAAGGAGTTGAGGAACAACAACCAGTTCAAGTAGACATACCTCTTCGCAGGTCTGATAGGGTACGTCGTCAGCCTGAGAGATACTCATTTCTCTTGTCTGACCATGATGACGTTGTGCTCATAGAGGATGAGCCTAACACCTATCAGGAAGCTGTGATGAGACCAGATTCCGAGATATGGCGGATGGATATCAAAAACCGCGTTTCTGAATGGAAACATACTCGAGGATGTGTACATAACACAACCTGAGGGTTTTTGTAGTTCCACAGCCATAGGATCTATCATGTATGTCATGTTATGTACTAGACCTGATGTCTCGTATGCTATGAGCATGACGAGCAGATACCAGTCAGATCCAGGTGAAAGTCACTGGATAGCGGTCAAGAATATTCTTAAGTACTTGAGAAGGACTAAAGAATATTTCTTGATATATGGAGGCGATGATGAGCTAGCTGTAAAGAGTTACAGTGATGCTAGCTTCCAGACCGACCAGGATGATTAAAAAATCGCAGTCGAGGTTCGTGTTTTGCTTGAATGGTAGTGCTATGAGCTGGCAGAGTTCACAGCAGTTCTACAACGTTTCCATCTCATTCGAGAGATCATCGATAGGGGAGATGTGAAGATTTGTAGAGTACCCACTGAGGCTAACATCGCAGATCCCTTGACCAAGGCTTTGTCACAGAGAAAGCATGATGGACACACTAGGTATTTGGGCTTTAGAGCCTATACTGATTGGCACTAGTGCTAGTGGGAGATTTTTATTTAGAGCCCTAGAGCCAATCATATGATGATTGTTGTATGGACTCATGTATATCATATTCTTGTATATTAATAAAGGCATTTGTTTGGTTATTATACTTATTTATATTAGTGCCAAATACACTAAGTATAATAGCGTTCTTGAGTAGAAGGTTCATACCTATATCAATCGATTAGTTGAATCGATAGTGAGATGATATAGGGAACACTACTCTAAATCATTCCTAGTCGAGTATTAGCATTCTGGGACAATGTTAATACAATAAGACTAGCATGTAGGTCAGCTCGATGACTTGATCTCACAAGTCATGGATATAGAGATATCAAGTTGACACATGGGTATGCATTAGAGAATGTATACTGAATGACCCGCCATGAGAAAGTATCATGGATCGTTATATGAGTGTCATATACTTTCTCATGTGGCTATTAGTATGACTATTAGTCCTTAGACCTGAAGTCACCATGGATCCCTACATAAGGAGTTATGTACTTTAGTTTCGTCAAACGTCACCCGTAACTGGGTGGACTATAAAGGCGATTACTGGGTATATAACGAATTATGCAGAGGGATGTGAGTGATGTAGATGGGATCTATCCCTCCCATATGATGGGAGCGACATCGGTATTCTTGATAGAGTGAGACCACTAAGTGCATGACCATGCCCAAATGAGTCAACATTAGATGTTGAGCTCATTTGATCGAGTGAGTCTACTTGGAGTTCAAGATTTAGATTGATTAGAGGATGACACGGTCTATGCCTCACATTGATCAATCTAGATGTCTAGGATAGAAGGACACTTGTCATTATTTTGTGAGTAGTCACAATTGGTAGTCACAAGGTGATGTCGGATCTCGACATTCTTGTAACTTGGGTAGTAATGATGTGTTGCTAGATACCGCTCATTACTTATGCTCCTAAATGGGTTTAGGGCATTGCCAACGTTACAAGAACCTATAGGTCACACACTTAGGACAATTAGGTGGAGATTAGGTTCATTTGATGAACCAAGAGGATTAGATTCATTTGATGAATCAAATTGGATTAAGAGTAATCCTAATTGGGCTAACTTGAGTTCGACTCAAGTTGATTCATGTGTTAAATGAGTCTAATTTAGATTTTGACTCATTGAATCAATTCAATTTAATGAATTAGATTCATTATATTAAGTTGGCTCGAATCAAATGGTTGGATTAGATCCACCATGGTAGAGATTGAGTCAAGTTTGACTTGACTTGAGAAGGAAGACCAAAGGTCAATTTTGACTTGACCTTTTGCCACCTCATTGGTGAGTTGGCATTAGGTGGATCAATAATGATGTTCCACATCATCATGGGTGCCACCTCATGGAAGTTAAAAAGCCACTCTCTTAATGGTTTCATATTAATTGTAATTAATGCAATTAATTGGTAATGGTTTCATATTAATTGCAATTAATGCAATTAATTGGTGAGTTTTTGAAAGTGGCCGGCCACTTGGTTTTTGGGTGTGAATTTCATTTTTCCCATTCAAGTGGTGTAACTTCTTCTTCTTCCTGGTGTTCTTCCTCTCAAGCTCTCCCTCTCCCTTTCCTCCTCCCTTGGCCGAGTCACTTCTGTGCTAGCACACCTTGGTTTTTGGTCATCTCCATCTAGTGTGTCCGTGTGGATACTTCTAGAGGACCGGCGCTTGACGGTCTTGAGATCCGGCATCATTTGGACGAGCGGGAACGCGAAGGGCATCGCTACAAGGGTAAACATTTTTCTCGTAGATCTAAGTAGTAGATCAGTTTTTTGAACTCGTACAAGAAATAGTTTATTTTTGTATACGAATCTTTGCACGGATCTACTGTCCTTAGGGGTTTCATGACGCAAAAAGCGTTTTCATGCTCCAAGAACCCAATTCCATTATATAGTCCTTTTCTAAAAATCAGTCATTGATGCTAACAATGACCTTCTGATTTTTAAGACTATAAACCTACTTTTGTTTATCTAGGATAACTTACAAACAAGTGAACTCCTATCCAACTTATCATTGTCTCTTTTTAACATATGTGCTGGATTACCCGAATCCGAATATGCTTCAAAATAGGTTTTCACCTATTCAGCAATTCTATATGAGTAGAAAGTTCTAACTTGGAAGGTACTATGTTCACTTTCATTTTCAGAGTTTATCCTTAAAACAAATTTGGTAATTTTCTGAATAACTCATCATCTATCTAATTATTCCATAAGAGTCCTTTACCTTCTTTCTACTACACCATTCAGTTGGGGTGTACCATAGTTGGGATTGAAATCCAACTTCTGATAAGTGACTCCTAAAATCTCTCAAGAGGTACTTGCCACTACGATCTTCCATAGTGACTTTTTACTTTAACATTTCTCCGCATCAACCTTGTACTCTTTGAACTAATCAAAGTACTTAGTCTTGCGGTACATTAAGTAAATTTATTTGTATCTTGAATAGTTGTCTATAAAATGGACAAAATATTCAATACTACCTCTTGTCTGGATAGTCATAGGATCACACAAATCAGAATGAACCGATTTCAACATATCTTTGACTCTATACCCCTTGGACTTAAAAGCTTCTTGGTTATTTTTCTTCCAAGTAAGATTCGCAGGTTGGAAAGATTTCCACTACCAATGAACCCAAAAGTTCATCAGCTACCAATGAATCCTACTCAAGTATAACCTAGCTTTAGATGCCAAAGATATAATTGGTTCATTTCCGAAGGTTGCTTTCTCTTAAAATTATAAGATGTGTTACTAATTTCCATTTGTTGCATCGTGGGAGTTATTGGATTGTAAATTGTCAACCATCATACCAGAATAGATAACTTCCCTATTTTTATTGATAACAACTTTGTTATCAAAATAGACACAATATCTATAATAGTTTAGAAACTGAAATCAGGTTCTTTCTAAACTTGGTACGTAAAGACAATTACTTAAAATCCATATTTTATTCTTTTCAAAGGATAAACATCTCCCACTGCAACAACTACCACTTTTACAGTAGTGCCCATGTGGACGGTGATTTACCTTTCTTTTAGTTGTCGGGTTTCCTGGAACCCTGCAATGAATTGCAGACATGATTAATGGCATCTTGTATCTACACTCCAGGTTCTGGTAGATAACACCACTAGACATGTTTCAACTAATGAATTAAATACACCTAAATTGTTCTTAGTTCTAAGAAGACAGTGTACCTTAATGTCCAAGTCCTATTTCCAATCATTACAATTGGGACTACTAAGTCTTTTTCTATAGTATGACTACTAGGGATTGACAAACATCCTAAGAATCACAAAATATTTGGTCAACTCCTTAAAAACTCCATGAATTTTGTGTATTCAAAATCGAAGAGGAGATTTTATTCATTAACTTTATTATCTCGTCAACTTTACTTTATGACGAATAAAATTAATAGTTGATCTGTCTTTGATCAAATATTTGGTCAAAACTCTTTGAATTTAAAATAACATTGATTCCTCAAACAATATTATTTAAATTCACCAACATCTCAAACACCGTGAATTTTGCATGCCACGTTAGTGTGGACGTATACAAATTCATCATTTGTAAGAGGAGGGTTTTACCCATTGACTATCTTGTCAATATAACTTTTTGACAAATAAAATTACCTCAAACACCATGAATCTTGTATGCCACGTTAGTGTGGACGTATACAAATTCAAACATTTGTAAGAGGGGTTTATTAATTTTATTATATTGCCAATCTAGTTTTATGACAAATCAATAGTTGGTTTCCCTTTGGTCACACAAGTGATAGTAGTGACTCCGTTGGGGAGGATACTATTAAATGTGTCTAAGTGTATACCATTACTTGACACTAAGTCCATTAATAATATTATGCCCCTTCCGTTGGGGAAGATCACACGCTCTTAATTAACTTCCTATAGTCATCCAAAAATGGAAGTATGTTCTAGTGATCCACAAACAAGCTCATCCGTTATGGAGGAAAGCACTCAGAGCCAACGCGCAAGCTTGTTTGCATCACTTACAAACCAGTAATGGAGACCATGGGATTTACTTAAAAATCCCTCTCCCACTTAGTTATTTATAAATGAGGAATTTTAACTATGCTAGCCTACTAAATATGTAAACTAACATGCACACACAGCACAATATAAAAGCAATAAATAGAAAATCTAATTTTCAACTATTATGACTTTTAGCTCTAGTTGTCCTCCGTGTGTTGTCATCCCAAGCTGCTGCCATATTTGGCCACCACCACCGGGTCTAGCTGTCGCATCCATCTTGCTCCTAGTTCCGCTGCGCCTCTGGTCCTTAGAAGGTTCCATGCTTTGCAAGATTCGATCCGCGACATAAATAGAATTTTACATTTTTGATCCTATATTCCATAAAAGTAATGTACATGTATCTAGATCAAAAATAAAATCCTAATAAAACTAAATACAGCTCCTGCTGTATTTTTTAATACAATCATGCACACACATATAAATGCCCTTGACATGTCCAAGGGTCCAATCACACACATAATAACTAAAAGCCATAATAGTTGGATCCTGCATCCACAAAGTTAGCACATCCTACTATTATCATGCCTAAATTATGTATGACATGTGCATAATTAAACTAATACCAAATACATAGAGGCAAAACCCTAGCTCTGATACCAATTGTTGGTTGCTACTCGGAAAGCCTAGAGGTTCCACTGTACAAAAATTTTGTACAAAGGTCTGAACCTTTTCCTAGCTACCATGTGTTCTTTTAAATTAAATTTTGGATCGCCTGCGGAACTTAACACGTTTGATCCAAAACTTAATCTATTTGTTCTTTTAGGTTTTGACTTGGATCTCCTGCGGAACTTAACACGTTCGACCCAAATCACCTTAAGTTATTAATTCCATTAAATATTAATTTCCATAATTGGTTCCCAGTACTGACGTGGCGAGGCACATGACCTTCTTGGATATGGGAGCAACCACCACCGACTAGACAAAACCTTTTATAGAAATCTAATATTTAATTTCCTAAAATAACTTTAGGTTAACCGAAAAGAACAATCAAATCACAAGGAAAAATAAAACAAAAGAACACAACTTCGAAAAACATATTCGAAATACTAGAATCGTAAGCCTCTTGTATTTGGTATTATTTCCATAAATAACTAGCATGATGCGGAAAGAAAAATTACTAGTTATACCTTCTAGAAAGACCTCTTGATCTTCTACCGTATTCCTCTTCTAACCTCGGACGTTGTGTGGGCAACGATCTTCCGAGATGAGAAACCACCAAGCACCTTCTTCTCCTCCTAGCTAGGTTCGGCCAACACAAAGAAGCTTCACCAAGGACGAAGAACAAAACACCAACCAAGCTCCAAGGGATACAAGCTTTCTCTCCTTCTTCTTCTTCTCCAAGTAGTATCCGGCCACCACAAGAGCTCCAAGCCAATAGAGAAGGTTCGGCCACCACCAAGAGGAAGAAAGGAAGAGAGGTTGGCCGGCCACAACACCAAGGAAAAGAGAAAGAAAAATTGAATAGAGTCGTTAGCCTTGAAGCCTCCTCTACCCCTTCTTTTATAATCCTTGGTCTTGGCAAATAAGGAAAATTTAATAAAAACTTAATTCTTTTGCCATTGAAAAGGAAAATTTATTTAATTAAAACAATTTTCTCTTTTCAAATTTTAATGGCCGGCCACACCAAGAAATCTCCAAGCAAATAAAATTTTAAACACCAATTAAAACTTCCTTAATTGCTTCCAGAAATTTATAAAAATTTCTCAATAATTTTTATCCCTTCATGATTGGTTTATAAAAAGGAAATTTAATAAATTAAAATCTTTCTTTTAAACATGTGGATAAAAAGAAAGTTATCTCTATAAATTAAAATCTCTTTTAATCTACAAATAAGGAAAGATATCAAATCTTTTCTTAATCTTTTGTAGAAACTTATAAAAGAGAATATTTAATTTTAAACTCTCTTTTAAATCATGAACATGGTTAAAAAGGAAAGTTTTCTTAAAATTTAAAATCCTCCTTTAATCAACAAATAAGGAAAGATTTCAAATTTTAAACTCTCTTTTAAACATGTAGATGATTTACAAATAAGGAAAGTTTTTACCAAAAAATTAAAATCATCCTTTTAAACTACAAATAAGGAAAGAGATTAATCTCTTCTCTTAATCTTTTGTAGAAAGCTATAAAAGGAAATTTTTAATTTTTAAACTCTCTTTTAAAATCATGATATCCACATAATAAATAATTTTAATAAAAATCCTTTTTAATATTCTAGTGGCCGGCCACCTAAGCTTGGGACCCATGCTTTGGCCGACCACCTACATGGCTCATCCACTTGGACTTGGCCGGCCCTAGCTTGGGTTCCAAGCTAGCTTGGCCGGCCCCATTGGATGGGTAAGAAGGTGGGTATAAATCTCTATATACTAGAGGCTACGATAGGGACCGAGAGGAGGAATTGGTTTTGATCTCCCGATGAAATTAAGCATCCCGTGTTCGCCCCGAACACACAACTTAATTTCATCAATAATAATTCATGCCACTAAAGAACTATTATTGAACTACCGCACCAATCCCAAATTACATTTGGGCTCCTTCTTATTATGAGTGTGTTAGTCTCCTGTGTTTAAGATAACAATGTCCACTAATTAAGTAAGTTACTAATCTTAATTAATATCTAGCCAAGAAAACCACTTTTTCGCGTCGCGGACTAACCCCGAAACCCCCTAGCCACTGATCTCCTCTGAGGACATTCTCAACCTAGATCACTAGGACACAGTTTCTTCTATAATCAACAACACACACTATAAGTGATATCATTTCCCAACTTATCGGGCTTATTGATTCATTGAACTAAATATCACCCATTGATAAATTAAAGAAATAAATATCAAATATATGTGCTTGTTATTATATTAGGATTAAGAGCACACACTTCCATAATAACGAGGTCTTGTTTTTTTATAAAGTCAGTATAAAAGAAACGACCTCTAATGGTCCTACTCAATACACTCTAAGTGTACTAGTGTAATTATATAATTAAGATAAACTAATACCTAATTACACTACGACCTTCCAATGGTTTGTTCCTTTCCATTATGGTCGTGAGCTACTGTTTATAATTTATAAGGTACTGATAACATGATCCTCTGTGTGTGACACCACACACCATGTTATCTACAATATAAATTAATTGAACAACTACATTTATCATAAATGTAGACATTTGACCAATGTGATTCTTGTTTATACCAAAAGCTAGGCTTTTAGTATACACTCTAACAATTTGGGCATGGCCATGCACTTCGTGGTCTAACTCTATCAAGAATATTGATGTCGCTCCCGTCATATGGGAGGGATAGATCCCATCTACATCACTCACATCCCTCTGCATAATTTGTTACATACCCAGTAATTGCCTTTATAGTCCACCCTGTTACGGGTGACGTTTGACGAAACCAAAGTACATAACTCCTTATGTAGGGATCCATGGTGACTTCAGGTCAAAGGACTAATAGTCATACTAATAGCCACATGAGAAAGTATATGACACTCATATAACGATCCATGATACTTTCTCATGGCGGGTCATTCAGTATACATTCTCTAATGCATACCCATGTGTCAGCTTGATATCTCTATATCCATGACTTGTGAGATCAAGTCATCGAGCTGACCTACATGCTAGTCTTATTGTATTAACATTGTCCCTGAATGTTAATACTCGACTAGGAATGATTTAGAGTAGTGTTCCCTATATCATCTCACTATCGATTCAACTAATCGATTGATATAGGTATGAACCTTCTACTCAAGGACGCTATTATACTTAGTCTATTTGGCACTAATACAAATAAGTATAATAACCAAACAAATGCCTTTATTAATATACAAGAATATGATACAATGAGTACATACAATCATCAAATGATTGGCTCTAGGGCTCTAACTAACATTTTCGGGCGTTACAATCCCCCATACCTTATAAAAAAGTTCGTCCTCGAACTTAGAATAATTCTGGGTACTTCTGTCTCATGCTGGCTTCTGTCTCCCAAGTTGCCTCTTCTGCTGTGTGACTGTGCCAAATGATTTTGACTAATGGTACTTCCTTGTTCCGCAATTTCTTAACTGCTCGGTCTATTATCTGAATAGGCCGACTATCATAGCTGAGGTATTCACGGATCTGTACCGACTGGGGCTCATTCACCTGGGTGGCATCTGGGGTATGCTTCTTCAGCATAGAGACATGAAATACGTTGTGGACAGCTGACATTTCCTGGGGTAGCTCTAGCTCATATGCTACCTTGTCCACCCTTCTGCTGATAAGGTATGGTCCCACATATCTGGGACTTAGCTTGCCCTTCTTCCCAAAACACATTACTCCCTTCATGGGAGCTACTCTGAGGAACACTGAATCCCCAACTGAAAACTCTAAGGGTCTGCGCCGTGTATCAGCATAGCTCTTCTGGCGGCTCTGAGCTGTCTCTATCCTCTGGCGGATCTGCTGTATAGTTGCTGTGGTATCTGCTACTAGATCTGTCTGGAGCTCTAGTTCTTTCTGTTCACCACTCTTATACCAGCAGATTGGAGATCTACACCTCCGCCCATAGAGTGCCTCATAAGGTGCCATACCGATAGTGGCTTGATAGCTGTTGTTGTATACAAACTCTGCTAAGCTCAGATATTTGCACCAACTTCCCTTGAAGTCTAGGGCACATGCTCGGAGCATATCTTCGAGTACCTGATTTACTCGCTCCGTCTGACCATCTGTCTGAGGATGGAAAGCTGTGCTAAATTTTAATTTCGTGCCCAAAGCTGTTTGTACACACTCCCAGAAGTGTGATGTGAACCTACTGTCTCTGTCTGAAATAATGGTTCGTGGGACTCCATGCAGCCTGACGATCTCCTTAAGATACAACTGATCTAGTTGCTCCATGGAATAGGATATTCTGATAGCTAGGAAGTGGGCTGATTTAGTCAACCTGTCGACTATTACCCAGATGGTATCAAAACCATTCGTGGTTCTGGGTAGTCCCACTATGAAATTCATAGAGATGTCTTCCCACTTCCATTCTGGTATCTGTATGGGCTGCAAAACTCCCCCTGGTCTCTGCTGTTCTGCCTTGACCCTCTGACAGGTCAGACAGGTGCTGACATATCTAGCGATGTCCCTCTTCATCCCAGGCCACCAAAAATATTTCTTCAAGTCCTGGTACATTTTGGTGGAGCCTGGATGCATCGCATAGGGAGTCTTGTGAGCCTCATCTGAAATCTTTCTTCTGAGTTCCTCCTGATCTGGAACACATGATCTGTCGCCAAAATACAACACCCCGCTAGCTGACACTCTAAACTCTCCACTTTTTGTTTCTGCTAATCCTTGCTTGATTTTCTGAATTTCTGTCTGGATGTCACCAAGCAAGGTCGACTCTAAGGTCATAGTAGAGAGTTGTCCGACTATGAACTCGAGACCGAAATCTGTGATCTCTTTCTGTAGGGGTGGTGACATGGCTGCTAGAGATAATAAGGTAGCACTGGACTTTCTGCTAAGTGCATCTGCTACCCTATTTGCTTTTCCTGGGTGGTAGAGGATGTCTATATCGTAGTCCTTGACCAGCTCTAGCCATCTGCGCTGTCGTATATTCAGATCCTTCTAAGTGAAGAAGTACTTCATACTCTGATGATCTGTATACACTCTGCACTGAGCTCCATACAGGTAATGTCTCCAAATTTTGAGAGCGAACACCACTGCTGCAAGCTCAAGGTCATGAGTAGGGTAATTCTTCTCATATTCCTTGAGTTATCTGGAGGCGAAGGCGATTACCTTGCCATCTTGCATCAGCACTGCTCCTAGTCCCAACTTAGAGGCATCGCTATATATGTCAAAGCTGTCTGTGTTCTCTGGTAGAGCTAGAATAGGTGCACTGGTCAATCTCCTCTTTAGCTCATCAAGTCGCTCTCACGCCCTCCGTCCACCGAAATTTTCCGTTCTTTCGTAAGAGCCGCTGGAGAGGCTATCCTGGAGAAGTCCTCTACGAATTTTCTGTAATAACCTGCTAATCCCAGAAAGCTTCTGATCTCGCTGGCGTTCTTGGGTCTTTTCCAATTGGTCACAGCTTCTATCTTACTAGGGTCTACCATGATACCATCCTTTGAGATGATGTGACCCAGGAAGGCTACCTGATCTAACCAAAATTCACATTTTGTGAACTTGGCGTACAACTGGTTCTGCTGAAGGGTCTGCAATACTGTTCTCAGGTGCTCTGCGTGTTCTTCCTGAGTTCCTGAATAGATAAAAATATCATCGATGAACACGATGACAAACTTATCTAAATATTCCCTGAATACCCTGTTCATGAGGTCCATGAAAGTAGCTGGAGCATTTGTCACGCCGAAGGGCATGACTACGAACTCGTAATGTCCGTATCTAGTCCTGAATGTTGTCTTGGGTACATCCCCTTCTTTAACTTTCACCTGATAATAACCTGATCTGAGGTCTATCTTAGAGAACACTGCTGCTCCCTTTAGCTGATCGAACAGGTCGTCAATTCTGGGAAGAGGGTACCTGTTCTTGATGGTGACTTGGTTTAACGCCCGGTAATCTATACACAGGCGCATGCTCTCGTCCTTCTTCTTCACGAACAATACAGGTGCTCTCCATGGTGAGTGACTAGGGCGTATGAAGCCTTTGTCAAGTAGCTCCTGTAGTTGCTCATGAAGTTCCTTCAGTTCTGCTGGAGCCATGCGGTAGGGTGCTTTGGAAATAGGGTTGGTACCGGGAATGAGCTCTATCTCAAATTCAATCTCCCTGTCTGGTGCTAAGCCTGGTAACTCTTCAGGGAAAACGGCTGGGTAGTCACATACGACCCGGACCTCTGCTAGCTGTTGGTCCTTGTCCTGACTGGTATTGACTACATGTGCTAAAAATCCCGTACACCCTGAATCCATTAATCTCTGTGCCTTCATAGCTGAGAGAAACCTCTTGGCCTTTCTCCTTGGTTCTTCGACGAACTCGAACTGTGCTTCTGCTTCAGGTTGGAATACGACTTTCTGTTTACGGCACTCTATGGAAGCACCGTATCTGATCAGGAAGTCCATTCCAAAGATGACATCGTAGTCAATCATATCTAGCACTATCAGATCACAAAAGAGTTCTCTGTTCGCTATAGTGACTGATACTGCTCTGAGCCAGTGCGTAGATGCCATTGCTAAAAGTAAAATACTGAACATAAGCTAATAATACTTGTCTTGCTCTTACTAGGTTGCCTAAACCTAGAACTAGGTTGTCTAAACCTAGAGGCGACTATGGGAGCCCACCCATTGGACATCTAGTCCTGTAAAAGCTGAAGCAAGACTACTATACTATCTTAAATGCTTCTGTTGCTTAATGCTGTTCTGGTAATGCTCGGTGATTAGAGCACTACTTACTAGTTCCTCTGTGGTTTGTGGCTTATGGATGCCTCCAGCCACGTTCATTGCTATTTCTGGCCTTAGCATCTTGAGCATCAACCGGACTCGTTCTTTTTTTTCTGTGCTGACTAGTTCAGGACATAGACGAGCCAGTCTATTGAATTTCTTCACGGCTTCCTCAACTGATAGGTTGCCCTGATGAAATTCAGTGAACTCGTCGTAGTGGCGGTTTGTGATCCGCATGTGAAAGAATTCCTCAAAGAATTCTTTCTCGAAGTCAGCCCATGTCATCTGGTTCACTGGGCGCTTCATTCTAAGTCTCTCCCACCACATACGTGCATCTCCTGTCAAGCAGAAGGAGGCACATTTCACCTTCTCCTGTTCTGGCCAGTCCAGAAGCTCCATCGTACTCTCCAGTGTTTTGAACCAGGCTCGAGCATCCCATGGTTCGCTGGTGCCTGAGAAATTCTCGGGCTTGACTCTCTGCCACTTGATCAGATAGGCTTCTCTCTTTTCCTCTACTATCACACTGGGCTACCGTGCCAGAGGTCAACTGTGGAACCTCTAAGACCTCCGGCCGCTAAGTTTGGTTCCGGGTGACTGTGTATACTGATTAGCCCTAAGAGTGGCTATTTCTTACTGCCGATCACTGCTGTTGTAACCGAGCCACTAATGTTGTAAGGTCCGGGAGGCACCGAACGCTCGCCTTCAGCTCAGAGTTGGTGCCCTTTCTAGTCCGCCCTCGGCCATTTCTAAAGACGTAGAGGACAGGACATGCATAACTAATACAATCATAATTGTATAACTATTGCTATCATGTTATATACTATCACATACTAACATGCATCAGTTATCTATAAACATAAGCTATAACAAGAAAGCAAGAAACATAAATAAAGTAGAGGCATTATTACTTGGAAGTTGTAGGTTCAATGCTGATGTGTGTGTAGGAAGTATGGAACACTGCTCTGATACCACTCTGTAACGACCCACCTTCTACTGACTAGGCTGTAAGGCCGATCGTTACGTAATGCTGTGCTAAATTACTATTGTGGAAAATCTGGATTAATTAAAATTTTACCAAACTGATTACTGTAAACTGAACTTAATATTCTAGGTGTACCTAGGAGTCGTACACATGCTAGGGGAGATATTCTATGCCTCTCGGATGTCCTGCTAGCTGTAATCAGGCATTTCAATCGATCCATGGGTCGATTGGGCTATCGGATCGATCCAGTGATCGATCCAGCTTGATACTGGCACGGAAGAAGGCTCTGGATCGGTCGGCTGACCGATCCAGAAGCTATATGGCTTCTGCACGCTCTGGATCGGTCGGTAGACCGATCCAGTGGCTCACTGATCGGTCGGCTGACCGATCAGTGAGCGTCGGTGCTCTCTGTTCGTACGTGGATCGGTCGGCTGACCGATCCATAACAGCCGCCAACTCTCTGTTCGCGCATGGATCGGTCAGCTGACCGATCCAGGGGCACAACCAACACTCTGATCGGTCTGTAGACCGATCTGGGTTCTGATTTCGAATCAGAACCCCTGATTTTAGCACTTGTTCGTGCCAAAATCTCACATATCTGTTCTAAAATCAATCAAAACAAGTTCTAACATCTATTAGCCAACATTCTAACATAATTACTAACAAACTAAATAAATCTCCCATGGTTTAAACGTTCTAAGGTCTAAAAATGCATGAAAGAAGAAATACTAAGAATTCAACTATTTAAGCTTGCTAAAACCCCTGAGGATCTTTTATTCCAGTTCCTGCCACACACACCATCTTTGCATTGAACTCCAGCTTCCTCTGCTAGTCCATTTTCCCTTTACCTTTATCTGCAGTATAAGGAAAGTAGAATCTGTAAGCTTAAAGCTTAGTAAGAAACCATCTACCTCACTAAAACATGCATACGATGCAATTCATGATTTTAAAACATGCTATTTGAAATACATACTGAATATGCTAAGCATGGCATGGCATACAATACATAAAAGTTAACTGATCATGGCAATTAACACTGAAACATGGCATACATGATAAATCTAAGCATGGAGTGAACTCATAGTATCAACTAAGAGAACTATACTGAAACTAAAACTGAAACTAGCTAAAACTGATCTTAACTATAATCACGTAACTAGATTATGAGTTTTGAAAGCTATTGTCATAATACGTGAAAATACATAATCATGTTGCTAATGGGCCCAGCAACTGTACTTGCTGTGCGCGCATCCCTAACTAGACCCGGGTTTGCAAGTCCCGCATTTAGTAGGGTTTACTAGGTTATCTAAACCTAGGGACCGACTATGGGAGCCCAGCCCAATGGATATCTAATCCAGTACAGTGCCACTGAAAATAAAATACTGAATATAGCTACTAATTTCTTATTTTGCTGTTTCTAGGTTATCTGAACCTAGAGCTAGGTTATCTAAACCTAGAGGTGACTGTGGGAGCCCACCCATTGGACCGTAGTCCCATGTAAGCTGAAACTAGACTAATATACTGATTTAAATGCTACTAATGCATTTAACTGAGCTGTTAAAAATATCTGAGGTAGTATTTAGCTACACTAATCATTTTGTCGAACACTTGGTGTGCTCCAACTCTCCCCTCTAATAGGGAGACCACCTCTAGGCACCCGACAACGTCTAGAGCCTCCAACTGAAGGAGAACAACGTGTCTGGCCCATCTAGAGGTGCTCAACTAGATCCCTAATCTGCGAGGAGGGTTTAAACACACCCTAAGTGCCGAAAAATCTGCATATAGCTAAACTAAAGGCATGCAATCAAACGAAAGCTACTTATACTACAGGTGAGGGGTTTCTTACCTAGTGCGCTAGTTTTCTTACGAATCTAGTCGCTAGTTTTCCGGTGGGGACGATCTTCTCGACGATCCTCTCGCGTCTACGTGTTCTTCTTGCGGAGGGGAACGTCCTCGTGTCGGAGTCGTCGCCGGAAGGTGCTCTTAGAGCCCTTAGGGAAGGAACCCTAGGTTGTTCTTGTGGTTGGCGCCGAGAGAAGGAGAGGAGAAGGAATCGGCGGAATTAGGGTGAGGGAGAGGAAGTTCACGGTGGAAACCAAAAATATATCCCTCACTTAATTATTTTCCCATATTTATATTAAGTGATAATTCCGGCCTAACTCCAACTTAAATACATATGTTTCCCTTTCCTTTCAGCACGTCCCTGCTGGGTTCAACTGGTTACTAAAATTATCCGTAAACCATAGGTCTCGGGTTCAATTCCCGCTTAGGCCATTTTTCGCTTATATTTATTTTTGCTGCTTCCGCTACTCTAAAAATTCCGGAAAAATATCTAAAAATTCCAGAAAAATCATAGAATATTTCTAAAATAGTTTTGAGAATTTTCGGGCGTTACAAGTAGTTCCGCCAATGAATATACATTTTTGTTCATATTATAATTCAGGCGGAATTGCTCAAAACTTCTAGGTAGTGTTTGGAGGATCATATCGATTTGGGTTTCCCCATCAATTTCTCCTCCAAGGATCTGTATTTCGTTCAGATAAGCCATCATCTTTAGGATATGATCCCTTACAGGAGTACTCTCTTGCATGGTGGCTGTCATTATCTTTCTCATGGCTTCTTGCCTAGAAGCCCGATCCTGATGACCAAAGAGTTCCTTGAGATTGTTCATAATATCATAGGTTGTTGGTAAATCTTGATGTTGATGTTGCAATACATTTGACATTGAAGCCAAAATGTAACACCGCGCCATCTCATCTACTTTTACCCATTTCCTATGATATTCAATCTCCTCTTGGGTAGATTCCCCAGTGAGTGCATCAGGATAAGGTTCAGTCAGTACAAACTTATAGCTTTCAGCAGTAAGAACAATGTCCAGGTTCCTTTTCCAATCTATATAGTTAGGACCAGTAAGTCTATTCTGTTGTAGTATGATGGGCAGTGGGTTGAAAGTCATCCTAAGAATCACAAATAACTTTTGGTCAGAACTCTAAATTTAGAATAATATTGATTCCTCAAACAATACTATTTTAAATTAACCAACACCTTAAAACACCGCGAATGTTGTATGCCACGATAGTGTGGACATATACAAATTTAGCATTTGTAAAAGGAGGGTTTAACCCATTAATTTTACTATCTTGTCAACCTAACTTTTTGACAAATAAAATTAATAGTTGGTATCCTTTGGTCACACGAATAATAGCAGTGACTCCGATGGGGAGGATACTATTAGACGTACCTAAGTGTATACCACTACTTGACACTAAGTCCATTAATAAGATTGTGCCCCTTCCGATGGGGAAGATCACACGCTCTTAATTAACTTCCTATAGTCATCCTAAATGGAAGTTTGTTCTAGTGATCCACAAACAAGCTCATCCGATATGGAGGAAGGCACTCAGAGCCAACGCGCAAGCTTGTTTGCATCACTTACAAACCAGTAATGGAGACCGTGGAATTTATTTAAAATCCCTCTCCCACTTAGTTATTTATAAATGAGGAATTTTAACTATGCTAGCCTACTAAACATGTATACTAACATGCACACACAACACAATATAAAAGCAATAAATAGAAAATCTAATTTTCAACTATTATGGCTTTTATCTACGATTGTTCTCTGTGTGTTGTCATCCCAAGCTGCTGCCATATTTGGCCACCGCCACCGGGTCTAGCTGTCGCATCCATCTTGCTCCTTGTTCCGCTGCGCCTCTGGTCCTCAGAAGGTTCCACGCTTTGCAAGATTCGATCCGCGACATAAATAGAATTTTACAATTTTGATCCTATATTCCTCGAAGGAATGTACATGTAAACTAGATCGAACATAAAATAAAAATTTACATCCATCGATCCTATATTCCATAAAAGGAATGTACATGTAACTAGATCAAAAATAAAATCCTAATAAAAACTAAATACAACTTCTACTGTATTTTATAATACAATCATGCACACACATATAAATTGCCCTTGACATGTCCAAGGGTCCAATCACACACATAAAAAAACTATAAGCCATAATAGTTGGATCCTGCATCCACAAAGTTAGCACATCCTACTATTAACCTACCTAAATTATGTATGACATGTGCATAATTAAACTAATACCAAATACACAGAGGCAAAACCCTAGCTCTGATACCAATTGTTGGTTGCTACTCGGAAAACCTAGAGGTTCCACTGTACAAAAATTTTGTACAAAGGTCTGAACCTTTTCCTAGCTACCATGTGTTCTTTTAAATTAAATTTTGGATCGCCTGCGGAACTTAACACGTTTGATCCAAAACTTAATGTATTTGTTCTTTTAGGTTTTGACTTGGATCTCCTGCGGAACTTAACACGTTCAACCCAAGTCACCTTAAGTTATTAATTCCATTAAATATTAATTTCCATAATTGGTTCCCAGTACTAACGTGGCGAGGCACATGGCCTTCTTGGATATGGGAGCAACCACCACCGACTAGACAAAACCTTTTATGGAAAGCTAATATTTAATTTCCTAAAATAACTTTAGGTTAACCGAAAGGAACAATCAAATCACAAGGAAAAGAAAAAAACAAAAAAAACAACATCGAAAAACATATTCGAAATCCTAGAATCGTAAGCCTCTTGTATTTGGTATTATTTCCAAAAATAACTAGTATGATGCGGAAAGAAAAAATTACTAGTTATACCTTTTAGAAAGACCTCTTGATCTTCTACCGTATTCCTCTTCTAACCTCGGACGTTGTGTGGGCAACAATCTTCCGAGATGAGAAACTACCAAACACCTTCTTCTCCTCCTAGCTAGGTTCGGCCAAAACTAGAATGCTTCACCAAGGAAGAAGAAAACCACCAACCAAGCTCCAAGGGATGCAAGCTTTCTCTCCTTCTTCTTCTTCTTCTCCAAGTAGTATCCGGCCACCACAAGAGCTTCAAGGGAGATGAAGAATTCGGCCACCACAAAGAGGAAGAGAGAAAGAGAGGATGGCCGGCCACAACACCAAGGAATAGAGGAAGAGAACAATAGAAGTTGTCACCCATGAAGGCACCCCTACCCCTTCTTTTATATTCCTTGGCTTTGGCAAATAAGGAAATTTATTTATAATAAAATTCCCTTAACTTTCCTTTACAACAATTAATTAAGAAAAATTAAATAAATTTTCCTAATTAATTGTATGTGGTCGGCCATCTCATGTAGAGCAAATAGGATAATTTTAATCAACAATTAAAACTTCCTTTTTTGTCTTTGAAAATTTTAAAAAATAAAATTTCCTTTTAAAATCCCTTCATGGTTGATAAAAAGAAATTTCTATAATTTTAATTTTCAACATGTGAATAATTTTTCAAAGAGAAAATAAAATATCTTCCAATCTACAAATAAGGAAAGAGATCTAATCTCTTTCTTTTAATCTTTTGTAGATCTTTTAAAAAGAGATATTTTAATTTTAATTCTCTGTAATAAATTATATCTTCCACATAATAAAAATTAAAATTAAAATTATTTTTAATTTAATGGGGGCCGGCCACCTAAGCTTGGGTTCAAGCTAGGGCCGGCCACCCATGAACCAAGGCTTGGCCGGCCCTAGCTTGAACCACAAGCTAACTTGGCCGGCCCCTTTCTCATGGGTATGAAGGTGGGTATAGGTGGGTATAGTACTCTATAAATAAGAGGTTACGATAGGGACCGAGAGGAGGAATTGGTTTTGGTCTCCCGATAAAATTAAGCATCCCGTGTTCGCCCCGAACACACAACTTAATTTTATCAATAATAATTCATTCCACTAGAGAACTATTATTGAACTACCGCACCAATCTCAAATTATATTTTTGGACTCCTTCTTATTATGAGTGTGTTAGTCTCCCTGTTTTTAAGATGTCGAATGTCCACTAATTAAGTGAGTTACTGACAACTCATTTAATTAATATCTTAATCCAAGAATAGTACCACTCAACCTTATCGTCATGTCGGACTAAATCCACCTGCAGGGTTTAACATGACAATCTTTATGAGCTCATCTTGGGGACATTATCAACCTAGATTAGTAGGACACAGTTTCCTTCTATAATCAACAACACACACTATAAGTGATATCATTTCCCAACTTATCATGCTTATTGATTCATCGAACTAAATCTCACCCATTGATAAATTAAAGAAATAAATATCAAATATATGTGCTTGTTATTATATTAGGATTAAGAGCACACACTTCCATAATAACTGAGGTATTTGTTCTTTTATAAAGTCAGTATAAAAGAAACGACCTCAAATGGTCCTACTCAATACACTCTAAGTGTACTAGTGTAATTATATAGTCAAGATAAACTAATTCCTAATTACACTATGACCTTCCAATGGTTTGTTCCTTTCCATTTTGGTCATGAGCTACTGTTTATAATTTATAAGGTATTGATAACATCATCTTCTGTATGTGACACCACATACTATGTTATCTACAATATAAATTAATTGAACAACTACAACAAATGTAGATGATTTGACCAAATGTGATTCTTTATTCAGAATAAATGTTTACAAAAGCTTAGGCTTTCAGTATACACTCTAACAGAAATAGCAGGGCATTGACGAAGGGTGAGGTAGACCTATGAGTAGGCAATGGAGCACGGGTTGCTGCTATTACTGTAGGACTTACTATCTATCTCTACCCTCTGGGCTTGTACTAGAATTAGATGATTGTTGTTATGTGTCTGCCTTGACTAAGAACATAATTTCAGTTTCTTGTTTGGACAAGAAAGGATTTTCGTTTACAATAAAGAACAAATGTTGTTCCGTCTATTTAAATGACATGTTCTATTGTAGTGCACCTCTGATAAACGGACTCTATATTCTAGACCTTGAGAGCCCTATCTATAACATAAATACCAAGAGGTTCAAGTCAAATGACCTGAACCAAACCTATCTCTGGCACTGTCGCTTAGGTCATATAAATGACAAGCGCTTATCCCAGCTCCATAAGGATGGTTTGCTGGACTCATTTGATTTTGAATCTTATGAGACGTGCGAGTCATGCCTACTAGGCAAGATGACCAAGACTCCATTTAGTGGGCACAGTGAAAGAGCGACTGATTTGTTAGGACTCATACATAGTGATGTATATGGCCCTTTCAATGTTGCTGCTAGAGGCGTTTATAGGTACTTCATCACATTTACTGATGACTTCAGTAGATATGGTTAAGTGTACTTGATGACATATAAGTCAGAATCCTTTGAAAAGTTCAAAGAATTCAAGAATGAAGTACAGAACCAGCTTGGCAAGAGTATTAAGATACTTCGATCAGATCGAGGTGGAGAATACCTTAGCCATGAGTTTCGTGACTACCTAGCTGAGTGTGGGATTCTATCCCAATTCACTCCTCCTGGAACACCACAGTGGAATGGTGTATCCGAAAGGAGAAATCATACCCTATTAGATATGGTACGATCTATGATGAGTCACACAGATATTCTGACATACCTTTGGGGCTATGCTTTAGACATGGCAGCTTTTATACTCAACCGAGTTCCATCCAAGGCTATGATAAAGACACCATATAAGATATGGACTGGGAGAGATGCCCAAGTGTCTTTCATGAGGATTTGGGGTTGTGAGGCTTACGTTCGATGTCAAGTCTCAGACAAGTTAGGACCCAAATCCGACAAGTGCTATTTTATTGGATATCCCAAGGAAACTAAGGGATATTACTTCTACATTCCCAGTCAGCACAAGGTAGTTGTGGCAAAGACTGGGGTCTTTCTAGAAAGGGACTTTGTTTCTAGAAAGACTAGTGGGAGCATGTTCGATCTTAAAGAAGTTCAAGATGCGAACAATAGCACTGATGTCTCGATGGAAGTTGAACTGGAACCACAAAGTGTTGTGGATGATGTTGTTCCACATGGAGTTGAGGAACAACAACAAGTTCAAGTAGACATACCTCTTCACAGGTCTGATAGGGTACGTCGTCAGCCTGAGAGATACTCATTTCTCTTGTCTGACCATGATGACGTTGTGCTCATAGAGGATGAGCCTACCACCCATCGTGAAGCTATGATGAGACCGATTCAGAAATGGCTGAGGCTATGAGATCCAAAAGGAATCCATGTACACCAACCAAGTATGGACTTTGGTTGATCCACCGAAGGGGTAAAACCCATTGGGTGTAAGTGGGTCTTTAAGAGAAAGACCGACATGGATGGACTTATCTATTGGTAGCTAAAGGTTTCAAGCAGATTCATGGTATTGACTATGATGAAACCTTTTCTCCAGTAGCGATGTTTAAGTCCATTCGGATCATGCTTGCTATTGCAGCTTACCACAATTACGAGATCTGGCAGATAAATGTCAAAACTAAGTTTCTGAATGGAAACCTGCTCGAGGATATGTACATGACACAACTTAAGGGTTTTGTAGATCCACAGCATACTGGTAGAGTATGCAAGCTGCATAGGTCCATTTATGGACTAAAGCAAGCCTCTCAGAGCTGGAATCTTCGATTCGATGATGCAATCAAATAGTTTGGTTTCATCAAGAATGAAGATAAGCCTTGTGTCTACAAGAAGGTTGTAGGGGATATAGTTGTCTTCCTCATATTGTATGTGGATGACATACTACTCATTGCGAATGACATCTTTATGCTTCAGTCTGTCAAGACCTAGCTAGGGAGTTGCTTCTCAATGAAGGACTTAGGTGAGGCATCCCGCATTCTAGGGATACAGATCTATAGAGATAGATCTAAGAGATTTCTTGGCCTAAGTCAGAGTACATATATTGACAAGGTACTCCTTCGGATTGCCATGCAGAATTCCAAGAAGGGATTTCTGCCGATGTCACATGGCGTGAGTCTTTCGAAGACTCAAGGTTCCTCTTCTAGAGAGGAGAGAGACCGATCCTTATGCCTCAGCCATAGGATCGATCATGCACGCCATGCTATGTACTCGCCTGATGTCTCGATGCTTTGAGCATGACGAGCGATACCAATCGATCTAGGTGAAAGTCATCGATAGTGGTCAAGAATATTCTTAAGTACTTAAGAAGGACTAAAGAATATTTCTGATATATGGAGGCAATGATGAGCTAGCTATAAAGGGTTACTGTGATGCTAGCTTCCAGATCGACAAAGATGACTATAGATCATGCCGCTCGTGGTTTTGCATTAATGGTGGTGTTGTGAGCTCAAGTGTTCAAGCAAGACATAGTTGATTCTACTACGGAGGCCGAGTATATTTCTACATCGAGGCAAAAAGGAGGTAGTTTGGATTCGCAAGTTCATCACTGAACTTGGGGTGGTTCCTAGCATTGCTGACCCTATTGAGCTCTATTGTGACAACAATGGAGCTATAGCACAGGCGAAGGAACCTCGCTCACACCAGCGGACCAAACACATACTACGGCGCTTCCATCTCATTCGAGAGATCATCGAGAGAGTAGATGTGAAGATTTGCAGAGTACCTACAGAGGCTAACATCGCAGATCCCTTGACCAAGGCTTTGGCACAGAGGAAGCATGATGGTCACACTAGGTCATTGGGGCTTAGAGCCTGCACTGATTGGCACTAGTGCTAGTGGGAGATTGTTAGCTAGAGCCCTAGAGTCAATCATTTAATGATTGTATTTTGGACTTGTTGTATCATATTCTATATAAATAAAGGCATTTGGTTTTTGGTTATTATACTTACTTGTATTGGTGCTAAATAAACTAAGTATAATAACATCCTTGAGTAGAAGGTTCTTACCTATATCAATCGATTGGTTGAATCGATAGTGAGATGATATAGGGAACATTACTCTTAATCATTCCTAGTCGAGTATTAACATTCAGGGACAATGTTAATGCAATAAGACTAGCATGTAGGTCAACTCGATGACTTGATCTCATAAGTCATGGATATAGAGATATCAAGTTGACACATGGGTACGCATTAGAGAATGTATACTGAATGACCCACCATGAGAAAGTATCATGGATCGTTATATGAGTGTCATATACTTTCTCATGTGGCTATTAGTATGACTACTAGTCCTTAGACCTGAAGTCACCATGGTTCCCTACATAATGAGTTATGTACTTTGGTTTCGTCAAACGTCACCCGTAACTGGGTGGACTATAAAGGCGATTACTGGGTATGTAACAAATTATGCGGAGAGATGTGAGTGATGTAGAAGGGATCTATCCCTCCAATATGACGGGAGAGATATCGGTATTCTTGATAGAGTGAGACTACGAAGTGCATGGCCATGCCCAAATGAGTCAATATGAGATATTGAGCTCATTTGATTTAGTCAGTCTACTTGGAGTTCAGGATTTCGATTGATCAGAGGATGACACGGTCTATGCCTCACATTGATCAATCTAGATATCTAGGATAGAAGGACACTTGTCATATATTGTGAGGAGTCACAATTAGTAGTCACAAGGTGATGTTGGATCTCAACATTCTTGTAACTTGGGTAGTAATGATGTATTGCTAGATACCGCTCATTACTTATGTTTCTAAATGAGTTTAGGGGCATTGTCAACATTACAAGAACCTATTGGGTCACACACAAAGAACAACTGGATGGGGATTAGGTTCATATGATGAACCAAGAGGATTAGATTCATGTGATGAATCAAATTGGATTAAGAGTAATCCTAATTGGGCTAATTGAGTTGGACTCAAGTTGATTCATGTGTTCAATGAGTCTAATTTAGATTATGACTCATTGAATCAATTTAATTAAATGAATTAGATTCATTATATTAAATTAGCTTGAATTAAATGGTTGGATTAGATCAACCATGAGAGAGATTAAGTCAAGTTTGACTTGACTTGTAAGGAAGAGGAAGAGTCAAGTTTGACTTGACTTTATGCCATATCATTTGTGACTTGGCATTAGGAGAACTAATGATGATGTGCCACATCATCACATGTGCCACCTCATGGAGGTTACAACTATTCTCTTTAATGGCCTCCACATTAATTGTGATTAATGTGAAGGGGGTTACACCACTTATAGTGGCCGGCCACTTGATGGAAAAAGAGAATTTTTCTTTTGGTGAGTAACTCTCATTCAAGTCATCTTCCTCCTCCTAAGCTCTCTTCTTGCTCCTTCTCTTCTCTTGGTCGTGGGTTTCAAGCAAAGGAGAAGAAAGGAGAGTGAATTTAATCCAAGAAGAAAGGTTAGTGAAAGTCACATAGAGATTTTAGAGGAGTGTGTTCTCTTCTTTTCCTTTCTTCTTCTTCCAATCCCATCCGAGAGCATCAAGAAGTGCTAGCACACTTGTGGTGTTCTCTTCTCCATCCTTGTGTGTTAGAGAACACATCTTGTTTGTGTGGATACTTCTAGAGAGTTGTCTACTTTGACAACCTTGAGATCCGGCACCATTGGACGAGCGGGATTCGCGTAAGGCGCGCATCAAGGGTATATTCTTTGTTTCCCTTTGTAGATCTACTGTAGATCAAGGTTTAGAAACTCGTACTCGTAAGTTTTTAGAAAGTTTTTACTTTGCACGGATCCGCGGCTGGGGGTTTCGGGGTTTCCGCGACGCGAAAACCGATTTTCGCGGCCCGAAAAATCCAACACATGCTTTCTTGTGTCCTACTAATCAAGGGGCCCACAGATATCTCTTCTATCATATAGAAGGGATAGATCCCATCTATATCACTCACATTCCTCCGCATAATTCATTGCATACCCAGTGATCGACTTTATTGTCCACCTTGTTACAGGTGACGTTTGCCGATACCAAAGTACACAACTCCTTATGTAGGGAACCGTAGTGATTTCAAGTCAAAGGACTATTCATACCAATAGTCACATGAGAATGTTTATGACACTCATATAATGATCCATGAAACATTCTCATGGTGGGTCATTCAGTATATATTCTCTAATATATACCCATGTGTCAACCTGATATCTCGTATCCATGACTTGTGAGATCAAGTCATCCGTTGACCTACATGCTAGTCTCAATGCATTATTATTGTCCTTTGTATATTAATGCTTGACTAGGAATAATTAAGAGTAGTGTTCTCTACAATATCTCACTATCAATTTAACCAATTGATATATTGTAGATAAGAACCTACTACTCAAGGACATTATTATACTTATTCAATTGGAACTGAACTGAAATAAATATAATAACCAACTTTGCCTTTTATTAATAATGATATATGATACAATAATGTGCCCTTTACAATCATCTCATAATTGGTACTAGGGCTAATACTAACATCTCGCTCTTCGAGGGGTAAGATATTTCAACACCCTCCTACTAAAGGCTCTTATTATGGAGAGAGCTTTCATCAAAGGAGCTACAGAGTAAAGTATAACTCTCTCCATCTTCGTCTTCTTTAAAGTTCTTTCAGGTGGTCGAAGACGGTTCAGATCGAGCTTCCAATTATAGGCCCCATGAAAATCTGCACACCCAAAAGAAAAACATACCTCTCCCAAGTATGCTATATTAGATAGAACTAGAACCTTATTAAGATGAACTGAGTATGTATCACAAATTGAATCACATCCAACAAAATCAATTATAGGTACCTCTATAAAATTTTCTAAAAGATCACTAGAAATACTAACCTTGCATTGCTAAGACATACCTGAAAGTTCTAAACATGTGGATGTGACTTCTGAATCTTGTATTGACTCTAGCTCTGGCACAAGTGGTGGTGTCTCTAAAAGTGGTGATTCTTGGGGCTTTGCTTCTATTGCACAAGTCCCTACATATTTATCATCAACCAATTCCATTCTTACAACTTCCATAGCATCAATTGGTTGTGTGATCAAAGGAGGTAATCCTTGGGACATTTCCTCCATAGTACATGTCCCTACACTTTATCCACCACATCATCATCATAAGTAGTAAAGAGTCCACTAACATTAATAACATCAATAGAGGAATCAACAGCTTTATTAGAAATTTGTAGTAATAGTTGTAAAGCTAGGATCCCCCGTTGCACCATTAGCTCATCAGAATCATGTGTTGTGGTCTTCATCTTACTAAGAGCAGGAGAATTTGGGTCTTGGAAGTCTTCCCAGTCAGCCGGCTCATCTGGTTGTGAAAGATGTGGTTTGTCCAATGAAAATTATCCTAAAACTCTGACGAACTCTGATACACATGGGAAGAATGCTCAACATTTTATATGTATTTGTAGTTCAAATTTTGATGATTCATCCAAAATTATTTGTAATGTTAAGACGGGCCAGAGATCTGCTGCTGGAATAATAACTGCTCACTTTGTTCTTGAATTAGCTGGGGTTGAAGGTTCTGAATTTGATGATCTCCCCAGTCATAGCCATAAGTATTAGGAACTTGTTCTTACGTATCTTGATGTTGGAATAAGTGCTGAAGTTCCATTGAAGGGCTAGCAGCATTTTGGAAGAAGTGACATAAAACAGCTGGATGGGATGAACTGGCACAAGCCGTGCAAACATTATCAGTTGGTTCTGTGGGAGGGCCATCTTCCTTTTGAAAGAGGTGGCATATGGCAGACGAATGAGATGTGCTACCACATCCTCCACAAAGGAACTCAAGTTGCTCATCTGGATCATAGCCTTCATCAATGGGAGATCTGGGTCTTACACTCATGGGTGTGAAAAATTCTCTTAAAGACCTACTTGACATGTTAGTGCTCAAGATATCTCCCCCATATATATGGAAAAAGAGGAAGTGTGGCTATGGGGTGCCGGCCGGCGGCAATGAAAGCAAAGGAGAAGCTGCCGGCCAAAGAGAAGGAAGAAGAGAAGTGCCGGGAGGAGTCGATGCGTGCCCTAGCTGCCGCGGAGAAGAAGTCGCGAACAGAAGGAAGAGCCTCTGTATTGTGCTGCGGCGTGAAGAGTTAAGAGAGGATTTCCCCTCATCTGATCTGGGCCGTCCATTCAATAGGAGCGTATGTAAGGTTCAGATTGTTGGTTGCTACTCGGAAAACCTAATGGTTCCACTGTACAAAAATTTGTACAAAGGTCTGAACCTTTTCCTAGCTACCATGTGTTCTTTTAAATTAAACTTGGATCGCCTGCGGAACTTAACACGTTTGATCCAAAGTTTAATTTATTTGTTCTTTTAGGTTTAGACTTGGATCTCCTGCGGAACTTAACACTTTCGATCCAAATCACCTAGGTTATTAATTTTATTAAATATTAATTTTCAAAATTGGCTTCCAGGACTGCATGGCGAGGCACATGGCCTTCTTGGATATGGGAACAACCACCACCGCCTAGACAAAGCCTTTTAAGGAAAGCTAATATTTAATTTCCTTAAATAACTTTAGGTCAACCAAAAAGAACAATCAAATCATAAGGAAAAGAAAAAAATAAAAGAACACCACATCGAAAACAAATTCGAAATACTAGAATCGCATGCCTCTTGTATTTGATATTTTTACATGAAGATAAAACTAGTATGATGCGAAAATTAAATACTAGTATACCTTTTCTTTTGTAAGCAAAAATCTCTAGATCTTCTACCATATTCCTCTTCTAACCTCGGACGTTATGTGGGCAACGATCTTCCGAGATGAGAAACCACCAAGCACCTTCTTCTCCTTTCTTCAAGTTTTGGCCAAGCACAATGCTTCCAAAAGATGAAGATCTTTTTCCACCAACCAAGCTCCAAGGGATGTAAGCTTTCTCTCCTTCTTCTCCAAGCTAAAATCCAGCCACCACTTGATCTCCAAGGAGGAAGAAAGTTTCGGCCACAAGGATGGAGAGAAGAGAAAGGGAAGTGTCGGCCACACCAAGGAAGAAAAGAGGGAGAAAACAATAGAGGTTGTAACCCTTGAAGGCTCCCAAAACCCCCTCTTTTATAATCCTTTGGCTTTGACAAATAAGGAAATTTAATTACAATAAAATTTCCTTAACTTTCTTTGACATGAATTAATTAAGAAAAATTAAACAAAATTTCCTAATCCCTCATGTCATGGTCGGCCACCTCATGGAGAGCAAACAAGGCAATTTTCAATCAATAATTAAAATTCCTTATTTGTCTTCGGAAATTTTAAAAAATAAAATTTCCCTTTAAAATCCCTTCATGGTTGATAAAAAGAAATTTCTATAATTTATTTTTTAAACATGTGAATAATTTATAAAAAAGAAAAATAAAATATCTTTCCAATCTACAAATAAGGAAAGAGATTTAATCTCTTTCTTTAATCTTTTGTAGAACCTTATAAAAGAGATATTTTAATTTTTAATCTCTCCAATAAATTATATCTTTCACATAAGAAAATTTTAAAATTATAATTCTTTTTTAATTTAATAGGGCCAGCCACCTAAGCTTGGGCTCAAGCTAGGGCCGGCCACCCATGAACCAATGGTTTGGCCGGCCCTAGCTTGATCCACAAGCTAGCTTGGCCGGCCCCTATAACATGGGTATGAAGGTGGGTATAGGTGGGTATAGCACTCTATAAATAAGAGGCTACGATAGGGACCAAGAGGAGGAATTGGTTTTGGTCTCCCGATAAAATTAAGCATCCCGTGTTCTCCCCGAACACACAACTTAATTTTATCAATAATAATTCATTCCACTAGAGAACTATTATTGAACTACCGCACCAATCCCAAATTATATTTTTGGGCTCCTTCTTATTATGAGTGTGTTAGTCTCCCTGTGTTTAAGATGTCGAATGTCCACTAATTAAGTGAGTTACAGACAACTCATTTAATTAATATCTTAGTCCAAGAATAGTATCACTCAACTTTATCGTCATGTCGGACTAAGTCCACCTGCAGGGTTTAACATGACAATCCTTATGAGCTCTTCTTGGGGGCATTATCAACGTAGATCACTAGAACATAGTTTCCTTCTATAAATAACAACACACACTATAAGTGATATCATTTCCCAACTTATCGGACTTATTGATTTATCGAACTAAATCTCACCCATTGATAAATTAAAGAAATAAATATCAAATATATGTGCTTGTTATTATATTAGGATTAAGAGCACACACTTCCATAATAACTGAGATCTTTGTTCCTTTATAAAGTCAGTATAAAAGAAACGACCTCTGATGGTCCTACTCAATACACTAAGTGTACTAGTGTAATTATATAGTTAAGATAAACTAATACCTAATTACACTACGACCTTCCAATGGTTTATTCCTTTCCATTTTGGTCGTGAGCTACTGTTTATAATTTATAAGGTACTGATAACATTATCTTCTGTATGTGACACCACATACTATGTTATCTACAATATAAATTAATTGAACAACTACAAACAAATGTAGATAATTTGACCAAATGTGATTCTTTTATTCAAAATAAATGTTTACAAAAGCTTAGGCTTTCAGTATACACTCTAACACAGATTTGATGATAAAGATGATGGGCGGCTGGATCTCCTACTTGATGAAGCAAAGATTCAGATTGTTCCATATCTGGATCAATGGTTGATACTGATTCTGTTAGATTTCACTCATTTGACCTCCAAATCAAGTCAAATTTGATCCGATGAGACCATAATCCATGGTTCTTTAGATTTCCTATAAAACCACATAAAAACATGAAATTAAATTTCATAATTTGTAGGAAATTTATAATTAAGTCCAAAACAAGTTCCTACTCACAACACATAGTATAAACATCAAATTATGCATGTGAGGAGGTAAAAATGTCAATAATAAGAGCCAAAATAATCAATAAAAATGTTAGTTATCAACTCCCCCACACTTATTCTTGCTCGTCTCGAGCAAATCAACAAAAGAAGAAAATAACTAAAATGCATTCCTCTAGCAATTCTCAATCATGCTAAGAAAATAGTGAAAAGAAAGTTACCTAGGATTATCCAATTCAAATGACCAAAGCATTCATGGATTCAATTCATACATTAATTAAAAAGTATGATAACTTCAATCCACAATCAATAAATTGAGAATGATAACAAAATAACCTCACAAGGAAAGTAATGGTGGCTCTCCTCTAATATACATATAATAGTGGAGTTCACTCAAGCTACTCATGGATTCATGCCCTACCATATGCTTGCTTTACTTCCAATCTCCACCATTATATACACAAGAATGCACAATAAAATAATGAAGGCATTATTTGAAATGTAAGGGAAATATGAATCAAGCAAATGATAGTATAAGAGAAGAAATGAGGAAGATAAAGCAAGTTATTGGTGGAAGACATGGACATAATGGAATGTTACATAGATGAGTACAAGAGAACAATGCCCAAAAAGTATCTCATCCAAACTTCTAAGCTAGCTCTAAAAACTCAATAAAAATGTGAACAATCTCGACAATAGCTTTTACAATCAACATCCACTCGTGATCTACAATAAAATCCAAATTTTGCTACCATAAAGATTGTTACTCATAAAAAATTGTATCACCTTTCACCAATATAACAAAAATATGAACAACTCCTACTCTAGCATTCTACACTAAAAATCTGCACATGATATGCAATAATATCTCAATATCGCTAAAGTAGAAATTGTCACTCACAAAAATTCTACCACAAATGAATAAAAATGGCACATGTCAAAATTTTTCACAAATCCAATAAACTATAGGACCATTGGGTCTGCTAGAAGGGGGTGGGGGTTGAATAGCCCTAAAAAAATAAAATCGACCCTTCTCGACTTTTCGAACCAACACTTGAAGAATAATAAAATAAACAGAAATTACCAAAAAATGAGGCACCGAATTTGACTTGGTTACAACCGGGGAGGTTGTTAATCCAAGCAAGATGATCGCACTACTATCTCCTTCAGGCGGAGAAACCTCTTTTATAGCAGTGTAGGCATAGAAAGAAAGAAGCTAATCTAAATAGTGGAAGCGCACAAGTGTTGTTATAATTTCTGAATAGATTAAAAAGCTTCTGGACCAAGGCTATATTTATAGCTCTGGTCGGGGCGCCTAGAAGGGTTCCGAGCACCCTGGGGGGGATAAAACTTTATTCCCCAACGTTCAGATCGCTAAAGACTCGATCTAGTCAAAGATGGACTTCCGAGCGCCCCGGTACATTCCGGGCGTCCCGGAGGGGTCCGAGCGCCCGAGCGCCCCGGTACCTTCCGGGCTCCCCGGTCAGCTCCGGGCTCCCCGAACCCAAAAGTCAACAGTGGTTGAATTTTTCAGTCTGAGTCCTCTGCTCCAGCTCTGGTCGCCTCGGTCCGGGTCTTCAACTCCGGATCCGCTCGCATGGGTGATCTCGGACATCCGGAAAAGGGCTCACCCGAACCTATCTTCCGGTCTTCTCGAGTGGGCTTCCGCTCTAGCTTCTCGTTCCTCGGAATCGCCGCGTGTTTCCTTCTCGTCCGCCGGCATACTCATCTGTAGTCTTCGTCCCTCGGACGCACCGCGTGTCATCCTTCTCGCTAGCTACGTTTCTTGCTCCTCGAGCAGTCTTCCGCTCCAGCTTTTGTCCCTCGGAACCACCGCACGCTTCTTTCTCGTCCACCGGTGTACTCTTCGACAGCGCCTCGTCCCTCGGACACACCACGTGTCGTCCTTCTCATTAGCTGCATCTTCCACTCGACGACATGTGCTCCTAAGTGTAGAACCGTTGGGTCGGCTAGAAGGGGGTTGAATAACCCTGTAAAAAAAAAACAAAAACACCCTTCTCAAACTTTCAACAGAACACTTGCATCAATTAAAGTAAACAGAAAGTAAAAGGCTCAAAGAGAGTTGACTTGGTTACAACCAGGGAGGTTGTTAATCCAAGAAAGATGTCGTACTATTATCTCCTTCTGGCGGAGAAGCCTTTTTACAGCAACGAAGTGCACAACTAGAGAAGCTAAACTAGAGAGAGCCTACAAGTGTTGTTACAATGAGTTGTTTTGAATAGATGAAAAGCTTCTGGACCAAGGCTATATTTATAGCCTTGGTCGAGGCGCCTGGAAGGGTTCTGGGTGCCCTAGGGGGGATAAATTTTATCCCCCAACGTTCAGATCGAGTCAAAGCTCGATCCGGTCAAAAACTCACTTCTGGGCGCCCAGAAGGGTTCCGGGCGCCCCAGATGCTTAGTCAACTCCAGTTGACTTTCTTCCAGGTCTTCTGCTCCAGATTTGCTTGATTGGGTGATCTCTGATATCCGGAATAGGGCTCACCCAAACTCAAGTTCCGGTCTTCTCGAGCGGGCTTCCCTCCGACTTCTCATCCCTCGGAATCGCTGCGTGTTTCCTTCTCGTCCACCGGCGTACTTATCCGCAGTCTTTGTCCCTCGGACGCACCGCATGCCGTCCTTCTCGCTAGCTGTGTCTCTTGCTCTCCGAGCAATCTTCCGCTCTAGCTTTCATCCCTCAGAACCACCGAACGCATCCTTCTCGTCCGCCGGTGTACTCTTCCGTAGCACCTCGTCCCTCGGACTGTCGTCCTTCTCGCTAGCTGCGTCTTCCGCTCGACTACCTGTGCTCCTAAGCTCCTTCACACTTAGACACAAGGTTAGAATAGAAATACACAGGACCTAACTTAACTTGTTGATCACACCAAAACAACCTTGGGGTTCCAACACTAAGTTCCTGCACACTTAGACACAAGGTTAGAAACACACAGGACCTATCTTAACTTGTTGATCACACCAAAACAACCTTGGGGTTCCAACAATCTCCCCCTTTTTGGTGTGAGAAATCCAAGTTAAGCAAGGGTAAAAATAGACATAAAATAACTTTAAATAAATTTACAATTAAGTGCAAAAATAAAACAAGTTAAATTTTGGTCTACCTCCTGTTGGTTGCTACTCCGAAAACCCAATGGCTCCACTGTACAAAAATTTTGTACGTGATCTGAACCTTTCCTAGCTACCATGTGTTCTTTTAAGTTATCTCTTGCGAAACTTAACACATTTGATTCCAAGTTTAACTTATATGTTCTTTTAGGTTTAGATTTGGATCTCCTGCGGAACTTAACACGTTTGATCCAAATCACCTAGGTTATAAATTCAATTAAATATTAGTTTCCAAAATTGGCTTCCAGTGTTGCATGGCGAGGCACTTGGCCTTCTTGGATATGGGAGCAACCACCACCGACTAGACAAAGCCTTTTAAGGAAAGTTAATATTTAATTTCCTTATATAACTCTAGGTTAACCAAAAGGAACAATCAAATCACAAGGAAAAAAGAAAAAGAACACAACATCGAAATTAAATTCAAAAAACAAGAATCGAATGCCTCTTATATTTGGTATTTATACAAAGAAAAATTAACTAGTATGATGCGGAAATTAAATACTAGTTATACCTCTTCCTTGTATGCTAAAAACCTCGAGATCTTCTGCCGTATCCCTCGCCTCCTTTTAGACGTCATGTGGGCGACGATCCTCCAATATGAACACCACCCGGAAAGCTTCTCCTACTTCTCTAGAATTCGGCCACCACCACCACAAAGGAGCAAAAGAGAGCAAAGGGAAGAGAGGGAGAGGGGCCGGCCACTTGATGATCTCCAACAACACAATATCAATTGTTATATTTTTCAAGGTCTCCCCTTCCCCCCTTTTTATATTAGTTTCCCAACGGAAAATTATGGAAAGAGTTTTATAAAAAAATTAGACTCATTCCTATTTCCTTTTAATTTTTTCTTTTTCTTTCCTTTTAATTAATCAATCCTTGATTGATTTATTAATTAAACAACTATTTGTTGATGTTTAATTATTTGACCGGCCCCTTGCTTGGGCACCAAGCAAGGTGGCCGGCCACTTATTAAAAGGGAAAGAAAGGAAAAATTTTTATTAAATTTTAAAAGAAGAAAACTTCTAATAAAATTTTACAAACTCTCTTTTTTTCTAATGTGGATATTAAAAGGACAGTTTTAAAATTTAAAACCAAGTTTTAAAATTTAAAACATCTCTAATAATATTTCTTTTTAAAAGAAAGTTTTATAAATTTTACAACTCTCTTTTAAAACCTTGTGGCCTAATTTAAATTAGGAAAATTTTATAAATTTTTAAAATCTCTCTTTTTACAAATTGTAAATATCTGAGGAAATTAAAAATTCAAAAACAACCTTCCTAATTTAAATATTGCGGTCTGCCCCCTTACCCAAGGCAAGGGCCGGCCACTTCTAGAGAATATGTGGCTAGCCATTGCTAGGTCACCAAGCAATGAATCGGCCCCTTCTTGGACACCAAGATAGGCTTTTCTTTGGATGGACTTGAGGCTTTATTGAGGCTACAATAGGGACCTAGAGGAGAAATTGGTTTTGTCCTTCCGATGATCTTGAGTATCCCGTGCTCGCCCCGAACACACAACTCAAGTTCATCGATAATAACTCATTCCACTAGAGGGTTATTACCGCACTACCGCACCAATCCCAAATTCCGTTATGGGCTCCATCTTATCATGAGTGTGTTAGTCTCCCTGTGTTTAAGATTACGAATGTCCACTAATTAAGTGAGTTACTGACAACTCATTTAATTAATATCTAGCTTCAAGAGTAGTACCACTCAACTTTATTGTCATGTTGGACTAGGTCCACCTGCAGGGTTTTACATGGCAATCCTTATGAGCTCCTCTTGGGGACATTCTCAACCTAGATAACTAGGACACAGATTTCTTCTATAATCAACAATACATACTATAAGTAATATCATTTCCCAACTTATCGGGCATATTGATTTATCGAGCTAAACTTCACCCTTTGATAAGTCAAAGAAATAAATATTAAATATATATGCTTGTTATTATATTAGGATTAAGAGCACACACTTCCATAATAACTAAGGTCTAGTTCTTTTACTAAGTCAGTACAAAAAGAACTTACCTAAATGATCCTACTCAATACACTTAAAGTGTATCGGTGTAATTTATTAGTCAAGATAAACTAATACTTAATTACACTACGTCTATTCTGATGGTTTGTTCCTTTCCATCTTAGTCGTAAGTAACTGTTTATTAATTTATAGAGAATCGACAACATGATCTTCTAAGTGTGACTCCACACTCCATGTTATCTACTATATAAATTAATTGAACAATTACATTTAACAAATAAATGTAAACATTTGACCAATGTGATTCTTTATTTCAAAATAAATGTGTACAAAAGCTAAACTTTTAAGTATACACTCCAACAATCTCCCACTTATACTAAAAGTCTAAGCTGCCATATCTGTTGTCATACATCTGATTCTCATCCCCTCCACATGCCGATCAAAAGCTTTCGCCGGAAGGACCTTAGTGAAAGGATCTGCCAGGTTATCTGCTGATGCTATCTTGGCGACGATAAACTAATACTTAATTACACTACGTCTATTCTGATGGTTTGTTCCTTTCCATCTTAGTCATGAGCAACTGTTTATTAATTTATAGATAACCGACAACATGATCTTCTAAGTGTGACTCCACACTCCATGTTATCTACTATATAAATTAATTGAACAATTACATTTAACAAATAAATGTAAACATTTGACCAATGTGATTCTTTATTTCAAAATAAATGTGTACAAAAGCTAAACTTTTAAGTATACACTCCAACAATCTCCCACTTATACTAAAAGTCTAAGTTGTCATATTTGTTGCCATACATCTGATTCTCATCCCCTCCACATGCAAATCAAAAGCTTTCGCCGGAAGGGCCTTAGTGAAAGGATCTGCCAGGTTATCTGCTGATGCTATCTTGGCGACGACAACTTCTCCTCGCTTGACGATGTCTTGTATCAGGTGGTACTTGCGCTCTATATGTTTACTTACCTTATGGGCTCGTGGTTCCTTCGAGTTTGCAACTGCACCACTATTATCACAATAAATTGTTATGATCTTGGGCAAACCAGGAATCACATCTAAGTCCATTAGAAAGTTCCTGAGCCATACAGCTTCTTTGGCTGCCTCAGAGGCTGCCACATACTCAGCTTCCATGGTTGAGTCTGAGACGCATTTCTGCTTAACACTCCTCCATGCAATGGCTCCATCTCCTAAAGTAAACACATAGCCTGATGTAGACTTACTGTTGTCCCTATCTGATTGGAAGTCCGAATCCGTGTAACCCACAGGGAGTAAATCGTCTGCTTGGTAAACTAGCATATAATCTCTAGTCCTTCTCAGGTACTTTAATATATGCTTTACTGCAATCCAATGTCCTTGTCCAGGTTTACTTTGATATATGCTAACCATGCCCACGGCAAAACATATATCAGGTCTCGTACACAACATTGCATACATAAGGCTTCCTACAGCCGAAGCATAAGGAACTGCCTTCATGTCCTCAATCTCCTTTGATATTTTTGGAGACATCTCTTTAGATAAGGCTACTCCATACCTAAAAGGTAAGAAACCTTTCTTGGAGTTTTGCATGCTAAAACGAGCAAGGATTGTATCTATATATAAAGCTTGGGATAGGCACAACATTCTTTTCTTGCGATCCCTTATAACTTTGATCCCAAGGATGTGTGCACATTCTCCTAAGTCCTTCATATCAAATTGTTTGGACAACCATACCCTTACGTCTGATAATACCTTGACATTGTTGCCAATTAACAAAATATCATCTACGTATAGTACAAGAAATACCACCATGTTTCCGTTACACTTCTTGTATACACAAGACTCATCCGGAGACTGAATAAATCCATATGACTGGATTACTTCATTAAATCGGATGTTCCAAGATCTTGAAGCTTGCTTCAGTCCATAAATGGACCGATTAAGCTTGCACACTAGATGCTCTTTGCCCTTTTCAATGAACCCTTCTGGTTGCTTCATATGGATGTTTTCTTCAAGACTTCCATTAAGGAAAGTTGTCTTGACATCCATTTGCCAAATCTCATAATCCATATGAGCGACAATGGATAAGAGTATCCGGATAGACTTAAGCATAGCTACCGACGAAAAGGTCTCCTCATAATCGATCCCCTCTTTCTGAGTGTACCCCTTCGCAACAAGCCTTGCTTTGAAGGTTTCTACCTTCCCATCTATCCCTTTCCTTTTATAGATCCACTTGCATCCAATGGCTTTTACACCATCAGGTAGTTCTACAAGCTCCCAGACCTTATTAGAATACATAGATTCTATTTCGGAATTCATTGCCTTTTGCCAAGATACTGCATCTATATCTTGGAGTGCTTCATCATATGTCCGGGGATCTGGTTCATGTTTGCCTGGGATCAAGTCCAAAGACTCACCCAAAAACATGAATCTCTCGGGCTGCCTTACAACCCTCCCACTACGACGAGACACCGTCTGTGGTTGTGTATCATGTGTGACACGTGTTGCAGTCTCTTGTAGTACTTCATCTTGTACTGTTGGTACTGAAGTAGATGTGTCCTCTCTAAGTTCTTCTAGAACAATTTTACTACTGGGCTTGTGATCCATTATATAGTCTTCTTCTAAAAAATGGGCATTGGTGCTAACAATGACCTTCTGGTCTTTAAGACTATAAAATAAACTGTCTTTCGTTCCTCTGGGATACCCCACAAACATACGAACTTCTGTACGAGATTCAAACTTATCAGCATCTTGTTTCAGCACATGTGCTGGATTACCCCAAATCCGAATATGTCTTAGACTGGACTTCCGCCCATTCCATAATTCTGTGGGAGTAGAAGATACTAATTTAGAAGGTACTAAATTCAGAATGTGCGCTGTTATTTCCAGAGCGTATCCCCAAAACGAATTTGGTAATTCTGAATAACTCATCATCGATCTAACCATCTCCATAAGAGTCCTATTCCTTCGTTCTGCGACACCATTCTATTGGGGTGTACCAGGTGCGGATAATTGGGATTGAATCCCGGCCTCTGATAAGTAATTCCTAAACTCTCCTAAGAGGTATTCGCCACCATGATCAGACCGTAGTATCTTGATACTTTTACCTAGATGTTTCTCTACATCAGCCTTGTACTCTTTGAACTTATCAAAGCACTCAAACTTGCGGCACATTAGGTAAATGTATCCATATCTTGAATAATCGTCTATAAAAGAGACAAAATATTCAAAGCCACCTCTAGCCTGGATAGACATAGGACCACACAAATCAGAATGAACCAATTCTAACGCTTCTTTGGCTCTATACCCCTTGGCCTTAAAAGGTCTCTTGGTCATCTTACCTTCCAAGCAGGATTAACACGTTGGAAAGTTTTCCAAATCTAATGGACCCAAGAGTCCATCGGCTACAAGTCTTTGAATCCTACTTAAGTTAATATGACCAAGCTTTAGATGCCAAAGATATGTTTGGTTCATTTCCGAAGGTTCTTTTCTCTTATTAGAGTTAGAAGATGTGTTATTAATTTTCATATTTTGCTTTGTGGGAGAAATTGGATTTAAAGTATATAAATTGTCAACCAATGCACCAGAACAGATAATCACTTTATTTCTCTTTATAACCACATTGTTACTAAAGGAAACTGAATATCCATCCAAATACAGTTTAGAAATTGAAATTAAATTATTTCCAAAACTGGGTACATAAAGACAATTCCTTAAAACCAATTTCCTATTCCTATCAAATGATAAGTAGACGTCTCCCACTGCAACAGCCACCACCTTAGTAGCATTGCCCATGTAGACAGTTATCTCTCTATCAAATAGTCGTCGGGTTTCCTGGAACCCCTGCAAAGAATTGCAGATATGATCAGTGGCTCCCGTATCTACACACCAGGTGCTGGTAGATAACACCGCTAAATATGTTTCAACTACTAGAGTATGAGATATACCTTTATTGTTCTGTTTCCTACGAGGACAGTCCGCCTTCCAATGTCCAGTCTGCTTGCAAATAAAGTACTTGCCCTTCGGCTTCTTTATTCCAGTTTTTTGTCCTGCACCTTGAGGTTTATTCACCTTCTTTGCTGAGCCATTTTGTTTCTTCTTCTTCTTGCCTTTCGGCTTAGAAGTAGAACCATTTTCAGCATAGTGAATTTGAGAATGTTGACGAAACAACCCTTCGGTTGCCTGAAGTTCTGTCAGAAGCTCCGCCAATGAATACATCCTTTTATTCATATTATAATTTAGGTAAAAATGCTCAAAACTTCTAGGCAGCGTTTGGAGGATGATATCGACCTGGGTTTCCCCATCAATTTCCCCTCCAAGAACTTGTATTTCGTTTAAGTAAGTCATCATCTTGAGAATATGATCCCTCACGGGAGTCCCCTCAGTCATGGTGGCCGTCATCAGTTTTCTCATTGCCTCTTGCCTAGCAGCCCGATTTTGATGTCCGAAGAGTTCCTTGAGATTGTTCATTATATCATAGGCTGTTGGTAAGTCCTGATGCTGATGTTGCAATACATTTGACATCGAAGTCAAGATATAACACCGCGTCATCTCATCAGCTTTTACCCATTTACTATGATGCTGAATCTCCTCTGGGGTAGAATCATTGCTAGGTGTTTCTGGGCATTCCTCTGACAGTACAAACTTATAACCCTCAGCAGTTAAAACAATGTCCAGGTTTCTTTTCCAATCTATATAGTTGGGACCAGTAAGTCTGTTTTCTTTTAGAATAATGGCCAGTGGGTTGAAAGTTATCCTAAGAATCACAAAATAAATTTTGGTCAGAACTCTAAATTTAGAATAATATTGATTCCTCAAATAATACTATTTTAAATTAACCAACACCTTAAAACACCATGAATTTTGTATGCCACGATAGTGTGGACGTATACAAATTCAACATTTGTAAAAGGAGGGTATATCCCATTAATTTTATTATCTTGTCAACCTAACTTTTTGACAAATAAAATTAATAGTTGGTTTCCTTAGGTCACACAAATAATAGCAGTGACTCCGATGGAGAGAATACTATTAGACGTGCCTAAGTGTATACCATTACTTGACACTAAGTCCATTAATAAGATTGTGCCCCTTCTGATGGGGAAGATCACACGCTCTTAATTAATTTCCTATAGTCATCCGAAATGGAAGTTTGGTCTAGTGATCTGCAAACAAACTCATCTGATATAGAGGAAGGCACTCAGAGCCAACGCGCAAGTTTGTTTGCGTCACTTACAAAACAGTAATGGAGACCGTGGAATTCACTAAAATAAATTCCTCTCCCACTTAGTTATTTAAAGTGAGGAATTTTGATGATGCTAGCCTACTAAACATGTACACTAACATTCACACACAGCACAATACAAAAGCAATAAATAGAAAAATTAATTTTCAACTATTATGGCTTTTATCTATTGTTTTCCTTCGTGTGTCGTCCTTCCTAGCTGCTGTCATCTTTGGCCACCGCCACCAGGTCTAGCTGTAAAATACGGCAACAAATAATAGTTAAATAATAAGGTTTAATAGACGAAAAACCTTAACGGAATTTTTAGAAATTTGTAGAAATTTGCTGGGATTTAATTGGACCTCGTATGATGTATTTTGAGGGGATAAAATTATAGGCTTTGGAAAAGGTTTGTTTGAAATCCCAATTAAATTGGGAGTTGATTAATTAAATTAACCTAAAGTTAGTTTATTAAACCCTAGGTTTAATTATATAAATCTAACTTCTCCTTTCTCCTCCCTAATTTCCCTCGTCGAACTGCCCTAAGCCCTTGCCTCGCGACGCGTCTCCTCCTCACGCGAACGAGCCACAACAGCCGGCGATCTCTCTTCCCGAACCCTCAACCTCTCGCGGCCCCTCCTTCTCACGCGAGCACCACAAATGCAGCCGACCACCTCTACTCGACGCCGACCCCAGCGAGCCCTAACTCCACCAGCATCCTTCGACCACGAGCTACGGGTAGCAGACCTTCCCTCTCCTCCTCGCACGTGCAGCGCACAGCCGGTGATCTCTTCTCCCTTGAGCCACCACGTCGATGATCTCTCCCTCATAGGTATGGATGAGTGTTTATTTTGGTAAGCTAGCATAAGGATTCAGGTGTTGCTGGAGGAGTCTTGATCTGTTGAGCATTTAGTTTCTTGTGGATTTGCTGATGAGGAGGGTTACAAGTGATCTTATACTCGGTTCTTTTTCATTGTGCTAAGTACTGTGAGAGAGGGATATGAGTTGGATGCAAGGGGTGGGTGATGGATTTGGTTTTAATGCTGGGTTCTGTTCTTGATCCGGTTCTCTCAGGTTTTCTGGATTGGTGTTTGTCAAAAGGGAAGTGGGGTTTCCAATTAGATTGTTTCATGTTGTATCGGTGATGTTGAATCAATTTGGTTAGGGAATTGACAATCGATTTATTTGCTACATTGAGAGGGATCAAATTGTAATATTGAATTAGGTGGATTAATCAAGGGATAAGATTGATTTCAAGTTAATTAGTTGTAATCAATTTCATGGTTAGGTTGTGGTAGTCTAGCCAATTGTTCAGTTGGTTAGAGATAAATGTAGTATTTGATCTATTTTATGTGTGAGATTAGTTGGTATTACATAATTAGATTGGGATTAGGATTTTTCTATTTGATGTATGGTAGAACCTAGTTATGATATATATCCTATATTGTAGGGTTTGGTTCTGATTTGAAGCGAACTCTAAGGTGTGAAGATATTCCGGCACGATCTACGTATAAAGGCGGGTACTTCTTGCTTTGTTTTCTTTTAGTACTTTGACCTTGGTGCATGAATTATTTTGGATAAGGACTATTTTACCTTGACTCCACTCTTATTTTTCCTGCGCTTGATACTTCCACGCAATCTTTGAGAAATTCGTACCATATCTATACAGTTTCTTGTTATTGTCCATGATCAGTAGCAGATACTAGTTACCATGTTTGTTTGCTTTGACTGTTGCTTATTTATGTACGATATTGAGTATGTTGGCTTCATGTAGCATATCTGTTTCTGCTTATATATATATAATGACTGTTGCATTGTTCGCACCATGTCATTGCATGTATGCCGCACCCTCGGCTACTCGAGAGAGTGGTAGCTGGAGTTGATGCCGCTTGTCCTGTCCTGCCGCACTCGGCCACTCGTGTGAGTGGTAGCTGGAGTACGAGCAGCAGGGGCCCCGTCGCAGATGTAGCTAGTTAACTACTATGCAACTATCCCCTCGGCCACTTGTGTGAGTGGTAGCTGGAGTGGTGTACAATCTGTCACTGACCCGGCCTCTCAACCATACAGGGGTCATGGTGCAGAGAGGTGGGCGGGAGTGACCATCCGTGCATACGCTGTTATTATATTTGCTATGATTGATGCTGTTTATATATGTTGTTATTGTTTATTTACTGCTGTCGTTCACATATGTTGATATGCTTACTTGTGTTGAGATGTATTCTCATTGTAAATGTTTAGTCATTGGATATTTGTATATACCTTGTTTATTACCTCGATAGTTATGAGCAGTACTGTAGCAGATTAGTATCAGTTCTGACCTACTATACCTAGCCTAGGATATGGTTTCAGGTACGAGCATTTATTTTGATTCTATTGTAGTATCTGCTATTCCTCTTTTGAGACTGTATACTCTTGGCCTAATTTCTATTTGTACATTATGTTCATGCACTATCTTTCTTTACCCGCTGAGTTCCAATACTCACCACCTCGCAAAATGGTTTTCTTTCGCCAGGTAATCGGTAGATGAGTCATGGATGCTTGGAGAGATGTCGGCTGCCAGTCCCACGTCACACTCGAGGATAGTTTTCTTGTTTTGTTTTAGTATTGTTTGGATGGTATGTTGATTTTGTGTAATTTGCTTTTCAATGAGTCGATGTGAATTTTTGGAGTCTAGTCTTGTGGTTGCAGACATTTTTGTTAGTGTCGTTGTTGGTTTTACGTTCGTATTATTTTGTGTCTTCCGCTGTGCATGTTTCCAGTTGTGTGGGTTGTTGTTAACTGTGTGGTAGTTTTTATTCATTTATGTCTAGCCAGGTTGGCTGTGTATATTAATTGCGTGGTTATATTATTTCTATTGTGTATATATTCCAGCCGAGTGTGGCTGATGTGTATTTTGTATGTGGTAATGTTTTCAGATTGTCTGCCGTACAGGGGAGATGTTGCCGAAATTTCTTCGGACAGGGACTCCTCCGGGGCGTGACAATTTAGTGGTATCAGAGCGGGTTTTCGATGTTTGTTTTTTCGTGTTTTGGAATTTTTGAGTTAATTCGATACCAATTTAATTGTATCAGAGCCAAGTTTGCGATTCCTATTTTTCATATTTTGGGCTTTCGTGTTAATTTGATACTAATTTAGTGGTATCAGAGCCGGTTTGCAATACTTGCTTTTTGTTTTGTATTTTCGAGTTAATCTGATACCAATTTAGTGGTATCAGAGCCGGTTTGCAATACTTGCTTTTCGTTTTGTATTTTCGAGTTAATCTGATACCAATTTAGTGGTATCAGAGCTAGGTTACGAAGCCTATTTTTATGTTTTAGATTTTACGATTTGTCTTTCGTGTTTTGCATTTTCGAGTTAATCTGATACCAATTTTAGTGGTATCAGAGCAGGTATACGATGTCAGTTGTTTTTCGTGTTCTTGATTTTCGAGTTAATCTGATACAAATTTAGTGGTATCAGAGCGGATTCGCGATCTGAATTTTTGATTTAATCTGTTTCGTTGCCTATTTCACAAGTTTTGGGTTTTCCGTGATTTAAATCCTCGATGTGACTTTTGAATTTTGGGACCAGGCAGCGGCAGGACATTTCCGAGCTATAGTAATGTAAGGTATACTTTTAGTGATTATTGTACCTCTTATATTCACTATCTTATTTAGGTTATTGTTAGACAAGTTGAAAGACATAGGAATTAATGTATGGTTGGTTAGGGTTAGACTCCCTCCAACCTAGTTGGATTATGTAGCTAGAGCTATGACTTTATATTCTACTTTTGCACTCTACTTGTTCCAACAGTTTGCTTATTGTCCTTTCAAGATATTATGTTGTCTCTAAGTAGAATGCAATTCTCGATGAGGACTTTCTATAGGTAGAGAGCATACTCATATCTATATTTTGTATACAACATAATTTATAGATGTTCATGGTCACATTATATGAGTGCTGAATAACCTATCCTAGAACATTCTTAAGATGTAGAATCCTCAAGGCTGGTTCTCAGTTATGGTACAAGTCTTATGGATACAACCCGAAGTTAAGGATGATACTGATATTTTCTTTGGATGAATGAGTTCAATGCAAATGAATTAGAAGATTGGGACCAAATAAGACATCTGATAAATGTTATAGTGTTAGCAGATCCTCGTCTTAAACTTTAGGTTACATTGCAAATGCATTGTTCAGTGTCCAAATGCCTCTAATTTGTTTCCTTAAAATAACGCTGACGGTAAGGATTACGGTATAGCTCAGATTTGCATGTGCTTCTTTATACCTTCCTTTCTAACCCAGCACAAGTATTTGAACAACCAATTATTATATATCTATATGTTTTAATGTAAAGAGCCCTTCAAAGAATGGTTCAGGAGAGCAACTGGGAACCATACAACAGCATCTGTATAATTGTATACCATAAATGACGTGTTGGGACAGCCATTCTTTAGGTTCATCAAACCTTAGTAGAGGTTAAAATAAGGAAGCAGAGAGTCTTTACTTGGTTCAAATTGCAACTGGGCTTTATTACAAACTGATCTGTGGAACCAATAGAATCCTTTTATTTGCTTATAAACAATACAAAATATACTGTTCTTGGTCTTTCAACTCTTATCTAAACCTTTTGCAAGTCCAACTCAATTACAATGCATCTAGATTTGAAAAAAAAAAAAATGTAAAAGACATAATTGCAGCAAAGAGCTAGTTGTACCCATATGTTCTGAGTAGTGATCAAAAAAAAAAAAAAAAGGGGGTGGCTTTAATCTGTTGCTCCACCTTACTACTTACTATTGCTCAAGCATTCTAAATCCACAACTTGACATGATGCAAGGCCATTGGCAGGTTAATGCCTAAGCATAGTACATTTTGACTGGAGAATTAGTTCCTTCCCTGTGGTTAGTGGTTAGCCATGGTGTGTTGATGTTTGTCAAACACTTTAAGTTACACATTTGCACTTGATAAATTATGCATGAATGTGCAAGACAACTCGTGTTGCTTGAGGAGATTCAGAAACAAGCTTGGTTGATGAGTTTAATGGATTGAGTATAAAGCTTTGTGGAGCTTCATCCTTGAGCATGATCATTAAACACGGATATTGGATCCAAAGGCTTTTGTGTTTGAGCTATAATCTTTTGGGTTTGTTTTAATTAGGAACTATTAAATGAAACGTAGCTTTCTATTTGACCTGGTAAACTTAACAGCAGAACATTTTGAAAAATAGTACTGGGCATAAACTTTGCAAGAAAGTGAAACAAGATAGTTAATTTACCTATAGTTGGTAACACAGTAGTATGTAAGTAGCGGAAGCGGAGTGAGCCCATAAAGCACAGAGTCATCTATTACGATTGGAGAGTTGTTCATGATACTTGGATAGAATGGTATATGAGTATGTTGCATGGTTGTTACCCTTGGATGAGGATCCTTGAGTGGAGCAGTAAATTTGGGGAGCAAATTTTTATTAGTGGGGGAGAATATAAAATACGGCAACAAATAATAGTTAAATAATAAGGTTTAATAGACGAAAAACATTAACGGAATTTTTAGAAATTTGTAGAAATTTTCTGGGATTTAATTGGAGCTCGCATGATGTATTTCGAGGGGATAAAATTATAGGCTTTGGAAAAGGTCGGTTTAAAATCCCAATTAAAATGGGAGTTGATTAATTAAATTAACCTAAAGTTAGTTTATTAAACCCTAGGTTTAATTATATAAATCTAACTTCTCCTTTCTCCTCCCTAATTTCCCTCGCCGAACTCCCCTAAGCCCTTGCCTCGCGACGCGTCTCCTCCTCACGAGAACGAGCCACAACCGCCGGCGATCTCTCTTCCCGAACCCTCAACCTCTCGCGGCCCCTCCTTCTCACGCGAGCACCACAAATGCAGCCGACCACCTCTACTCGACGCCGACCCCAGCGAGCCCTAGCTCCACCAGCATCCTTCGACCACGAGCTACGAGTAGCAGACCTTCCCTCTCCTCCTCGCACATGCAGCGCACAGCCAGTGATCTCTTCTCCCTTGAGCCACCACGTCGATGATCTCTCCCTCATAGGTATGGATGAGTGTTTATTTTGGTAAGCAAGCATAAGGATTCGGGTGTTGCTGGAGGAGTCTTGATCTGTTGAGCTTTTGGTTTCTTGTGGATTTGCTGATGAGGAGGGTTACAAGTGATCTTATACTCGGTTCTTTTTCATTGTGCTAAGTACTGTGAGAGAGGGATATGAGTTGGATGCAAGGGGTGGGTGATGGATTTGGTTTTAATGCTGGGTTCTGTTCTTGATCCAGTTCTCTTAGGTTTTCTGGATTCGTGTTTGTCAAAAGGGAAGTGGGGTTTCCAATTAGATTGTTTCATGTTGTATCGGTGATGTTGAATCAATTTGGTTAGGGAATTGACAATCGATTTATTTGCTACATTGAGAGGGATCAAATTGTAATATTGAATTAGGTGGATTAATCAAGGGATAAGATTGATTTCAAGTTAATTAGTTGTAATCAATTTCATGGTTAGGTTGTGGTAGTCTAGCCAATTGTTCAGTTGGTTAGAGATAGATGTAGTATTTGATCTATTTTATGTGTGAGATTAGTTGGTGTTACATAATTAGATTGGGATTAGGTTTTTTCTATTTGATGTATGGTAGAACCTAGTTATGATATATATCCTATATTGTAGGGTTTGGTTCTGATTTGAAGCGAACTCTAAGGTGTGAAGATATTCCGGCACGATCTACGTATAAAGGCGGGTACTTCTTGCTTTGTTTTCTTTTAGTACTTTTACCTTAGTGCATGAATTATTTTGGATAAGGACTATTTTACCTTGACTCCACTCTTATTTTTCCTGCGCTTGATACTTCCACGCAATCTTTGAGAAATTCGTACCATATCTATACAGTCTCTTATTATTGTCCATGATCAGTAGCAGATACTAGTTACCATGTTTGTTTGCTTTGACTGTTGCTTATTTATGTACGATATTGAGCATGTTGGCTTCATGTAACATATCTGTTTCTGCTTATATATATATATATATATATATATATATATATATATATATATATATATATATATATATAATGACTGTTGCATTGTTCGCACCATGTCATTGCATGCATGCCGCACCCTCGGCTACTCGAGAGAGTGGTAGCTGGAGTTGATGCCGCTTGTCCTGTCCTGCCGCACTCGGCCACTCGTGTGAGTGGTAGCTGGAGTACGAGCAGCAGATGTAGCTAGTTAGCTACTATGCAACTGTCCCCTCGGCCACTTGTGTGAGTGGTAGCTGGAGTGGTGTACAGTCTGTCACTGACCCGGCCTCTCGACCATACAGGGGTCATGGTGCAGAGAGGTGGGCGGGAGTGACCATCCGTGCATACGCTGTTATTATATTTGCTATGATTGATGCTGTTTATATATGTTGTTATTGTTTATTTACTGCTGTCGTTCACATATGCTGATATGCTTACTTGTGTTGAGATATATTCTCATTGTAAATGTTTAGTCATTGGATATTTGTATATACCTTGTTTATTACCTCGATAGTTATGAGCAGTACTGTAGCAGATTAGTATCAGTTCTGACCTACTATACCTAGCCTAGGATATGGTTTCAGGTACGAGCATTTATTTTAATTCTATTGTAGTATCTGCTATTCCTCTTATGAGACTGTATACTCTTGGCCTAATTTCTATTTGTACATTATGTTCATGCACTATCTTTCTTTACCCGCTGAGTTTCAATACTCACCACCTCGCAAAATGGTTTTCTTTCGCCAGGTAATCGGTAGATGAGTCATGGATGCTTGGAGAGATGTCGGCTGCCAGTCCCACGTCACACTCGAGGATAGTTTTCTTGTTTTGTTTTAGTATTGTTTGGATGGTATGTTGATTTTGTGTAATTTGCTTTTCAATGAGTCGATGTGAATTTTTGGAGTCTAGTCTGGTGGTTGCAGACATTTTTGTTAGTGTCGTTGTTGGTTTTACGTTCGTATTATTTTGTGTCTTCCGCTGTGCATGTTTCCAGTTGTGTGGGTTGTTGTTAATTGTGTGGTAGTTTTTATTCATTTATTTCCAGCCAGGTTGGTTGTGTATATTAATTACGTGGTTATATTATTTCTATTGTGTATATATTCCAGTCGAGTGTGGCTGATGTGTATTTTGTATGTAGTAATGTTTTCAGATTGTCTGCCGTACAGGGGAGATGTTGCCGAAATTTCTTCGGACAAGGACTCCTCCGGGGCGTGACACTAGCTGTCGCATCCATCTTGCTCCTTGTTCCGCTGCGCCACTCTGATCCTCAAAAGGTTCCACGCCTTGCAAGATTCGATCTGCGACATAAATAGAATTTTACATTTTTCTATCCTATATTCCTCGAAGGAATGTACAAGTAAACTAGATCGAACATAAAATAAAATTTACATCTATCGATCCTATATTCCATAAAAGGAATGTACATGTATCTAGATCAAAAATAAAATCCTAATAAAACTAAATACAGCTCCTGCTGTATTTTATAATACAATCATGCACACATAATAAATGCCCTTGACATGTCCAAGGGTCCAATCACACACATAATAACTATAAGTCATAATAGTTGGATCCTGCATCCACAAAGTTAGCATATCCTACTATTAACCTGCCTAAATTATGTATGACATGTGCATAATTAAACTAATACCAAATACACAGAGGCAAAACCCTTGCTCTGATACCAATTGTTGGTTGCTACTCGGAAAACCCAATGGCTCCATTGTACAAAAATTTTGTACGTGATCTGAACCTTTCCTAGCTACCATGTGTTCTTTTAAGTTAAACTTGTATCTCCTGCGGAACTTAACACATTTGATTCCAAGTTTAACATATATGTTCTTTTAGGTTTAGATTTGGATCTCTTGCGGAACTTAACACGTTTGATCCAAATCATCTAGGTTATAAATTTAATTAAATATTAGTTTCCAAAATTGGCTTCCAGTGCTGCATAGCGAGGCACTTGGCCTTCTTGGATATGGGAGCAACCACCACCGACTAGACAAAGTCTATTAAGAAAAGTTAATATTTAATTTCCTTATATAACTCTAGGTTAACCAAAAGGAACAATCAAATCATAAGGAAAAAAGAAAAAGAACACAACATCGAAATTAAATTCAAAAAACAAGAATCGAATGCCTCTTGTATTTGGTATTTATACAAAGAAAAATTAACTAGTATGATGCGAAAATTAAATACTAGTTATACCTCTTCCTTGTATGCTAAAAGTCTCGAGATCTTCTGCCGTATCCCTCGCCTCCTCTTAGACATCGTGTGGGCGACGATCCTCCAAGACGAACACCACCCGGAAAGCTTCTCCTCCTTCTCTAGAATCGGCAACCACCACCACAAAGGAGCAAAAGAGAGCAAAGGGAAGAGAGGGAGAGGGGCTGGCCACTTGATAATCTCCAACAATACAATATCAATTGTTATATTTTTCAAGGCCTCCCCTTCCCCCCCCCCCCCCCCTTTTTATATTAGTTTCCCAACGGAAAATTATGGAAAGAGTTTTATAAAAAATTAGACTCATTCCTATTTCCTTTTAATTTTTTCTTTTTCTTTCCTTTTAATTAATCAATCCTAGATTAATTTATTAATTAAACAACTATTTGTTGATGTTTAATTATTTGACCTGCCCCTTGCTTGGGCACCAAGCAAGGTGGCCGGCCACTTATTAAAAGGGAAAGAAAGGAAAAAAATTTATAAAATTTTAAAAGAAGAAAACTTCTAATAAAATTTTACAAACTCTCTTTTTTTCTAATGTGGATATTAAAAGGACAGTTTTAAAATTTAAAATCAAGTTTTAAAATTTAAAATATCTCTAATAATATTTCTTTTTAAAAGAAAGTTTTATAAATTTTACAACTCTCTTTTAAAACCTTGTGGCCTAATTTAAATTAGGAAAATTTTATAAATTTGTAAAATCTCTCTTTTTACAAATTGTAAATATCTGAGGAAATTTAAAAATTCAAAAACAACCTTCCTAATTTAAATATTGCGGTCGGCCCCCTTGCCTAAGGCAAGGGCCGGCCACTTCTAGAGAATATGTGGCCGGCCATTGCTTGGTCACCAAGCAATGAACCGACCCCTTCTTGGACACGAAGATAGGCTTTTCTTTTGATGGGCTTGAGGCTTTATTGAGGCTACAACATGGACCTAGAGGAGAAATTGGTTTTGGCCTTCCGATGAGCTTGAGTATCCTGTGCTCGCCTCGAACACACAACTCAAGTTCATCGATAATAACTCATTCCACTAGAGAGTTATTACCGCACTACCGCACCAATCCCAAATTACATTATGGGCTCCTTCTTATCATGAGTGTGTTAGTCTCCCTGTGTTTAAGATTACGAATGTCCACTAATTAAGTGAGTTACTGACAACTCATTTAATTAATATCTAGCTCCAAGAGTAGTACCACTCAACTTTATTGTCATGTTGGACTAGGTCCACCTGCAGGGTTTAACATGGCAATCCTTATGAGCTCCTCTTGGGGACATTCTCAACCTAGATAACTAGGGCACAGATTCCTTCTATAATCAACAATACATACTATAAGTAATATCATTTCCCAACTTATCGGGCATATTGATTTATCGAGCTAAACCTCACCCTTTGATAAGTCAAAAAAATAAATATTAAATATACATGCTTGTTATTATATTAGGATTAAGAGCACACACTTCCATAATAACTAAAGTCTAGTTCTTTTACTAAGTCAGTACAAAAAGAATTTACCTAAATGATCCTACTCAATACACTTAAAGTGTATCAGTGTAATTTATTAGTCAAGATAAACTAATACTTAATTATACTACGTCTATTCTGATGGTTTATTCCTTTCCATTTTAGTCGTGAGCAACTGTTTATTAATTTATAGAGAACCGACAACATGATCTTCTAAGTGTGACTCCACACTCCATGTTATCTACTATATAAATTAATTGAACAATCACATTTAACAAATAAATGTAAATATTTGACCAATGTGATTCTTTATTTCAAAATAAATGTGTACAAAAGCTAAACTTTTAAGTATACACTCCAACACCTCCCCCTAGACTTATACTTTTCCTTCTCCCCCTTTGATCACAAAAAAATGGGATTCTGAGAAAAATTCTAAGGGTAAAAACTTAAAAAATTTTGAGATCCTTTAAAATTTTGCAATAATTTTTACATAAATAGTCTCTGAAAAAAAAATTTAAGTAAAATTTTAAAAAATTTCTAAGTGTAATTATAAGTAAAAGTGAAAAGAATTCTAACTTAGATAGCTTTGCAAAAGCATTTTTTGAATTTTTTTTAAAAAAGTTTAAGCAGAAATTTTCAATTTCAGAACAACTTTTAACTTAGGAAAAAAATATCTCGTGAAAAAATTTTCTAAGTATAAAAGAGAATTTTTCTAAAAAAAATAATATATATATATTAATTTCTTTAAGTCTTTGCAAAAATTATTTTTGAAGAAAAAAAAATCCTAACTTAAGATTTTTCTAAGTAAGATTTTCTAACTAAAAATTTCACGTAAAAGTATTTTTCTAAGTATTAAACTATTTGAAAAAAATGTTTGAAAAACTTTAAAGGCATTAATTAATTCTAATTTTAACGCTTTGACTGAAAGTTAATTAAACATTTATGTCAATATTTTGGCTTCCAGGTCATGGCGAGGCACTAGGCCTTCTTGGTTATTGGAGCAACAACCACTTCCTTAGACAAAGCCTCATAAAGAATTTCAATGTTTAATTTTCTCGCTGAAAAACTCTAAGTCTAATCAATAGTTTAATTCAAACAGGACTTAGGAACCCAATATAGGTTCCAACTTACTAGATTGATTAAAAATTTATTAGGGACATATTTTCTAGAGATATTCCTAATTTGTCCCTGGTGATATCTATAATACTGATCCTGTCTGAGATGCTGGACAAAATGGAGAGCCGGGAGAAAAAACCTACTGCTGATGGAGAATAATACCTATGAAACGTCGATCCGACCCAAAGCGGATCCAAGAAGATGAAGTCCCAAGAATGTCCTCTTGATGTAAGATACCAATGGCGATGAAGATATCCGATCGAAGAACACCCAGATTCGAAGCTCCCAAGACTTCCTGCACACAAGAGACCAACCAACACTACCGTCAGTGACCTAAGATCGGGGTGGAAATCCCTGGCTAGGCCCTCCGACACTCAAGTCAGTGATCTCTCTTGGTGTGGAAGAAGGAGGAAGAAGATGAACAGTAGTTGAAATATTAGGGTTATCAATGTGCGCAATGATGTGTACTTACCTAGCCAACGGAGAGGATTTCCCTTTTTATACCACTTCATATAACCTCCGTAGTCATCAAGTGGGCCCCGGTTTGTTAGAGTTTGTTATGAGATGACGTAAGCTGTGTACTTGTGGTAAATGACTTTTTAAGGAATCTTCTTCGTACCCCAGATGTACCTTCTTTGTCGTCTAGCACCTGTAAAACTGTCTAAAAATACATTTCCCGCCAAAATATATAACACTAGTTATACAATCATATACTGCAAATATCTTCAGGAACTACTTTATTCGAAATATTACTTCTCTTCTATTTCACCATTTCTTTTTCAAAGTGTTTCTATCCTTCCTACTCGCCCCTCCTGTTTTTGCTACATCAAAGATAGCTTAGTATACTAATGTTTCTTATGTTGATCGTGTTAGAGTGTATACTGAAAGCCTAAGCTTTTGTAAACATTTATTTTGAATAAAGAATCACATTTTGTTAAATTGTCTACATTTGTTTGTAGTTGTTCAATTAATTTATATTGTAGATAACATAGTATGTGGTGTCACATACAGAAGATAATGTTATCAGTACCTTATAAATTATAAACAGTAGCTCACGACCAAAATGGAAAGGAACAAACCATTGGAAGGTTGTAGTGTAATTAGGTATTAGTTTATCTTGACTATATAATTACACTAGTACACTTAGAGTGTATTGAGTAGGACCATTAGAGATCGTTTCTTTTATACTGACTTTATAAAGGAACAAAGACCTCAGTTATTATGGAAGTGTGTGCTCTTAATCCTAATATAATAACAAGCACATATATTTGATATTTATTTCTTTAATTTATCAATGGGTGAGATTTAGTTCGATAAATCAATAAGCCCGATAAGTTGGGAAATGATATCACTTATAGTGTGTGTTGTTGATTATAGAAGGAAACTATGTCCTAGTGATCTAAGTTGATAATGTCCTCAAGATGAGCTCATAAGGATTGTCATGTTAAACCCTGCAGGTGGACTTAGTCCGACATGATGATAAGGTTGAGTGGTACTATTCTTGGACTAAGATATTAATTAAATGAGTTGTCAGTAACTCACTTAATTAGTGGACATTTGATATCTTAAACACAGGGAGACTAACACACTCATAATAAGAAGGAGCCCAAAAATGTAATTTGGGATTGGTGCGGTAGTTCAATAATAGTTCTCTAGTGGAATGAATTATTATTGATAAAATTAAGTTGTGTGTTCGGGGCGAACACGGGATGCTTAATTTTATCGAGAGACCAAAACCAATTCCTCCTCTCGGTCCCTATCGTAGCCTCTTATTTATAGAATACTATACCCACCTATACCCACCTTCATACCCACGATGTAGGGGCCGGCCAAGCTAGCTTGTGGATCAAGCTAGGGTCGGCCAAGCCTTGATTCATGGGTGGCCGGCCCTAGCTTGAACCCAAGCTTAGGTGGCCGACCCCCATTAAATTAAAGAGAATTTTAATTTTAAATTTTTCTTATGTGGAAGATATAATTTATTGGAGAGAATTAAAATTAAAATATCTCTTCTACAAAAGATTAAGAAAAGAGATTAGATCTCTTTCCTTATTTGTAGATAGGAAAGATATTTTATTTTTTCTCTTTGTAAATTATTCACATGTTGAAAATTAAAATTATAGAAATTTCTTTTTATCAACCATGAAGGGATTTTAAAGAGAAATTTTATTTTTTAAAATTTCCGAAGACAAATAAAGAATTTTTAATTGTTGATTGAAAATTGTCTTGTTTGCTCTACATGAGGTGGTCGACCATTACATAATTGATTAGGAAATTTTATTTAATTTTTCTTAATTAATTGATGTTAAGGAAAATTAAGGAAATTTTATTGTAATTAAATTTCCTTATTTGTCAAAGCCAAGGAATATAAAAGAGGGGGTTGGGGTGCCTTCATGACAGACAACTTTTATTATTATTCTCCCTCTCTTCTTCCTTGGGTTGGCCGGCCCTATTTCTCTTCTCTCCTCTTGTTGGCCGAAATCTATCATCTTGGTGGAGCTCTTGTTTGTGGCCGGATCAAGGAAGGAGAAGAAGGAGAGAAAGCAAGCCTCGTCTCTAGCATCCCTTGGAGCATTGGTGGTGGCCGAAATTCTTCATCCTTGAAGGAGCTTTATTTTGACCGAAATCTAGAAGAAAGAAGGAAGGTGGAAAAGTTGTTCTCATCTCGGAAGATCGTTGCCCACACAACGTCCGAGGTTAGAAGATGAATACGATAGAAGATCAAGAGGTCTTTGTCTTCAAAAGTAAGGTATAACTAGTAATGTTTTTCCGCATCATACTAGTTTAATCTTCATGTAAAAATACTAAATATAAGAGGCATACGATTCTAGTATTTCGAATTTGTTTTCGATATAGTGTTCTTTTGTTTTTTTTTCCTTGTGATTTGATTGTTCTTTTCGGTTGACCTAAAGTTATTTAAGGAAATTAAATATTAACTTTCCTTAATAGGCTTTGTCTAGGCGGTGGTGGTTGTTCTCATATCCAAGAAGGTCATGTGCCTCGCCATGCAGTCCTGGAAGCCAATTTTGGAAACTAATATTTAATGAAATTAATAACCTAGGAGATTTGGATCAAACGTGTTAAGTTCCGCAGGAGATCCAAGTCTAAACCTAAAAGAACAAATGGATTAAACTTTGGATCAAACGTGTTAAGTTCCGCAGGCGATCCAAGTTTAATTTAAAAGAACACATGGTAGCTAGGAAAATATTCAAACCTTTGTATAAAATTTGTGTACAGTGAAACCATTAGGTTTTCCGAGTAATAACCAACAGAGCTCACGACGTTTAGGATTTTATAAAGAAGAATTTAATTACCACCGTTAGATTGAAACGACATGCATAAGGAGGATCGTTGATTTACAAAGTTTGGCGTGCCATTGCATTATACGAAGAGGTGGGCGTCAGAGGATGTTATAGAGAATGAGTAGTTGTGCCATGTGGCATTCCATAAATGGACATTTATGATGGGTGTGACAAGCGAGGTATTCTGCAGTCGAAATGTCTTTTCGCACGTCCTCGGTATTATTCTTTTTTAAAACAGCTAGCCATAGGTAAACAATTTTTTAAAAAAAAAAATTGCCAAGTACCGGAGGCGCAAATAAAGGCCCTAGTTGCAGGATGGCCTGGGTAAAGAAGGCGAGCGAGTGAAAATAGAACTTGAGTCTAGTCAGTTGGTTACACCTCCTTCGAGTAGACTTGAAGGTGAGGCTAGTAATAAGAGTTATAATTTGTGGACCCAAAAGATGACGTAATGATCAAAGTCATGGTGATGTGGTGGTCAAAGGTAAGATAGGGATGTATCCCTCGCCTAGTTTCGTTACTTGCATAATATATGACTGGTCGGATAAAGGCTAGTCAATCATAAAGCTCCCTATGTACGCCCGGCCAGGCAAAGGTCGGTCGGGATTAAGTTACCTGGTCTCATATTAGCTCTTAAATGGATCTTTTACATGTACAATTTATCAGATGGTTCTTTAAATGGATTTCTAGGACACTCTATGCATTATGATAGTGATGGAGTAGATTTCTAATAGAATTTAATGTATGATAAAGCAGCTTAATGAAAGGACATGCTTAAATATGGTCGGCCATAAAGATCGACTGAGATATACTCAACAGACAACATCTGACAACATTATAACAGCTTATCAAAACTTGTTATGAAATATTCCTTTGGAGTCTTCTTTGAAGATTATTATGTTTCTCATAAGCCGACCAATCATGATAACATATTCCTTTAACTACCTCAGTAATGATGTAAGACACAAACGATAAACGAGATATACAAGTGGGTGAATGGAAGATTCTCGGACAATTATTGTAGAGGATGTATATTTTCCAACACCTAACAAACTCTGGCATACTATGCCACCTCACTATGATGGAGGTTATAAGATGTGGTACATAAAAGGAGGTCTTCTCCATTGGTGAGGTACATTTTTTACATTACGTCATACTATTCAATTGGCCTCATCGAAACTTTACGCTCGTCCTCTACTGTTCTTCACGGCTCTTTATCCATCTGAACGAAATCGTACTGACTTGAGCGTCGGAAGGCCTTGCCAAGGACTCCTTCCCTGGTCTTTGGTCACTAACGCTTTGTTAGATCGTCTGAGTGTGCATAGAATTGGTGAGAAGATTCTCCTCGGATCGAAAAGTCTTCTACCAATCAATAAATCCACCATCTGAACCAGCAAGCTATCTCTTCAACCCTCAGATAGGATCAACGGCCAAGCAATAGGTGGTCACTCACTCCACCATCGCCTACCACTATGTACAACGATTGTGGAAGAAGCAAGTTTCGTACCTATCGACATTAATACGTTCAATAAGCTAAGAAGAACGCAAATCAAGGAGAAACCTTATATTCTTTCAAAAATAGTATCTCAAATTCCTATTGGCAATAAGAAACAAAAAAAAAAACATTACAGAATTAGCAAAATTCAAGTTAAAGTGTCAATATATAGGGTATCTAATTTTTTTTTTCTTGTCTACTTGTTGATTTAGCAAAAAGGTCCAGACGACTTTTTTCTTTATCAACAAATGAAATACATAAACATTTACAAGACCTATATCAACCTCAATAGCAATCTACCAAGGTACATAATGAATAATGTTTGAACCTTTAATAGAACACTGGGCTATGAACTCTAAGAATAGCCTTCTTGGTATTCTCTATTCTTCTTTCTTCAAGGATTCAGTTAGGATAAAAGATGGATTCAAAAAAGTTGCATGAGCTATAAATTTGCAATCACTAGATGGGTGTTAAATAGATTTTTTTAAAAAAAAAATCCATTTGAAAGGTATCCATCTAAATTTCTAGCATCCTGAATTTCTGTAGATCAAATATTAGAAACTCAAGTGTCAGTGAAAGGTGATATACTCCTTTCTTTTTGGTGGCTACATTTAACCGCTTTCTATTTTAATTGCACGAGGCTAATCCTTTTGGGCATTCATATACTCAACACTGTTAATTTTATTCTATGATCACAACTTACTCTTTTATTGTTTTGAATAACATCAAAAATAGTGGCAGTCGTTAACCAATTGCCAATTGCTTCCCTCACTCTCTTTCGCTCATTTCATTGGAAATGCATAAGTGCTCGCAAAAGCAAAACCTTGCAAACCAACATCATCAACTACGGACGGTTTCAAAGTACAACAAACCCTGAATAACAGAATGGAGTTGAATTTTTGAAGTAAATAAGACAACCAGAAAGGAACTTTTTAAGGAATAATGAAAGGAAAAAAAATTGAGAAAGAACTAAAAAATATTGTAAAGAGGATCCAAGAAAAGGGTCTGGCAATTCTTTGTGATTCTCCTCCACTCTTGATGGGTGCATGATATCTCTGGTGTAATGACCAGGGATCGATTTTCAGGAACTGACGATCTGGGATTTATCCCGTCATGCGTCTATGACCTGTGTACCTGCATGAACCGCTCTCTATATTCGTAGGGCCGGCACTAGGAAGGCCGCTAAAATAACGGATCTATCTTTTTTTGATATTTCCTTAGACATTCAAGGTCGGTAATTTTCTGTAATTGCTTCTATATGCCTTGGAACCAAAATGTAAAACCTTCAGCTCCAATGTTGATTTAGCAAATTAAATGAGCCAAGCTATATTGGAAACAGACTAACTACAAGAAAATAAGTTCAGAAAAAAAAAATCACAAAGCATATATGTTTTAAGCAACCCAACATTTTTATTGCCCACACAGCACATTTTTATTGCCCACACAGCACATGATGGACACATGATATTTCTAACATAATAGGCCATGATGGACACATGATATTTCTAACATAATGGACAAAGATCGATTCTCAAAAATTGACGACCTAAAATTTATCCCATCATATGTCTATGGCCTGTGTATTTGTATTTATCTCCCTCATATCCATGGAACCGACACTAGAAGGACCGTTATGATAACGATCTATCCTTCTTTTTTTTTTTTTTAAAGCAGCCCAACAGAAAGACCTGCATCTCAAATTTAAAAAAAAATACCAAAGAAAAGTGGGGTACAATTAAATAATAAACATCCATTAACATTCATCAAAACCAGAAAAATCCATTGAGAATAGAACATGAAAGATAAAAAAACAGGATACAAACTTAGGAAATTGTTTCTCAATTCCAATCCATGAAATCACATGTCATCCAACTGCTGCTTCTAACTCTTACTGTTTTTGTTATTTGGACCCATTGTTTCATCATCTTCATCACTTTCTTCAAAAACAAAATGTGATTCACCTTCCTTTTCTTTCCTTGAAATTGCATTCATTGTAGTTGACTTTGTTTGATCATGTTCCTTCAGCAGATCCAAGGTGTTTGTGATTTTATGATGGAAGGGTTTAAGAAAGCTCCACAGTGATTGATTTTTTATGATGGCTTTCTTCAATTTCTTTTTTTGATCTCTCTTCAATTGTTTAATTTTTTTTACCTTTTTTTCTAATTCATGAATGTGATGTAAACGTTGTTTCTCCGCTTCAGCACATTGCTCAAGTTTAGCCTCTAAATTGGAGGCCGAGCTTAAAATTGTACTAAGTGGACTGTGATCCGACTCAAAATTTTCTTCAATCATATTTCCTGCAAAAGAATCAAATCAATATAAAACAAACTAATTATAGGACAACAATCAATTCTAGGACATGTATCAATACAAAAACAAATTAATTGTATTGATTAAAGATCAAAATGTTGACTCCATACAAAAGTGATAAGTGGGAAATACAACAAAAACTAAAGAAAAAATATGGATTAACAACATTTACAATTGGAATTGATTAAATTACACTCGTACCTCTTCATAAATTAAATTCATCATAGTCACAATCTTTTGAAGTTGTAAACTCAACATCTTTTTGAAAAGGAAATGCTTAACCTTCAAAAAAATATAACCTTCTTGTTTTTTTTTTCCAGATTCAGGCTAAATTTCCCAGTTTTGTTCTATGCTTAACACTCAGAATCATGATAACCACTTTTAAGGTAAAAAGGGATTGTCACGTAGATATGATTAATTATGTTTGTCACACTTGACATTTGGTAGAATATCATAAAAGAGATAACTATTATAATACACCTGATTGTTTTTTTTCCAGATCCAAGCTAAATTTCCCAGTTTTGTTCTATACTTGACACTTAGAATTATGATAACCACTTCTAAGGTGAAACGAAATTCTCTTGTAGGTATGATTAATTATGTTTGTCACACTTACATTTGGTAGAATATCATAAAAGAGATATTCAATGGAGGATATTCAATGTAAACAAACTTTTCATCAACAAATCAATGGATTGACAAAGTCAAGTATAACTATGAAAGGTAAACAAAGGAATAAAAGAATAGGAAACAAGAATAAGGGCAATGATAAGGGATGTTCTAGGAGTTTTGATTTCTTTGTAAGGTTCTTCAATGTAAATGATCTACCAAATCTTATTTCTCAATTGTCCACCATTTGTAGAAGGTTGTCGGTTCTCTCTTGCAATAGACAACCCGCATAAGCCTGAAATCTAAACCTAAATGTGAACAAATAGATATGAGCCCTTACACGGCATGTTCCTGTCACGAAGATCCCTCGGAAAATCAACATAAAAATCATTACCTCTCAACCCATAAGATATAACCTTCACGCACACCATTCTATTGTGGTGTACCAGGTGCAGACAATTGGGATTGAATCCCAACTTCGATAAATAACTCCTAAACTCTCCAAAGAGGTATTCGCCACCACGGTCGGACCGTAGTGTCTTGATACTTTTACCAAGACGTTTCTCCACATCAACCCTATATTCTTTGAACTTGTCAAAGCATTTAGAATTGCGGCGCATCGGTAAATGTATCCGTATCTTAAATAATCGTCTATAAAGGAGACGAAGTATTCATAAACACCTCTTGCCCGGATAGTCATAGGACCACACAAATCGAATGAATTAGTTCTAACGCATCTTTGGCTCTATACCCCTTAGCCTTAAAAGGTCTCTTGGTCATTTTACTTTCCAAGTAAGATTCAATGTTGGAAAGTTTTCCAACTCTAATGAACCCAAGAGTCCATCGGCTACAAGCCTTTGAATCCTACTTGTTAATATGACCAAGCCTTAGATGCCAAAGATACGCTTGGTTCATATCCGAAGGTTCTTTTCTCTTATTAGAGTTAGAAATGTGTAATTAATTTCCATAGTTTGCTTTGTGGGAGAAATTGATTTAAAGTATATAAATTGTCATCCAATGCACCATAATAGATAATCACCTTATTTCTCTTTATAACCACATTGTTGCTAAAGGAAACCGAATATCCATCCAAATACGCTTTAGAAACTGAAATTAAATTTAAATTCTTTCTAAAACTGAATACATAGAGACAATTTCTTAAATCATATTTCTATTCCTATCAAAAGATAAGTAGACGTCTCCCACTGCAACAGCCGTCACCTTAGTAGCATTGCCCATGTAGACGGTTATCTCTCCTTCAAATAGTCGTCGGGTTTCTTGGAACCTCTGTAAAGAATTGCAGACATGATTAGTGGCTCCCGTATCTACACACCAAGTGCTGGTAGATAACACCGCTAAACATGTTTCAACTACTAGAGTATGAGATATACCTTTATTGTTCTGATTTCTACGAGGACAATCCGCCTTCCAATGTCCAGACTGCTTGCAAATGAAGCACTTGCCCTTCGGCTTCTTCATTCCAACTTTCTGTCCTGCACTCTGAGCTTTATTCACCTTCTTTGCTGAAAAGACTTGTTTCTTCTTCTTCTTGCCTTTCAACTTAGAAGTAGAACCATTTTCAGCATAATGAATCTGAGAACTGTGATGAAATATACCTTCTGCTGCCTGTAGTTCTGCCAGAAGTTCCGCCAACGTATACTCTCTTTTGTTCATGTTATAGTTCAGGCGAAACTGCTCAAAACTTCTGGGTAGCGTTTGGAGAATTATATCGACCTGGGTTTCCCCATTGATTTCTCCTCCAAGAACTTGTATTTCGTTCAGATAGGCCATCATTTTGAGGATATGATCCCTTACGGGTGTTCCCTCAGACATGGTGGCTGTCATTAATTTTCTCATTACCTCTTGCTTAACAGTCCGACTCTGGTGCCCAAAGAGTTCTTTGAGATTGTTCATTATATCATAAGTTGTTGGTAAATCTTGATGCTGATGTTGCAATACATTTGACATTGATGCCAAAATGTAACACCGCGCCATCTCATCGGCTTTTACCCATTTCTTATGATACTCAATCTTCTCTGGGGTAGAGTCGGTTAGGTGCATCGGCATAGCCTCTACAAGACAAACTTAAAGCTCTCGGCAGTAAGAACAATGTCCAGGTTCCTTTTCCAATCTATATAGTTGGGACCAGAAGTTTGTTCTCTTTCAATATAATGGCCTATGGGTTGAAAGTCATCCTAAGAATCACAAAAATAAACTTTGGTCAAGATTCTAAATTTAGAATAATATTGATTCCTCAAACAATACTATTTTAAATTAACCAACACCTCAAAACACCGTGAATATTGCATGTCACGTTAGTGTGGACGTATACAAATTCAACATTTGTAAGAGAAGGGTGTAACCCATTAATTTTATTATCTTGTCATCCTAGCTTTATGACAAATAAAATTAATAGTTAACTTTTCTTTGGTCACACAAAACAATAGCAGTGACTCCGTTGGGAAGGATACTATTGAATGCGTCTAAGTGTATACCATTACTTGATACTTAGTCCATTAAATAGGATTGTGCCCCTTCAGTTGGAGAAGACCACACGCTCATAAATAATTTCCTATAACCATCCATAAAGGAAGTTTGATCTAGTGATCCACAACAAACTCATCCGTTGTGGAGGGAGACACTCAGAGCCAATACGCAAGCTTATTGCATCACTATTTATTCAATTTTGTTAGTTACAAGGGTGTGATAATTGATTGTTAAGAAACTATTTTTGGCTGCCTCTGTCACAATTATATATTAATTACCTAATCAGAATCTAAGCATTACAAATATAAACACAAATTTTAACTAGTAGTATTGTTCTAAGAAATGTCATGCATCCATTACAATGTTCTTAATAGTTCATTTAGAGCCCCCACAGGCATAGCTGAGGTGGTAAGGGGATGATTGTTTGCCACATGAGGTCTTAGGTCAAATCTCAGAGCTGGCGGGGAGTAAATCTTAGCACCCATGTAATTCACCCCCCACCCCACCCCAAAATCGACTTGCCTCCTCGATTACCGCGATTTACCTCCTCCGTGTTGATCTTGGGACGTGGACACTGGGGCAGCGCCTCGCCTTTTGCCACATGAATAGTTCATTTAGGAGATGGTTTGGAAGCTAGAGGTTGACAAACTAAACTACTTATGTGCCCTTACAATTTCAAGAGAATCACTGTGAGGCTAAAGTTTAGAAAAATAATAAAACATATTATATGTCTTAATTATTTGGGATCAACTGCATGAATGTTTTGTTGTCATTAGACTATATGTAAGCTCATGTAATTGGTAATCTTGATCATTTAAATCTGATTTGACTTCAAAGTGTATGCACTATAAGAAGAAATTTATAAATAAGGCAAAAAAATATTTTTCATGATACCATTATTTCAATCACTATAATGTATTTTGTTTATAGAGTTCGCTCACAAATGTTGGTATTGAGGTTCAAATAATATACATTCTCAAAGTAACTTCCAAGTTTTGAAGTTACTCTTTGAAACATCACGCCTCTAATGGTTGTTTTGCAAACCATCAAAGAATTAAAGAGGCAAAAATAGTTAACACCTCACCTGTATAGAAGACACCTCTCTCGGCTCCGGCCATTGTCTTAGTTTTCATATATAAATTTACAATTCAAAATCTATTTTTCAATAATTTTTTATAATTAAACAACACAATTCTTAAGTAGAATCAATCTTATTCAATAAGAGCATTAAGAAGGCAATTCGTTGGTATAAAAAGACAAGCATTTCATATTTTCATCATTTTAAGTACTAAGGAATTCAATTACTTTAATTTTTTAAGTAAACCATAGCTTGAGTTGTGCTCAATATGAAAAGAGCATATAGAAAGGCCTCAAATCATCATTATAACAATATTAAAATAGCTTGAGTTATGCAACTAGGGCATGATAGGGAAAGATTAAACCAACATAAAGATGAAATTTCACCTTCAGACAATTTGTGACTATCTTTTTTCTCAAGGTTTCACTCTAAATTTTTAATTGAATGATTTAATTAAATTTGTTGTTTTGATATATTTCTTCATTGGAATTGAAAAGTGCATCTATTGTCTTTAATAATCTAATTGATTAGATGCTTTGTTTTAAATTTCCAACATAATTCAAGTGTTGAACTTCAACGATTTTGACAATGCAGATGTTGGGCTTTGCCTAAAGTTAAACAACTTCATACCACTATTGGTGCTCCCCTTATCTTTCGCTCTCTTTTCGCACTAATGATAGCACCCTAATAAGTCCTATGAAATCCTCATTCCAACAATCACTTAAGACAAATATACTATGCCCATGTCACCATCCTTCAGCGCCTCTACACCCTTAGAGATTGTCCTACATGATAACCCTGTGTTAAAGACACTGATAAGATTCTAAACCATGTTGGAAGTATCACCTAAAAAGTATGAATTGGTTTTAATGTAGTCCACAATCGTAGCTTTGGCCAAAGTGCAAACTAGGTCCTTCTCCTAGCCCTCAAAGCGGGCAAAGTTAAAAACTTAGGACTTGCAACAAATGATGATTTCTTGAAATTAAATTGATAATTATGTAAGCAAAAAAGAGTCATGAAAAGAATGAGCAATTACCAGCGACAATGATCGACCGCCCACCTTCGCCCTTAGATAAACTTCGTTCTTGTGGCTGATCGATCGATTAGAGAGAAAAAAGAGAAAATGTCGATAGCCACCTAGTTTTGAGACAATAAAGAAGATGATAGGAGAAAGATTACTGCCGCAACAGCAATCGACCACCTTTGCCCTCAGTTTCCAAGACAGTGTTCGCTAATCAATTAACATGATATTAATTGCTTTGGAAGTCTCACCTCAAGAGGATGAATCATCTTAAAACAATCAAAAGTCATGTCTTTGGCGAAAGCATGGATGGGGTCCTTCTCCCAGTCTCACAGCAGGACGAGCTAACTTAAGATTTGCAGCAAATGGCACGAGTTTGTAGACACAACACACCTGGTTTTTGAGAAAATGAAGATGCAAGAAAGATTATTATCGAGACAACGAGTGACCACCGTCCTAAATTTCTAAGGTAGAGTGCGTTGCTCCCAGAGCTATGGTGTATCGGAAGGACGCCAAGATATTACTCAGCCACCTACGGTTCGATCTCCAGCTCCGGCACATTTACAGGAATTTTTCCTCCAAATGGAGCGCGCAAACATGGGATGTTAGGCTTACCTTGACAGCTAGTGGAAAACTTCCGTTAAGTCGGGTCATTCGCCCCAAGATCGATGTTACCTAATTCATCATTTTTTAAAGGTAGAGTTCGCTAATCAACTAAGATGATTCTAATCTCTTCGGAAGTCTCACATCAAGAGGATGAATTGGCTTTAAGGTAGTCCAGCCGTGCCATTGCCTAAAGCGTAGATTGGATCCTTCAAGACCCAAAGAGGGCAAAGCTAACTTGGGATATTTTTGCAGAAGGCAGTTTCTTGAAATCAATAAGCTCACAATTATAAAAGCAAAAGAGTCATGAAAAAGATGAGCAGTTACCTACAATGGTGATCGACACCTTCAATGTTAGATAGGCTTTGTTCCTAAAACAATAGATTGCTCTTGCGTCCAATCGATCAATTAGAGAGAAAAGAGAAGCATACCTATTTTATAAGACAACGAAGAGTATGACAAAAGAAGGATAATTGTTGTGACAACAATTAACCACCTTTGCCCTCAGTTTCCAAGGTCGTGTTCATCAATTGATTTACAGGATTCTAATCACTTTGGAAGTCTCACCTTAAGAGGATGAATTTGTTAGAATAAAGATCATGATAAGGATTACTAAGGAACACCGAAGATAAGGATAAAAATCATCTAATTAATCATGTAAATTAGACCTAATCCTAAGGCTTAATTTCAGGAATTTATCCTAAGTTAGAGATAAGATAAAGATCATAAGTTTGTATATATATTTGTATTTTCTTTTAATGGAAACACAAATTTCTTCATAATCCTTTTCTGATTTCATTGATTCCCCATCACACCAAGAGTTCGACTATGTATTAGTCAAAGCCCCTTGGAACCATCGTTGCAACTTCTAATATGAATCATTCTGTACAAATTATCCAATGGGTCAAATTTTAAAGAATACTTTCAGTTCCTTCTTTTGGTGATTCAAGGAAAAGAAAAAGTGGATTATGTATGAAACACCGGTCCCAATACAATGCATGAGAAGCCAAAAATTCCATTGTCATGGCTTTGGTTGATTAATTTAATAGAGTCTCAAATTGGAAGGACTTGCCTATTCTATAAAAATGCCTAAGAAATCTAAAATGCAGTCCAAGAGATGTACTCGGATCTTCAAAACACATCTCAATGCTTTGAAATCTGATCAATTCTACAAAACATGAAGCAAAGATCAATTTACTAAGTATTACAATTGATCTATGGCAAGAAATGGATCTGTTTTACACAATTTCATGGAAATATGTTGAGGATGGAGTGTTGTATAACAAGGGCCTTGAAAAAGATCATATATTCCACCTTCTTCAGGCCTCAACAAAGACTTGGATGAAGTACGAGGCCGCATCATGGAGGCAAACCTATTCCTTCACTCCGTGAAGTTTTTTTTAAGTTCGATGAGAAGAAAGCAGAAAAAAAGTTATGTTAAAGCCTTCCACTCTCAACGTTACAAGGATCACATTAGCAGCCATTTAACCATAATTCCATAGACAGAGGGAAAACGAACTATGATGTGAGCATTGTGAGAAGCCAAATCACACAAAAAAGACCTATTGGGACATTCATAGAAAACCCCATATTGGAAGCCACAAAATCAAAGGAAAGGTAAATCATCAACCAACATAGTTGAATCTAGTAAGCTAAAGAAAACTCCTCCCGCACCTTTTACTCGGAACAAATGAAGATTTTGAAGTCCATATTCTACAAAGTATAAAATCTTGAACTCCACTCCTTAGGCTGCAATCGGCCAACGAGGTAATATCTCATCAACCTTTTATCACAAAGAAATGATAAAGATAAATGAGTAATTGATATCGGTGCATTTGACCACATGACGGGGCCGTGAATAGCTTTTTCGAATTTCAAAATATGCACTGATGAAGTGGAAGTGTCAATGGTAAATGGAACTACAATTACAGTGGCTTGAATTGGAGATATTATTGTTCAAGGGACTTAAATTTAAATATGTCTTACCTGTTCCAAGTTTAAAATTCAATGTCTTATCCGTTAGCCAAAAAATTAAGAATCGAGACTTGAAAGTAATATCTGCATAAACGTTCAGGACATCCAAGTTTTCAATATTTGAAGTACTTGTATTCAAAATTATTCATTAATAATGTTCCATCTCCTTTTTCATTACGCTGTGTATCCTTGCTAAGCAAACTAGTACAAATTATCCAATGCACAATTACTAATTTTCTAAACCATTTCATCTTGTTCACAGTGATATTTAGGGGGGCAGCAAGGGTGGAAGATTTAACAGGCAAGAAATGGTTTATCACATTCATAGATAACCTTACACGTGCTTGCTGGGTCTATCTCCTAAAACATAAATCTAATGTTAAGCAAGTATTTCCACAATTTCATAAGATGATAAGGAATTTATTCCAATGTAACATCCACATACTTTGCACAAATAATGGGGAGAATACTTTGCTCACAACCTTAGGGATAGCATTTTTTTATCAAAGCTCATGCCCATCTACACCTCAACAAAATGGGATTACAAAATGGAAAAAATCATTATCTATTAAAGTGGAAAGATCTCTTATGCTCACAAATTCTGTCCCTCATCGCTTAGGGATAATTTCATCTCATCAATAGGCTTCCATAAAAAATCCTTAAATTCGGCGCATCAATCAACTATCTTCAAAAAACAACAAAACAAAAAATCCTCATATTCATATTTTTTAACTCTGTCCCACCAAAAGTAGTCAGGTGTCCATTGTTGGTACATAATATTCTTGCACATGGGAAACTCAACACAAATGACTACTCACCCACTCAAAAAGAATAAAAGTGCTACAATCTTATCACAAGAAAATTCTAAGTGTCCTGTGATGTTACATTCTTAGAGGATGAGTTCTTTTATTCCAATGATTATGGGGGAAAATTTAAAGAAAACTAATCATTGGGATCATTCCATCACTTTTCCTGCATCGCCCTTATTCATTAGGACTCCCCTACCTTCATCATCATATGATGTAATCACATAAATTAGTTAAAGGGAGAGAACCTTTGCAGCCTTTATAACAACAAAATGAATCGATTCTTTACTCAATGAGGTCCTGAGTTACTCAACAAATCCAATCATCAGAACCGATGATGGATGCATCACAAGATCCACAAGGAAATGCTCCTATAGATGATATGGATGTTGTCATTGCTCTAAGGAAAGGGATAAGGACATGTACCCAACATCCAATTGAAAGGTACATATCTTAAAATCAGTTCTCACACAATAATAGGGCATTTATCTCTCAACTGGATCATGTGGAGATTCCTATAAATATATATATGATGTTTTAAACAATTCAAAGTAGAGAGCTACTATTTTTGAAGAATTGAAAGCACTGAATGATAATGGCACAAGAGAAATCATAAACCTGCCCAACAGAAAGAAGATAGTATGTTGTAAATGGATTTTTTCTATCAAAACAAGGTTTGAGGGCAAGATAGAAAGATACATAGTACGTTTGGTGGCTAGGGGTATACACAAACATATGGTCTTGACTATTAGGAAACATTTGTAGTTGTTGCAAAGTTAACTTATATAAGGGTGCTTCTGTCCATTGCAGCAAACTTAGATTGAGAATTACATCAATTAGATATTTCAAATGCATTTTTAAATGGAGACAAGGAAACATTGAGTTTGCAAGTTGATGAAGTCCTTGTACGGATTAAAACAATCTACTAGAGCATGGTTCACTCGATTCAGCAATGTCATGAAGAGCTTTGGGTACACACAAAGTCGAGAAGATCATTCTCTCTTTGTCAGACTGACAAGGGATGAAAAAAATCTATTTTAATTTTGTATGTATGATATAATGTCATAAGGATCACACGTGATGATAATGATGTGATTGCAAAGGTGTACAATCTGAATTCAAAATAAAAGACCTTGGAAAACTTCAATATTTCCTAGGAATCGAAATAGTAGGAAAACTTGGTTGTCTAGCAAATACTTCAATGAAAAAAATCAGAAGCAACAAAATACAAACGATGATGCTCAAACTGATAAAAAGAGGTATTAACATTTGTTTAGCATAGTTAGTCAATTTATGCATGCCCCCATGGTAAGACATCAAATTGCAATGGACTAGATTCTTCAATATTTGAAAGGGACACTAGGGAAAGGTATATTGTTCAAGAAAAGTGATAATTAAATAGTTGAAGGATTTGCCGATGTCGATTGGGTCGATTCACTTGAAGATAACAAGTTGTTTCAAGGAGTAGTGAAGAGGCAGAATATCAAGCCATCGCACAAGGGGTATGTGGATTAATTTGGATTGAATAACTATTGTTAGACCTATGCATTGCATTTGAAAACAAAATGTAGTAATATAGTGACAATAAATCTACTATAGCAAATTCACAATCTGACAAATTTGCTATAGCATGTTGTTTGCAGATGATATTATTTTGGTAGATGAGACACGTGAAGCAATAAATGTTAAACTAGAAGTTTAGCGGAAAGCATTAAAAGTGAAAGGTTTTGATTTAGTAGGATAAAGATAAGATATATATCTCAAATTTAAGTTTAGTAATATTAGACATAAAGAGACAATTGTTAAAATAGTAGATGGCAAGTTGTCTGGAACGAAGAGCTTTAAGTATTTAAAATCATTTTTGCAAAATGAAAGAGTGATTAAGAGATATGTTTTACGTAAAATACAAGCAGGATGATTAAATGGAAAAGGGCATCGGGTGTTTGTGATCGTAAAGTACTTTTAAAACTTAAGAAAACTTCTACAAAGCGATAGTTAGACCTACTATGTTATATGGTACTAAATATTGACCTATGACTCAAGCACACTAGCGAAGATGAGTTACAGAGAAGAGGATGTTAAGGTGAATGTATTGACATATGAGGATTGACAAAATAAGAAATGAAAACATTAGCGAGAAAGTCGAGTTGCATCTATTTAGGGAAAACTACAAGAGACGTTTAAAATGGTACGAACATATACTTAGACGGTCAATAAATGCTCTAGATAAGCGATGTGAAACTATGACAAATACGCACATCAAACGAGGAAGATAAAAAAATGTAGATAGTAACAATAAAATAAAATTTATTTAAGTATAGGGGATAGAGCCAAATGACATGGAAGAATTCATACTAGGCTTGGTTGTTATTGTATTCTAATCAAATGAAACATGTTCGTATAGATAGGAACTTTATAAAATCTGAGATTGAACATGGGAAGATCCATCCTTGTTATGTCCTTCAGAATCACAAGATGATGAGCTTCTTACTAAAATGTTGATGAAGAAATGTATCAAAGTTGGGAATGATTGATTTTCATTCACAAACTTGAGAGAGAGTCTTGGAATAAAGATCATGATAAGGGTCACTAAAGATAAGGTTAAGGATGACCGAAGATAAGGATAAAAATTATCTAATTAATCATGATGTAAATTAGATCTAATTCTTAGGCTTAATTTTAGGGATTTATCCTAAGTTAGAGATAAGATAAAGATCGTAGAGTTATATATATATTTATATTATCTTTCAATGGAAATATAGATTTCTTCATAATCCTTTTATGATTTCATCGATTTCAAATTGGCTTTAATACAGTCGATGGCCATGTTTTTGGCTAAAGCATGGACTAAGTCCTCCTAGCTCCAAAACTAACTTAGGATTAAACAAATAGTAATTTCTTGACATCAAATTTATAGAAGCAAAAGAGTTGAGCAATTACCACTTTCACGCTCAGATAGACTTTGTTCTTGTAACTGATAGATTGATTTGGTTTTTGAAATAATGAAGAAGATAGGAGGAGAGATGATTCATGCAATAGGGACCAACCACCTTCGCTCTCAGTTTCCAAGGTTGTGTTTGCCAACCAAGTAACATGATACTAATTACTATCAAAATCTTACCCAAGAGCAAAGCTTAAAATCTCGACCCGTGCCGAGGTCTCAATCCCAAACCGGAATGATACAGTTTCGGTATCGGATCATCTGGGTTGATATAGTTTCAATATTTTTAAATGTAAATATAAATCTATATTAATATTTGATTATTAAAGATGTTTATATTTTGAGATGTTGAATTTATATTTTAATATATTCTAATAAGATAATACCTATTAAATTATTATAAAAATATTTTAAAAAATAAGTAATTCTTAAAATTCAAAACTAAATTTAAAATTATAAAAATAATTGTAAAATTATTTGAATATTTTAAATTATTTTTAATGTATTTGTAAATTTTTAATTTTACAAATTTTATTTGAAATGTTTAAGAATTATATAATTTTTTAATTTTTTAGATTGTTTTAAATTTATGTTTAATTTTAAAAATTTTAATTTATTTTGTAAAATAAAATTCAAAATTATTTAAAATTTTGAAATAATTTTTAATATTTTAAAATTATTATTAATAATAATTTACTTATAAAAATAGATATTTAAAAATAAAAAATTAACTACATCAAAAACACTAAAAAAAATTGTGATCCCTTGGCGTAACATCCACGGAGGATTATAGGAATATACAATATTTTATTAAAAAAATTTGAATTTTAAATTAGTTTTTATATATTTTAATGGAATAATATAATTAGGATTTTAAAAAAAAAAATATTTATTTAAATCAGAGATAATTAGATTATTAAAAAAATTAATAACATAACTAAAAAATAAATAAATAAAATATTTATTATATAGTTTAAAATTAAAATAAATAAAATATTTAATTAATTAAATAATTTTACTAGAATTTAATTAACTCTCTTTGAATTATCCCCATCCACCCTGAGAATTGTTTTAATTTAAAAAATCATTTAATTAAAAAAACGAACGAGCGCAGCCACGAACCCTCCGATGCGGCCGCGGGGGTCGCGCGACCCCTCCGACGTGGCCAGGGGTTGCGCAACTCCTCCTGTGTAGTAGTTGGCATCGCAACGCCCTTCCTGTGCGACCACTAACTTCGCCATTGGTGTCGCGACGCCTCCGCAGCTACAACGGGACTGGTGCCGAGTTCGTGTCGGTGTTGACCAACGGGCGGAATGAAATGTTTCGCCCGTTTCAACCGGCTAGACACGAGATCTCAAACCATGTTGAAGAGGATTAATTGTCTTTTAACAATGGACGGTCGTGGCTTTAGCCAAAGAATGGACTGGGCCCTTCTCCCAGCCCTCAAAGCAGGAAGAGCACATTCAACTAATAATTATGGAAGCAAAAGAGTCAAGAAAACAATGAGTAATTACCTACGACAACAATTGACCATCTTCGACTTAAGATAGACTTCGTTCGTGGCTGATAAATAACTCTTGTAGTAGACTAATCCATAAGAGAGAGGAGAAAATGTTGGGAGGCACACCTATTTTTGAGATAATAAAGAAGACGATGGGAGAGAGATTAGTGCCAAAACAACCATCTTTGCCTTAGTTTCCAAGGTCGTATTCGTTGATATATTCCTAATCGCTTTGGAAGTCGGACTTAGAAGGGATGAGTTGGCCTTAATGCAATCAAGAGTCATGGCTTTAGCTAAAAGCTAGGACTAGGTTCTTCTCATAAAAGACATAGCATGTAAAGTTAACAACTTAGGATTTGCAACAGATGTCATTTCTTGAAATTATTAAACTACTAATTATGGAAGCAAAAGAGTCATGAAAAGGATAAGCAATTACTTGAGATGGTAACTGACCACCTTCTCCCTTAGTTATACTTCACTCCTATGGCCAATAGATTGCACTTACAATAAGCAATTACCTACGATGGTAACTGACCACCTTCTAACTTAGATACACTTCGTCCTATGGCCAATAGATTGCTCTTACAACCAATTGCTCGATCAGTGAGAGAGAAGAGAAATGTATGTAGGCACCTAATTTCTAAGACGATGGGAGAAAGATTATTGCTACAATAGCAACCGACTACCTTCAACGTCAATTTCCAAGGTCGTATTCTCCAATTGATTGGCATGATTCTTATCGCTTTTGAAGTCTCGTCTCAGAAAGATGAATTGGCTTTAACACAGTCGACAATCGTGACTTTGGCCAAAGCGTGAATTGGGTCCTTCTCCTAAACCTCTCAAAGTAGGCAAAGTTAACAACAACTTAGGATTTGCAACGGCGACTGACCTCCTACGCCCTTAGACTTTGTTCCTACAATTGATACATTGCTTTTATAGTCGATCGATCGATTATAGAGAGAGAGAGAAGAGAAGTGTTAGTAGAGACACCATCTTCACCTTCAATTGACTAAGATGATTCTAATCACTTTGGAAATCTCACCTAAAGAGGATGAATTAGCTTTAACATAGTTGACTCACATGGCTTTGGCCAAAGCATAGGCGCGTCCTTTTTGCAGCTCTCAAAGCAGGAAGAGCTGACAACAACTAGTAGTTTCATATAATCATTAAACTGATAAGCACGGGAGAAAAATAGTCACAAAAAAGATAAGCAATTACTCGCATCGACAACCTACCACCTTCACCCTTGGTAGGCTTCATTTTTGCTGCCAATGGATTACTCTTCGGTCGATCGATCAATTAAAGAGAGATAAGGCAAGGGTTTTAGTTTTTTCTTCTTGGTTAACAATAGATTGATTTATTGGGAAAAATAGATTAAAAAAAACATATTGTTGTTATCTTTTAAAGGAGGCCTATTTTTTTTTAAATTATAAAACAATGTCTCAACCTATGATATTTGACCTAAATGTATTTATATCCATCAGGCCTAGATTTTGTAACCCAGACCAAATATATATTATTAAACTGACTCAGATTTGAATTGACTAATCAATTTTTTAATATGAAAATAATATAACTCTGTCAAAAATCTTTTTACCCACCTAAATAATATTTTACTCAGATTTGAATTGGCTTACAAAGGAAAAACTCAACCGGATCGATCCCTTCGAAAACCCCATGAAACTACGGGACAAACTAGTCGAGTTTCATGAAGGAACGGACGACTCTAAGGTAACAAAGCACGATTTACTTGCGAACCAATTACTTAATTGTAAAATGTTAGATAGAGAGACCACTAGTCAACTACACTCAAGGATAAAGGCATCCTAAATAGGCTTACATGACCGGACACAAACTCGAAAACGCAACATCGTAAGGTACGGCCCAAAAGCGTTTCCTGAAACTTCAAGGGCATCTATGGTATACAAAGAAGGATATTTCATTAATTAAATTAGATGAAATATTTTGTGAATTAAAATTATATGAGCAGGCTAACTCATTCTCAAACCAGAAAGGTATTGTCTTATTTGCAGGACAAAATAGAAGCAAAGAATCCAAGCCAAAGTCTCGACCAAAACAAGAGTCTGAAAGTGAGTAAACAAGAGTCAGATTCAAACTCCAATAACGAAGAAAAAATAGTAAACAAGGTTCGAAAAATATTACAAAGAAAAAGAAGTTTTCTAAAAGAGAACTGAAAAAGGTGGTACAAAACAATTCGGGTAAACCTAAATCGAAGGTAACGTGCTACAAGTGCAATGCTAAAGGATACTACAAGTATGAACGCCCTAACCTAAAGGCGGAGAACCCCAAGAAATCAAGAAAGAGAAAACACTCAAGGCTACTTGGGACGAGTCGACTTCGGAGGAATCGAATGAGAAGGAACAGGCAGTCCAACTCAAGATCGATCGCTCCTCGTGAGCAGTCGAGACAGCGGGAAAATTTGACTAGGGATTGGTAGGAAGTGGGAAGAGGAGAGAAGGAAAAAGTTTAGGTTAAAAGAAAAATAAATAAATAAAATTAATAGGATTAATAATTTTAAAAAATCAATTGATCTTTAATCGAGTTAATAATAATGATATTTCTTAAAATTATCACTATAGGTAATTTATTTTTTTTAATTTTAAGATTAATAATATTTAATAAATGTCAGAAAATTACTATAATAATAGTATATTTTAGTAATGTATGGATCTAGATCCGAATCAAGATTTACACTCGTATATTATGGCAGTTAGGTTTCCTCGAGTAAATAAGAGGACAAGCGAAGGATGTAGGGCGAGCGAAGGATCAAGGGCAGAGCATAGTGGATCGTCAGTTTCCTTGGTGAGCGCTTCACATATATTCACCTCACCAATGCCCTTCAACAGGTTAATGAATCTTCAACTCCCTTTTTCGATTTGACATCTTGCAGATCTATGGAATTCCTCTGGTTTTTTAAGCTCTCTACTAAAAATCATCATTTTAGGGTTCCCTAGTTCTATTTTGATTTTCGGGAATTGCTTTTTTTTTTGTCCCCATTTACTACTGAGATTGTGGAGTTTAAGTTATCTTTTCTAGGGCTTGAATGTTTACTAAGAAACGTTTAAATATTGAAATTGATTCTAGTTTTTTTTTAATTATTTGATCCTGATTCTGTTAAATAATGATGACTTTCAGTGCTGGCATTCTTATATTTCTAGGGAGTTAGAAAAGAAAGGAGAGGAACAGAAAGGAAAGACATTAAAAAGAAAGAGAAGGGAAATAGACGGCTAGATCATATATTGTCTTAGGAATATTGTAATGCACATAAACTTCGACTAATTATTTCTCGAACTTGCAATCTTCTAATTAAGTTAATGAAAACCAGGCAATTCTAGGAGTTGAAAATTATGATAACAATTTTCAGTTCTTACTGTTTCATTTAAAACACTTGAAACTGGAATACCTAAAATACAAAAGTACTTGTAATTAAAATATGATGACTCATGAAAGCATCAAAGTAACAAAATGAAAAATTAAAATGGTCATCAAAAGAAGTAACATATAATCTTTAGATAATGAAAATAATTTGTTAAAGCATAGCCTAAAAGTACATAACACCTATTATCATAAATGATAAAAGTATAGGAAAAACTAAATATATTTTTTTAAAATTAACTTATCATTCCAATTAACTTTTTAGTAAAAATTATATTGGAAGTACCAAACCAACTTTAAACATATTTTCATTCGTATCCATTCTATGTTGATCATGTACTAGTAGTTATGAAAGTTCATACTATTTTAATCAATGACCAATAACCACCTCAATGAATACAAATTTTTCATTAATATTCTTTCCAGATTGATCAGGCAATAGTGATAATTTATACTATTTCAAACTATCATTGATGAACCACCTGAATCTAAACCATGGAATATGCAATTTATGATTACTTATAAAAATCTATTTTTTGATTTCCTTTTACTTTAGTTGACATTTTTTTTATATTTCATGCAAATCAAATGTCCAAACAATAGTCATTGAAATGCAGGTCTTCAGTATGACATCAATGCTCAATATAATAGCATAGGTAGTGCATAATAGACTACTGCATCTTGTTTTCTAATTGATTATTTGGTGTACGTAATGGATGTATGTTATTTAATTGGGTTGCTTAGGATCATACGGTTTATGAATTTTTGGCATTCTTTGAGATGCATGCATTTCCATTGGGTTGTTTATGAACATACGGTTTATGCTTCTTTTTTTTAAATCATCTTTCCTCTTAGTTAGCCTATTTCCAACTTCAATAGCTTGACTCATTTAATTTGCTAACACTAGCAATGGTTATTTTTTATATTTTTGTATTTTTGATTTATCAATTACTTAAGGGCAACATTTTGTTTTCATATTTTCTATGTTTATGTTAACAGCAATACGTAACCGAACGAAGCACAATTGAT